>NC_141670.1:166617855-169180355 GCF_028749965.1 Puma concolor | reverse complement strand
GCTCCATGCTCAGTCAGCACAGAGGCTGATGCAGAGTTCAGTCCCATGATCCTGGGATCATGGCCTGGACCGAAATCAAGAGTCAGACACTGAACCAACTGAGCTACTTAGTACCCTTATCTTTCAAAATTTTAAAGGACTTTTTTGTGTTTTGTTTCGTTTTTGATTTTATGACTTTTTTTTGCTAAATAGCAGATAATAATAACCTTTTCCAGCTCAGGATTAAAAATATGTTCACTATTATTTTGTTTTACTAATTTTATGATATCAAATTTTACTTTGGAATTATTCACATTGTTATTACTTTTACTGCAAAATACAATGAATGATAAAAGTTTATTTTATGTATTATTCCAGGTGACAGGGAAGTTATCTTAATAGCGATTATAGAATAGTCTATCATTTATTCCACTGACTAAGAATTATATATTACGGTAGGTCTCTTTCTGTTTTGGCATTATATCTGTACTCTGTTCTGTTGCATTTATTGAAGTATAAGGTAAAGAACATGACTTTCCTATTCCAAACTCATCACTGCCTTCTGATATTGTTAACATTATCCCAGTTATGTTCACAAGGAAAGATGACTGTGAGGAAAGATCAGGGTATGAATCATAATCACCCCATATCAGTAACTATCATGCCATTATTTTCCTAGTGTTTAGACAAACATTAAACATGTAACCCACTTTTGGCAAATGGCATCTTGAAGGAAGCCTTTGTCTTTTCTAGTACGAGAAAGCGTTACAAGAAGAAATTTTTCTTTCCGCTCCCCTTCTTTTCTGTATGTTTCACTGTTGTGTAATGATCTATTCATTGTCTTTGTAGGCGTATTATAATGATGAGGAAAAAAAAACAGAATTATTGAGACACAGATCCGGAGCTGATGAAGAAAACGTCTAAAACTGCTCACTTCTGGGCATCTTAAGTAAATAATAGAAGTCATTACCATTTAAATCATTACCAAGCATTCTATTACTTGCTGCCAAACTAATACAGTGTTTTATCCCTATACTGATATCACACTGTTTTAATTATTAATATCTCAACCTGATTCAACATCAGATGTGAATACCTACAATTTATACTTTTAATTTTGTTGTTGTTACTCTCACCTCTCCCATGAGTATTTTTAAAGAAGGACTTTAGACTATGTCTTTTAGGTCATAAAAAGATATTAAAGAGTGTATTAGGGTTAGGGGAGCACCTGAGTGGCTCAGGTGGTTGAATGACCAACTTTGATTTCAGCTCAGGTCATGATCCCAGGGTCACGGGGACTTCTGCGCTGAGCATGGGGACTTCTTGGGATTCTCTCTCTCTCTCTCTCTCTCTCTCCCTCTACCCGCACTCACACACACACTCTCTCTCTCTGATTTTCATATCACTTATTGATATAGCATGATGCTTGAAACCATTTAAGATGAAATTTCTACAGGACTGAAATAATAAGAACAGGTAAAAGTCAAGTCAATGGCTCCTTTTTAAAAATATAATTTATTTTTAGAGCATTGTTTTAAGTTTACAGGAAAATTGAGAAGTTGCAGAGTTCCATAAAACCTTCTCTTCCCAGACCCATGGTTTCCTCTAATATTAACATTACTGGTGTGGTACGCTTGTTATAGTCAACACAATATTGGTAAATTATTTTTAACGGAAGTCCATAATTTACCTAAGAGTTTACTCTTTGTGTGTTATACGGTTCTATGGTTTTTGATAAACAAATGCATATTGTCATTATTTACAATTATGTATCACATGGAATATTTTTACTAGAATACCTAAGTCTCATGTGCTCTACCTAATCATCCCTTCCCCACACTCTGAAATTTCTGGCTACCACTAATCTTTTTATTGCCTTTGTCGTTTTGCCTTTTCTTCTCTACTTAAAAAAAAAAGAAAATCTGGTTTTATTGAGTGATGCAATGTTAAAGCAGAAATTTTAATATGAATCAAAGTACGCTAAGAATGGAAATGTGTTATGTATATATGAGCATGTAGGAATATTGAGTAAAGCAATGTGGCCAACACAGTGGCCACAATGCGACCAGAATGTTCTTTTATGTTCTGAATCCACCATCAGCATTGGAGCCTATGGGACATATGGATAAGAAATAAATTTTACCTCAGTCATCCTATCTCAAGAATCTCATGTCTCTGTTTCTTTCAAAACTTGCCAGCATCTAGAAAAAAATATTTATTTCAATGCTTTCTGTCAAACTTGTAAGGTATCTACAATTAGTAGATATATTTTTTAGACATTTGCCACCACTAAGTCTCCTTGTTCATATATGGAACAAGTACTCATTGATGACCAGCTATGGTTTAGGCACTGTACTAGGCTGTGAAGAGAAAAGACATAGAGGTGGAAATGAATTTAAGCAAATGAAACTGTTTTATCTAAAATCCTAAAAGTATCATTACAAGTCAGTATGAGCATAGCGAATGTACTATATATCTCTCAGTAAATTGAGATCTCCATTTATTCTGCCCAGGGTTTTGTTTGATAGAATTTGAGGGGATACATAGGGGAGATGATCCAAACACTCCAATTAAAAATGTATATCTATAGGGGCACCTGGGTGGCTCAGTCGGTTGAGCGTCTGACTTCGGCTCAGGTCATGATCTCTCAACTCTTGAGTTCGAGCCCTACGTTGGGCTCTGTGCTGACAGCTGAGAGCCTGGAGCCTGCTTCAGATTCTGTGTCTCCCTCTCTCTCTGCCCCAACCCACTCTCATTCTGTCTCTGTCTCTCTCAAAAATAAACATTAAAAAAAATTTTAAGTGTATATTTATAGGGGTGCTTGGTGGTTCAGTTGGTTAAGTGTCCAACTCTTGATTTCAGCTCAAGTCATGATGTCAAGGTTCCTGGGATTGAGCCCCATGTTGGGGTCTGGACTGACAGCATGTAGCCTGTTGGGATTCTCTCTATTTGTCCCTTCCTTGCTTACATGCACATGTGCATTCTCTCTCTCTCAAAATAAACAAATAAACATTAAAAATTTAGGGGCGCCTGGGTGGCGCAGTCGGTTAAGCGTCCGACTTCAGCCAGGTCACGATCTCGCGGTCCGTGAGTTCGAGCCCCGCATCGGGCTCTGGGCTGATGGCTCAGAGCCTGGAGCCTGTTTCTGATTCTGTGTCTCCCTCTCTCTCTGCCCCTCCCCCGTTCATGCTCTCTCTCTCTCCGTCCCAAAAATAAAACTTAAAAAAAAAAAAAAAATTTAAATACATGTATATATATGTAGAGTATTGTTCTCTGATATCTACACTATACATATTAAAATTTTCTAGTGTAGAATTAGGTTTGGATCCTAGTGACAAATAAGCCTGTTTCTTGCTATATAAATGCTTATGAAGTTTGTGCCCTTCATGGTAAACTTCAAAATGTTTTTTGGAGCTTGAACAGCTCATTTCTGATATTTGTTACCTGAAGAAATGAAAGGAGATGGTTAGAGTTCTGACATGGAATAAATCACAGAGAAAACAAAAATATAACTCATTAACTTTCAAAAGAATTTGAAAAACCTCACGTTATTGCAATAAATGTGCTATCAAACCATCAGTATTTTTCTATATTCATACACTCATCATAAATGCTATATAAGTTAAATTATTCAATTGGTTTCTCTTTCCTCAGTTTTTATAACTCAAAAATGCTTTACTCAGAGCAAATTGCTTCAGATATCAAGCAATTCTTTAAATATTACTAGATTAATTGTATTTAACAATCAATATTTAGTGGATACAGCATAAAAACAATATGATTTCAATATTTGCCTTTGAGAAATATGATAAAAATTTTAGGGGCGCCTGGGTGGCGCAGTCGGTTAAGCGTCCGACTTCAGCCAGGTCACGATCTCGCGGTCCGTGAGTTCGAGCCCCGCGTCAGGCTCTGGGCTGATGGCTCGGAGCCTGGAGCCTGTTTTCGATTCTGTGTCTCCCTCTCTCTCTGCCCCTCCCCCGTTCATGCTCTGTCTCTCTCTGTCCCAAAAATAAATAAAAAATGTTGAAAAAAAAATTAAAAAAAAAAATTTTAAAGGTCACTCTACGTAATTTTTGACTTTTATGGACCACAAATATTTTTCTTTAGAAATAAAATGTTTTATATTCCCTATATTTCTAAATCTGTAAATCTCCATAAACTGAAATTTATTCAAGGTAAATTGTCATCTTCAAAACGATTAAACAAATGCATTGAAGGTGACTATTTTTTTCAATCAGGAAAGTGTAATGAAAGGAGATATTTCCCACGTAACTTATCACTGAATTATTTATGTCAGATTATATTCTGCATTTGTTTCATGTATTAATATGTATCTCCTCAAGTATATCGAAGACTTTTTGAGAGATTAGTGTACATTTTTACTTTTTAAATTTTACTTATCCTGGTGTCTAACAATAATAGATACTGAATCAATACTTTGTAAATTTTTGTGGAATTTCTTATTTTGAATGTAAAAAAGAATACCTGTTACAATAGTTGAATGATATTCTTAATTATAATACCATATATTTCCACATAATCACTTACAAATATTTTAATAATTATTATTCTCTGTGCTTGAAAATATTAAAAATAAAATACAAAAATAATATTCAAAACTAAGTTAACAGTTTTTCTTTTATCACATTGATCATAATTCAGCCCATGAATCTGAGTTATCATCATTAAAAGACAGATCAAGTCTGCTTTACGACCTGATCAATAGCAGTGCAGTCAAATAAAGTGTTAATAATATTACTAACATTTGTAGAGTGAATGCCGCGTGCAGACAGACACAGGCCTACATGTGCTACCTGAATTGTCTTACTTAACTAAAGTAAGAGAAAGTAACTGAATTATCTTTAACTTAACTAAAAGCTCGTGAAGATAAGTTTGTTTTCTGTCGTTTACAGATGAGAGAATCAAGGGCTATAGAATTTAAGTAATTTTCCAAGTTTTCTTCGAGAACAAAACTCAAATTTTAACTGTGTTATACCATTCTTTATCACAACTTTGGTTTTTACAGCTGAGTATTTCTCTTATTGTGGGTCAACAACCCGTTGGATGTACCAGTCCATTGACCCTACTCCCAGTCATTCCCTGTACCCCCTCATGTCATCACCTCTCTTGCTACTCTTACAAGTATCATAATCATTCTAGTGTGTCTTCTTTCACCCCCTTGGCCCCTCTCTCTCTTTGTAGTCTTGGATAAATGCAGACTCCAGATAAATTCAACTCTTTCTCTACTCTGAACCTACCTCTGGAAAACTGAGTGTGACAAGAGAAAAGCACAGCCATGCTATCAGGGCTCGCTTTAAAATCATAACCGTGTTGGGGCGCCTGGGTGGCGCAGTCGGTTGAGCGTCCGACTTCAGCCAGGTCACGATCTCACGGTCCGTGAGTTCGAGCCCCGCGTCGGGCTCTGGGCTGATGGCTCAGAGCCTGGAGCCTGTTTCCGATTCTGTGTCTCCCTCTCTCTCTGCCCCTCCCCTGTTCATGCTCTGTCTCTCTCTGTCCCAAAAATAAATAAAAAAAAAAATAAAAATAAAAATAAATAAATAAAATAAAATCATAACCGTGTGTGATGCCAAGTAATGTTTTCTGGTGCATTGACTCTCACACACTTCCAGAAATAAATTTCATGTTTTCCTCTCATCAAATCTCCAAACTCTACTCCCAATGTCATTTTCAGCTAATCAAATTCTGTCTTTCTGACTAAAGGGTTAGGAGCCAGTAGAAGAGAGTTTTAACAAGGTGCCACCAGGCCAGTACCTGTTTACCTGGAGCTGTGCACAGATCCTCTGTATTCCCTGCTGTTAACAAGGTTAATCTGTCTGGGCTCCCGTCCAAGACAAACTTTTCCACTTGTTCCCATTATTTTGTCCTTTCCTTCCTAGTCAAGGACATATACCTAGCAATACTTTATCTCTCTCCTACATCACCAATTTTTTTCCTGCCTACTGGAACTTTCCTAACAGCATCTAAACCTGCTTTATTTTTTCAAACATTTTCAAAACTCTTACATGTCCTAATTTTCTCTGTGATTTACTACCATATTTCTATTCCCTTTATCTCAAAAGCCTCAAAAGAATCTCCTGTACTCTATGTCCCCAATTCCTCTCTTGCCATTCTTTATTGAAGTTATTTTAATAAACTGTTTTCCACCAGTACTCCATTGAAATTGCTTTGCAAAAACATCAGTGGCCTTCATATTGGCAAACACTCTATCTTTATTGCAGTTGACAGAAAATTGGACATAGTTAATCACCTGCTCCTCTCTGAGAGGTATTTATTTTCCACTTGGCTTTCTGGTCGTCTATCTTACTGCCTTCCCCTTCTAATTCTCCTTTGCTTCTCTGTGATTTCTCAGTGTGGGAGGGTTCCAAGGCTTGGTGATTAGACTTAATCTCTTAATCATCTACATGTTCTCTCCTGGTTATCTAATGCAATTGCATTGCTTTAAATATCATGTGAGCTTATGTTTCTATAATTTATATCACCAGCCAATAACTATTCCTTGAACTCTAGACTAATATACTCAGCTATTCCCTTGGCATCTGTTAAGGTGTTTAATAGATGCTACAACCTCCACCTGTCTGAAAGCAAATTCTTTTTCTTTTCTTCCAAATTGGGCCTTCTTCAAATTATGGAAAGAGCCTAAATGTCCATCAACTGATGAATGGAGAAAGAAATTGTGGTTTATATACACAAGGGAATACTATGTGGCAATGAGAAAGAATGAAATATAGCTCTTGTAGCAACGTGGATGGAACTGGAGAGTGTTATGCTAAGTGAAATAAGCCATACAGAGAAAGACAGAAACCATATGTTTCACTCTTATGTGGATCCTGAGAAACTTAACTGAAACCCATGGGGGAGGGGAAGGAAAAAAAAAGAGGTTAGAGTGGGAGAGAGCCAAAGTGTAAGAGACTCTTAAAAACTGAGAACAAACTGAGGATTGATGGGGGTGGGAGGGAGGGGAGGGTGGGTGATGCATATTGAAGAGGGCGTCTTTTGGGATGAGCCCTGGGCGTTGTATGGAAACCAATGGGAAAATAAATTTCATATATTAAAACAACAACAACAACAACAACAACAACAACAACAAAAACAAATTGGGCCTTCTTCTTTCAGTCTTTACCATTTTAACTATACACTACTCCATAATGTTAACTAGTGAGGCCAAAACTTAGATTCATTCTTGAATCTTCCTTTTTTCTGACACCCTAAATTCAACCCATCAGCAACCTATTTGCTCTCCTTTCAGAATGAATTCAAAATTCTACCCCTGTACAACATCTCCATGTCTGCGTTTTTAAAATTATTTTTTAAAGTTTATTTATTTATTCAAAGAGAGAGAGAGAGAGAGAGAGAGAGAGCATACATGTGCACACACACAAGCGGGGGAGGGGCAGAGAGCGAGGGAGAAAGAATCCCAAGCAGGCTCCGCGCTGTCAGCATTGAGCCAGACCCGGGGCTTAGTCTCAGGAGCTGTGAGATCATGACCTGAGTGGAAATCAAGAGTCAGACACTTAACTGACTGAGTCCCCCCAGATGCCCTGCATGTCTGCTTCTTGATAGAGTCCACTATCATTTCTCATCTAGATCACATTGCAATTATCTTCTAATTCTTCTCCCTAACTGTTCCCTTGCAACTATCTTTGAAACATAGCAGGCAGAATAGACTTTTACAAATTCATTGTATGTTCTTACTCTTTCAAATCCCTACCCTCTAGTTCTTGTCAGTATCTAACAGTGTAGAAAGGAGCCTGTATGGAGCCCACCCTTCACAGCATCAGTTACCTCTCTGATTTTATGTCCTCCACTTCCTCTAGTATTTTGTTCCAAAAATCTGTGTCCTTGCTGTTCTGCAATACTTTTGTTTTTTGTTTGTTTTTTTTTAATATATTTATTTTTTAATGCTTATTTATTTCTGAGACAGAGAGAGCATGAATGGAGGAGGGTCAGAGAGAGGGGCAGACACAGAATCTGAAGCAGGCTCCAGGCTTTGAGTTGTCAGCACAGAGCCTGATGCGGGGTTCGAACTCACAAACCGTGAGATCATGACCTGAGCGGAAGTCGGTCGCTCAACCGACTGAGCCACCCAGGCGCCCCCTGCGGTACTTTTGTACCTAATGGTTCTACTTTCAATGTCCTCCTCTCACACACTAAGTACAGATGGTCCCTGACTATGATAGTTCAACATACGATTTTTCAGCTTTATGATGTTGTGACAGTGATACACGTTCAATGGAAGCTGTACTTCAGATTTTGAATTTTGATCTTTTCCTGGCCTAGCAGTATGTGGTAGGATTCTCTACCAATGCTGGACAGTGGCAGTAAGCCATGGCTCTCTGTCAGCCTCATGGCCATAAGAGTAAATATCTGATACATTTACAACAATTCTGTACCCATCTAACCATTCCGTTTTTCACTTTCAGTAAAGTATTCGATAAATTAAGTGAAGTAGTCAATACTTTTTTATAAAATAGTCTTTGTGTTAGATAATTTTACCCAACTGTAGGCTAATGTAAGGTTTCTCATATAAGATGGGCTAGGCTATGGGGCACCTGGGTGGCTCAGTTGGTTAAGCATCCAACTTCGGCTCAGGTCATGATCTCACCGTTCATGAGTTCAAGCCCCACGTGGGGCTTTATGCTGACAGCTTGGAGCCTGGAGCCTGCTTCAGATTCTGTGTCTCCTCTCTCTCTGCCGCTCCCCCTCTCACACTCTGCCTCTGTCTCTCTCAAAATAAATAAAACATTAAATAAAAAATTTAAGATGAACTAGACTAAGTTATGATGTTCAGTAGGTTAGGTGTATCAAGATGCATTTTCCACCTAGTAATATTTTCAATTTACTCTGAGTTTATGGGACAGAACTCTATCATAAGTTGAGGAAGGTCAGGGTACCTTATCCCATCCTTCCCTTGCTTTATTTTTCTCCATAGTGCTTTCAGTACAGTTATACTTGTGTTAGTGTGCAATTCCCCTACAAGGGAAGTGTTTTAAACACCTGTATAATATTAGTGCAGACCAATCATAGTGAATGCTTTATGTATCTCTCACTGGAATGCCCTATTTTTGCAGGTGTTAATCCTAGAGGTTCTGCATCGTTTGGAAGTTGTGGATGAGGATATCCTCAGGATGATAGGTCTGGCTAGGAAAATAGAGGGATGGATGTGACAAAGGAGCAGTTAATAAAATAATTTACTATTTCAACAATGGATATGTCAATACCAGAGTATTGAGGTAAAATATCAGTCTAGAGATAGATCTCGATCAATACAGATGACAAATTTCCTAAGCAAATTAATATTCAATAGCTAAGAAGACAGGGAAATTTTTCTCATGTATTTAGAAAATTTTACTTTCAATAATCACTTTAAAAAAATCCTTGTCAGGGGTGTCTGGGTGGTTCAGTCGGTTCAGCAACCGAATTCAGCTCAGGTCATGATCTCCCAGTCCAGTTCGTGAGTTTAAGCCCCGCGTTGGGCTCTGTCCTGACAGCCCAGAGCCTGGAGCCTGCTTTGGATCCTTTGTCTCCCTCTCTCTCTGCATCCCTTCCACTAATGCTCTGTCTCTCTCTGTCTCTTTCTCTGTCTCTCTCTCAAACATAAATAAACATTAATTTTTTTTTTAATCTTTGTCAAACATTAAACACTTGTTCAATGGTAGAATTTCTGATCTTAAAAAAAAATGTGTGTTGAACACTAGACTTTATGAGTTAGTGGTCTGCAAACAGTCTTCCAGATCTAAAATTCATGTTAGTTTGCTGATATGTTACATTCTGAAGAACTTTTTAATTTTTTTCCAAAACTGTGCATTAGGATTAAGATGAATAACATTGATGTAAATTGAGCTATTTTTGGAATTGTGAAAATTCCGCCTTTGTGAAATTAGCTCTTCAACTGATTGCCTTTGTTTTCTAATACATAAGATTGCCAGCTGTTTTGCATTTCCCAACAACAGCTTTTATATCTTTTTCTTAAAGCTTGCAGTAGTGAATTATTTTAAAATTATTTTAAAGTCAAAGTGTACATTCCAAAAGTTAATGAAAGTATTTTCATTTACTTGAACACGCAGGTTAACTCTTTTTCTTTCTATCGCCTTGCTTTCTTTTTTTATTCCTTTCTGCAAGTAGCCCAGTAGTGCTCTGATAATAGCTTAACTATCACGGACTTCTTCTATGTAGGTGGCACTGTTTTGCTTGAGTTGAAATCCAAATAGAAGCTTTATAAAAAACAAATAAGATTAAATGTAAAGAAGGTGAGGCATTTGCTGCTTTTCATCTGTAAGGGAAAAGGTGGGTAAGACTGTTTGCTTAGTGGAGTTGCCGCTTTTCTTTAAAAATGAACCCAAGAAAGAAAATCTGCCTAGTATATATGAGGAGTATGGTATGCAGAACAAAATATTAGTGTTTAATGACCTGTTACATATATACTAAAATGAATCTCATTTAAATTGACAACGTTCAATGGTCATCCTTGTCAAGTGGTGATCCTTTCAAACACTCAGATTGTTATATGATAAATGATTACAAATAAAATTATAATGGCTTAGGAAGAAATATGTTTTGTTATAGACAGAGGATTCATTTTTGGTAAATATATCCCTGAGATCACATCTCGATATATCACTTGGCCATGTTTTAACAGTGTTATTTTTCATAACCTTTTCACTTATTACTATTTTGCACTGGATACAACTGTAACGTTTATAAATTTGGATATATATGTGTGTATATACACATACATACATACACATTATATATCTTTAACTTTTATACAATGTATGTAATCACATTTTATAATGTTAACTCAATTTATTTCTTTTGTGGGAGAGAACTCAGTCATATTTTTAAATTCTTTTTTCAACATCCACATGATGCCCTGCTGTCTCTCCAAAAAAGCTAACATTCATTTTATTTTAGAGCTATTTGTGATATTTGCCTTCCTTATAATATTTCAAATTCTACAATTTTTTGCTTCCGTCTTTTTAGTGCTTAATCTTGCACCACTCACTTTAGATTTTAAATCAGAGAGATTATAGTTAAAATCCCCCAAATGCTGCTAGTTGAATGCCATGCAGGTATGCTGCAGTTCCTGAGGATCCAAATATCCTTATTTGTAAAATGAAGTTGAACTCCTCTTGTAGCATTGTGAAATAACTGAAATTATCTGAAAAAATGCAGAATTCAACAAATTATTATGCTCTGGACTTCACAGATGAACACTTTAATTACAATCTATCTTATAACTGAAACTATAATAAAGTAAGTTATAGATAAGAAGCCACAGCATTAAGTACAGTGAGGACAGAATGGATATGCGTCTAATGAAAGTCCATTTTTAGGGACCACAGTATTAAGTACTCTATGGTCAATAATTGGGGGGAACTTATTGTGAGATACTGATGTGTAAAAATTTTCACACTGGTTATTTATAAGAATAATTCTTTGGTATACACTGTAGCTATAGTATAAACTTGAACTGTGACATAGAACATGTGTATTATATTTTGGGTAAAATGTCATTATATTCGGGGTGTCTGGGTGGCTCAGTTGGTTAAGCAACCGACTTCAGCTCAGGTCATGATGTCAAGGTTCATGAGTTTGAGCCCCACATTGGGCTCTGCACTGACAGCTCAGAGCCTGGAGCCTGCTTTGGATTCTGTGTCTCCTTCTCTCTCTGCCTCTTCTCCACTCACGCTCTGTCTCTCTCAAAACTAAAAATTAAAAAAAAAAAAAAAATTAAAAAATTTTAAAAAATTGTCATTATATTCAAGGCTACTAAATTTTCAGGGGCATTTTAATATCTTTTTTGAGTTTTCATGCAATTTCCCTCCACATACAATGATTATCTTGGTGAAGACACAAACTATAACTAATATAAATAAAGTGATTTTGATTATGTTTTAATCTTTCTAGCTAGTTTTCCTATATCTCTCAATCTTTGGCCATCAACTTACTGTAAAAACAAATGAAAACAAAACAAAACAAAAACAAACACACAAGGCCAAGTAAACTTTTGTGAACATGAGTAACATAATGCTCTCCAGTGGCTTTTGACCTCTTTCTGAGTAAAAGCCAAATGCTGTCCTTTGTCTGTAAGATAATACAAACAGGTAACCTCTCCTTTGCCAACCTTTATTGTCCTTACCTTCTAACCGTCCCCCTTTGGTATACTTGATTCCATACAGTCTTGAACAGAACAGATGAAATCCTTATCCTCATAGAATTTATAGCATAGTAAATTTAGACAGACAAACATCACTGAAACAGATAAATACTGAGATAATTTTATATAATGTATCAGTTAAGACTGTAGTTAATAATACTGTATTTTACTTGAAATTTGCTTAGAGAATAGGTCTTATGTTTTCAACACACACACACGCACACACACACACATACACACACAATGGCAACTGCCAGGTGATGGACTTGTTAACTAGCTTGATTGTGGTTATCATTTTACAACGTATCGAGTCATCATGCTGGACACCTTGGATATATGAAATATTTGTCAATTATACCTCAAAAGAGCTGAAGAAAAACATTTGAAGAATAATAAGCAAAGGGGCGCCCAAAGCCCAAGGCCTTAATCACTCAGATGGTTCAACGCCTGACTGTTGCTCTCGACTCAGGTCATGATCTCACAATTTCTGAGATTGAGTCTTGCATCCGGCTCTGTGTCAGCAGTGTGGAGCCTGCTTGGGATTCTCTCTCTCTCAAAATAATAACGAAACTTAAAAAAGTAGGAAAGAAAATAAACTTTTAAGTGGAGTAACTGAGGCACTCTGAGGAAGTGTTATTTGAGCTGGAGATTTAAATGTGAATAATTTAGGAATGATGAAACCCATAACAGCAGTGCAGAGCTAAGAGCAAGTGTGTAGGCTGTAAATTGGTAGAAAGCCAAACAATTACACTGTTGTGTATATTTTGTTAATGTTTTCAAAATTAATTTGAAACAAACATCAAAATGCTTCACTTTAAGTTTCACCTTGCAGCTTCAGGTTAATTTGTAAATCAAGCTAGCCAGACTCGTATATCAGTAGTAAGATATTTTAGATTCAGGAGAATACAAAATCTAAAACTTGCACAAAAGTTTATAATTATGGAAGCTTATGACAAGTGTGCAAAACTTAAATGGACATCGTATCCACAATATGGTCTCATCATTACATGTGTTTTGATGCAGTCATGGTAAGTTCATGCCTCAAGAACATTCATCTGAATTCTTCCAGCTATGTGAATAAATAGACTTGTGCTCCACCAGGCTGCTCTTTGTAAAACTTTATATGAACAGACATATCGAGGACCTCATTTTTAAAAATAGACAGTTGCAGAGCTGCGACATTCCAAGTCAATGACACATTTCTAAGAAGTTTCAATACATGCTCAGTGATAACTAAAAAGCTTTATTCTGACTTGACCTGGTAGTTGAAGTTGACACATTCATTGTCTATTTCAAAGTTTAATATAAATAAATTTAAATTTCAACTCTTCTTACTAGGGTTTAAGAAAAATAATATTACATTTACATCTACATTTGAATCAAACAATGAAAGAATCCTGATGCATCAGTGAATAACAGTATAGGTTCACCGAGACACATTTTGAAAAACTATTGGTGTATGTTAACTCACTTTCAGAATACCTTGTCTTTTTTTTCTTCAAAAGCCACATAATCTAATCTATATTGTTTATCAACTTCAATTGTACTGCCGATAATGTATTGGAAGCTAAATTTTAATAGGTTATCACAAAATATTTAGGAATAAGTCTATGACTTAAGTTGCCCCATACTGTGGAAATGTTTCACGTCACTAAAATAATATAATTTTGAGGTACTTCATTCTCACATGCAATATGAGCATGCGATAAACTAACAGAATTTGGGTTATTGTACTTACAGTGTAAAGTTGCAGTGCTTACGATTGAACTTCACAGCACTCCAGAAGGCGACCTACTGTCCTTGAAATATTAATAGAGCTGAAATTATAAAATGTCCTCCAAGATGAGCTTTTTATATTCCTATCTGAATATCTGGGGATATGTCTCTGTTATTCCTCAAGAATACTGTGAAAATGTCTTGAAGAGGCAGATGTCTCTAAGGGGACTTGAGACCTTTTCAAGAGTTATGTCTGCAAGGCTTGAGTGGATGCAATGTGATATGACATCCTGTTTCCGATTATTCACAAATCCCCTCTCATCATAAAATAGAGTATGCTAAGCAGTCTTTAAAAAACCCATCTCAGTTGAAGTTTAAAAAATGCATACCATGTTGAGTAGATGCTTACTGCTAGTATTTCAGGGAGTGAATTCATGAAATGCTCTATCTGGCATAACAAAAGTTTATACACAATATTGCATAGATGTTTCTGTTCTAAAAACATCCAGCGTATACTTATAAATACAGTCATAGAAATCCATTTTTAAATAATTTCTAGAATAAATTTTCACATATGTAATTCTCATATGTCAATGATTTAAGCACAGAAAGTTAATGTCCGTTAATTTATTAGTCTCTCCCCACCCTCAACACCACATACTATTGGGTGTATCGTTTTTACTCTGTCCTATAAAAATAACACTATTCTATTTTTTTTGTGGTATATGCATTTTATTTTATTTTTTATTGAAGTATAGTCAACACACAGTGTTACATTCATTTCAGGTGTACAACAAAGTGATTAGATAATATAATATGTATCTATACATACTGCTGTGTTCATCACAAATGTAGCTACCATCTATCACCATACACTGACCATTTCAATATAATCGACTGTATTCCCAGTGCTGTGCCTACCATTCCTTTGACTTGTTCATTCCATAACTAGTAAGTTCTGTTCCCCTTCACCCATTTTGAGAGAGAGAATCCAAGCAGGTTCTACACTGTCAGCACAGAGCTTGATGTGGGGCTCTATCCCACAAACCGCAAGATCACAACCTGAACCAAAAATCAAGAGTTCGACCCTTAACTGACTGAGCCACCCAGGCATACAAGAAACTCTCTCTTTTTTTTAATATTTATGTTAAAAATAAAATCAGGGACACCTGGATGGCTCAGGTGAGTGTCAGACTCTCAATTTCAGCTCAGATCATGATCCCAGGGTCTTGGGGATGAGCCCTGTATTGGGCTCTGCTGTGCATGAAGCCTGCTTGAAATTCTCCTTTTCCCTCTGCCCTTCTACCCCACTTGTGCTCTCTTTCTCTAAAATAAAAAAAAATAATAATAAAAATAACAAAATAACAAAATCAGATGTCTAAGTACTTAACAAAAATGGAACACTGAATGGTTAACAGGTGTTTCAGGATTCCAAGAAGTTGATTTCAGTTCTGGCCACACAAAGAAAATATTTCCTGCCTACTGAATACTAATTTTTAGAGAGTTATATTTTTGAGAATGATATTGTTGGAAATTACTTGTAAGGCTTGCAGTTTAGTGGAGGAGATACTGACTGGCCTCACCAAAGACCTCCATTGTCTCTTTTTTCTGGCACTCATTATTTCTCCTACTATGGGTAAATTATTTTCCATTAAAGATTTTTAAGAATTAATATATTGGAGAAACTTTTTAAAAAGTTGTGCAGAAAGTAAAACTTAGGCAAAAGAATGACTTTATGTCTTCTCAGAGTCAAAGTGAAGCATTGTTTCACAGGCTTATCTAAGACTTGATTTTATATAGGAAAATGCCTTTGATTCATTTCATATTTACCATTAATTTTGAATCAGACTCTCCAAAATAACATGATACCTGAAAGATTTTTGTCTGGTAGAAATAAAAATTATTTCTGTGCAATCTGTACATAACCCCAAAGGATATTACTTCCTTGTTTTATAATCCTATTAGCCAGCTTTGCATCCAAAGTAATAATCTCCTTCTAGAATTCATTTTTCAGTACTTCCACTTACTTAATCTGTCAACATCTCTTTTAAAATAAATTTACTGTCATGCTGTTACCATCATTCTTAGTAATTTGTTTTGTTTTCTTTTAATTTCCAGATTGTGAGAAAGTTGTTATTGCTTTGTAGCCATAAAGATTTTACTTAAAATACACTTTTAACATGAAATCTATGCATTTGTGGATCACAATACTTGTTCCCTACTTCTGATTTTCATAAGGAGATATTTTCCCTAGACCATTGCAGCTCTCTCTTCTCCATGTTTGTACCCATGAAAAAGTGACATTTCTGACTGATTAGTTTTGAACTAAGTAACTAGTTATGTTTGATTCTCAACATTCGCCTTGAGACCCAACTGCTCATAAGTACCATACATGTCACTACCCTTCCAGGGGCATACCATCCCTCACCATGTGGAAAGCAACTAACCCTCACTTGAGCCTTCTAGCTGCATCTTAAACAACCATCCAGGGAATATTCTGGAATTCGTCTAATACTTCTTGATTCATTCTTTATTCATTCAATATTCTGACAGGGGAGTTGTCAATCATATTAGATAACCCCCTCAGAGTCCCAAACAGTTTTTAATAATCTATACATAAAATATTAGATCCCATAAAAAATAACAGTAAATGCTACAGCATTCTCATTCAATTAAATTGTTGTAAGTCTCAGCATTAATTGCCTTAGTATTTCTTCAGGAAAGCAAATTAAATTCTGTGTGTATTAAAATCATATTATATCTACAAGAAATAATTAATTTGAAGAATGTCTCTTCTGAAAATAAAATGAGATTAAAAATTCTGTAAATATTAAAGACTCCATCAGCATGCCTGGGTGACTCAGTCAGTTAAGTGCAAGACTTCGGCTTGGGTCATGATCTCATGGTTGTGAGTTTGAGCCTGTATGGAGCTCTGTGCAGACAGCTCAGAGCTTGGAGCCTGCTTCAGATTCTGTGTCTCCCTCTCTCTTCCCCGCTCACGCTCTGCCTTGCTCTCTCAAAAATAAATAAACATTAAAAAATATATACACATATATATTTTAAAGACGCCATGAAACCATCCTCTGCTTGACTTTTTGACCCAATATTTTCTATAACCAGTCACTGATTTATAGTCCATCAAAACAATTGCACAAGGAAATTCAAAATCACTGCAATCTTATTTAGTCCAGAGCACAGCTATTATCTAAACAAAAAGTTTTTTTTTAATATTCTTAGAACTTGCAAAAAGAAGTTTCAAAAATACAGAAGGTGAGGTTAATAATTAGGGTAGCCAAGACTATATAGATTTATTGGCAGGTTGAAAGTTTTCCTCACAAATCAAATCTTGCAAAGTGTTATCCTTTGCCCTTAAAAAAACTTAAATCCCCAAATATGTCTGGATATACATTTTCAGTGACATCATAAATTCTTTCTATCTATTCTAGAGTAATATTTGTCTAATGCATTACAATAATAGCATATTACAGTAATACAATATAAGAGAGAATATTATTGAGGATTTACCATGTGGCAGGTCCAGAGATAGCACTGTTTGCTTTTAATTCTCACAATAATCTCTGCATTAAGTACAGTTATTATCCATATTTTAAAGATATGTATCCTAGGAAATAGGGAACTTAGGTAAATTGCTCAAAGATAATCAGATTTAAGGGGCTATACAAGTAGCCCCCATAGGTCTACCTATATACAACATATGCGATGATTGATGTGGCATTATGATACCCATAAACTAACATTAACTCAGTGATTATGTTTTATATATATTTGTATTTATGCTAAGTGTTTCCCATAATGCTATTTAACCTTTGCAGCAAGTATGTGAAGGAAGTTTTTCTTTTTTTTTTTTTTTTGAAGGGAAGAGGGGTATAGGAAAAAAGAGAGAGAATGGGGTCTCAATTTCACTGCCGTGAGATCTTGACCTGAACCGAAATCAAGAGTCTAACGCTTAACCAACTGAACCACCCCCACACCCCTGTGAAGGAAGTATTAAATTATCATTTTCACTTTTTTACAGTGTAAAAACAAAAGTCATATAGGGAAGTTAACCAACTCTATATATTTTCTGTCTCATTCTTAAAACCTTGTGGTCACCAATGGAATGAGATTTAATTTGGTTCCCCCTTATCTTACTCTCCTTTTTCCTGCCTTTAACTGAACCCTAATCATTTACAGAGATGTTTTCTCTGAATGTACTCATAGGGCTCCATATTCAATTGCTGACATGCAAAATTATAGGATGGCAAGAATGATAAAGAGATTTTGGATATTTAGCAAGTTTAGCAAATAAACAATCATGAAAATTATTGAAACTTGTTTTCACGATCCTGTTTGGATATAAGAAACTATATATTATTATCCCCCTTCTTTTTTATTCCTATAGCAATTCAAATCAATGCCTGAGGTCAGTTAGGGATGATCTTATGCTCAGAAAGAAAAAAAGAGAGAGAGAGAGAGAAACATTCATAATTTTCAAAGTGACTCAATTTTTACAATACACTTACTTTTTATTTCACTTGTATTTGAGGAAAACTAATATTATCCAAGAGATAAACACATATAATAATTTATCAGATATCAGAGTGCCATACTAGTCTTTCCATATTCATTTTTACCCATATGAAATTAAAGCATCTATAGATAGTCGTATTATTTTTTTAAAAATTTTTTTTTTCAACGTTTATTTATTTTTGGGACAGAGAGAGACAGAGCATGAACGGGGGAGGGGCAGAGAGAGAGGGAGACACAGAATCTGAAACAGGCTCCAGGCTCTGAGCCATCAGCCCAGAGCCCGACGCGGGGCTCGAACTCACGGACCGCGAGATCGTGACCTGGCTGAAGTCGGACGCTTAACCGACTGCGCCACCCAGGCGCCCCGATAGTCGTATTATTAAGGTACAGTATGGGGTGCTATAAAAATATCCTCTAAATATAGTGAATTTATCAGGAAAAAAGGTTTGTTTCTCTAGAATGTAGCAGTCCAAGCATAAGTAAGTCAGGCCTCAGATGGCTTCATAGTGTACAGGATTAACGCATCTCTGATCTAGTAGCTTTTACTAAGTGTTCCCTTTGTCTCCTTATCTAAAGATTGTTTACCTTTATTCTAGTAAAAAATAAACACTTCCCCCTTCCTGGGGGAAAGGTGGAAAAAAGAAAGAGCATGCGTATTTCTATCCAGGACATTTCACAAAGGTTGCCATTATCAGTTTTGTTCCTGTTTCATTGCCAGAGCTTGGTCACATGGTCAGAACATACCAAGAGAAGATTAAAATGTAATTATTACTTGGCTGATCATGTGCTTAATTATGATTTCTTTTTTTTTTTAATTTTTTAATGCTTATTTATTTTTGAGAGAGAGACACAGAAGAGTGGGAAGGACAGAGAGAGAGGGAGACCAGAGAATCCAAAACAGGCTTTAGGCTCCAAGCTGTCAGCACAGAGCCCACTATGGGGCTTGAACTCATGAACCGTGAAATCATGACCTCAGCTGACGTTGGATGTTTGACTGAGCCACCGAGGCACTGGACAATTAAAATTCCTATCACAATGAAACTTGCAAGTATAAGTTCCAAGCTCTGCTACATTATACAAAGAAAACAATGTTTAAAAATTCAAGTCTAAAGATCAGTGAAACCCGTACTACAAATTTTAGGGAAATTTTCAATACTTGCATCATTTATTGGAACAAATGCCTTGTACAGATACAAGCTCTGAAATTTCCCTGAGTGAAACTAGAAGAAAAAAAGATGTATGACCATTCCAACTATAACAATGACAATCATAGGCTTACACTAATGTCATTTGCTGAAAGGATATATGAAAAATAAGTAAACAAAAGAGAGCTTATGTGGGCTATCTTGATCCTTTATGACAAAAGCAAGAGCTAGAAATAAAGAATGTTACTACAGAATGACAAAAAGGTCATCACTAAATGACATAATTTTAAGTGCATGCATGTCTTAGTTACATGGAATATGTAAAAACAACAATTGAAGTATAAAAGAAATTGAAATATCTGTCATCTTAGTGGGATATTTTAACACATATCTTTCAGTGATTGCTAGACCAAGATGACATAAAATCAGTAGGGATAAAGCACAATCAAACAACACCACTAACAAATTTGATGAACTGACATCAAATGACATCAAACAATGCTGCCAAAAATTTAATGCACTTTTTTAATCGTAAAGAGAACATTAACAAAAACTGACTGCATTCATGGCTATAAAACATAACAGATTTGAAATAATAGCTTTCACATATAAAATATTGTCTTAGCACAGTACACCTATGCTAGAGAATGATAATAACAAATAATAAATAATAACAAATAAATAATAACAATAATGACAAAATAAATTAGAATAATTCTATAAATATGAAAAAAAATTAAAATTACCTAATATATTACCTAATAGCTAGCTAGCTAGCTAGCTATATAGTTTTATTTTCTTTCTTTTTAAATATATATATGTATATATATACATTTTTTTAAGTTTATTTTGAGAGAGAGAGATAGCTCATGCACGCGAGTGGGGTGGGGGAGAGAGAGAAAGGAAGAGAGAGAATCCCAAGCAGTCTTCATGCTGTCAGCGCAGAGCCTGATGCAGGGCTAGATCATACCAACCATGAGATCATGACCTGAGCTGAAATTGAGACAGGCGTTCAACCAACTAAGCCACGCAGGCACCCTAAAGCGATAAGCATTTAGAAGAAAGTACTGGATTTAAATAAAAATAAACTATTGATTATAGTAGGATATAATGAAAGTAACTTGAAAGGCTACATACCAAGACATTCCCCACTTAATTAAAAATGACCCATAAACAATAGGAAACATGAATAGTATTTTTATCAATAATACTAAGCTAATAGTTAAAAATCTGAGCACTGTGATGAATCACTGAATTCTATGTCTGAAACCATTAGTACACTATATGTTAACTAACTTGGATTTATATAAAATTTAAAAATAAAATAAAATAAAATAAAATAAAAATAATATTTAAAAAATCTGCCCACAAAAAATAAACAGAGAAAATGTGGATTTATGCCAAAGGCTAACAGAATTTTCAGAAACAAATATGTCTAATCTTATTTAAAGTCTTCCAGAAAATAAATGGAAACAACAGTGAGTATTCTCTAACTTAACTTTGATGAGAAGATAGTTTTTATACCAAATGTAGTCAAGTTCAGTAGAAGAAACTGCTCTGGGAGACAGGTACAATAATAGCAGAATTATTGCAGAGAGAAAGAGCTAGCAGTCAAAAAAGTCTAAAGAAGCCTAGAACTAACTGAGGTGTCAGCACTATTCAAAAGAATAAATACTTTGTGGTTGTTGATCAAACTCAATATAACAGCAAACATGAATAAGCTACACCAATGAATTTTAAGTTTATTTATTAATTTTGAGAGAGGCAAAGAGAGCACAAGTGGGAGAGGGGCAGAGAGAGAGGAAGAAAAAGAAAATCTCAAGCAGGCTCCACAATGTCAATGCAGAGCCTGATGTGGGGTTCCACTCACCAAACCATGAGACCATAACTGAGCCGAAACCAAGAGTGGGACGCTTAACTGACTGAGCCACCCAGGGGCCCCACCAATGATTTTTAACATACCTGATGGCTGTCCACTAAATGCTAATGGTATTTTTCTATCATGGTGAGAAACAAGCATCACAGAATTCCAAAGTGATCTATAGGTGGTGACCCGACCACCCCCAGCTGAGAATCAAAAACTTTAACTGTATGCATCAACAGAGATATGCATCAGAGGGGAAACCTGGGTGGCTCAGTTGGTTAAACATCTGACTCCTTTTTTTAAATATTTATTTGTTTTTTAATAAAGAGAACAAGCAGGGCAGGGGCAGAGAGAGAGAGAGGGAGACACAGAATCCAAAGCAGACTCAAGGCTCTGAGCTGGCAGAACAGAGCCTGATGTGGGGCTCTAACTCACAGACTAGGAGATCATGACCTGAGCCCAAGTACAGTCTTTAACCAACTAAGCCACACAGATGCCCCAAGCATCTAAAATCTTGATTTCAGCTCTGGTCATGATCTCACGGTTTGTAGGTTTGAACACCATATCAGGCTCTGTGCTGTCAGAGCAGAACCTGCTTGGGATTCTCTTTCCCTCTTGTCGTATCTCTCTCTCTCTCTCTCTCTCTCTCTCTCTCTCAAAATGAATTAATAACCTTAAAAAAAACCAGAGACACACATATCTTAAATGGTGATTGAAAGAAGGAAGTCAAAAAAGGATACATATAATTCTATTGAAATAAAGTTGAAAAACATACAAAACTATTGTATGCTTAAAAATGGATAAATATGTGATTTAAAGTAGAAAGATACACAAATTATCAACAAGTTTTTCATGATAATGGTTAACTCTGAATAAAGAGAGAATATGATTGGGGAAGGGTAGGTATACAAGCATTGTGTACGTAATGTTTTCTTTCTTCATCTGAGTAGTGAATGCATAAGTATTTATATAAGCTATCATATGTTTTGTAAATTCTTCTTAGTTTTAAGAGCAGGAAAGGATCTTAAATGGAGATTATTTCTGCAAGATGAAAAGTGTTTCAGGCACATTTCATGCGGGAGTTTGGGAGAAGAGATGAGAAGACCCAAAGGACACTGGAGAAGTTAAACATGACCTACATGAGCAATTTTTCCATAAACACTACATAGAGAGATCTCTCTTACCTAGATTATCAAATTATTAATATATTATTAGATTAGATTATTAGACTAACGTCACAGACTCTGGGTCTGGAGTTCTTTCTTGTCCAGCAAGAGATGGACGCAGGATTAAAATGTGAGAGGGGCTAATGTCCAGGAAGAGACAAGAGCCCCAAGTACAGGTCCTTGCTCCTTTTTTAGTAGGATCAGAAGGCTTACAAGCATGATGGATATGCACACAGAGACAATGAATCTGTGAACATTAAGTCATGTGTGTGGGAGAAAGGGGGTTTTGAAGATACGAAGATACGTGGTGTTAGGGGTTTGGGTCAATACAGGATAAAATGCTGGCTCTGGGCAGATGTTGTTTAAGATAGGCACCACTTCTGTTTATTTTAGCTTGCCTAGGGAGTAAAACAGAGCACCCTACCTCAGGGTCAACAAGGCACCTTTCTTTTGCTAATTAGCTCAGCTTTAGACAATGTAGCCCTGCGGTGGTCTATAGCCCTGTTTACCTGTTTACTTATACCGTCCTTCCCACCTGTGAAAGCAGCTTCCTGCTATTGTACTAAATTGGGGGGCTTCTGCCCTGAATATCTAATCTTGGATGCTTTCAGCCTGTGGCTTCCTATTATTTAATGCCTTGTTAACCCATCGGTGCAAGCTCAGGGAATTCCTAAATTTATGCCCCACAGACTAACAGATTATGATTAGAATATTAATAAAAGCTGGACGTTTTTGCAAAATTTCTAAAGCTAAAAAAATGGAAGTATGACCTTGAAGATACAGTGAACAATTATACTGTTAATGAAGGAAACTTTATGTATGTGATATTCTCAATACTCAAAGAAAATATTCAGAAACGATAAATGACAGAGCCTGAGATCAAAAGTGAGATAGTTAAACGTGTTTCAAATAAAATATTTCTTCCTAAGTACCCCATAAATTTTGATATATGGTGTTTATAATTTAAAATGCTTTCTAATTTCCATTTTTACTCTTTGACACACATATTATATAGAAGTTTATTATTTAGTCTCCAAATATTTGCAGATATTCCAGAGATCATTCTATGATTTATAATTTAATTCGACTTTGCTCAGACAACATACTTCAAAGAACTTGAATCCATTAATATTTATTGAGATTTTTTATGGTCTAAAGTGTTGTATTTTGGTAAAAAATTCTGTGTACAATTGAAAAAGAACATTTATCTTCTGTTGTTACTGTATGGAGCCTTGTTTAAAACTCAAGTAGGTCAAGTTGGTTGACAGTGTTGTTTAAATCCTCCTTTTTACTGATGATTTTCATTCTACTGGGTCTGACAACTCTTAAGAGGGAGAAATTGGCATCTCCCATGATTACTGTGTATTTGTTTCCTTCTCGTTAATCTTTGTTTTTGTTTCATGTATTGTAAATTCCATCTTTAAATGCATAAGTGACGAGGATTATATGTCCCTTCAAAGAATTGATCATTATCATTATAATATGCTTTTTTCTCCAAAATCTACTTTGTCTGATATATCCATATAACCTCTCCAGCTTTCTTTTGATACATCTTAGACTGTTATGTTTTTTTCATCTTATTTTTTAACTTATTTGTCTCTTCATAGAAAATGTGCTTTATAGACTATATGCCATAGGCAACAAATAGTTGTGTCTTGATTTTTTATCCTGACAATCTCTGCCTATTAATTGGGTTAAGTATTTAATGTGGTAATTATTATAGTTATGTTTAAATCTGTCATCTTACAGTGTTTTCTATTCATCTCATCTGTTCTTGTGCACTGTTTTTTTTCTTTTTCCTTTAGTTCAGTTTAATTGATTATGTTTCTGATTTCTCTTTTTTGTTGGTTTATTAACTATAATCTTTTGTCTAGTAAGCAGTTACTTAGAATTCATAGCAAATATCTCTAATTTGCCACACTATACCTTCAAGGGATAGCATACGATCTCACATATAAGATGTTTACCAAAGTATATTTCCATTTTTCTCCATCTGGCATTTATGTTATTACATATATTATGAATGCTACACTGCATTGTTATTTTTCAGTAGCCAATTATATTTTAAAGATATTCATTTTTTTTTTAAATTCAGTTAATTTACTCTTATAGTTATTACCCTGATATACTTCCTTCATTTGTGTAGATTCAAGTTTTCATATGGTATAATTTTCCTTCTGCCTAAAGGACTATTCCTTTCATGTTTCTTATAGTTCTGCTGGTGATGAATTCTTTCAGCTTCTGTGCATCTCAAAAAGGTTTTATTCTGTTTTCATAGTTTGAATAATATTTCACTGGGGATAGAATTCTAGGTTGACAAATTTTCAATATGTTAAAGATGTTCTCTGTTGTCTTTTAATTTTCATTGTTTCTGATAAGAAATCTTCTCTCAATAATTTGATTACACGGCAACATAATTTGATTACGATGGGCCTTGATGAAATGTTCTTGTGTTTCTTGTGCTGGCATAATTGAGCTTACATCTCTGAGTTTATAGTTTCTAATAAATTGTTGCCAGTAAATCTACATGAATAATTGTCCTCTATGACTTGTTAATCTCTCAACATTTGACTTATAACCCATGGATCTGTTATATCAGGAGGAAAAAAATCCTCATTTCACAAAATTTTTCATAATACAGAGTGTCTAATCAAACATTTTTACCTTCTTTCAAAGTTTATTGAGTTTTAGAGGCAGTAGTTTCAGATTTAATACTTTATCTAAGGGACTTTCACCCAATTCACTAGGGAAAACAACAACAACAACAACAACAACAACAAACATCTAACATTTCTCCATTAGACTCCATATTTCTTCTATCCCAATACTGAACTAACCATAAGATCTTTCAGGAGAACCTACCCTTGTATAATTTCACACCTGTGGTTCAGTGGATATTTCTACATCTTTTGCTTGAAGAATTGCTTTGACCTTAGTAACTTCACACTTATTCCAGAGCCAATGTAAGACCTCAGGAAAGACTGAGTGCAAGCCATTTGAATCCCATTTATTTCTTTTATGCATATCTCCTTGAGCAGCAAGAGAGAATTTGATGTCTAAAGTTAGACATAGTTGAGCATTTGGAAGCTCAGGCAGAACTTAGATTCTTTGCAACTTATGGTAGTTAATATTCCATCAATGAATGTCTTAAGGGCCTATAAAGACACATTTAATACATTAACCACCATTACCAACCCACTGGTAAGAAGGGTAACTGTAATGAAAGCCGGTCTTGTAAAATGTCACCCTTCCTATGTCCCTCTGGACATGTTTATAAAAATACATGCCGTTTTTATCTGTTCATTAAATCAAATCATCTAGAACTTCTAGACAAAATGTCTTATTAGTTCAGTTCCAGTTAGTATGTATATCAGAAAATAATAAAGTTGAAAGTCTACAAAATTCTTATTTCATAAGAATTATAAAGAATTTATAAGAATTAAGGGTCACTTCTGGTTGCTGAAAGGATAGTATAGACTGGGGAGTTTAAACAAGTAAACATTTATTTCTCAGAGTTCTGGAGGTTCAAAATCAGAAGTTGGAGTGCCAGCATGCTTGGATTCCTGGTTAGTGGCCTTATTCTAGTTTGTAAACAGCTTCTCATAATACTGTGGCTGAGGGAGATATGATCTCTCTCCAGTCTCTTCTTACATGAAAGTTAATCCTATTCCAGAGGGCTTCACCCTCATGAAGGTGAATTACCTAATTACCTTCCCAAAGGCCTTACATCCAAATAATATCACCAAATAATATTGGTGATTAGGCTTTAACACATGAATTTTGCAGGTACACAAACATTCAGTCTATAGCGTGATCATTGTTGTCTTA
This sequence comes from Puma concolor, assembly GCF_028749965.1. Lineage (NCBI taxonomy): Eukaryota > Metazoa > Chordata > Mammalia > Carnivora > Felidae > Puma > Puma concolor. The sequence continues at coordinate 169,153,949 of NC_141670.1, read as the reverse complement.
ATTATTTTTGATAGATTTTATAAGATTTTACATATGATAATTCTAACTCTGCAATCACCTGGGAAATAAAAAATTATTTAACTGTATCTATCTACTCTTTCTGGCAAATAAATCAGGCCGTGCATTTTCATTGGCACTAAAGTGATGTTATTATTTTTCTTGTCTTAGATGCACTGACATTTGTTCTACCATGTAAAATAAGGCTTTTAAAATAATTTAAAACAAATTTACCATCAATAGTCTTTATGACAGTTACTTATATAAGTGGATTTTATGGAAATTGCAGATATATCTTACAGAATACAAGTGACCTTTACCTGTCATCATTGAAGAATAAATCTTATTGCTGTTTCTAGTTCTGTTTTAATAGTGGGGAATGATATATGAAAAAGCAAAGAAAATTGTGAAATTAAGAATTGTCTGAAGGTGATAGATTTTAAATAACATTCTCTTTGACCTCAGATTTCACAGCCCTATTTTGAAGACAGGTGTTGGGAAAAGCAGTCCTTGCTACTTGAAGAGAAGAATTTATTCTTAATTCAATTCCCAGATATCTGTTTGAAACATACACTTTAAATCAGTAGTACTTACATTTGATTAGTGATTTGTCTGGAGTAATAATAAAGAGCATTTAGACATTTAGATAGTTGAGCAGGGCAAATTTATAGCTATGAAACAAACACTTTCATGATGTACACATTTGAAATGTTTTGTTTAGAACATGAATATTAGACTTTTTAAAACAGTCAAAGAAAATATAAGAGGAAGCAGTTATGTGTACTATGATACAAGAATTGACCTAATCCTAGTCCACTTAAGTCTGATTGAAAAGAATAAAACAAACTATAAAGAACAATATGTGGAATATACCGATAGAGATAGAAATGCATCTCTGGGAATAAAGAGTTTAGTTTAGTTTTTTTTTTTTAATCTTTTCTCTCTATCACTTTATAAAATCACACCCTCAAATATAGAAGTTGTTGCTCTAAACTGAAATTGTCAAATGGCTATCATCAAGAATAAGATTTCTTATTTAAGCAATGAATCTAATAAGCTAAGGTTTGGTAATATGAAAGCACACAAAAAAACAGTTCACTTACAAAACAAATATCTCCTTTTACATGTATCAATATTTTATTTTTTTCTTTCAGTGCCATCTGTATAACTTCTGCATTGCAGATGAAAACCCTGCCAAAGAATGATAATATTAAACCTAATAAGTGCATACCCAAAAGTTAAGCTAGAAAGTGAAAGGGTTTAATGTGTGATTATAAAAGGAAGAGGTAAAGAGTATTCTTGCAGATTTCAGAGCCGATAATTCAGCAGGCAGGTATCTTACAGCTTTGTTTATAATTACTTTCTAAAATATTTCATCAAATTAACATTGTAAAGTTCAAATTTCTTACCCTACATCCAAGGCTCTCCACTTTTACCTGTTATAAAAGTATCATTGTAGCCCAGGTGTGGGCTGTGAGATCAAGGCCAGAGAATAATTTGCAATTAGTATACTAGAAAGATAAAAGCTGATCTGGGGCTAAAAATGGGTAGGAATGCCAAGGACCCATTCCTCCACTGAAGCAATAATTGAGGTGGCAATTACTGTCAGAATCAATTTTATCAAAACTCTGGAATGTAGTAAAATATTGACAAAAGCCAGGGAATACTTATTAAAGATAGAAGGTGATAGATTTTGGCAAGATCATATTGGCATTTCATTTTCATGCCCACCATTCCCTATCTCCCATCTCAGAGGTGGCTATATGGATGGTAGCCCATTTTCTGGTATGTCAGGCTGGTGCCAGAGGGGAAAATAGGGACTTTGTCCTCAGTTAATTGTGCTCTGTGTTTTGAATGTCTGTCAGTGCCATGAGGGACCACCTCAGGGTCCTATATTATTCTTTTTACCTTGGAACTTGCTTAGGGTTAGAGTAACCTTCTAAGAGGAATTTGTCAAAATTACTTAAACAAAATATATTCACTCCAAAGGCTGACAGGACCAATCTGTTATGCATAGGACAGTGTAACTTCCTATAGCCACAGAACCACATGGAACCAGGTGGATGGTAGAGTCATGGAGTGAGTGAGGAGTATGACCCTTGTCACAGATGGCATGTACCGAAGCAGGGTTTGACTCCTGGGGTGATGAAAGAGGAGGTTTGTAACAGTTGCCCATATGCCTTTGACACAATCAAGCCAAGCTACAAGTTTGCTAATTGAGTAGAGAAGCACAATAAGAATTAGGTAGAAAAGTTACAGATTGGTGGAGACAAGATTGCTAAGAGCCTTAGATCACTTAGAAGATTTAAAATAGATACAAAGATTAGGTATTAGCATAAATGTGTAAATTAATGATTTGGTAGTGGCTGCATGGAGTCTTATATCAAGAAAGATCTGAAACCAAATAGGTATGAAGAAGGAATGATTGCCATGGTAGATTAATAATGACTAACTAAAGCACAGAGAGGGGTCTTTACTAAGAAGCAAGGTATAAATGCTAAATATTTGATACACTTGACTTAGGACATTTGTTAAACAGATGCTTATAGGTTTTCACTGTGTACAAAGTGCTGCATTGTGAGGCAGTGGAATATCAAAATCAAAAGTCATGGTCATTACCATGAAGAACTTAGGGTCTGGTATAAAAACATACACAAAAAGAAAGATTTACAACTACACGTGTTAGTTACTAAACAATGTACAATTGGAATATCAATACAGAAACTACCAAAACCACCGAAGGGAGGAAAAGTTAGCTTCATAGAACGAGTGTCATTTAAAAGAATACATGAGCACAAATTAGACATTATTAATACATTTCCCTGAAAAATTGAAATGGATTTTATTTTGTGCAAGTGAAACCAAAGCTTTATAAATATATAAGTAGTATAAAAGCACATTTTACCAACCTAGATAAAATACTTTACATCATCAAAGAATTATATACTCTTATTAAAATTTAGAAAATTCAGGTTTTTAAATAATTCTAAGTTTAAAATTTAAAAACTTGGATGTAGAAACAGTATACAATAAAACAAAAATAATAATTATTTTTTTGAATTTTAATTTTGTTATATATTTTTCAGGTTATTTTATTATGAGAGCAAAATATTATTAAAATGTTTGTATGCATTTTATTTATGCACAAATTTGTATATGTCTCTGGTTAACTTCTTTGAAAAAGAAATAACAAAATTCTACGGACCTTATGAAGACGGTGTGCTAAAATTGCTCTCAGGGAAGTTGGACAAAATTACATTCCGTCTGGAGAGATGTTACAATTTTTGGTCATGACCCAAATTCACACAAATTGATTACCATTAAAGCCATCACTGTTACATGTTTTGAACTATAAGATTATGTCATATTGTTTCACTTGGCACTTATCAATTAATAGTGTGATTAAATAGCTTACATATGTTTATGTGCTTTTCATAGTTTTTTTATGAATATTGTTTTATGCACTCTACACCTTTTTATATTTGAAGGAGTTTTGTTATTCATTTTAAAGAGATTTTAAAATCTAAAAAGCAACATGGATTCTTCTTTTTTTAAAATGTAGGACTGCAGGGGCGCCTGGGTGGCTCAGTCGGTTAAGCGTCCGACTTCGGCTCAGGTCATGATATCACGGTCTGTGAGTTTGAGCCCCGCGTGGGGCTCTGTGCTGACAGTTCAGAGCCTGGAGCCTATTTCAGATTCTGTGTCTCCCTCTCTCTGACCCTCCCCCGTTCATGCTCTGTCTCTCTCTGTCTCAAAAATAAATAAACATTAAAAAAAAATTTTAAAATAAAATAAAATAAAATGCAGGGCTGCAAAAAATTCTAAGAAAACACTAGAAAATAAGCAAAGTAATTCACGGTAAACTTACATATAATTTTATCCGAAAAAAAATGGTTTTATAATAGCAATTAGTCAAAGACTTTGGAGCTGCATTTAATACAAAAATTTTCACAGTTCAAAACATATCAAACCTAAAAGATAACATTAAAGAAATGCCCAAGAAACTTCAAACCAAATTCACATTTACCCTCTTTTTTCTTTTGTTTTATCACAATTCTCTGCTATGTTCAAGACCACCGGAACTCTGCAGCAATAACCGTTTTAAAACCTGCACAAAGCAAAAGTTCAACGTGGCAGCCCTACAGAGAAACTGTCTTGAATGTGAAAACATTTGGTTATTTTCCTAAGAAATGAAGGGATAACACAAGGTCTGTCAGACTACACAGCAGGGGGATGCCTGGTACAAAGTCAGACAAGACAGATTTGCCATGGCGAAAGAAAAACAGAGGAACAGTTATTACTTCAATTATGGTCTGGAAGCTGGAGTGGAAAGAATAGAAGCAAGCACAGAGCAAGCGACACAATCTTCCAAGTAAAGCTCCAGTGGCATAGCTGGAATCCTTTTCTCCTCTCACTGCTGACAGATGGAGGGGGCTATGATGGCCACAGGAGCCAAAAGATCCAAGAGGTTTTAGTTTGTTTAACTTCTAAGCTTTTTACTTTTTGTGAGTCTTTGAGGTTATAAATAATTTGCTTGTTTTATTCTTTGCTAATTTCTCTTCTTTGTCCACTTTCTCCACGTTGTCAGGCAAACAGGTTAAAACAAATCTTTCACAAAAATACAATTGTTTGTGAAAACACTTGTTGAATTGTAACATCTCTTTTAGATTATACACTGTGACTTCTTTCATACTCTACCTCCAGTACCTAACAAAGTGTCTGGCACAGAATAGAATTTCAATAGTATTCACCTAATACATGAATAAATGAATCTGAATTGTTATTGCCTATGGTAGTGTGGGAAACTTTTCAAAATGAGTAGTATATACATTATACTGAAGGGCTTCATTCCTTCTCTCGTTGATATTTTCTTCTAAGTAGGTAATGTTATTAATAACTTGTTCTGGTAACTTTCTTCAACTGGTGATATTTCAACTGGACATTTTCAGCAACTATACATTTCAAGTTGCTTGAGAATATATTTTGGAGAAAATAGCAAAATCTGTTCTAGTAGGAACAAATTACTTTTAAAAACGTTAAACTGAGTGGTGCCTGGGTGTCTCAGTTGGTTGGGCATCTGACTTCGGCTCAGGTCATGATCTCGTGGTCTGTGAGTTCGAGACCCATGTCGGGCTCTGTGCTGACAGCTCAGAGCCCAGAGCCTGCTTCACATTCTGTCTCCCTCCCTCTCACTCTGCCCCTCCCCCACTTGCACTTGTCTCTCTCACTCCTCTCTCTCAAAAATAAATAAACATTAAAAATATTTAAAAATCAGGGTTCCAAGTGGCTCAGTCAGTTAAGCATCCAACTTCAGCTCAGGTCCTAATGTCACACTTCGTGGGTTTGAGCCCTACGTTGGGCTCTGTGCTGACAGCTTAGAGCCTGGAGCCTGTCTCGGATTTCATCTCTCCCCCTTTCTCTGTCCCTCCCCTACTTGCAGTCTGCCTCTCTCTCTCTCTCTCTCTCTCTCTCTCTCTCTCTCTAAAAAATAAACATTAAAAAGAATTTTAAATAAATAAATAAATAAATATATAAAATAAAATAAAAACCACAACTGATCTGTAAGTGATTTTACATCCCTATATAGTGGAGATAATATAGAGAAAATATTGATAACTGATTTTCATTCAAATACAATATTAATATGAAGGAAAAATTAATACTAAAATATTTTTATTTTAAATTGATTGATAGAGGCATGTTCTAATTTCACACTATGTAGTCTTTTCCTTAAGAACAACATTCTTTGCTTTATGACATAGACCCAAATGATTGCTCCTTTTTTTTTATTGTTCATTGTGGAGTAGTATATAAGAAATTGATAGGTGAAAGTCTGATTCAGAAATATATGGTGTTCAAGTACTCTGAAATCCCTCACTAACTTAAATATATGTTAAATCCTGCAGTCATCAAACTAATTTTACATTCAGTGTTTACCAGAAAAGAATGGGGGTTCAAATTTTTTTATGTTCCAGTTAGATATTGTTTACTCAAATAGTGATTTTGACAATCCTTTGTCTTTCAGTTTTTGTTCTGGTATGCAAGAAACTGAAAAGTTGCTACTCTATCCTAACAAGAAGTAAAAAAGCAGTTTAACTGAAAAATCACTAACTCTTCTTAGATTGAAAGAGTAGTAATGTCAGAGGACAAACCGTTTGCCCCAAAATTGAGCCAACCAGGTGAGTATAAGGAATCACTCACTCCTTACTAGAGCGGACACCTCTGTAGAAATCAGTGACAGGGTAGGAAAATCTACACAGTAATTAACAAACTGCTGGAGGCTAGGTGTGGACAGACCTTAGAGTTAAAAAATTCAAAGGAACTCAGTTACTAGTGGATCTCCACACTTTTGTGAGTTTTATTTTCAGAAGCTAGACCAAATTATCACATTAAGTATTGGAGAAAATCCCCTTGTGCCAGAGTTTACTTGACCTAGGAAAGAAAAGTACACAATTCAAGCCAGCTCTAGCCTTCCATGTGGGAGAAGGAAAATACCCAATTCCAGCTTCCTTTAGCCATCCACTTCCATCTGAGAGAGGATAAGAAAATAAATGCTTGTGAAGTTTACAGTCCAGAGACATAGGTTCACTGAGAGACCGAGACTGAATCATAGCACTATGGAATGTTTTACCTCCCCCCCACCCAAGCACCTCACCACCACATTACTAAAGGTCTATATTTACAGTAGTTCCTTTACACAGTACATCATATATAAGTATTAAGAGAAAAAATTACAAGGCACACTGAATTACAAGGCAAAAAACACAATTTAAAGAGACAAAGAAAGGATTAGAACCAGGCATGACAGTAATACTGGAATTATAAGACAGGGTTTTAAAACTATGATTAATATTTTAAGCACTCTAATGGATAAACAGTATGAAAAAGCAGACAGACGATGTAAACAGGGAGATGGAAATTCTAGGAAAGAATCTAAAGAAAATGCTAGAGATCAAAAACTCTGTAACATAATTACTGAGTGCTTTAATGGGTTTATCAGTAGACTCAACATAGCTCAGGAAATAATCTCTGAGTTTGAGGATATTTGAATAGAAACTTCCAAAAGTGAGAAGCAAAATGAACTATGATTAAACAAACAAAACCAGAACAGAATATAAAAGAACTGTGGGACAACTGCAAAAGATGTAACATATGTGTAATGAGAATAACAGAAGGAGAAGAGAGAACAGAACAGAAGAAATATTTGAAATGATAATGACTGAGAATTTCCCCAAATTAATGTCAGACACCAAGCCACAAATCTGTGATACTCAGCAAACACCAAGCAGGATAAATGCCACAGAAACTTACATGTAGACATATGATATTTAAAGCACAGAAAGAAAAAAAAAGAAAAGAAAAGAAAAAAATTTTGTTGGAAGAAATCAGAGTAAACATTTTAGTTATAAATGAAAAAAGGGTAAGAATTATACCAAATCTCTCCAAAGCCACCAAAACAGAAACTAGGATGACATATTTAGCATTGAGAGAAAAAAAATAATGCCAATCTAGAATTTTATACCCCATGAAATTATCCTTCAAAAGTGAAGGAAAAATGAAGACTTGCTCAAGCAAACAAAAGTTGAGAGAATGTGTTGCCAATGGACTTGCTTTGCAAGAATTATTAAAAGAAGTTCTTCAGAGGGGCACCTGGGTGGCTCAGTCAGTTGAGCATCTGACTTCACCTCAGGTCATGATCACTCAGTCTGTGAGTTTGAGCCCCGCGTCAGGCTCTGTGCTGACAGCTCAGAGCCTGGAGCCTGCTTCGGATTCTGTGTCTCCTTCTCTCTCTGCCCCTCCCCCACTCATGCTCTGTCTCTCTCTGTCAAAAAAAACATTAAACAATTTTTTTTAAAAAAGTCCTTTAGAGAGAAGGAAAATGATAAAGGTCAGAAACACAGATCTATATAAAGAAAGAACATAGGAAAAGGAAGAAATGAATGTAGGACATCACTTTCTTTTTTGTATTCTTAATTGACCAAAGAGAACAACAACAATGTATTCAGTAATGTATGGTTGTAGGTGATAGAAATGAATGACAGCAATGATCAAAGGACTGAAGAAAAAAAATGGATTATTTGGTTATTATGAGGTACTTACCTGTGAAATGACCTAATGCTATTTGAAAGTGTACTTGTATTATTTGTAAGTGTATATTACAAACTCTAGGGTAACCACTAAAAACAGCTTTTAAAGAGGAATATAACTATAAAGGTAACAATATAAATTATACAAAATAGTCTATTAAAACCAAAATGCCAGAAAAATAGTGGAAGACTATCTGATAGAAATAATAACAAGAAATAGAAACAACGAATTTGGATAAAAAATAGAAAATGTTAACAAATAAGGTAACATTAATCCAAGTATATCAATAATCACTTTGAATGTCAATGGTTTGAATGTACCAAGTAAAACACAGAGATTGCCATAGTGTATGAAAAACAAGACCCAACTATAGATCACTTATAGGAAACCCATATTAAATATAAATACATATATAAATTTAAATTAAATGAATAGAGAAAAATGTCTCATGCTAACACTGATCAAATGAAAACAGGAATAGGGGTGCCTGTTTGGCTTCAAGTATCCGACTCTTGATTTTGGCTCAGGTCATGATCTCATGGTTTGTAAGACTGAGCATCGGGCTTTGCACTGATAGTGCAGAGCCTGCTTGGGATTTTCTCTCTCCCTCTCTTTCTGTCTCTACCCCGCTTGCACGTGCTCACTCTCTCTCTCTAAAAATAAATAAATAAACCTTTTTTTTTAAAAGAAAAGAGGAATAGCTATAAAAATGTCAAACAAAGCAGACTTCAAAGCAAGAGATGGTATCAGTGATGAAGAGGGGCATATGACACATAATGATAAAAAAGACATAATAATTCTTAGCATGTATGTACCTAACCAAGTGTCAAAATGCACGAACTAAAAAACTGATAAAATTGTAAGGAGAAATAAATAAATTCATATTAAGTTTGGAGGCTTCAACATCCTTATTTCAGAAATGGACAGATCCACTCGGCAGAAAGAAACTCAGTAAGAATATAGTTGAACTCAATAAAACCATTAATTAATGAATATAATTAACATCTATAGAGGAGGCAAAAGTAGAATAGCAGAATATACATTTTTCTCAAGCTTACATGGAACATTCATCAAGCTAAACCACATTCTGAGCCATAAAACATACCTTAATAACTTAAAAATAATGGAAGTCGTGGCGCCTGGGTGTCTCAGTCGGTTAAGCCTCTGACTTTGGCTCAGGGTTATGATCTGGTTCATGAGTTCAAGGCCCACATTGGGCTCTGTGCTGACAGCTTAGAGGCTGGAACCTGCTTCAGATTCTGTGTCTCCCCCGCTGTGCTCCTCCCCCACTCATGCTCACTCTCTGTCTGCCTGGCTTTCTCTCTCTCAAAAATAAATAAACATTTAAAAATTAAAAACAAGTAAATGAATAAAAGAATAAAAGTCAAATAACGTCTTTCTTGGACCATAATGGAATCAATAGAAGAAAGATATCTGGAAAATCCCCAAATACTTGGAGATTAAGCAAAAACACTTCTAAATAGCATATGGGTCAAAGAAGAAATCTCAAGAGAAATTTAAAAATATTTTGAGCTAAAGTGAACCTAGGTGGCATCCGATTTTGGCTCAGGTCATGATCTTGTGGGGCATGAATCAGCATCAGGTTCTGTGCTGGCAGCTCAGAGCCTGGAGCTTGCTTCAAATTCTGTGTCTCATTCTTTCTCTCTCTGCCCCTCTTCCACTTATTCTCTCTCTCTCTCAAAAATAAATAAACATTAAAAAATATATTTTGAACTAAATGAAAATGGAAGAACAACTCAACAAATTTGTGGAATGTAGTAAAGCAGTGTTTTAAGGGAAATTTATAGCATTGAATACATGTTAGAAAAGAAGAAGTATCAAAAGTCAAGTATTTAAGGGGTGCCTGGGTGACTCAGTTGCTTAAACATCCAACTTCGGCTCAGGTCATGATCTTACTGTTCACGGTTTAAGTCCCACATTGGACTCTGTGCTGACAGCTCAGAGTCTGGATGGAGCTGCTTCAGATTCTGTGCTCCCTCTCTCTCTGTCCCTCCCCTGCTGTCACTGTCTCTTTCTTAAAAATAAATAAACATTAAAAAACTGTTTTTTATGGGCGCCTTCGTGGCTCAGTTGGTTAAGCTTCCGACTTCGGCTCAGGTCATGATCTCACAGTCCGTGAGTTTGAACCCCGCATCGGGCTCTGTGCTGACAGCTCATAGCCTGGAGCCCATTTCAGGTTCTGTGTCTCCCTTTCTCTCTGCCCCTCCCCTGTTCATGCTCTGTCTCTCTCTGTCTCAAAAATAAATAAATGTTAAAAAAAAATTAAAAAAAACTGTTTTTAAGTAATTAAAAAAATTAAGTATTTAAGCTTCCACTTTACAAAACTAAAAAACGAATAGCAAATTGAATCCAGAGTAAGCAAGAGAAAAGAAATAACAAAAATTAGACCAAAAATCAATGACCTTGAAAACAGCAAATCAGAGAAAAAAATCAACGAAACCAAAATTGGTCTCTGAAAAGATCAACAAAATTAATAAGCTTCTAGTCTTGTTTAAGAAAAAAAGAGGACACTAAATACCAATATCAGAAATGGAAGAGGTGACATCACTAGAGAACCCATGGACACTAAAACCAAAATAAAGGAATATGATGATCGACTCTGCCCACAAATTTGACAACCTAGTTGAAGTGGACTAATTCCTTGAGAAACACAATCTGCTAAATTCAAAAGAAAAAAATAGGCAACATGAAAGGATTGCTTGCATTAAATTATATTGAATCAACACTAACCCTCCAAAATATAAATCACCAGGTCCAAATGGGTTCACTGGTGAATTCTACCAAGCATTTAAAGAAGAAAATATACCAATCCCCTACAAACTCTTTTACAAGTTTGAAGCAGTGGGAATACTTCCTAACACATTTTATGAGACCAGCAATATCCTAATACAAACCAGATAAAGATATTGCAAGGAAAGAAAATTACAGACCAACACCTCTGATAAACATAGATTCAAATTTTTTCAACAGAATTTTAACAAATAGAATGTAATGGTATAAAAATAATTACACACCATGACCAAATGGAATTTAAGATATATGAGGCTGATTCAACATATGAAAATCAATTAGAGTAACCCATCACATCAACTATCTTAAGGAAAAAAATAAAAACAAAAACACTCATTCATAGTAAAAACTCAGTAAACTAGACATAAAGGGAAATTTCCTCAACTTAATAAGGAATGTCTACAAAAACTTGAACTTAACAACCTACTTAATGATGAGAAACTAGAAGCTTTCTCACTAAACTTTCCCTCATTTTCCCACTAAGAAGACCAGGAACACATATCCCCCCTCACAGCTCTTTTTAAATATTGTACTATAATTCCTAGTTAATGAAGTAAGACTAGATAGAAAAGGAAATTTAATGGAAGAAATAAAAATTACTGATCAGGAAGAAAGAAATTGTCCTTTTTCATAGATAACATGCTTATCTATGTAAATTTTTTTTAAATCAACAAAAAACTGGAACTTAAAAAGGATTATAGAAAGTTTTCAGTATACAAAATTAATATACAAAAGTCATTTGCTTTCCTATACACCAACAATGAAGAAGTGGAATTTGAAATAAAAAAACACAATTCCATTTTTAATAGCACCCTAAGAATGAAAACTTAGATATAAATCCAACAAAATAAGTATAGGATCTACATGAGCAAAACTGTAAAGTTCTGATGAATGAAATGAAAGAAAAACCAAATAAATGGAAGGATAGTCCATGTTTATAGATATGGAGACTCAATATTGTCAGGATGTCAGTTTTTTCCCAAAATTACCTATAGAGTCCCAATCAAAATCCCATCCAGATTTATGTCGATATCAACAAAATAATTCTAAACTTGATGTGGAAAAACAAAAGACCCAGAATAGCCAACACAATATTGAAGGAGAAGAATAAAGTTGGAGGACTGACACTACCTGACCTCAAAATTTACTATAAAGCTACAGATATCAGGACAGTATGGTATGGATGAAAGAATAGAAAAATAGATCACTAGAACAGAAGACAGCCCAGAAATAAACCCACATGAATAGATTGACAAAGGAGAAAAGGCAATACAATGGAGCAAAAATAATCTTTCAACAAATGGTGCTGAAAAAATAGGACATCTGCGCGTGCGCACACACACACACACACACACACACACACACACAAAACGAATCTAGACACAGAAATTACACCTGTCACTAAAAATAACTCAAAATGGACCACAGACCTCCATGTAAAATGTAATCCTTTAAAACCAGAAAATTACATTACAAAATTTTAGATGACCTTGGATTTGATGATGGCTTTTTTTTTCTTTTCTTTTTAATTTTTTAAAGTTTCTTTTTATTTATTTTGAGAGAGAGAGCAGGGAAGGGGCAGAGAGAAAGGGAGACAGAATCCCAAGCAGGGTCTGTGAGTCAGCGAAGAGCCCAATGTGGGGCTCAAACTCACAAACCATGAGATCATGACTGAACCGAAGTCAAGAGTCAAACGCTTAACCAACTGAGCCCTCAGGCACCCCTAATGATGACCTTTTAGATGCAGCACCAAAAGTATCTTCCAGGAAAGAAAGAATTGATAAACTGCACATCTTTAGAATTAAAAATTTCTGCTATTGAATGACACTGTCAATAGAATGGAACAAGAAGCAACAGACCGTGAGAAAATGTAAATGACAAATCTGATGAAGGGTTCTAAATAAAATATATGAAGAACACTTAAAATTTAATAAAAGGAAAATGAAAAACCCAATTAGGTCAAAGACCTTAACAAACAACTCACCAAAGATATATAGATGGAAAATAAGCACCGAAAGTATCTCACCACCATATGGCATCAGTGTTGTGAAATCAAAACAACGAGTTGCCACTATCCACCAATTACAATGGCCAACATCCAAATACTGACCATACCAAATGCTTACGAGGATGTGAAGCAACAGAAGCTCTTACTCATTGCTGATGAGAATGCAAAATGGTAGAGACACTGTAAGCCAGTTTGGTGGTTTCTTACAAAATTAAATGTGTTAAATGTTCTTACAGTCTGCTCCAGCAATCATGCTCCTGGGTATTTATTTAGTATTTACTCTTTGGTATCGAAAACTTATATCCATACAAAACCCCACATGGATCTTTACAGCAGCTTTTTTCGTAACTGCCAAAACTTGGAAGTGACTAAAGTGCTCTTCATTAGATTAATGGATAAATAAACTGGTAAGTAAACTACATTCAGACAATGGAATATTATTGAGCACTAGAAAGAAATGAGCTATCTAGCCATGAAAAAAAAAAAAACATGGAGGAAACATAAATGCATATTACTTAGTGAAAGAAGCCAGTCTGAAAAGCCTACATACCATATAATTCCACTATATGACATTCTGAAAGAGACAAAAACATGATGAATAAAATCTTTGGGGCTAGGCGGGTGAGAGGGATGAATAAATAGAGCGCAGAGAATTTTTAGAGCAGTGAAAGTACATGGTAGACACATGTCAGTATACATTTGTCCAAACCCATAGAGTCTATCATATCATGCACGAACCCTAATATAAACTATGGACTTTGTGTGAAATAATGTCAGTATAGGTTCATCAGGTGTACCATCTGGTGTAACAAGTTGATTGTTGGGGAGGCTGTGAGTGTAGAGGGGGCAGGGAGTATATAGGAACTCTCTGTACTCCTACCTAATATTGGTGTAAGCCTAAAACTGCTCTGAATGTAGTCTATTAGGAAAATTAATGTGTTTAAAATTCTCTTGGGAATCTGTTAAGTACATACCCAGAGATTCTGATTTGGTAGACCTCAATACAGTCAGAAATTTATATTTTAAACAAGTACCCTATTAATTCTGATAAAGGATTGCTGGCAAGCACTCATTGAAAAAAGCAGATTTTAGAATTTTTTAAAATATCCATAACTGAATTTGTTAAATCTTTTATACTACTTTTTCCTATGACGTAAACAAGTGTGCAAATTTCAGTTAATTATTGGAAGACTTGTAACCAGGAAAGGAAAACAAATTGGTCATCCTATGCTATTTTTCAAACATATTTTTTTCAGAAAGATTATCTCTAGCATATGTGAAGAAATAGGACAATTTTTAAATTACATAATTAAATATTTTTTAATTAAAGGGCATTCAAACTTATAGTTGTGAATAATGTATCTACCAAATACTACTACTGTAGGAACTGCAGCTGTTAATTTGGTCTCATTAGCAAAATCTCTGCCACTGCAGATTATCTTTAACAGATTCAATTTTTTCAACTCTGTTTTTTTAAACTCTGAAACCAAGAATAACTGATATCTTTTGAGTAGGATTCCTCTTCAGTGATATGAAGCTCTCATTCATAAAGCAAGTGATTGCTTCCTACCAGAGAAATCATACCAATAAGAGGAGTTGTAATTTGTACTCCCATTTAAGAAACTCCAGGAGCTGAAATATGTGTAGCCCTTCCGGATCTCACATTTAGAATGATAGATAATACAGGGAAGAGTCACAGAAATGCATTTCTCTAAGGATTTGGAGATTTTAAATTGTACCCCTTTACTTTGTTATAATCCTTTGTGTATAAATATCACTACTATATATTTTATTATTCAAACTCCTGATATCCTGATTTCTTTCATGGATGAGTACAATCCTTGGTGATTTACTTGGTTCTTTTTTTTAGGAAGGCATTATTGTAGCTTGTTGAAAAGATAATATATATGAGTGACTTACACCCGTGCTACAATTGTACCTATACTGTGTGTGTGCAGGCATATGTGCATGTGTGTTAACATTTAGGATTTATTTTCCTCTGTAGATTTTTATGTGTAAATTCTTATTTAAAAGTAGGCAAATTTTTTAAAAAAAAAATGGGGTGCCTGGGTGGCTCAGTCGGTTGAGCATCCGACTTCAGCTCAGATCATGATCTAGAGGTTTGTGAGTTCGAGTTCCGTGTCGGGCTCTGTGCTGACAGCTCAGCACCTGGAGCCTGCTTTGGATTCTGTGTCTCCCTCTCTCTGCCCCTTCCCCGCTCATTCTCTGTCTCTCTCTGTCTCTCAAAAATAAATAAATGTCAAAAAAGAAATTTAAAAATAGGCTAGGACACTATACATGCTGTCTTGCATTGTGATTTTTGCACCTGTTTTATAATCAGAAAACAAATAAATTTGTTTTTTTTATTGAAGTAGAGTTAACAATGTCATATTATTTTCACGTGTAGAACTTAGTGATTTTACATACATTACAAAATGCTTACCATGAAATGTGTAGTTACCATTTATCACCATATAAAGTTATTACAATATTAGTGGATATAATTGACTATATTCTAACTGTACTTTTTAGCTCCATGTTTTCTTTATTTTATAACTGGAAATCTCTACCTCTTAATCACCTTCACCTATAGGAACTCTACTATTTATTAGATTAATGGGCAAGTAGTTTCCCTACTGAGTCTTAATTACACCATCTGAAAAAGAGGAATGATAATTATCACCTTTCAGGAATACTACGAATAATACAGGTAGTGTACATAAATGCTTAACCACAGTAAACGTGCATAATACATCATTATTATTTACATTAATGTTTATATCACTGTCCCAAACAATATAATAAAATATGCACATTTTAAATTTTTTATAGCTTGAAAACAGTAAAGAATGAAAATCAAACATTATCACAAAATACTTTACTATGAAACAGGAAGTACATTGATGGTTTTTCATATTTTTAACATTAATAGGCATTGTGTGACCTTACCACTTTAGTATCAGCATGAATGTATGAATGTGTTGTGCAACTGTGACTTTAAAAATTATTCAGTTTCTTGGGGCGCCTGGGTGGCTCAGTCGGTTAAGCGTTCGACTTCGGCTCAGGTCATGATCTCGCGGTCTGTGAGTTCAAGCCCCGCGTCGGGCTCTGTGCTGACTGCTCAGAGCCTGGAACCTGTTTCAGATTCTGTGTCTCCCTCTCTCTCTGACCCTCCCCCGTTCATGTTCTGTCTCTGTCTCAAAAATAAATAAACATTAAAAAAAAATTATTCAGTTTCCTTTCACTCAGTGCACAAGGTTATTTGTTTTGCTTATGATGCCTGATACAAAATGCTTATTAGCAGCATGTGTCAAGTTTGATATTCCTGATATGCACTGGGAATTATGTGGTCATAACAATAACATATTGATGTAAAAATGATGTAATAATTGCCTGTAAATAACTTACGACTGGTTTGTGTCAGTCAACATTCAGATTGATGTCAAAATGAGGAAATACTACAATTATCAAACATCATTAACTTCAGATATTTTATTATAATTACGGGGTTAATTTTTGTATTCTATTTAAATGCTGCCATCACGAGTTAATGCCCATTATGTTGAGAAAATGATTATTTATGTCTTCACATGGGTCAAGAGGTATAACTCCTTTAGCATGAATTTAAAAAAAAGAGAAATCAAAACTGGTGAAGAAAAAGGAATGAGTAACAAATGGCAGCACATGCATTGCAGACAAAATAATATTCAACTGTTGAATAATAACAAACAACCTTCCACTGTAATTACATTTCAGGAGGGGCTTCCATTAAAACTAACAGTTGATTCTATGCTTAAAGGTCTCAGATGTTGCTATTTTACTGCTTCAGCCCTTGCATAATATTTTTAAAGCTAAAGTCTGCATGGCTGACATAAACAACTTAAACGATTCTAAAATGCTCATTATTCAACGTTTTCTGTTACCAATTATTAATTCATACATTAATACTTAAGTACAGTTTGTTCTATAATTTTATTTCATACCATTTTTAACAATTTGAAAAAAAATTCAAGTTCTTCTCTCTCAATGAAAATGACTTTAATATATGTGGCAGCAAAGAGATGCACTGCTCTGGCTTGCTTTTCCTTCAAGGAAACTCCTGCCATTAAGGTGCAAATGGTGTAATTAGCTGACAGACTCCATCTGTTAGTACCTTCAGGCCCCTTTTCCTTTCCTGCTTTCAAGCTGAGGCTGTACTCTCTCCAGGCACCCCCCACCCCATGACTGAGCATGGATCTGACAATTGCTGTCCAATGTAGGACTTTTCTAATGGGCAATCTGCTCCAGAGCTCCCTGCCGGGTTATCTGGGATTATGGCAAAATTGCACCATAGATTGAACACTGCTCTGCCCAATCCTCTTTTCTCCCTCTTCCCTTTTAAAGGCATCAGGTTCACATGGCAATCTGAATACTTTCAGTCATTAACCATCCCCCCCCCCACTCCTTTTTTTGTTTTGTTTTTTTGTTTAATTTTACTTTAGAGAGAGAGAGCGTGAGCAGGGGAGAAGGGCAGAGAGAGAGATTCTTAGACTTCATGCTCAGAGTGGAGCCAACATGGGATTTAATCCCACGACCTGAGATCATGACCTGAGCTGATATCAAGAGTCAGATCCTCAAATGACTCAGCCACACAGGCATCGCTCCCACACTCCCTTTTTCTTTTAAAAATACAGGCCTTATGGGCGCCTGGGTGGCTCAGTCAGTTAAGCGTCTGACTTCTGCTCAGGTCAAGATCTCTCGGTTCGTGGGGTGAGGCCCTGTGTCAGGCTCTGTGCTGACAGCTTAGAGCCTGGAACCTGCTTAGGATTCTGTGTCTCCCTCTCTCTCTGCCCCTGCCCCGATTGCGCTCTGACTCCCTCTCTCTCTAAAATAAGTAAACATTAAAAAAAAAGTATAGGTTTTATTCTCAAAATAAATCCTACTCTTCTAACTTTTCTAACTCTTTTCTAACTTTTCTACTCTTCCTACTTTTCTAACTCTTCTGTGTTTCCTCCAGGAGGATACTGACATAACATATGTTTATCAAATGCAATTTATTTTTTAAGGCTGTTATTTAAATTCCAGTTAGTTAACATACAGTGTAATATTAGCTTTAGGTGTCCAGTATAGTGACTCAACACTTCCATACAACACCCAGTGTTCATCACAGCAAGTGCACTCCTTAAACCCGTCACCTATTTTGCCCATCCCCCCACCCAGCTCCCCTCTGGTAACCATCAGTTTGTTCTGTATAGTTAAGAGTCTGTTTCTTCTGGGGTTTTTTTCCCTTTGCTTCTTAAATTTCATTTCTTAAATTCCACATATGAGTGAAATCATATGGTGTTTGTTTTTCTCTGACTGACTTTTTTCATTTAGCAAAATACTCTCTAGTTCCATCCATGTGGGTGCTAAGTGAAATAAGTACAATCTATTTTATATGTTTTATACAATTAATTTTATTCTCTAATAGGTTTAGCAAACTTTATTTACATGTTCTAAATAGATCATAAGATTACAGAAAATGTCCCAACAAATTGATAGAAAAATTCTTATCCCTTCTTTCTTTATTTTAGAATGTAAACATAGAAAGTGGTTGTCTTAGTTGATTTGGGTTGCTATAACAAATTAACAGAAACTCGTGGCTTGTAAACAGTACAAATTTATTTCTCACAGCCAAGTTCAAGGTGCTAGTAGATTCAGTGTCTGTGAAGGCCCACATCCTGGTTCATAGACAACTGTCTTTTCACTGTGTCCTCATATGGTGGGTGGAAGGGACAAGTGAGCTCTCTGGGGTCTTTTTCACAAAAGTACTAATCTCCCAAAGGCCCACCTCCAGATGCCATCACACTGAAGATTAGTGTTCAACATATGGATTTGGGGGTAAACAAAAATTCAGTCTATACCAGTACTGTTGCCTATTAATTTAAAAATTTAAAGCCTAAGTAATGTCCATGTAAAAACAAAATGAATGGGGCACCTGGGTGGCTCAGTCAGTTAAGCATCAGATCTCGTGGTGAGTTTGAGCCTTGCATCTGACTCTGTGCTGACAGCACAGAGCCTGGAGCCTGCTTCAGATTCTATGTCTGCCTCCCTCTCTGCCTCTTCCCCACTTGTGCTCTTGTCTCTCTCTCTGTCAAAAATAAATAAACATTTAAAAAAATGAAAATAAAAGCAAATGAATAAAAATGATCAGATAGCATAGGAACTTGTTTACACTGGCTTTGTTGTATTCAGTTGGCTTCATGTTGCTTGTTAAATCTGCTTAGCAAGGTTTTCTTTAAAGAAGAAAGGTAGGCTAGCAGTACTGTTTCTTGTATCGATATTAATATATAAAAATATATCTTTAATAATCAATCTGTTTTTGCCTTTAGTGTTATATATTACAAGTGCTTTAGCAATTATTGATTCAGACGTATTACCTTCCATACTTTGCCATCAGTTAAATGTCCAAAATTTTGGTTAATAGTGAAATAAGATATTTTAATATTTGTTTAGACAATGAAATATCTATGATTAATTGTAATAATGGTTTTACACGAATTCAGTCTATTTTATAATATGATATTGCACAGCATCCTTGTATCATTTATCTAATAATAACATAGTATACAAGATGCAATCAAATTAATATGGTCAGTGTCTGAAGAAATTCAGTGACTTAATTTAGCCAACAGGTAATGTATATTTCAGATCATTTGAAAGGAAGAAAATAATCTGAACACCTTATTCTCTACATTACTATATAATTTAATGTTAGTACAGTGTCCTAGGTACTATGAAACTCAATAGTTTCACACATAGCTTAAAAAATATTATAAGTTTATTTTTTTATTTTTTTTATTTTTTTTTTTTTAATTTTTTTTTTCAACGTTTTTTATTTATTTTTGGGACAGAGAGAGACAGAGCATGAACGGGGGAGGGGCAGAGAGAGAGGGAGACACAGAATCGGAAACAGGCTCCAGGCTCTGAGCCGTCAGCCCAGAGCCCGACGCGGGGCTCGAACTCACGGACCGCGAGATCGTGACCTGGCTGAAGTCGGACGCTCAACCGACTGCGCCACCCAGGCGCCCCAGAAAAATATTATAAGTTTAAAACCACATTCAATTAAATTCTCTCTTCAGGATTCTTAATAATTCATTCACATATTCATGTTCCAAGAACGTTATTAATTACCATATGTACACTTATAATAAAAACATAAGTAGTTATTCTGATAATTACACATGACAGAATTATGTGAAATAGACATCAGAGACATAAAGCCCATTGACTAAGGTTTTATTTAAACAATAAAAATTTCATAAAAACAAAATATACATAATATTTATTTCATTTAATGTTTGTCTTGGTATTTAATATGTGTAACTATCAGGTCTCTTTAGTTTTCAAATAAAAATAATCTACATACAGTTAGAAATCATTATATAACTTTGTCCTTATTTAATTAATCATATAGTTTCTAAATATAATTTTGTGTTATTGTGGGAACTTATGTCAACATCATTAAACTGCATTGGGGAATTGACCGGGTGAGCCCCCAAGAAACAGTTTTACTGATATTCAAAATGTTTTCTGTTATAACATTTTTTAGTATATTTAACTAAATATTGTTGTTTACCCAAAATATTGTCTTCTCATGAATGATTAAATCATCTAATTTAGTAGAGTAGGTAATTTTTTTTATGTCTTCTTCTTTCTTTTATTACACAGAAATTCAACTTGGAATATAGTTGATTTATGACTTCTGTTTCTTATTAGTAGTTTAGTCAAATCAGACAGCATTTGCAAAAAGAACAAAGTGGTTCCATTCTAAAAAGGCAATACACAATTAATCATTGTCCAGATTTGTCAGGACCATGTTTTAAGCAAAATTTCAATTGTTGCTGTCAATACAACTTTTCCAGGAAAATATTAGCACAGAACATGATTTTCAATGTTGACTCCTTAAGATCACAAGCAATTGTGTACACGTCGATCACTTCATTTCTAACACTAAGAACAGCAATTTCCATGTACTGAACATTTATTATGTGTCACGCACTGTGCTAAATCCTTTACGTATATAACAACCCCCTTAGAATGCTGATAAATAGTTATTATGGTTTTAATTTTTAAAATAAAGAAAAAAACTTGTAAATTATGTGCTAGATATCATAGTCTTATAAAAAAAGGCAGAAATTTAAGTTTCATTTATCCATTTTTAAAAATACGTTTCATATAACAAAAATATGAGATCATAACTCAGAATAGCTTCTTTCATTAGAATAATGTAAACTGCCCAATGTCCAGAAAGAAATAGCACAACTGCTTTAATCTAAAGAGTAATTTTTATCTATGTAACGGAAAGAATGATGTACAATGGTTGATGTATATTTAAAATAATTTTACAGGCTGACCATAAACAATTTTTGAGGTTCTTATATGTGTCAAACAAGTTATTTCTTCATATAATTATGAAACAACATCCTTTTTTAGCATTTACCTCAAAACTACAAGGAATGACTTGGATTATTATTCATCTTTGAAATGCACATATTTTGAATTATATAAATCAATTAATATGATTGATGAATATGATACTTAAAGAATTAATTTAGCATTCTTTTTCCCTTTATGTTGTTAATGATATTAAATTATCTTCTGTTAAAATTCAGAAGTTAAAATTAGTCTCTTTATACTGTTACAAAGAAAAATTCTTCTTGATTTGTCATCCAAATAAGAGTTTCCAAATAAGAGTTTCCTAGAATTGTAAAAGATTGCAGATAGTAAATTTCTTCATACATGCCAGAAAATATTATGAAATAAAATTTGCTTTAAATGGCATGCATTTAAACCAATCCATTTTGAAATTATAAGATGCTTCACCTACTCAGTCTGATTTGAAGCAGGCATAATTAGACAATTTTCTGTATGTATTCAGACTTGATTTACTGTCATATACTCAGGTTTAATTCAAAATATTAGACTTATAATTTCTAGTATTTCTTTTAAGCCTCTAGCCTCATCCTTAACTAATGCTAATTTTACATGTAATAGAAGAGTTATCTGTCAGTCATTTGCACAATGGTCCAATAAGTCTCTCAAGAAGAGAAAGAGCACAAACGCCTGGGTCTTGTTTATTATACCATTCTTCAATAAAAGGACAGGACTCCTTGGCAAGGTGGCTGGTTGTAGGTCTGGGCAGGACTTATACAAGATTGGCCTGGGGATTTTTTAGTGCCAGAAAGCAAGGAAGTGTTCAGAAAACAAACAAAAAGAAATTCACAATGATGGGTATGTCAAAGGGACAAAAGAATCAAATGAAACAGATCCCACAGTCCAAAGCAGAACATTTTGAGCAACAAAATGGATAGAGTTGCTTTGAGTTATAACACAAAGTGTAAAACAACGTACATGAGTCCATATTAACATAAAAGATTTAGTTAGTAAATTAAGGGAGGAGAAGAGACAAATCTATGTAGAATTCCAAATAATTTGTACAGATAATTTGCCTGTAATGACGTGGAACATAACTCCTACACCTTAAATATAAGTTCCGTGGTGACATTTTCCAAAGAGTAAACTATGAAAAAGTGGAAAAAACGCAACTACACAATGGAGAAATCTAGCTAAAACTACTGTAGCTTAGTGATCAAGTTTAACACCAACAATGATAAGTCACGTTGGTACAGATAATTTGTCTCTAATGACGTGGAGCGTAACTCCTACACCTTAAGTATAAGTTCCGTGGTGACATTTTCCAAAGAGTAAACTATGAAAAAGTGGAAAAAATGCAACTACACAATGGAGAAATCTAGCAAAAACTACTGTAGCTTAATGATCAAGTTTAACACCAACAATGATAAGTCATGTTAGTAGTATGTACACTTGATATATGATGAAAATGACACTTTACCATATATGATGTTGTTTTACTTACAAAACCATACACCCATTTTAATCATTTAAAAAATATCTGACAAATCCCAAATGAGGAACATTTTATAAAATACTTGACCAGGGTACCTCAAATCTGTCAAGGTCATCAAAAACAGGGAAAGAATAAGAAATTGTCACAAAGAATCCATGGGGAGTAAATGTAACGTGAGATCTTGGAGCAGGAAGTCACCTAGGCAAAAACTAAAGAATTTTTAATAAACTATGGACTTTAATAATAATAATGTTTCAATATTGGTTCATTACTTGTAACAAATGTGTACCGTATTAATATAAATACCATATTAATGTAAGCTATAATAGGAGAAACTAGGTACATGGTATGTGGGAATTCTCTATACTATCTTTGTCATTTTTCTGTCCATTTAAAACTATTCCAAAATAGTTTGTTTTTAAAAAAATGAAATAAAAAGGAACATATTATTTGGCAACCAAGAGATACAGAAAGAGGTAGAGATGAGAGAGGGACAGAGAGAGAAACAGGCACTAATGTTTTCATTACTTCTGCATATAATTCATTCATTCAGTCAATGAGCATTTACTGAATATATATGCCATGTAATTGACACGAGAGCAAGCAACAAGGATACAAAGATGAATTAATTGATCTGAGCCTTCCCTGAGTCACTTTAAGATACCTAAGTCCTGCTTCAGGGCCTTTGTTTTGCCTAGAATAGAGCCTCATTTTACATGCTGCATTATTTCTTCAGATTTCAAGTTAAATGTTACTTTTACCATGAGGCTACTCCTTATTTATCTATATATGCCCCTTGCTGTTTTCTATTACTGAACAATGTTCTTGACCTTCATGACATCTGTCATATTACGCATTTGTTTTTGTACCTTTTTTGAGACCTGGTATGCTTAATCAGGCTCCATATGTGTAGTAAATTTTGCCCTCTTGTTGATAACACTTTTGGTAAATAATCAAAAAGTCAGATGAATTTACACATGAATTAGTGACTCCAGTAAACAGGCTAGACCAATCATTTACTATGTTCTCATCTTCCTTAAAACTAAAAAGGGTGACTAAATTGGACAGCATAAACATATGCTCCTGATTATATGTTCTCCCAGTTTTGAGTCCTTATCAGTTATTGAACGACGTATATTTAGATTTGTTCAAAGTCCTATGAGTTATTACATATACACTCTAGCTAAAAACAAATCTACAACAAAACATTATCTTGCATTACAGAAAGAAAAATAGCAACATTTATTATACAGTAATCTATCTTCTTAGAATACCTTTCCAAAAATGCAAAGCAAGAACAATTTTATTAATTTTACAAATGAGGATACTTATAGATACGAATCAGGTACCCCATAATAACACTTAGTACTTGGCAAAACTAAGGCTTGTACTCAGGAATACATCGCTCCAAACTCTATTTATTTTACAATACATCTCAACTCCTTTTAAATCAGAAATCCTACAAATTCCAACAATGTATAAATTTTCTGGTCAACATTATATCTTGAAAAATGTCCTCTGCTTCAAAAATATTAGTGTGATGGAGATATCTATATTTATATATAGATACACATATATAGAGAAGAGACCATGAGGGAGAGAGGAGACTTTCATAAAATTCCTTCCATAGGAATAACCTGTGTCTTTGAAAGCCAGAAATAGAAGAAGAACACAAACCAAAGATAGGAGCCAAAATAGCCCTATGGTCCAGAACAGCAGAATAGGCAAGGTTATGCTGAATGTTAAGCTCCTCCATTAGGATTCATAATACGGTTTCCCATGAGACTGAAGGTAGGAATAGCATTTGGCTCCCTCATCTAAAAACAGAATTTTAAAAATTGACTACCTCGTAGCTGATGAATACTATACTTTTTTGTAAGTTGAGAATTAAAAAGACAAAGTTAAAAAGTACATATTTATATATAAGGAAGTGAGTTTCCATAATTAGATTAGCCACCAGCCCAATGTGCCCAAAAATATCGGATGAAACTATGGAATTATTATATACAATGTGGCTAACACAGGAGAGAGAAAAAGAGAGTGGGAGATACTTCTACTCAGAGCTTAAAAGCTATAACTTAAAAAATAAGTTAAGAACTGGAAATATAACCAAAAAGTCAATAACGTGATTAGGATTTTACTCTAGAAGTAATTCATTTTGTTGAAAAATCTCTCAAATATTTAAAGTAAATAAGTTGAGATTTAAAATGATTAATCAAAGTATAACTTTCCTTTAAAAAAACTAGACTTCTTTTACAGATGAAACTATATTAAGCGGTACATAGAAAAACAATTATAAAATGAAAGATAAGATCATTGAAATAAAAATGAAATAGATATCTTTATCATTAAACTCAATATTCTGAAACAGTGAATCAGTGAATGGCAAGACGATAGAAAAGAATGTTCTTGGAATAAGTAACAAGAGCGAAACAAATTTAAAAAGTGTAAGAAGAACTGGGATATTTGAAAGACAGATTGGAAGGATTTGACAATTGTCAAACAGAAGTTCCAGAAGAAAAAATATAAATGACCAAAAACCAATATTTGAAAGAATAATTACTTGGAACTTTTATTAATAAAAATATCTTCAAACCAAAAGTGCTCTTATTGCACAGCATGATATATAAAAATCAATTCTGATGTAGACACATTCAGTGAATTAGAAAAATATCCCAGCTAAAGAGGATATACTCTTATTTTTTATTTCAAGAAATATTTCCTACTGTAAAGTTGTGACAGTAGCTTTCTCAACAAGAATATTAGGCAAAATAACCATAAATCTAGAGATTAATACCTTCTGCTATTCAAAAGAAGGAATAAAACAGAGGTATTTTTAGACATCAGACTACAAGAGTTTACCTCGTAAGCTATTACCAGAAAAAGACAGACTTAATAAGAAAAAAAGTGTACTCAGAGGTAAAGTTTGGAATCCAAGATGCAATAACAAGTATGATCATTGATAAAATATAGTGGTGAGTGTGTTTAAGTCTTGACTGAAGGAAAACAACGACAAGTTCTTGAAAAATAGGAGTAAAATTAAATGTTAAAAATAATAAGTTGTATTTCATAGATAAAACACCCTAGGCTTTCATTTAAAAAGTGCAAACAAACGAATAACTTAACTTGGTTATATAATCATATCAGTCAATATGATCCTAAAAACTTAAAGACAACCAACAACCAAACAGAAATACTGTTTGTGATTCAACAGAGGATTAAAATCAAGAAACATAAATATTTATCAAAGAATACAACAAAGGGTAAGATGATTTAAAAATAATTGGTACATAGGAAATATGAAATAAAGTGTTGAGAATACTTTCACATATTTAAATAATCATTATAAATTCAAATAGAAACTCATCATTTAAGTTTCGAATTTTATAGCAGTGTGGATACATGTTTAAAGGAGATATCTGAAATTTTAAAAAAACATTTTAAAATAAATTTGCAAAAAAATTAATAATATGAAAATAGTATGAACACAAACAAAAATAACTGGGCAAGGTAATATCTTTTATTATACGGAAAATTATTAATGGATGCAAAATGAACAGTAACTTATAATTTTAAAATTTTGCTAATATGTGATCATGAGTTGACACACCTAAAATACATGGAAATGAAATATTTTGAAAAACAATGACAGAAATGTATAATAATCATACTGGATCATTTTTATTTTATTTATTTTTAATGTTTATTTATTTTGAGAGAGAGAGAGAGAGAACATGAACAGGGAGGACAGAGAAAGACGGGGACAGAGGACCAGAAGCAGGCTCCATGCTCATAGCAGGCAGACCAATACAGGGGCTTGAATCCACAAACTGGGAGATCATGACCTTAGCTGAAGTCCGATGCTGAACCCAGGCACCCCTGGGTCATTTTATTTATTTATTTTTTTTAATTTTTTTTTTTAACGTTTATTTATTTAAAAAAAAATTTTTTTTTTAATGTTTATTTATTTTTGAGACAGAGAGAGACAGAGCATGAACGGGGGAGGGTCAGAGAGAGAGGGAGACACAGAATCCGAAGCAGGCTCCAGGCTCCGAGCTGTCAGCACAGAGCCCGACGCGGGGCTCGAACTCACGGACCGCGAGATCATGACCTGAGCTGAAGTCGGACGCCTAACCGACTGAGCCACCCAGGTGCCCCACGTTTATTTATTTTTGAGAGAGAGAGAGACAGAGCATGAACGGGGGAGGGTCAGAGAGAGGGAGACACAGAATCTGAAACAGGCTCCAGGCTCTGAGCTGTCAGCACAGAGCCCGATGCGGGGCTCGAACTCACGGACCACGAGATCATGGCTTGAGCTGAAGTCGGCCGTTTAACCAACCAAGCCACCCAGGCCTGGGTCATTTTAATACATGCTTTTTCAGGAAATGAAAAACGAAGCAAACCAATTAATAATTACATGGAAATTTTGAGAGAAGTAAAATGTCAGTATTAATCAAAAAATACATAAAACATGACATATTTACAAAATTTCATTTGCACACAGTTCTGAAATATTTCCTCACAATTGTGAAGAATGGCTATTTAATGAATATTCTCATTTTGTATTAGGACTAAGTTAAAAATCAATAACAAAGTGGTTTTCAAGAAATCATCTTTGATTGGAATCTTCAAAATGACCAACTACAATGACATAGGTTAAAAGAAACATACCATAGGAGAAAAAAAAAGAAAATGTACTTAAAACCTCGTGGAATATAGGTAAACATATATTCTAAGAAAAAATATGTATTTATAAATTCTTAACAGATATAATTTTAAAAGCTTTGTTTAGTTATCTAACAATTCTAATACAAGGGCAAAAAAGGACTGCTGTTATCAAAGAAATAGTAGAACTGAAGTTAAAAATAATACAAAACAAAACAGGTAATTGAAAACAAAATTATAATTAAATGTAAAAGAGCAAGGAAATAGTATAATCTCAAATAAGATTAATAGGATAAAATGTCTTACTTTGAAGTAAGACACTTAAAATATGTAAAAATATAATTATATTTAAATTAATATATATGAAAATGTAGAAGAAATGATACTATCAGGGGAAAATAAAGTTTTTTATAATTTGGATAAAAATGCCATACAAATTTGAATTAATCAATATATATTTAAAACCATGGCTTGGAAGATGCATAGAATTTTTAAATTTTTAAAAAATGACTTTTATAGAGCCTATTTTATAGAATGTGTTTAAATAAGAGAGAATGTTCTAGCCAACATATAATGAAGACAAAGCTAGAAGGTGTGATTTTCCACAATAAAAGTGAACTTAAACCTTCATAATGACAATGTTAAAAAATAAAGCTGATGGGCTCTTCTAGAATAAGACATGAAGTCACAGCAACCAAATCAAGTGAATCTTGACCAGATGTTAATTTGCGATGAGCTTAAAACACACACACACACACATACACACACACACACACACACACACACACGACTCTAGAAGCTATTAATGGGACAACAGAGAAAAATGTACATACAGTGGACAGTATTGTTGTTGGCTTAGGTGTGATAATGGTAACCTCACTTTGTATAAAGATGTCTTTATTTTTAGGGATGCATATTGGATATGCAGGGATGGGGTGTCATAAGTCTGTGACTTAGTTTCCATTGATTCAGCAAAATATTAAATATTAGTCAAGGAGATGGTAGATGATAGATAGATGATAGATAGATAGATAGATAGATAAATGATAGATAATAAACAGACAAATAGGCAGAGGAATGGAGTGAAATACAATTTTTTTCAGTTCAGATGAAAGTTTTTTTTTAAGTGGCTATTTTAGTCTATATAGTATATTTAAAATTATCATTAAGTATTAGGAACATTTAGTATTCTCACTTTATACTATATTTGGATAGAATGTACTGGAAGTTTTGTTAATGGTTTATGGTTTTCATTGAATATTTTGGATTGATTGTTTAAGTTAATTTAATTATATGGTGGTTGACTCTCTACTTAATAGGGGGCAAAACCAATGTTCCTTATAGAATCTACAAACCCCCGGAAGTGATTCTTTTAATTGGTAAAGTATTTTGTGATTTAATGAACAGGTTATGAGGCTGTTTAACTCACCTGACTTCCTCAAAACCTATTGTAAGTTGGTAATGCCTGCCATTGCCAATCATTGATTGGTAGCTGGAAAACAATAATTTTAAGTGTTGACTCTTTAATTCAAGGGCAAAAGAAATAAAGACTGCTGATACTCTGATTCTAGAAAAACAGACTGTAATGAGGGCTTGGAATGAAAAAAAAAGTTTGAATATTTTATGCATTCTTTTATTTCTCAAAAAAAATTTTGCTCAGAATTTTAAGTATTAATTATCTCCTCCATTTTCCTCCCTTTAAATAGAAGTTCTTTTTTCCCAATTGGAAAAAGTGACCATGATTTTTTTTAATCAATAAAATATAATTAAAAATAAAGTCAAGATCTCCCATATTTTAACTCCTGAGAGATGGGTTCTGGCAACCTTATCTTAGTATATCCTACGGGAATTGACCTATCATATTCTGAAAACTGCGTCTTGGGATTTACAAGGTAATAAATTTAAGTATAATCTGATTAACCTTATGACAAAATGTTGTAGCCACTAAAAACCAGGTTTTTTTTTTTATTAAATAAGGTCATTTATTGAGAATACTTTCCACTTATTTTCAGGATCTTAGATATGCCTGTAAAACCATATCACTCACAGTTTGTATAGGATTAGAACAATCAATATTTTAAAGTCTTAGCATAAATTGTTCATAAAACTGCCTAAGCCTGGTGTATACAGAGAAGGGTAAGCTAGACCATCAAATAAAGTCTCAAATTATATTGTTATTGATGTATTTCTATTTCCCAGGTTTTATCAGATTACTTTAGAAATACATAATTTTCTATAAAATAGCTGATTTAGGCTATGAAAATGGTTAGTTTCCATGACTCCTCTGTTGCAGATGCTTTCTGGTACACATTGATATAGGACATAAATATCTGCATACTTTGAATTCAATTCTACAAGTCTTTCTATATGAATTTTCTTGAATCTCCCCATCTCTATTTGTCTGATTTTTTCCTTCCAGGCACTAACCACCTGTCAAATCATCTGATAACGTCCAAAATGTTATGTATTCTTTACCCCATATCTCTTTATACAAAGGAGAAAAACAATTATACCGCTCCAAGGGAATGTTTGCCCATTGCTGTCCTTTAGGACCACACTGAGTGAGGCTATAATATGGTATAATGCCTTGCACACAATATTGAATGGACCCTTCTGTGAACCAGACCCCATTTTTTTCTCTCTTCCATCAGCCTGTCACAGTAAGCATGAGGCCATAGATATAAGCTGTGACAGAGACAACGTTGTATCAAGGATAAGTGAACTAGGATTCTGATCACCTTTTGTGAAACATTTAGTGTGCCCTCTGGATCTGCCCAGGCCTACATACATCATTTTCAAAGAACAATAGATTTCTACTTTATTCTGCTGACCTGAAGGCTTGACTGCTCTGATAACACCAAGCTTCTGATGCACAATTCTAATTACACAGTCACTTATCTCCCATGGTCAGGCATTTAGTCTCTACTACATGTGAGTATCATGCCAAGAGCTGCCTTTCAATTGGTGAGTAATTTTCAGCCACAGAAAACACGGCATTCCTCCAGAACCCAGAACTCTCCTTTGTGGCTTCCCAGAACAATATATTTAGTTCAATGGATGTCTCTAACACGACTGAATTTAATAGTTCATAGAGGCCTTGATAAGCTGTTTAACCAAATCCTGGACCTGTGGCAGAGTCTTTTTTTAGTCTCTTCCTTCTCAGATCTAGAACTTTGTGACTCTTTGGACAAGAATCAGAGAAGTATTCCCAAATATTGTATATATTCTCTCAAAAAAAAAAAAAAAAGTCAGCGAGTTCTGTGCCACATTTTTCGTGGTGTCCTTTACTTTTACCTTATCAGGATATCTTTTCATATTCTAAATTTTAACCCTAAAACCTACACTGCTGTGTTAGCCCTTGAAATTTAAGTTTATAGGGTTTATTTCCGACTCCCCTATATGCATGTATCTAACTAGGGCATGAGGAGACCTTGGTACTCCCTGCTTAATCAGGCCCATTTAGCAGTATGTATTCAGTTCAGGGTATTACTGTGAAGCATTAGGAAGATCAGGCCAAATTCTTGTGATTCGGGCTACAACGTGATAGCATGAATCTTAACATCACTCTGTAAATATAGTGAATGTGAACTGCTCTCCGCTTTCCAAATTAGGATTAAGAAAAAAAACTGCACATATCCAGTATTAAAATTATGTTGATCTATTTTAGTAAAAGACTCAATTTAGCAAACCAGTTGATTTGAGGCTACTACTTGGTTCATTTAAGATTATTAGTCCACTGTCATTACTCTATTCCATCCATATATTGGTTACCTTTGGATTACATAGTAGACATACAATGTCAAATTGTGGAGATTTTGAATCCTGTTGTGTTCATATAGTGAGTGTTATTTGATTTGGTCTAGCAGGTAATTTTCATGGCTAGCTTCAAACTAGAAACTCGGTTTTGGGGCAGCAACTCTGCCTCATTTCAGATCTTTTAGCTAACTTTGAGTCTAATCAGCATATTCATGGTTTGGGACTCTGTCAAGATACTGGAAAACAGACATGAAGGATTCCTTCAACCAGCTCTTAACATTCCAGGACAACCCCATTTTCTCCAGCATCCATGGTGCACTGGCTCTAGTTTTCTGATTCCCCAGACGAGGATATTGGTACGTTTTTGCATCTTCACGCTCAGGTCATGGTGCATGCTGTGCAAACTTCACTTAACCATAGACCGAATGTGTGGGCTCAAGGACTTATTTGTGTAGTTTTCTGTCTTACCTCCTCCAGACAAATGTGTACCCTTCACCAAAGTCTGTCTGCCTTTACTCACTAGCTAGCATGCTATGTGAAGCTGTTTCTATCTCCATTCAGGTCTCTGTCTCTAGTTCAGTCTTTGAGTCCTTTCTGTATACACAGAGTTCTCCGGTCTGTCAGAAAAGTAAGTAGAGAGAGCTTGTAGATTCTCTTTTTCACTTGTATTTTTAGAAAATACACCTCACTGCATATAGAATTCTGGGTTGACAGTTTCCTTTTCTTTCAATATTTTATTTTATTATTATTTAAGGTTTTTTTGAGAGATAAAGAGTGAGAGAAAGTGCACATGAGTTGGGGAGGGTCAAAGGGAGAGAGGGAATCTTAAGCAGGCTCCATGCCTAGCAAGGAGCCCTATGTGAGGCTGGATCTCATGACTGTGAGATCATGACCTGAGCTTAAATCAACAGTGAGACACTTAACTAACTGAGCCACCCAGGGGTCCTTCTTTCAATATTTTAAAGATGAACAGTTTGAACTGCTTTGCAATCGCAGCGGAAGGCTCAGCCAGATCATTGTGAAGCTCTGAAGCTGGGATGACCTCTTTGGAATTGTCCCAATTGAAGCAAGCAGCCCAGGTGTACTCTGTTGCCTCACATCACTTTCTGGCAGCCCTTGCTCACCTCTCATTCTTCACTATTGCTCTCGTCATTAATGGATGCTATCTTTTTTTGGTACCTAGAAAATTCCAGTTTGATTTCTTTCCAAGTCTTGATATTTGTGCATTTAAGAGGCACTAAACGTCTCTGCTTAGGTCATGATCTCATGATTCATGGGTTCGAACCTTATGTGGGGCTCGGCTCTGAGAGTGCAAAGCCTGCTTGGGATTCTCTCTCTCCCTCTCCCTCTCTCACAGTCCCTCCATCTCTCTTGGTCAGTCTCTCAAAATATTAAATAGGCTTTAAAGATGTTTTTGGGGTACTTTACAGGGAAATTCTTATTGTGTTCTCAACTTAAGTTTTTTGAATCCAAAGAAAATCTTTTTGGATTTAAAATGGTCATGCTCAGGGAGTGGAGCCAAGATGGTGGAACAGCATGGAAGTTTTTTGTGTGTCTCACATCAATGAAATACAGCCAGACCAAAACAAAACAATCCTGCACAACTAGAAAACCGATCATAGGATTAACACAACAATATGCACAACCTGAACCATAGAATTCAGAAGGTATGTGTTGCAGAAAGGTGAACGTGGGGACAGAGAAGCCACAGAGGGCAGGGAGCCACCTTTGCGTGTGGAGAGAGGACAGAGATGGTGGGGGGAGAGTACAGGAAAAGCACCCCTCCCCAAAAGCAGCTGGAGAGAAAGTGGAAAATTGGAAACAGCCACAGGGACTAAACTAAAAAGGGAGAAAGGAGAAAGGAGAGGGTTTAAATTCCATTAAGACCATAAACAGGGGGAGCACAGAGTCTGAGACTCCACAGCTCAATACCTGGCAGTGCTCTGGTGGGAAGGGAGAAACACCAGGTACAGAGTGGGGTTCAGGAGGTTCTCGGGTCACATGGGGAGAAGCGGTTCCACTGCTGGAAGAACATTTGGTAGAGGCTGAGGCTACCTTGGCCCAGCAGACCCCAGAGAAGGGCCACATTCGGTGATGCTGGAACAAGGTCATTGGGGGTGAAGCCTGGTGCCAGATGTATGTTGTGATTTTCCATAATCCCTGAGGTGCTATTGCTACACTGTCTCCCGAACTTTTTCTGGGGGCAGCTGGCACCTGGCCACAGTCTCTCGGCATCGGCAGCAGCACAGTCCTGTAAGCGTTCTTGGGTGTGGCTGGCACCCAGCCATTGCTTGGTGAGACCTTCCACAGAGGGGCGGAGCATTTCAATGCTGCAGTCCTTCAGAAGTGGGGGGCTGGGGAAGGCAGCCTCATCTGAGACAAAACTAGGGAGAGAGGTGCTGCCTGGGGCATGATCACAGACAGTGAAGACGCGGGGAGTGGATGGAAGCTGAAGAGGAAGGAAGGTTGCACAATTGCTGAAATGGAAGAACAGAGTTCCGATACTAGAGACTGGGTAGGTGGGTGATACCATTTTCACAGCTCTGACGCATGCGCATAAATACCTACGAGCGCCACAACAGTCCACCCCAATAGGCTAGCAGCACCATCTAGTGGAGAACAGAGCCATTACACTGAGCGCCGTGCACCTGGGCCAATCTCGCTCTTCAAGAACACAAGTCTCACCGCCTGCTTAGTTTATGGACTATAAAGCACTTCATAGTTTGACTTCTAGGGGAAAACAAAGTAATTCCAGTCGTATTTCAGTCTGTTAGCCAGTCGAACTATTCAATTTTCTTTCTTTCTTTTTTCTCTTTTTGTTTATTTTCTTGAATACAGAAAGAGAAAAAAACTCATTTTTATTTTCAATTTTGTATTAAAAATATTTTTCTTTAATTCTTTTCTACTATATATTTTACTTTTGTGTAATTTTTTTCAAATTCTATTTTACTTCCGTCATTTAATTTTAGTCTACATCGGTGTATTCATTTTTTTCAAATTTTCAAATAATTTCCTTTTTATCCCTTTTTTCTCTAATCTATCAAGCAACTTTCAACACCCAGACAAAAACACACCTAGGATCTATCATCATTTATTCAATTTTGTGTGTGTTTAATTTTTTTATTTTAATATTTTAATATTAATATTTTATACTTTGTTAATTCTTTTTCTCCCTTCAAAATGAAAAAAAAGAAGGAATTCACCCCAAAAGAAAGAGCATGAAGAAACGACAGACAGACACTTAACCAACACAGACAGAAGCAGGATGTCTGAACCAGAATTTAGAATCACAATAATGAGAATACTAACTGGAGAGTAAAATAGATTAGAATCCCTTTCTGAGGAGATAAAAGTAGTAAAAGCTAGTCAGGATGAAATAAAAAATGCATTAACTGAGCTGCAATCTCAAATGGATGCCACAGCAGCAAGAATGGATGAGGCAGAACAGAAAATCAGCAATATAGAGGACAAACCTATGGATAATAATGAAGCAGAAAAAAAGAGGGACATTAAGGCAAAAGACTATGATTTAAGAAATAGAGAAATCAGTGACTCATTAAAAAAGAACAACATCAAAATCACAGGGGGTGCAGGAGAGGAAGAGAAATAGGGGTAGAAGGGTTATGGGAGCAAATCATAGCGGAAAACTTTCCTAACCTAGGGAAAGACACAGACATAAAAATCCAGGAAGCACAGAGGACTCCCATTGGATTCAACAAAAACTGACCATCAACAAGGCACATCATAGTCAAATTCAAAAAATACTCAGGCAAGGAGAGAATCATGAAAGCATCAAAGGAAAAAAAAAGTCCTTAACCTACAAGGGAAGACAGATCAGGTTTGCAACAGACCTATCCACTGAAACGTGTGGCAAGCCAGAAAGGAGTGCAAGATATATTCAATGTGCTGAATCAGAAAAATATGCAGCCAAAAATTCTTTATCAGGCAAGGCTGTCATTCAAAATAAAAGAAAAGACAAAAAGTTTCCTAAACAAAAATTAAAGGAGTTTGTGACCACTAAACCAGCCCTGCAAGAAATTTTAAGGGGGACTCTCTGAGGGGAGACACAATGAAAAACATATGTATATATGTATATAAATAAATAAATAAATAAATAAATAAATACCAAAAGCAATAAAGGTTAGAAAGGACCAGAGAACACCACCAGAAACTCCAACTCTACTAGCATCATAATGGCTATAAATTCATATATTTCAGTACTCACTGTAAACATCAATGGACTCAGTGCTCCAATCAAAAACGTAGGGAAACAGAATTGATAAGAAAACAAGATCCATCTATATGCTATTTACAAGAGACCCACTTTAGACCTAAAGACACCTTCAGATTAAAAATAGGGGAATGGAGAACCATCTATCATGCTAATGGTCAACAAAAAAAGTCAGAGTAGCCATACTTATATCAAACAATCTAGACATTAAAATAAAGACTGTCAAGAGATGCAGAAGGGCATTGTATCATAATCAAGGGGTCTATCCACCAAGAAGACCTAACAATTGTAAACATTTATGTGCCGATTGTGAAGTACCCAATATATAATTCAATTAATCACAAACATAAAAAAACTCATCAATAGTAATTCTATAATAGTAGGAGACTTCAACACCACACTCACAGCAATGGACAGATCATCTAATCAAAAAAATCAACAAGGAAACAAGGGCTTTGAATGACTCATTGGACCTGATGGACTTAACAGATACAATCAGAACATTTCATCCTAAAGCAGCAGAATATACATTCTTCTCCAGTGCACATGGAACATTCTCCAGAATAGACCATATACTGGGACACAAATCAGCCCTAAGTACAAAAAGAGTGAGATCATACCGTGCATATTTTCAAACCACAACGTTATGAAACTTGAAATCAACCACAAGAAAAAAATTTGGAAAGGTAACAAATGCTTGGGAGACTGAAGAACATCTTACTAAAAAATGAATGGGCTAACCAAGAAGTTGAAGAGGAAATTAAAAATTATACGGAAGCCAATGAAAATGATAACACCACAACCCAAAACCTCTGGGATGCACCAAAGGCCATAAGAGGAAAGTATATAGCAATCCAGACCTTCCTAAAGAAGGAAGAAAGATCTCAGATATACAACCTAAACTTACCCCTTAAGGAGCTGGCAAAAGAACAGCAGATAAAACCCAAAACAAGCAGAAGACGGGAAATAATAAAGATTACAGCAGAAATTAACCCTATTGAAACAAACAAGCAAACAAAAAAGCAGTACAACAGATCAATGAAACCAGAAGCTGGTTCTTTGAAAGACTTCACAAAATTGATAAACCACTAGCCAGTT
The DNA here is from genome assembly GCF_028749965.1 of Puma concolor. Classification (NCBI taxonomy): domain Eukaryota; kingdom Metazoa; phylum Chordata; class Mammalia; order Carnivora; family Felidae; genus Puma; species Puma concolor. Next base: position 169,117,406 of record NC_141670.1, on the reverse strand, counting down.
TGATCAAAAAGAAAAAAGAAAGGACCCAAATAAATAAAATCAAGAACGAAAGAGGTGAGATCACAACCAACACAGCAGAAATAGAAACAATAATAAAAGAATATTATGAGCAATTATATGCCAATAAAATGGGCAATCAGGAAGAAATGGACAAATTCCTAGAAACATATACACTACCAAAATTGAAACAGGAAGAAATAGAAAATTGGAACAGACCCATAACCAGTAAGGAAATCGAATTAGGAATCAAAAATCTGCCACAAAACAAGAGTCCAGGGCCAGATGGCTTTGCAGGGGAATTCTACCAAACATTTAAGGAAGAGTTGACACCTATTCTCTTGAAGCTGTTCCAAAAAATGGAAATGGAAGGAAATCTTCCAAACTATTTCTATGAAGCCAACACTACCTTGATTCCAAAACCAGACAGAGACCCCACTAAAAAGGAGAACTATAGACCAATTCCCCTGACAAATATGGATGCAAAAATCCTCAACAAGATATTAACCAACTGGATCCAACAATACATTAAAAAACTATTCATTGCAACCAAGCAGGATTTATACCTGGGATGCAGGGTGGGTTCAATATCTGCAAAACAATTAATGTGATTCATCACATCAATAAAAGAAATGACAAGAACCATGTGATCCTCTCAATAGATACAGAGAAAGCATTTGAAAAAATACAGCATCCTTTCTTGATAAAAATGCTCAAGAAAGTAGGGATAGAAGGAACATACCTCAAGATCATAAAAGCCATACATGAACAACCCAATGGTAATATCATCCTCAATGGTGAAAAACTGAGAGCTTTCCCCCTAAGGTCAGGAACAAGACAGGTATGTCCACTCTCATCACTGTTATTCAACATAGTATTGGAAGTCTTAGCCTTTGCAATCAGATAACACAAAGAAATAAAAAGTATCCAAATCGGTCAGGAGGAGGTAAAACTTTCACTCTTCACAGATGACATGATACTCTATATGGAAAACCCAATAGATTCCACCAAAAAAATGGTAGAACTGATTCATGAATTCAGCAAATTTGCAGGATATAAAATCAATGCACAGAAATCAGTGCATTCCTATTTACCAACAATGAAGCCACAGAAACAGAAATCAAGGAATCAACACCATTTACAATTGCACCAAAAACCATAAAATACCTAGGAATAAATCTAACCAAACAGGTGAAAAATCCATACACTGAAAACTATAGAAAGCTTATGAAAGAAATTGAAGAAGACACAAAAAAGTGGAAAAAGATTCCATGCTCCTGGATAGGAAGAATAAATATTTTTAAAATTTTGATACTACCCAAAGCAATCTACACATCCAATGCAATACCAACCAAAGTAACACCATCATTCTTCACAGAGCTAGAACAAATAATCCTAAAATTTGTATGGCACCAGAAAAGACCCCAAATAGCTAAAGCGATATTGGAAAAGAAAACCAAAGGAGAAGTCATCACAGTCCCAGACTTTAGGGTATACTAATAAACTGTAACCATCAAGACAGTGTGGTCCTGGCACAAGAAGAGACACTCAGATCAATGGAACAGAATAGAGAACCCAGAAATGGACCCACAAACGTATGGCCAACTAATCTTTGACAAAGCAGGAAAGAATATCCAATGGAATAAAGACAGTCTCTTCAGCAAGTGGTGCTGGGAAAACTGGACAGCAACATGCAGAAGAATGAACCTGGACCACTTTCTTAAATAATAAATAAAAACAAACTCAAAATGGATGAAAGACCTCAATGTAAGACAGGAAGCCATCAAAATCCTTGAGGAGAAAGCAGGCAAAAACCTCTTTGACCTTGGTCTCAGCAACTTCTTACTCAACATGTCTCCGGAGGCAAGGGAAACAAAAGCAAAAATGAACTACTGGCACCTCCTCAAAATAAAAAGCTCTGTACAGTGAAGGAAACAATCAGCAAAACTAAAAGGCAACCTACAGAATGGGAGAACATATTTGCAAACGACATATCAGATAAAGGGTTAGTATCCAAAATCTATAAATAATTTATCAAACTCAACACCCAAAAAACAAAGAATCCAGTGAAGAAATGGGCAAAAGACATGAATAGGCACTTCTCCACAGAAGACATCCAGATGGCCAACTGACACATGAGAAAATGCACCACATCACTCATCATCAGGGAAATACAAATCAAAACCACAGTGAGATACCACCTTACACCTTTCAGAGTGGCTAACATTCACAACTCAGGCAACAACAGATGTTGGCAAGGATGTGGAGAAAGAGGATCTCTTTTGTATTGTTGGTGGAAATGCAAGCTGGTGCAGCCACTCTGGAAAACAGTATGGAGGTTCCTCAAAAACTAAAAATAGAACTATCCTATATCCCAGCAATTGCACTACTAGGTATTTATCCAAGGGATACAGGTGTGCTGTTTTGAAGGGACACATGAACCCCAATGTTTATAGCAGCTATCAACAATAGCCAAAGTATGGAAAGAACCCAAAGGTCCATCAAAGGATGAATAGATAAAGAAGAGGTGGTATATATATATATATATATATATATATATATATATACACAATGGAGTATTACTCGGCAATCAAAAAGAATGAAATCTTGCCATTTGCAACTAGTGGAGTAGGAGGTGACTATGTAGAGTGAATAAATTCTGTTAAGAGAAAAATAGGGAAAGTTTTCAAACACTTAAATTATAGATAATAAATTAATTGACAGGATAAAAATATTAGAAGTTTCTAGATTGGAAAAATAGTTACAAACAAACAAAATTAAATTTAGATCTTTGATAAGTAGAAGAATATCTATGGAATTGTGAACAATTCCACAAGAAAAATTGAAGACAAAATGTAATCATATGCAATTTTATAAAATTTCCAGATACTTAAGAACCACATAACTTTTCTAAGATGATTACCTAAATATATCTCAAATGACCTCAGAATTAATTACAATGTATGATTCTGAATGAATGTTAAATATTCTAAGTGAATACAACTGAATACACCTAGACTTTTATATTCACACACACTATGATTATATTAATGATTTTTAACATTTTTTGCTGTTTTCAAAATGATTTGTGTGTATGTGCCTTTATATTTTGAAATTTCTCTTCTCCCTATTTAATTCAATCATGTAAAAATGTGGAATATTTAATATGTGTGACTCGAACAAGTACTACATATAAAGAATTAATATTTAGAAATAATTGTTAAATATTTTGAATATCACCCCTGAATATAAGTTATGTGGCAGTTACAAAATTCACTTTTGGGAGAAAGTGATAGAAAACTCAAAGGAAATGGCAGAATCTTCAAAATGTACTCACAATGGAGAACAATATAATATTTGTGTTACACAAAGAAAGACCAAATATATAAAGCCTAAATATACAAAGAGTGGTTGCAAATATCTGCCCTTAATTGAATGTCACAGGGACATATACTTTCATTGGAAGGAGTTAATTTGCCATGAATATCTTCTCAATTATGAGATTCTATGTACCATGCTTCAGTAACAATTGATTTTTTTTTAATTTACATTATGACTATAAATTGGGACAGCATTTTTCAGTCTTGCTAATAAAATAATAATATATCACTTATAAATATTTGCAAGTTGGTTAGATAAGCAAAAATTAAAATTTTAATATACACAAGGCAACCAAGGATATTGTTTTTAATAACTATGTAAATATAAATATAAGGATTTATTGTAAGGTTATATATACCATAAGTAAATGGAAAAACCCCACAAATATTTGCTTTCAATAGGAACTCAGATAAAAGAAGTAAAAAATGTGTGGATATAAGTAAAAGAGAGTATATAACACCAGAGCAAAAAGTACCAACATTTTAAGAATTAAATAAAATATGTTAATTTTTTCCTTCAAAAGTTGACAAACTCTGCTTAAAATAAAACTAAGAGGGGCGCCTGGGTGGCGCAGTCGGTTAAGCGTCCGACTTCAACCAGGTCACGATCTCACGGTCCATGAGTTCGAGCCCCGCGTCGGGCTCTAGGCTGATGGCTCAGAGCCTGGAGCCTGTTTCCGATTCTGTGTCTCCCTCTCTCTCTGCCCCTCCCCCGTTCATGCTCTGTCTCTCTCTGTCCCAAAAATAAACGTTGAAAAAAAAAATTAAAAAAAAAAAAACACAAAAAAAAAACTAAGAGTTAAGGGCAAAACTTCCAGAAAAGCTGAGTGAGGACCTCAGCAAATCCTTTACAGGATCAATAATACGGCTGGACAAGTTTGGCTAAAAGCAATCATTCAAGGACTTGAGAATTTAACCAAAGCCATGCAGCAAACTAAGAACTATTTATTCAAGAAAGTTTACTAAATTTTGATAAGAACAGTGGAAATATATGATATTTTGACCTGGGCCTATTCTCATGTCCCCATATATCCCTAGATTTGTGGTATAGATATTTTACCAGAGGAAGTCTTTCTAGAGGAAGCTGGTTTAGTTCTAGCAGAGCATAGAAAGTTCATGTCTAGGAGTGTTGTCACAAACAGTGGCAATATCAATGGCAAACAATCAGAGAAGGCCAATAGTGAAGGTAGCCTGACACTCAATATTAGGCAGACAACACAAGAGCAAATCACACAAGAATTTTAACAAGATCTCAGAAAAATGACAGCGAAAGTGAACGTTTATGAAATACTGCTTAACATTAGTGGTCTCAGAGGCTACCTTGCAAAGCTCTATACATGTTTGGGAGAGACCTGAGAAGGTCCTACATGTATCTGCATAAAAATGAGGCCATGCAAACACAGAAAATAAAAGCTAGAGAAGCCTGGAAAATTACGCTGAATTTGTCTCCATTCCCTAAACCACACCCATATCTATTAATAAAGTATGAAACCTTTCTTGCTCCGGTGTGTAAGCAAAATGCCTAATAATTGGCCAAACACTAAATTATGCTGACCCTGGGGTGACTCCTCAAGCCAGGCTTAAAAATAAACATAAGAATTAAAACAAAAGGAAGGAAAGATGGAAAGGAGGGCGGAAGAAAAAAGAAAAGAAAAAAGACATCAGTTACACAATGAAAGGAAAATAGACTATGTTGTCTTATGTCGAAATATGCTGAGATTTGTGATCTGCCATATATTTTACAGGATTTCTTGATGTCCATTTCTGAAGTTGAGTTCTTAGTCAAGTACAGGAAAGTAAGCCTTCACACTAAGCTAGAGAGGAAGCCAATACTTTCCATTAGACAATAGGATGTTAGAGAGAAAATCTATGGTCTGAAACAAAACACAGGATAAACTAACCTCTTTCTATTCACTTTGCCACATTATTTTGCCACAGTGGTAGCCACATAGAAAAGAAAATGAACTAATAACTGTTTTGCTAGAGTAGTTGTATATAATTACTTCAGTTAAATCAATATATCATTTATGTTTTCAAGCAAAGTTTAGAAACCATTCGTTGATACTGGATAGAAATGTTTATGTGGATGCATTCAAATGACATACCGATATATTCTCTCCTAATTTCTATTTATAAAGCTAGGAGAATCACAAAATAGTGAACATGGAAATATTGCTAATCTGCTGCTTCCTGAAATCACACTACTTTGTTGTATTTTGCTGTCTTTCTCCTTCCCCTCCCCTTCCCCCTCCTCCTCCTCCTCCCCCCACTCCCACCTTCTCCCCCTCCTCACTCTTCTCCTTCTTGTTCTCATCCTTCTCCTTTTCCTTCTTCTTCTCTGCTTAAGATTTGGAAGTGAAGATGATTGGTTCAAATCAAATGTAATCAATAAAACTTTGTAAGACGGACAAATGAAAGACATTAAGCAACATATTTATTTAATTTCCTCTGATCAGCTCAGGTGTACCCATTATGCTGATTGTGTCTCGTGTATCTAGTCATTGACTTGATTGCTTACAGCAAAGTAGGTGGAGTATTGAGTTATTTTTTGTAAGACATGTGAATTGATATGCTTTGTTTTCCCAAATTACCTAAATGAAATGCTTGGAGAAGATAAAAAAAAAAGATAGGCAACACTTGATTTTAGTTGGAAAGAAAGAATAAATTATATACAATCAAAATGATATCACATATCACAATGTCCTGCATAATGCCACAAAATTCATTTAAAAATAATTTTATTTAGGAGTTAGGTAAGCATTTGATAAACGGAAGGCATAATTTTTGAAGCTCTCAGTTGATTCAACTCCACCTTATCAGTGCTTAATACTTTACAACTTACCACGCACTTAACTAATGCTGTCATTTGACCATTGTTACACTGAACCATGAATAGGGAAGATTTTGTTATGGCCCTAATTCGTAGCTGAAGAAATTGTGGAAATTATGTCTTTTGGTCAATGCCATACAAGTAATGAACAATGTAACAATTGCAGGATTCCAACCCTTATGCTTCTTATTAAAGTATTTTCTAGCATATTACTTTTTCTCCATCTCTTAGTATTTCTGGGTGTGCACAAAATAGATAGTGTGCAAAACCAGATATTAAGAAGATTTAAAACTAAAAAGTCATTTTTTTAAACATGCAATTTTAGTATACACAAACAAAATACAAATTCTAATCATATTGATCAGTGTTTCAGGATCGGTAACTCTGGATTATTCCATTTAAAAAAAGAAAATAATGGTATCATAATAAATATATGACTTATGTTGTAGACCTATTCATAAACAGCTTTGGAACATGCATTTCTTATTTGCTTTTGAATGAGCTACTCTTTATTATTCTGCATATTTCAAAACTGTTATCACATTTGGTGCTTTTGTATGAATTATCACAGTTAACCTCCTCTAGACAGATGAATTTCAAGAAGTGGACAAATTTGTCTGCAAACTTTAAATTGAATAAAAACCATTAATTTTATTCATTTATGTCTATTCTTAAGCTTTATATTCTAAGAAAAATAAAGGCAGTTTATTTTAAAATTTAAATGACCTGATTTAAAATTTTCTATTCCTGAAGGAGAGACATAGTTTCTCTAAGAACAACAAGAAAGAGTAGTAAATTTCAATTTGGCTAAAATTATATGAAGCCCTTGAAATTAGTCAGATGAACCGATATCTGGATCAGTTCTGATACTATCTGTTTCTGGTAACTTAAATGGTTTCTGCAGTAAGGATATTATGGTTTATAGGCAGAACATCCAGAGGTAGGATTGAGACAGGGCCAGTTGGGCCTATGGTTCAGTCATCTAAATCTACATTTCCTCCTGACACTGGCCTGACATTCACATTATTTTATTTGAAGGGCTCTTGCCCCCAGGATCTAGATGGCAATCAGCTACAATCTGTGGACTATAACTCCTCATTCGTATCTAGGGAGAGAAAGAAGACCAAGTCCATAGTTTGTTAAAAGAAGTCCTATTAGGTCCACCTGGATCTGTCACTTCAAAGGATCACTCAAAGTTTATGTACCATCTGTTAGGTCTGGTTATGATGAAATGCAACAGTCAGTTTTGATATTTTCTAGGCAAATGCTGCTGTAAGTTTTTTGTTCAAAAAAGCAGTACCATATGATGTCAAGGAAGACATGCTGTGATGCTAAAAACTTTAGACCAAAATTGTATATATAATAATAAAGAAGCTATTCACTCGATAAATTTATAAACTAGAGCTCCCCTCTATGGAAGGGTTTAATTTATCCAAATGGGTGGCTTCTACCAAATTGAGAGGGTTAAAGAAGTCTGGAAAGACAGTTGAAAGATTCACTATTATATTTGAATGACATACCAGGAAAATAACTTGTTACAACATTAAAAATTAGATGACCTGAGCAAATCCACTAATTTGCCATACACAATTCGATCAATCTTCTTTATTTTACACACAAGGGAATATCTGATGTCTGTATTTATAATAAGAATCAGAGGCCGAAATTTCCTGAGCATAACATACTATTGTAATTAAAACCTGAAGTCTAGGACTTGCTTGCCTAGATTCAAGCACAACTCCACCTTTTACACGTGATGTTATCTGGAGTAAGTTGCTTAAAATCTTTCTGTATATCAGTTTCTTCAGTTACCATCTATAAAACAGAGCTAATATTAAAAGAGTTATGAGGATGTACTTCACAGGAATACTATGAGGTTTTAAGAATGAATACATTTCAAATACTGGGAAAATGCATGGCAACTATTAAGTATTAAGTAAATATAAGTTTATTTTTATATATTGAAGTTAATCAGCTGTCATTATAAATGCATTACGTAAGGAAAATCAGCAAACAAAAACTCTAGAGCTTATATAGTGAGTATTAAGTTCTAGAGCTAAAATAATGGAGGTTTAGTTATTCTATCCACGTGTGTGTGTGTGTGTATGAGAGAGTGTGTGTGTGTGTGTGTGTGTGTGTGTGGATGGATGTGTGTATATCAATCAAAAATACCTGGATCATCTAGTAATCTGAGGTGGAGCTTTATTTCCTCACCTTATGTTGAAATATTTAGAATTATGAAAGCAAAGTAACATCACTGTGCACAACTAGCAGAAAAACATTTGTTTTTTTACAAAAATGCAAGGGACTTGTATTGAGATATCTGTCAGGCTTGCTTCATTATAATGGCAACCTCTTGCAATGTGATAATTTTTTATGGGAGATCGCAATGTAGGCTTCCACATTAATCTGAGTCCAAACCCATGGCTACACTTAATAACACCTTGTTCGAATCCATTGGGCTAATTAGATGGAGCAGCATTTGAATTGATTTAAATGGATGCAATGACCTAAATAATGATTCTTACATTGGACTCTGCAGTAATAAGAAAAGAATGTCTTTTGGCCTTGAAATGACATTATCCTCCTTCTGTTATAGACCCTATTTATCTACACCTAATACAATTGCTCTTTATATTTAAATAAATGCTCATTTTAATGAGTTTTATTTAACTTGGAAATTACCTTAAAAGTTTAGCTTATATGTTGCATACACCAATGAATTATTTATGCCTTCATAATATCAGCATAGTAGCTCTGAATGACCATTATGAATATCCTTTTGATGGGATGCTTACCATGGAAGACATAATTGATATGTTATCACTTAGCTAATTGTATTGCCCACATTTTGTTCCATTCATTATTCACCATGTTCAATTTCAGTTTTGTTATTGGTTAAAGAATTTGAATATAGAAAATATATCCTATTGGTATCATGTATGTAGTTCTCATTTACTAGGAAGCCTTCCCTGACATCCCTAATTAAAGCATCTATTTTCTCTATCTCTGGAAGTTTTCACAAACTGCACATATTTTTCTTAAACTAAACTAAATTAAATTAAATTTTAATATTTTATTTTATTCTATTTTTCTATTAGTACACTGGAATTCTACCTATCTCATTGTACTTCTAGTCTGGCACACAGAAAAGTGCTCAATAAATTGAGATATACCTGCATAATTCCTTATCCAAAGCCTCGAGGACCTTACATGTTCACAATTCAAAAACTTTTGATTTTTGATCTGTACAAGCAAGCATATATACCAAATGTCACATCATACCTTAGCTGGGCCTGTGGACTCCCCTGTAATCAAACACAACAGTTTTTCTTTAGAGAAACATATGAACGTTCACTACAGCGAAATAAATAAGGAATCTAAACAGCCACATGTCAGCTCAGGTCAGATGAGGTTTTCCTGCCAACACAAATTATAGACAAATTTATGTTTCTGAAATTTGTAATTCTGTTTGCAATGGTTCAGAGCTAATAGAAAGGAAGAAGAGAAAAAAAAATTCACAAAAGGTATTATTTGACCATGCATTCCCCATTTAATGAGAGGTAAATCTCAATCAAATGATCAGAACATTCCTGTTAAAACTTTTGTCCAGCCAGAAGAAGAAGGGCCACAGAGACTTAGGCATCAGTAGTGATAGTAACCAATTGACACCATCATCAATAGATGAACCTGATGTTTTAGAAAATCATGAGATTTGTGGAAAAATTCTTAGGTCAAATCTACATTTATAGACTATGAACTGGACTTAGAAAGGCTTATTCACGCATCTAAACTTCATTTCCTCATATGTAACAATTGTATAATAATGTCTATATTTCAGGTTTATTATGAGAATTAAGCTTGAAAGCATTCTGAAAACTAACATATTATAGGAATAGCCAAATGACTTGTGTAGCTACTATGAAAGGAATAATTATGTCAGTATTTCCCTTGAGTTAACCATTATTCTTACATCTACAATTTTCAAAGACATTGAAATTTATTTGTTGAGCTCTGAAAACAACTACAGAATTAAGCAGCAAAAAGGACCCCTTGTCATTTCTGTAGTTGTAGACAGACCTTCACCTGGTTGTAAAATACTATAAAATATGGCATACTTATATATTTGTATATTTATATATACACTTAAATGTTTAAATATTTACATATTTAAGCACTTGTTCTAGTCTTTTAATTAATTCATATAAGTTATTAGTGCAAACAGACAAATATACTTTGTAAACAATAATACAGTATCTAGCATGCTAATAAATGGGTTGGGCAAAGAATACCTCATTCAATACAAATGCTTTAAATGGTCAATGGAATAACAAGACATCTCACAAAATGTGATAAAATCAATAATGTAGCAGAATGAAATACTTATTCAAAACATAATTCTCCAGTAAATTGAATGCTTTTAATACTCTTATAGACTGCATACTTTTAATAGCAGTCATTTAACAAAATACAAAATGGAATAATAGATAAGAATTTACTTAGCATCTTATCTCTTGCTGTTAGGAAAGATTATTCAGGATAAAGTAGTATATGGACGCTTTTGACAAGCTTCTAAAAAATACTGAATATTTTGTGCCATTGATTATATCAAAATCTACTTTAAGACTTTCCTGGAATAGTTGTTTCAGTTATTGGTTATGATTAGATTGTTAGGTTTTTTTTTCCCCACTTATATGACAGAGAAATTGAAGGAAAAAATAGGAGAAAATCCAGGCAGATAATGAGATAAAAAATATATACAGTATAGGGGCACCTGGGTGGCTCAGGTGGTTAAGTGTCTACCTCTTGGTTTCATCTCACAGTTTGGGAGTTCAAGCCCTGAGTCGGGCACTGCACTGAGCATGGAGCCTGCTTGGGATTCTCTGTCTCTCTCTCTGTGCCTCCCCTGCTTACTCTCTATAAATCTCTCAAAAATAAATAAATGAATTTATATATACAGTATAAAAATTAATGTTTACACTTATTCAACCACTTAGCAAACATTTTTTTTTTTTTTTTGCTCAAACACTAAATATAAGATACGTTACTAGCTTTGTACTATGGAAGAAAAAAAAGAAAAAGACTCTTCTTCCCCAAAGCATAAAACATACAAAAGTCTATATCTATAGGCAAATCTATAAGGTAGAAAATTATGTCATAGAGAGGTCCTATTTTGAAAGCACCAAGGAAGAGAATAAGGTCGATTAGACAAAACTCTCAGAATGCAGTATTCGAGATGGGCCTTGAAGAAAGAAAGGAGAAGCCAGTGACCAAGGCAAAGCAATGATATTCTATAAGGAATTAGAAGCACTAAAACTACTGAGAACTTCCAGGTTATTTAGGGAAACACCTGAACATTTGAAGTTTATGAACTTGACCCAAGTTCTAACGGCAGTGCTTATTTCAATAATTTGCGAATACATTTTTTCATTATCTAGAGAATTTTATTTATTAGAGACTACACTTGAAAAAAAAAAAAAACCTTTTTCTGGATATAAAACTCTAGGCTCACTGATGTTTTCTTTGACGCTTTAAACATTTTGCACCACAATCTTCCGGCATATGTTACCCTTGAAAAGAGCAGACTTTGAAAAGTCTGAGGCCAGTCAGATTCAGATGGCTGGATTATGATCAAGGCAGCGCAAGGGGTGCAGCAGGTGATGCTTATGGAGAACGAGTGAGGACTGATCCCCTGAGAGCACTAACTACAAAATTTTGGAGGGGTAGCAGGGCAGCTGAAGATGAAGCCCTGACTTGAAAAATTGGGTGATGAGAGTAAAGCAAGATACACATACAGATTGCTATGAATACCAGGATATTATCATGCCCTAGTTACATCCCCTGCCTTTCTTTTTCTCTCCTACCTTTACTTCTACTTCTTTTCCCAAATGGAACTATGATTTTGGAAATAAAGACTATAAATAGAAGTGTTTTTATTAAGAACTATTTTTTATGCAATATTTCCTGACTTTCCTAAGGCGAGAACACAGAGCTGCTTTCCTGATAAAACATTGAGGAAGAAAAAGAGAAATAAAGACAAATTTAAAAGGTATAGAATTTAGTATCTGAAAGTATTATTAGTCCTGGTGATATGCCTGTATTACAAAATTTGCTTGGGTTTATAGGCAACAATTATTAAGTCTTATTAAATACTATATTTTTTAGAAGACAGTTTTAATCTAAGAAGGAATGGCATGAATTAGCAAACAAACAATGCTGTTAGGTTAAATGGGTGATACAGTGTTCACTGGAATAATTGGAAGAGTGGAGTACTGTAGAGTATAAGTAATGTGGTAGGGATTCCAGAAAATGGTTAAGAATTTTAATGAATGAACATGAGATACAGTATGTTTGGGGAGAATCATTATAAAAATCTACCCTTTAAAGCCATAATAGTATGTTTAATGTGATGCTCTAGGCAGCTTAACATCGTTGTAAGATTTAAAAAACAATGACTAAAGTATTAAAGAATGTTGTCAAAGGAATTTGATGCTTATTACTCTCAGGACAGACCTGGGAGGCAACAGCTTGAAAAAGAAAAAAATTAAAAATCTAAGTCCACAAAGTGAACAAAAAAACAAACAAACAAGAACCTGTGTGATGGGAAGATTCTTGAAATGGTACACAGCTGTCAGTGACATAGTGACACATCACTTCTTATGTATTCATTGTGGTCTTGTTGTTCTGGTTCATATTACATGGCACTTGGGATCCATCAAGTGGTTGAAGAAGTGGAAAGAGATCAGACCTCCTCAAAACCATGACCTACATAGCCCGTCTGTGTGGGATGCTCACACCCTCCCTGTGTCAGCAGGATGTAGACAATAAGAGGAGGCATCTGCTACTTACTTGTTTGCAAGAGGGACAATGGGCCCTATCATTTTTATAATGGCAGCTGTCACTCTAAAGATAACCTTGATGCCATGACTCAGAATGTTTGCTATTTAATCACAAGCAAAGTTAGCAACCACTTAGAGGGAAAACCACAGGCGGTTTTTCTGTGTGACAGAATTTTGCAGGATAATAAGGACATCACATGGTTGTATAACCTAATCTGAAAATGTTAATGAAATGCAAAACATTCGGTTTTAGACAATCATGGTTGTACTTCAAGATTAACAATGAGCTCATAAACCCATTTGAATTTTAGAACATTTTTCAGAGTCAGGTTGCAATTTAGATTTTGATATTATGGGTTTAATGGTATAACTTATAGGCTGAAACATTCAAAAGAGAAATGACTGTTTTCTATTCTTTGTCAGTAAAGTTCTTCAGTCTTTGTGAAACAACAGAAATCACCAAAATTGGAAACAATTAGCTACTCACTCATAATAATGTTAGCAATGTGTGATTTTATTACATTTTGACAAATGCTGACCCAAGACAAGATTAGACAACCGATCTCATGTTATGACAGATCACTTTTTCAAACATCTTTATACGAAATGATGATATATTAGGAAGTAAATAACATAACTGGTTCCTCTTTGTTCTGGATGACAGTAGACTTATCAGCCACGTTTATTACATACCAGTACATATCTTCCAGATATCTTCTCTGGTATCTTAGTATGTATTCTTTTGAACTTATTATAGCAATGCCACTTGTATGCAGTATGTATACTAGATCAGTCCTTTATGCCAATATAAAAATAGCCATATGTGAATAATTAGGATGGGAAGTAACCTCACTCCTTTCCCTTCAATTTCCTCATCTGTCAAATGGACCTAATAATAGTACTAGTTTAATAAGTTGTAAGAAGATTAAATTAGTTGATAGAAGTAAAAACATTTAAATAATGTCTAAGACATAGTAACTGTTCAATAACTATTAGACAATTTTATTATTGTAAATTTTATTTACACCTCCAGGATAAGATTTTAGGATCCCAGAGGGCTCTGAGATATATTGTATACAGTAAGTGTCACAATCATTCATCTACATTTGTTAATTCATTCAGCATAGCAGTTGCCCATTTTAAATACATTATAATTGGAATGCATATAATTCCAATCCCATTCTTCCTTATCTTTCTCTACTTCAGAATGTCAAATCTTGAGCATAATTAATAGTTGAGCTTTTGTTGCAGCTAACAGTAAACATGTGGCATATTTCTGGCCAGTGAGATATAAGTCCTTACTGAGAGCTTCCCTTTACCAACTCATTTGCTCTTCCATTCTAGAATGACAGCAAAATGCCTAGAAGGGGGGTGGCCATCTCTCTTCTTTGAGGTAGAACTACACCGCATGTTGGCAAAGCAGGTAAAATAAGAATTGTTGCTTCCTGGTAACATTGTTGAACCACTCTGTTAATTCTGGACTGCTTATCATCAGGCTTCTTTTACATGAGAAAAATAAAACTCTTAGTTGCCTCAACTTCTATAATATCTATTGTTGCTATAAGCAGCTGAAGGAATATCTGTCAATATATCAGAATTTAAACATTTTACAATTCAAGGTGATTTTTACCCATATGATTACTTCAGATATGAAATATAAATATAATGTGATTCTACACTATGTTGTACAGTACTATACATATTAAATAGTCAGAAGTTCAGAATACGAAATGGGGTTCAGAACCAAAGAACGGATATCAAAGATGCAGAAGTGATGGAAGGTAGATCAGAAGAGTATTTTCCTGTCGAGAACACTCACAAAGGTTGACACAACTTTTGATAAAAATCACATGTTTTTAACTAAGAACCAGAGCATATAACAGGGAGGCTGTGATATCTGAGGAATGTGTTCAGGCCTGTGCACGAGGAGACTTGAATTCTGGTCATGACTTCCTTTCTTTATCACAGTATGTGGACTGTGAATTCTGTTATAGGTGGTTCTTGGGGCTTATCTGCACACCAAGACAGACAAGGAAGGTGAAAGTACCTTAAAAGAGGTTGCCCTGTCTCTCTGATACTTTCAGACCTAGTAAGGATGCCTGAAACCCACATTGCAACCAGCCTAAGGATGAAACCAATAATGACAGTGACAGAATTGGAAGGCATTGTTGAGATGCTAAATTAACCATTTATCATTTAAAGCAATTAGGTTGGAATTTTTACTAAAATATCCTGTTACACCTGCCCTACTCAAGAACTATGCCATAGGAAGCTTCTCTATCTAGCCACCACTAAGAATTCTAAGCTCCTTCTTAGTATAAGCTTAGATCACACCCAGAGAACAAGACCTTGACTGTTTGTTCACTACTCTATCTCTCCTTCTAAAAACAGTGCTTGACATTTCATGAGCACTTAATAAATATCAAGTGCATTGATGAATAAGTGATGCACCAAAAAGATAAAATTTAAATCACATTTGTCTAGCTCCCAGTTTATTTTCTTTCATTAAGATTTACCATTATGGAGATATGATTTGATTTTATGCCTGTAATAAGTGCCAAGGAGTATATATAACATGTAATATAATATAAAATATTACATAATATATCAGAATTACCCCCTGTATTTTTATGTTAACAATGATCAAATAAACAACAAAAAAAGTTTTACTTAGTATTGTCCTTGCCAAACCTGTCATCATTAATGAGAAAGCAATAATTATGTCAATAAGTAATAATAAAGCTTTTTTTTGACAGAATTTAATGGAAGAGTAAAAGGAGGAAAAATTTGAATACCTACTGTATACTATGTTACTTGCTTTGAGATATGTATTCCTTTCTAATTATCACAAGCAAAGCCTTTAAAATAACTTTTGTTACCTTGTATTTACATATAGGAAGAAAGATTAGGAGTATTTGGTGAGTTGCTCTGTTACATGGTAAGTAATTGCTGAGCCAAAATTTGAACCCAGGTCTGTCTCACTGCAATGCTCAAGAACTTCCTTACACTATCTGCACCTATAATTTTTCCTCCAATCCTTTTTGTTCCATTTCTATTATTTTTCACATGTTACTTTTTTTTGTCTTGAAATGAATGTCACTTATCTCACATCTTCTGTTGATACTCAATGTGAAAATTGTCTTCTCCAAGAATAACCCTATTGGCTTACAATAATTCTCATATTGTGTCTATTTTTTAGAGTACATAATTTATTTATTTAAATTCAAGTTTGTTAGCATACAGTGTAGTATTGGTTTCAGGAGTAGAACCCAGTGATTCATCACTTACATATAACACCCAGTGCTCAACCCAAAATGTGCCCTCCTTTATGCCCATCACCCATTTAGCCCATTACTCCCACTTACTCCCCTCCAGCCACTCAGTTCTTTCTCTGTAGTTAAGAGTCTCTTATGGTTTGCTTCCTTCTCTGTTTTTATATTATTTTCCCTCCCTTCCCCTGTGTTCATCTGATGTGTTTCTTAAATTCCTCATATGAGTGAAATCATGATACCTGTTTTTCTCTGTCTTATTTCGCTTAGCATAATACATTTCTTCTTTATCCATTCACAGTCGGTGGACATTTGGGATTTTCCCATAATTTGGCTATTGCTGATATTGTTGCTGTAAACATCAGGGTGCATGAAGGGTGCACAGGTAGTAACCTCTTTAACATTGGCCATAGCAACTGCTTACTAGATATGTCTCCTGAAGCAATGGAACCAAAAGCAAATATAAACTATTGGGACTTTCCCAAAGGAGAGAGCGTCTGCTGGATGAAATAGTGCAATGAAAATGTCACTTTATCTTTGTGGTTTCCTTCCCCAAAACACATAACCAAGTCACATTATGAGGAAAACATCACACATTCCCAATAGAGGGACATTCCATAAAATGCCTGACCAAGCACTCAAAACTGTCAAGGCCATCAAAAAAGGTAAATCTTAAAACCATCACAGCCAACAGGAGTAGTATAACAGATGGAATTATGAAATGGAAAAATTATATTAGGTAAATACCTAAGAAACATGAATAAATTATGGACTTTAGTGAAGAATAATGTGTCAATATCAGTTCCTTTGTTGTAAAAAATGTATCATACTAATGAAACAGTATAGGATATAGGATAACTCTCAGTACTATTTGTATATTTTTCTGTAAATTTAAAACTGTTCTAAAATAATGCTTATCAAAAACAAAAACAAAAACAAAAAACTCCAGGTATACCACCCACTTATTTCAACTTCACAGTTACTTCAATTTTACTTCCTCAAAGTGGACCCATAATTTTTATTGAACTTGAATATTTCTAATTTCTTATCCATGCACTTACAAACCATTATTTAAAATGGATTGCTTTTGGGGCACCTGGATGGCTCAGTTGGTTGGGCATCCGACTTTGGCTCCAGACATGACCTCACAGTCCATGAGTTTGAGTCCCGTGTCGGTCTCTGTGCTGACAGCTTGAAGCCTGGAGCCTGCTTTGGATTCTGTGTCTCCCTCTCTCTCTCTCTATGCCCCTCCCCACTCTGTCTCTCTCTCTCTGTCAAAAATAAAGTAAACATTAAAAAAATAAAAATGAATTACTTTTGGAAATGTTTATCTTCTCCATTACACATTTTTATTATTAGTGTTCTCATAGTATAATCATATTTCTGGTTTCTGGAGATCGATTACTTCATCTCTAATAATTGAATCTAACAACATTTATATTACTACTATATCTCATAACCATATATAGAAATAATGAATAATATAGGAATTATTTGAATTTGTTATTTTTGTTTTAGAAAAAATACTTTTGGGTAAAGTATCTTTTCCAAATTACTTACATAGAGTAGCTATCCTATCAATATGAAAATTAATCACTGTAGTATAAAGTATTATAAAGAAAGAGATCTGATATTACTAGATGAATCAATGACATCTTTTGCAGAAAATGTGACATCCAAAAAACTATTTCCCTAATATACAAGGACAAAGAGATTGCGTTTTTGACTTGGTGAGCTCTGAGTTCCCATATTGCTATAAAAATCTAGGATTCTATGGATTATTGAATGGTGAGGTAACCCTTGTATAATACATTAATTAGTAGTATTTTCAGATCCAAATGGCAGAAAAAAATCAATTGGTTTAACCAATTAGAAGTTTGCAAATAACAAGAAAAATGGTAATAGGGAACTCTATTGGCATAGTTTTTATTGACATAAGGCTACTTATAGAACTCCACGTCAGTAAGTAGATTTCCCAGAAAAAAGAAAGCGAAATATTCCCAAGCATTCGACAGCATATTTACACTTAACATCACATTGGTATAGCTGATAAAAATTCACTTCTCATTAAAAAGAAGTTTGCTAACATGATTAATCTAGGGTGTATATTGAAGATGTCTAAGAATTTTCACTATGACAATTAACCAGGAAAATCTTCAAAAGGCACAAAAGAAGTAGGCCATGGTATATATTAAACTATATATGTATATATATTCTGACAACTTAGTTCTCACATTTAGGATACATATTGAAGTAAATATAGTTTGTTTTATAATCTAATTATCTGGGGTTGCAATGTCATATATTCACTATTTTAAATTTTTTTTTTCAACGTTTATTTATTTTTGGGACAGAGAGAGACAGAGCATGAACGGGGGAGGGGCAGAGAGAGAGGGAGACACAGAATCGGAAACAGGCTCCAGGCTCTGAGCCATCAGCCCAGAGCCCGACGCGGGGCTCGAACTCACGGACCGCGAGATCGTGACCTGGCTGAAGTCGGACGCTTAACCGACTGCGCCACCCAGGCGCCCCTTACTATTAATAATCAGTTGGCTGCATATATTAATATTATATGTTCAATTTAGATTTTAAGTAGCAGAATATATATATTCATATTCAAGTAGAAATGACTAAATAATTAATTGAAATAGTTAATAATTTTAAAATTAATATTCTTTATTATAGTACTTTTGGGTGGCCAACACAATGTACTCTGTGTGTGTGTGTGTGTGTGTGTGTGTGTGTGTGTGTGTAATTTAATTACAATAGCCCTAAATGATACATGTTATTATTCTAATCTTATATGTAATAAAACTAAAGTTTAAAATGATTGATTATGTGTCTTAAGGTCCCAGGGACAAAATGAAATAAATCTTCTATTTCAGAGCTATGAGTCTCAAAGACTGTGTAATAGAATATAGATATAAAGATCCCCCAATAATAGAGACTGGGAGAAATTTTGTTTTGCCTACTGTGATGTAATTTCATATTTGTGTTAGTTATTTCTGTGTAAGTAGTTTTACATCATGTGCACAAAGCTTACTCAAAAGACACTTAACAATAAAAAATAAACTGCATGTGGAGCACCTGGACGGCTCAGTCGGTTAAGTGGCCAATTTCGGTTCAAGTCATGATCTTGTGGTCCGTGGGTTCGAGCACCACATCAGGCTCTGTGCTGACAGCTCACAACCTGGAACCTTCTTTGGATTCTGTATCTCCCTTTCTCTCTGCTCCTCCCTTGCTTGCACTCTGTCTCTGTCAATCTCTCTCTCTCTCTCTCTCTCTCTCTCTCTCTCTCTCTGGCTGTCTCAAAATAATAAACATTTTAAAAAATTAAAAAATAAATAAACTGCATGTGCTTGGCTGGCTCAGTCAATACGGTATGTGATTCTTGATCTCGGGGTTGTGAATTCGAACACCATGTTGGGTGCAGAGATTACTTAAAAAAATAAAATACTTTTTAAAAAAATAAATAAATAAACCACATGATTGACAACAATAGAAGTAAATCCATTGAAGAAAACATTAAAACAAAATCACCTCTTCTTACAGAATAGATTCTTTGATAGAAAGCAATGGTTACAATTGGCTAATTTATTTCAACATAGAATGTACACAAACATCGAAAATGCACAATGGAAAATGATTACTTCTTGTCATGCCTGAAGGTTAAGTGTTGTCAACAGCTCTCTGTTCTATTTCTCAAGATCTTGTTTTCTGCTGGCAGTTAAAGGGAAAAAAAAGTTAATAGAAAATAGTTTCAGTTCCTTCCTTCCCTTAAGTTTACAATAAATAATTTAGAATGATCCCCTAGAGTATATACTGTTGGCAACTTAATAATCCAGAGATAAGCAATCGATTCATGGAGTTGTGGATACATTATTATGTGTTTAATTTCAGTAAAAATAATAATGTGTGCCAGATGCTGTAAGACGGAAAACCTTGCCAAAAACCAATGGAGGAGAGAATGTTTGTAATGATTTCCCTTGACAGGCCATACTTGAGCATCTGAAAATTTCACAAGATAAAGAGAAATCCAAGATAGACCCTGTTCTGGCAAAATTCCAGGAATTCATGCTAAATGGATTGCTAAGTACTATAAATAAGTAATGAGTCATGACTAAATATTGAGCAAGGAGCTCTTTCTGGGAAGTAAACAATGCATATAGGTAAGCTTTTGAAAGAGCACAAATTGTTACGTTTCTACAAATGGAACTTTAAAACAAAGGGCTATGTCAAAAGTATGTATTCAAAGGAGGAATATTTTATACAATGAATTGCATTTTTCTTCTTCAGAGCGCTTTAAGCACATTCCTTTTTTTTTTTCTTTTCTTAAAAAAAACAATTTATATACATACAGGGCTCAATGCTTTTGATTTATCTGGAATCAAAACAAATAATTTAGGCTGCTCATTTGAAATATGTGTACACCAGGGCACCTGGATGGCTCAGTCAGTTAAGCGTCTGACTCTTGATTTCATTTCAGGTCAAGATCTCACAGTTTAATGGGTTTGAGCCCCACACTGGTAGCCTGGAACCTGCTTGGGATTCTCTCTCTCCCTCTCTGCCCCTCCCCTACTTGTGTGCTCTCTCTCTCAAGATCAGTGAACTTAAAAAAAATAAAATATGGATACACCTTAAAGAAATAGAATGACTACAGATCTGAGAAATAATAATAGTAGAAAAATTTAGGGGCAAAGAAAATAAATAGATGATAGGTAGATAGATGATAGATAGATAGATAGATGATAGATAGATAGATAGATAGATGATAGATAGATACATACATACATACATAAGAGCATATACATGAAGTAAAACTCAAAGAGAAGAAAGATTTACTGAGAGATCAGGACATTTGCAACAGTGACTATTTGAATTCCCAGATTCCCAATTTGTCATATCCATGTGTATAAAATAATAGGTACTTGATTTAGAGAAATTTCCTACAGATATTTGTCTGTATAATAATTAAGGCATTGTCTGGCCACTCATTTAAGATAAGTATTACACACATTTCTAGTACCATTCCCAAAATCTCTTAAATTTGAGTAACAATGTGACATATGTGTAATTTGGGAAATAATGCAAGCCATTGGTATCTTTTTTTTTGGTGGTCTCAAATTATATGTTAGTTATAGAAAATTTAAAGACTCCACTAAAAATCTACTAGAACTGATAAATGAATTCAGTAAAGTCACAAGATACAAAATTAATATACAGAAATGTGTTGCATTTCTATGGACTAATAATGAAGTAACAGAAAGAGAAATTATGAAAACAATATCATTTATAAATGCAACCCCCCAAAAAGAACATACCTACAAATAAACTTAACCAATGAGGTGAAAGACCTTTACTGAAAATTATAAAACATTGATGAAAGAAATTGAAGGTGATACAAAAAGTGAAGAGATATTCATGTTCAAGGATTGGGAAATCATCCATACTGCCCCCAAATGTGTCCATACTACACGTTTCATGCAATCCCTATCAATAACAACAGAATTTTCACAAACTTTGAGCAAATAATCCTAAAACTTGTATGAAACTACAAAAGATCCTAAATAGCCAAAGCAATCTTGAAAAAGAAAAACAAAACTGGAGCTATCACAAGATTTCAAGATATCCCAGATTTCAAGATAAATTACAAGACTATCGTAATCAATACAGTATTTTACTAGCACAAAAGTGGAACAGGATAGAGAGCCCAGATTTAAAAATATATATATTTATGGTCATTTAATCTATGACAAAAAAACAACAAAAAAACAAATAATCCAGTTAAAATTGGGCAGAAGGCATGAATAGACATTTTCCCAAAGAAGACATAGAGATGGCCAACAGACACATGAAGAAATGTTCAACATCACTAATATCAGAAGAGTGCAAATCAAAATAACAATAAGCTATCACCTCATCCCCGTCAGAATGGCTAAAACAAAAAACACAAGAAACAACAAGTGTTAACAAGGATGTGGAGAAAAAGGAACTCTTGTGTACTGTTGCTGGGAATGAAAACTGGTTCCACCACTGTGGAAACAGTATAAAGTTTGCTCAAAAAGTTAACAATAGAATTATGAAAAATTACAAATATAGAATTACAATGGGATCCAGTAATTCCACTGGAATTTGGGTATTTACCTGAAGAAAATGAAAACACTAATTTTTTGAAAACATTTATCTGATATATGTGCACCTATGTTTATTGCAGCATTATTTACCATAGCATGATATGGAAGAAACCCAAATGCTCATTCACTGATAAGTGGATAAAGAATATGTGACAAACGCACACACACACACACACACACACACACACACACACACACATATGCACACACACACACACACACACACGCACACACAGGAATATTACTCAGCCATAGAAAATAATGAAATCTTGCCATTTGCAACAACATGGTTGGACCTAGAGAGTATAAGTTAGTCAGGGAAAAACAAATACCATATGATTTCACTCATAGGTGGAACTTAAGAAACAAAACAAATGAACAAAGAAAAAAGTGACAAACAAAAAAATAGACTCCTAAATATAGAGAACAAACTGGTGGTTGCCTGGGGGAGGTCAGTGGAAAGATGGATGAAAAACTGAAGGGGATTAAGAGCACACTCATCATGCGGAGCACTTAGTAATTTAAAGAATTGTTGTCTCATTATATTGTACTTGAAACTAATGTAACACTGCATGTTAATTATACTTGAATCTTTAAAAGTCATATGTTAATTAGCAGACCAATACTCAGATGAGTCATCAAAATCCTAGATAAAGGGTGTGATTTGCTTTTTATACTGTTCCTCCCTGAAACCTAAAATTGATATTGGTAAATTTGCATACAAAATTTGGAGTTTTTGGAAGAGCAGAAAAAAAAGATTCAGATAATTTCTAGCAGTTCAAATTCAGAATAAAGATTATTTTGGTTGGATCAAGGGGTCACCGATCAAACCTGCTAATATTAAAGAATAAAAGAGAAAATATGTGTCTGAGATGGCTACTTGTATTAAAACACATGTCCTACAAGTGCTATCTAAAACAAATGCTATTTTTAGGTGTTATATATGTGATGAATCACTAAATTCTACCCTACAATATTATGCTATATGTTAACTAACTAGAATTTAAATAAAAAACTGAAGAAAAATAAAGCAAGTGTTACTGGAAGTGGGTTGGTATCTGAAAAAAAGAGAATTGGCAGAAGCTCTGGATGAAGTTGACATAGTCTTAGTACCAAACGATCTAGGCATATTTCAAGTTTTGAAGAAAAGTGATTGATCAAGTGATTGCTAAAACAATTAATTCTTAGAGCATTTAAATGTCAACCTGAGATATATCCTAGTGAGATAACACACAGAAAGCAAGAAAGCAAGTCAGCAAGTGAGCAATAAAGAAAGGAAGGAAGGAAGGAAGAAGGAAGAAGAAAAGAAAGAAAGAAAGAAAGAAAGAAAGAAAGAAAGAAAGAAAGAAAGAAAGAAAGAAAACACTCAGGAATATAAAAGAGAGTTCCTTACAAAAGAGAATAGGTATACCTCTGTCTTCTCAAAGTAAATACTTATTCTGAAAAGAAATGCATTACATTTAAGACTGTAACCAAAAGAAGAATTTAAAATATTAAATTATTAATCTTAGAACTGTGAGGAAACAGAGGATGATAAAAGGTAGAATGAATCCAAAAGATGTTAAGTTCAACATTCACAGTAAAATGTCAAAAGATAGACTCAAGTTGATAAATCAAAAAATCATGTTAACAGAGGTATCCATTGGATCGGTAAGCAACCAGCAAACTATCCACAGTACTTGAAGGAAAAAGCATAAGCATGGAAGAGCAAAACAAAGTAAACATAGACCGTTTAGAAGATGGCATAATTGAAATAAAAAAAAAACTGAAGAAATAAAAAGTAGGAATTAGAAAACAATTTTTAAACGATGAAGATACCCATATTCTAGGTACCAATCAGGGAAACAGAAAATAGTAACAGGAAAGAATTTGATACTGGAATTTTTGTAGCTCAGAATAACTGAAGCATCTGAAAGAGTAACGATCGATGAAAATGACACTAATTTAATGGAAGTTAAGGAATGCAAGAACACATGAAGCCACCATCAAATATCTTACCTGGTTTCAGTAATGAAGGAAGATTTTCTCAGAATCTAGAATTAGGACTGTAAATAGTTCCTTTTCTTCACACCCTTGCCAACACCTATTATCTTTTGTCTTTTTCATAATATCCATTCCAACAGGTGTGAGGTGATATCTCATGGTTTCGATTTGCATTTCCTTGGTGATGAGTGATGAAGAGCATCTCGTCATACACATGTTGGCCATTTGTATGTCTTTTGGTGAGAAATGTCTATACAGGTCTTTTACACATTTCAATGGGGTTATTTATTTATTTATTTATTTATTCTGAGTTTTATGAGATCCTTATATATTTTGATTTTCTTTTTTTTAGGTGGGAATGGCAAAGGGAGAGGGAGAGAGAGCGTTAAGCTCTCCATGTTAAGCAGGCTCCACATCCAGCATGGAGCCTGATGTGGGGGTTGTATCTCATGACAGTGAGATCATGACGAGCCGAAATCAACATCGGCTGTTTAACTGACTGAGCCATCAGGCGCCCTTTGAATACACTCTTCTTAAGTTTAGGAGCATTGTCTTGATATTTTTTATACCCTTTCCTTCATGTTATTTCTTTTATATTCCAATGGCTTCAAAATGCATTTATATATACCAGGTTTTACCAAGCAACCACTCTTACTATGTCAAAGGTATATTCAACACATCTAAAACTCAATTCAAAACCTATCCCAATACTTTGTCTATTGTTCCACAATTATTAAATGATAAATGTCCATTAAATTGTATAGGCTTGAAACCTACAAGTTATTCACCTTCATCTTAATCTTTGACCAACATATTTCAATGCCCTATATATTTTGATTCCTAACCTTTTTGATATTCCCCTATTAATACCATCATTTCCACAGTTCATTTGTGCAGCATATGTTACTTGTATCTCTATCCAAACTATTCCTAAACGTAGTTTTTCTCTCTCTACTATCTTCAAGTTGTATGACAATACATTTTAATGTCAGATCTTTTTAAGGGTGAAAAAATGAACAAAATGCCCTAATGAAAAGAGAAATTTTAGCTAATATACTTAAAAATTCAAGATGGGACTTGAATTGAGGTATATCAATGCTGTCAGGACCTGGTTATTCTCCAACTTTTTGTTCTTTTCTTCTTTTTCTACAGGCTTCATTCTCATGTTTACATGTACAAGATGGCTATGGCAGCCCAAACTTATTTTTCTTGGTGTTCAAATCCGAAGAAATGAGAAAATTCTTTTCAGGGGTTCAAGCCAAAGGTTGAGCTTTGATGGATATGACTGAATTGCCAGGGGGACATCTTATGCCTAGGTCAAGAAAATGGAGCCTTCTGAGCCTTGCAGACTGACAGGGGGATTCATAAATGAAAACTGGGATAGGTGCCAGAGTTAGAGAAAAAGGATCCTGGGCCTAAAATCAATAAATATTGGATTACATTTTATTGTTTCTCTCAGGAAACAAAATTTTTCAATATGACCTGTAAGAATGTCTATGACCCAGCCCATAGTCTTCTCATCATCCTTACTTCTCATGCTCTACCTATACTGGGCTTTCCTTTAGTCTATGGAACATTATGCTTTTTTCATCTGTTTAATGTTCACCTACCCATTTTTTTTGCACCCTTCTCTTTTAAGTCTTAAATATAATTTTTCTCAGGTAAACTTTCTCTGATTGCCTTGACTAAGTCAAGTTCCTGTGATATTTACATTCGTGACACTCTACTCCTTTCCTACATGGCATTTAATACAGTTTGTAAATAGGTTTTCTTACATTAATATTTGGTTAGTAAATATCATTCACGTAAGAATATAATTTAGTTAGAGGCAGAGGCTTTGTCTATCTATAATCATTCTAGTTGCCCAATGCTAACCTCATGTATTGGACATATTAAATGCACAATATGTGCTTTTTATATAAATTCATAAATGGATAAGTGCTACAAATTGTGATTTGAATTTATTTAATCCATCAAAGGTCTCACGTGTTCCTTTTTAAAACATATTTTTAAATATCAGCCAACTTAGTATCATTAGCCAACATTTTGAGGTCTAGGCCACAGGAACACAATACTAATTGATATTTAAAAGCTACTTAGGTTATTTTGCAAAAAGTTCATTGTTGTTTCCTCATTAGAAAAAAAAGACTTTCATTTTTCTGCCTGATTTCTTGGGGTGGGTTGAAACCAGGGAAAAAGAAATGAAAAACAAAACATTTTTTTCACATTTTAGTTCAGTAGACATGCCAAAAAACAAAGCAATCCTAGTCATGTAAAAAATGTTAAATATTTTTAAATTATTGAAAATAAACTATTAAAAAGATGATTTTTATAACAAAAGTACTAGCAAATCTATGAAGAGAACTAGAAATCAGCCACTAGTAACAAAATATTTTGATTAGATACTTGCTTTTCAGAAATTAAGTCTCTAATCAATTATTTGATAATGAACAATAATCAACAACCTACTGAATTTCTTAATTTTAGGTACATATCAAATGGTTTCTATTATTAATACAAACTAAAAAAATAGTATAAAAACTATCTTAAAAACATACATTTGATCATTATCATTTTAAAGGAAGAAAAAAGGGAAAGGAAACCACAGTTGGCTGAAATTTGAAAAAGTAATTTAAAATAACATCAAAGGACTATTTCCACATTCATACGGAGAAAGAGTTAACACTTGCATTTTTATATATTTAAATGGAATATTAACAGATAAAATAGGCCAACTATGGATATAAAATGACACAATTCACTGAATACATTTGTAGTTGCTCAAAATTATTGTGAATGTGAATCTGTCACTGATGTCATTTATACAAGTCATTATTTAAAGATATGAAAAATTCCCACAGTATGTTATATCAGTGCTTCGTTCATATTCTCACAGTCCATCTGCAGACCCTGTATATACCTACTGCTTCCTACTTTATCTATTTTCTTCTTTCTGGTTCACAGCATTCTATAACAGTACTGGAATTTAAGGAGGTTTTGATGGTGACGATAGACTAATTTCCCTTTGGTTTGTACAAGGCATGGTGCCGAAGAAGATGTAAGTAAATATGTAAGTAAATATTTTCTAACATATTTACTCAAAGAAAGAAAGCCTTCTGGAGACAATGATATTAAGTTGAGTTGTGAATGGTGAATGAGACTGGTGAAATGTGTGTTAGAGAGTAAGGAAGGCAGGGCGAGGGTGGCTCAGGAATACAGTAGGTGAGGCCAGTAAGATATGGAGAAAAACAGAAATGGCATCCTTGGGTAAAAAGTGAAAAGTATAATACTGGCCAAATCACACAGCATCTTGCATCACTTTATTTTAGAAACAGTGAAAAGACATTAAATAGAGGAATAACTTGTATTTTATACCACTCTATGAGTAGCAGAGCTGTTGAACCCTGAGAACAAGTCTGGAGACAGGAAAATCAGTAAAGGGGGCCCTTTTAATGATCCAGGTGAGAATTAGAAGTAAAGCAGTTAGAGGAGGGTTAGAGAGAGGTAGAAGCTCTTGTAAGATGGAAACTCAGTAGTAGTTGTGGATTATTTTTACTTCTGCATATTTCAGAAAAAGAATGACACACAATTCGTGGCAAGTAGATGGTTGTATTTAAATGCAAGTGAAGGAGTAATAATATAATTATTTCATTCCAGGACAATTATTGTAATTGTTTATTAAAATTTAGAAACACATGCAGGGGCAACTGGATGGCGAGTCGGTTAAGCCTCCCAACTCTTCATCTCTGCTCAGGTCATGATCTCATTGTTCATGACTGAGCCCCGCATCAGCCCCTGCACTGACAGTGTGGAAGCTGCTTGAGATTCTCTCTCTCCCTCTCACTCTGTCCCTCTCCTGCTTGTGCTTTCTCTCTCTCAAAAAAAAAATAAATAAATAAATAAACTTTAAGCAAAAATTAGAGATACATGCAAAATAAAGAAGGCATGTCTTCTTTGGCTTATAGACTCAGATGTATATTTTTATAGGCACATTGGGTATAATATTTTGAATGGCCATGTTCCATAATAGATAAAAACAAACATCAAAATATACCTCAGAACAACCAAGAAATTCTTCTATACACTACTGTTTTAAGTGTATTGTGTTTGTACTTATAACAATATACTTTTCCTTTTGAATTAAGATTAGGTATGGTTTATGGTTATGTATTAGTTTTTCCTGTCTTAATTTGTGATTTTTGAGATAGGTCAGAATAATAAATAAACCCAGAGAAATTATTGAATAATAGAAGAGAATATGCCAGAAAAATGGGAAAGTAAATAAAGCTGAAAAACATTTGGAAAAAATTGGAATTGTACCCCAATATCTCTGTGTTCCCCAAGTTCTGATTTTCTCCTGTCCTGATCAAGAATTTTGCCCACTTAATGCTTTGTCCTTTTTCTGCATTAGATATTATACTCAGGCATACAATCTGGCACTTGCTTTTCACCCCTAGTAGTGCTGAGAAGAAACTTGAAGTCACTGCTTCAAACTTGCCTCACAGAACGTTTGGATTTGAGGATTTTCTTATCAAATGTATTACGTTTTCTTAAGTAATCTCACCAGAGGATGTGGACTCTTTATGTTCTCAAAATATTCAGTTCTTCCCATGTAAAAGAATGCCCTTAGAAGCACCAGATTTCACTGCCATTGTTAGGATATGTGATAGGCTTAGAATTCAAAAGTTATTTTTTATAAGATACTTTCATCCTCCCCTTCCATCTCCCAAATAAGGAAATACTCCTTTTAGTTTTCTCACGTATCAAGGTGACTAAGAACTTGATTTGGGGAGATATATAGGTGTACCTTTAAAGCTTCAGACTCTAAAGTCATCATTCTCCAAAGCACAATGTCATAATGACATTAAGCAATTTGCCCAAGGTCACATATTTGTCATATGAAATAATGAAAAGCGTACTCAGCCCGTTCTTACTCCAGAGCCTAAAGTCTTACCATTATACTAGGCTGCTTTGAGTTTATTGTGTGTAACATTATTTTCATGAGCAGCACAAAAATTAATGGGGTTAAAAGATCTTATTTGGAAATACTAACTACTCTATCATCCTCTTAAAGATTAACATTGATCAGTATTATATTAAAATTTAGCATTCCCCGAAGGATACTGCTTGTCATGTAACTGTCCCGAGGCATA
Source organism: Puma concolor (assembly GCF_028749965.1). NCBI lineage: Eukaryota > Metazoa > Chordata > Mammalia > Carnivora > Felidae > Puma > Puma concolor. The sequence goes on along the minus strand of NC_141670.1, from coordinate 169,087,821 downwards.
TTTTTTCCATACCCTTCATACCACTGGGCCTGTATTTGGGGTCAGCATTCTCCTCACTCCTCAGTCTTGCTTCCAAGTCATTCTTTCTCTCTATAAAAATACAGACAGAATTTCATCAATGGTGAACATACTATCTCCTATGCCTACTTTTTTGAGGCATCTATAGATTACTGGGCCAATTTTTATGAATTCTATATTAATAAAGATACTGTTTCTAATACCTTGGCCTGTCAATGCCTTTTTCCAAGGTAATATTCTCTCCCTGACTTCAGCCACATATAGTCACCCTTTAGTGTTGGTTATTATAAGTTACTGCAACCTCTCCATAAACCAAATTTCAAACATCTCATTCTGTGTTCCCAACCGCCTAACACTCCATCTCACTACCTTTGCATATCCATTCCTACAATCTATAAACCCCTCTGAGACTTACATTACAAAACATATTGTCTCTCTGTTTCCCATACCCACATCTTTTCTTCCTGCTTCTAAAACTAAGATTCCCTGGTTCATGAGGATGAATAGAAAGCTATGTTCTCTTGCTTCATGAATGTTATCTGCAAAACAACAATATTACTTATATTCTTCTTCTGTCTATCTGTGCCTGAGCTCAACCACAACTGATGGTGTTTGGAGATAAATTCACAATTATACCGATGGGTCTTATTTTAGAATCAGGATCATAAACTTCACATAGGCCCCAGTGTTGCCAACTCGTGGTAATTTTTCACTCTTTTCCCCCCCTGGAATATTTTACTATCTCTCTATTCTTATTGTTATGATATTTCTGTTACTTTAAAAATTATAGGGGTGCCTGGGTGGCTCGGTAGCTTAAGCATCTGACTCTGATTTTGGCTTAGGTCAGGATCTCATCGTTCATGAGATCAAACCCCACATTGGGCTCTGCACTGACAGCACAGAGCTCTCTTGGGATCCTCTCTCTCCCTCTCTCTGTCTCTTTCCCTTCTCATTGTCTTTCTCTCTCTGTCTCTCTCTCAAAATAAATTAACATTAAAAAAAATTTACATGCAATTAAAATATAACCTACCAGAGCAACTCGCCCTACTTGTTTGCAACAGCATCCTTGTATTCTGCGTTCATTACTGCCATTGTGGATGAAATGTTATGCCCTTCATCCACCAACCTCTCTCTAAGTGGACATTAGAACCCATTTCCTCATACCTATTTAGGATGATAGCTCTAGCTATCCTCCCTTGATTCCCATAATCGAGTTCTTTGTATCTACTAAATCATTCCCATCAGCATAAAAGTATTCTGAAAGCTCTTTTTTATTCAAAAACACAAACCTCTCTTTTTTCCATATTTTTATCCAACTACTGCTTTATTCTGTTTTCGCTATTGCAAAATTCTTTCAAAGGTATGGCTGTTCACACCAAATTCTCTCTTATCTCCTTTCAGAATCCTATGACTTTGCAGAAAAGCTCTTTTCAAGAATCAGAATGGCCAAGTTGATAAATATAATGGTAAATTCAAAGGGTCGGTCTAACAATTAGGTATAGTTGGCCACCTCCTCTTACTGGTTTTAGTTACTTTTCTCAGTTTCAGGTACTGGTTGCTGACCTCTAACAGTTGGATTAGTCCTAGGATTTTTCCCCATATCTATCTGCACTTACCACACACTCCAATACCATGCAGATAAAGGCAATTTAAATATTATGCATACACTGACAATATTCAGATTTAGATCTCAAACCCAGACTTCTACCTTTGAGCTCAAGCTCAAACATTTAACTACTTACTACATGGATTTAGACATTTAGTACACATTTTAAACACATGTGAAAAATGAAAGCTTACTCTTCCCCTTGACTTTTTCATTTCAGTAAGTAGCAAGTCTTCTAGTTGCCATCAAACTGTCAGTATATTCTATAATCCTTTTCTCCAAAATATATCCAACACTGATTATTCCTCACACTTTCAATCCATGAAGATCTCTTGATGGCAAGTGGGAGTTGACCTGTCTCGGGAATAAGGGCATCCTCAAGAGCATCATCCAGTCCAATTATCAAGGGGGCGGGGCCATCCATTATCTCCACAATTTCATAGTTAACCCTGTGGAGTGGTATACACTCTAACTTTTAAGAGAGATATTATTAGTCCAGCCATATAGAATTGATCAAAGTGATAGATGGTTACACAATTACTGAGAAGCCCATTCCATTGTCCAGATGTTTAATCATATGTTCATAGGGTCCCTTTTATTATCCCCACAGAGTAGTAAGCAGGAAGATTGTTTATATATGAGCTATTATGGCAATCTCTCTGTAATTTACCTCACATGGTCTAGCTAAGGGAAACAACAAATATTTAAAGACAATTAATCAAAACTAGAATAATATCCATAAGGATGCATTATTGAAACATAATTTTTCTCTATAATTTCATCTTTATTTCCAGAGATAACCAAATAAAACTCATTTGTTCATAAAAACAATTCCAGGTTTAACGCACTTAGCCAAATTTTTTTCATAAACTCAGCAAGAATAGTGATTGATCATATAGATCCTTTAAAATCTGCTTTGCTGGAACTTTTTATAAGGAAAATCTAGAATGAACTTTCAGTAGCCTCTCAAGGCGAGAAGCCAAGCCAGATACTTGTCATTATACTTGCCTATCATATCTAGGTGAATTGTTTCTCAAGATCCCCAAATATTCTGAGGTTTCCTGAACTTGCCAGGAAGTGACCTTCTTAGTTCACCTGGTAACACTGCTGGGAATTCTGTAAGCAAAGTATCGGGCTAACATTTCCAGGGGGCTTTATTGACTCCATACAGTCATTCGCATTTTACCCTGAGAGAAATGGTCTGCCACAGATGGATTAAGAAATGAAATAATGTTATTCAGCTGGTGTTCACAAAAGATTGTTCTAGCTGCCATGTGAAATTTATCTTCAACTTATTCTGTCCCCTGGGATATTAGGCAAAAGCTAATAATAATCATTAATTAAGTAAATACAATTATTCATTTATTAATCATCTCTTAAGTGTTGTCCCTGGCACTGGAGTTACATCAAGGAACACAGCAGACATGAACCATGCCCTTGTTAGTTTTTGCCCTTGTTAGTTTTGATAGGATATGCTAAAGAATGTCCAGCCTGTTGGAAATTCAGACCTGAACTCAGGATAGAAGGCATGGCTGCACTTGCAAACTTGCAAGTCATTTTCATAAACAATATATTAGAAAGGGAAGGAATCATCATCAACTAATCTGTGTCTTGTAGATTTTTTTACCTAAATGTAAAAACACAAAACAATACATCCCAGTTATATGCCTTTACATGGAATCAATTTTTCTAAGCATATTGAGTATAAATCCACATAAAATTTTTGCAGAAACCAAATTCCATTTACACGTCTATGGTGGCATGCTGAACAACATCTTGCTCTAGACACACTTGAAATGACAATGTCATACACCTCTTGAATAATAATTTGTGAGACAGATAGTGGTGTCATGATTTGCTGTAAATGTCAGGTGCTTTAAAATATCATTACAGTATATAGATGATTTTCAGTAAGCTAGTATTTGATGTGATTCAGATGAACAATTCAGTCCTTTTATGCCAAATAACCGATTATTTTTATTTATAATAGAAATAATGCCCATTTGACAATGAACAAATAAAACAGATTGGGGACACATATCTTTGCTATGCATAGACCAAATTCTAAGCATTAACTCATCAGGTAGTTGCCACAAATAATTCTGTATAAAATACCACATAATTTCTCTCATATGTGAGATTTAAGAAACAAAACAAATAAACATGGTGGGGTGGGGGAGAAGAGAGGCAAACCAAGAAACAGACTCTTAACTATAGAGAACAAACTGATAGTTACCAGAGGGGAAGTGGCTGGAAGGATGGGTTAAATAGGTGATTAGGTGATGGGGATTAAGGAGAGCACTTGTGATGTGCAAGGTATTGTATGGAAAGTGCTGAATCAATTAATTCTATACCTGAAACTAATATTACACTGTATGGCTAAAAAAAAAAAAGTAGTAAATTTTAAAAAGGCTGATTTTGAAGTAGAGTTTTGTGATCCAACAAGGACTTTACTTGTTGGTGGTTACAATACTTCATTAAATCTAATTTGACTTCAAAATATATACTTTTTTGTAAATTAAAAAAATTAATGCTGTATAAATAGCCTACAATTTCAGGGTTCTATAAAATGATTTAAACTCTAACAAAGTCCTACAAATATAATCAAAACACAGAGTGATATGGGAAAATGATTAACATTCTTATCTCACTTGGTTGAGTTATGAACATTTTTCTTATGCTTGAAAGGGAAATCCTTAATAAATAGATGGAATATAGAAGATTAAGTCACATTATTAAACAATTACTGTGTAATTATGTCAGCATAGGAAGCATATCACATAATCCACTTTGTGTTTACCCACATTTAAAAGGTGTCAGTGATATTCTCTGACTTGTAAATGAGCATTGACAGATTGGAAAGCATAGTAAATAAGATGGAATGGGAGAAGAAAGGAAAATATGTTAAATCTTATTATGAATTACATACATGATGTCAAATACTTTTAAAAAGTATGATTCCCTGCATTACATTTGATATCTAGAGTAATCTGCCTTAAATGTTCAATATTAGGCCCAGAGGTACATATACTTCATTACCACTTGACCTGTTCTAAAGAAATACTAAATGCACTCTCTGGTATCTGCCCTTCTTTTCTTGTTGTTGTTTCTTTTTGCTTAAAACTTTAAATTCCTTTTTAAAAGTATATTATCATTAGTACCTTAATTCTTTCCCTGATATTATAGGACTCCTGTTGCTTTATTGGCTTCTGTAACACTGATGAAATGAAAGCATTTTGAGGATGGAGACTATGGGGCTTTTTTGTTGTTGCTCACTGCAGTGGCCTTGCACCAAGGTGAAAAAAATGCATATTTGTTGCTATCTTAACTGTATCACTCAGATAAGCTATGCTATGATAGGAACAGATAACCTCAGAAAACTCACCAGCTTATAAGAGTAAAGATTCAATTCTCATGCATGCAATGTGTTCATTCTGGGCAGCTGTCTCTCTGGTCCATGTCCTCGTTTCTTTGGAATCTCAGATGAAGGAGAAGCCTCTGTCTGGAAAATTGTCAATCTTGTGATAGAAGGAAAAATGATGTAGCAAACCATGAGTTCATTCTTAAATATTCTGCCCAGAAGCTTCCACACTTTTGATTAGTCAGAGTAAATCACATGGCCATGCCTGAGTTCAACTGGATGTAGATCCGTGAATTCCCCATGAAAAGGGGCCCTATAAGAAAAAAACTGAAGTATTTGATCAACAGTAATAGTCTGCCCCAGTGATTGACAATGTTCTTTGCCAGAGTCCTACTAAACAAAATCCACTTAGGCTCACGAATACTATTCTTCAAGTTAAAACAATTATGATTCTGGAAATTGAAGAAGTTTTCAAAGGCATTAAGCCATAACTCGTAAATTGTTCATCTGTTTTTATGTCACTACAAATTCTCATGACTTCAAATAGGCTTGTTTCATGATTCAGTAAGCCCTGTCTTGTTTTAATCCTATTTAACCTGGATTTAATATCTGACTCTCAAATTTTGACTTTCTCTGAATGTGTGCATTTATGAAAGTTTTCTTAGTTTATTGTGAATTCTAGCTTTAAATGATTATTTCTGTGAACAAACTAGAGTATGTGTTTTTAAGTGTGGGTTTTACCACTTATTTTTTTAATTAAAAAAAATCTGGGGGGAGAAAGAGATAGAGTGGAGGAAGGGAAGATGGAGAGAAGAGAGAGCATCCTAAGTAGGTTTCATGCCCAGCGTGGAGTCCAACAAGGGATTTCTTCTCACAACCAACTGTGAGATCATGTCCTGAGCCAAAATCAAGAGTTGGACACCTCACTGACTGGGCCACCCAGGCACCTCTGGGTTTTACCATTTATTAATTGTGTGATCTCCAGCAAGTCACTTAATCACTCTATTCCAGTTTCCGTGTCTGTAAAATGGGATCAGGAATATATATAACTAATGAGATTATTTGAACATTAAGAGATTAGTATTTGTACTATGGGAAAAAAGTTCAGCAATGTAATAAGGTTAAGATATTCTTAATTGCCATAAAATTTGAAACTGGATTACAATGATCAATATATTTTTAATTTAATGTCTCCTGAATTATCTAATTTTATATTCTACTACAGTAGAATTCTAGTACAGTAACTAATGAATTTTAATAAATGGAATGAGTGCAAGATCACTGTCTCTGCTTGATTGTTTTTTCAGAATTTCCAGGTCGTGGGACAAAAATTTTCAGTGACAACAGCCATGGGTGCAGTCATTCATTTGTTCATTGAAAAAACATGTATTGCATGCCTTACATATGCCAGGGATTTTGAAGAGGATTGGATTTGCTGTTTAATAATAAACAGATGTTATTGTTTTTTGTCCCCAAGGAATTTACATCCATATGGGAGATACAAGCAGGACAGCTACGATAAACTACAGTATGTCCAAAGACAAAAGAATTGCACACAAAAATTGTACCAAGATTTGTTCTCAGAAGAGATTTTCTTTGTTGGCACTTTCATCTCACTTACATACCCTCAAAAGTAAGTCCTAATATCAAAGTAGTCTATAGTATTAAATCTTCTATTATATAATTGAATCAAATATTATTAATCACATCCAATTTTCTTTATCCTATTCTTATTTATTGTTCCGTAGTAGCTGCTGTGTCCACTAATAAACATTTATTAGTTAACAAATTGGCTGGCTTTGCTTTTCTTGTGTCTGTAATTAATCAACACTGAGACTCCTTCCCATATTCCTTATCAAAATGGGCTCATATTTAAATGTATGGAGTCATAGAGTAAATGAATTTATTAAGCTTGCTTTCAATGGGGAAAAATCTAAGATTTATACTTGACTACTGCCGTCATTTAATTCATAGCTTTGTTGAATTAGCATAAATGGAAATGGAATTTTAAATTTAAAAACTCTATGTATTATCATCTATATTTCTACCACAAAATCTAAAAACCCTAAAGCAGCATATCACTGTAGCAACTCAACTTTCACAAAGTCCTCGGCAGGCAGCATTCTAAAGAAAAATATTTCCATGTGAAGCCAGTTATATAGCATCTAACAGAACAGAAGTCTACATTTAAAGTAAAGTACTTCTGATTGGGAGCCAAGATTTCTGAAATAGTTTGAATTATAACAAAATGTCCTTATTTCTTCTACACATTAGAAATGAGGCAATTAATATAACACTGGCTTGCTTTTTCACTTCTCAGTACGTTTTTGATGCCACGATATGGAGATTGGCCGAGTACATTCATCAAATATTTGCCAGGTCAGTGTTTTTAGAATATTTTCATACTTTTTGGAGTAAACATGCTGATTTTACTTTTTCCCCCTGAAGGCTACATGTTTAAAAATTCAAACAGCTTAGTTTGATCAAGATAATGGGAAAAATATAAACCATTCTGTGTGTTTTTTGAGTGTAGAAAAGGCATTGAGATTTAGCATGATTCATTCTTTAACAAATGAAATCCATAGTCCTGGGTGTTGGTGTATGCCTTACTACCCTAAGCTACGATTGAGCAAGTCTTTGCAACATGGTTGGAATAAGTTGTGTTTATCTTAGTGAAACACTTCTTATTTAAAAATTTCCATTTTTATTACTGTTGTGTTTCATCAATTAAACTGGTGCAATAAATGCTGTATGAAGTATTTTAAATTAGTTTTTACTTTATTAAACAATGTACCTGAATTACAACTCAAATAGTATTTAATCTTAACAGTATATTCTTTACCACAATCCTCCCTTCCTCCTCTGACTCTCTCTCTCAAGAGGCAACTACTTTAACCTTTCTAGTTTTCTTTATACTTGTATTTTCATATTTTTTTAATTCTTTATAAGACATGTGAACTACTGTTCTTTAATTAGTGGCATGGGGGGGGGGGGTTCAGAGGAGCCAAAGCAGGCTCCATGTTGACAGCAGTGAGCCTAATGTGGGACTCGAACTCACAAACCATGAGATCATGAACTGAGCTGAAGTTGGATGCTTAACTGACTGAGCCAACCAGGTGCCCCATTAAAGCTAAATGTATTTTCAGTGATCATACTGAATATAAATACAGCTGAATATCAAAGTGTAAAATGATTACATTTTATTCTTTACTTTTCCTTGAATCATTACTTGTCATCTATATTAATTTTCTTAGATTTCTTTGAAATTTTTACTATTCATCCCATACTTTCCACTTGTACTCCAATAGATTATAACATGATTTTATAATATAATTTATCATGTTCTTTTTGTCCTTTAAGATAATTGAAATCTCCATTCTTCTATGTAAATGATATATATCTAGGACTATTTTATTGTAATTTGACAATTACCTTTGTCTTTCTCTTGAGTATGTTATATTACTGTTGAGATCTTTTGTTTTATCCTTTTGTTAGAACACTTCTACTAGAATCTTCTGTACAGCTTTTTTATCTTCGTTCAGATTTAATGTCCTGGGATCTCCATCTCACCATCTGTATTAGTTCCCTAGGGCTGCTATAACAAAGTACCAAAAGCTAGGTGACTTAAAACAAGAGAAATTTATTCTCTCACACTTCAGAGGCTAGAAGTCTAAAATTAACAAGTCAGCAGAACTCTGAAAGTTCTAGGGAAGAATCCTTCCTTGCCTCTTTCTACCTTCTAGTGGTTGGGGGTAATCTTTGGTGTTCCATGGCTTATAGACACATTACTCCAGTCTCTACTTCAGTCATCACATGACTCTATTCTTGTGTGTCTGTGTCCATCTTCATATGGTCTTCTTATAAATAAGGCAATCATTGAATTTAGGTCCAACTCCAATTCAGCATGACCTCATCTTAACTGGATTTCATCTGCAAAGATGTTATTTCCAAATAAATTTTAATTCACTGGTACTAGAGGTTAAGACTTCAAACCATCTTTTTGGAGGACACAATTCAATCCATTCCATTTTTTTTCAAGGTTCTTTTTAGTTCTATGAGTTTTCTATATATTTGCCTTTTTCTTGATATAATCTTTCATGTTTATGGAGCAGAATTATCAGAAGTATCCTGAGAAAAGATGAAGATAAATACACTTGTTCAGACATTACAAACCTGAAAATGTGCCTGCTTCGAGCCTTCTGTTTACCCATTACGTTATTGAGGAGCCTCAAAGATGCTGTACACATTCCTGCAAAATCACTTTTGCACTGGCTCTTCCTTTCTCCTGGAATACTTTAATCCTAAAAAGACAGGGCTTGCTTTCTTACCTTCCTCATACCATCATCACAGGTTACTTCCATGTGATTACCTCATTTGGCCACATTATGGAATATTTTAACCACAACCAAACAATGTTCTTTACTCTGCCTACTCATTTTTCTCTCTTTGTATTTAAAACCATGTGAGGGCTAAAAGATAAACTGAGGCACATTAACAGTTTGAGTTTATCTGAGCAGCAGAATCAGGCAGCACCAAACTGAAAGTGGTTAGGTGAACTCCCCAATGGAAGACACAAGAAAGATTTATCTAGAGGAAGTACAGAGCAAAGAAAGAGAATTATTGATTGAGTATAACTTAAAGTCTAGTTTGTTTCTTTACTTTGAGGCACTTACAGGCTTAGATTTTGGTTTGCTTTCCTAGGCCACCATGGTATTACAGGTCTAATGGTCATATTTAATTAACATATTGTGTATTTTATCTATTGTTTATTTCACTTCACTAAGTATTAAGTTTCATGAGGGCAGAATTTTATGTATTGCTTTGTTTTCTCTTCTGTGTTTCTAGTGCTTTAAAGAGTCCCTACTAAACATGAGGAATCTGATTGAATTATTGAATGACATACCAAATGGATAAATAGATGAATTTAAGTTTGTTTTTATTTTCTGTGCTGGATACTTGTCCTTGATTCTGGCAATTTTTCTAGAATGATTCAGATAAATATTTCCTTCCATCTATCTGTGTTCTCTATTGCAGATATTAGACCTCCTGACAGGTCCTTTATTACCTTTTATCTTTTGTTTTCTATTTCTTTTTTTATTTCTTTCTTTTTTTTTTTTTTAGTTATTTTTTTTCCTTTCTCTCAAGGTAACTTCTTCAGGTCCATATTTTTAAAAAAAGTTTCTTTTTTAAGTTTATTTTTTTGAGAAAGAGAGAGCAAGCAGAGGAGGTGCAGAGAGAGAGAGACACAGAATCTGAAGCAGGCTCTGAGCTATCATCATGGAGTCTGATGTGGGGCTTGAAGTCACAAACTGCAAGATCATGACCTGAACTAAAGTTGGATGCTTAACTGACTGAGCCACCCAGGTGCCCCTCCGTCTTTCTTTTACTGATGTTTTCACATCCACTTTCAAATTTTTGTTTCTCTAAATATTCCTTTAGAGGAAATCTTTTTCTTGTTTCAAGGAGGAAGTATCGTGTCTCATCTCTGGGAGAAATTGATGACAAATTTGTTGATATTTTCATTTTCTACTATATTTTTATTTCCTCTAGTGTATCTGTATTTTGTTTATTTATTTTAGCCTCTGGATATCTGTCTGTATTTAGAGTGGAGAAGTTTCTAACTATAATCCTCTGAGCACTTTATTTTTTTTTATTTTTTTTTTTAAATTTTTTTTTTTCAACGTTTATTTATTTTTGGGACAGAGGGAGACAGAGCATGAACGGGGGAGGGGCAGAGAGAGAGGGAGACACAGAATCGGAAACAGGCTCCAGGCTCTGAGCCATCAGCCCAGAGCCTGACGCGGGGCTCGAACTCCCGGACCACGAGATCGTGACCTGGCTGAAGTCGGACGCTTAACCGACTGCGCCACCCAGGCGCCCCAAATCCTCTGAGCACTTTGAGCGGTATCAACTTTGGGTTCCCCTATAGACTTTATGGGGAAATCCTCATACTGTGTCTCTAGTCTTCTGAGCTGGTCAGTTTCTTCAGCTCACACTCTGCCAATTTCCTACTTGGGGGTCAGAGATCTGGCAGGTAAGTGAAAGAAGATGCCTGAAAGTCTCAGAATTCAATATTTTTAGGCCTAATTGTTTCCATTCAAGACTCATGGTCTCAAATATGAGTGGTGTCTCTCAGTTCAGAGATTGTATTGCCCATTGTAGAGAATAAGTCTCCTCCTATCCACTAGAGAGTCAGTGCGTCTAGATATCTAACTACTTCTAAGTCCATCTTTCAACCTATGTTCTTTATTTTAACACATCTTCACTCACGGTTCTTTGATTTGTTGAGGACTCTGAATTATAGATCATACATGACTTGACTTTTTTGACAGCTAAGAACTTGACCTCTGAGGGCTTAGTAGTTCAGTAATGCAAATCTCTCTGCTTTTCATCTTCCAAAATTTGGTTGTTATTGTATTCCTGTTCTTTCATTGTAGTGGCCTTTTTTTTTTTTACAATCCCTTTTTAGGGTTTAAGCAAGCAAAATTAGATACATGTGTTCAACATTCCATCTTTATCTAAAAGCTACCTATTCCCTCTTAACTATGTTTAGATCAAACTAGTGTAACCGTCATATTCAGAAAGATATATTTTGCATATTGGATAAATACTTTGAATGATAATAATACATATTGCAATACCAAATAGAATAATATTCTGTACATATAGCAGTGTTTAGTCATAAACATTAGCTCATTTGCTCTTCAGTTCAAATCTTTTTATTTATTTATTTTTTTAACATTTATTCATTTTTGAGAGACAGAGAGAACAGAGCGTGAGCAGGGGAGTGGCAGAGAGAGAGGGAGACACAGAATCTGAGGCAGGCTGCAGGTTCTGAGCTGTCAGCACAGAACCTGAGGCGGGGCTCGAATCCACTGACCGTGAGACATGACCTGAGCCAAGTCAGACACAACCAACTGAGCTACCCAGGCACCTCAGTTCAAATCTTTTAAATAAATAAAATAATAAATGCCATCATTTCTTCTGGAAAGTATAGAAAAGTGAAATTCAGCAGTGTTAAGTAACAGGACCACGGATCAGTTAGGCACCAAAGTTTATGAAGGTTTTCGTGATTTCAAATATACAGTTGACCTTTGAAAAGGTGATTGGGGCACCAATCTTTCGTATAGCCAAAAATCCACATGTAACTTTTGATTCCCCCAAAACTTAACTACTACTAGCTTACTGTTTATGAGAAGCCTTACTGATAACATATGCAATTAACATATATTTTATGTGTTATATGTATTGTATATTGTATTCTTACAATAAATTAGAGAAAAGAAAATATTATTAAGAAAATTATAGCAAAAGAAGAAATATTTACAGTACTGTATTTATTGAAAAAAATCTGCATATAAGTGGACCCATGCAGTTCAAACCTATGTTGTTCAAAGGCCAACTGTAATATCTTTTCCCATGATATAATAAAGCCTTAAATATTTTAATCTTTATTATAATTTTCAGGAAACCATACTGAATAAATATATTTTCATTAAATAAAAGTACTGTCTAAGATAAAATTGCTTTTCATGCAATTTCTCCAGCAATTAACTATATACATTTTACCCATTACTTGTCTCTATAGAAAAAGTCCCTGTTGCAGAACATCAAGAACTCTCATGCATAAGATTTATTTTTCTTAATAAAGAGTGTGCAGCTGCATAAAATTTTAACCTGTAGAGATTTCTGAATTAATGTCTTGTGTTGGTAGACATTAAAAGCTATGTCCATGAACCCTGAAGTCTCTCATAGAGGTGTTTGTTCAAAGTTCAATATCATTTTGTCAAAGAAGCTAATTCACTGCAATACAGAAAGGCACCAGCATATTACATTGTGCTTTATCTTCTTTATACGATTTCTTCTGTTACAATATATCTTACTATTCTATCACCAAATATACCTACATATTTGTTTGTGTGTGTGTGTGTCGAAATTCAACCTTTGTATTCTTTTTATGTTTTTATAAGGATATGAATGACGACTATTTTAATAAAGGTGTTGTTGTGACATCTATCTATATCCCATTAGTCCAATCAACATCTAGTCATTTATACACTAATAGATTAAAGATGCAGGATATTGTGTGAATAAATCATCTAACAATGATCAGAAAGAGTCTAGATTTTGCATTCTTGGATAAGAGTTGATCGGAAGGAGAATGAGGAAAAGTATGCTTTCTCAATAAACTATAATGTGTTACACAAAGGGCTTTGCAAAGTATTTTGGGGGAAAAATAACGTTGATATCAGTTTTTGTTAAGTGAAGGTAATTATGTTGTTTAGCCAAAATAAGGTGATAGTAGTTCAAGGTTGGTGTATCAATAAATACAATCATGTACTAAAGCATTAGCAATATCCAATAGAAAGTAAAATTGAAGAAGAAGACTTTTGAAGTATTAAAATAAGTAATGAACCTGGGAATAATACTAACAATATATGTGCTGGACATCCATAGAGAAAATTATTAAATCATACTGTTCAGTTAAAAGACATACATAAACACCTGAAAACAGATGTACCATGTTCACTAATTGCAATACAAAAATATCAAAAATGTCATTTTTTATAATTTTCTAGGAAATTTATGAACTGATAAATAAAATTGATAAACTGAACAGTATAAATGGGACAAATTTTACTTAAGTTGGGAATTTATTAGAGGACAAAAATGCTTTAAGAAGTCATGGAAAACACTTTCTTCTATGACAGTTGAATTCCCATAGAGAAGAGAAGGAAAAATAGATTCTTACTCATACTCAATAATAATCAATTCCTTATGAATTAACACAAAATGTGTTAAAAACTTTAAACCGTTAATGAATTTAAAGAAACCTATTGATTTATTTGTTTAAAAAATCCAAAAGCACAGACAATAAAGGGAAAAAGTATACATATGCATGTTAAAATACGTATAATTTCCTAAAATAAAAGCATTCTTGGGGCATTTGGGTGGCTCAGTCAGTTAAGCCCCCGACTCTTGATCTTGGCTGGGTCATGATCTCACAATTGTGAGACTGAACCTCCCCATTGGGCTCCGTTCTGGGCGTGGAGCCTGCTTAAGGTTCTGTTTCTCCCTCTCTCTTTCCGCCCCACTCCCACTCACACAAGTGCTACCTCTTTTTCTCAAAACAAACCAATAAATAAAAATAAAATTAAAAGATTCTTACTCGAAATAGAAAAGCCAAAAGACTCCATCAAAAAATTTCTAGAACTGATACATGAATTTATAAAGTCACAGGACAAGATCAACATATAGGGGCACCTGGGTGGCTCAGTCATTTAAGCCTCCAACACTTGATCTTGGCCCAGGTCACATATGACCTCATGGTTCCTGGGATTGAACCCCACATTGGGGACTATGCTGACAGCAGGGAGCCTGCTTAGAATTCTCTCTCTCCCTCTCTACCCTTCTCCCATTGGAGCACATTCTTTCTTTCGAAATAAATAAACTTTAAAAAAAAAATCAATATGCATAAATCTCTTGCATTTCTATACACCAATAATGAAGCAGCAGAAAGAGAAATCAAGGAACTGATCCCATTTATAATCGCAACAAAAACTGTAAGATACCTAGAAATAAACCTAACCAAAGAGGTAAAACATCTGTACTCTGAAAGTTATAAAATATCCATGAAATAAATTGAAGAGGACACAAAGCAATAGAAAAATATCAGGCTCATGGATTGTAAGAACAAACATCGTTAAAATATCTATCATACCCAAAGCAATCTACACATGTAATGCAATCCCTATCAAAATAACAACAGCATTTTTCACAGAACTAGAACAAACAATCTTCAATTTTGAATGGAACCATAAAAGAGCTTGAATAGCCATAGCACTATTGAAAAAGAAAAGCAAAGTTGGAGGCATCACAATTCCAGACTTCAAGCTATATTACAAACCTGTGGTGATCAAGACTGTATGGTACTGGCACAAAAACAGACACATAGACAAATAGAACAGAGTAGAAAACTCAGAAATGGACCCACAACTATGTGGTCAATTAATCTTTGACAAAGCAGGAAAGAATATCCAATGGAAAAATGAGAGTCTTTTCAAAACAGTGTTGGAAAACTGGTCAGCAACATGCAAAGGAATGAAACTGGACCATTTTCTTACACGATATACAAAAATAAATTCAAAATTGATTAAAGACCTAAATGTGAGACAGAAAACCATCACAATCTTAGAAGAAAACACAAGCAGTAACCTCTTTGACCTCAGCCATAGTAACTTCTTACTAGATGTGTCTCCTGAGGCAAGGAAAACAAAAGCGAAAATAAACTATTGGGACTTCATCAAGATAAAAAGCTTCTGCACAGTAAAGGAAAACAATCAACAAAACTAAAAGGGAACTATCAGCATTGGAAAAGATATTTGATAATGATATATCTGATAAAGAGTTAGTATCCAAAACCTATAAAGAACTTATCAGACTCAACACACAAAAAACAAATAACCCAGTTAAGAAATAGGCAGAAGACTCTAATAAACAATATATAGAAAAATGTGGGTTATTTATTTTCCAGTGTTAGTTTATATCTGTTAATACAAAATAATAGCAATTCAGCTTATCACGAAAAAGAAAACCTATAGCCCCTGGGAAGTAAGAAATAAGATAGCAGAAATAAGTCTTAATATTACCATAATTTCACAAATGTAAATGGACTAAACTAACCAAAGAAATGACAGGGACTTTCAGATTTGATACCAACAAAAAAGATTCAACAAAATGCTGTCTACAAGAAACATGATTGCAACAAATGGCATAGAATAGTTGCAAATAAGAGGACGAAAAAATAAATCAGACAAATATGAACCAAATGTAGCTGGAAGAGAGCTCTTAATACCTGAAAAAAATCTTGGAAAATATAAGGAACAAAGAAGATACAACTATCAAAATATATGTGCACCTAATGTTCAGGCTCAAAATATAACAGACAACTAACTGAACTACAGGAAAAATAGACAATTCAAAAAATACGATTTTAAAAGCCTAACATGCACTCTCAGAAACTGACAGCCCAAGCAGGCAAAAAGTAAGCAGAGATGTCAAATATCTACAACATTTTATAAGCACCCAAGTGTCCATTAACAGATAAATAAAACAATGCTGTAGGGGCACCTGGGTGGCTCTGTCGGTTAAGCATCTGACTTCGGCTCAGGTCATGATCTCACAGTTCGTGGGTTCCAGTCCCACACTGGGATCTGTGCTGACAGCTCAGAGCTTGGAGCCTGCTTTGGATTCGGTGTCTCCTTCTTTCTCTGTTCCTTCCCTGCTCATGCTTTGTCTCTTTCTCTCTCTCTCAAAAATAAAATAAAAACATCAAAATTAAAAAAAAAAAGAAATAAGCAGAAGACATGAACAGACACTTTTTCAAAGAAGACATCCAGATAGCTAACATACACATGAAAAGATGTTCAGCTCAACATCATTCATCATCAGAGAAATATAAATCAAAACCACAATGAGGTACCACCTCACATCTGTCAGAATGGCTAAAATTAACAACATAGGAAACAACAGATGTTGATGAGGATGCAGAGAACGGGGAACCCTTTTACACTGTTGGAAATTAAAACTAGTGCAGCCACTCTGGAAAATAGTACGGAGGTTCTACAAAAAGTTAAAGATGTAACTACTCTATGACACAGCAATTGCACTACTAATTATTTACCCAAAGGATACAAAAATACTGACTCAAAGGGGCATATGCACCCTGATGTTTATAAGCAGCATTATCAACAATAGCCAAATTATTTAAAGTGCCCAAATGTTCATCCACTGATGGATGGATGAAGAAGAGATGCTTTTATATATGTATATGTATATGTATATATATATATATATATATATATATATATGTATATGAATATATATATGAATATATATATTGAATATATAATGAATATATATTGAAGATGACACAAAGAAATAGAATATTTATTCTTTCACAAAGAATAGACTATATTCATTATATATATGAATATATATATGCCATATATATAATGAAATATTGCCCAGACATCAAAAAGAATGAAATCTTGCCATTTGCAATGATGTGGATGGAGCTAGAGTGTATTATCTTAAGCAAAATAAGTCAGTCAGAGAAAGACAATTACCATATGATTTCACTTACATTTGGAATTTATGAAACAAAATAGGTGAACAAAATTTTTAAGAAAGAGAGGGATACAAACCATAAGAGAGGCTTCTAACTATAGGGGACAAACTGAAGGTTGATGGAGGGAAGGCATGTGGGGATGGTCTAGATGGGCAAAGGGCATTAAAGAGAACACTGTTTCTATGAGCCCTGAGTGTTATATGTAAGTGATGAATCACTAAATTCTACTCCTGAAACCAATATTACACTATATGTTAACTAACTAGAATTTAAAACTGGAAACAAAATAATAATAATGATGATAATAATAAAATAATCCAATATATTACATAGAGATATGGATAAAGTAACATCGGTCAGGTGTGGATTGTTGAAACTGGCTGTTGGGAACATGAAAATTCCCTCCACAGTCTCTAATTTGTATATTTGAAGTTTTCCCCAAAAAAAAAACAAAACTTTTTTTTTAAGGAAACAAAGAAAAATATTCTGTAAAAATACAAAAACAAATCTCCAAGGAATGAAGTTGAAAGTATAACAGGAGACAGGGGAAATATTTGTGGTGTGCACAAGTGACAAAAGTATTTAGATATTCAAACAAGCAAAACTCCATATAAGCCAATAGAGAAACTTGAAAAAAAATCTGAAATCTGAAATAATTTATACAGCTGGGCCCTGAAAGATCAATATGTATTTGAAAAAGTTTCAAAATGCTTTCTCAGTCAGAATCAAGGAATTGAAGAGTTTAAACAGTGAGTTTCCCACACCTATTAAATTGACAAAAATAATAATAATAATAACAATAATAATAATAATAATAGTAAGTTTGGTAACATTAATGGCGAGGAAAATTACAGCTTGAGTCTAAGAAATTGAAGATCAATGTAATAATAGCTGATAAACTTGAAAATATTGATAACTTATGATTTACAACTTACTTTTAGGCATTTACCTTTAAAGTAATACATCAAGCATTTTTGCAAAAAAAAATTAAAATATTTGGGGCAGCAATTTCTGTAAGAGCTAAATAGACAATAAAATGATCATGAATATAAGGTAAAGATAAATAAAGTCTGCATTATTCGCATGATAGCATAAGGATAGTAGTTAAAGAATGAACTAAATCTACGTACAGTACTCACTACTGTCAAAATCATGGTATTTAATTCAAATGACAAATTCTACAGAAATGGAGGTAACAAGTTGCTTTAAAGATTGATACATGTACAACTATGTAAGATATCACCATTACTTATGAGTTAAAATTGTAAATATTTAATGAAAAATTACAAAACAAATGAATCATACTGTTTCCCTTAATGAGAGAGGTAGATGGAAACGGGCAGGCATGAAATAGCGAGCATCACTCATCTATGTATTTATTTATTAAATAAACTAAATTGATATAAAATTCATTTTGGAAAAAAATATTACCATTATCTTTTAATATTAAACATATGCATAGTCTATGACCCAACATTCCAACACTTATTTATGTTCTTATAGGAAACTCATACACACATTCTTCAGGCATATGTTCAAAATGTTCACAGTCTCTCTGTTTACAATACAAAAAAATAGAAATCATCCAAATGTATGCCTTAGAGAAGATGAACACATATATTTTGATATGATACTGATGTTTGATATTCTCTGAATGGACTATTACACACAAGCAAAAGTGAAAAAACTATAGCCACACACAGAAACATAGATGATTTTTAAAACTATGAAGATGAGAGGGAACAAGAGTAGGTTCATCAGATTCTGTTAGTGTAATGCCATTTCTACAAAGCTCAAATAGAAATAATATCAACAATACTTTGCTTACACTTACATGAAATAAACATGTTTTGTAAAAGTCAAGACCGATGATAAAAGCACATTCAGGCTAGTGGTGACCTCTGGTGGGGGAAAGGCAAGAGGAAGATGGTGAGGGAGGGTACCTACATGGGTACAAGTTGATGACAGATAGAATTCTTGTCCTTGGGTTGGACGGATGGTGTCACATGGGTTCATGACAATACGGGGCTTTGTGCCTTGCATAATTATCACACATATTTTTCATTCACTAACTATTACATTAATAACATAAATAACTATAAATCTCTGAAAAAATAAGTACAGGAAAAGGTTAATATAAAAATGTATCACAAGTATGTGGAATGTTTCTTGGATTTATCTTTTATTCCAAATAACTTTTAAAAATAACAAAAATAATACCTTTGACATTTATTCAAATAAAATATATTTTGGAGGCCAAAATAAAAATACAAGATAGGGAAATTAACATAAAAATGTTAATGGCCATTAATATGGAATATTAATTAAACTTATTCTGTATAGATTCAGACGTGCTAACTAATAACATTGAATGGGATGAAACTGTGGAAGGACTGAGGTAAATACTTTTGCCTCACACAAAGGAGATTAGAATTTTAAACAATGAGGGCTGCCCAATAAAATATGAGAGAGGGATATGATAATGTGCCACAAAACATTTTAAAGTAATTTTTAAGAAGAATTGAGAATTAAATTTCTCTCCAAATCTAAGAATAGATAATGTCACAAGTGTTCCACGGCTTTTCTGCAGGCATATTGCTAGAATCGCCTTATTTTCTGTAGCTGAATAATAAAAATCTTGCAATCTGCAACTAATTGTCTGAGTTTAAATGTAAGCTCTGCCCCTTACTAATTGAACACTTCTACATACATTTCCTCATCTTGAAAATAATTCAACCTACTGTAGATTGGTTTTGAGCAGTAAGTAAAATAATCTATGTGATGTGCTTTGCACAGGGCTTAGCATATAGTTATTGCTCAATAAAGTCAGAATCCAACGATTATTGTTATTTTATATTAATTATCAAATATGCTCTGTCTGTGTAGCACTGGTGACACTATGAGCAGTTAATAAATCTACATTCATTTCAAGACTTATTCTTACCGACTAAGAAACACAGAAATTTAAAAGTTATAGGACATAATACATGCTATAATAAAGGAATTACAAAATGCTTTAGGAACATACAGGATGTGGACAAAATCTTGACCTCAGAAAGCTTCCTCTCTAAATCGATACCTGCAAGATAAGCAGAAACTCATGAGGAAGGGATAGGAGGAGTGTTTAACACACAGGGCATGGTACATACAAAGGCTGTGTGACGAAAGCACACATAATATTTGAGAAACTAAAGTTTAGTGATTCAGGAACATGCATTAGAAGAGAGAAAGTAGCCAGAGCTGTGGCTGAAAAGGAAATCAGAGGGTATATCAAAAAGGATCACGACAGCATTTTACAGTGTTTAAATTAATTAAAGAATTAATCCCTGGATCCCTGGAAAGCCATCCAAATTGTTTTATTAGACTGTTGAACATAATTAGATTTGCATTATAAAGATGATTTGGATTTTCGTCTTGAGATTGGACTTGAGAGAGCAAGGCTTCAGGCTGGGAGAGTAGTTAAGAGCTCTTACATTAAATTGTGTGAGAGATGATGGTAACCTACATAGAATAGTGGTGGCAGTGAGGATGACAAATGGCAGTACTTGAGAGAGAAAAGGAAGGTATGAAAAATAAGACTTGTGATTGACCTTGAGAGAGAAACAGAAGATGAAATTAAAGATGGTGCCTAAAGGGACACCTTGGTGGCTCAGTCAGTTAAGTGTCTGACTTCAGCTCAGGTCGTGATCTCATGGTTCATGAGTTCAAGCCCCACATCTGGCTCTATGCTGACAACTCAGAGCTTGGCACCTGCTTTAGGTTCTGTGTCTCCCCTCTACCCCTCCCCTGCTCATGCTCTCTCTCCCTCTCTCTCAAAAATAAATACACATTTTAAAAAAATTAAAAGAAAAAATAGTGCCTAAAGCCTTGACTGGTAGGTAAAATGGACAAGTTTAGAGATACCACTTCTTAAAATAAATTACTTTTGTTAGTATAGTTATTATTTTATAATAATAAAATAATAATAAACCTCAAGTTATTCTAAATATGTAACACTATCACAGCATTTAAAATAAAACAGTTTAAAAATCTGAACTTTAGTGATTCTAATTAGTAAATCAAAATTACTATGTTAAAATAATCTGCAATGAAAATTATGCCTGATATGTCTTGTTTTCATTGAAATAAAATTATGAAAGTTTAAATACTAGCTTGTCCCGATATCTTGTTTTCTATAAAATGGTCCCTAGTTTTGAAAAACTTTCATGTGTTATTTTAAAATTTAAGTAGAGTTCTTGCTTTTTTTTTCCAGTTTTTTTATTTTGAAAAATGTCGAGTTTAAAGAAAAGTTGAAAGATTCATTAACACAATAAAATCCATATGACCTTCACTTAGGATCAATTGTTAATATATTGCCAAATTTGCTTGCTTTTTCTCTCTCTTTATGTGTCTGTGTATGTGTGGGTCTGTATGTGTAAATGTATGTTTTTATAAGTGCTTTTGTGTATATTCTTTTGCTGAATCATTTGAATGTCACTTTAAACCTAGCAGAAAAATTATCCAGAACCTACAAAAGGCAAAAGAGCTAACCAAGAATTTTTTTCTGGTCAAGGCTGGGTGCGCTTTTCTCTTTTCTTGGCTATTTACAGCTCTATAAGAGAAGTTAATTTGTAGATTTTTTTCCCCAAGGAAAGGCATACACATAGAAAGGCATACACATAGATGGAAGATAAAGATAATAGTTAATAAACAAGGAAATTCAGAGGAGAGGGAAGATGGCGGCGTAGGAGGACGCTGGGCTCACCGCGCGTCCTGCTGATCAATTAGATTCCACCTACACCTGCCTAAATAACCCAGAAAACCGCCAGAGGATTAGCAGAACTGAGTCACTGGAGCCAAGCGCAGACGAGAGGCCCACGGAAGAGGGTAGGAAGGGCAGCGAGGCGGTGCGCTCTCCACAGACGGGCGGGAGGGAGCCGGGGCGGAAGGGGGGCTCGCTGGCCAAGCAGAGCCCCCGAGTCTGGCTTGCAAAAAGCGGAGGAGCCTGACGGACTGTGTTCCGACAGCAAGCGCGACTTAGCGTCTGGGAGGTCATAAGTTAACAGCTCTGCTCAGAAAGCGGGAAGGCTGGAGGACAAAGGGAAGGAGAGCTGCTGAGCCCCCTGACTACAGAGCTCAGTTTGGTGGGGAACAAAGGCGCTCGCCAGCGCCATCTCCCCCGCCCATCCCCCAGCCGAAATCCCAAAGAGAACCAGTTCCTGCCAGGGAACTTGCTCGCTCCGCGCAAACACCCAACTCTGCGCTTCTGCAGAGCCAAACCTCCGGCAGCGGATCTGACTCCCTCCTGCAGCCACAGGGCCCCTCCTGAAGTGGATCACCTAAGGAGAAGCAAGCTAAGCCTGCCCCTCCTGCCCCTGTGCACCTTGCCTACCCACCCCAGCTAAGACGCCAGATCCCCAGCATCACAAGCCTGGCAGTGTGCAAGTAGCCCAGACAGGCCACCCCACCCCACAGTGAATCCCGCCCCTAGGAGAGGGGAAGAGAAGGCACACACCAGTCTGACTGTGGCCCCAGCGGTGGGCTGGGGGCAGACATCAGGTCTGACTGCGGCTCCGCCCACCAACTCCAGTTATACACCACAGCACAGGGGAAGTGCCCTGCAGGTTCTCACCATGCCAGGGACTATCCAAAATGACCAAGCGGAAGAATTCCCCTCAGAAGAATCTCCAGGAAATAACAACAGCTAATGAGCTGATCAAAAAGGATTTAAATAATATAACAGAAAGTGAATTTAGAATAATAGTCATAAAATTAATCGCTGGGCTTGAAAACAGTATAGCTGACAGCAGAGAATCTCTTGCTACAGAGATCAAGGGCCTAAGGAACAGTCACGAGGAGCTGAAAAACGCTTTAAACGAAATGCATAACAAAATGGACCACCACGGCTCGGATTGAAGAGGCAGAGGAGAGAATAGGTGAACTAGAAGATAAAGTTATGGAAAAAGAGGAAGCTGAGAAAAAGAGAGATAAAAAAATCCAGGAGTATGAGGGGAAAATTAGAGAACTAAGTGATACACTAAAAAGAAATAATATATGCATAATTGGTATCCCAGAGGAGGAAGAGAGAGGGAAAGGTGCTGAAGGGGTGCTTGAAGAAATAATAGCTGAGAACTTCCCTGAACTGGGGAAGGAAAAAGGCATTGAAATCCAAGAGACACAGAGAACTCCCTTTAGACGTAACTTGAATCGATCTTCTGCACGACATATCATAGTGAAACTGGCAAAATACAAGGATAAAGAGAAAATTCTGAAAGCAGCAAGGGGTAAACGTGCCCTCACATATAAAGGGAGACCTATAAGACTCGTGACTGATCTCTCTTTTGAAACTTGGCAGGCCAGAAAGAATTGGCACGAGATTTTCAGTGTGCTAGACAGAAAAAATATGCAGCCGAGAATCCTTTATCCAGCAAGTCTGTCATTTAGAATCGAAGGAGAGATAAAGGTCTTCCCAAAAAAACAAAAACTGAAGGAATTTGTCACCATTAAACCAGCCCTACAAGAGATCCTAAGGGGGACCCTGTAAGACAAAGTACCAGAGACATCACTACAAGCATAAAACATACAGACATCACAATGACTCTAAACCCATATCTTTCTACAATAACACTGAATGTAAATGGATTAAATGCGCCAACCAAAAGACATAGGGTATCAGAATGGATAAAAAAACAAGACCCATCTATTTGCTGTCTACAAGAGACTCATTTTAGACCTGAGGACACCTTTAGATTGAGAGTGAGGGGATGGAGAACTATTTATCATGCTACTGGAAGCCAAAAGAAAGCTGGAGTAGCCATACTTATATCAGACAAACTAGACTTTCAATTAAAGGCTGTAACAAGAGATGAAGAAGGACATTATATAATAGTGACAGGGTCTATCCATCAGGAAGAGCTAACAATTATAAATGTCTATGCGCCGAATACCGGAGTGCCCAAATATATAAAACAATTACTCATAAACATAAGCAACCTTATTGATAAGAATGTGGTAATTGCAGGGGACTTTAACACCCCACTTACAGAAATGGATAGATCATCTAGACACACGGTCAACAAAGAAACAAGGGCCCTGAATGAGACAATGGATCAGATGGACTTGACAGATACATTTAGAACTCTGCATCCCAAAGCAACAGAATATACTTTCTTCTCGAGTGCACATGGAACATTCTCCAAGATAGATCATATACTGCGTCACAAAACAGCCCTTCATAAGTTTACAAGAATTGAAATCATACCATGCATACTTTCAGACCACAATGCTATGAAGCTTGAAATCAACCACAGAAAAAAGTCTGGAAAACCTCCAAAGGCATGGAGGTTAAAGAACACCCTACTAACGAATGAGTGGGTCAACCAGGCAATTAGAGAAGAAATTAAAAAATATATGGAAACAAACGAAAATGAAAATACAACAATCCAAACGCTTTGGGACGCAGCGAAGGCAGTCCTGAGAGGAAAATACATTGCCATCCAGGCCTATCTCAAGAAACAAGAAAAATCCCAAATACAAAATCTAACAGCACACCTAAAGGAAATAGAAGCAGAACAGCAAAGGCAGCCTAAACCCAGCAGAAGAAGAGAAATAATAAAGATCAGAGCAGAAATAAACAATATAGAATCTAAAAAAACTGTAGAGCAGATCAACGAAACCAAGAGTTGGTTTTTTGAAAAAATAAACAAAATTGACAAACCTCTAGCCAGGCTTCTCAAAAAGAAAAGGGAGAGGACCCAAATAGATAAAATCATGAATGAAAATGGAATTATTACAACCAATCCCTCAGAGATACAAACAATTATCAGGGAATACTATGAAAAATTATATGCCAACAAATTGGACAACCTGGAAGAAATGGACAAATTCCTGAACACCCACACTCTTCCAAAACTCAATCAGGAGGAAATAGAAAGCTTGAACAGACCCATCACCAGCGAAGAAATTGAATCGGTTATCAAAAATCTCCCAACAAATAAGAGTCCAGGACCAGATGGCTTCCCAGGGGAGTTCTACCAGACGTTTAAAGCAGAGATAATATCTATCCTTCTCAAGCTATTCCAAGAAATAGAAAGGGAAGGACGACTTCCAGACTCATTCTATGAAGCCAGTATTACTTTGATTCCTAAACCAAACAGAGACCCAGTAAAAAAAGAGAACTACAGGCCAATATCCCTGATGAATATGGATGCAAGAATTCTCAATAAGATACTAGCAAAGCGAATTCAACGGCATATAAAAAGAATTATTCACCATGATCAAGTGGGATTCATTCCTGGGATGCAGGGCTGGTTCAACATTCGCAAATCAATCAACGTGATACATCACATTAACAAAAAAAAAAGAGAAAAACCATATGATCCTGTCAATCGATGCGGAAAAGGCCTTTGACAAAATCCAGCACCCTTTCTTAATAAAAACCCTTGAGAAAGTCGGGATAGAAGGAACATACTTAAAGATCATAAAAGCCATTTATGAAAAGCCCACAGCTAACATCATCCTCAACGGGGAAAAACTGAGAGCTTTTTCCCTGAGATCAGGAACACGACAGGGATGCCCACTCTCACCGCTGTTGTTTAACATAGTGCTGGAAGTTCTAGCATCAGCAATCAGACAACAAAAGGAAATCAAAGGCATCAAAATTGGCAAAGATGAAGTCAAGCTTTCGCTTTTTGCAGATGACATGATATTATACATGGAAAATCCGATAGACTCCACCAGAAGTCTGCTAGAACTGATACATGAATTCAGCAAAGTTGCAGGACACAAAATCAATGTACAGAAATCAGTTGCATTCTTATACACTAACAATGAAGCAACAGAAAGACAAATAAAGAAACTGATCCCATTCACAATTGCACCAAGAAGCATAAAATACCTAGGAATAAATCTAACCAAAGATGTAAAGGATCTGTATGCTGAAAACTATAGAAAGCTTATGAAGGTAATTGAAGATTTAAAGAAATGGAAAGACATTCCCTGCTCATGGATTGGAAGAATAAATATTGTCAAAATGTCAATACTACCCAAAGCTATCTACACATTCAATGCAATCCCAATCAAAATTGCACCAGCATTCTTCTCGAAACTAGAACAAGCAATCCTAAAATTCATATGGAACCACAAAAGGCCCCGAATAGCCAAAGTAATTTTGAAGAAGAAGACCAAAGCAGGAGGCATCACAATCCCAGACTTTAGCCTCTACTACAAAGCTGTCATCATCAAGACAGCATGGTATTGGCACAAAAACAGACACATAGACCAATGGAATAGAATAGAAACCCCAGAACTAGACCCACAAACGTATGGCCAACTCATCTTTGACAAAGCAGGAAAGAACATCCAATGGAAAAAAGACAGTCTCTTTAACAAATGGTGCTGGGAGAACTGGACAGCAACATGCAGAAGGTTGAAACTAGACCACTTTCTCACACCATTCACAAAAATAAACTCAAAATGGATAAAGGACCTGAATGTGAGACAGGAAACCATCAAAACCTTAGAGGAGAAAGCAGGAAAAGACCTCTCTGACCTCAGCCGTAGCAATCTCTTCCTCGACACATCCCCAAAGGCAAGGGAATTAAAAGCAAAAGTGAATTGCTGGGACCTTATGAAGATAAAAAGCTTCTGCACAGCAAAGGACACAACCAACAAAACTAAAAGGCAACCAACGGAATGGGAAAAGATATTTGCAAATGACATATCGGACAAAGGGCTAGTATCCAAAATCTATAAAGAGCTCACCAAACTCCACACCCGAAAAGCAAATAACCCAGTGAAGAAATGGGCAGAAAACATGAATAGACACTTCTCTAAAGAAGACATCCGGATGGCCAACAGGCACATGAAAAGATGTTCAGCGTCGCTCCTTATCAGGGAAATACAAATCAAAACCACACTCAGGTATCACCTCACGCCAGTCAGAGTGGCCAAAATGAACAAATCAGGAGACTATAGATGCTGGAGAGGATGTGGAGAAACGGGAACCCTCTTGCACTGTTGGTGGGAATGCAAATTGGTGCAGCCGCTCTGGAAAGCAGTGTGGAGGTTCCTCAGAAAATTAAAAATAGACCTACCCTATGACCCAGCAATAGCACTGCTAGGAATTTATCCAAGGGACACAGGAGTACTGATGCATAGGGGCACTTGTACCCCAATGTTCATAGCAGCACTCTCAACAATAGCCAAATTATGGAAAGAGCCTAAATGTCCATCAACTGATGAATGGATAAAGAAATTGTGGTTTATATACACAATGGAGTACTACGTGGCAATGAGAAAAAATGAAATATGGCCTTTTGTAGCAACGTGGATGGAACTGGAGAGTGTGATGCTAAGTGAAATAAGCCATACAGAGAAAGACAGATACCATATGGTTTCACTCTTATGTGGATCCTGAGAAACTTAACAGGAACCCATGGGGGAGGGGAAGGAAAAAAAAAAAAAAGAGGTTAGAGTGGGAGAGAGCCAAAGCATAAGAGACTGTTGAGAACTGAGAACAAACTAAGGGTTGATGGGGGGTGGAGGGAGGAGAGGGTGGGTGATGGGTATTGAGGAGGGCACCTTTTGGGATGAGCACTGGGTGTTGTATGGAAACCAATTTGACAATAAATTTCATATATAAAAATAAATAAATAAATAAATAAACAAGGAAATTCAGTTCTGCTGCAGGTAACCTCTAGCTGATCCCACATAATTCCTATCCTTGCTTCTTGCTGTTCCTACCCTTCTATAAATACAGAATGCACAAAACATGGTAAGATGTCATTTCCCAGATTAGGTCACAAAGGCTGGCTTCTGTCTTAGGTGCTGTCCCCCTTTCTTCCACTCTCTCTTTGAGGGAAGCACACTGTTAAGTTTTGCACTGCTCTGTGAAGAAGCCATGGAGCAAGGAGCCAAGAGCTCAGTAGAGTGGGGAATAGACTCTTACTAACAATAATGAAGGCAGACTTGGAAGCCTATTCTCTGTCTCCCGGTGCAGCCATGGATGAGGGTTTACTACAACCTGAAGCCACACACACTCATCTAAACTGATCCCAGTTTCTTGACTCATAGAAACTGGGAGATAACAAATATTTGTCTTTTTAAGCCACCAAATTTGGGGACGATTTGTTACAAAATAGAGATGATGTAGATTTTCATGCCAGAAGTTGGGTGCTTTCTTAAATACATAAAGAAGTAGGATTGACTTGAGACCAAGGCAGTGAGTGGATGTAAGAAGAATTTTGGAGCGCATATTATAGAAACCCAAAATTGTCTCTAATAGACCATTAGTAGAAATCTGGACTTTGAGGAAGCTGCTGGTGATGGCTCAAAAGGAAATGAGGAACGTGTTATCGAAAACTGGAGAAAGAGAGAATTCTTTGAAATAGTAGAAGAGAAAGTAGCAAAATGATCACCTGAAGAAATATAGAAATTAGAAAATGTGTCTAATAAACTGGATGCCTTACCTAAGTAAATTTTCAAAGTGTTAAAAGTTCCATCTTGTTATATCCTGCCACTTATAATAAAATATCAGAGGACAGAGATAGATCGTAGGAAGGGCTGTTAAACAATAAAAGGAAGCAGGACTTGATGGTTTTGAAAACTGTAAGGCTTCCAGATTGAAAACCATACCAATATTTGGAGAACTTCTAAGAGAACATTTAATTCAAAAACTTACAGAAAAATGTGGTCTAGAGAAGAAGCTGTGGGTATAACTGACAATTGTTTTGTTACGGCCTCAGAGTGATCTAACATGGTACATCAGATTATGACTATTCATTCACACAAATGGACTTTTAAAGAGATCACATGGAGTTAGTCACAACATCCCATCGATAGCTCAGCTGGTAGAGTGGAGGACTGCACAGGTAAATGGAGTTAATTACAGATCCTCTCAATCAAAGGACAAGACCTTCAAGGAGTTTAACAGGTGATCTCAAAGAGATCTGTGGATGTGACTTTTGTTTAAAAGGGTAAAATCCAATAAGATTCACGGAAAATCCACAAAGATTTTGAGAGACCGTATTTGCAGAAACCCTGCCAGCTTGGACCAAAATGGTTAGAGACAATTCAAAATGAAAATAAGCATTGGATCTCCAAAAGTGTGCCAGCAGGAAGCAGACAGAAACTGCTCAGCTTCAAACATGTTACTACCTTTTACGAAAAAGGAAGAATGTGGTGGACGGTGGAAACAAGGACCTGAGCACAGAGCCAAGAAATTAGAAAGATTTCTACTGGGCCTTACGACTTAATCAAGACAATTCTTGCATTTTCATAGCAAGATTTCAGAATTGCTATGAATCAATAACTCCTTTACCTCTCACTTCCCCCATTTTTTTAAAAGTTGATTTCTTTATTTTGAGAGAAAGGAAAGAGTGCACAAGCAGTGGAGGGGCAGAGAGAGAGGGAGAGAGAGAGAATCCTAAGCAGGCTCCATGCTCAGTGTGGAACCCGACATGGGGCTCAAACTCAGGAAACATGAGTTTGACCTTAGCCAAAATCAAAAGTTGGTTGCATAACCCACTGAGCCATCCAGGTGCTCCTCATTACCCCCATTTTTAAAATAGCATCATTTCTTGTCATTATCTATGTGTGGCCCACCATTGTACACTAGATGTGTGGGAACCGATACTTTATCTCTTTAATTCCATAGGACAACAGATCAAGAGGAACTATACCCAAAGAGCCTCATCTACACCTAGACCTGATTTAGGAAATGAGATTCTGGATATTGAGGAATGCTTAAATGGGATAAGCCTTTTGGGGACCTTGGAATAGAGTGAGAATATTTTACATATGAAAAGGATGCTAAAATTTGAGTGCCAGAGAAGACACTGTGATAGACAGTCCTAAGATGACTCCCAGGGTTCCTCGATTCCTGCTATTCATTAGACCTGATGACTCAATTCTAAAGAGTGGAATATGGCAAAAAATTAAAGGCATCAAGCAAAGTCAGGTCTAGAATTCTGACCCACAAAAACTGTGAGATAATGTTTGTTGTTATAAAGTGAATTTTGACCTAATTTTTATACGGTAGACATAACTCATAGACACAGATGATAAAATGCTGAAATAAAAGAAACTCCATAAGCAGGAGCATAAACAATTAAAGCAATAAAAGAAATAAATTTACATTCAAGGAAGAGACTCGAAACTCCAGATTGACAGGGACCCCAAAATATCAAAAAAAGAAAGGAAAAAGACACACTTAGTCATGCATTAGAAGAAATTTTTGATCACCAGTGAAAGTTCTGATTTCTAATAAATTGTAAGAATATCAAAAACAGAATAAAAACACTTTTGCAAATTTCTAGGGCCTGGAAGTTTTACTTACCGTATTCTTCCAGGAAAACAGTAAACATGGATTAAAACAACATACCAACCCGGAGGTCAGTGAACTACATTCCAGTATGACAGCTCAACAGCAAACTTCTAAAGTACTCAGTATAACATAGAACAGAAAATGAGAACAACACATTAGTAAAATGTCTTTGGGGAGATATGGATACTATATTAAATACATTATATGATTAAGAATGCGAAGGAGCCCAAAATACAAGTAAATATGCATCTTTCAACTGGAATTGAGAAAGTGAAGTAGATGTGCTGGGACATTAAAAAATGTTATGCGAGAAAATCATATTTCAAATCTAAAGCTATCTGAAACGTGGCACAATTTAAAGTAACTGATCAAGTATAAAAAATGGTGTTCTCAAAGAGTAATGCCAGTCATTCATTGATTGGATAATTCAGCAGAAATTATTTGGTATCAGGCATGATTTTCTTAAGTGTAGTGTCTTTAAATTTGTAATATAACATGTGATAGTAATTTTCACTATGAGGTGGATTTTTTCCTAAATCTGACATCATTTCTATAAGACATTAGGCTTACAGATCATTTTTCCCTATTAATATCTCCTAGAACATTGTAATGAAATTTAACGAAGGTGGTAAGGTACAATTTTATTTTTATAAAATCATAGGCTTTTCAACTGTACAGTGAGCGACCTAGATGGCTTACTTTTATAAATTGGTCAATTAAATTTCAATATGTACCAAGTTTTACTTAGACTTATATGGAAATAGGTGGCTAAAAATAAACACATTTAATAATACTATTTTTCTTTGAAGTTTATTTATTTATTTTGAGAGAGAGAGAGAGAGTGAACAAAGGAGGGGCAGAGAGAGGAAGAGAGAGAATCCCAAGCAGGCTCCATGCTGTCAACGCAGGGTCCACCAGCGGCTCAGTCTCAAGAACTGTGAAATAATTACCTGAGCCAAATCAAGAGTTGGATGCTTAACTGAGCCACCCACACATCCCTAACATTAATTTTTTAATATACAATATAAACTTCAAAGAAATTTTCAAAGGATCCCATCTGTTGTTATAAAGTAATTTTGTTTTGTCTTATAGATAGATTTGATTTTAGTTTTAGTTCAGATTTTTTTTTTTCTGGGAAAGTTTAATCAAAATTAAATTGTGTTTTATTGTGCAAATGGTTGCTATCTCTGGGTAGTTTTTGGATATTTTTATTTCAATTTTTTTTCATGTAATTGATATTTTTTTAGAATGAGGTTTTTTTGAACATGCAATTGTACTTTTAAAATTAGGGAAGTGAGGTGCACCTGGGTGGTTCATTCGGTTAAGCATTGGACTCCAGCTCAGGTCATGATCTCCTGGTTCCTGAGTTCATGCCCCACATAGGGTTCTGTGTTCATGGCTCAGAGCCTAGAGTCTGCTTAGAATTCTGCGTCTCCCTCTCTCTCTGCCCCTCCCCCACTTGCGCTCCCTCTCTCTCTCT
Source organism: Puma concolor (assembly GCF_028749965.1). NCBI lineage: Eukaryota > Metazoa > Chordata > Mammalia > Carnivora > Felidae > Puma > Puma concolor. The sequence goes on along the minus strand of NC_141670.1, from coordinate 169,055,923 downwards.
TACTCTCTCTCTCTCAAATATAAATAAATACAACATTAAAAAATTAAAAAATCACTGTGATGAAATACAATCTATGGTTCATAGGTCTTTATGACTTTGTACTTATTGTGACTAATGACATAAATGTGAATCTAATGAGAGAAAAGCTTACAGAATGGAATCATAAACATTTAATCAGGAAGAGAAAGTATAAGACTGAAATTGTCTTCAACAGTTCTTTAGCCTGGATTCTATGGCCAGTTAAGAATGGAAAACAAATTATCTACCTTTAACATTATATACTGCTTTTTCAAAACTCCTGCATCCGAAATTAATAAGACCTCTGAACTTTCCTTGGGTTAAATAAAAATGAATAGAATTTACAAGGTAATGCATATGGCCAAGGGGTTGTTTAAATATTGGCATATTATTAAACACTTCAGAGCCCAGTTTGGCCCTGGGCCCAGGAAACCTGCCGCCTGCAGCAGTAAAGATGGCCAGCTACTATAGAATGGCATCCATCTCCTGGCAACTCATTAAAGCAGTAGGATGCTAGGGAATGAACCAAGCTGTCTAGCCAAGATTAGACATGGAAAGGGAAAGAGCCTTGAACGTTGTTATGTTTCATCCAATACTGTCTTAAATACAGCGTATCTTACTAAGATACCAAGTAATCTGTGTAGGCTTAGTGTCTAGCACTGGCCAAGATTTCAGAAAAATCAATTAATCAAATAAAGTTAGTCACTGTTAGACTTCTAATTCCACTCAGTAAGAAATCTCCACGTGCGAATTTCCCAAAAAATATGTCTATTTGTTTATCTAGTTGCTAATTCGCTTATGTATATATTTGAATAAATTTCAGTTTGAATACATGTTTTTTAAAAGCTGTGCAAAATGTGTGTATTGCAAAGCAACTTTCTGTATAGGACACTTTTTATGTTCTACGTTTTATTTGCTTTTCATCATCCTATGGTCGTGTTTGAACAGCAGCTGACAGTTTTGTGCAGAATTCACCATACCTTATGTTCTAAGTGTCTACACTTAAGCTAAAGCAGGCTTTCTTGTACCACAGTTATGCATACTGGAAAAGCAAGACACAGCAATGCATAGTAATTATGCTTCATAGACAATGTTCAACCAATGTGGGGGTGGGGACAGGAGGCAGAGAACAAATGTCCCCCCAAGGCAATTTTTTGTTGAGCAATTCTGAGAGCGATTCACTAGGCTCAATGACAGGCTCAGGAAGAACAGAACACCAATTGCTTGCAATAGTGACCTCAGTAATGCACCCTTCTATTGGCTTTCCCTCCTTAAGTCGCTTTTGCAAAGGCAGGTGGTAAGTAGGGCAGAAAACTCAAGCCAAAACTGCTGGTATTGGAAGTAGCCCTGGAAACAGACCTCCAGAATGGGGTTCTGGGAATAAAACACTTAACGGTCAGACAGAATCAAGGACCCCATTTCTGATGGATAATGAAGTGGTGACAATACCCACATATGCTAGCATCACAATTACTGAAACCTACACGGATGTTGATGTGCCATGAGGTACATGTGTAGGATAAAGCTGATAAAGCTTTGGGCTATGACAAAACTAAGGCCCTGCGATGTTATTTGAAGATGTATGAAATTGACTGGCTTTTGTTAACCACTTAAGAAGTCTTGGAAATAGAAAATGACAGGCGCAGCTCAGTTAAATATTAACCAAATTCACTTAGAAGGCCTCCCGCGTAACTTTGAAGATACCCTCGTCTCTTGCATCTATAGTAACAATTGCGCTGACAATTTGTCCCAGGATTTCATTCTAAATGAGGCAAGCTACATATTTTTAAGTCTCTTCTGTTTTGTCCCCCTCCCTGTTTTTATATTATTTTTGTTTCCCTTCCCTTATGTTCATCTGTTTTGTCTCTTAAAGTCCTCACATGAGGAAGTCATATGATTTTTGTCTTTCTCTGACTAATTGCACTTAGCATAATACCCTCCAGTTCCATCCATGCAGAACAAACTGAGGGTTACTGGAGGGGTTGTGGGTGGAGGGATGGGCTAAATGGGTAAGGGGCACTAAGGAATCTACTCCTGAAAATATTGTTGCACTATATGCTAACTAATTTGGATGTAAATTTTAAAAAACAAACAAACAAACAAATAAATAAATAGGAAAAGAAAAAGAAAAAAAATTAATGAGGCAAGCTGCAGAGAAGACTTATTTTGCAGCATTGACAGATTCCTTATTCAAAAGTCCAAGTCTTGATGAAAACAAAGTGGGAACCTGAGCTCTGGAATGGGGAAGCTGGTTTGGATGGTGCCCTAAATCTTGAAACCATAGTTTCCTTTGAGCATTATTGAAACAGAGATCTCTTGTCCTTCTTAGATGATTACGAACTCAACTTGTGTGTGGAACCAGCAAAGGTACCACCTCAGGCAGATGCTTGCAAGATGATACTGGTCCTCCTCTGAATCTTCTCCTGCTTTCTCTCCTATTGCTTCTGGACAGTTAGAGAGGAAGAATTTAGTCTGTGTTCCAGGAGAAAATAGCAGTTACTCTGAAATAATTGCAAGACTCTAGTCACTATATATATTATATATTTAGGTAGGAACTGAATGAACATATATAGGTGTGGATCATGTGGTTTTGAACTAGGGTAGAAGTATAGAACACAGAGCTGGATGGAGGAGAATTTATTAACATGGACGTACTCTCCCAAGTGTTAAGGATTAACTTCCTGGCAAGCTTCTCAGGAACTTCTCCTGATACACCGCTGGAATGGGTTATTAAAATTAGAACGTAAATTTTTCCTGGAGTTAAAGAGGTGACAAGGAGGGAACCTCCTTAGCAGAGTATTGAGGAAAGATTTATAAATTTTCTATGTGGTAACAAAGAACTCTCCACTTCATTTTTTTTTAAATTTTTTTTCAACGTTTTTTATTTATTTTTGGGACAGAGAGAGACAGAGCGTGAACGGGGGAGGGGCAGAGAGAGAGGGAGACACAGAATCGGAAACAGGCTCCAGGCTCCGAGCCATCAGCCCAGAGCCTGACGCGGGGCTCGAACTCACGGACCGCGAGATCGTGACCTGGCTGAAGTCGGAGGCTTAACCGACTGCGCCACCCAGGCGCCCCTAGAACTCTCCACTTCAGTATGAACCCTGGGAGTTTCCCTGGGGAGACCACAAAGAGAATGAGGGATGACCTGGTGAGAGGGTCCACTGACATTGTTGATAACTATGTCAATCATAGACTGGGATCAAGCATAGAAAATGCACCATTAAACTGGGCTCCATACCTTCAATAAGGATAACAGAATCTTGGACTGACTGAGGCTCACTAGTGATTAAACATCAGAGGTGATACAGATTTTATTTTCTAATGGCCAAAGGTAGTAAAAATATGATAACTAACACAGAATGGTTACCCCCTTTACACATTTCATTCAACTATATCTGTGAAATGAAAATGATTGAAGTAGCTGTCTCTGTAAATTTTTATTTATGTTTTGAAAAGATTTGATGTAAAAATTTTGAATTGGTATTATGGGTTTATCTCAATGAGAGATGTACAGGTTTTATCTGTACTTTACTGTACTTTATTTAAACTATCCTTATTAGATTATTTTTATAAGCTGTGACTGCCTTATGCATCCATGTGGATTGAGGCTTTATTTTGACACATACTTCCAAGATTAAGGAGAAAGAGAATGCAGGGTGTCATGAGCTATCTTTATACACTTCTACCCAAAAGTGACCCTTTATGACATCTGCTTACATTTCATTGGCCAAAGCATGTCACATTGTTATCCTTGAATTCAGCAGGGTAAAAATGTGTCTTTGTCATCGGAGGAAAGAATGATTATCAAAAAATTGTGTATAGTCATGCAATCTCTTTTTTTTTCAAAGTAGAAAGGCAAAAGTAAAAAAAAAAAAAAAAAAAAAAAATGGAAAGTACCTTTGATTTGTAAACACCAGACTGTGTTGAGCAAAATTCAGCAGGAGTTTAAAGGACTGAAATAAAGCTAGTTATATAGCAATGTGATTCATATGAGTAAGGTGCTGAGGGTAGAAGTTTTGATGAGGATTAAATAAAAGGCAAAGGTTCAAAAGCTACAGGCCTGAATCTATTATCCATACTATCAAAACTGAAAGATCCCTGAAAAACACTTGGCATGAATAGTCACACATTTCACTGCAGAAGTACTAACGGACTTGATTAAAGAGTGCTTATTATCTACCAAATTCTGAATTCCAAAACATAGTTTTCCTCCAAAACTTTTGGATAAGGTAGAGTAAACCTGTATTCTCCTGGGTAAAAAAACATATTTAGGGTAGAGCTGGAAGGGTTATGTGAGAACACAGTAACTGATGTCTCTTTTCTACGGTGTTAGCGCAAGAATAGTAGGTCTCTCACTGAAGCCTCTCCTTTGGCAGAACACAGGGTTACAAGAAGTATCTGGTATTTGAGAGCAGCTTCATATATTCCTGCAGTTGATAGTATAGACTAGATTAAGGCTGGAGTGTTTCCTGTTGTCAGGAGATACTGGGAGGAATATTGATGAGGGATATGACTGCAAAGGCTCATGTAGACTCAAGATCCTGTCTAATGAGAGAGATGCCCCTGCTCTCCATAGTGAAGATAATGAAAATGAAGAAGAGAGTGAAGATTCTCCTGATACTCAGGCAATTTGAAAAAAAAAAGGATTGGGGAGATCAAGCCCTTAAAAGGGAGAAAAAATGCAACTAGGCAAGTTGGACTTTGTAATGGCTACTTTATCTAAAATTTAAAAAATAAAAATAATTAATGTAGTACTTTTCATATCTTTTTTTTTCATTATCAAAGAGATGTTATTTCTCCAACTCTGAATACGAGGTGGCAGGTTATATATTAAAAATTACAAGAGAATTTTAAAATCTATGCTTATCTGAATAATGTATTATAATCAATCCCCATACACTCCTTTCAAATCTTCCAGTCAATATTGTGTTTAGTTATAATTCCATTAATTATATAAATAGATCTGCTAGAATTTATAAATAGCAATCGGAAATCATTAAGTTTAAGAAAAACTTCAATGCTAGAAAAAATTAAATGTAGGGGCACCTGGGTGGCTCAGTCATTTGAACATCAACTCTTGATTTCAGCTCAGGTCATGACCCCACATTTTGTGAGGTGGAGCCCCACCTTGGGTTCTATGCTGTCAGCATGGAGGCTGTTTGGGATTCTCTCTCTCTCTGTCTCTCTCTCTCTCTCTCTCTCTCTCTCTCTCTCTTTCAAAATAAATAAACTTAAAACAAAGTTAAGTGTCATCTTCAAACCATCAAAGCTTCTGCATTGTACTGATATGTATAAACCTACAACATCTTGCCTAGCTTACTTTGTCTGACATATCCTTCATAATTTAAGTTTCAGTTAAGGATTGACTCCATAAAAATCACAGAAAAGACATAAAAACACACAAAAATATCTAGCCTCTGCAGAATATCCATGAACTGTTTTTATTGCAGATGGTCTGATGGCAGACGGTATGTAAACAAGTCTTCAGTTTACTGGCTTCATAGTGGCCAAGCCTGATAGATTTGTGTTCCTGTGTAGATTTGTGGGGTGTCCATGTAATGGCTTAAACAGTTTTTTGAAGCTGTGGCTCCCACTGGTACTGATGTTCCTATCTCTCAGTTGCAGTGGCAGGAAAGCTGCAGGAAGTCTCCTGCATGACAAAGCTCAATAGGCTATGAAGGAAAAAACACAAATGTTTTTGAAATGAGAGCCAACCAAGGAGAAAGACTTCATCTGGAAAAACTTGATGATATTTAAGGCCCTCCGTATAAGGTTCCCAAAGGAGACATCTTAGTAACAGGTGTTCATCAGTAAACCCTCTAACATGTTAGTTGAAGAAATGGAAATGTTTCTGCCTGATCTAGAGCTAGTCACTGATGCACTATTCTTGGTGTGTTTATTGAAGTAAAGCAAACTGCGTTAGTTTCCTTTTGTTAATGTACCAAATTATCATACGCTCAATGGCTTAAAAAAATCAGTATATTTCTTGTCTTACGGTTTGGCTGGTCTGAAGTCCAAAATCAGTGTCAGCATGTCTGGTTCTGGCTGGGACTCTAAGGTGAGAATGTTCTCTTGTCCTTTTCAACTTCTAAAGGGTGTTCTTAAAACTTCTAGAGGCCAACTTCTAGAGGCACCTAGAGGCCAAATCCCTTGGCTTGTAACTCTTCACTTTCATCAATCCGCCTCTTGGCTTCAGTCATTTCATACCTTACTACCACTCTGGTCTTCTCTCTTACATAAGGACTGTTATATACAGACCACACAGTTATATACAGACCACACAGATAATACAGGATAATCTTACCATCTCAGGATTTTTACTTTAATCATATCACAGATTCTGAGGATTAAAATGTGGATATCCTGGAAAAGGGGGTGGGAAGCATGATTATTCAGCTTACCGCACATACTAAAACTGAGATGCCATATCCACATACTTTTTTTTTAAGCTCTTGATGTAACAACATTTTCACCTTTGTGTCAGATATATTTGTGTTTCAATGCAAGTTTTCCCACTTACTAGGCACGTGACTAAGCGGAATGTAATTGACACATCTGAGTTCTGAGTCATCATCTATCAGTTTGTTCTGATGGTTGAAATGAAAATTAAATAAAATAATGTTTTTGGTAGTATGTGTTCAATAATGTCCTCTGATATTATTATTGTTATAAAAAAAAAGCATGCAAATACATGATGATGTCCCCATGAATTAAACTTACACAAGATGAGAAGGTAGCTCTCCAGAGACTTTAGTGAGGAATACTGTATATATTTCTTAGATGCCACTAACTTTTTTAAGAGATAACTGCAGGGGCTACTGTAGAATTCCCACTTTGGGAAAATGGTTCCTTATTTGTCTTTAGTACAATAGCTCCTCATTCCAAGTTCCTAAGTTATGAGAATAATTAAATAGACATTAATTTAGAGATTTGACATTTATATATGGACATTCAGGATATTGATTTTTTAAGTGAAAAAAAAATGAATAGTGGGACAACAGAAGAGGAAATATATGATTCCTGTACAAATCCTCAAACTCCTTTTTTAATTGCATCCAAACACAGCTGGCCTTAGATTTCTCTACTTACTATTTTTAATATCAAAGTAGAAAACATTTAGAACACACATCCTAATTAAACCCTCAGTAATTAAAACTTGACATGTATCTATAAAAGTTATATATTAGAGCAAATGACTGAGAAAGGCAAGAAACTGCCAGAGAAGACAGTAAAGTGATGGCTTTTCCTTCACAGCTATCAAAACTTATTCTAAAGTTATTGTGATTAAAATTCCAATAGTTGCATGGAACTATAAAAATTTAACCATGGAACAGAATAGAGAGCCAAAACCAGATTAATTTATATGTGAAAAAATTGTTTTAACAGAAGCAGCATTGTAGACCACTGGAAAAAGAAAGGAATAGTTATGGGATAGTTGGGTTATCTGGGGTACATTAAATTGAAATCTACAGCAATACTCCCAGAACAATGAATTTTAATTAACTAAAGATTTAATGTGAAATGGACAGTTTTGAATATATAAACAATTTAAAGGATTATAAGTGCATGGTCTATAGATGTGGAAGGATTTCTTAGATAAAACCCAAGATAAAATGATCATCAAAGGAGAGATTAATCAATGTCATTTACTTTGAATTTGTCAAATGATTTCATAAAATATTTGACGTACAAACTATGAATTAGGAAAATTATCTACAAACTATATAATCAAAATTTTATTAAACTAAAAATATGTAAAAAAATTCATATGTATATATGTAATAATTATCAACTAATAGAAAAAATGAAAAAAAGCATAAACAAATATTTGGCAAAAAAAATATATTAATGACTAATAACATGAAAAGATGTCCAACCTTATTAATAATCAGAAATATGCAATTAAGACCACAATTAGTAACTATAATACCACTCTTAATTGACATTTTTGCATAAACATGATGTTTCAGGATTATTTAATTTTGCAAAAAAGAAATAAATACCTATATATTTAACCAAAAGAAAAATGAGGCAATTATGTCACCTCAAAAAATAATTTGTAATAAAAATCTATATAGTGACTTGAAAAAACTTTTGAAATAAACCCTAAGTTTAAAATAAGAATATAAATAAACTATTTGGTGTATTCTTATCTATGAAAAACAGAATAAAAAGCAAGTTGGAAAAAAATAGCAACACAAATTGTATTAATAATCACATGAAAACAAACACCGTTATGATAGTTTGTATGTACTAAACCCTGTTTCAGTTGATTGACATATCTTAGATCCTGTAGTCCTCATAAGAATACAATTTCATAGTTACCATTTATTTCCTATCTACAGAAACGTGAGAATAGATGAGTTATGCCACTTGCCTACAGTTACACATCTAACAAGTGTTAGTTAGAGCTGGGATGCAAATCTAGCATTGTGGCTATCAACTTCAAAAGTTTAAAACTGATACTATTTTTTTGTGTGTTTATTTATTCTTGAGAGAGAGAGAGAGACAGAGTATGAGTGGGGGAGCAGCAGAGTGAGAGAGGGACACAGAATCTGAAGCAGGCTCCAGGCTCTGAGGTGTCAGCACAAGGGCTAGAACTCACCAGCCATGAGATGATGACCCCAACTGAAGTCCGACACTTAACCAACTGAGCCACCCAGGTGCCCCAAAACTGATACTAATATTTAATATGATTTTATTTTTTACTTTTTCTTTTAGGGGTGGGTGTGTGTGTACATACATGCACACATGTAGCTTATGCATCTACGTAAGTAATTTAGAAGGAAAGATGTAATAGTGTTATAGAACCATTCTAGTGTGGCAACAAGAGTGGAGGCAATGACCATGATAGAGGGAAGATGCAACACTTTGAGAATCTTAATGTTGAACTTGAGGTAATAGACCATAACTTGAGACAGTAAAAGCAGCCTAGCAGGGACACTAATGAAGAGAGACCGGTCTTGGTAAATCCAGCAGGCTGTCTGGGCAGATTTTAAAAATGCAAACTTTATTAAGTTCTGAAATGAGTGACTGCAGTATGATACAGGACGTTCATTTGTGTCTTTCTACAACTAATCACAAAAAATAATAGAAACAACAAAAAAATGACCATAAGAGTTCTTTTCAGTGAAATAAAAAATTTATAGTAAAGTAGGGACGATTAGTCACCAGAGACCATTTCTTTTACCAACCCCCTAACAGTTGTCACTGTTTAAGTGAAATAAATAAAAGCTTGTTTATGTCACAGAACATGGACCTTTTAATTTGAAAACCTAAGCAAAAATAATTTAAGAATTACTTATAATGAGGGGTGCCTGGGTGACTCACTCGGTTGAGAGTCCGATTTCAGCTCTCAGGTCATGATCTCACAGCTGGTGAGTTTGAGCCCCATGTCAGGCTCTGTGCTGACAGCTCAGACCCTGGAGTCTGCTTCGGATTCTGTGTCACTCTCTCTCTGCCCCAACCCACTTGCATTCTGTCTGTGTCTCTCTCAAAAATAAATAAACATTATAAAAATTAAAAAAAAAGAATTACTTATAATGAATAATCCACAAATACCATTTAAATGTATTTCTATTTTTCTTATTTTGGTAAGTGTATATATATTTTTAAAATGCTTCTTTTTATCTTCTAGTTCAAGAATGTGTATCTATAATTTTTACATATTCACAGTTAGTCAATTCTAGATTCTCTCTTTGAATTTTTTATTGAAATATATCACTGAAACATGAAAAAAATCATAAATGTAGGCATACTGAAATTTCACAGATGGACATGTGTTGTAACCAAAATCCTGAGCAAAAAATCTCAGCATGCAAAAACCCTCATTCAGATACTGTTTGCACTCCACTTTTAGGTAATAATAACCATGAAGATATTTATCTTACCTATATTTGAACTTTATGTGTATAGAATCATACAGCATGTACTTTTTTGTGTCTGGATAGTTTTATTTAATATGCTGTTTGCTAAAGTCAATCATATTGTTGCATATATTAGTTCCTTCATCTTAATTCATGTGTATTATTATATTGTGTGAAAACACCACCACTTACCCATTTTAGCTTTGATGGTTTTGGGTAGTATCCAATATTTTACCATTACAAGGAGCACTGTTATGAAAATTCATGTACATGAATTTGGAGACCATATGTATCAATTTTGTTGAACATAATCCTTGGATCAGAATTCAAGTTCATAGGGTATGCATATGTTCAGCTTCAATAGACACCTGCAGATATAGGCATCCAAAAGAGTAATAAAGGTTCAAATTCCCACCAGTATAAAAGTTGCAAATACTCCATATTTTGCTAACACCCGGTATTGCCTTGTGTTTTAATTTGCATTTTCTTATAACCAATAAAATTGAGCACCTTTTTAGATATTTATCAGTCATTTGGATATCCTTGTTTAAGAAGTAACTTATTAAGACTTTTTCTTTTTCAATAAGGTTTTTTAGTCTCTTCAATACTGATTGTAGCTATTTTACATATCTATATGTATGTATACATGTACATATAGAGATATGTAGATATATAGATATCCTGGTAATATGCCCTTCATCAGAGGTAATAGTACATATATCTTTTACTTTGTAGCTTGCTTTTTTAACTTCTTTTGTGTTATCTTTTGATAAATGTAAGTTCTTAATATAACCTAATTTAGTATTTTTAATAGAAATCCTTATCTTCTTTATGGTCAATAATTTATCTTCATATGTTTCTCTTAAAATTTTTTTTGTTCTATTATATCTTAGATTTGAAATTTATCTGGAGGAAATTTTTCCTTGTAACACAAATCTTGTTGGCAACAAATTGAGTTTTCATTTACTTGGAAATTTCTTTGTTTTACTTTCATTGTGAAAGGATATCTTTACTTCCTATACATTTCTAAGTTGGCAGTAATATTCTTTCAAATATTTAATAATGCATTTCACATTTTCTGGCTTTCATGGTTTCTGGTGAAAAATCATCCCTGACTCTTTTTATTTTTGTTCCCAGAATATATTGTTTCCTCTCCATGGTTTCTTTTAAGATTTCTCCTTTTGGAGCACCTGGGTGGCTCAGTCGGTTGAGCGACCAACTTCGACTCAGGTCATGATACATGGGTCGTGATTTCGAGCCCTACATAGGGCTCTGTGCTGACAGCTCAGAGCCTGGAGCCTGCTTAGGATTCTGTGTCTCCCTCTCTCTCTGCCCCTCCCCCACTCATTCTCTGTCTCTCTCTGTCTCAGAAATAAACATTAAAAAAATTTAAAAAAAAAAAGATTTCTACTTCTACTTGTTCTTCAGACTATCCTTAGATGTGTTTTGTTTTTATTTGTTTTGCTTTGTTTGCAATTGTTCTTCATGGGGTTTGCTAAGCTTACTGAATGTATGGTTTGGTAAGATTTTGAAAACTCTCCAACATTAAAAGTTCAAATATTGCATTTACTCTAATCTGTCCTTTTCTTCTGGGATTCCAATTATACTCCAGTTACATTTTAATTTGCCTTAGCTTCTCATGCATTTGTTCTGTTTTTCTTCCTTTTCCTTTATATGCTTCAATTTAGATATTGTCTATGGATGTGACTTCCAGGTTACTGAATCTATATTTTGTGGTGACTACTCTGTGTAAATACATAAAGATGAACCTAGTAGCTTCTCCTTCAAGTATTAACTTTTTGCCTCACATGTCAGCAGACAGTCTATCAGCATCTTCAGGCTTGACTGGGCCACAAAGAGTTGCTCTGCCCAAGGGGACACCCTTATTAGGGCAGCTTACAATCAATGACTGATGACAGAAGTACAATAACCCAGCCATTTTGTTTCAAAGTAGGACAACTCTGATGGGCCATATGTGTTCCAGACTTCCCTATTGGTTTGAGCAACATTTTCAATGATTTCAAAGCAAATTGCTTTTTTCTAACATTCCCAATCCTGCTTCTCCCCACTCCTTTCCACACGTGTGGACCCCTAACAAATATTCTGTGTATGAAACACCATTTCAACCTCTTCTTGAGAAATCAGTCTATGATTAGTGACTGTGTGTGTTCAGAGAAAGCAGATTATCATGATGTTTTGGAGATGCTTACTTATTGTGAACCTGGAAATGAGAAAAAAATATCTATGGTAGTAGATGGAACACAGGAAACTCCTAGAACAGTAAAGCAGTCCAACTGTTAAAAACCACTGATGGGTTGAATCAGGATGGAATAGTCAGTAGTACAGAAGGTATTAGTTGGTATGACTTATTGGGTGTTTGAAAAGTTCAGAATAAATGATAATTATACAGACAATGATTTGGGACAGATATTACTAAGCCTTCATACTCAGGAAAAGATAATGAAAGTTACAGGCAATTACAGACTAGTAACAGCCAAGTGTAAAAGCCAGAAACCTTTTTACAGATTGGAAAGAACCTCTCATCTCTTACAATGAGAGGGCAGAGCTGAGGAATAGTCCAGGGACTTAATAGAGAATACCATAGAAGGTTAAATGGTCAGTCGAAGTGGTCTCTCTCTCTCTCTGGGTCAGGGCTCTGTTTTGAAAAAATATGGGACCTTGACATATTTGGAGTTGGGACATACCATAAATTTTATCAAACACTTTAACTTCCCAGATCTCTTTTAACACTCTGACCACGCTGAAGTGATCCACTCCTTCCTCTTAAGAGCTGGCATCCCAATTTTCTTGAAGACATTGCAGCAACCTCTCACCTGCATAGAAATATGTGCCTTCCACAGAATATGCTCATCACGCCCTTCCTGGACACTAACCTATAACTAGGGCTAATTCACAACATAACCCAGCCAAGGTCATGGTGAACCTTATGGGGGAGAGAAAGAGATTACACCTCAAGAGAGCTGAAAAATTGGCCAAAATATATCCTAAGAAATTGGGAAAGTATATGTGAGAATCCAAAGATTCCTGAACAAAGGGACAAAATTTAAGTTTGGATAAGGGAAAGTTTATTGATTTGGGAGCACTCCAGTGAGAGAGTTTAGCATTAGATACTTCAACTAGCTTAAGGAATCGCTCCTAAAACATGAAAAAAGAGATAGCCCCATTAAGCAAAAGTGAAATGACAGAATTTCTATGGCAGACAGTGGAGAAGAAGATCAAAAAAAGGACTCAGATTCATTTCTAGGCTTTCTTTTATGTTCCATTTATCTATGTGTCTGATTTTTTTGTGTCAGTACCATGGTGTCTTGATCACTACAACTTTGCAATATAACTTGAAGTCTGGAATTGTGATGCCTCCATATTTGCTTTTTTTTTTTTTTTTTCAAAACTGCTATGGCTATTTGGGATCTTTTGTGATTCCATACAAATTTTAGGATTGTTTGTTCTAGCTCTGTGGAAAATACAGTTGGTATTTTGATAGGATTGCATTAAATGTGTAGATTATTTTGAGTAGTACACGTATTTTCAAATACTTGTTCTTCCAATTCATTAGCATGGCATGTTTTTCCATTTCTGTGCCATCTTCAATTTCTTTCAAAAGTGTTTTATAGTTTCAGAACACAGATCTTTTACCTCTTTAGTTAGGTTTATTTCTAGGTATCTTATGGTATTCGGTGCAATTGTAAATAGGATCAATTCCTTGATTTCTTTTTCTGCTGCTTCATTACTGGTGTATGGAAATGCAACCTATTTCTGTACATTGGTTTTGTATCCTGATACTTTACTGAATTCATGGATCAATTCTAGCAATTTTTACTAGAGTCTTTTCTGTTTTCTATATTGAGTATCACGGTCTCTACAAATAGTGAAAGTTTGACTTCTTCCTTATAGATTTGGATGCTTTTTATTTATTTTTGTTGTCTAATTGCTGAGGCTAGGACTTGCAGTATTATATTAAATAGCAGTGGTGAGAGTGCATATCCCTGTCTTGTTCCTGACCAGAGAAGAAAAACTCTCAGGTTTTTTTTTCCATTGTGGATGTGTGTTTTTCATATATAGCCTTTATTATGTTAAGGTATATTCCCTTTATCACTACTTTGCTGAGAATATTTATAATGAATGGATGTTGTCCTTTGTCAAAATCATTTTCTGCATCTGTTGAGAGGATAATATGGTTCAACTGATCTTTGACAAAGCAGGAAAGAAGATCCAATGGAAAAAAGATAGTCTCTTCAACAAATGGTGCTGGAAAAACTGGACAGCAACATGCAAAATAATGAAACAGAACCACTTCCTTACACCATTTATATAAATAAATTCAAAATGGATGAAAAACCTAATTGTGGGACAGGAAACAATAAAAATCCTAGAGGAAAACATAGGCATTAATTTCCTTGATACTGGCCATAGCAACTTCTTTTTTTTTTTTTTTCAATATATGAAGTTTATTGTCAAATTGGTTTCCATACAACACCCAGTGCTCATCCCAAAAGGTGCCCTCCTCAATCACCCCATCACCCACCCTCCCCTCCCTCCCACCCCCCATCAATCCTCAGTTTGTTCTCAGTTTTTAAGAGTCTCTTATGCTTTGGCTCTCTCCCACTCTAACCTCTTTTTTTTTTTTTCCTTCCCCTCCCCCATGGTTTCTGTTAAGTTTCTCAGGATCCACATAAGAGTGAAACCATATGATATCTGTTTTTCTCTGTATGGCTTATTTCACTTAGCATCACACTCTCCAGTTCCATCCATGTTGCTACAAAGGGCCATATTTCATTCTTTCTCATTGCCACATAGTATTCCATTATGTATATAAACCACAATTTCGTTATCCATTCATCAGTTGATGGACATTTAGGCTCTTTCCATAATTTGGCTATTGTTGAGAGTGCTGCTATAAACATTGGGGTACAAGTGCCCCTATGCATCAGTACTCCTATATCCCTAAATTCCTAGCAGTGCTATTGCTGGGTCATAGGGTAGGTCTATTTTTAATTTTTTGAGGAACCTCCACACTGTTTTCCAGAGTGGCTGCACCAATTTGCATTCCCACCAACAGTGCAAGAGGGTTCCCGTTTCTCCACATCCTCCCCAGCATCTATAGTCTCCTGATTTGTACATTTTGGCCACTCTGACTGGCGTGAGGTGATATCTGAGTGTGGTTTTGATTTGTATTTCCCTGATGAGGAGCGACGTTGAGCATCTTTTCATGTGGCCATAGCAACTTCTTACTAGATATGCTTCTAGAAGTAAGGGGAACAAAAGCAAAAATAAACCATTGAGATTTCATCAAGATAAAAAGCTCTACACAGTGAAGGAAACAAGCAACAAAACTAAAAGGAAACCTTCAGCATGGGAGGAGATATTTGATAATGGCATATATAATAAAGGGTTAGTATCCAAAGCCTATAAAGAACTTATCAAACTCAACACCCATTGTCAGGGAAATACAAATCAAAACCATGATGAGATACCACCTCATACCTGTCAGATAGCAAAAATTAACAACACTGGAAACAACAGGTGTTGACAAGATTGTGAAGAAAGGGGAACCCTTTTACACCGTATGTGGGAATGCAAACTGGTGCAACCACTCTGGAAAACAGAATGGATTTTTTTTCAAAAAGTTAAAAATAGAACTACATTATTACCCAGCAATTGCACTACTAGATATTTACCCACAGGCTACAAAAGTACTGATTTGAAGGGACACATGCACCCCGATGTTTATAGCAGCATTATCAATAATAGTCAAATTATGGAAAGAGCCCAAATGTCCGTTGACTGATGAATGGGTAAAGAAGAGGTGATATATATAAAATGGAATATTACTCATCCATAAAACGGAATGAAATCTTGCCATTTGTAATGACATGGATTGAGCTAGAGGGTATTATGCTAAGCGAAATAAGTCAGTCAGAAAAAGATAACTCCATTTCAGTCATATGTAGAATTTAATAAATAAAACAGATAAACATGGGGGAGAAAGAAAGAGAGAGAGAGAGGCAACCCATATAGTAGACTCAACTATAGAAAACAAACTGAGAGTTGATATGGGGAAGAGAGTGGGGGGATAGGCTCAATGGGTGATGAGTATTAAGAAGGGTACTTGTGATGAGCACTGAGTGTTTTATGTAAGTGATGAATCATTAAATTATACCCCTGAAACTAATATTATGCTTGATGTTAATTAACTAAAATTGCTTAAACATTTGGGAAAGTAATAATCAACAAACAAACATGGAGATGACAACAACAACAACAACAGCAACAACAACAACAACAAAAAGGTCCAAAGAAGTGGGCATTCTGGAGTATACATTCAATATAAGGTCAAAAGACATAACGGGTTATGTTCCACAGTAAGACTCAGATGTTATACTCTTCAAGACCATAAAGAATGTGCTGGTGAGAAGAGTATCAACATTTACTAAAACACTTAGTAATGAGTGGCTGTCTGAGGTCAGAACTGAAGGTGAGAGAAGCTGTTCCATGACAGGGCTTACTTCTAACAATAGAGATGGTAGGATCCTGAGAAACAGAAAACAGAATTGATCCAACATTCATGAGTCATAGGGTCAGAATGACCCCAAGGGATACTGACCCACAGAGACGGTTAATACAAGGAGGTGTCACAAAGTTCAGCCAATAAAGATATTAGTTGGCTTTTGCCATCAGAAAAAATCAAGAGTAAATGACAGGAAACCAAGCTCAATTGTCCCAGTTGAAAAGTCACATCCCTGGCCCAGTGTCTAGAAGTGAACCAGTTTTCAGACCAGACAACCATGTGCTGGAGAAGATGGTGAGATTCCCAACAAGTAGACTGGGTCACTTTTTACATGACTGTATTCAACAAACTCCATAGTACATCCAAAAAGGGTACATTTTACTATATATAAATTATAACACAATAAAATGTTAAAAAAACAAAAATTAATTCAAATTATACCCAACCCCCACTATTAATACTTTTAAAATCTTCCAGTGGCTACACATTACTTTTAATCTACTCAAGTGCATTCTCTAGACACTGCTTTACCTCTTTTAGCTGAACTTATACTATTCTTCCCCTCGCGTTCAGGGTCCCTGTCTCTCTGGTTCTTCAAATAGTCTAGCCTTCACCAGAGGGTTTATGTACTTGGTAACTAACTTCTAAATATCTGTAACATATCAACTTCAGCATCACATACTTTAAAGAAGCCTTTCCTAAACTCCACAATTTAGGGAGGTTTCTTTATTATGAGGTTTTAGAGACTCATACATCTTTATACAGAGCACTTACCTCAGTATAATATTAAATATTTATAAGTGTGACTGTATGATTAATGATTTTCTCCCCACAGTAATCTGTATAATTATTTAGAGCAGGGGTCCATTTGCTTTTAGCACGATGTCTGGCACATAGCATGTGTTGAATAAATACATTTCAAATTATACAATAAATGAATAAATATATATTTTAATCATGTGATTTTCTATTTTTATTTTTAAAGGTAATGGGATTCTTTCTTTATGTGTATTCCCATAGATATTTTAATGGTTTCAAATTTACTGGGTATTCCTATATCTCACCTTGTTAAATAAATAGTAAAAATAGTTTTTGAACTAAATTCTTTTACAATAATTACAAATGTCCTTTTGCACTTATTCCACAGGAATCATAAGGTCAAATGAAATGTTCAGTTGGCATTCAATCTAATTTGATGCTTAAAGCACAACCCAACATAGAGTACACCATTACCATTTAAAATATTCATTAAACCAAATCACTTTAGATGTAGAATAATTGACATTTTAAAATGTTTGTGGAATTGTCTATGACCAATTTAGGTATAGTTCTGGGAAAGAATTAAATGGCTTGGATAAACATAAAACACTAGTAAATGGTGTTTTCTGCAAAAGTTCATCATTGTTTATGTTCTCAGACCCTTCCCTTGGTTTAGTCGACTTTTCATCTTATGTGTTTCTCAGAACATGAAATCTAGAAGGTTCAAATAGGCATCTGCTACAATGCATGAAGATTTTCATGTCCATTATTATCTCTACCCCTGTACATCTGGTTGTGTTTCTATTGTTATAAATAAAATATTTATTTTCTCTGTATAAGAACTTGAAATAATATTTACCAAGACAAAAGGCAAAATGGAAATAAACATCACAGTGAGTTAATGATTGATTATTACCAATATTTGAGAGTAGAAATATGGCTTTAACTTACAGTGTTACTTACAAGTATTTAATCACTAATAAATCAGACTGGAGGTGTGTGTGATATAAAATATATGTTCAAAGTGGTGAGATAAACAAACTTCTTTTCAGAGTTTTAAACTTGGTCAAATCCACTTGTTTCGTGAGTTATATAACTCAAATTGTATATATAAGATATAAATATACACACATATGCGTATATAGGTGAATAGATATAGATACACACCCACGCACACACATATAAAAACCTCATGTTGAAAAATATGGTATATAAGTGACCATTTTTGTCATTATCCCCTGGGTATCCTTTCACTGTCTGATTTCCTGTTCTCACAGCTTAACAGATAAATAAATCTAAATGTAGACTGAAAAGTAATAAATCCATAACTTTGGTTTGACTATAAAACTCCATTGAACAGATGACTATTACCGTAAAGAAATAAGCAAGCATGTCTGAGACATAGCAAGACCCCCAATTCAATATTTATTTACAAATAATATTAAATTATATGACAATATGTTTTCCAAGCACATGTGGAATTCTGGATCAGTAGGTTAACATATCATCTTTTTTGTTCTTCTCATGAATATTATGTATTTCATTTCAAATTGTTGCCTTAAACTGGCGTACCCAATTGCTCTGAGGAGACAAGTTTAGCAACGTGTTTTCTTTTATTGATTGACTTCTTATTTGAGTATGGTGGACACACAATGTTACATTAGTTTCGGGTGTGCAACATGGTAATTCAACATCTCTATATGTTATGCTATGCTCACCACAAGTATAGCTACCATCCATCACCATATGCCATTACGGTATTCCATTGGCTATACTCCTTATGCTGTGCCTCTTATTTCCATGACTTATTAATTCCATAACTAAAAGTATGTTTTCCTGTTCAGCTACTATTTCACTAGTTTCAACATTTTTAATCAGTGTTCATGCCTGCTATGAAGAATAGTTTAATCTAGTGTGTTACTCAAAAGGATGCAACAGAGCTATCAATTGAGGTTATAGTTTCTGAACACTTGACTGGGGCTGAAAAATCCACTCCAATTTTGCTCGCCTGGATATTGGCAGGAAGCCTCAGCTACTCATCAGGTAAGTCTTCCAAGCGGGCTGATAGCAGCATGGAAACCAAACATCCCCAGAGATAGTGATCCACGAGAAAAAGAGAGAGTGCAGGGAATAGAAACAGATGCCCTAGTGTCTTTTTATGACCTTATCGTGGAAGTGACATACCATTACTTCTGCCAAATCCTACTGGTCACACAGACCCACCCTGTTACAACATGGGAAGGGGGTCACACAAGGTCTGAAATACAAGAAGCAAGGATCACGTGGACTATCTTGGAGGTTGGTTACCTCGCTGCTCAAGTGTTTGCGCCCTATGTCCCTGCTTATGTTACAATCCGGATGTAACTTAAAATATTAAGTGTGTCTCATCTTATGATTCTGTAGGACTGGTAAGACTCATTTCATGATGAAGATTTGGGGATGTGTGGTCACTTGTGCCCATGATTTTTTTTTTAATTTTTTAAGGTTTACTTATTTTTGAGAGAGAGAGAGACACAGCACAAGCAGGGGAGACACAGAGGGAGAGGGAGACAGATTTGAAGCAGTTTCCAGGCTCTGAGTTGTCAGCACACAGCCCAATGTAGGGCTCAAACTCACAAACCACGAGGTCATGACCTGGGCCGAAGTCAGACACTCAACCGACTAAGCCACCCAGGTGCCCCACTTGTGCCCAAGATAAGGCATGCTGTCTCTATCCGGACCAGTAGCATGTCAGCAGTTGTCTTTCAAAACCATTGAATTATCTGCAGCAGATGTAATAGACTTGCTTCAGAATCCCAACGTTCTGGGTATGATTCTCTTTATGAATGTTGTCTCATAGTCCATTTAATCATTGCTCACCACTGATACCACCAAAACCAAAGCGTCTGCCAGATTCAATGGTTCAAGGGGCAGAGCTGTTTGTATCACAGCTAGGGCCTGTTGCAGAACAAATTCCTGTGCCAGGTTCCACTAACAGCTGTTAGCCCTTTGCACACTTTTATATGGGCCAGAACATTTTCCCTAAATGTGTAATGTACTATCTCCAAAACTCTCAGAAGCCCACCAGGAATTAAGCTTTCTCCTTTGTAATAGGAGACGTGAAAAGTAATACTCTGTCTTCTAATTTGGAGATGTCCCAGCATTCCTCTGAAAATGATGATCTCCTCTATAACTGTATTTTTGGGGAGAGTCAGACAACTTGTCTCTTTAGGTCATAAGTATCCAGATAGAAAGAAATATATTTGAAAGCTGCACGCAAAGAACAAAATCTGAAGGACTGCATCTGCACCGGCCCTGATTTATATGAGTACATTCTAGACTTTTCTCAGATTCTGTAATGAGACAGAACTTTCATGGCCTATGAGAATGGATATATTAATTTTGCATGTGGGAAAGAGCATGAATCATCTTTGGGGGTCTGAGGGCAGACTGTGCTGGTCAGGTTCTAGTATGGCATCAATGATCCCTATATTCTGGTTTTAATCCTTTCATGTGGTCCCTTAACTAGTCTCTTGTGAAGTCACATTATATAGGGTTAACCTGTATAACCACTAGAATATTGCATAATTGATGGAGTGTGACTTCTGAGGCTAGGTCATAAAAGACAAGATGATTTTCATTTTTCCCTCTTGCCAAAGGCCAGAGAGGCACTGAGGCTTTATTTCAAGAGCCACTTAAGCCTGCCACCTTGGTAGCACATGTTCCAGCCGCAGTAAAACCTTTCAACAACAACGGCTCTGGACAACATCCCGAATACAGCTTTTTGAGAGGTCTTGAATTATGCACTTCAGCTACTCCTGAATTACTGAGCCACAGGAACTTGGGAATAATAAATATTCATTGCTCACAGATGCTAATTTGGTTAAACCTCAGCAGTCGATAGACAGAACCACCTAAACCTAGCTTGGAAACAAAACCAGTGGACTTTATACTCAGATGGACCATCTGTAATATTTGGTAGCACATCTAATTTGGAGATCTGGGGTTCAGCAGGACTTACTACACACATCGATCTATATTGATTGAAGACTCTTTCAATAGGTCTATGAGTTACCTGATCTACTGCCATTATAGATGTTAGTTAAATCAGAACTAGAGCTGGAATTATTTTTTTGGAATGATTTTTTTCTTTAAAATAGAAAGAGCCAATAAAGTTCTCTTTTTTATAGAATATGATGTCTGGGAGCTAGTCATAAAGCACAAGTTGAATTTCAAAGTTTCCTCTTTTTTTCCCCAAGGCCAAGAGAAAGTGAAAGCCAACTCTCAAAACAAATGGACAGAAAGGATATGGTTAAGCTTTAGATTATAAGGCAAACCTTTCAATATTGATAATGAATGTATAGGATATACATATATCCTGTGTGTGTGTGTGTGTGTGTGTGTGTGTGTGTGTGTGTAACCCTATAAGCAACATCACATATGATACTGAATTATTATGAATTTTTGCCCAAAATTCTCAGAAGGAATGTCATTTGGAGTCATAATTATGTAGCTTCCCCTATACTTAGGGGAATACTGTTACAGGCTAGAATGGAGTCATAGAGTCTTATAATTTTTATGTAGACAGATATCTGAAAGCAAAGTCAAAATCTGCAAAATTCTTTTGAAGGTTAAATCTGCCCAAAGCACCTTAGCTTTTTATTTTGCTTTCATTCTGTAAGAATGACACAGACCTTACCAAAAAAGACTTTGGTTTGTTTGCTTGAAAACAAAAGAAGTAATACATCTAAAATTCAATTTAAAGCATCTCAGGTAAGATTGGGATTTTGAAATAAGCATTTTATCACCAGGCCCAGAAAGCAGTGGAGACTCATACGTTGTGTGCTTATATATGAACAACAGAAAGCTAAAGTTTTCCTCTCTCTCCCTCATTTTCCGTTGAAGCAGCACAACCTGAGAAAAGAGCAGAATTGCCCATCACCCTACACATTGCAAGGTGATGAACCAGCCCACTGATGTGGGGCAAGTCCCGCCATTACTAGCTCACAACTGAGGGCTTAAGAAGACTACAAGTTAAAAGAGAAGAATTTCTTTGGAGAGGATTATTGGTGAGCTACGCGTATCTCAAACACTAGGAAGTGAACAGAAGCACTTTGCCCTCAAGGCAGTACAAACAGGGGATTTGTACCATGAATTCTAACACAATTCAAGTTTGCACCATGCCTAAGGAAAAAAAAAATTATTTGAGAGAGAGAAAGGGAGACACAGAATCCAAAGCAGGCTCCAAGCTGTCAGCACAGAGCCTCAGAGCCCAACGCGGGGCTTGAATTCAGGAACACTAAGCTGAAGTTGGACACCTAATCAACTGAGCCACCCAGGCACCCCAGAAACATAAGGCTAAGAGCCATACGCTTGGTGGAAGAGAGGAGGCGTGGCTCTGCATGGAGACAACTGTGCTTCCCTATAGGAAGGTGCCCATTTCCTTTGTATACTCTGTGTGTCACATGAGCCATACTGGGGCCTTTTCAAATTAACTACAAACAAGAGTAATTCATGCCGTGCATAAGGTGCAATAAGATGCTAGTGTGGGTTATTACACACATTAGTGTGTGTGTGTCCGTGTGTTTGGTGGGGGGAATGCACAGGCAGACATGTGTGTTCACTTTTGGGGGTAAGGGGGTAAAGGGCCACTTTTTAAATGGCCAGACAGAGAAGAGGCATTGATCTGTCAAAACTGCCAATTAAAAGAAGGAAGGAAGGAAGAAAGAAAGAGAGAAAGAGAGAGAGAGAGAAAGAAAGAAAAAAAAGGAAGAAAGATAAGAAAGAAAGAAAGAAAGAAAGAAAGAAAGAAGAAAGGGAGAGAGAAAGGAGGAACAAAGGAAGGGGAGAAAGGGAGGGAGGAAACAGATTAGCCATATCTAGAAGACATGTGAGCCAGATTGTTTTGTGCTAATTAATTTAGACCTTTCCTTCAATTACGACTTCTCTGCATCCTCAAAATTCCAGTACTGGGGTTGTAAGATACTGGCCAGGAAGTGGGAAGGAGTACAAGATAGAATAATTGAAAAGTCAGCCACACCCCTCTTCCCTCTTGGAGGCATCACAATCTAAAGGAACCTCAAACTGGCAGAGGGGTGCAGCTTTAATACTAAATGGCATGGAGTACTGAGATTAAGCTGGGATGGATACTCCCATTTCATTATCTAACAGTGGGGGGAAAATCACAGAATTGCCTTTATAACCAAATGTCAGGGGTGAATTAGTGCACTGATGAGGTTTGAAGATATGTGAGGCAGAGTGGGAAAAATAAAGTTCTTTTCTGATTCTACCTTAATGAGTACTCATATTACACAGAACAAAAATCTTAGGCACCACCAGACACATAATAGATGCTCCGGAAACATAGCCCTCATTGTTAGTTAACGCTCCAACTGCATATCTTTGTGGATATATAATTTCAACGTGTAAAATCAAGCATAATCTTTCTTTTTTTTTTTTTTTTGCCAAGGATGACTTGGATATTGGCATGAAAATGACCACAGGAAAATGTCGATGCTTTACATATACTAAACTGAGTCTTTCTTGTTTAAATGTATTTTTGTGCAGATGGAAAAGTGATTTTTCTTTTGGTTTGTATCTGTTTCGTAAAATGGGTATTAACTTTTTCATGGGACGAAACAAAATGTTATTTAATATAAATAAACATAATATGTTTGTTTATATTAAGTATAACAAAACAGAATATAGTACACACAGTGTATGTAAGTGTTGAGGAGTCTGGCTTCTGGCCAAAATCCTATGTGTGATCTTTTAGGCCTTACCATAGGCAAAGACACAGCATCGCGTCCTAGGCATCGTGGGGAAAAGTTACCCTCCACACAGTAAACTCGACACATAGCTAGTGCATTCTAGTCTCCGGGGGGAGTTTCAGTCAAGGACTCAAGCCTGCCAACACTAGCTAAGTTCATAAGTATGTTTGCATCTCTAGCCCAGGTTTTCTCCATCTGAAGCCTCCTTATCAGGGAGCCTTGGCTAAAGCACTTTTCTCCACTCTGATTTTGAGCTTGTCTAGGGCTGGCCCTTCCCCTCTCCATCTTCCGGCTCCTCAGGTCCCTGAAGGACCTTTGCAGACATTTTGTTCAATGCTCCTCAGCAGTAGGAAGGTTCAGCCCACCTATGCTGCCTGTCACCTGACCCTCTTCCATTACCATTCTGGGGTGGGGGGGCGGGAATGGAACACTAGGGAGCCTGGGCCTTTCCTTTTGGCCTCTTGCTTATACTGTTACAGCAAATGAATACAGGCGTGGTTGTTACTTTCAGTTTAGCTCATTATCCTGACCACTTCTATACCTGCTAAGCTCAACAGACACAGCTTTCATTATATTCTCAAAGGGAACTATTTTCACCAAAATGCTAAAGTATCTTGTTTGGTGAGTCTCGACCCATCGAGGAGCTTAGTTTTTGTGACAAGAATAAGAATGGATTTGATTAAGTCTCTTTAAATCACAATGTAATATGTTTTTCAAGATACTTGTTGAAAGAGTCAAGGAAGCCACAGATATAATGAACCAGGTTAAGAAGCATAAATAGTAAAGGCTTTGTTTCACATACTAGTGCATATGCACAGAGCTCAGTATTTTACAGATTACGTTTTATCTTATTTAAACAATAAAACAACTATGAGGTAGGTCTTGTTATTCTCATCTTATTAAAAAACGCAAAAAAAAAATTACAGAATTTAACATTATGTAGCCAATACGGTGTTTGACTCCAAAGTCATCTTCCTTAACCACACCGTTACTTCCCATAGTTGATAGAACTAATACTTCCCTCATTCTTAGACTCTTAAGAAATCATCCATGTTATAAAACCAAATTCAACCAGGGTATATCATTTGTATTGTAATTTATTTGAGCAGAATGGGCAGAATAAAAACTTACCACGGGCCAAGTATTCCTTACACTTTTTGTTTTCTTAATCATCACTCACTCAATTGCCTTCCATCTCATAAGCATTTTCTACTACACTTGATCATTTAGGCCTATCGTGTTCCCTAGAGAAGTGGGTCACTTTTCTTTTTTATTAAATCTGATGATTTGTTTTCCTGATACTAAATAATATTGTATACCCAACAAGATATCAGTTACCTTCAAAATCACATCCTGCTATAGCCACATAGTAATCTTCAAGGTCACCAATAAATTGATGTACACCACGAATTATCACTTTTTGAAAGTGGCATAGTTTCTGGTATGTTCTATCATAGGTCCTCTTCTCAATAAGTTTTAAAGTTGTAAAAATATTAGACACATGACTGTAAATGTAAATCACCAACACCTGTAGAAAGAAGTGATGTCTTGGTTTAATATATAAAGCCTGGGCATTGGAGTCAAACAATAATGTTAATTGTAACTACAGCCCTGAAGAGCTGCATGAGTTTGGAAAGGTATTAACTTCTCCGAGTCACAATCTCTTCACTATGAAAGAAGGATTTCTCTCCTTTTACAATTATTTTGAAAAAAAAAGTCTATATAATGTATCAAAAATGCCTGGCTCACCCTTTGGCAGCTAATAATATAAAGGTCAAACCATTTTTGACAGCTAGGCTTGTGTTAAGAGTTTCATACCTTTTATCTGATTTGATTTAAGCCTCACAGAAACATTATGAGCTAGAGACTTGTTTCAGGATGCATATCTTCGCATTTATTCATTTTCTGAAAAAAGGAATATGCACATTCCATTTCTAATGTTTTTATCAAGAGCTGTGCTGTGGACTGAATTGTGTTGCCCTCAAATTCATCATTGAAGCGCTGATCCCCAGTGTGACTGTATTTAGAGATGGGGACTTTGGGAGGTAATTATGATGAGATGAGGTCATGAGAGTAGGTCCTCTTAATGGGATTAGTGGCTTTATAAGAAAAAGTAGAGAGAAAGATTGTTCTCTCTGCCATTCAAGATACAGGGAGAAGGTGGCTGTCAACAGATCATAAAGAGGGCCTTCTGGTGAAGGTGCCTTCTTCTTGGTGCCTTGGTCTTGGACTTCTAGATCTTGAGCTTCGCCTCCGGAGCTGTCTGCTGTTTAAGCCACTGAGTCTTGGGGCGCCTGGGTGGCGCAGTCGGTTAAGCGTCCGACTTCAGCAAGGTCCCGATCTCGCGGTCCGTGAGTTCGAGCCCCGCGTCGGGCTCTGGGCTGATGGCTCAGAGCCTGGAGCCTGTTTCCGATTCTGTGTCTCCCTCTCTCTCTGCCCCTCCCCCATTCATGCTCTGTCTCTCTCTGTCCCAAAAATAAATAAAAACGTTGAAAAAAAAAATTTAAGCCACCGAGTCTATGGTATTATATTATAGCTGCCCACGTAGTTTAACACAAGCTAAAAGAAGTATCTTAAATATATTATTTAAAATAATAATTATTATCTGATTG
This sequence comes from Puma concolor, assembly GCF_028749965.1. Classification (NCBI taxonomy): domain Eukaryota; kingdom Metazoa; phylum Chordata; class Mammalia; order Carnivora; family Felidae; genus Puma; species Puma concolor. The sequence continues at coordinate 169,029,390 of NC_141670.1, read as the reverse complement.
CATAAGCTTATTCTAGCAATTGAATTTCAGTTATTATGTTCTATATGGTTTTCAACACCTACATCAAATAACCATTTCCTTTTTCTCTTATGCATTGCTAATTTCTAATAATGCCATCTAAAATAATCCCCTTATTTTTTCTTCTTTTCCCAGGAGACAAAAGTCTTTGAGAGCAGGGACTGTCTCCTTTCAACTTTTAATTCTTGTGTAACCTACAGCATTTACTCACTAACTAGGTAATTGAACTAATATAATATGTGGATGGAAGAAGATTAAGTTTTATTCCATATACTTTATACTACTTGATTTATATTCATTAGGAGAAGTGTGTATCACTTATTTTATTCTTAAAAATCTCATAACAAAATATATTATGGTATGAGCTCATTCTTATTCATACGTATATAGAGAGATAGAGACAATATATATATACATATATATATAGAGAGAGCATGTATATATATTCATATAGATTTATATACAGATACGTGCAGAAATATAACATGAACACACTTATACATCAAAGATAGCACCCTAATATGTTTGTGGGTGACTTTATCTCATAAATATTTATGTATATCTTTATTTTTTCAAAATGTGCTGCTTTTAATTCTATTTAAGATGATCATTAATATTCAGATTATTTTTTTGAAAAATGTTAACAGTCACCATTTTAATGAAGCTGTAAAATAATAATTAGACTCACAGAATTTCATCCCATAAATGCTAATCCAGATTACTTCAGGTCAACTGTCAAATTCAGTGACACTTAATTGATTCAAGGTTGTTTTAATCATATTTTATCGAGTTCAGTAGACATAAAAACTGAATGAAGCACAATGGGGATGTTTAAAATGCTTTGAGTGTTTACCAAATATTAATATCTCACCATGTTCTACTTTTTAGGAAATTAAAAAAGAGAGAAATGGCTTTTGTATCTAGGCCATGCTTCAGGCTAGAAGAGGCAAAGCATACTGTTATTTGAGAATTACATTTAGAGTACATTTTGAGGTCAATGTCATTAGATATTAATTTAAATTAGTTAATTCTTTAAAAATGTATTCTCTATAGGCATGTAATACTGAAAACATCTCATTTAAAATCTAGGCAATTAATTTAAAATAAAGCATTTTAAAAGAAATTCAATAATTAGCATACGTATTCTGTTTTCACTATATAATACAATTCTTTTCTTTTTTCTTTTCCTGTTTTAAGTTTAAATTTTAGTTAACATACAATCCAATATTAGCTTCAGGAGGTGAATTCAGTGATTCATCACTTACATACAACACTCAGTGCTCATCACAAGTGCCCTCCTTAATACCCATCACCCATCTAGCCCATCCCCCACTCACCTCCTTCCATCAACCCTCAGTTTATTCTCGATCTTTAAGAATCCCTTGTGGTTTGTTTCCTTCTCTTCCCTTCCACCTCCCCAATATGTTCATCTGTTTTGTTTCTTACATTGACATATGAGTGAAATTATATGGTATTTGTCTTCCTCTGATTACCTTATTTCACTTAGCACAATACATTCTAGTTCCATCTATGTCATTGCAACAGGCAAGGAAAAGCTCTCAGTTTTTCCCCATTAAGGATGACATTAGCTGTGGATATTTCATATATGGACTTTATGCTTTGAGGTATGTTCCATCTATCCCTATTTTGTTGAAAGTTTTTATCAAGAATTGGTGTTGTATTTTGCCAAATGCTTTTTCTGCATCTATTGACAGGATCATATGATTTTTATCTTTTTATTAATATGGTGTATCACATTGATTGATTTGCAAATATTGAACCAGCCCTGGATCCCAGGAATAAATCTCACTGGATCATGGTGAATAATTCTTTTAATATACTGATGAATTCACTTTGCTAATATCTTGTTGAGAAGTTTTGCATCCTGATTCATCAGGCATAATGGCCTGTAATTCTCCTTTTTAGTGGGGTCTTCATGTAGTTTTGGAGTCAAGGTAATGCTGTCTTTGCAGAATGAGTTTGGAAGTTTTCCTTCTATATCTAGTTTTTGGAACAGTTTGAGAAGAATAGGTATTAACTCTTCTTTAAACATCTGGTACCATTCCCCTGGGAAGGCATCTGGCCCAAGACTCTTGTTTGTTGGGAGACTATTGATTACACATTCAATTTCTTTGCTGGTTATGGGTCTGTTCAAATTTTCTATTTCTTCCTGTTTCAGTTTTAATAGTTTGTGAGTTTCTAAGAATTTGTCCATTTCTTCCAAATTGCCCAGTCTGTTGGCATATAACTTTTCATAGTATTCTCTTATAATTGTTTGTATTGCTGTGGTGTTGGTTGTGGTCTCTCCTCTTTCATTTGTGATTTTACCTATTTGGGTCCTCTCTCTTTTCTTTTTGATAAACCTGTGTAGGGGTTTATCAATTTTATTAATTCTTTCAAAGAAGCAGCTCTTAGTTTCATTGATCTGTTGCACTGCTTTTCTTTTCCTTTCTTCTGCTGGTTTTAGGCTTTATTTGCTCTCCCTTTTCTAATCCCTTTAGGTTTAAGGTTAGTTTATGGATTCAGGAACTTTCTAACTTCTTGAGATAGACCTGAATTGCAATGCTCTTCCCTCTTAGGATTGCCTTTGCTACATCCCAAAGGTTTTGGACTGTCACATTTCATTTTCATTTGAGTCCGTGTATTTTTTTTTATTTCTTCTTTAATTTCCTGGTTAATCCATCCATTCTTTGATAGTGTGTTTTTTAACTTCAATGTATTTGAGGGCTTTCCTATTTTTTTTTCTTGTGGTTGGCTTCAAGTTTCATAGCATTGTGATCTGAAAATATGCAAGTAATGATCATGATCTTTTTTTACTTGTTGAGGGCTGATTTGTGACCCAGTATGTGATCCACTCTGGAGACTGTTCCATGTGCATTGGAAAAGACTGTGTATTCTGTTGCTTAGGATGAAATGTTCTGAATATATCTGTTAAGTCCATCTGTCATTCAAAGCCATCGTTTCCCTGTTGATTTTGTGTTTAGGTGATCTGTCCATTGCTGTGAGGGGCGGGGGTTAAAGTCCCTGCTATTATTGTATTATTATCAATGAGTTTCTTTATGTTTGTTATTAAATAATTTATATATTTGGGTGCTACAAGTTGGGCATAAATATTTAAAATTGTTAAATCTTGATGGATGGACCCCTTAATTGTGATATAATGTCTTTATTAAGCTCTTGTTACAGTCTTTGTTTTAAAATCTAGTTTGTCTCGAGCTCGCTTCAGCAGCACATATATTAAAATCTAGTTTGTCTGATATAAGTATAGCTACTTTGGCTTTCTTTGGATGCATGATAGATGGTTCTCCATCTTCTCACTTTCAATCTGCAGGTGTCTTTACCTCTAAAATGAGTCTCTTGTAGGCAACATATAGATGGATCTTGTTTTTTTGTTTGTTTGTTTTTAATCTATTCTGATACTCTATGTCTTCTGATGAGAACATTTAGCTCATTTACATTCAGAATGATTATTGAAAGATATGAATTTAGTGTTATTGTGTTACCTGTAGACTTGATGTTTCCAGTGGTGCTACATGGTCCTTTCTGTCTTTGTTGCTTTTGGTCCTTTAAAAAATTTTGTTTTAATGTTTATTTATTTTTTAGAGAGAGAGAGGGAGAGAGAAAGCAGAGAAGGAGCAGAGAGAAAGGGAGACACAAAATCTAACGCAGGCTCCAGGTTCTGAGCTGTCAGCACAAAGGCTAACACGGGGCTTGAACCCATGAACCATGAGATCATGACCTGAGCTGAAGTCAGATGCTCAACAGGCTGAACCACCAGGCACCTCAACTTTTGGTCTTTTTGTCTTTTGTCCACTCAAAGAGGTGTCCTTAAAATTTCATGTAGGGATAGTTTAATGGTCACAAACTCCTGTAGTTGTTTGTTTGTTTGTTTGTTTGTTTGTTTTGTTTGTTTGTTTTGCCTGGATAACTCTATCTTTCCTTTTATTTTGAATGACAGTCTTGCTGGATAGAGTGCTCTTGGCTGCATATCTTTTCCATTCAGCACGTTAAATATATCTTGCCATTCCTTTCTGGCCTGCCAAGTTTCTGTGGACAGATCTTCTGTGAACCTGATGTGTCTTCTCTTAAAGTTTAAGGACTTTTTTTTCCCTGCTGATGTTGGGATTCTTTCTTTGCCTGTGTATTTTGTGAATTTGACTATGATATGTTTTGATGATGGCTGGACTTTGTTGAATTTAATGGGAGCTCTCTGTACTTCTTGGATTTCTGATGTCTGTGCCCTTCCCGAGATTAGGGAAGTTTTCAGCTATAATTTGTTCATATGAAACTTCTGCCCCTTTTTCTCTGTCTTCATCTTTTGTGACTCCTATGATTTGAATGTTATTATGTATTAATAAATCACTGAGTTCTGTAAGTATGCCATTGTGATCCCTGATCTTTGTTTTCCTGTTCTCTTCAGCTTCATCATTTTCCATAATTTTACCCTTTGTATCACTAATTTGCTCCTCTGTCTCATCCATCCTCGTTTTTATGGCCTCCATTTGTGTTTGCAACCCAGTTATAGCATTTTTAATTTTGGCCTGGCTAGATTTTAGTTACCTTGCCCTGCAGAAAGGGATTCTCTGGTGTCTTCTGTGATTTTTCAAGCCCAGCCAGTATCCATAAAATCGCTATATTAAATTCTAGTTCAGGCATCTTACTTATAACTGCATTGACTAAATTCCTGCCTGTCATTTCTTCCTGTTCTTTCTTTTGAGGTGAATTACTCTGTGTTGTCATTTTGGAGGAAGAAAAGAACAATAATAATAATAATAGAATAAAATACAAATTTAAAAATTTTAAAAATCAAATAAAAGAAGCTAGATCCTAAGTGTGTTTTGTGTGGTTGTTACAAGAAGTTTGATAGAAAAAAAAAGGAGAGAAAAGAGTAAAGAAGAGAGAAAAAAATTAAAAATTAAAAAAATAAAACAATTAAATTTAAATTAAATGAAAAACAAATACTTGGCTCTTTATGTATCCAAGAAACAAAATAAAATAAAAATAACATCAGCGAAAACAAAAACTAAAGCAACAACAGCAACAACAACAAAACGAACAAACAAAAAAACCTAATTGAAACTAGATCCAGTTTCCCCTAGAGCTGAAACTTTGCAGTAGTCTATGGTGAGTAGACTACGATAGTGGAAGGGACTTGTGCTGGTCTTCTGAGGGAGGGGTATGCTTCTCTGATTCTTGGGCCAACCTACCCTCGTGGAGATGTGCCTGGAGGGCACAGTGGGATAAGGCTTGGTGTAACAACTCTGTTCTCCACTTGGTGGCACTGTTTTACTTACTGAGGTATATCAGTGTTGGTGGGCTAATGGTGAAAATGGCATCACCTCACATTCTAGTCTCCAGAGTGGGAAGTTCACACCCTCACAGACATGTGATTGGTCACCCACCCTTTGTCCCCTGTTTCTGTCAGCTCCCCACCCTCCCCCTGTTTGTGTCTGAGCTGTCCATCTGCCAAGTGGTGCCTCTCTCCAGAGTGCCTCTCAAACACAGCTTTGTTTCAAAACCTCACACCTCAGAGACCCCTGTGGTTCAGACCCTTAGTGATCTGGGGGAGGTTCTCGCTGTGCTATGGCCAGGGCCAGCTTGTCCCTGAAAACACTGTGTAGCACAGGCTCAGAATTTGTGGTAAATTGCAACATACAGCCAGCACCAGGGTTTGCTATCCTCAGGAGGTGTCTTTGTTCTTATATGAGTAAACATGGCAGCTTGATGGTGCCTGCCAGGTCCTTTGCACTCCAAGCAGGGGATCTGCTTCTCCCTGTGCAACCCACAGGATCCTCAGTTGGCACTGCCCACTCCTGGGGGCTTTGCCTGCTTTCTCACCAGAGCACTGCCAGGGGCTGACTCTGAAATTTCTAACTCTGTGCTCCACTATTTATAAAAAACAAAACAAAACAAAAAAACCCAAAACTGGCTATATTAAAACCCTCTCTTTTTTTCCTTGTCAATGGTTTCGGGGGACAGTTTTCTTGTGCAGTCCCCTGTGTATGTCTTCATTCTGTCTCTCTAGCTGCTTTCAGGGGTAGTGCTTTCTTGCACAAACCTGATTTGTTGCTCTCTCCTTCTGTCTTTCTCCTCTCTGAGAAAATGACTCCCTCTCCTTTTTGGCACCGTGGCTCTTCTCTTCTCCAAGCCACCTCTCTGCACCATGTACCTGCCACATTCTCTCCTTCAAATTATGCAGATTTCTCTGTTAATCCTCAGATCTATTTCCTAGGTGTTCAAAATGGTTTGATGTTGATCTAGGTGTGGGAGAGGGATAAGATAAGCCCAGCCAGGGTCCCCTTACTACTATGCCATCTTAACTCTTCCACAAATATTTTTCAAGAATATATAAATAAATAAAAATGTTGAGGCATTTATCACACCCTTTGAGAATAATTTAAATTATAAATTCAATTTAAAGAAACAATATAGTATTTTGGATAAGAACACAAAATCTAACAAGAATCTAACAACAAATATCAAGTTAAGCACTTGTTAACTATGTGGCATCGAACAACTTTCCTTACTCAACTTTTCTTTAGTTTTTTGTTTTATTAGGCAAGATTTTAATTTTTCTGGAACTCAAGTGTCATCATTTGTGAGATGGTAATGATATTTACCTATTTACCTCATGGGTTTCTTTAGATATTTAAATGCATTTGAATATGAAAGCAGTTAGAATAGTAGCCGGCACTGGGGAGCCTGGGTGGCTCAGTCGGTTGAGCTTCCGGCTTTGGCTCAGGTCATAATCTCACAGTTTGTGGGTTCGAGCCCCGCATCAGGCTCCGTGCTGACAACTCAAAGCCTGGAGCCTGCTTCAGATTCTTGTCTCTCTCTCTCTCTCTCTCTGATCCTCCCCTGTTCATGCTCTGTCTCTGTCTCTCAAAAATAAATAAATGTAAAAATTAAAAAAAATTTAAAAAAAGAATAGTAGCTGGCATATAATGTGACCTAAATGCATATCCACTTCTTTATGATTATGAACCTATCAGTGTTTAAATCTAAGGTTAAAAATCTTACCTTTCTTTACTTTTGTGATTGGTTCTAAATTGTGTCTGGTTCTAAATATTCATGCTAATAATACCAGAAATATTCTGCCAGAAATGTTTTTTTAGAGGGTTTGCTTTGAAGGATTGGTGTCAGTGTATGATTGATTCATGTGCTACTGAACTAAAGCTTTTGATGTACTTGTCAATCTCATTTGAATCTTATCAATTTTTCTGTCTTAAATATGGATAAACAAAATCTGTCTTAAAGAAAAATAATGTAAGTTTACATCTCATTCCGTGATGATTCTCTTCACTGATCTTCAATGTGGTAAGAAATACTAAAAAGACTTTTCTCATAACATTTCCCAGTCCTCTCTGTCCTTACCCATACTCAATTTATTCAGCTATTCTGCTTTGACAAAACATTCTATAGCATTAAACAATTTGGGATGGCAGGACAGAAGTGCCATAAATGGATCCATAACACACAAACAAATTCAGCCTTGAGACTTACTCTTCTCTGGACATGAATTTCACTCTTCCGTGTGGTTCTTTTGGAAAGTTCTAACCCTTTATACACCCATTGCTGACTCTCTTCCCAAAAAATACTCTTTTTTTCTTTTTTAAGATCCTATGATGTCTCAGCTTCTTTAATAAAGAGTTTTTATTTCTCTAGATTTTTAGTTGCCTCTTTTTAGTCCTGCTCTCAAGGTCCTTGGTCCACAAACCTATTTGAGGACATAAATATTTTATATAATTACAATTATAACTAGATTCGTTTTAATAGCTGTCCAACCTCACCCAAGTACATATATCAAATTATACATATGTTCTTATTCTCTATTGGCTCTCTGAATGTCAGAATTCTGTAGTAGTTTTACTAGTTTTCTGGAAATTTAGTTGGAAAGATTGACTGAACAAGGACTTTGATTATACTGGCATTGCTTTTGCAATTGCCTTTGCTCATTCTATAGAATAAGAGTTGACTTGACTCATATATAAGCCCAATGCTCATTTGAATGGTGCCAGGATAGCTCAATTTCTACAAAATGTCTTGACTTGGGCATCAGACTGTACTTGGTCATCCCAACTTTCTCAGGATTCCTCATCCCCAGCCTCCCCCAGTTTGTCTCCACTTAAGATATAGGCAGATGCCCAGATGATGCATGTCTGTTTCCAGGGAGTCTAGAGCAGTATTATATTTGCTTTTCTCTTTGCATTCTTTATCATAAGCCCTGATTCACTTAAGCATTCCTTTACTGTACTGAAGAACCAACACTCAAATAAAATACAAACAAATTGAAACCAAATATTGTTTTGGTTGAGCCTAGGTGGCTCAGTTGGTTGAGCATCTGACTCTTGATTTCAGCTCAGGTCATGATCTCAGAGTTGTGGAATTGAGCCCTGCATAAGGCTCTGCACTGGGCATGGAACCTGCTTGAGATTCTCTCTCCCTCTCCCTCTCCCTCCCTCTATATCTCTCTCTCACTCTATTTCTCTCTCTCTCTCTGTCTCTCCCTCTATCCCTATACCCATCTTGCATGTTCTCTCACTCTAAAATAAAACAAACAAAAAATAATATTGTTCTTCTTAGGGCTTCCTCTCAAATGTTAATTTTCCTCAAGGAATAATGGATAATTATGAATGATTGGAAAAGAGTCAAATAGATGAAAAGTGAGAAAGAAAAGTTTAATGATTAATAGTTCAAAGTATTATTTGCTATACAATCATGTATGTATCTATCATTATGCCTATCCTGTGAACTCTACCAGGTTAGAAAGTGTATATTTGCATATCACAACTAGCACAATGCTGGGCTGGCCATGGGAAGACACAAGGATACCTGCATTTGATGAATAAAGTTAATCTGCTTTCGTCAAATTTTATGCTTAAATATATATTCATTCTTCCATTTGAACTTTGGAACATTTTTTAAACATTTTAAAAATAAGACAGAGCTGACCTGTAAAGGTAATCACAGACCTAAAAGCCTTATGATTCAAAGACAAGGAACATCTTCATCAAATTCTATAATAAATTAAGCTCAGTGGAAAAGCTGTTGACTGCTGTCTTCTCCTGCGTTTTCAAGAAGACAAAAGTTTTAATTAGTGGAACCTTTGGCAGCTATTTCTCCCAATGATGGTTTTCATTGTTATGTCTGATTGTCTTGTCCTCTCATGCTTAGCTGACACTAAGATGGTCATTGCATTCATTCAGAGCTCTTACCCCTCCTGGGACTTCCTCTGTCCATAGTTTACTCATCGGTTGTCTTCCTTCTTTCTTTGTTCTATCTTTCCATCTGTCTATCTGTCTCTCTGTCTCTCTCTTTCTCTGTACACACACACACACACACACACACACACACACACACACACATACACACACCCTATTCATCCTGGTTCTGTACAAACTTCTGTTTAATACAAAAAGAAAATAATTATTGTAATGTAGAAAAACAATTACATTTTAGTGATATTATGTATTTTTCTGGTCTCTCACCAAATCTGACATCATGATCTAGAATGGGAGAGGAACTTTGAACTGATTTAGTGCAATCTCCATCTATACATTGTTACAAAGTATAATAACAAGGGCCAAATGATTCACTTGTATTATACATAATCTTCATAACAACCCAAGATAATATTATCAAATGTTACATATAAGAGAATGAAGCCCAAAGAAGTAACTTCTACAGTACGACCTAGGTAGTAGTTGTTGAGTCAGTATCTAATTTAATACTATTTGAATCTGAAGTCCATTGCCTTTCTATGAGGTTAGATGGCATTTGTTTAATGCACGTCCTAAGTGTTGGACATTTTTGGTGATGCAAAAGGCATTAAGTGGCAACTGTATACATTTTTAACATCTTTGTTAGAAAGGTCTTCCCTGTCTTGACTAGGATCTTGCCAGGTATTTTGCCCTCTATAGCTACATTTTCATGTCAGTGCCTCAAACACTTCAAGCTAGCTATTTGACCCAAAGTACCTCCCTTAAAAAAAAATGTTTTGTCATAAGAAATGATGTCCAGATCCCTTCCCTCCTGATTTGTACTGATGTTTTCTGGCTAGCTCTAGATTGATTTGTGGCTTCTTATTTCTAGGACCAGTGGTAAGAGGGACAGTGTAGCAACTGGGCTTTGTACAGACTGGGAAAAGATGCTCAAAGGTTTTGAGTGCTTGTTTGAGGAAAGTGGAGAACAGTAATTTAGATTATTGCCCTTCAAAAAAAAATGTGCAAGCATTAACATTGTGCTTAGGCATTAACATTTCATTAAAAAAGAGGAACCTAATGACTAGGGAATGACGAGGGAAATTTAACATGTATGACTACAGCGTCACAATAATTTGAATTAAGATAAATAATAAAGTTATAAAATGTACTTACAATTCTCCATTCAAGTCAAATTTCCACTTTTATTTCTTACATAAAGAAAAATAAATATTTTATATGATTTTTCTCTTTGTCTTACAATGAATTTTACTGAAGTAAATATGCATATGATAAATCATACAACTTTTGGTGGAAAGTTTGACAAATGTATACTCTAGTATGACCACCTCATTTCCTCATACCTGTCTGCACTTAATCTTACCCAACCATCTGCCTTGGTAACTATTAATCTAATTTCTTTCACTATATATTCATTTTGCCAGTTTTAAATATTTATATAAATGGAACCATACAATACTCTGTGGTATCTGTCTCCTTTCTGTCAGCAAACTGTATGTGAGATTCATTCATGTTGTTATATTTATGAGTTGAGTATTCCTTCTTATCACTGAGCTGTATTCCTTTGTGTTAACTTCCCACAACTTGTTCATTATTCACCTGTTGATGGAATTTGAGTTGATTACACTTAGAATATTGTGAGTGATGTTGTTACAAAAAATTAGGTATAAGACTTTTTGTGGACTACGTTTATAAGTCTGATAGGTACATGTGTGGCAGTAAAATGACTGCTTATATAGTAACTGCCTGACTAACTTTATAATAAACTTCCAAACTGGTTTTCAAAGTAGGTGTACAAATTTTGCACGCTGATCAGCATTATAAGTGGACCAAATTTCTCCACGTCCTTGCCAACAATTTTTATTTTGGCAGCTTTTGCATGTGTGAAATGAAAATTGCATTGAACTTTAATTTCATTTTCCTGCTTTATAATGGTTTTGAATATATTTTTAAGCACTTTATTAAGTTATGATTGAAATTCAGAAAGCTGTGTATATTTAATGTATACAAATCTGATGAGTTTGGAGATATGTATAAGTCTTTGAAACTATCACCACAGTCTATGCCATAAACATATTTCATCATCTCTGAAAGTTTTCTCTCATCCTCTTTAATCATGTTTATTATTTTTTGTGATAGGATTAAAACATAAGATCCACCTTCTTAACAAAGTTTTAAGTATGTAGGCTCTATGCTATACAGTAGATCTCTAGGACTGTCAGCATGGAGTCTGACACAGGGTTTGAAATCATGAGCCATGGCATCATGACTTGAAGCCGAAATCAAGAGTCAAGACACTCAACTGACTGAGCCACCCAGGTGCCCCTATTCAACTTTTTATTAGTGATCTGTACGAATCCGTTATATATTCTAGACACATGTCCTTTGTCTGATATTTTCAATCTGAATATTCTCTCATCTATAGCTGGCTTTTATATTCTTTTATTGGTGTCATTTGAAAAGAATTCTTTTTAATTTTTACAAAGTCTAATTCATCATTTTTTTAATGGTGTTTTATGTGATGAGAATAATTTTCCTGTTCCAATTTTGCAAAGATATTTTTCTTATGTTTTCTTCTGGAAGTATTTCGGATGTCACTTTTATGTTTACGTCTATGACCAATCTAGAGTTAATTTTTGAGTATAGTGTGAAGCTGGGACTGAGGTTATTTTATTATTATTATAATATTTTCAATGTTTATTTATTTTGGAGAGAGACGGAAATAGAATGCGAGTGGGTTAGGGGCAGAGAGAGAGGGAGACAGAATCCAAAGCAGGCCCCAGGCTCCCAGCTGTCAGCACAGAGCCAGACACAGGGCTTGAACTCATGAGCTGTGAGATCATGACCTGAGCCGAAGTCAGAGGCTCAACTGACTGAGTCACCCATGTGCCCCATATTTTATTATTATTATAAAAATTCAATTATTTTATCCATTTGTTGAAGAATATTCTTTTTGAAAAGAGTATCCTTTCTCCTCTGAATTTCCTTAGCATCTTTTTGGAAAATCAATTGGTCATAGACATGTGACTCTATTTGAAGGTGTACTATTCTGTTTCATTGATCCGTATCTCCTTTCACCACTGTATCACTGTCTAAATGTTTGCAGTTTTATAGTCTTGAAATTGGGTTGGGTAAATCCTTCAACTTATTTTTCAAGTTCTTTTTAGCTATTCCAAATCTATTGAAATTTCATCTGAATTTTGCTACCAGCTTATCAGTTTCTCCAAAAATAATCCTGTTATGGTTGTATAGCATCTATAAGCCAATTTGTGGAGAATTTACATCTTAACACTATTGAATTTCCCAATTCATGAATATGGTATAAAAATATTCAATATCTTACCCTTAATATGATGCTATCTGATATTTTAGTAGAAGTTCTTTACAATTTGAGGAAGCTATCTTCCGTTCTAATTTTCTTAGTGATTTTATCATGGATATTGAAGAATTTAGGTTTAATTTTATAATGAGTGTGTTGAATTTTGTTTCGTCCATTAAGATGATCATATGTACTTTTATCTCTTATTTTGTTAAAATGCTGACTTACATTGATTAATTGTCAAATGTTTAACCCTTTTCATTCCTGGGATAAAACTCACTGATTCATAATATTATCAATTTTACATATTGCTGTATTTTATTTGATAAAATTTTGTTGAAGATTTTTGCAGCTATATTCTTTAGGTATATTCTTTAGGTCTCTATTTTATTTTTGTAATGTATCAGGCTTTACTATCAGGATTATGCTGACTTCACAGTGAGCTGAAGTGTGTTCCTTCCTCTGTTTTATGAAAGAGTTTGCATAAAAGTTTGCCTGAAATTTTTCCTAAATTTTATTTCGGCACTCATGAGTGATAATAAGAGATTGTACTTTTTTTCCCCCATTTAAATAAAGATCCTAGTTTTTTAATAGATATGACTATTTATTTTTTTGTGTTTATTTATTTATTTTGAGAGAGAGAGAGAGAATGTACACATGCACTGGGGAGGGACAGAGAGAGAAGGAGCAAGAGAGACTCCCAAGCAAACTCTGCGAGCCAATGCAGGGCTCGAACTCATGACCTGAACCGAAATCACTGAGTCTGATGCTTAACCAACTGAGCCACCCAAGCACCACTCCCAATTCTTTTAAGTTTATTTATTTATTTACTTTAGCAATCTCTACACCCAATGTGGCGCTCAAACTGAGGATCTGGAGACCAAGAGTCACATGCTCTTCCAACTGAGCCAGCCAGGCACCCCTACATGACTTTCATTTTTAAATGTGTTCTTGAAGTATGCTTGTTAAATTTGTTTTTTAAACAAATGTGTCCATGTCAACTAAATTGTTGAACATATATTATTAAATCTTTCATCACAATTCCTTAATTTGCATAACATCTATAGTGGTCATTTCTACGCCATCCTTGATATTGGTAGTATAATTTTTTCTCATTTTTCTTTGTTGGAATGCATGAACTTCATTGTTTTGGTTTTTTTTTTTTTTTTTTCAGAAAAAAAAAACTTTGGCTTATGAACTGTTTATAACTTTTCTATTTCCTTAATTTTTGTACCTCTCATTATGATAAGTAGTGTCTGTAAAAACATGTAAATAAATTTTGTTGTTAGTTTTGATCAGGTGTTCTCTAGCCTTACTCAGTTTTGTTTACTTATTTTACTACTCGGAAATGCATGTTAAACTCTTTCACTTTGATTGTCAGTTTTTCCTTTTTCCCTTTATTTTGTATGTTTTTTTCAGTATTTTGAAGCTTTTCACAAATTATGTCTTCCTGATGATTGATGCATTTATCATTGTAACATATTGCTTTCAGTTTCTCAAAGTCAACTTTAAGTTTATTTATTTATTTTGAGAGAAGGAGAGAGAGAGAGAGAGAGAGAGAGAGAGAGAGCAAGCACATGCATGAGTAGGGGAGGAGCAGAGAGAGGGGAACAGAGAAAATCCCAAGCAGGCTCTCCACTGTCAGCACAGAACCTGATATGGGACTTGATCTCACAAAACGTGAGATAATGTTCTGAGCCGATATCAAGAGTCAACAGCTTAACCAACTGAGCCACCCAGGCACCCTTCTCAAAGTCTACTTCTTATTACTGTACTATACTTCACATAAACTTCCATGTGTGTTTGTTTATATTTTATATATCTTTTCATATCTTTCACTTCATCCTATTTTTGGTTTTACATTTCATTTTATTTTATTATATTTTAATTTTTATTTATTTTTGAGAGAGAGAGAGAGAGCACAGGCAGGGGAAGGACAGAGAGAAAGAGGGAGACACAGAATCCAAAGCAGGTTCCAGGCTCCAAACTGTCAGCACAGAGCCTGATGTGGGGCTAGAACCCACAAATAGTGAGATCATGACCTGAGCTAAAGTCAGCCACTTAACCAACTGAGCCACCCAGGCACCCCTGCTTTTATATTTTAAAGTACAAATGACAAAGACTTTTTCCTCGACCAAACTTAGGATTCTCTGAGCCCTCTTCTTGATTACGCCTCAGCATCAGTGGCTGACCTGCTCTTGACCTGTCCAACCCAGTTTTAGCAAAGAATCTTGCAAAGTCAGTTTACCAAGAATCCTCCCACCCTTGATATTTGATCAAGTTCATCACCCCCAAGGTTGATGTCTGTGTCTTTGCCTTGTTGTTAACAATAATCCAATTCATCAAGAATCTCTTTACCCTTTATGTCTTCTTAGCAATTTTCCTTCCACTGATCCCTCATTCTGCACATTGGCTATAAATCCCCAGCTGTCCTCACTGTATTCAGACTTTAGCTCAGTTCTATACCAACGTCTCTCTCCCATACTGCAGCAGATCAAATAAAATCTGTTTTACCAGTGCAGTCAAGTGTCTGGTATATATTCATCTGTACCTCTTGTATCATAGAAAGTTTATAGTAAGGACTTACTTCTGCATCTAGTCTGATACTCTTTGCCCAATTAAAATTGGAGAATTTAGTCCATTTGCAATATACTTAAAATTACATATTACATTCGGTTTTCCATTTAACTGCTCTACTTTTATTTCTCAGTTGTTACTTTCTTGACATCTTTTTAGTTATTTTTTTCTTCAATATTCCATAGCAGTTCCTATATTGGCCTTTTTATCTTTATCCTATCTATCCACCCATCCATCCATCCATCCTTATATCGATACTTTTTCTTGATCACTTAGGTATTTCATCATGCATTGTTAACTTATTAGAATCTACTTAGAATTAATAGTGTACCATTTATTCCCACATCTCACTTCACTTAGGAAACTACACATTTCATTTCTCACTTCATATAAAATCTTCACATTTGTAGCACTTGCAAACTATACTTCTATTACCCTCACACTCTTTTTGCTATTATAATCATGCAATTCATTTGAATATTTGCTATAAATTTCATTTTTAATGCTGTCGTTTTTATTTAAAATTTAATTATCTTTAAAGGAAATTACATGCAGAAAAGCAATTTGATTTAAAAGTAAATTCTATCCATTAATAGATTCTTTTAAATTCTACTCATTAATAGATTCTTTTAAAAAGAAATCCAGAGGTACATTTTTTCTGTACAAACCGGTTACAAAATGCTCAAGTGTTGCTTATGCATTTAATATTCAGTTTTTAACTTTGTAAACCACATCTGAGAGACTTGGCACTTCTTTATCGGGTGTTTAATTTATTTTTATTCCATTTTGGTTAAGAGGAAGTAAAGATTTTCTGGTATTCTTATTCACTTGTTACATTTGTATGAGGTTCTGATTGCCAGTTTCTCAGATAACAAATGACGAGGCAGAATTCTCTAAATCATTAAAGTTTTTAAACCTAAGGCTACAGCTTGAATACATTATTGAATTCTTTAATATCCTTATAGCTAACAGATTGACATTGGCACATTTGGCATGCTTTGTTTTTTGGATTTTCTTTTTCATTGAATATTTACTTGGCAAGGTACAGTATAATTTTACAGACTTGCATCAAGTTTATGAATAAAGAAACATTTAGAAAAAAATTTTAATTTAATTTAATGATATATCATTCCTGGTGACTTTCTTTTCTTTCTTAGGTCTGATATTTCATTTTATGTCATTTTTTAAAGAACTTCTTGTTGTGAAGTTTTGCTGGTTACTAATTCTCTCACTTATCTGATAATCTTCATTTAAAAATCACTTTTTTAAAGAATACTTTTATTGGGTGTAGAATTCTGGATGGCTTTTTTTCCTCTTTCCACACTTTAAAGATGTCTTATCATGGTATTCTGGCCTATACAGTTTCTGATGAGAAGTTTGTGTATTGTCTCTTTTTGCTCTGGTTGTTTTCAAGACTTACTCTCTATTTTTGGTTTTAAGCAGTGGAAAGATGTGCCTGTGTGTCATTCTTTTAATCTGTCTTTCTCTGGTGTTAGTCGAGGTTCTTGTGTCATTAAATATCATATGGGTGAGGAATTCTTACTACTTCTAAGTGGGACATCAGACTTCATTGTTTCACAACTCTGTTGTTAAGGTCAAAACTTTCCATTTTTGTGTTCTAACACTAATTATCTACAGCATAACACTAGCTACCACAGTGAATATTAACACTTTTAAAAACAATAATTTGAATCATCTAGATTTGAAATTAGTCTTAATCACAAATTGTTTAAGCAAAAGAAAGATGAATAATGTCCAAGACTGAATAGGACTTATTCCTCCTACGTGTTCCCAGAGCCTCTTGTACCTAAAGTGGTCACAGCACTTATGTGGAAATGTATTGTTTCTACTTTTTTTAAGTCTTTATATCTCTTTGACAAATTTCACAGTAAAAAAGTTACAATGAGAAACTATGACTTTTTCTTTATTGTATTATCAGTAAATATAATCGAAGGAGACATTAGGCATTCAAGGACATGTTGTTGATTGAATTAGCAAATGAATGAATAGGATGCCATACTTTTCTAGCTCATAACTGTGTAATCTAGGGCTCTGCCATTACCAATGTGGGAAAATAAACTATAATCAGACATATGACACTTTTCTCAAGAAAGCCCTTTTTATCTTGCCATGCAATCAAGGGTACTATATGTCCCCATTTTTGCCAGCCAATTATACAGAATATTTTTTCTTGCTTTTCATATTTAGCTCTGTGTGTAAGAGATGATATTAGCATCCAACTATTTATTCTTGCTATTGAACTAGAAAACAGATAGCCTTTTGTGACTGTTCTCAGGGTCTATTCTCTGACTCTGGGAAGAAATAAGTGGCACTATCAACAGGTGGGTAAGAGAGTCTCTGAGCCCCCAAATTATTAGTATTCTATCTACGTCCTTGTTAAAAAATTCGCAAAAGCCTTATTCTCCTATGAAGTGATCAGGGACTGCATCTTCAAGAAATGTATCCTAGCTGCATCCCCAACCATATTGCTCCCTTAAAGCCTCCCTCCATCCCCATTCAATAAAGCAATAAAAACATTCTGGAACAGCCTGTAGCACCAAGTGAGCTATTTTCTTGTCTGCTCCAATTCCCAAAACACTGCTAGAATTCTTTTTCCCCAATCCCAATCATGTTCTGAACCCCTGGGAATGGGATTGGAAAACATTAGTATGAAACATGGTCGATGCCTACAGTTTAGTAATTCGAAATTTTGGCTGAACTTATTTTTTGTGAAAGTGTGATAAATTATCATACAGTAAGGTAAGGTCAATGAATGACTTTTTCTAAAGGAGTGTGTAGTTAAATATCCATTTTGCTATGATGCATTTTGGGTTCTAATATGTTTTTAAAAATGATTAGTAGAGAAAAACGTCTTCATATTAAAATATTTTAATTCACTTATGAAATGAATAAGTCATGGGGATTAAAGGTCAGCACAGGGAATATAACAATTATATTATAATAGCATTGTGTGGTGAAGACAGTAGCTGCACTTGTAGTAAGCATAGCGTAACATGGAGTTGTTGAATCACTGTGCTATGTATCTGAAACTAATTGTGTCTCAACTAATTTTCAACTAAAAAGTGTAAAAAAGATAATAAAAATAAATAAAATGAAAGATTTAAGATTGTATTTATGAAAAATACAATGATGCAAAATTAAGTTAAAAATATGAATTAAAGATAAATTCTGAAATTGCAGTATCTGGGTTTTTTTTATTATTTCACAGAAAATAATATTCAGAAAATAAACTTTTATGTATGAAGGAATATGAAAAATGTATAATAATTTCTTACATGACTTGTAAGTTATAGCTCCAAAACAGGAAAACTGACATTACGTTTGGAAATACTAGATCCTAAAAATGTGAGTAGATCCTAAAAATAAACTTTTTTGTGTGTTTCTTCAAATTTAGCATAGATTGCATCTTCGAAATAAATATGTAGCAGTATGGTGGGCCAGAAGAATCAAGTCAAAGTTGATTTGGGCAAATATCACCTATATTAGCTGTAATCAAATGGTGGAAGCTTCAAAAATTCAGGTTAAATATATTCCTGAAACCTCAGTTATGTAACATTGAGGCTTCAAGAACGATATGCTCAAATGACTTTTCTTTGCACACTTTCTTCCAATGTTTTGAATATAGCTTACTAAGCAAAGCTTTTTCTATTCACTGGAATATCCCAATGTATGTTCTACAGAGTTCATTTTTAAACACCCAAGATAAAATGCAATTTTGGGGAAATAGTTTTAAAAAGTACATTTTTTTTAATGTTTGTTTATTTTTGAGAGAGATAGAGAGTGTGAGTTGGGGGGAGAGGCAGAGAGAGTCGAAGACAGAATCTGAAGCAGGCTCCAGGCTCTGAGCTGCCAGCACAGAGACCATTGTGGGGCTCGAACCCATGAACCGTGAGATCGTGGCCTGAGTCAAAGTCAGACGCTCAACCAACTGAGCCACCCAGGCACCCCTAAAAAGTACATTTAAAAAAATTTTTTTAAGTTTATTTTTGACAGAGACAGAGTGCGAGCATGAGCTGGGGAGGGGCAGAGAGAGAGAGGGAGACACAGAATCCGAAGCAGGCTCCAGGCTCCAAGCTGCCAGCACAGAGCCTGACACAGGGCTTGAACTCACAAACTGTGAGATTGTGACCTGGGCCGAAGTCGGACGCTTAACCGACTGAGCCACCCAGGTGCCCCTAAAAAGTAAATTTTTAAAAAAAGATTTTTTTTTTGAGAGAGAGAGAAAAAGATAAAAAGAGAGAGGGGGAGAGAGAATCTTAAGCAGGCCCCATGCCCAGTGCAAAGCCTGATGAGGGGCTCCATCTCATGACCAAGTAAGATCATGACCTGAACTGAAGTCAGATGCTTAAATGACTGAACTACCCAGGGGCCCTCACTACATGTTCTTTTAGAAAAAGTGTGTTCATTTTTTATCTTGCATTTATTGTTTATATTTAATTCAGAGCTTCCCAGATTTCTGGGAAATCTTTCTGTATGAAACTGTTGTTCAATTATACTTATCTTGCAAGTTTTATATATTGTACTACAGTTTTTATTGATGTTATTAATTTTATCAGAATATTAATTTGAAGCTAACAAAAGATATGGTGATTGAAACCACTTCAAATTTATTTAAGTATTTTAACTCTGCAAGGCACAATTACCTGTAATTTTCATTGTCTTTAATGGTGGGTGTCAAACTCCTTCCTCTTTGTACCTGGTCTAGTGGTCTAGCAAATTGATTGCCACATTGTAGAATTTCAGTAAATGTGAGAAAACATTACTGTAAGATATCCTGTCAGATAGGGAGGACAAATGTCACTACACTAATTAGACAAAAGAGGAAAGCGAGTAAAGATAAATTTGATTTACTCAAAAACACAGTATTTGCTAATGGTGGAGTTCAGACAAAACAAAACAAAGAAAAATTAAACGAAATAAAACCAAAACCAAAACACTAAGGTTCTACCCTCTAGCCTGCGGATGTTTTCAGTATAAGAGAATTTGCCACTCCTGTTGACAGAATTTTGTGCAAAAATAGAGTTTTAGATAAAGTATATGCTACCATGCAGCCTTTCTTTTCCTTTTTATATCTTTTCAAGGAAATGTAATGTAATTTTGGCCCTATTTCTATCAGTATTAATACCAGATGGACTCATTTATGGTAGTGATATAATTATAGTGATATAGTTAACGTGTGTTTTAAAACATACTCGGTGGGGGGGGGGGCTCTAGTGTAGCTCAGTCAGTTAAGCATCTGACTCTTGATTTCAGCTCAAGTCATGATCTCACAGTTTGTGGGATTGAGTCCTGCGTTAGGCTCTGCACTGACAGCATGATGCCTGCTTGGGAGTCTCTCTCTCCTCCTCCCATTGCCCCTCCCCTGTCTCACGTGAATGTGCACGTGCTCTCTCTTGCAATGATAGCACTTCAGTCTCTTCTTTTGTCATTTTGTGTTTCCCCTCAGGTATCTCCATCTCTGTCTCTGTCTTTCTTCTCCTCTTCTTATAAGGACACCAGCCACATTGGATGAAGGGCCCATTTTACTTCAGTATGACTCCATTTTTGGCTAAAAACATATCTTGGTTCCAAATCTTGTTACTATAATCTTGTTTCCAAATAAAATTATATTCTGAGGTACTGGGGGTTGGAACTTCAACATATGTTTTTTGGTGGACACAATTCAATCCATAATAGGCACTATTCATTTTTTTCTGTTACAGAAAAAAAATTTTAATTGCAAATAAATTATATGTTTGTACTGTATAATGGACCCCTTTTCAAACAATATCACTAGCTATCTGTGATTTATGAAAGAACAAAAATTAAGGTTACATCCAACAATAAGAATATAATTGGGGTGAACATATGAACTTTAAACAAATTGCCATCCTCCCTTTTTTTCTTTTTACTTTAATGTAAAGCTAAACCTTATAAAATTTCAAAAATCATATACTTTTCACTAACCACCCCCAGTACTAGAGAAGTTGGTATAACTTTAGTAATTAATGTCTAAACTTATTTTGAAAACCATCATTTAACAATGTGGAGACATTGTTATTTTTCCTAAAACAAGATTTAATATGGATGGCATACTCAGTAAATTGTCATAAGATGTATATAAGCTTCTTATCTGATGACAATATCCTTCAAGGTATTAGGACAAACAAGCATACAAGAAGCAACCTCACTCACCACTTAGAAATAGGCAATAAGAGAGTGCTCCTACCTTTTTACATGAATTCAGGGATGAAATCTCATCTCTTCCCATGTAGCAATATGTAAATAGAGTTTTAGTCTACAGTAAAACTGAAGTTAACTGATTTACCCAATATTCCAAAACATGACTGTCAGAATTTCTAATTTTCTTATCAGGCTTGCCTTTATGGTAATTCTTCCAATATTCTACTTCTTCTGCCAAACTTCTCATAATTCAACTGGGATACATTTCGTAGAAGGTAAATATAGAAATCAATATAGATAAGAGTCCTTCAAGCAGATTACCTCATGGTTTATTTACAAATATCATTCTGTCTCTTCTCAAATATTCTGAACAGCATGGACTCTCAGCTCAAAGATTATTATATATGAATGAAGAGAGAGATGTCCAAACCAGACAACTTGGGGTTTAGTTTTAACTTTTCCTCAACTAAGGGACTCTGTAATATCTAACAAGTTGTGTGGCTTTATGGACTCTGATTTCCTTAAATGCCAACTGGGGACATTAGATCAATAATCTTTAGAATTTCATTAAGTGCCTATATTCTATGACTGTATAATCTTTGGTTACTATCATTTATAATATTTGATGTAAATTAATATGTAATTCGAGGTACCAAGGGTGGCTCCATGGGTTAAGTATCTGACTCTTGATTTCAGTTCAGGTCATGATCCCAGGGTCATGAGATTGAGCCCTGCATTGAGCGCTGCAATGATATACATATATGATATACATATATATATATATATATATATATATATATATATATATATAATCACCCAAATACAATTGTGCACTTTTAGAATTCTTAACATAATAAGGCTTTTTAAACTGAACTACTTGTAATAACTGTGTTTATGTCTTTGGTGAAGTAAAAAATAAGAAAACTGAAAGTCCTCTGACAGAATTCTTATGTTTATGAAGTGTGAGCCTTTTTTATTTAAGTTTCAAAGGACATAATTGATGCTTATGAGGTTTTGGAGTGGTGGGGTCCAGAGTTGACAGCCAAGAAAGAACTCTTAAAGACATCTTTGATGCAAAAAGATGATTTTATTAAGGCAAGGGGACAGGACCCGTGGACAGAAAGAGATGCATTAGGGTTGTGAAGAGTGGTGATACACTATTGAATTGGGAGAGGTAAAGGCAAAAGAGAGGCCTCTAGAAGGCCTTTGAAATGCTAAAGAGGACTCCTAAAATACCTGAAGCCTTGCTATTTTCAGGATGCCTGAGTGGTGTTCTCTTCCTCTCAAATAAACTTTAAAAAAAAAAAAGACAACCTTCTGAAGTCAAGCTGGCTGAGTTGGATCCCCAAATGCACCACTTTTTAGCAGTGTTGTGGTAGAACCCCTCCCTAAGGAATGTAGTTTGAGGCATCCTCAGAACAAAGGTACACAACGTGACCCAATCAAATCCTATACATGTATGCATAGCTCTGACATGACTCTGTAACTTGGACTGTGTCCTATCAGACTATATGTCACCATATATGGAAGACAATGAAGTAGAAGTTATATAAAAGGCTACACCCCACTGAGCTCGGGGCTTAGTTTTTGGGTACAAACTCACTGAGGCCTTGTCAGCACGATGAATAAAGTTGCTTTCTGGATAGAAAAGCCTCAGTGTCTCGTCTCTCTGGGTGAGAATACTGCTACACATCTTGGGAGCTTGTCTGGAATTACTTAATTTTCACTGGAGACTAAGATTTCTAAGAGTTAAATTTCTAAATGTAATTAAGAATGGCAAAAATAAGGAAAGTAATTCTGTATGTAGAAAAGTAGAAGATATGTAAGAAAGATATAAGGAAAGGGAATACATTTTTGTTGAAGGTAAAAGAAAGTAATTTTGTCCTAAATGAGACTGGTTGTTTGGAGAAAAGGGCTTTGGTCAAAACCTGAAAGCAAAGATAAGTTGTAGAAGGTGTATGAAGGGAAATCTTTGGAAAGAAATTTTATATGTGGTCAGGATGGACCAAGATTAAAATAAATGGATTTTATTTTATTTTATAATATATTATATTATATTATATATATTATTATAATATATAATTTATTGTCAAATTGGCTAATGTACAGTGTGTCAAATGTGCTCTTGGTTTTTGCAGTAGATTCCTATGGTTCATCGCTTATGTACAATACACAGTGCTCATCCCAACAAGTGCCCTCCTCAATGCCCATCACCCATTTTCCCCTCTCCCCCACCCCCTCCATCCACCCTCAGTTTGTTCTCTGTATTTAAGAGTCTTATGATTTGCCTCCCTCCCTCTCTGTTTGTAACTGTTTCCCCCCGTTTCCTTCCCCCATGGTCTTCTGTTAAGTTTCTCAAATCCACATATGAGTGAAAACATATGATATCTGTCCTTCTAAAATAAATGGATTTTAAAAGCACACTGGTAAAAGATTAAAATTCTGCTTTACTCTCTGTTAAAAAGGCAAAGTTCTTGGATTGTTGGTACGATTTTGATTAAAAAAAAAAAAGAGGCAAACAAAGTTTTTTTATCCCCCGCTGCCCAAAAAGAGGGAAAAAATATATAATTTTAACCAAAAGAGCAGAACAACAGGACAGCATGCCCTTTGAGTTGTTTTATTCAAGCCTTGGTTGAAATTACCCTTCCTTTGATCCAATGGTTGGGGAGACGGTGATGGTGTCCTCGCTGCCAGCTTCCTAATACTCCACATTTGTGTTGTTTCTATTTAGTAAAAGAATGGATGCCTATGCCATATAAAGGATAGATGACTATGATAAATAAAGGGCTTTTACTGGAATACATATGAGCCATTTTGCTACACTTAGCCCAGTGTATGCCGATTTGTAACAACCTACATGCTCTAAAATGGATATCCATATTGCTGGAACATATTTATGTGGGCACTGCTGAAAAGGCAAGGGAACAGACCTCAACTTTGGCCCTTTTAGTCCCCTTGATGGCCAATTTTATCCTTACAAAAAGTATTTTTCACCAGCCTTTTAAAATATATTTTTAAAGGATATTACTTTCGGACAAAAATAAAATTAATACATCATTCTATAACCAGGGAAGTCTTGCTTGGTCACAGTTGATACCCCCAAAGTCTTACAGTGAAAACAAAGCGATAGGGAAATAAAGGAAGACAAGGTCAGCTCTCAGAGGTAAGGTCAAGCCTGGATAAGAGTGACTTCTCCCAGAACCTCACAAGACTGGCAAAACTTTTGGCTGCCAGTCAAATAGCCAGTCTAAACACAGGGCCATGAGATGAGGCTTCTCCTGACCAACTATCGAGGTCAGAAGATGAGGTTTCTCCAGGCCAGCTATGGAAAATAAAGGTAGGGGATGCCTCTTCCTCCTTTTTCCTACAGATAGGCAATTCTCAACCAAGGCCAATACTCCTTTGGGATGCACTCTGAAAAACTGGGATGATTTTGATCCACAAACTGAAAGAAGAAAAAAAAGCTCATTAATTATCCTGGGGCTGGAGGTCCTTTAGGGAACTTGCAGTATCCTACTAGGGCCCAGGCAGTTCCATCCCAAAATCCTAGTTGGGACTATGACCATGCCATTAAGAAATGGTATTGCCACCACTTCCAAGCTTGTGCTTTAGAGAAATTAAGGAGGTCTAAGGTTAAGTCCTTAAATTATGCTAAATTAGCCACCATTTTGCAAACACAGAATGAGAACCCAATGGCCTTCCTGGAGAGGTCGAGGGAGGCTCTCATTAAATATATGCCTATGTTCCCTCACACCCCTAAGGCTGAGATGATTTTAAAGGACAAATTTGTTACTCAATCTGCCCTAAATAATCAGAGAAAATGGAAAAATTGACCGCGGGGTGGAAGGGACCCTGGAGGAGCTCTTACAAGTTGCCAATTGGGTATATTACAACCAAAATCAAAATTAAAAAACAAAACAAAACAAACAAAACAACACAACAACAACAACAAAACAGGAAAAAAGGCTTAAGAAAAACCTGAGGCTTTAGTCGTGGCCTTACACACTATGTCCGACCAGACTTCTTGAGGTCCTGGCACCAAATGCCACTTATGTGGCCAGTGAGGGCACTGGAAACAAGACTGCCATCAGAAGGGACAACAGAAGTCAAAGTCCCGCAAGCCATGCCCCTTATGTGGAGACAGTCACTAGAAGTCTGAATGCCCTCAGAGACCTCCATCTTTGAGAGCTCAGATAACCAGCATCCTTAAAAGGGACTGATGGGGCCTGGGGCTCTTCAGGGTGGTTCCCTGGAACCAACTGTCTATTGGAAGCCCGGACCATTGGGTAACTGGAAAACTCAGGTAATTAAAAGGCTGGTTCATTTTCTTCTTGATACTGGAGCCACCTTTTCTGTCCTCCTTTCCACTCCAGGCCAACTATCCAAATGCAACATGATGATTAGAGGCATCTCCAGAAAACTTATAACTATTTTTTTTCTCCCAGCCCCTGGGATGCATTTAGGGAAAACTAATATTTTCTCATTCTTTCTTGATAATACCGGAAATCCTTACTCCTTTGTTAGGGAGGGCCACTATAACTGAATTAGAGACTATAGCGCTACTAAATCCAGGACAGATAAACAATTGTGTAAGTTTTGGAGAATTACTGGATATTGTAGGCAGTAGATAGCGGGGGTCAGGAAAATAGCTTGCCCACTATATCCATTATTAAAGGAGACTCAATCCCACCTACTCTCCCAAGGAAATAAACTGAAGTCTGACTCACGAACACTGACTCCAGTCCTCAGGATGGTTACAAACAGAGTGGGGCAATTACTATTATCTAGCTTACAGAACTAAAAGATCACTAAAGCACTACATCAGGCCTTCCATTTAGGGAGGGATAAAACTTATCAAATGGCCCAAAGGATGTTTACTGGGAAAAGTTTGTCAAGGAAAGCTCAGCAAGTAGTATCAACCTGTGAAGTATGTCTCAGATATGATCCTGTCAACCACAAACTTGCCCTCCCAGGTAATCAAGGAACTGGAGGCTATCCAGGGAAGACTGACAATTAGGTTTCACTCATATGCCAAGGTCAAAGGAATTCCAACATCAGTTGGTATGGGCTGATACATTTACTAATTGGGTAGAGGCCTTCCCCTACAAAAAATGGGGAAGGCACAAGAAGTAATACAAGCTTTGCTTTATAAAATAATACCCAGGTTCAACTTACCTAAAAATTTGCAAATTAATAATGGTAAGGACTCCCAGATCTTGAAAAAGTTTAACGCGTTGAAATAAAGCAAACTGCTTATACCCAACAAAAGTGTAAATAACGCCTCACAAGCATTAGATGCTTTAAATAAAAAATTAAATAAAGTTAGGGCTGGACTCTTGGGGAAATAGAGCCACAATTGATTGCTTACTGCTCCTCCATCACCTGGGTTATGAAAGATTCCCTGACATGTGTTGTTTCAATATAATCCATAATTCTCACAGAGTATTAGAATTGATAGATGACATTTGGGCATAATTGGACAAAGTCAGGGTCTTTCCTGGATTGTTTTACTGATTTGAAAACTGGGGACATTATCTTAAGATTCCATCTTGTTTGTCAGTATAATCTTTAATTTGTGTTTTTCTTTTTGTGTCTGCCAGGTTTGTGCCACCTCATGCCTGCCAGCCTTCCTGTAGAACCATACCATGGGCCACTCCACCAACCCTTGGGTAGACTCTAACTGTTGTAATACCACACAGTCCCTAATCAGCTTGGAGAAGTCAGAACTGTCATCATTCTTCTTCCATAATGGCAGGACAGTTAGGGGCCCTATTCCAGGGGGAGGAATGAGTAGCGAAAGGGTTAACATTAGGCAGAGAGAGGTAAGGGACCCTCAAGGAGGCAGACTGAAGCTGCAAGTGGGAGGCTGAAGTAGGAGATGGGATTCTCCCCTTATTAAATCCTTTATGGGCACCCTCTCCTCCTTATCGGGGGCATATGGGGGGATCTAAATGAGATAGGCAATCTAACCCTAAGGCAACAGATGTGGGCCCTTGGCTCTACCCTAACCACCTTACACCGCTGGGTTAGAGAGTGATTACCTGTGAGTCTGATTACAGATGCTCACCCTTTTAAGCCAGGAAATGCTGTATGGATGAAGAAATGGAATGTTCAACCCCTAAAACCCCTCTAGAGGGGCCCATTCACTGTCATTTTGTCCACTCCTACTGAAGTAAAGGTACCCGAAGTTGGTTCCTGAATTCACAGCAGAGTGAAGCCAGCATGTTGAAACAGGGAGTGTATCCTTGATCCATCAATGCCATGCAAGCTGACCATACAGAAGAAGTAATCTACAACTCCAGAGGCTCTGGGAGACTATAGCCCTGCTTTAGTCTCTCTGGAAGTTGACTCATCTATGCATGGCAGAAGCTTGAGAAATTGACGGTCTGGTGGAACAAATAGACTGTCCTTATTTTCTATATCTCTTTCCTTACTGTGATGCACTGTCACCCCTTGTTTCTCGCTGCTTTTGTGATTCTTGCTCTACTTTTCACCATAGGATTGCAGAGGCTGCCCTGGCCAGCAGGGAGTGTGGTGAGAGGTTTCTGTTAGCACTCACCTTCCTTTTGTTGATAGGATGCTTCATTGGTATTGGCTGCTTCTAATCTGGACCCCTTCTGTAGACGTAGATTCCTCATCATATGACCCATGTATTCACGTAACCAGGTCAGGCCAGGGAATCACTTGAATCTTACTATACTATACCCACTTCTCATGCCAGGGAAAGATCCTGGGGACCTGCATAAACAATAAGACCACCTATTCTATCTGCCAATAGGAGAGTCAATACACTTGTTTCAACTCACAGTACTCCCCAATGGAGGAATGGCTAGAGGTCTGGAGTCACCTCAAGACAGGCACCGCCAATGTAGGCCGACTAATCAACAAAACTCAAATTATCAATCCAAACTGGCCAGTATCTATATTCTTTGATATATGTATAGCCATAGGTGACACACTGCTATATGATTTGCCATGTATAGGTCTGACATAGGAACCTGAGTATTGACTCAATGATAAATACATGTGTGAGGGATCTCGTATATGTGGTTCCTGGCCCCAAGCACCAGAATCCATCTGTCCTTATTGGAGCTGTGTCACATAGACCATCTGGCAGACTAAAGACAAAACAGCACTCCTCTTACAGGGTGTGGCTAAGTCAAAGTGCCAATTGGAACATGTAACCCTGTTAATTTTACCGTCCTTGACCCAGGAGATTCAAAATGGAAAACAGACTGCCAGATTGGTATCTTTATCTATGGACAGGACACAGACCCAGGAACCATGCTGTATTTTAGGAGAGTTACTGTCACACATAAGATCACGATCCACCAGGTCTTTCATTCCTTGTATGAAGAAATGCAGAATGACCCTCCTCCTGTCTCCATTATGACAAAAAATCTGTTTCTAGCCTTAACAGAGACCGTCGTCCAGACTCTAAAGGTCACTTCTTGTTACATATGTGGGGTAATCAACATGGGGGAATCAATGACCATGGGAAGCTTGAAAATTAGATCCCCATGAACCTTATAGTGGAACAGAATACCCCAATCCTACTACCGGGGTTGGCTTCTAAAAACCTCAATTATTGGAAAAACCTGCCTTACCTGGTGGAGAATGAAGTTCACTGTCTCTGTTGGAAGCTCAACATGCATAGGCCAAAAATTTTATAACTCAACCGTTTAGGAAACCCAATGGTGGGCATCCCCAGAGCACCTTGAGCCAGATCCCCACCTTTGTCTAACTTCTCTCATCTCTGAAAATGAGGACAATGTCGACACAGCGATTGAATTGCAGGCCCCAGTTGAACTATATTAGATATGTGGAAGGACGGCTTGTATAGTACTTCCCTCAGGCTAATGAGGGTCATGTGTGCTGGGAACTATTCACCCATCTTTCTTCCTGCTCCCACTTGCCAGAGGGAAACATTTGAGAGTCCAAGTGTATGGGGACAGAGAGACTCAAAGAAAATGATGTGCCCTACAAATTGGCAAAGATGATGAACGGCCTCCTGAATGTATAATCCAGTATTATAGCCCTGCCACCTGGGCAGAGTCCTGAGGCTACTGCACTCCCATTTACATGCTAAATCATGTAATCAGACTGCAGACAGTTGTAGAAATTATAACCAATGAAACTGTCAGAGCTCTTAACTTACTAGCCAAGCAGCAAACAAAGGTGTGCAATACTATCAAAATCACTTGGCTTTAATTACCTGCTTGCTTCTGAGGGAGAAGTTTTTGGAAAGTTTAACCTAAGCAACTGCTGCCAAAAGTGAGATGATTAAAGAAAAGTCATAGAGGATATCACAGATCGAATGAGAAACATTGCCCATGTCCCAGTCCAAACCTGGAAGGGTTGGAACCCTGGAGAGTTATTTGGAGGATGATTTTCAACCTTCGGGGGATTCAAAACCCTCACAGGTATTTTTCTCTTGATATTGGGAACTTGCTTAATTCTACCTTGCCTAATTCTCCTGGTTATATGGTCTGTCTCCAGCATCATTGTGTTTGAAAGGAAAACAGTCATTCATGAGATGATGTTATGGAAATATAAACCTCTAAACCAAGAGGATGCTCTTTGACCCAAAATAAGGGGTCCTAGTATCAAAGGGGGGGGATGTAGTAGAGGCACTCCCTAAGGAATGTGGTGGAGGCCTCCTCAGAACAAAGGAAGGTAAAGTGGACCAATCAACTTCTATACACATATGCATAACTCTGACTGTAGACTGTGTCCAATCAGATTATAGGTCACCATAAATGGGAGACAAGGAAGTAGAAACTGCATAAAAGGCTACACCTCACTGTTCTCAGGGCTTAGTTTTTTGGGTACGAACTCACTGAGCCTGTGCCGGCATGATGAATAAAGTTGCTTCCTTGACAGAAAGCCTCAGTGTCCTGTCTCTCTGTGGGAGAATCCTGCTACAGTGTGACCTTGTGCTAAAGGAGAAACACTTTTTGAACTGATCAAATATTTAATTTTTTAATTAGTTTTTGTGAGGTATAATTTGCATACAGTACAACTTATTCTTTTAAAATATAGCTTATAAAATATTCCATTTATTTAAAATTCAAAACTAATGCAAGCTAACCTTATAGCAACAAAAAGCAATTCAGTGATAGTATAGAGATGAGACATTGTTGTGGCCCTAGTGGCAAGGAGAATTTACAAAAGAGACTTAAAAAACTTTGGAGTGATGGATATATTTGTTATTTTCATTGTAGTGGTGGTTTCATAGGTATATGCATATGTCAAAAATTACTAAGTGGTATACTTTAAACATATGTGATTTTTTATGCATAAATTATGCCTCACTAAAACAGTTTTTAAAAAGACTAATAAATCTACAAGTTGCCTGTGTTCTGTGCTAAGACTAAAGCTTTAAGGAATTTGTTCCTGAGAGGGACAGAAACAAAATTGAGAAATTCAGTGATTTCCGAATTTCTAGTGACTGTTCTCTCTAAGCCAGTGATGATAATAAGTGGTTTTATTACAGGCTGAGCTCAGCTCCCTAATAGTTATGAGGATGGTAGAATCCAGAAATCATGGAAGCAAAGTGGTAGCAGGTAATATCAGAAGAAAGATAGGTCTAATGAGGGGCAAGGGTGAATAGCAGCTAGGAGGTTATAATTCACAGAGACATATGGAAATAGTTAAAAGAAAATGGTATCCCCAACAGCAGGAGAGATAGGCAGACAGAAAGGGTGATGCTGAATCCATAAAATCAAAAGAAAGCAAGAATAGATGATCAAGAGCCTGAGGGCAACTTACCCAAAAGTCACAATGTGTTGTTTAGTTTCCAGAATTAGCTGGTTTTCTGATCCAAAACCTATTAACTGGAAGAGAATTCAAGTCCCGAAGAAGAGGGACTCTACAGTTTCATTGCAATATATATGGTAATGAATTTGCAGCCTACAGCCATTTAGTTAGTTTTAAGCATACAAGAGGGCAAAAAGACAACACCATTTCAAAGCCTGCTTGGCCGTTCACATTAATATCTGGGGCCCAAACCATAATCATGCTTTCCCTGTTAGAGTAGAAGTGTATTGTAGACAAGTAAGTGGAGTCCTGTGCAAAGTCTAGCATGATGGACATCTACTGGCATACACAGTGGTTATTTTTGTTTTCAATCTTGGATCGTATAATAGGAAAAGAGATAGTTGCTGCATTGCAGACACCCTACTTTGGCTCATTTGCTAGTGAAGTAAGAACTACTGTAGTCAGATAACCTAAGTAGAAACCTCTAAATGTGACTCAATCTTCTGGAGAAAACAAATTTTAAAAATAAAATAAAATCCCTGAGAAAACTGCAGAAAGTAGTGCCATCTTGAAGATGTAAAAGATGATGATGAGTGGGGTGCCTGGGTGGCTCAGTCAACTAAGTGCCCAACTTGGTTTCAGGTCGGGTGGTGATCTCACAGTTGGCCATTTCAAGTCCCATGTTGGGCTCTGTGATAATAGCACAGAGCCTGCTTGGGATTCTCTCTCTTCCTCTCCCTCTACTTCTCTCCAGCACGTGCATGTGTGCAATCTCTTTATTTCTCAAAATAAATAAACTTTAAAAAAAAGTGAGGATGAGTAGTAGTGACTACTATCACATCCTATTCAATTTTATTAGCCTGACTCTTCAAAACCAGGATGGATCTTGAGGATGATGGTGGACTACTGAAGACTTAATGAAATATTTTTTT
Source organism: Puma concolor (assembly GCF_028749965.1). Lineage (NCBI taxonomy): Eukaryota > Metazoa > Chordata > Mammalia > Carnivora > Felidae > Puma > Puma concolor. Next base: position 168,997,381 of record NC_141670.1, on the reverse strand, counting down.
TGTATTGCAGCAGGATTCTCGCACAGAGGAATGGGACACTGAGGCCTTTCTTTCCAGGAAGTATTTTTATTTGTGCTAGCACAGGATCAGAGGGATGAGCCCCAAAAAGCTGAGCCCCAGGTGCAGATGAATGTAACCTTTCATGCAAGTACATAGTAGAACCTTCTACTTCTTTGTCTCCCATATATGGTGACACATATAGTCTAATTGGACACAGTCAGAATCCTGTCAGAGCTATGCATACATGTATAGGAGTTGATTTGGCCACGTTGCCTTCCTTTGTTCTGAGAAAGCCTCCACCACATTCCTTGGGGAGGGGCTCTACCTCTACCACAGTACAACACATTATCACAGCTGCATTGTATCTATCAGGACAGAGTCTCAAAACCAGTTTAAATTCATATATGATGGAAACCATATTTATTTACAGCCTGTCATAGGGCTGTACCACCCTCTACTATAGTTCAAGTAAAAGGAATTAGACCACCTGGATCTTCCACAGAACAACGTATTAGTCCATTGTCTCCATAACAGCATGCCATTTGAACTGTTTGAGCAAGAAGGTGTATGAAAGGCCTAGCACGTTAACAAAAATTTTGATGCACAGTGGTCTGGGGTTATGGGGACATCTCCCTCTAAAATAAAGTACAAATTATTTCATGTAACTTCTCACAGGACTAAATAAGAAGCACAATGCCTAGTAAGTTTCTTCACACTTTGACAAAGCACATCTGCACTTAGAAATACAGCTTTAGCTCAATTACTGAGTGCCATGGAAAGTTTCTTTTCTTTGTAAAGCTATGATTGGAAAAAGTGTTGTGTAGCAGCTCTATGCTGTGGTGTAAGCAATTCTAGCTCTTATCTCATGTCGAAAGGGCTCTATAGTATTACAGGTATATATGGCAAGAAAAATTGTCATGTGTATTTTTTTGGAAACGCTATAGGAGAACCAAAATGTGTATTTGTAAGGTACTGGAACAAAATCATGTCATTTGCAGCATAGAATTTATACATCATTAATTTATACACAAGCAAACAATAACAACAAAAACCTGTCTTGCCACTGGGCATTGCTAGAGATGGAATCCCTGATCAAGGGAAGAAAGTAACCATGTAGCTCAAATTGTCCCTCATGCACTAAGTTCCATCAGAACTCAGTTAGGTTGGGCCTAGGAACAATATATTATAAAAATGGAAGTGCTAAATCTAATATCAGGAATTAGTAAAGACAGAAGTCACAGCAAACTACACAAGAAGATGGCTAGGACCTCCGTGTCTTCTACCACTTTGACTATGACTATTTTGTGTGTGAGGTCCCTTATGAGGAGCTAACGAAAGAGAAAAAGATCAAATTCTTCTCACAGATTGGTGGTTTGTATGGTAGAACAAGTTCAAAAAATGCATTATAGCTTTACTCAGGTGTATCCATGAAAGAAAAAACTGAGGGGAAATTTTCCCAATGGAAGATCTTCAGGAAGAATTTTTGGTCATCTACTTTGGGTGAAAAGAAAAGCGGTCAAAATTATCACTCATGGACAACAGTGAGCAGCTTGGCTATTTAGGCAACTGGAGAGAAAAATAAAACTGAATAACTGGAAGGAGGTCAGGGATGGAAGTATATGGATGGACCTACTGCAGTGGGAATGGAATGTAAAAATTTGTGTCTTGCAAGCTAAACTTCACTAGATAACATCCACCATAGAAGCACTAAACAACCAATTAGACAAAATGATTTAGCCAATTAAAATGATCCAGCTTATGTCATTGGGCACCCCAGTATTGGCACAATGAGTTTATGAAGCCATAGTAACATATAGGGAGGCCATGCATAATTCCAACAGCATAGACTTATAATCATAACAATTGGTCTAGGTACTGTCCTTACCAAACATCCAGCTTGCCACCAAAGAAGACCAACATGACTCCATCCATAAAATAAGTAAATTATTACTTAATGGCAAACGATGGCATTGTTTCTCTTCCACCTTGGCAGGGACTGTGATGTATCTTGCTTAAAACTGGCTTTTTCTTTTTTCCTGTAAGACCTCAGGTGGCACCACTCTCAGTGAATTAAAGAATGTTTAATGCTTTGATATGGAATCAATACACTAGAACAATTAATCCACCATACAACAAAGAAGGTGTGGCATTTCTCACAAGACCATAGGATCCATTATTCCTATCACATACCACACCACCAGACTTAGGAGTGAAAGAGCAATAAAACAGTCTTTCAACGTGCAACTAAGACATAGCTTAAAGATGACACGATGCAAGTTTGTGACACTATCCCCTAGGATGTTAAAACTCCTCAAATTAATAATATTATATTACTCTGTTTCTCCAATAAATAGAATGCATAGGTCCAGGAACCAAAAGTAGAAATATAAGTCACTCTTTTCCCAGTCGCTTCAGTGGTTCAGTTGGAGAACTTTTATTTATTTTTATTTTTTTATGTAATTTATTGTTAAATTGGCTTACATATAACACCCAGTGCTCATTCCAACAAGTGCCCTCCTCAATTCCCATCACCCATTTCCCCCTCTTCCTCACCCCCCTAACCACCCTTAGTTTGTTCTCTGTATTTAAGAGTCTCTTGTGGTTTGCCTTCCTCCCTCTCTGTAACTATTTTTTCCCCTTCCCTTACTCCATGGTCTTAAGTTTCTTAAGATCCACATATGAGTGAAAACATGTAATACATGTCCTTCTCTGACTGACTTACTTCACTCAGCATGATACCTTCCAGTTCCATCCATGTTGCTGCAAATGGCATGATTTCATTCTTTCTCATTGTCAAGTAGTATTCCATGGTATATATACTCTTTATCCATTCATCAGTTGGTGGACATTTAGGTTCTTTCCATAATTTGGCTATTGTTGAAATTGCTGCTATAAACATTTGGGTGAATTTGCCCCCATGCTTCAGCACTCCTGTATCCCTTAGGTAAATTCCAAGTAGTGCTATAGCTGGATCATAGGGTAGTTCCATTTTTAATTTTTTTAACGTTTTATTTATTTTTGAGAGAGAGAGAGAGAAAGCTGGGGAGGGGCACAGAGACGGAGACACAGTATCTGAAGCAGGCTCCAGGCTCTGAGTTGTCAGCACAGAGCCCAACATGGGGCTCGAACCCACAAACCATGAGATTATGACCTGAGTTGAAGTCGGACACTCAACCCACTGAGCCACCCAGGTGCCCCTCATTTTTAATTTTTTGAGGAAACTCCAAACTGTTTTCCAGAGTGGCTGCACCAGTTTGCATTCCCATCAACAGTGCAAGAGGGTTCCCATTTCTCCACATCCTCACCAGCATCTGAGTTTCTTGACCTGTTTATTTTAGCCACTCTGACCACTGTGAGGTGTTACCTCAGTGTGGCTTTGATTTGCATTTCCCTGATGATGAGTGATGCTGAGCATCTTTTCATGTGTCTGTTGGCCATCTGGATGTCTTCTTTGGAAAAGTGTCTAATCATGTCTTCTGTCCATTTCTTCACTGGGTTACTTGTTTTTTGGGAGTTGAGTTTGGTAAATTCTTTATAGATTTCGGAGACTAGCCCTTTATCCGATATGTCATTTGCAAATGTCTTTTCCCATGCTTTCGGTTGCCTTTTAGTTTTGTTGATTGTTTTCTTTGTCGTGCAGAAGCTTTTTATCTTGATGAGTTCCCAATAGTTCATTTTTGCTTTTAATTCCCTTGCCTTTGGAGATGTGTCAAGTAAGAAATTGCTGTGGCTCATGTCAGAGAGGTTGTTGCCTGCTGTCTCCTGTAGGGTTTTAATGGCTCCTGTCTCCCATTTAGGTCTTTCATACATTTTGAATATATTTTTGTGTATGGTGTAAGAAGTGGAAACACTTCAACTAGGAGAAGTGGCTAGTTATTTAAATGTTGAACTATAGCTAATGGTTGGTCACATTAGGCTTATAATACCAAGAGAACCAAAAGGCAAGGAAAGAAATTCTTTTCCCAGAAGAGATAATTTACCCTGATCATTTGGAAAATTTAGTTCTCCTAATATATAATGGAGGCAGATAAACTTGAATTTGGCAAACAGGTGGTTGATCCACTGGGATATTTCTAAGCACTCTTGACCAATTTTGACTTTAAATAGACAAGTACTGCAATTGTGGGCTGAGAAAAACACAGCAACCGTAGATGTGACAAACTTCAGACCTATAGAACTATAAGGTAATAAATTTGTGTTCTTTTTAGTCAGTAAGCTTTTGGTAGTTTGTTACTGCAGCAATAGTAAACCAATGTACCATCTATTTCTCTAATTTACTCTGTAGAAATACTATAGAATGAAGGAGCTGTCTTTGATGCTTTCAAAGTGTCTACTATAGTTTATGCTATGTAGGAGGTAATTAAGAAATGTTCATTTTTCATTCATAGGAGATAATTAAAAATTGTCATTTTTATCCATATTTTAATATAAGAAATAGAGTGACAGTCTGTATTCTGTCACTCTTAACACTCCTAATTTCTAATTTATGAAAAGTTCCCAGTATCTGAGATAAGATAAGGATCAACGTCAATAAAAAAAAGCTTTCTCATTTTTAAATGATAACTTTGTTTATGACATGCAATAAAACAATTATGTTTGCTTCTTCGTTGATCGTGTTTTAGATATGAAAGATTAGAATTATTACTAAAATTTGCCTAGCAGCTTTGGCATACCTCCATGTATAGCATAGCAATTACACTTCCAGACATTTGTCCAAGATACACATATATGTTCATTAAAAGATGCATACAAAAATGTTCATAGGGATCATTTTCATAATAACCTAAAATTGGAAATAAACCAAATGTCCATCCAATGGAGACTGGATAAAAAGATTATGGTATATTCACACAATACATTTCAGCAATAAAAAATGTAACAAACTACTCTTGCAACAAAATGGGTGAAACTCAAAAACATATTGAGCAAAAAAGCCATATTCTTACATACAAACATACCTGCACACAAAACTACACTGTTATTTTATGTATATACAGTGAGAGAGGAAAAATAATAATCTATGATGATATAAATTAAAAAGTGATTGCCCGAATGAGGAAAGAATATTGCTAAGAAAGGAGTGTGGAGGAACTTCTTGATGTGATGCAAATGTTCTGGACCTTGTTTGGTTAATGATTTCACCATTACACTGGTATATAAAATGGTTGAATCCCATGCAACTGGACAACTAAGACAATACATCTTATTGTAATGTAAATTTTACCCCATTAAAATGATGACTTGAGACAGTGACTTAGGGATCAAAGGGGAGATTTTAGGGGATTGGTAATATTCTTTCTCTTTATTGGTAAAGGTTACACTATGTTGTTGTATTTTGTGAAAACCTTTTTATTTATTGATTTATGCATTGCTCTCTTTTCTGTGTATGTGTTATACCTCTCTCTCTCTCTCTCTCTAAATATATATATATATACACAAATAAATATATATAACATACAAATTATATAAAATATAATAAAAATAATAAAAATTATTATATAAAACTTGTGTAATAAAAATTATAGCATAAAAATTATATACAAATAAAAAATAAAATTCAGGGAACAGGTAATAATAGATATTTTTAAAAACATAAAATAATCCAGTGAAGAAATGGACAGAAGAAATGAATAGATACTTTTACAAAGAAAACATCCAGATAGCAAACAGATACATGAACATTGCTCATCATCAGGGAAATACAAATCAAAACCACAATGAGATACCACCTCACAATGGTCAGAGTGGCTAAAATTAACAACTCAAGAAAAAACAGGTGTTGGTGAGGATGTGGAGAAAGGGGAATCCTCTTGCACTGTTGGTGAGAATGTAAACTTGGGTAACTACTCTGGAAAACAGTGTGAAGCTTCCTTAAAAAGCTATAAATAGGGGCGCCTGGGTGGCGCAGTCGGTTAAGCGTCCGACTTCAGCCAGGTCACGATCTCGCGGTCCGTGAGTTCGAGCCCCGCGTCAGGCTCTGGGCTGATGGCTCGGAGCCTGGAGCCTGTTTCCGATGCTGTGTCTCCCTCTCTCTCTGCCCCTCCCCCGTTCATGCTCTGTTTCTCTCTGTCCCAAAAATAAATAAAAAACGAAAAAAAAAAAAAAAGCTATAAATAGAACTACCCAAGGACCCAGCAATTGCACTACTAGGAAATTGTCCAAAGGATACAAAAATGCTGATTCAAAGAGGTACTTGCACCCCAATGTTTATAAGCAGCACTATAAACAATAGCCAAATTATGGAAAGATCCAAATGTTCATCAGCTAATGAATGGATTAAGAAGAAGTGGTTTTTATATACAATGGAATACTACTTGTCAGTGAAAAATAATGAAATCTTGTCATTTGCAGCAACATGGATGGAACTGGAGGATATTATGCTAAGTGAAATAAGTCAGTCAGAGAAGAACAGATATATGATTTCACCCATATGTGGGTGAGATTTGAGAAACTTAACAGATGATCATAGGGGAAGGGAAGGAAAAAACAGATACAGAGAGGGAGGAAAAGCATAAGAGACTCAAAAATACTCAGAACAAACTGAGGGTTGATGGGGGTGGGGAAAATGAGTGATGGGCATTAAGGGGGGATGTGCCCTGGGTGTTATTTTTAAATGATAAATAAATATATTAAAAAACATTGAATATTCCTAAATAAAATGCAGACTATAATCACTGTGCTACTAAAAAAATCTAGATCAATTACAGAGAATGTGGTTATTATAGATTTTCATTGCAACCATAATATCTTAAGAAATAGTAAAGAGACACATGATTTAGGTTTGCTATACATAATATTGGAAAAGTGTTGGAAAGAATTGGCATGAATAACTTACAGGATTACTGGGGGCAAATGATATATACATATGAAAATATTTGAAAATTGTAAAGCACAACATAAATGTAAGGTTTTATCATCTTCCTCACCAATTGCACTTTTAAAGATGAGTCATTAACAGTAAACTTCACCGAATTTCCGCACAACACCAATCAAGATTGTCAATGAAAACAGCACTAGCCATAAATATCTATTCATCAGTGGTTTGAGAAAAAGAGTTGCGGCTGCAAGTATACAATGAGACAAATATTTGAGTTAGATTAACACTGGACATAGGTCTTTACAGGATTAATAAAATTTGACAGCCGCGTAGTATCTGTCAACTGAAATTAGACGTACCCAGAGTCTCTGAGTATAGACAAAGCCTCTGTCAAATAAGACTCTTCCTTCACTCCCACACCTTCTTTCTATGTGTCATCATCATCATCACCATCATCACCAATATTGCCCTTGTTATAATTACCATCATTTGTTGGCTACCTAGTAACTTTACATATGCTTTGTATGGATTATATAATTTCATTTCTACAATTCCAGAATGACAACATGCCCATTTTCTTAAAATTGCCATTGTTCACCACATGCATATAGATCAGTCTGTTTCAACCTCAACACCACAGCTATTTTAGGTTGAATAATTCTTTGTTGTAGGGAGAGGGACTGTCATGTGTCTGTGGAATGTTTAACAGTATCTCTGGCCTTGACCAACTAGATGCTAGTAACACATCTACCCAATTTGTGGCAATCAGTAATATCCTTGCCAAATGCCCTCAGGGAAGAGGGGATGCAAATTCACACCCCTCTATGCTGTCATCTGTACAGTTAAAGTAGCCACAACCTAATGCCAGTTAGGTTTCACAAAATGATTTTACTTTTAGCCAGCAGATCTGGACTTTAATTCCAACTTTGCTATTATAATAGCTATATGAGGTAGACAAATTACTCCGTTATATCCTTACTTTTTTTTTTTTTTTTTTTTTTACTATGAGAGTAATAACATATCAAGTCTTCCTGGGAATGACTTTCATTTTTCAGTCTTAATATAAAAAAGTGTTTACATATTACCTTTGTAATTAAAGAAAACCTCTGCACATTACTTTATAAGTCACAATGTCTATTCTCCTTGTAAAACATTCCTCTAAAGCAATGAAATTGTTTGTTTTTTTGCTCATTCATTTGTTTTTATTATCATCAAACAAACTAGAATATTCAGTGCATCAGAGGAAAGCCATGTTGGTCTAGGTAACCGTTTGGTGCCCAGTAGCTTACATATGGAAAAGTAGCTACATGGAAATGCTCCATATATACTTAGCATATAATGGCTTATTGTGATAATTTATGGGAAAGTAACAGAGTAGTTCTAATTACATTGCTGGTGCTTACTAAATGCCATTTCCTTCTTCTCTTGTGTTATAAAGAAGAAAAATGGTCTCAAAATCATTTCCCTGGTGGAGAAACACTTCGTTACAATCTGGAATAGGATATGTGTTAGGCTGAGTAATGGCTCCCTGAAGATGCCTAATGTCCAGATCCCTGGAATTTATGAGTATATTTCCTTACGTGGCAAAAGGTATTTTGAATATGTGATTAAATTATGGACCTTGAGGTGGGGAGAGTATCCTAGGTTATACCCATAAGTCCAAGCTACTCACAGAACCCTCAGAAAACTAGAAGAGGGGAGCAGAAAAGCGGAAACCCAGACATATGGCAGAAAAGTGGAAACCCAGACATATGGCAACATGAGAACTCAGCCACAAATTTCTGGCTTTGAAAATGCAGGAAAAGGGCCTGAGCAAAGGAAAGTTGGTGGCCTTGAGAAACTGTTCAGGCAAGAAGACATCTTTTCTCCTAGTGACCCCAGAAGGAATGCAGCTCTGTCAACTTGATTTTATTCCACTGAAACCCATTTTAGATTTTTGACCTCAAGAGCTATAAGAATATAGGTTTGTTAGTTTTAAGGTGCCAATATTGTAGTGATTTGATACAGCAGCAATAGGAACTATTAGAAGAAGGGGCCCTACATATATGTGTTTTATCTTCTCTTTTATCATCATCTCAACTCCCTAACAGAAAATAATACAAGCTTTTCACATTTTTTTTGTCCTTTACCTTTCACTTTGATGTGATGCTTATTCTCTGAGTAGAGCAAGGCAATAGTTTCCTGACATAAGAAAAACAGTTGTAGGGTATAGAAGGTATAAATTGGTTTATAATCCAATTGTATAATGTAATCATTCCATCCATTTGACCAGTAAATATAATTGAACAACTGCTAAGTACTATCACTCACTGCTCACAAAGAGTACAAAATATATGACAGAGTTCCTTTACAAATTCAGACTCAGTGGGGAGAGAAAGAGGAAAAGAAATGGACACTTATAAGAGGGAATTTTTTAACACTGTCAGATAACAATAACAGAAATGTTCCTAAAGCTCTGTGGGGGCACATAACTCTTTCTCAGGACATCTTTTAGAGAAAATAGATACACACTGGCTTTCCTTTGTAGTACATCCTTTTAAAACTTATTGAAAAGCCAAGTAGAATCTATTCATAGGGAATTAAATTGATTCACACAATATAAGGAAAAGAAACATTTATTTTCAAGAGGCATTAAATCTACTCTCCTTAATAGAGAAACCAAGACTAAAAGAGGTGAAAAATGATGAGAATGACCTTTTTAGTTCTAATCACACAAATAAATCAGTGCACTGGTAATGAATTCATTAATTTTGATTAAACACGGAACTATGAAGTCATTTGAATTAATTCAGTAATCACCATCAAGAACAGATGCTTTAGAGCTTGATATTGAGCAGACCCTCTAATTTGCACTTTGACCCAGTCTTAGGGAAATGTGTACCAAGATCATCAAGTTAGCTGATTTTATACGCAGAAGGATCAAGTCATGAATTTGAACAAAAGACCTATAGACAGTAACAAGGCCCTAACCTGTCCCCTAATTAGGATAGCATTAAGGTTAGTTTAATTTTTGAGAGGCCCACTCATTTCATATTGATGCTAAAAAGGGGTTTTATTGGCACCAGTGCTAGAAAGTCTTTAGACTTTCTATCTCAAAATTTTACTCCAGACTCAGCAGGTAGGTCAAAATAGCTATGGAACTTTAAATTGCCAGATATGCCTTAGGTAGTGGTAAAGCCAACTAAATTATAAAATCATTTCTGGAACTCTGATTATCAAATATACCCACCTCCACTCAAGGTCAGTTGTTCTGAGAGGGGATGAGTTGTTGGTTAGGAGTCCTATCCATGATAATAAACCTATTCCCTTTAGGAAAATAAATACTGCTTTGGGGTTAAAATTTGCAAGAATATATAGCTAGCAGTAACAGCAGAAACTACTAGCAATTACTCATAAAATTTTATCAAAATAAATGAAAACAACTGTACTCCCAAGTGATATGGCTTTCTCAATCACAGTGTTGGAAGGCAGGTGTCCTAATGTACCAGCAGTACTATGGTGTCAGGAGATGCTAACAAGTCCTTCTAGAAAATTCGAACATCAAAAGATCTAAGCCATGTGTACAAAGTATACATTTTCATCTCACTTTTAGCTTCCTCTGGGTTCCAACCAGGAATTATCATAACAGAAAAAGGAAGAATAATTTTCATATTGAATTGTCAAAATTTTTCTGTAGAGTAATAATTCAAAAAAACACAGAAATTACCATGATTTTAATTATTTTTGTAAAAAACCACAGAACTTTTAATCCAAGCACCTCAAGAAAAGCCTTATTGATTGATAAAAATACTTAATTGAATCAATCATACTATGAATTAGCTGGCCCATAAGTGGGTTGGAATGAAGTTGAACAGGCTATTTGCACAGAACTCAAAATGATTGACCCTTTGAAAACTGTTATTTTCAGGATAGGATAAAAAACACAGTAAGTCAACAGTGTTAGGGAAAAAAAAAAACTGGAAACCAGAATTTTTACTGTATTTTCAGGCAGAGATCACTCTGGGAACTGCTGATGAAGGGGAAAGAAAGAGGAATTTTTAAATTCAGATTTTAAATAAAGTCAAGTCGATTTTTTAAGACAATCCAAACTCTAAAATTAAACACCCATATACACAGAGGACTATTCAGTAGCACACACTGTGTGCTGTGGAGGAATATTGTCCACATGAGTTATAAATGTTATCTAACGGGATTCTGACACATAATTCCAGTTCCTCAAACTAATGTGCTCCATTACCCAGGGAGCCAAGCAAGTAATGGCCACTGCGGTGTCATCTGTGCTCCTTCTGAGATTGTAAGTGTGTTTTAGCACTCTTTCTGCCTTGAAGTCATACACTACAAATCCTCAGTCTTTGCCTACCGTGTGTATTAATTAATTTCCATGAAAGGCTTTGCTCCTCAATAATGCTTTTGCAAAGCTTTATTTCTTGCTTTGTTAATTAACTGATGCATATACCTTGCTCTTTGGTTGGCCTTTTTAACATAGTCTTTAGATTCAGCACTTTTTTCCTCCTATATTTTGCCAGTAAGATTTCTTTTTTCAGCAATGACGTGAGCTTTACTTTTTTTTCTCTTTCTCTTCATAATTTGAGTTCATTTGAAAATCAGACTCCCATTGTGAATCATCTTAATACTTCCTTTGTAACAGCTAATTTTCCCCTAGTAGCAATCATTAGAGCTTCACAATCCAGCAACATCCAATCTAATATCTTTCTTTATAGATGGAGTAAGCACTTATTTTATTCAATGGTAAATATTTTAACTTCTTTATTTGAATTATTCCTAATGTCAAGAAGAATAAATGTTGGAAGCTACAGCTACTGAGCCCTACATAATCCAATATAAGTATTTCTATTACTGTAAAAAAATCATGTTTTTTTTTTTTTTTCATTTTTCTCCATGAATTTGATTAGTTTTATTAGACTTTGGCTCAGGTCACTATCTCATGGTTCATGACTTCGAGCCCCACATTGAGCTCTGTGCCGACAACTCAGAGCCTGGAGCCTACTTCAGATTCTCTCTCTCTTTCCCTCTCTCTCAATATCTCTCTCAAGAACAAATAAACATGAAAAAAAATTATTGGATCATCATAGATTATCTTTAGTTTTTTGAAGTCCATTAGACTGATAATGACCAATGACTCTATTAAAGAAAAAAAAATATTCTGACAATCAGTAAGACAAGAAGGGAGACTTTATTCAAGACCTGTGACAGGTTTCAGGACTATCACAATGGGGGAGAGAGATGGGACTCAAGTCCAAATACAATAAGCTTACTGGGGATTTATAGTTAAGGAGCAATTTGGAAGATCATTGGGTAGGAAATTCCTTAGAGGAGACATCAAAGGTAGGGGGAATTTTTGCTAATCATGTCAAACAGAATTACTGCTGAAGGCAGGTGAGAGTGATCAGGTAATCACCTCGGAGAATGGTAGGGATGAGGAAGTTGATCAACTGTTGAGGGTGATGAGAAATCAGGGGTGGAGGGATTCTGTCTAAAGTAGCTTAAGAGACTTCTTGCAAAAACTATTGGTCTTCCTTTTTACAAAGCATTGGTCTTCCTTTTTCTGAAACTTTCTTTCCCTACATAGTCACATGTTTTCTTTCCTTACTGCTATTGGACCTTTACTTAAATGTCACCTATCTTAGATTAACCCAGCCTAAAATCTAAAAAGTCTTACCTACCCCTTACATTTCTCCATTTTTTCTGCATTTTCTCCTTAACACCTAACAACTGAAATTATCATATATATGTTTAATACACATTTATTATGTGTGTATTAATTTCCTGCAATTTCTCTCCCAGTTGTGTGAAGTCTTCTTAAGGGTAGGGATTGGGGCTGTTTTATTCACTTCTCTAATCCTAGCTCTTAGAATTGTCCTTAGAACAATATGCTAAAGAAGTGTTCCAAAAATATTTGTCAATGAGTGAACATACAGAGTTTGGGTGTATTCTTACCTTCAGGATAGTTATTTAACAGTTTATGCCCTAATTCCTATTAATCTTGCTTTGCAGTTGCAGTTATAGACCATGCCCTGTATCTTTTTTTTTTTTTTAATTTGAGGTAGTTAACATACAGTGCAATATTGGTTTCATGAGTAGAATTCAGTGATTCATCACTTACATACAACACCCAGTGCTCATCACAACAAGTAACCTCCTTAATACCCATCATCCAACTAGCCCATCTCCCGCCAACCTCCCTCCCTCCAAACCTCCCTCAGTATGTTCTCTATCATTAAGAATCTTTTGTGGTGTTTCTCTATTCTCTTCCCCCATTCCCATATGTCCATCAGTTTTGTTTCTGAAATTCCACACGAGTTAAATTATATAGTATTTATCTTTTCCTGATTGATTCATTTTGCTTAGCGTAACACATTCTAGCTCCGCACACATCATTGCAAATAGAAAGATTTTGTTTTTTGGATGGCTGAGTAATATCCCATTGTATATGTGTACTATATCTTCTTTATCTATTCATCAGTTGATGGACATTTGGGCTGTCTCCATAGTTTGGCTATTGTTGACAATGCTGCTTATAAACATTTGAGTGCATGTACCTCTTCAAATCTGAATTTTTATACTCTTTGGATAAATACCTAATAGTGCAATTGCTGGATTATAGGCAAGTTCTATTTTTAGATTTTTGAGAAACATCCATACTATTCTCCAGAGTGGCTGAACCACTTTGCTATCCCACCAACAGCTCAACAGGGCTCCCCCTTTTCTGCATCCTTGCCCACATCTGTTGTTTCTTGTGTTGTTAATTTTAACCACTCTGGCAAGTGGAGGTGGTATCTCATTGTAGTTTTGATTTGAATTTTCCTGAGGATGAGTGATGTTGAGCAACTTTTCATGTGTCTATTAGCCATCTGGATGTCAACTTTGGAAAAGTGTCTATTCATGCCTTGTTTCCATTTCTTAACTGGGTTGTTTACTTTTTGAGTGTTTAGTTTTAGAAGTTCTTTATAGATTTTGGATACTAACCCTTTATCAGATACATCACTTGCAAATATCATCCCCCATTACATAGGCTGCCTTTTAGTTTTGTTGATTGTTTTCTATGCTGTGCAGAAGCTTTTTATCTTGATCAAGTCCCAATAGCTTATGTTTGCTTTTGTTTCCTTTGCCTTCAGCAACATGTCTAGTAAGAAGTCATTCATTTCTTAAGTAGGAAATCTTAAATTCAGAAAAAGCATATACCTTTACAGAAATAAGGTAAAATTGAGAATATTCATATCAGATAACTAAGGTATTTAGTTACTCTAGCTTATGTAATTTGCAAGGAAATCTCAGAGTGATTATAAAGCACTTGTGTAGCTTTATTTATGTATTTAATGTTTATTTTTGAGGACTGACAGAGAGAGTGTGAGTTAGGGAGGGGCAGAGAAAGAGGAAAACAACAGAATCCGAAGCAGGCTCTAGGCTCTGAGCTGTCAGCACAGAGCCCGATGCAGGGCTCCAACTCATGAATGGTGAGATGAAGACCTTAGCCGAAGTTGGAGGCTTAACCTACTGAGCCACCCAGGTGCCCCAGAACTTCTATGGCTTTAAGCTGAATCATTGATAACTGGATTTATGTGATGCATTTCATCTCAAGTTACAAAATTTGTGAGGTATGATTTAGAATCATGCTTCATATCAATTTAAGAGACTAATATAATGATCACTGAAAGATAGATTCACATTTACCACTATCAATTCCTAAGGGCACAATAAAATTTAAAAAAAATCACAATAGTTATGAAGAGGGAGGTAAACAAGCTAAATTGTCAGTTTTTCGGGCAAAAACTCTTCATATACTAGAAATTTTGTGAATTCTCTTTTAGTTTCTAGCACTACAAAGAACGAAAATGATTTTATAGCATTGTGATACTCATCTTATGGGTTCTCTGGAGACCTCATATAAATTGGTTGTTATCTATTCATTAACTGGCAAAAATGTCCTGAGCAGCATGGAGAAGAGGCATTTGGAGTTAACACCTCCATATTTCATTTACTTACATAGAAATCATTTCTTCTTTCCAAAGTAAGATAGAAGAAGTATGAATAAATGGAATATAATTATATATTCTTAGGATCATCTCATTCCACCCATATTTTTTCCATAAAGAGGTAGCAATGCCTTTTCAAACTAATTAGAAGGGCAAACAAAATTCATACATATTTGGAACTTTATATATATTTGATAGCACAGTCTATATTATAATTTTTGTGACATTTAAAGGACCGTGTTGATTTTAAAAGACTAAATTTCCCATTTGTACTTTTCAAATAATTAATTTCCTTACATGTGATTAATTCTCTAACGTGATAAACACTTGCAATGTCTTCGCTGTTAAATGCTAACATGCAATAGTTCTTTCAACATGAGAATATTGTAACTACTTTGACATCTTGAAAGAATAAATTAAATAAGGCTTCCATTAGAAATGTTGTAGTGTACCCATGGTCTATTATTCCCGGAAATTTGGTTATTAGGTATTGGGTTTGTCTTTCATATCAGTGGAAGTTTAGAAATTGGAAACTTCCTGGTTCCAATTGTTTCTTGTTGACTAACAGCAGCAACAATAAGAACACAAAAGCTTAAATGAAACAGATATAAAAAACAAAAACAACAACATGCCCCCAACAACAGAAACGGAAAAATTAAATATTTACTTGAGTCTCCGAATGGATGCTTTTAACTGTATTCACTTTTGCCGGATCAACTGTCTGTGGAAGGTGAAGGTTTGTACAAGACACAACTTTAACCATTGCACTTGGCAGCATGTCTTTAGAAAATGATGTTTATTTATTTATTTTGAGAGAGAGAGAGAAAAAAAATCCCAAGTTTGATCCCACAAACTGTGAGAAAATGACCTGAGCCAATATCAAGAATTGGATGCCCAACCGACTGAGCCACACAGGTGCCCCAAAAGTATTTTATTTATTTATTTTAAATTATTTTAACGTTTATTTATTTTTGAGACAGAGAGAGAAAGAGCATGAACGGGGGAGGGTCAGAGAGAGAGACACAGAATCTGAAACAGGCTCAGAGCGCAGGGCTCAAACTCACAGACCGCGAGATCATGACCTGAGCCAAAGTCAGACGCTTAACCGACTGAGCCACCCAGGCACCCCTGTTTTATTTATTTAAGTAATCTCTACACCAAGTGTGGGGCTTGAAATCATGACCCTGAGACCAAGAGTCACGTGTTCTATCACACTCAGAAGCATGTCATTGTCGTAACCTAAAAAGTTATTTCTTTTGCCTATGAAATCTCTTATTTAAAGATTCTTTCCTCTGTACTGAAAAACACACTCATGTACCCCATCTAATTTTTAGATTGAGAGAGGGAGCGAGATACATATCACACACACACACACACACACACACACACACACACACACATCTTTTGGTTCTTATAAATAGTCTATAATATATTAAAAACCCTTACAATCTGGGGCGACTGGGTGGCTCAATCAGTTGGGCCTCTGACTTTGGCTCAGGTCATGATCTCAGGGTTTGTGAGTTCTAGCTCCACGTCAGGCTCTGTGCTGACAGCTCAGAGCCTGGAGCCTGACTGCTTCAGATTCTGTGTCTCCCTTTGTCTCTGTGCCCCTTCCCTGCTCATGCACCACCTCTCTCTCTCTTTCTCTCTCCCCCTCCCCCGTCTCAAAAACGAATAAACATTAAAAAATTTTAAAAACAAAGCAAAACTCATGCAATTTGATTTTTTTTTTTTTACCAGCAAAAATGGGTTTATTTGGGGGATAACCGAGAATTGCCACTGTGGCCAAGCTTCAGCAAAACCTTAGGCACATCCAGAGAATAAAGGAGAAGAACACTCTTTTATAGAGGGAAGGGTGAGGCATGTTGGGGAGGTGTTGTTGCAAACAAAAAAAATCCATTGAAATAAATTGGGAATTTGAAGTGTAGGGGCTTTTTATTGGCTGAATTGTGACTTCTCTCATTGGCTGGGCTGTTGCTGAGCTATGAGAGACTCTTCCTCCTGCTGCAGTTGTAAAGTAAGCTTTTGCTTGCTCAGAATGCAAGGTAAAGTCTTCCTGTTGGAGTCTGCAATTGGAGTGGTAGAAAGTGAGAGCACCCCCTTTCTGGCCTTCAGACCTCATTTTAAATGAGGTTTCCTTTTATTAATTTTTACCTTTAGCCCAGTGGACCCACACCACAATATACTGACCCTGTTATTTCTTTGACCTCATCTTCCGTACTACCCCCCTCACTCTCTCTGTTTCAGCTGTACTGAAGAAACAACAGTCTCTTCAACGTTGTGTCTGTCTCCTGCCTCAGGGCTTTTGTATTATTTCCTCTCTTCAAGTGTTCTCCTCACAATAGCCACCTGGCTTTACTTTTCCTTAGCTTCAGCTCTATTCAAATGCACCTCCTTGGTGATGGCCTACCAAGATCATCCCATTTAAAATTCTAACCCAGCACTCTCATCTCATTACCTGTCTTTATTGCTTTTCATAGGAGTGAAAGCCTTCTCAAATATGATACAATGTTCTTTTTTCAAACTTCTGAAGAAATTATTTTAAATCAAGTTAGTTAAAATAACAGTATAATATTAGTGTTAGATGTATAAGGTAGTAATTGATCACTTTTATACCTCACGTGGTACTCAGCACAGCAAGTGCATTCCTTAATCCTCATCACCTATTTAACCCATCCTTCCCACCCTGCTCCCTTCTAGTGTCATCAGTTTATTCTCTATAATTGAGTCTGTTTCCTGGTTTGCCTCTCTCCCTCTTTTTCCCCCTTTTCTCATTTTTTTTTTTGTTTCTTAAATTCCATTTGACTGAAATCTTATGGTATTTTTCTTCCTCTGACTGAATTATTTCATTTAGCATAATACTTTCTAGGTCCAACCATGTTGTTGCAAAAGGCAAGATTTCATTGTTTTTTATGGATGAGTAATATTCATATATATTATATATATTATATTATTATATATAATATATATTAATTAAAATATATAATAATTAAAATAATATAATTATATTATTATATATAATATATAATATTCATATATATATAAACATTGGGGTGTGCATATCCCTTATATATAAACATTGGGATATGTATATCCCTTTCAATTAGTATTTTCGTATTCTTTGGGTAAATACCTACAAGTATAATATGCTGGGTCATAGTGTAGTTCTCTTTTAACTTTTTGAGGAACCTCCATACTATTTCCAGAAAGGCTGCTCCAGTTTGCATTCCCACCAACAATGGTTGAGAGTTCCCCTATCTCCACATCCTTGCCAACACTGGTTGTTTTTTGTGTTGTTGATTTTAGCCATTCTGACTGGTGTGAGGTGATATCTCATTGTAGTTTTGGTTTGTATATCCCTGATAATGAGAAATGTTGAACATCTTTTCATGTGTCCATCGGCCATCTGGATGTCTTCCTTGTTAAAATGTCTATTTGTATCTTCTGCTCATTTTTAATTGGATTGCTCACTTTCTGGGTGCTGAGTTATATAAGTCCTTTATAGATTTTGGATACTAACCCTTTATCAGATATGTCCTTGGCATATAACTTCTCCCATTAAGAGGGTTACCTTTTACTTTTGTTGATTGTTTCCTTCACTATGCTGAAGTATTGTACGTTGATCTAGACCCAAGAGTTTATTTTTTCCTTTGTTTCCTTGCCTGGGGAGTCATATCTAGGAAAAACTTCCTATTGCCAATGTCATAGAAGTTACCGTCTGTATTCTCTTATAGGATTTTTATGGGTTCCTTTCTCACATTTAGGTCTTTAATCCATTTTGAATTTATTTTTGTGTTTAATGTAAGAAAATGGTCCAGTTTCGTTCATTGCATGTTGCTATCCAGCTCTCCCCAAACCATTTGTTGAAAAGACTTTTTTCCATTGGATATTCTGTTCTGCTTTGTTGAAAATTAATTTGCCATATAATTGCGGGTCCATGTCTGGGTTTTCTATTCTGTTCTATTGATCTATGTGTCTATTTTTGTATGACTACCATACTGTCTTGATTATACAGTTCTGTAATATAACTTGTAGTCTGGAATTGTGATGCCTCCAGCTTTGTGTTTCAGGGTTTTTGGTTATTCAGAGTCTTTTGTGGTTCCATACAAATTTTAAGATTGTTTGTTCTAGCTCTCTGAAAAATGCTGGTGGTATTTTGATAAGGATTGCATTAAAATATGTAGATTGCTTTGGGTATTATAGACATTGTAACAGTATCTGTTCTTCCAATCCATGAGACTGGGATGTCTTTCAATTTCTTTGCGCCATCTTCAATTTCATCAGTGTTTCTTAGTTTTCAGTGTTCAGGTCCTTAACCTCTTTGGTTAGGTTGACTTCTAGGTATCTTAACAGTTTTGGGTACAATTATAAATGTGATTGATTCCTTAATTTCTCTTTCTGCTCCTTCATTATGGGTGAATGGAAATACAACAGATTTCTGTATGTCAATTTTGTATCCTGCACCTTTGCTGAATTTGTTTATCAATTCTAGTAGGTTTTTGGTGGAGTTTTTTGGGTTTACTATGTATACTATCATGTCTTCTGCAAACAGTGAAAGTTTGAATTCTTCCTTACAGATTTGGATGTCTTTTATTTCTTTTTTTCTGATTGCTAGGCTAAAACTTCCAGTACTATGTTAAATAACAGTAGTAAGAGTGGACATCTGTCTTGTTCCTGGTAGAGGAAAAGCTGTTTTTCCCCAGTGGGGATAATATTAGCTGTGCATTTTTAGTAGATGGCCTTTATTATGTTGAGATATGCCCCCCCACATACTTTGTTGAGGATTTTTTTCATGAATGGATGCTGTACTTTGTCAAATGTTTTTTTTCTGTGTCTGTTGAAATGATCGTATGATTCTTATCCTTTCTTTTATTAATGTGGTGTATATCATGTTTATTGATTTGCAAGTGTTGAAGTATTTTAGCAAGCCAGGAATAGATTCTTCTTGTTAGTGGTGAATGATTTTTTTTTAATGTATAGTTGGATAGTTGGATTTAGTTTGCTAGTATTTTATTGAGAATTTTTTTATTTGTAGTCATCAGATATATGGGCCTGTAGTTCTCTTTTTAGTGGTGTCTTTATCTGATTTTAGTACTGAGGTAATGCTGGCCTCATAGAATGAAAGTGGAAGTTTTCCTTCCTTTTCTACTTTTTGGAATAGTTTGAGAATAGATATTAACTCTTCTTTAAACGTTTGGTAGAATTCACCTATGAAGCCATCTGGTCCTAGACTTTGGTTTGTTGGGAGTTTTTTTGATTACTGATTTAATTTCTTCGCTGGTTATTTGTCTGTTCAAATTTCTGTTTCTTCTTGTGTGAATTTTGGTGATTTACATGTTTCTGTGAATTTATCCATTTCTTCTAGGTTGTCCAATTTGTTGGCATATAGTTTATCGTATTCTTATAATTATTGTATTTCTTGGTGTGATTTCTCCTCTCTCATTTGTGACTTTATTTATATGGTCCTTTCTCTTTTCTATTTGTTAAGTCTGGTTAGAGGTTTATCAATTTTATTAATTTTTTCAAAGAACTAGTTCCTGGTTTCATTGATCTATTCTATTGTTTTTGTTTGTTTGTTTTTAGTTTCTATATAATTTATTTTTGCTCTAATCTTTATTATTTCCTTCTTTCTGCTGGCTTTAGACTTTGCTTTTTTTTCTAATTCTTTTTTTAGGTGTAAGGTTTGATTGTTCATTTGAATTTTTTTGTTTGTTTCTTGAGGCAGGCCTGTATTATTTATATTTCCCTCTTTTTTAATTAAAAAAAAATTAAATATTTATTTAGTTTGAGAGAGAGACAGACAGACAGACCACAAGCAAGGTAGGGCAGAGAGAGAGGGAGACACAGGATCCAAAGCAGTCTCCAGGCTCTGAGCTATCAGCATAGAGCCCGATGTGGGGCTTGAACTCATGGACCACCAGATCATGACCTGAGTAATTATGTAATTCCACAGTAATTATGCACTGTTTTAAGGATTTTATGACATATAGTAAATAACACATTAATTCTTACTGGTTTTTAGGATAATAATGAGTTCTTATACTAGCAAGGAAACTGAGGCACAGAGCGTTTTAGTTAACAGTCCAGTGTTGCATAAGCTATAAGAAATAAACAGAATATGACTAAGATAATAATGACCAAATCACCTATGTATAAGAAAAAGATTCAAATGCCTTAAAATTCCAAGTCCTCTAAGTTATACTGTAAAATTTTTCAGGCTTTCAGGACAAACTAAAAATGAGTAAGAATATTATCTGGATTCCTCAGATGTTTTCTTGGTGCCAAGTATTGTAACATTTAAATGTAGATATAGTGTTTTCCAACTATATTATATATTACATGTTTATAGTATTAAATGTTTACATATTAAGTTTAATATTTAAATATTTTAAATGCTTAAAATTAAACATTGTAGTATTAAATATTATAATGTTAAAACGAGATGTTTTCTATGTTGTATATTACATATATTGCATATATTTTTTTAAAGTTTATTTATTTTTGAGAGAGAGAGCATGAGCAGGGGAGGGATAGAGAGAGAGGGAGACAGAGAATCTGAAACAGGCTCTGTGCTGTCAGCACAAAGCCTGACATGGGGGCTCAAACCCCTGAACCATGAAATGATGACCTGAGCTAAAATCAGATGCTCAGCTGACTGAGCCACTCAGGTGCCCCTCACATATTTTTCTTCCTGAAACTTTTATATCAGGCTTTTATAAAAGAAAAAAAAAAAAGGTGCCTAAGTGGTTTCTTCAGAATAATATTATTTAAAAATTGTAATAACATTATAAAAACGTGCTCACATTTACTTCATCATTTTCTTACTCATTCCTAAATTATTCTACACTTTAAAATTATGGAGGTGGTGGAAGTCAGATCTTGTACTTATGGTTGGGTTTTGACGTTTATTTACTTCAATGCAAATGAGAATCTCTTTTTTCTAAACATAATTCTCAATGTCCATGGACCTTAAAAGCTGAAGGTTTAAATAAATATCCATTTTAGTGGCTTATGATGTTAATAATTTCACATGTATTTCATCCATTACTTTGTGAAAACTAAAAAAAATTCACAAGCAAAGTTTATGAATTTGAATTTTATAGATATCTAAACATATTTTATGTTTTTTTTTAATTTTTTTCAACGTTTTTTATTTATTTTTGGGACAGAGAGAGACAGAGCATGAACGGGGGAGGGGCAGAGAGAGAGGGAGACACAGAATCGGAAACAGGCTCCAGGCTCCGAGCCATCAGCCCAGAGCCTGACGCGGGGCTCCAACTCACGGACCGCGAGATCGTGACCTGGCTGAAGTTGGACGCTTAACCGACTGCGCCACCCAGGCGCCCCTAAACGTATTTTATGTTTTTTTTAATATGTACAACTCTTTAATAAAATGGTATTCAAATCAGTTGTCTTTAAAAATACTTATCAAAATAAATACATGTATTTTTCATTGGCTAAGTGACATATCTTTGCTTATACTAGCATCCCTTTTTCCTGTCTTTACCACCTTTTCCCGAATACATAGAAACAGAGTTGTATGATACAGGGAAATGTAAATGATAGTGATGTAAATGCTAATCTTAATAGGCATTAGTTATAAAATGTTTAAAGCAACATTAGTGGCAATGTTCTTATGGTCTGTAAGTCTGACCTAAGGTGAAAACTTGAAAACTAACCAGTGTAAAAATTATGAGAGGAGGCAAGTATATCTCCAACATATAAAGTAATAAGATTAAAAAAAAAAAAAAAAAAAACACTGCCTAATACTAGATTTCACAAAGGAAATGATGAAAAAACTTCTTGATGTTACTTTAAAGATGGCATTCCATTGTCTTTTAGAATACAGGATTTTGAGACATGAACTCTTATTCATATTTTTCTCTTCTACACATAATATGTTATTTTTTTCCTCTCTATGTGCTTTCAAGATTTTTCTCCATCAGTTTTGTTCAGCAATTTGATTGTGATCTGTCTTGATCCGATTATCTTTGTGTTTTTCTGTTTAAAGTTCTTTGAGCTACTGAAACTTAGTTAGTTACATTATTCCGTTTTCAATTTTTCTATTGCCATGAGTATTAAATATTTCCCAGAGTTTACTGATAATATAACCTTCCTTTCCAATTATTGTTACTTTGTACTTTATTTTGGGTAAAGTTCTGTGCCTTTAACTTCACTGATCCTTTCTTCTGATATGCCCAATCTGGTATTAATCTCATCTCTCACTCATTTTTTTTTTTCATTCTAAAGAGCATATATTACCTTTCAAGATCCATTTGTTCTTCTGTTTTATGCTTAACAGTTCTATTCTTATGACAATCATGCTTTTCTTAATTTTTGTATATATTTATAAGATTTATAATAGCTTTTTATTTTCTCCCTTACTCCTTTGGGGTTTATTTATTCAAGTATAGTTGAAACACAATGTTACATTAGTTCCAGGTGTACAGCATTATGATACTACATCTCTATATGTCATGCTACGTTCACCAGAGTGTAGCTACCATATGTAACTATATAGTGCTTTTACAGTATCATTGACTATTCCCTATGCTGTACCTTTTATTTCCATGACATATTCCATAGCTGGAAACCTGTATTTCCACTCCACTTCACCCTTTTTCCCATCCCCCCCACCTCTCCCCTCTGACAACCATCATTTTGTTCTCTGTATTTATAAGTCTGAATCTGCTGTTTGTTTCTTCCCCTTTTTCTTCTCTTCCTCTTCCTCCTTCTCCTCCCCTCCCCCTCCTCCTCTTCCTCCTCCTCTTTCTTCTTCTTCTTCTTCTTCTTCTTCTTCTTTAGATTTCACATATGAGAGAAATCATATGGTATTTGTCTTTCTCTTTCTTATTTTGCTTAGCATGATACCCTCTAGGTCCTTCCCTTCTTCTTTTGAAGTTCAAATAAAAAAAACTGAATTGGCCTTAATAAACAAGAAGGAATATATTTCGGTGATAACCCAAATAGACAGAAAGTAGCATTCCCATTTTAAAGGAAATATTAAAAAGTACAGGGAAAAAAGTATAAAACTCTTGTTAATTGCCCAAGTAACTGAATTAATAATATTCCAGTGTTGTCTGACTTTGATTTGTAATGTGACCTAATAGTACAAAGAAACTGTCATATATGATGTACGTATACACACTCTACATATTCATATACACCTATTTCTATCAAACACCATTCATAAAATAAAACCTAGATGGATGATACATCAAAATGCTTTTAAAAAACTATAAATAAGTATACTTGACTTTAGATTCTGGGCCTAATTTTGATCTACTCTCAAAGCATGATCCTTTTAGGACACTGCTTATGTTCTATGTAATACAAGGCCTCTCTAGTCTGGTTGTTGGGAACTTCAACTCATGTGGTTTACAGAAATTATTTGGCTTACTGGGTTCTAGTGGTTTCTTTGGGTTTTTTATGGAATTTCACCCAATGTTTGCAAAAATAAGGACTGAAAGATTTAAAGAAACTCCTACATTGATTTCTAAAGTTCTCTTTCTAGTTTTCTCTTTTTCAATATTCTATCCACACATTCTTTCTGTTTCTGACTCATTGAACTATAATATGTTTCTCTTCAACAAATAAGGGACTATTTTGGTTACCTCATCTTTGTGCTATGGCCTGAAAGCCAACTTCAGATAGTAAATAAACTAAGTCAATCACAGGACTCAAGTTGTTTTTAATTTATTCAGGTTTCACAATCCTGTACATCCTGTTGTCCAATATAAGAAAACATGTCTAAAAATTTGATATGTCTTTTTCTGATATCTTAGTTGTTAATGGCATAAAGATAATTTGTCTGAAAGTTAAAGAGCCTGGAGGCAAGACAAAATAATTCGAGTTCTAATCACAATTATTCACAAAATTGAAGATGAGGGAATACTATACAACTCATTTATATGACTACTGCTACCCTGATATCAAAAGCAGACAAAGACATTATAAAGAGATACTTTTCTGTATTAATGTAGATAACAAGATCCTTAACAATGTTGGCAAACTGAATCTAGCAATAAATAAAAGTGATAACTTATGACCACTAATTGGGTTTTATCCCAGCAATGCAAGATGCTGAATTAATATTGAAAAACAAATCAATGTAATTTATCATATTAGAGACTATAAAAGAAAAAAAATAGGCAATAGCACAAATGTATAAAAAGCATTTGACAAAATTCAACACTCATTCATGATAAAAATCCCCAGCAAACAAGGAAGAGAAAGAAATTTCTTCATCCCCAAAAAGAACATACACAAAATATCTACAGCTGATACTTAATGATGAAAGAGGGAGTGTTTTTTTCTCTAATATTAAGAGTAAAACAATTATATTTGTTGTTATCACTTCCACGTGATATTGCATTAAGATCCTGGAGTGCCTAGGTGGCTCAGTTGGTTAAGGGTCTGTCTGACTTTGGCTCAGGTCATGATCTCACAGTTCATGGGTTCAAGCTTCACATCAGTCTCTGTGTTGACAACTCAGAGCCTGATGCCTGCTTCAGATTCTGTGTCTCCCTCTCTCTCTGCCCCTTCCCTGCTTGCACTCTCTCTAAGAAACAAATAAATATTAAAAGAAAAACTTTAGAAAAATCATAACCAGTGTCTTAAGCAAGAAAAAAAAATTCACACACATTAGAAACGAGTATAAAGCTACCTTTGTTTATAAACTACAAAATAGTCTGTATATAAAAATCCCATGAAATGTACCCCAAAAAGGCACATAAGTTAATAAGTTAACAGGGTAAAAAATCAATATGTAAAAGTCAATTGTATATCTCAGTGCTAGCAATGGATGTTTGTAAATTGAAATAAGAAAAAAATGTCCTTTATAAAAGAATTCAACAACATAAAACTCTTAAGTATAATTTTATGAAAATATTTGAAAGATCTCTACAACTGCAAATATCTGACCGCTAAAATAAATACAAACATAACTAGAGAAAAACATTATCTGTAAGGATTATAACATTCAGCATTGTAAAGATTCCATTTCCTTCAAATTGATCTATGGGTTAAATTCAATTCCGTTTATAGAAATTTAGAAATAAAGAAGCTGTTTCTAAGTAGATAATTTAGGCTTTTTGTAAAACTACAAAAGCTGTTTCTAAATAAATATTTTATTGCACCTCTGCTTTCAACCTGGATTTTAAATTAATCTATTTAAATTAAGATGCTATTAAAAACACATGTTGCAATGGTAACAGAGCCTAAGCTTCTGACAAAGAATAAACAGAGAAAAAGTAGTCTAATACTCATTATCTGCAGGGTGGTTATATTAAAAATGTGCTTCACAATAAACATAATACATAAGAATTAAAAGACGGTAGGCATATAGCTTTTCCAGATGCTCATAAAAATGAAAAGCTCTAGCATGTAGTGTCAGTAGGGGTAAGATAAGATTCAGTAAAGGAGTTCACGTGTATTCTTCGAACTTAACTGCTAAAAGCTGAATGAACATCATGCTTTTAAGGGACAGAGCCCTTAATACAAACTTCCATCTAAATAATTTAATATTTCTGTGATTTTTTCAATCATTCTTTATCTGCAAAAGATATTTTGGGGGAAATGTGCAAGGATTGGAAGAAAATATAGACTAACACATGATACTCCAAGCTTTATAGCAATATTAGAGATTCATAAACATGAATACACCAGATCATTTTTATGACAAAGTTATCTTCACATTATAGGATTTGAAGTTTAGAAAAGTTACATATAAATTTTTCAGACTTAAAAATCTGATGACCTATGGCAACTGGGTGGCTTAGTTAGTTAAGTGTCCAACTCTTGATTTTGATTCAGGTCATGAACTCAGAGTTCATGGGATTAGCCCTGCATCTGGCTTTGCACTGATAGAGCAGATCCTGCTTTGGATTCTCTATCTTCTCTCTCTGCCCCTCCCCCACCCGCCATCTCCCAAAATAAATAAAATAAACTTTAAAAAAATGAGAAATACTGGCAGGGGAGATACCGTGATTATGAAGTTAGTTTTCCAAGGGCAAGGCTTATCCATTGCACTCTCGATGTGCAATTTCTCCAAATGTGGGAAACTCAACTGCAAAATTTGTGGTAGTGGGGGACTGTGTTCACATTTTCCTGGTTAAAAAAGAAATCTGATGACTTGATGGCAGAGCCATGTTTTGAACTTAATTTTGTTTCATTTTAAATATTTTAAGTGGAATATGTATAAATTTATATGCATAAGTATGAAATACCTACCATTTTATTATATTTCAATTAGGTAATTAGATAATGCAAATGCTACCTTTGTAAGGGATTGAGTATAAATCTTTAAAAGTAAGAAAATCTCCCGTAGCAAAAGAATATTTAATCATGTGGAATTTATTCGAATGATCTAAAGATGATTTGGTAATGGGATTCTTATTATTATACTTACTAAATATAAGGATTTTTTGTTTGATTTTCATATATCAATATTGTAGCGTGTTTGTATGGTAAGAGTAGTGAGAGGGAGGAATGAGAGTAGATGGAATAGGCCCTACAAGCAGAGCAATTGGTCTTAAAGAGAACAATCTGGAGTATTAGGGGAGAACTGAGAACATATGGGTATATATACAATGGTTTGGTAAATGTGTTTCTGGGAATACATGAAAATTTTCTTCCATTATTTTTCTCAGTGAAATTAAAGTGAGAACATAGAACACAGACACAAACACAGTGGCAGAAAATAGCTAACATTGAAGACCCGATACTGCTATCTTGAGAAAGATCTGCTTGAAGAGTTGTCCTTTTACTAACGATGTCTAGAAACTTCAATCATGGGAAAAATCGTAATTGATGAGAATGGCTCACGAAGTGCATAAACTGTTCTAAAAAAGTGGTTTTCTGTGAATACCTATTGCATACTGATAGTCTTGAAATGTGGTACCTGCTAGACAAAGGGTGCCTATATGAATGGTCCCAAGGAAAAACTCTAGACACTCAGTTTCTGGTGAGTTTCCCTGGTAGAAAGTATTTCATATTCATTGTCACAACTGGTTACTGAGGGAATTAAGCACATTCTGCCTGACTCTACTAGGAGAGGACTTCTGCAAGATTGTGCCTGGTTTCCTCTGGATTTTGTCCCATGTGCCTTTTCCTTTTGCTGATTTTACTTTGTATCTTTCATTACGATATGTAAAATCTGTGATTATTAATGTATGAGAACCTGTGAGAGGTTCTCTTAGCCTGGGAGACCACTTATCAGCATACACACACACACACACACACACACACACACACACTATATGGTTAAAATATTGAACAACTTGGGTCAATAATTTCACCAATTTATGGTGAGAGGTCTCACTTTCTATCATTGTTGGGAATTCTTAAATCAAGTGCTGATATATCTATGAATATTAGATAAGTAATGTATCTTTAAATATGACAAAAGAGCCATAAGAATTTCAAAATTTATTTATTTTTTTAAAAAACCTTTAAAAATGTAGAAAAATGATATGGTATTAACAATTTAGAATTAGTGAGATCTTAAGGATGGACTTAAAGGGTCTATCTGGGTTTCTAATATACTATCTGCTTAACTAGAATTAGAGCTAATTCAAAATGAAGTATTGGAAATATTGGATAGGAAATATAAAAATATTCTGTATGAAGATATAGAAGATGGAATAAAATTAGAAAAAACAAGACATATTTAAGAAAATAGAACTTTAATTAATGAAAGCCATAAGCCTTGCAAGAAAAAATTGATATTAGAAAAATGATATCAAGAAATAAATTGACATTTAAAAAAATAATGTTTATTTAATGTTTATTTATTGTTGAGAGAGAGAGCATGAGTGAGAAAGTGGAAGAGAGAGAGGGAGACAGAGAATCCGAAGCAAGCTCCAGGTTCTGAGCTGTCAGAACTTGAAATCACAGACCATGAGATCATGCCCTGAGCCAAAGTTGGATGCTTAACTGTGAGCCCCCAAAATTTGATATTTTAAGTGTAGACATGAAGAACTAGTGAACTGGAACTTACATTCAAAGACGTTTTCCATAACTTAAGATATTAAAAAGAAAGAGGTAGAAAATATGAAATAAAAAATAAAAGACATAGAGGATGGAATATATATGTAATCAGAGTCCCAAAACAGAAAAGAGAGACTGTAAAAGAGGCAATATTTGAAGTGAAATATTTCCATAAATGATGATATACTTTAATTTATAGTTAAAGAACCATAATAAACACTAAGCAGCATATATAAAATAAAATATAAGCTACATAATAGTAAAACTACAGAATGTTAAAATCAGTTATATTAAAATATCCAGATGATATAGTTTATCCTGAAAACATAACAAATCAATACAAACATTGTCAATAGAAACAGTGAAAGTGAGAAGACAGAATAATATCAAATTTTCAGAAAGAAGGAAATTTTCACCTTATAACCTCAGCTTAATACTAATTCATGAATTAAAATAGAATATAGCATTTTATACTAAAAGAAACTAACAATTTACTATGATGGACTTTGCTAAAATAACCTTTTAAAGAAAATTTAAGTTTCTTTATTTGGATAGAGAGACAGAGAGAGTGAGTGGTGGAAGGGCAGAGAGAAAGGAGAGATAATCTCAAGCAGGCTCTACACTGTCAGCACAGAGCCAGATGGGACTCAAACCCACGAACTGTGTGTGGGTCATGACCTAGGCCGAAATCAAGAGTCAGACACTCAACTGACTGAACCACCTAGACACCACATTGCTAAAATAACTTTTAAAGGGTATATATCAAGAAAATGGTAAATGATATCTGAGAAAATATGAAATTAAATAAATAATCAGAAAGAAAATAATGATAAGCCTGTGAGTAATTATAAGAAAATGTTTACTGTATAAAACTAATGAGAATGTCTAAATTTTGAGGGAAAAAGACAGAGATAACCCAAATGTTGGACAGTCCAAACCATGAGAAAGAACAGAAATAAAATGAAATAACATGTTTTAGGATATTTAAGAAGAATATACTTATAGTTTTCCCTTAGGTTTGAATATTACAATATTAAGAGCAATCAATAAACAATATACATACAACAAACTAGAATGCAACTGTCATTCATCACCATGCCTCTAATATTTGTTGAGTTTAATGAATTCAGAGTCTGTATCAATATCTCTTGTATCATTATTTCAAGTGATTTTCTTGTACATAGCATGTAGATGGATCGTGTGGGTTTTTAAATTCAATTTGCCAATCTCTGACTTTTGCTTCGTATATTTAGAGAATTTCCACTTAATGTAATTATTGATTAGAGATTGAGTGAGGCATTTTATTTCTTAGGTTTATTTCCTTTGTTCTTCATTTCTTTGTTTTTACTTTTTCTGTTTTCCTATGGATTTTCATAGTTTTTTTTTTTATTTTTTACAATTTCATTTTGATTTACCTATATTATTTCTGAGTGTTTCTCTTTGTACAGATGTTTAATAGTTGCTATGTGTATTACATTATCCATGTATAATTTATCACAATTATTTATGTTCACCATTTTGAAGGAAGTGTAGAAAATTTATGTCCCTTTAAGTCCCTTTACATTTTCCCAATTTAAAATAATTGTCTTAAACATTTCCTCTACATACTCAAGAATCACATCAGATGATATTATAATATTTTCTTTCACAGCCAAACATAATTTAGAAAACTCATGAGTTTATTGTATTTACTTGGATTTTCACTTTTTACATTGTGATTTCATCCATTTTGATCTTCCAAGATTCCTTACTTTATCATTTCCTTTCCATCTCAAGAGTTTTCCTTTAGCTATTTTTTTTAGGATAGTTTGTTTGATAACAAATTCTCCTGTTCCAGACCTGGAGGTGAAATACTTGAATTTTATTAATTAACCCATAAGCTTATTGTGGTTTTGAAGGTCAGTTTTATTCTAAAACCAATAAGCAATTATTCATCGTTTTGTCTCTTTCTAGACTGAGCAAATGTTACAGAGACTAAACAAAGCATTGGCACCTTAATTTTTCCCATTCTCTTCTGGGTAGCCAAGCTTCTATTAAAAGCTCTCTGGAGAGAACAATATATTTAGAGGCAGGTAAGAAGTCAATGTCTTTTAATTTCAGGGAGAAACTTTATTTTGTAGAAAATTGGGATATCTCTCTTTAGTAGGTCTGGATGATGTGTGGAAGGAAGTTCTCCTTTGTTACTTTCTTCGTTTTTTTTTAAAGTTTTTCAGGGGCGCCTGGGTGGTGCAGTCGGTTAAGCGTCCGACTTCAGCCAGGTCACGATCTCACGGTCTGTGAATTCGAGCCCCGCGTCGGGCTCTGGGCTGATGGCTCAGAGCCTGGAATCTGTTTCCGATTCTGTGTCTCCCTCTCCCTCTGCCCCTCCCCCGTTCATGCTCTGTCTCTCTCTGTCCCAAAAATAAATAAACGTTGAAAAAAAAAAAAGTTTTTCATTACCAGGATTGTTGTCATGAACAGTAAGAGTACTTTGCATTGCTATATTATTATAACTCTCATAACATGTCAATATTTCTGTTATTCCAAATACTATTTCAAACCAGTCACAAAAGCATCATCACTGAAATGGCAATTTCAGCTGGGATGCTGACAATTCAGTATGTTCCAACTTCACTGAACTTTCTCAATCTTCTATAACCAGATTGTTGGGACTTTATTTTTAAGTTATATTCTGGATTTTTAAAAAATGATTTATGTACTAACTGGTCTTTGGTCATATTCTTCTTAAAGCCTATTCTTGATTTTTCTGATATTTAATTATACAAGGAATCTGACGTTATCTACAGATTGTGTGTAAATCATTTAATCTTTGAAATAAAGACCTGGGAATGAGTGAAATTAGTGAATCTACTGGGGATAGACCACTGTACTCCCCTGCTGTTCATAATAAATATTTTACCTAGATTCCAGAAAATAAGTTGCTACATTTAAAGGTGTCCCAAATTCCTCCAATTTTTTTAAACTATAAATATTCCTACAAATTAGCACTTCATTCTGTGATATTAGTATTTGTCTATTATTCTAGACAATTTCTTTTAAAACCTAACACATGAAACACTGTTTTATTAGTTTTTGTTATAAGTGGCCATGCTTTTTCTTTAATTTAGGTTAGCTTTATTCAGAAATACAGAGATGATTCACACTTCTTCATGGCCACATTTTAAAAGCTGCAGACAAGAACCATGAAAAAATACTGCCAAAGATTTTCAATTAAATACGAGTGCTTGGACACAAGGTATTTTTATTTAACATAGTTATTTTACTTTATTTCATTTCATTTGACATATTTATATCTTTAAATGCTATAATATTTATTTTTTTTATTTTTTAAATGTTTATTTATTTTTGAGAGAGAGAGTATGAGCAGGGGAGGAACAGAGAGAGAGGGAGACACAGAATCCAAAGCAGGCTCCAGGCTCCAAACTGTCAGTACAGAGCCCAACTCAGAGCTTGAACTCAAAGTACCATGAGATCATGACCTGAGCAGAAGTTGGACGTTTAACTGACAGCCATCCAGGCACCCCAAAATGATGTAATATTTTTCGTTTTGTCAGTTTTTAGTTCCATGACGTTGGTTTTATGGCTTACCATTATCAGGTACAAGTATGGCCTGGTATGTTCCATAATATTCTTCCAATCTAATGCAAAACATGAACTTTCTCCTTGGATTTTTCTGGTAGATTTTTTTTAAGTATCTCATGTTTTAAAAGTTAATCCAATACAAAAAAAACAGTATCAAAGACACAGAACTTTTACACTACATTTTAACAATGAACTATATATCATGAAAAGCAAAGCTTCAAAATTATTCAACATTAACAAATTAATTAAAAGTATTTTTCATGTCATGATATGGAAATTTTGGAATTATTAAGAGATTTTATTTTACACAGAATAAATTTAAGTAACAATACTTTACCTGAATTTGCTTGTTAGCTTTCTAATTGTAAGATCTCTGGCCTTTAAAGAGTTAAAACCTCTAAAAGAATTGAAGAGCTGTATTACAAAGCTGTAATCATCAAGACAGTATGATACTGGCACAGAAACAGACACCCAGATCAATGGAACACAATAGAGAACCCCGAAATGAACCCATAAATGTATAGCCAACTAATCTTTGACAAAGCAGGAAAGAATATCCAATGGAATAAAGACAGTCTCTTCAGCAAGTGGTTCTGGGAAAACTGGACAGCGACATGCAGAAGAATAAACCTGGACCACTTTCTTACACCATACACAAAAATAAACTCAAAACGGATGAAAGACCTAAATGTAAGACAGGAATCTATCAAAATCCTTGAGGAAAAAGCAGGCAAAAACGTCTTTGATCTTGGCTGCAGCAACTTCTTACTCAACAGGTCTCCAAAGGCAAGGGAAACAAAAGTGAAAATGAACTATTAGGACCTCATCAAAATAAAAAGCTTCTGCACAGCAAAGGACACAATCAGCAAAACTAAAAGGCACATGATGTAATGGGAGAAGATATTTGCAAACGACATATCAGATAAAGGGTTAGTATCCAAAATCTATAAAGAACTTATCAAACTTAACACCCAAAAAACAAATAATTCAGTGAAGAAATGGGCAAAAGACATGAATAGACACTTCTCCAAAGAAGACATCCAGATGGCCAACTGACACATGAAAAAATTCTCAACATCATTCATTATCAGGGAAATACAAATCAAAACCACAATGAGATACCACCTCACACCTGTCAGAGTGCCTAACATTAACAAACTCAGGCAACAACAGATGTTGGCGAGGATGCGGAGAAAGAGGATCTCTTTTGCACTGCAAGGGGGAATGCAAACTTGTACAGCCACTCTGGAAAACAGTATGGAAGTTCCTGAAAAAATTAAAAATAGAACTACTGTATGACCCAGCAATTGCACTACTAGTTATTTATCCAAGGGATACAGGTATGCTGTTTCAAAGGGGCAATGCACCCCAATGTTTATAGCAGCACTATCAACAATAGCCAAGTATGGTTAGAGCCCAGATGTCCATCGATGGATGAGTGGATAAAGAAGATGTGGTATATATATACAATGGAGTATTACTCGGCAATCAAAAAGAATGAAATCTTGCCATTTGCAACTACATGGATGGAACTGGAAGGTATTATGCTAAGCGAAATTAATCAGTCAGACAAAGACAAATAACATATGACTTCACTCATATGAGGACTTTAAGATACAAACAGATGAACATAAGAGAAGAGAAGCAAAAATAATATAAAATCATGGAGGGGGGCAAAACATAAGAGACTCTTAACTATGGAGAGCAAACAGAGGGTTGCTGGAGGGGTTGTAGCAGGGGGGATGGGCTAAAAGGTTAAGGGGCATTAAGGGATCTACTCCTGGAATCATCATTGCACTATATGCTAACCAACTTGGATGTAAATTAAAAAATAAATTAATTTAAAAAATAAAAGAATTGAACTATGGCATATTAGAAGGTACACACAGACAAAGCCCTGTGGATAGAACATGCCTAGTGCTTCTCTCTTTTAAGGTGGTCTATGTCCCTCTTTTGCACTGATTGACACTGATGACACAGAACTGTAATTTTCCTTGTTAAGAGAAGACTTTCTCCTATTTTCCAACAGAGATGTTACAAAGTAGCCAGCATATGGTGAGAGTAGCTGTGCTGTTAGCACAGAGCCTGCCTGGGATTCTCTCTCTCCTTCTCTTTCTGCCTCTCCTCCACTCTCTCTGTCTCTCCAAATAAATAAACTTAAAAAAATTAAAAAATAAACAAAGTAGCAAGAATTAAACAATTCCAGATAACTCAAGATCATATTACATATTTATTTTATAATTTATTTTATTTCCCTTTTAAAAATATTCTACCTGGTCTAGATGATGGATTTAGCCTGTCCAACTGATATATTTTAATTCCATTCTCTCAATGGACACACTTTAATTCTATTTCCCCATAGATCAAGCAAGAAAATAGCAAATGCTCAAAGATTGCCACTCAGCTTGGTTTATGGAACTTCCAATAGTCTCCACCCACATGTCTCTTCTCTAACACAATGGACAAAAATAAACTTTGGCTATAAACTTACTGATAGCCAAAACAAAAGGGGAAACTAAATGCTAGAAATTACTCAGTAGAGAAATATTTTTTTCAGAGATTAAATTTCAATAGGAATTGGTTATAAATTAATTTTCTCATTGTCATTGGGGAACATTTTCTAATGTTGCTTTCTGGTAATGTCTTTGGAAATAATTTTGTGTCAAGTCTGAAAGTGATTTTCTTATTACCATTCCTTGTACTAATTAAAAAAGTCAAGATTTTGCTATTAAATATTATTCCTGCAAAATGATTCTGTGAGGATCTATACTTCTATTCAGTTATGTACTCAATTGAAGAACATGCCTTACAATAAGAGAGCATGGGAGGACTCTTCAGCACCTCTACACAAACTTCTCTATATATAACTTCTCTCTAAGCTTTTGATGGGTCCTGGAGTGCAGACAATTTGAGTTTATATTTTCTGACAAGTATTCTAACTGCTTTTTTTCTTTGTAAGTTATAATCAAATTATACGCTCTATAAAGAAAAGAAGTGTATAGGAGATTTGACATTTTTATATAAAATCTAAACATTTGTGGAGAGTCAGAAAAATGAATTAAAAACCTCATACTGAAGTATATAACATATTAAGGTGTTTTCTGGGTTCAGACCTTGTCAAATAATCAGTAGCAGGTTTTAATTTCTTTGAAACTCGAATTAAAACGTTCACAAGCAATGAAGGAGAAAATGTGAAAAAAATTGCTATGGCATTGGCATCTAAGAAAAATAGATAAAGCGTAAACCTGACAAAGGAAAGTAGGATTGTAATTTTAACATTTATTGAAGTAGTATTTAAGGAAAAAAATGGTATATGAAACAAGGATTATTTTATATTAATGAATAATATAATACTAATGCGAACATAATGGTCTCGAACTTTTATGCCCTGAATAGCAGGTCTTTGACACACCGCTATCAATCTTTGTCAGGTCAAGTACATAAAAAAAAATCATTTAAGCCTTGCTTTAAAAATTCAGATAAAAATTTGAATGAAGGAAAACAAACATGGTATATATATTATTTTCAAATAGATAAGGGCTATATATGAGTTTCCTATTATATTTGCATGGTTAGAGTACAGAGATATATAAAGAATAGTTATCCAATGGTTACAAGACCTTACTAGAGGCTTTATTTTGAGTAAATGAACAGTTAACAGGCAAATAGACATTTGAGGAACATTTGCACTGTGATATATGGGATGGATAAGAGAGGACAGAGGCTGAAAGGAAAATCAAAAGGATTTTTGATCTGTTGCAGTGGTGCTTTAATGAACCATGATGGCTGATACCGGGTTATAGAAGATCTGAAAAATATTTTAAAGGAATCACGGGTAGATTGCCATGGACTACGTGAGACCAGAAGACAATATTTTATAAATCAATGGGAAATTTAAATGTGATTTTTGTTTATAATTAAAAATCTCCTTTTATTACAATCAGTTCCCACCAAGTTTAGTTCTGATTCACCTGCACATCTATCTTCCTCCAGATCCTGAAACATCTATATCTGATTACTTTATCCTGTTAGAAATTATGCAGGGATGAGAAGTTAATTTGGCCAGTGAATTCTTCAGGGTCTCCTTCATTTAACCGGTAGAATACCACATTACACAAGATGAAAAGAATTTCTTATACGATATTTTGCCACAGATGTTTTTCATCAATTAGCCTGAAGATACAAATTGACAAAGATGCAGTTCTTGTGAAAATAACTCATGAGTTTACCATCAGAGGTAGCTGAAAATAATTTTAAAACATCTGATTATATGGTAACTCTAACAATTTGAGGAACCATCAGACTTTTTTCCAAAGTGGTGGCACCATTTTACATTCCCATTAGCAATATATGAAGCTTCTGATTGATGTACCACAGTTTGACAATATTGGTTATCATCGGAATTTTTAGTTACAGTCATTCTAGTGGGTGTGATGTTGTGTCTCATTGTGGTTTCAATTTTCATTTTCCTGATGACCGAATGATGTCAAAACATGTTTTCATGTGCTTAGTGACCATTTTGTATATCTTTTTTAGATAAATGTCTGTTCACATTCTTTGTTCCTTTTTGATTTCGTTATTTATCCTTTTATTATTGAGTTATAAGAGTTATTTATGTATTAGACTCAGGTTGCTTATCAGAGATATGATTTGAAAATATTTTCTCACATTCTATGGATTGTCTTTTCACTTTCTTGATTGAGGCCTTTGAAGCATCCCACTATTAGGTATATATCCGAAATAAGTGAAAATATCTGTCCCCACAGAAAGTGTGCGCAAATGTCTATAGAAACATTACTCATAATAGCCCCAATTTGGAAACAAACCTAAAGTCCATCAACTGATGAATAGATAAACAAATGTGGTATGTTCATACAATGGGATATTATGAATAAAGTCTTAACATATGCTATAACATAGATGAATCATGAAAACAAAGACCACATAGAATATATTTCCAATTATGTGAAATGTCCAGAATAGGCAAATTTATAGAGACTGAAATTAAAATGATGGTTTCTTAGGGATAGGGGATAAGAGGATGATAGCTAAAGGTCATGGTGTTTCTTTTTCAGATTATGAAATGTTGTATTATTGACTGTGGTGGTGATTGTACATATCTTGGAATATGCTGCAAATCATTGAATTGTATAGTTTAAGTGGATGAATTGCATGGTATGTAAATTGTATCTCAGTAAAGATGTTGTTAAAATAAACCCGCATAATCAGGTTGAGGTTATCATAACCCTGGTTTTGCCTAAGTTTATGTAGCCTAAAGTCATTAATAATTTATGCTTACTTAGTTGTGTATTTATATACCCACAAGGATTTATTAACAGATCTGCTAGACTGAGTGACTCTGACAATTACATGCACTGTTCTGCTTCTCAGCGTAGGCTGTCAGGAACACAGCCCAGTAGTTTACAATAAGAGTTGTTAACTTCTGGGCGTTATGGAAATTTTGAGAAACTAAATGTTCAAAGATCTCCAGAATAATTACACTTAAGTGTATTTTTAACATATGATTTACTCTATTACTTTGGAAAATGAGTTTTTAATGTTTATTTATTTATTTTGGGGGAGGGCAGAGAAAGAGGGGGAGAGAGAGAATCCCAAGCAGGCTCCATGATCACTGCAGAGCCTGACTCAGGGCTTGGCCTCACAACCCTGGGATCATGACCTGAGCCGAAATCAGGAGTCAGAGCTCAACCAACTGAACCACCCAGGCATCCCAGAAAATGATTTTTTTTTTTAACACAAGCACAGAAAAATATGGCCTTCACACTTATTTATATTTTCTTATAAAAATAAGTTTCCACTGGCTGAAAAACAAAGACAAGATTATGCAAAAATACAAAATCAAGTTTGGGTTCAACTAAGAAAGTGATTTCAATTATGCTAATCTTTGGTTTTGCTTTCATACTAATGCATAATAAGAAAAATGAGAATTCATAAGAATTAAAATCATATCTCATACCACATATTTTTGTTTAGAATAAGTACATAAATACCTTCAGGACATGGACAAAAATCATGGTTTCCTATGAGCAATCTCCAAATTAAAGAAAGAGACAGTCACATGCATGTTTTGCTTATCTGGCTCATGAAAATCCTGGAAACAATCCATGGACTTTCTATACTCAGCAACTTTTTAAGAGAGAGAAAATCCTGGTTTCTGGCCAAGGAATACTTTTTCTTACTTCCAGGATCAATGCTTCTTAAGTAAGATTTATCTACTAGAATCTACTAAAACCCAATTGAACATTAGTAGGTCCTTCTTCCTCTGAAGGAGAGGGATCTTCTCCCAGTCTCAAGAGTAGCTTATCACTGTTTATTTCTACTTAAATACTTCTTAGATGCATTGCACATGTAAATAATGATAAGTGATTATTCTGGTCTCTTCTTATCTGTTCTTCTAACATGTATGAGAAAAGACCCATCTCTACTACATGATAGAGTAATTAAGAGCATGCATTTAAGTCCATAATCTTTCCACAACACCATGTCCCATTAAACCACAAGTATATCTCCAAATAGGATTTTTTTTTCCATTTCATGGATATCAATCCTTTACAGAATAAAGAAAAATTAAATTAAATTGTTTAGATGAGAATTATGAGAGCATAATCATCAAGAAAAGAGGAAGTAAAAATGTAATAAGACAAGCAGAGAGCACAAAGCTAAAGAGGGCAGAAATGAATATGCCTTGTGTTTGTATCTGTGAGAGTTATTGCATCATCCACTTTATTTTTCCATTTTGTACAGAGAAATCATAATTTGAGTGAAAGCTTTAAATAAGACTGATTGAATATGAACCTAAATTATTCTATAATACCTGAAGAATCAAAGGATTAAAATACTTAGAATGGAATTTAGGAAATAGAAAGACTCTAATCTTATAATTAAAATGTTTAAAAATGTTAAATTGAGGAATCATCTAGCTATGCATGCTTTGGTATTTAATTTCTTTTTTCAAGCTTCATATCCACAAAAGTAATCCAAAATACAATT
Source organism: Puma concolor (assembly GCF_028749965.1). NCBI lineage: Eukaryota > Metazoa > Chordata > Mammalia > Carnivora > Felidae > Puma > Puma concolor. Next base: position 168,957,988 of record NC_141670.1, on the reverse strand, counting down.
GGAGGAAGATTAAGTATGCTAGAGCTTCACAGAAAAGGATCCTTCTGGGAAATAGCAGGTGTCTTATTTTGTTTTTCTTCTTTAGACTGTTTTTCAGAGTTACTGAAATTGAACACTTAGATATTAGATATTCAGGAGAAGCCATCAAGTTCTTTTTAATTAGGTCCACGGATGACCCCTAAAATAAACACACATGAACACAAATGATCTAGAAAAAGCCATTGATGTAAAACTATGCTACTTGTTACTTATTCAACAAAGAAGGAAGTATTCACATACCTTGACACCAAAAGCATGTTTAAAATATTGGAAAACTAAAAGAAATTTTAAAAATAAGTTCCCTCATAAAGCTGCCATCATAACACAAAAATGGTTTTCATTTCTTTTTATTTATTTCCCAAAATTAATCATATGAATATTCCTTTTATATCACTGTAATTTTGTGTGTTTGTATGGATAGGTTCTTAGTGAGATTTTTTCAACAAATCAGTTATTATTATTCTTTTTAATATTTATTTATTATTGAGAGAGAGAGGGAGAGAGGCAGAGCATGAGTGGGGGAGGGGCAGAGAGAGAGAGAAGGCGACAGAATCTGAAACAGGCTCCAGGCTCTGAACTGTCAACACAGAGCCCGATGCAGGGCTCAAACTTGGGAATGGTGAGATCATGACCTGAGCTGAAGTTGGACGCTTAACCAACTAAGCCACCCAGGCGTCCCTCAACAAATCAATTATTATATGAAGATTTTTCTTCTAATTTCCTACCTTCATATTTATGTTCCTTGAGGCTTCAGAAAATCACCTAGAAGGGAAGCATTTACTTTACAGTTTACTGTACAATTTTCTTGTTAAATGATGTCCATTTATTTTTTTATTGGGAATAATTCTTTAAGACCCATATTCAGACATAAAGAATATGGTTTCTTAACAGTTAACATTCATTTGCCTCTGAGCATGTTTCAGACATGGTGCTAAATTCTTTTCAGTTATTTATACATTTGTTCATGACACTCATATTAAATCATGCTATTGTTATAAAAATTATACAGATAAGAAGGCTGAGATCTATAGATACTGAGTACCTTGCCCACAGTGGTGACACCGAAGTTCAGATGGAACCAGACCTAAAAATAAGTATGACTCCTGAATCTCTACATTTCAACTGCTATGTTATATGGTATATTTAAAAAGTAGAGATTTTTAAGATCCAAAAAGTGTTTACAGACTACCTTCAAAACAATGGCACTGAATTGCAAAGTTTCTAGTAATATTTGAATATACTATGTCTTATGAAGAGGTACTACCAGAGTAGCTGAATAATAGATCAAAGAAAGGGTTCTGGTAACTACAGATAGAAAATTGACCTACTTTGAATTACTGGATACATGGAAAGGAATAACAGTTCTTACGTGCATTTGAGATTACCAGTTAGATGATGCTATCCCTTTGGGGAACCTAAAGGTGACTGGCTAACAGATATTGTGACTCCAGAGAAGAATATTCTCAGTTGGCTCTAAGTCTGATGTACAACTGAATTTTAAATATTAAAAGGTGATGGCAGTATTAGGAGCTACAACCAGGATCGTTTTATGGGATGTTACTAGTAGGAAAGAGAAACTGAGGAACTCATAGGACCATAGCAAAGAAAGTATTATGGTACCTGAACTTTCACCTGGATTTACATATTAGACTTTCATATTAGACATGGTTGGTTAAAAGTGATAGAACTCAATCCAAGCTGGCTTTTAAAAAGTGATATTTAATTGTTCCTCCAACTACAAGCAGGAATTTAAACAATATATTCAGGACTACTTTTTACTCTCTCCTATTCCCATTTGTTTTCTTTCCTGTTATCTGCTCTGTTTTCATTTTCTCAGTTTATTCCTAGACCTCTAAGTGTAGCCCAAATAGGCTTTGAGTCACAGGCCCACTGTAAAATGTCAGCAAGCTAACTCCAGCCAACATATACAGACTGACACCGGTGGGTAGGCAGTTTCCAGAAGTAAATTGTTAGACAAGAACTTAGAGGTTGGAGAAACAAAAAACAGTGCATGCACACCTTCTGGTCCTTTCTTTACAAATTCTGTTTTGATTCCAGTACGTTCCTCACATAATTGTTCAAATGAAGATACTAATCATTTTATTCTCTTCTTTAAAATCCTTCATTTAGTAGATCATGGTTTTTTTTTACTTTTAAAAATATTTTTAATGTTTATTTTTTAGAGAGAGAGACAAACAGAGTACAAGTGGGGGAGGGGCAGAGAGCGAGGGAGACACAGCATCCGAAGCAGGCTCCAGGCTCTGAGCTGTCAGCACAGACCCCGATGCGGAAATCGAACCCATGAACCCTGAGATCATGAGTCAGACTGTGAGCCTACGTCAGACACTTAACCAACTGAGCCACCCAGGCACCCCTGTAGATCATGTTTTTTCATTCAATTAATCTTTTTTTTTTTTAAATCCAACAGATCATCTTCCAAGCAGGAACCTATCATCCTTCAGATTAAGAACTCTAACATTTAGTCCAGCTTCATTTTCAGCTGTTCCTTGCCCTACATTCTACATCAACACAACAGGCGTCACTTGGCTGCTATGGCACATTTACCTGCCCTGCTCTTTCCACCAGTTACCTCTTACTCGTCTCCTAAGCCTCTAAGGTACCGCAGGCATTCTCTTTACACATTCTGCATACTGGGGCAAGAGGACAGGTGAGCATTCGGTGAAATCACAGATTTGGAGAGCTCTGCTCTTTCTTTCTGTCATTAGTGAATGCATAGCCATAAAGTAAAAAATTCAGCTCTTCAAAGGATGCAGAATAAGCTGTCTGCTGTCCATGAGAATCACTGTGGACTGCTGGCTCCGTCGCTTTACTCTTCTAGGCTCTTTGGCTTCCATCAGCTTTTGAACCTAGTCTGATCTCAGTCTTTCTATTTCTGCGATTGCCTGTCTCTTATTTGAGCATTTCTATTACATTAGCCTGGCATTTGGCTCGGGTCAGATCAAGAATTCTACCTCTGCTCTCTGAAATGAGTATGCTTTCCCAAAACTTCAATTTAGATATTAATATGGTGGATGATAACATTTCAATGCTTCAGTAAGTTTTTAAATATGTAAATTAAAATACTATATTAATAATATCAGATTATTTATTTAAAGTCAAGTCTTTATCCTCAAAGTAATAAATGTTTATGAATCCATATACCATATTATCAGAAAAAAATGAATAAACTATAGAGAATTGTTACAGGCACCTACTTACATGATATAGGAATGAAATAAGCTTTTGTAACAAGCTAAAATTGTTTATTCTGTACCTTTATTAATAAGTATATTTGCATTCATCTTCTGTCTACAGAAATGAAAGAATTTTTAAAAAATCAAATGTAACTGTGTAGTTTTATAGTGATGTTTTTCTTACAATGATACTTTATATTCCTTTTAGAATATTTTTTATTGAATGAAATTCTATATTAACAGAAAATCTTAAGCCTTTTTGGAAAAAGATTTCTCTATTTGTCCAAATCTATGACTGTGTGAATAGCTTTGTATTATTTGTTTGGGTTTTAATTACTTTTTTCAAATTTCAACTTATTTAGGTTTTAGTTTTGAAATTAACTAGTTATTGCAATTCCATGCATACTTTGTAAATGACATACCATTTTACTTTTATAATTCTGGAAGTTAGATGTTTATTGTAATCTTTGAGACGTGAATGTTAAAAATCAGGTCTAACTCCAGGGGTGCTTGGGTGGCTGAGTCATTTGTGTCTGATTCTTGATTTTGGCTCAGGTTGTGATCTTGTGGTTTGTGAGATCCAGTCCGACATCCAGCTCCTCTAAGACAGTGCAGAGCCTGCTTGGGATTCTCTCTCCCTCTCTCTGCTCCTCCCTTGCATACGTGCATGTGTGCATGTGCACTCTCTTTCTGAAAATAAATAAATAAATAAACTTCAAAAAATCAGTTCTAACTCCATCATTCATATTCTTAATACCATAAGAGGTATCTGACATCAAACTTTTATGATATATCTAAGAAATTATTTGCATACATATATATGGTAATGCATATATGTAGCATAGTTAAAATAAAAATATATGTTTATAGATTGAAATTGAAATCAGGTAAGTGAAGTTATTTAAATAAAGTCATAAAATGAGATCGAGTCAGAGCTGGAAGTAGAGTTTGTATCTCCAAATTGTTAGTCAAATCTCCTTTTCATACTGCAAGTTGCTATTCAATAATAAATAATCAAAGGAATCTATGTTCTTTGGTAGGTAGCCATTTTAAATACTATTCATTATTCGCTATTGCATTTCATTTTAACTCTAAATATCAGTGCTCTGAAGTGGACAAACGGTGAAACTATCTACTTGCAGCTGAAATGCAAGATTTGGCATAATCTAAAACAAAATGAATTTGAAAATCTATTAGCACTCATACCCTTAATTGACTCTTATTCTGTCTGTTACTCTTTTCTTTTTCTCAGGCACACAAACACACACATTTATTCACACATTACACACACACACACACACACACACACCACAAACACACTATGACTATAAGAACTAATCTTGCTAGCATGTTTTAAAGGAATTCTTTAATGCCTCTAAATTCTCATTTAAAATATTTTCTCTGCTTTAATTACTTAATTAACCAACGGTCTGGCTTTGTAACATTTCATTGATTATTTATAATGACAATAATCATGACAGGCAGGTATGACAAAAATAATGAAGATGACTCTGCAGTGATTCTTATAAAGTAAAACATAAGGACCATTTTTGGATAGGCCAAAATAATATGTCAACGTAATTTCTATATTAATTAACTCCAATCATTTTTATACTCTTTGCTTATCTTTCCAGGTAGATTGTTTTAATGCAGTCTCATACATTTCAGTATAACATCCAGCTTTGCCAAGTTGCAGTTTCACTTAATTCTGTATGTGATTAGAGAGTAGAATATTTTAACATTGCAGAGTCAGATAATTAAAGTTTTAAAATATTTTATTGACTATGATATCATTTTATCTATTTGTAAAAATCTTTGATCCCATGGAATTAAATTACATATTTCATAAGATAATTACATTTTAGAACTAATTATAAGAAGGAAAATCTATTTTAGTGTGTAGCTGCATTAACCTGTATTATGGAATGATTTAGGAAACAGGTATTCTGTAATTATTCCAATATTCTTTAAAGAATTCAATTTTTCTACTTTATCCAGAATCCAGCATAACTGATCATGTGTTTTGGCTCTATTCTTAATCTTATTCTCTCTTATTGTATTGCATACACATATTTGGATTGGTAACCTATTTTTCTTGGAATTAGTAACAAAGAGGCTGAAAATTTTACCAATGGGGAAAAAACTGGAACTTTTAACATAAGAGAGGTTTATATTTCCATTTAATTTTTTAACATGTTCATTTATTTTGAGAAAGAGAGTGTGTGAGTGAGTGGGGGATGGCAGAGAGAAAGAGAGAATCCCTACATGGGGCTCAGTCTCATGAACCATGAGATCATGACCTGAGACGAAATCAAGAGTCAGATGCTTAACTGACTGAGCCATGTAAGAGGCCTTAGATTTCCATTATAGAAAGCATGTTCGCATCTGTTCTAAATTAATTTTAGCTTGAAATGAGATATTCTTTAGAGCCATTAATAACTTTGTTTAGATAAATTTGTGCATGGAAAATATCAAATGCTCTTTTATGAAAGAATGAAAACAGGAACACAAAATGTTTCTAGCCTAATCTTTCATTGTTTTTTCCCTGTTTAGCATATCTTAAAAATAGCAGAAATGCAAAATTAGAACTGTAATATGGGATTGTCGTATAAGTTTGAAAGTGTCTTTTTAACATGCTTGCCAGACTCTTTAGATTAGGCTGATTTATATTGATACTGGACGTCAAAACAAGGAATCACAGAACCACGCAAGGGATCACTAAGTCAAAACTTGGATTGGAAGAGCCACAAATTTATGCTTATGCAATGATAAGTATTGCTTTGGGTGTATTTTGTTTACAGATGTGTGAGTGATGGTGATGGTAGTAGGTAGTGGTCATCATGCACTCTTCCCAAACTGACATACCGAACATGTAAATACTTGATCCACTTCCATTATTTAGAATTGATTCATGACAAATTATTCAGAGGGGTTGTACTAATCTTTGATACTATCTAAAATGGCTTGAATTGCTAATCCTATGAGTAGAAGCAGACAACTTAGCCCGTACATTGGGATTTTTTTAAAACAAATCAGAAAATATGTGTCCTTCCTTCCCACACTCTTTACATTTGCGAATTGGAGAGAACGGTTATTACATATGCACACATGGAGAGAATATTTATTGCGTGTCAATCTTAATCAATAAGTAATCAATAAAAATAAGATAAAATTAGATTGGAAAGCATAGAAAGCAAAAGATTTGCAAATAGCAAAATTATTTGTGGAGAGTTTATGTTGCTTCACACATACAAATTTGGAAATACTATATTTCCTTTCTAAATACACATTTTTTTCTATACAAATAGGACAATATACCATTTTTTTCTATGTAATTTGTTTTCAATAATTATCTGGTTTCTACTATGTGCAGCCTAGACAATTACCTCACAGTGCTCAGTTGTGCAGGGTAAGAAAGCCAGCTATGATTGTGGCTTAAATAAAACAACGAAAACTCCTAATGGAGATCATGAAGTCCCCATCTCTATAGTAATAAAAATGTTAGCAATGACAGGACACACTTCTCCTTCAAAAGGAATCTGAGTAAGTGCCATAATTAAAATGGTCAATCTTCTCAAAGTCACCAAAATAAAAAAAATTCCACCCTAGGTGGGGTGTACCACCATTCCCTTTTGCCAGAGTTATATTCTACTGTGTAGACACTAGCTGACTGTTTTATACAGAGTCATAGGCAGAGAGTAGGACCACAGAGAGAGAGGACCTAACCCCCAAGGGGACGATACTTGGTCATCTTACAACAAAGAGACAGGTAGCTCACAGGCATATATTTAAAATAACAAGAAAATTAAGAAGAAAGTATTTGTTTCATCTCCTTGAACAAATGTAGATCAAGAGAAAAAAAAATGTCAAATTCTCACTCACTGATAAAATGTGAGACGAGATTCATTCACATCTGACCAAGCCACAGTTTTTTCTCTTTTAGGGAAAATTTTAAGAAAAGGATGGAAAAAACAAGCCAGAGCTAATTCTCCAGAACTCCACATGTGATGAGAAAACAAAATTTTTAGTCTATATAAACGAAGGTAGAAAAATAGAAGAGAAACGTAATTCTCCTAAATGTAGCACATTAAATTTTCTTTAAATCTTTAATAACTCTTTCTCAGGAAAACAAAACATTTGACAAATTTTATATAGTCTACTGACTGCTAATTTTTTCGCTCAAGTATCTGTTTGTAGTAATAGGCTATCATAAATTATATCTCCAAATCAGGTTATCAGAATGAATCTTGGTATTTTATATTAGGAAAATATATTTATGTTGTATTTATTCAGCATGTGCATCTAAGAAAACTAGGGGAAAATTAAAGAAATAATTACGCTAATGAATAATAAGGAAAAAGAAAAATAATAATAAAATAGTAAGATTCAAGTGGTTGCCTAGGTACAAGTAGAGTAGAAATCAATGTGGTATATTATGTTCACTGCAGAAATCCTCAAAAAACTTAAATCACTTAATGCTTCCTGGAAAATATAAGTGAACCTTTATCAAAAATACAATCAGAACTTCAATGAAGACCAAAAGAGAGGAATACTGAAGAGATTTTATTAATAGAGTAGGTTATAGAGGTCACTATTAAGTTTTATTTTAATGAAAGGTAATCTCAGCACGAAAGTAAAATGTGCAAAGAAGTGAATGTACTGAGATTGCAATGGAAAAAGAAGCTTGATTAGCATAATGATTGCCATCTATCCTATCTGCTGCTTTCACATCAAAAGAGCAAAACTCATCATTTAACTATAATGAGGGACATTTCAAACATACCAATTTAGTCAGTATTTAAATTTCCTTTTCAGATAGCAAGTCCACTTGTCATAAACTACTATTTGCCAAGAAGATTTTGAAGATATAGTGATTTTTTAGATGCTAAATCAGTTGATGTATACAAGTGGAAATAAATTATACAGAAAGTGATATGCAATAAACATCTCTTTCTCAAAAAAGAATGCACTCTGTAAGTGTATGCCTGTACTTTCATTCAGTGGTGTTTGTAAGAGTAAGACATAGAAATCAAATGTCTATCAGTAGATGTCTGGTTGAATCAAGCATAAAGTATCCACAGAAGGTAATTCTATGTTGGTGTTTTTTTTAAATGGGGTATTTTCTTCATTTACTAATGTGAAAAGAAATCCACAATACATTGTTAAATGAATACATACATTATAGAACTGTGTTCAGGGTATTTTTCTGCTTAAATAAAAAGTTTCAGAAAGTAAATAGATGACATGATGATGATGGTAAGTTGGTAGGTAGAGAGACGGTATAGATCATGATGATGATAGATTAGATAGATAGATAGATGATAGATAGATAGATAATAGATAGATAGATAGATAGATAGATAGATAGATGATAGATAGATAGATAGATAGATAGATAGATAGATAGATAGATAGATAGATAGATAATAGATAGAGAAAGAGAGACAGATAAGTCAGAGTTAGTGAGTATAGAGCAAAATTTAAAGTGAGGGCGATACTGATTTTGATTATGCATAGACAATATGAGGGAGCATGATTCACTCAAATATTATTAGTAGCTTCCACAGAGGAAGTAATGTTAAAGAGAGTTGTTTGGGGTTGGGGAATTTTAACTTTTTTATTACACATTTCACAGCAGTTTTCTTTTTTCTATAGAACATATGCAAAATTTATAATATGAAAAACGAATAAAAATGAACTTAAAAAGCTTTAAAAAGTATATGAATACTGATAAACCTATGAACATGGTTAATGCACATTTAAGAAAATATATGTTTTCAGACGCCACTTTATTCTGCATTTGCAAAGGAGAAATTTCACTGAAGTAAATGCTTTAGTAAGAATAAGGGGAGAGGTACCTGGGTGACTCAGTTGGTTAAGAGTCTTACTCTTGCTTTAGGCTCAGGTCACAATCTCATGGTTTGGTTCATGAGATGGAGCCCATGCCTTTACAGCATGGAGCCTGTTTGGAATTCTCTCTCTCCCTCTCTCTCTGCCCCTCCCCAGCTTGCATATGCATATTCATGCATTCTCTCTCTCTCTCTCTCTCTCTCTCTCTCTCTCTCTCTGTCTCTCTCTCTCTCTCTCTCAAAATAAACATTAAAACAAAGAAATGGAATAGCAATCACTGATTTCTGAAAATTAGGTTTCCAGAACATTCATATTATAATCTTCTGGGATTTTTATTAAAATTTCAGACATTGGACCCACCCCAAACCTAAAAAAAAAAATTCTCAGGCATTATTTGTGAGAAAAAAGCCTGAAGAGGGATGCCTGTGTGGGTTCAGTCAGTTAAGCATCCAATTCTTGGTTTCAGCTCCATTCATGATCTCACAGTTTGTGAGTTCAAGCCCTGCATCAAGCTCTGAAATGACAGTAGGGAGCCTGCTCAGGGTTCTCTCTCTCTCTCTCCCTCTTTCTCTGCTCCTCCCCTAGTCGTGCTGTCTCTCTCGCTCTCAAAATAAACTTTAAAAAAATGCCTGAAGAAATGGCTATAGAAAATATACATATACAGAGATGTGTCATAAGGAAAGATATTTTAAGCAGGGATATAAATGGTTGGAAATTGTCATGATGCTTTAGTAAATTTTGCTAGGCTATGTTGCATAACAACAACAACAACAAAAACTCCAAATCCATGTGACTTCCACATCAATGAACATTAATTCCTCCCTCAAGCTAAATGTGGGTTGTGGGTCAGCTGTAGCTCTACTCCAAACTGTCACTTTGGTTCTATAATTCCTCTATAGGACCAGGGTGAAGGAGAAACCTATCTCTGGATGTACTCTTAGAGGGAGAGATTGGGAACAGAGGGAACCTAGGCAACCAGCTCAAATAAACTTAAAGCTCTCTTTGGGAATGGCATTTTTCATGGCCACAAACATTCTAATAACCAAAGAAGATCCTATGGCCAGGGTCAACAATAAGGCAAAGAAATGAGGCATTTTCTAAATCACATTCAAAGGGAAAGGACATAAAATTATCAAACTGTGATAGAGCAGTGAATTGTGAAAAATAACACAATCTACTATACAAAGAACGGTTGAAGAAAGATAGTATAAAATTACTTTATGGAAAATAATCTCCAACATAAAATTGCCCATCAGCATCATATTATGAGGTTTAGATTACATACAACTTAAATTCTATGAAGCTTCTTTTTTTGTTTGTTTGTTTTACTTTTATTTCATTCTAAACTGTCTGTGTGCCTTCCTTCCCTTTTTCTTCCCCTCACTCCCTCTAACCCTTCCTTCCTTCCTTCCTTCCTTCCTTCCTTCCTTCCTTCCTTCCTTCCTTCCTTCTTTTGATAATGCAAGGTTCCGTAACTCTGTTGAATTAATTCAAGTACATTGGCCTATATGCTTCTATGAGATTTACTAATGTGAATACCTAGTGCTTGATAAACATTATATGTGTATGTATGTGTGCATATTCTTCACAAACCCAACCTAAAATACATGAAGACAGCACTCCTGAGTTCAAACCTTTGTTTGACACTACGTCCTGAGGGGACCTTAGGACAATCAGTTTCTTGTACCTATGTCTTTCTCTGTAAAGTAGGTATGATTATATAATACCTACTCCAAAGTGTTGCAAGGGTAAATGAATTAATAGAAGTGATTTGTGACAATAATGCCTGGCATACAATAGGCAAAAAAGTTTGTGTAAGTGAATGTTACCATCACATTATTGTTACAGGAGAAGAAACCTTTTTTCAGAGAGTCATATAACAATCTCTGAAAGATTGGGCCTTTGCATTAAGATCTAACTGAAAAACCTTTATATTTTTGTCCCTGCCATATGCTGTTGCAGTTATTGGATCCATGAATGTGATTTTTTTCAAAAAAAAATTACTGAATTACTAAATTTCTATTCAGCAGAGAGTCATTTATATAACTATATTGCAGTCTGGATATTATGTACATGTGAAAGCATTGAGAAACTGAGATATATGCTGTTTTCCTGAAATAATATGGTTTGAATGACTTCAGGGTCTGATTATTATTTGCATAGTTGACTTAAGCTTGAAATGCACATTCAAATGTAAGTGAAGAAATATAGTATCATCATTGACAATATATAATTTTTTAATAATTAAAATACATAGAAAGGTATATTTTTAAAACATATCAAAGCACACAGTGTTAAAATATAAATAATAGGGCGCCTGGGTGGCTCAGTCAGGTAAGCATCCAACTCTCAAGTTTGGCTCAGGTAATAATCTCATGATTCCTGAGATCAAACTCCACAAGGTGGGCTCCATGCTGAAAGCATGGACACTCTTTGGAATTCCCTCTCTCCTCTCTCTCTCTCTCTCTCTCTCTCTCTCTCTCTGTCCCTTTCCCCACTCACACTTTCTCTCTCTCTCAAAAAAAATTTTTTTAATGTTTATTTATTTTTAAAAGAGAAAGGGAAAGAGCATGAGTGGGGGGAGGGGCAGAGAGAGCTAGGGACAGAGGATCAGAAGTGGGATCTGCACTGACAGGAGACAGCCTGATGTAGGGCTCAAACTCCTGAATCCTGAAATCATAACCTGAGCCAAAGTTGGACGCTTAACTGACTAAGCCAACATTTAAACATCCAACATTTAAAAAAAAAATTTAAACATAAATAACAATGTTACTCTTTATTTGTAAACCATATTTACATTTTGTTATATAAGAAAATTTTAAGAAAAAAAATTTTAAATCCTAAAATGAAAAGATACACTTTTTAATCCAGGATAAATCAAAATCCATACCAGTGACATATTTTTTTATTTTGCATCCAAATTAATTAGCATATAGTGCAACAATGATTTCAAGAGTAGATTCCTTACCCATTTAGCCCATCCCCCCCTCCCACAACCCCTCCAGTAACCCTCTGTTTGTTCTCAAACATTCTCTCACTGACTAATTTCACTTAGCATAATACCCTCCAGTTCCATCCATGTAGTTGCAAGTGGCAAGATTTCATTCTTTTTGATTGCCGAGTAATATTCCATTGTATATTTATATACCACATCTTCTTTATCCATTCATCCATCGATGGACATCTGGGCTCTTTCCATACTTTGGCTATTGTTGATAGTGTTGCTATAAACATTGGGGTGCATGTATCCCTTTGAAACAGCATACCTGTATCCCTTGGATAAATACCTAGTAGTGCAATTGCTGTGTCATAGGGTAGTTGTATTTTTAACTTTTTGAGGAACTTCCGTACTGTTTTCCAGAGTGGCTGCACCAGCTTGCATTCCCACCAACAATGCAAGAGATCTTCTTTCTCTGAATTCTTGCCAACATCTGTTGTTGCCTGAGTTGTTAATGTTAGCCATTCTGACAGGTGTGAGGTGGTATCGCATTGTGGTCTTGATTTGTATTTCCCTGATGATGAGTGATGCTGAATATTTTTTCATGTGTCAGTTGGCCATCTGGATGTCTTCTTTGGAGAAGTGTCTATTCATGTCTTTTGACCATTTCTTCACTGGATTATTTGTTTTGTGGGTGTTGAGTTTGATAAGTTCTTTACAAATTTTGGATACTAACACTTTATCTGATATGTTGTTTGCAAATATCTTCTCCCATTATGTCGGTTTCCTTTTAGTTTTGATGGTTGTTTTCTTCACTGTGTGGAAGCTTTTTATTTTGATGAGGTCCCAGTAGTTCATTTTTGCTTTTGTTTCCCTTGCCTCCAGAGACGTGCTGAGTAAGAAGTTGCTGCAGCCAAGGTCAAGGAGGGTTTGGCCTGCTTTCTCCTCAAGGATTTTGATGGCTTCCTGTCTTACGTTGAGGTCTTTCATCCATTTTGAGTTTCTTTTTCTGTATGGTGTAAGAAAGTGGTCCAGGTTCATTCTTCTACCTGTCGCTGTCCAGTGTTCCCAGCACCACTTGCTGAAGAGACTGTCTTTATTTCATTGGATATTCTCTCCTGTTTTGTCAAAGATTAGTTGGCCATGTGTTTGTGGGTCCATTTCTGGGTTCTCTATTCTGTTCCATTGATCTCAGTGTCTGTTTTTGTGCCAGTACCATACTGTCTTGATGATTACAGCTTTGTAGTATAGCTTGAAGTCTGGGATTGTGATGCCTCCTGCTTTGGTTTTCTTTTTCAAGACTGCTTTGGCTATTCAGGGTCTTTTTTGTTTCCATACAAGTTTTAGGATTCTTCTAGTTCTGTGAAGAATGCTGGTATTATTTTGATAGGGATTGCATTGAATATGTAGATTGCTTTGTGTCATACCAGTTACATTTCTAAGGAAAATTCAGTAACATAGTACATTAAGATTAATTCCTCAACCAATACAGGCTTAAATATATAATATTCTTAATCTTTGAAGGCTTACACATGAAATTTGACTATCTTTGAATTGTTATAATTTTCATCTTTGAGTCATTTACTTTTATCCCCAATATTTTTCATTTCTGAAATACAGATACGTTTTATCTCACTAATGCTCATGCTTACACAAACATTCTTCCCTTCCAGAGAGGCCATGCATATAGGAGATATTTTTTTCAATATAACTTAACAAGTATTTATTAGACAGCTGGTATTTGCTGACATTCTGCTATCTTTTATAGTTCTATTGACACTTTCATCAAATACACAATTTAGTAGCAAAAACTGTATATGAATTTCACCATTTGCCTTTGGAGTTTTGATTTTCATATTTTTGACCCACTTCACATTTAAAGGAGTTTCTATACATGAGCTAATCTTTCTCTTTCTCATATTTCTGCACCATCTTAATATCATAATGGTCAGATACACTGCACAATTTTCAAAAGACATGGAAATAAAATAACTTTATTTAGTTGAATTCAAAATTAGATCCCAAGTATCAGCATGTCATAATTGTTGAACCTGTTGGAAGTATAATTATGTTGCCCCACTGCACCAAGTAGCATCTCATCTGTCCACTTGATCCTATATTATTCCATGTCGATTTTGAAGTGCAGTCCCAGTGTCCTGTAAGTGCATTTTCCAGAATTATAAAAACCCTCAGTATATGTTCTCTGCTAATGAATCAACAGAAGTATGTTTCTATGGCAACCTAGCTTCCAGTGCAAACCACTGCCCATTGCATGATGTGAGAATGAGTGAAAGAAAGTGCTGAAACTTAAATAAAGACTAGTTTTTTAAATGGTTAGGTTTTTTTTTCATGGATGTGTAGATATTTTGCAACTTTATGACAGATAGATATTATCAAGTATGTATGTAAAACTACTATCTTTATCTGAATGAAAAAAATAGAAGTCTGAGAGATTGGGTTTATGAAAAAGTCAAAGAAGATCTCATGGATGAGAAAACTGACCATCATTCAACTTATATTTCTACTTTTTTAAAAGGATTTTTTAAAATATTTATTATTTTTGACAGAGAGAGTGTTGGGAGGGCATAGAGAGAGGGAGACAGAGAATCCTAAGCAGACTCTGCGCTTTCAGTGCAGAACCCATGTGGGGCTCAAACTCATGAACCGTGAGATCATGCCTTGAGGGGAAATCAAGAGTCAGACACTTAACTGACTAAGCCACCCAGGCACTCCTCAACTTATATTTCTACTTTTTATTGGCCTCTGTTCTTGCCACAGTTAGTTTTGGGATGACAATCATTAGTTCTTTTTCTATTTATACATCTTGGTCATCCATTTTATGAAAAGCAGTTTTTAGCTGGAGTGCACACAAAATCAAGTATTTGGTATTAAGGTAACTGTTTCTTAAGTTACATTACAACCGTACTCAATCGTGTTCTATGACAATTGTATTTTTTTTTTTTTTTTTTTGCCTGGGTGAATGTCAAGTATACGAATGTATTACAGGTTTGTAAAACTAGCTGATTATCTCCATTCTCTCCTCCAGCTAGGTTTAGCAAAAGCAGTTGGAGTATGAAGAGGAACAAAATACATTAATTTGGCTAACTGATTATTCAGACTGCAGAGTTGCTTCTGGGGCAATTCAAGTTTCTGCGGTAAATCTTTAGGAACTCTCTAGATTGAATCACTTCCAGTCTTGTGTCTCAGCAAATCTGTTGTACCAAAGCCCAGATATTAAAGATGTATTTAATGAAATCCTTACTACTGTGAATATACAGCAAAATCCTTTGTAGGGGCAATTTATAGATTAATGCTAAAATATCCAATCAATTCCTATGTATTCCATTTTACTCATTCCATTATGCAATTAAATTGAGAAACAAGCATCCTTAATATTCAGATAGCAGTGCTTCATAAGGAGCAACACAGTGTGAAATTTGGCTATTTGAAAAGACCTACATGATTATTTTAAATTATGTTCAATTTTGGCTTTAAGTCAGCAGGTGTCCTTTCATATTGTTCCAGTTATTTTCCATGTCCGCAAATGAATCATTTTCAAAGTGCTTTCAGACATCAGATTAGCAACCGGTAAGATGTTATTTCACTGAATTCTCCCTAATTTCTACACCTTATCAAGTGTGGGAGGAGTTTGACATCTCACTGTTTCAGAAGGCCTTGTAAGAATTGTTCTTCCTTCAACCTCTTCATTTCTGTATCACCCACACACAACTTGGTAACTTTTTTATAGAGGAACTATCTATTAGAAATTATTTCATTTGGGGCGCCTGGGTGGCTCAGTCGGTTAAGCGTCCGACTTCAGCCAGGTCACGATCTCGCGGTCCGTGAGTTCAAGCCCCGCGTCTGGCTCTGGGCTGATGGCTCAGAGCCTGGAGCCTGTTTCCGATTCTGTGTCTCCCTCTCTCTCTGCCCCTCCCCCGTTCATGCTCTGTCTCTCTCTGTCCCAAAAATAAATAAACGTTGAAAAAAAAAAATTAAAAAAAAAAAAAAAAAAAGAAATTATTTCATTTTGTTGTTTTTTTTCCTCCTCTTCCAAAGTGACCAGTGGTATTTGAAAGCATGACTGCTGTATCAGTCTGAGTCCTTGGGTGCAGTCCAGTGACAGTATAGGAACAGCTGCCACAGCTGACCCCCCCAAAATATGTAGTGTGATGATAAGAAATAAAAACTTCTGTGGTTTTAAGCTCCTGAGATTTGGGTGGGACAATTTTATTACTGCAGGATAACTTGGCCTCACTGATCTAAATGCTTCAATTGTTAGGCAATTTTCAGGTGATCAGATCCTCTTATACAAAGTTTATATATGCCGTATACATATGTACATACATAATACATTTCACATAAATATCTGTTGAGTGAATGAAGTGACACATTAACAAATATCTATATGCATATTTTATCCCTGCCATGCTTTAGCATTTTTGTGCCTCATATATCATAGTTGTGAAATGAATACTTGTTGAATGAACAAAGGAGAAGTTGGGCAAATATCTACATACAAATTACATTTAAGAGAATGTATATTAATAATTCTGGAAATTTTGTCCAAAGTTAAAATAAGAAATAGAGTTTAACACATTGAGCTATCTGTAAATGTTCATTACATTTAGTTAGATACATTTAATTTGTAAAAAAACAAAAAACAAAAAACAAAAAACAAAAACAAAAACCTCTTTTCAAACTCCTGCTTTGATAATCAAGAGTATTCTTGTAATTCCTGATTCCTTAAGATATTCCTGTTAAAGAAAACATATTGCATTCACTTCATCTTAATTTCATGTTATTTTCTTAAAAATCAGTGCATTTTATTCAACAGCAACACAACTTATATACCACACCTTAATGTTTAGTTTTTGAGGCACATGACTGATATTTCATTATTAATTATAACTCCCAGCTTCTGCTTTGACTCCAGACTTCCATTTACATTTAAATTCTCACATTTGACTTGCTAAAACCATGATGAGATTGAAGGAAAATTATCCGATTTTATTACTTAGACTTGGTAATTACTTGAGTTGGTTTCTGTTTAAAGGCAGTATCCTTGACATAGTCATTTATAATTTAATTTTTTCACTGACAGAAACCATTGACCTAAGGATTTTCTTCTCTCATAAAAAGGGACATCGCTCTTCAAAATAGCCTCTTTTGTTGCTCCCATGGAGCATTCCCTTTCAAGGTACCAAATAAATATCACTGAAAAAGAATTTAAGAGTATCTTAAATTTTTTCTTAATGTTTATTTTTGAGAGAGAGAGACAGAGACAGAGAGACAGAGAACGAGCAGAGGAGTGGCAGAGAGAGAGAGAGAGAGAGAAGGAGACACAGAATCCAAAGCAGGCTCCAGGCTCTGAGCTGTCAGCACAGAGCCCAACATGGGGCTCGAACTCAAGAACCGTGAGATCATGACCTGAACTGAAGTCGGACGCTTAACCAATTGAGCCACCAGGTGCCCCAAGAGTATCTTTAGAATACAACAAAAAAAATTTCATTAATTCCACCTTCTTTCATTTTTGATGCATTTGGAATGAAGGGCTTATTGAAATATCTAATATCTACTGAATTCCTGGCTTAATACTTAATGCAGAACTATGTGCCATTCACTGAATTTTCTCATTCATACTAGAGAATCCTAATTTAGAATGTTAGTGATAAGTTTTACTTATCATGAGTGATTGGTTATCCTAACGGTGACCACATGGAAAGTAATTTGAATTAACACAGTGCAATAAGTACTGGAATGCACAATTCTACCAGTAGTAATTTGTTAACAGTCTTTAACTTTATGCAAAACACGCAATTGGATTCAAGAAAAAGCTCCGAGTGAAGTTATTCCCTACGTACTAATTTATTCATGTATATTTATCCTCTTATTTTTCCTTAGGTTCTTTAAAAAATTAAGTCATGTGGGCAAGGTAAGTATCAAGTTGTGACAGTAAATAAATATCACAAGATGTGCTCTGATATCTCTAGTTGTCATTGGGTTCAGCATACCTGTGCTCTAAGGAATAACGACAAATGCTAATGTTGACTAAGTTGATGGCACTCAATCTCTGCTCTTCTTCCCGTGACTCTTATTGCTAAAAATCAAGAATATAAGTTGTATGTAAGCATTTTGCAGTAGTTTTTGAGCCAACGCAGGCAGTATATGCTTACAGTTCTCTTGCATCATAAACTATACATCATAAACTACTTACAAGATATGAATTTAAGAAGTATTTTAATTTTTTGCATTTTTTGAATGCTACTTTCTTAGAGGGACAAAGAACCTTATAGTTACATCTTTCCATGCATAAAAAGTAAATGTTATACATAAGTAGTGAATATTAATGAAAAGAGTTACTGTGACCATGCTGTATCATGAAAAGTCAATGAAATCCCTCTTAGATGGTTACGTTCTGTTTTCTAGACAGCTTTAAAAAAATCCACTTGATCTCTTCATATTTAGAGCACCAGGATATCACTAAAGTTAATTTTTCAAACTTAATCAAAAGCAAAATTTATTAAATGTTATATTATTATTCAAATTGGATTTCAATAGTTATGTATCTAAAATAGACCCAAACTGTAAGCCAATCTAAACCCTGTATTGCTATCTTTGAGAAGATTTTCTTAGAAACCTAGAACAAAGGAAAATGTTTCCTACATTGTCTATTCTGATATGCAGGTGTGAAAATATAACTACACTTTATTAACCTTGGTTTCTTCAAGGGAATAGCAATATCTTTTTCTAAATTTAGTGGAACATCATGATGAGAAAAGAACAGTTGGAGAAACTTGCTGATACCAGCTTTTAAATCATGAGTGATGGCTTTTATTTTTAAATAATATTGTGCATTTTAGGTAATTTAAGCACTTTTCCTACAGTATATTATTATTTTTCTACAGGAATATAATATTTTTTCTGAATAACATTTCCTTCTTTTACCTTACATAAAAATTTTTAATATTCTTAATTCATAAATATTCTTAATATTTTCAAAAGTATCAGTGACCCAGTCATCTCAGGTAGCACAGAACAGAACATGCACATAACATGACTGATTGTTGAGAGTATCACCACATACACACACTCACACACATACACACACTCAAGTGTGCAGATATTGTTGTCCACACATTTAGTTTGTACACATTGCATTTACCTTTCTTTTCACTCAACACATGTTGAAAATTAATCCATATCACTATCTATACATTTTGTTACATTGCATAGGAGTAAACATGCATTAGTCCTCATCTAAAGAATTCAGTGTTTATTATAAACTTAGTGCCATTTCGTTCATTGTCAGCACAGACATCATTAGATGCATGATATTCTTTCTGATAAATTCCTAACAATTTAGTGTCAAAAATCTCCAAAGAGATTGAATGATTTACTCCCTCCCTAATCATATCTGAAAATACATGTTTTCCTCAATTGCGGCCATATTGCAAGATAGAAAATATTTACTACTGAAAATAATGGAGGAAAATGTATACTGCAGTTTCAAATAGTATTTCTCTTATTTATATAGATGAAGTGCCACTTCTTTCCATTGCAAAACTGTATTTCTCTTTTTGCCAAATATATGATTACATCCTTTGCCTACTTTTCAATTCGGGTTTTGGGTTCCAGATATTTATTTTTGTAAAAGCTATTCTTATAATGCATAGTTTACAATACTCAATTGTATTTTTTCAGTTGAATGTTAAATGAAAGATTCCTGCAAAACAATCTGAATTCAGGACTTTGCAACAAAATTTTAAGTTTTACTATAAAAAATTTCAAATAGGTATAGAGAAAGAGAAAGAACAGCATAACTAAATTTATGTGCCCTTACTAGCTTTAACAATTATTAGTATTTTGGCAATCATGTTTCTTGTTTTCTCAGTCTTCAGAGTCACACCTATTGCAACCCTTATTCACACCCCTTAGAATTGTTGTTGTTGTTGTTGTTGTGTGTGTGTGTGTTTTAATGTTTATTTATCTTTTTTTTTTAAGAAAGAGAGAGAGAGAGAGAGAGAGCAAGCATGAGTGGGGAGGGGCAGAGAGAGAGGGAGACACAGTATCTGAAGCAGGCTCCATGCTCTGAGCTGTCAGCACAGTGCCTGAATCAGGGCTTGAACTTGAACTCATGAACCACAAGATCATGACCTGGGTCAAGTCAGAGCTTAACTGACTGAGCCACCCAAGCACCCCTTGTGTGTGTCTTTCTAAAAGGAAAGTCTGGGCATCATGTCATTTCTCCCTAAATACATTAGTATGCTCAATAAAGACATGTTTAAATAAATCATAAAGCCATTAACAATAAATCTTAAATGCTATGTACTATACATACTTAAATTTCCCCAATTGTTTCAAATGATGTCTTTTTACTGTTGTTTTGTTCAAATTAGGATCCACAAAGCACGCATTATATATTTTTTGGTGTGCCACTCAATTACTTTTTGTTTTCTTGCAGTGCTCCTCCCTTTATTTTCATGATACTTGAATTTCTGGACCAAAAAAAATGTAGAATTCCCTATAATCTGGATTTGGCTGATTGGTTCCTACTGTAGTAATTAAAGGATCCACTAAACACCACATTAATTCTTTCAGTAATCTTCATGTGGGATTTGTTTCTTCAAAGGTTTGTCCTTCTTAGTTTAGAAGTCTAAAAAAGACACTCTTTCTTCCATACTGACAAGTTTGTAGCCAAATATCGATTGCCAAAAGCAAAACAAACCAACCTCAAATCTATTAAATGTAAATTTAACAGAAGATGAACAACAACCTTATGAAGAAAATTAATATGGAAATGTTAAAAAGAATAGAAATTAAGAGATAGACTAAGGGAAATACCCAATTTTATAAAAATCAAGACCCTGTTAAATGTGGTAACCTACTAGTGACAACTGTTCATTCCGCTGAACTTCCTGATTGTTCAAGATAATTTTTAATGTTTTTATTATTAATAATAGTGCATTGTACAGATAACTACCTTAAATAGTCTACACAAAACACTTCCTATCTTAAGTTATTACATAATTCTCTTTTCTGGTAAAAATTCTACTTAGATTATTTTCCCACACAGAACCTGGTAAATTGATTCTAAAATTTATATGGCAGAATCAAGAACAACTAATAGGCAAGATGATTTTGAATAAGAGGAAAAGGAGAGAGGGAAAGAAATTTGTTCTAACAGTGAAATATAAAGCTATAATAATTTAACACATGGCATTTGATAAGTAGGCAAATAGATAATTATATAAACCTGAGTTCTGGACATCCACATGCATGGAACAATGAGAGAATAATCAATGATTTTGGAGAATTTTCTATTTATGATGAAATTCTAAAAGTTGAAACCTTAGAAATTTATAAGCACGTCTATCTTTAAATTGAAACTTAGACTTAAATGAAAAATAAAGTTTAACTGTACAAAGTAATGTTAAAATTTGTTTATAAAAGGCATAATGTAGTATCTTTTCATGTTGACATATATTTGCGAAGAAATCTTTGGAAGGTAAACAAAAAGATAACAGTTTTTCTACTTCTTTTTTTTTTTTAAGTTTATGTATTTTGAGAGAGAGAGAGAGAAAATGAGCTGGAAAGGTTCAGAGAGAGAGGGAGAGAATCCCAAGCAGGCTCTCCACTGTCAGCACAGAGCCCATTGCGGGACTTGAACTCACAAACCCAGATATCATGACCTGAGTTGAAATCCAGAGTTGAATGGTTAACTGACTGAGCCATCCGGGCACCCTGCTTTTCTACTTCTTAGATCTTATAATACCTTAGTAAGTAGAGGACAAATGTGGGAAGACTGTAATCAAATATACATTTTTCATTTCTGAGATGTTATAATCTACCTATATATATTCAGCAAGTTAATACAAAATATTAAATAATAAAGAAGCGATATTTTAATGTCCTTGGGAAGGAAGGATTTCTTAATCAAAATGAATAAAGCTGAAACCAGAAATATATGTGTTTAAAGGAAAATATTTTTAAAGAAAAAATATGTAATATGTATTTTAGTGATTACAAGTCGCTTTGTTAATTGGCAATCACTGGGTTTAAATAAAATCATTCTCACATATTTCCCTAATTGCTAGTCCTTGGAAACATCCAATCAACTTCTTATTTTGATGGACTCTTTCAAGCACCACCCAAAAGTTTGATTTCCATCAATTTTTCACTAATATTAACATGAGGATTGACAAATAAAGAACGACGACGCCAAGTGCATCATAGGATTTGTTCTGCAGTGAGTAATCCAGAGCTACTCTATAAAACATGTGTTGCCATGGATTTTTAAAAATGTCTTTAACAAATCATGTTTCATACAGCAAGTTGCTTCAAAATTAAGAATGCATTTTTAGGATTGTGAGAATAGATTTTATGCACAACAGACCAGAACACTTCATAATCTGCCACCAATGATAATTATACAATCAGGAAACCTCTAATTGTTATTAGCAATACAACCCCCGCCTACCCCTCAGCAGAATTCAGGTTGAAGAACAACCATAGGACATCAGAACAATGAAGCTCGTTTTTCAATAGAGCAGTGAAGTATGCAGTATGCATATTAATACAAACAATAAATAGTGAGCACCCTTATATCTGCAATCTTCTATCTTATGATTGACAGTGATCTAAGTAGCTGGAATCTCCTCAATACATTCCAGAACTTATAAATAAGTTTACAATATCCAATCTCTCTATAATTCTAAGTACTAAGAGATATCTCTCATCAATAGAGTATCATACTAAACCTTCTTTGCCTACTTCTTTATTTATTCCCCCAAGTATTCTCCTTCATTCCTTAAGTTTAGTCAGCTTGTTAAAGACCTTGCTAGCTTTACTGTGTGCCTTCTTAAATGAACCATTATCTCTAGTGTGAAGGCTGACTAGATTTTTTTTAAAGCTGTCGATCTTAGAATTTCAGGAAAAAAAAAAACATCAAAAAACCTTTCAAGGTGATGTGATTCAGATCTTTTGACCTTTCTCAGATACTCAGGGTTTTCAAAAAACACAACTGAAGGACACCCTTCAAGAAGTAGGAAGGACTATAAATTGTTAGATAGGCAAGGCTGAGCCCCCTCCTTCTACCAAACATGTACCAAAACATGTACACATGCCTGCTCTATCAGAAGCATCTCTATATTTATGTTTTCAATAATATTCTGTAGATAAGACCATTTCTTTAATCCAGTAATACCTAATTTTATGTATTATTATTATTAATGTGAATAATATTGAGCATCGTTATCGTGCAATGTATTTAAGTTCTTTGCATCTATTATCCCATCTGGCCTCACAAGAACCTATGATGTAGTTTATTATCCTGAAATTTAAAAATGAGGAGATCAAGACTCAGTGATGTATCATAACTTATTAGTGGCAAAGAGTGTTCATTTCATTGAACTTTCTGAGTATGCAAGGTGAATTTTTATTTTTTAAATTATTAACAGTAATACATTATGCAGATAACTACAGGAAATAGTCTACAAAGATAACTGCCTATCTTACATTATTACTGGTGTTCAGATCTCATCATCCATGATATTATAAAATTAACTGAAAACGAAACTCCTTAAACAAAGTTAATGATGTTTAAAATGGCTATATAGTTTAATTTGTCAAAAATTGATTGCCTGGTTAAAGCAAGAATCAGGGAGAGTGAAGGAGGGGAAGACTGGTGTGGTTTTTTTCCAAGAGGAATAAAATGACTTATATGTCTTTTCTATTAGAAAATTTAGAGAAGTTTCCTTGAGATATTCCACTTTCCCACCACTCTCTTCGTCTTCTATTTTCTCCTTTTTATCTGCTGCTTTACCACTTATCTGTATGCTTTCACTTTTATTTCTCTACTTTGCCCCCTTTTTTCTCCCTCACTTTCTTTTATGTTATCCTCTTTATTTTGCTCTCCTTTCTTCCTCCACCTGTTTTCCTTAAGGTATTGTTCAAGAAAAAGGCAAATGATGGAGAATATCTAGGTCCAGGATCTGAAATATCACAGTCATCTTCACTAGCTGAAGTCCTCAACTCTTCGTTGCTAGTATTAGAAAATCAGGAGAAGCCTGCGTCCTAGAATGGCATGGGCAGAAGTGTATTTGTCAAAAGCAATGTGAGATCTTGGAGCAGCGACTGATGGATTCTGAAACAAGAGAATGAAGGTTGGCTCTTTCCTTGGCTTTCATTTATTCATTCAATGGATATTTTGAGAGCTATGAGGTGACAGAACACACATAGCCTTATGGAGAATACATCCTATTCCTAGTTGAACAAGTAATTTGAAGGTCTTTTTGTGCCCATTTGAGACATTAGATGTGCTGTTTTGTCTTACTATTAACTGTATATTTTCACATGTTCAATGCATGTGATAATATGCATTGCGTGTTCCCAGGGATCTGAGAAACTAGTGGTTATCATTAAAAGTAGTTTTTCTTTCCTCTTTGACATATTGCTATAAGCCCTCACTAATATGGCAGCCATTAGCCACGTGTGGCCAATAAGCAAAAAAATATGGCTAGTCCAAATTGAGATGCGCTGTAAAAGCATACTAGGTTTCAAAGACTTAGTATGAAAAAATATTATAAAACAATATCATTCATACATTTTATATTGATAATTTTATATGAATTTTTGGATATAAAGATTAAGTTATATAAAATATGTCATTAAAATAGTGTCACCTGTTTCTCTTTACTGTTTTAAACATGGTTACTAGAAAATTCAAAATGACTTTTGTGGTTCATGTTATCATTCTCTTGCACAACACTGCCCTAAGATATGTCATCTTTTCTGTTTTGCATGTCATGGGAAGATCTCTGTGGTAAAACATTATTCTCAATTCCATATCTTTGCATGGAAAAATTGTCTTTGTATAGGAAATTGCCAAAGAAATGTGAAGGTCTAAGCATTTCAGCATTTATTTACATCCTCAAATTACACTAGTAGATTAGACAAGCATGATTTCCTTTATAAAAATAGTTCTGCAGTTCTCCAAGTAGGAAGCTTACTGAAGTGGACAGAGATCTAAATCTTATTATCCATTCCGCAGCCTGGCATTTAAGGACACGCATACTGGTCTATAGTTCCCCGGGGCCTATTGCAGTCTTTCATTTAAAATGATTCAATTTAGTCCAGACCAAGCCAATAACTATTTGTTAAATTTTTCACAAGTTTCAATGGCAGTTTGCCAGACGGTGCTCAAGCAGATTTCTCTTTAACTTATTATGCAGCAAGAACGAATGGTGCAAAGGGTATTGGGAATAAGGATATGAGTGCACAGAAATAGTTCCATGGCATCCTTGGTCCTTCAGGAGACTGAGTAGAAGACAGCCGAGTCCTGAGAGTCACATCAGTATTCAAAGATCTCAGAGTTGTCCCTTCAGATACGTAAGGCAATCACAGGGAAACTTATTTCTAGGTTCTATTTCTACTACAGTATAGCGTTTCCGCAATTTAGAAAAATGCCCCTAAATTCCTGGTGAATCTAAAACCTTCTTCTATAGAAATGTGGTAGAGTAAAAACTGCAGTTATAGAAGTCACAAAAATCTGAGTTGAATGGCCTCATTTGTCCCCTTCAATCTTAGATTAGATCTCTTAGGGCAGGGTGGCCTTTTCAGCTTGACTCCTTTCACTAAGTGATATGCATTAAAGATCTCTTCGTGTCTCTTCTGTGGCTTGGCAGCTTATTTCTTTTATCACTGAATAGTATTAATTTAATGGATATACCACAGTTTATTCATTCATTTACTGAGGAATATCTTGGTTACTTTCTGTTTGGGGAAAATTATGGATAAAATTGCTGTAAACATGTATGAACAGACTTTTTTGTGGACACACATTTTCAACTCATTTGGGTAAATATCTAGGAGAGTAATTTTTGAATCATATGCTACAAATATGTTTAGCTTAGTAAGAAACTGCCAAACTGTCTTCCCAAGTGGCTGTATCATTTTGCATTTCCACTAGGAATGAGTAAGAGTTCCTGTTGTTTTACATCCTTGCCAGCATGTTGAGCATCTTTACATATGCTCATTTGCCATCTGTCTATCTTAATTGGCGAGGTGTCTGTTCAGACTGTACGTGAGGTGTCTGCCCACTTAAATTAATTGGATTGTTTATTTTTGCATTGTTGAATGTCAAAGTTCTTTGTATATTTTGGGTACAAGTTTTAATCAGATATATGTTTTCCAAATATTTTCTTCCAATCAGTGGCTTGTATTTTCATTCCCTTATAGAGCTGGTTCCACAGAAAAAGTTATTTTTTTTAATAAAGTCCACCTTATTTCTTATTTCACTGATCTTGCTTTTGCTGTTTTAGTAAAAACGCATCACTAAATCCGGGTTCACCTAGATGTCTCCTCTTTTCTTCTAGAAGTTTTAGAGTTTTTCATTTTACCTTTATGTCCATGACCCATTGTCATTTAACGTTTTGTGAAAGCTGTAATATCTGTGTCATGATTTTTTTCTTCTTTTTGTCATATGAATCTCCAATTGTCACCATTTGTTGAAAACAGTATCCTTTGTCCATTGACTACCTTTGCTCCTTTGACTCTATGCAACTCTATTCTGGGCTCTCTATTCTGTTCTGTTGTCCTATGTACCCTTTCCTCAACAGAATGCCATCTTGGTTCCTGTAGGTTTATTTTTAATTTTTATTTAATTTACTTTTTTACTTTACATCCAAGTTAGTTGACATGTAGTGCAACAATGATTTCAGAAATAGATTTCTTAATGCCACTTACCCATTTAGCCCATTCCCCCTCCCACAACACCTCAAGTAACCCTCCGTTTGTTCTCCATATTTAAGAGCCTCTTATGTTTTTGTCCCCCACCCTATTTTTATATTATTTTTTCTTCCCTTCCCTTATGCTCATCTGTTTTCTATCTTAAACTCCTCATATGAGTAAAGTCATATGATATTTGTCTTTCTCTGACTGACTAATTTCACTTAGCATAATACCCTCTAGTTCCATCCATGTAGTTGCATCTTCTTTATCCATTCATCCATCGATGGACATTTGGGCTCTTTCCATACTTTGCTATTGTTGAAAGTGCTTCTATAAACATTGGGGTGTATGTGCCCCTTCAAAATAGCATACCTGTATCCCTTGGATAAATACCTAGTAGTGCAATTGCTGTGTCATAGGGTAGTTCCATTTTTAACTTTTTTGAGGAACCTCCATACTATTTTCCAGAGTGGCTGCACCAGCTTGCATTCCCACAAGCAGTGCAAAAGAGATCCTCTTTCTCCACATCCTTGCCAACATCTGTTGTTGCCTGAGTTGTTAATGTGAGCCATTCTGACAGGTGTGAGGTGGTATCTCATTGTGGTTTTGATTTGTATTTCCTTGATGATGAGTGATGTTGAGCATTTTTTCATGTGTTGGTTGGCCATCTGGATGTCTTCTTTGGAGACTTTATACATTTTGGATACTAACCATTTATCTGATATGTTGTTTGCAAATATCTCCTTCCATTCTGTCATGTGCCTTTTAGTTTTGCTAATTGTTTCCTTCACTGTGCTTTTGATGAGGCCCCAATAGTTCATTTTTGCTTTTGTTTCCCTTGCCTCTGGAGACATGTTGAGTAAGAAGTTGCTGCAGCCAAGGTCAAGGAGGGTTTTACCTGCTTTCTCCTCGAGGATTTTGATGGATGCCTATCTTACATTGAGGTCTTTCATCCATTTTGGGTTATTTTTGTGTATGGTGTAAGAAAGTGGTTCAGGTTCTTTTTTCTACATGTCGCTGTCCAGTTTTCACAGCACCACTTGCTGAAGAGACTGTCTTTATTCCATTGAATATGGAATATTTGTCAAAGATTAGTTGGCCATACATTTGTGGGTCCATTTCTGGGTTCTCTATTCTGTTTCATTGATTTGAGTGTCTGTTCTTGTGCCAGTACCATACTGTCTTGATGATTACAGCTTTGTAGTACAACTTGAAGTCTGAGATTGTGATGCCTCCTGCTTTAGTTTTCTTTTTCGAGATTGCTTTGGCTATTTGGGGTCTTTTCTGGTTCCACACAAATTTTAGGATTATTTGTTCTTGCTCTGTGAAGAAAGCTGGTGTTATTTTGATAGGGATTGCATTTGATATGTAGATTGCTTTGGGTAGTATTGCCATTTTAACAATATTTGTTCTTCCTATCCAGGAGCATGGAATATTTTTACATTTTTCTGTGTGTCTTCTTCAACTTCTTTCATAAGCTTTCTATAGTTTTCAGAGTATAGATTTTTCACCTCTTTGGTTAGATTTATTCCTAGGTATTTTATGGTTTCTGGTGTAATTGTAAATGAGACTGATTCCTTGATTTGTCTTTCTGTGGCTTCACTGTTGGTGTCTAGGAATGCAATCAATTTCTGTGCATTGATTTTATATCCTGCCACATTGCTGAATTCATGGATCAGTTCTACCAGTTTTTTGGTGGAATCTTTTGGGTTTTCCATATAGAGCACCATGTCATCTGCAAAGAGTGAAATTTGACCTGTGCCTGGCCAATTTGGATGTCTTTTATTTGTGCTGTCTGATTGCTGAGGCTAAGACTTGCAATACTATGTTGAATAACAGTATTCAACAAGAATACTTGTTGAACAAGACAAGGATGTCTTATTCCTGACCTTAGGGGGAAAGCTTTCAGTTTTTTCCCCATTGAGGATATGAGCGTTGAGTCGTTCATATATGGCTTTAATAATCTTGAGGTATGATCCTTCTATCCCTACTTTCTCAAGGGTTTTTATGAAGAAAGGATGCTGTATTTTGTCAATTGCTTTCACTGCATCTATTGAGAGGATCATATGGTTCTTGTCCTTTCTTTTATTGATGTGATGAATCACACTGACTATTTTGCAAATATTGAACAAGCCCTGAATCCCAGGTATTAATACCACTTGGTCATGGTGAATAATTTTTTTAATGTATTGTTGGATCCTGTTGGCTATTATCTTATGAGGATTTTTGCATCCATGTTCATCATGGGAATTGGTCTATAGTTCTCCTTTTTAGTGCGGTCTCTGTCTGGTTTTGGAATCAAGGTACTGCTGGTTTCATAGAAACATTTTGGAAGTTTTCCTTCCATTTCTATTTTTTGGAACAGCTTCAAGAGAATAGGTGTTAACTGTTCCTTAAATGTTTGGTAGAATTCCCCTGGAAAGCCATCTGGCCCTGGACTCTTGTTTATGGGAGATTTTTTATTATTAATTTGATTTCCTTACCTGTTATGGGTCTGTTCAAATTTTCTATTTCTCCCTGGTTTCAGTTTTGGTAGTTTATGTTTCTAGGAATTTCTCCATTTCTTCCAGATTGCCCATTTTATTGGCATATAATTGCTCATAATATTCTCTTATTATTGTTTTTATTTCTGCTGTGTTGGTTGTGATCTCTCCTCTTTCATTCTTGATTTTATTTATTTGGGTCCTTTCCTTTTTCTTTTTGATGAAACTGGCTAGTGGTTTATCAATTTTGTTAATTCTTTCAAAGAACCAGCTTCTGGTTTCATTGAGCTGTTTTACTGGTTTTTGTTTTGTTGTGTTTTGTTTTGATAGCATTGGTTTCTGCTCTAATCTTTATTATTGCCTGTCTTCTGCTAGTTTGGGGTTTCATTTGTTGTTCTTTTTCCAGATATTAAGGTGTAAGGCTAGGTTGTATACTGAGACCTTTCTTCCTTCTTTAGGAAGGCCTGGATTGCTATATACTTTTCTTTTATGACTGTTTTTGCTGCATCCCAGAGGTTTTGGGCTGTGGTGTTATCATTTTATTTGGCTTCCATGTACTTTTTAATTTTATCTTTAACTTCTTGATTAGCCCATTCATTCTTTAGTAGGATGTTCTTTAGTCCCCAAGTACTTGTTACCTTTCCAAATTTTTTCTTGTGGTTGATTTTGAGTTTCATAGCATAGTTGTCTGAAAATATGCACAGTATGATCTCGATCTTTTTGTACTTGCTGAGGGCTGATTTCTGTCCCAATATGTGGTCTATTCTGGGGAATGTTCCATGTGCACTGTAGAAGAATGTATATTCCACTGATTTAGGATGAAATGTTCTGAATATATCTGTTAGGTCCATATGGTCCATTGTGTCATTCAAAGCCATTGTTTTCATGTTGGTTTTCTGTTTAGATGATCTGTCCATTGTTGTAAGTGGGGTGTTGAAGTCCCCTACTATTATGGTATTATTATCAATGAGTTTCTTTATGTTTGTGATTAATTGATTTTTATATTCGGGTACTCTCACATTTGGCACATAAATGTTTACAATTATTAGTTTCTTGGTGGATAGACCCCTTAATTATGATATAATGCCCTTCTTCATCTCTTGTTACACTTCTTTATTTTAAAGTCTAGATTTTCTGATATAAGTATGGCTACTCCGGCTTTCTTTTGTTGACCAATATCCTGATAGATGGTTCTCCATCCCCTTAATTTCAGTCTGAAGGTGTCTTTACATCTAAAGTGGGTGTCTTGTGAACAGCATATAGACAAATCTTGTGTTCTTATCCATTCTGTTACCCTACGTCTTTTGATGAGAACAGTTAGTCCATTAACGTTTAGAGTGAGTACTGAATGGTATGAGTTTATTGTCATTATATTTGTCGTATAGTTGGAATTTTTGGTGATAATCTCTGGTCCTTTCTAGTCTTTGCTGCTTTTGGTCCTTTTTTTTCCTCATCTTTTCTTCTCTCAGAGAGTCCCCCTTAAAATTTCTTGCAGGGAAGGTTTAGTGGTCACAAACTCCTTTAATTTTTGTTTGCCTGGTAAACTTTTTATCTCTTCTTCTATTTTCAATGACAGCCTGATGGATAAATAATTTTTGGCTGCACATTTTTCCAATTCAGCACATTGAATATATCCTGCCACTCCTTTCTGGTATGCCAAATTTCTGTGGATAGGTCTGCTATGAACCTGATCTGTCTTCCCTTGTAGGTTAAGGAATTTTTTTTTCTTTGCTGCATTAATGATTCTCTCCTTGCCTGAGTATTTTGTGAATTTGACTATGATATGTCTTATTGTTAGTTGGTTTTTGTTAAATCTTATGGGAGTTCTCTGTGCTTCCTGGATTTGATGTCTGTGTCTTTCCCCAGGTTAGGAAAGTTTTCTGCTATGATTTGCTCACATAACCCTTCTATCCCTTTTTCTCTCTCTTCATCTTCTGGGGCCCCTATGATTCTGATGTTATTCCTTTTTAATGAGTCATTGATTTCTCTAATTCTTAAATCGTGTTCTTTTGCCTTAGTCTGCCTCTTTTTTTCTGCTTCTTTATTCTCCACAAGTTTGTCCTCTATATCACTGATTCACTGCTCTACCGCATCCATTCTTGCCACCACGGCATCCATTCAAGATTGCAGCTTAGTTATAGCATTTTTTAATTTCATCCTGAGTAGTTTTTACTTCTTTTATCTCCACAGAGAGGGATTCTAATCTATTTTTGACCCCAGTATTCTTATTATCATGCTTCTAAATTCTAGTTCAGACATCTTGCGTGTATCTGTGTTGATTAGGTCCCTGGCTGTCATTTCTTCCTGCTCTTTCTCTTGGGGTGAATTCCTTCATTTCATCATTTTGAAGGAAGAAAAGGAATTGATAAGGTAAAAAAAATTAAATTAAAAAATTAATAACAACACACACAAAAAAAATCAAATAAATGATGCGAGATCCTTGGTGTGTTTTGGTCTGGTTATTGAAAGAAGCTTGATAGATTAAAGAAAAAAAGGGATAAAGAAAAAAAAGGAATATGTTTAAAAACTCAAGAAAATGAACACAATGAAATAGAATAAAATGAAATGATGGAAGTAAAATAGAATTTAAAAATTTTCCAAAACATTAAAAATATAGTGGAAAAAAATGAAGAAAATATTTTTATAAAAAATTGAAAATAAAAGTAAATTTTTTCTCTTTCCATCAAGAAAAAAAGAAATGAAAAAAAAAAGAAAAGGAAAATGGAATAGATGGACTAGCAAACAGACTGAAATACAATTGAAATTACACCTTTTTCCCTTAGAAGTCAAACTATGAAGCACTTTATAGTCTGTAGACTAAGCAGGTAGAGAGATTTGTGGTGTTCCTGAAGAGCAAGGATAGCCCAGTTAGGTGCAGCTGAGTGTAATAGCTCTATTCTCCACTAGATGGCGCCCCTTAGCTTACTGGGGTGGATTGTTGTGGTGCTTATATGTGTGTATGCGCATGGGTGGGAGGGGTGAAAATCTTGTCACTCTGATACCCAGTCTCTAGTATCAGAACTCTGTGCTCTCCCTGACCAGCAATCAGGCACTTGTCCTTTGTCTCTGACTCTGTCCACTCTCCACTTTTACACTGTCTGTGACCAAGTCATCAGGTTGCCAGACGGCCCCTCCCTCCTGAGTTTTATCTCAGATGTGGCTATGTTTCCCGACCCCTTACTTCTGAGGGACTATGGCTTTGACCTGCTCAGATCATCTGGGGGGAAAGTCTCACTGAGCAATGGCCAGGTGCCAGCTGCACCCAGGAACCTTCATGGGACCATGCTGCTGCTGATGCCCAGAGACTGTGTCTGGGTGCCAACCCACCCCAGAAAAAATGTAGCAGCTAGGTTTCAGGGATGGAAAATCACAGCACACATCTGGTGCCAGTCTTCACCCTTAATGACTTTGTTCCAGCATCAGCAAATGTGGCTGTTCTTTGGGTCTGCTGGGACCAGGTGGCCACACAGCCTCTAACTAATGTTCTTCTAGCAGTGGGACTGCTTCTCCTCATGTGGCCCAAGGACCTCTCAGACCCCACTCTGCCCCGGGGATTCACCCTTCCCATCAGAGCACCGCCATTTATTGAGCTGCAGAGTTTCAAACTCTGCACTCCCCCCTATTTATAGAGTCTTAATGGAATTTAAACGCTCTCCATTCTCCTTTCTCCCTTTTTACTTCAGTCCCTGTGGCTGTTTCCATTTTTCCACTTTCTCTCCGCTGCTTTTGTGGGGGGGGGGTGCTTTCCCCATACTCTCCCTCTGTCTCCGTCCTCTCTCCACAAGCAAAAAGAGCCCCCTGCTCTCTGTGGCTTCTCTCTCCCCCAGTTCACCTCTCCACACCATGTACCTGCTTAATTCTGTGGTTCAGGTTGTACAGGTTATTGTGTTAATCCTCAAATCAGTTTTCCAGGTGTGCAGGATGGCTTAGTGTTTATCTGGCTGTATTTCATGGACGCGAGATGCAAGAAAACTTCCATGCTGTTCTGCCATCTTGGCTGCTCCTTGGTTACTGTAGTTTTAGAGTTAGTTTGAAGTTGGTGGTAGTGCCATTTTTCCAATTCCTTCTTTTTATTCAGTATTCTGTTCGTTATTCTGTTGCTGTTTTGTTTCATTTCTGTCTTTCCACACAAGTTTAAGACCTGTTTATTGATGTACAGAAAATGGGCTTGCTGACACTTGCATTGGAATGCTTTTAGTCTATATATCCCTTAGGGTAGAATTGACATCTTTACAATATTGAGTCTTCCAGGACATGAGCATGGACCATGGAAATATACCTCCATTTGTTTAAATCTTTGATATCTTTGATCATAATTTTTCCACATATAGATTCCATACATATATTATTAGATTTATCCTAAAGTACTTTATATTTTGGTGGTATTTTAAATGGTACCATGTTTTTAATTTAATTGTTTATTTCTGGTAGATAGAAATGCAATTAACTTTAGTATATTAACCTTAGACCTAGTAACTTGCCATAATTGCTTCTTGGTTACAAGAGATGTTAATTGAACCTTTGAAATTTTATACAAAAACATGTCACCTGTGAACTAAGACAGTTTTATTTCTTCCTTCCCAATTTGTATACCTTTTATTTTCTTTCCTTCTCATATTGCACTAGGACTTCTATTATGACGTTAAATAGTAATGTTCACAGGGTATAACAAAGCCTTGTCTGATATTGTAAGTGTAGGCTAGGTTCTTACCATTAAATGTGATGTTCACTGTAGGTTATTTGTAGATGTTCTTTAACAGAGTGTGAGTTCGAGACCCACATCAGGCTCTCTGCTGTCAGCGCAGAGCCTCCTTCAGATTCTCTGTCTCCTTCTCTCTCTGCCCCTCCCCGGCTTTCACTATCTCTTTTAAAAATAAATATTAAAAGAAATAAATAAATAGATAGATAGATAAATAAATAAAATACATTGATTTCATCTTACTTTTATTTATTCTTTTTCTAATGTTCTCCCTTTCTTTGCCGAGGTTTAGCTATCAAGGTTCTGACTTATATATTTCTTTTCTTTTTCCCTGAAGAACTTTTTTTTTTTAATTTTTTTGCAGTGTGGATCTGCTGTTGACTACCTCCTTCAGTATTTGTTCAGTATTTGTTTGAATGAGAAATTCTGTATTTCTCCTTCACTCTTTGAAGGACACTATTATCCTTCATTAGTTGTTTGGTGTTTGTTTGTTTGTTTTCAATACATTAAGCATTTTCTGTTTTCTTGCTTGAAAGGTTTCTGATGAGAAATCCACTATAATTCATTGCTTTTCAATAGATGAGGTATATTTTTCTTCTGGCTTCTTTTAAGAAGTTTCTCTTTTTCTGCAGTTTGAGTATCATATACATATGTATAGATTTGTTTTGTTTTTGTTTGTTTTTGTTTTGTATTTGCTCCATTTTGTGTTCTATGAGCTTCTTGAAACTATGCCTTGGTGTCTGTTGTGAGTTTTGGAACATTCTCTGACATGGGGCCAAATATTTTTCTCTATTCTTTCTCTCCTCCTACTGCTACTGCATTTCTAGGTAGGTATTGATTGTATTTCCTATGCTGTATCTTTCATCTTTGTGACTTATTTTGTAGATGGAAGCCTGTATGTCTCCTCCCTTTCACTCATTTGACCCAACTCCCACCTCCTCCAATTTGTTCTTTGTATTTATGGGCTTGTTACAGTGTTTTTGATTTTTAGTTTTTTGTTTTTGGGGTTTTTTTTTGGAGTTTCCATCCCTTTGTTTATACTCCCCACCTATTGTTGTACACTATCTACCTTTTCCTTGGAACATTAAACATATTTATAAAATTGTATTTATTTTAAATTTCCTGTCTGACAATTTTAAATTCTGTGTCATAACAGGGCCTGTTTTATGTCTTCAGACTATGTTTTTCTTTCCTACCTTTTTATGTTGCCTTCAGATTTTTTTAGAAGTCACACTACATGGCATCAATAATTACATTTTCTTATGAATATAATTATAACATGGGTTGAAGGAAAAAAGACTTATTGAGCATTTACTATGTAGCAAGCCCTTTTAATTAATGTATCTGAGTTGTCTTATTCAATATTCAAAGCAAATTATTATTTTCCTTCTATACAATAATAAAATTCAGTTTTAAGATATCAGATACCAGTGTTCATACACCTAGTGGACAATGGAATCTAGACTGCACTTTCTATATGGCTATATGGTGTTTAATTCATAAGTACGTGTTATAATAAATCAATAAATATCATCTCAGTTTAAAACAAAAATGTAGTCCTGCAAGATAGAAAAGAAATGATACTAAGCCTTCAAAGACTAAATTAATAAAGGTAATGACATTAAATATATAAGAATTGTATCTTAAAATTAAAAAAAAAATCTGATAATGAATTTGTACAAGTCGACTCTACTAAAAGAAAAACTTCAAAGGAAAACTAAACTTATAATATTTATAAAAATAATAAGTATAATAAACAAATTCTTGTGTATTTCTAATTTTTACAAATCATAAAACTAAATGTTGGCATTCTGGAAGATATTGAATCACCTAGCTATGAAAGGTAGAAAGAAAAACAAAAGCCTTATTCCAAAGTTTCATGGAATATTTTATCTAGTGCTCAATATCTATCTATCAATTGTTTTTACTTTAAAAAATGTTTTGAGTATAGTTGATACACGATGTTACATTAGTTTCAAGTGTACAACACAATGATTTGAGAAGTTTACACATTATACTATGCTCACCACATATGGAGCTACCATCTGTCACCATACAATGGTACTACAAATATCACTGACTATGTAATATTATTAACATTATTGTTATCCAAAGACCGCCAAGCCTGGAAATCTTTGAGTTTCTTTTTCACAATTACCAAATAGCTTTATTTTCAAAAAATGAGAATACACTGGAGTTGAAAAAATGCTGATATCACCAGGTAAAATAGATGCTAACATAAGAACAATTTGATACCATATTTACTCATTTATTGATTATTTATTTATTGAGTACATACATAAATAAGATATGATTTAGTAGCAACACATACTTCTGGATTTAAATATTAAAAATACTCTAGTTTTGTTATTATGCTATTACTTTTTATTTGATTTTCCAAATAACACATAATTTCCCAAATGGCCCAAATACATACTGTAGTAACTAACTAGGATGAACAATGGAGACTAAAATGGGTATATAACATTAAATGATATATTAAAGAAATTGAAAAGCATCCTATAAAATATGAGATACATTTTTTTTAAAGTAGGCTCCACACCCAGTGTGGGCCCTGAACTCAGGACCCTGAGATCAAGACCTGAGATCAAGTCAGACATTTAACCAACTGAGCCACCCAGACATCCCAAGTATGCGATACCTTTTCAGTGTTCTGATTAGGAGGATAACATGATAAATGTGAAAACAATGTTATATAAATACTCACCCAGGAGTGCTGTTCAAAATGGATTGGAGACAGTGAGAATGAAAACAAGAGAGCAAGACCAGATGTGATCCAGGTTTCCATTGGTAGACTTAAACTAGATTAGTTCAAATAGGAAGAGATAAAATTGGAATGTATAAAGAGAAGTGGACAGACCCAGTAACTCTTTTTGGATGAAAGAGAGAGGAGAACAATTTGCAAGCCTGAGTTACTGGGAGAACTATGTTAACTTAGTGAAAATCTGAAACTCAGATAAATTCTTATCCAGAATAACAAGCAACCTTTTTCATCAGAATAAGGTATGTATATTCCCTCACAAACACACAAAAAACGCACACCTAGTAAAAGTGTTTCTTTTTAATTTACTTTATTTTTTTATTTAATTAAGAATGAGCTAGAGAACAGGAAATATATAAATGGATGTTTTTCATGACCTGATACACCTATCAACATGCTAACCAGGGAAATTTGGGAGGGCAATAACCAAATGTAGTAGAAGATGTTGGACAGGATTTTAAAAAGAACTCTTAAAAAACCAAAATCATAGCTTAAAGAAAAATCATTGAAATGGTCCAAAATATAAATTTTAATTAAATTAAAAGTAGAAAAATAATGGGGTGCCTGGGTGGCTCAGTCAGTTGAGCATCTGACTCTGGATTTCGGCTCGGGTCATGATTTCACAATTCATGGGATCAAGCACCGCATTGGGTCCTGTGCTAACATAGCAAAGCCTGCTCGGGATTTTCTCTCTCCCTCTCTCTTCCCTTCCCATGCTCACATGCACTCTCTCTCTCCCAAAATAAATAAATAAACATTGAAATAAAAAAGTAGAAAAGTAAAGATCAAATTTAATCAGAAGGGATCATGCCCTCTGGGCATCTTTTTTTATTAATTTAGAAAAGAACTTGCATATCAGAATTTAAGTTTTAAATCAATATTATGCTTAAATGTCCACACTTACCTACTTATAGAAAAATATATTCAATCAGTGATTCATATGGGAAATTAATAATTTGAATTTGTAATAATTCATATTTTCTGTGTCATTGCATTTTTACAATGCATTTCTGAAATCCATTACAAAAAAATTATTTTGAATTCTTGATAAAAAAGAAAAGATAGAAGTATAAGATTTAGGTGCTAGAAATGAACTTTCACTGAAAGTGTTTAATAGATTTATAGTTCTTGCTGCCACAATGATTGTGGCTTATATCAAGATTTTTAAGCATTAAGGTTTTTACATAGAAAATGTACATGCAGTTTTATTTTAGTAAATAACTCAAAAAGTTAAAATAGTTTCTTCATAATTCAGCATTCCTATGAAGACTTAAAATACGATTAAATGGATTTTGCCAATAGCTTGTTTACCCAACAGTGTTCTTTTTTCTTCCTTGTATTCAGATTTGACACCATTAACTAATTACTTCACATTACTGCTTTAGAAGTTGTGAATAGATGTTGAATTTGATCCAACTGACTAGTTGTTTTTTATTGTTATGAAATGCATAGCAAATCACAAGAATGTAGAATATAGTCTATACACTTGTCAGGGAATATTTTACATATCCACATAATTTAATCAATCATTGGCTTCATTATACATGGGGTATTGAACCAGTTACATAACAACACTGAGATTTAAAAATAAATAAATAAATAAATAAATAAATAAATAAAGATCTTTGAGAAATCCCTACCTCTTCTGACTACTTTAATTCATGATTTGCTTAACTATCGATCAACACAGACTATTTAGCCTATTGGTTATTCTAGTTATAGTTTATGAATTCTAATGTAAACATTTAACTATTCCTAACCTAACATTCTTAGAAGTTTGTTTCAATAAAGTTTACTTTCAAGACTTAATGGGACACTAGCATAGTTTTATGAAAGAAGGGGTAGTGGGAAGATTTATCCCCTATTCCTGCACATCAAGTTCTAGATCTCCTACGGTTTTGCTCCCTAGAGAACACAGATTCTATTTTACCAAGCATCATTTTACAAAAAGTTTTTATTCAAATTCCAGTTAGTTAATATGCACTAAAATACTAGTTTCAGGTATACAATATAGTGATTCAACATTTACGTACAATACCCAGTGCTCATCACAGCAAAAAGTGCACTCCTTAATCCTCAACACCTATATAACCCTCACCCACCTCCTCTCTGGTAACCATCAGTTTATTCTGTATAGTTAAGAGTCTATTTCTTGGTTTGCCTCTCTCTCTTTTTTTCTATTTTGCTTCTTTGTTTTGTTTCTTAAATTCCACATATGAGTGAAATCATATGGTATTTGTCTCTGATTAACTTATTTCACTTAGCATAATACTTTCTAGAACCATCCATGTCATTGAAAATAGCAAGATTTCATTCTTTTTTTATGGCTGAGAAATATTCCACTGTATATATATACCACATCTTCTTTATCCATTTATCAGTTGATGGACAGTTGGGTTTTTCTGCCATTATCTATTGTAGATAATGCTGCGATAAACATGGGGGGTGTGTATCCCTTTGAAATAGTATTTTGTATTCTTTGAGTAGTGCAATTGCTGAATCATAGGGTAGCTCAATTTTTAACTTTTTTGAGGAAACTCCCTACTGTTTTCCAGAGCAGCTGCACCAGTTTGCATTCCCACGAATAGTGCAAGAAGGTTCCCCATTCTCCACATCTTCACCAACACCCACTGTTTCTTGTGTTGTTGATTTAAGCCATTCTGATAAATGTGAGATGATAATAAAGGGTTAGTATCCAAAACATAAAGAACTTATAAAACTCAACACCCAAAAAGCAGTCCAATTTACTAATTGTTAAGAATGTATTAGTGACAGATTCAGATCTCTTTCCTTGGTTAACTCCTATTCATCCTGGGAAACTCAGCAACACAGACTTTTAGATACTACACAGATATTGCCATATATCCTAGAAGCCTTTATAATCTACCATTCTGACTCACACTCACCACTCCAGCCTCATGTTTGGTATATCTCTATCATATTTTTATTATGCATTTAAAAGTTCTCTTATAATTGCCTGTGTTTTTTCCTCTCCTCCACCAGAGTAAAATCTTCTCAATGTCAGAAATGCCTTGTATTCATCCTCAATATTTATAAGGGGCTGGAACCAAATAGGTACCTGATTTTTTGAAACTTAACATCATTTATACCTCATTCATAACAACCTATCTGATCATTTCAGCCCAAATGTTTCTCTCTATATTGAATCACCTGTTACGTGTACCATCTCTTTTGGTATTTGCTCATATATAGCTTTGTATTGTTATCTAAATGTTTTACATTTTAGCTTTTTATGTAACTAGAATATAAAGCTCTTGAGATCAGGAGTTCAACTCTTTTATTCCACACTTCTTTTAATGAGCAGTACTAGGAATGCAGATGTTCAATAAATAAATACTAATAAGAAAACTTTCAGTTATTTCTTGTATATAGATTTCATTTAAATTTAAAAATAAAACTATTAAATGGTAAGAAAGGGAGTGAGCTATCTAAGTAGTCTATTACACGAACAAAACATTAACACACAAAAAAATAATTTTCTTGGGGCGCCTGGGTGGCTCAGTCGGTTAAGCGGCCGACTTCGGCTCAGGTCATGATCTCGCGGTCCGTGAGTTCGAGCCCCGCATCGGGCTCTGTACTGACAGCTCAGAGCCTGGAGCCTGTTTCAGATTCTGTGTCTCCCTCTCTCTGACCCTCCCCCATTCATGCTCTGTCTCGCTCTGTCTCAAAAATAAATAAACGTTAAAAAAAATAATAATTTTCTTGACTAAGAGACATGTTAAGAGTTGGAATGAGTTCCCAAATTTTCAATCTGGGATTTTTATATTAAAATGTAGCCTTTAGCATTCACAATTTTTATTTGAATATATCAGAATAATAAGGTGGGTGAAATCTGGCAATAAAAATAGGAGTTAGGATTCAAACCCCAAATGCATAAAGAGAGAATTTAAAATTATTTTAGAAGCGATGATGATGATAAAATAAATTAAATTATCGTAAAAACACCTGCATTATTTAAACTAGCAGTCTTTTATGGAAAGATAACTGAAGGGGTTAAATGGTGTTTATTTGATTTGATTTTGTTTGCTTGCCCTAAATCCCATGGATTAGATTAGTTATCTCTAGTCTTTAATCTTTTAATAACTAGAGAATGGAACAGGTCAATAAAAGGAGTTAACCTGATGTGACAGATTAGACTCTTATTATCTTTACTCCTTCCTTATAGAATTACATACCCACATTTTGTCATGTGACTTTGCAGCTCTTTTCATAAGAGCAAGCAGGATATATTTCATCACTGTGTTGATGTTGGATTTGCATCTATCTGAAACCAATCCCTCAGCTTAAATAATGGAGATTTCATCCTTTATTGCAAACTAGAAACACATCCCTTTAATTTTCCTGTTACCTTCTTAAAGGCATTGGCTCAATGACATTTCCCTCTCCTACAACGTTGTGTGTGTGTGTGTGTGTGTGTGTGTGTGTGTGTGTTGCTTTGCACTTGATCATCCTCAGTAATATACAAACATGACATTTCTTCCAACTTAAAAAAATGCAGACTTTCCCTCAACCATGTTATTCTGACCAGCTTACCCTTTGCACCAATACCACTTGAAAGAGTGATGCGTGTTTAGTGTCTACAACTCTTCTCCTATTCCATGTTCGACACATTATGATCAGACCTTGTCAAGTTCACCAAAGAACAAAGAAGTCCATTGTTGATAAACCCAATTGTCAGTTCCTGATTTCTGTAATATTTGACAGATTATTATTCCTAGTTACCATCTTTTCACTTGATCTGATGCCATATGTTTTTGGTTTTCTTTCTTTCTCACTGGTTTCTTCTTAGTCTCCACTGCTGTTTCCCCCTCTTTGTTACATGGAACATCTTGATTTTGGAATGTCTCAAGGATTGATAGTACTCGTGCCACTGTTTTTCTCTCTACACTTATTTCCTTTTTGATCTCACAACTATGTACGAATGACCCCCAAAGTGGTATCTGTAGCTCAGGTTTTTTTCCTGAATTCCAGACTCAAATTCCAGATTCAATTATTTCTATTGCAACTTTTCATAGAAAACTCAAACTTAGTATCCCCACAACATATCTTCTTTTTACTTTCAAATTTGCTCTACCATCAGCCATTTCCATCTTAGTTATTTGAAACCCTAAGGGCTTTAAAATCATCAATGCTCCTTTTAATAAAGCTAGAATCCAGTTCAACAAATCTTTATCGAATAGCAAACACTTCAGTGCACTAGAGATGTAAGAGTTCCTGGAATCCTACCCATGGAACCCTACAGGGAACCCCAAACCATGGAACCTCACTCAAGTTCCTGACTGCAATCCAATGGTTGTTCAGTTTATATTACTGGATAGTATGGACAAACAAATAAATAAGGGGGTCCTAGCCCAAACTATGACTAAAAGCACAGAACAATGATGATCAGGAGTTAAGCCTGAAATTTTGACAGATATCTAAGTGAACCTTTATAACTAATATTTAGTTGAGCTTTTTATTAAAAAGTATATGTTATATTCAATTGAGATTTCACAAGCTGAATTCAACAAGAATATACGGAAAACCTATTATGGGTCAAGTCCTGAGTTAGGTGCTAACGTTGTCATGACAGTGAATACAGTGTCATCTTTGACTTCAAGGAGGAAAGAAATAGATTCGTCTTTATAATAATAAAACTATAAAAGGAAGAAAGCCGAGACTCAAGAAAAGGTATCTTACATTCTCTAAGAAGTGTGTGACCCGAGTATAAAAAGAGTGATCAAAGAATGAATAAGGCATAATCAAAAGCCAAAAGTGAATAAATGCTGGACAGAACACAGTCTTGAACAGCAAGAAGAGAAATGAGCACCAGTGACCACAGTTTTAATTTCTTCAGCTTCCCTTTCAAAGGTTGACTAAGTTTATTGGTGTTTCTTTATACATTTCACTCATGGGAGATTTTGCTCTGATTAATATGTTTGTGGAAGGTACATACAGCCTTTCCCTACTACTTCATTAAGGAGCATAATATTATGAAGTTCACTGTGACCCTATACTTAAAGTCTAATTCACCAGTCAGCTTTATTATTAATGAAGTTTGATGCCCATTTGCCTATGTGCTGCATCTCTTGATTCACTCTTTATGCTGGAGTGGATAATGGAGCAGTTTAATATTGAACCCTAAACCAAATAAGGTTAAAAAATATCCATCACAGCCCTAAGGCCAGAAGGAGTAAAAAGAACATATTTTTAAAATTAGTTACTTTAGATAAAAGAGTTTAATTAGTATGGGGACCAGAAACCAAAGTGCAAGTGTGAAAGAAGCAAATGAGTGGCTAAGAAATAGAATTAATGAGCCCATGTAAGTGTTTTACCAGAAAAATAACTGAATACTAGCTCATGAATAGTAGGAAAGAAAGAATATTTTCTTTTCCTTTTTGTTTTGCTTCGTTCTAATTTCTTTTAGAATTTTGGCATTTGGAAAAGAGGAAACAGATCATGAAAAGGAAGATCCATGAGAGATAGAGAAAACTCATTAAAAATATATAAGATGGCATAAAATCAAAACATGAAGAGATTAATTTTAGATCAGAAGAAAACACTTTTTAAATTAAAATGTAATGAAATTAT
Source organism: Puma concolor (assembly GCF_028749965.1). Classification (NCBI taxonomy): domain Eukaryota; kingdom Metazoa; phylum Chordata; class Mammalia; order Carnivora; family Felidae; genus Puma; species Puma concolor. The sequence goes on along the minus strand of NC_141670.1, from coordinate 168,914,685 downwards.
ATTTAAAAATATATAAGTATTTTAATATAAACAAGAGGAAACTTGAGAAAGTTTACTTCAGATAATCTCCGTGTTCTTAGTTGTAGTCGATACAGAATCTTCAGCAAAGACTCTGGTAAGTTGAGCACGTACACAAAGTTGGAAATTGCCCTGTTAAAGTGTCACTGGTATATTGATAAAGCAATTTGTAGTTGCAAAGCAACAAAGCAACAACAGGACTATGGTAAAATAACATTTTACTGGGTTTAATTTTTCTAATATTTTCTGAGGCTCAGTTTAACCTGAAATGTCTTTCTGTTTTATGTAATAACCTCTTCTTATTTTAAGTTTTACATAATTATTTGACTAAGATTAACAAAATTTTTGTGTTGGAGACGTATTAAAATTCATACATGAAATCATCTCTTATTCCATGAATAAAACTGAATTCAATGTCATGTTCATTTTATATGATCATTATAATCCAAGGATAAACTCATTACTAACACTAATATATTTTGCAGAGAGTGGAAATATAATAGTTATTTTACATTTTTGATCCATTATGTAATATTATGAATTAGTTTCTTCACTTCAATGTAAGATCAACAAGTGTAAATACCTATAAGTATTCAGTAGTGAGATAATCATTAAATATTTTTCATGTAATAAATTTTATTCTTTTTTATTTTTTTAATGTTTATTTCTTTTCAGAGAGAGAGAGAGAAGAGCTGATGAGCAGGGGAGGGGCAGAGAAAGAGGGAGCGAGAGAATCTCAAGCAGGTTCTGGGATGTCAGTGCAGAGCCCAATGCAGGAGTTAATTCCATGAACTGTTGAGATCATGACCTAAGCCAAAATCAAGAGTTAGATGCTTAACCAACTGAGCCACCCAGGTGCCCCTAATCTTTTTTTTTATTTTTAATAGAAGTATAGTTAATATATAATGTTATGTTAGTTTCAGGAGTATATCAATTCAATATTTATATACATCACAAAATGTTCACCACCATAAGTGTAATTACTATCTTGTGCCATGCAAATTAATTACAATGCTATTGACTACATTCCTTATGCTGTACTTTTTATCCCTGTGATTGATTTATTTATTTTATAACTGGAAATTTGTATCTTTTAATCTGCTTCTTCTATTTCGCCCATCCCTCCACCCCTCTCCCCTCCAGCAACTACCAATTTGTTCTCTATATATATGAGTCTATTTTTGCTTGTTTTATTTTGTTTTTATATTCCACATATAAGTGAATATTACCAAAAAATCCCACAAAAATGCAATTCTTTACAAGCAACAAAATAACAAATTTGAAAATAAAAGAGAATTTTCATCTTAAGACAAGATGGTCAATATCCAAAAGTATTCTATAAGATAGCTATGAGGGGAGAAACATCAGTACTAGTTGCAGGAAAAAAAGATATAAATGAAGTTTATTGAAAACCCATAGAGCTGGTATCACCAAGTCATATTTATTTTTATTTTAGAATATTGTTTTTGAAAATACTATTTAATATTGAAATTATCCAAGACCTTTGGATGGTTACTTACTTTTCTATAGGGGTTTAATTTAGAATACCATTATGCAATCTATCCAATAAATGCTGAAGAGAAGGTTAGTCTTGCTTTCCAGATTTTTTTTTAGCTTCTAACATACACAAAGACTGGAAAGTTACCAAATAGACACAGTCTTGCTAAACCTGAGAGTGATTTCAAAATCTAATCAAATACTATACAACATTAAAAGTTAGATATGTTTTTATTTCTTTTCCAGACTACAAAAGAAAACAGGACAATATTTTTTAAGTGATATAAAATATCTAATTAGATACAGAGTTGGCACCATGGAATTTCTTAGAGTGAAAGGGCCTTGAACCTCACTTGACATAATGGAAATGAGAATAACGTATTTATTATTTATCCATTTGTGCATTAGTTGTGCATTCTTTTATGCATGTGCCGTTATATTGGTACAGAAAAAAAAAAGACTTTTAACAATTACTCTGTCAGATGGTCACCATGGTCATCCCCCTGACTGCCTCTGTTCTTTATATTCTTCCACACATGACTATACTTAGAAAACTTCTGAGGCTATGCTTTTATTGCCTGACTATTAAAAAAGGATAAAAATGCACCTGTTTCAATGAAGTCCATCATTTATACAGTCTAGGAGCTGTGAAAGTGCAGAGCTCAAGTGACAGAGTCACTGCATTTCCATCTGTTAGTAGTTAGCCCATCCCCACCATTCTCCATTTTGATGAGATCAGCTTCTAGAAGTACATAGGGAAGTTGAGACCCATCAAGAAGAAAGGTTAACTATTCATAAATGTACATAATTTTCCAATACCCATTGGGTGCTCTATTCATGGCATAAAGTGTGATAATCTGGCTTATTGATTTTTTTTATCTGTCTGATAGTTTATATTTTATCTTTGCTTTTATTTCTAAGGAATAAATTAGATTACAACTGTCAAAAAAAATAAGGTAAATAACTTGTTTTAAAAAATATCAAAGGAACTTTCAGGCAATGTCAATGACCGAAAAAGAAAATCACCTGTGGGATTATTTTCCCTGAGAAATTCCAGCTTTCATCCACAATTTACTTCAAAGAAATGACAGAAGTGATGTGCCCTTTGTACAGAAAATGTGTGATAAATTATACATAGTGTTCCAGACTCAATGAAAATGGGCTGAAAATTCCCAAGGAAATTTCTTCAGAAATGAAGACGACAGAAAAGGTGGGACATTTTACACTAACACATAACAGTGGTCCTCTTATTAGAAACAAGTAGAAATTTAGACTCACACATGCATGCATACATACCACTCTTCTATTTACACGTAACAAACATGATGTGCTTTACCAATTGAATTGCTTTTCTATTATTGCATGATAATAGCAAATCATCATAAATACAATAGCTTAAAGTGAAACAGATTTATTATCTCATAGTTACTGTGGAATACAAGTCTGGGTACAGGTTAGTTAAGTCCTTTCTTCAAAATCTTTACAGGCTGAAAACATGAGGTTTGGGTCTTCTTCCAAGCTTCCAGTTATATGTAGAATTCAGTTCCCTGTTGTTGTTGTAGGACTGAAGTCCCCTTTTGCTTGTTGGCTGGTGACCAGAGACAACTCTTAGCTCCCAGGAGCTGCCTTTAAGTCCTTGCCACATGATTCCCTCCACAGGTCGATTACAACCTAGTTGTTTTCTGCAAGGCCTCCAGAAAACTATCTCTTGTTTTCAATCTTTCTGACCTGTTTTAGAGTTCAAGGGATTAGGTCAAGCTCACTCGGGATGATCTCCCTTTTACTTAAGTCAAAGAGAAGTGACATGGACCTTCTTTACACCTGCAAAACCTCATCTGCAACATACACCGACATACTGATATATCCCATCCCATCACTCTTGTGCTCAAAAGATCAGAGATTACACAGGGCATGTTCACAAGGGGAGTCTCTGGGGCTGTCTTAATATCCTGCCTACCACACCAATTGTCTGGCCCTAAAGCATATGATCAGGCATCAGTACTCATGCCCTCAGCAATAATAAATGTTAGCAATATAGTAGAGAGAAAAAATTCAAAGCACTTTAGTCTCTTCATTTCATCATTGTTACATCTTGGTTTTTGTTTCATGATCTTTCAGTTTTTCTCATCTGAATTAATAAAAAATGCTTCCTGTGAAGAGAAACTAAGTTACAACATATAAAAGTGCTTTGTCAGAAATAAAGGAATCACTACAGGTAAGAATTAGCAGAAAAAGACATACATGCACTGAATATATGTATCTTGTGTAGGTAAAAACATATGTCATATATTATAGATGAAATAACATATGTGCATATATATGAATTTATAGTTGTGTGTGTTTTGTATGGATACTACTTTTATTCAGATACATATTGCTAGTTATAAAGCTGTGTAGAGTCTTCATTGATTTGAAGAGGAAACTTTAGGAGTCTGTAACATTACCCAAAATGACTTTAGCTTTGCAAATCCCACTTTCTAGTTTTTGGTTCCTGTGCTTGACCATTATGTCCCATCTGAGTTATTCATATAGCCTTGATTACTTCAATATCTCTATGAATGGAGTAACATGTGTGTTAAAGACTTTTTCCCCTTGGGGACCAGTTGATTCTACTGTAGAACCCTGCTGTGTGGGAAGGCTTTATCTATCTTGAAATGGAAAACCTTTTCAAGTCTTATCTAGTCCTGGCAATGTAACTCTAGTAGGTGTTCCAAACTGAAAGTAAGACTTCCAGGTCTTGTGAATGCTATTAGGTGGAAAGGTAACTACTCTCACAGAGAATGTATTTTTGGGAAATGCAAATTTGGAAATCCAAATCTATATACACAAATCAGTAATGGCAAATTATTTATCTTTACAAACATTGCTGTAATATGGTTGGAGAACACTTAGCAATTCTGAGTTTAGAGAACAAGGAATGTATGTCAGGGACTATGACAATTTTTTCCTAGCTGGGACCTCTTGTCCCATAGATTCTTAGTTGTAGAGACGGTAGGGATGATCATGAATTTCATTTGAAAAGCAGAATTATTACATATTATAGGGTGCAAGTGAACATTTGTCCCTCCAATTAGATGAAACAACTTGTTTACAGGACAGGTGGGATTAACTACATGGAAGAATCCATCTCTTTGAAAAATAACAGTTGAAAACCACAGAGGCTTCTGTCACTCACCTCATATACAAAAGCTTTCTTAATACAAAGACCATGATAAAATACTCAATCTGTAGCTTAACTCAAATCTACCAACTCATTTATAGTAAAAGAGTTGTGGGTAAGGGGGTTTTGTTTTCACAACACAGACATCTAAAATGGACAGCTACTACTGCATAATTATAAAATTTATTGTAACTTTCTTAAATGTATATAATATAAACTTTTAAAAATGTTTAAAAATTCATCAAATAGTCATTTCTTGTCTGTTTCTATATTCACACTTTACCTATGAAATTGCTCTGCAATTTGTTAGAAAAGTAGACAAAAGAATGCTAAAAAATGTAAAAGTGATTATTCAAAAAGTAAATCATCAAAACTATGTCATTAATTTGAAAATGCACCATACTTTATGTTTGATTAAGAAAGAAAAATATGCTGTCAATAACAACACACTTATGTCTTAGCATGTTTATATGTATTCTAAATATTTAAGAATTATTTAGGTGTACTGATTGTATCCTATCTTTCTGCCACCATCATCACAAGAAAAATGTAAGAAACAAATGTTTGTCTTAAAACATTTTCACATTCGAAGTCCAAATCTTTCAGATAACTTTTTAAATTGGAACTTTCAAAGTCCCCCTTCTTTTTTTTTTTTTTTTTTAATTTTGTATAACAGCATATTCTGTGCCAGCATAAGGATTGGTATGATAGCATTTTCTCCAGTGTTTCCTTCCAAGCATCTGACAGTCATCCTACAAGTTTTGATGTTGGTGCTTTCTTTTTTGGTGTGTGATAAAGAGTCCTTTGTATATATCTCAGTTACAAAACATGATGCAGCGTAATCTGCTTTCAGGTCTCTTTTTTTTTTTTTTTGATCCCTTACATCATTTATTGTTATTCATCAAGAAAATATGGAATTACTTTTCATTGCTCCACCAGAAGATATTTCTTCACCAATATCAACTTTTTTTTTTTTAATTTTTTTTTAAATTTTTTTTTTCAACGTTTATTTATTTTTGGGACAGAGAGAGACAGAGCATGAACGGGGGAGGGGCAGAGAGAGAGGGAGACACAGAATCGGAAACAGGTTCCAGGCTCTGAGCCATCAGCCCAGAGCCTGACGCGGGGCTCGAACTCCCGGACCGCGAGATCGTGACCTGGCTGAAGTTGGACGCTTAACCGACTGCGCCACCCAGGCGCCCCTTCACCAATATCAACTTTATTCCCCTTCACTGTTTCCATGTTAATTTCCAAAGTAACTTTACAACTCAATAGTGGGGATCACCCTATTTTTATAGATATTTTAATACATAACTAAATATAAATATGTGGCACCAAAAATATGTGGTACCAGTGATGTGCAATACCTATAATATGAAATTATATGACAAAGGTCATGCATGAAAAGGTAAGGACAGCTCTTCCATGACTTCCATTTGACTGTGATTATATGACACCATCAATGAAGAGACACACATTTCAATTTCACAAATGTTTAAATGATATGTCTTTTTATAAAATGTTTATTTATTTTGACAGATAGATATAGAGATGAGATAGATTAGAGATAGAGATAGACATAGACATAGACATAGACATAGAGCAGAAAGAGAGGGTGGGTGAGAATCCCAAGCAGGCTCCACATTGTCAATACAGAGCCCTATCCCGGGCTTGATCTCATGAACTGTGAGATCATGACCTGGACCTAAACCGAGAGTTGGATGTTCAACCGACTGAGTCACCCAGGCTCCCCTAAATAGTTTAAGTCTTTAAAGTGATAAAATATTTTATGTTCTCCATCTAATATAGGGAAAATAAAAAAATGAGAAAACTATGATTTTAACAAAATTCACAAAGAAGAAAACAGAAACAGTAAAATCATAAAAAATAAAAAACAGAAATTAAATCCAAAATGATTAGTAATGTCAATAATTGAGAAAAAGGGAAATTCAGTTATTAAAATGAGAGAATTTTAGACCATATTTAAAAAATAAAATAGAACTCAATATGAGCCAAAGTAACAGAAGATGACAAACTAAGAGATAGAGGCTAAATAAACAAAGAAAACTGCTATAATAATGCTATACAACTAAAATAGATTTCAAGTAGGAAAGAAGGTACTGAAAAACATTATTTTCTGAGGAAGCTAATATTCCACAAGTGATATTAGTAAGAAATATGATATTAGACCTGGAACACCTAAAAGAACCAGCAATGGTACTATAGAAATCAAGAATGATTTCAGGAAGATAAACAAGAAGACTAACTATAAGATGAAAATCAAATATTAGCATCTTTTCTCTATCCCAGCAAAATCCTCATGGAAAATAGAAATAGAGAAAGTAGATTCTATTAATGTAACAACCAAAATAATTAAATACCTATGAATACACCTAATTAGAAATGTGCAAAACCTTTATGTAATGTCTACAACAAGATGTTGTATGTAACAAATTAAGTGGAGGGGATAGAGAGATTTGGTTAACAAAGGCCCAAGCAATTTGATCTAAATGTTGGTGACTTTTATTATGTGATGAAATATTTGCTCAAGTTAGGGTATGCAATAGTCTTGAATCAGGCCATGTGCAGACCAATGTCATGTAATTAAAGAAAATTATAGGGAGAAAAAATATCAGAGCATCTTTGTTATTTCTTGCAACTCTCAGCCAAAAAAGGAATGGCTAGTCTGAAAGTAAACCACACACAATATGTTTTTAATAATGAAAAGCACTCTGTCTTTAGCAAACTAAATTGAGTAAGAGTCCCATAATTTTGGATTTAAAGTCTCAAAATCCAGCTTATTCTGTAATTCAAGCTGAAGCTAATATTAGAGGATCAACTTTACCTGGAGTTCAGATAAGAAAAAGGCTTTGCATATTTTTTGTCAAAGTAAAGCCCTTTCAGTAAAAATCCAGTTAAGAATCCCATGTTTTCTATCTTGTTATGTTAGATGTCCTGGACAAATAACTTGTTTAGTTCTTAGATTGCTAAACACTGATTCCGGGCCTGAAGTTTGATGAAGTAATGCAATGGTATTTAGGCCAAAGTTTTTCATGCAATGGATATACGTGGGAAGAGCAAATATTTAAAGATTAGGAATACAAAGGGTAGGCTGTGGCAGACACTGGGATGATTGATCCAATCCATCCTATTCCCAACCTCTTTTCCTCTTTGCAAATCTCAATTATTAAAAATGGGAAAGATAAGCACTTGATCTGTTGCAGTCAGAGGTAGCTACATATTATAATTCTTGGTAAGGGACTGTAAGATGAATTTTTGTGGAGTAGAGAACTTGCCTTTTTTTCATTAAAAATTAATAATAAAAGGATAGCAATAACAGGAGTAGATCTTATGCTTTCCCCAGACATTATCTTTGAACTCCAGTATAATATATGATGCTGCAACAGTCATCCACAAAAGTCAATAATTTTAGGGGAAAGCCAGGAGAATTATAAAGTTGATAGCCTCAATGTTTTAAATCCCCCAGATTCCATGTTATACAAGAAATATTTTTTAAACTGGTCTAATTCAATATTCTTCCTATGCATTGTCTTCAAATCCCCTCCAAGGAATTTCGAGTTGCTTGCCCCTTTATTATTTTCCTTTACCTTCCCTTTAGGGTTTTTCGTACCCAAACCTATCAATTAAAATTCACATTCTAATGTTATCAAGGCCCTTACTCTTTACATGGTATTGCATACATATTTGTGTGTATATAATATGTATATATGTATATAATCTGAAACATATATTAAACTTAGTGAAATGAAATTTACTTACAAAGATAACAGAGGCCACTCCTCCTCTATTTCTGTAAACGGTACCATCATTTAACCACAATGCCACACATATGAGCTTTATTTGAAACTACATTTTTGTCTCCCTACACATCCAATCATTAATTTCTGTCTATTCTAACTCCAAAATAGATTTCATACCCATTCAGTTATCTCTTTCCCCATTGTCCCCACATTAGTTCAGATGTCACTTCTTGCAATGAATACTACTGCAACTTCTTAACCAGTCTCTTTGCCTTCACCCTTGTCTTCATCTAATCCATTATCCATCCAGCTGCCAGAGTAATCTTATGAAATTCCAATGTGACTGTGTCATTCTTCTACATAAAACACTTCAACCCCTTTCCATTGCTTTTATAACAACTTGTCAACAAGATTTCCAAGACAAGCTGACTCACGCTTCCTTCTCCACTTTCATTTTTTTTTCTTCTGCCTAAATCTCCAAACCATAGCCATCCATGTTAGTCATGTTTCAGATGTCATGTTATCTTCCACTTCTGTGCTACCCTTAGACTGGGTACTCTGGAAATAGATACTGAGATGAAGAGTTGCGTGCCAATGGCTTATTAGGGAGTGTTCTAGAAGAATATACCTGTAAGGGGTTAAGGCCAGCAAAAGTTGGAAGGAGAGAAAACCTAAGCAACGATGTGATGACAACTGAGCTCTTAGCCAATAATGTAGAAAACTTTGGAGCTATGATGTCTCTTTAGATTCCCTCAAACTGTAGCAAGGAGGGTTAGATGTTGATATTGCCACATCAACTCATAATGAACAGTTCTTTGGGAGACAGTATAACCCTAGGCAAGGCAGATTTGGGTGGTGGATGGAAATTCCCAGGTAGGGATACAGAATTGAGACTTTGATGGTAGATAATTCTTAGTGGGAGGAAGACGGATGTCTTAAATCTGAAGAAGGTATCAGAGGGGAATGTGACAGTATTTTTTTCTGTATTTCTGTACATACTGTTTCCTTTAACTCAGACACTTCCTCTTAACCCACACAAGTTCTTTATCAGGCTAACTTCTATTCATCCTGCAGGTCTCATATACTATGCCATTTCTCACACTGTATCTTCACTGACCCCGATTGTTGGTGAGGCTCCCTTTTTAATACTCAGTAATATAATGTAAAATATCCCAGTCAAAGAACTCATTGAACTATGTTAACAATTGTCTACTTATTACAGCTCTGTGAAACATTAATTTTCTTTTTTACCTTAGTGTTCCCAGAGCCCAAAATAGTTCCTGACAATAATTGGTGCAAAATGAATAGTTGTTTGTGGTGTGAATGAATTTCACTCTTATTTTCATATTTTACTGAGTTTGAGTACTTATTGCGAGAGAACCCTCCAAAATCAGGGGGCGGAAAAGAGAATACTAAATATCTTGACTGGGTACCCTTTCCAAACATTTTCAGTTAATGTCTACTTCTACATCCTGTTGGTGAAGAAGTTTTATTTTTTTTCTTCTACCAGATTCTGTGCCTTCTATTGGTAATATCTTGGTCAATGTATATTTTATTTAATAATATGTAGATTATTTTGACTATATTAATTTCATCATATAATTTATTCAGCTGATAAGGAAAATTGGTAAAGTCATGAATCAATGTTTTGCTTGCTTTTTTTTCATGTTTCCATTATGAACATTAGCCACTCAAGTTACTGTTTCCTTAATTATATAGGTGTCTGAGGTCCCTGGTGAAATTAAGATGTACATTCTTATAAAATGTAAGACATTCTTATTTATACATAGAAGATACCATAGACATTGAAGGCAAAGTTAAAAATAACTTAGACCAAAGCAGCAAGGGTAGAAATTATACCCTCTATCAGCATAATAGTATATGTTCATTTTATGTGAATTATGACTAGATACATGTGTGTGCAAGTATAGCTAAAACTAGAACAAATATTATGAATGATACATGTTAATCTCCTATTAATTTCCTTAAGAGTTAACACTGTGTTTAACTGCCCACTCATACCAGTACATGTCAGAACACGTAGGCATTGAACACTACTCATTGCATTGAATTTTAGGGATAAAAAAGAAGTCAATTTGAAAGGTAATTAGTGATTTCCTGCAAGTTACAATTATGTTTAAATATGTGCATGATAATGTAAATTCAAATCTTGTCTTATGTTTCCAATAATAGTGAACATATTCTATTTTAGAGGACCTAATCTAAACAAGCAATTTTTTTTTAATTTTTTTTTCAACGTTTTTATTTATTTTTGGGACAGAGAGAGACAGAGCATGAACGGGGGAGGGGCAGAGAGAGAGGGAGACACAGAATCGGAAACAGGCTCCAGGCTCGGAGCCATCAGCCCAGAGCCCGACGCGGGGCTCGAACTCACGGACCGCGAGATCGTGACCTGGCTGAAGTCGGACGCTTAACCGACTGCGCCACCCAGGCGCCCCTAAACAAGCAATTTTAAACCAACAATAAAATTGCAAGCAATATGCTCCCTAATAGACTCCCAAGTATTAGGAGCTCTCTGCAGATGCTTTGTCTCTCACACAGTCTCACACAGCATCAGATAGCACAAACCCACATTTACTCGTCAGCTTGGAATGCTTCCCCTAAGAAATACACTCCAGAAAGATGAATGACAATTTTAAATTGTTCTTCAATTCTTGTAAACATAATTTTCTTAATTCTCTAGACCCAATTCTAAAGTTGCTCAACGGAGAATTTATCAGAGTGCCTTAGTAATCTAGAATTTAATGGACATGAACTACCAACATAAATTTTTTTCATTCTCTTACTTTGACCTGAGGTAACCTGATTATAAAATTTTCATTTTTCCACTGTCCCTGGATAATAGCATTATTATCCACAACAATCTAGTCTGCTATCCAAAAGGACAAGGTATGAGTAATTTGGTAAGTCTATAAGGCATTATATTAATAGGAAATTATTCAAATGCAACATTAGACATAACAGTGTTAATGAAATATAGAAATATTTCAAGGTTTCGTTAAACATTAAAGATTATATTTCCTATAAGTTTATGGTCAGCAAAAATTCATTCCTACCATGGTAGCATTCATTTCATCATTTTGTGTAGCTAATCTTGATGATTACTCATGTTAAGTCTTTAAGTTATATATGTGTTTGTACTTGCCAGTAGACTACTTAGAAGTATGTATATGGTCATTCATAGAAAAGTCATGTAACTTACAGAAATTCGGTGGTAAGATAAAGTCTAAAGATAGGAATTAGGATACAATAACACCTATTTGTAACATTTGATTAACCAGATTTCTTTTTGCAGTAGGATTTCCTCACTCACACTGCAAAGTAATGTTTGAATCCCTGTCAATTGTCAATGGCAATTAATCACTTCTTTTCCTTTAGATAACATGAAATATCAAAAGAATTAATGAAATAAAGAAATATTATAGTCAGAAGATATCTTACTTTATGTGACTTTTAACATATTCTAAATCTTGAAAACTTGGACATCCGTGTGTGATAGATATGAAAACCTGATTAATAAGCCTCTTCATAGAGGCTCTACACACCAGCTTATGGCTGCTTAGGATTTATAAAGCCTTTGCTACTTTGTGAATGGACTCCTGATTTTACTGATATTTATGAAGTATTAATATTGCCATAAATGTGGGGCGCCTGGGTGGTGCAGTCGGTTAAACGTCCGACTTCAGCCAGGTCACGATCTCGCGGTCCGTGAGTTCGAGCCCCGCGTCAGGCTCTGGGCTGATGGCTCAGAGCCTGGAACCTGTTTCCGATTCTGTGTCTCCCTCTCTCTCTGCCCCTCCCCCGTTCATGCTCTGTCTCTCTCTGTCCCAAAAATAAATAAACGTTGAAAAAAAAATTTTTTTTAAATAAAAAAAAATATTGCCATAAATGTCTTCATGTCTTTTCAAAGCAAAAGAAAAATTAAGTAGGTAGAAAAATATGTCCCACTAAACTCTTTATGCCTTGGGTGTGTTACCAATCATGTTTCTTGAAGCTTCCTTAAAGCTAATTTTTTATATGTCATTGCCCCAGGCCATGTGTTTAGCATTTAGTTTAGCATTCAATATCAAAATAGCTCTTGGAAGTGAATTTAATTTTTCTGTTCATTCATAGAAAATTAAGATTTACAGGGTATATTTCATTTTCCTTCACAAAGGCACTATAGGTCAGAGCCAAGAGTTGAATCAAAGTACATCTTACAAATCTGTATTACTCACAACTCTGTTATACTGCTTAAGCTCATTAAATGAACACTTTAATTCTTCTCAAATCAATCTATTGAAAGCTTCAGCAACTTAAAATTTTATCTAAAATTTTCATGGTTTTTCACATACTAAGGTAGAGGTAATAGGTAATAGTATTTTGAGGTGTAATATCAAATGATGTCCAAGCATGTCACATTAAAAATTAAGTCTTTTTTTCTGCTATTCCTTATGCCAGTTTCCTGTAAAGCATTAAAAGTAAAATAACTATATATAATAAACACATCTTTTTTAAAAAATTTACATCCAAATTAGTTAACATATAGTGTTATAATGATTTTAGGAATAGAATTTAGTGATTCATTACTTACATGTAACACCCAGTGCTCATCCCAACAAGTGTTCTTCTTAATGCCCCTTGCCCATTAAGCCCATCCCATCACCCCAAACCCCTCCAGCAACCCTCAGTTTGTTCTCTGTATTTAACAGTCTTTAATGGTTTGTCTCCCTCCCTGTTTTTATATTATTTTTGCTTTCCTTCCCTTATGTTCATCTGTTTCGTGTCTTAAATTCAACATATAAGTGAAGTCTTATATTTGTCTTTCTCTGACTGACTTATTTAACTTAGCATAATATACTCTAGTTCCATCCACATTGTTGCAAATGCCAAGATTTCATTATTTTGGGTCACTGAGTAATATTCCATTGTAAATCTATCTATCTATCTATCTATCTATCTATCTATCTATATATATAGATATATATAGATAGATAGATAGATAGATCAATCACACATCTTTTTGACCAGTGAGAACTACACAATTTATAATAAGAAAAGGAAATAGAGTCTTCTAAAAAGCAACCCAACAATCATATTTTTTATTATATTGGGTAATAATTGTCCTCATTAAATAAGACTGAGTTTGTCTTATATTAGATGCATCCCCTGGTCTACAAGTTATTTCTTTGTGTATCTATTCATGTCTTCTTTTATAATTGCTTTCAATATAGAATGAGTTAAAATATGTTATTTTTTCATATTCAACATTTTCATGAAACAGTATTGAGAGTGAAATAAATTTTATTGAATTATTAATAATGTTATTAGGAAATTTTTTGCATACTATAAAAATTTATATAATGACTTGCTAAGTCCTGTGTTAAATAATAAGTGTATTATGGATTCCATGCACTGGACAGGAATCCTTAATTGTTTTAGAAAAGTATGTTAATAGGGGCGTCTGGGTGGCTCAGTTGGTTGAGCAACCAACTTCAGCTCAGGTCATGATCTCATGGTTTCTGAGTTCGAGCCCCACATTGGGCTCTATGCTGACAGCTCTGAGCCTGGAGCCTGCTTTGGATTCTCTGTCTCCCTCTCTATCTGTCCCTCCCCAACTCATGCTCTGTCTCTCTCTGTCTCAGAAATAAATGAACATTAAAAAATGTTTTTAAAAAAAAATGTGTCAATAAAAAATCAATGAGGTTATAATTAAACTGAACTAAGCATCTCAAAATTATCCTCTATTTACACAACAAACATATATTTTTAGCCTTCCATAAGTTAGATATATTTGTGGGTGGGTCAAACAATGAATAAAATTTTACATGAATTGTAATTAAAATGTTGATGCCCTGTGAAGAAGGTACTATGAGAAAGAATAGAGATAAGACATGACTTGGTCAGGGGCATTAGAGAGGCCTCTCTTAAAAAAATGACATTTTAAGGGTAGGAGCCAAGATTGCAGAACAGCATGGAAGTTTTTTGTGTGTGTCGTGTCCATGAAATATAGCCAGACCAACACTAAACCATCCTACACACCTAGAAAACTGATTGGAGGATTAACACAATAATCTGCACAACCTGAACCACAGAATTCAGCAGGTAAGTGGCGCAGAGAGGAGAACTTGGGGAGAGAGAAGCCAGCGGCAGGCACGGAGCCGCTTTTGCAGGGGGAGAGAGCACAGAGACTGGGGGCGGGGGAGGGAGAGAATACGGGAAAAGCACCCCTCCCCAAAAGCAGCTGGAGAGAAAGTGGAAAATTGGAAACAGCCACAGGGACTAAACTAAAAAGGGAGAAAGGACTAAGGACAAAGGAGAGTGTTTAGATTCCAGTAAGACTGTAAACAAGGGGAGCACAAAGGCTGCAACTCCACAGCTCCATACCTGGCAGTGCTCTCTGGTGGGAAGGGCGAATCCCTAGGAACAGAGTGGGGTCTGGGAGATTCTTGGGCCACATGGGGAAAAGCGGTTCCACTGCTGGAAGGGTATTTGGTGGAGAATGTTGAAGCCACCTGATCCCAGAAGACCCCAGAAAACCACCCACATTCGCTGGTGCTGGAACAAGGTCCTTAAGGGTGAAGCCTGGTGCCAGATGTGTGTTGTGATTTTTCATAATCCCTGAAAAGCTGCTGCTACACTATCTTGTGAACTTTTTCTGTGGTGGGCTGGCACCTAGCCACAGTCTCGGGGCACTGGCAGCAGCAGGGTCCTGCAAGCATTCCTGGGGGCAGCCAGCATCTGGCCATTGCTCAGTAAGAACTTTCCACAGAGGAGTGGAACAGGTCAAAGCTACAGTCCTTCAGAAGTAAGGGGCCAGGGAAAACAGCTGCATCTGAGACAAAACTCAGGAAAGAGGTACTGCCTAGGGCTTGGTCAGGGACAGTGAAGAAGCGGGAGTGGATGAAAGCTGAAGACAGAGGACAGGTGCATGATTGCTCACTGCGGAGAACAGAGTTCTGATACTAGAGACTGGGTTGCTGGGTGACGTCATTTTCACTACTCCCGCGCATGACCATACGCACCTACAAACACCACAACACTCCATGTCAGTTGGCTAGCAGAGCCATCTAGTGGAGAAAGGAGCCATTACACTGAGCCCCACCCAACTGTGCCAAACTCGTTCTTCAAGAACACAAATCTCACCACCTAGTTAGTTTATGGACTATAAAGTGCTACATAGTCTCACTTCTAAGGGGAAAACGAAGTAATTTCAGTCCTATTTCAATCTGTTAGCAAGTCCATCTATTCAATTTTCTTTTTTTTTTCTCTTTTGCACTATTCTTTTTCTTGAATAAAGAGAAAAAATTCATTGTTATTTTCAATTTTTATTAAAAACATTTTTCTTTAATTTTTTTACTATATTTTTTACTTTAGTGTAATTTTTTTTCAAATTCTATCTTACTTCCACCATTCTATTTTAGTCTACTTCAGTGTATTCCCCTTTTCAAACTTTTAAACGATTTTCTTTCTTTTTCTTTGTCTCTTTTTTGTTTCTTTTCTTTTTCTTGAATGCAGAAAGAGAAAAACTTCATTTTTACCCTCAATTTCTAATAAAAATATATTGTTACTATATTTTTTGCTTTTATATAAATTTTTCCAATTCTATTTTATCCATCATTTATTTTAGTCCACTACAGTGTATTCACTTTTTCAAATTTTCAATTTCTTTTTTTTTCTTTTTCTCTTTTTCATTTATTTTCTTTTCTTGAATACAGAAAGAGAAAAAAATTCATTTTTATTTTCAATGTTACTTAAAAATATTTTTCTTTATTTTTTTCTACTGTATTCTTTACTTTTGTCTAATTTTTTTCAAATACAATTTTACTCCCATCATTTCATTTTAGCCTACATCAGCGTATTCACTTTTTCAATTCTCAAACGATTTCCATTCCCCCCCACCTCCAGTTTTTCTCGAATCTGTCAAACGATTGTCAACACCCAGACCAAAACACACCTAGGATCTAGCATCATTTATTAGAATTTGTGTGTATGTGTGTGTTTTTAATTTTTTACTTTTACTGTTTTTTTAATTTTAATTTTATGAATTTTAATTTTTCTACCTCATTAATTCCTTTTCTCCCTTAAAAATGAAAAAATGAAGGAATTCACCCCCCAAAAAAAGAGCACGAACAAACGAGAGCCAGGGATTCAACCAACACAGATACAAGCAAGATGTCTGAACAAGAATTTAGAATCACAATAATAAGAAAATTTGCTGGAGTCGAAATAGATTAGACTACCTTTCTGCAGAGATAAAAGAAGGAAAAACTAGTCAGGATGAAATAAAAAATGCTATAACTGAGCTGCAATCATGGATGGATGCCACAATGGCAAAGATGGATGAGGCAGAACAGAGAATCAGTGATATAGAGGACAAACTTATACAGAATAATGAAGCAGAAAAAAAGAGGGAGATGAAGGCAAAAGAGCATGATTTAAGAATTAGAGAAATCAGTGACTCGTTAAAAAGGAACATCAGAATCTTATGGGTCCCAGAAGAGGAAAAGAGAAATAGGGGTCGAAGGGTTATGTGAGGAAATCATAGCGGAAAATTTTCCTAACCTGGGGAAAGACACAGACATCAAAATCCAGGAAGCACAGAGGACCCCCATTAGATTCAACAAAAAACAACCATCAACAAGGCAAATCATATCAAATTCAGAAAATACTCAGGCAAGGAGAGAATCATGAAAGCAGCAGGGGAAAAAAGTCCCTAACCTACAAGGGAAGTCAGATCAGGTTTGCAGCAGACCTATCTACCGAAACTTGGCAGGCCAGAAAGGACTGGCAGGATATATTCAATGTGCTGAATCAGAAAAATACGCAGCCAAGAATTCTTTATCCAGCAAGGCTGTCATTCAAAATAGAAAGAGAGATAAAAAGTTTCCCAGACAAATGAAAATTAAAGGAGTTTGTGACCACTAAACCAGCCCTGCAAGAAATTTTAAGGGGGACTCTCCCAGGGGAGAAAAGATGGAAAAAAACTATATATATATATATATATATATATATATATATATATATACACATTAATAGATATATATAATATATGTTATATATAATATATAATGTATATATAATAGATATAATATGTATAATATATGTTATATATATTATATATATAATAATGTATATATAATATATATAATATATGATATATATATATATATATATATATATATATATATATATTCCAAAAGCAACAAAGATTAGAAAGGACCAGAGAACACCCCCAGAAACTCCAACTCTACAAGCATCATAATGGCAATAAATTCATATCTTTCAGTAATCACTCTAAATGTCAATGGAATCAATCTCCAATCAAAAGACATAGGGTAACAGAATGGATAAGAAAATAAGATCCATCTATATGCTGTTTGTTTACAAGAGACCCACTTCAGACATAAAGACACCTTCAGATTGAAAATAAGGGGATGGAGAACCATCTATCTTGCTAATGGTCAACAAAAGAAAACTGGAGTAATCATACTAATATCAGACAATCTAGACTTTAAAATAAAAACTGTATCAAGAAATGCAGAGGGGCATTGTACCATAATCAAGGGGTCTATCCACCAAGGAGACCTAACAATTGTAAACATTTATGTGCCAAATGTGAGACACCCAAATATAGAAATCATTTAATCACAAACATAAAGAAACTCATCGATAGTAATAACATAATAGTAGAAGACTTCAACACCCCACTCACAGCAATGGACAGATCATCTGATCAAAAAATCAACAAGGAAACAATGGCTTTGAATGACACACTGGACCAGATGGACTTAACAGATATATTCAGAACATTTCATCCTAAATCAGTGGAATATACATTTTTCTCCAGTGCACATGGAACATTATCCAGAATAGACCACATACTGGGACACAAATCAGCCCTAAGTAAGTACAAAAAGATCAAAATCATACCGTGCATGTTTTCAGACCACAACACTATATGAAACTCAAAATCAACCACAAGAAAAAATTTGGAAAGGTAACAAATACTTGGAGACTGAAGAACATCCTACTAAAGAATGAATGGGCTAACCAAGAAGTTAAAGAGGAAATTAAAAAGTATATGGAAGCCAATGAAAATGATAACACCACAACCGCAAACCACAGGAATGCAGCAAAGGCGTAAGAGGAACGTATATAGCAATCCAGGCCTTCCTAAAGAAGGAAGAAAGATCTCAGATATACAACCTAACCTTATGCCTTAAGGAGATGGAAAAAGAACAGCAAATAAAACCCAAAACAAGCAGAAGACAGGAAATAATAAAGATTAGAGCAGAAACCAATGCTCTTGAAACCAAAACAAAAAACAAAACAAAAAAAAAACAAAAAAACATACAAACACAAAACACTAGAAAAGATCAATGAAACCAGAAGCTGGTTCTTTGAAAGAATTAACAAAATTGATAAACCACTAGCCAGTTTGATCAAAAAGAAAAAGGAAAGAACCCAAATAAATAAAATCAAGAATGAAAGAGGAGAGATCATAACCAACACAGCAGAAATAGAAACAATAATAAGAGAATGTTATAAGCAATTATATGCCAATAAAATGGGAAATCTGGAAGAAATGGACAAATTCCTAGAAACATATACACTACCAAAACGGAAATAGGAAGAAATAGAAAATTTGAACAGACCCATAACTAGTGAAGAAATCGAATTAATAATCAAAAATCTGCCACAAAACAAGAGTCCAGGGCCAGATGGCTTTCCAGGGGAATTCTACCAAACATTTAAGGAACAGTTAACACCTATTCTCTTGAAGCTGTTCCAAAAAATAGAAATGGAAGGAAAACTTCCAAAATGTTTCTATAAAACCAGCAGTACCTTGATTCCAAAACCAGAGAGATAACCCACTAAAAAGGAGAACTATAGACCAATTTCCCTGATGAACATGGATGCAAAAATCCTCAACAAGATATTAGCCAACCAGATCCAACAATACATTAAAAAAAGTATTCACCACGACCAAGTGGTATTAATACCTGGGATGCAGGGCTGGTTCAATATCCGCAAAAACAATTAACGTGATTCATCACATCAATAAAAGAAAGGAAAAGAACCATATGATCCTCTCAATAGATGCAGAGAAAGCATTTGACAAAATACAGCATCCTTCCTTGATAAAAACTCTCAAGAAAGTAAGGATAGAAGGAACATACCTAGAGATAATAAAAGCCATATATGAACGACACAATGCTAATATCATCCTCAATGGGGAAAAAAACTTAGAGCTTTCCCCCTAAGGTCAGGAATAAGACAGGGATGTCCACTCTCACCACTGTTATTCAACATAGCATTGGAAGTCTTAGCCTTTGCAATCAAACAACACATAGAAATAAAAGGCATCCAAATCAGCCAGGAGGAAGTCAAAATTTCACTCTTCACAGAAGACATGATACTTTATATGGAAAACACAAAAGATCCCACCAAAAAACTGCTAGGACTCATGAATTCAGCAAAGTTGCAGGATATAAAATCAATGCACAGAAATTGACTGCATTCCTGTACACTAACAATGAAGCGACAGAAAGACAAATCAAGGAATGGATCCCATTTGCAGTTGCATCGAAAACCATAAAATACTTAAGAATAAATATAACCAAATAGGTGAAAAATCTATACACTGAGAAGTATAGAAAGCTTATGAAAGAAGTTGAAGAAGACACAAAAAAATGGAAAAAGATTCCATGCTCCTGGATAGGAAGAACAAATATTGTTAAAATATTGATACTACCCAAAGCAATCTACATATTCAATGCAATCCCTATCAAAATAACACCAGCATTCTTCACAGAGCTTGAACAAATAATCCTAAAATTTGTATGGAATCAGAAAAGACCCCCAATAGCTACAGTGATCTTGAAAAAAAAAAAAAAAAACAAAAAAAAACAAAAAAAAACAAAGCAGGAGGCATCACAATCCTGGACTTCAAGCATACTACAAAGCTGTAATCATCAAGACAGTATGGTACTGGCACAAGAACAGACAATCAGATCAATGGAACAGAATAGAGAACCCAGAAATGGAACCACAAACACATGGCCAACTAATCTTTGGCAAAGTAGGAAAGAATATCCAATGGAATAAAGACAGCCTCTTAAGCAACTGGTGTTGGGAAACTGGAAAGCGACATGCAGAAGAATGAACCTGGACCACTTTCTTACACCCCACACAAAAATAAACTCAAAATGGATGAAAGACGTCAGTGTTAAGACAGGAAGCCATCAAAATCCTCGAGGAGAAAACAGGCAAAAACCTCTTTGATTTTGGCCTCAGCAACTTCTTACTCAACACTTCTCTGGAGGCAAGGGAAACAAAAGCAAAAATGAACTACTAGTACCTCATCAAAATAAAAAGCTTGGCACAGCGAAGGAAACAATCAGCAAAACTAAAAGGCACATGATGTAATGGGAGAAGATATTTGCAAACGACATATCAGATAAAGGGTTAGTATCCAAAATCTCTAAAGAACTTATCAAACTTAACACCCAAAAAACAAATAATCCAGTGAAGAAATGAGCAAAAGACATGAATAGACACTTCTCCAAGAAGATATCCGGGGCACCTGGGTAGCTCAGTCGGTTGAGCGTCCGACTTCGGCTCAGGTTATGATCTCATGGTCTGTGAGTTCGAGCCCCACGTTGGGCTCTGTGTTGACAGCTCAGAGCCTGAAGCCTGTTTCAGATTCTGTGTCTTCCCCTCTCTCTGCCCCTCCCCGCTCATGCTCTGTCTCTCCGTCAAAAATAAATATTAAAAAAAATTAAAAAAAAAAGAAGATATCCAGATTGTCAACTGACACATGAAAAAATGCTCCACATCACTCATCATCAGGGAAATACAAATGAAAACTACAATGAGATACCCCTGACACCTGTCAGAATGGCTAACATTAACAACTCAGACAACAACAGATGTTGGTGAGGATGCAGAGAAAGAGGATCTCTTTTGCATTGTTGGTGGAAATGCAAGCTGGTGCAGCCACTCTGGAAAACAGTATGGAGGTTCCTCAAAAAACTAAAAATAGAACTACCCTATGACCCAGCAATTGCACTAGTATGCATTTATCCAAGGGATACAGGTGTGCTGTTTCAAAGGGACACATGCACCCCCATGTTTATAGCAGCACTATCAACAATAGCCAAAGTATGGAAAAAGGCCAAATGTGCATCGATGGTTGAATGGATAAAGAAGAAGTGGTATATATATACAATGGAGTATTACTCGGCAATCAAAAAGAATGAGATCTTGCCATTTGCAACTATGTGGCTGGAACTGGAGGCTATTATGATAAGTGAAATTAGTCAGTGAAATAAAGACAAAAATCATATGACTTCACTCATATGAGGACTTTAGGAGACAAAACAGATGAACATAAGGGAAGTGAAACAATAATAATATAAAAACAGGGAGGGAGACAAATCAGAAGAGATTCATAAATATGGAGAACAAACGGGATTACTAGAGGGGCTGTGGGAGGGTAGATGGGCTAAATGGGTAAGGGGCACTAAGGAATCTATTTCTGAAATCATTGTTGCACTATATGATTACTAATTTGGATATAAATTTTAAAAAATAGAAAATAAAACAAGTTAATAAAAAAGAATTATATGAGAATACCTTGAGATACTATTTTGAAATAATGATTTATCACTTAAAAATATACCTGTAATTGAAGGATTAAAAATAATTCTAAATTGTTTTCTAAAATTCAGTTTTTAAGTGGATGAATATATTGATTATTCAAATGTTTTCCCCTGTATATATCCTCACATAAACATATACACACAAAGCAAAAAAAAAAAAAAAAAAAAAGTGACATTTTAGTTGAATCTTGAATAATGACATTATTTCCACAGGGCACAAAAGTGTCACCACTGGGATGTTGTATTTACAGTCTCCAGATCTACAAAGGGACCTTATTTCCATATGTGCCTTTATCGGTTACCTCAAACTATAAGCTTAACTTCTTAGGTGTCTTGAGTCAGTCCTGTAACCTCAATACCTAGGTCATCCATCAAGCTCACATAGCAATGTGGAATTCAGAGGGTATGTGTTGTGTGGTGGGGCTGGCTGAAAAAGTCTGATTGGAGTAGGTTCAAGAATGACTAAAAAGAAAAGGGGCGTCTGTGTGGCTCAGTTGGTTGAGTGTCAGTCTCTTGATTTCGGCTTGGGTCATGGTATCAGTTTGCGGGTCTGAGCCCAGCATTAGGCTCTGTGCTGACAGTACAGAGCCTGCTTGGGATTCTCTCTCTCTCTCTCTCTCTCTCTCTCTCTCTCTCTGTCTGTGACCCTCCCCCCAGACTCTCTGTCTCAAAATAAATAAATAAACATTAAAAAAAAAGATTGATTAATAAGAGAATGGAGATAGGAGATACCTATTCTAGAGGTAACAAAACCGTTGAGTACATAAAGACTTTGGAAGAATACCATAGTTGAGGGGCACCTAGGTGGCTCAGTTGGTTAAGTGTCAGGCTCTTGGTTTTGTCTCAGGTTGCGACCTCAAGGTGGGATCGAAGCCCCATGTCGGGCTCCTACCTGACAACACAATGTCTGCATGGAAAACTCTCCCTCTTCCTCTCTCTCTACCCCTTCTCTGCTTGTGTGCACTTTCTCTAACTCCCTCGCTCTCTCAAAAATAAATAACAAACAAACAAAACCCATATTTTATTCATGTAAGAATAATCCATATGGCCTATAATTTGTATCAACACATTTCTTTTCTCATATAATCATACACAGTGTTATTGAACACTTAGTATTAATTGTCAGACAAAAAACAATATAAAACAGTAAACATATTTTAAAAAATAAACATATAGTTATTGACACTTGGCAGCTTAAAAACTTAGCCAATTAAAGGTGAGTGTACTTTTTTTCTTTTCTTAAATATAAAATAGAAGCTTTTAACTGGTGATATTAAAACTCATAATTTAATATTTCTATATACCAAGCAGTAGAGTTTTAATAGGATTAATAAGCATTTACATTAATTTAAAAATTCAACAAAAAGACATACCTGCAAAGGAAGTAAACAAACAATTCATAATGATATACAATGGCAAAAGAAGAAAGTTCATCTTACTGTTAACTAAATATAAGAGCAAATTATAACAACAAAGGAATAACACTGTGGATTATTTGTTGGAAAACATTGAAAATTGTACATCCAATATTGACAAAATGCCAAGGAATTGGGCATTTGCAGATAACTGCTAGAAAGATTCTAATGGTTAGTGATTAGCACTTTGAATATAGAATCTTAGCTCTAATCATATTTGAGTGTGCAATTTTGCCTTTAGTTTTAAATTCTAAAAACAATCCAATGTATATACCAAAGACAAAATAATTTCTAGCATAATAATAGCATACAATGATAAGGAAACATTTATAACTAGTTTATGTTTCTAATTATACAGAAAAAAAAAGGTTACAATGCACTCTCAGTTTTGAAAAAAAATACATTTGTGAAAAATTGCACAGAAGAAGACGTGAAGTAATCATGCTAAGAATAAAGAAAAACAGTTGTTTTTCTCGTGGGATCATAAGTGTTTCATTTTTATACATTTATATATATATTTTTCCAAATATTTAACAATAAGGTTTTTATTTTTTTTAATATACAAAGAAGGCAGACAAAAAACCAGGCTCTTCAGAGTAAAAAGAAATTTGTCATATGGTGCAAATCTAAACATTGGTAATGGCTTAGATTCCTAAAGAAAAATAAGGCACATATTTCTAAAGCCTTCATCGTTATATTTATTCGCACAATGTACCTTTCATAAGAAGGTACAAGAAGAAATAACCTATACTCTTCCAAGCCTGAGACTCTAAACACAGTGATAAAGTCACCGAGCAAGGAGGCAGGACAGTGCTTTGATCACAACCTTAGTGGTAGTTCCAAGGTTGTAAGCTTCTACAAGGCACTTAGCCTCTCAGGACCTTAATTTCCCAATGAGGAAAACTGCATAATCCTATTAGCCTCATTGCTGTATTGCATGAAATTCTATGCAAATATTTAAGGCATTATGCAAACATAAAAATTTGTCATCATCATCTCTGAAAATGTACTGAGCAAGTTATCTGGTATTTTTGTTGACACAGGCAACCAACTACCATCTCAGTTGTCTTCAAACCCTACTCGAGCTGAACCTTTGCTGGTGAGAAGCTTTATTTGTCTTTCTTCATTACCTAAACCTATAAACTATGCTATTATTATTTTTGTTTGCTTTTGTACAAACAATAACCTGAAATACAGGAAACAGAAAGAAAGAAAGTATTGGAGGTTAAATAAACCCACAACCATGAATGTTACCTTCTATGGCAAAAAGGTCTTTGCTGGTGTAATAAGATTAAGGATTTTGAGATGGGAAGGTCATCCTGGATTATCTAAGTAGATGGGATGTAATCACAAGGGTTCTAATAAGAGGGAGTGAGAAGAGCAGAGATGATTGAAGAAATGGCAACAGAATCCAGTGGTTGGAATAATGCAAGAAGCAGGTCACCAGTCAAGGAACAGGCTGCTACCAGATGCTAAAACAGCCAAGGAAAGGGATTCTTCCCTGTAGCCTACAAAAGGAACCAGCCCTGCCTTTACCTTGACTTTAGCCCAGTGAAACTGTTTTAAGACTTATAGCAGCACTCTCAACAATAGCCACATTATGGAAAGAGCCTAATGTCCATCAACTGATGAATGGATAAAGAAATTGTAGTTTATATACACAATGGAGTACTATGTGGCAATGAGAAAGAATGCAATATGGCCCTTTGTAGCAACATGGATGGAACTGGAGAGTGTGATGCTAAGTGAAATAAGCCATACAGAGAAAGACAGATACCATATGTTTTCACTCTTATGTGGATCCTGAGAAACTTAACAGAAACCCATGGGGGATGGGAAGGAAAAAAAAAAGAGGTTAGAGTGGGAGAGAGCCAAAGCATAAGAGACTCTTAAAAACTGAGAACAAACTGAGGGTTGATGGGGGGTGGGAAGGAGGGGAGGGTGGGTGATGGGTATTGAGGAGGGCACCTTTTGGGATGAGCACTGGGTGTTGTATGATAACCAATTTGACAATAAATTTCATATATTGAAAAAAAAAAGACTTCTGTCCTCTAGAACTTTAAGAGAACATAAATTCTCTTTGTTATAAGCCACCAAGTGTGTAGTCATTTATTACAGCAGCCATAGGACACTAATACAGGAACGAAGGGAAGGAAAGAGGAGAGAAGAAAGAAAAAAGGAACATTGTCACAGCAGCCTGTACTCTAAGAATTATAGAGACAAACCATCAAAGAACAATTCCATGCACTTTCTCCCTACTGACCACAGGGGTTACACTGTAAATGTCAGCTTACATGTAAAATTGTTTTGTTTGCTATTTTAGGTTGTTTATACCTCTATAGGAAAAGAGATGGTCAAACCCATTTTGTGTTCTTTAAAAAAAAAGTTCAAGCTCTTGCTTGATGAAGGGGTTTCTATGGAAACAGCCTTCAAAATCTAATGTAAGGGAAAAAGAAAATATTTTCAGAGAGCAAATAAAAATGAATTCCAGTAGTCTTTAAAATGGTTTAAAATTCAAATGTCAATTTTAGCACATGGAAAATATGTAAATAAAATTTGTCCTGTAGAGATTTTTACTTTGTATTTATGGGCCTAGAATGAAAAGAATAGTTTGTCACCAAAGCAATGCGTACTGTGTCTGTGGGTTATTTGGCCATGATATATATTTCATCTTTATTAGATTTTACTAGTGTTTGTGAATACTAATGTCAGTTTTAGCTATATTATCTCCTTTTCTTTTTTCTCTTCTTTGTTATCAGTACTCACGCAAAGTGATTTGATTTTTAACAAGTTTGCCATGCAAGTATATAAAAGTTTTATTCGTACAATGAATGGCACACTAAAAGGCAGAACTCTACATTACAAAAACCTCTTCTTTTGAATTTGAAAGAATTTTTCTTATTCTTTCCTTCCAGAAGCCCTCCTACCCCAAAACACTGTCCACTACTAAAATTTCTATAATTCAGGGATCATTAAGGTAACAAATATTTCAACACACATCCTTAAAGCAAAAGATATACCAGCATTACTGTGGAACAGGTAAGAGGGTGGTAGCATGGCACTAAGTGGAAATGGTTCTTAGCTGCTTGGTAAAGATGAAATATCTGCACCCTGGGGCACTGATCCCATAATTGGAATAACTTAATTAAAAGCTTGTTGACTTTCTTATCTCTGATAACCTGTGTAGCATTATTCAATATCTTTTCTTTTTTAGAATGGGAAAGAAAAGTCAGGTCTAAAATCAATGTAGAATAATTTTATCTTAATCTTTTTTAGTAATTTATTTTTCTCAAGAGAATCCTTCACACAGGTATTAATGACAGGATTTCACAACCCTGTGATATATCTAGGGGACTTTTTCTCTTTCTATGCATCGAGCATTAGCATCATCACCATGGCTATCTTTCCCTGCATTTAATTCTATGTCAGACATTCTGCCTCAGGATTTACGTATATAATTTAGCAACAGTTTCTTTCTTTTTAATCTTTATTTTACAATTGAGAAAATGGAAGTTTGGGGATATTTGTTGGCATGTCCAAGATCATGTGGTTAGTAAGTAAGAGACAGCCTACATGATGAGAGTATATTTTCTTCAGCTTCCGAGCCTGGTAATTTCTATTGGGACTTGGTCTATAGGAAGAGGGAAAGGCAGAGTGATGCCAGGAAAGATCCCGTGGAGAACGTGAAGGGCAGCACAGACAAAGAGGGGTCACTCCAGGGGCTCTTGGGTGGCTCAGTAGGTTAAATATCCCACTTCGGCTCAGGTCATGATCCTATGGTTCCTGGGTTTGAGCCCTGCAGCTGGCTCAGTGCTGACAGCTCAGAGCCTGGAGCCTGCTTCAAATTCTGTGTCTCTCTCTCTTTCTGCCCCTCCCCCGCTCATGTTCTGTCACTCTGTGTCTCTGTCTGAAAAATAAATAAACCTTGAAAAAAAAATTGAGATCATTCCAGCACCGTCTCGGACAAAGCTGAAGTCAAGCTACCAGGGCAGTGGGTGAGCACAGAGATTTACTTTGCAACCAAGTCTATTTATTTTATGATCCTAAACCCCCAAGTACCCAAATGCTAAAATAATTTAAAAAAAAAAGGTTTCTTTATTTTAAGGCATGTTCTAGGGCTCCTTAATATATTCACTAGCACTTCAGAAATAATGATTATTTGGGGAGAAAATCACATAGAGAAAGTTTTGTAAAATAACTCCAGGAGAGCTGCGGAAGTGGTATGTGTTATTTTGTTACCTTGTGGTTCCAATAGTAGGTCTGCTGTTTGAGAAATATAATTTGATTTTTCTTAAATGTATTGTATATGTACAGTGTCACTGAACACACATTTTTAACAAATATCCTACAGCTCTGATAGCAATTTTTAAGTGCATAATTGACTTGAGCAGCCCTTTTAGTTAAGTTTATAATGTAATAATTATACAAGGATGAAAGCATTTGCATCAACACACACACACATACACACATACACACACACACACACACACACACACACACACACACACACACCTCTTACCTCAAGTATAAAAGCTATGTTAAGAGAATTGTTGATACAACCCAAATAAAGTTAAACAACTCCCTCATTTTTCCAACACAAATGTAATGACTGTGATACTGAGACATATAGGACATCATACGCTGCAAGCATGCTGAAATGTACAAATCATTGCATTGTCTCTAAAACACTAGATTGCAAACAGGACAGAAAGGAGTACTTCCCAACACTCATCTAGCACTGAATGTGACAAAGGCCATAGCAAGTTATAAATAAAATCTGTAGTGGCCCCACGAATCAGGCATAGAAACCAAAAACTTCAATACAAAACAGGATTGAATATATCAAAATATACAACTTTAAATTCAGGTTTCCTGATTTCCAAAACTGTTAATCTTATGATGAGACACCAGATTTTCCCAAGTTTGGAAAAAAAACGTGTAGGTTTCACTGTAGACTTCCTGCACAAACAACCAAAACCCAAGTCCATTTTCTTCAAGCCTCCCACCAATGCAGCCCAATTTCTAGTTTTCTGTCCCCGTAGGATCTAGGCAATGACCCTGTTTTAATTGCAGGGGATCCAGCATAGCAGGGATCTGTGTGGTACCTGAAGCTCTTTTAACCCTACCATGCAGGACCATGGACACTGTGCTACCATTTCAGGTCCCTTGAAAGGAAGGTGCTCTCTGCCCCCTTAAAAGCGTTCATGCATATAACCAGACACTCAACTAAACCTCTAAGCCAGTAAGTAAGTGAACTACATCTTAAAGAGGCTAGTTCATTTCATGACATACATGAAATTTTATTTAAAATTAAAGGATTAGTCAGCTATTACCATGTTGCTACTTCTTGAAAATGCCAAAGAAGTAACATTTTAGTGGTTTATAAGTATTGTTAATAAAAATGTAGTGTTTCCTATAAACTATAAATTTTATTTTTCCTTAATTGAGCTATAATTAGAAAAAAATGCTCCTTGCTATTGACCTAAGATAGTCTGCTCTCCATATCTGCACTATCTTTTATTTTATTAAGAAAACTTGAGAAATAAAGGATGTTGTATTGTTCAGTTTTATTTTTTTCATAAAAGATAATACTAAGACCATTCATTCAAGTGAATGAAAATTCACTTGATTTTTAAATTATCTTTTCTGTTTTTAAGCATAATTACTACTGCTTTGTTAAAATAATCTTTTAATTATACTTATAGTAATTTGTCATTATAAAAATATAAAATGTATATAGTATAAGCATATATTAAAAATACTTTATGTTGATTTTGAGTAAAGTAGATAAACAAAACAAGTCCTTACCAGCAGAAATGTGTTTCTAAAATACTGCATTTGCACATGCTCAGAATAATTTTGAATTCATTTTGATTAGAGCAAACTGCTTATTCTCAAGATGTTGACAGACTTTAAAGATTTCCACTTTATTGGTTTACTGTGACATCAATGTTACATTACATTTTATGCAAAAATCTGTTTCCTTAGCAACAGGAAGCAAACTGCTCATTTCAAGGAAGCCAATAGAAAATAATTTTTTTCTTAATGCTAAATACTACAGCTTAATATGGATAATTACACTGATATAGAATATAATGGTAAATTTAAAAGATCTTAAACCCTCCATACACAATGTGAAATGCTGCAGTATATCAGTAAAAAAATTAAATCTTATTTTAGGGATACAAAATAAAATAGATTCCCCTACATACAGAATGTAAAAGAACAAGTATATTATCAATGAAACTGACACTAACTTTGCATCCTTGAACAACAAAGTCAGTTTTACCATTCTTGGACTATATTTTTACCTCTGTAAAGTAAATTACAATGATTAGATTGGATCCGATGATCTTTCAGTTCTAACAGTCTATGATTTTATGATTTACAACTCTCAAATTGATTGTTGAAGATTTGCCCTGACTTGCTTTCTGTAGATAACGTACTACATCCTACTAGCCTATAAGATGAATATGGACATAATAGGCATATGCTGCTAAGGCAGAGAGGCAGAAGTAGTATCCACTCTGTCTCTACTTGATATTTTCTAGTGTTTGGGATAAGGACCAAGGAGTTGGGGGTTGATGAAAGAAGACAACATGGGCTGCATCTTGGAAAATGTCGATGTGTACGAACTGAGCCAAAAATCAAATAAGATAAATTTCTGAGTTCCCACAAGAGGATCTCTGGTGTTGGTATTATTATGAGCATATGGAAATTCTTCTGAGTTTATAATAGCTCCCTTCCTCTTGCATTTTACCCCGAAAGAAGTGAAAAGAAATGGGGTCATGTGTTTTTGCATTTCTTATTTTGATTGCATTCTTTTGCTTCTTTTAATCTTTGGTTAATGTTTATATTTTTGTCACATTCCTATAAAGAACTAATGGGGGCTGCCTTGACTTTGGGATGAACCCCCTCCCTCTTCTAGACAACAGTCACTCTCTTAGGACTTGGCTGCTCCAGGAGCAATAAACAACCCTGTCTGCCCCAGCCCATCCAACCCACAAATAAGAGGATGACCAAAGAAAAAGTAAGCTGGCACATCATGCAAAATAAGCATCATTTTGTACACTATGTTTGCTCTCGTCCAAACTAGGTATAGCAAAACCTAGTTATCAAGGATATAAGCTGAAAACATAGTTTGGGAAACAAAAACAATCTGGTAAAAAATTAATGTAAATTTATGCTATAAGAGTGGGTTCTACCTCAAATGAACAGCAGGAAATATTCTTAGAGTCATAAAGTCATCATAAGCATCAAATCCAATAATACTTAATTGACATAATGCTGAGCACTCAATTAATATTATCTATTATTACTGTTTTTATTATAATAATATTAATTTAGTGCTAATCATCCTGATTATAAAGCATTAACTTAAACAAGTATGTTTTAACTTTGAGAATTAGCAGACAACGGACTTAAAAGTCACCAGGTAACCCTTAGTCTCAAAATATCTATTTCAATACATGTCTACCAAAATGATTGGTATTCAAGTATTGGATATTGAAGCCACTGGTCCTTGGGACATTCATTCATTTACTTCATCCCTGGAGTGTCTACTGTATGCACGTTATCGTCTTTGAACACTATGTTGGCAGTACTTATCCCATATTAATGAGCTTAGACAAAACAAAGCAAAATACTGCTTACCTTATGCCACAAACTTTACCAGGCTGTCAAAGATGATGAAGTTGAATGTCTAGAAACAAGAACACAAAGAAGTTATATGGAGGAAAAATCATCCATATCCTACAGCTCTAGGACACAATGGCTATAAGAAAAAAGTTATCATCCAGAAAAAATGACATTAAGCTAAGGACAGCTACTTAAACAGAGATACATTTGTACTCCACCTCTAAAGTTTCTTTCTTCTAGACAAAATAAATCACTTAGTAAGTAGGGAGCATATTTTCCACTGCAGAAAAAATACCCCCAGGTTTTGTAATCAGTCACTCTCCCATCTAAAATCTCCCAAACGTAGCCATGATACGGTCATAACCATAAGATGATTCTACAGATAACCTGTAGTAGTAGTAGGCCAGCAATAGTAGCATTCAAAGGTCTAGACATGTGGTTAGAGAGGAGAATCAAGAAGTACTAAATGCTCTAAAATTATTCACTAA
Source organism: Puma concolor (assembly GCF_028749965.1). NCBI lineage: Eukaryota > Metazoa > Chordata > Mammalia > Carnivora > Felidae > Puma > Puma concolor. The sequence goes on along the minus strand of NC_141670.1, from coordinate 168,883,041 downwards.
CAAGAATTTCTGTTATTGGGCACTAAGAGGACCGGCCTGAAGGTAGAGGTCTACGCCACATAGTTTCCTGGAAACCCTTCAAGATCCGAAATATGCAAGTTGAGGTTGACGGTTACAGTAAAATGTAAGAAAAAGATGTATATTGAAAAGTAAATCTGTCCAACCTACTAAAAATATAGGTGTGAACCAATGTAATTTCACCAGCCAGACTACTTCTATTAAGTCAGATATTAATGAGAGTAGAAGCAGGATATTCTTTGGCTTTTGTTTTAATTAAGCCAGGTAGAGTTGGAGTTACTTTGAAAGTATAACAAACCTACCAACAAAAAACAAAACCAAAAACCTCTATCCTATGATTAAATGGAATTTCATAACTGAGGTCAAATTCACCTTAAGGTAGCCTAGAACTTGGATTCTGTAGAGTTTTGGTCTGGGATTAGATGTAATAAGGATGACTGAAAAGAATTTGTCTACAGTTTGAGCTGGACTGTTCCAGTATACAAGGAAAGTTCGGGCATATTCAATCCAGTAGCCATAAAAGCAGTATCCAGTTCTTGTTACCATGTCACGCTTGAAATTAAAGAAGGGTGCATCGCAATCCTGCTGCTGCACGCAGAAGCTTCCCTGTGATCAACCATATTAAACTGTTAAGCCCTCGAAAATCTCATTTGTTTTGAAATCCTAAAAAAATGGCCATTTTGGTAGCAATCACAGTGAATAACTTTGCCCCTCATAGCTATGAAATTACCAAGTTTAAATCTCGGAAATAGAGAAACTTCTGTCATTCGTCCATTCACAGCCAGACTTCAGCCAGCAGGAGGAAGTAGGATATATCAGTGGAGATAGTAGCAAGGCCCCAAGTCCAGCAGCAGTGGCTCCAGGTAAAACTCTAGACCCAGCATGCAGCTGGAAGGCTCAGCAAAAAACTTTTACATATTTCTGACTCCACAGACTGGACCGAATGCAAAAGAAATTAGGTGAAATCAGCTTTTGATATGATTCTTGTTCTCAGGATTTACACTGTGAGTAACAGGCATCAGAAAATATGTGATATTTTCCATCCTAGCACAGGAAAGACAAAAGTGTTATCTACAAAGGGGCATAGACAACTAGCATATGTGCAGGGAAATTGATTTAGTTTAGCCTTTTGATGCTTGGGAGGATCATTAGTACGGATTTTCAAATGAAGAATAATGTAGTTCTCATTTTTTAAAGTAAAATACATTGCCATAAAAAGCATATAAAGAATTTCCAGGTTTCAAAAAAGTTTGTGTCGGGGCACCTGGGTGGCTCAGTCGGTTAAGTGTCTGACTTCGGCTCAGGTCATGATCTCATGGTTCGTGGGTTCGAGCCTGTGTCTGGCTCTGTGGACAGACTCTGTGCTGACCGCTTGCTCAGAGCCTAGAGGCTGCTTTGGATTATGTGTCTCTTTCTCTGCTCCTCTCCCCACTTGCTCTCTGTCTCACTCTGTCTCTCAAAAATAAATAAATCTAATAAAAAATTTAAAAAAAAAGTCTGTGTCAATCTGAGCCATAAAAGTAGATGAACGCCTTTAAAAGTAATGCTATAGAGATTTTAGAGAAGGTCTAGGAGCCGGTGCATACACATACAAATATACATTGAATATATATAAAATTACTGCTTTAATAAATCTTTATGCAAAAATGGCTTTTCAGCATTCTAAAGAAATTTAAGAAACTACCTGACTTATGTCATAATATCTAAATTCGATATGAAGCAGTTGATGAAAACAGGTATATTGTAAAATGAAACAATGTCAGACATTATTATAATATTACAGACATAAACTAAAGAAAATGGTAGCAGTAATAGCACAGATTTTGAATCTTCTCCAAATAGAATTGAGCGATATAGAAAGAATTATACATCATGACTGAGTGGGACTTTTTCCAAAGATGCAAGACAGGTTTAAGTTTTCATTGAGGTAAAACTGACATGTAACATTACATTAATCTTAGGCATACAACATAATGATTCGATATTTGTATATATTGTGAAATTATCACCAAAATAAGCCTAATTAATTTCTGTCACCATACATAGATTTTTTTCTTGTGATGAGAACTTTTGAGCTCTATTGTCACAGCAACTTCCAAATATGCAATCTAGTATTATCTGCAGTCACTGTTATTAACTGTAGTCTGTAGTAGGCAGGACCAATATTTGAAAATCAGTCATTGTAATCTTCCATAGCCTGTTTATATAATGGATTACAATGGTTGATTATATCAGTTGATACAGGAAAAAAAATTAGCAAAATTCAGCATCTATTCATGACAAAAATTCTCAGAAGAGTTGAAAGGGGGCATTTTCCTTAATAAGATAAAAAGCATCTACCAAAAGCTTACTGCTAACTTGCTTCTTCATGGAGAAAGACTGAATACATATCCATTACTACTGGCAGAAAAGCAAGAATGTCTGATCTAACCAACTTATTGAACACAGTTCTGGAAGAGTCCCAGCCAATGAAATCTGGAGAGGAGGGTGTTGGGAGAGGAAATAAAAGGCATACAATTTTCACAGAAAAGGATCTCTATATGTAGATAACATAATTGCCTATGACAAAAACTACAAAAAATATTATAGAAAATGTATTACTAGAACTAATAAGTGAGTTCTTCCAAGTCATATGATATAAAATAAATCTGTAAAAATCAATGTACTTCAGTGATCTAATAGTGAAAATGTGGTCGCCAAAATTAGACTGAAAAAGATAAATACCATATGATTTCACTAACATGTGAAATCTAACAAAACAAAACAAATTAATGAACAAACACACAAAAAGCAGAATCAGACCCATAAATACAGAGAACAAACTGATGGTTGCCATAGGGAAGGGGATGGTGGGATGGGCAAAATGGGTGGGAAATACAAGCTTCCAGATAAATCATGGGATTTAAAGGTACAGCATAGGGAATATAGTCAAAGATATTGTAGTAGTGTTGTATGGTGACAGATGATAGCTACACTTTGGTGAGCACAGCATAACATATAGAGATGTTGAATCACTACAGTTGCACACTGGAAACTAATGTAACATTGTGTGTCAACGATACACAAATAAAAGAAATTAAATACCATTTTGCGTCTGCTAAAATATATTACACCTAAAAGGAAATGTAATAAATGCGAGATTTGTATGCTGAAAACTACAAAGTGCTAAGGAAAGAAATCCCAGAAGATCTAAATAAATGTGAACATATACCATATTTATGAATAGGAAAATTCAACAAAGCAAAGATACCAATTTTCTTAAAATTGATATTTAAGTTTAATGTAATTGCTCTCAAAATCCCAGCAAGATTTATAGCAGGTATAGACAAGATTATTCTAAAATGTATATGGGGGGGCGCCTGGGTGGCGCAGTCGGTTAAGCGTCCGACTTCGGCCAGGTCACGATCTCGCGGTCTGGGAGTTCGAGCCCCGCGTCGGGCTCTGGGCTGATGGCTCGGAGCCTGGAGCCTGTTTCCGATTCTGTGTCTCCCTCTCTCTCTGCCCCTCCCCCACTCATGCTCTGTCTCTCTCTGTCCCAAAAATAAATATAAAAAAAAGAAAAAAAAAATAAAAAAAAAAATAAAATGTATATGGGAAGGCAATGAAACTAGAAAGCAAAAAATTTTGAAGAAAAATAAAATGACAATGAGTGCTCAGTCTATCTGATTTCAGGGCTTATCATGTAACTGGTGTAATCAAGATTATGTGGTATTGGTGAGGTCACAGACACATAGATAAATGGAACAGAATAGAGAATCCAGAAATTGAACCACACAAATATGCAAACTGATTTTTTGTTTTAAATATTTTTTTTTTTACTTTAGACACATTTTAGATTTACAGCAAAATCGCAAAGATAGTACAAAAAGTTCCCATATATACTCCACATTCAGTTTCCTTATTATTAACATCTTACATTGTTATGGTTCATTTGTTACAATTAAGCAACCAATATGATACATGATTATAAAGCTCGTGATTTAATCAGATTCTCTTAATTTTACTTAATGTTCTTTTTCTATTCTAGGATCCTAGTAAGGATACCATATTACATTTAATAATTATGTCTCCTTAGACTTCTCTTGGCTAAGTTAGTTTCTCAGACTTTCATGTTTTTTAAAAATATTTATTTATTTTGGGGAGAGCACAAGCGGGAGAGGGCCAGAGGAAAGGGAACAGAGGACCTGAAGAGGGCTCTGCACTGAAAGGCTAACAGCAGTGAGCCTGATACTGGGGCTCAAACTGCAAGATCAAGACCTGAGCCGAGGCCAGATGCTCAACTGACAGCCACCCAGGTGCCCCCAGACTTGCGTGGTTTTCGACAACCTTAGTAGATTTGAAACTACAGGTAAGGTATTTTATAGAATGTTCCTCAGCTGGACTTTAACGATCTTTTGCTCATGATTACGCAAGAGTTATATGTTTTGGGGAGGGAGATCAAAGAGGCAAAATGCCTCTTTTTATCAGATTATATTGAGATACAGTCAATATGATTTACTACTGTTAATATTAACCTGGCTCATCTGGCAGAAAAATTGGTTCTCGAGTTCCTCCACTGTAAAGTTTTTCTTTTTGTACACGTTTTCACATTATATTATTTTGGAAGAAGTCACTATGTGCAGCCCACACTTAATGAGTGGTGAGTGATGCTCTCCTTTGTGGAGGGTGGAACATCTACATAAATTACTCAGAATTCTTTTGCACAAATTTGTCTTTTCTACCACACTTATTTAGCTATCCAATCATTCATTTATAACAGTATGGACTGAGATATTTCTACTTTACGTTAGGTTATAATCCAGTACTGATTCATTTATCTTATCACGCAAATTGCTCTAAACTTTGCCACTGGAAGCTGTTTCAGCGGACCATTGTGTCCCTTTGACATAACCCACTATCATAATTTTTAAAATTATTTTTGAGCATTTCTTTAATTTCTAGCACTCTGAGATGCCCCAGACTCATACTGTATATTTCCTATTCCATTACCCTAATCAACCATTTCTCCATGGAACTGGTTTTATTGGAGAGTGGTATTAGAAACCAAGATTGTGTGCTGGGTATGCTTCTTGCTACTGGTGTACCATAGTTCCTAGCTCCTCTCAGCTGATGTAGTAAGAAAGTGCATGTGTGTATATAACCCGTGTATATACACATATGTATCAGTAGTTCTATATGTAACCATCTGTATCTATATTAAGCTAAACATGTATTCATACTGATGTCTCAAACTTGATTTAATTACCCCATGGATGATTGTAGACTCTCACCCTTGCTTATTTGTAACCTTTCACTGCAGCAGTGAGGAACATGGCCTCTACCACCTGCCATCCATTCACAGAATTGTTTCTTTACAGGAAATAGGTATAGAAGTATCAAAATACGGGAAACAACTTCATCAACTATATTATTTATGTAGTTTCCTTTGCTTTTAGTCTTACAAACTCCTCTGCTTTTCAGTTGTTATTTAAGTCAGCAACTTTTCCACCCACCCCATTCAATAAGGCTGTTCCATACATTGACAATAAGGTCGGATTGTTTTACAACATTCTGCATTCTATTCTGTATCTCCAGACTTCCTTTATTTATTCCTTTGACAATATCCTTTTCTTTATGTAGATTAAAATTATTAAAATTTTATTTTATTTTATTATTTTTGAGAAACAGAGAGAGACAGAGCATGAGAGAGGGAGGGGAGAGAGAAAGGGAGACACAGAATCTGAAGCAGCCTCCAGGCTTTGAGCTGTAAGCACAAAGCCTGAGAGGAGGCTCAAACCCACAAAAATCATGAGATCATGAACTGAGCTGAAGTTGGACGCTCAACCAACTGAGCCACCCAGGCGTGCTGGATTAAACTTTTTGAACAAAATCATTTTGTAACTTCCTGAAGAACTTTGACATTTTTCTCAGAACAGATCTGCTGAGAATGAATTCTCTCAGCTTTTCCTTTTTTGAGAAAGTTTGTATTTCTCCTTCACTTTTGAAGGATAATTTCACAAGATTTAGAATGCTAGTTTGGTGAGATTTTTTTTCAACACTTCATTTCTTTGGACTCTCTTCTTGTTTGTATGGTTTCTAATTAAAAGTCCATTGTAATTCTTTTCATTGATCCCCTATAGATAAGATATATCTTGCCCTCCGTCTTCTTTCAAGATTTTCTCCCTGTTTTTGTTTTTTAAAATTTGAATACAAAATGCTTAGGTATAGATTTGTTGTTGCTGTTGTTGTTGTTATATCCTGCTTTGGTTTATATTAGCTTCCTATGTCTATAGTTTGGTGTCTTTTATTAATTTAGAAAATTCTTGGCCATTATTACTTCAAATATTTCTTCGCCTCTGTTCTTTCTTCTCTTGCAGCATTCCAATTTTATATATATTTATATACATATTTATTTATATATATATACACATTTATTTATATATTTATTTATATTTATATACATTTATTTATATGTATACATTTATATATATATATATATATACATCTTGAAATCATGCACAATCTTGGATGCTCTGTTATCTATATCTTTGTTTGCTTTTATTTTATTTTATATATTTTTAAATTTATTTATTTATTTTGAGAGAATGTGTGCAAACAGGGGAGGGGCAGAGGGAAAGGGAGAGAGAGAGAATCCCCCAGTGACAGTGCAGAACCTAAGGTGGAGCTTAAACTTACAAACCATGAGACCATGACCTGAGTGGAAACCAAGAGTCAGAGGCTCACCTGACTGAGCCACCCAAGTGCCCCTGCTTATATTTTTAATATGACTCTTGGATTTCAGTTTGAGAGGTTTCTATAGACATTCAAGTTTACTTACCCTTTCTTTAGCCATGTTCAGTCTACTGATAAGCCCAACAAAGGAAATTTTCATTCATCTTAATTTTTTTTCTAGATTCTCCTTTGTCTTTTGCTTAGAGTTTCTATTTCTCTGTTTACTTTATTAGTCTGTTCTTGCATGTTGCCTACTTTTTCCTATAGTGCCTTTAACATATTAATCATAACTCTTTTAAATTCCCTGTCTGATAATTCCAAAATTTGTGTCATGTATGGTTTACTTATGATATTTGCTTTTTCTTTTTTGCACTGTAATTTTTTCTTACTTTTTTGCATGCCTGTAATTTTCTTGAAAGCCAGACATGAAATTTTGGGTTAAAGGAAATGGTGTAAATAGTCATTTAATCTGAGGTTTTATGTTAATCTAGCTTGAATGTGCACTGTATTTAATGTTCTCTGTAGATATGGGTGCTAGAAATTTCAAATTTCTCTGTTGTCTTTGTTTTTGTCTCCCTTTTTGACTTTAGGTTTTCCTAAATATTCCTGCTTAGAGAAAGTCTGAGTCTTGCAGCATTTTCACTTATAATCCATGGTTATTATACTGGAAACCTCTTGGTACGGCCATCAGGTATGGGGCAGAGGAAGTGTTCTGTAATCTTGGGATTAAATCTATCTTCTAGTGGGTTTTTGTATCTGGACTGTAACCTTCCAAAGTGTTTTTCTGGTGGTACAGTGTCTCTCTGCCTCTGAAGTAAGACAGTAAGCCTGGAGGAGGACAGAGTAGGAAGAATGCCCTTCCTCAGTTCAGACAGGACTCTGGTAAAGTCATTTTCTCTGAAGAGTGGTCCTTTCTTATGGACAGTGAACTGGAGATATTTCAAAGTGATTGCTCTTCCCTCTACCTTCAATACCACAAGGGAATCTCTTTGGGGATCTTCACTGTAAGTACCTGGTGGGGTCCTGGAGGTAAAAGAAATTGTAATTTACAGTAGTTTCTCAAAATAATCCATGCCTCAGCCTCCAGTAATTCATCATGTAAGTGTTACTACCAGTTTATAGCTCTAGTAGCTTCTACCCTAGATGAGTAAATCTTGGCTGTGACTCTCTGGATTTGCCTTTCCAGATTTCAGTAGTGGTTCCCTGACATTTCATTTCCCTGAGAAGTCTAAGAAAAGTCACCGGTGTTCAGTATTTTGGGGCTTTGTTTTTGTGGTTTTATTTTGCCACACGGATAAAGTGACAAATTCCAAGTTCTTTATAGGTCTGAGCAAAAACCAGAACTCTTGCCCAGCTAACTTTAGATAAAGATGGGAAAGCAATTCAGGAAAGAAGAGACTGCCTTGTCAACCATTGATGCTGGACAAAGTGGACATTTATTTGCAAAATATGAATCTCAACTTGATTCTCATATCTTACACAAAAATGAACTCAAAATGTATCATGGTTTTAGATGGCAAAGCTAAAACTATGAAACTCCTGGAAAAAACATAAGACAAAATATTTTCATAGAGAGCTAGACAGAAAGTTCTTGATACCAAAAAGTATGATCTTTAAAAGAAAAACCCTGTAAATTGGTAATCATTTAGGTTATAAACTTTTGCTTAAGAGAGGATGAAAAGAAAAGCTAACTACTGTAATTTGCAAACCACATATCCACCAAATGATTAATGTATACATATGTCTTAAATACACAAAGAGCTTTCAAAATAGTTGAAAAAAAACAACAAAATAGAAAAAGACAAAAGTCATGGAAAGGTATTTTCTGGAAAAAAAATTACACATGTCAAATAGCATATGAAAAGATATTCAACGTCATTAGCCTCAAGGGAAACATAAATCAAAAGCACAATAGGATGTCACCGTACACCATCAGAATGGCCGAAATGGTGACTATAGCAAATGTTTGTGAGGATCTAGGGAAACTAAATTACTCATGCATTGTTGATGGGAATGTAAAATGATATGGCTGCTCTTGAAAATATTTTGAAAGTTTCTTAAAAATCAAAATATTCAGTTTGCATAGAGGCCATCAATTTTACACCTTGGTTTTTATTCCAGAGAAATGAAACTTATGTTTACACACACCAAAACAAAACAAAAAAACTTATACACATAAGTGTTAATGTTACCTTTATTTATAATAGCCCTAACACGGAAACAACATAGATGTCCTCAATAAGTGATTGGCTAAACAAACTGTGGGACATTCATATTATGGAACACTACCAAGCAATAACAAGGAATAAACTATTGATACATGAATGACCTGGATGAATTTCCATAAATTTATGCTTAAAAAACCCAATACCAAAAGGTTACACACTCTATTATGCCATTGCTATAACATCATTGAAATGGAAAATTAGAGAAAACAAATAAGAAATGGATGACAGGAATTAAGGATGGGGTTGGAGCTGAAGGGAAGTGGTGTGGCTGTAGAAAGGCAACAAGGGGATTCTTTGTGGTGCTGGAAAATTTCTGTGTCCTGCTTCTATCAATGTTAATATCCTGTTTGTGATGTTCTATTATCATTTTGCAAGTGTTATCACTGGGGAAAATTGGAAAAGAGTCCATAGGACTTCTCTATTATTTCTTACATCTTCAAATAAATCTACAATTATCTCAAAATGAAAAAAGTTTGAGTTTTTTCTAATAAGTTTCTTTTTTGTTACCACTTTATTTTTACTTCTAAAAATTATTTGGAAAAACAATTTACTGGGTCCAGATGATAGAGACAATGACTGATTTTTCCTGGTATACTTTAAGAAGTTAATATATCCAATCTGAAGCAGGTCTATAGTGATCTTATTTTACAACTTGTGTCATTAGGAACTTGCAGTTTTTTAAAGAAGAAGTTTTTGTTTTCTGTGATGTCATTGATTCAAGCTATTATATTTGTAGAGGCTTTTCCACACAGATATTGTGAGATGTTGTTATCACTTTTTAGGACTACAACTGAAGCCTGTAGACTAAAACACTTTTCTAAATAATAATCAACAAAGAGTATACACTATTATCAATCATGAGTAGCAATTCCCATATCAGTGACTGACAAGAGTGTTATTTGAATATTGTTTTTTATAATATTCAATTACTTATTTGTCATGTATTTGTAACCCAGAGGCATATACGAATCAGAATTTCTTTACATAAGTTAAGTTATGCAAATACTCTTTAGAGCACATAGGCTATTATATTTCCCAGTCATAAAATTGCCTTCAGGCTTCAGGTCAATCATCTTGCACGGAAAATTTTCTTGTGATTTACAGGAGGCATCACATCTGTTTCTTTGCCTAACACCCAAGAGGCAGTTGCTATATTAGATAAAATACATTTAAATTATTGAATGTCAGAAAATTTCCCAGTGTAATACTTCCCATAGTCTGAAGCCATTTCTCATTTTTTATTTAAATGTAAATTTTATGGAGTTAATCTGAATGCAGAATCATGTGAGCCTATTACTTCGCCACTTCTGGAAACAGTGAATCATAGAATTTGGTGCTGTAAATCAACTCACAGATAATAATTTAGCCAAAGCCCATAGTTTATAGAGAGGGAAGCTGAGAGTGAGGGCTTATGTAACTTGCCCAAAGCCTCAATTTAAGGAGAGGAAGAAGAGAACTATATTGTGAAAAAAAGGTACATTTTGAATATGACACATTGCAGAAATGTTGAGATCTCTTTGTGCAATGATACTAGATAATGAAAAGAAATCTTGCTACTCATAATGTCACTATCAATTTATATTATATTTCATTTGGAAAGATTTCCTAGAATCCTATAAGATCGTATTACAATCCTCCCTTCAATATGTTTGTGTGGTGCTTTTGTGTGGAAATCCAGCACACAAGGCAGATTATTTGTTTATTTATTTTTACAGAACCAACACTTATTTCTCACAGTATGATGAAGTCCTAATCTACTATGTGATGGTATTGGGTGGTAGGAAGTAATTAGGATTAGATTATGTCATGAGGGTAGGGCTCTCATGATGATTAATCTCTCATGATGAGATTAGTTCCCCTTCTAAGAAGAGGACAGATAGTTCTCCCCACATGCATGCATGGAAGAAAGGCCATGAGACCACACAGCCAGAAGGCAGCTGTCTGTCTACAAGCTACAACAGATTTTAAAAGAGCTGCTTTGCTCATCCTTGCAATCTTCATCAGACAAGTCCTTGAGGAGGATTCCATGAAATCCTTGTTCTCCTCTGAGCCCAATTTGAAAACTACCGATGTGTATTATTAAGCAATAAAAGAGCATATTAAAATTCAGCCTTAATAAAGGCAATAGCATGAATTCCATGAAGATGTAGCTTAAAATAATATAGGCTAACATAGACTTTGATGACTGGAAATTCAGGGCATGGTTCATTTATTTTTAGTGGCCTGCCCAAGGACTAGAGTAGGACTCAGCAACATGTCAAAAATGTGCAAACCAGTTGAGAGCCTTGCTCTTTCTTGTGTTTCAAAGCCTGTAGCAGATATAGAAGAGGCTGTAACTGGGCTTCAGCTGAGAATATTGTGTAAAAAGTGCACCACCCTTCAAAAAGATCTTCCCACACATACTTAAACCTAGAAAGTCATTTGTGTCATCAATCTTCTCTTTTAATTTAAGCACCATCCTGTGCTATATGATAATTAACTGCATTATGTTCATTTGCTGAAAATGGTTTTCCTTCATACTTGAGAGCCAGAGAACTATGTAAGTTGATTTTGTTTTCATAGCACATGGAATAAAATATGCAAAGAAAGAGAAGAAATTAACAACAGAAAAATTGGAGCAATAAAACTAATAACAATCCCAAGATTTATTATTTGGACGATATTCAAGGTTTTATAACCACCCAATCATTTTCAACCAGCAGTCAGCATGCTGTCCACCTGTGACTTCCTTCTTCAATCTAGGACAAACTACTGATTTTCTTCTTTTTTTTTTTTTCAACGTTTATTTATTTTTGGGACACAGAGAGAAAGAGCATGAACGGGGGAGGGGCAGAGAGAGAGGGAGACACAGAATCGGAAACAGGCTCCAGGCTCTGAGCCATCAGCCCAGAGCCTGACGCGGGGCTCGAACTCACGGACCGCGAGATCGTGACCTGGCTGAAGTCGGACGCTTAACCGACTGCGCCACCCAGGCGCCCCAAACTACTGATTTTCCATGAAGTTGTTAACACAAATCACAACTTTTAAGAGCCTTTGTTTTTGATATAAATATCAAAGTCCCTGTTGACTATTAAATATGCTAGAGTTTGATTTATAGCTTAGTAGGTTCAAGTAAAATCGGACATAAGGTGATCATTGCTATATTTCTTTTAAATAAGTCTTGAATGAAGTAATACTACTCTATGTATTAAAACATGTTTTAAGTATCAATATTATGAAATTACTGCTTTAAAAAATCATTCATTAACCAGGAATAGGCAAGAATACTAATTCTATGCTATTTCAACATTTGTCATGTCTTGTTTATTATCCCAGTTACATAAAAATAGGGAAATCTTCATTCTAAACTTATTGAACACATATTTTGTAAATGCCTACTATGTGTCAGACTTTATGCTGAATGCTGAGGGGAAAAAACTGTCTCATAGGAAAAGAGACATATTATTTGCTAAATAAATAAACATGTAAAGGGGCTGAAAAGATTTAAGCCTGTCATATCATACAGTAATATGTTTTATATAATTAATACGTATATTAAATAATTATATATAGTGTGATAATGTTTTGCTAATATAATAGGTTCTGGTATTGATGTTCAATTAAGAAGGGAAGAGTTACATCTAAGCATGGGATAAACTTGAGTTAGATATTTGAGAAACATGCTTATATCAGGAAAAAAAAAACATGAGGGCTAACTGAGCCCTTGGAGAAAAAGTGCAGGAGTTCCTCAGGAGAGACAAACATTAAAACATACATACAGAAAAGTAATGGCCTTTTCTTTAAGATGGGTAGTGGGTATATGAGGAAAGGAAGGAAGGAAGGGAGAGAAGGAGGGAGGGAGGAAGGAAGGAAGGAAGGAAGGAAGGAAGGAAGGAAGGAAGGAAGGAGGGAAGGAAGGAGGGAAGGAAGGAAGGAAGGAAGGAAGGAAGGAAGGAAGGAAGGAAGGAAGCCATAATATTATAAACCGGTATGGGATCATTAACTGGTATAACCACTTCGGAAAATGGCCACACACACACATACACACACACACACACACACACACACACACACACACACACACACACAACTAGTAAATGCAATCAAATTAAACATCAATAACAAAAGCAGAAATAAATTCTTCTTCAGTCAGAAGAGCACTGGACTGTTGATCTTGGGGTTGTGTGTTTGAGCTCCACATTGGGTGTAGACATTACTAAAAATAAATAAAATAAATAAACTTTAAAAGAAACAAGGAAAGAAAGAAATTAAACCTCTTCTAAACATTTAAAAACAGAAATCTGGGAGTGCCTGGGTGGCTCAGTCAGTTAAGTATCCGACTTCGGCTCAGGTCATAATCTCACAGTCTGTGAGTTTGAGTCCCACATCAGGCTCTATTCTGGTAGCTCAGAGCCTGGAGCCTGCTTTGGATTCTGTGTATCCCTCTCTGCCCCTCCTCTGTTTGCACTGTCTTTCTCTCTCTCTCTCAAAAATAAATAAACATTAAAATTTTTAAATGGAAATCTGAATAAAGGTCAATAGAAAATGGTACTGCCAGTTTCTAGAAATCAAAAGTATAATTAAAAAATCATGTTTGGGGCGCCTGGGTGGCTTGGTCGGTTAAGCGTCGGACTTCGGCTCAGGTCATGATCTCACGGTCCGTGAGTTCAAGCCCCGCGTCGGGCTCTGTGCTGACAGCTCAGAGCCTGGAGCCTGTTTCAGATTCTGTGTCTCCCTCTCTCTCTGCCCCTCCCCTGTTCATGCTCTGTCTCTCTCTGTCTCAAAAATAAATAAACGTTAAAAAAATTAAAAAAATAAATAAATAAAATAAATAAATAAATAAAAAATAAAAAATCATGTTTGAATTTGGTGGATAATGCTAAAGAAGTACTCATACAAAGGTTCATAGTTTCAATTAACTGTGTCTCTAAGAATTAATAAAGACCATCTAAGTACTGATGGCTCCCAAATGTCTATCTTTAGCCCAACCCTTTTGCTTGAACTTCAGACCTGTGCTATTCAATATGGTGGACATGGCGTACTCACATTGATGACTATGTCTCTCAGTCTTAGCAGTACTGTAACTGAGATAATCAAAACCCTCCTCTCTCAGCATGACTCAGGTAGACCACTGAGATACCGATTCTTCCAGTCACTCAGGCTTTATTTATTTTGTTTTCCTTCAATTAATTTTATTTTATTTTATTATTTTATTTTATTTATTTAATTTTTAGCCATTTTATTTTTATTTATTTATTTTATTCATTTTGGGGGAGGTTTTTTTTTTTAGTATAATTTGTTGTCAAATTGGCTAACATACAGTGTGTACCATGTGCTCTTGGTTTTGGGGGTAGGTTCCCATGGTTCATCACTTACATACAATACCCAGTGCTCATCCCAACAAGTGCCTACTCAGGCTTTAAATCCTTTTGCTCACATTCCATATTTGTCAGCAAATTCTGTTGGCTCTGCTTTCAAACACCCACACTTTAACCACTCCTCAGGGTGTGGGCTTTCATCCTCCTGATAGAAATTGACATCATCGGGGGGCCTGGGTGGCTCAGTCGGTTAAACGTCCGACTTCAGCTCAGGTCACAATCTCACGGTCGGTGAGTCCCAGCCCCGCGTCGGGCTCTGGGCTGATGGCCTAGAGCCTGGAGCCTGCTTCCCATTCTGTGTCTCCCTCTCTCTCTGCTCCTCCCCCGTTCATGCTCTGTCTCTCTCTGTCTCAAAAATAAATAAACGTTAAAAAAAAAATTAAAAAAAAAAAGAAATTGACATCATCTCTTGTCTGGATTTTCATCTACCCTCCTAACTGGTTTTGCTTCTTCCGCCTTGGTCTAAGCCCCTGTAGTCTAACCTTAGCAGAGGAGCTGAGTGAGTCTGTTACAAAGTAGAATTGATCATGGCTCCCCTCTGCTCAAGTCCTCCAAAGACTCAAAGTAAACGCCAAAGTCTTCACTAAGCCCCCTATGGTGTGGCTGGTGTCACCCCATTGATCCCAAGCCCTCTCATACTCTCTGCTTTGCTCCGTTGGCTTCAGCCACATGCCTCTCTGTGCTGTCTCCTGATCAGAGCAGACACACCTCACAACAGGGACTTAGCACAAACTCTTTCCTATTTCTCTGTATCCACATGACTAATTCACTCGCTTCTTTCAGGTCTTTTTTTTTTTTTTTTTTTTTAATTTTTTTTTTTTCAACGTTTATTTATTTTTGGGACAGAGAGAGACAGAGCATGAACGGGGGAGGGGCAGAGAGAGAGGGAGACACAGAATCGGAAACAGGCTCCAGGCTCTGAGCCATCAGCCCAGAGCCTGACGCGGGTCTCGAACTCACGGACCGCAAGATCGTGACCTGGCTGAAGTCGGACGCTTAACCGACTGCGCCACCCAGGCACCCCATCAGGTCTTTAGTCAAAAGTCACTTTTTCAGTAAGGCCTTGCCTGACCACCTTAAGGCAATGTATCAAAATCCTTATTATTTCATGCTGTCCTCTGCTGCATTTTCTCCCTAACTTTTATTTGTTAGGTATTCTGGATATATTTGGCTCATTTTCTTTGCTCATTGAACATCTCTACCACTGGAAAGTAAGTGCCTTGAGGTCGGGAGATTTTTGTCTTGTTGTCTTTTCTGCTGCATATTCAGCGCTAGAACATAATACATACTGAATGGGTATTTGTTGAATGAGTACATGAAAGAATCCCAAGTTGATGTAAATTTCAAAAACAACTAAAACTAAACCATTTATTGTTTACAGGTAGCAATGAATATGGCTTAAATTTTAAAAGTACAGTAAATTATGAACAAGTGTCATTACAGTAGATACCTCTGTGAAGGGGATAAAAGAATGTTCTAAAGAAGTCCACAGGGGCTTCAATGATATTAGTAATGGCCTTTCTTTAAGATGTGTAGTGGGTCCATGACGTTCATTATTGTTTTTATTTCTACTGTGCATATACTTTATATAAATATTTTGATTTTTAAATTATTTCATAATAAAAGAATAAAATGGATGGGGCATAAAGCAGGAAAAGAGATCCAATAAAAGATCATTTTAATATCAGCAATCCTCCCCCCGTGCATGGGGCAATTAACTCTCAACAGTGTAAGTCAATTCTTGGTAAGATCTTGGCAAAGATAATATAAAGGAAAAATGCACTCATATGGCTTAAAAATGAAATCATATATAGATTTGTATAAACAATATTCAATACTTAAATAGGAATAAATATATATAAATAAATATCTCTTGTTTCAATATATTTTTAAAATATCCATACATATCCTCTCCCAAAAAGCTAAACATTTCCGAAGATCAAGTCATGCATAATCAAGTAATAAAAGGATTTATCTCATAAACAAGTACATGGGTCACAGTCCAAGAAGTAACATGGCATGTATTTTAAAGCATTTAAATAAATCCACTTACTTATTTGGTTAATAAGACACTTCATAAACCAATTTCTTCCTTAGAAAAACTACTGAAGGCAAGATAATTTAGAACTAATGTTTCCAAAATAAATAACTTTAAATTGTACAAAGTATTAAAATATTAAATCTAATTAAATAATGACACATTTACAAATGTTCCATAATAGTACAATCAGTTTCAGAGGCCTGGTTTATGTTAATATCTTTGAGTGCTTATTCTTTATACAAATCACAACTAAATAGATTTCAAGAGAAACATTTGATGGTGTGATTTATGCTGATTATTTGATTCAATTTCAATTAAGTTGCTTCAGCAATTTAAGCAGCTAATTTGATTAGCTGAAAATGTTTTCCTTCACTAGGATTTATGACAACTTTACATCAGTTCCCCATTGTAAAATGACTTTATTGATTGGTAGAATACCATAAGGCATTTCTTCAGTTTTAACAAGATTCCTTTCTTGTGTGCTTTAGACTCAATTCATGTAGTATGTAACTGAAGCTCTTGACATTCTATTTATACATTATACACATTTATAAATCACAAAGTATGTTAGTGATTACAGCCATAGAATCATAATGCATGATCTAAAGTTTTTCACCTTTGGTTGAGAAATTACATTTTATCTATTAAGTCTAAAATAAAAGGGAAAAGAAAACTTTATATTCACAAGTTATGGATCACCTTTGTACTTATGCAATATCTTTGGTAGTTTTTGTTTGTTGGTTTGTTTGTTTTAAAGCGACTAATGGAAGAACCCCATCTGGCCTTTCTTTTCCTCTACTGTGTTCAATGTATGAGATTTAAAAACAAAACAAAACAAAAACAAAAAACAAAAAAAAACATAAAAATATATGTTTTTCACAGTACAATGGGATAATAAGAACTTTGATTACAAAGTGTGATTGGCATCAGCGGGTTTTGCTCAGCAGTTCTGACCCAGATTGTCAGTTCTGAACTGCAGGTAATAAAGACTATGTGTACTAAAGACTAAGGGAAAAGAGGAGTAGATTGCAGTCAGCTTAGGAATAACTGCCTACCTCCTCCCTGAAAGTGATTCTAAAGTAAGGTCAAAATCATTATTTTTGGAAAGGCATTGTATCACTGCTCTAATGCAACAACTTATTTTGGTTTTTGTGTTTCAGTTGTATTTATTTATTTTCTTATTTTTTATGTTGTTTTTAGTGGGAGAGGTAGTGTCATAACTTACTCCCCGTCAGACTCATCATGAACCCATTCCGAGTCTTGTCAATTCTCTGAAATGTGTCATGTCTGAGATCTACACAATGGAATTTTTACAAGTCACTAAGTAGTAAAAAGCAAAGGGAAGGAAATAAGCAGATGAATAGGACAAACCCTGAAGGCTGTTTGAAGAAGAAACCCTTCCAGATAAATGACTCCGGCGTTCCTAGGAAGCCCCCATCTCTGAAATGCACAATTTACCTAGCCAGTTAAAAGGAACAGAGGGAAACTGGTAATTCATTGCCAGCACTTAAAGATTTATACTTTAAAAGGTAAATATTCTAGCACACTGGTCGATTCATTACACTACAAGTTAATAACCACTTTTCTTGAGCTTGTTCAAAATGACATTTTAAAATGTCACTAAAGTCATTTGGCTAATTTCAAATTATATTTTTCAAAAGGCCCAGCCACGTTTGTCACTAAGGGTTTTAACCTAAACTCTATTCAACCCACAAAAGAGTAATTGTTTTTGTCGTTTCATTTTTTTTCTCTAGAAAGTGGTTGTAACAACTTGTACAAGATACAGCGTAACATAAATAACAGATATTTTATAATGCATATTTAACAATTTGCCAAACATGCAACTCTGCTATTAAAAAACATACATTGATTCCACTCTTAACTACTTTGCTGGGTAGAGGAGAGGGGAAAACAGAGTTAAAAAAAGAAAAAAAATAATAGGGGCAATGAAGTATAAATCTAAAGTAAATTTGAGAGGTTTATACATGCCTCATTTTCAACAATCGGTGTATGACTAATACGTTGATCATTAAAATGACTGCAATTATCCATGTTCATCCTCTAGGAATGTGACCATGTAGCTCCTACCATAAAGAGTCAAAAGTGGTTTGACCTGGTTTGACCTGGTTTGACCTTATGAACATATGCCTTGTCTAACAGATTTGAGATAGGAGTTACAAAGTGTCAATCTGAGCCTACCTTTTAGATGCTTGAAGCTTCCACTCATTTTCCAAGCAATTAGATATTCACATGTGAAAACGTCCAGTAGTCTGGATAAAGGATAAGAGATCCCTTGAAAGAAGGCTAAAGAGCTTCTGACCAGGCAGCAAAACCCTGAAGTCAAGCTATCTATAAACACTTTGGGGGGAGAACTATCATCTTCAGTGGGTATCTTGCCACTCAAAATAGAAGCCTACTTTTCCCGGTCTCCATTGCATTTATTGGTAACTCTTTGGTCAAGTTCCAGTCAATAAAATATAAAAAGGAAATATTTATTTAAAATATAAAATATAAAAAAGATAAAAAAGGAAAATTGTAAGAAAGAAATTCTCATGAATTCTAATAGGGTTTAAGACTTTTGTTCCTCAAATGCTCTGTGTTTCTGAGAAAATGATTCTAGAAGCCATCTTGGAATATTCCTGATGATGGAAATCATGTACTCAGGACAATAGAAGAAATAGAAGCTTAGATTTCTCAGGGCGCCTGTATGGCTCAGTCCGTTAGGCATCTGACTTTGGCTCAGGTCATGATCTCACAGTTTGTGGGTTCAAGCCCAGCTTTGGGCTCTGTGTTGACAGCTCAGAGCCTGGAGCCTTCTTGGGATTCTGTGTCTCCTCTCTCTGCTCTTTTCCTACTTGCTCCCTGTTTCTCCCTCTGTCTCTCAAAAATAATTAAATATTTAAAAATGTAATAAAAAAAGAAGCTTAGATTTTTTATTTTATCTAGGAACCAACACACCAATTCATCAGTATCTAGCCAAGAGTTTCTTTTTTTTTCCATAAAAGAGAAATTCATTTTTTTAATTAAGCCATTTTTAAAGTGTCTTTTTCTTATTCAGACAATTCCAATCTTAATACATTAACAAATATTATTATCCAAAGTATTTAGGGATACTTGCAAATCAATAATTAAAAGGCAAATAATGCAAAGGAAAAATTAGCAAGGACATTTAAAAGCAATGCATAGAAAATAAAAATCAATTGGCTACTATATAAAGAAAAGATGTTTATCTTACTAGATTTCAGGGACGCAAAAAAAATTTTTAAAAAGGCAGCAAAGAACATTACTTCACACCCATTAGATTGGTGAATTTTTTTTTTTTTTAATTTTTTTTCAACGTTTTTTATTTATTTTTGGGACAGAGAAACAGAGCATGAACGGGGGAGGGGCAGAGAGAGAGGGAGACACAGCATCGGAAACAGGCTCCAGGCTCCGAGCCATCAGCCCAGAGCCCGACGCGGGGCCCGAACTCACGGACTGCGAGATCATGACCTGGCTGAAGTCGGACGCTTAACCGACTGCGCCACCCAGGCGCCCCATAGATTGGTGAATTTTTTTAGGTCAGATAATTACAAAGATTGTTAAGACTGTAGAACAAACAGAATTCTTACATGTTTCTGAAATAATTGCAAGACTACTTTGTTTAGCAACTTGACAATATCTAATGGAATTGAATAGCTTCATTCTCTTCAGATCCCACAATTCCATTTCCAGTAATATAGGTTTATTAAATATTTTTGCACATCTGTTAATAAGACCTTATTTTCTAAATATGATTATCCAACCAAAGGAAACAGAATTCCCTGAGAAGTGGTTGATTTCAGGGCTGGGGCTGAGAAAACACAAGATGATCCTAGAGCAACTGGTCGTGTCAGATAGCAAGAAAGTAATTTTTAAAAAAATATATATGGGGCCATTTTTAAAAAACAAAAACTAAAACGTAGGTGCTGGTCTGAAAGAGTTCCAAATGGCCAAGTCTGTACCAATTTAAACAGCAAACATAACAACAACATTAGATTAAAACTCATGCAACAAAATAAATATCCAATATCCATGAGTTAATACTGACATACATGAATAATTGAATAAAATATGGGGAATAAAGGACAGCTTGCCCTGTCTGAAGATTTCAATTAACAAATATAGAAGTGTTAATCATAAAAATAAAATTCACAGTTATTTTATCAGCAAAAAATGTGCTTATTTAGGAACAGCAGAGAATTTCAATTCAGGGCAAGCAAAATACAGCAAAACCATAGGCAAGTCTGGCAAACAAAGGAGAGGAATGCTGTCTTATAGAGGAAAAGGGGGAGTTGGGAAGGGCTGTTATAAATATACAAGCAGTCCATTGGAGTAAACTGGGACTTCAAAGTGTAGTGGATTTTCATTGGCTGAGTTGTTACTGTTTTCCATTGCTGGGCTTTTGGGAAGGGGGAAAAAAAAACCTTCTTGCTCCCACCGGCATAGTAAAAGAGTAGCTGAAGTAGTATAGACTAACAAAGAATGCCTCTTCCTGATGGGTCTGCAATTGGCCACCATTGGTAAGGCATGAGAGAACCCCCCCACCCCACATGTAACCTCTTGACTCCATTTTAAATGAAGTTTCCCTTTACTAATTTTCCTGTGAAGGAAATAGAAAATTATCATTAGGAAACCATAGAAATAAGTGTTGAAAGTAATCCACTGAGAGGAGCCAAGATGGAGAAACAGCATGAAAGTTTTTTGTGTGTCTCACGTCCATGACATACAGCCAGACCAACACTAAACCATCCTGCACACCTAGAAAACTGATCTGAGGATTAACACAACAATCTGCACAACCTGAACCATGGAATTCAGCAGGTACATGGCGCGGACAAGTGAACTTGGGGAGTGAGAAGGCGTAGGAAGGGAGGTGCTTTTGCAAGTGGAGAGAGGACGGAGGGAGCGGGGGGGGGGGGAGAATACGGGAAAAGCACCCCTCCCCAAAAGCAGCTGGAGAGAAAGTGGAAAGTTGGAAACAGCTGCAGGGACTAAACTAAAAAGGGAGAAAGGAGAAAGGAGAGGGTTTAAATTCCATTAAGACTGTAAACAAGGGGAGCGCAAAGGCTGCAACTCCGCAGCTCCATACCTGGAGGTGCTCTGGTGGGAAGGGTGAATCCCCAGGAGCAGAGTGGGGTCCGGGAGGTTCTTGGGCCACATGGGGAAAAGCGGTTCCACTGCCGGAAGGACATTTGGTAGAGACCGTTGAAGCCACCTGGTCCCAGCACCCCAGAAAATGGCCACATTCGCTGGTGCTGGAACAAGGTCCTTAAGGGTGAAGCCTGGTGCCAGATGTGTGTTATGATTTTCCATAATCCCTGAAAAGCTGCTGCTACACTATTTCACAGACTTTTTTCTGAGGCCAGCTGGCACCTAGCCACAGTCTCGGGGCACCAGCAGCAGCAGGGTACAACAAGCATTCCGGGGTGAAGCCCACATTCGGCCATTCCTGGGTGAGACCATGCCACAAAGGGGCAGAACGGGTCAAAGCCGCAGTCCTTCAGAAGTAAGGGGCCGGGGAAAACAGCTGCATCTGAGACAAAACTCAGGAGAGAGGTACTGCCGAGGGCTTGGTCACAAACAGTGAAAAAGCGGGAAGTGGATGAAAGCTGAAGACAGAGGATGGGTGCGCGATTGCTGATCCCGGAGAACAGACTGGGTGGCTGGGTGACGCCGTTTTTTCACTGCTCCCGCGCATGCGGATATGCACCTATGAGCCCCGCAACAATCCACCCCAGTAGGCTAGCAGCGCCATCTAGTGGAGAACAGAGCCATTACACTAAGAGCCATCCAACTGGGCCAACCTGGCTCTTCAAGAACACAAGTCTCATGGCCTGCTTAGTTATAAACTATAAAGTGCTTCATAGTCTGACTTCTAGGGGAAAACGAAGTAATTTCAGTCGTATTTCAATCTGTTAGCAGGTCCATCTGTTCAATTTTCTTTCATTTTTTTCTCTTTTTCATCTCTTTTCTCTTTCTTGAATACAGAAAAACATTCATTTTTATTTTCAATTTTTATTAAAATTATTTCTCTTAAATCTGCTGTATTCTTTACGTTTGTGTAAATTATTTCAAATTCTATTTTACTCCCATCATCTCATTTTAGTCTACTTCAGTGTATTCACTTTTTCAAATTCTCAATTTCCTCTTTTTCCCCCTTTTATCTCTAGTCTATCAAACCATTTTCAACACCCAGAAAAAAAACACACCTAAGATCTAGCATCATTTATTCGATTTGTGTGTGTGTTTAATTTTATAATTTAATATTTTTTAATTTTAATTTTTTTAATTTTAATTTTTCTACCTCATTAACTCCTTTTCTCCCTTCAAAATGACAAAACAAAAGAATTCACCCCAAAAGAAAGCATGAACAAATGACAGCCAGGGATTTAACCAACACAAATACAATCAAGATGTCTGAACAAGAATGTAGCATCACTATAATAAGAATATAGTTGGAGTCAAAAATAGATTAGAATCCCTTTCTGCAGAGATAAAAGAAGTAAAAAATAGTCAGGATGAAATAAAAAATTCTATAACTGAGCTTCAATCACTTCAGATGATTTGTGAATTTGACTATGATATGCCTTGTTGATTGTCAGTTTTTGTTGAGTCTAATGGGGGTCCTCTGTGCTTCCTGGATTTTGTGTCTGGGTCTTTCCCCTTGTTAGGGGAAATCACCGCAGATGGATGCCACGGTGGCAAGGATGGATGAGGCAGAACAGAGAATCAGAGATATAGAGGACAAACATACAAAATAATGAAGCAGGAAAAAAGAGGGAGATGAAAGCAAAGGAGCATGATTGAAGAATTAGAGAAATCAGTGACTCGTTAAAAAGAAACAACATCAGAATCACAGGGGTCCCAGAAGAGGAAGAGTGAGAAATTGGGGTAGAAAGGTAATGTGAGCAAATCATAGTGGAAAACTTTCCTAACCAGGGGAAAGACACAGACATCAAAATCCAGGAAGCCCAGGAACAAAAACTGACAATCAACAAGGCATATCATAGTCAAATTCACAAAATCCTCAGGCAAGCAGAGAATCATGAAAGCTGCAAGGGAAAAAAAGTCCCTAACCTACAAGGGAAGAGAGATCAGGTTTGAGGCAGACGTATCCAACGAAACTTGGAAGGCCAGAAAGGAGTGGCAGGATATATTCAATGTGATGAATCAGAAAAATATGCAGCCAAGAATTTTTCATCCAGCAAGGCTGTCATTCAATATAGAAGGAGAGATAAAAAGTTTCCCAGAGAAACAAAATTAAAGGAGTTTGTGACCACTAAACCAGCCCTGCAAGAAATTTTAAGGGGAGAACTCTCTCAGGGGAGAAAAGATGAAAATATGAATAAATTTAAAAAATAATAAATAAATAAATACCAAAAGCTACAAAGATTAGAAAGGACCAGAGAACACCCCCAGAAACTCCAACTCTACAAGCATCATAATGGCAATAAATTCATATCTTTCAGTATTCACTCTAAATGTCAATGGACTCAATGCTCCAATCAAAAGACACAGGGTAACAGAATGGATAAAAAAATAAGATCCATCTATATGCTATTTACAAGAGACCCACTTCATACCTAAAGACAACTTCAGTTTGAAAATAAGGGGATGGAGAACCATCTATTATGCTAATGATCAACAAAATAAAGCAGGAGTAACCATACTTATATCACACAACCTAGACTTTAAAATAAAGACTGTATCAAGAGATGCAGAAGGGCATTATATCATAATCAAGGGGTCTATCCACCAAGAAGACCTAACAATTGTAAACATTTATGTGCCAAATGTGGGCCACCCAAATGTATAAGTCAATTAATCACAAACATAAAGAAACTCATCGATAGTAATACTGTAATAGTAGGAGACTTCAACACCCCACTCACAGCAATGGACAGATCATCTAATCAAAAAATCAACAAGGAAACAGTGGCTTTGAATGACACACTGGATCAGATGGACTTAACAGATATATTCATAACATTTCATCCTAAAGCATCAGAATATACATTTTTCTTAGTGCACATGGAACATTCTTCTGGATAGACCATATAGTGTAACACAAATCAGCCCTAAGCAAGTACAAAAAGATCGAGATCATACTGTGCATATTTTCAGACCACAATGGTATGAAACTCAAAATCAACCACAAGAAAAAATTTGGAAAGTTTACAAATACTTGGAGACTGAAGAACATCCTACTAAAGAATGAATGGGCTAACCAAGCAGTTAAAGAGGAAATTAAAAAGTACATGGAAGTCAATGAAAATGATAAACCATAACCCAAAACCTCTGGGACGCAGCAAAGGCAGTCATTAGAGGAAAGTATATAGCAATCCTAAAGAAGGAAGAAAGATCTCAGATACACAACCTAAACTTGTACCTTAAGGAGCTGGAAAAAGAACAGCAAATAAAACCCAAACTAGCAGAAGACAGGAAATAATAAAGATTAGAGCAGGGAAGCCTACGTGGCTCAGTTGGTTGAGCATCCGTCTTCGGCTCATGTCATGATCTCATGGTTTGTGGGTTCGAGATCTGCATCTGGCTCTGTCCTGACCGCTTGCCCAGATCCTGGAGCCTGCTTCGAATTCTGTGTCTCCTTCTCTCTCTGCCCCTCCCCGTCTCACACTTTGTCTCACTCTGTTTCTCAAAAATAAATAAATGTAAAAAAATTTAAAAAAAAGATTAGAGCAGAAATTAATGCTATTGAAACCAAAAAATAAAAACAAAAAACAAAAACAGTAGAACAGATTAATGAAACCAGAAGCTGATTCTTTGAAAGAATTCACAAAATTGATAAATCACTAGCCAGTTTGATCAAAAGATAAAGGAAATGATCCAAATAAGTAAAATCAAGAATGAAAGAGGAGAGATCACAACCAACACAGCAGTAATAAAAACAATAAAAAAAGAATATTATGAGCAATTATATGCCAAAAAAATGGACAATCTGGAATAAATGGACAAATTCCTGGAAACATATACACTACCACAACTGAAACAGAGAGATAGAAAATTTAAACAGACCTATAGCCAATAAGGAAATTGAATTAGCAATCAAAAATCTCCCAAAAAACAGGAGTCCAGGGCCAGATGGCTTTCCAGGGGGATTCTACCAAATATTTAAGGAACAGTTCACACCTATTCTCTTGAAGCTGTTCCAAAAAATGGAAATGGAAGGAAAGCTTCCAAACTCTTTCTATGAAGCCAGCATTACCCTGATTCCAAAACCAGACAGAGACCCCACTAAAAAGGAGAACAATAGACCAATTTCTCTGATGAACATGGATGCAAAAATCCTCAACAAGGTATTAGCCAACCGGGTCCAACAATACATTAAAAACTTATTCACCACGACCAAGTGGGATTTATACCTAGGATGCAGGGCTGGTTCAATATCTGCAAAACAATTAACGTGATTCATCACATCAATAAAAGAAAGGACAAGAACCATATGATCCTCTCAATAGATGCAGAGAAAGCATTTGACAAAATACAGCATCCTTTCTTCATAAAAACCCTCAAGAAAGTAGGGATAGAAGGAGCATACCTAGAGATCATAAAAGCCATACATGAACGACACAATGCTAATATCATCCTCAATGGGGAAAAAACTTAGAGCTTTCCCCCTAAGGTCAGGAACGAGACAGGGATGTCCACTGTCACCACTGTTATTCAACACAGTATTGGAAGTCTTAGCCTCTGCAATCAGACAACACAAAGAAATAAAAGGCATCCAAATAGGCCAAAGAGGAGGTCAAATTTTCCCTCTTTGCAGATGACATGATACTTTATATGGGAAACCCAAAAGATTCCACCAAAAAACTGCTAGAATTGATTCATGAATGCAGCAAAGTTGCAGGATATAAAATCAACGCACAGAAATCGGTTGCATTCCTATACACCAACAATGAAACGACACAAAGAGAAATCAAGGAATTGATCCCATTTACAGTTGCACCAAAAACTATCAAACACCTAGGAATAAATCTAACCAAAGAGGTGAAACATCTATATGCTGAGAACTATAGAAAGCTTATGAAAGAAGTTGAAGAAGACACAAAAAAATGGAAAAAGATTCCATGCTCCTGGATAGGAAGAACAAATATTGTTAAAATGTTAATACTACCTAGCAATCTACACATCCAATGCAATCCCTATCAAAATAACACCAGCATTCATCACAGAGCTAGAACAAATAATCCTAAAATTTGTATGGAACCAGAAAAGACCCACAATAGCCAAAGTAATCTTGAAAAATAAAACCAAAGCAGAAGGCATCACAATCCCGGACTTCAAGCTATATTACAAAGCTGTATTCATCAAGACAGTATGGTACTAGCACAAAAACAGACAATCAGATCAATGGAACAGAATAGAGAACCCAGAAATGGACCCACAAACACATGGCCAACTAATCTTTGACAAAGCAGCAAAGAATATCCAATGGAATAAAGACAGTCTCTTCAAGTGGTGCTGGGAAAACTAGACAGTGACATGCAGAAGAATAAACCTGGACCACTTTCTTACTCAATACACAAAAATAAATTCAAAATGGATGAAAGACCTATATATAAGACAGGAAGCCATCAAAGTCCTCGAGGAGAAAACAGGCAAAAACCTCTTTGATCTTGGCCTCAGCAACTTCTTACTCAGCACATAGGCGGAGGTAAAGGAAACAAAAGCAAAAATGATCTACTGAGACCTCATCAAAATGAAAAGCTTCTGCACAGGGAAGGAAACAATCAGCAAAACTAAAAAGCAACTGACGGAATGGGAGAAGATATTTGCAAGTGACATATCAGATAAAGGGCTAGTATCCAAAATCTATGAAGAACTTATCAAACTCAACACTCAAAAAACAAATAATCTATGAAGAACAAATGAAGAAATGAGCAAAAGTCATGAATAGACATTTCTCCAAAGAAGACATCCAGATGGCCAGCCAACACATGAAAAAATATTCAACATCACTCATCATCAGGGAAATACAAATCAAAACCACAATGAGATATCACCTTACACCTGTCAGAATGGCTAACATTAACAACTCAGGCAAAAACAGATGTTGGCAAGGATGCAGAAAAAGAGGATATCTTTTGCATTGTTGGTGGGAATGCAAGCTGGTGTAGCCACTCTGTAAAACAGTATGGAGGTTCCTCAAAAAACTAAAAATAGAGGGGCGCCTGGGTGGCGCAGTCGGTTAAGCGTCCGACTTCAGCCAGGTCACGATCTCGCGGTCCGTGAGTTCGAGCCCCGCGTCAGGCTCTGGGCTGATGGCTCGGAGCCTGGAGCCTGTTTCCGATTCTGTGTCTCCCTCTCTCTCTGCCCCTCCCCCGTTCATGCTCTGTCTCTCTCTGTCCCAAAAATAAATAAAACGTTGGAAAAAAAAAAAAATTAAAAAAAAAAAACTAAAAATAGAACTACTACACGACCCAGCAATTGCACTACTAGGCATTTATCCAAGGGATACAGGTGTGCTGTTTCAAAGGGACACATGCACCCCCATGTTTATAGCAGCACTATCAACAATAGCCAAAGTATGGAAAGAGCCCAAATGTCCATCGATGGATGAATGGATAAAGAAGAAGTAGTATACAATGGAGTATTACTCGGCAATCAAAAAGAATGAAATCTTGCCATTTGCAACTACATGGATGGAACTGGAGGATATTATGCTAAGTGAAATTAGTCACTCAGAGAAAGATAAATAACATATGGCTTAACTCATATGAGGACTTTAAGAGACAAAACAGGTGAACATAAGGGAAGCAAAACAAAAATAATACAAAAACAGGGAGGGGGACAAAACAGAAGAGACTCATAAATATGGAGAGCAAACTGAGGGTTACGGAAGGGGTTGTGGAAGCAGGGATGGGCTAAATGGATAAGGGGCACTAAGGAATCTACTCCTGAATTCCTTGTTGCACTATATGATAACTAATTTGGATGTAAATTTTAAAAAATAAAAAATGAAATTAAAAAAAATTTAACACAGTAAATTCCAAAAAGAGAGAGAGAGAGAGAAAGTGATCCACTGATATGTGCTAAAATAATGGGTGAGGATTTGAGAAGAAATTGGATATTTACATAGTCTAAAAGTATATCTCCCAAGAAATTTTTTAATTACCAGAAGACTATTATAACTTTACAGTTCAGAAACTTGGCAGATATTAATTTGAATAAGTAATCAAAGTAACAACACTATTAATAATATCTATTATTGACTAGTCCTGATATAAGACACTGAGGAGGGCAGAACTCTTTAGTGGTATCCTTGGCAATAATACAATTTTTTAAATATAATTTATTGTCAAATTGGTTTCCATACAACACTGAGTGCTCATCCCAAAAGTGCCCTCCTCCCTGCTCATCACCCACTTTCACCTCTTCCCCACCCCCCATCTACCCTTCATTTGTTCTCAGTCCTTAAGAGTCTCTTATGGTTTGCCTCCCTCCCTCTCTGTAACTTTTTTCTCCCCCTTCCGTTCCCCCATGGTCCTCTGTTAAGTTTCTCAAGATCCACGTATGAGTGAAAACATATGATATCTGTCTTTCTCTGCCTGGCTTATTTCACTTAGCATTATACCCTCAAGTTCCATCTACATTGCTGCAAATGGAACAATACACAGTTTTAAACTAATTTATGAGTAAGCATCAGAAAATCTCCAACTGGGAGATATTCTGCTAAATTACTGGCCAGTGAACTAAAAACAATTTCAGTCATGAAAGTCAAAGAAGAAATGAGGAATTGTCACAGATTTAAAAACTAAAGAGATTTGAAAACTAACTATAATAAGTGATTCTCAAAAGAATCCCAGAAAATAAAAAGATATTAGTGGAAAATATTATGAAAATTTAAAGAAATTCTGTAGTTTGCTATTATTGTTCTAATGTAAATTCTTTGCTTTCTATACTCTACTGTGGCTAGGTAAGATGTTAACATGTTGGCAAGCTGCGTGAAAGGTGTACAGAAAACTTTTTTAACATTAATGTGTATTTCCTGCAAATCTAAAGTTATTTTAAATAAAAATAATACAATTATTTCCACAATTAAACAATGACATAAATATGAGGTTCTTCAGTGAAGCAACGGTTGCTACAATAAACCCAAATAATCATCTATGAAAATGGTTATAGTTATATGTTCATACAATAAAATACAATAATTAAACCAAATTAATTTTTTATTTGTATTAATACCAATATGAATAAATCTCTAAATCAGAGTTGAGTTTAAAGCTGACTTTTAAAATTGTTTTATACTATTTAATGAAAGGTTGAAAATATGCAACAAATATGTTACAAATATATTGTTTATGGATGGATACTCTCACAAAGTAATAGTAAATAACATACAGGCGAAATATAAACATGAACTTCAGTATAGTTTTTTCATCTGGGAAGAGAGAAAAGGATGGGACAATGAAAAGAACACAGAAGACTTCAACACTAACTTTGAATATTCACTTTTAAATAAAAAAGAGGGGCACCTGGGTGACTCAGTCAGTTAAGAGTCCAACTCTTGATTTTGGCTCAGGTTACTATCTTGGAGTTGTGAGACCCAGCCAAGCATTGGGCTCTGTGCTCATTATGGAGCCTGCTTGGTATTCTCTCTCTCTCTCTCTCTCTCTCTCTCTCTCTCTCTCTCTCTTTCTCTCCCTCTCTCTCTCTCTCTCTCTCTCTCTTTCTCTCTCTCTCTCTCTCTCTCTCCCTCCCTCATTGTGCTCCTTCCCCACCCATGTGTGCACTCTCTCTCTCAAAAATAATTAATAAATAAATAAATAAATCTGAAACAAGTATTGCAAAATGTTAAGATTTTCTGCGAGTTTTGTGGAAGGTACACTGTATATATATATACACTATATATCTGAAAATATCCAAAGAATCAAAGAAAGTAAAGTGTGAGATGAAAAGGAAAGATATTTAGAAAAAAATAGAGTATTCTCAAAGATACCTGTGATGAGTGCCTAAACTAAGCTCAAGGCATAGGGAGTACAAGGTAGAATATAAAAGCAATGAGTTGGTAAATTATTATATCTATAAATCATTAATATAAAATTATCCTGAGATTTCAAGTCTAAGAGTTGAGTGTGCTAACAGAGAAATTTATGTGACAAAGAGTGCTAATGTGATTTTAGAGAGTTAAATGCAGTAAGAAGGGATAAAAATGTATATCAGGAAACATAAGATTGGACATCATGGAAGAATCATAGATGGACTCAGAAGAGAAGAATAAATGCCATAGTTATCTGCAGACCAAAAAGAATTAAAAAATGAAAGAAGGAAAAGAAAAAGGAGAAGAGAAAAGACAAGACAAGGAAAAAAAAGAAAGCAAAATAGGAGAGCAAAGAAATAGACAGGTGAGTAAGAAAAGAACTTGAATCCAAAGTATCATATCATTGAACATTTTCAGATAAGAGGGAGAAAGAGTTCAAAATTTGAAATGGGACCAAAAGGATCGTGGAGAAAAAACTAGGATTTTTTTTTTTTAAAAGTACCCTGTGTATGGATTACATATAAATATTTGTTTTTTTTGGCTTGCAAAAGTCTACTTAGTACCAGGTCTTAAGGGGATTAAACATTGTTGAAAGAAATTAAGACCTAAGTAAATTAAAAGACTCCTTGTGTTCATAAATAGGAAGCTAGATAAGAATATTTAATATTATTAAGATGACTATCTTCCCAAATTGATCTACATGGTCAATGAAATATCCCTCAACTCACAGCTGTGTTATTTCTAGAAACTAAAAATCTAATCCTGAATTGCATATGGAAATACAAAGGATCCAGATTATCCAAGAGAGAGAAAGAAAGAAAGAAAGAAAGAAAGAAAGAAAGAAAGAAAGAAGATTCACACTTCTATCTTCAAAACCTACTATAAAGTTACAGTAATCAAGAGCATGTATTACTGACATGAGAACCAACATAAAGACCTATGTACAGTTTACCTTTGCACAATGGGCAAGGCAGGAGGTTAGGGCCACCAACCCCTGTGCAGTCAAATATCTACATAAAACTTTTGACTCCCCCAAAACTTAACTACTAATAGCCTATTGTTGGCCAGAAGCCTTAACAGTAACATAAGCAATTAACACACATTTTGTATGTTATACGTATTACACTCCATATTTTTATTATAAAGAAACTTAATGTTATTAAGGAATCATATTTTTAAATTTTCTTAACTTTAGTTTTCTTATTTATTTAAAATTTGACATTCAGGCTCAATAATTTTCTTGTCATTATACAGTAAGCAATTCAATAATGCTTTGTTTTGAGAAAAGAAAATACCAAGGCCAAAATTCCCATGATCTGCATTAAAATATACTATTACATTGTCATATATAAAGAGTACTATAAGAGAGAAAATGGAAATAAAGTTTACAAATATAGTTGGTGAAGATCTAAAATTAATACCATTTGTAAATAATATACTTTTTTTGCTTAATTTTATATACTGCAGTGAGATGCTTAGAAACACCATAAATATAAAAGATATGTGCTTTGATTAATACCAACAATAAAGGGGAGTAAATATAATACCACATTAAAAACAATAAATTACTTAACAATAAGTAAATTATAAATATGAACATGAATATGAATAAAGTAAAATCTTACTGGAATACTTAAGAGTAAATTTTAAAAATTAGAAATATGTATCATTCTGGTAATAAACTTAGTGCTAAACTAATGCAAGGTAATCAATAAATGTAGTGTTGATTAAAATAAAAATTCTAAAGATTCCTTTTAAGAGGTTCAAATGCAGTGTGTTTTCCATCTCAAAAAACCACAAGAATGCAATCACAATGGCAAGCACTGAACATGAAAACATACTAAATAAACACTTTATAATAGTGGCAGCAAATAGTAAAGCGTGTCAGAATTTAATGAGTTTCTCTCACACTGTTTCTTTCCCTTTCTTCCATGACTATTTCAAATATACAGTAACTGTAAAAGTTTATCAATCAGAAGGCATTGCTCTCTAAGGTTCTGAAAATCAAGTGCATTCCCTATACTTAAAATGGTAATGATTAATGACAAGAAGGTAGACATAAAGGAAACACAAATGCATTAAATAAACAAGAAATATTTCTAAATGCAGTTCTCACACTTCTGTTGGTATAGGAACCTGAGTTATTTAGATCAAGTAGTCACTTCCAAATGCAAACTCTAATCCTTATCTTCTTTACTACTAGGTTATAAAAAGATCATTTGGGCCTTACAGTAAATGAAAACATTATTTTTAGATGATAGATGATAGATTAGATAGGTGAAAGATAGATAGATAGATAGATAGATAGATAGATAGATTAGATAGATAGACGTAGATAGATAGACAGATGATAGATGATAGATAAATGATAGATGATAGATATATAGATAGATAGATAGATAATAGGAGAGGGACAGAAGAAAGAAAGAAAGAAAGAAAGAAAGAAAGAAAGAAAGAAAGAAAGAAAGAAAAGAAAGAAAAGGAAGGAAGGGTGGAAAGGACAGAAAAGAAAAGAAAAGAAAAGAAAAGAAAAGAAAAGAAAAGAAAAGAAAAGAAAAGAGAAAAGAGAAGAGAAGGGAAGGGAAGGGAAGGGAAGGGAAGGGAAGGGAAGGGAAGGGAAGGGAAGGAAAGGAAAGGAAAGGAAAGGAAAGGAAAGGAAAGGAAAGGAAAGGAAAGGAAAGGAAAGGAAAGGAAAGAAGAAGAGAAGAGAAGGAAGGATTTCATACTGAAAAATACCACAGAACTTCTCATAAGCATGTAGAATTCTAAAGGAGTTTTGCAATTATGATAATTTAACTCTGGCTAGCAGAGTAACATTGAAGATTAAGGGTCCTGAAGAATATGTTATACTCCCTGATCGCTAATTTAATATTAGACTCAAATTATTTAAATTAGACCCTTGAACTCAATTAAATCTAAGTAATTTTATTTAATACAGTGCAAATCAATAGTTGCCAGATGTGTGAATTTTAACTGACAAAAATTACATTTAAAATAACATAAAGTAAGACCCCAATAGCTTTTGCTTTTTGACTTCAGATATGTTTATATACCGGAATATATCTGATTATATAGTCTATATCAGTATATATCAGACTATATTGGAAGAACATAAGAATAGAGTTCTAGAAAACTCATCAGAGTTTTCATCAGAGTAAGATTATTCACACTTAAAGCAATAGAGTTGTAGAGGTTTATTAAAGAAAATACCTCATCAGTATAAAAGCTATTTCCTTCAGAAGGTTTTAGAGATAAAATGTTATATAAAAGTTGAATAGGGGCGCCTGGGTGGCGCAGTCGGTTAAGCGTCCGACTTCAGCCAGGTCACGATCTCGCCGGTCCGTGAGTTCGAGCCCCGCGTCGGCTCTGGGCTGATGGCTCAGAGCCTGGAGCCTGTTTCCGATTCTGTGTCTCCCTCTCTCTCTGCCCCTCCCCCGTTCATGCTCTGTCTCTCTCTCTCCCAAAAATAAATAAAAAAAAAGTTGAATAAACAAGAGTACAGAATAGTCATAAAATATAATTTCCTTATATTTCATTTGACTTTGGATTAGTTATTGAATTTACCAGGCATTCCAAAATTTGAAAGTGATAGAAGGTATAAACATCATATTAAGAATGCTATTGAATGCCTGTGAAAACTCTTAAAATTGAATTTTAACTTTGAATCTAATTGTATGCAAACAGAAGGCTTTTGAAATAAATATGCTGATAGTGTTATTGATTCCATTGTCCTCATGTGACTAATAAGGACCAGTATGTCTCCTGCCATGCACTCTCCAAATATCTTGTTGAGTTACTTGCAATTTTTTAACGGAAAAGAAATATTCCATTTTTACCTTTTCCTTCCAGGAAGAAGCGGGTAGCTTCGTATGCATCATTTCTCCTTGCAGTGTTCTACTTAGAGGTGAAAATCCAAACTACAAAGCTGTAACATTCTTTATTTAGTCATGTTCCTTTTCTCTCTGTATTATGTATGATCACTCTGTTTCCTGGATCAGAGTGTTTGCATTTCATATTTTTCTCTTTGATTTCTGGTCTGGATATAAGTTTCCCTAACAACTTCTGCAGGCTCTAACTTGTAATCTTTCCTCCTAGTGAGAGAAATGAAATCAATCATTTCTTGATCTTCCAAAGCATCTATTATTTTAAGCAAAGCTAACCATTTCCACCACCTTGAGTAGGATAATTTCTTTCTTAAGCCATTTTTCTGTATGATCAACATAACACACAGATTCAGACTCTGCTGTGAGTTAATGTGATTTCTCTTTGATTTCTCATGTCTTTTGTGGTTTTGCTGAGACCCTAATCTCACAAATGCCCTTTCTTTTACAGACTACGAATTATCTTCCAACTGAAAAAAAAATAGTATGCTTTATTTTCACAATCTTGCTGTGTCAAAAATATCCACAATTTATGTAACCACCTATTATAGTCAGAGCATTAAAAGAAACTTTCACAAATGTTTTATCAATTCATATTGCAGCTAAAACAAAGTCTCTCTTGGTATTACTCATGGTTTGACTTATGCTTTGCCTGGTACCTTCTATTAGATCTCTCTTGCTGCAGTCATCCCCCCTGACCCAGTGACAATTAAATACTATTCTCTCCTTATTCTCTTGATTTCATAAAAAGCAGAGGTCAAAAACCTTTTCCACAAAGTGTCAGATAATAAATATTTCAGACTTGGATGATGCAATCTCTGTGACAATTACTCAACTCTGCTGTTGTAGCATTTACGTAGCCATAGACATAATTAAACAAATGAGTGTGGCCATAATCCAAGAAAACTAAAATGGCCTGGTTTGGGCTATGTACTGTAGTTTCCTGTTTTAAAACATTTAAATATAATTTGGCATCCAAGATTTCAACCCTTCTGTGTTATTTTAGAGATGTGTTCAGCTTCAAGCCAAGAACCATGCACACCATCTCTCGAAAGAGAGGTCTTTACATCTCTCGAAAGGCCCAAATTTGCTAAGTTTTTCCTCACACAGGAAAAAGTCCAGAAGAGCATGATAAGTAGTAGTAGACTCGCTCAAGATTTCATTGCATATGGAAATCTCTCATTCCACTTTGTATATCTTAACATTGGCACTTCGCCTTCATGATCACAAGATGGATCCTATAGCTCAAGGCATCATGTCTGCTTTCCATATGGGAAGAAGGCCAAGGGCATAGGAAAATAATTTTGTCCAGCTGAAGCTACCCATCTTTCAAAGTGCTTCTCTATTAACAATTTGCTTTTGTCTCATAGGCAAGAACTGAAATCACACACCTGTAATTTCAGAAAAAAAAAAAAAAAGAAAGAAAGAGAGATAAAGAAAAGAAAAAGGTACTTACTTATTGTTATTACATTAACTAATACCATGGACCTTTATGTCTTATAATAAAATGAAGGAATGATATTAGATTAGCAGCTAGCAATGAGTACCATACTTCTCCCAAAATAACTCTCCTTCAAGTAAAACAGCTTATCATCTCTTGTATTTCTTTCACATTTCCACTGTTTCTAGACAGACTGATCTTCAAATTATCTCTAAAACTACCCTCATTTCCACAGAATCCCTGAATATATCTAGTATGAAGAGACAGCATTTTGTAGTATCAGCTTTTTACATTCCTTATCTTTTGAATATACAAGAGTTTTTAATGTTTTTATTTTCTTCTCTCAATAACAAAGATGAAATCCCCTTACTTTTACCGGTCTACATGCTGGGTCATTGAAGTTTGTAAACATATGCAGGGTCTATGTAAAGACAATTCCAGAGTCTATTGATGTCATATTTTGGGTAAAGAAAATACAGCAGACTTTATAGTTTCCTTATTTACCTTGCATATAGATCAAACTTGATATTGAGGTAGCCAATATAAAGCTGTTCACTCATATAAGTACTATTTATCTGAAAACCCAAAACTTTTAAATTTTGGTTTGTAACCTTGGTAGAAATTACTTGGGGGAGGATTTAATTTCATCCTATACTATTGGATAAGAAATTGAATAAGGTTGAGGAGAGGACCAGCTAGTAGTGAAATGTCTTTTATTTGCTAAGCTTAAAATTCCCATACACTTAACCCTCTATCTTTTAAGAGGAACTTCACCTAGAATTTAAACAACTCTTATTTTTGAAAATTAAGTACCAGCTCAGCATCTATTGTTATAGGTGGTACTATCATCTTAAAATACTAGAATTTGTGCTTTAATGATAAGACTTTGGGGTATGTACCTATTTTCTTGTCCAATAATTAAAAATGAGGCTTATAACTGCTATGAACAGAATGACTAATTCAGAGCACTTCTGGTATGCAGATATCAGCAAGAAACTATCATTTTATCCTTTGGAAAATCACCCAAATCATTATTTAGAATAAGAAATAGTTATGAAAAGACCATGTTAATGAGCTAGGTGATAGATAAAACCCAAATGGTAAAATAATTGGACGGGCTCCTATGTCTTTCAAAAACAAGGCTATCAACCAAGGGGTTACAAAGAGAGTACTACAGATCTACAGATTTCAGAAAAAGTCATTAAAGTACATTTCTAGGAAGCAAAGCACACACCTCAAGATGAAAAAGCTTAAATGCTTTTTTTGAAACACCAGGCTGATCATCGAAATCTTCCATAAATTCAGCTAGGTTTTTGAGAATCAGAATAAATAAGAATAAATGAGTAATCTGGTATAAAAGCCACATTTGTAGTTTTGGGTTCTGGTGTAGGCATAGACATACACATCAAAATAACAAAATAGAGAGTCCAGAAGTAAATGGAATTTTTAATTATTACATGGAAAGTCCCTTTTCAAATCAGTGAGATTATTATGGTTTACAAAAGAAATTTTGTTAGATACACAAAGTAGCCTTTTCAGGGAAAAGAGCAAATGTGCATTCTTACCTCACAGTAAACACCAAGATAAATTCTGATGGATTAAATTTAAGTGTAAAATCTAACATCATAACAATATTTGAAGGGGCCGTGGGATATTGGGAAAGAAAAGCAGGAAGAAACCAGGATGCAAAAATCAGAAATCATAGAAGATAAAACTGACAAATTTGCCTAAATAAAAAAATACAAAATATTACCAAACCCATCAGGTAAAACACAAATTATCAATTGGGAAAATATTGCAAGTTGTATAATCAATCAATAAATAATACCTTTAATATGTAAAATGATCCTACAAATTAATAACACACATACCCAAAAGAGAATTGGCAAAGGACAGGTAAGATAAACGGGAGTTTAAACAGCTCTTAAACAACTAAAAAGAATCTCAATTTGATAGGAAAAATGTAATTTAAACTATGTTAAAATAATAAATCTATTTACTAGATTTCCAAAAGTTTTGAAAAAAAAAAACAACTGTTTTCAAGAGTGTGGAGAAACAAGTGTAGCTATTATAGTTAAGAGAATAAATAGGTATAGTCTCCATGGTAAGAAACCTGGTAGGATATATCAAACTTATACATGCAAATTTCTTTTACCTGGCAATTCCATCTCTAAATATTTGAAATACATTTACGCATGCAGAATTATGTTAATAACTATGTTTTTAGTTACCACAGCTTCGAAATCATCTAAATAATAATTGAAATCTATGGGACTAGTATAAAAAATCATATACAACCATACTAAGTACTATTTAAAAAATGAGGACATCTTCACTGATTTATAAAGGACCAATCTGTGTGTATATGTAAGTAAAAAAAAAAAAGGACAGCGCAGAAGAGTGTCACAGTAAGCCATGAGTAAACAAAACAAAACGCAAACACTTAACATAATGGCACAATTTGTTTCCATGCAGAATGGAATAATGGAGGAACAAGGGGCGAGTGGCTGGTGTTTTAATGCTAATCCCTTTGTACCTTTTGAACTGTCAACCAAGTGAACATGTCATCTCTTCAAAAATATATAAACAAAATATTTTTTAAACATTTAGGAAAATGTTTCAGATAGACAAACAAGAAGCTAGCTCGGCTATTCAAGATGACGAGCCATGTACTGGCCTACGCTGTGTGGTCTGTGTAGTTGGACAGGGAAGAGGCCTCCAAGCTCCTGCCTGTTTTGTGAGTAGACTCTGGCGAGGGGTGTGGCAGTGGGCAGGGAGGACCCTGGTCCTTTTAATCTTAGATGAGGCTGGAAACAGCATGAGTGTTCTTTGCCGTCTGAGACACTAAAAAGAGTCAGCTTATTCAGAAGGCGCAGGTTCTCATTCA
The DNA here is from genome assembly GCF_028749965.1 of Puma concolor. Lineage (NCBI taxonomy): Eukaryota > Metazoa > Chordata > Mammalia > Carnivora > Felidae > Puma > Puma concolor. The sequence goes on along the minus strand of NC_141670.1, from coordinate 168,844,451 downwards.
GTATCCACCCACAAGAGGGCTAGAAGTCTGATTTTTATGGGCTGTGAATTTTAATACACAGTAACTCAACAGACAAATAGGGATGGATGTCATTTTCTGACAACTAAGATTCACTTTGGGTGCTAGAGCAAGTAGAGTGATAGGGTTAGAGGAAAAAGTGTTCCTTTCAATATTCATCAAAACAGGGAGAGGGGGGAGAAGAACCTTTCTCTATGAACCAAATCTAACAACTGGATGCAGAGGCAGATTTAGAAATGTTCTTCATATCCCTATCCCAATAGTATTTAAGGAAAGCCTGAATATTTAACTTTGCTAAGGAGATGAGTAAGGAAAGTCTGAATATTTTTCTTGGTAGCTAATGTAGAGTTTTCTGCCTGGATATTTATCGGATTCTTTTTTCATTATTAAAATTCAAATACTATCCTAGAGAATTTATTACAGTCCATTGTGGCTGTAACCGTGGAAGTAGAATGGGCTCTTCTCTCTTCAAACTCATGTCTCTAACCAGCCCTAGTAAGTATTATTCTTTTGTTTCTCTGTGGGTCTCTTTCTCAGGTAAACGATGTTATGACCAAGTTAGAATTCTGTTGTCCTTTTTCCTCCAGTCCTTCATTGTTTTCTACTTCTTTGCCATTTTCCTCCTTTCAGCAAATTTTCTTGAATATTCCTCCAAGTATCTGTCATGCATGATTTTTCTTATACCTCTAAAACCTCTGACTCCCTCTGCTAAAGTGCTAATCCGTGAATAATAGTCTTAAACAGATTTAGCTATTCTCATTGCAGAGACTGAGGGCAATCATGCCCTAGGACTGCTCTCTCCTTGGTTGTATGCATATTGTATGCTAAAGACAGAAATCCCAGAGAATTCTGACCTCTTCTGTTTACCTAATTACTGCTTACTCAATTTTCCAATTTACCTAATTACCTATTAATAGGCCATAAGTTTTCCTTGTTCTTTGCTCCCAATTTATTCTGTGATTCTCACCTAGCTTTTGACTCCCAGTTTATGTCTTCATTACTGACCTCTAGCAATAGGTTTGCCAATTTAATTTCTGAACTAATACCACTCCTGATATTGACTGGTGGCCTGACTTCTTTCTTAATTACTACATTTAAGACTCTCTATTGTTCCTCTAAAACAGACACTTGGATTAGTTTTCCATGCTTGTGTAACAAATTACCACAAATATAGCAACCTAAAACAGCATGCATGTAATATCCTCATTCTATGGATCAATGTCTGGACATGGCCTAATCAGATCCTCTGCTCAGGATCTCACAAGCTGCAATGACATTGGTGGCTGGGACTGTGAACTCATCTGGGGTTAAGAGTCCTCATTCAACTCTTGTGGTCTTGCTGCTTCCAGACCAGCACAAGGGGCTGGGTCACTCTTTGAAGGTGCTGGCCTGACCACATGGACTCATCTAGGAAAATCTCCCTTTTGATTAATTGAAGCTGAGCTGACTTGGGATCTGAATTTCTTCAAAATTTCTTTACGTTTGCCATTTAACATAATCATAGGATAATCATAGGATCTGTGAATTATATTCACAGATCCAACACACATTCAATGAGTGCTTATTAAACAAGGATTTGGATGATTGGGGGTCATCTTAGATTGGTCTATAAACTTAATGTAATCTCAGTAAAAATCCCAGGAGAACTTTGTTTTTTGTTTGTTTGTTTGTTTTTAAGTAAGGAGATGCAAGTGATCTCTAATAACCAAAATAACTTAAACAATGTGGTATTCTCATAGATCGGTTTATTGGCAAATAAATTATTGAAATAAAATAAGGTGTCCAGAAATATTAACACACATATATAGTCAATTAATTTGGACAAAAATGTCATAGCAATGAATAGAAAAGGAAAAGTATTTTCAACAAATAGTGTAGGGCAAATTGAAAAAGTACATTTTCAGGACTACCTCACCCCATACATAAAAATGCTGATTTATGATGGACCATTGACCTAAATTTGAAAGTTCAAATATTATACTACTAGAATAAAACTTAAGAGAATATATTCATTGTTTTGTGGTAAGCAAGATTTCTTAGAAAATAGAAAGAAACAAAAGAAAAAATAATCTGTATTTCACAAAATTAAAAACTTATGCTCATCAAAACACATTGTTAAAGATGTAAAAAGTCAAGTCACAGACTAGGAGAAATAATCGAAATGCAAGTATCTGACCAAGGACTTGCATTTATATATTTCAATAGAATATACCAAAAAATCTTGCAAGTAAAAAAGACAACTGAATAGATGACTGAGAAGGCAGTCACTTTACAAAAGAAGGCATACTTAAAGACTAAGTTTGTAAGAAAGTGATCAACATTATTAATCATTACAAATTAAAAGGTGCGAGGAGATATAATTCCAAAGCCATTAGACCAGCAACAACTGAAAGTTGGCAAAGATGATGAGCAGCTGGTGAAGATGTAAAGTAACAAAATCTTCTTTGAAAACTATTTTTGCCATCCATTTATTATTAATTTATTTCATACTCTAGTCCAGCAATTCCACTACTAGGCATTTACACAAGAGACATAGAAATATATATTTATAAAAATAAGTGTATAAGAATACTTATAGTATCTCTCTTTATAATAGCTATGTATAATTTGGGTTGCAAACAACACAAACGGAAATCAACATGTAAATAAATAACAGATTATGGTATATTCATAGAATATAACACTACTCAGAAATTAAAGGGAATATATAATGATAAAGACAAAAATAAAATGGATTAATATAAAAACATTATGTTGAGAAAAAAGAAGCCAGCCACACACACACACACACACACACACACACACACACACAAATCCATTACATGATTTCATTAACCTTGAATTTAAGAACTAGCAAGACTAGGGGCGCCTGGGTGGCGCAGTCGGTTAAGCGTCCGACTTCAGCCAGGTCACGATCTCGCGGTCTGGGAGTTCGAGCCCCGCGTCAGGCTCTGGGCTGATGGCTCGGAGCCTGGAGCCTGTTTCCGATTCTGTGTCTCCCTCTCTCTCTGCCCCTCCCCCGTTCATGCTCTGTCTCTCTCTGTCCCAAAAAAAAATAAAAAACGTTGAAAAAAAAATTAAAAAAAAAAAAAAAGAACTAGCAAGACTAAATTATGGTAATAGAAATAATGAGAGTGCTTGCCCCTGGGAGCAGGAGTTTTACTAGAAGTGGGCATGGGGAGCTTTTTGAGGTGATGGCTATGTTTCTCTATCCTTTTGGAGTAGTAGTTATTTCTAGATACACAAATATATATATTTGTCAAAACTCAATTGTTAAATAGCTGTGCTCTTCATTATATCTATTTGTTCCTCAATGAGAGAGAGAGACAGAGAGAGAAAGGAGAGAAACACATTCAGAAACAGAGATAGGAAAAGAGAGACAGAGGCAGAGAGAGAGACAGAGGCAAAGGAGAAAGATTCTCCTGCCTCTCACCATTGCTTTGTAAGTATGTGATCTGGAGCTATAGCACCATTTCACTATCATAAAAGGAGTAAGGTAATGCTCTGAGGAGGGCTAGAAAAAAACAAATACATAAATAAATGAAATGAATATGAACCTTTGGTTAAGTAAATAACAAAACATCACCAATCTTGAAAATGAAGAATTCTATAACTCTTGTTATGTAACATAATAAATTCCTCCATTGTATGAGTTATTTTGAGTTGGATTTTAATCTATTAAACATGAAAGTATATTGATACAAGTTAAAATATATAATGGAATATTTATGCATATTATATACTATTTGTAATATATACATATTTTATTATATTATGTATAATATATATAAATAAATAAATGTGGTGCTTCCGTAAATATATCTAAACATAAAATGAATCACATAAAAAATAAAAAATGTGCAAGGTTTCAGTTTTCTTTCATGGACTAGAATTCAGTATGATTTAAGATTTAAGAGCCACGATTTTTTTGCGTCTATACCAAAAATACAACTACTGAACAAACATAATAATTCTGATGTCTATGACTGGTTATAAAGAATATGTGGATAACTGTGTCATCTAAATTAATACCTCTGAACCATCTTTCTGATGTAGGATATTTAGGGAACTAGAAGCTCAAAGTGGAACATTATAAAAACTCTCCAAGATGAATGCTTTATATAGATATAGAGCATACTGGATATTGCCTCCTGATATCTTTGACATGATTTGTAAAGCTAGGATATTATTAAGAAGGCACCATCTGTTGCATGAAAGACTATTTGGAAACAAAATATACTCTCAAAGAAAGAAAGAAAGAAAGAAAGAAAGAAAGAAAGAAGAAAGAGAGAGAAAAAGAAAGAAAGAGAAAGAAAAAGAAGGAAGAAAGGGAGTGTAATATCTCTAGACAAAGCGTAAGAGAAAATCTCTCTCTTGATATAGTGCAAAGAGCAAAGGATTTGGGATGAGGGTATTGAGGGTTAGTACTCTTTCATACAGTTGAAGAGAAAATGGTGAGATAGCCAAACTGTGCAATCCTGATTTCCTACATTGCAAAATGCATAAAACATTTTAAGACAGTAAGGTCTTGAACCACCAATAAACCTTAAAGTAAGCAGAATTTCAAAATACCTTGATTCAAAATATTGTGACTTTTTCATATAAACAAAATGATTAAATAAGTTAAGTCAAGAGGAAGTAGATGGTTTTATGAAGCAAACTGACCCATATTGTTCCAAAATGCTTCAAGCATATATTGTGTTTCCTACGAATATTGACACCTTGTAGGATTTTACCTGTGATCATTTTAAGATACAAATATAGAACAGAATATAAGAAGAACATGTTCATGTCCATAGTTATGAGCAAAAATTTAAGGAGTTATTTTTACCCTGCTCAATTCTATGTCTATCCCAACTGCCAGGCACACTTTCTCCTTAGAGACTTTGCATTGTATGTTACCACTTATTCCCAGTAAAATTACAAGTCCACTCCCCAACCAGACCAATTACCCTCCATAACCTGCTTTACTTTCTTTCTTCTTTAATCTTACCTTCAAACATTCTACATAACTTACAATTTTCTGCTTATCACTTATTGTGTATTTCTCACACCAGAATTCAAGTTTTTCAAGGGCAGAGAGTTTTGCCTATTTTGTTCCTTGAAATCCCCCAAACATGTTGAAAATGTCCTGCTCATATTGATCATCAATAAATATTTGCTGACTGTTGAATAAATGAACAAATCTATTGTCAGGCAGTTATATTGCTAAAATATATTTCTATATTTTTGTGTGTATGAATAAACAATATAATGATGATGAAATTATATCAACATAAACATTAAGTAGTAAGATATTGTGTGCAAAATTAGTATATTGCAATATGACTTGCTGCACCCACTAGCTTTCATGTTTATGTGTACATGCAATAGCGTATCTTTAAGAAACGTGGGTATTCACTACATGGTGGGTCGACTCAGTGCAGATAAACCAAGCACTCAGGGCTGGAGATGTAAGGTCAAGATTCAGACCTCTTAGCTCCAGTATTGATAACTATCCTCATGTCTTAAACACACCCTTTACTAATTTGGGCTTCCTAACATTTAGCAGAGTGCCCAGCATCAGACATTTTTTTTTTTTTGAATGAATAAGTGAATGACTTAATCCACAATTGTTTCTTCTAAAATTGAAGACCGCAAGTGTAAATGATCTCAATGCTCTTTCCAACCTTGAAGATTATATTTTCTCCAAAAACTTTTTTTTGTTATTGGTAAGAAAACATACTAAGTTGGTATCATAATATTGAAGGTTATTCCAGTGAAGATATTGTATGATCACAGTTCCTGCAGTATTCTGGTTCCACGTTTTGCTCCAATTCTGCCCATTTAGAAAGACCCTTTACTCAATAGAATAGGGCTGTCGAACCAGATAGACATGCATTAAAAGCCCACTTTTATCACTGCCTAATCATAAGACCACCCTGAGTATCACTTTCCTCAATTGCAAATAACATAACTGAGTTCTTCTTCAAAGGGTCATTGTGGAAATTAAATAAGATAATATATGTAAAGTACTCAGTCCATGTTTGACATGCAGTAAATGCTAAATATATGTTAGACTCTCTCTTCCTGTTTTCCAGATCCCTAATTTTTGCTCCCCAGTTTTATTAAGATATAATTGACACATAGCACTGTTTAAGTTGTATAGCATAATGTTTTTAATTAACATATATTGTGAAATGATTACCCCAATGCACTCAGTTCACATCCATTATCTTCTATAGATTTTTTTCCTTGTAATGAGAACTTTAGGATCTAATTTCTTAACAGACTTTAAATATACCCCACAGTAGTGCTAACTATAGTCATGATGTTGTGTTACATTCCCAGTACTTCTTTGTCTTGTAACTGGAAGTTTGTGTCTTTTGACCACATTCCTGCAATTCATCCTAATTCACCTTTGTAAATTAGTTATTTCTTTTAAAAATTTATTTTTAATAATTTTATTGAAAATGAAGTATCTCTATTGAAAACCTGAAACATGTCCTTAAATTACTGAAGGCACATTTACGATAATTAATTATAATAAAGCAAAGCTTAATCAGTTCTAATTACATCCCACATTATTTGAAACACTCATTATGATTCTCTCACATGCCTTTTTTACATAATTGCCCTATTTGTTTCACCTTAATCATTCAGACTAAAAAACATGTCAGCTCATGCATTGATTCAATCCAATTTATTTCTGAAGTACAACAAATTGGAAGCAACAATAGTCACTTTTCTTAAGTGCTAACAGTACAGTACCTGACTCATAGACAATGACTTGCTGATTTTGTCATTATATTTGAACTGAAGAAACTGCCAATAATATTTTGCACAGTTGGGAAGCTACTTGCATATTCACTCACAGCTTTCTGAATTCCAGTATAATGCTATTTTTCGTGGATTTTTTTGGCTTCATATATTGAATGGTTATTAAATTTTGTACCTGTTATCCCAAATTTGACAATCAATATTTCTTCAGTATTCTAAGTACGTTTAAGATCACCCTTGTGCAATTTCTGAGTACACTAAAATGGCTATGAAATAAAGGAGAGGATTTAATATATAATCTTTTATAAGAATATAGTAAGGCCGGATGATTTTAAATTAGTAATTGTATGGTTTCTTATACCCTTTAACACTGACAAGAGTGAGCACATGGGCAAGGATGTATAATTTATGAAGCATCTGACTACATATTACCCTATATGATTTGTACCTCACCCCTGAGGTAGACAGTATTCCATTTTATACATAAAGAAAACTGACTCCCGGAAATTGACAACCTGGATTATGTATCTTATAAATGAACGAATTGTGACTAGAGTTCATGTCTTCAACTCCACATAGTATCATGCTTAAATCATGCAATATTATCTCTGTCCATCTCAGGAGGGTTGAAATAGATGGTATTAACTTGCATCAGTAGCCTTCCATTAAAAAGAAAAAAGAAAAAAAAGGACCCTGTCAAAGCTATTGAATTGTCATCATATGTTAAAACAGAAAAAATTATTATGTACAAATCATAATAATACTGCCCTACATGAAGAGTACAACTATGTCATAAAAAGTACATTAAACTAATCAAGCAAAATCTAGAATCTTATAAGATTGATTTTGGAGGGGAAATCTCCAATTTTAAAGATTAAGTTGCACAGTATTTTGACATTGTCTTTCTACTGCTCACTGTCCTCTTACAGCTGCTTGCTTTAACTATTACTCACTTCAAAATGCCAATCCTCAGGAATATGCTGGTCTCTGCACACTTTAATTAAAAGGACACATAGGACAGAAGCTGAGTTTGAGTTTTGCCGGCAGACACACTTGTGTTCCTGACTCTGGTATTTACTAGCAAAATGATCTTAGGTAACTGTCTTGAGTTCTTCAAGCCTCATTTTCATCTTCTATAAAAAAAAAGCAATAAGTTAATATTTAAGGTTTCTGTTAAAAACCAAAGAAAATCTCTACCTATTTTTAGCAGATAGGTTTTAGGTGCTTACAAAATCCCCTGGGTGAGCAAAGCCAGCTATAGGTTATAAAATTTGATTTATATAAGATTAATAAATTCTAGAGTTCTACTATACAACATACTGCCTGTAGTTAGTAATACTGTATCCTGCACTTAAAAATTTGTTAAGAGGGTATATCTTGTGTTAAGAATTCTCATCACAAAAGAAACCAGTAAAAAAAAAAAAAACAGTGGGATATAAGGAAATTTTGGAGGTGATGGATATATCTATTAGTTTGATTGTCATGATAGTTTCATAGGTGCATGCATCAACTTGTATGCATTATATGTAGGACATTTTTTGTGTCAATTATACCTTAACAAGGCTGGTTTTTTTAAGGTTGATTGGTTTAAATAATTCAGCACATTCCATTTCTTTGGTTACAGTAAAGAATGGCTCAGATGTGGACTAAGTTAGTTCAAGCTAAATGTTAAGGATCTTGGTTGAGATACTGAGGCAGACATGCTCTTTTTTCATCTAGTTATGTCCTCTGTTGAGTCTATTTTTTTCCAAAACTGCTTATACAGGATTTAGTATAAGAGAAAGAAAAAAAAAACTTATTTATCAATCCAAGCATGATCAAAATTAATGCATTATCTTTAACTAAGATTACAGATTACAGACTATAAAAGGAAAGGACCTTTTTTTTTTTTTTTTAACAAAGCAGTACTTTTCTTTTTTCCTCTCTATAAGTTAGTTCGCCTTTGCTCCGAACCTGCTCTGCTTGTACGACCTCATCAAAAGCCAGAGGAAGTGGCCAATACACTCCAACCCCATGAATTATGTCACAATCTCTTAATACTACATACTTAAAAGGCATAGTGTATGTCCTAACGCAAAAGGCAAAAATGTAACTAATTACACAAACACATAAAGAGTATTATCAATTTTCTACTCTGAGATAAATTCTAATAGTTCTCTACCCTGTTTCCTGCAAAGTTAACCTCTCTCATTCTGATGACATTCTATATAAATTAGGACCCTTATGTTTGCATATAATATAAGACACATCTGCTACATATCCAGTGCCCGCTTTAATACCCATCATCCATTTAACCCATTTCCCTGCCCACCTTCCCTCCAGTAACCCTCATTTTGTTCTCTATAGTTAAGAGTCTGTTTTTTGGTTTGCCTCTCTTTTTTCCCCCTACGTTCATCTGTTTTGTTTCTTAAATTCCACCTATGAATGAAACAATCTGGTATTTATCTTCCTCTGATTGACTTATTTCACTTAGCATAATACATTCTAGCTCCATTCACATCATTGCAAAGATTTCATAGATTCCATTCTTTGTCATGGCTGAGTAATATTCCTGTGTGTGTGTGTGTGTGTGTGTGTGTGTGTGTGTGTGTACCACTTCTTTATCCATTCATCAGTTGATGCAGTTAATGGACATTGGACATTTAGGCTCTTTCTATTGTTTGGTTATTGTTGATAATGATTCTATAAATATCAGGGTGCATGTGTCCCTTCAAATCAGTGTTTTTTTATCTTTTGGGTAAATACCTAGTAGTATAATTGTGGATCATAGGGTAGTTCTATTTTCAACCTTTTGAGAAACCTCCATACTGTTTTCCAAAGTGGCTGTACCAGTTTGTATTCACACCCAGTAGTACAAAAGTGCTTCCCTTTCTCCACATCCTCACCAATACCTGTTGTTTATTGTAGCCATTCTGACAGATGTGAGATGATATCTCATTGTAGCTTTGATTTGTATTTCCCTGCTGATGAGTGATGTTCAGCAACATTTTATGTGTCTGGTAGTCATCTGTATGTCTTCTTTGGAAAAATGTCTATCCATGTCTTCTACCTATTTCTTACTGGATTATTTGTTTTTTGGGTATTGAGTTTGATAGGTTCTTTATAGGTTTGGATGCTAACCCTTTATCTGATATGTCATTTGCAAATGTCTTCTCCCATTCCAAAGATTGCCTTATAATTCTGTAGATTTTTTTCCTTCACTGTGCAGAAGATTTTTCTCTTGGTGAAGTCTCAATACTTCATTGTTTCCTTTGTTTTCCTTGCCTAGGTGTTCTCCTCTAGGATTTTGATGGTTTCTTGTTTCACATTTAGGTCTTTTAACCATTTTTACTTTATTTATGTTGTGTTATGTAAGCAAGTGTCCAGTTGCATTCTTTTGCATGTTGATGTCCAGTTTTTCCAACAGCATGTGTTGAAAAGACTGTCTCTTTTCCATTGGATATTCTTTCCTGCTGTGTCAAAGGTTAGTTGGCCATATAGTTGTGGGTTCGTTTCGGGGTTTTCCATTCTGTTCCATTGATCTATGTGTCTGTTTTTGTGCCAGTACCATATTGTCTTCAGCACTAGAGCTTTATTATATAACTTGAAGTCCAGAATTATGATGCCTCCAGCTTTGCTTTGCTTTTTCAAGATTGTGTTCGCTATTCAGGGTCTTTTGTGGTTCCATACAAATTTTAGGATTATTTGTTCTAGCTCTGTAAAAAATGCTGGTGGCATTTTGATAGAGATTTCATTAAATGTATAAATTGCTTTGGGTAGTATAGACATCTTAGTAATATTTGTTCTTCCAATCCAAAATATGGAATGTTTTTCCATTTTTTGTGCCATCTTCAATTTCTTTTAAAAGTGTTCTGTAGTTTTCAGAGTATAGGTCTTTTACCTCCTTTGTTAGGTTTATTCCTAGGTATCTTATAGGTTTTGATGCAATTGTAAATGGAATAGTTCCGGGATTTTGCTTTCTGCTGCTTCCTTATTGATGTATAGCAATGCAACAGATTTATATATGTTGATTTTGTATCCTACTACTTTATTGAATTTACATCTCAGTTCTACCAATTTTTGGTGGAAACTTCCAGGTTTCTTTTTTTTTTTTTTTTTTTTTTTTTCAGTTTATTTATTTGTTTTGAGAGAGAGAGAAAACACAAGTCATGGAGGGACAAAGAGAGAGAGCAAGAGAAAGAATCCCAAACAAACTCCATGCTGTCAGCACAGAACTTGACATGGGGCTTGAACCCATGAGCCATGAGGTCATGACTGAGGCAAAGTCAGACACTTAATGAACTGAGCCGCCCAGGTGTCCTTTGGCTTTACATCTAGAGTATCATGTCATTTGCAAAAATGAAAGTTTCACTTTTTCCTTGCCACTTCAGATACTTCCTTGTTTCATTATTCTGTTCTACTGCTTTTTTTCTTTGTTTCCATAGCATTTACTTCTGCTTCCCTTCTTCTGCTGGCTTTAAGTTTTCTTTTTTCTTTTTTTTTGTCTAGCTCCTTTAGGTGTAAGGTTCTGTGATATATTTGAGATTTTTCTTGCTTCTTGATGTAGGCCTCTCTTGCTGTATACTTCACTCTTGTGCCTGCTTTTATTGCATGCACCCAAAAGTGCATCATAGGTGTTTTTCAGATCACTGTTTTCACACTGTCTGTATCTGGGCTGCTTGCATGCCTGGAGCAGCGTAGTGCACTTTGGACTCTATCCCAACCAGGCCAACTGAGTTTGAAAACTCCAAACTTTAGGGACCCGGTGTGGCAGAGACCTGCACCAGTCTTCTGGGGGAGGGTTTCAGTGTGCTGGGCTTGATGCAGGTTTGACCTAGCAAGGCAGTTGCACCAGAACACAGGAGGGTGGAGTCTGCGACAAAGTACATAAAGGAGCCAGGGTCCAGGTTAGCCACCCTCAGAGGTGTCTGTGTACCTGTGCTGAGGGGCAGGGGAGAAAAATGGTGCCTGCTTGTTCTTTTGTTCCTGGAGAGGCAATGCCACCACTCTCAGATGTGCTTCAAGAAGAGGAAACTGTCTCTACTAGTACACCTTATGCCATCCTCAGATCACACTGTCTGCCCCCCCGCAGTTACCTACCTTCTTTCACCATAAGACCACTGCAGCATTCACCTGGCTCAACACCACTTACAATTTGGACCTCTAAAACTCTAGTGTTTGAGCCCTGCTCATTGCAAAAACTCATGAAAATCAGTTCCTCTTGTTTTCCCAGTCAATGACTTTGGGAAAGTGTTTTCTTTGTCCAATCCCCTGTGTGCTCCTCTCTCTGTCTCTGCCTGTCTGTCTGTCTGTCTCTCTCTCTCTCTCCTTTCTGCAATCAGGACCCACTCTCCTCCACAGCATCCACTATGAGTTTCTCCTCCAAACCACGTCTCCACACTTCCTACCTTTATTCATGTGGCCTCTTCTCTCTCTCTAGTTGTTCAATTTGTTCTTTCAGTCTTTAGATTGATTTCTTGTGTGTTCAGAATGATTTGATATTTATCTAGCTATGTCCAAGGAAGAAGGCAAGCCTAGGGTCCTCCTGCTGCTCTGCCACCTTAGCTCCTCTATCAGCAAGAAAAAAAAGTTTTTCAAACAGTAATCCAAGAAGTTAAAACTGGGAATTCAACGTATAAAGAGATGTAGGTTGGAAGAAAGAAGTGGCTACAAGGTAAACATTTGGAAAGAGACAGGGGATAAAGATGAAGCAGGAAATGGACAAGTGTCCATGTTAGAGGAATAATTCTAATAATGCTTCCATTTGATGTGACTATGAGATGAGAAATGGAGATGATATATATATACTCAGCCAAAAAATGAGAAATCAAGAATCAGAGAAGATAGACAAGTTACTGGAAGATATGGTTTCATGGGCCAGGAATTATGTGATTGGATATAATTTTGTTGGTTGGTATTTCTGGACCAGAGAAAGTTTTCATAGAGCAAGTACCATCAAGAAAAAAATATATGCCACTGGCTACCTCAGGCAATGACTGAAAATGTACTTGTTAACACAAACCCAAATCTGCTAGTCAAGAGATCTGCATCTGAAGGAGTTAATCCCGTCAGTATCATCCATTGGTTATAAGTAAAGATCAGACTGATGGGGTCACTCTGGTAGGGTTCTTCACTTAGTAGTTTTTGATCAGGCAAAAATTGCTTAATCACCGAGAGCCTCATATCTTCAATCATGAGATGGCTGTAACTGTACCAATCTTATCAGTTTAATTTGGAATTTATATAACACAAAGCATGTAAAGGACTGACATAGAAGGAGCTCCTTTCTCATAGCAAATGCTCAATTAATGATTGATATTAGTTGTTGAGTGACCCAATCAGTGGAAGCTATTGGCACAGGTGGTGAAAGAATTCACCCAAGGCATAACAAAGGAAATAGTTTATTGAACATATGGCAAGAGAGCGATGGGCAGGACAGCAAGGGAGAGACTGCCTGCCAAGAGGCAGTGGTGGGGGCCTGAAGTTAAGTGGGGAATGTGAGGAGGTATGGAAACCTATGGAATTTTCTTTCTTTGGTACCTGTGCCCAGGTGTAAGTAACCCATTGGTCAGCTAGGTCATATGGATGTTTTGAGGTGGGTCACCTAATAGGTCTGTTTGTATTCAGCCTGGTGGCCACTCTGAAAACTTTTACCTTAATCAGGTTTCCATTACTCAAGTTGGTTGCTTAAAAGTGGCCTTTACACTTGTATTATTTTCAAATGTAAAGGACTTTTTTCCCCCTGGTAATAATTCCTTACACTAAATACAGTCTCACCCTGAAGCTGGCAAATCCTTCTTGAGCTAATAAGCTCATGAGCAGATTCAAGATACTGATATAAAGCTGTTGCATGTTCACCAGGGGTAGTGGTGAGAGCTCTCCTAATGAATGCCTTCTTAAGTCTACAGCTATAGGAAGGCTTAGCTTCAGTACTCTGACTTTGGAAGAGCTTCCTAATAGTGTCCCTGGGACCCATTTGCATTTCCATTATCACTGGTAATCCCTTTTAGGGCTTTCTCAGGATCTTTGAGTTCTGTGTGTGTGTGTGTGTGTGTGTGTGTGTGTGTTTATGCCTGTGACTAATGCCCCAAGAGGGCCCCTCCAGTTATATATGTATTTGAGGATCTGGTAAGATACTTAAAAGGCACTTAACAACTAGTGCTATGGGACCAATAAGCCCCAAGAAGCAAGCCAAGTGAGGAACTCCCCAAACGGCAGGGAAAGTGGCTGTCTCATCTATCTAAATCCAAGTGATGTGCTTTAGCTTCTTGGAATCTGAGCCTCCCTCCTTAGATAGCACTGCTGATGGCAACACATGGGAGCAAGGATTTCTGATGATCGTATTTAACTATGTCTTGGAGCGGCCAGCATAATACCACTTCTTCTATCCATCTGGGGAAACAGAGCATGGAGTTCTCTGTTCTACTCACTACAAAGAATTTTCCAGGAGAACTTTAAACTTCAACTTAGAATTTTGAAAGAAAATATTCATCAAGAGAAATTCCCAAAGTATTCAATGAAGTTATTTACTAGTCTGTAGTCTTACCTCCTAGCAAGAATTTCTGGAACACATAGTATTGTCAGGTTAATGAAGACTTCCTTAATTCTTATTTCTGGTAGTAAGCTATATGGATGTAGGAGTAGCTACCTTTAAATATTACTACTGTTTCTCAGTACAAAATACAAAATACTGATAAGAACATGACATATTGTGAAGGTTCTTACCATCATCCAACCCATAATTTGAAATGGAACTATCCAGGATCTCTCTGAGCTCTTTCTTGTGGGCAAGCTGTCAACTGTGTACCCACAGTCCTGGGATGAATTGCATTGTTCCAACACTGGGGTGAGCCAATGACTTAGGCCTATGACATAAGAACCTGTGAGTTTTAACTAGACACCTAGAGATTTGTGCTTTCACGCAATAGATAAACAAATGCTCTTATTAAAATTCGCTTAACCCCATGTTAGCACAATTTCCTTCTCATGTCGAACATACCAATTTCAAGCCTATAAATATAAGAAATGAAAAGATTTATATTCTCAGGACATCAAAACTCAGCCAACTAGACATAAAGTAATGTAAATGAAGCTGTTGAATCTGTCATTTGGTGGAGGAGAAGCATCAGTGTGTTCACTCTCTTCGCATTGTGTGATATCTAAGCTCTACATTTATGATGCAAATGCTAGTAGGCAAAGTGCAACGGAAATCAATATGATTTTGCTTAGTATTCATTCAACAGATGCCATCTGTACAATATTCTTTGGGATGGTGTTTAACAGAACTATGGAAAGTAATGACTGTTCGAATATAAATGACACTTTTGATTTTTACTGAAAAGCTACCCTAAGCACCAAAGAAGTGCCAGCTATACCAGTTCTGAAGAAAGTTCTATATATTTATAGCATAAAAGGCATGAAGACACTCACTGACCCATGCATGCTCACAAGAAGAATGATCTACCATTGTTGTACCATAGAGAACTGTCAGTTTCAGGGACTTCCATAATACTGCCCAAGGACATGACAGTTTTAAAAAGAATATTTTATATGATTTTTTAGATGAGCCACCAAGCCATTCTTATTTTTAATACATTAACTCATGTACAGCTTCACTGTTACTAATACCTTGCCACTAGTGATATGCTAGGACTTCTCATTTCTGTGCATTAAAAAAAGGCAAAACCAATAAAAAAAAAAAATAACAATAGGAACTGCTACCAAGTCATTGACTGCTCACACTGACAACTCTGCTGTTATTTTAGGTTTATTTCATGAAATCATAGAAAAGCACAGCTTCGGATCTGGACCTTAAATTCAATATTATAATCACACATGTCCTCTATACAGAGCTTCTACTGACACAAAAGAATAAAAGGGATCAGCAGCCCTGAGAAAGGATTATACAGGACAGCAGGGAGTCTCCCAGCAAAGATTGCCTTTTAGAGGAGTTCAGCAGATGACAGAAATAACCTCTCCGGTACCCTGAATGTGTTCAATCATTGGCCAGGAGCAGCCCAAAAGAGCACGTGGCCCCAGCATGAGCAAGTAAATCTCCAGGTGCCTCAACTGCAGACTGTGAGCCAACAGACTCTTTGAAATGCGTTCTCTTGATGAGGGGATTGAACACTATGTCCTCAGGGCCACCACAATAATATTGGAATCCTCATAACAATCTTTTTTTGATGTTTATTTATTTATTTTTAGAGAGGAGGGAAGGGACAGAGATAGGGAGAGAATCCCAAGCAGTGAATAGTGCAGAGCGTGACACGGGGCTCGATTCCACAAATCATGAGATCATGACCTGAGCTGAAATTAAGAGTCGGATGCTCAACTGACTGAGTCACCCAGGCACGCCTCTCATAACACCCTATTAGTTTAGTTATCTACTAATTTCTTTTTATTTTTATGTTGTAATGTTGTATAGAAATTTCCTTTACTCACTGACTTTCTAGGACAGAAATAATTGAACATATAATTTTTTTCTACTTTCAAAATGAGTCATGAACATGAGTGACCTATACAGTCCCTCTGGTCAAACTGGACTAGTCTTTTGTCTTTGTTGTTGTTGTTGTTATTGTTATTATTACTTTCCCTTCCTACCAGACTGCCTATAACATAATTTGTACATAAGTAATACACAAGATCCAAATGAATGATTCTTAAAATGTGTACAGTAATGAGCACTGACAAATCATTTTCTCATGGCTTGGTTTTAAAATCAGGTACAAAAGAGCATAGAAGATCGGAAATGAAATCTGGGACTTGGCAGCCTGTAGGGGAAAAACTCCTGTCTACATTTTAGGGGCTTAAAGACTCAAGTACATTTTAAAATATTCTCAGAGTTGATTGAATAGCAAAAAAAAGAAAAAAAGAAAAAGAAAAAAAAAAGAAAAGAAAAGATTTCCACATGTCTACAACTTGCTGAAGCTCCAGGCTTTTTAATAGCAAGGATGTCAAAGGGAAAGTTTAAGATGCTAGAAGCATATTAGATAAAACCCAGTGGATAGGTTTGCATTATATCCAAGATAGGCATGCTGGAGATTAAATGGGTTGACACATTTAAGCGCTGTGCTATTTACAGCTCTGTAACTAATATAAAATGTTATAAAGAGTTCATTGGTTTGGAGTGTGAATTTGCTTAAAAACCACAGCCCATCTCTGGAGCTGCTTTGCACTTGTTCAATGTTGTCATGCCAGGAATTGCTTCTCTGTATTCATGGGAACTTGAATTCCATGTTGCCATTTGAAATCCAGCTGCGGTCTGAAAGCATCTCAATTCAGTGAATGCAAGTGAACTCCTTGAATTGCTTTAACTTTCTAATGCATTCACCTTTTAGCTCAATGGATTAGAAAGCAGATTTAACCCCTTTGAATATGTTTTTTAGTGAATGCTGTGTTGAATGGTGAAGGCACATATATGTAAGCCTACCAGGGAGCAGCCATTAAAGAATCACAAGTTAGGGAATTCACTCACATTGATCATTGCTTTCTTCTTTATATATGCAGAGTGATACATATTTTATTTCATGTTTTATCTGTTGGTCATTATCAGGGTGCTTGGATTTTGGCACCTTTAAACAAACAAAAAAAGGTATTAATGTGGTTGTAAGTTGCCAGTTAAAAGGGCAGATGTTACTATTTCTCAAGATTATAAGAAAGTAAAATTCCATAAATATACAAAATAAATTATTTTAAATGCTAAAATTTTTAAGTGTGTTTTGGAGCTTAGAGTTTTTACATGCATTGTTTCATTCTTTCTTTCCTTCTTTCCTCCTTCCTTTCTTTGCTGAATATCTACATATACTAGGATTATGATAATGCCTCCCTTCTCTCACTTAAACTCCATACCACCCCCCAATGATTTGGCTTAAAGAAATCATTTTCAGATATTTTATAAGAATAATCCATTTTAAAGTAATTTCTAACTTGTGTGTCTAAATGATTAGTTGAATTTGTAGTAAAGAAGCAGGTGTTAGGGCTTCGATTTTTTTTACGTGTTCCTCTTCTGTCATTTTATTCATCTATAACTCTAAGTCTCCTCTATGAAACCTCTCTAAGGGTCTGAGTAACTCCTTTTGACAACCATCACGTTAAGGCATTTATTACTTATGTATACATTTACTTATCATGTATGTATATTAACTAGAAAAAATAGAATATTGAACATTAACACAGTGTCACTTCTTGAATCAGATTGGCTTTGGAAAACCAGACTAAACCCAACTAAAACCAGTTTAATTTAAATGTGAAAGGAAAGAGCTGCAACCTGGTGCATTAGTTTTTCAAGGCTATAAAACACATTTCCATAGCCTTTGTGATTTAAAACGACACATATCTATTAGCTCATATCTTCATGAATCAGGATTCTGGAATGGCTTTGGGGAGTCTTCTGCTTAAGGCTCCACTGATTACAGTCAAAATGTAGCAGGGTTATGATTGCATCTGAGGTTCTGGATCCTGCTCCAAGATCATGTGCTTGTTGGCAGAATTTAGTTGCTTGTGGTTGTAAGACTGAGGCCCTCAGCATCCAGATCCCCTACTGGCTTGCTACATGATGCTGTGCATGGGCAATTCACACCATGGTGGCTTGCTTCTTTGAGAGCCACTAGGATTGTCTCTTACTCTAGTCTGGAAGAAGGGAGTTTTTTTATAACATAATGAGATCAAGGGAATGACATCTCACCATCATCACCTTTTCCAGATAATGTAACTCAGTCAATGGAATTAGATCTCGTCCCTTTGCTATATTCTGTTGACTAGAAGCAAGATCATGGGGGCCATCTCAGAATGCTACTTACTGTAGCTGGTCTGCAATCTAACAGATTTTAGACTCCCAAGGAGTGTTTAGGCTATCTATAGTAAAATGCGAGAACCAGAACAAAAACTTATTTCCTTTATACCCTCTGTCTATGGTTTATCCTGAGGTTTTTCATTTTCATTTGTATAGCTTTATTTCCCATTTAAAAAGTAATTCCCATACCTTTCCAATCTTGCTGTTCATATCATTCCTATGATGGAATAAGGATGTTGTGATTCCCATTTTTACTGTGTAAGATACTGAGCTTCAGAGAGGTTATTTTTTTTTTAATTTTTTTTTCAACATTTATTTATTTTTGGGACAGAGAGAGACAGAGCATGAACGGGGGAGGGGCAGAGAGAGAGGGAGACACAGCATCGGAAACAGGCTCCAGGCTCTGAGCCATCAGCCCAGAGCCTGACGCGGGGCTCGAACTCACGGACCGTGAGATCGTGACCTGGCTGAAGTCGGACGCTCAACCGACTGCGCCACCCAGGCGCCCCTGAGAGGTTATTAACAAACTCAAATTCTCTTAGGTAATAAGAAGGTAGAGCTGGGAACTGTTTCAGATATCCTGGCTTCTGTTTGTAATGTGATATCACATATCACAAGCATCATATCTCTATAAAGCTTGCCTTACTAGGTATCTTACAGTAGCTATAAGGATTACTTTAGCATCCCCTAATTCCACATATAAGAAACTGATTGCAGAATTATATGGTATGCACAACAGGCAAGTTGGACTAGATGTCAACAAATACACAGAGACATAAAAGTATTTTTGATAGATATTTTCTGACAATAAGGATATTGTGAAGCCACTGTCATATTTCCTTCCATCTCTGAAGCTAATATAAAGATTTTTCTTTAGGTGACATATAGAGACACCAATCCAGATACTGATGTACTAAAAAAATTTCTAACAAGATCCCTGTTTTTAGTATTTGTTTTCAGGATCTATTCACTAGAGCCATGATATAAATCTCAGTAATATTACTGAGCTTCAGATTTCCATTAGTAAAATACACCAAGTTGGTCATGGTATATCTTTATTACTATTCTGGGTCAATATGCCCCTTATGACTAAGTGTAAGAGTGCTAGAAAAAGTTGGTTGAAAAATAAATACGTCTTTAAAATAAAATCCAAAGTGGACCTAAATTTCAAAGCTGATCAGACCAAGTATTAGAAGGCAAAGGTAAATTAGAATTTTTTTAAACATTTTTTATTTTATTTTTGAGACAGAGCATGAACAGGGGAGGGGCAGAGAGAGAGGGAGACACAGAATCTGAAATGGGCTCCAGGCTCTGAGCTGTCAGCACAGAGCCCGATGCGGGGCTTGAACTCACAGACCGTGAGATCATGACCTGAGCCGAAGTCGGCCGCTTAACCAACTTAGCCACCCAGGCCACCCAAATTAGAATTTTTAAAAAAGCATAGAATAACATATAAACTTGTCAAATCACTATATTACACACCTAAAACTAATGTTGCATTGTGTGTCAACTATATTTCAATAAGAAAAAAAATGTAAGGTGAATTACAATGCAAAAGTCAGAAGAAAGAAAATTAGAATTATTGTCAGCTGGAACTGTGTCCTCGTATCACCAATCCTACTCCCAGCCTGAGCAGAAGAGTGCTCTGGTATGCTGAGCTTCATCTTAAGGCCCAAATCAAAGGGCAAAGAAACTTTCTCAAGCCATATTCCCCATATTCCTAACTCAGTATCTCTTTACACTATGAGCAACCATGTGGTTGGAAAGAAGAATGAGAGCCAATCAGAGCATGGGTAGAAAAAGAAAGAGAAAAGACCTTCCATGCCCTGACCTTTAATTTCTGAGTGATCCTGGTCTCTAGTAAGAAAGCCAAGTAATTGTGATTGAATATTACCAATTGGACTAACTCTCAAAGAAGCAAAGTTTGGGAGTATAAGGCAAGCTCAAAGAGGGGCTGAAGAGTCTTCCTTCTTTCCAGCATAAAAACATTTCTTGTAATACCATTATAGCAAACATATCAAAATCTGTAGAACACTAGAATCAATAGAGATATTGAAAGGAAACTTTGATGAAAAGCATTTTGTTCCTAGATGGGTCTAGAAATGCAGATTGAAACAATAATAAACAAATATAATTGCTTTACAATTTCTATTTGTAAAATACAAATGCTATTGTGTATTTGTGAATATCTACGTGAAATCAACTTTTTTGGCTATGGACTTTATTGAAGAACCATATTAATAGCTCATTAAATATCTGTGTCAGTTAGGTAGCCTGAGAAGTGGGGGCTGAGGCACGGTTATTAGCCTTACAAGAGTTTTACTGGGAAGGTGTTGTTTTGCAACTTCCTAGGGAGCTTCTGGGTATAATCTGAAACTGGCCCCTATATGTGTAGGGCAGGGAGAGACCAAAGAAAGAGGCAGACCACTCCAGATTAGTAGGTGGCAGCTTTAATAAACAAAGTGACTTATTTGTAAGGTTTGTCTTAAGAGACTGCAAGACTAGTAAATTTCCATATTCACCCACCAGATTATAAAAGTTGAGATAGAGGCTCTAACTGGGTTCAGTCACATATAACATCCAGAGATTCTCAACACTGTATTTCTACCTTAAAATTATATTCTTGGACAGCTTTTGGGAATAGGGAAAGCAGGTAGAGTACATATTCCAAGGACAAGGAAGGGGTTAGAGAGCTTCCAATCGCCTGGGTCCAGCTTGTGTGTCAACCAGTGGTCATGTTTTCTTGATGGCCTTTCCCACCAGGAGGCAATGCTTACGAAAGGGGGAAAGGTTGAGATAGTAAGACCGGGCAGAGAGAGTGTCAGATGGCAATGAAGACGTGAATCTTCACCAAACCACAGGCAGCTCTGGATTAAATAAATAAATAAATAAATAAATAAATAATAAAATTTAAAAAATAAAAAAATAAAAAGGTTGATCCAAGAACCCTATGTTGAGGACGAATGCATTGTCCTGGTGCCTCTAGCCTTCTCGGTAATTGGCTTGGAGTTGGGGGGGGTCCAGAAAGAGCATGGTATAACTTGAAAGCTGAGGCAATTGTGAAGGCATTAATACCAGGAGGCTGTCAGCCCACTGTCCTCCTTCCCACTGAACAGTGGATACTATATGACAGGAGATCCAAGTGGTATATCTCCAAGGCTGCTGCAACTGGTGTTTTAAGGAATTCAGATTAGAAAATTCTGACAATGACATATTCAATATGAATAGGTCCAATCAATCATTTAAACAAACTTAATTGTGTGTATGAATGAGTGTGTGTTTTCTTTTTCTCTTGTTAAAGCAGCAGTAGAAGCTGTCAGTGGAAACAAAAAATAAAGATTGACTTAATTGTCAGTGAGCACCTGCCACATTCATCTCAGACCTAGAAGGGGTCTCAGGATACTATGGTGCTTGGTTTCTTGCTTTCATGAAGATAAGGCATTAGGATCCCTCTTACATGGAGCAGTGGGGGAGGACTAGAAGGCTTAAATTAATATGAAATATCTGGGATAACACACATTATATAAAATACAACCGAGGAAGGGATCTTTCTGCAAATCTGCTCAAACTCCCACAGACTTTTTTTTTTTTTTTCAACGTTTATTTATTTTTGGGACAGAGAGAGACAGAGCATGAACGGGGGAGGGGCAGAGAGACAGGGAGACACAGAATCGGAAACAGGCTCCAGGCTCTGAGCCATCAGCCCGAGCCCGACGCGGGGCTCGAACTCCCGGACCGCGAGATCGTGACCTGGCTGAAGTCGGACGCTTAACAGACTGCGCCACCCAGGCGCCCCTCCCACAGACTTTTAAGTGTGTGCCTTGATTACAAATAAGAAATTTGTTATATTTTAGGTGTAGCTCAGGACAAATCTATATCACATTGGTTTCTGGGTTGAAGAAGATGGATGGGTTTTTTTACTCAATCTTGCCCTTAGTTTACAGAGTTTTATTTGCAATGACCTGTGAGTCACTCCTGGCTTGGCCCTGGGGTCAAATGGAAATACCAAGTGTAAAATGCAATTATTTAAGAGAAGTTGGCCACATTTTATGATGGTTTGATAAGAATTTGGCTTTGATTTTTAACATGACCCTCATATACCCAGGGAAAATAAATCAAGCAATGTTGTTTATGTTTACTATGCTCAATACTCTGTTTTAATTATGAGTATAGCACAGCCTAAAAGTCTTCTATTTTCTCTAATGAAATATATAGAAACATGGATTGATAAGATTTTTTAAAAATTTTTCTTAATGTTTACTTATTTTTGAGAGAGAGAGACAGAAAGAGATATAGCATATGCAGGGAAGGACAGAGAGTTAGAGAGGGAGACACAGAATCTGAAGCCAGCTCCAGGCTCTGAGCTGTCAGCACAGAGCCCAACGCAGGGCTCAAACCCATGAACTGTGAGATCATGACCTGAGCGGAAGTCAAATACTTAACCTACCAAGCCACCCAGGTGTCCCACGGATTGATAAGATTTTTAAAAATGATTGGGCAGGAGAAATGTGATCATTTGATGATGTTCCAAATTAAAATACAAATTCCAATAAAATTTTCTTTATAAAAACAGACAGTGGGCCAGATTTGGCCTGCAGATCACAGTTGGCTGACCCTTATGGGAGAGTAACTGTATAGTTGTTTGGAAACATGGAAGCCATGCATCTAAACCTTTCTGGCCTCTGAAAGCTGATCCTGATACTTACCCATAGGCTCACTTTTTCCAGAGGGTAGCATGGCTGTGATCTGACAAGATCTAAAGGTCACTTTTCAGCTACTGAAACAAGATCTTTTGATTTGTAGAAAGGATAGATCAAAAGTTCCAGAGGAGATCAGTTGGGGGTATCCACTTTTTGCTTTGATTTTTCTTTCCTTGTACTGATCCCCACAATCCTGCTATCCCTATCCTTGCAGAGAATAAAAATTGTATGATATTCAAGCATATATCCTTGTCTGATACACCAAGCAGAGAGGAATGGACGTTCAGGTTTGGTCTAGTTAATTGAAATCATCGAGGCATAAAATAAGTTGTGCTTTACAGTCTGTTACTGACATCTGAGGGAAAACCTGACTTAAAATTTGCATGTGTAAAACCTGGAAATCCATAATGGATCCTTAAGGGTAATGGTGACTTGAGACAAATTCAGCACATCTTATATCTTCTGTATGTAAAAATGACGGAAAAGACACATTGCTCTGTGCAGGTTCACTAACATGGGGAAGCAGAATTTAGAATTCACCATCTGTGTTTCCACTAAGGGAAATTTTATTCATTTCATATACAAGCTTTCATTTCCAGCTTTGAATCACTGACGCCATAATGCTATTTCCTCATTGCATGATTCATCAGTTTCATTTAATTAAACTGAAATCATAGAGAGGTAGAATTCTGCCAAGCACTTTTTGTCTCTGAACAACCATTCTTCTCTTAAAGGCCCTGACCTGAAGTGAGAACAGAAGGCCAACCATCTCTTCCAGTTTACAATTACTTTTTGTTTCCCCTGGAAAAAGTTCCAGGTCTTTCACCAGATAAAGAGCACCTTCTAGAAACCTAAGAGCAACTCTAAAAGATGTTGTTGTCTAAGATTCAAAATCCTCCTGTTAAAAGTGTCCAGAGTAAAAAGTTACTGCTCTCACAGAACTCTGAAAGTATTGATTCTGCTTGACGTCTGTTATTCTTTTTATTGTTGAGGGAAAAAAATCACAAAAACCATTAGCACTGTATCTTTGCCTGAAATGGAGCTGACCTATTTCATGTGTATTTCCAAAATTGGCACTAATTTTGTGCATCATGAAAAGAGAGACTTTTATTCAGGTGTAAAGGTTTAGGTAATTGTGAGTTGGAACGGTTTGTTTTTTTTTCCTGACTTCCCTAATAACTTTGATGGTTGAGTGGCTATCATGTATCGAATAACTTCTATGTGACATAGTGTTTGATATTTTTCTCCAATCCTTAAATAAACCATGTGAAGGAGCATTACCTTGATTTGGACAGTAAAGGTACTGAGAACCCAAGTGTTTAGTTGTCTTGTGCAAAGATCATATAGCTAAATATCAATGTCACAGGGGCGCCTGGGTGGCGCAGTCAGTTAAGCGTCCGACTTCAGCCAGGTCACGATCTCGCAGTCCGTGGGTTCGAGCCCCGCATTGGGCTCTGGGCTGATGGCTCGGAGCCTGGAGCCTGTTTCCGATTCTGTGTATCCCTCTCTCTCTGCCCCTCCCCCGTTCATGCTCTGTCTCTCTCTGTCCCCAAAATAAATAAACGTTGAAAAAAAAAATTAAAAAAAAAATAAATAAATATCAATGTCACATTATAATCCAAGATCTGTTGGGTTTCTAAGTCCTTTGCTTATGTATGTTTTTGTCTTTCTTTGTTCCTGCTATGTCATGGTTGGTTTTCCTGATGTGGAAGACTAAAAAACCCTCTGAAATTTAACTTTTTGAATCTCTCCATCTGGGTTAGGAAAGGAAAGGAAATTGTGTTCATTTATCTTCATCTTGTCTGAACTCCCGTGTCCCTTAAATTGTGTGCTAAATAACCAACCTCTAAATGCATATTGTCTTAAAGAGTTCTCTGATTTTTGAAAACGTCTCCACAAGTACTTCTTAGTGGCTAAAAGGTCTGCTTCTATTTGTGTGTGCAAACCTTGAGCAAGTTTTATTTTCTAACACAGTTTGGAAAATCCACAGTGATTGCCCACAGAATACAACAGCAGAAATAACTGCAAAGTAATAATAAGGAGAATAACCACGTACTTAAGCTAGAAAATGATTGTATGGATCAAACATATGGCAGCATTATAGAATTGTGAAAATGTGTGCTGTGATATATGAATATGACAAGAGAATTTTAAAATGATACTGATCACCTGACTTTCCCCTATTCTCTTTTGGAGCAATGTTTAATGTGTGTATTCATACTGACTTTGTAATTATGTCCCTGGCTATGACAAATTTTCCTCCCTATGTATGGAGATTATCTGAGGCCTCGCTAATTACAACGTCCTATCATGTATCTGGAGACACACAAGTTGATGGGATCCTATCACTGGAGGGGCATACCAGCACATTACAAGTATTTTTATATGAACAGTACTGTCCTTTTGTTTTGCTTCTCTATACTTGAGTTTGAACAGAGAAAGCAACAGAACGGATTTCAAACTTGCTTAACCAATATTTTCTGACAGTAGCTTTTTAAGCTTTAGAATAAGTTATTTAGGGATGCTATGAAATCCATTTCCCCTTGAGAAATCTAAAAGCCAGACATTTCTATCAGAATATATTTGAGAAAAATCTACCAAGAGACAAAATGTTGGCTTACGGTCCTTTTTCCATTTTTGACTCATAGAATCTTCCCTCTAATAATTATTTGAATAAATGCAGCATTTCTAAGTAGCCATTTTTAAATCTCATTCCAATTTTTGTATTCAATTTTATATATCAGCTTTGTACTGGAGGCTAGGTAACGATATTGTATATTCATGCATCTCACTGGGAAGGGATTAAGTCATCTGTTGCGCCTTCTTAACTCTGTTTTGAAACAAGGTAGAATATAAACAAATACATCAATTAAAAAGCGGAGAAAAATCCTCCTTTGGTCTATATGTTTCATTGTAATTGGTGTTAGAAATGTTTCTACATGGGGAGTTCTGAAACTAATGAAGATCAGACTTTGAAGGAAACTTTGAAATACATTGCTGTTACTGATTTGTAACTATTTTGAACTGTAGTTGTATTTTCCATGCTTAGTGGCATTGCAGAATACTTTTAATTTAATGGGAAAGAAGGCAATCTCAAAAGAATCTTGGGAACATGGTTTGGCTCAAACATTTATCGCTACTATTGAGAAAACTTTCCTTTCCTATAACTTCTATAAGAAATCTAGTTTTACCAATTCAATTATTGTAATCCTTTAACTAGTAAGCAGCCACTGAAGCAAAAAATGAGGCAAAGATGAAATGATAAGAAGAAAATTCTGAATTTAAATCTCTTAACTTCAAAAAAGTTTGTTTTCAACGTTTATGAAAACTGATCTAATCTTTTCTGTTAATCATTCCAATGTAAGAAGCTAGCCAAACAATTAATAGAAAAAGTAGCCACAAGAACTGGACAGAGATATCCAGAAGGGATGCACAGAACACAAATTACACTGTTTCATATTCCAAGCCAGTTTCATGTATAATCTGATCATGGAGTTTCATGCAGACTACATGAGGAATTATTCTTGGCAGGCTTTTTCCTTTGGTCTACAAACAGTATAACCTTGATAGGCAAGGAGAGTTAAGAAAGGGCAAAAGCCTAGTACAGTCAACCTTCCAAAAGGAAGAGTTAGTTCCAAATCAATGTATTTATCCTACTTCTTATAACGCAGCACCCAGGGGAAAGATGGCTCATTTGATTCTTAGATTCTGTCCTTCAAGAACTGACCAGAGGAGAGATGGTTTACTGAGTTTCTGTTAAGATAGGAAATCAGTTAATCTCTGTCAATCTCAAGGTCAAGTAGGGCCAGGTTGATGCCCTGCTTAAATTAATTTTATCTCATTAGGCTGAGATATCATCCCAGAAACAATACCATCACCCATTCCATATCATCTGTAACTGAGCTGAGCAGCTGAATTTTCCAATCAAACACTGAACAGAAGTATGCAATGTGTAACAGCAAAACAAGGAGATGATAATGACAATGATCCAAATGTGATTCTACTCTGATCATTGCAAGGAGTCAAACTTCTTTCATTTTGAACCAATGCTCATAATGCTTTATGCCTCAAGTTAACAACCATAATTAGCAACAGCTTCCATTCTTTAAACTTTAATTCTGAACCAGGCATTGCACTGAAGTGTCCTATAAATGTGAGGGGAAAAAAGAAATCCAACAAAACGTTCACTATGTAAAGGAGTTTTCCAAATCCATCTTTGTTTATATTCATACCCCCCCATACACACACTTCACCTCCTAACAGACTCCTTTTTGATGAGAAAGCAAAAGGCAAGCTGAGAACAAAGCACAAGCTAGCACCCCACAACACCCCCATCCCCAGGTGGGTATGTATGACATTCCTCAGGCATTCCTGCCTGCCCAAGAACAAAGGAAGAGGAAAAACAAATGGTTAATTGATAGAGAGAATAGGCAGAACAGGAATCCCCATCAGTTTGCAACTGTCTTAGTGATTTATAAGAAAAAAAGCAATCTTATCAATAGACAGGCCTCCAGAAACCTATGGACTCAATTTTCCCAGGGTCCTAACATCACCGTCTCCTCCATAGGATAGAAAATCTTACATAATCAGTCAGTCCTCACAACATCAGTACAGCTCTTTCTGCCCACAGGTCCTGCCCCAGTGCTATAATAAAAACACTATTTTTGCACCAAAATCTCAAGAATTCTTTCCAGGCCTTTGGCTCCCAAACCCCACTTCAAACCACATCAGTATTATCCTTGTATTTTTGACCATGTAATCTCTTCTTCTCATCAAGCAATAGATTGAGAGAATAAGGCAGGGGAGGCAACCCAGCCTGGGGCCGATTTGGGTGTGGCCCACAGAGCTAAGAATGGGTTTTACACTTAAAGGATAATAAAAATGAAACAAAGAAGAACAAGCAACAATGATTTTATGTGATCCACAAAGCCTAGAATATTTTTGATTGGCACTTCACAGGAAAATTTGTCAACGTCTGGGTAACACATTGTATTAGTTTCCTGGGGCTGCTGTAACAAATGACAGCAAACTGGGCAGTTGAAAACAACAGAAATTGATTCTCTCACAGTTCTGGAATTCAGAAGTCTCAATCAAGATGTCAACAGGATTGTTTCCTTCAGAGGCTCTGAGAAGAATTCATTCCATGCATCTCTCTGAGCTGTTGGTGGTTGGCCTGCAATCATTGGTATTCCCTGGCTTTAGGTGCTTCACCCCAATCTCATTACAGGGCATTCTTCTCCAGTCTGGAGGTCTCTGTTTTCTGGTAGACACCAGTCATTGGATTAGGACCCCTTTCCCCCAATCCAGTATGACTTCCTGTAACTAATAACTAAAGACTATTTCCACATGAGGTCACATCCTGAGGTTCCAGGTGGACATGAATTTGAGGGAAACGCTATTCAATCAGTATAAGCATTTTTAATTTCTTCTAGGTTTGAGAATATAACAAACATTCCCCCACCATCAACCTAAGAAAGTCAAGGTAGCATTCTTCCCCCTGATTTATCCCACAATAACCTAACCTTAAATGTTTACTTCCACAGAGAGGCATGCCTGGCCACTGAGTATGAAGTAACTACCCAGGCACTCTGTTATCTCAAAATTTCAGATGTACTAATTGTGATTTTGCTGAAATAATGATTTAAATTACATTTTTTGCATGAAAAACCTGTATATATGATTAATTCCCTTCACTATGAAGGGAGCCTGGACAAACTCCCAATATCCAAGCCTCACACAGTTTTATTGTTCTTTATTCATTTAGCTATTGAAAGAAGTCTCATGAAGTCATTAAAGTATTTACTTAAAAAAAAAAAAAGAAAGAAAGAAGAGAAAACCCTCCTGGGGTAATTGAAGGAATCATGAAAAAGCAAAGTGGTAAAACAAAAAATGGAGCATTGTTCTTTTTTCTGTATTAAGCAATGAGATCTACTTACTATATCTTAATAAAGTTGCAGTTATAGAGGTCCTATAAAAGGAAGTTACAAATAACAACATAACTCAAAGGAGATTCATTTTCACAGTGACTTATTTAGGCACGGGATAAAATGAATATTTCTATCTTGAAAGGTCAGAGGTTAGACAGACTAAAAATGATAAGCATTTTTTTAAAATACCACATAAATACCTTATTATTTTGCATATTAATTTTATTATTTTTTTAAAAAAAATTTTAACGCTTATTTTATTTTTGAGACAGAGACAGAGCATGAATGGGGGAGGGGCAGAGAGAGAGGGAGACACAGAGAGAGGGAGACACAGAGAGTGTCAGGCTCCAGGCTCTGAGCCGTCAGCCCAGAGCCGGACACGGGGCTCGAACTCACGGACACGGTCGGCGAGATGGTGACCTGAGCTGAAATCGGACGCCTAACGGACTGAGCCACCCAGGCGCCCCTGCATATTAATTTTAGAATATAGTTTAAATTAAAATCCCAGGACTTTTCTCTTTATATCTTTTAAATGTGAAACTAATATCATTTTCCAATTTTGAAATCTAAAACATTGGTATATTTTTTTTTTTTTTTTTTGAGAGAGAGAGAGAAAGAGAGCGAGAGAGGGAGTGAGTGGAGGAGGAGCAGAGGGAGAGGGAGAGAGAGAAAGAATCTCAAGAAGGCTCCATGCTCAGCACTGAGCCTGACTCTGGGATCATGACCTGATCTGAAATCAAGAGTTGGACACTTAACCTCCTGTGCCACCCAGGCACCTCCCAAATACGTTCTTCTAAAAACATGGATAGTTTCTAGTATTCCCGATTCTTGTAGAATCTTTATGTTGGCCTTCTTTCATAAATTGATTCACTGCTTCCAGGACCCATAAAAAATTAAAAATGAGAGATTTAATTCTCCCTGATAAAAAGAAGGAAAGGGACTCCTTTTCCTTCCCTGCCCTTTTTTTCTTAAAGCATTTACTTTAGAAAACTCACAAATGTAAGTTATTTTCCTGTCTCTTTGAAATGTATATAGGTATTCTTTTTAAAAATTTTTTAAAGTTTTTAATTTTTTTTTCAGACACAGAGAGATAGAACACAAGTGGGGGAAGGGACAGAAGAGAGGGAGACACAGAATCCGAAGCAGGCTCCAGGCTCTGAGTTGTCAGCACAGAGCCAGATGCGGGGCTGTAATTAAGGACCCTGAGATCATGACCCGAGCCGATTGATGTCTGACGCCCAACCGACTAAGCCATCCAGGTGCCCCAAGATATTTTGTAAAAGCTAAATAAGCCTCTTGCCAACTTCAAGAACCAGAATGTCTTTCCCCAGGGCCCAGAAACCATCTCTTTGAAATGTAATCATCAAGAAAGACTCTGTCCTTATCTACCAGTTTCGGTGGAGAATAGGAACCTAACTACAGCAGGTGCCTGCTCCCAAACAACCTCCTGTCAGGAAGACATGAAAAGT
Source organism: Puma concolor (assembly GCF_028749965.1). Taxonomy (NCBI): domain Eukaryota; kingdom Metazoa; phylum Chordata; class Mammalia; order Carnivora; family Felidae; genus Puma; species Puma concolor. The sequence continues at coordinate 168,813,805 of NC_141670.1, read as the reverse complement.
TTATTTTCCTTTGGTTAAAGCCAATTAACTAACCCTCACGGTCACCTCAATTACCAGGGGGATTTAGGATGAACCATGTGTGACAAACGGTTTTGTCATGCCCTCTTACTTGAACGCTGGTCAGTGTTGGTTTGGGGAATGTGTGTGTAACAGGTTGTGTCTGGCTCTATAAAAAGTTAAAATTGGTATCTCTCTCTGCAGTCTTTCAGCAGATTGCCCGTGAAGCACATCATACTGCAACTTACTGCTTAGTCAATAGCAAAACGGTTTTCTTTCTCTTCTGCCTTTGTGGAGAGGTTTCCTGGGTTGGTAGGAAATGTTGTTTTTAATTATATTTCCCCAAATAGACTCTACTAAGTAATCCGTGCACTCTCTGATTTGCCATCCCATTAAAAATGGTGTCTGTTTTTCGCTTTCAGATATCACCTATATGAACAGATTCAAAGTAGGGTTTTTCAAAACCATAAGAATGTAATTAAATATCTCTCCTTCAGAAGTTTGTAAAACATTAAATTGACAATATGAACTTAGCCTAGGATCTTGTGTTTAATACATGAGAAAATATTTTAAATTACATTTAAGTTTCAAATTATATTTGAGGTAATTTCTGATTTGTTTTTTACTATTAGGTTTGAAGTTGCCAGCTAGATATGTAATTTGTAAAGTATCTGTAGTATTGAGCGGTTTTGCTTGCTAACTCTTTATTTATCACTTTTGCCTTTAAAAGTCTTCACCGTGATCAGCAAACACTACATCAACCTGTAAATACTTGTATTGATCACTAATATCACAACAACTAAATGCTTGTCAAAACACTAATGGTAAGAGAGAATGTGATGCTGTGACTCCACAAAGACAATTACAGGAATATTGTAACTGTTGTACTGTCTACCTGTCTACTATTCAAAGGATGATATGCCTGCATTGTCTATAGAGAAAAAAGAGGTAACATTTAACTTTAGCTTGCTTCAGAGGCTTGCCACCTCTTGCCTCCGAGTGTCTGTAAAGTCACCCTCAGTACAAGGTTCTTCTTCCCTTGACAATGACTGGCAAAGCAGGTGAAAATCTCTTAGTACAGCTGCCCATTCCTCTTACCACCATGGACTTTTTATTACACTGGCCATTCAACTAATTCCAAAATGGTAGATTGATTAGAAAGCGTGTCGTAGATTTACCTTAAAGATTCCTAGAGCTGGTACCTAGTTGAAAACATAGTGTCAATCAATCCCAGTTAAATCCCAGCTCTGGCCTTGACTAGATACGCTAACTAGGAAGAGTTACTCCATTTCTCCTCTTATCTTTTCTTCACCAGTAGAGGGAGAATAATAATGGCTCTTTCAAAAAGGCTGCAGTGAGGACATGATGAGGCAATTAGTTTTAAAAAGTCTTATACAATTACTGGTACATTTCATTTTTTCTGCTAATGGTTATGTATTGTTCATTGTCATTTCCTATTGGGTAGAAAGGGCTTGCAGGACAACTTCCTAGTGGCTGCTGACTTCCTCTTATGTTAAGTGCCTATAAGGGAGTACTTTAGTTATGCATTCAGTGTGCAAATGATTATATAGGATATTGCCATCATCAACAAAGAATATTTAAGAGACTTTTCGACTCAGTTTTACTTGAACAACTAGGTAAAATTTACTTATGGCACTGTGGATTCTGTACTTACTAATACAGTTTTTAGGGAATAGTTGAAAATTTCTCCTTATCTCTATCTAATTGCAGTCATTGTTGTTAATCCCATTATAAAATAATTGTTGTAGTTCATATACCAAATGTTCTCCCACTGAACCATGCTTCTGATATTCATGCTCTGGTTTAGTCCCCTCTGGAGTTGAATTTGGGCTGGTCCCATGGAACAAATAGAATGTGGTGATAGTGATTTCAAAGGCAAGCTCATAAGAAGGCTTGTAGCATCTATCTGGGCATCTTGGAAAGCATAATGAATAAAGCTAGTGACCTTTTATGAAGTTCTGCTATCCTGAACTGCCATCCTGTAGGAAAACCAAGGCTACTCATGTGGAGAGGCAATATGGAAAGAAAGATATGCCAGCCAGTCTCCAGCTATTCCAGCCATTCCTGCTTAGGTGCCAGATATGTGAGTGAAGAAACCATCTGGACATCCAGCCCGGGTATACTTTCAGATGTCTCTAGTGCAAGCCCATGACTCAAGTACTAAAACAACATTTGAACTCTGAATGAAAACCATTCAGATAAATCCAATTAACCTATAGAACCATAAAAGATAGTAGCATATTTTTAAGCCAGCTTTTTTTTTTTTTTTTTTTTTTTTTTGAGAGAGACAGACCATGAGTGGGGGAAGGGCAGAGAGAAAGGGAGACACAGAATCTGAAGCAGGCTCCAGGCTCCGAGCTGTCAGCACAGAGCCTGATGCGAGGCTCGAATCCATGCACCAAACCTTGAGATCATGACCTCAAGGTCATGAACCTGAGCCGAAGTCGGACGCTTAACTGATTTAGCCATCCAGGCGCCCGTTTAAGCCAGTTTTTTTTTTTTTAATTTTTTTTTTTTTCAACGTTTATTTATTTTTGGGACAGAGAGAGACAGAGCATGAACGGGGGAGGGGCAGAGAGAGAAGGAGACACAGAATCGGAAACAGGCTCCAGGCTCTGAGCCATCAGCCCAGAGCCCGACGCGGGGCTCGAACTCCCGGACCGCGAGATCGTGACCTAAGCCAGTTTTTTAAGGTGATCTGTTATACAGCAATACGATAGAAAACATTTTTTTATACTTAATTTGAAAGAAATGGAAAAAAAATACCTTTTGTTGGTTACAAAATGTAATTGTAACTTATAGATACTTTAGACTGATTTCTCCAAAAACATTTAAGAATATAACCAAACTTAACACAAGCTAAAATAAATAAATAAATAAATAAATAAATAAATAAATAAATAATAAATCTACACATAGGTTAAAGATTCTTTTTTTTTATTTTTTTAACGTTTATTTATTTTTGAGACAGAGAGAGACAGAGCATGAACGGGGGAGGGTCAGAGAGAGGGAGACACAGAATCTGAAACAGGCTCCAGGCTCTGAGCTGTCAGCAGAAAGCCCGATGTGGGGCTCGAACTCACGGACCGCGAGATCATGACCTGAGCCGAAGTCGGTCGCTTAACGGACTGAGCCACCCAGGCTCCCCAGCACGTAGGTTAAAGATTCTACCCAGGACTTTGGACCTTATGACAGTGTTTGCACTGAAATGTATCACCCCAATCTCATATGTTGATGTCCTAATCCTCAGTACCTCAGAACATGAGGACCTTTAAAGAGGTGATAAAGTTAAAATGAGGCCTTTAGGGAGGGTCCTTATCAAATCAGATGAAGAAGAGATGTGGACATCTGAGAGACAGTAGCAATGCCCATGCATCTTTCCTCACATGCACAGAGGAAAGGCATGTGAGGCCACAGTGAGAAGGCAGCCAACCGCAGGCCAAGAAGAAGTCTCAAAAGAAATCAACCCTGCCAGTGCCCTGATCTTGGACTTCCAGCCTTTGGAACTGTGAGAAAACAAATTTCTGATTTTTTCAGTTGACCCAATCTATGGCATTATATTATAGCAACCCTACCTGACTAATACAGACATGAAATAACAATTAAGAGCCAGAGTCTTCCCACAGCTGATTAGATGGGTGCCCTTGCCCAAAGTATCCAGTATTGGCTATTGTGCCTGACTAGTATCAACCTGCACCTTTGCTCTGCCTTGTCTGTGGTCATTCTGGTTTGAAGCATTCTATCACTTCTACAAACCTCTGGACACACTTTGAATACATCCTCTTTTCTGTGTAAGTTAATGTGATTTGGTTTCTGTAGTTTTTAACCAAGAACACTAACCATGAAAGATCTTTAGTTGAATACTGATGTTTAGATGAGTCACAGTAAACTTTGATAAGGTAAGTGAGTTCTCCACAAGCCTGTGGGCGCTCTTAAAGCAAGCAGTGCACACGGTTACAAAAATTCACTGGTGGAAGAAGAAAAGCATCACATTTAGTAACAAGATGAGGATGCAAATTTTGCTTAGTAAGATATTTAGATAGTGCTACAGAATAATAACAATAATCATAGCAATAATAACAATTATTATTATGTGAAGCAAGAAGGGGCTACCAAATGCTCTTATTAATGGCTCTTTGAATAATAAACTATATGAGAGGTCTTGACAAGTTTATTGCTTTAGGAGTGAACTAGTGGGTCATGACATTTACAAGGGCTGCTTTTAAAGAAAAGCACACCTGTGTTTGAAATCTCATAGATTTGTCTTTTACTCTGTCATTTGCCTCATCTACAAAATGAGAATAATGTATTTTATATAAAATTATTCTAAAGATTTAAAGAAGAAATTTATGTCAAACATTAGTCATGGGATACAACAGAGTCCATCTGTCTTCTTATTTTCAAGTCCATATCCCTTTTAGAGGTGAGAGGAGGATGTGGTTCACTTGCCAAGAAAACTAAGTTTAGCCCCCTCTGAATATAAACAATCTCTCTCAATATAAAATGATCTCTTAGGGGGCAAATATTCAGTCAATTCAAAGTTAACCGTCTAGTAGGGATAATTCTCTCCTCTCAACTGGTAACTTTTCTTCTTTTCATTTACCTAGAAAGACTCCTGGGTGTCAGAGAGCACATAAGTGATCTCGTGGCAGTAGGGATGGGTCTACCTGGTCTGCCGTCCTCAAATCTGGATTCCCCAGGAAATGTATCTTCTCCTATGCAGTTGCTGAGCAAATACATTACTGCAGACATTTGTAGAGAGTTTCCTCTTGATGCAACTTCAAAGAACAATTCTTTGTGAATTATCAGGGCCCCTGCATCTGCCCTCACAGCATTGACGGTAGTCCCAGCACAGCGATCACTGGCACTCCTACCCTTCCTGGTTGGGCTGTCATCTTCATGATGTTCCTTTCCCTTCATCACAACAGCAGGCAGGATAGAACCAGCCTATTTTTCTGGTTCTTCTTAAAAGAACAAGAGAGAAAAGTCTACCTTGCATTCCGTAAGGAGCCAAGAGGAAATAATGGAACCAAGCGATGGTGGAGTACTAGTGTTGACCTTTGCAACTGGAACATGCTTCCCTTCCTCCTCCATAATGTCCATGAGGGAGTAAGTACACCTTCAGTGGTGGTCTACACTGAAGGTAGGTGAACTCAAACAGGCTAAAAAATATTTCTGCTTTGGACTCTCTTTCACCCCCCACCTTAGCTGTGTACTTTCTGTTATTCCCCATAAAGCTCAACCCCAAATGAGAAGTAGAGGAAGAATCAAGAACTGTCTGTCATCTAACTTCTTATTTTCTCCTTTCTCTGTCTTATCTTCTTTTTCTTGAGGTCTTAAAAGTGCTCATTCTTTTCTTCCAGTGGGTGAGAATTCCCTTCTGTCTCATTTTGAGCCCTGTCTTCGCTGAGACTTATACAGTCTTTAGTGGCCTGACATTTTTGACATAAAAATGAAATTTGAAAAATCCTTTGTTTGTCTACCCAAAGCCTGTTATTTGAGGTTATTATCTTGCTTTACAAGCATGTACACACACACACACACACACACACACACACACACACACTATATTTCTTCCAAGTTAACAGCTGATCACTGTTCTCCCCCTCTGTGCATTCTATGACAATTCTAGTTACTCCTCAGGCATTGGATACTTCTGGTGAAGTAGAAACAAGATCCTTACATGGAAAAATAGAAGAGGAAAAGCCTGTTATGTTTTTTAAGATGCCATTCTGTTTATTGAATAAGATAAATACTTACAATTGAAATTGTATCTTCAGTTTATTCTTTCATTCAGTCAGTGACAAATAAGTATTGAGCTCCTACTATATTCCGGCACTATCTTAGAAAATTGGATGATATAACAGGGAACAAAATGGAAATAGTCTCTGGCCTGATGGGTAAGGCAATCATAGAACAAGTAATTAAAATTGTGATAAGGATCACAACAAGCACAGAATTCTATAGAACACCATATAGGAGAAAGTTCACGTTTTATTCTGCTAAGTGACTTTTTAAAAATATTCAGGTAGATGTACCTGAAAAATAAGTTTGAATGTAAATTAATTTTGAAATAATTGAACATATCTTTTAGGATTCTTTGAAATGTAGAAATCTTAAATTACTTATTTTATTAGCAAAGTAAATTATAAAAATGATAACAAGTACACATTTCCTTCCCAAACTAGCAAGCTTTTCTATTAATGAAAAATATTTCATTACCTGAAGAGAACTTTAAAATGAAATATAATTTTTTAATTTAGCTAAATATAAACAAAGGACATGAACATATTTAAGGAATGACTCCCATGAATTGAACAAGAAACACATTAAAATGGATCGAACAAGTTTCTTGTGGTGAATGTCTATATTTGCATTTTATTAACAGTCATTTAGAGTGGCGATAATTAGCCTATACCCATTAAGGAAACCTGATTTACAGACTGATAGCCCATAAACTGTATAATTTTTGATGTTTAGACAAAAAAAATCTGGTTGCATGACAAAAGTGTTCTCTAAAGACAAAAAGAAGCTGAGAAATGCAAGAGCCAACTAATCTCTCACCATCCGGAACAAACAAGCTCTTGTGTTCCAAGCTGTCCTTTGTCTAACACTACGCAAATGGAGCAAACATGCAATGATGAGATAGATCATAAGACCATAGTCTGCCATGTTTCATCGCCTCTACTTGACTGAGAATGCAGTAGCATGATAAATAATATCACAGGATAGAAATAATTTTATGCATCATTGGTTTGATTTAGGATCCTGAGTCCCAAGGATGTTGTACCTCTCCAACATACAGAGGCTTTCTGGTTTAACTTTGACATAATATTTAAAATATATGGGGCTTTAGTCGTATCAAAAATCATTTATATAAAGGTGCAATATACATGCATTTCTCTAGAAGAAGAAAAATGCCAGCTGCCATTTTCTAAGTGCTCATATATGCCAGGCTTTATGTTGAGACTATTAATATACACTATGTCACAGAAATATCATAAAACCCTATGAGGAGTGATTATCATCATTTTTCTAATGAGGAAAGTACGTTTTGAAAGGTTAAAGAAATTGCTGAATAGCACAGATAATAAGTAGTAAAATCTCTCTGATTTCCAAGTACATGCACTTAACTACTAATTTTCCTACACACACTTTGTTACAGCCATACTGCACTCGAAATGCAATTTGTTTTTCCAAATACCTATAATGTTCACCATCTTATAGAATTGCCATGAAAATGAGGTGATGTTGGAAGGGCAAGTATTTTACTCCCATTTTACATAGATGAGAAACTTCAGGATAAAAAAATTAAATATATTTTGGTATGATATCTATCTATCATATCTATCTATCTATCTATCCAACTTACTAAAAAGTAGCAGCTAGATAAACCCTGGTCTTTTGGCTCAAACTTTCATGTTTTCACTTTTTTATTTGTCTGTTCGCTGTTTTGACTTTGCGCCACATGTGTTCTCTTTGGTTAGAGAAGAGAACTTCCTCAGTCAAAATGCAGGTCCCTGAGGCAGCGTTCCAAATTTTGAGCCAGGAGACTTGGGCTTCCATGCTCTTTGAACAAATTCAAAGGGGAGGAATAAACTCAACTACATGGAAATGAGAGGGAAAAAAATAACTTTTAACATCCATGCTCCCTATCTGAACGTCTTCTACTCTGCTTTTCTCCAAATTATAATCCAATTTTTTGATTCATGACCCAAGTTTTCTCAAACACCTGCAATTCAAACATTACCAAAGGCCTAAATCATTGACACTTTTGTAGGTAAGAATGCCACAGATTTCTCTCCTTTCTCTTATCCCGGTAAGATAGGCCTCTTCATTATTCCAAGCATATGTTAAGCTCTTAAGATACACTAAAAATAAGGGGGCATTTAAAAGGAGTTATAAAAGGTAAAACCCTACCTAGGAGACATCGCTAAAGAGCAGCTTTTTCGTTGGCCTCAGGAACCTCTAGTGGGACTTATCTTCTTTGTAGGAAACAGGCACAGCAGTGAAGGAGGTGACTTAGTTGCCTTCATCTAAACAAAAAAGGTCTTTGAGTAGGTGAGGACAGCAACCGCAGCATTCAATAAGCACCCAGGATTTTTTGATCCCCAGAACATACCTGGTTCCTCAAAGTTCCTGGCACATAGTAGGAGCTTGACTGAGACAAACAGTAAAATTGATAACAGTGCTGACCAGGATATAGAGTAAACTTGAGCGAGTTCAATCCATTGTGAGATGGCTAGGCCCGCAAGCTTCACGCTCGCGCTCATCATCAAGGGGTGCTATTTACCCAGCAGGGTTTACTGAGCAGGGGACACTGAGCATGGACCCCAGCCCATGATTTTCTTCAACCCTGGGAGGAATTTTTGGGAAACCTAATCCCGGAATTAGAAGAGAAATGGTAAGGGAAGATACTCCTGACTGGGGAAACACACTCATTTTTTACTAGAAGTGTTTACTAGAATAAGGATATTCAGTTGTGTGGAGGCAAATGGTTCAAGGTCTTTCACTACTTAATACTGGCTGAAAAAGGTCCTAGCTTCCCCTTCTCAGGAAGGAACAATGGGAGCAAGAAGCCTCAACAAAGTTTGGATATGTGGAAAGCCTATCCTGGATGGATATAAAGATAAGCAAACACACAGACACTACGTAAAACTTACACAAGTTGATGAAGTCCTGAGGAGGTCTTTAGTAGGGCTGGTAAATTATTGATATTGAAAAGAGGTTTCAGGGACACAGGAAATATCTATTAATTTTACTCCAAATGTAGCAAACTAGCCATTCTCCTTAGCTAACTGATGATGATGATGGTGGTGGTGGTGGTGACACCAGAAACAAATTAAAATTCCCTTACTGTTAATCTTTTCTATTAATATTTTTTCTTCATTTCTAGATGTGGATATGAGAATTGCAATTACCTATGAATAACTGTGTCATATCAATACTATAAGCCGTCACAGTGTGACATTGTGATTTTACCCTGATTACACACAATTTGAGTTCAGTGGCTGAGCATAAAATGTGTACATTTATTGAATTTTCCTTCTTCATTTAAAATTGTTTAGACTTGCAGTAAAAGTAAATGAATAAAATATTTTTGGAAGTTGGCTTTCAACCTTGTTTATGAAATATTAGCTGTCACTTTGGGTGAATTTTTAAGCTATAAATACATTTTATATTTAAAAGCCTGAAACAGAAAGTAAAATTTGGCATCATTTGACTAAAGAGAGTTTCACATTGGAATGGTTATATCTGAGGCACACTGAAGAAATCAAACAGAAACTTACACACTCTTTTTAAAATTTTTTTTTTAACATTTATTCATTTTTGAGAGATGGAGAGAGACAGAGTGCCAGCAGGGGAGGGGCAGAGAGAGAGGGAGACACAGAATCTGAAGCATGCTCCAGACTCTGAGCTGTGAGCACAGAGCCTGACGCGGGGCTGTAATTCACGAACCCACGAGATCATGACGTGAGCCGAAGTTGGATGCCTAAGTGAATGAGCCACCCAGACGCCCCGAAACTTATACACTCTTAAGTCTTTAAAACAGTACAATTAATTTGGGGGAAAAAACACCGGAGGTACAAATTTCCAGTTATAAAATAAATGAGCCCTGGGGGTATAGTGCACAGCCCTTGTGACTATGGTTGATATTACTGCATTGTATAATTGAGAGTTGTCAGGAAGGTAGATTTTGAAAGTTTTCATCGCAATAAAAAAAAAAAAATCTGTGATTATATGTTGTGACAAATGTTAAGAAGACTTGCTGTAGTGATCGTTTCTCAATGTATGCATTTATAGAATGATAATGTTATATACCTGAAACTAATACCATGTCTATGTCAATTATATTTCAATTTTCAATTTTTTTAAACTGTTAAGAATTTAGTAAGGGGCCCCTGGGTGGCTTGGTCAGTTGAGCGTTCAACTTTGCTCAGGTCATGATCTCACAGGTTGTGAGTTCAAGTCCTACATCGGGCTCTGGGCTGATAGCTAAGGACCTGGAGCCTTGCTTCAGATTCTGTGTGTGCCTCTCTCTCTGCCCCTCCCCTGCTTGCACTCTCTCTCTCAAAAAGTAAATAAACATTAAAAAAAGAATTTAGTAAACTTTTGCTTTATATCTTCGAAATTTTAACATCTTAATAATGTCACTTTGCTGATGTCATAATCCAAAAGACATCAAGAGGTAGACACTTCTCTGTGAATCAATATTTTAGATAAGCATTCCCCTTTTCTATTATTTAAGAGGGCTCTCGACTAGCATGAATGCTGGAAGTTTATGAGTTGGATGTGGATGTGTGTAAACAGAATCATCCACTTTTAAAGAGGAATGGAATGTCCCTTACTGTCCTTGCTACAAATCAGTGCTGTTAAGAAGATGCCCTCTTGGGGCGCCTGGGTGGCGCAGTCGGTTAAGCGTCCGACTTCAGCCAGGTCACGATCTCGCAGTCTGTGAGTTCGAGCCCCGCGTCAGGCTCTGGGCTGATGGCTCAGAGCCTGGAGCCTGTTTCCGATTCTGTGCCTCCCTCTCTCTCTGCCCCTCCCCCGTTCATGCTCTGTCTCTCTCTGTCCCAAAAATAAAAATAAACGTTGAAAAAAAAAAATTAAAAAAAAAAAAAAAAAAAAAAAAAAAAGATGCCCTCTGGAGCAAAAACGCATGAATTTGAACTGTGATTTTTCTTTTAATAGTTTTTTGATATTGAAGAATATACTTAACCTTCCTATGGCCATTTCTTCATATGTAAAACAGCAGGACTTACCTTCTTTGATTGTTCTGAGAACTACAGGAATGAATGATTATTGAACCTTAGATCAGTAGGTTAGATAAGTTAAACGACGTGAAACTGTCATTTTTATAATTTAAAAAAAAAGGTTGCATGTCAGCAGTTCCATACATCCCAACTTAATATTACTATTATTATCTCTCTCACTAACTACCACTCATTATTTAAGATTCAGAGCAATGACCACTTCCTCCCAGAGCCTCCCCAAACCTTTACCCTCTGCTTTCTGACTAAATTCAGTTCCACATCTCATTTTGTTACCACAGTACAGGGAAGAGATCTCTATCAAACTTTAATCATGTGTGTTCTTTGTTTATTTCTCAGTCTTGAAATACCTTTTGTAAGATTATGCTTTTTAATCCTGTAGCTTTAGCACTTGCCATATATTTCACATGTTGACATATAAAAATTATATTAGAAGTGACAGTAGCAATAATTTTTCTTCTCACATTGCCATAAGTTTCACACTCACCCTGTGAGCCTACCTAGAAGCAAGCCCCTAGCCCCACTTGCAGGCTGCTTTCTGTACACTGAGGGACTGCCTATCCAGCCACTTGGGATGCAAAGAGCAACACAGGCACCTTTACTAAATGGAGAGAAAGGGACAATAAAAAGGAGATTGATCCCACCCTTGGAACTGTCGGCACAACAATCCTTCAGAATGAATTTGCTGTCTTCAAAAAGTAATTTCCTGGATATAAAATTATGGCTACAGGAGTCATGGGAGATTTGATGCAAGCAGAGAGAACTCATGATTTCTCAAACAGATTTATTGTCATATAGTGAAAGACAAACACAGCAATCCTACAGACTTCTAATCTTGAATATAGGGTGCATTCCATTCTTAAAAGAAGAAAAAATCAAAGAAAGATAAAAAAGACACAAGAATACAGGAAAGAAAGAAAGGAAAGGTAGGAGAAGGAGGGATGAAAGGGAAGGAAGGAAGGAAGGAAGGAAGGAAGGAAGGAAGGACAGAAGGAAGGAAGGGAGGAAGAGAAGGAGGGAGGAAAGAAGAGAGAAGAAATAAATATAAAATTAGCAACAGAGAAAGGATTTTTTAACATGTATGCATGTATCTCACTATGAACATGAATACAGTATCATGAATATGAATACAGATTAGGTTCTGGAATAATTAAGAACTTGGTTTACACCTTGTCTTGGTCATTTATTGTCTATGTGATTTTCAGCAAGTTACTTTCCTCTGTATATTTCAGTTTCATACACACACACACACACACACACACACACCTAAAATAGAGATTATAATTATAGTATCTACTGCATAGTTTTGTAAAGAGTAAACAAATTCACGGGCATAAATTGCTTAGTGTAACTCCCAGAATGTAGTCATAGTTCAATAAAAGTTCATTTCTATGTGAAAGAGGCAATAAAGGTTCAAAGTTATATATATTTTAAAATACAGCAATCTTGGATGAGAACATTTTCACAGACTATTATTCAAAGGAGATATCTAAATGGTGGCTTGGAAAATCCTAGCAATCATTATTTTATTATGTACAATTATAATTCTTATGTTAGAAAATGTGAACAAAGGGAATTTAAATTCACGTTTGGTAAATGACTCTTGGGATAGTGTGGAACTTCATATATAAGGTCATCAGCAGTAACTTAAACAAAGAAGATGTTAATTTCCCTCTTGCCTAACTATATAAGAGAACCAAAACTTATGCAGAAGATCTGCAATGCTGGAGACCCACGTTCCTTCAAGTTTGTGTTCTGCCTTTCATAGGATGTTGTCTCTATCCATTTGTTAGTGAGGATAAACTACCTTATGTAACAGATTAAGTCCCAGAGGCTTAATGTAAATAAGGTTATTGTCTACTCACTCTGTAACATATCATCAGCAAAGGGTTCTGCTCCCAAAAGTCACTTAGGGACATGGGCCAATGGCCACTCTACCATTTTAGAGCACCATCAGATGGAATATGAGGCTTCCTGGTCACCCTGGAGAGGAAGAGAGTGAAGATTGTTACCAGAGTTTTTCTCTGACTAAGCCAGTTAGTGATATAGATAACTTCCATTCATATTTTATTGAACAGAAGTTGTCATTTGGTCTTATTGGACTATATGGGCTTAAGCTATGTTGGGAATGCATAGAATGTTTTGTGAGCATTACTGTCTCTGCTGCAGCCTACACTTTCTAAAAGGGCTTGCCACTGTAGTCTCTTTCAGCCAGAGGCAAGAAATAAAAATAGAAGTGGAGGGTGTTCTCCTTTTCTTCAAGAACAAGATCTAGAAGGTGTACATATACTTTCATTCACAAGTCATGAGCCAAACTCAGTTAGGTGGCTATACCTACCTGCAAGGAACACCATGCAATACAATCTTTATTCTGACAACCACATATCTTGCTAATATTTAAGGATTCTATTACTAAAAAGCAGTGAGAATGTATATTGAAATAAGAATTGCAGTCTTAGGATACCTGGGTGGCTCAGTAGGTTAAGCATCTGACTCTTGATTTTGACTCAGGTCATGATCTCACAGTTGGTGGGTTCAAGCCCTGCATCAGATTCTGCACTAGCAGTGCAGAGCCTGATTGGGATTCTCCCTCCTATCTATCTGCCCACCTCTGAACTCTCTCTCTCTCTAAAATTAATAAATAAACTTTCAAAAGAGTAAAAAAAAATTTCAGTCTCAGGTACAAAATTTGTGGACAAAATTATATATGTTCAGTTCATTTTTAGGAAATATCTGAAGGTCTGGATTCTGTTATAAATAAAAATTCAGAATTCAAAGCCATCTTAAGGTACTTCATATGTGTCACCAAAATAATTATTTTAAAATCAATAAGCAGTCTACTGATCTATTGAAATACCATCTTTTTTCCTATTCACAAGTAATTTCTTCTGAATTAACTCAGTAACATGCAGGCTTTTAATGACAAGGAATCTTTCGGATGTCAGTGAACTGAAGTTGAATACAGATTAAGGAAAAATGAAACAGATTTATGGTTCGTGGTTTATCTTTCTCTGCAGTTACACAAGGAAAAACCAGTCATCCATTAACACTGCTCAGCAGAGTGTTGATGGCTTCTTTTCTCTCTCAAGTAAGGCTCAATTCTTTAAAAGACACAAGTTTGACAGGACCAAGAGCTAATGTTCCAGTCCTATAATTATATCAAAATCAACTTAAGGGAGACAGTTGCTGGTTGTTTTCTTTTTTTGATATTTTTAAAAAAGACAAGACAACCATTACCAAAAATCTTTTGTCTAGTTGAAATTTATCCTTAGATAATCATTGTAAAGAAAAATCCTTTCATTGGTCGCCTAAGGATTACATAAAAGCTAATTGGTGGAAATTATATTACTATGCTTCCCCTTACAATCTGACAGAATATTTCAGACAGTGAATACACCTGGCTATCACGGAGATCTGTTCTTTTCTGTTATCAATAACTTCCTTGCAGACTGATTTGCCATGAATTAGCCTCCTTCAGAATGCCACCTATCTTCAGAATATGCATAAATTAGAAACGTGTACGAGTTAACACAAAAGTTGTAATTCTAAGTCAAAGTACAGAAATGGAGAATTTTCACCCCATATGTGGGACTCAGTTTATGTGTCTCTCCAAGTTTGCTCAGCCATCACTTTCTGTTCTTTGCTTGTGATTCACCTCCAAGAATATTGCCTGGAATTATCCTCATTATGATGGGTTTAATCTTGAGAGGAAGTCCCTCTGAGCTTCAATGCCACCTTGTGATGAGACTCATGTACTCTACCTGGCTGGGTGGCCAGACCCTCAAGCCACCCTCAAGCCGTGGTTCCTGGTTTGCCATGTTGTTCATTGACATAAATGGACGGCATTTCACCACACACACCTTTAGCTACACCAGTTGCCTTCTACCATGAGTTCTCCTATTAGTCCCACAGGAAATTGGCTTTGAGCTCAGCTTCCCCAGAAGTTTCCCAGTAATACTGAATGGGAAAGCCTAGAACTCTGAGTATAAAAAACTCTATGGGGTGAACTTGGCCAGTAGGAGGTAGGAAACCAAGTAACTCTGCACCCAGTGGTTGTCTCAGATGTCCCTCACACTGAACAACTGGCTGTGCTTGTTTCTGGCTATATAGCCAGCTCAGAAATGCACCCCTTTGTATGGGGTGTTCCTCCATCCATAGCTCATTTTACCTCACTCCAGTTTTCCTGAAATTTCACTCACCCACAAAATGTTAGCATTTAAGGTTTCACTTCAGGCTTTGTTTTTTAAGAGAGCCTGAGCTGAGACATCCCTAATGTAAATATTCTTAATGGAATCAAGAACAATTGTACTTCTCTCTCTTCCATTTCCATACATCCCTACTTCTTTTTTTCCTATATTCTTTCCTTCTTTCATCTCTAATTTTTGTCTCTTATTTAAATTTTGTAACTAATGTTTAAGCTATTCTATGAATTTGGAAAGAGCCAAAACAATTTTATAAATTTTTGGAGGAAATACAAGTTATGCTGCTTTTTCCTTTATTTATTTTTTTTTTAATTTTTTTTCAACGTTTATCTATTTTTTTTGGGACAGAGAGAGACAGAGCATGAACGGGGGAGGGGCAGCGAGAGAGGGAGACACAGAATCGGAAGCACGCTCCAGGCTCTGAGCCATCAGCCCAGAGCCTGACGCAGGGCTCAAACTCACGGACCGCGAGATCGTGACCTGGCTGAAGTCGGACGCTTAACCGACTGCGCCACCCAGGCGCCCCTGCTTTTTCCTTTAAATGGAGCTGATATTTTTTATTTTTATTATTATTATTATTTTAGAGTGAGAGAGAGCACAAACAGGGGAGAGGGGTGGAGGGAGGGAGAGAGAGAGAGAGAGAGAGAGAGAGAGAGAGAGAATCTTAAGCAGGTTCCACTCTCAGAGCAGAACCCAAAGCAGGGCTCGATCCCATGACCCTGGGATCATGACCTGAGCCTAAATCAAGACATTGGATGCTTAACCGATGGGGCCACACAGGTGCCCCTAAATGGAGCTAATATCATAACCAACCTCCAGATAAATATATATTATTGCTCTCAATAGAGAAAGCAGCAGAATATCACTTAGGAGAGTTAATTGTCAAGCTTTGAGGTATTGCTCATAAGAAAACTTTGTTTATGTGATCTTGGCAGACATGAGAATTTATAGTGCAAATAGTTAACACATTAATCTGTATTGAGATTTTTTTGTGTTTATTTTTGACCATAGGCCTTTAGCTGTAAATGTATAAATGCATAAATGTAATTTTAGGGACTGAAAAGAACTTCTTATTCACCTAATCTTAACTTTAATTGTTACATAAGGCAATTAAGTCTCAGAGATACTTAACAGGACTTTGAGATCATGAGCTGAGCTGAAACCAAGAGTCAGATCCTTAACCAACTGAGCCACCCAACACCCACTTAATATGACTCTTGAAGACCCATGTCTCCCCTAGTTCAGAGTCAGCTAAGACCCAGGTCTTTCTTCTGAATCAAAGACCAAAGCTCTTAAGTCATTTGTACCTATTTTGCTGTATGCTTCTGCTTTAATGTTCTCTCCACTCTGAATTTTCGAAACTAGAACCAGAGGAAGGAAATTAAAAATTTAAACAATAAAATATCTAAGAAACTGAATGGTAGACTTTGAAAATCTTGTTAAAGAGACAGCTTTTATTTATTTCTCCCTTTAGAGAAATGGCCCATAAACTCTGTTTTTCAACTGTGTGGATTCTAAATTATTTAAATGCATGTCTTTCCAGAAGGCATGGCTTAAACCATAGAAAACAAGGCTATTGGCAGTATTTGAGATTTTCTGACCTAGGTGGCTCTGTAATACTTGGGAAAGTGTTCTTTATAACTCCTACTTATACTCTGACAGATAGATGGTTTTTAGGAAATTTGCCATGTGTAGATGAGTCTCAGCAATTAGGGAAACAACAAATTTCTGCTTGCTTCAGTGTGTTCTCTAGCTATGATGAGCATGTGCAACGGTAGCCATGTTTTTTATTGCTTACTTTTTTCTTTATGTCTTTTTCTTTTGTTTTCTATTTGAAAAGTAAAACATAGTAATGATATGAAAAATGACAATATGATTAAGAGAAAAGATTGAAATAACACTAGTATCTTGTAACTCAGAATTGGCCAATATTCAAATTTCAGAGTACATCTTTCCAGACATTTTTCAATCCACATATATTAATCATTTTTACAAATATGAGATCTTACTATACATACAATTTTACCCTGATTCTTTGACTTAAAATATATAATGTCCATATCTATAAATCTGAATATTCTTCCATAAATTTATGCTAAATGGTTCAAAAATATTCCATTATACAGACTACTTCAAAATAGAAAAGAAAAATTATATATAAATAATTTTTAAAATTAGGAACTAAGTACTAGACTTTGGAAATTCTTGTTAAACTAGTAGATTTAATTTATTTCCATTGTCTAGAGATAACAAGACAAATTTTTAATTGATTTTTTTTGATGTGCCAGTCAGATAATTTATATATTTATAAGGCTTGTAATATATCATAATTTATAAAAAAAATAATAAAGGTAGCTAATATTGATTTCATGCTTACTGAGTGCCAGCCCCATAACACTGATCAAAGCTACATATTTTTATTATCACTTTACACAAAAAGAGCAGACTCTTGAGTAGAAGTAAATTGCTACCCACTACAAAGTTTCAGATGAATTTTTTACCTTAAAAATTTGTCTAAACTCCGGTTTAGTTATTCATGTTTGTATACATATCCCAACAGTCCACTTCTTTTTGAGTCATAGTTTGAGTAGTTTTTTACAAATGTATGTCACGCAAACACTACCGCATCAATACATAGAGCATTTCCATCATCCCCAAATGTTCCCCTGTCCCACTTTAAGGTGAATCCAGCTCCAGGCAACAATTGATAGGCTGTCTCTATAGTTTTGCATTTTCAGATGCCATATAAATAGAATTATACTGTATGTAGTGTTTGGTTTCTTTACTTGTGTTTCTTAGCATAATGCAATCGACATCATCCCTCTCGTTGCATTTGTCAGTACTTCATTCCTTTGTGTTATATAGTACTGCTCTGTATGGACATCCCATGCCTTACTTATCCACTTAACATTTGATGAAGAGTTTTTTTGTGATTATTGATAAAGTTGCTTTTTTTGTATTTAAAAAAAAATTAATGACAAGAAGATGTATGTTGAAAACTCCAACTATACCTGTGAAATTGTGGGTTTTTTGGGTTTTTTTGTTTGTTTGTTTGAGACAGAGAGAGACAGAGCATGAACGGGGAGGGGCAGAGAGAGCGGGAGACACAGAATAGGAAGCAGGCTCCAGGCTCGGAGCCATCAGCCCAGAGCCTGACGCGGGGCTCGAACCCACGGACGGCGAGATCGTGACCTGAGCTGAAGTCGGACGCTTAACCGACTGAGCCACCCAGGCACCCGTGCATATTAATTTTAGAATATAGTTTAAAGTAAAATCCCAGGACTTTTTATATCTTTTAAATGTGAAACTAATATCATTTTCCAATTTTGAAATCTAAAACATTGGTATTTTTATTTTATAAAATATTTTTATTACTTTACAGCATACTTTTGTGTTAACAAAATATATATAACTTACCATAGTCTACCTCAAAATAATATTATTTTCTGTATAGAATGTTTATTTTTATTTCTTACCTACAGTTGTGCTATTATTTTTATAAATTTAATTTGTACATGTGCTATAAACATCACAATACTGTGTTAATATTTTCCCTTAAGTAATAAATTGTATTTTAAAGAGATTAAAAATAAAAATTCTTTACATTTACACTTATTTTCACTATCTTCACTGATCTTCATTTTTTGTATACATCCAAATTATCAATGATCAAGTATCATTTCCTTCTGCCTGAATACCTCCTTTAATATTTTCTTGAGGGCAGGTGTGCTGGCAATAGTTTCTCTTGCTATTATTTTATCTTGATTTTTTTAAAGTTATTCGCAATGGTTATTGATTTCTATTTTGAGAATGTATTTTTTTCTTCAATATTTTAAATAAGTCTCACCACTATTTTCTGGCTTGCATTGTTTCTGAAAGCTCCTATATTTCTTTTTTCCTCTCTAATATTTTTTTTCTTTTTTCTGGACTTATTTACTTTTTTAATCCTTGGTTTTTAGCACTTTGATTATGATACAACTAAGGGTTTCTTTCTTTGTGTCTGTCATTGTATTTCTCTAAGATTTAAGACGATGTTTCACTGCTTCTCATTAATTAAGAAAAAAAATGGCCATTGTCTTTTCAAATATTTATTATGCCCAGTTTTCACTCTTTTCCTTTAAAGACTCCATTACCATATTCATATGTCTGAACATTTAATAATGTCCCATACTTCTTGAATGGTTTGTTTTGTTTTTTTTTTCACTCATTTTTCTCTTTGCCTTTAGATTTGAATAATTTTAATGATCCTCTTTTCAAGCTCACTTATTTTTCTCCTTCTGCTGTGTCCAGTCTTCTCAAATGTCCATTGAAGAAATTCATTATCTCTGATAACAACACAACTTAAATATTTCAGTAATACTCTTAGAAAATGTTGGTTCATAAGACAAAATCAGGGAAATTATTAACACCTATAAACATGAGGAAAACAGTTTTCATTGTGTTTCAGTTTGTGCCAGTGTTTTTGTTGGAATTTTTTTTTTTTGAGTCCAAAAGTTCTTTGCATCAGTTTCATCTTTTTTAGCTCTTTTACTTTTATTTAGGTTTTTATTTCAATTTTAGGTAGTTACCTCAGTGTAATATTATTTCATGTGTATAATATACCTTCCATACAACACCCAGTGCTCATCACAAGCGCACTCCAGAATCCCCATCACTTATTTAAGCCATCCCCCTACCTACCTCCCCTCTGGTAACCGTTTGTTCTCTATAGTTAAGAGTAAGATATGCTGTGTTTTGAGAAAGCAACTCTTCTAAACTCCCCCCTTTTAAAAGTTTATTCTGAAAGAAAGAGAGAGAGAGAGAGAGAGAGAGAGCAGGGGAGGGGCAGAGAGAGAAGGAGAGAGAGAATCCCAAGCAGCCTCTGCACTGACAGTCCATAGCCCGATGCAGGGCTCAAACTCAAGAACCCGTGAGATCATGACCTGAGCCGAGATCAAGAGTTGATGCTTAACCGACGGAGTCACCTAGGCGCACTTAAACACCTTTTTTAGGAGTTTACAACTCCTACAACTGAAAAACCTTAAAATTTTTATCTTACTTTAAGTAAAATATTATAAATTCTAAAATAATAACAGATATACATGAAATTTGTAAATTCATAGAAGTGTTTAGAAAAAATAAAAATATTATTGCAAAAATATAACAAAGTGCACTTTCTTTATTATTACTTATATATATGCATAAGGAAATTATTTTGGATTTCAAGATAATTATTTTTTAGACAATAAGGATGTTATAGACATTATAACAGGTATGACCACAGATACCCTAGAAAGATCATAATAGAAGAAAAAATTGAGGTAATCTTTAAGTATGTACATATTTAATTATTTCCAAACTTATTAACTGGAAATTCTAGAAAACATAATACACACCACATATTTTGTTAATCATTACTGATGATGTCATCACATTATATATTCTCTATAAAAATTCCAGTGGTAGGGGACAAAAGTGAGAGTGAAAAAAAGGAAATCTTGCCATAGTATTATCACATATATTTTTATATCTCACAGACCTCCCAAAAGAGTCCTAGTGATCCCCAGGACCATACTTTAATAACCGCTGCTTTAGTGTTCCATTTCTGCTTTTTTACAATTTTATAATTTAAAAAAAATCAATTCTCGCTTAGCATTTCTTCTATTAAGTTTTCTCAGCTAAAACAACAGGCAGGGTTCTACCAATTTGGTGAATGCCTACCAAGAGAACACTGTGAAGGTCAGAACCCTGTTTACCATCCTGTCACAGAATAAAGGCATTGTCTTTGGCTCTAGTCTAGATATGCTATGTATCAGGTTGGATTGGATTTAGATCATGCAGAGATCCCCTGCCTTTGCTTGTCACAAATTTAATCACCAAATTTTCCTTCATCAGCTTTTCTCATAGACCCCATGAGTGAGTAATTCAAAATGGCAGAATTGTTCGGAGCAAAATGAGATTTAGGGTCAAGTGGCAGATTCAGTATCTCAACTCCATAACTTCATTCAATGTATTGTATTTCTATAAGTATCAGTTTATTAATTTGTGATACGGAGGTAGTATTACTACCTCTTAACCATAGAGATTTTGAGTTAAATGTGCTAATATATTTAAAACTATTTCACAATTGTAAAAGCTTTGTAACACTACACTGGTTAGTTGTGATTTTTGCCCATTTGTATTAATACTAATTGCACATGTTTATTAATAGAGTAAAATAAATACAAACATTCATTAAAAGTTAATAACACTTTTTGTTCAAACATGTCATATAAAAAAGCAAGCGACCAGTTAAAATTGAATTTTCACACCTTTTTGATGTCACATAAGCACAACCTCACAGTGAAGAGGCATTCATTAATTCAATAAACGCTCCTAATGCACCTTTTCAAAACATATCACACATTTTCTAATTTTAATCACTGTACATACGGCAGGGAGAACTTCTCCAGAGATATGATATAAAGTAAAATATTTTACTTTTAGCTATGTGAGCTTTTTACATTACATACTAAGATATTTTTCATGGAAAAAAAGAGTAGTTTTTGTAAAAATTGTGTATATAACAAATGTGAGTAAATTATTTCCCCCATGGAAACAATGACAATTGCTAATTTAAAATTTGTATTACATGGTCAACATTGTGCTAAGAATTTAAATGTACATTATCTCACTTATTCATCAGATAAATACATAAATACCATCATAATTCTCATTTTACAGTTAAGGTTATTCAGTGTCAGAAAAGTTATGCTTCCCAAAAACTATACAAGTAGACAGCTAGAATCTGTCAGAATTTTCATACTATTTCAGAACCATACTCTCAGTGATGTATTGCTTCTAATTAATAAGAGTAGAAATAATAATAATAACTTCTTTTTAATGTAAGCTCTACACCCAACATGGGGCTTGAACTCACGACCCCATGATCAAGAGTCACACATCTACCAACCGAGCCAGTCAGGAACCCCCAATAAAAATTAATAATAATAGTAATAATAATAACAGCATTATCTCTTTTTGGTAAGGATGTACTACCTCCTACTACCCCTTATCGCTCAACATTTATAAATAGTAATTGATAGTATAATATATATAAATTTATGTATATTTACATAAAATATATAAAGCTTTGGGTTAATTTAGTGAAAAATTACTAAAATCATTTGTATTGCACTAACTTTACAACCTGGTTTTATTGCCAAAGATGGAATTTTTCTCAGCACAGAAACAATATTTCAGAGAAAGCTTTTTATTTTGCTGGAAAACATTTGTACCAATAGCTTAAAAAAAAAAAAGGCAGTGACCTGATCTTTGTCTTTATTATATAGACCTAAATTTGGGTATACTGAATGGTATCAAGATTTTTTTTTTAACTGCTGAGAAAAAGAGGATTCAACTCTCCTTTATCCCAATTGAAAAGTGTATTTCAGTTTTCTCCATTAAGAAAGAGCTGGAAGGGGCGCCTGGGTGGCGCAGTCGGTTAAGCGTCCGACTTCAGCCAGGTCACGATCTCGCGGTCCGGGAGTTCGAGCCCCGCGTCGGGCTCTGGTCTGATGGCTCAGAGCCTGGAGCCTGTTTCTGATTCTGTGTCTCCCTCTCTCTCTCTGCCCCTCCCCCGTTCATGCTCTGTCTCTCTCTGTCCCAAAAATAAATAATCGTTGAAAAAAAAAAAATTAAAAAAAAAAAAAAAAAAGAAAGAGCTGGAGGAGTGCCTGCGTGGCTCAGTCAGTTGGGCATCCAACTTCGGCTCAGGTCATGATCTCACAGCTCATGAGTTCAAGCCCTGCGTCGGGCTCTGTGCTGACAGCTCAGAGCCTGGAGCTTCCTTTGGATTCTGTCTCTCCCTCTCTCTCTGACCCTCCCCCACTCACACTCTGTCTCTATCTCTGTTTCTCTCCCAAAAATGCACAAAAATGCAAAAGAAAAGAAAAGGAAGGAGAAAAGGAAAAGAAAAGAAAAGAAAAGAGAAAAGAAGAAAAGAAAAGAAAAGAAAAGAAAAGAAAAGAAAAGAAAAGAAAAGAGCTGGAATTTGAACAGAAACTTAAAAAACTAAATAAAGAGTATTTAGAGTCTCCCTCCCACCCCTGACACTTTAAAAAAAAGAAGGAGTAGTTCTTTATTTCTCAGAGAATTTGTGCCAATTGCCAATCTGGCAGAAACAAAAAGGGAAATTTTTTGGCTCATGTAACTGAGAAGTCCAGAGGTAGGGCTGCCTTTGAGCACCGCTTGATGTACTGGCATAAATGACGTCCTTAAGCATCTGTTTTCTCCTCATCACTTGGCTTAACTTGACTCTTCATGCTTTGGCTCTGCTCTCTAATAGGCTTAGAAATACTAGCTGTAGGAGGTCAAGGTTTTATATTCTTTCAACTTCAGTTCTCTTAGGAAGAGGCAATGTTCTTTCCAATAGAGTTATCGGGACAATTTTAGTGCATCTCTTTGGTTTAAATTGGATACCAAGCCTTAACACAAACGTATGTCAGAAGAATATGAGTCCTCAATTGTCTGAGGGCCAGGTCACTCACATGATTCTCCAGAATCTGATCCCAAAGGCAATGATCCCTCTGTAGTTGATTAAGATAGTACTCCTGGGAGAAACCAGAAAGGAGGACAGAGATGGGAAGGACACCAAACAAGGGTGTGATTTAAGACAGAGTCTAGAATAAGAGTGTGTTTCAGATACTGTCCAGAAGGAGATGTCTTTAACCTTCCCTCCATTTTACTCCTACTCTTTTCAGTTATTGGACATAAGTAAACATAAACTCCAGGCCTCCTGTGTGTGAGGGCAGAGCGGTCCACAGTCCTGAGGGCACTCTTTGGAAAAGAAGTCTTAAACTCAGGGCACTGGAAGCAAATGCACATGGGTGCTGAGCAGGGACATGAAGAACCTGAAAAAGATTGGAGCAGCAGTGTTTACTCCAAACCCTAAGGTCAAGGAGTAGCTAGGGATTCCGTCCCGTTGAAAACCAGGCTGCAGCTACCAGAATATGAGTTCTGTGTAGTACAAAACAAGAGAGCTCCACTACATTCTCCAAATCAAATTCTAGAAACAAACGAAAATACCTCTTAGTAAAATATTGGCTAATTGGTTAATACTAGAAATCTTGGTTTTATATTTTAAAGGGCAGGATTAGAAAATGAAACAGCTATTGTGCAGTTTTATTGAGCATAAAATTTAGGGGAAAGTTCTGGTTTCAGCTCTCATTTAGAGTATAAATTTGAACAAATTAATTAACCTTTCTGAGCCTCAATTCCCTTACCTGCAAAGCGAGAATTAAAATAAGACCTCTATTGCTAGTTACAATGGAGATCATATAAGCTAATGAATGTAAAAGAGGTTTGGAACTGCTACACTGTTTGGAACATTAATGGATCCACCTTGTCCATTAGTGTGTAAATGTCTGAAGGCCAGGACCTTATCCTCCTCAACTATTCTCAGTGTTTAGCCCAATACTCACAGTGAATTTACCTTGGAGATTCAATAAGAAACATATATTTGGAAGGCAAGATTTTTGGTTTGGTACCTATATACTCATAGGCATGACTGTCTTATACAAAAAAAAAATCACTTTAATAGAAATATAATAAACTATTTCAGATTTTTGAAGACATCTTATATACTTTATGATGTGTAGAAACAAAGACTATGAGGCAAGCACTTTTTGATTTTGTATCCCATGTCTTAAATCTTTATACATTTTTGTTTTGTTGAGCAGAAATTAACACATAAATTCCAAACATTTAAAATTATTAGCAGTCATTTGCTGTCAGAACAGTAGTCTGGTTCCTTCAGAAAATTATGCTTGTATGTGTGTGGAAGGAAACTATTAGTGCTTTTCAGAATTAAAATGTCATCAAAATTGTCTTAAGGAAAGGCGTAAGATATAAGGGGGTTAGGAGAGAGATAAAATCAGAGCTGAAAGAGATTCTAGAATATTAGAGTGGCTAATTATCTAGACTTCAGAACCAGGCTACCTGGATTTATTATTTCAGTTCTGTGCTCTACTTTCTCATCCAGAAAAGGAGATGTAATAGTATTGTTCTCCTAGGTTGTGGTGAGAACAAATCTCTTTAATACACACAAAACACTTTATCAAAGCATATGCCTTGTTCTACCCTAATATATTCATTGTTAGCCTAAAATTACCAGCGGGTAAAAGACACTCAGACATTGTAGAGTACCCCTGAGTATTAACTGCAGAATACATTAGCAGCTGTAAAGGCAAGTACAAATTAAAAATAAGAGACAGGGGTGCCTGGGTGGCTCAGTTCGTTAAGCTTGGGACTCTTGATTTTGGCTCAGGTCATGATGTGAGGGTTCGTGAGTTTGAGACCTGTGTTGGGCTCTGCCCTGACAACATGGAGCCAGCTTAGCTTTCTGTCTCTCTCCCTCTTTCTCTGCCCCACTTCCTCTCTGCCCCCTCCCCAACTTGTGCTCGCTAGTGCACATGTGCACACTATCTCAAAATAAATAAACTTTTAAAAATAAATAAATAATAAATAAAAATAAAAGATGTAATGCTCCTTGTTGGAAATAAGGAAAAAGATTTCCCTCTGCCTCTGCTCCTTTTTTCTTTTGACAATTTGCTTTAGAATATTCATCATCGTAAATTCTCTTTTTAAATGTATGGAAATCATTTTTAAAACTAAACAAGTGTTTTGTTAGCTGTGTGAATACTCAGAAATGGCCTTCTTGAGGACCTGGGAATATAAACATACAAGGAAGGTAGGATCCCTGTCTAGGAGACTAACTTCAGCTGGCTTCCAGCTGCAAAATTGTCTTCTGTCACAGAGATATGAAAAGTTTATCATTCCTTTGAGTCACCCCAATTGCCAGGTGATCATAGGTGATTACCCTATGGATGATCAGGAGGCTGTCAAGCCCTTTGCTGGAAGACTAGTTATTGTTTATCTTCAAAACATATACACAACAGGTTGTGTCTTCTTAACTATATGAAAGGATAACATTTCTTTTTGTCTTTGCAACCTCCTAGCCAACTGCCTGTGAAGGACATCACCTTCTGACTTAATGCTTCCTCAGTAATAAACTGTTTTCTTTCTCTACTCTATTTATGGACAGGTTTCCTGGATTGACAGAAGATTTTGTTTTCAATCATATTTTACCAAAACTTGCCTTTCCCTTCTATGTGCACCAAGAGATACTCTGGCATTTATAGCTTTAGAGAGAAGAAAGAGGACAGCTGGCATTTCCCCCTTACTTATGCTTTGATAATTTTTTTTCTCCTCTGTATATAAAGCAGTAGTCACCAAATCTCACTCATATAGATTTAGATAGACAGTCTTTCTTTTTTTTTTAATGTTTATTTATTTATTTTGAGAGAGAGCACAAGCAGGGGAGGGGCAGAGAGAGAGGGAGAGAGAGATTCTCAAGCAAGCTCCACACTGTCAGTGTAGAGTCCGATGTGGATCTCAAACTCATGAACCATGAGATCATGACCTGATCTGAAATCTAGACTCAGACGCTTAACCAACTGAGCCACCCAGGCTCCCCTAGACAGACAGTCTTTCTTAAGTGCTAGCAAAGAACGAATCCATCAGAATCACTCTTTCTATTGATAAGAAATGAATATACAGGACCCACTGTATCTTACTTTGCCCAAGTACGATTGACCTTCAGTTACCAGTCCTATGGTTAAGTAACTTAACTGTCCAAAGTTTCAGTTTAATCATCATTAAAATTGGGATAACAATACCCGCTTCCCCAGGTTGTTATGGTTAGTAAACCTTCTTATGCAGTACACTAGTCTGTTTTCTCTAACATTGTGCTGTGGATTTGCTGTCCTTGTCATTATTCTCTTTGTTTCAGTCATGATAATCTGTGGTTATCACTGAATTTCTTGGTTCCACTACAGACATCTGCTTGCAATTTGTGATTGTTAATACCAGAACTGCCAGTTAAAAAAAAAATCAAAAGGGTTTAAATTTAAAAATTTTTAAAGATTTCTACATTAGTCTAAAAAATGTCCAACAAGAAAATACAGCTAAACACATTATAAAAATGGATGAAGAACAGGATGCGTTTACCGAACAAAAAACTCCAATGGCTAAACCCGTATGAAAAGACAACTCCTCTAAAAGGAGAAACAGCAAATGACGTGATATACCTTCAACCAGACTGGCAAACTGACAAATGCTATGATAAACATCAAGGATTGTGTATTAGGTAACAAAACAGCGATGTGCACGTCTACCTCTTGGAATGAAAACGGGTACAGCCATTTTGGAGAGCGCTTTAATAAGATGTAGTACAATTTAACATGTGTATGTAGCATGACCCAACAATTCCATTCCACATCCAAACATACAAGCTGGCCTCAAAAGAGAATCCTGTAGAATGTCTACCACAGTATTGTTTGTAGAAACAGAGTTGGAATAATCTAGGTGTCTCTAACAAGAAGTTAAAGAAAAATGCACTTGATATATACTATAGAATGGTATGCAGCTGTACTAGTTGGAAGCAATGAATAACATTCTTACACTGAGGTGGACAGATCTTAAAAATACAGTGTCAAGTGGAAAATCAAGATATGGAAAATAGAGCTACATCACAATGCGACACATATAAAGGCAGCATGCATAGAGGCAAGTTAAAACTTCCAGATCCCATAGCCATATTACCTGCATATGACTTCTTGTTAGCTGTGTAAACTTGAGGAACTCTCACTAGCTCTGTGTCTCAGTTTCCTCATCCGTAAGTAATAGAAAAAATTAGTACTATTTTTATTGTGGTAGTACTTACACCACAATAAAATTGTTGTAATAATTAAATGAGTCAGTATATATGAAAGCCACTTTCTTTTCTCTTTTTTTTTTTAAGTTTATTTATTTATTTTTGAGACAGAAAGAGAGAGAGAGTATGAGCAGGGGAGGGGCAAAGAGAGAGGGAGAGAATCCCAAGCAGAGTATCCCAAGCTGACAGCACAGAGCCCGATGCAGGGCTCAATCTCACAAACCACGAGATCATGACCTCAGTGAAACCAAGAGTTGGATGCTTAACTGACTGAGCCACCCAGGTGCCCCTCAAAACCATTTTCAAGAGTGCCTGGCACTTAATAAGAGCCGAATAATTCTTAAAACTTTATAATTTATTGTAAAATGTATTTAAAACATGTACATACACTGAACAATGCTGTATATTTTTTAAAGTTCTATGCACTTCCCTGATGGTATATGAATGTGAGAATCTATTTAAGGGAAGGATAGGCATAAAATAAAATAAAATGCAGGAAAGAAATAAAATAAAACATAAAGTACAAGAGAGGGCTTATAAAGATTGATGATGATAGAGTCCCGTGAGTGGAAGTGAAGCATGATCTAACCTATTCTCAGTTGAAATCTAAATAAAACTACCTTGCTATTTTAACAACTTCATCTGTATTCAGGCTTTTTCAGGACAACTTGTCACAGTTAGTTAAAATACCATTTTTGCACAAATCCTTAACGAAATTTACATTTGATCATGTATCTAGAGAATAATACCCTAAAAACCTTCTAGGAAATCATATAAAGACATACAATCAAAATTCAGTGTTGCTCAGTCTTACCATAACAATAATATACATACAGAACTTCTGATTGTAAAATAAATTATTTTTTGGTTTGCATAAAAGGAAAGGGAAATCGAGTTTGCCCTGCTAGAGTATAAGCATCTACTATTTTTAATAGTTTTAACCCTAGCACCTGTAAACATGTCTGACACTTAGATTCTCAGTTATGATTTGTTGAGGTAATGAATAGATATTATAATCAGAGATGTCCACTCCTCTCTCACTGGTGGATTTTGCTTGTGTATTTAAGAGCTTATTCTTTCCCAGGGATTCAGTGGTCACTACTTCACAAATAACAAATGTAATCCTAATGCTTTATGATCTCTGTCCCTTCGTGCCTGTGCTGAGCTGCCCAATTAATGAAGCCTGACAGATGCCGCCGCTGTTCCTTTCTGTCCCCAGGCAACTAGCAATGAACCTGATAGCATATTAAAAGTCTTTGGATGCAAAAGCCAGAGTCAGCGTTTTGTTTTCTGTTTCCAGCCCATTATCTAAAATGGTTAAAGCGAGGCCCCCAGGACTGAACTGAACTGCTCCCCATTCCCTTCTCTCTGCCAAGTGTAGAAAATCAGTGTGAGGACATTTCTGCCACAGCATTTTGATTATGTCTTCGTTTCATCTTGAACTTGTCAGAAGCTATAGCAACTGGTCAAAATCCTCATCAGTATGTCCTCTGTGGTTGAGAAGATTCTACTCACTATGATCTCAGTGAGACTTAGGCTCATCATCCCCTCATTTGTGCTTAGAGACTCCTATGATGGATGCGTGCCACCTGCCTGACTAGTGCCCCTAGATATTTAGTGGATGTAAATCAGACCAAGGCTTACTTATTCCACATCTCTAGGTGTAGTGCTCTGGGTCCTTCTCTTGTGTTCATCAAATCTTGGCCAGATCAATTCCCAAGCCACTTCCCTCTTCCTGCCTGCCTGATTCCCATACTGATCTGTGATTGGGCTTCCACATGTTAACATAATACATTGTCTGTGTAAATGTGTTTGCTATTTTCTTTTCAGTTATCCAAGATTAGCAACCCCAACAGAACTCTGTTCATTAAAACAGAACATATGACAAAGAATATGTTTATGTCTTGATTTGTAACTACAGTAAGCAGCATTTTCCCCCTGATGAGAAGGATCATTGTCTTTGGTATTTGAATGACATAAAACTTGAGAGTCTTCTTTTTAAGTCACTTCAATAATACATATTAATAAAATGTTGCTTTGTACTGTATGCAATATGTCTTCATTAACAGCCCCTTTATCTCCTCTTTTTCTTCCTATTTATTAAGAATTTAAAACATGGTTTTGAAATTTCCTCACTGCATAAATCTTAGTGATTAAATTAATCACATGTGCCTTCAATATGTATTAGTTACTAATTATGGAATGATAGCAATGATGACAACAAATATAGCAAATATTATGTTTTAGGATCAACAGAAAGTGTTATGAGCATGTCTTAATTTTTCTCAAAGTAGATACTAGCAACACCTACCACTAAGGATTGCTATAAGAAGTAAATTTGGTACATATTAAGTGTTCAATACATGTTATATATGATATCAATATATACTATGGTGCCATATAACATATAAGAGAAAATATTCAGCATAGCTTTATATTAATACATAACAGCAAAACAAGTGTGATGTGTGGTAATTGTATTCATCCAGAAATTACGTTGCTGATAATAGTAGAGAAGAATAATTGCATCTTCCTATGGGTTTTTCTTAAACAATTCATTTTATCTGAAAGACACTAAGCAGGACTTTAGAGTTGAAATTTCAGAATAAAATGTCTTCCTGACATCTCCGATGGTAGATATTACCACTGGTCGTAAAACACAATGCCTATCACCTCATGCTACATAGAAAACTAACATGACAAGATTCGTTTCCATGTTGTATTGTTTAATGCAGTCTGTCCTTTTATTCAAAACCAAGGTCAGCTTTTTCAAAAATCAGGACGGATTTTGTGCTTTTATTTCTTTTTCAGTGAAAATGCTGTAAGTACCATCTTTTATATTGATGTTAGTTATATAGCCCTTGTCTCATGCACAAAAATTCAAGCTGGAAGGTTTGTTTTATGCGCTCTCTTGCTTATTTAATGTACATTGTAAATTACCCTGCCACTATATTATCTAATAGATCAAATTGTTTGATGTTTACATAGGACCTGCTATCTCGAGATTGCAAATAATTTCTCAGGCAACTCATGGGAAGTCAGAGAATCTCTATGAAATAGTAAATGCAATATTTATGAATAATGACATTTCAAAAAAAACCCCATAGTTGATATTTTTGAATTCCACTCCAGGGAGAATAAAAGTCAAATGAGATTTCGGCAGGTCATTTTGAGCAGGTAAAGTTTCACTTTACCAAAGCCAGATCTGTATATCAAATTGGAGTGCATGGTGAATTTAGAAGAGATTTCGTTTTTTCATATCCTAGTGTCTGATGAAAGATTCTTGCTTTTCTACAGTCAGTTAAGTGATTGCAGGCATGTGAATTCTTGGCAATTTCATATGGACTTCTGGGACTAGTAGAGTTCCGAATCTGGAATTTAAATATATATTTATGTTATATGTCAACATTATAACAATCCAAATTGGTGGAACCACATAGTTTACTACTCAGCAAACAAGAATAGGTTTTGAATAACATCAAGAATGGTAGAAAACTGTAAGATGAAATAATTTTTTTCAAATGATCACATTCTTTAAATTAATTTGGATCTTGACACAGCACAACACTCTGCCAAGCACTATAGGTTTTGAAGCACACCATCTGGTAAGAATTCGAACTTCCCACTGCAAATTATTTAACTTCTCTGTGCATTAAACTCATATATTATCAAAAGTAAGGATAGTCACAGTGCCCAACTGCATGGGTTGTTTTGATAAAGCACATGATATAAAATAAGCACTCAATTTTTAATATCAAAAGTCATCATGAAGAACAAGGAGAATGAATGTTTTCAACAAATGTGATGATATTTGGCTATACTAATTTTTCTCATAAATCTATTAGAAATATTTAAAATAGATCAATGGAGAAAAGACATAAATACATAACTCAAAAAAAAAAGAATATAGATTGTTTATGAGAAATGCAAACTTCACTGGTAAGCAAAGAAATATATATTGAAAAAAATAAAATATTTTTTGTCTTTTAAAGTAGTATAGGGGCCCCGGGTGGCTCAGTTGGTTGAGCGTTTGACTCTTGACTTCAGCTCAAGTCACGATCTCACGTTTGTGAGTTTGAGACCCACGTCAGACTCTGTGCTGATGGCATGGAGCCTGCTTGGATTCTGTCTCCCTCTCTCTCTGTCCCTCCCCGACTTGCTCTCTCTCTCTCTCAAAATAAATAAAAATAAACTTTAAAAAAATTTAAAAAAGTAGCATAGATATGGGAAAATGTAAGAAAACATTATTCAGGAAGTTTACCCTTAAAA
Source organism: Puma concolor (assembly GCF_028749965.1). NCBI lineage: Eukaryota > Metazoa > Chordata > Mammalia > Carnivora > Felidae > Puma > Puma concolor. The sequence continues at coordinate 168,781,811 of NC_141670.1, read as the reverse complement.
ACATTCTTGCATATTGCTAATGGGAATGTGAATTCATATAACCATTTTGGAAATCGATCTGGCAATATTTATCATGAGAGTTAAAATGTTTTTATTATTTGACCTAAAAATGATATTTTGCAATTTTGCTGTTAGGTTAAAATAGCTGTAGGCAAAAATTTAGTATAACATAATTCATAACTGTGAATTTTTTAAACAATGTGAAATTATAAAAGTAACTGTTAATTATGTTAATTTCAATTATTAAGATGCATTTTGGAACATAACATGAGCTATGATTATGGTGAACTGTTAATTTAAAAAAGAAGAATAAAAGGTACACTATGTGCTATGATCACAGCTATGTAAAACAAGGAAATAAAAAGTACTCAGAAGCAAGGCTGAGAGAAATACATCAAAGTAGGATTTTAAATTATTTACAGATGAAAAACCAAAATATGATTTGTTATTTATACCTTTCTAAATGTTTCATATTTATATAATTAGGATATATTATAAAATAGCAAAGCAAACTTTGCTTTAGGGAGAAAATAATTCATAGACATTTAAATCACTAAAAAGAGCATTTGAAATAAAATTAATTCATTGCTATAGGAAAAATTCAGATCTTATTTTTATATTTACTTCATGTTGTTTTATTTTATTTTTAACAGAAAGAACAAGTTTTTATTATAAACACAGTTAACAGTTAACATGCCATGCAGTATTAGTTTCAGGTGTAGAATTCAGTGTTTCATTACTAACAAACTACACACCTAACGCTCATCACAAGTGCCCTCCTTAATCCCTCATAAACCTTTAACCCATTCCCCCTGCCCATCTCCCCTCCAGTAACCCTCAGTTTATTCGCTATAGTTAAAAGTCTATTTTCTGATTTGCTTCTGTCTTTTTTTCCTCCTATGTTCATAGGTTTTGTTTCTTAAATTCCACATAAAACTTAAAGCGTGTGGTATTTGTCTTTCTCTGATTGACTTATTTCGCTTAGCATCATACATGCTAGCTCCATTCGTGCCATTGCAAATAGCAAGATTTCATTCTTTGTTATGGCTGAGTAATAGTCTTCTGTGTATATATACCACTTCTTTATCCACTCATCAGTCAATGGACATTTGGGCTCGTTCCATAATTTGACTATTGCTGATAATGCTGCTATAAACACTAGGAAGCATGTATCCCTTTGAATCAGTATTTTTGTATCCTTTGGGTAAATACCTAGTAGTCCAATTGCTTGATGGTAGGGTAGTTCTATTTTTAACTTTTTGAGCAAACTTCATACTGTTTTCCAGAGTGGCTGCACCAGTTTGCATTTCCACCAACAGGGCAAGAGGGTTCCCCTTTTTCCACATCCTCACCAACATCTGTTGTTTCTTGTGTTGTTGATTTTAGCCATTCTGACAGGTGTGAAGTGATATTTCATTGTAGTTTTGATTTATATTTCCCTGATGATTAGTGATGTTGATTATCTTTTCTATGTCTGTTAGCCATCCGTATGTCTTATTTGGAAAAAAACTGTATATTCATATCTTCTCCTATTTTTTAACTGGATTATTTGGGGTTTCTTGGGGTGTTGAGTTTTATAAGTTCCTCATGTTTTTTGGATACTAACCCTTTATCAGATATGTCATTGCAAATATCCTCTCCCATTCCATAGGCTGCCTTTTAGTTTTGTTGTTTCCTTCATTGTGAGAAACTTTTTATCTGATGAAATCCCAATAGTTCATTTTTGCTTTTGTTTCCCTTGCCTCAGGAGACGTATTTAGTAAGAAGTTGCTAACGTTGATGTCAAAGAGATTACTGCCTGTGTTCTCCCCTAGGATTTTGATGGTTTCAAGTCTCGCATTAAGGTCTTTCATCCATTTTGAATGTGCTGTCCAGTTTTTCCAACACCATTTGTTGAAGAGACTTTTTTTCCATTGGGTACTCAGAAGCAAGGCTGAGAGAAATACATCAAAGTAAAATTTTAAATTATTTATAAATAATTATAATTATTTACAAATGATTCCTACTTTGTCAAATAGTGGTTGGCCATATAGTTGTGGGTTCATTTCTGGGTTTTCTGTTCTGTTCCAATTGATCTATATGTTCATTTTTGTGCGAGTACCATACTGTCTTCAGCACTACAGCCTTGTAATATAACTTGAAGTCCAGAATTATGATGCCTCCAGCTTTGCTTTTCTTTTTAAAGATTTTCAGGATTGCTAAGGCTATTCGGGGTATTTGTGGTTCCATACAGATTTTAGGATTGTTCTAGTTCTGTGAAAAATGCTGTTGGTATTTTGATAGGGATTGCATTAGATGTGCAGATTGCTTTGGGCAGTGTAGACATTTTAACAATAATTGTTCTTCCAATACACAAGCATGGAATGTTTTATCATTTTTTTGTGTTTTTAATTTCTTTCATCAATGTTTTATAGTTTTCAGGATACCGGCCTTTCACCTTTTTGGTTAGGTTTATTCCTAGGTGTTTTATTATTTTTGGTGTCATTGTACATGGGATCAATTACTTGATTTCTCTTTCTGCTCCTTCATTATTGGTGTATAGAAATGCAAAAGATGTATATACATTGATTATATTGATTATGTATCTTACTACTTTACTAAATTCGTGTATCGGTTCTAGCAATTTTTTGGTGGATCCTTTTGGATTTTCTATATAATGTCATCTGCAAATGGTGAAAGTTTGACTTCTTCCTTGCCTATTCTGATGGCTCTTATGTCTTTTTTGTTGTCTCATTGCTGAGGCTAGTACTTCCAGTACTATTTAAATAACAGTGTTGAGAGTGGACATTTCTGTATTATTCCTCGCTGTAGAGGAAAAGCTTTCAGCTTTTCCCCATTGAGGATGACACTAACTATAGGTTTTTCATATATGGCTTTTACTATGTTGAGTTAGGTTCCCTCTGAATCTACTTTTTTGAGGTTTTTATCATGAATAGATATTGTCCTTTGTCAAATGCTTTCTGCATCTATTGAGAGGACCATATCGTTCTTACTCTTTCTTTTATTAATGTGGTGTACCAGGTTGATTGATTTATGAATATTGAAGCAAACTTGCAGCCCAGGAATAAATCCCATCTGATCATGGTGAATGATTCTTTTAATATAATGTTGGGTTCAAATGCTAGTATTTTGTAGGGAATTTTTGCATCCATGTTTATCAGGAACATTGGCTTGTTCTCTTTTATAGCGGAGTCTTTGTCTTGTTTTAGAATCAGGGTTAATACTGGCCCCATAGAATGGGTTTGGAAGTTTTCCTTCCATTTCTACTTTGTGGAATAATTTGAGAAGAAATTATATTAACTCTTCTTTAAATGTTTGGGAGACTTCCCCTGTGAAGTCAGATTATCCAATTTGTTGGCATAAAATTTTTCATAATATTCTTTTATAATTATTTGTATTTCTGTGGTGTTGGTTGTTATTTCTCCTATCTCATCTGTGATTTATTTATTTTGCCTCTTTCTCATTGCTTTCTGATAAGTCTGGCTAAGAGCTTATCAATTTTATTCATTCTTTCAAAGAACCAGCTCCTGATTTTATTGATCTGTTCTACCATTTTTTAGTTTGCTTATCATTTATTTCTGCTCCAATCTTTATTTCTCTTCTGCCGGCTTTAGGCATTGTGTGTTGTACTTTTTCTAACTCCTTTAGGTATAAGGTTAGGTTGTGTATTTGAGATTTTTCTAGCTTCTTGAGGTAGGTCTCTATTGCTATATCCTTCCCTCTTATGATTGCTGTTGCTGAATCCCAAAGGTTTTGTTCCCTTGTGTTTAAATTTTCATTTGTTTCCATGTATTTTTTTAAAGTTCTTTATTAATTTCCTGTTTGATCTATTCATTATTCAGTAGAATATATATTCTTTCTTTCTTTCTTTTTCTTTCTTTCTTTTTTTTTTTTTTTAGAGAGAGGAAGAGAAAGTGTAACCAGGGGAGAGGAGCAGACAGAGAGACAGAGAGAGAGAATTTTTTTTTTAATATTTTTTAAATTTATTTTTGAGAGAGAGAGAGACAGAGCATGAGTGGGGGAGGGACAGAGAGAGAGGGAGACACAGAATCCAAAGCAGGCTCCAGGCTCTGAGCTGTCAGCACAGAGCCCGATGTGGGGCTTGAACCCACAAACTGTGAGATCAAGACCTGAGCCAAAGTCGGATGCCTAACCGACTGAGCCACCCAGGCGACCCTATTTTTTCTTATTCAAAAAAATTTTTTGAGTTTGTAATTTATTTGAGAGAGAGAGAGAGAGAGAGAGAGAGAGAACATGAGCAGGGAAGGGCAGAGAGAGAAGGAGACAGAGTCCAAAGCAAGCTTCAGGCTCTGAGCTGTCAGCACAGGGCCCGACATGGAGGTGGAGTTCGAACCCACCAAGCATGAGATCATGACCTGAGCTGAAGTTGGACACTTAACTGACTGAGCCACCCGGGAACCCCAAAAGAAAAAGAGAGTCGTAATCAGTTTCCACGCACAGCACAGAGCCAAACTTGGGGCACTATCCCATGACCCTGAGACCATGACCTGAGCTAAAACCAAGAATAAGATACTCAAATGTCTGAGCCACCCAGGCACCCCAATTTAGTAGCATCTTCTTTAGCCTCCATGTATTTGTGGTCTTGCCAAATTTTTTCTTGTGGTTGACTTCAAGTTTCACAGCATTGTGGTCAGAAAAGATGCATGATATAATCTCAATCTTTTTGTACTTGTCGAGGCTTCATTTGTGACCTAGTATGTGATCTATTCTGGAGAATGTCCATGTCCACTTGAAAAGACTGTCTATTCTATTCAGCTGCTTTAGGATGAATATATATGTTAAGTCACCTGGTCCAGTGTGTCATTCAAAGCCATTGTTTTCTTGTTGATTTTCTGCCTAGATGATCTGTCTATTGATGTAAGTAGGATGTTAAAGTCCCCTACTATTATTGTTATTATTATTAATGAATTCTTTTATGTTTGTTACTAATTGTTTCGTATATTTAGGTCTCTCAAGTTGGGGGCATTAACAGTTAAAATTGTTAGATATTCTTGTTGGATAGTCCCCTACCCAAAAATCTTTATGATTGTTGCTTTAAATTCAACATCAAGCATATTACTATATCTGTTTGGATTAGATCTCTTGCTGTGATCTTTTCTTGTTCTCTCTTTTGGGATGAATTCCTCCATCTTGGCATTTTGTCTAAGTCTCTGTTTTCCAACGTGTGTTAGAATATCTTTTTATGTTTCATGCTCCTGAGAGTAATGGCTTTATGAAGAAGAGGTCATGTAATGTCTATTGCCTGGTGCTTCAGGAATTGTCTCTGGTATGTGCTGCGTGCATTCTGCACGCGTGTTTGGCTGCTTTTTTCCTCAGGTCAGTTGTCTGCTGAGTTTTTCTTTGACTGCAATGGGGAGTGTTTGGACCTTGTCCAGAGTGTGGCAACTTTTAATTAGGTGTGCTCTGGTCTGTTTGTTAATGAGATCTGATGCTCTTTCCACTAGAAGTGAAGCTTTGCAGAACTCTATGCTTAGTAGATGTGGTGCGCATGGGTGTTTGTCCTGGTCTTCTAGGGAAGGGGCCTGCTGCACTGATTTTTAGACATGCTTGCCCAAGGAAAGGAGTACCAGCAGACTGCAGGGTGACAGAACTTGCTGTAAGTAGGTTAGGGAGCCAGTGTTGGCACTGTGCTGTTTATCGAAGTTGGTTTATGATGAGGGGTAGGGGAGCAAAATGGCTCCAGCCATTTGTGCCCTCTGAGGGGAGTCTGTGCCTGCTGATCTCAAAGAAGCACTTTCAGAAGAGTGAATAATTTCCCCTCACGCATCTTAGGCATTTTACAGATCACTGTTTTCACACTGTCTGTGTCTGGGTTGCTTGCCTGCTAGAGCAGTGCAGGGCACTTTGGGCTGTATGCTAGCCAAGTCTGCTGACTTTTTAAAAAAAAATTCTTTTTAACCTTTATTAATTTTTAAGAGAGAGACAGAGAGACAGAGCATGAGGGGGGGAGGGGCAGAGAGAGAGAGGGAGACACAGAATCTGAAACAGGCTCCAGGCTCTGAGCTGTCCGCACAGAAACTAACATGGGGCCCAAACCCACGAACTTCTAGAGCATGACCTGAGCCGAAGTCAGATGCTTAACTGAGCCACCCAGGCGCCCCAAGTCTGCTGACTTTTTAAACTCCAAACGTTAGGAACCTGGTTTGGCAGGGGCCTGCACTGGTCATCTGGGGGAGGGTTTCACCGTGCTCAGATGAATATATGTTTGACCCAGAAGGGCAGTCCCACCAGAGTATAGGGCGTGGATTTGGGAGCAAAGCAAGCTGAACAGCCAATGTTTGGTTTGGCCGCCCTCAGCAGGTGTCTCTGTCCCTATGCTGAGGGGTAGGGAAAGAAATGGCACCTGCTGGCTATTTTATTCCAGGAGCGGCAATGACACCTCTCACAGATGCACATTAAGAAGTAGGAACAGGGGCGCCTGGGTGGCGCAGTCGGTTAAGCGTCCGACTTCAGCCAGGTCACGATCTCGCGGTCCGTGAGTTCGAGCCCCGCGTCAGGCTCTGGGCTGATGGCTCGGAGCCTGGAGCCTGTTTCCGATTCTGTGTCTCCCTCTCTCTCTGCCCCTCCCCCGTTCATGCTCTGTCTCTCTCTGTCCCAAAAATAAATAAACATTGAAAAAAAAAATTAAAAAAAGAAAAAAAAAAAAGAAGTAGGAACAGTCTCTCCCCGTACACCTTAGGTGATCCTCAGATTGTGCCCATCTACCCTGGGGTTGCTTGGGTGCTTTCTTTCCCCAAGTAGGGCAGTGTCCTCAGGTCTCTATCCTAGCCAAGCCCACAGACGTCTAAAACTTCAGTCGTTGAGCCCCGCTAGTAACAAAAACTCACGAAATTCAGATGCTCTCATTTCCCGGCCAATGGCTTTGGGGAAGTGTTCCCCTTGTGCACTCCTACCCTCTCGTGCCTTTCTCCATGACCAGGGCTCCCTGGTCCACAGCACCCAGGACCAGTTTCTCCCCAAACCACGTCTTTATACTTCCTACCTTTCTCCATGTGGCCTGTTCCCTCTCTCTAGTTGTGCAGTCTGTTCAACCAGTCCTCAGGTCAATGTCTTGGATATTTGGAATGATTTGATAGTTATCCAGCTGTCTTTGGCGGACGAGGCAAGCTTAGTGTCTTCTTACTACACCACGGTCTTACCACCCCCTCCAGATCTCAATTCCAATCTGTATATTTCTAATAATAACAACATCAGAATATCATGCCACTGATTTAAAAAACTTTATTCATTGTCATAATGATTCCTAAGGATTCCCTCTAAATATCTTAATTTAAGCTTTATTTATTTATTAAATTATTTATTCTCAACCCATTTTATTAATCAGGAAGTTGAAGTTCAGAATAGTGAGATGAACAGCCCCAGGTAACTGAGCTCATAAATGGTAAAAGTGGAACCCTGGGGTATTCTGATATTTAATGTATGTTTGGCTTTAAACTATGTGGGTGCTTCTCTCTTATTTGTAAGAATTAAAGGGACAAAAAACAGGTAAAATACTATACCAGTTTTGTTATTTATTCAACAAGTATTCATTGGGTATGATTGGCATCAGACCATGTGATAAATACTGACATTAAAAAGTAAATCATGGTGCCTCGGTGGTTCAGTCAGTTAAGTGTCAGACTTCGGTTCAGGTCATGATCTCCATGTTCATGAGTTCAAGCCCCACATTGGGTTCTGTGCTGACAGCTCAGAGCCTGGAGCCTGCTTCAGATTCTGTGTCTCCCTCTCTCTCTGCCTGACCCCCACTTACGCTCTGTCTCTCTCTGTCTCTCAAATATAAATAAACATCAAAAAACTTTAAAAAAGTAAATCATAATCCTAAACACATGGATCTTGAGGCTTTTATGGTGACAAGCAAAGAAACTAATACAGAAAATGTCATCTTGGAAGTATGTGCCAAATACACATAGTAAAAATCATCTTGGAAGCGTGTCCCTATTGCAATGAAAATATAGTGGAGGCATAAGAATGTCAACCAGGGGAGTCAGAAAAGGCTTCATAGAAACGGTGATCTATGAACTAGATTTCACCAGATTGAAGAGGAAGTAGAGAAACAAAGTCATAAGTCAGGTGGGGCTTTAGAGGAACAGTAAGTAATCCTCTAAGCTGCAACCACAGTGTGAAAAAAATAGTGCATAGAGCTAGGACATGAACAAGCTTACTGCGGAATTATAGGTGATTCGAGTGTGATTAAAATATATGGAGTAGTGAAAAGAACATTAGACTGAAAAGGAGAAATGTTTGTTTCCAGTTTTGCCTTTGTTATTAGCAATTATCATGAGTCTTTTATGTGCTAGACACTCTACTTCTTTTGGAGCTTATGGCAATTAGCAAAGACAAATAAAAACCCTGTCCCAGTGGAGCTCATAGTCTAGAAGATAAACATACATTTAAAAAAAAATATTTATAATACATCTTATGGTTGCTAAGTGGTATCTGGGGGGAGGGCGTGTGTACAGGGAACTAAGGCAGTATGTAGGAGATATTGGTGACATTCAAGTTCTGACCTGTAATCTGTAGGAGTCAAATTTAAGGGGAAGGTGGAAGTCCATGTAGAGAAGGGAGCAGCAGAGGCATGCCAAAGCATGCTGAGGTCAGTACGGCTGGAGGATAGCCCTTGAGAAGGAGAGATGAGAAGAGTTCAAGCAGAAAATCAGAAGTGGCCAGATAAGTCACAGACTTGTAATGGAGTTAGGGGTTATTTTAAGGCAATGGTAAACCTTAGAAATTTTATGACATCACCGTGAAGAATATATTTTTGAATGATCACTCATTTATCGGTGTGGAGAGTGGATTGAAAAAGGCAAATCTAAAGACAATGATACCACTTAAGGTAGAGCAGCGAACAAGGGAAGGCATAGTGGCAGTTTCAAGTCACTAGGGTCATAGACGTAGAGAAGTCAATTTCACTTAACCTCCTTGAGCCTCAAGTTCATCTTCTAGGAAATAAAGATGTTGGGTTGGATGGACTCCCATTCGCTTTCCGTTGGAAAAAATACACCCCAGAGTGTTCAGCTCATGTTACACTGAAAGGAGCATTTCACCCCCACCAGGGGCCTTCAGAGAGCAGTGCCATGAAAATTTGACTTACCACATAGCTGTGAGGGACTAGGCTGTGAGAGTTTGAAAGAGAAAGATAAAAAGCAGCCACAAGAGAAAGAGGAAAGCTAATAAAGTGAGATGTCTGCTGGGAACTGCTTCACACAGGCTCATTTGTGAAGATTCCTAGGGGAAACCAACAAACTAGAACAGTGTGAAATTTTTATCGGAAAACCCCAAACCACATGAAAACTGCCTCCTACCAGTTTATGCATAAATGGTACACCAAAGGGATTTCATTCAGATTTGGGGAATGTTTTCCCCTTAGCCCAGGACCCTTTCATCTGAGCAAAAAGAGAGACCTGTTACCTTGTCCAGAGAAGATGCTCTCTCCAGGTTGGCTGTCCAGCTCCCTGATCTGTGTGCTTGCAGTCTAGCAAAGAGTGGAGACGAATATATAGGTGTTTGGCTTTTCTGAGTTACCACATGGAAAATCAAAGCAAGCATTTTTTTTTAATAATACCTGAAAAAAAAAAACAAAAACAAAAACATGTTCCTGCCATTGGTAGTGGTAATGGAGAAAGAACTGGACAAGAGTCCTCACCTGGCCTTCTCTTTCTTACACATCATTCCCCACGCCCAACTCTGTTGCTACCTTCTCCATCATTTATAGCCTTTCCCCACGAGAGGCCCACACACTTTTGGATCCCCCTGATTGTCAGAATTTTTTCAGTCCAGTGATCTACTTGGCCCACCTCCTGCTCCAATGTGCCTCTTTTACATTCTACTCTATTCGTACTTAATGGTGTTATGACCAGATATATAAAATCTTAAACTTCAAATGCCCTTTAAGAATCATATAATCCAACAGGTTCATCAGACTGCTCTAACAACTGAGTTGGAAGTCTCTGGCATCCTGTGTCTTCTCAATCCTGTTCTGAATCAGGACCAAAATAGGAAAAGGATGCTTCATGTCAAGCCACAATACTGAAGAAGGCTCCTTCCTTCTATTAGCACACCGGCAATCTCTTTGCCATCATTCTGAACTCAATAAAAGGCAATAAAATGGTATTTCTGTTTCTGAAATTTTCTAATTCACATATCAGTGTTTTTCCTGAATGCTAGAATTCATTCTGTTCCTGCCTTTACAGAATTTTAGCCTGATAGTTCAGGTGAAGTTGTTGATGAAAATTAATTCAGAAAAGCATCAGTGTTTATAGACACTAGAGGCAGCATTGATCTATTTATTCTTGACGTCCCATAATGCTTCATTCATTATATTAGGGCTCCTCTGCCACTGTTGACTCATGTGTCTCATTGCATGCCTGTCTTCTTTTTATACCGTAAGCATCTTGATGGCAGGACCCATGTATTCTTTATTTTTGTATTCTAAACCTCTAAAATTGTATCCAGAAAATAGAAAGGGCTGAGTGAATATTTGCAGAGTAAATAAAACTTTAGTTTTGAACGGAAGAGACAGTGTCACCTATATGAAATAAAGGCAGTATAAAAATCATGCAAAAATATATGTCAATGAATTTTATTTAAGATATCTTATCTTTAGAGCTTTGATGCTTATGGAGGCATGATACAAATCTGAAGAAAATAATTTTTGAAATTTCTAACATGATTCCAATTCCTTATATGCAACCAGGAAAGAAATAGTAAAAGAAGCTAGATCATTTAAATTGTGTATTCTCTCATTTATTAAAGGGTTATGCAGTTTAAGAAATAGTGACTTGAACTGGTCCATCATTTCAAACAAACAAAATTATATGTCTATCTAGGGTTTGCAAAGAGTTTCTTTGAGTTTTAATTTGTATAAGGTAATGACGTTAGCATATTTGTATAAAAATGTATAATTTTTGTATAATTTGTGTAAAAATGTATAATTTGTATAAAAAATGAAGTTAGCATATGTAATATAATTTTGCTAAAGACTAGTAAAATTGTATTACATATGCTAACTTCACTTTTGACACTTTCAACTAGTCTTTGTTCATTTCAGGCTGACATAAATATTTCCACAGCAGAGGTAGATGTGTAGTAATTGGATCTTAGACATATAGTAATATTTCTCATATGGTAATTCCAAGTCTTTTTACACTTAAATCATTGCTGTTACATAAGGAAAGACAATCTCTTTGGGACTGAGGAGGCAGCAATTTGTTTCCTGGATTTGGTGTTAAAAAGAGGCTTTGGACAAATGATCATTAAGCCACTGACCAGAGCTGCCTAATAAATATCGAACCATCACCTACAAGCCGTAAACAGGAGGCAGCGAAGAGCCTCATCAGCAGACTCTGGTTAAATTTGCCTTTGGATCTTGCCAGAAAAAGTGATCCTTGGATGTCTTCCTTTTACAAGGCAGCAAAGAATCCCTCACAGTTTGCACCTGTGAAAATAATATGTTCCCTCTAGCTTTGCCCTTGCTGCTTAAGGGCCCCATTGACAAACTAGTGGATATATATCTGTAGAAAGGATATAGAAAAGCATTCTTAAAATATATTCTGTGTAATACAAGTTTCATTAGGTTTGCCTTTCAAAAGGGGAAAAGGCTTCTGTGATCAAATAGTTTAGGGAAACTGATTAGACAGGTTCCTTTACTGATGGATTTCTTAAGAGTTTAAAATGCAGTTACACGTTATCTGTCTCGAGAAAGGAGGTGGAGAGCACAGTGTTTTTCAAACTTAATGACTACAGAATCTTTATTCAACTCTCAAGCATCTTGTGGGAATAGTGTTCCCTTAAAAACACTTACAAAACTTGTATTTATGTCAATGGGAATGGAAGTTAAAGAACAACAGTCCATTAGTTGAGAAAACTGAAAATAAGTTCAAATGACAAAAACAAAAAGTATCACTTTATGCGATAACACCAACTAAATACAGTAAGATTTTTTTCTTTCTCCATTCTGTCTTTGTCTTTTCTTCCATAGTAAGAACCCTGGCTCCCAACAGTACGACTGTGTTTGCTCATTTGCTCAGTTCTATAATACAACATGATTTAATTCCTATTTCTATATTCTAAAAGGATATGGTAGTAATGGAACTATTGTCACAGTGAGCACACCTCACAACTTGTCTTCTAAATACTGTCTCATTAAGCGCAGGAGTACTTAGAGTTACGGCTGATCACAGATGATTCTGGAATATCTTACTGAGCCAGAAAGGATGCAATCACTCAAAAATGAGGGATCACATACAAATGATACAAGAACCAATTTGACAAATGGGCCACTGACCAAATCTGGGAAAGTAAATCTTCAAAATAAAGAATGACTGTCATGAATCAAAACACACAGAACACAATGGAGTATTTTTAAAAATTATTGCAGAAAGCTGAGATGTGCAGCAGGAGTATGTGTGTGTGTGTGTATATATATATATACACACACACACACATACATACAGTTGACCTTAAACAACACGGGTTTGGACTGATGAACTTAGCAGGTCACTTACACACAGATTTTTAAAAATATAAATAAAGTATAGTACTTATTTAGAAAATAAGCTGTGAGGTGTGCTCACTGAGACTAGTATTCCATTACTTCTATATCCTTTCAGAATGTAGAAACAGGAGGGGTGCTTGGCTGGCTCAGCTATAGAGAATATGACTCTTGATCCCAGGGTTATGAGTTCAAGCTGAATATTGGGCGTGGGTCCTACTTTAAAAAAGAAGAATATAGAAACAGGAATTATGTCATGTGTATTGTAAACTCAGCAAATGAGAAAATACATTGATATTGTGGGAGCCAGGGTTCTTACTATGGAAGAAAAGACAAATAAATGCAGAATGGGGAAAGTAAAACCTTACTGTATTTAATTGGTATCATCAGCACAAAGTGGAAATTTTTGTAATTTGTATATATTTTCTCTTTTTATGATTTTCTTAATAACATTTCCTTCACTCTAGGTTACTTTATTGTAATAATGCATATAACATACAAAATATGAGTTAATTAACTTGGTTATCAGCAAAACTTCAGGTCAGCAGTAGGCTATTAGTAGGTAAGTTTTGAGGGAGTCAAAAGTTTTATGCGGATTTTTGACTTCACAAGGGGTTGGTGCCCCAAATCCTTGTGTTGTCAAGGGTTCATATATAACTATCAAGCTACACAGGGACTATTATCTTGTAAAATTAAAAATCTTGAGAACTAAACATTGTTTATTTATATACAGTATGCTAAATATTTTGAATAAGTGGCTCACTCATTTATAGTTTTCTAAAGGATTAGTTTCCTACTACCCAAGGATGCTGTGAAAATAGGTGAGAAGAAATTTTGTCAATGAACAAACAAGCCACAGCAAGCACAAAAGAATTCATGAATCACATATTTACTCTAAAGACCAAGCAAACAAATAAACTCAGGGAGAGGAGAAAGCTCTTTCTTACAGTAGAATACCAACTAATAATTGGCAAAAGATTGATGGACTTAGAAAAATCACTATTCTGTAACTAGCATAGTAAGATTAAATTCAGGTCAGGATGACTTTTCATACAGTGTTTTTTCTACACTACCTTTGGCTTAATTCTTTGTAACTGAAACTATGAGCACTGATTGACAAACATAAAAGAATGAGGTTTTATAGAAAAGTTATGTTAAAAGTCTGGATGCAGGGCTGATGGTTTTATTTTTTCCCCAAAATGATTCTGAATTCAATGATGTGACTTAGAAATCTTAGCAATATTTTGACCAATTATCTAAATTGAGTAGCTTATTCTCCACTTCTGGCCCTAATCTTCAGAATCATTAACTCTTTTCTTGATGAATTCTGATGTGCCATATGTTCTTTCTCAATTATTTTTGTATCATTCCAGCAAACTGCAGCTAACATCAAAATATAAGATCAAAGTATTTTACCTACACATTCCGTTTCTTTTCTTTATTTTTTATAATTGTTTGTTTAGATATTTCCTTGCTGACCACCTGATCCATAGTACTTTCTCTCTACCTCAATTTTTTTTCCATTGGTTACATTTTCTAAGTTGGTGAAAATTAAGGAAACAATAAGGAAGCAATAAATAAACCTATCAGAAACAATATTGACCTTATAAGAAAAAAATTTAGGAGCTTTCTGTATTTATCACTTTTCCCAAGTTGAACATATTTTTATAATGCTGACTAAAAATATCATAATTTTCATATCCTAAAGTAATTGAAATGTCAGCTGACTTTGTCATAACAACTAACAAAATTGTAAGTTTTTACAATTAAGGGGCATTATTTTATCCTTTTTTATATCTCTTCTTTCCTTCTTAGCTTCTGGGAAGATGCAGGTATGCACCATGAGCCTAGGAGATCATTTTGACTTAAGATTAAAAGCTAATAGTCAGTTATAGAAACAGAAAGTCATTTGGTAATTTTTTGATGTAATTCAAAGCTTGATGTAGGCAGGTATCCTGTCATAATGGACATCTGTTTGATCACTACTTAAAAATCTAATTTGAAATATCTCTTGAAGCTACTGTCACAAAATGACAAGTATAAAACAATTATTACAGTATGGATGGTTTATTAAAATTTCTAGATCATTCTTCGATTTATCAAATTTCCTTGTCTTCTCTAAAGTTGGAAAGTCAAATATCAAGGCATTTAAAAATAGATTCTCTATAACTAGAACATATATTATAAAAATCATCTAACCTAGATCTTCTAACATCTAACTTCATATGCATGTGGATCTATTATAATAAGTAATACCATGTGAAAATTGTTGTTAGGACACCTCACTGCTTTAAAGAAATCTTTTATGGAGCAAGAATGAAAACTCTGACTAATGAAGAAAATGCAAACATTTTCCACTAGTCTATGTATATCCAAAGTCATCTAGATGTGAATTTAGCCCTTCTTGAATAAAACAGTGTAAGTAGTCCTATTCTTCATGATTTAAGAATTACAGCAGATACTGTATAAGTTTAGTTTCTTGAAATATGAGTATATCCATCTTGCAAAGGATATAGGTGGATGAAAATTATGTCAATTAACTCAGCAAGATATTGCAGGAACAAATTAGTCTTCTTTTAAATGGCCCCAAAACAGTTTCTGGCAAGGGAGAAATAAATGATAATATCAAACTTCACTGATGTGGAATTAGGAAATACTACCCGAATTGCTGAAAAACCAGAATCTTTGGGAAGTTGGTTAAAGATGATCAGCTTTTACCAAGATAATAAAATATGAAGTCGTTTTCAATGGTGTTGACACGTAAGGATAGTTTAACTGGACCTGCTTTATTGATTAGATCACAATTATGATTAAATCGGACATTTCATTTCTGAAAAAGATAAAGGTGGGGGCCATGCTTTTTTTTTTTTTTTGATTTGCAAATAGGATGGCTAACTTAGAGCCTGATATATGTAGAAGGAACCAAGTAAAAGTTTTCTGTACATATAAATGGTTAAATGAAAAGAAAAATGAATGACAATGCTTGAGGAGTTTGTTTCAACAGAAGAAAGTATCTCACAAATTACTTATTATCCCCTATAATATTTTTTTTACATAATAGTAAACTCTAGCCCCACATATTGACTTGTTAAGAAAATTAAAAAGGGCTTCAGTTTAGTTAAAATGAATACTGAAAGAACGTAATTTCAAAAGGATTTGTTGAGCACCAGTTCTGGGTTGTAACACAATAGTTTTATCCATTAAAAATCCTAAGTAAAAAATACTTAACCTTAGTAACACTTTAACAGAATATTTAGAAAAAACAGCAGGGAATAATCATTTGATTTATTCACCATGGCCACCAAAATTCAGGGAGAAAAGTCAAGCAAAGTGAGGGGTTATCAACTGCAGTGGAGACAGGGGAAAGGAGTTGTTGCTATTTTGTGTAGGTTAGGGAAGGCCTCTTTGATAAGGTGATATGTGAGCAGTGATATGCGAGCAGGCTAATCATGAAGATATCCAAAGGAGGACATTTTTAGGCAGAAGAAACAGCAAGTACAAAGTGTGGCCTGGAGTGTGCACGTTGTATTTGAGCAAACTGCAAGGAAACCAGTGCAGCTGAGGTGGGGAAAAAAGAGGAAGAGGGTGAAAGTAGATAAAGTCTGGAGGGTAATACCAACTCAGTTCATGTGACTTTATGGCTTGAAAATTTTGGATTTTTACTTGATAGAGATGGGAAGCCATGAAAACATTTCAAGCAGAGGACTTGCATGATCTGTCTTACATACATTTCAAAGGGATCACTCTGTGGTGTGTGGAGAACAGAGGAGGCAAATGAAGGGTCTATTCAATCCAGGCAAGATATGATAGTAACTTGTCACCATGGAAAGAGCTTTGGAAGAACCAGAAAGTGACCATAAATTTGACATGTTTTTAGGAAGAACCAGCATGATTTGTGCCTAAGCTAAATGTTTGGTCAGGCCCAAACTGAGCCTGAGCAACTAACCGGAAGGATGCAGATATCTTTTATTAACAGGGAGAGGACTAAAGGAGGGGCATGTTTAAGGAGATGGAACTCAAGAGCTTGTGGCAAGAGGATGATGTCTACTGGAGAACCAACAAAATATGATAATTTGGTAGCTGGGTATAGAGTTCAAGGAAGAGATATGAATTGGGGACTCATTAGCATTAAGTAATGTTTACTGGATGAAATCAATTAGGATGTGAGTGAATTAGTAAAGAAAATGGTCTAATGGTTAAGAACTAAGTACCAACTTCTATCCCCTAAAAACAGAACAGAGGATTAAAGTTCCTTAATCAGACCTATCAAGTACCATAGTTGCAACAGTTGACAAATGAAGATACGTCTTGAAAATAAAGAATAATTATCTGCACTCATCATGAATTATCATTTATTTTTTAGAATTAAAAAATTTTGCCTCCACAAGGAGAAAGAGAGAAATGTATGAGGAATATGCTTCTGTTTACAAACCTGTGTGATTTTTTCAGACCCAGCCACAGGTAATTACAAAGGCTTTACATGGCAGACCTTATGGGGACACCAGACTCCATAGCAGATTTGGGGCACAGCCACTATTTTGCAGCCACTGGGGGGAAGGGAAGTCAAGAGCTCAGGACCCACTTCTCATTCTCTTCTCATATGTACATTCTCTTCTCATATGTACATTCCTATCTATAGGACTTTCTTTCCTTACGTCCCTATCTTGAGGCCTGGGGCAGAGGTCTTTGAGTGCCTCTGTTGAGGCCTCCTTATGCGGGAAGGGGGAAGAAAACCTGATGGCACATTTACTCAGGCTGACCCAGTACTTTTCCACTCCTAGCCCTTCCTCTTTGGTCTCTCCCCCAATCCCAAGTCCATAAGTCTGCCAGCACCTCTTGTTCAGGGTTTCTTCAACAGTGAACCAACCCAACCCCAATGTCTTTGTCTATTCTCCTGACACTGGATGGGTGTGCTGTTTGAGGTGGGGAAATGGAATGGGGGGATGGAAACTTTTTCCAGTTTCAAACTTTTGCTTAAATTGTAGCAGGAAGTAGGGGTTCTTGGGTGGCTTAGTTGGTTAAGTGCCCAACTCTTGATTTCAGCACAAGTCATGATCTCATGGTTCATGTGTTTGGGTCCCATGTCAGGCTCAGCTCCACAGTATGGAGGCTACTTGGAATTTTCTCTCTCCCTCTCTCTGTCCCTACCCTGTGCTCACTGTCTCTTTACTCTCTCTCTCTGTCAAAAATAAATAAAATAAAATAAAATAAAATAAAATAAAATAAAATAAAATAAAATAAAATAAATTATAGCAGTAAGTAATTACAGATTTAACACTTTCATTTTGGTTTGTTGCCTGAATGGGTTACTCCATCACTGATGGCTCAGTTCTCTTTTTTAGTTTAACTGAGCTTGTAACAGTGTAAATCATCTTTTTGTAAATGTTATCAGAAAAAAGTCAGTACATTTTACTGACATTGTGTAGATTAAATTTATAGTGAGGTGTTTTTCTGCAGTGAAATATATTATAAGCAGTGACTTTCATAAGTAACATTTCTTGATGTTCAGGTAGTTATTCCAAAAATCCTATAAGCACTATTTTTGTAGGCAAATACTGCTCTGGCCTTATGTTAATGCTTTCATGTTCCCATGAATTCCTTCGCAAAAAAATGATACTAAAATCAATAAATCATATTTTACTCACTAGGCTCTTTCTCCTGCTAACTCTTCTAGCAACACTGTTAAATAATTATACCCCCAATGAATTAATGGTAAGCCACAAATTTGGTTTTATATAAATTACTGGAGTATAACTATAATTAATTAATCTTCCCAAACTTATTTTTATTGCTTGCTCAGTACGATAATTGATAAACAAGAAATAATCTGTATGAAAATCTCTCATTATTGAACATGTAACATGGTTTTGTTATTGTTGCTGTTAAAGTTTATTTATTTATTTAGAGAGAGGAGAGAGAGAGCACAGGAGCTGGGGAGGGAAGAGAGAGAGGGAGAGAGAATCCCAAGCAGGCTCCATGCTATCAGCACAGAGCCCAAGGTGGGGCTTGACCTCATGAACTGTGAGATCATGACTAGAGCTGAAAATAGAGTTGGACGCTTAACTGACTGAGCCACCCAGACACCTGAATATGTAACATGTTTTAAGATTTTCTTGAAAAGACAAAATACTAAAATTCAGTCAAAACCAATTCCATTTTGATTCTAGATATGTAGAAATAAAGATACTCATGCATCATCATGAAAAGTGAAATCTGTCTATTCAGATGATTTCCCTTTTACCTAGTACTTCATGTTTCATAGGAATTATAATATTATTTAAATATTATTCTTAATTCTATTCTTAATGTTGTCATTAGGACTCAAAGGACCAAAATGTCTTACACATGACAAGCACGGTTCACTGAGATTTATGTAGAGAAAATTAAGCACGAATAGATTGTCAATAGCTGGTTCTGTTTTCAAATCTGGAAACTGCTGGCTGATGAGTTCTATCAAAGTCACCAAACCTCTCTAAATTCCAATCTTCTTAGCTCTAAAATTAAATATCAAAACATTATTTCATGAATCAAGTTAGTTGGTATAGTTTAATTATGACATATATGGTGACTATTCAACACTGTAATATTTTTATTACAATATTAGATTTGTAGAACTTCTTGGGGAAATGTACTGGATCTCCTATGTGGCAATAGGTAGACCACACCTAGGGAAGTTTGTAGTCTTCTTTTTCTACTTCTCAATGCTTTCAGCTTTTCGCCACTCTGCTTCCTTGTTGCCCACCAGTCCAAATGATCTCAGTCTTTTAACAAAGGATGTTTGTTCTTGTGGGCCCAGTCCCTTATCTCAGCCAGAATCCTCTGTCTCCTTCCTCACATCCCACAAGGCTAGATTTTTCTGGGCTGGACAAAGTGAAAGTCACTAATCAGAAAGGAATGGTGTCGTGGCAGAAAGAACTCTGGAATTAGCCCTGAAAGGTCTCAAATCTTTGGCCTTCATTGACTACTTCCCTAACTTTCAGAAAACAACTACCTCTTGTTTTCTTAACTGTGTAGTGGGGCTAAGTAATTCTCTGTAGCTGTATTTTTAATGCTTGAAGATTAAATGAAATAAGGTTCCCTAAGGTGCCTTGTAAACAGTAAAACACATAAAAAGCAAGTAGATATTACAATTCAGATAAACATATCCATGCCAGTGGAAGGAAGGCAGTCACAATTCCCTGGAAGCCTTCTGCCATTATGAAGAGGTGTTTGAATATTTATCAGAAGTTTCCAGAGATGAGATCTCTCCTCTATTGTTGAAATGATGGGAATGTCATGGAATACTGCCTAGGAATGAGGTAAATTTAGTCAAGAGATAAATATAGATATAGATATCTATAGATATCATTTCCATATTAAGAAACTGATAACATTTACTAATAACCTAGGTGTAGAAATATACCATTTAACTACATTATATCTAATTTTTATTTTTAAAAAACCATACAAGGTAGAAATGGTAATGGTAATTCCTCTAGCATCCCTCTTAATAAATATTTTACATAACTTATCCCATCATGGCTTTCTTTTTCTTAGAGAACTACCAACCATCCCACCATACATTTACATGTACTACCCTACCCTGCACACATACATTACTTCAAAAAGGTCATATTAAAAAATGGATAGAATACACCTGTAGTTTGAAACCAGTACCAGGGAGAAAAAACATTGATTCTCTGGTGAGATGAGGCTGTCTTGTTACTCTTAATACCATCAACTGTATTTGAAATTGCTTGATGGATTTTAATTTCTAATGTTAGATCTTATGTCTCCAAATATTTCCATGCTAATTCTCAAGACGAATAGATGTCATGCAGTGTGTCTGGAAGAAGTTTCTGAAACAGAAGTGAGTAACAGATGGTTTTTCATACATTGGAAGGACTTTTGATTCAGATATTAAAGATGAGATTCAAAACACTTGGACTGTATCTAATTGTTCCAGACTGGTAAATGGAAAACTCAAGTAATTTATTTAATGTGATTGGATAGAGTAGATGGATAGTGGTCTGTTTGACTCTAATTGCACCTTTTTTCCTGGGGTATATGAAATGACTAGGTGTAATATATATCAAATGGTTACCTTTAGAATTACAGTCAGAATTTCACAAAACAAATATAACAGAAAACATTTTCAAACTGGAAATTTGTTAATATACCCTTGAGTAAACGTCCTCTGAAATTCAATGTTGAATATTTAGTGAAGGATTTCTATATTTAGTAGAACTGAAAATTTTAAGTGATCCATGGGAAAGTTGATAGAGGCAGAAGAGGAAAGCTGAGTCCATGGTTTTTTTCTTTGTTATGGATGGTTTGTGAACACTGAAATCCATTGCCAAAGAAATCACATTGAGATTCCAATCAATTTAAATAGGCATTAAAGCAATAGCAATATTCCTCAAGCACTTAATGATTATCACAAACAGCCTGATTATTTCCATTTTTTACAATTTAATAGAAAAGTTTAAGTTTGTTACTTGTTATTTTTATGGCATTTAAAAGTCTTATTTCATTAATAGGTGCTCTCATCAATCCTGAGGGCAATTTGGCTTTACTTTATTACTTTCACTTCACTTTTATTACTTATTAATGTACTTTTGAGATGAGAACATGTTTGTGTTTGTGGTACTTCAGCAAGCTGGAAATATTATTCTAAAACAATACCATCTGAGGAAAAAATCCATGGTGTTTATAATACTTCACATTGAGAGCCACTGTTCCTAATGTTTCTGTGATTTGATTGTTAATTTATTTTGCTTTTTATAGAGGTAACCACATTTCTTTCATTTTTCTCTATATCAAACTGTGAAGGAAGGAAACACACACACGCACACACACACACTGTAATTAGTCAGGCTAATCGAACTTCAAGTCGTACTCTGCCATTTACCAACAACATGATATGAACAGAAAATTCTAGCACCAAAACCTGCACTACTTCATTTCCCTTCATAGGGAAACTGCAGAAATTAAGTGAAACAATGTATTTATTTATATACATATTATACACACACACACACACACACACACACACACACACACATCTATAATAGAAATGCATAAGGAATGTATCATAATATATTTTAGCTATGTCTTCACGATTTCTGTGAGATATTGGTGATCCCAACCCTCTTGGATTATCATTTCAGAAGATCTTAGTGATATGTAGCCAGCATTTTCTGTCAGTCGTGGAATTATGATTGCTGAATTTTATTGGCTAGAATTTTATATAAAATGTATTACTAACACTTAGGCAATAGGGCTATAGTTTTACCAGTTCCTCTTTTTCTTTTCTCAGAAATTAAATAAATTTTCTGGGAAAGTTTAATTGAGAAATTAAAAAAAATATTTCTAGTCTTTTCCTTTAAATGTAAAATAGTTCCTTGTTACATTTCTCTGGCTCTAGTGCCTTTCATTCTTGATTCCCATTGTTATTTCAATAGTTAATATTTCCATGTCAATCTTGGGTAGTTCTTGTTGCCCTGTTACTATTGTGTAATTGTACAAAGTATTCTAAGATGTCTCAAGTCTTTATCGGATGTTTCATCTTCCTTACATTTCCAATATTGATTACATGAATTATCTTCTTTATTCTCACTTATTTAACCATGATTTTTCATCTTTACTTTTTAGTTGCTTGCTTGTGTTAATCCATTAAATTCGTGTCATGTTTATCAATTTATAATTTTCTGTCTTTATTATTTTCTTTTCCAGTTTTCTTGCACATGCTATATTATTTGTCTGAATTTTTATTCAATCTGTTTTCTTTTATTCTAGTTGATGATGATAACATTAAATATTGTCTATTTACTTGATTGACTATATCTTGCATTCCATACTTAATTTTTCACAAATTTGTTGTATTCAACTTGGAGTATGATTATAGTTTTTCTCTCTTTGTTTTCGTTTATTTATTTATTTTAAGAGAGAGAGACAGAGAGGGAGAGAGAGAATCTTAAGCAGATGCCATGCTCAGTGTGGAGCCTAACATGGGCCTCAATCTCACAATTGTGGGATTATTACCTGAGCTGAAATCAAGAGTCAGACACTTAACTGACTGATCCACCTAGACACTCCAGCTTTTCTCTGTTTAAATCATTATTTCAATAATTTTTTCAATAATAGTTATTGATTTCCTCTTATGTGGTAGCTATTTTGGCCCCGACTTTCTAAAATTTACAACACAGAAAACAATCAATTAATTAATCAATCAATATTTGTGTATAAATTTATAAAAGTTACTTGTTATAATAAGTGCTATAAAGTGAATAAATGAACTCAGATCAGTCAGATGTAGAGAACAGAAAATAATGGTGGGATTCCACATTTATAGAAAAGTCAGAGGATGCTTCCTTTAGATTACAATTAAGCTTAGATCTAAAATATAACAAAGGGCCAACAAAGCAAACTGTAAGGGAAAGAATGATCTAAACAGAAATAATAAATTATACTTAAAGTTCTTAGTTGTGAATATCCCGGCATCTTTGAAATGGCACTAAATAATCTTGTATAGTTTAGTTTGGCCTTGTTGGCAAGGCCATATATTAAAGGACTTTCTAGTAAATAAGTAACTAATGAATTTATATTAACAAACAATCTTCAAATTGCTGTGTGGAGAATAGATTGTAATGAATAAGGGTGGAAAGGGTAACAACAGAGTCTTGAACCAATTTAGGAGTTCAAGAGATGTAATGAAGATAGTGTTTATGAGTAGAGCTATAAAGACATAAATCTGGGGGTGCCTGGGTGGGTCAGTCGGTTAAGCGTCCAACTTAGGCTCAGGTCATGATCTCCCGGTTCGTGGGTTCCAGCCCCACATTGGGCTCTGTGCTGACAGCTTGGAGCCTGGAGCCTGCTTCAGATTCTGTGTCTCCCTCTCTCTCTGCCCCTCCCCTGCTCATGCTTTCTCTCTGTCTCTCAAAAATAAATAAATGTAAAAAAAATTTTTTTTAAAAAGAAAGAAATCTGAAGGTAGAAACAATAGGTATGTAGTGTGTATAGTATATATAGGTTTTCCCAGAATATTGAAGCAAATATTAATTTAAATGCCTTACTTAGACTATATGCTTTAGGGTGGCTACGCTATCTACCCATACCAGTATTGGGTAGGTTGTTTCAGAAATTGTATATTTAGATAATCCACCTGGCCTAGAGGGTATTTAAATTAAAAGATAAATACATATCCCTGAATTTGTGAGGTTCATATTATTCAGAATAATTGGAGACAGGATATAGTGAGAATCCTAGGTTCTATCACTCATAGCTACATGATTTCTAAAGAAGAAAAGTTTCAGTACTTGCTATTACTGCTTAAAATACCTCAAAACTTACTGCATGAAACATTCATGTTAATATGCTCTCAGTTTTTGTAGAGTAAGAATTCAGATATGGCACAATGGAGATGATTTGTCTTGATTCCAATATGTCTGGAACCTCAGGGAAGAAGATTGGATAGAGGCGATTCAATGCTTGAGGACAGGAATTAATCTGTTGACATCTCAGTCACATGTTCAGTAATTTGATGCTGTCAGCTGGGACCTTAGCTGGACTAAGGGCTAGACCACCCGCATATTATCTCTCCATGTGATTTCTCTGTGTAGGCTATTTTGGGCTTCTTCACAGCAGACTAGCTAAGTTGTAGGACTAAGTACCCCAAAAGAACTAGGTAAAAGTTATATTCTTTTCACAATCCAACATTGGAATGCTCACATCATTACTTCCACTAAAGTTACAAGCCTTTCTAGATTATAAAGAAATAACATAAGTCTTACCTCTTAATTGGAGGAAGGTCAAAATCACATAGTAAAAAGAGCATGTGCATTGTAAATGTTGTTACACCTCTTTCTGGAAAACACAATCCACCGTGCAATTGATTCAGTAAATAATGGAACTCTGCAAGTATGATTTGCTTTATATGCTACTTGCAAAGAGTCAGTCACATCATTACTTCATTGAATGTATCATCTTAACTTTAAATGTTATTTTAATTTTCAGCTTGATAGTTTAAGGAGAGTGGGTCATGGTTGAAAACCACACCATTTAAAGACCATTAGGAAACACATTTTTCTGAACAGTCAAAGAAGCATTTCAACTTATTAACTTTCCTATGATGAATCACAGAATGAATCAGCTTTATACTAGGAAGTCAGCACGGCTCAATAAACTAATCAATGAACTAAGGCTTCAGCATATGGTATAGCCACTCTACTCCCCCCGAGATATTTTAAACTCATTAAAATGGTCCAAACCAGATAGATGCACATGCAAATTTTTAATGCAAAATGAAGTCCTTACCAAAAATGATTATTTTTGCAAACCCTTTGAAAGTTCTTACCATATGTTCACATACATTCTTGAATGTCTACCTTTCTTACTGTTCAACTAATCGGTCAAAATATATTGGACACCAGCCCTGTAAAAAACTGAGGAAACCCATAATACAATTGGCCTCTTATGATCATGTATTTATTGGCAAAAGTTAATAAAGTGATAAAAATATTGAATTATCACTTACAAGGAAATTGATACTAATGCATTCTTCTTCTAACATGTGTTTTGCATCATAGAATATGAAATAGAAGCATCATGAGATGTATATTCAACTTGACATATATGTCTCTCAATAATAATTTGCTGTAGGCAAGTCACTGTGATAAGTGCTTTATTTCCTTTTCTTCTTTCACTGCTTGCAATATGCCTGTACAGTGTCTTAAAAAATAGAGGTTTATTTTTTTTTTTTTAACTCATAAAGACAAGAAATCTGGAATAAGAAGTCCAAGGCTTATTTGGCAACACAGAAGTGGTACAATGATCCCTGTTCTTCCCAAACATCAACTTTTACACCTCCAGGTCTTGTGTCTGAATTCAAGGGAGGAAGGAAAGAAAGGCCAAAAGCTAACAGATCTAAGGACTGGATGCACACTCCAGTCTAGTATAATTTTTAACAGAAAAAGGAGTTTTCCAGAAAGAATACTCAGATACTCTTTAAATTAATGGAACTAATCCGGCAATTGGCTCACGTGGTCATCTTTAAATTATAAAAAAGTATAAGGAGACAAATATTTATTTTCTTCTTTTGACTCTGTAGAATAGAAAGGCTGGGGGAAGAAAGGACCTGTTATTCTTTTTTAGCACTCACTTCACCTCGTCTACACATAGCCTATAAAGTCACTGCATTTATTGTCCATGTTTTACAGTCGAGATGAGGGTGGCTTGGAAGTGTTAAGCAGTTTTCCCAGTGCCCTATGGTCAGTAGCTAATAGAGCGGGGCTACAAACTGGGCATCTGAATCAGCATCACATTTTCAGCAGGGGTACAATGATGCTTCTTATTACCATCCTGGATCAGAAAGTCATTATTTCAAGAAACCTCCTTTTCATAAGTCTTTCTCCTCACATTATCATCAGGGAAGATATTAATAGTTTTGGAGCATCTGAAAGATGCCAAAAGTTTCTGTAAAAGTAATCTTTCTTAAATCAGTTAAAACAAAATGGCAAGGCTTGTAAGTGTATGGAATCTGTCCATGGCCACACAAAATAAGAGAGGGTTAGAATTTTATTCCAATTCTACATAATTTCAAAAGCTGTTTCTTTTTATACTATACAAAAAGGGTTTCAATTTTCCTAAATATAATGACTATTCCAGATGCCACCCATCTATATCCATTCTGTAAAAGATTTTAAAACTAATTTATCATCTCTATCTATCTAATTTATCTATCATCTCTCTATCATCTGTCTATCATCTACCAATCTACTAACAGATATATATTTAATTGTGGTAAAAGCACAGAATATAAAATTTATCAGTTTAACCATTTTTAAATGTATAATTGTGTTAATTATATTTTCATTATTTTGCAACAGATCTCTAGAACTTTTCAGTTTGCAAAACTGAAATTTTATACCTATTGAACAACTTTGAATTTCCCCCATTCATGACAACTACCACTCAATTTTCTGTTTCTATGAATTTGACCACCATACATACATACCTCATAGTAATAGAATCTACAGTATTTGTGTTTTTGTCACTGGTTTATTTTACTTGGCATATTGTCCTCAAGTTTCCCCCATGGTGTAGCATGCCATATAATTTAGTCCTTTTTTAAAAGCTTAATAATATTCCATTGCATGTATATACTACATTTTCTTTATCCATTTTTCTATTGATGGTCACCGTGTTGTTTCCACCTGTTATTGTGAATAATGCTGCAATGAACATGGGTGTGCAAATAATCCATTTGGGATCCTGTTTTCAATTCTTTTGGACATAGACAGTATTGCTGGATCGTTCTGGAAGTAATTTTAATCAATAAAATAATTAAAAATATATATGTATATATATATATATTTCATTTGGAAATCTTTCCCCTGCATCCTTGTAGTTTTATGGTACAAGAATTAACCTGTGGCCTTTGACTCTCCAGTTATATGGATCCATATATATAATCTTGTTTCTCAAGATTGTCAGACTCTTAATGAAATCTTCTGCTTTTAATCCCATTCTGGACATGCATGTCCTGCTGATTCTATCCTTCAATGTCAGTGACTACAGAAGAAATGCATTTACAGTAATACTTTAGGGCTTGGCAGGGGGTATATGGAACCTGGCTGCCTAGAGAGACAGTTTTGTAGTGTGATACAGAGAACAGGCTGGGACGCCTGGGTTTAATCCTGTTTGTACTACTCATTTTCTCTGTGTCTTTGGGCAAATATCTCAAGGACCCTGTGCCTCAGCTTCCCTTTGTGTAAATTGGGGATAATAATACTAGCTACTTCTTAGGATGTTTTAAGGATTAGGCTAGTTATTATGAAGAACGTTCTTCGGATTATATCAAGTAAATATTATGTGCTAACTATAATTACTTTTCTTACTGTCATGATATTTGTTATTGCACACTCATTTTTTATTCTCAGAAGCCATTCTGTCTCATAAGTCATGATAAAAAAACATGGCTCTTAGTCCCGCCATAGTTATTCAACGGGCCACCTGCAATTTCCTATATTGATTATTTGTCAAAAGTGGTTACATTAGAATTGAACTATATGGTGTGCTCATGTTGAATCACAAATATTCAATTGTGAGAGCAGCCAATACTGTCAATACATTTTAAACTTGCACACTCATGCATGATTGAATTTTTGTAAACAATTCTATGCACAGAGTAAAAGCTCAGCATATATTATTTTCTGCTTTATGACAACTATCAAAGTCAGAAAGTATGTCACTTCATTGTAATCCTAGCAAGAAAGGAGGAAGTAGGAATATCCAGATCTAGTTGTTCTTAGTCCAGCTTCTCTTTCTCCATTCAAACTGTCAAGAAAAAAAAAATGTACAATGGAGACAAAAAATAATAAAATAATAATGTCTTATTGGAACTTGGGCAACAAATGAAAATTTAAAAAATCTAGCAAAATAGTCCTTGGTTCTTAGAGCAAATATATACTTAGAAATTTACTGCAACAATGTGCCAAAAATTTTACATGGCAATATCATAGAAAATGGAGCCAGAGAGACAGAGAAGCTTCCTGGATGCATGAGTCTAGCTTGCCAAGACATCCTGGCCCAACCATGGCTGCTGACCCTGCAGTGGGAAGCACAGACCTCAGAATTGCCTGGGGTGCCTCTACCTCTTATTTTCCAGGTAGAGAGAAAATAAATATATGACCATAAGGTGTATTAATTGTAATCAATTCTGAATCTCCCAGTTGTGTCCTCAAACGTTATTCTTGGTATTTTCCATATTCCCTTTAAATCTCTCTAGCCTTCTGCTGTCTGCTCTGTATCCCAGAAAACTGACTTGTAAGGATAATATCAAAATCGCCCTTGACCCCTGGCTTCCAGTAGGGTTTGCCAATGATGAACACTAGCAGAAAATCAGAGGGAAGAGATGCCGTGAGATTTTTATTCTACAAGTTCCCTCCAGCAAAGATGCCATGAGTTGTCAGTGTCCTTCAGCTGAAGGTCACAATGCCTGTCAAATGTCTTTTGGCCCACAGATATTTCTTTCTAGCTTCCTGCCTTTTCCCCTACCATTGGTCCTTTAGCACCAGCTCCTCCTTCTGTAATTAGTTTCAGGATTCTGGAAGATGCTTGGGAACTTTTCTAATACTTGTCCATACTTTCATAAATTATCCTTTTATTAAATCCTTCTCTGGGCGCCTGGGTGGCGCAGTCGGTTGGGCGTCCGACTTCAGCCAGGTCACGATCTCGCGGTCCGGGAGTTCGAGCCCTGCGTCAGGCTCTGGGCTGATGGCTCAGAGCCTGGAGCCTGTTTCCGATTCTGTGTCTCCCTCTCTCTCTGCCCCTCCCCCGTTCATGCTCTGTCTCTCTCTGTCCCAAAAATAAATAAACGTTGAAAAAAAAATTAAAAAAAAAATCCTTCTCACATGACACAACTCCAATATCTCATTATTCTCTTTTTGGGACCATAATGAAAAACACATCAAAAACACTGAGGTGGAGATACGTTTTCTTACAAAAAGAGAGACAGAGTTAGGGAAGATGGGTGGGATTATGCATGCTGTACAAATGGTTCAATTTCTTTTACAATATTTCTTAAATATTGTATTTATTCTTAAAATAAATATTCTTAAATTTCTTAAAATTTGGAGTTTACATTGTAACACAGAATTTATAAGAAAAAGGCTTGAGCTTGATGCGTGTTATTGACTAGATCTCCCACAGTGTCTGGTTCACTATTGTTTTGTTTGCCAAATGGAGTGCTTACTATTGGTCTCTTATATCCCATAGACTTTGCTAATGGTCAGCTGAGATCATTAATATAAAGAAGCTCGTGCAGTAAAGCAGTAGGCTAATATTAATTATTCATATTAGTGTAAAGTGAGGTTGTCAAAATGTTTATTATGAGTAATCATTTAAAAAGACAAATCAGAATGAAGAAATGTTGGCACAATAATTTGAAGGTTAGAAGCTAAAAAATAATTAAAAATCTCAATCTTAATATGAATATAAGAAAACTTTAGTGGTGTACTTGAAACAGTATTAAGAATTTGGTTTATGGTAAATGTTGAGTATGTCAACATGTAGTAGGTTACTAAAGTTTCTTATTATCTTAAAGTTTCTTATAGTATCTTAAAGAAGCTTTCCTATTTTACTCAGAATGTGCACTTTTTAACAAACTACTCCTTGTGACTATTTGAAATGTAAATTTTAATAATTGAAGTGCACATCCTGAAATGTGGAGGGAAAGTACATGAGTAATGTGCAAAGTAAATTAAATATTTATTCCAGTGAAATTATTCAGAAAGGGCTGCTTAGATTTTTAATACTGTGAAAAATGTTAAAAGCAAGATTTTATATTGACACAAACAATTTTAATGAGGAAACATACTTCATGTTGTCTCGAGAGGGAAAATATTAAAATTACTTTAAGATTTGCATTTATCACTTTTCTTTTACTTAAAGCATCTTGTGTCAATTTTAGCGGAAACAGCAATCTTCTTTCTAGATTAATCTACTTTATCTGTTTCAAATAACATTGACACAATTATGAGGAAGCATGTATTTCCATTAATAAAACAGATTTAGAGGATGTTTTTTTCACAAATTCTAAATAAGAGAACATAGCTTCGATTAGTGTCTCTTTGAGAGGAGCTGAAACTTTAAAGTACACTGGAGGGCGATTGATTGCATTTATTTCCCATAAAACTCTTTTCAGCCAAGACTATTTTCCTTTAAAATTAAAATTAAAAAGAAAATTAAGAAAAGGCCTTTTTTAAAATGTGGTCCCTTTTTAAATGCCACAAGTAAAGTTATTCAAAAATACAAGTTGGCCAACCTTCTCTGTAAAGTGCCAGAGAAAAATATTTACACTATATGGGCCACTTGGTTTCTGTTACAGCTACCTACCTCTGCTATTACAGTGTAAATGTAACTGTAGATGATATGTACACGGATGGGAAAGGCTGTGTTCAAATCACCAGTGCTGTGACCCTCGTCTGCCAACTCCTTTTCTAAAAAGTCAGTACTCTGTATTATATTTGACTGGATGGCCGGAGACTTTTTCAGAACACTTTCAGTACATATTTCAAACATTTCAGCCGAAATGAAGTTCACATTAGAAATAACAAATAAGCTGATGAAGATCATGCTCCTACTAAATTATAGGGTATTTCTGTGCTTTGAAGAAGTGAGTGGCTGTGCTTTAGATCTAAACTCCTCTTTGGAGAAGGAAACCCGCTCTAGTGTTGGAATATGAACAACCATTTTGTCATCAGAGTAGTTCCATGTAATTGAAAGATAAAGGTCCCTGCATTTAACTTCAGGTTACAGTATGAATCTAATATTCTTAGCTTGTTTTTCCCATCTATGAAATAGAGCTCTTTGCTGTGAATACTATATTATTAACATATAATGCTTGAAGTTCCAGACAATGGCAGGTGCTCAGGTAACATTAAATCGTCCTCCATCTTTGGGCACCTGTTGGGATGAGCACCGGGTGTTGTACGGAAACCAATTTGACAATAAATTTAATATTTAAAATAAAATAAAATAAAATTTAAATAACGGAAAAGAAGCTTTAAAAAAAATCCTCCTCCATCTTCTTCAGCATTTTATGGAAACAGCATTGGACCTGAAGGAAGACTCATAAAAAAAAAACCTTCAAAAAAATAAAAAAGTACTGGACCATGGTGGCAGAGAACAGAGGACTGCAAGATGCAGCAGGAAATACCCGCTTTGCTGATTTTCTGGCTTTTAATTTTCCTGCACTATTTCCTCAAATAACATAAGACATTCTCATAACATGGGATATTTGGAAAGGCCTGGGTATCAATCCATGCAATATATATTGCTCTCACTGACTCACCTGGGGAAGCATACCAGGCAGTTCATATTAGGGTGAAGTCACAAGTTGTTTAGAAGAATCCAGAAATTCATAGCCTTTGCAGTGAAAAGCATGCATAAATACGAGCTCTCCTTATCTACTTTTTTAAAGTTCAATTCATTTTCAGAACTCTCTATCAAAGGGAAACCCTTACATTTAATTTCCTAATTGGAAAAATATGAAACATTGATCAGAAATTAATTTCATTGCTAAAGTCATGATTATATACTATAAAACAATAAAGGGATGTATCTGTATGAAAACTATTTTTATAAAACACATTTTAAGAGAAAGTAACTTTTTTTTATTACAAGTTACTGACTTTTTTTTTGCGCTTAGGATCATGAAAGCACACAATACTTTGAAAAGTTGACATAACTTTGCCTTACATTCACAAAATGCTCCCCAAAATGATAAAGCAGAGACAGACAACAGGAGCCATTACAACCACAAGCCATAAAACTTTTATTATATGGAGTGACTGCATACACTTAATGGATTCAAATAGCTGTTATTACAGGAACTTACTGAAATCCAAACTATTTCCATTTAGGTCAGCCATGTCTGTAAATCTGTTAATTAGTCCTTTCTGCTTAATTGCATTATAATTATCACAGGCTTATCTTAACTATTCACATTCAAACTATTCATGGTCCAGGTACATGTCATTGTCCAACAATAAAAATGTATTTATTCATTTTGAGACAAACATTTCAGAAATTGAGAATACAAATCAACTTCCTGGATTTGTCTGGTCCTACAGCAGCCTAGTTCTATTCCCCGTTTTCCTCCATTCTTTGTCCGAATACATTTTTTTTTCCTCAGAAAGAAGAGAAAATTATCTGAAGAGAAATCCCTTTTAATGAGAAACAGATTTAAATAATAACAATAATAATAAATCTTAGTAGACCTTCTTTGTGATATGTACTTCAGGGATTATTCTTGTTCTTCATCCCTAATATGGTAAAAACATAGATCAATAGAAAAAAATGACATTTGATTAAAATGTTTAAAGGAACAGCAAACAAGATTGTAATGCATCCTTGTAGTGTCTTAGTATCTATTTACATATCCGTACTCTTCAATACAGGACCCCTGCTCCCCTCACAAACACACGGTGTCACTCTGTTAATGTTGCCTGTTAATTACAGCTTCATGTCTCCATTTGTCCTTCCTTACTTAGGGGCTATCTTCCCCCTCCTCCCCTGAATGTCTATCCCCGCAGTAGTAACCTTCATCCTCCCTCACCTCATGTTTTATAGCTGCTTTAGAACTGGCTTTGGCTTTTCCTACTCCAAACATCAGACCCTGGTAAGATGAAACTTCTGCAGTATTAATACTGTCTCTTGTACTTAGGTATCTTTGTGAACTCTCCATGAATTTAGAATGTCATGCAGCCTCCTGAGATTTGTATTCTTGCCCCTTTACCATAGGGCCCGACCTAGCTTTGTAGCCTCATCTTTAATTGTCTACGTATGCATCTTAACTTTCAATGAAAATGGAAGTTTTAATTGAGTTGGTTACTCAACTGGAGAGTGTGATCTACAGTTACCCATACCTACTGACATAGTTCATTCGCAATTCCCATCTCTAGAAAGTTTCCCAGTTACCCTCCCTCCCTTAAATTATGTAACTAATCCTCTCATATATGTTTCTTGGTAGTTCATCTTTATACCTTCCCCATTGTATCTAAATCAGGACCTTGACAATAGAAAGTGCTGCATAAACATTTTGAATTAGGTTATGTCACTTCTAAAATGCAAACACAAAAGAGGCACAACTGACCTTGTATTTACTAGAACCATGTCAATTGTGTCTGAAAACTCCATCTGGAATGCTTTTGACGGTGATTTGGTAATGGTTTCTGTGACTTTACAGTGGCTTGTCAAGGGCTCCATAACAGTCAACAATATTGACTTGGAATACAATTTCACATTTTACAATTATGGGCCCCTTGATGTGAGAGTACTATCAATCATTCTTCTTCTTCTTCTTTTTTTTAATGTTTATTTATTTTTGAGAGAGAGGCAGAGTGCAAGCAGGGAAGGGGCAGAGAGAGAGGAAGACACAAAATCCGAAGCAGGCTCTAGGCTGTCAGATCAGAGCCCAGTGCGGGTCTCAAAACTCAGGAATTGTGAAATCATGACCTGAGCTGAAGTCTGACGCTTAACTGAGCCACCCAGGAGCCCCCGAAAATTGTTTTTCAAGATGGTCAAACTTCCTGGAGGAAGAGACCGTCAGAAATTAGACTGCATTTGCTTTGAAAATAAGTTCGTCCCGAATTCTTGTAAAAAGAGACTAGCTGCATCTTCCTCTTTTTATTCTCATTTTTAGAAATAACAAGATTTGTACACCTTTCTGATCTACATATTTAAATCAAACTGCTCAAAATGCCACTTGCTTTGAAAGCAAAGTGCTTGTTTCCATGATATATACAATGAATGTATATAGTAAAGCATCTTTCATATTTTCATCAATTTTATTTCCACTTCTTAATATTGCCAACATTTGAAGCCAAGTTCATGGAACACCAATGAGAACATCCAAGCTATTTATATTAAGCATTTTAAAGTATTTTAAAATACAGTCATGCTCAGATAGAGTTGAGGAATCCCAGAATTAAAATTGCCTTCATGAAAATGAACAGGTTATAGCTTAATACACAGAAATAGCCATAGTACATTTTAGTGAAGTGTTTTATTCTCCATGGATAGTTCATTTTTCATTTATCCATAAATGAATGTTCACATTAAGAATATCCATCAATACTCAACGTTATAAAAATGAACGCGTGAATAATTTGTACGTGAATATATACATGGCCAAAGTTTAATTTGGCTCTCCATTCAAAAAAGGTAGTGTCGGTGGATATTTTGGGCATTACCAGTCAATTCATGCTTACTTTTTTTTCAGAGGTTTATAATCAAAGTAAAAAAAAAAATCTGATTTAGCTAAGGAACACACAATGAAATGTATTTAGATTTAAAAAAACTATATATTCTAAAAAGATAAGTATAACCATGTCAAAGCCTCACTCATGTATTCACTAACCAGTTGGGGGAATTTCTGTACTAAAAACTAGTGTCAAATGCACAGGTGTGAGCTTCCTCCACATTCCGTAGGCTAGGCTTTGATCACAGCACTCTTTATCCTCATACTTGCTCCTGGCAATGGAAACTATTTTTAAAGGTTATTACCAAGATCACTTTGGTGATTTCCCCCCAAATTAGATGAATGAGTATGGAGTTCTTAATAAACAACTGATATGCCAAACTATTTACAAGAATGTAATGATTAAAGCCTAAATTTAACTCTCCTCTTCATGAAAGAGGCATTTGGGAAACTATTAACCAACAGGCTTTACACTACAGTGAGGCTTTCTCTGCTTTTATCTCTAAGAAGTTAGAGGGCTCCTGCACTCATGTTCCTTAGAGATGCCTATAATAGAATTTTACTTTTAACATGATTTTTGAGCTTGCTTTCATTTTTTAAAAAAGAGAACATCATAACAATTTATAACAAAGATGTAAAACTGACAGGAGCCAAACGTAGGAGCTGGGAAAGACAATATATGACACGCACCTAAAACTATATTTCTAGAATGTTTTTAGTCCGGCAATTATTAATGATACATATTTAAGCCCATATCCTCAATATGAACTGTTACTCACTTTGTTACATAATAATTCTTTATCCACAATAAGTATATACAAGCACTATTCTTCAACGTTTTGTTAATTTAGAGAATGCAATGCTTTTGTAGAGCATAAAGAAAAAAATCAATTCTTTCTGTATTTAATTTCAGTCTTGGTAGATCCAAACATTTCAGTGTTAACTTCTTCATACTTCATAAATGCTGTGAGGCAGAGAATAAAATGATAAGTGTAACATTTTATTTTCCCCTTGTATTTAAAAGAAATGACCTTGGTGGTTTCCATCCTAGTTGGTAAATCACCAAAACTAAATGTAACTAGAGTTCTATTTAATATTGTGTCAGGAAATGGACTTGACTAAAATACAGATTAAAAACTGGTCTTATAATAAGGTAAAAACTGGCCTTTTCTTCTAATTTAATTTGTTCTTGGGAGTAAAACATCTGGATAGAAATGCCAGGAAATCATGGTTTTCACTAGCTCTATTGAAAACAGGGCATACAAATAAAAAGTAAGAGAAAAATGAAAATAACAATATTTTCCAAGCAAAAAATTACTATATAAACATTAGGCATGAGATTATGCTCCCATTACAAAAAGGGACAGATTATATTTAAATATAATATTATTAAAATAATTAAAGTAATCCATCTTTAACATATGAATCACAGAACTTAACAAATTCAAAATCCTAATGGGATATAAGTAAAATAAATAAGATTAAAGTAAAAATATATAATAGTATTTTATATACTGAATTTTGCAACTAATTTATTTTACATACATTTAAGTAAATTAATATGAAAGCTGCTACTTTATTTACCTTTGAAGCCATAGAATGGTTCAATAGTTTTACATTTTAATAGTTTTAATTTTACATTGGTTTCCTGCATTTTAAATTTAAAACTTCCTGTTACTGAAGTGCAGTAGATTTTATCAGATTTAGTTAAACTTCTTATGGTTTTTGCCTAGTGAACAGAATTTATAAATAAAGGTAGCCAACCCAATAAACCAAATTGAATAGGGCAAAAGCTGTTGGGAAAAATATTCGAGAATAGGAGTCAATTTTGGCAATGCGTATGTGTATCCTTCCTTCCCTCCATGATCCTGTTCTGCAGTCTTCAAAGCAGCAGAAGAAACTGGCACAATCTTTGCCCTCCAAACACTGGTACCCATAATCCTCTTCTCCATGTGGCAGAGAAATGCTATTCATTGGAATCAGAGTGGATCCAGGATGGAGTCCAGGGGACATCTGAGTAAAATAATAAATGAGTTTTTCAGAAAAAAAAAATCTCATAAAGAAAGATCAGTTTGGCTCCTCAAGGCAAACTCTGCAATAAAAATAATCTTAGTTTTTAGAAATCAGAGAGGTGTTCAATCCTAACGCGTTTTTAGATTATAATTTACTTTGTAACACATAACTTAATATTATTATACATTCCAAAGACCTTTCAGGGAAAAAAAATGCTCAAATGTGCAATATATTGTATACCTTTAGAAAACTGGCCCACCAAAATATTGTTAACCATGAATCTAATTCTAAAACAAAAATATATATTTTACACTAAAACCTTTATAATTCTCTAAGCGTCTGTTTGCTACTATTATATTACATAATTTATTTATTTTGGTGATAATGAGAGCAAATAGCAAAGATGGAATTTTGATAATGCAGAAAAGCTTTGAAGAACTGTGAATGAATAAAAAAAGACATGGACAGGGTTTGTAGTAGAGGATAAGTGCAAGGCATCATATTTGGAAGAAACAACATGCAGGAGTTAAAAACTCAGGTTTTTGTTTGAGAACAACTGTGTCCAAAATTTAGTACATTCTACCAATATAGCTAGCCTCATAGTTGGAATTATATCAGCACCTGATTTTTGTGATGGCTGTGATGAGTATATTACATGACTTATTTAAATGATAAGTGCTCCATCTTGCCCACTTATAGCAGCTACTTTTATCAGGATCATGTGGGACCCATATCAAATTAATTTTTTATGATACCAGGTTCCGAATAATACTTATATAATAAAAAAATTTTTAATATTTAAAAATCAAGCAAGTCCAGGATACTGTGAGACATTAAAGCAATCACGTTGGAGTCAGACAGGTTTGGTCAACAATTCCATTTCTGCCCAGCAGAGTTATGTCACCTCGAACAGGAAGTGTTAGTGCTCTTCCTTCTGTCTCCGTGTCTTCTGCTGTACAAAAGTCACAGTAGTACACAGATCCATTTGGTGATTAAATGAGATGATGTGCATAAAGCACAAAGCAAAATATGAAACATACAAGTATTCAGCTGCCAATAGGTAATCTTATTGCCATTGCTAGTGTTGATGCCTGTGGGAGACATATCACAATTTGGTATAAAAGACGTGCTAACCAACAATAACAGTAACAACAACAACATGGACCTTATAAAAAATGTTACTGGAGGGGCACCTGGATGGCTCAGTCAGTTGAGCTTCTGACTTCGGCTCAGGTCATGATCTCCTGGTTTGTGAGTTTGAGCCCCCAATAGGCTCTGTGCTGACAGCTCAGAGCCTAGACCCTGCTTTGGATTCTGTGTCTCCCCCTCTCTCTGCCCCTCCCCTGCTCATGCTCTTTCTCTCCCTGTCTCTCAATAATAAATAATGTCAAAAATTTTTTTTAATGTTACTGGGAAAAAAATTAATGAACCCTTGAATAAAACAGCAATTAAAATATTAATGAAGATTCCAGTTTCCATAACTCTTCCTTCAGAACTTCTCCATATTTAGGGACTATCTTAAAATGTGAATCCTACAACTTGTAAGACTCATTAATTTTATTACCTAAACACTAAATATAATGCTGAGATCACAAAAATTATTTTAACCTGATCCTAAATTCTTCCTAATGAAAATGTTTACATTTTTTCATCCTGCATTTTGAAAGAGACAAATCTCAAAGCCTTGAATATTAAATATTGTATGGAAAAGATTTTAAAAATTAAACAAAAGAGAATTTAAAAAACTTTGGATCTATACTAAAATCCATTTTATTTCAACAGAAACATAGAAACCAAACTACTAAATGTTAAAATTCAGTAGATGTAAAAAGTAGCAAATAATTACATAGAGTGATATTTTAAAAAGATAAATGCATCACACAAGTCATAATATTAGAAACAAAATGTGCAGCCTAAAGATAAGGAGCAATGCCTTAAACACAAATCAATTCATGACTCCACTTGCCTGGATGTATCATAAAAAGCAGAAGCAGTATATTATTAAATGTTAACGACATATCTTTTCAGGTTGACACTTGGGGATACTTGAATAAGACTCTGAAACTTTAATGGAGCACTAAAATTATGTACAAAGTGAGGCAAATTGGTATTCATTTCTTTGTCACTTAGTACTTAAATAACATATGTTCAAGTGCTAATCAGAGTGGAAAGTGATTAAAATACAAGTTTGTTTGGGGCACCTGGGCAGTTCGGGAGTTCGAGCCCTGCGTCAGGTTCTGTTCTGACAGCTTGGAGCCTGGTGCCTGCTTTGGATTCTGTGTCTCCCTCTCTCTCTGCCCTTCCCCTGTGCACGCTCTGTCTCTCAAAATAAATAAATAAATAAATAAATAAATAAATAAGTTAAAAAATTAAATACAACTTTGTTAATAGGCAATTTCAAGGTTATATGGCACAAAATACATTCCAAATATCCCTCAGCACTGCCATAAATAGGAAGACGGTGTGTTTGTTAGAAGGTATCAGTTGTGTATGAGGGGATGATTAAACATTAAAGTGCACAAAGGTGGAGAAAAACTGCAAGTGGTTAATTTTAAAAATGGACTAATCTGTAGTGTTCAAAATCATGGAGAGCTTCTATTGCAGTGACACTTTAAATGGACAATTTTCCAGTTTCCTGCTGTCCCTCAAAACACCACAAGTCCATAAACCGAAAGAAGCTACACTTCAATGAATGATGGATGTGAACAGAAATATATTTTATATGTGCTGAGAAAAATATCCCAAGAGCTGACACAGTAGCAATAAAACAAAATATTTTGACACACAGATTGTGACCTGGAAACCACTAAAAAATTAATCAGTAGAATATGCACATTCCAATCCTCATTTATCTGAAGTGCAACTTTATTACCCATCTTATAATTTCTCAAGTAAAGGTCCTGTTCCCCCCCCAAAATAGCAAGCATTGAAAAAATTTAAAAAATCAGGTTAAGTGATATAAAAATAAACTACATAATCAAAGTTTTTTTTTTTACTTTAAATAATATAGTTTTGAGAATATACCATTATATTGTTATTTGAAAACGTCACTAAGAATATAGCTGAACTTAACATTACAATAAATTGATCACGGTCTCATTATTAAAGATATGTATGTCTGGTTATATATTAAGGACTACACTATGTAGATATTAATAAAGGAGATAGGTATACAAAATATATTTCAAGCATCAAGACACATTAATGTCAAATAAATATTATTAAGTAGTAAATAAAACATTTATGTACAAATTATATTTATGTATGCTTATATATTATTATTTGTATCATACACTAACATCATTAATGTTATTAAATATCAATAATGTGAATATGAAATATTATTAGGTCATGTTATCAATATTATGAAACACTGACTAATATTACTGTCCTTAATTTCCCATTTAAAACTTTACATGCGAGAATGCCAGCCTGAGCACAGGTTTTCTCAAGACACCGTACTTTTATAAAATCCATTTCAAAACCTACAAAAATCCACATCAGTGTTAACAACAGACGTGAGATGGATCTTAGTGATGCTGAGTGGCCAATCAGCATGTCAGAGTTTGTGCTGTTCCTGAAA
This sequence comes from Puma concolor, assembly GCF_028749965.1. NCBI lineage: Eukaryota > Metazoa > Chordata > Mammalia > Carnivora > Felidae > Puma > Puma concolor. The sequence goes on along the minus strand of NC_141670.1, from coordinate 168,741,962 downwards.
GACAAAGAACAGGTGAAAACAAGCCAACAAGCGAAGTGGACCAAAGGAAGCCACATTTTGGAAGAGGCTCAGGAAATGGAAGCATGAGGGGAAGAGCTGTTCTTCCCATCAAAGCTTCAGAGATGCTTACTCTAAAGCAGGAAGAATGGGAATGATAAAACAGGATGGAAAACATGGCCTTTGTGAAATGCCCATCTCCGGAATAGCTACTGCGGTCTGAACCATCACTCATCCACGCATGTAGAAAGTAGAGATGCACACAGGTTGATGTCTGCTCACGTTTAGAACCTTGAAACTTCGACCATCAGATCATCTCATGCCACTCCAGGGAGGATTAGGGCTCCTGAAGTTGGTATTGGAATGTCCTAGTAAAACCCTCATCATCATTTAGAGTGTATGTGTGCATGTTTGGAAGCACTAAGATGTCGTGGTCCCCATCCCCACCCCCACCACGGAAGTGAAATCTGACCCTTGGAAATTCAAGAATGACATGCCAAGCTTGCAGGGCCTATTGGAGAAAAATCGCCAAGAACTTCCAAGGTGAACTTTCAAGATACTAACACTACAAAAGAAAAACATGGAGATGAACAGCTAGAATTACTGATTCTAATAATTCAGGAAACATAAGAGAATATTAACCTTTTGCATTAGTTCACTCAGAAATACTTAAAGAGATAAGTTGTATCCATTTAAGGAAAACAGGATAGAGAGCAGTTAGAAAATAAAAGCTCTCGGAAATTAAGGAAAACATTGTAAATTCAGGAAAAAAAATCTAAAACATTGTGAAATAAAATCTTAAGGAAGGAAGTTGCCCACAATATACAGACAAAGAATGTATCAATAACAAATAGGATAGTAAAAAATAGGATAAAAAAAAGAGTATCTGCAACACATGGATAATTAACCTAGGAGGCCTACATGTATCTAGTAAGAATTCTATGAGGAATTTAGGAGAAAACAGAAAATAATTGAAATAAAGAATCAAGGAAATTCTCAGAAATAGAAGATAGGAATATTAAGTAATGAAATAAATGAGGTAAAAAAAAACAGAGAGTGTACTGGCCCTCAGAAATTTTAACACCATGGAAAAAGAGATGAGATGAAAATTTTCAGGTCAGAAAGAGAAAGATTTACTATCAAAATAATAATCAGATTGGCATTATAATTAGTGATAATGAATTAAAAGGCAGATATTTAAGTGTATTATTTGAAATTTGAGAAGTAGTCAACAATAGTTATTAAAAGGAAGATAAAATATTAAAGGAAAGCATAAGATGGAGATGGTGGGAAAGCTATATTTTTCTTTTATACCAAAGAGTCACAACTTTAATAAACTTGGTACCTTAAGAATCGGATATATAATGGAAATAATCATCAGAGGAAAGTAAGAGCAAAATGATAAAATGTGGTTAATTCTAAAGACTAGGAGCAAGTGTTCACGGTACAGAATTTTATTCTTCACTTGTACATTTTATACTTTTTGATTTGTTCAACTGTGCATGAGAGAGAGAGAGAGAGAAAGAGCATGCGCAGGCACGAGTGGGTAAGGGGCGGAGAGAAAGGGAGAGACAGAATCCCAAGCAGGCTCTGTGCTGACAGCATGGCGCTCCATCCCATGGACAGTGAGATCATGACCTGAGCCGAAATCAAGAGTTCCATGTTTAATTGACTGAGCCACCCAGGCACTCCTAAAATTAATTTTTTCAATGAGATTTTTTTTTACTTGTGACTAATCTGGTCCCTTTCAGCTATAATAATCTATGATGGTTTAAGTAGGTAGAGAAATATTAGTGTTATTTGGAAATCGAGGTTAAAAAAACAAAGAGCTACTGTTGTTGGTATTTATATACCTCCCGAGGATCTTTATATGACCATTGTCACAGCTGATATTAAATGGCTATGCTGTCTGTTGACAACATCCCACACCTACTGACACCTTACAGTTATTTAAGTAACCTTGTATTTCACATCTCATCAATATCAAATGATCTCTCCTAGAGGCTTTGCCAAATGCCATTAAGGGAAAGATTTATAATTTGTGAAACTGCGTATTTATATGGCTTTTATTTCAGTATTCTCAAAGGTAGATGAATATTTATATAGATATGTACTAACTGAAAATAAGATCATTTATTTGAAGAGAAGGAGCTGAGGGGTGGGGATTATGGGCAAAACAAACAAAAACTTTCCCACACATTATCTTCACTCTAATATCCTGGGTCCTGCTCTCTGTGATATATTACTTCTTGAACTACTGCAATAGTTTCCAAATTTATCTCCCTGCCTTGTCTGTCATTCAAGTGCATATTCCAGGCTACCTCTAATCGTCTTTCAGAAACATAGATACAAATATGCCATCTTGCCTAAAAACATTCATGGCTTAACAGTCCTGACAGTACAAAATATAAATTCTTTAGCTTGGTACTGGAGACTTTCCACAACTTGGCCATTTACCGCTTTTCTATCCCCAACCTAGGTTATTTTCTTTCCTAAGATTCCTATTTTCTAGACCAGCACTGTCCAGTACAATTTTCTATGATGACAAAAATGTCTTGTGTCTGCACTGTTCAACATGGTGCTCACTAGTCCGATGCAGCTATTGAGCACTTGAAATATGACTAATGATACTAAGATACTGAATTTTAAATTTGGGTTAATTTTAATCAATTTAAATCAACCTAGCGATATATGGCCAATGGCTACTGCACTGGACAATACAGCTTGGAACATATACCAGTCTATCTATATCTTATTCTCATAAGTCTCATAAGTCTATATCTTATTCTCACATAAGACTCAGCTTGGCTCACATGGTTCTTTATCTTAAATATTCTTCCTAATTTGTTCTCCTGAACTTTGTAACTTACTCTTGAAAGAACGAATTCGATGACATCACACTTCCTATGAATTTTTCTCTGTCAAATCCCCTTTGAAAGCATTACTTTACAACTTTCTGAGTGAGTTATTTACACCGGAAATGGAAGGAAACCACCCATTCCATCGTGACTCACATTAACATAACCTCCTCTCAGCACTGTGTGCTGAAGTCAGTGTTTCACAGACCACGTCACCTGGTGTTTCTGGACTTCCTCAATGCGAGGGATAAACCACATAGGTCAGGCTTCATGGTACTTGTCTCTATTTCAATATGAACATTTCCTTTAAAATATGCTAATATATATTTACTATAGAAAACACTGCTTCTGAAAAAGTATTTGAACCCAGTCTTCTGAGCTAATTCTCTTATTATCTTCATTTTTATTTTTAATTTGTATTATACTTTATCTTATGTTTACATGTATATTATATTTTTCCATAACTACATTTAAGATCTATGAAAGCAAAGAACACATTCTATTGTTTTTTCTCTCCAAAGTGCCTTGTACATTTCCATGATTGCATACTTTAACCAAATTAAGAGATTACAAATAAGTAAGTCTCTCCTCAGATGGGTATACCAGGCCCCTGATATAGGTATAATATGGTTTTCTGAGATTTCTAATCATCTATGGGATGAATATTCTAGTTTCAACACGAACTACTCTTTAGTTAATAATGAATGGCTTACTACAATTGTATTTCTATGACCTTTACCTGTTTTGTAGAGTCTGGATTCCATGCTACAACACTCTTAACTTCTTAGATTTAAAAAAGAAAAACAAAACAGATGTTGACATAAACACACCTGAAGCATGTTCTTAATGAGTATGAATAAAAACACAATAATATGTATTATATGGGATGGAAATATGGGCCAAATTAAAATGTCAATGATATTCACAATAAAAAAAAAAATAAAGAGGAAAGAAATAGATATGGAAAGACGGAAGCAGGGGGCGGAAGAAAGGAAGGAAGATGGGAGGTAAAGGGGGAGACACAGAGAGTGAGAGAGAGAGGGGGAGAGAGAAAGAGAGAACAGAAAAAGGAAGGGAAATAGAGAAAAGGCCTAATATATCACATGGAGAGTAAGGTGAAAAGTATTTTTATTAATTTGTTTTTTTAAGAGGGTCATTGGAGCTAAAAATCTATTGTATTCAAATATTATCGCTTTTTTAAATAAATTGAATAATCTGAGATTCAGTTAAGCAAAGAGACCTCAAGAAGGGGATTTCGGTTTTGCTTAATAATAGACATGCTGATCTTTCAGTGACTCTAGTCGAGGTCTTTGGTTCTGACTTGACTGTTCCTGTAAGTCATTCAGAGAACAAAAAGGGGAAAATGCTATGTTTTAAACTACTCAGAATTTTGAGTTTATGAAAGAAAGTGGGGGTATGGAAGGAAGAGAGACAGAAGGGGAAGGAGAAGGAGGAGGAGGGAGAGTGGAGGAGGAAGAGGAGGAGGAAGAACAAGAGGAAGGAAAAGAAAAACAGGAAGATGAGAACAGTAACAACAACAACAACAACAACAGAAACATTTGAAAAGGTGTAAAGCCAAGATGCTTCAAGACTTCTGGGTCTAGGTTATGCAATTTTTTGTCCTGGCTGGCAGAAGAAAGAACAGACTCCACAAAACCATTAAGTAGAGCACTCGAGACAACAAGCAAAGCTGTTTATTCTTCATGAAAGTGCAATCTGATTTACTCAATTAGTAAGACCATATGGTTGAACACAAAACCAAGCAGGGAGTCAGATTTGATTACTGATCCTGGTTTTTCAATCAAAATGTCATTTACTATTAAAAGAGCTCATAAATCACATAACTGAACAGAAAGGAGAGACTACAGAACTTTATTCTGGATAGCTCTAATAAAAATATTTTTTGTACCTAGGTAGTCAACAATATATATCAATTTAACTTTTAATGTTTGAAATTTAGTGCTTCAAAGCTCTTATTTAATTTTTATTCCTTATTTTTTCATGTTTATTATTTTGCCTCCTGGGCCTGATGCTAAATTTTAAATACCCAGTGTATAGATTTTTTCCCTTAAATTCTAGAACATTGCCTAGGATATGGGTGTCCCCAACAAATATTTGGTGAATGAATTATTTTAAAAAATCATAGTTTTAAAATTTGCACTCCAATGGTTAAGTTTACTGAGTGAATGTGATAGCCAAACTGATTCGCTATAGTCGTAGAGTAGCCACTTTTTGGTTGAGTGTCTTTGATAATATAATAATAGTCGCTACATTGTATATTTTTATAATGAAATTAGAGAATCTATGTGAGATTATAGATTTCCTGCCTTTTATTCAGTTTCCAGAAGTAAAATTTTCAAAGTAGTCATTGAACATAGCTATGGATGAGTAAATGATGAAATGGAAAATCCAGAGAGGATGCTTGGCTTTGATTAAAGGAAAATGGTAGAAAACCTGCATTTTTCTTTACCTAAAAATGTAGCAAATGGATATTAACATTGACATTATGGCTCCCTGATGGTTTATCCATTCAGGGGTTATATTATGTCCTATGGGTAAGCTAAAATAAGTCAAATTGAGAAAGTCACAGACTAATTCTGCAATGTAGGTTATCAAATGTGTACTGCCATCAATGTGCTCCACTTTCTTGGAATATTGCGGGAAACTGAAAGCAAAGACACATAGGGTTTGGTCCTTGGAGTATAATATGAAAAGTAAAATACAATTGAAAATGATGTCAAAGTGTGATAAAGAAATTAATGAAAAATGGGAGGAGGGGAGAAAAGCATTGAATCCTAGAACTTGCTAAGTTAGGAGATAATATAGAAAACTCCGTGACTTATTATATACGCTCTATGGTAGGCTTACAAGCTTGCCACTCAGGATAGCTGTTCTCGTTAATTTAGGTATTTGGGGAAAAAATCCGCTTTAAAAAAAAAAAAAAAACATTTCCTGGAATCAGCAAAATAGTGGCCTTTTTTTTTTTTTTTTTTTTTTGGTCAATACTGGAGGAACAGATGTTGACTTTTCTGAGTCCTATAAGAACAGGAAATACCAAGGAGTGATTACAAGCTTCAGCTCTGGCACCAAAAAAGACCTAGGTTTGAGTCTTGGATTCTTCAGTTCCTAAGGCTGTCTGTCCTTCTGCAAATCGCTGAACTTGTCCTCATAGGAACATAAATGAAATCATGCACATAAAATACCTGGCATACTCAGTAAGTGCTGGATATTACTTGAAGGTTGCTGCAATTGCCATTATAATAGATTATAGTTGGTCATCCAATACTTAAGTATATTGAAATCAATAGAGCCACTTCTAATATATCAATTTGATGTGATGTATGTTGGGGTAGATACATGATAGGGAAGGGGGAGTAAGAGAGCACAAATATAGGCGAATCAAAAACACTTCATAGCTATGACTTTCAAACACAGCTGAATACTAATATTAAAGAGGGTTCTCTATCTCTAAAAATCAAGTAATTTTGTGGGCCACCTTTTGTTAGAAGTGAAAATCCTAACACAAAAATAGCATCAAAGAGAGATCTTAAATAATTTGGGGGGTACAAAAAATCTACCAGTTGGGGAAAATCCACAATGTAAGAAACCACCCTTTACAAGGGGATTTAGAGTCTTTTCTAAGGGGCACTATCAATATACTTCTCCTGGTAGGCCATGTTAGGTACTCCGGTGTCATCTTAACGTTATTTATCTTTTGTTGGGTACTTCAAGAATCCATATTTGTCTAAGCAAGTATAGCATGAGTATTCAGAACACCATCTCTATTATAATAAGTTGATGTTATTTTATAAACATTTTATAAACAGATTTTTATAACATACCGAGCTCTTATTTTTTTGCTTTCTATCTCTAGAAGTCTTTCCTTTTTTGTTGCTGGTAAAATAATGCAAGGTGCCATATTCCATTAAGGCTGCAAAAACAAAAATGAAACAAACAGAAACAAAGAGGTCCATCGCAGTCACATAAGAAACCTTAGGTAATGACTTCCTGGCGATTGTGCTCAGAGTTGTCATAGTCAGGACTGTGGTGATACCTGCGGAGGGAGGGGAAAATAGGAGATAAAAAGTAACAGACTATTTTAGTTCTTCCATCTGATTTGGCAATGCTGTAAGCGGTCACAAACAATGGAAACAAAAGGATATGATTACTCCTGATTTACACAAAACATTACTGGTAACCATAGCTACATTATGTTCAATGTGCTCTTTGTGTCTGTATTAATTTTATTTTTCTTTTTAAGCTTATTTATTTATTTTGTAGTGAGACAGTGAGTGAGAGAGGGACAGAGAGAGAGAAAAAGAGAGAGAATCCCAAGTGGGCTTTGTGCTGTCAGTGCAGAACGCAACGTGGGACTCGATCTCAGGAACCATGAGATTACGATGAGCAGAAATCAAGAGTCAGATGCTTAGCTGACTGAGCCACCCAGGAGACCCATGTGTCTGTATGAGTTTTCCTCATCTAAATTTGTGGACTGCAGATATCTGACTCCCTGTACTCATTCTTCCATTCCTCCACAGCAATAAATTCTCCAAGTTTTAGCTGGCATGTGGCTGCCTGGAAGAACTTCTTTGCCCCCTTCTCTCAGTTATGTGTGGACACAGCTGAGGAGAAGTAAGTCAAGGGTGTAAACAATGGCCAATGGATGGCATTAAAAATGCAAAAAGGGAGTCAAAAATGTCAAATTTCCAGGTATAAAGTAAGTCATGGAGGGGCGCCTGGGTGGCGCAGTCGGTTAAGCGTCCGACTTCAGCCAGGTCACGATCTCGCGGTCCGTGAGTTCGAGCCCCGCGTCGGGCTCTGGGCTGATGGCTCAGAGCCTGGAGCCTCTTTCCGATTCTGTGTCTCCCTCTCTCTCTGCCCCTCCCCCGTTCATGCTCTGTCTCTCTCTGTCCCAAAAATAAATAAACGTTGAAAAAAAAAAAATTAAAGTAAGTCATGGAGATGTAATATAAAGCATGGTGATTATAGTTAATAATACTGTGTTGTATATCTAAAAGTTGCTGACAGTAGATCTTAAAAGTTCTCATCACAGGGGCACCTGGATGGCTTAGTCAGTTAAGCAACTCACATTTGATTTCAGCTCATGATTTGTGAGGTCTGGCCATGCTGACACCTTGGAGCCTACTTAGAGGATTCTTTCCCTCCTCTCTGCTCCTCCTCTGCTCTCTCTCTCTCTCTCTCTCTCAAAATAAATAAACTTAAAAAAAATTTTCATCCCAAGAAAATACATTTTGTAACTGTATAATGATGGATGTTAACCAGACCTACAGCGGTAATCGATCTGCAATATACACAAATATTGAATCATTATGTTGTACTTCTAGAACTAATATAATGTCAATTGTATTTCAATAAAAATAAAAGATGGCATTAAAGAGATAGGAAATGCCCATCTTTCCCTCTTCCTCAGAGCTTTCTGCAGGAATACGATGGCTAGAGCACCAGCAGCCATCTTAGAACATTAGATAATCATGAGAATTAAAATCATCCACAACACAGCAAAAAACTAGAAGGAGCCTGAGCCCCTCACACTGCAATCGCCCTTCCACTACCTACCTCTTGGCTTCTCACATGAGAAACAAATCCTCTTCCACCTAATTTAAGCTATAGAGATTTGCGGTTTTCTGTCACAGACAATTAAAATGAATCCAAACTAGTACAGTGTTTTCTTATACAATAACTTGAATTAAAGTTATTTTTTAATCTCAAGTTTAAGTAAAGAATAGGAGCAAGATTATGTCAATTGAATACCTAAAAAGCACAGAGAAAATCTTCATATTTTGAAGAATTCAGCATATAAAATTGGGATGTCACCCTGGGCCCCAGCCCTGTGTATGTATCTCTGGAGGTATCTGTTTGTGTTTAGTTATGGCTTTCTTGTGGTTCTTACCACAGCTCATCTTGGCACCCTTAACTCACAGCTGCACATACCATATCTCTTCTTACCTAAACTGCTACAATTCTCATTCTATGTCCACCAGACATGGCCCCAAATTCTGACTCTTCCTTTAGTTCTGTGACCTTAAGGAAGTTTCTTAACGTCTCTATGCCTTTCATCTAAAAAACTGGCATAGTAATATCTTACTACTTATAACGAATTTACACATGAGGTATTTATTTTATTTATTAGTTCTTAAAGTAGGTACTTAGAATATTGATTTTATATCTTCCTTTCTAACATTAGCATTGTAAAACTATAACTTCCTTTCTGAGCAATGCTTTAGTTGCATCTACAGATATTTATGTGTTAAATTCTTATTAAAATTTAGTTTGAAATATTTTCTAATTTCCATTTTGACCCAAGGGTTATCTAAAAGGTCATTTTAAAATTTCCAAATAGATAAGGCCACTATTATCTATATTATGTATATTAATTCTTAATTTACTTCCATATGCACTTGAAAGTATGGTATGTTTTGTAGTTAGGGATAGTCTTCTATGAATATTAATCAGGTCAAGTAGTTGATAATTTCATTCAGATTTTTTACATCTTCATTGATCTTTCTCCCACGTAATTGTTCTACCATGAGTGAGAAAGAATGTTAAAATATCCAAATATGATAACAGATTTCTTTTTTACCCTATTATTCCTGACAATTTTGCTGCGATGATTTTTAAACCAAAACTATTTATTAAGGCTAGGCATACAGGAAGTGCTCAACAATTACCACGAATAAACAAGTCTTTCCTCTTCCTCACCTTACACCTTTTTTTCTGGTAACTTATCAAATCACAACATTGCCACACTCAGAAAACGATAGATTTCCAAATGTATTCCTGGCTTCCATACTTTTGTCCCAATTGACTAAAAAAAAATTTAAAGACAATGTGTGCTTTGATTTCAATATCAGTGACTGCATTAAATTTCACTTTACTAAAGTACTATTACATTTGTATTCATAAATCAATGAAAGCTACAGAACTTAGCTTTCAGATATTTATGTCTTTAATTTAGTAATTAATATCACAGTCTTTCACATAAAAATAAGATAGTGGATTTCCTATAAAATATCTTTGAATCCATAATGATAAAAAATATTTGGGTTATTAAGCAGATTCATTGATATTGCCTCCTTGGTTTCCCTTGCTCAAAATCCTACAAGTCTTCCACATCACATTGAGAATAAAATCCAAAGTCTGTAAAATGACCTGTTAAAAATATGATCTAACGACCGGCATGTCTCCAATCTCATTTTCTACCACCTCTCAGTCAGTCTAGCCATTGTTGCTTTTTTTTTTTTTTTTTCCGGGACTTCAAGCACAGCATGGCAAAGAAGATCCCACTTTAGGACCTGGTGGTTCTCCCTGCCTGGATTATCGTTCTACCAGATATCCACCAGGTTAGCTCCCACACTTGACTGGGTCTCTGCTCCTTCCTCAAACAAGTCTGGCCTGACTCCATAACACAAAATAGCAAACAGCATATTTATGCACATCCCCTGACATACTCTTATATTTATTTTGCTTTCTCTTCATAACCTTTATTACTCACTGATATTATATGCTTTTTATATTTGTACATTACCTGCATACCCCACTAAAACATAAATGCCATAAACATGAGGATTTTATAACTACTGTTCACTGTTAACACTAAAGCCCCCAAAACACTGCTTGTTTCATAAAAAAACATTTGATAAATGTGACATAAGTAAACTCAGGAAATTGTCCTTCAATTATGTGCGTATGTATGTATGCATGTACCTACACTCGTTTTAAGAAAAATCTTGGTCCTCCAAACACATAGGGCCCACAATTATAAGAGATATTCTTCAAGATAGATCTGGCTATGGCTTCATAGTTGATATGCTAAAACTTATAACTATGAATTCACATAACAACACAATTCCACAATTGGCTATACCCTTTCTGAAACTATGGCATGTTTTTTGGCTTTATACAAATATAATAGTAGAATAGAACAACCCATTCCAATTTTCTTAAAACAACTCATGGTAGCATACAAAGAATCTGAAATACTTTACTTACTTTAGGACATAAAATAATTTGAAATTATAATACTAGTTTAAATAGGGAAACAAAACTCAGGTATGAGTACATTTTATTCACTGGCTATATCTACACCTCTCTTTAGACTCTCAAAGGCACTGAATTTTCAAATACAGAGCTGGGTGCCTCGGGCTTTACCTTGCCACTTTTGTGTGATTTGCATTTTACTGTATTTATTAAATGTAGTTATTCACCAGCTATCATAGAAACCACATGAAAACCTCCTTTGTTGAAAATAGACTATCCCAACTTTATATTTTTTAAGACACAATTTTCAGTAGTATGATCATGTTTTGTACTGATCTTGGGAATGAAATTGATCAATAAGATATCTTTGTATATCAATACATAAATGGATGTTATTTTCTTTTAAACAAATGTATAGTAATTAGGCATATTTTCTTATATGATTTTGATTATTGCAATTGACTGCTAAAGAAAGAAACCAAAGGTCTATTTTATCAAGTATGAATCACAAATTGCCCTTTTAATCAGTGTTATTGTACAGGCAACTCTCAAAATATTCATAGACTAATTACACATTTTATAGATTACAGAAGCCTGGCAGTTTTTGTCCCTTTCAGCGACTTGCCCTTTAGAAAAGTTGGCTGTTGATTAGCACCATTGTAAGAGCAGGAGATTCCGAAGCCTTCTAAACACACATCAGTCAATAAATGCTGGCTATCAATGATTCAGCAAAAGAATAAAAATCTTGATGAAAAGTGATTGAAAATATTGACCAAATGAAGATTCAGGAATTATGCGTGGTTTTCGCTTATTAATTCTTGCTGAGTATTTATGCTTCCCTTGAACTCCATGAGCAGGAAAAAATATAAAATTTTCTGAAATTAAATTCTTTGTGATTCAATTTACTACTTGTTTTTCATATATTCCTTTCAACCTTGTATTGCACTGGAGTATTTTTTAAAGTTTTGCTTGATTGTAATGTAGAGCGATATTCGAATATATTCAACTACAAACTCTTTCACACTGAAATATTTCAACAGTCCTATGATACTATAGCATAATATTACATATCATACCAAGTGATGTTCTTGCAGGTACTGCATCTTTATTGATCCAAAAAGACACCCAAGAAAGAACAACTGTCAGAATACACGGAATGTAGGTCTGAATAGTGAAATATCCCATTCGTCTGCTCAGGTCAAAAAAAATTGTCATAATAATATAATCCCCTAGAAGAAAAGAAAAGTTTTATTTTTGCTATTAAAATACATAAAAGCATAGGTTTGAACCAACAGATTTAAATACAAAGCCGTTTGATGCTAGCATCATTCACTGATTGGTGTTTCCTTACCAGAGATGGTGTGAGAAATTTCAGTTGAGTTCCGTAACCCTACAAATGCAAACTGATATAATCTCCAGTATTTAGGATCAGCCACTTCTACAGAAGGTTTTTTCCACTTATACTCAATTTCATTTTTAGGGTACCCATCTAGATAAAAAAATTAAAATAAACATATAGAGTTTAGCAAGATCCAAATCTGTTACTGTTGCAATACCATTATTCAAAGACAAGTTCTTTGAAATTCATTTTTGTATGATAGGATATGTCAAATATAGAAAATACAGCATAAAATATATGTGTATAGTTTAAAAATAACCATATAATGATCCAATAATGATAATCCATGCCACTCCACTTAAATCAAAAAACAGAATCATGCTGGTTTCTTAGGGAAATTCATGTCCCCATCCCAATGTAGTAGTCCCTCACCCAACTAAATGTAACCACTAACCTGATTTCTGAAATCAGAAAATAGATGTTCTGATATGCATTTCTGAAACATATAGCATATTTTAGGTTTTTTCAGCTCTACTTGATTGGTGCCATACTACATGCATTACTTTATATTTTACTTGTTTTGATATGATATTTATAATAGTCATCCATGCCAATGTACGCAGCTTTAGTAAATTTCTTCCATTGTAAAGATGTACTGAAATTTACTTATCCATTTTGCTATTGTAGATGCTTATAATGTTTCTTGTTGACTCTTACTAACAGTGTTGTTTGTACCATTACCATGCATGCCTCACAAAATACATATACACAAAGTTTCTCTGGGACATATATCTATGTATGGAAGAGCTAGGTCATGGATGGCATAGAATTTCCACCTTATGAAACAGTGCCAATCTTCTATTCATAGAGAGCATACCATATATTCTCTCACCAGCCAGTGTGTGAAAATACACGTGGATCCACAGTCTCATTTAACTTGATGTGGACAGCCTATTTTTACTGGTCTCTAAGTATATTTTATTTCACATTTTCCTTATTATGAATGAAACTTAGTAATTTTTTCATATGTTTATTAGATTCTTGGGTTTCTACTTTGGAGAACTGCTTGTTCTATTACCTGTTCTTTTATTGGATTTTCTTCCCACCCCCCCTTTTTTAGTCTGTTATCTACATACTCTGAATATTAGATTTTTGTTAGTTACTTGTGTTGAAATGTAGTTGCCTACCATGGAGGTGCATTCTTTCAAAAAATGTTTGTGTCTGACACAGGTCAGGAAAATCCACAAGGGCTTTTTAAAGTAATCGAGTGAAGGAAATTCAGGCTGAAAATTCATGTGAGGGTGGGTCTGCAATTATATCCTCTCAAGGAGTTATTTCACCCCTAGTATGCTGATTGCAGAGGCAACTGTTCTTTTAGACTTTAGTGTGTGTGTGTGTGTGTGTGTGTGTGAGAGAGAGAGAGAGAGAGAGAGAGAGAGAGAGAGAGTGTATATGGGGGAAGGGGAGGTTACTCATGTTACCCTAAGCTCCCAGCCTTTGTAACCCAGCTGTATGTACAAATTATGTTCTAATAGATCTCTAATCCACAAATCTGTCAAATTCAAAGCTCAACTTTCTGGTTTCATTTTTATTGCTTCAATTCTTTCCTGGTGATTACTCACATGTTTTTGAGAATGTTTTTAATAAGTTTTAAATTGTTTTCAACAGAAGAGTTGGTCTACCATATTATAAGAACAGAATCCACTATCAACCTTAAAAATTTCCAGAACATTATATCATTTTGTACCAGGATCTCTTCATCAGCCATGATAAAATAGCTGTCATCTCTCCACTAACTTGTTTTAAAAATCTGTTTTCTCTTTTCTTTTTTCGCTTTCTGTCTTGTTCAATAGGCTCTAACCGTCTTGCTTTTCCATAATCTCTATTTTTTTAATTATCATTGTTGATCCAATATAGTATATAGGAGTGTGGGTAGAAATAAAAACAGTGAGCTCATTACTTAATTACTCTAAATTTCATGATATTGACTATTGAAATGGGGATATATTGAAATATTTTGAATATATTTGCTGTAAAACATTAGGAATAGAAAACTTAATTCTCTACTGGATCGATATGGAATACCTGAAAAAAGTTAGCTGTGATCATTATATTTATGTAGGTGACAACCAATTGAATTCACAAGGATAGAGTATTTATTTCCAACAATTAATTTCCAAATCATAGTCAAAGAGATATCACACCAAAGATGTAGTCACGGTATCCAGAGGCAAGTACAATAATTGCTACATTTTCAAATATTTTCATATCAACTATTCTTTGAATGTTGTATTCATCAAGTCTTTGGTATGATTTGGCCAGTGAGATAGATTATAACTTTAAAAGGATATTTTAATATGACACAAATCATTAAGAAAAGTCAAGAAAATTCAATAAAAGCAACAAGAGATATTTGGGGATTTTTGTGAGTGAAGAAGCAGGATAATACTTGTGAATACATAAAATGTAGTGTGAATAGATTTTAGTATGTAATATACAAAGAAGTCAAATTTCAATAGAAGGAAAATAGCACTAGACAATTTGTGGATATAAGCAATAATATTTCTTAAAATCATTTTACATGTTTTTAAGACTTACTCATTTATATATTGTCTAGAAAAACCTTTTATAAGATATATACGTAAATATGTCAGTAATTATGAAATAGAATTGATATTCATATAGAAAGGTAACAATTATTTTCTTGAAATAAAATATTTTTATATCAAAATTACTTAGTTCTAATCATTTCTCTGTATTTCAATATTTCTTTCAAATAAAATAAACTTATTTCTACCTTGGCTTTTCCAACTCATTAAAGTCTCAAAGATTTAGTATTCATGTAGTAAATATTATTCACCAAACCAATCTTTGAAACATATTTTAAAATCCAATGTAATAAAGTTAAATCTTGCCTCAGGGAGACAAATAAAATTTGAATCAACATTTTATTCAAGGGAGTATTAAAACATTTGAACACTATCTTCAGGACTACTTTATTTAATCAAAATAGGAAAAGGCACTGGGATAAAATCAAAATTTGTAAAGAATGAAATAATAAAATATACATTTACTATGCATTCATTGTCACTTTTTAATTCAAAAGCCAGAAACAAATATGTCATTTGTAATTATTTTATCTGAGAGAAGAATATAATCCCCACCTGAGAAAATTATATAAATTGCATTTATCTCACTTTATTTTACATTTTTAAATAAACAGGTCTGAGGCTAAAACCCTATGAACTTATCATGCATTTTGTCACTTACAGCTTGAAAATTCCAGCGGACAGGAATGTTCATCCATAGGAAAGTTATGAAGCTGAAGATAACATTCTGCATTAATTGTCAATCTATTTAAATGAAAAAATAAATATTAAATAATAAATAATTTCAAGCATTAAAAATCCTTTGTCTAATATTCAAGAATGATTTTGGCCTGTAATAACAGTCTGTGATATATTAGAAAATAATAATAATTATAATACTTCAAAGTTTTAAATGTTAATATTGTAACATTCATAAGTGAGTATGAAAATTCTAACATTTTCCTTTCCAGCCAATTAAGCTACCACTATATACATTTCAGTAAATCTGCTTACGGTTAAAACTTTATACTTCAGGATCACAAAAACACATTGCACACACACACACACACACACACACACACTCACACACAATTAACTGAGTATACATGGTTATGTAAGGTGATTGTTTTCTCTTAAGTTTTCATGAACATCTTTTCACTAAGGATGATTCTTAAGATTAGGATGATCCTTGATAAGATATGTTAAGATATGTTCAAGACAACGAATTAAATAAACTTGAATCTTATATACATCAACCTTCATTTAATCCTTTCTTAAGGATGCTTTATTACATTATTGAAAACTTTATAGTAGATTGTGCTCCTAGAGAAAATCTCAACTATTTGCACCATAGGTTAAAATACATAATGTTCACACCACACCCTCTTTTGTTGCAGAGTTGGGGAGGGAAGGAGGGAGGAATCAAGAGATTTTTCTTGTTTGTTTTTCATTCCTTTCATATGCTAGTTACTCTGAGCTTTAAAAAAAGTTTCCAAAGTATACCGCTATTTTAGATTTTAGTGTATGAAAGGAACTCCATATTTCTTTCTTTGTAATACTGAAAAAGGAAAATTTGTGACTTGACCAAATATTAGTATGGAAAATAAATTAAAGCAGCTATATTTTTTAAAACAGTATTACCTTAAAGTATATAAAACTCGTCCATCATTCCAAATTCGAAGCAGACGATTAGGAGTTGTTATCCAATGTGCATCAGATTTTCTTGAGTTTCTGAAGAAAGTGTCAGGAATCCAAATTTTTCCTACCATATTACTGTTAAGCATAAGCACTTTCATGGTACTATTGAATTTTAAACGACTATCAAACCAGGTTTGGGCAAAAATTATATCTATTGTGTATTCCTGAAAGATAAAAAGAAAGGTAACAACTTATAGTAAAGTCACTACTTAGACTTTTTTTAGATGTTTTCATTTTTACATTATAAAATTTCTGTAAGTGAATAGCACTGAAACTCAGTGTTTTCAAATAAAAAATATGCCATTACCTTAATTTTCATTTTTAATTATTTGCCTGAGTCATATAAGATGAAGTCCAAGATTTCTAGTAATAACTGCTTCCTAGTGCGGCTTCATAATTGTTTTGTAAATTTTATTCAAGATTTTATAATATGTAGTATATAGTCATTTAATATAAAAGCAAATTACCTTAATGTCAACAATTGTATCAATTTTTGTGACATTCACATGGAGCATCGGTTAAAAAAATCACAAATAAATACAAAATCAAGATGCAAATACCAAATTACCTAAAATCCCTTACATTTTCTTTTGTCCAAAAAATTAATTACAATTATTTAAATCCGCTGTTCTCAAAATTTTCAAAGCACACACACATACCCTTATTAAGCGCTTTTAACATGCCAAGCACTGTATGTTGAGTTTTGTATGTATCATGTCATTAAATCCTTACTGCAACCCTGTGAAATAGGTACTGCTATAACCTTTATTTTTAAGTCGCATTTACTGAGCAATATAGAAGTAAAATAATTCTCCCCACATCACAAAGGTAATAAGCAAATGATAAGGAGACTGAATCACCACAGGCTGAATCCAAAATCCACATCCACGACAACCATACATAATGGTAGTCATAGTGGAGCCTGATGGGTGCTGGTATTAGAGCACAGGCTGTGCCCATTATCAGCGACTGTATATAAGAAATTCCAGGGTTATGAGAGAACCCTGGAGGAAGTGATTAGGTATTACCTACCTTTGTATCCTGACAAAATGTCTGCCACATTATAAGCACGAAAATTGATTTGATAAAATTAATGAATAAGAATGCGGTAATTATCGATGCTGTTGAGGAAAGTGATTATGTATGTGTACAACTTTGATATTAAGAGAGACAGAAAAGAGTAAATTGAAAAATATGAAATAGTATATGAATTACTTGTTGTGGGAGAGATTGGTTGCTCACTCTCGATGTAAGGCTAGCAATTGGCCAATTTACATGGACGGACATGTTTAGTGTAAGAAAGAGAAGTGTAATTAGGAGTTTGACCAATTGAATGAAGATTTTTTAAAAAGGTAGAGAGAATAATAAGTACACAGACTAGGAGTTAACTTGTTATGAGGAAAGTTGTATCAAATCCTAATTCCCAGCAGAATATTTATAAGTATAATTCACTTGACTAGAATATAGAGGAAATAGAATAGATAAGGAATATAGAATAGAAAGGAAAACCTTATTTTATGTATTTTGGCGTTTTATTTTTATTTATTGAATAAATTTGACATGTAACATTGTATAATTAAAAATTTTTTTAATGTTTATTTATTTTTGACAGAGAGAGAGAGAGAGAGAGACAGAGCATGAGCGGGGGAGGGGCAGAGAGAGAAGGAGGGAGACACAGAATTCGAAGCAGGCTCCAGGCTCCGAACTGCCAGCACAGAGGCCTACGCGAGGCTCGAGCTCACAGACCGCGAGATCATGAACCGAGCCAAAGTCAGACACTCAATTGACTGAGCCACCCAGGTGCCCCCATCATTGTATGATTTGAAGGCATACAGCATACAGCATACGTAAAGTTACTTTGATATATTTCTGTACTGTCAAAGATTGCCAATGTAGCAATATTTATCATATTACATAATTATGGTACATTATTGTCTATATTAATTATTGTACATTTGACGTCTATGGCTTATTTACTACTTACTACAAGTTTGTACCCTTAACCACCTTAACTACCATCATCTTATCTATTTTATTTTATTTTATTTTATTTTTTTTTTTTTAACGTTTATTTATTTTTTTGGGACAGAGAGAGACAGAGCATGAACGGGGGAGGGTCAGAGAGAGAGGGAGACACAGAATCAGAAACAGGCTCCAGGCTCTGAGCCATCAGCCCAGAGCCCGACGCGGGGCTCAAACTCACGGACCGCGAGATCGTGACCTGGCTGAAGTCGGCCGCTTAACCGACTGCGCCACCCAGGCGCCCCTCATCTTATCTATTTTAGATGAACAGTGTTGCAATTTGGGGAAGGCACGTACATATTAATAGTTAAAATAAAACCTTGGTTTGTGAGCATATTCATTCTGGAAGCATGCTGATAATCCAAAGCACCTGTATATCAAAGCAAATTTCAAGAACCATTGGATCAGTTGTGATCCTGTGATGTTTGACATCACATACCATTCGTATTGCAGGACATCGCTTGTTTGTCAAGTTAAAATTTATTAGAAATGTTTTCTTGTCTTGCAGAACACTCACAGAACAAGTTACTTGCAATCCAAGGTCTTACTGTATTTAAAATCCAACAGGGGCCTAAACATTACACAGTTGAAATGTTCTTTATAAAGGGGTTAAGAAATATAGATAAATTATTCAGGATAATTTGTCCATATAATGATGTAATATGTGATCATTCAATACTCTACCCATATATTTAGCGTCTAGTATCATCTAGCATCTAGCCAGTCAATTGTTTTGCATGGATGTGAAGATTTGAAGTCCTTAGGCACAAAAACACTCACATCATGATCTCCCCTTTACATAGTTTTGATTGCCATGAGGTTGCCAGAGAAATTTAGAGAGGGAGAGATGACTGAGATTTAGTTTTTTCCAATTGAGTATGGAATGGCACGGGATCAAATTGTACTGTGGAATATAGGCTGAAGTTTCTTTTGCAACCAAGTACCTTCCATAGCCACAAACTTGCTGATGTTCACAACTCAAGCTGAGTTGTAACGCAAGACATATCTCATAATACATAATACTGAAGTATATTTACTCTGTAGATGCTTAATCATCTCACTAAGGAATATGAATGGATTAGGCATGCATTATTGGGGGTGGGAGGCGAAAATGGGTCCTTCCAGACATTATCAGTGGTACTTTCTCCCTAAATCTTGTGGAAAATTCTTGGCCAGCTTTACAACAGTTATCTTTAACCCCTATTCTGACCTCCTGTTTCTCAAGCCAGATGTCTTTTCTTTAGAATAAATTATGATTTATCGAAGCAGCCTCTTCGACTGACACAAATAATTAACCACTCAGAGTCTAACAGTGTAACATGTGTTAATGACATGGTTTCTGGTTTTAATAGCAAATGCAAATAGAAGAATGCTCATGTCTCTTCTCTGGTGGATCCGAAAAAGAGTATTTAATAACATTATGTGCCAGAATTATTTTGTATTTTTGGATGGAATCAAACAGTATAAACTGCTTAAGATAACGGATAAGGCTTACATTCCTGCCAGGACTATGGCTTCGCAAAGCTCCAACACTGGTTGGTAAAGGGGACATCATGCTACCTGACATATACTTGGCTGCAGTATTCCTAACTAACAGGGCATTAAAGGCTGCACTTGAGAACTAACATGTCTAGGGGTGGGAATTAGCAAGCAGCTGAAAATCCTGCTTAGCAGCTGACAGGATCTTCTTTACAATACCTGTTGATAAAACTGCTAATTGCCATTGAAAGAGTTATGATTTCTAAAGAGTAAACTCTCCCAGGAGAGAGTCTTGGGGGAAATGGGAAAATTTTTCTACTCATAATTATTCCCTCAAGTGAGGACCAAGAAGAGAAAGACACAGAGCATATGTCTTGATAATCCAACCTTCCTAAACCCGTTGCAGATGCTAATACTTTCAAGCTCTTTTAAACTGCTAATCCTTAATAAGTGCCTCACTGAGATAAGAAGGTCATTAAAGTTTCTGCTACTTTATATGTAATCGAAAAATCCAATTTCGTTTACTCATTTGTATTAGTACAACTTCCAGAAAGTGATCAAACTGTGTTATTGTTCTTCATGTTCTTATTTAGAAGCTATAATTAACTGGATAATAAATAAGTAAAAAAAAAAAAAAAAAAAAAAAAAAAACATGAAAAGGAATGTCCATTCACTCAGGACAAGTACAATAGCTTCTAGGATAAACAATTTGAAATAAGGCACAGTACATTTAACATTTGAGATCCAATGTACATTATGAGACTTACTTTTTTCCTTGCAAGTTAGCTGAGAAAACAGCATTCATGAATAAAGGCGAAGAAGTGAGTCATTTTATTTTTAACTCAATCAAATCAAAGCATAGTTGACGAAAGTATATGCCTTATAGTCTTCTTACCACATGGTCAGACTTGCAGTTATGCACTGTGTCTCACAATTAAACGTACTAGTTTTCAATACTATTGTCCTAGTAATGGAAGAAACTTCACACAAAATGCAGACCTACGTAACTAATGTAGGTGTATAATTTCATCATGAAGTTTGTTTGATCCTGATCTGGTCTTCACATCTTGGCATTAATCTCTCCCTAAACCATCTATTCCCGTGGTCAAAATAGTAGTATACTGGGCCAAATAATGGTTATCAATATATTAGATGTGAAGGCTACAGACATGTAGACAAAAGGTACAGGCATAGCTAATCCACAGTACAAATAGCTTTAGTGGTAAAAGTTCATAGGTAGCTGCTCCACTTTGCTCAGTTATTATAAAAACACCAATTCTTAAAACTATCACAATATGGTTAAGTATAAAGCTTGGTGCTATTCTATTTTTCAACTAGAAAAAGAGATAAGGAACAAAGAGGATATGTCATGATAAATCATTGAAGTCATCCAGAAATATACTGAGAGAGAATCAAAAAGTAGACATGAATCCTGGGTTCTGTTACCAACCCTTTGGGCTCTTATTTTTATGACTCTAAATGTAGATTTTCAAAAGAACATAACATCATGTGCATTCACCGATTAACTTTTTAAAAATATTTTTCAGTGATTAAGTTACTTCTATATTGTTCTGGGTTTACAAAGATGAAAATAGAGCCTTCCTGTTATGAATATACTATATACAAAAAATAAAAAATTAGAAATTAATAAAACTTAGGAAACGTACAGATAAAGAGAAATGGAGACAGTAGAGGTGATTTTCAGCTAGGGAAATTTGAGGAAGACTTCATGACAGAAGTAGTATTTTACCCAAACACTGAAGGATATTATGAACATTCAGATACATGCTGGGGTCGAATAATAGAAGTGGGGAGGAAGTAAAGAGGTAATAAAGTGTAGGGCATAATGGGGATAAAAAATTTAAGTCATATACAATGAAAAACGTAGTGTATTTTGTGTCCATCAGGAAATGTGCATACCTCAGACACACAGAAAATTCTACATCTGTAAGAGTTTTTGACAACAATTACCAATAATTGACTTGGAACCTAGACACCATTCCATCCCCATGTACTACTCAACTGAGTGTTATGAACTGAAAGCCCTAATACTCCGTGTGTTAATTTTATGCATCATGCTTAATCATACATTTCCTGCTAAATATTTATTCTATAATATTCGATGTACAATTTCAAAGAGTAAGACATCAATCTTAATATGATCACAGACAGCTAAATCCTGCAAAGTATACAAATAAAACAAAATTCCCACTCCTTAAAAAATGTATAATATATACTAGTAAAGAAAGAGTTAGATTCTAGATGTATATAATAAATAACCAATAATCTGGCATGGGAAAGATCCTTACAACCCTTATGAACCTGTTTCAGTCAGGGTTCTCCAGAGAAACAGACCCCTTAAGATGGATGGATGGGTCAGTGGATGGCTGGACAGACAGAGAGATAGCCAGAAAGGATCGATAGATTTACTTAAAGGTAGTAACTGATGAAATTCTGGGGTCTTTCAAGGCAAAAACTGGCAAAGCAGGCCAGCAGGCTGAAGAAACAGAGAAGAGTTGATGTTTCAGTCTTGAATCAGAGTCAGCCTGGTGGCAGAATCTCTTCTTCCTTGAGGGACCTCAGTCCTTTCTCCTAAAGCCTTATCTGATTGAATGAAGCCCATCCACATTACAAAGCATGAGCTGATTTACCCAAAGTCTACTAATCTCAGTGTCAGTCACATCTAAAAGGAACCTTCACAGCAACATCTAGACAAATATCTGGGTACTATACAATAGCCAACGTGACACATAAAATAGACCATTGTTATACAGTTACAGCAGTAGGAGTGGGATATTCATGGATTCAGGAGGCCTTAACCAAAATTATGCATGTGTTTATTTGCTAGATAAATTACAATAACTAGTTTTTGTGGTAGGAAGAATCACATTTCCTCAACTCATGTTTTCTATATAAATCTACACTCTCCTTTTTGTCCCATCTCTTACTCACTTTACCTCTCAGAGAAGTTTGTTCCATATTTCTTAACTGACTAAATCGGGTACATTAAAAATCATTTATTAATAAGTTCTAATCTCTTTTTCATGTGCTGCACCCTGAACTTGATCTGAATGAAATGTCTCAAAATCTTACCGGAAGGTGGGAGTTAGGTAGGTGCACAGGAGTGCCGTCAAAGCGATTTGAGTCTCACCTTCCCAACCCTATTCTACAGCCCCATTTTAATTACTAGTAGGAGAAATTTGGGGTTTTTTTTTTTTTGTTTATTTTATCTCCATTTGCCTGTCTTCTATGAATATTTGTCAGTAGATTCAGAATCCATGCAGAGGGATAAAAATGGGAGAATTATTTATTGGTCCTTTCAAACACAAAATATGCTCCAGAAAATATAGATTACCATTTTTTTTCCATACAGATGTTCATTTGTTAAGTTTTCAGATTCAATTTTGGTATTGCATAAAGATAATGAAATTTGAAATTCTAGTGTTCAACTGGAGGTCTTCCAAAATAACATACATGATTATTTGCAGAGTAATTCCAAAATGTTACCTACATTAAGGTTACTGCATGGGATCAAACATACAATATTGCCTATTCCCTGCAACATTCATAGGAGGATAAGAAGTATGGACTGTCCTCTTCCAGGGCATCTACTGGTAGGAAAAGAAAAGTTCTGGACATGTCAATATCTCCTTCTCTCAGAACACCATGAGCAATCCATTACTTCAGATCTTTAAACAATAAGGTCCCCTAAACATTTATAAATTTGTGAATTCAACCTTCCATAGTTATGCATGTCTTGTGAAATTTTATCAAAATTGTGAGCAACTGATACCAAATATCACATGGAAGGACAATTTCTTGAAAAAAATTCTACGAACTTCCCCAATGCATAGGCATCAAAACGATGTTTAACATCACCACGTTTTTCTGAGATGGATATAAAAGAGGAACAGACATGTCTGCCACACAGGGAGCTGAAGTGAGATACAAAGACAATCTGGAAGGCAAAAGAAAGACTCTCCAGATTCACTATAGCACTGCATCGAGCACCAAAACAGAAACATAAATGGCTGGAGAAAAAGCAGCCAAGTGAGGAATCTGATATATAGTCAAGAGAAACCCAAATTATTTTCAGTATGCATAACTGGACTATTCTGAACCCATGAGGTGAGACTGCATTTAAAAAGGGCAATTTGGTGTAGTGATTCTGGGGTGAATGGCACTTTGGGGAAGACTTCTAGGGCTTGAATTCTGAATATAATAATTTTTAGTTGACCTTAAGTAAATTTCTCAGCTTTTTCTTTTCTTTTTTTTTTCTTTTCTTTCTTTTTTCTTTTTTGCTTGTTTGTCTGAGAGAGAGGAAGTGTGTGTGTGTGTGTGTGTGTGTGTGCACACGTGTGAGCTGGGGCGGGGGGGCAGAAGGAGAGAGAGAGAATCTCAATCAACCTCCACACCCAGGGCCCAGCCTAACGCAGGGCTCACTCTCACATTCATGAGATCATGACTCCAGCCAAAATCAGGAGTTAGATGAATTTAATTGACTGAGCCATCCAGGTACTCCAAATTTCTCAGCTCTTTATGGCTCTCTTTCCTCCTCTTGAATCGGGACAATACAGAGCTTAGTACATAAGGTTCTTGCTAATATTTAATGTAAATTACTTAAAACAATGATTTCACACACGGTAAGCATACTATAATATTATGGTCATAATAATAAAGGAAAGACTTCATAGCATTTTTATTTTTTAAAATTTTATTTATTTATTTATTTTGAGAGAGAAAGAGGCAGAGAGAGGGAGAGAGAGAATCCCAAGTAGGCTCCACACCATCAGTGCAGAGCCTGATGCAGGGCTCGAACTCACAGAACTGTGAGCTCATGACCTGAGCGGAAACTGAGATTTGGATGTTTAACCAACTGAGCCACCCAGGCACCCTCTTCTCAGCATTTTTAAAAGGGGGCAACAGGGCTTTTGCAAACATTACAATTTACAGGGATTATAAGACACAGCCATGCAATGCCTCCTCTGGAAGATGTGAACATTTTATAGACATAGTTTTATTTTTGAAGAAATTTCTTCATGTATAGAGACTGCCAGTTCTAATACCAATATTCCAAGTCGGAAAAAGTCTCTAGCTTCTGGAAAGCTAATTTATTCTAAATATTCATATTATTAGTTCATTTGCAGAATTTGAATCAGTTAATCAGTTTCTGTTTCATGAAACATCTGGCCCACTCAAAACTTGGGACACCAGTTGAGTTGTTTTTTTTCCTATTTCAGTGGCCACTCTTTCTCCGTCTCCTTTGCTAGTCCCTCTACATCTTTAATCTGCCTGAGCAATGCCGTGCCCTAGTTTAGCACCACTCTGTTCCCTTCTCTTTACTCCCAAGGTAATCTCATCCAATCTCGTGACTATAAGTATCACGTATATCGCCTGAAAATTGCAAAAGCTACATTCCATATACAGCTGCTTCCCCGGAAATCCCAACGTGTCTGTGTAACTGCCTCCTTAACATTTTCATCTGGATTGGTTAATAGACACCTCATGTTTAAAGTTTCAAAACAGAACTCTTGATCTCCATTATCCTACAAAACAAAACAAAAAAATCTTGTATCTTTTCTCCATCTCATCAAGTGACAACTTTATCCTTCTGAGTTAAAGTAAAAAAATCTTGGAGTTATACTTGACTCCTCTTTTTCTCTAAAACTCCACATCTGGTCTATCAAAATACCCTGGAATCACCATTTTCAAATTACTTCCAGGATCTGGTAACTTCTGATTTGCTTCACCATCAACTTTTTCCTTATTTATTGCAATTACTTGTAACTAATTTCCCTGCTTCCACAACTGTTCTCTTATACTTAGTCCTTCATTCAGAAGGATAGTGGTCTCACTGAAAATATTAGGTCATATCATTATCACTCCTGTGGATCAACACTTTTCTATCACATTCTCACACTCATTCAGACAAAAAAAAAAAATACGCTACAACCTTTAAATGTATTTAGAATTCCAGATGATCTGAACCCTAATTACAACAACTTCTCCTACCTCTTTTAACCCTTCTTAATTTTACTACAAACAGTACTGTTCTCCTTGCTGTTCCATGCACATCTCAGAGCCTTTACTCCTGCTATTGCCTCTGACAAAGCACTCTCCAGATATCTGCATGACTTTCTCCTTGAACACTCTTGATTTCTATTCAAATGTCACCTAATGAGTGATGTTTCCCTTGTATACTGCGTACACTAAAACCTTCCCACCATCCTGACCCTCTCTACCAAGTGCTTTGCTTCACTTCTCTATATTTTATTAGTTATCACTTAATATGTTATATATTTACTTATTTTATAGTGTTGCCCCAACTAGAATGTAAGCTCCATGAGGACAAAGGGTGTTTGATTATCCAATACTATAACCTAAACTCTTGTTTAGCATGCATTCTTCTTTTATTTTTTTTATTTTTTAATTGAAGTACAGTTGACACACAATAGTACACTAATTGCAAGCATACCACATAATGATTTAACGCCTGTATATGATTTGCTATGCTCAACACAAGTGTAGCTACCTTCTGTCACCATGCAACACTATTACAATACCATTGACTATATTCCCTATGTAGTACCTTTTATTCCCATGTCATATTCATTCCAAAACTGGAAGACTATATCTCCCACTCCGCTTTACTCATTTTGTCCAACCTCTATATACCTCCCACCCTCGTGCATTGTTGGCAAGAATCTAAATTGGTATAGCCACTGTAGAAATAATATGGAGCTTCTTCAAAAAATTAAAAATAGATATACCATATGATCTCATAATTCCACTCCTAGGTATTTACCCAAAGAAAATGAAAACACTAATTTGAAAAGAAATATGCACCTCTATGCTTATTGCAGCATTATTTACAATAGCCAAGATATACAAGCAGCTTGTGTCATTGAATGATGAATGAATAAAGATGTCATATGTATATATATGTATACACACACACACACACACACACACACACACACACACACACACACTATGGAATGCTACCTAGCCTTATATAAAGGATGAAATCTTGCTATTTGTGACAATATGGGTGGGACTAAAAGGTATACTAAGTGAAATAAGCCAGACAGAGAAAGACAAAATACCATATGATTTCACTTAGATGTGGACTCTAAAAAACAAAACAAATGAATCAACAAAAAATAAAAAGCAGAATCAGACCTGTAAACTCAAAGCTGAAAAATAGCATCTGGCATATAAAAGACAATAAATAGTTGTTTATGGAATAAATGAAATATATATATATATATATATATATATATATATATATATATATATATCTCCTCCCTGGTGTCTACAATGCATTTGAATTAATCTTCAAGAATTAGGCCAAAATCTCATAAATTCATGGCTAAGTTCATAGTTACAGGTCTATGATCTAAAGTCATACAAATATAGGTCAACATGTGAGAGAAGGTTACATTCGAAATGGGAAACCTATAAATACATATCATGACATCTGGAAAGAAATAATCATCATGGACACTCTTAAAAGCATGGTAGGGGCACCTGGATGGCTCAGTAGGTTAAGTGTCCAATTTTGGCTCAGGTCATGATCTCACAGCTCATGAGTTTGAGCCCTGCATCAGGCTCTCTGTTCTTTGCGGTCAGTGCTTGGCCTGCTTTGAATCCTGTGTCTCACTCTCTCTCTGCCCCTCACCCCCCCCCCCCACACACACACACACACTTTCTCTCACCCTCTCTCTCTTTCTCTCTCAAAAATAAACATTTAAAAGCATGGTAAGGAATTCCCTGCAACAGAGGATTGGTATTCAAATGAGGGCTCTGCTTCCTAGAGAAGCCCTATCACCAATGAACCATCTGTTTTCCATCTACATGTGCAAAATGCCATTGATTGGTTCAATGCTAGATGGCTAGATTTTTTGTCTGTGGTCTGAGTGTGACAAGTATTCCTGCATCTGTAACTACACTGTATTAAAAATATATTCGTTAACAATAGTATACTTGAAATTTGTTAAGAAGATAGATTTTGTTTTAAGTTTATTCATTTATTTTGAGAGAGTGAGAGAGTGAGCACAAGATGGGAAGGGGCAGAGATAGAAGGGGAGAGAGAATCCCAAGCAGGCTACAGGCGATCAATGCAGAGCCTGACGTGGGGCTCAATCTCAGGAACTCTGAGATCATGACCTAAGCCCAAATCAAGAGATGAACACTTAACTGACTGAGCCACCCAGACAACCCAAGAGGATAGATCTCTCTCTTTTTTTAAGTTTATTTATTTATTCTGAGAGAGACAGAGACAGTGCAAGTGGGGCAGTGGCAGAGAGACTGAGGATTGCAAGCAGGCCCTCTGCTGCCAGTGTAGGAGCCCCACATAGGGGTTGAACTCATGAAACTGTGAGATCATGACCTCAGCTGAAACCAAGAATTAGACACTTAATGGACTGAGCCACCCTGGTGCCCCAAAAGGATAGATCTTAAATGCTCTCAACACGTACACACACACACACACACACACACACACACACACACACACATAGAGAAAAGGAAAGAGTAAAGGAAAAAGAAAAAGAAAAAGAAGAAGGAGAAGGAGAAGGAGAAGGAGAAGGAGAAGGAAAAGGAAAAGGAAAAGGAAAAGAAAAAGAAAAAAGGAAAAGGAAAAGGAAAAAAAGAAAAAGAAAAAAAGTAACTCTGAGGTGATGGATTATGTTAATTAGCTTGATTATGCTGATCACTTCACAAACTATATATATATCAAAACACCAAGTGGTGCACCTTAAATATATACATTTTTGTCAATTACACCTCAATAAAGCTGAAAAAAAGCATTTCTTGCTGTAAGAATTATTCTTCCTATCTAAGCAAGATGGAATACTGTATTTAGAAAGAATCTACATGTCTCATGTCTTAAATTATTTATATTAATTACCACTTTATAGATTATTTCCATTGTCCATATTCTTAATGCAGAAAATGAATTTTCTGACACTGTCGTATGCTGCTAGAATGGCATTGTGTGTACTGTTTTAGAAGCACTGACTTCCAGTGTTTACCTCAATAGTTTGGGTATAATTGTGCATATCACAAAGCTGAGTGTTATTAGAAAATCCAAGGCTTAGCACATAATTTGCAGAATTCCCATTATAGAAATTTGCCATAATTTCCATTTTAGCAAAACATCAAATGTCAAGACATTTATACAAGTTTTTCTCCTTTCACATTTTAATTAAATTGTAGAGCAATTGATGTTCGTTCATATTCACTGCCAATTTAAGACCTAAAGCTTTAGTATTTTATTAAAATCCTTTCTACTAAAAAATGAACAAATAACACATTGAATAAGAGATAAGGCATTTCTTTGAATTATATGCACAATTTTAAATACATGTTAGATAACAGAATGGATACTGATACTGAAAGGGTATATTGCAGTGAGAAGTCGTTGTAAAGAACACTGGCTGGATGGAATCAGGAAATCATACTATAGTCCCAAAGCTGTGACTTTCTAGAATATAATGCTGACCAAGTCACTTATTCTGTCTCACCGGAAAAATGAGGGCACAAGGCAAGATCATTATTATGATCTTTCTGAGCTCTAAAGTCCAGGGATCATGAGAACATTGTTGATCATGAGAATGTTATAAAATGTTAGAAATTAACTTTAAAATTTTTAAACATAAGCTAGGATAAAGACTGAAATGGACATGTCGTCTTTCAATGACCCTTCCTCCCATAAAAATACTTCTGTAGGTGTTTTTGTTACTTTCATTTAATCCCATTTAATCTCTGATTGTTGGATATGGCTTCAGGCTGTGGCTGCCAAACCTGGTTGACTAGAAGTCTTTGAAGAACACTTCAAATTTCTGATTCCAGATCCCTGTCATGAATTACTTAACCGAAGTCTCTTGGAACAATGGCTGAGAATTTGGATTTTTCTTTAAAAAATGTATTTATATACAGTTTCAGTAATACAGGGTTGGAAAATATTGACAAGATTCTAGCCCTTCCTCAATGCATTTCTATACTATATTGACTAGGCTTTTGCATAGGGAAGAAAAAAGTAGAAGAAAATAGAGAAAGAGAGACACCCTTGCTATACAGAATAATAGATCTTTAATTGCAGGAGCTGAGGACATTTGGACACACTTTGGAGTTGATATCTACAAATGGGAAGATTTGTGTAGTTTTCTCTCAAACTGAACCATGTAGACTGCCATCTTTCTAAATACAAGCTCCCTTTATTAAACAGCATAGCAGAACTTGTGTGTGTGTGTATTTAAGAGAAGTATGGTTTTTAACATTCAACTAAAATATGTACCTCTACACAATTTTAGAAAATAATCTTCTAAAATGAGGAAATAGTAACCCCTTGAAGTTAACGTAGGCCATGCTAAAGTACCACTACATGTACAAAACCGCCTTTTCCTAGACATTTATTGTTTGGTTATGTTTTTATATTATTAGCAAAGCATTAACACATATCACTCTCCTCCTATAAATACATTTTATATTGAGATACAAAACAATTTTTTTCAAGTGGTTGCCTGTTAACTTTGGGTTCAGTATTGAAAGCCCTTGGTAGGTACCAAATAACCCAAATAATTCAGTTTTAAACAAAGGGGTGAAAAAAGGAGGAATCCAGAGGTATGTTTGAATCTACCATAACAAATGAAAAAGTGCCTTAGAGCAGCTGGGAAGAAGAAAGCAAGGCCAAAACCAGCTTTTAATCACATGTGTGAAAGTCACAAGTTGAAACATACTATCTAGACCCTCATTCTGCCAGAACTTTCCCTCTTAAAGCCTAGCTTGAGGCCAGAACTACCAAGAAGTACAGGCACATTCTACAACATTCTATATTTACTAATTCATAAAGGACTCAAATTGTAACTAGCCCAGAGTCTCTACCATGAGGCATATCATTAGAAAAGAATTCAAAATATGCACCGCCTTAATCACAATAAAGTGGGAACATTCCAAATGTTAAATAATGGATTATTAATATATTATGGCACAAATACATTCCCAAATATTATGCGAAATTTAATGGTATTAAAAAAAATAATTAATGGAATAACAGTCATGATATAATAAGTGCAAATATACAAAGTTACAAAACAATATATATAATATTGTAGCATTTGGTAATACTATGTACATAAAGCCCCCTTGCTCTGTGCTCCTCCCCTGCTCTCTCTCTCTCTTTCTCTCTCTCTCTCAAAAATAAATAAATAACAATAAACAAATACATACACACATACATACATAAATAGTATAAGGTCACCATTTGTAACTTAAATACATATGGGTTCATACACAGTATTCTTTTGAGTACTCCCCCTTCTGTATTGATCTGATTTGCATTTTTTAGCCATCTTCTCCATTAGGATTTATGCTTCTCTGAAGGAAGATGGTCTTATCTTTTATAACTTAGTAGCCAATGCACCAACTGTCATAATACAGGCAGGAAATAAATGCACGATAAACAAAACCACAAAATAAAAATTAAAATGTATTTGTTTACATCAAATAATAATAATAATATTATTTTAATAACTTTTACATATTCAGCTATTAATTTAATTTCTTAATCTTAGAGCTTTAACTTCTTACTTATGGGGCAAATGAGCACACTGGATCAAAGAAGCATAAAGATGAGAATAACATTCGTTCATTTATAATTTTATCTTTACTAGTGTTGAATCAAAAAGTTCCTAAATTTATAATGTTTTTAAGACAAAGCTTATGAAAATAAATAGATTTTAGGGTAACAAATGCCAAAAAATTAATATAATATGCAGAAGTTAAAAAATTAAAACCATGGAAACAAGCCTTAAAATATCGTACAAACCAAACAAATAAACTTAAAATTGTTAAATATAAATACATTTCTTCAAGTACGTTAGTTTGTCATGGCCAAAAAAACAAAAACCCTTTATCTTCCTCTCCATTAGCATATCCAGGTCAATTATCCAAATACAAATATATATATCTTGTTTCTATGCTTTTGTTGTTTCAGTTTCATAATTCCTCAACTTAATGTACTTGGCAAGGAGTGACTAATTCCTGTTAATATAGCAAAAGGAATAAACAGGGTTTCTTTGATATGTTGAAGCTATGCCTAAAGCATTATCTCCTGGAATCCAGAAGCAACAGGGACAAAAAAGAGGGAATGAGAGAGAGAAGGAGAGAAATCAGTTGAATATTAGCACCAATTGCATGAAACATACTGAAGAAATATATTCCTTGCAGTGGAAGAAATTCTTCAAGAAAAAGCTCTATCTGAGCACCAGCTTTCTCAATATATTTAGAATGTTTAGACACAAGTTATGTGCATGGGGAGTTTATTATCAAAAATGAGTCTGATAAGATAAAGTAATGAAAGACTTAAAAGTTAGCTCTCACCATTTTCACACAGATTATTAACTGTAATCCCTAACTCCTCAACCCCCTCTCCCCCTCGATACACACATTTGATACTTGGCTGTTCCACTTAAATGAGTAGAACAAAATTTGATTGCTGGGAAAATCCCTTATTTCTGGTCCATAATGAATCATGTTTATTACTTTTGTGATTCCACATATACTTTTGTTTAAGAGTATTTTTTTTTTCTTTTATGGGGAACATTTGGATTTTCCTTTTCTGGTAAAAGGAATCTGTAAGGGAGCATTATTTTTAAGTATGTCTATACTGATCAGAAAGAAAGCATCCTGATTCTTGCTAAGTTCACTCAACTCTGTTTGTGTCCTGCTCACCCCCTTGTAGTCATCTCCAGCAGGTAGTTATGTTGCAATCCAGTCTGGCTGGCGCTCTAGCTACTTTCTAACTCGCACTCCTCAGGACGGGTGCCCTTACTCCATTACCAAGACCAATCGCCATTTAATGCAGGAAGAATCTATTGAGCTTCAGCTCCATATCCTAAGACTGTGTGATGTACTACTCTGGCAGTTAGAATGATATAAAGTAAGTTTTTCACACATGAACTAGGACCTCATTCTTTACCTATATATTTTTTTAAGTTTTTATTTAAATTCTGTTCAGTTTGTTCTCTGTAGTTAAGAGTCTGTTTCTTGCTTCGTCTTCCTCTTCTTTTTTTCCTTTGCTCATTTGTTTTGTTCTCGAATTCCACATGCAAGTGAAATCATGTGATATTTCTCTTTCTCTGACTGACTTATTTTTCTTAGCCTTAAGGCCCTACCCTCTAGGTCCATCCATGTTGAGTCTGTTTCTCTGGCCCAGGGTATCAAAATACTAATCTCGGTTATCTCTTAATATTGAACTATATAAGGATGCACCAGTGTCTATAAGTAAAGTCACATCCAAATTATACCTGTAATTTTCTTTCCTTTTTTTTTTTTTTTTTTTTGCCTCAAATATTTGGAAAGTTTTATTTAAATGGTTTGTATTCCCTTTTAACCAACACCAAAAAGAGAAAATAAGTTACTGCCATTCCAAACACGAGTGTCGCTTCAGAGAGGAGTGGGCATGGATGTTAAGAGCTGGGCAGTGCCTGCTTCTCCAGGCTGCTCTTCCCAGCCCTGCCACTCTGGGGTTGGATGGCCAGTCCCAGGAGTTCACTCATTCCTGGGCCTTGGAAAGTGAGGGAGCAAACTGCCCATCCTGCAGAGAAGGATTTTCTCTCCCCTGCAGGTTGGGACATGAGCATGGTGAGACCTGGTGGTTCTAGAGGTGAGGGGAGTGGAAAGGTCAGATCCGAAATGTTCCATGGAATCTCCAGGGCTTCCAGGCCTGGAGAAATATGTTTGCTAGGAAAATAAGATGCTTTGAGAATTTCTGCAGTCTGTATTCTCTGACTACCCAAGAGAAACCTACTCTGTTGGTCAAAGGGGCAGCAGGGAGGGAGGGGAGCAAAGGCTGGAGGCCGGGAACTGGTCTGGCCCCAGTGAAAAATTCCAGAGGAGAGTGAGGCAGGCAGCAGTCTTTGGTTTCCTGGGTCCTCTTCCTGGCAGCTGTAGAGGCTGTGAAGCCTCCCGCCTACCCGGTTCTTGAGGTGTGGTCTCCCAGGCAGTGGGCAGCACTGAGAGAGGAAGACCGGCCATCTGTCACAGGCTGGTGGGGGCCCAGGCCCTGGGCCTTCAAAATAAAATGCCCAGGGGAGCAGGGCCAGCAGAAGGAGCAGGAGGCTTGGAGAGGATCTGCTTCTCCAGCTGTCCAAAGCACAGTGGTCGTGGTTGTTACCGACGCAGGTAACATTGTGTGGGGAAAGTAGTTCTGCTTATGATTGCCATGCAGCTGGTGGGGCCCTTGGCAAAGACCGCTACATCTTCCCTGCCATGGGTCTAAGGGCACAGGGGCACAGCAGATTGAGCCTGGTGTTTGTTGTGAGTATAATCCACTATGGAAACATTCTCTTACTCACGCCTACCACCTTGTAGCCAGGCCCATTGCCACACAGGATGGCAGCGGAGGGCTTCTGGTCCGTGTCGCTCGCCATGGGGGCCAGACCAAAGATAGAGTCGCCACAGGGGTTGGAGGTTGTATCCGCCAAAGGTGAAGATGTGGGAGTGGTCCTCAGTGAAAAAGGTGAGCTTGTTTTCCAGGGAGATCATGGTGCCTGCCTGCGCAATTCCCCAGCCCATCTCCACCGCCTGGTGCAGTGCCTGCTTGGTCTTTCCCTCCAAACTATACCTGGAATTTTCACCTATGACTGTTTCTGTACTTATTCCCTTTGTGCTTACCCTTCTGTTAGATACCCATAACGTCATCCTGGATTGCCTAGAACTCTTAGTGATTTCCATTTGAGTCAGAGAATTACTACACGCGTTGAATGCTGTCTTAGCTGTCAGAGGGTAAGCTGGTATTGTTACATTATCCTGAGATATTTATTCAGAAGAGTAACAACTCATAATTTTCCCAAAGCCCCCAAAATGAAGAGATTAAAACACATTTTAATTCCCGGCTAATAACCTCTTTTAACATTATTTTTCCTTTAATTCCAATTGTATATTTTTGTTCTCTTTCTTTTTAAGATTGTTTTTTATTATTATTAAGGTTTTTTTGTTAAAATTTTAACTCCAGTATAGTTAATATATGGTGTTATATTAGTTTCAAGTGTACAGTATAGTGATTCAACAATTTTATACACTGTTGTGCTCATAAATTACTCAGAGTTTTAATTAGAGCACAAGTAGTTGAACAGCCTTTATCCAAGTTACTTTATTTTTGTTCAGTCTTCATTAATGCCTCTGTTACTCATTTTGAATTTAAATGTAAACTATAGAAATAATCTATTTATTGACTAATTTCTTCAGTGGTCAATTACTGAATATCCTAAGTTTTGATAGTGAAACCAAAATTGAAACCATTAATCTAACCATGAAAAAAAAAAAGGAAAAATATATCTTACTGTAGAATAATGTTTTAGGTCTTCTCAGTAATTTACAGAGAAACCATTTTATATAGCCAAGCTGAAAAAGAAATAACCGTTGTACATGAAACCAAATTTTGGCTAATTAAAACAAATAAAACCATTAAACTATTACATTAATTTTGTTCCTTACCAGTAACTTAAATTTGTGAGTAGTTAACAGGGGAAAAAAAAGAACACCCTCTCCTCCTACTTGCTTAATTACACTCAAGTCTGCTTGCTCAATGACACTCACATTCAAAGCAATTTTGTTCATTTTATGAAAACTGAATTCTAATTTTCCTGCATTGTTTAGTTAAAACAGACTTCCAGGTAAACTGCTTCTTATTAATCCCCAGTATGACAATGTTTCCCTTTAATAAACATTATCAATTATTCCATGTGTTTTTTTTTTTTCCCCTTGTATGTGCTTTTAGTATCACCAGTTTAAATAGCAACTTCATTTAATTAGCTTTTTAAAAAACTATCACTGGCCAGGGTTACAAGTGTGTAGTTTGCCCTACTGGGAAAACTAAATCTTTAATCCTATGAAACTTTTATACACAAAAACACTATAGAAGCCTCTCAGTAGCCATTCTTGTCAAAACATCTCTGGAATACTAACAAAGCCTTAAATCCTATTTCTCTTTATTTTAATGACCACATTTTTAAATATTTGTTTTTTTAATTTTTTTTAATGTTTATTTATTTTTGAGACAGAGAGAGACAGAGCATGAATGGGGGAGGGTCAAAGAGAGAGGGAGACACAGAATCTGAAGCAGGCTCCAGGCTCTGAGCTGTCAGCACAGAGCCCGATGCGGGGCTCAAACCCACAGACCGTGAGATCATGACCTGAACCGAAGTCGGACGCTTAACTGACTGAGCCACCCAGGCGCCCCAATGACCACATTTTTAAAATGAATTCAACAAATTAAAAACAAGAGCCCAAGACAAAACACACACAGTTCAGAAAACGTAGCCTTCCATAAACTGCAGTAGGGTTGTTTTCTTTAAGCATTGGTTAATTAGAATTAAACATTATGTAAGATTCTCCTAAGGAGAAAATGAGCATTTTGGTAATCAAATTTACATAATGTTGATACACACAAGTATATAGAATGCTTCATCTTTACAAAAATCAACTATTTGTTTAGGAATTCGATTTGGGCAGAGCTAATACTCAAAAACTTATTAGAGCTTCCTTTTTCCTTGGTTTCTTTGCCACTGTTTATCTTCTTTTTGTTGCCAGCTTTGATGTTTCATCTACTACCTCAACTTCATTTTTCAGGTCTTTCAATGTATGTGTTCCTTACGGTCTGATATTTATTCCTTCTTTCCTTCTCTTTAAGACTGTTTTTCCCATCTCTCAGAGGTTTAGCTAATTTCTGACAAATATTTGTTCTAGCTCTTTTTCCTGAGAGTTAGCTCCTCATTTTGGATTCTCACATTCAACTTCTTTCCACAGCCAATTCATATTCATTTGCAACAAGGAGACAAGGATGTCAGTTATGGTGTGGCCAAAATACTGTCAGTACAGTAGTCAATGCAGGCAGCTGTGAAAGCTAATGACAAGTGCGTGAACATCATATTAAGTGAGAGAAAACCTGGGGCTCACAGTAATACTGTAGGAATCAGCAGACACAGGCAATTGTTAGGCATGACGGTTATTCAGATAAAAAAGTGGTTAAGATCTATAATAAAGACATGATTTGACTGTTGTACTAATGGATAAATGAAGTAAGAGAGTAAATCAGCAATCTTAAGAATTATCTTTAGGTGGTGTTATGGGCTGAATTGTGTCACCCTAAAATTTATATGTTAAAGCCCTATGCCCTACTCCCTCAGAATATGAATTTTAGATTGCCCCATAATAGAAGATCTGTTGCCCAGATTAAAGCAACCTCTCAAGTGGTCTCTCTAACTCTCTTAACTGGTCTTACCCATCTTCTACACTGTTATAATGGTGATCTATTAAAATATACATCCACCTATGATACCCTCCTGATGAAAAGCTTCCAGTCATTTCTCTGATCCAAGTGGATATAATTCATGCAACACACAGCCTTCTGTTATGGCTTGGAAGACTATCTTTAATAAAGACCTTAAGCATCTTTCAGCCTCACTTCCTCACATATCACCTTATGTTCCAGTGTTATCAAACTGCTGGAAGTTCCCCTGATCCTGTTAGGTTGTTTCATTTCTCCATGACTCTGTGTGTGCTCTCCACTCTCCCAGTAAGTCCTTTTCTTCTCTGTTTTCCCTTCAGTCCTTCTGGTTCTCTTTCCAGATTTCTACAGATAATTTTATGCCTTGGCATCACTCCTACCAAACACAGCACTTCGGAATAACAGACTACACAGTCATAGATAGGGAATATTCTAGCTCTAGTCCCTGAACCTGGCATACAGTAATTTCACAAGTTGCCCTGAGCTCATTCAGAATTAGCTATCAGAATTAGTCACATAACCATTTTATTGTGAAGGTATATACTCAAGAACTCTATGGCAAACAATTATTTAATATTCATTACTCACCATATTTATGGGGTCAACTGGTCCAATGCTGTTTACATAAACATCAGTTTCAATTACTGTAGGCCTCACTGCAAAATACCAACACAAGGAGTGGTCAAAGGTTAGATCAGAAGTTGTGTTAAAGAAATCTTAGCTTTAATAAATCTTCATAAATAATAACATTTACCATTTAAATAACAAAATATCCTTCATTAGAAAATGAGGAAACATAGCCCATTACAAAAACACAAACACCTTTTCAGTTTACTAATCAATTATGTATGTAAAAATTAACACTTTTAACTAAAATATTTTAATGTACAACCTAAAAGTGTTATAAATATTTAAATCATTCATTAAAATTAACAAAGTTAATTCAATAAAAATTGCTAGATAATTTGCTTTCTGCAATATTACAGGATTTTAGAATTGGAATGGGTATTAGAAGCTAAATATAAAATAATTCTACTTAATGCATATCAATGGTGTGCTGGTAAATGTTTAACAACAGCCTTGCTCCAGTAGTGGGTGGGGAGGAAGCCTTGATTTATCGTTCTTACAGATATCCATGGATGACTATTCCCACAGAGACTCATTTAAGGATACCAATGGGAAGTTGCTGAAAGCAGACTTGGGACAATATCAAGTAGCTATTGTGAGCGAATATAAGCATGTTCTAGCACACAATGGACTTGAAGCATGGTTCTGAGGATTAAAGAGATAATGTCTGTCAAGCATCTACGTTCAGGTCTGATTCTTATGGGGAGCTTCATAAATATTTGCTGTTTCTTCTTTCTCCCATGTTAACAACATTCCTTTAGGTTGTTTAAGTTGGCTCCAGAGTTAGGTGTATTTTTTTTTATGTTTTTATTTATTTTTGAGACAGAGAGAGACAGAGCATGAGCAGGGAAGGGACAGAGAGAGAGCGAGACACAGAATCGGAAGCAGGCTCCAGGCTCTGAGCCATCAGCACAGAGCCCGATGCGGGGCTCGAACTCACAGACTGTGAGATCATGACCTGAGCCGAAGTCGGACGCTCAACCGACTGAGCCACCCAGGTGCCCCAGAGTTAGGTGTATTTTTATCTAACTTTCACAGAGTATATTGTAGAGATGTCACTATAGAGTTCATCTATTGTGTTTCATACATAACCATTTCTGTCTTTGCAGTTGGTCTTAAATGGCATATACTGTATATCATTGTTTTTCTATTCTATCAAAATGTGTAGTGCAGGTCAGCCTTTTAAATGTTGTCAAATGACATGATTAAATAAACACCTACAATGCCACCATATTTAATTGTGCTTTTTTGTTTGCCGTGAAAAACATTGTCACATAGTTTCTTTCATTCTCCTTATCCTACTAAATAAAATATAAAGGGTTCAGGGGCGCCTGGGTGGCGCAGTCGGTTAAGCGTCCGACTTCAGTCAGGTCACGATCTCGCGGTCCGGGAGTTCGAGCCCCGCGTCGGGCTCTGGGCTGATGGCTCAGAGCCTGGAGCCTGTTTCCGATTCTGTGTCTCCCTCTCTCTCTGCCCCTCCCCCGTTCATGCTCTGTCTCTCTCTGTCCCAAAAATAAATAAACGTTGAAAAAAAAAAAATTTAAAAAAAAAAAATAAATAAAATATAAAGGGTTCATTTATTGATTTAAACAATACTTGTTGAGGAGTGAATGTAAAGCGTTCACAAAGTAGATAAGAAGAAAACCATTTCAAGAAGAAAACCTATTAGATACCTCACAGAGATTTATAGAGAGATGATGCAAACAAAAGAAAACAAACAAAAAAAAAAAACACCTTGTAGATTGAAAGTTTCTATACCAAAGTGGCATGTTTAGTAATATTTACTCGGCTCCCCTTGCTAAATTTTATCTGATTTCCCATTTCTGGCCTAATATTTATCATTCTTACAATTCTGACACTATGTTCAACCTCTCAGGACACACATCCACCTCTAACACATAGCTGAGTCCACCTGTCAGAGTCTCTATCCTGCTCCAAGGCCCCTGTATTGGAAACTTCCAAGCTAGAGGGTCTCCCACACCAGCAAGATTCAATGGAATACTTGAGGCATTTGGCAAAAACAGTGCCTAGAGAATTTTGAAACAATGTTAAATTTTACCGTTTGTGATTAAAACTAAACTACACTTAGAAAAACATAATAACATTTACATAGTTTGTTTTCCTCAAATAAAGATTTTAGTAGGTGGCATATATATTTCCTTACTAGAAAGATAAATGAGATTTGCTAAAAGTAGATTTAGTATGCAAAACTTTAGGTCTGTAGACCTGTACAATACATGACTGTGTTATTCAATCTGCTAGCCAATAATTATATTTTGTATAAACGTAAGGTCACATGATTTATAGAAGGCTTTATAAAGCCTGATGACTTCTGAGATGATTTGCCATTTATTTTTGACTATGAAATAAGCCAATA
Organism: Puma concolor; assembly: GCF_028749965.1. Taxonomy (NCBI): domain Eukaryota; kingdom Metazoa; phylum Chordata; class Mammalia; order Carnivora; family Felidae; genus Puma; species Puma concolor. The sequence continues at coordinate 168,701,686 of NC_141670.1, read as the reverse complement.
AATATCATACAAAATTAAGATAATTTTGGTCAGATTTACACTAATGGATTTTATGAAACCCAATTAATAAAAAATAGGTTGATTTGTTCCATATGTAAGTATATATATTGCCAGTTAAAGCAATTAAGGGCAACGTTCAAACTTATTTAATTAGATTATTTTTCAGCTCATCTGATAAATCAACAAACACTAAACATCTCTTTACTGCATGATAGTAAGGGCTGAACATTGTCTATGCCAAGAAATAAGATTCTTGAAGACATTTCTATATACAGGATGTAGTTTTCACATTTACAGTGTAGAACATTTTAGATTTGAGTGATCTATCCTGGTTTCCTGATATCAATATTTCCTTAACCAATTATAAGGCATAGCCACACAGAAATATTTCATGAGCAACATAAAACAAGTCCATCTGGGATGGGACGAATGAAGAATCACATTTAGTGAGTCCCATGTAGAACATAGCTATTGATGAAGATATTCAATAAATAACTTAACAAATATATATTTGCATACCAGGAGTATTTTTAAAGTTATTGTGTCTTCTATTTTATATCTTTGGGTTCTTTGTATTTCATTCGGTTCTTTAAACTTCAGGCCCAAAACATGAGGAAGAATAAGCCTGAAGGTGGACTAAAATATTTCAGATTAATTTTGAAACTACAGCTAGAGATGATATCCTTCAAAATATACAGTAATGAGGAAAACAACAGAAATCTGCATTGTTCCTTAATAGTGACTCATTACCACTTTTATTGCTTCATACTATAAACAATACTTGTGGGTGAAATCACTGAAAATATAGGCTTCTTGGAAGAGTAAATATTTTTTCTTAGCACTATGATTTTCTCAGTCCAAGGTTGTTTAATTGCAGAGGTGGTATTTAAAAAAGAAAACTAAAAGAACATTGTCATTCCAAGCTCATTAAGTGATCGTTAGAAAGTGGCCATAGACTATGTTTAATTTTTCAACACACATGGAAATGAGAGATCTCCTTTTTTGTGACAACATAACAATGCTGAAAAAACATGTACTTCCATAGCAAATTACATTTTTCATAGATGGAAGGCAGGTAGACAACACTGGATTATTTTTGCAAAGCCCCTCTCTGCATTGTGATTCTAAGTACTTTGCTTTAAGTATCTCACCAGAATATAAACTCTTGGTGGGAGTGAATATATGGAAAGAATGGACATTTTGGGCACCTTAAAGAAAGTGCAGAGAATAGTATGAAGAAGGAAAAAGAATTAAAAAAAAGAAAAAGAAAGCAGTGAGGTCAATGAAATTTCCATGTTCAGCTTCCAGATAGCTAAAACCAGATACCTATTTTTCAGACATAAAATAAAATGGATTTAAAAAATATTCTCTTCATAATCATTTTTAACCATGCTTTCTTGGATGACATATTCAAATAAAGATATCTTTAGCAGATCATGTAGCTTCTGGGTCACTATTTTATATTAATTCTGATTAATTAATTAAGGTTAATTAAAAATTAATTCTGGTCAATTAAAAACTCTAATCCTAGAACATAAGTTTAACAGTCTTTTCCATTAAAAAAAGAAACAAACCCATTGATTCATATGATACCATTATAACACACTGACTCTGAAAGAACCATAATTAATGTTTTTCTTGCCATAGAAAAGACAGCAGGGGTTCTCAACCCAGATACTTTTTTGGGTTTGGGTCCAGATACTTCTTTCCAGGACTTGCTAACAGGGAAATGTCAACTAGCACTCACCATTTCCCTCTGCAGGTTACATATGGGCACATAGGTATTTGGCTATGTGTGGATGAAAAGGTACACATGGGTAAATAAGTACTTAAGTGAGTCTAATACTGTAGCCACAATACTAACACAAAAATCCAGAAAAGATACTAACACAAATTTTGGATAGAAAAAAGTGCCTACAAAGAGCACTTCAACAGTCAAGTCATTTATTATGAATACAGGTAAAATGCTACTATGCATGGTACATATGCTTACTTAAATAGAAATTAATCAAATTAAAGTAAAACTGTATTCTCTTAGCCAAACAAACAACATTTCAATACTCAATAGCCAATAACCAACTTAAGTATCCAATGCACATATATGACAATTTTAATATATATTTAACTATCTATTTTAATATAACTTAATTTATGGGGGCACCTATAAATTAAGGTGGCTCAGTTGGTTAAGCATCTGACTTCAGCTCAGGTCATGATCTCGCAATTGGCAGGTTCGAGCCCCATGTCGAGTTCTGTGCTGACAGCTCAGAGCCTGGAGCCTGCTTCAGATTCTGTCTCTGTCTCTCTCTGCCCTTCCCCCATGCTCTGTCTCTCTCTCTCAAAAATAAATAAACATTAAATTTTTTTAATATAACCTAATTTATATATATTTAATTAAGCATATATATGTATATTTATTTACTGAAATTGTCTTCTTAGGAAAATATAAGATGGGCCTCTTGTTCTGTAGTTAAACATCTCTGTAGGCAGCAGACTTAGCAACCTGCTCCTGCTCCTACACCTGATCAAGGTAAAAGAAACAGAGGAGCCATGGGTTCTAGAGAGAAAAGCAGTGGAGTATCTTCACACCCATTCTTTTGTGTGTCTAGGATATTTTAATTTCTTGTGGGCATAATTCACATCAAAAGAAGTTGACTGGGCTAGAAGGATCTCACTAGGTTTTTGACCCAAGAAAGTTGTGCACCAGCAGCACACATCTCATATCTACTGATGGAAGGGCTAATGCTGGTGAAAGGTAGAACCATCTAGGTTTCCCAGGTCAAGGAAGTAAACAGTATAAAACGCCTATGAACAAACAACAGAAAACAATCCTACCCTCCTACTCATAAACGTTGTTATTTATACAAATGCCTCTCAAAGGATATCAAGGGCTAATTAGGATTTGCCTGAAATGAAGTAGAAACTAACAAGACAAATGTTTCAACTGCATCCAATGAAATGAACAGGAAGACCATCCCCCTTGGTAGTTCCTGCATGTTCCCATCACTAAGAACCTCAAAGACTTAAGCAGATGGAATAAAAGAGCAGATACACCTCCTCACCACCTCACCCCACCAAGTCCCTCTCTAGTAGCACTTGCCTACCCCATGACCTAGGAGAGTGATGGCATTGATTCTGTTCAGATATTAATTTTTAGATTAGGTCAAACTATTTGAATCACTAAAACTCCTTGGAAAGCCATAGACCCTATCTTAATAGTTGTTAAGAAATAAAAAAAAAGAAGATTCAACATAGAGTAGTTGAAAATTCACTAGAATTAGACAACCTTTTAATGTTAATTTGCCTTAAGCTTAGAAGTCCTCAATAAGTTGACTGTATAAATTTTCATAGCATCAATGAAGAGTAAAGATAGCGATGAAATTCTGGACAGAGAGGAATGCCTGCAAAGGTCACCTAAACAAGTCAGCTATTCATTATGTATACTCTGAGGTACACAGATGAAGTGCTACTATGCATGGTACGATTATCAAGGTTCTTGGGACATGTTTAATCTACACTATTAAGCAAAGTGATGATGTCACAGATGTACATAGAATTTGAAATCCCATATCTTGATCTGAAATAATATACTTAAAATGTAAATTGATTAAATAGAGCTATCAAAATACCTACATATGGAATAAAAAAGACTATATGTACTGGCTTCTATTCAGAAAATATACATTCAGCAAATATTAAGTGAACCTTATGCTTCAGGCATTGCTTTAACAACTAGGGATATGGTGATTTCTACTTTCAGGGAATTTATTTATTGGAATAAAACAGACTATCAACTAATAATAGTGAAGTATGATAAATAAAATGGAACTACAGTTTTCTGCTTCTTGTGATAAATATTTGGTATCAAATTAATCTTCCCAATGAACTAACTATAAAATTTATTTAAAAATTTTAAAATTATTGAAAGAATCACACAGCAGCTAACAAAATCAGGATTTGATGCAACAATTTCCTTGAAGGATTGGAAATGCAGTGATGTAAGCTCTACATTATGCTGGCCACTTTTCCCCATTGGTGCATTTGCTGTTTTACTGCACAGAAATGGCTTAGAATTTGCATCTGCTGCATTGGGCTGGAGAAACAAAATTGAAGTTAACGTCTGTCCAAACAGCTATGACTTCTCTGCCAGTCAGAGTGGCTACAATGAACAAATCAGGAGACTACAGATGCTGGAGAGGATGTGGAGAAATGGGAACACTCTTGGACTGTTGGTGGGAATGCCAACTGGTCCAGCTGCTCTGGAAAACAGTGTGGAGGTTCCTCAAAAAATTAAAAATAGATCTACCCTATGACCCCGCAATAGCACTGCTAAGAATTAACCCAAGGGATACAGGAGTGCTGATGCATAGGGGCACTAGTACCCCAATGTTTATAGCAGCACTTTCAACAATAGCCAAATTATGGAAAGAGCCTAAATGTCCATCAACTGATGAATGGATAAAGAAAATGTGGCTTATATACACAATGGAATACTACTTGGCAATGAGAAAGAATAACATATGGCCTTTTGTAGCAACATGGATGGAACTGGAGAGTGTTATGCTAAGTGAAATAAGTCATACAGAGAAAGACAGATACCATATGTTTTCACTCTTATGTGGATCCTGAGAAACTTAACAGAAGACCATGGGGGAGGGGAAGGGGAAAAAAAAGTTAGAGAGGGAGGGAGGCAAACCATAAGAGACTCCTAAAAACTGAGAATAAACTGAGGGTTGATGTGGGTGGGAGGGAGGGGAAAGTGGGTGATGGGCATTGAGGAGGGCATCTGTTGGGATGAGCACTGGATATTGTATGGAAACCAATGTGACAATAAATTTCATATTAAAAAAAGAAAAAAAGGAACCAACAGAGAAGAATTTAATCAAACATTCTACCTGCAATTTCTCCTCAAGGTATTTACTAATTCCTAAATTGTGCATATGCACAGTGTGATGCTGAGAAACCAAATATAAATCAGAATCTAAAATAATATGTAGAGATTTCAGCTATTTCTGGCATATGTGGGGCCATCAAGGAGAGGGGTTCCTAGTACAAACCTCAGGCTGTCAGTGGAAACACTTCAAATGGTTATGCCCTGAGGAAAAGCAAAGTTTTACAAAAAGAAATACACCAGTTTGGGCCAAATAAAGGCAATCTCCTTAACTTGACTACTAAAACAAAATTAGAATCCTCTCTGGAAGGAAATAACATCATCTAAGTCTCCATTATTTTTTTTTAATTTTTTTTTAACGTTTATTTATTTTTGAGACAGAGAGAGACAGAGCATGAACGGGGGAGGGGCAGAGAGAGAGGGAGACACAGAATCGGAAACAGGCTCCAGGCTCTGAGCTGTCAGCACAGAGCCCGACGCGGGGCTTGAACTCACAGACTGTGAGATCATGACCTGAGCTGAAGTCGGACGCTCAACCGACTGAGCCACCCAGGCGCCCCTCCATTATTTTTAATATACTCTACTGGCATTCAATAAAAAATTAACATACAATAAATGAAACAAGCAAATCAACTTAAACCAAGACATAAAATGAAAAAGAAATTTTTTAAAAAGTTACACAAGTGATCAAGATACTGTGATTATCAAAGACTAAAATAATTACAGCTAATATGTATAAGAAAATAGATAAAAAGATGGCAAATTTGATAAATACTTGAAATACTTTAAAAATCATTTGCAAATACTGCAAGTAAGAATTATTGATCCAGAAAAGAGGCCAATAATAAAAGAGAATGAGGGGCACCTAGGTGGCTCAGTCACTTAAGCATCTGACTCTTGATTTTTGGTTCAGGTCATGATCTCATGGTTCATGGAGTCAAGCACCACAGTGAGCTCTGCACTGACAGCACAGAGCCTTCTTGGGATTCTCTCTCTCCCTCTCTCTCTGCTCCTCCACCATTCACACTATCTCCCCCACTCTCTCTCAAAAATAAAATAAACATTAATTTAAAAAAAAAGACTTAGGGAAAACGTCAAACATATGTGCAATGGAGTCTCAAAGAAATTGACATAGAAAAAATATTTGAAGAAATATTCACCAAGAATTTTCCAAAAGCAATCAAAGATTCCAACAAATAGATTCAAGAAGCCCTATGAACTCTCCCAAATACCAAAAACAAAACAAAAAGTCTGGGGACCTTACATAAAACTGCAGAAACCCAAAGACAAAAAAAAAAAACCCTGCAGAGATAAAAGATAGTTTATTTCTAGAACAGCAACATTGTTGTTGAAAAGTGATTTTCAACAGAAATAATAGAATATAGAATAAAATGGAGTGAGGTTAATAAAATTTGGAAAGGAAACAGCAACTATCCTGGGTTTAAATGTTAACTGAAAATATCATTCAAATGAAGGCAACATAAAAATATTTTTCATGTAAAAACAGAAATAATTTTTTGCCCTGAAATTTACACCAAAAGAAACACTGTAAGGAATATTTTTTCTAAATGGGGACACAGTACTGAAGAAAGTAAAGAATAACAAATGGGATAATTTCATGGTAAAAACTAATTGCTTTTAAACACTTTGGGGGCGCCTGGGTGCCGCAGTCGGTTAAGCGTCCGACTTCAGCCAGGTCACGATCTTGCGGTCCGTGAGTTCGAGCCCCGCGTTGGGCTCTGGGCTGATGGCTCAGAGCCTGGAGCCTGTTTCCGATTCTGTGTCTCCCTCTCTCTCTGCCCCTCCCCCGTTCATGCTCTGTCTCTCTCTCTCCCAAAAATAAATAAACGTTGAAAAAAAATTGTTTAAAAAAAAAACACTTTGATAATAAGAGTGAATTTTGGTATTTCAAAATATAAAATAAAAATACATGGATATTTGGGGCACTTGGGTGACTCAGTCAGTTAAGTGTCTGACTCTTGATTTCGGCTCAGGTCATGATCTCGTGGTTCATGAGATACAGCCCTGCATTGGTTTTTCACTGACAGCATGGAGCCTGCTTGAGATTCTATCTCTCCCTCTTTCTCTGCCCCTCCCCTGTTCACACACTGGCTCTCACTTGTGCGTTCTCATTCTCTCTCTCTCTCTCTCTCTCTCAAAATAAATAAACACTTTTAAAAGTTTTAAAAAAAGAAATGACAAAAAAGGGAAAAAAAACCTCAGATCTTAAATACAAAAAATACCGCAAATGTTATTATGAAACAACTTAACACTAGTAAATTTGAAAATTTATATTCCTTAAGAGGTTCAGCCTACTAAACCTGATTACTAAATTCATTGAACCGGCACACCTGGATGGCTCACACTCTGTTGAGCTGGTTTAGCGTCTGACTCTTGATATGGGCTCAGTTCATGATCTGTGGGATCAAGCTCTGAGTTGGGCTATGTGCTGATAGCGTGGAGATTGCTTTGGATTCTCTCTCTCTTTCTCCCTCTCTGTCTGCCCCTCCCCCACTTGTGCTTGCATGCTCTCTCTCTCAAAATAAAATGATAAATAAACATTAAAAAATAAAATACAGTAATTGAACTGTTAAATTTTTTTCCCAAATCAAACTCTAGACCAGCATGACTTCCCAAATAATTTTCCTGAATATTTAAGGAAAAAATATCATCCATTTTAGATAAACTCAGAGATGAAAAGGGAGGTAAACCATAACTCATTTGTAGATGCTATCATGATCTCAGTTCTGCAACTAAAAGAGACATTAAATAAGTAAAATAAATGGCTAATGTCTTTCATGAACATAGATACAAAATTCCAACACAAAATATTATCAAATTGAATCTAGTGATATTTTGTAGTTACCATATCACAACCAACTGGTATTTGTTACAGAACTGCAAAGTTTTAAAAATCAGACAAAGCTACTTATAGAACAAACAGTAAGTAGAATAAAGGGCAAAACACAATCAATATGATTGTTTCAGTGGTTGCACAGAAATTATTCAAAACATTGAGGAAAAAAAGAATTCTAGCAAATAAGAGAAACTAACAAGCATCTTAAAAAAGAATCCTACAGCAATCATACCTAATAGTGAAGTATGAATTGCTCTCCCTGATACCAGGAACAATCCAAGACTATTCAAAATGTACTCTAGTCCTACCCAATTCAACATGGCATGAAAAAAAGCATAATTTTGGAAATAAAGTAAAATATTCTTTGTTTGCAAAGTAGACACTATTTGCAATGCAGTAATTATTTGTAATGGTCAACTATCTTTATAGAAAATCTAGAAGAATATAACAATAAATGATTAAAATTGATACAGAAATTTCACAAGGCTTCTGAAGACAAAAAATGTGCAATTTAGCCATTTTTATATATATTGCTAATGTAAAATTAGAAAATAAATTTTTAAAAATGTATTTACACTTACAACACAAAATCCAAATATATAGAATTAAATCTAGTAAAATATATTCAACATTTCTTCACAGGAAACTATATATACATATATATACATATATACATATATACACATATGCATATGTATATATATATATACATATATATGTATATATAGAGAGGGAGAGAGAGAGGGATGATGCTTATGAACTTGGTATGGTAAAAATTCAATATGGTAAAGATTTCAATTTCTCTATATTGAGCATAGATTTAATGCAATCCCAATGAAAATGTTGGCTGATCTATATTTTTTGTTTGTTTTAAAAAAGTCATGGGGGGCACTTAGAAGTTAATTATTATAAAACTTACACTTAAATACAAATGACTGAGAAAAACAAAGTAAGATTACCTGCACTATTACTGGCTTAGAATTCATTAATTAAAACAGTGCTGCACGGGCACAAAACTAGATCCCTACCTACCTTTCAAATAATCTCTTTTAGGAAATATCTCTCAGCTTTTCAGGCAGTTTTATCAAAACTTTGCTGTTGTACTCTTTATTGTAGCAGTTGTAAAATAATTATATCAAAAATATTTATGTCTTTCTTCCCACATCAGACTGTGAATTCTTAACACTGCCAATTTAACTAATAAATTATCAAACTTAACAGTCTCTGACATACATCAGACACTCAAGGAATATGAGTTATATGATTAAAATGACATCAGTAAATAAGATTTTCATAGTCACCAAAATCCAAAACAGATAATTCAAACTTACCTCCTATATCTGGGCGAAGTTTATTGTCATAGCCTTGAAGCAATGAGTTGAGAATTTGTGTTATATCTCCTTCATGAATCTTTGGTGCCAAGACCCAAGTTTTGTTCACTGTTAAATCCTCATCATCTTCGTCATCCACTTTATCAACACTAAATAATTCAAAAATGATAGAAATTTCAACAAATTGTGTACTTAAAAACACAGTTTAAGATAATCATAATTCTTATTTCTTTATTAGGAAGTAGTAAGAGGAGAAAAAAAGCATTAAAAATATTTTACATTCAGTAAGACTGATACTTTCTTCATATGAATCATGCTGATATAATAATACTCAAAAATTAAGAATTCAGTACAAGAAGTGTAGCACATAATTTTTACATAATAAGTTAAATCTTGACCACATCCACAGTGTCATTTAAGGTCATAGAGATTATGCACTGGAAATGTGAATGATGGTCTTAGATTTGTGCGGTATAGAATCTGTACAACTGTTTATGGTGACTCAGCCACAACACATCCCCCCCAAAAATTAAAAGGTAAATAAATACAGGAAAAGTTGTAATAATTGCTGTAGTGAGATATTTAAAAATGCATGTGTAGAAAAGAAGAATAAAGGAAAAAGTATTCAATACATCTATGCCTCTTCTTTCAATTCAGAAGAACCTAGATATCATATTCTAAGAACTTTTTCAGAGATTGTCTTGTCATCAAATCTTGAATGGGTGACTCACCTGACATATATGAAGGGGGACACGACTATCAAGTTTTATGAACAGAAGTGAAACTTTAGAAACCAAATAACACCATTGCTTTCATTTTGTAAATGAGAAAACTGAAGACAGTAGGGAACTAGCCAATGCACAAACTCACTTTTATTAGGAAAACTGAAAAACAAGTCCTAACTAACTCTTCAGTTAATGCTTCCTACTACACCCCTGTGTTTAACAAGCATAAGGATGCAGCTTAATCCTGCGTTGTGGTAGAAAATGCAGCAATGTAGATATTCATCTACAATTCATCAGAAGTAACAAACTACTCTTCATTATTCATAAAGAATGCCATCCTCAAATGAGTATGATCATCCTAGACTTAACACCTACTCCAGTAAATCTCAGCCCTCCAGTGAAAAAGGGTCAAAAGGATAAACTCTTACACTGGTGAAATTAGGTAAATCCAAAATATATCAGTTATTTCCAAATATTTCAGAGATAGGCTTCCCTCTAGCAGTAAACATGCAAATTTATCTCAGTATCTTTAGTTTATTTTTCCACACTATCCATTTAGATTTCTTTTGCTTTGGACCTAAAACATCTTTGCTAATGCAGCCTTCCCCCTCTTCATCTTTTAAAAACTTTTTCCAGTTTTATTGAGATATAGCCAATGTATATTATAGTACAAATTTAAGGTGTACAACATAATTATATGTATATTTAAAGATAAATAAGCTTAATTAACATCCACCCTTTTTATTCTTAATGAGTACAGATTAACATTGTAAATGAAAACTTCATCTTTAAAGTATGGACTAGTCATTTCTTCTCCATTGTAATTCTATTGATGGTTATTATCAACAGATAATGGAGAGGACTATTATTCTCAGTATTTCTTCTCTCCTTCTTGTCAGAAAATTATACTTCTCACTCCACTGACTTCTAATTTGGTCATGTGACTTGAAATGCTCCTTCCTTGCTGGAGGATTGTACTTCCCTGTTCTACTGAATTCAGGGGTGGCCCTGTGGTTTGCTTTAGCTAATGGAATATATGTGGCCTGCATCACTATCGAGCAGATTTGATGTCAGAGCACAGTTCATCATATCTCTCTTGTCTTTCTGCCAAATGACCAGAAACATGTAGAAGCTACTCCATTACTTCACTCCCAGAGTGAAGGCAACACGGACAGAGCCACAGCTGATCTACAAGGGACATGCATCCTCAGTGAGAAACATTGAGTGTTGTAAGCCACTGCGATTTGGGCGTACTTTATTACCACTGTATACAACTTAAATTCCTACGTAAACTCAATGGTACATTTAGTTAACAGGTTTTCAAGGAAGCACTCATTTATATTATTTGTATTGCTGTATTTAACTTCAAAAAGTATACACTACTGAAATCTAGCTATATGATCATCTTTAAAATAATTTATTTTCTCTCAATGAAATATACACACACCTACATTCATTCATAAACGAAATCACTAAAAATAGTGAAGTATTAAGAGTCCCTGCTGGTGTGTCCTCCAGGAACATTATCTTATCCAATTAGAATTGCTAAGATATTGGCAACAACCCAAATTCTAGAGCATCCATTTAGCTTAAACTCCCAGTTTATGGAGTGAAACATCTGGTGGTTTGAAGCAGGCCACTGAACATAGAAGCAGTCGATCTTTCTTTGAAATATGACTGTAGTCAAATGGAAGTTTCCATGAAAAAAAAATAAAAGCCTTTTCTATTTTTTAACAGTAGCAATGTCCTGATAATCCCAAAGTACAAGTTCATAGTGATTTATAGTCCTCTTTTCCCAGCTGGCTTGAAGGTAATATGAGACTCTCAGTGCTATCACAAAACTAACTGTCCTCATTTTTGGCACTAATAGAAAGAAAATTTCATGATGGTTAATTTTTCTGTATCTTCCCTCCAAGCTTTCTAAATTACCTTCAGAATATTCATTAAGTATGTGAAGACCTTATTGGTATTATTTTGGTGATTAAAAAGTACTTGTCATAATTTTAAAAATAATTCACATAGTTGATCTGATGTCTCGGTATCTTTCACAGGCTGGGGGATATTTGTAATGTTTACATATGTTGAGTGACTATTCACATAGGGGAAAGAAGTATGATTTTCTTAGGTAACACTGAGAATTTCTTGACTCATACTCAAGCACTTCTTTTAAATAATTTAACTAAGTATAATTTTATAGTTAGTGGAAATACATTTAGACCACTGAGTATAAAATTTTAATAATTGTTATCTTAATGATTGACATTTTTATTGTTACTATCAACTACTGAATACCTATAGTGCATCATTAAGTTCTTACCATGTTTTGGTAATTCTGTGCTAGGTTCTTTCCACATTTTATGTCATTTAATCCAGAGTAATCCCACGAAATAAATATTAATGTTTCTATTTTACAGATAGAAAAAATAAATTTCTAGAATTTCCAGGATATACCCTTTTAAAAAATAGAACCAGGAATATTGATTAATTTGAAGACTTGTTTTGTCTCTCTCACTTTTTTTTTTTTTTCTTTTTTTGGAAATTTCCATAATACCATCACATTTTATCTTCATTAAAAATTTCAGGGTGGTTGGACTGTGAGTTTTCTAATTCATAAGAACACAGCAACTCTTACGGTAAGTAATTCGTATATTTGGATTGTGCACGAATAGGATGCTTAATCTCCATCCTTGAATTCCAAAGGTTTAGAATAATAATTTCAAGGAATCACAACCACATGCTCTGATGAAAAAGACTTTCTAACATGTGTGCTCAACTTCCAATCCAATGCTTTAACTCATTTATAGAGTAAATATCATGTACTACAAATGTGCTAAGTCCTGAAAATAAGACAAAGTTGCTTTACTGATCTAGATTATCTTATTTTTTAATAAAGGAGAAACCTATTTAAACAAATGACACAGAAAGCCATAACATATAAAGATATTTATTACAGTATTATTTATAATAGCACAAATTTTAAATACTAAGAGGACATTTAAGTAAATAATTATAGAGCCCTATGATGTAATGAATGTACCCACTTGATTGATTTGATTGATTGTACCCATTTGACTGATGTACCATACAGATTGAACAGTCTGTAAAAAATAGAACATTATTTTCATGATTTAATTATATATAACATATAACAATTTGCTTTTATCAAAGCCTATGTATAATAATGGCTGAAGATTTGGTGGGAAAGCTGCATAATGAGTATTCTAAGTATTCTACACTAGTGGAGCTATAGAAAATTAAATTTTGTTTGTATATTAATAGTATGCTATGACCTTTCTGAGGAATTTTATAATACAAATACACGAAAAGGAGTTAATTTGTCATTAATGCCTACCTAAAAAATGAACTGCCTTTTCCTATACATCAGATAGTGTTCGGAAATAAATTTCTAATCATAAACCTAAGTAATTCAACAGAGCCTTTTATAGAGCGAAGCGGGGCTTTATACTCTGCCAAGAAAACAGCAGGGGCAGCCCTGAAAATTCGCTCCTCAGGTTTCCCTCCATGGAACGTGGTTGACTGATGGCCCAGCTGCCGGCCCTCTGGCCCAGACCTGCATCTACAGGAGACCCAAGGTTCCCTGGGGCTGCTCGTAGCAATAACTGAACGTAGTAGAAATCCTAGTCGTACAGCTCCATTCCTACAGGACCAGGGACTCCTCTAAAGGGCAGCTTATGTTAGACAACTCTCACTAGCCTGCGCAAAACTTGATTAGAAGCCTGAGACTCTTTTGACACAAACTTTCTTTCTCCCCCGTGTTCACGGGTGTCAGACTGCCATTATTATCTGAAGCCTCTTTCCTTATGTCCACTTCCTCTTGCTTACCTTACATAAGCATTGCTCTCAAAAATCTCTTGGGGCCCCTGGGTGGCTCAGTCGGATGAGCATCTGATTTCAGCGCAGGTCATGGTCTCGTGGTTCATGAGTTTGAGCCTGGCGTCCGCTCTGTGATGACAGCTCAGAGCCTGGAGCCCTGCTTCTGATTCTGTATCTCCCTCTCTCTCTCTGCCCCTCCCCTGCTCATGCTCTGTCTCTCTCTGTCTCGCAAAAATAAATAAATGTAAGAAAAAAAAATTAAAAACTCTCTTACGTGTCTAATCTCAGCTTGGTATCCGCTTCTCCAAAGCTTCTGCCTCCCACATATTTTTTAACTGACACTGCTAACTATTTACTAAAGAAAAATTTTGAGTCACATACATCAGTGTTGGGTTTTCTTGTTTTTGTTTTTGTTTTACTAGGCTATTTTAATACATTATACAAATCAATCAGTTTATATACTTACTGTTTGTGAAAAACTACTCTAATGAGTTATTACTATTCTTAATAAAACAAGCAAGAGCTTTGAACTAATAATAATTAAAACAGACTAAGTAAACCAAACCCTATAATTATAAGGAGAATTACAAACAGAATTGTAACGCTACATATGCTATACCGTCTTTATAGCCAGAGAAAAATAAAATAGGTCTATAGCAAGTCAATCAAGTAATATAAACTGTCTTTCATACATAAGCTAAACATTCATCAGAGTTTGCCCAGGATGGCCGTGGTTTCTATCTGTTGTCCTAGAATAATAATTGCACCTCTTTTACTCACAAAATGACCTAATTTGGATGATAAATTACATAGTCACCCTGTATATAGTGCATATAAAGGTGACTTCAAATGCCCTGGTTCTGACACCTGGGGAAAACTCTTCCATTAATCTGTTTAGAGGGTCAAGATGATACTTCAAAGCCAGGCCTCATCTGTGATCTGTTGTTCATGACAGATTAGCCTTTGTTTATAAATTTCAAATATGTTTTTATAAGCATAAGACAAGTGATAAGTTCCAGGAAAGAAACATACCTGTTCTCATGTTTCTGAGTAGGAGATATCCTAATGCCAAAGCCTACAGGAGCTAGTTTTTAGAGACTAGATATTGATTTTAGATCTGAAATTCCAAGAAAATGAAAGTAAAATAAAAAAGCGAATTTTCTTGCTTTCTTTTTTCCTCTATATTCTAGCCGCTAATTTTTTTTTTAGACAAAGCTCCCTTCTACAATTGCAGCTCTGAATCATTTTTATTGTTTGTACAAGTTAGTAGGGAAGCAGAAGAAGTAAAAGCCTGGTAGATAACAGGGTTACAGATCTGAACTTTCGGAGGTTAAGAGAGGTGAAATGATAGCCCACTCAATTCTATGATTTTTCTTTTAGCACGAGAGAATGTAAGACTCATCACTTAACACACACAAAGAGGAATACTTAGGAAGTTTGAGGAAGGAGAAAGGACCCTAACCTGGAACATTCAGTGTGTTTCACTCTGTTTCCAAAGTGTCCAGTATCTAATTCTCCCATAAAATTGACCACACTGCATCTTAACTAACTACTTTATTTATTTATTTATGTTTATTTTGGAGAGAGAGAGAGAGAGAGACAGAGTGCAAACAGGGAAGGGGCAGAGAGACAGGGAGACGCAGAATCCGAAGCAGGCTCCAGGCTCTGAGCTGTCAGCACAGAGACTGACGCGAGGCTCAAACTCGTGAACCGCAACACCGTGACATGAGCCCAAATCAGACACTCAATCGACTGGGCCACCCAGGGGCCTCTTAACTACCTTATTTATTTATGGACATCTCCAAACTCCTTGAAGGCAGCGGTTAAGGTTTTCAATGTTATATCATTGGCACCCAGACCAGTGCCTGACACCCAGTAGGTGTCCCATAAAAAAAATTCACTGAGTGAATGGAAAGAATATTCGAGCCCATCTTGCTGTTTGCAAGTAAAATTAAAGTGAATCAAGAAAACAAACAAATAAAAACAAAAATCATTGGCCTTAATAGGAGAACTTATTAATGTAGCTAACCTAATATAAAATTAATTTCAAAGAACAAAGTAACTTTCTGATACTAGTAATACTGTCAGACTTATAAAATTGACATAAAATTAGTAAGAGGAAATGTAACAGGGAAGGTACAAGTCTTATGTGAAAAAAAAAAAAAACAGAAGACTATCGGAACAGAAACAAAACATAAAGGCAACGTATATATTTTGGCTACAAGACACTACCGTTAATATATAATCCCCAAATTAGCTTGTAAATTTAATGAAGTTTTAATCAGAATCCCATAGTTCACATGTATGAGGTTAAAATCCTCATAACTAAATAGAAGAATCAGTATGGGAGTTTATAGGAAATTATCGAAAAAAGAATTATTAGATGAAGTTTGCCCTGCCAGAATAAAAAGAAAACATATTCTTACAGGAAGGAAAATAAACCATAATTTTCATTATAATCTATTAAAAAAGTGACCATTGGGCTAAAAGTATATTAAAATTAACACCAAATTCTCTATTGTTCGAATTTATATACATAGACCCTGAGAGAACATACAATAGAAACGGTAAAATTCTGGGGCGCCTGGGTGGCGCAGTGGGTTAAGCGTCCGACTTCAGCCAGGTCACGATCTCGCCGTCCGGGAGTTCGAGCCCCGCGTCGGGCTCTGGGCTGATGGCTCAGAGCCTGGAGCCTGTTTCCAATTCTGTGTCTCCCTCTCTCTCTGCCCCTCCCCCGTTCATGCTCTGTCTCTCTCTGTCCCAAAAATAAATAAACGTTGAAAAAAAAAATTTTTTTTAAAAAAAGAAACGGTAAAATTCTTCATGACACTCACATTCTCTATGCCTTTGATGTTCTTATGCATCAGATAAAATCTATAATTCAGCTAAAAATTTTACAAAGTGGAGACATAATATTGAAGCTTATTAAATTATAAAACATAATAAAAGATCTTAAAATCGAGTGGAATAAAGATATGGCAATGAGTTCCTCTGAATGCAGAAAAATACACCTTTTTTCCCTAACTCTTAGAATCACAAAATGAGAGGTTAAAATATATTCATTGACATAAGGATCCTCTCAGACCATTCACTTAAAAAAGAAGAGAATACGGGGGCGCCTGGGTGGCACAGTCGGTTAAGCGTCCGACTTCAGCCAGGTCACGATCTCGCGGTCCGTGAGTTCGAGCCCCGCGTCAGGCTCTGGGCTGATGGCTCAGAGCCTGGAGCCTGTTTCCGATGCTGTGTCTCCCTCTCTCTCTGCCCCTCCCCCGTTCATGCTCTGTCTCTCTCTGTCCCAAAAATAAATAAACGTTGAGAAAAAAAAAAAGAAGAGAATACAAATGGGTAGAACTGAAACAAGAAAAATATCTTTCTAGTCATTCCGGTTCTGACAATTTGAAGTTTTTTCAAAAAGAACTGTTACTAAGGAAATGTTCTCTCTCTCTCTCTGTCTCTCCCACTCTGTCTTTCTTCTTCACTAATACTGACCCAAACTTATGCCCATGACATTGAGTCCTTTCCCAGAGTTGCAGTTGATGCCAGCCTCTATGATGCCCGCACTATAGTTAGTTCATCTAGAATTCGGAATACCAATTATATAGCATTTTATCATCAACATAAACTACCAGAATGCAGGTTCACTGAGGACAGGGACTCTGCCTTCTTTGTTCTGTACATTGAGCATATATTCTGTTCCATAAATGCCCCATACACAGGACACAAATGTTATTAGGGCAAGGATTCTGTCTTACTTACCAGTGCATCTCCAGCTGTCAGAACTCTGCTTAACACACCGTGGGCCCTGAGTAAATATTTGTTGAATGAGTGCTAATGCTCCATAGATGTTTACTGAGTGAATTAATAGCTAAGACTATTTCCTGAAACATGAGGCTTCAATTGGTTACACTATTTTAGTGTAGATAGAATTAGATTCTGAGATATTTAAAAATAGAAAGAGACATAAATTTCATCTGCCTCCCACAGTGCACAAGAACTCTAACAAGCTTCTGCTTGAAGAAGTCTGGTGATAAGGCATCCATAATTTTGTTAGAGGCCTTTTGTGTTGAAAGAAAATGTGACTTCACGTAGCTTCCACTAGTCAGTGATGGTATGTCTATTATACCTATGTGTAATAAATTCAACCATGATTTTATTTAGCATCCTGAAAAATAAGTTGCCATTCCGAGTCCTCAAAAAACCTTTTCTGGATTCCAAATTCTTGCTATTAACTCTTTATCCTATGGTGTTTTTTTCTAGATCAAGTGTTCCACTTTGTTAAAGGTTTTCTTAAAATAATTAATCTGGCACTATACATAGTATTCCAGATTATGTGATAGCGACGCAAATTTTTATACTTACTATGCTTCCATCAACTGCATGGTCTGTCCTTTCTTTCCATCATTCTTTTCATCCCTCTCTTCCTTTTTTCCCCCCTCCATCTACAGTCATGCTAATTGCTTTGATTTAAATTGCATTTGTAATCTGAGAAGTGTGGTGGTTAAGAACGCAGGCTCTGGGCATAGAATACATGGATTTGAGTGTTGGATTCAGCACTTATCAGCAAGATGTTTAGCGAGTTTAAAAATTGCTGTGCCCCAGTTTTCCCATCTGTAAAACGGGGAGAATAATAGAAGCAAATATTATTCTCCCTTCATACTTGATTGGTAATTTGGCTAAGTATAATGTTCTATGCTGAACATGTGGCTTTAGAATTCTGGAGACATTTCCCCCTTCGGGTATTGCTGGTGAGAAATCTCTTGGCTCTCTAATTCTCTTTCCTTGATTGAGATCTGTTCCAACAGCAGACTCTTCTGTTTATCATTGGCATCCTGAATGTATATTTCCTTATTGTGACTATAAGATGTTTTGCTTTGATTAATACCATAAATCCAGGAGTTACCATGAGTAAAAGCTGCATATAGGTTGTACGCATATCTAGTCTATTTGCCACTGCAAACGCAGCACGTTGCACTTTGTTTGGCATGTAACAGGCATTCAAGAAGTATTTGTTGAATGAAATTATGAATGATCTCACTGGAATCGCAAAGATACCTAATAATGCATAAGGGTTGAAGGACTTTACCGTACTTGAGACAACTTTAACCAGTATAAATTATACTAGAATCACTGTAATTCCCAGAATATCCATCGTTATATCTTTTCAGTTAAAATTTTAAATGCTATGTACTTTGCACAAATTTTCTCCCTTGGTCTTGAAACAAGATGGAAAGGAGAGTGTCATTTCTATTTTCACAAATGAGGACTCTGTCTCAAAGATTTTCCTGAAATCACCCTAGTGGGAAATGGTGGAGCTAAAACTAGAATTTACATTCTAATGGCCAAGTCCAGGATTCTCAATTGGTACCATGTGTACCTGTGAATTATTCTCTTGAGGTCCATACATTTAATTTATGCCCACCTTTCCTCTTTCTCTCATGGCAGTCATTTATTATATTTTGATATAAATAATTAAATAAATACATCTCAAGAGCCCTTTTTTTTTTTTTTTTTTTTGGTTTTCCACCCTACCTTGTCTCCTCTCCTTTGGGACCCTGCCTTCATTAATATTTTCTTAGACAAATTTTAATCACCTTTATATAACTATAAAATATTAGGTTAGCCTATTTAATGATTGAATAAAAAGTCAAACATGTCCTTTTGTTGCTTAGGCAAAAGCGTGTCTCATAATATATTATGGAATAAAATGGAAGAAGGGCATAACTAAAAGAGTCTAAACACAAGAGATTTATCAATAATGATATTTGCATTTTAGCTTCAAAAGCATTTGTCTCTTAGTCTTTCTTTGAATATTTTATGATCATGGAATATCATTACTCAGTAATTTTGTCTTCAAGTTTGCATTGTATTGTATTAGAAAATTAAGTCAAAAATCTAAATGCTTAAAGAAAAATCATTCACTAGTACCTCCATAAAATATATTACTGAAATTACTTGAAAATAATATATTTTATAAAGCAAACGTATTTGAATATTTTCATTTGGGCAACTGAACGCTAAACTGTATGATTATTGACTCATGAAATTGTTTGAAAAAAAAAAAAAACAAGTTATTTTCCCTGGGCTCTTTCGGAATATAACTTCTTAGTCAAAGCTTATCATAAATTACTTTTTAAAACAACTAAAACCTCCGACTACTTTTACAACTCTTGTTAAAAATCTGATTATAATTAGCTTTTCTCAACATTACAAATAAGTCAAATCAGGCTTAAGAGATTTTAACCAACTTATCAAGATGCCATAGAGCCTCACAGAGAATGAAACACAGGTACCATGACTACAGCTTTTAGTTACAATAAGAGGATAGGCTTTCAGAGTTCAGCAATATAAAAATCAATATAGTGTCTCTTCTTTGTGCACTTGATGAAAACTAATGAGGAAGCAAGCTATTGTCTCTGATTAGATATAAGAAATAATAACCCCCAATTTGGTAAATCCCCAAATAGATGACTCTAAAGATTTATTTTAGAAACCAGCATATCAAAATTCTTAAAAACAGAACTGTGATTAGTTTTAGAAAGGCCCCTCAAAAGAAGGAGAAAGGGAGAAGGAAATATGAATGTAAATGGTTTATACATGCTGAACCAATTATCTCCAACTAAATATTAAAAGGATGAAAACTTCACCACAACTGTAGCTACTTTAAAGTGAAGACACAAACTCTCATTATGGAGGCCCTGAGAGCTAATTATAACAGCAATATATAGCTTTATTTTTTAATATTCTTTTTATTTATTGGCCAGAATAATCCAAATTATCTGTAGTCTTGTGATAAAATGAATTGTTTATATATACATATTATTTATCTATATATATCTATATATATACATCTATCTATATATCTATATATAATTATTTATCTATATATAATTTTAACTGCATAAGCCTCCTCTCTGACTCATACATAAGGTAAAACAAACTACATGGAATTTCAATTAGAATTTCACTCTTGAAAACTGCAAAGAAAACCCAGTAGAGCAACCACTGAGGTATTTTATGTTTCAGTTCAAATAGTAAACATATTGACTACGAAAATGTGTAGAAATCATTAATGATCTCCAACCACCCTTCATTTCCTAGATGAAGAACCTGTTCAAGGAGGTTAGGGACTCTTGACACAGGTGATCATGTCTCCAGACTTCTAGAACCCATCCCTGTCAACTACACTGCACAACTCTTAATTCTGAGCAGCTTGAAGAGACTTCTGGAGCGAATTATGAGGACTGCAATGTAAATATCCTCAAAAAAAAAGATATTACTTAAATAAAACATCTTTGTAGATAGACGGTATGTCCTTTAAGAATCAGCCTATTAGGTTGCAAGGGAAACTCCTACTTACAAAGGTAAAGGAGCATACAGGTTGTTATTTCAGAAAGCCACTGGGTAAATCTGTTTTTACTTATGAGAACACAGATTCATTTGTAGTATTATGAAGATTCATGAAAGCACTGATACATGATCTATCAAAATATCTTCTATAATTTTATAATATATTCAAAGAAATAAGCCATCATGGTACAACTTATATACCACAAATAATTAGTCAGTAGTATGCTTGTGCCCATGCAGAACATTTAAGTTTCTAAGGGAAAAAGGTAAATAAACTAAAACTGTAATACTTAAAAAAAACATTGCATGTCAAACATTTTCTGACAAGCCTAATATTGCTTAGTATAGCTTAATCCATTTCCTGTTTTTGGAGAGAAAATACAGTTGTTCTATCTGCTGGTAATGACAACAATATTCACTCTAGCTATATACTACAACTAATCGTCATAATAATTTATTTCAGTAATGATACAAGTAGTTATAGAGGCATGTTTCCATCTGCATAGTGATTTTATTCTGGAGTTCTAAACAGGATAACATAATATAATTTTAAATATGCATTTATACAAAATACATTTACATGTTATTTATAGTATATCCAAGACCTAAATAGTGTCTGTTAATATATTTTAATTCCATTCAGCTACTACTCCTCTATACCTGACCATTTTATTTTTCTACCAGAATTATTTCAAAGTTTTATCGGAAGATATTACAATCCAAGAAGCTCGAGTCTTGTTCCTGTTAAATTGGAGGCTTGGGGATGCTACTGTCTCTCTCTCTGCCTCTCTGTCTCTCTTCTCTGTCACACACACACACACACACACACACACCCCACACATTCACATCCATACATTTTTTTTCTTACTTGTAGACAACCAATTAAAATAAAAATTATTTACATACCTCAATAAAATATACATGGTTATCTCCAAATTATATATAGCACACCCTCAAACCCAAAAGATTTTTAAGCCATATTTATAATCTCTCTTGATGTAAAACTTTGGTTTTTCCAGAATACCAAAAAAAAAAAAAAAAAAAAAAAAAAGATAAGGGAAAAATCAACGTTACTTTATAGAAAAGCATCATACATACCATGTTGTGTAACAAGTTTCTAAAATAACTTTCTCTTTAAAATGCAGAATTATCCAGAAAGTTCATCAGTGACATCCATTCACTAAATTTAGTAGCAAAATCATTTCTACTCCCCCTGCCTGCTCCCAGTAACTGAACCTTTACTAGTTTCCACTGTGTCAAGTCACACAAAACAAAACAAAACAAACCCAAACTCAACTCCCCTCTGCGCTTTCACACATAGGTTCCTTTCATTCTATCTGAAAACAAGTAGATCTAATCGGAAAATAAAATGACGGTAAAATATCGCACTTGTGCCCAGGGGAATGCAAATTACTTAACTTAGAATGATTTTTTTTTTTTTTAAGAAAGAGAAATGAGGGGGGAGGGAGTGGATACCACAGAATAGTTTCAAGTCCTTGAGCGTACTCACCAGTTTCCCAAATGCAGGGTCAGTAACAAGAACATCAGCCTCACCACTCTACTTTGGCTCCACAAAAGAAAAGGGGAGAAGAGAACAGCTTTCCAAGCACCCATCAGGATTGCTTTTTCCGCTCAGCTCTCCCAGCCAGGACTTTTTCTCCCACCTCAGCAGCAGCCGGGTGAGTGAGTACGAGAAGGGAGAGTGTGGGAAGGCAGTACACCTCCCAACCAGGTAGGATGCGACTCCCGGCGGAATGGAGCAGGGGAGCCAATAAGACCGAGAGGATGCTGGCATAAATTATCTGAGAACGAGTTGGGCCAATCTCCGGCCCTGAGAGGCGGGGCTTCTCCTACTAGAAATCAGAGCCCAGTAGGGAAAAGGGCTCCGTCTTTCCAAAAGAAAAACAAACCTCTTCTCTCACGCAGCCTTGGAGAAACGTTTGAGTGGCCTTGACAGATTCCCTCCCTGGGAAAAGAAGTCTCCCTCTTCCCCCTGACCTTCCCTCCTGCCTGACTCTATTTCGGGGGCTGCTGCCTTTTTCTCTCCCGCATTTGGATTCTGAATCTGCCTTCCAAGGGAAGGCAGTACCTAATCCGTTTCCCCAGGCTCACGAAGGTTCTGCTATTTTTTGTTAATCATCGTTGGTAATTTGGAGTGTCGGCCGGTGTCTCGTTTCTCTTTGCAGACCCAGCAGCTGGCACAATGCCCGGCACAGATGAGCTCTCGGGAGATGCTGAATATATAATTGAATGAATGAATGAGCGCGCTTGGTGCATTCCTGGTAATCACGTTTCCAACCTCCCCCCACCCTTCCGCTGCCCTTATGAGTGAGAGGATTGGCAGTCGCCTCTCCCAGGGCACCAAAAATGATGCTCATGAACAATCCCCGGCAAGAACAATCTCATTTTACAAAAACATAAGCAAAAATTCTATTTTAAAAAGATCCTCTTAGCCATAGGAGTTGGAGACCTATTACATGGGTAGTCGTTGCTCTCTGCTCCCTCCCCAGTTGGCTTAGCGTTTGTGGAGCTCCAGTGTTTGGTACCTAACTTCAGAGGCTCTGCTTTGAGTTTGCAGCAGAGCCCAACAGTTACCATGGCAACTGGAAGCCTCTGGCAGATTGAACAACTGTACAGACGAAGACAGTGGTGGTGGTGGAAGCAGGCTCGCTCTGCCCAGCCATCTTCTGCCTTTATGCCTTCCTCAATCCCTGCTTCCCACTGAAGCCAACTGGGGTGGAGGTCTTTGGCGGTCTCATTAATCACCCCACCACTCCCTGGAATTGACCAGATTCGGGGTGAACCGCGTGTAAAAACCACGGAAGTTACTTGAGAGTATTTGTCTCCAGGGCAAACAATTCAAGGCAGAAGTAACAGTGTTTGCACAGGAGCATAAGGTAACTGTTGCTGCTACCTTATCTTCTGAAATCACTTAAAGGAACTGGATGGAGGTAACAAGGTTACAAATATTTTCTTGCCCAGAATAACAGATGGTGCAGTGCTGGGCTTTTCTCTTCTCTCTGATTGGTTCTCCATCTTTTTAGTCTCCTCTGAAAATAGTATTGACTTCCTTGTTTTCCTTCTCCTACCAACCATTAATTAGGCGGCATTATTCTCTTTCACAAAGCATGCTAGTCAAGGTAGCTTATACCAAATAATTTATATAACAATGAAGTTTCACTATAATAGATTTAAAGGAGAATAAATTTAGTTAAAAGTTGATGCCAATATAAATCTGAGTAGGTTTTTTTTCTCCTTTAATTAAGAATGTGCTTTGGATAGCTATTTAACTGTTTCATTGGATGCCCACACTAATACACTGATCTGATTAGCCAGTGAACCAGGAATTAATTCACTATAAGTATCCAGTGAATACCAAAGACCTGCCTGGTTACTCTTTGCATTATATTAGCATTAGGGAAGATTTTTGCATATATTAATAGGAATATGACACTGCATGGTGTTATACAATAGTAGTTGATAGTTCATCCATCAAAAATTCTTAACAAGATTTCACTCTTCTTGTTCTCTTAGATATCTGAAAGATGCTGAAAACAGTTAAGGAAAATTAATGGAGAGGAAAGGTGAAGGATATACCCTTGGGTAATTACATGTTGACTGTTTACTCTTATGAAAGATAAAAGACTGGAGTAATTTCTAGACTGGGAAATTTCCTGTATTTTACGAAATCGAGATTTTTTAACAATTTTGTGTTGTAATATTTTCAAATTTATCTCACTCTTTTCTTTCGAGTAATTTTATCTGACTTTATTTCTATCTCTTCCTTTGATTTCCCCCCTTTTCATAATATATGTCTTCTGGAAAACTGATCCTATTCTGCTGTCATAGTTAATTATAATTCCCTGTAAACTGAGTAAAAAGGGTCTGAGCCCTCCGGAACCTGGAGAAGGAATAATTATTTTGGATATCAGCCATGTCTTGACCCTGGTGTCTGTCTCATTTGATTTAATAAATCAAATGGGGCAGGGGAATGGTGACATATATTGTGAGTTCTAGAAAAATCCAAGTAGGTAAGCAAACAAACCATAGTCTCACACACTATGTGCCCCCTGGCACTCAAGGGGAAACAGATCAGGTGCCTTGCACAATTCCAGAGGAGAAGGCCAGAAATTGGGCCAGTAAGGGACTGGAGGAAGCTCTCTGTCGTCCATTGTGGCCATCATTTCCAACTTAAGACAATTGGACCACCTGAGACATTTATCAATATCTGGAGATATATCTTCAGTTGTCACAATTTGGTGGGTGGGGGAAACTACTGGCATCTAGTGGGTAGAGTCCAGAGTTGTTGCCACACATTCTAAAATTCAAAAGAAAGCTGTCCCACCACAAAAACTTACAAAGTTCACACTATCAACAGTACCAAGGTTGAGAAGCCCCACAGTACAGTTGAAGAAGGTAGATACCCAGATTCTACTGTAGCTGATGATTTCCTTATATTGTCTTTGAGTCACCATTCTCTTCCTCCTTCCTTTGATAGGCTGAGCCACAACCCTTATCCAGTTGTATCTAGCTGTAATGATGACCAAAGCATTGTGCACATCAATTTTCTTTTTTCCAGAATTTGTTCCAAAGGTATCATCTGAGAATAAAATTCTTGAGGTTCCTATTAAAAATGCAGATTCGTGGGCTTCTCTCCAGACCTACTGAATTATGATTTATAGCAAGAACCTCTGGCAATTATCATGCATTCAGAAAGTTTGAGAACAATTGTCCCATAATCATCTCACAATATAACCAATGCAATGTGACCTGATTATGTCCGTGCAGTCCTGGCCTTAGTAAAGCCAGGTTTTGACATACTCATCTATCTGTTATTAATTTATTCATTAAAAAATAGTATTGGAAAATTCTGATGTCAGACACTGTGCCTGGAAGTAAGAATACAATAATGGACAAGACTTGCAATTTTTGCTTCAGTTTCTTCATTTATATAAAATAGATAAGAATTACATTTAGCTTATAGAGTTGTTTTAAGAATTAAATGGATTAATACATGGGGATCATTAAAACAGTACATGGATGGTAGGAATTACTCAAAAACCATCATGGTTGCTAACTCATTGAGAGTAGGCTTCAAATTTGATTCACGTACCCCAGTCCTAGTTAGTCCCTGGCACCAAGTAGAAATTTCTAGTACATACAGTCAAATAGGGTGGATGGAGGGGATTAGGGGATGGAGAGGATCAGCTGTTCTCACCACATCCTAAATATTATCATGATACCTGGTTTCTCCAAAGGGAGAAGACACTTTGAGTCCTGTTTGAGCTCTCCCAATGCACTTTTAGTCAGATGGCCACAAACTGTACATCAGTCAGAACAATAATAACAGATCCCTAAACTTATGTCTCAGTATCTTACTTGTTTTGTCTTGCCATATGCCACTCCCTCAGCTTAAGAGGTTTATCCTGGGGTGCCTGGGTGGCTCAGTCGGTTGAGTGTCCGACTTCAGCTCAGGTCATGGTCTCGCACTCCGTGAGTTCGAGCCCCGTGTCGGGCTCTGTGCTGGCAGCTCGGAGCCTGGAGCCTGCTTCAGATTCTGTGTCTCCCCCTCTCTCTGCCCCTCCCCTGCTCATGCTCCCAAAAATAAATAAACATTAAAAAAAAGATGTCTTTCCTCCTTTTCATTTGCCTACTCTTGTCATTCTTCTCTAGTTAAGTTTCAGTCTCATTTCCCCCACCCGCCAAACCTTTATTGATTCTTCACACCATGCTAGTCTGTTGTATAGTCTGTCCTATAGTAATAGTTAAAATCTACTAAGTATTCACTACGTGTCACCAGGCATTATACTTAACAGTTCTATAATACACATAGGTGCAATAGTCTTCTATCACTTAAAGCAACCATTTCATATTCATATCATAGAACATATCACCATTTTTGGAAACTACCTGTATTGCTACCTAAATTCTCAGTTTTATGTTTTTAAATTTTGTATCAAAGAGTTACATAAGTGCTTATCAGAACTCATATTAACTATGTGTATATTTAATATTATTTGTATATTTAATTAGTACCTTTCTGTCCCTAAAATGTAGCATAATGAAGGCAGAGATTCCATTTGTTTTCATCACCCTGTTTGCCAAAAACAGTGGCTAACAAGTACTAGACATTCAGTAAATATCTGCAGAATAAATAAGTATTCAATGTATAATTGAATAAATAAACACATGAATGGCTTTAATCCTTTTATGTATTTCTGGAGCCGTTAAGGGATCTCTATTCAACAGCACAAGTCTCAAGTGCCCATCTCTAAGTGGACAAAATCTAAATTTTGTTGCTTGACTTGTTCCTTCCCATTGACCAGGGGAATTAATTATTTTTCCTATTTGCAGGTCAACATGATCAAATTTAACAAACCAAGACATCTTAATTTATGTAATCAAGTTATTATTTAAATCAAACAAGGAGAGAGGGCCAGCACAAAGAGTTTTCAAGACTGAAGGCACAGACTCTTTTTTGTCAATCTGTTCAACCTCCTTAATCTTGTTATGTGGCCTCTCCAGTACAGCCAAGAGAGGGAGTTTAGAAGCGGAGCCTTGGTGGAAGACAACAATGGAACTATAGCTTCCAACTCTAAGTCCATCCCATTTTTTGTTTGTTTGTTTGTATCTGTATTGTAATTTCTTAATATGACTTTTTGCTGCTGGTTATCTCTAGTTTTTCTTGTATCTTCCATATTTTCCTTTCTATCTGATTTACCCACCAACATGCAAATATGCTCATATACAACATCAAAATATGCATATACACACTATTAACCTCATTTCCCACTCTATCTTCCATTTTTATCACTGACTCCCATTAATAGCCATCCCTCCCTATTCCTTCACCATTCACCACTCACCAAACTCTGTGTTCTGGCTTCTGCCCCCATGACGCCAATGCCTCTATGTTGCTAAATCCAGTAGACATTTCCCCTGGTCATCTTGTATGATCATCCATTCACCTGCATTTCTTCCAGTTGACCATTCCCTCTTTCCCAAAACCCTCCTCCATGCCATGGTACCATGCTTTCCTGATTTTCCTCAAGTATCTTTAGTAACTCTTTTTAGGCTTCTATAGATGTTTGTTCCATCTGGCCCCAACATTGTAGAATTACTCAAGTATCAGTTCAATTTCTTTTTGCTTCAAACTTTCACATTGAGCAACCTCATCTATTTTCCAAGATTATATATATATATATATATATATATATATATATATATATATATATGTAATACATATACCTATAACATATATATATATATATATATATATATATATATATATATATATTTTAAATGGAAATATATCCCTTCAAATCACATTTCAAGTCTGGAATTTCTATTGGACTTTAGATGCATATGTCCAACTAATACCAGCCTAGTCAAACCAGAAACCTCACAGTTTCTCTAGATATATGTATTATCTGATCTATCATAAACTCTTCAGTTTAATTCCCATATGATTGCTATAAAAATTAAGTTAGTCAATTTATATAAAGCTCTTAGATAGTGCCTGGCACATAGTAAGTGCTCAGTTAATCTTAATTCTTGCTACTGTTATTACCATTCTCCAATTTCTTTCTATTTCTCCTGCCAATTAATCCAAGCAGCCATAATCTTTTACTTGGACTACCACAACACCCTCCATATCCAGTCATGCCTACCTCTAATTTGTTTTTTATATAACTACCAGATGGTCTTTTAACAAATAGAAAGCTATGTTCTATTCAAACCATTCAATGATTTCCTATTGCATTTAGGACAAAAATGTCATATTATTATTATGGTCTTTGAGACCCTCTAGCTTCTGGCCCCTCCCTCTCTCCCCTACTCCACCTTAGCAGCTATCTCCTTCCTTCAATGTGTTCTAGCTAGAATCACACTCCTTTGTTTTTTTGTTTGTTTGTTTGTTGTTATTGTTGTTTATTTTTTATTGTGACTCATTGATACCTTTGGCTTTTGCGGGTGATTTCCCTATACCTTGATCACTGCATTCACCCTTCACCCTTTGTCTGCCTTTGTCCTCTTTTCTCAGCTTAACTGGCACATCTTCAAACAAGCCCCAATTCCCCAGTTTAAGTCCTCCATTGTGTCATCTAATATCACTCAGTACTTTTCCTTCCTTTCTTTTCCTTCCCACGGCACTTTTCCTTTCCTTCCTCAGTACTTTTCTTTCTTTCTTTGTTTCTTTCTTTCTTTCTTTCCTTCCTTCCTTCCTCCTCTCTTCCTTCCACTTGCTATATTTCATAATTCACCGATATATTTAATTTGCGTTAGTTACTAAGCCTTATGGCTTCAAGCATTCTTCTTTATACTAAAGATACTATAATAACCAACAGTTTCATGCTCTTATGGAGCTAGCATTTTATTGAGTTCTCTATAATATAGATTATATATATCTTCATTCTTAAACATATTTTTATAAACATTTGTTTAATTTTTGTCTCTTATCCAGGCTGTCATTCTTTGATAACAAAAGTTTTTGTCTTTTCTTTTTTCCCACGGCCCCCAATGTCTGGGATAGTGCCCCATCATATCTGGGATACTGCCCCATCATAGCCATTAACTGAATGAATAAATGAATGAAGGAATGAATTACAAGTACCAGAAGTTGGAATTACATGAGTAAGCCCTCATAAGCATCATGCATCATACGATTAATTTATATTTGGAAAAGATGGAATGTAGAGTTAGGTCACATACATTTAAATCCTGTCTACACTGATTATTTTTTCGTGATTTTTAGCAAACCATGACATCTCTCAATTATCTCAGTAATGTCAGGTTTCTCAGTTAGAAGATGGAGATGACAATTACTCCTACCAAAACAGATATGAAGATTAAAAAAAAAATTTTAGTATTACTTTTTGTAAACCATTAAATGATGTAGAAATACTAGTTGTTGACATTGTTGTAATTATTTTTTGATAATCAGTACAGAATTGTAGTAAGTAAAGAAAGAATGACAAGGAAATACAAAATATCAAGAGCTAACATTGATATAGTCCTACAGTTTTCTAAACATTGTATGTCTTAGTTTATTTAGATATCCTAACTTATTGGAAGCCTACAACAATCATGGGATGCAGGTACAATTATAATTCCTTTAGTTTACAGATGAGAAAACTGAACAGCAGAGATTTACTTCCCCATATGACACAGCAAGTAAGTGCTAGATCTGGGATTTGAATCTAGGGATTCAGGTTCCAGAGCCCCTGTTTTGACCTGCCGTGTGATACTGTCTTTAGGTGAGAGATAAACCATAATGTCAGCTTCACAGACAATCATCCATATTTCTTCTAAGACAACTTTCCCCTCTCAGTTTAACCAACACTGTTATTTCAGTGACTACATACTAAGGCATCATTATTGTGAAAACCTTTCATATTTTATTTTAAAAGACCAGCCCATAAAAATGTCAAAGGTGGGAAAGAGTTTTTGAAGAATGACTCTTAAGCAGCCATGTTTCAAAAGAATGTAAGTCCTGTTTAGGATATGAGACACTTACAGGAAAGAGGTCCAGCACTTGGAGATTCATCAAAGCCTGACATTTAATGGAAAACTTAAAAGGTCTTGATGGAGCTTTATTATATCAATTACTTATGTAGTCTAATATATTTTATTTTAAACATACCTTGCTGGCAGGACTGGCATTGAAACAGTAACCCCAGGGCATCTTTGAATGGGCCCTATCCAGTACCTAACTCCCTTAACATTCAGTATATAGCCCTCAATGTGTCTATTTGTGTGGTTTTGACTAGTAGCTAATGAGTAATATAGTTTCCTATGGCCATTAAGGTCCAGACAGAGAGAACATCCTTCACCTTGCTATGTCCTCGGTCTTCTGTCTCACTGTAGCTCTTGGTCCAGCAAAGAACACAGCAACTACATGTAAATACTGGGAAACCATGGATAGTCTTCAAGTGTACTCTTAGGCATGTGAAGAAGTGCCATACACCTGAAAATAATTGTTTTTAATTACAAAAATCTGGGGAGCCCTTATAAACATAGGTTCTAAGCTTATTGGATCAGGGTGGAAGGATTATAATGCTGGATTGTCAAATGTTTAAAAATTTTTTTTTTCAACATTTTTAATTTATTTTTGGGACAGAGAGAGACAGAGCATGAACGGGGGAGGGGCAGAGAGAGAGGGAGACACAGAATCGGAAACAGGCTCCAGGCTCCGAGCCATCAGCCCAGAGCCTGACGCGGGGCTCGAACTCACGAACCGCGAGATCGTGACCTGGCTGAAGTCGGACGCTTAACCGACTGCGCCACTCAGGCGCCCTCAAATGTTTTAAATGAGTACATGCACTAAGCAAAGATTCTAGATTCAATATGTTTATTCAAGGGGCTAAGAGTATTTCTACCAGTTTATTTTAATGGTTGATCAAACCTTCACCCAAAGGTAACAAATAATTAAGTTAAAACATTTGTGATACTGAAAAGCAGATATCCAAAGTATGAGGAAGAAAAGGTAGTTAGTATGAATTTGTCTCACTCACCAACTCTAATTCATGCACCTAAATTTGTTCAAGGACACTCCCTTAACTTTAATGTATTAATCATGGAAGCTCCAGCAGCCTTGAAGGATTCTAGGGGGGACTATTACCTGTAGCCTGGGGATGACAGTGGAAAATGCTGCCATTAAATGGAATTCCCGAAATCCAATGAGGATAATGGGATACCAGGGATTCCTTATATTCAATGTGCATGATAAAACCCCAGAACAGCAAGAGCTGAGTGGCAGCACTTAATTACCAAAATTAAGGTGGGCACGGTTACAGAAATTGACACTATAGGCAGTAACAGTGATCAGCATACTTTGACCTGAGGAGGTTCTCGGTGTTAGTCAACTGATCAAGGTGTCCTTAGAACTAAAGTAGATGGACAATCTATAGACTTCGTATTGATTTGTGTATTATGAAAATTACCAGCTCTTGTGAAGAGAGGTGATTTGAATTTCCAGAAGAGAGTCCAAGCCCCTCAACCAATTTTTACTCTTGAGTCAGTTTCTGGACCCAAAGTCTCTTAATAAAGGGGATATTCGGTTTCCTTGTAAAAGGTTGTGGCGACACAGACAAAAACTTATTCTGTAAATCTACCTCCTAGCCTTCCTCCCAGAAATTCTGCCAACATTTATCAGAGTGACTGTATTGCAGAAGTTGAATATCTAGATTCTAAGGCCAAAAAGGCCCTGGGTCTGACAGCAGTTCCTGGAGATCCAACATGCAACCTTAGTATAGTAACCACAGTAGAGATCTACAGAGATAACCGATGTATGGTTTGGTTACCACAGTGAGCCTGTGTGCACTTAAACTCATCGTGTGATTTTATCCTAGTTAAAAATGCGTGGGTGGGAGGCACACACTCAGCAACCGGCAGAATGCCAGATTAGTTCCTTGACCTGTGGAGAAAAACCCAAGTAAAGGCCACAGAAAGACCTTTATCTATCAACATAATAAACAAAATGCAATACCACATTTCTGCCACATCAAAGACTTCAAAGGAGAAAAAGTAGTACTTCTTGCAACATTTGCATTCAGTTTTTCTGTGGGCATATGCCGAAGGAAGATGGATATAAAAGAATAACAGTGGATTATAAAATATCTAAGTAGTAATGATTCCAATTAGAACTGTTATCCACATTTTTTCATTGCTGGAGTTTCTGCAATCCCCTGACACATGGTTTGCAGCAAATATTTTATTGCTGAATCCCATTAGAAGCTTACTTTTTAGTTGAGGTCAACAATACACTGTTGTTGAATTACCTCAGGGCTAAATCTAACATCCGTCCTAAGGACAGAATCTAGTCTAAAGGCACTTCTGTTGCCCTTCTATTGCATAAGGTGTCATAGTGTTCAATTACATTGATGACACCATGCTGGTAGGACTTGGGAAACAAAAAGAAGGAACTATTCTAAACACCTTGGTAAGGCGCATGCTAATGGAAGGTGAAAAGAATTCCACAAAAATTCAGAGGCTTTCACCTTGATGAACTTTCTAGAGGATCAATGGCCTGTACATGTTCAGATATCCCTGTGAAGGTGAAGGGAACTTTGCTGTAGCAGGTCTTTCCTATTATTGAGGAAGGAACATAATTCCTCTGGATTTTGGAGACAACAGATTCCTTATTTGGGTTCATTATTCCAACCCATTTGCCAAGTAACAAAGTCTATGCTTTATTAGTGCTTTTATTATTTTTATTGGGATTCTATAAAAGAGAAAATTGCGCACTAAGTTTAGATTATTGCACAAGCTGCTCTACCACTTGGGCCACAGGACACTGTAAATCCAATTATGTTTGACATGATTGTGGCAGATGGGGATACTGTATGGCACTTATGGGCAGACTTTTATTGGTGACTCACAAAGTAGACTTTTAAGATTTTAGAGCAAACCTACGCCATTCTCTTCAGATTATTATCTTCTTTTAAGATATACATTCTGGCTTGTAACTGGTCTGTAACATAGAGAATGAACACTTTCCACGGGCCACCAAATTACCATACAATATGCGCTACCCTTCATGATTTGATATTGTAGGGAACAGACAGAAGTCTATCATCAAATGAAAGCAACACACACGAGATCAGGATTGAGTGAAGCATGAAGCATAGATTAAGTCACATGAGCAAATGGCTCATATGCCTATGGCCCATACTCCATCTCCATTGCCCTTCTTTCTCAATCATTGTCCTTAGAGCCCCATTAGGAGTTCCCTGAGACTAACTACTGAGGAACAAAAAAAGTCAGGCCTTACTTACAAATGGCTCTGCAGGATTGACGAGAACAATTCCAAAGTAGACAACTGCAGCTCTACAGTTCCACTCCATGACATTTCCAAATAAATTGGTAAAGAAAGGTCATCACAGTAGGAAGAACTTGTGAGTAGTATACCTGTTTTGTTGTGTTTGGTTTTTTTTCCTGAAATTAGAGATGGTCAGAGGCAGAATCCACACGGATTCACAGGCTGTGACTAAAGATCAGAGACTTGGAAAAGATACAGTTGGAAAAAAAGTGATAAAAGGGTATGGGAAGAGACATCTAGATAAATTTATCTGAATGAACGCATAATGCCAGCATATTTTGTGATCCATCATCTGTGAATACTCACAAGGAATAGTTTCAGCAGAATAAGATGTTTATACTTTCATGAACAAGATGATGTTGTATGACTGTCAATTAGCCCCTTTCTCCAGCCATCCTCATCCTTACAGACTGTACTCCTACATAAAGTGGGCACAGCAGCAGGGATGAATGTTGTACATAGTATCAACAACATAGATTCAACAAATATGGTCTGGCTTGCAAATTCCCAGGTTTTCAGTAATAGATAATAATACTTAGCTCCCAGTATGGAACCATTCCCCAAGGACATCAACCATCTACCCAGGAACAAATTGATTAAATTGGACCCTTCCAAGGATACTATTTTCTTCTGCAAGTCAGCTGAGGTGTCAAGATGAGAGGTCGTGAAAAACACCCCAGCTTCCAGTTTTTCTTCACTCTCTATCCTTTTGCTTGTCCCACAATTGACATCCTTGATGACCTGTAATCATTTCAGTCCTGCCACCACCCACAAAACTACACAAGCCTGACTCATTTTTAGCGAAAGTAAAAGGTGAGCTGAAAAAAAAAGTCCAAATTACAAAGTGTCTAAGAATATTAGTATCTAAATACTTGAAAATAAATAAGGTCTCATGTGTTGGTTCACAGTATTGAAGCCCTTTTACATTAACATCTTAATGGACAAATCTCAGATAATACCGCAATCATTATCAGATATCTACATCTATTTCTTCGTACTTCTATACCGTATTTGTGTTCCATTTACAGCAGTTGCTCTTTTGTATTATAGTGTTTGTCACTAAATGGTAAAGTGTCTATGGCAAAGGTTCTCTTTTTTTGTCTTTGTATTCCTAATATCTGGCTACAGTGGGCACCCTGTAAAACTGTTGAATGGAAAGCAGTGAATTTATGAATTAACTGTCAGTTAGTATGTCGATCTATAGAAATGAGAACAACATTTAAGTCATAACAACATAATCAAGCATTGGAGATTTGTTATATTTGGGTGCACAAGATGGAATAAGTATGGGTTAATAAGGGTAGAGTTTTCTCATAAGCAATAGAGACGGTACAAGGATTTGGTGCAAGCTGAGCCCTTCAGAATTGTGTATACTGCATTTTTGTTGATCAAAACAAGACTTGAAAGTTAATGAGGGAAATTGTGTCTTGAGCACAAAAGAGGAATATATTTGTCTGGATATTCAGGATAGTGGTATATACCAGGAGTATGGATAATCAGTCTCTGAAGCAAATTGTGAGGCAAGGAATATAGAAACAAATTCATATTAAAATATTTTGTAGGTAGAGTAGATAGGAAGGATAAAACTTATAAAACATATGAATCATTGGAAGAAAAAAAGAAAGAAAGAAAGAAAGAAAGAAAGAAAGAAAGAAAGAAAGAAAGAAAGGGGGGAAGAGAGGGAAGGATGGAAAGAAGGGAGGAAGGAAGGAAGGAAAGGAGAAACAGAAAGAAAGAAATCACTAATACCAAATATAATGGCAAAACACAATTGATACATATTTGTTTGATGAATATATAAGTAAACTAATAATGTTTTGCTAAATTTATCACCTTCCTAAGAATGTTAGAATATTTCTAGGAATTTAGCAAACATTTATAAGCCAATATAATAGTGATTCTTCTCTTAGGGTTTGGTGACCTTATAATGAAAGAATGGATGGAATTCAGTCTTTGAACTCCTTTTTACACAAATAGTAGGCATACCCTTTTTTTTTTCTGGAAAGAAGTTCCATCTCATTCTCATTGATTCAGCAAATACATGACTACCTACAGGGATCTGTACTTCCCTCTTTCAAAGGTTGAGAACTATTGCCCTAAAGTACTCATATAGCTGTTGATTTGCATGTGTGCTGATATATCCTCTAGGCCCACCACCAACATCATTTAAATTTTAAATGACCATGAATCCATATATCCTCAGAATCAAAAAGAATACAGTATGATCAAGAAAAAAAGTCAGATAATAAGACTTATCCACATTAATTTACACAGGGAATAGCCTCAGAAATTTTGGGGTTTTTTTTGGTTTTGTTTTGTTTTGTTTTTTTCATAAAGGGATCAAGATAGAGATTGGTGCTTTGAGATAATTCCGTCAATCCTCTTCTATGGTTCAATTGTCTACATTGCAAGAACTTGCTGCTGACAGGGTGACAGTTCACAGTTTTGATGTCCTTGTAGTCCACATTATTTCAATCTGTCTAGTAGCTGTACTCTTTGTGAGTTTAAAGTTGTTTAGTCAACGAAACAAGGACAGTATAGATTGAATTGATCAATGTCACCTTGAAGGGAGATTAAAAGGCCTTTTTTGTAAGGTAGTGAAACACAGGAGGCTAGGAGAGAAAGCTTCCTAATATGCTGAATGACAGAATTAAGTTTTGAAAAAACCTTGATGCAGATATGAATGTAAAGAACATCATTTCAGTTGTTTTAAATCATGGTTATTGAAATGTAATCTACAAATGGTAAATTTACCCTGTGTAGGTGTACAATTACATAGGTTTTAACAAATGTATACCACCGTTGCTATGTAACCACCATTGCTATGAAGATGTAGAATATTCCTATTATTACAAAGTCTCCCCATAAACTTCATAGTTAGTCATGTCACATCCAGCCCTGGAAATTGTTGACTTGATTTCTATTTCTATACTTTGCCTTTTTCCAGAAAGTCATATAAACAGAACCATAAATTATGCAATCTTTTGTGACAGTGTCTTTCATTTTGCTTAATAAATTTAAGATTCTGCCTCATCAGGTGTTCATCAATTTATGTTCCTTTGTTGCTAAACAATATTTAATTTTAGAGCTGTACCAAGACTTATTTATTCATTCAACAGTTTATGTACATTTTTCCCAATGTATGTAGTTGCTGCTATACACATTTGTATATAGGTCCTTTACTGGATACATATATCTTTATTCTGTTAGTTGGATGCCTGGGAGGGTAATTGTTCACCACATATTATATTGTTGTACTATATTATTTATATTATATTATCTACATTATGTTATTTTCATATTATATCTAATTATGTTATATACTAATATTCACATCTTATATATTATATATGAAGTGCTAAATTGCTCTCCAAAGTGGCTGTACCATTTTGTTTTCCTGAATGCAATGTTTAAGAGTGGTTCTGCATCCTTGTCAACACTTGGCATTGCCAATTTTTTTAGCCATGCTACTAAGTGTGCAATGAAATCTCATTTGGGTTTTAATTTGTATTTCCCTAATAAATAATAACACTGAACTTCTTGAATGTGTTTGCCATCCGTATCTTTTTTTTAAATTTATTTATTTTGAGAGAGAGAGAGAGAGAGAGAGAGAGAGTGTGAGTGGGTGAGGGGCAGAGAGAGAGGGAGACAGAGAATCCCAAGCAGGCTATGCACTGTCAGCACAGAGGCCAATGCAGGGTTCAGACTCATGAACCTTGAGCTCATGACCTGAGCTGACCCCAAGAGTCCGATGCTTAACCAACTGACCCACCTAGGTGCCCCTATATCTCTTGTATAATGAAGAATTTGTTCATTGTTTCTACTTTTAGTGAATGTATTATTATTATTATTGTTGAATTGTGAGAGTTCACACAAGCCTTTTAATTGATACAGGTATATTGTGCTTCACAGATACTGTGTTTTTAGAGATTGAAGTTTTGTGGCAACTCTGCATTGAGCAAGTCTATTGGTGCCATTTTTCCAACCGCATTTGCTCACTTTACATCTCTGTGATACATTTTGGTAATGCTCACAATATTTCAGACTTTTTCATTATTGTCGTATTTGTTATGGTGGTCTGTGATCAGTGATCTTTAATGTACTATTGTAATTGTTTTGGGGCACCATAAACCATGCCCATATAGGATGGCAAATTTAATTGGTAAATGTATGTGTTCTGACCGCTCCACCAACTGGCTATTCCCCCTCCTTTCTCCCTCTCCTCAGGCTTCCTTATTCCCTGAAATACAGCAATATTAAAATTAGGCCAGCTAATAACCTTACAGTGGCCTCTAAGTGTTCAAGTGAAAGAAAGAGCTACATATCTCTCACTTTAAATCAAAAGCTAGAAATGATTACGCTTAGTGAGGAAGGCATGTCGAAAGCCGAGATCAGTGGAAAGCTAAGACTATTGCACCAAAAACTAGCCAAGTTTTGAAGGCAGAGGAAAAGTTCTTGAAGGAAATTAAAAGTGGTATTCTAGTGAAGACAGGAATGATAAGAAAGAGAAACAGCCTTACTGCTCATATGGAGAAAGTTTGAGTTGTCTGCATAAAAGACCACCAGTCATAACATTCCGTGAGGCTAAAGGCTAATCTCATCAATTCTGTGAAGGCTGAGAGACGTGAGGAAGCTTCAAGAAAAAAGTTTAAAGCTAGCAGAGGTTGGTTCATGAGGTTTAAGGAAAGAAGCTGTTCTCCATAACACAAAAGTTCAAGTTGAGGCAGTAAGTGCTGATGTAGAAGCTGCAGCAGTTTTTCAGAAGATCTAGCTAAAATAGTTAATGACCATGACTACACTAAACAACAGATTTTTAATAGAGACGAAACGGCCTTTTATTGGAATAAGATGCTATCTAGGACTTTCATAGCTAGAGAGGAGAAGTCAAGGGCTGGCTTCAAAGCTTCAAAGGGCAGGCTGACTCTCCTGTTAGGGCTGATGCAGCTAGCAACTTTAAGTGGAAGCCAATGCTCATTTACCATTCCAAAAACTTCTAGGGTGTTTAAGAATTATGCTAAGTGCTCTGTAACTGGAACAGCAATGCTTGGATGAAGCACATCTGTTGACAACATGGTTTACTGAGTATTTTAACCCCACTGTTGAAATCTACTGCTCAAAAAAAGATTCCTTTATATTTCTGCTCAGTGGTGCCTGGCTGACTCAGTTGATAGAACATGTGACTCTTCATCTCAGTGTTGTGAATTTGTCTCACATTGGGAGTGGAGATTACTTAAAAATGATATCCTAAAAAACAGATGTACAACAAGATTAATGTTATTTTCATGCCTGCTAACACAACATCCATTCTGAAGCCTATAGATAAAAGAGTAATTTCAACTTTGAAGTCTGATTATTTAAGAAATATATAATTGGTAAGGCTATAGCTGTCTTAGATAATGATTCCTCTGATGGTGAAGTAAATTGAAAAACTTCTTGAATGATTCGCCATTCTAGATGCCATTGAGTCCATTTGTGATTCACAGGAAAAGGCAAAAATATCAACATGAACAGGAGTTTGGAAGAAGTGGATTCTGACCCTCACGGATGACTTTTAGGAGTTCACAACAACAGTAGAGGAAGTAACTGCAGATGTGGTGGAAATAGCAAGAGAAATAGAATGAGAAGTGAAGCCTGAAGATGGGACTTATTCTGCCATCTCATGATCAAACTTTAAAGTCTGAGGTGTTGCTTCTTAGGGATGAGAAAAAAAAGTGGTTTCTTAAGATGGAATCTATTCCTGGTGAAAATTCTGTGAAGATTGTTGAAATGACAACAAAGCAATTAGAATATTACATAAATGTAGCTGATAAAGCAGTGACATGATTTGAGAAGATTCTAATGTTGAAAGAAGTTCGACTAGGGTAAAAACTTGTCAAAGAGCATTGCATGTTACAGAGAAATTTTTCACAAAAGAAAGAATTGATACAAGAAAGAATGGATAGATATAGCAAACTTCATTATTGTCTTATTTTTTGCCATTGTTGTTTTATTTTAAGAAATTGCCACAGCCACCCAACCTTCAGCAACCACCACTGTGATGTCAGCAGGCATCAACATTAAGACAAGGCTCTTGGAGCACCTGGGTGGCTCAGTCGGTTAAGTGGTCGACTTCAGCTCAGGTCATGATCTTATGGTTTCTGAGTTCGAGCCCCTTGACAGGCTCTGTGCTGACAGCTCAGAGCCTGGAGCCTGCTTCAGACTCTGTGTCTCCCTTTTTCTCTGCCCCTCCCCTGCTCACGCTCTATCTCTGTCTCTCAATAAGTAAATGTTAAAAAAAAAATTAGAAAAAAAAAAAGACAAGACTCTCCACCAGCAAAAAGTTAACAACTCAGATGAAAGCTCAGATGATGGGTAGTGTTTTCAGCAACACAGAATGTTTTGATTAAGGTATGTGCATTGTGTTTTTAAACATAATGATATTACACACTCATCAGACTATAGCATAGTATAAACAGAACTTGTATATGTACTGGGAAACCAAAACACTTGTTTAAATCACTTTATTGTGATATTTGTTTTATTGCGGTGGTCTGGAACCAAACCCGGAGTATCTCGGAAGTATGCCTGTATATAATTTGTAAATATTTCCTTCAAGAATGTAGTTTGCATTTTTATTTTCTTTAGTTCTTTGAATACCAAAAGTTTTTTTTTAATTTTGATGAAGTACAGTTGTCAATTTGGTTTTCTTTTACGGTTTCTGCTTTGTTTGTACTATCTAAAAACTCTTCCTAATCCAAAGTCAGAAAGATTTTCTCTTATGACTTCTTTGCAGTTCTAGGTTTTGTGCTTAATTTTATCATTCAGTTTGTGTTGATTTTTATTTATTTTGCAAATGATGCATCAAATCCCCTTTTTACATTTATATGTCCAGTTGGTGTATGGACAACCAAATGGTCCAACCATTTCTTGGAAAGACTATCCTTTTTTGACTGAATTGCCTTACCACCTTCTCTTGAAAATTGATTTATAAAATATATGTAGTCATATCTCTGGGCTATCTATTTTGGTCTTATGATGATCTACATGCCTTTCCTTATGTCAATATCAAATTAATTGGATTATTATAGATTTAGGAGACCTCAGGAATAATGTATTTTAACAATTGTATTTTCTAGTCTCTTAGGTTCTTGATCTCTGCCGCCATTCAAATTTAGAGACCCACCACTATTTCTGCACCTAACTGCTCCATCGCCAAAACTATAATACCGGTATTTAATACTCAGATAAGAAACATACTTGGTCCTGCTTGTTTACTTTTCTTTGAGTTTGTCATCAGTCTATTCTGCTTGTCATTAAAGTCTTAAGAATTAACATTGAAATTTGTGAGTCCATAAGAAAAGAGCCAAGTAGCAACTTGGTATACATAATGAAGATCATAGAAAAAAGTATACATTGCCTTCATGATACAAATATGTGGAGTAAAAGCCTGTTGATCAGAGCTCAATGTTCTACACAGAGGTGTGGTGTCAGAGTCCTGTGACGGGATTTGCCAACGTGTTTCACACACAAACACTAATTCCATAAGATTTTAATCATTTCCAAAAATTTATTCCAAAAAGTAGTTATAGGTGACCCTTGAAAATGCAGGAGGTAGGGCCAATAACCTTGAAGTCAAAAATCCATGTAAACTTTTGACTCCACAAAAACTTTATTACTAAAAACCAACTGGTGACCATAAGCTGATGTTACAAATTAACAGTCAATTAACACATATTTTCTGTGTGTTATGTAGTATATCCTGTATTCTTACAATAAAGTAAGTTTATGAAGAAAAGAAAATGTTAAGAGAATCATAAAGAGAAACTACATTTACAGCATTGTACTATATTTATTGAAAAAGTCCACATATAAGTGGACCTGTGCAGTTCAAATCCATGTCGTCCAAGGGTCAACTGTTTCTGATTCAAATAAATATGACAATACTGGACTAAGGAGACTCAGGCTCCCATCCTATAGGGATTCTCAAAGGCTTTCATGTGTTTTGGGAATTTCCAAGAAGGGTAATTAATATTTAGTATTAATTATAAAATCTCCATCTTCATTTTTGTTTTCTTTAGTCTGTTTTCTTGGATTAACTCACAGTTTAAAGAGTCTATAGAATGTTTTACAAAACGCTCCACTGTAATAAAAAATGACGTTGCTATAGTGTCTTCTTGGCATGTTTCCTTCACAAACATGCGGTAGCTTTGGGACACTGGTTTAGCATTCGGTGGTTTGATTTCCTAGTCAAATATCTTTCATCTGGAGATAAAGAGCTGATTTCACAATTGAGAACGAAGATTGAGATAGGAAAAAAAAACTATATTAGAAAAACTAATTGAAATCTTCTAGAATATTCAAAATAAAAATTAGTTGAAATTAGCTACAATATTATTCTAAAATATGTGTATACTTGTATATACAAATACACATGGATTTGTAAAAATACACATATTTGTATTTTTATTACAATTAAAAATTATATCGGTATATAAAATTAACAATAGGTGCCATTAAATGAACAATTACTTTTTAGTAGGATGTGTGTTAAGTCTTTTTGCATAGATTTTTCATTTCATTGAAACCCTAGAAAAAGTCTTCCACTTTAATATTACTATATCTATTTTATAGACAAAGTAATGGAAACTCAGAGAAGTTAAATAACTTGCCCAGGGTTACACAGCTACTTAATGGCAGAGCTGATATTTAAATCTCAGATCTTCCTAACTGTAAAACCCTGTTGCTTTCTACTATACTTCAAAAGGATTTAAGGTTGCTTAAAGCTAAGAGCATATTTGCTTCATTTAAGTAACATGATGCTAGCAAAACATCAAAGAAGGAAATTGCAAATTAGATACCAATGGTAAAAAAGCATTGATTTCTTTAATCATCAGAGAAACTTGGGACTTGAATACTCAAAGTAACTAAAACTATGTATCCTACCTAAATTTAAAGATGTCCTCTCAATGTTTTTCTTTGTTCGTTCTAATTTATTAGATGCATGGGTTCATTGACAGTACTTGATGATTGTAAATTAAGCTCAGGGTATCAGAATCTGCTAATGAAGAAATCAGTCTCACAACATCAGCTCAAGTGTCTTTATTATAGCATCTCATTAAAGAGATCATAAGCTTACTAAGAGACAAGATTAAATAATCACAATGTTACAGAGGTGAATATAATTTATCAGGTATAGAAGTACAAGCAGTAAATGTGACTACAGAGAAATACTAGAAAATAAAAATCATTCATATAAGCATATGAGCCATGGTCTCTGAATCTTTAAGTCACTGTCTGGTAATAAAATAGGTGCTTGGTAATATCTCAAAGCTATTTGAAGCTAGTATTATATATAACTCAAGGTAGAGAAGAGTTCTGTCAGGTTATGATATTTCCTTGTAGGACCATTTCCAATGAAGTCTGCAGCAAATTCTGATAAATTAAGCCTACACTGAGCTTCACCTCATGCATTACATGTGATACTGACTAGTACACGAATAAAAAGTCAGATCCTGAGCTATCATCCTGATGATGATTTGTTGGGAATGTCATCTGTGCAAATGCAAGCCCTGTTTTATGTTGAACAGAGGAAGTCTTGTAGCCAAAGGGATTTAAAGTACAACCCATCTCTAGCTACCAGACAGAACACTGATACATTTGGGAACTCATGGATTCAGTGGAGACTCAAGAGACACAATTATTCAGATCAGAGATAGAGATCAGTCATTACAGTGACAGGGAGAAAAGCCTTTAGCAACAAGAAGTAAAATATGAACATTCCTGGATTGATTGGAAGATGTGGAAAAGGACAGGGTGAACACCCAGAAGAACAAGCAAAAAAAACACCACAGATTCAATGACAGCCTCTCTTTTATAAAAAAGGGTAAATGTTATTTACCTGTTACTTAATGCAGAGAAACTAGAAATCAGTAACAAAAGCCACTCCCTTAGAATTCACTGTGTATAATAATGGTACAGTAAATTACATGTAGTTTTCATAAATGAGTGTAGACTTAGTTATGCCTAATAAATCTTTTTGTCAACTTCAAACATTCCTGAGTAAAACAAAAAAGAAAATATCTAAATCCTGTTTCATACACATATATGAACCATGTGGATATTTTCTGAAAGTTAGAATTAACATTTTGGTTCCCAGAATGTACAAAATCAGGAATAAAAGAACTTTCTCAAATATTTCTGCTGTAACAAGCCTTAATTCTATTTGAGTATGATGCGCCTCAGTACCATTTACTTGTGTATTCTGAAAAATCTGTATTCACAGCTTGTCTTCTAAATAAACTGAGATTTTGGAGGGGAGGAAATCGTGTATTATTCATCTTCGTGTCTCTCTAGTGCTTAATGTATGCGTGGAATACAGGAGGGGCATCATAAGTTCACTGAAATAAGCAATAAGGTGGAATGAATAAAGACTAACATAAAGGGAAACAATGTGTCGTTGCATAAAGACGATTGGAGCATGGATTAACAATTGGTCTTGGATGGTGATTTTGGCATTAATCTAAGCATGTTTTAAGGCTTAAATTCCTTCATCCGACATTGAGT
Source organism: Puma concolor (assembly GCF_028749965.1). NCBI lineage: Eukaryota > Metazoa > Chordata > Mammalia > Carnivora > Felidae > Puma > Puma concolor. The sequence continues at coordinate 168,657,342 of NC_141670.1, read as the reverse complement.
CTCAACTAGATCAGTTGTTTTTAAATATTTGTTTATTTTTGTGTGTGTGTTCTAAGAAAACTCACCACAAATCCCAATATACAAAAAGGGTAAAGATAGAGTCGTACTGGATACATCAGGAACATAGGTTAATGGAGCCCTGTCTGCTTCTTCCATTCCTATTTGTTATCATGTATCATTCAACAACAACAATCCTTAATCAATCTCCTAAATGAGAATTGTAAAGTGTATAGTTGAAAACCATCTTTCTACTACATGATCTTTAAGCAATGAGTAGATATAAGAAATGACATATTTATAGAATGCATGTGTAAATAACAATATAGATAAGTATATAATATATTAAAAGATATGACATATATTAAATATAAATACACAAAGAAATTATAATAAAAGAGTTTTTATAATTAAAGTAACATACCATCTCCATACCCCGTTCTTGGTGCATCTTGCTATGATTGAGCAATCGTCGGGCTTTCCTATAAACTATTATAATGATCAATAAGTTGTTAGGAATGAAATATTTCTCTACTTATTTTTAAACATATTTGTTCTCATTTTTATAATTGTATGACCTCTTTTAATATACCTTATTTTTTTAAATAAATTTTTAATGTTTATTTATTTTGAGAGAGAGAGAGCGCAGATGTGTGTATGGGGTAGGGCCAGCGAGAGGGGAAGAAAAAGAATCCCAAGCAGGCTCCACGTCCCACATGGGGCTCAGCACAGAGCCCGATGCGGGGCTCGAGTTCACAAATTATGAGACCATGACCCAAGTCGAAATCAAGAGTTGGATGCTTAACCAACTGAGCCACCCAGGCATCCCTATACACCTGCTTTATAATGTCTAACCCAGTTGTAGTACTAGAAGTATACAAAATAAGAAAGCAATTCAATATTAAAGATTCTTTCTCATGTGTGGTTCATTTTGAATTCCACAGTTTACTCTTCAGCTACTTTGTAAAGACTGTTTTATTAATCTAATCAAATTATTCCCTTACTCATGAATTTAATAAGTGCACAGTTATATAGTAAATATTTTCTCTAAAAATAACTTGAAAATATTAATGGAAAATAATTTTTAAATTGCTATTACAGGTTTGTCATTATTTAAAAGTGGTGTAGGTTGTGTTTTACTTGATAATTACTTTGTAATCTTGACCTAAATATGATCATACATATTGAGTTCCTGCCTATTATTACCCTTTTTATTAATAGTGTGCCCTGATGTATGCACTTTATTTTTTCTTTTAGTTTTCTTTTTAATGTTAATCTTATTATTTTTGAGACAGAGAGAGACAGAGCATGAGCGGGGGAGAGGCAGAGAGAGAGGGAGGCACAGAATCAGAAGCAGGCTCCAGACTCTAAGCTGTCAACACAGAGCCCGACGCGGGGCTCGAACTCGTCAACTGCAAGATCATGACCTGAGCCAAAGTCACTGGCTGAACCCACTGAGCCACCCAGGCGCCCCGTGATGTATACACTTTAAAATATTGTTTACCTTTTATGAAAATGGAAGTTAAGCATTCGTTTGAAGTTATTCACTGCCAAGGAAATAGAATAAAATCTCCTTTGTATGTTTCAAATGCAGAATTTAAACCAAATATAGGTTTTATACATTTGTGAATTTAAAAAAATGTTTTGAATAAGTTTTATGTTCCTTTTGTACTTACATATTTAGCAAGGGAACATTAGTGTAGAAGATTCAGCTAAACACAGTCCTTGATTTTGTGGAAGATATATAGTGAGCAAAAAGCAAAACTCCATTTAATAATAATACTCAAAGTTTTTTGAGTGCTCAGTTTGTGCCTGGCACTAATATTTTTGAAAATGTTAAACAGAAAGGAATTTAGTAGCAGGCTCAAAACTAAGCCCCTTGGAATGATTCCCTAACCCTCTGTCAGCACCGGGAAATTGAAGGGTCAGAAAGCCACCACTGCAATTATTAGCTCCAAGAGCAACTCGTTTGCAGTTATAACCAGGATTTAGGAATTGCCATCTAGAATGTTGGATTCAGAGCCATTTCACTATCTCCTAGCAAAAAAAATAAAATAAAATAAAAAGTCCTTGGGACGCCTTTCATACCACTTAGCTCATTTCCAAATTCAAATCTCTAATTCATCTGTTTGGCAAAGCTGAAATCGGATCCAAGGTCCCAAATCTAGGAAACTGGGAAAGACAGTTTCAGCACACTTGACGGAGGTTTCAAAAGTGTTTCAAGTGGGCCAATTCACCCCAAGTACTATTTTTGTGTGTTAAGGTTGTGCATTATTTTACAAATTGAGATTGGTTGTTTGAAAAGTTGAATCAAGGCAGAGGATCAAGAAAACCTGTATATTTCCTCCAGGCCTATATCAGGAATTGGCATAAATACTATTTTTGTTCAGGGAAAACCCCTAATAGCCCTGGAAAACAAAAGTGCACCATTAGTAGGCCATGTATTTTTTAAAACTTTTAGGAGATAGAGGATCTTTAGGATCAAAATGATGAAGAAGTAAGATTGAAGCAAACTCATCACAATTTAAAATACAAACCAAGCCACTGCAAAGATTATTGTAATTCCACGACATTCCCAAACTAACATCAAGAAACAAGTGATCAAGGGGGACTCCTTGTCAATTCTCAGAGTTTTTAATTAATTAATTAATTAAGTTAGTTAATAATACACCTTTCCTTGAAGTTAAATTTGTTATAACAGCAGCTGTCTAAAGAGTTTTAGTAGTGTTGTGTTTTGGAGGTGGGGGCTACTAAAAGGGGGCGCCTAGAAATTTGGGACTCCTTAAAAAAATCAATATCCCAAGAATAAAAGACTCTTTATTTTGGCAATTAGGAAGGCACATAACCAGACTTTCTGTGTTTCACCCATATAGTGTCAAGTGTAGCCTGCCAGGTAAGACTTCATTTTCTTTAAAAAAAATTTTTTTTTAATGTTTGTTTATTTTTGACAGAGAGAGAGAGAGAGACAGAGCATGAGCAGGGGAGGGGCAGAGAGAGAGGGAGACACAGAATCCAAAGCAGGCTCCAGGCTCTGAGCTGTCAGCACAGAGCCCAACGCGGGGCTTGAACCCACAGACTGCAAGATCATGACCTGAGCCTAAGTCAGAAGCTCAACCGACTGAGCCACCCAGGTGCCCCAAGACTTCATTTTCTTATACAAAATATGAAGATGGCCAACAGCCTCCCTCCCCATGCCCCATTTCTGGGGTGAAACTTGTTTGGGAAATCAACCTATAACACTTGAATGGAAACCTACATTAAGTACCTATATAAATAAATCTGCATTTTCTTTCTTTAATGTAATAAATTTCCTAGAATTTTGAAGATAATAAACCTAAAGAAAAGGAAAAAAAATGAGTGATCAGAATAACTGAACCCAGAAGCAACAAAATGACTCAAAGAAAATCGTGAGTACTAGAAATTCTCAGAGCAGTTTTGGGGGGAAATTAATCCAGGGGGAAAAAATTCTGCTTGGATAAAGGAGAAAGTATTAAATAATATGATACACTTACAATTTAAAAATATAAACTAAGTAAGTGTGGATTTGGCTAAAAATAAAATTTATCACCTGAAAGGAAAAATCAGCAAAGTCTTTCAGAACCTAGAGCATCATTCTAAAGGAGATATTTAGAGGCCTATCTAATGTGTTTTCCCTAAGAAGAGAACAAAGAAAATGGAAGAGGAGAAAGATACGCTGCTTTTGTTGTTGCTGTTGTTTGTTGTTGACCTTGTTTTATTTTTGGGGGGCTTAATTTCCCTAGAACTATCCTCAGATTGAAAGAGTCTATCAGGGGCGCCTGGGTAGCTCAGTTGGTTGAGCATCTGACTTCAGCTCAGGTCATGATCTCGCAGAGTTGAGTTCGAGCCCCACGTCAGGCTCTGTGCTGACAGCTCAGAGCCTGGAGCCTGCTTCGGATTCTGTGTCTCCCTCTCTCTCTGCCCCTCCCCTGCTGGCGCTCTGTCTCTCTCTCTGTCTTTCAAAAATAAAAACATTTGAAATTTTTTTTTTTCAAAAAGAAAGAGTCTATCAGATGCTGAGAAACCATTATTTCATTATTTCCTTTAACACAGACCTATTAATAAAGTGGCAAAATTCTGGAAATCTTAAGATGAAAGACTTTAAAAACTTTCAGAGGGAAATAAACCATCAACTGTAAAGGAGTAAGAATAAAATTTGGAGGCGCCTGGGTGGCTCAGTTGGTTAAACGTCCAACTTTGGCTCAGATCATGATCTCATGGTTCGTGGGTTCCAGCCCCACATCAGGCTCACTGCTGTCAGCACAGAACCCACTTTGGATTCTCTGTCTCTCTCTCTCTCTACCCCTCCCCTACATGTGCTCTGTCTCTGTCAAAAGAAATAAATAAAATCTAACAAAAAAAAAAAGATTAAAGTTTGCATCAAATTCCTCTTTTTTGATGCTAAATATTAGGAATAGAATCATGTCTTTAAATTTCTGAATGAAATTTATCTTCAACTCAAAGCTGTATTCTCAGTAATACTTTGGAAGATGAAATGTATTTTTTCAGTCAAAAACTACTCTTCAAATAATCATTGTTAGTTCATCAGTTTATCATTTAAAGCATTTTTAAAGAATTCTATGAGAATATAAGGCAGAATTTTTTACAAGGCAATTTAAATAAAGAGATAGATGTAGAATACAATAAACATTAGCTACAATTTAAAATGGTTGAGCCAGTGTTCCAAATCTAAATTACTTCTAAAGCATAATGAAAGACATTAAGCTATCAATCACAGTTCATATTTTAAAATAGTTGATTATTATGACATAAAATCTAGAACTGATTAAAATAATCATATATTATGAAAATATGATTAATTTCAGGAATGAAAAGAGGGTTAATTTCATTATCCTTCCTGAATACAATGGAAAAATCCCATTATAATCTTTATACACACTGAAAAAGTATTCAAGAAAATCTAACATGCACTTATGATTACAAAGAAATAGTAACAAATCTGGATATAAAAATAAATTTTTTATTTAATAGAAAATATCTATCAGAAATCTATCAAAAACTTCAAATGTAATGGTGAAAAATTAGATACATTTAAATTATAGTCAGACTAGATAAGAATGATGTTACTATTCAGTATCATCCTAGAAGAATTATTTTAATTGGTTTTATATTTTTAGAGCAGTTTAAGGTTCACAGAAAAATTGAGGGGAACTTGGAAGTATTTTGATAAAAAACACATACATTATATCTATTGGAAAGGAAGATTTGTAATTGTCATTAAATACATCATGTAAGTTGATGTGTAAACTCCATAAGAACAAGGACTATTCTGTCCTCAGAGGCTAGAAATTGCATTGCATATAGCAATACTTAAAACATAAGTGTTAAAGTGACCATACAAGGGGCGCCTGGGTGGCGCAGTCGGTTAAGCGTCCGACTTCAGCCAGGTCACGATCTCGCGGTCCGTGAGTTCGAGCCCCGCGTCAGGCTCTGGGCTGATGGCTCGGAGCCTGGAGCCTGTTTCGGATTCTGTGTCTCCCTCTCTCTCTGCCCCTCCCCCGTTCATGCTCTGTCTCTCTCTGTCCCAAAAATAAATAAACGTTGAAAAAAAAAAATAAAAATAAAGTGACCATACAAAATAATGATGTGTAAATGTTGATAGCTTTTCTAAGCAACATAGAAGAAATTCAAATGAAGAAAAAAAACAAACTTATGAAAAATCTAGGAATAGAACATAAATGTGTAGGGTCCAGGGGGTCCTGGGTGGCTCATTCAATTGAGAGTCTAACTGTGGATTTTGGCTTAGGTAAATGATCCCGGGTCGTGAGACTGGGCCCTCAGCTGGGCTCCATGCTGAGCATGCAGCCTGCTTGGGATTCTCTCTCTCCCTCTCCCTCTGCCCCTCCCCCACTCACTCACATGCACGTACTCTCTCTCTCAAATAAGAAAAAAAAAATTAAATTAAATAAGAGTGTAGGGCCCATGTAAAGATAATGCTGACACTTTCGTTAAGGACCTATAAGACAACTTGACAATAAATTAGAACATTTTATATTCTGGAATAGGAAATCTTTGTAAACATAAAGATGTGAATACTACTAAAACCAATGTTAAACTTTAAACAAAATAAAAAGACAAATGACAGACTCTAAGAAAATACTTGAAATATGCAAAATGCATTAGTAGCAGAATATATAGTTAAAGAATTTGCAAAAACACATTAACAGACATGGATAGTTCACCAATAAATAACTTATAAGTATTCAGAAATATAATAAAACCTTGACTGTAACTTGTCTGCAAATATTCTGCAAGACAAGCAAACATCTGTAATACATTTTAACTTGATAAATGAGCAATGTCTTACAATACAATCAGTACGTGTTGCCAAACATCACATGATCACAACTGAGCCAATGGTTCTTGAAATTTGCTTTGATATACAAGTGCTTTGAATTCCAAGCATGTTTCTGGAATGAATTATGCTTGCAAACCAAGGTTTTATAGTACTGTCAAATCGAAAGGTAGTAATAAAAGTAAGCAAATGTAAATTAAAATGACAGTGGATATAATGTTTCACAATTTAGATGGGCAACAATTATTTGAAACTTTGTTATATTAAGATGCTTTGCAGGTGAAATTTTGGTAAGAAAGTTCCAGCATGGAACCAACAGGTAAATATGTCAGATGTCATGCATTAAAGGTAAGAAGAACGTTAAAAAAAAAAAAAAAAAAAAAACTGAGAAAAACAATGGCAAACAGCATGCATGGACCAGAAGGATAGCTGGGTAGAGGTGGAAATGTGGTGGAGGAATGGCCATATATGCCTATAAAAGTGAAAATGGACAAAACTAAAAACTGAACACAATAGAAAAAAAAAGAAAAAAGGGTACAGTGAACAAAATTCATTTTTTTCCTAAATAGAAAATCCCTTGCACTTTCCGAAGAAGTATTATGTATAATTAATATGGTTTAAGTGAAAAATGATAATATGCCATCAGAACACAGGGAAAAATAGCCTTCCTTTTCTGGATATTATCAACATGGCATAACAGAAGTAAAAATTGACCTAAACCTGAAGGGGAGAATCTCAGGCTAAGGATGAGCAAGTATGAAGCCCAAAGAGAGATAACATGATAATGGCCATATAGAGATTAGGAATCACTAACGTGAGACCAATGCCTAGGGTAGATTTATGAAAGATAATTAATACAAATTATGGATGTTTAGGCTGAGAAATAACAAACATTTTGAAAACATATAAAATGCTAATGTTTTTATATCATAAAAAATAGATACATAGCATACACACACACACACATTCACACATACACAACTGAAAACATACTCTGTTGTAAAAAAAAAAAAAAAAAAAAAGAAAGTTTTCCCAAGAATCTGTTTATAAAAAAGACAAAGAAAGGGAGAGAGGAAGAAGAGCGTAAATGAGAACTTGAAAGAATAAGATCCAAATACAAGTACTTATGTCACAAAGCAATAACTAGGTGGATCAGGGCACTGACAGCATTCTCCACATCATCTGGCATTTAATACACACTATTAAGTGTCGATCTCCCATTTTTACGTATGGGAACTCCAATGAACTTTGCCCAGGTACTATTCGCACAGCTCTAATGACCAGCATTCTTAATGGATTGGATTATCTCCACTTTCTTTAGGGCAAGTGGAAATATTTAAAGTCACATTTACTTGGGAATTTTGGCACATTATTTGCATAAACATTAACCTTACTGCTGACACTACTATTATAGTTAATATTTTTTTATTGAAGATGAGCTGTGACAATAAGGAAATGTGGAGATCCTTTATAGTAATACATTATTCTTTCCATCTAAAAGAAAGCAAAAAAATAGTGCTGTTATCAAGCACAGTGAACACTGTTATTTGAGCAATCCACTTGCTGGCTGTTAATCGTCCGTGACAAGACTTAATACTTGACTAGAGACCTGTGTTGTTTGACACATAAGCCGTCATCTCTAGAATAGGGGCACGGCATGAAGGAACACTTATGGTTGAATGAGACAATGCAATCTAAATTTAGGAGCGTTGTAGACTGGATAGAGGATGGGCGGAGAAAGGGACAGAGAAAATGCTGCACAGTACAGAAATTTAATCTGGCGTGATGAGGTAAAGCAAAGGCAACAGTTAGGCTTCCAAATACTAGGAAGAGCAGGAATCCTGTATACAAACTCTGAAAGCGTACCATCCTCATGATTGAACACCATCTCTAAGATGAAAGATATTTGTTCTCTGTGTGTACTAGACAATGGGAAATCTGGGTCTTCAGCTGATAAACCCCAAGATTCGCCAGAGCTGAATCCTGTCCTTGTCCTTGGTTAATACCAGGAGAAAGGGAAACAGTAGAGTTGCCTTTATAATTCCTCTCTGGAAGCATTTACTGTTGTTTTAGATTTAGTTAGCTTTTTTTTTTTAATTTGTTCTAGTCATCTCTCTAAAAGTCTCAAAACCAGTTCCATCTTCATGCTGCCAAATATTTTATAAATATTAACCTGAAATTATTATTTCTTAATGTGACCTGGAAAACAGAAAGAAGCTATGTGATCATTTGTAGGACTTACTTTTCAATATCTAGTATTTAAGCAATTGGATAGCTATCCTTAACTTTAGCCTTTGTAAACTTGTAGCCTTTGAAAACTGAGACAATTTTCCTTCTTTCCCAGACTCTTAGAGAAGAGAATAGACTGACTTTCTGCTCATAAAACACCTCAGACTTTATAATTTATAATCTGCTGCTTCCTGCTCCCAGCTTTGTGCAAAAGAGTGGGAAAGGCAAGGTCTTTTCCAAGGTGCAATTTTAACTCACCACACCCTGGTAAAAATTAGGCTTGAAATTCTGTTTACGTTCTTTACATTTTATGAATTCTTCTCATCTTTTTCAATCTTTATTTTTGTACATAAATTCACAACACAAACGCTCCATTTGTTCACTAACGAATTCAGTCTTCTCACCACTTTATCTCTTGTTTGCTCTGACAACAGCAAACTTTCTTTCTTCCTTTCTTTCTTTCTTTCTTTCTTTCTTTCTTTCTTTCTTTCTTTCTTTCTTCTTTCTCTTTCTCTTCATTTCTTTGTTTTTTTATTGTTAATCATATTTCTCTTTTAAACGATATTTGGAGATTTTTTATTTTCTCTATTTTGAGATAGTATCACACTAAAATGGAAGTCACCTTGCTTGGATTATTATTTATAAATGCCAAAAGATGAAGGCTGGACGTTGGAGAGGAAAGGCCAATTCTCTCATTTAACTAGTTTTCCCAGAAAGAGATCTTGACACTAGTAAAAGTTTCTGAATATTAGGGAATATAAAATCTCTGATTTTTCTTAAGTCTCAGAACATATTTATTTATGTTTATTTATCAGTTTTAGGGCAATTCACATGTAAATTCTTGATAATGTGATAATTCTCAATGTTCTTTTCAAAAATTAAAGTATAACAATTTTTAGAATCAAATTGATAATATCCATTAAGCATCATAGATATTTAGGGAGGATACAAAACAAACTCTGTCTCTCTGAGTTTAAAATTTAGTTACAGAAACAATGTGTGGATACAATACAGAGGAATTCATAATACTAGGCAGTAAATAATAAATACCAAATGAATTTTATGGGTTAAAAGTTATTTAAGGGAACAAATTTTCTTAATAGGGGAACTTAACCTGCATGTGGAAAGACAAAAACTTACTATGACACTACTGGTCAGCAACTGACCACTCTGGTGAAAAAGTGATGTTTGGCTCATACTACTTGGATATAGAAGTATGGGAGAAATTTGAGGGTCATCTTAGGAGTGCTGTCTCCTGGTATTGCTGTCCTTGTTTTATTTGTACAGAGTAGAGACAGGAGATTTACTCTAGTGACTGAATGCAGAATTAATAAGAAGAGGGGGACTGACTGCAGTAAACCAGTTAAAAGTTACTGCGGTAATTTCTGTGAAACGATAAAGGTCAAAATTAAAGTGGTGGCAGGTGGAAATGTGGTCGAAATTTGCCAGACTTTGGGCATTTCTTGGATATAAATGGCCACTTTCATCAAAGGAAAATGTAAATGTGGAAATAAGTAAAATCCCAATCAGGTTTAGTTTCTTCTTTCTGCCCTTTCTATGTAGCAGACACTATTTTGAATATGAAAATATATAAAATTGTGAACGAAGTCTCTTTTTTGAATAGAGAAAATCAGAATGTTTGGGACAAAATGAACATTTCTGGAAAAGAAACAATTATATCTGATCATAGTATGTGGTAGGTTATTAGGCACTTGGTGAATATGTATTAAACATCATATGTGTAAGCATGTGGATACGACAAGACATGGCACATATCATATGCCAACACTGTCATACCAACCATATATGACACATATACACATATGATGTAGGATTTATATTAATTTTGAGGGATCGGTACATACAAATCCACCTAGTATGATGATTTTATTTTAGAAGAAGTAGGTCACTGGTAATTTAGAGCTTTATGCTTTAATGATAGACTATAGCCTATTGATGGGTGGAAGTGTTGAATCACTCTATTGTACACCTGAATAGTATAATACCGCACGTAAACTATACCGGAAATCAAATAAAATAAAACATAAAGAAAACAAAGAAAAAAGAAAAAAAACTATAGCCTTTTGGGAGCAAAGGCTGAATTTCTATTAATGCGATAATCTGAGAATTCAATAATTCAAGTTTTGCATGGCTCACGTTGATCTTAGTCAAGTTCAAAATTCTTATTTCAAATAAACTCATTAGAGCCTTACAATTTAAATGCTAAAGAAAGAAGGGGGTTCTTTATAAGTGTACCCACTATGCCCCCATGCTGTACCAGCCGTACAATTATTTTCAAATTAAATTCTCTCAACAACCTCGAAGACTAGATTTTAATTAACATAGTCATAATTCGCAATGATTAATCATTTACTCCTAGCTACTATAGCACAAGGCACCATTGTATCTAGGGTTTTTTTTTTTTTTTTAGATAAAACTACTAACAATCATTTTAATGTGTAACTTTCTGCTTTTAAATGCACACAAATGCCATTTATATACATAAAAAATATTTTTCCCAAATGGTGTTTCAGTGATAAAATGCTAAATGCTACTGCAGAAACAAACAATCACAGAACTGGACAAATATACATGTCTCATGTATGTTCCATATGCAACAAAAGCCAGCAAAGGAGCTCTGGTCATTGTTAAGTCAGAGACCTGGGCTGAGGACTCTGCCTTGACATGTTCTCAAGTTTACTGCACTGGAAGGAATAACATACAATTAACCACTGGATTTGAAGGCTTTCGTTTAGAAAAAAGATGCATTACTGTAGCCAAAGCAAGTCACACAACCACATCAAACTTGGAAGGAAAACTGTATCTGAAGAACCCTAAGGAACACAACAAAGATGTGTAAGAGAATTTTTCTTTTTTTTTTATTCAAAAAGTCTTTTTTTTTAATGCTTATTTATTGTTGATAGAGAGAGAGACAGAGCATGAGTAGAGGAGGGGAGAGAGAGACGAAGACACAGAACCTGAAGCAGGCTCCAGGCTCTTAGCTGTCAGCGCAGAGCCCGACATGGGGCTCAAACCCAGGAACCGTGAGATCATGACCTGAGCCAAAGTTGGACATTCAACCGACTGAGCCACCCAGGAGCCCCAAGATATGTAAGATAATTCTTCAACTTGACCTAAAAATGTTTGTGTGTGGGAGTGGCTAAAAATAATTTGCAGTAACATAAATTTAACATTATAAAAATATTTGAAAACATTGTATTATATAAAAAAACAAAATTTCTATATTTTCTGGCTAGTGGTGTAATAGTAAACAGTTTGTGATCAGTCTGAGCAACATACTTTATCTAATGAATCTGTTTCTCTTCTCAAAAATCTGTAATATTTTTTATTGGAAAAATAAAGATGAATCAGATTCTACCTTTGGCCCAATATTTGGCAAAAAGACCCAAAATCTCTTCCAAATGACTACAAATCACAGTGAGGTAGTTGGATTATTTATAAAGAATAAGTTCTGAAAATCATACATTGAGATATTTAAATACGCTTTTCTAAATAATCCCCAAATGAGCAATGTTAAGTTGCCTGAGTTTTATAAGAAAATCTTCTGTATGACTTGATAAATACTTCCTTCAAGTGTACCAGAATTTCAAGTTGTCGTTTTTATGGATGCATTTAACCACTGTTTATGTACTGACCTCATTTTCTCAATAACTTCAAGCCTGTGAACACTACTTCCTTTCCAGAAGTAATTTTACTTCAAGTCTGTGGGGAAAGGTTAGCACAATCAAAATGAATATATTACTTTAAATTTTATATCCCTTTAGCTCCCTGATTCACTGTATCTATCTTTTAAGCTCTTGGCCTTTTGACATCCCTAGACACAAATTCAAATAATGTGAAAAGTATATTACGTTGTAATTTGTGTGAAATATAGAAAAATGTCAAGGTTTTCATGGAAATGAATAAAAGTTCTGAACAAGTAAGGTGGCTATAATTTTTGAGACACAAAAATCTTTTTCTAAGTCATTGGGAAAGAAAGCTAGACAAATCAAATTATTATATATATGAGAAGGAGAAGGAGAGAAAGAAAGTTTTGCGGTTTAAATCACCTTGTGAACTTATAGTATTATACAGAGCTAAATATTAACTCATTGTAAGATTTTATTTAATCTGCATATTAAATATAGAGCCTTAATAAAATAAATGGAAAAGCAGATTTACATCCATTGAGCACCTACTGTCTTTTAGACATGATGGTAGGCATATGGACAGGTAGGGAAGAGGTAAGATAGCTGATAGACAGGTGCTGCATATATACACACACACCTGTATAATATACATAATATAATATGTATATAAATATTATATGTATATAAATTCATATATACAAACTTGGGTGCTGTACATTACACCTGTGCTTGAATTTTCTTATTTATAAAATGAGGGCACTAACATCTACCTCACTGACTTACTATGAGGATTAAGTAAGGTAATTGTCAACATGCAAATACTCTCCTCCTGCGTCTATTAAATGTCCCGTTTTATGGTCATTTTTTGTTCATTCATTCAGCATCTTATTTTATTTTTTAACACATGTCAGTTTCCAAGTACCATGCAGACACTGGGGATTCTTTGTGTAATAAAACACATTCAAAGTAACTGCCCTTGTGGAACTCATATTTTGTTAACTCTGTACACTTAAAAAGAAAAAAATCATTTATGAAACTTTTGATTTCCTGATTTTTACTCCACACTTTTGGTGACTAATTCTTTGAAGGTAATGTCTAAATAAATGACCCTTCCTTTGCTGTTTCAATGAAATAATTACCCTATTTACCTTCTGCCTTTCATAATCTTATACTTATAACCTCATTTTAATATTTTAATATTGAGTAGTGCCCAAGCATCCAAAAAAGATATTGTAAAAAAAAAAAAAAATACAGAAAAGGGAAGTTCCTACATTTGTCCACAGTTTTGTTCTCTTATTGTTCAATACAGCCAGTTTTCCATCGGTTATCTTTGATATCCCCTAGACATAGCCTCTGACTGTGGTTCTTTTTAAATCCTAAAAGTTGGGGCACCTGGGTGGCTCTGTTGGTTAAGCATCTGACTCTTGATTTTGGCTCAGATCATGAGCTTTCAGTTCATGAGTTCAAGCCCCGCATAGGGTTTCATGCTGACAGTGCAGAGCCTTCTTGGGACTCCCTGTTTCCCTCGCCTTCTGCCCCTTGCCTGCTTGTACTCTCTTTCTCTCTCAAAAAGAAAGAGAGGGAGAAAGAAAGAAGAAAGAAGAAAGAAAGAAAGAAAGAAAGAAAGAAAGAAAGAAAGAAAGAAAGAAAAAGAAATCCTAAAAGCTACCATTATGCTTAGGAATCAAATAGCAAAACACAATTCACTGTTGTCTTTACAAAAAGAAATTAATTTCCAAATATTCCAGGAAAAAAATCCGTGTTTTCACTACTCGATTTTGAATTAATGAGCCAAAGGCCTACAATTCTAGAATAGAAGTTTGAGGCCAGAAGTTATAATGGGGGCCAATGGCTAGCCTCTGTATTTGTCATCCTTTTTTTCTACTTTAACTCAAATACCCCATTGCCAATATTGTTAAAATAACTATTTTTCATAGGATAAGGTTGAACACTATATACAGGGGGTTACAAAAGCCAACAACATAGAAGGTTACTCTATAACTCTAAATCTGATCATATTTCCTTTCTTATTGCAACAAGTTGCTACTCCAGCTGTTCATATTAAAGCTTATCTAGTGAGTCTTAATCTTAACCTTCCTCAGAACAGTAATTTGAACTTTTGAATATCATATGAGAATATTGCTAGCAAAATTATTGCAACGGATGAAGTTCTTTTTTTACTATTTTTTTAAAAGTTTATTTATTTATGGTGAGAAAGAGGGAAGGGCAGAGATTGAGTGGGGGAGGGGCAGAGAAAGGGAGAGAGAATCCCAAGCAGACTCTATGTTGTCAGCACAGAGCCCAAAGTGGGGCTAGATCTCCCAAACTGTGAGATCATGACCTAAGCCAAAGCCAAGAGTCAGTCATTTAACAGACTGTGCCACCCAGGCACCCCTCAATGGACGATGTTCTAATCTTTAGTAGTCTTGATAATGATTTCGATATTTATTGGACCCTAGATTTTTCAGAGTCACATATTTAGACAGAAATCATTTTGCACTTCTTCTCATGTCATTCTTGTGAGAGGCAGAAATTGAGTCATAAAATGTCCAGGTAAGAAAACCAAAGTTTATAGAACCTGATCATCAAATAATCATATTTAGTTAAATGTTAAATTTGAAGAAAATCTCAGGTTCTGAGACCCTCACTGGAAGAGTCAGTCAATTAGTACAGATTCACAGTTTATTCTTCTCAGGCAGAGTTTCAGTTGTCCTTGGGCTTTCCTGTTTACAAATTATTACTAGTTAGTCTTCAGGATATATATCAATTGATGCTGACTCTTATTAATTTCCTCTCCTACCCTTCCTTGTCTCCAGGAAATCATATTGCTTCTGATTCCTCAAGCTCATCCAGCAGTGTCAGGCTTTCGAGTTTTTCTCATTAGCTCTCACTGCTCAGTTCTCTCTCTTTGTAGGGCAAACAACTTTTCCTCCTTCACCCTGAGCTCAAATGTGCTTTTTTTCCCCTAGGAAATATTGCCATGATCCCAAAGATGCTCCTCAAAGTTCCCAAAGCATCTGTGGGTTAAAGCACCCGTCATCAAAGCATAAATATGTTTATAGAGAATCATATGTCAAAATTCTTGTTTCAACCACTATGTTACAACTTACTCAGAGGAAGATTCTGTGTCTCATTCATTGCTACAATCTTAGCATCAAATTTAATCCCCAACAGGCATGAAATAAATGTTAACATGACTGTTTTGGTGTAGGGATACACCAACACATTTATTCAGATAATCTCTAATAAATAATTACAGAATACCTACCAGGTACCAGGTGCTATTTTGGATAAAAGACTACACACTTTACAAGCAAATAAAATAGTTCAAAATTGCTATGAGGAGGTAAGCTTAAGTCACAAGTAAGAGGTATTTCTGAATCAGTTTTGGAATTCAGGGAAGGCTTTGACAAGAAGGTGATACTGAATCTAAGGTCCAAAGTGTGATATATTCCACGATCCCTTCCTTTTCAGAAATCCTGGAGCCGGATGTGTTTCCAACTTCAGAATTTTTTACATTTTAGTAAGGTAAATATGGTGATTATATAGTAGGTCATGTAATATCCCTAATGGGGAATGGTAGCACTCCAGTATTAATATATTTCTATTTCAGCAGAGAAATGGAAATGTTCACTTTAATTAGTAAATAATAACATCACATTAGTTCAAGTCAGATCTTGTTTCCAAATAAGCACAAGTCAGGTTAGGTCCAAGTTTCTTGCCAAATAAATTCCAAAACTCTTCTTGTTACCAGAGCTTTTTGGGTTTTGAAATAGGAAACAGATGATCTTGAACCTAAAATAAGAGCAAACATTTACTGGGTTCTTACATTTTGTTGGGCAAGGTTACTGTATATGCTTATGATTAAATCATTATTACAGCCCTGTAATGGATGTACTATTTTATGAGGCAGAGAGAGATTAAGTTCACTGAGAGACTTAAAATCACATAGCTGAGTGACTGAATCAGATTTAAAAGAAGGCAGTCTGGTGCTCGAGGCCATGTCTTTAACCACACACTGAAATGTCTTTCTGTAAGCTATGTAAATAAAGACAGTTGACAGCAGGATAGCAGGAAAAGGGAATACAATTTCTAAGTTTAACCTTAAAAATTAAAAAAGGAAAACATGCAACTGCACTGAATTGTCATGAAAATAACAGAGAAAATTCAACATGAACAAACTCTAGATATTGACACTTCAGAGGTGTTCTGAAGACAAGCTTCATCAGCATCACCTGGGAGCTTGTTAGAAATTCAAAACCTTGGGACATTTGGTGGCTCAGCGTTTGACTTCGGCTCAGGTCATGATCTCACAGTTTGTGGGTTTGAACCCCGCATCGGGCTCTGTGCTGACAGTTCAGAGACTGGAAGCTGCTTCGGATTCTGTGCCTTCCTCTCTCTCTGTCCCCACCCTGCTTGCGCTCTCTCTTTCTCTTGAAAGTAAATACACATTAAAAAAAATTCATAATCTTGGCCTCAGAATCTTTACACTTACTAACTCAGTCTGTACATTAACAAAATCTTCAGTAACTCGTATTCACTATGAAGTTCAGTATATATTGTTCTAGAGGTGAAAATACTTCAGAAGTGACTTGTATCAAACATTCCAGGAGAAGATCATTCTAGTGTCATTTAAGTATTTTGGAGCATAAGGAGATAATGAAAGCTTCTAAGTTATGGAATTCTATGGAAAACTATTTTTAAAAGCAGCATAACTTTCATATGAAAATAGGAAGGATAATAAGAAATAGCCTAATTTCAGGGGCTCCTGGGTGGCTCAGTTGGTTAAGCGTCTGACTTCAGCTCAGGTCATGATCTCACGGTTTGTGGATTCGAGCTCCACATAGGGCTTTACTCTGACAGCACAGAGCCTGCTTTCAGATTCTCTGTCTGTCTCTCTCTCTCTCTCTGCCCCTCTCCCACTTGTGCTCTCTCTCTCTCAAAAATAAATAAACATTAAAAAAAGTCTCTATGTATTGTACGCTATAAAATTTCACTAATAAGGGCCAAACTGAGAAAGAATTATGTATTTAAACAAAAAAAAGGCCTAATCTTTCTTATATATCCTAATGTAAAACTTCAATATATTATTATAAAGCAGTAGCACTTTAAAAATATTACACTGTGAAGCACAGAAGTTTAATGATATTGTAAAATATTCACTACACTAATATGCTAAAATAAACATATGATCAACTTGATAGAATTTTAAAATGGAATTTCTAAAGCACAATATCAAATTATACTTTAAGAAAATGTTTATTGGGGTTTCTGGGTGATTCACTCGGTTACATGTCCAACTCTTGATTTTGGCTCAGGTCATGATTTTACAGTTGGTGAGATCAAGCCCCACATTGGGCTCCATGCTGACAGTACACAGCCTCCTTGGGATTCTCTCTCTCCCTCTGTCTCTGTCCCTCCCCGACTCAAGCACTATCTCTCTCTCTCTCTCTCTCTCAAAATAAATAAATTTAAATAAATAAATAAATAAACTTTAAAAAAGAAAAGAAAATGCTTATTATGGTGAAAAACTGAAAGCTTTACATTTAAAATTGGCAACAAGACAAGGATGTCCAATCTCCCCACAACATAGTACTGGAAATCCTAGCCTCAGCAATCAGACAAGAAAAAATGAAAGGCATCTAAATTGGTAAAGAAATAAAATCATTACTATTAGCAGGTGACATAATAATATATATGGAAAACCCTAAAGACTGCACCAAAGAACTATTGGAACTTATAAATAAATTCAGTGAAGTTGCAGGACATAAAATTAATATATATAAATCTGTTGCATTTCTATACACTTACGACAAGCAGCAGAAAGGGAAATTAAGAGAACAATCCCATTTACAATTGCATCAAAAAGAATAAAATTCCTAGGAATAAATTTAACTGAAGAGGTAGAAGACCTATACTCTGAAAACATAAGACATTGAAGACAACACAAATAGGAAGATGTACCATGCTCATGATTTAGAAGAAATAATATTATTAAAATGTTACTACCCAAAGCAATGTATACATTCAATGCAATCCCTATCAAAGTATCCATAGTCTTATTCACAGAACTACAACAAAGAATTCTAAAATTTGTTTTGAAGCACAAAAGATCTTGAATAGCCAAAGCCATCTTGAGAAAGAAGTACAGAACTGGAGATATCACCATCCCACATTTCAAGATATACTACAAAGCTATAGTAATCAAAATGTGTTGTACTGGCACATACATCAATGGAATAAGATTGAAAACCTAGAAATAAGCCATGCTTATATGGCCAATTAATCTACAACAAGGAGGCAAGTATATATATACAGGAAGATGGTATTGGTGTTGGAAACCTGGACGGCTGCATGCAAAAGAATGACGTTGAATTGGGGCGCCTGGGTGGCTCAGTCAGTTAAGCGTCTGACTTCAGCTCAGGTCACGATCTCGCGGTCCGTGAGTTTGAGCCCCGCATCGGGCTGTGGGCTGATGGCTCAGAGCCTGGAGCCTGTTTCAGATTCTGTGTCTCCCTCTCTCTCTGCCCCTCCCCCGTTCATGCTCTGTCTCTCTCTGTCTCAAAAATAAATAAACGTTAAAAAAAAAATTAAAAAAAAAAAGAATGATGTTGAACCACTTCTTATACTTTACACAACAATAAACTCAAAATTCATTAAAGACCTAAATATGAGTTTTGGAAACATTACATTTCTGGAAGAAGACAGGCAAGAATCTCTTGGATATTAGCCTTAGTAACAGGTTTATATAAGAATATGCCTCCTCAGGAAAGGGAAACAAAAGCAAAATAAACTATTGGGACTACCCCAAAATAAAAATATTTTCTGCAGCAAAAGTAGCCATTAACAAAACAAAAAGCAACCTACTGAATGGGAGAAGATATATGCAACATCAACAAAGAGTTAAAATAATAAAACGTTAACAACTAAAATGTGTAAAGAATTTATACAACTCAACATCAAAAAAAAAAACCAATATGATTAAAATATGGACAGAGGACTTGAATAGCCATTTTTCTGAAATGATAAACAAATGACAAACAGCCATTTTTCTGAAGAAGACAAACAAATGACCAAGGGACACAGGAAAAGATGCTCAGCATCACTAATCATCAGAGAAATGCAAAAAAAAAAAAAAAAAAAAAAGCCACATTAAGATATCACCTCACACCAGGCAAAATGACTAGAATCAAAAAGACAAGAAATAACAAGTGTCGGTGAGGATGTGGAGAAAAGGCTTCCACAGTGGTGGGAATGTAAATTGGTACAATCCGGGTTGAAAATAATAAAGAGATTGCTCAAAAACCTAAAAATAGAATTGCCATATGATCCAGTGATTCCACTACTAGATATTTACCCAAAGAAAACAAAAACACTAATTTGAAAAGACATATGTACCCCTATATTTATTACAGCATATTTACAATAGCCATATATGGAAGTGTCCATCAGTCCATGAATGGATGAAGTGAAGTGAGATATATGTATATATATATATATATATATAGATAGATATATATATATATATATATATATAGATATATATATATATACACATTGAATGTTTCTCAGCCATAAATAAAATAGTATGTAATCTTGCCATTTGTGACAATGGATAGCCCTAGAGGATACTGTGCTAAGTGACGTAAGTCAGACAGAGAAAGATAAATGTCATATGATTTCACTCATATGTGGAATCTAAAAAACAAAAAAACTTACTAAAAGCAAAACAAAATAAAAATACTCATAAATACAGAGAACAAACTGGTGGAGGAGAAGGCGGTAGGCAAGTTGGTGAAATAGGTGAAGGGGATTAAGAGGTACAAACTTACAGTTATAAAATAAATAAGTCATGGAGATGGAAAGTACAACATAGGGAACATAGTCAATAATATTATAATAACACTGTATGGTGACAAATGGTAACTACACTTACCTGGTGACCATTCTGTAACGTATAGAACTATAATCCAATAATAAAAATTTAAAAATAAAATAAAATAAGAAAAATAATGAACTACAAAAAGGAAAAAAGAAAGTGCTCATTAAAATAAGTCAAATGATTGGCGTCCCTGGGAGGCTCAGTTAGTTGAGCGTCCAACATCAGCTCAGATCATGATCTCACAGTTTGTGCGTTTGAGCCCCCGCATCAGGCTTGCTGCTGCATAGAGCCGCTTCAGATCTTCTGTTCCCCTCTGTCTCTCCTCCACTTGCAATCTGATGTTCAAAAATAAAAAAATAAAAACATTGAAAAAAAATTTTTTAAATAAGATGATTATTTATTTGGGTTTTATAATATGTATGTATATATATATATGTGTGTGTGTATATATATATATATATATATATATATATATACACACACACACACACATACATACATATATATAGAGATATCAAAATTCTAGCATAATGCTTAATTTTTTTAAGTTTATTTATTTATTTTGAGAGAGAGAGAGCACAAGTAGGGGAGGGGCAGAGGCAGAGGGAGAGAGAGGATCCCAAGCAGACTCTGCACTGCCAGCACAGAGCCCAACAGGGGGCTTGAACCCATGAACTGTGAGATCATGACATGAGCTGAAATCAGGAGTCTGAATTTAACCAATTGAGCCACCTAGTTGCCCCCATAATGCTTAATTTCTAACAAGTAACATGGTTAAAAAAAAAAAAAAAAGTCAAGAAAACTCACTATGATTATCATTATTTAATATTTTGGGGGCTGCATTTTCCAACGTTATTTATAGAGGGGGAAAAATAGAGGACTATATTTGAAAACAAAGAGGCAAAATATCAACACCTTCAATTTATTTGATTATATAATTGGAAAATTCAAAATAATTAGTGAAAAACTATTAAAAATAAAATATTTAAAAATGATTCTTGACACCAGTCATTTTATAAGAATCAGTGGAAATAAACAACTTTTGTTAAAAGTGTAAGAAAAAATATTCCATTTATAAAATCAAACATGAAAGTAGAGTGCAAGACCAAATCATAAAGATATCTGAAAGTAAAACTGTTAAAGGACGTAAAAAAATTAACTAAACCAAATCCATTTTTCATCACTATAACATGCAATATCGTTATAGTATAAATTACTCCTAAATTAATACGGCATATCATGACCCTATCAAAATTACCAATACTATTTTTATTTAGGGAAACTGTTTCTGCAATATACTTGGAAAAATAAACATGTGGAAATATCCAAGAAAATTCTGAGTAAAAGAAAAGGAAACAGTGGATAGTATTTCTCCAAGAGAGTAGATACATGTGTAACGCCACAGAAATAAAAAGTATTTGGTTTAGGGACAGAAAAAAATAGACTCATGAAATAGAATTGGGACTTTAGCAAGAGAATGAACTGCTCACAACATTTATTATGATAAAGGTAGCATTTAAAGGCAGCAAGTAAAAAAAAATGCATTAATCCATAAATAGCACTGAGGCAACTGGAAAGATCTTTAAGCAACAGCATTAAAAACAAACAAACAAAAAAAAACAATAGAAGAAAGAAAGAGAGACAAAGAGGGATGGAAGGAGGGAAGGAGGGAGGGAGGAAGGAAGGGAGGGAGGAAGAAAGGAAGAAAAGGAAACATCTGGATATGTCAAAGAATTAATACAAAAAATGCAACACAAAAACAAAGAAATAAAGCTTTAAAAGCACTTGAAAAAAAATCATATATGCCATTTCATAATATTAGGATGGGAAAGATTTACTAATAAGGCATAAAGCCAAAAGAGAGAAAGAAAAAGACTGATAAAAATAGAGTTTACATAAAATTTTAACACATTTATAGAAAAACCATCATAAATGGTTATATGTGTCATAAAAGCAAACATTGCACTGAGGTATCTATGGTAGGCAGAATTTTAATATGGCCCACAAGATTTCTAGCCTCTGAAAATCATAGGAGTGTAAATTCTTTTCTCTTAAATGTAGGAGGAATTTGTGACTTGCTTCTAACTGATAGAATATGGCAAAGGTGAATGGATTTTACAAATTTCATTAAGGTCCAGATGGTCAACTTTGAGTTAACCAAAAAGGGTTTTGAGTCTGTCCTGATCTAAGGGGTGAGCCATTTTTAAAAAAGATACAGACCTTCCTTGAAAGAACAGACAAAGCACCAGAATTTGTCCTCCCCATCTTGAAGATTCCAGCCCTCTTGTATAAGAGGGACTGTGAAAGGGCCATGAGGTGGGGGACAATGGGTGGCCTCCAGGACCTGAGATGGACTTTGAACATATTACTTTGGGAAATGAGACTGAGAGACTCTGGATTGTAATTATACATTCTTTTACCTTGAAATGTTTATTATTGCATCTATTACTTTCATAACTGATTTTAAGAAAGTATACTTGAGGAGGGAAGTAAGTAGATCAGTGCAAACCGACAAGTGTGGAGAGACTATCCATAAAAATAAGATATTAGACAAGGCACAGTGACACAGAAATTAGATATTTAAATGCTGGCAGAAAAGACACAGGAATAAAGAGAGTTTGAAAATAAAACAGAATGGCAAATGGTAGAATGAGAGTCCCAAGAATGAAGAAATAAAGTAGTGGTTATGAAAATAACTCAATGCTTCATCACTTGGCAACTAGTCTTTTGTTGTTGTTGTTAACATTTATTCATTTTTGAGAGAGAGAGCATGAGTGGGAGAGGGGCAGAGAGAGAGAGGGATACACAGAATCCGAAGCAGGCTTCAGGCTGTGAGCTGTCAGTACAGAGCCTGAGGTGGGACTTACACCCACGAACTGTGAGACCATGAACTGAGCCAAGTCGGACCTGAGCTGAGGTCAGATGCTTAACCGACGGAGCCTTTAGGAGTCCCCCCACCTTTTTTTTTTTTTTTTTTTTTTAAGAGAGAGAGAAAGGGAAAGAGTGTGGGAGCGGGCAGTGAGAGAGAGAGAAAAAAAAATCTGAAGCAGGCCTCTTGCAGGGTACAGAGACTGACTCAGGGCTTGATCTTACGACCTTGAGATCATGACCTGAGCCAAAATCAAGATTAGGCTGCTTAACTGACTGAGGCACTCAGGTGTCCCATTTGGCAATCAGCTTACTACTCAGGGAAGATTCACACACCTGGACGGATTGGACTTTGGGCACATCTTAAAACTATTTTCCAACATTTTTCTATGTGTCTTCCCCCTCCCCCCCCCGCCCTAGCAACTTTGTCACTTAAGTCTTCCCCAGAATCATAGCACTGAATCAGAAATTAGCCTAGAAAGTATGTAGTCCAGTGATTCTCCATGCTGTGTTAAAGGAAGCAAAGAGAGCCCCGACTTAGACACAGTGATTCTCAAGTGAGAATGAAGGTCAGAGGGCAGAGTAATGGAACACAGTTATGGGGAAGTGCTCAGCAAGAGAAGATATTTCAAAGAACTGCCACATTTATAATCTAATTTTATCCTTAACATCCACAAGACAGATAAGCTAGGGCTCACTATTTTTGTATTTCAAAGGAGTACCTGAAAAAAGGTTAAGTGACCATGTTACATGACAATATGTGTGCATATTTTGGTGGTTTCTATCTATAACACCATGTGAAAACTGAAAGTTTTAATGGGTTGTCTAAGGATCAGAACACTTTTTGACTGTTTGGAGAGTTTAAAGTGTTTTATATTCTCTAAAATTTCGTCTCTTTTACTACTAAGTGCAATTTTGTTTTCTGATCTAACGATTTCTTGACAGTAGTTATTTCTGTAAGGAGAGGATTATAGACGACTTTTCCTCATTTCTTTTTTCATTTTTCTGCAATAAGCATGCATGGGATTTATAATCCCCAATCTATAACTGTTATAAGTTTTCAAAATTTATTTTAGTTCATTTTGAAACTTCCTGGCCAGATAGCCCTTAAAAATATATCATGTAACATGAAATAACTTTTTAAAAGAACAAAACATTTCTATTAAAGACCAGAGGAAACATTTAAAACAAGATAGGAATAGCTTAGAATACTGGTTACAAACACGGCTCTGAAATCAAACTATTTGGGTTCATATCCAAACTCTGTATGACATAATAAGACATTTGCTGGTAATGACAATTAGGCGAAATGGTTAAGGCGTGCAAACTTTAGCATGAATACAACTTGCGTTGGAAAAGTGGCCTCATTATCATTGCATTTATGACCATCTACAGACTACTGAACCTCTCTAACCCTCAGCATTTTCATGTGTAAAAGAAATATAAAACTTTGTTTACAAAGTCTGTCGGTGGCATCTGGGTGGCTTAGTTGGTTGAGCATCTGACTCTTGATTTTGGCTCAGGTCATGATCTCATGGTTCATGAATTCGAGCCCCACATTGGACTCTGTGCTGACAGATCAGAGCCTACTTGGGAATGTCTCTCTCTTTCCCTCTCTGCCTCTCTCTCTCTCTCTCTCAAAAATAAAATAAATAAACTTAAAAAATACCCACAAAGTTTGTCAAACTAATAATGATTGCTATTCATTATTAATTAGATTATTGAGAATTATAAATTATTAATTATTACTGCTATCTTTGAGAATTACAAGGCTTAATTATCCTATGTGACATATTGATCTTCATAAGGAATTATTTTGTGCATTATTACCCTGACTAGGTAATTTTATAAACCAACATTAACAAAATAATTCAGAGATGTCTGACATACAAACATAATTCTACCAAGATCAATTAGTAAAAATATTAGAGGGCAGTTCTCTTGGTAAGCAACCATAAAAAGATGGTGAATGCCTTGCATATTCACTTAGCTTTGATGAAAAGAATCTTTTGCCCAAATAATATTTCAGGGAAAATGTGCAATTCATTGGTCAGTCTCAGAACCCCCCCCTACATACTAAGAAGGACAAATATCAACTTCTCTAACCGACTGTCTTTTTCTTTCAACAAATATTGACTGTATCCTTACTATAGGTCAATCACTGTTCTCAGGTCTAGAAACACATCAATAATGAACAAGATAGACAAATTTACTTTTCTGGTCAAGCTTAGAATACAAAGAGAAAAATAAGAAATAAATATATAAGTAAAGTCATTTTGGGTAGGTTAAGCACCATGAAGAAAACAAAACAGTGATTTGATAGAGTGACTCAGGAACAGGGAAAAAAGGCAAAATATTACACAGGATAGTCGAGGAAGACCTCTCTCATGTTATTGGATTGGAAATGAGATTTGCATGACAAAAAGGAAAGATGCATGAAAAGACCAGAGGAATGGAAATTGCAAGCAGAAAGAGATACCATGACCATCATTTATGAGATTGAGAATGGAGTAAGGTGAGATTGTAGCGGTAAACAATGGCCAGATCCTTTATTGTCTTGTATATCTGGTTAAACCTGAAGGTTAACTCTCCTTAGTTTCGGAACAGCTATGCGAACAGTTTGTTACTTCCTGTTAATGGGGTTAGCAGTATCTGGGGAACCCCATGTTGGCTGTGATCCAGGAGTGCTGTAGGGATGAAACTTCCTCAAATCAACTGTGATCACATGCACCCACTTGAATCGAAGACTTTGTTTCTTGACTGCTGCGACAACTGGTTTAAAGGTGTCAGGTATTTTGCTTTGCTTACACTTTGTTCTAAGCAAAGCCCATTATCTCAAAATCCAATAACTAAGTATTAATCATCTTAAACTAATTTTGTGGATGAATAATTTCTTTTAAGAGGCTAAAAGGAAGAAAGTTTATTTTGTTCCCTTTAAGTACCACATGATTATGCAATAAAAATGATATTAAAAATAATGTATTACACTATTCTCTCCCATATTAGGGATTAAAATATTTCTTTAACAAGTCCTAAATCTTCTGTTTAACTCTTTAAGGAACAATTGATTTTTCTGGAATGCCCTAGGAATAACTGGAGGAATATAGAAATAAGACATCATTCCTTCATTCTCTCTTTCCTGATTCACTCATATGTGAGTTTCAAAGTAAGCACTGAGTATCACAGCACTAAGGCAAGGGACCATTCATTTAAATGTTGAGGAAAAACAAGGAAATAGCAGACTGATTTTTTTTCCCTCCCCACATTTCTCCCAATCTCCCAATCTCCCAAGGCAAAAGCCTCTCGAGAAAAGAGCATTTCCCCCATGATGGCTTTAACTGGCACCAGTTTCTGTGGGTGTGACTCATTTGGACCATGTTTTGATGGTTGCTAATCTCCCCGTTCATTGGCTTGCTATACATGGATAAGTTTTCTTTCTCTGGTGAGAGTAGGAGAGCATGAGTTAATCCTCTTCTAATTCTTTGCCCTTGACCATTTACACCGTAATGGGAGTTCAAGAGTGTGAGAGTGACTGGCAACTCTATTAAGCATGCGTATTGTGAGGCATCCTTTTTCCATGCGTATTGTGAGGCTACATTTCCTGTCTAACACTGCAGACAGATTTAGTGATTTATCTATTGCTAGTCAACATAAGATATGCAAAAGAGGACTCTATCATTTTCTGAACCCTAAGTATGCCCAGGTGCAAATGATCACATTATTGCCTCACCCGTCGGATTGATGAAGACAAACACTGCAAACCTAAAAGCAAGGCAGAGAAGATGGCGGAGCCACAGGTGAAGAAACCTCAATCCCCAATCGTTTGGTGGAAAGCCACATTCATCAGGAATGCCCATTTGGCACTTTATGTAAGAAATCCAATTTTCATGTGTGTAAGCCATTTTTTGATGCATTTATTTTAACAATTATTGTCTTGAGGATAAAATAAGTGTTTTATTTTAATTCAGAAAAAGAATATTTGGAAAAGCTGGTTATTTCCTGAAATACCAAACAAAGTGATGTTAACAAAGTCATAAAGTGTTTCTAAGAGGATCTGAAACATCTGAGTGTTCAGACACACAACCCTTCAAGGAAAGTCTTCCTTTAGGAAAAATAAATCTTTCGCACTAGCTACACAGCCCTCTTATAATTATCAGACCATTGACTGCCAGAGAGATTTAACAAGGACAGATAAAATTGGATTATCGGAAAATAAAAAGGAGAACAAATTATTAATAACATTTGTTGGAGTAAGAAATATGTTCACATAACTAAAAAAATTATGTTTTACTTTTAACCTACTTCTACACTCTTGGGACACTCATGTCACATGTTGGGATAATAAGAGAAGATTGTCATGTTCATTTCTGCTTATATTCAATAAAAGATCTGCATGCAGTATTACAGTTAGGTTTTGCAAGGGGTGTTTATGGTTCGGTTGGGGGCATTACATGCTCCTCTTATTTGGTCTTTAGATTGACATTTAGTCCCAATATAGCCCATATACAGTCCTATCTAAAAGGTGGCAACTTACATAAAAGCTATGAAATGGTATGAGAAGTCAATAAAGAGAATAAGGGTTACAAGGGAGGCTAAAACAATAGGCTCTAGATTAGTGTTGGAATTGGTCATTGAGAGGATGTGACTACTGATTGGCTGGTGAGCTAGACCTGGGTAATCAGAGGCTCCTTACCCTCTCCCCTGGCCTTGGAATGTACCTCCGATACTAGCAGCTGTTTCAAAGATGTGGCCTTGAAAGAGTAAGGTGTTGTTGAGACCATCTGGACTGAACATGTGACTGAACCCAGGTAAGACCTCTATGTAAACTTTTAAGATGCTAGTGGATGGGGCTAGAGATCTGCTCTACTGGTGACTGCCAAAGACAAGCCTCTTATGTAGGCTCCCTTGCTTATTAAACCCACCACTTACCAATCGGCAATGTCCCACCTCCTGTGGTCTCTCTTCACCTGTGTGTGCAAGGACCAGTTTCAGTTTTCACCCAGAAAACTCCTGAGGTTGCAAATGCACACAATTAGGCTTTCTGATAACATACAGAAGTGATATGGTTACTCTTTTCTAACTTGCATGTCACAATTTAAAAGAACAGTAAAGTAAGTTGAAAAGTAATTTCACTACATCAACATTATTTACACCACACAGAGCATAATCAGTTCACACAAGATTGTATTATTTGGTGGTAGGGAGAGATTGATGACGGACCCAAAAGGTTGTACAGCATAGTAATCAACAAAGTTTTGAAGTTTGAATGGTCTAGATTTATTCTGTCCTTTGCCAACTGTGAGTCCTTGGCCATTTTATTTCACATCTTTGAACTTTGCTAGCCTCATATGTAATATGACTAGAAATAATACATACAATACACGTGAGATTTAAATAATATGATATGTTCATGATATTTAACACAGTGTTTGGCACATGACCAGCTTCCAATAAATGTTAAACATCTTTTCTAATAACCTTCATTATTCTTTCCCCCCCTAATTATGAAGTAACACGCAAAACTTCATACAAAATAGGGAATACATAGAAACACAATAAAATGATAGGAACAAATCCTTGTTGAACATTTTCAAGTTGCTAGACTCCTTTTAAAGAGTTTTCTACGTTTAACTCTTGTAACCTTTAAAAGCAATCCAGTGTTCTATCAAAGAGAAAACTTAGGCTCAGAAAAGATGAAGTAAACTAATCAAGATCACAGGACCAGAGTTAAGATAAATTAAAATGATTTCCAAGTGTGAACTTTTAAGTGTCATACTACACAAGGCTCCTCCACGATTCCACTACCCAGAAATCTCACTGCCCACCCATAAACCCCCTGACCAGAAATAAGCATTGTTATATTCAGGATATGTCTTACCAGTACTTGTTTTGGTCAGATTGTTTATTATGATTTTTAACATATTCTTTATATTAGTTTCTTGGGGTTGCCAGAACAAAGTATCACCAACAAGATGGCTTAAAGCAACATAAATTTATTCTCTCAAGGCTCTGGAGTATAGAAGTCTGAAATTAAGATGTTGGTGGTGCCACACTCCCTCTGAAAGCTGTAGGGGAGGATCATTTCTTGCCTCTTTCTAGGTACGGGTAGACCCAGGCATTTGCTACCTGTGGCTGCATAACTTCAAGCTGCCTTGGTCTTTACATGGCTGACTTACCTCTGTGCCTGCTTCTTCATATGGTATTCTCCTTGCATGTTTCTCTCTCCTCTTCTTATAAAGAAAATAGTTCATTGGGCTAAGGGCCCATCCTAGTCCGATGTGACCTCAATTTAACTAATTACATCTGCAAGGACTCTTTTTCCAAATAAGGTCACTTGCTGAGGAACTGAGGATTGGGACTTCAGCCTATCTTTTTGAAGGACACAATTCAACTCTTAACAGCCTTATAATAACGTATGAAAGTAGATTTTTTCTTAATTTCCATATTTTAAAGTACTACAATCAAGTACCTGTCAGGATAGTGAATAAGATGATTATAATTTTTAGGTGATTTGTTAGGCTAAAAATATACTGGAAAACTATAAACTATTAGTGTATAAATACTTTTATTTCATATTGACTTGGATTATCTGGATATATAGTTTTGTTTTTTTTTTTTTTTTCACTTGCATTCTCCAAGCCTATAGTTTCTCTAACAGAATGGACTAGAAACAAAACCAAAATTGTGCTCATTTCTATCTGATGATATGAAATTAGGAATTAATCATATTAGGAATAAAAGCTCCTGACAACTTTCTTGAGGTAATCCAAGGATGTTGAAAAAAGTGAAAGTAATTTTAAACTTTCTCTATCTGTATAATTATAAAGTTCTACCATCTGGGTAATCGTGTTGTTCATTCAGCACCAATTAGTGAGTATGCTTTTTCAGATCGGGCACTCTTTCTGCTCTATATTTCCTTTGTATCTTCACTCAATCCCTTCCATCTAATCACTGTAGAACACGAATATCACAGCAATTATGGAACCTTGATTTATATCATGATATGCATCTACAGACAAATTGAAGGATCAAAAGTGTTAATTCACTGTCAATTATTTATTGACAGCTATCAAGCATAGAGTATATTGCTAGATACAGTAGGTGATTCCAAAATGAGGAAACTTTCCATTCCTTAAGGACCTCAGAAACAAACTGAGGCAAATTTCCGGCCTGTTACTATGTAGTTTCAGAACTCCACATCTCTGTTTATTTTTACCCCATTTTATGCCACAAATAATTGATGTGACTGTTAAGATACATATTATGTAATAACATCAAAATTTTTTATTTGAGTATAGTTGGCACACAATGTTACATTAGTCCTCAGGTGTACAGCATAGTGATTTGACAAGTTTATACATTATGCTATGTTCACGGCAAGTGTAACTACCATCTGGCCCCATTACCACAGTATCACAATATTATTGACTGTTTCCTTATGCTGTGCCTTTTATATCTGTGATTTATTTATCCTATACTGGTGTGTAATAACATTTTAAAAAAATAGTCTTTGGCATGGTGCTTGGCTGGCTTAGTAGGCTCCGCATCCAACTCTTGATTTCAGTTCAGGTTATGGTCTCCCGGTTCATGAGACTGAGCCCTGCGTTGGGCACTGTGGTAACAGCGTGGACCCTGCTTGGGATTCTCTCTCTGTTCCTCCCCCACTCTCTCTCTCTCTCTCTCTATCCCTCTCTCTCTCTCAAAATAAATAAATAAACTTAAAAAATAGTCTTTGGAAAAATAATCTAAAGTGATAGATAAACTGACTACATCTTAAAATATTGTTAATATTCACACATGAAATATTTCAGAGATATCTATTGTTACAAATTCTAAATGTCTCTTCAACTAAAAGTGAAGCCATGTACACTTTCTCATTTCTGGAACAACTAATAAAAGTGATCAAGTTTATAAAATGAACTAGTGCTTAATGTTATAATATGTATAAAAAACAAAATAGCCTACCAGTGATTTTAGCTTGGGTGAGAATGACTTATTTGTAAGCATGTTTCTCAAAACACATCAAAATAATTAGTTTTGCCTATTTTTAAAATAAGATCAATATATTCAGGATGTTGAATTTATATGTAATGAATACATATGTGTGTATATTTCTTTAATATAAACTTTTTATGAAGTAGAATACACATACAGAAACGCATAAATCACAAGTGTGCAAATCAATAAATTTTCACAAATTAAACATGCATATGTAACCAGTAGCCAAGTCAAAAAGAATGTGATCTGAATCCAAGAAGACTCCCTCCTACCACCTTCCAATTTACAACTTCACGAGTATTAAGTACTTTTAACGTAACAGATTAGTTTAATCAGTTTTTTAACTAATTAAATCACACATATTCATCCATAATATTGGATATAATTTTTTTATTCTCAGTCCATACACTACTGTACATTATTATTCCCAATCTGTAAATGACTATATATGTATTTTATATGTGTACTATATATATATACAAAATATATATACATGTATATACATATATATATACATGTATATATATACAAAAAATATATTATAATACTATATAATTATTTTATCCAATCTACTCTTGATGCATATTTGAGTAGTGAGCATGTTGGACCACTGGCTAATTATTCCCAATAGTTCTGAGTTTTTTAAATATTTTTTAAATGTTTAAAACATATTTCTGAGTACTTTAAAAGACACTATGAAAAACCTCATGTACAGTTGAAAAACTATGCGGTGCAAACAATCTATTGCAAATAGTGGAATGAGTCTTGGCATATCAATATTCTGACATGTGGGACTCAGTGTTCTATTGTACAATCTTCTATTTCAAACTTTCAACAAATGTAAAACTTCTTCAACATATTCAACTTAGAAATTGCTTGACCATTAAAGGGCTTATTCTGACATCTTATTCAGAGATGCTATATTATTCATGATATGTGCAGAATTAGTTTCCTTTGCCCTGAGGGATTGTAAAGAATCCAAGATCATGCATCATGATGAAAGAGAAATTGAACAGTTAAATCCTTAAATACATGTGACAAGGAATAAGGCAACCCCTCCATGTTATCCAGGCTATTCTTTGGCCGCCTGCCAATGATGTTCAATCAGATGGGGACTTCCGACCAGATGCACTGCCTCTGAATTAGAAGGTCCATATTATTGCTCTCGATAAAAGCACAAATGTACGTTGAAATGGCCCAAGTGTTCCAGCCTGCTGAGATTACTTTTCCTTTATAATTCAAATAAAATGAATATCTCTTCATCCACTCAGTTGGACATCTAAGACCCTTCTTGTATCTTCAGATGCCTGGCTGCCTGGTGCAGGCTGAGTCAGAGAAACTATTTTTCTTCTCATCACCTCTGGCCCCATGTGTCTCTTCTTTTAGGCCAAACTGAGCCCATGAAAGTATTTTGCTTAAACAAAAGTACATTTAACTTAAAAGGAAATAACACTCTCCACTAGTGGTGCAAGCTGATCCCATCAGTGGTAGTTTTAAATTATCATTTTTATTTTTTGCTTCCTTTATTGCATTACTTCATTGTCATTCTTTATGTTTAAAAACTACATAACATGGTTTAAGTTCTATCATAAATATATTCATTGTTTTTTAAAGTTACTTTAAGACCTACCTCCCAATTCCAGGATCGATGGACTCCTGTGAGTGTTTAGTTCTTGGTAGACTCCAAGAATCAAGAAACTCCTGGAACGTTTTTCAAAATATTGCAGCAAATGTATTATTAAAGATACTCATAATCCCGAAATAACCTATGGGGACTGAATCACAATTTTACCATTTATTTGTTGGATGACATTTGACTGATTATGCTCTCTTCCTTACTTATGAAATGGAAAGAATAATGGGATATATTCCATAGGGTTGTTGTGAGTTAATTTATGAAAGGCAGTGCCTGGCACATAATTAGAACCATATATGCACTGATTATTATTATTATTATAATTATTATCAAATGCTTCTAAAATATAATATATAACTATTATCTGTGAAATTCCAAACTAAAAGAAAATCGAAGTAATGTGTTCTTGGAAACGGGAAGGTTTTTGACTTCTACCTCCACTCTTTAACACCTATGGAGCTTCAAGTTATTACCTAAGCCACCTGGGCTTCAATTTCCTTATCTGTAAAATGGGCGCAGTTAATCCTACCTTGAAGTATTGTTCCAGGGATTCAGTGATACGATCAGTGGCATGCTCCAGGAGGTATATACAAAACTTTCAATAAATATGAACCTCCTTTACTTATTCCATTTTTTTTGATACTTGAGCGGGACGTTTTTTTTAATAGCCTACAGTCGCTTGACAAGGGTAAAATAACCATTGTTCAAGGTGTTAGATTAGAGGTAGAGAGACAAAATGACTCATCACACCAAAACATGTCACATTTTATTCTACACTCCTGCCCAACAAACCAACAGAAAAACATACAGTGTGGGATCTTAACACGAATGAAGTCTACTGCACAAATAAAACATGACACGTTCTGTACCTGACAGTTTCTCCATCACAGCAAGAATTATCGTTACACTCAACCGAAGAGAAGGATGTAACTCAGGTGGGTAAGATTTATAAACATTATGAGACTGGATTAAAATAAAATTCAGGGGCGCCTGGGTGGCGCAGTCGGTTGGGCGTCCGACTTCAGCCAGGTCACGATCTCGCGGTCCGGGAGTTCGAGCCCCGCGTCAGGCTCTGGGCTGATGGCTCGGAGCCTGGAGCCTGTTTCCGATTCTGTGTCTCCCTCTCTCTGCCCCTCCCCCGTTCATGCTCTGTCTCTCTCTGTCCCAAAAATAAATAAACGTTGAAAAAAAAAATTTAAAATAAAATTCAAACAATACCTTGTAATCACAAGGATTAAATTGTTTCCATTTCAGAAAAACACGATCGAAAATATCATTTCATCTTCCATTATTTTCTTTGCTGATAGTTGTAGCCATTGTAAAACATGTAATTTGGACAGAGCCAAAAAAATGATCAAAATTCCAAGAAGCATGGTACTTACTTGTTCTACAATAAGGCTGTTGACTTTTAAAAATACATTGTTGGAGGGGTGCCTAGGTGGCTCAATCGGTTGGGCGTCCAACTTCATCTCAGGTCATGATCTCATGGTCTGTGAGTTCGAGCCCCACATCAGGCTTTGTGCTGACAGCTCAGAACCTGGAGTCTCCTTCTGATTCTGTGTCTCCCTCTCTTTCTGTCCCTCCCCTGCTTATGTTCCGTCTGTCTCTCTCTCTGTCTCAGAAATAAATAAACATTTGAAATTTTTTTATAATACATTGCTGGAAATTTCATATACAAAATTATTTGTTGATTACTTATTGTAAGGGAAAAGACAGTTAATGATATTAAATTATATCAAAAAACCTCTTCTAAATATCCACTTTTTTCAAACAGAAACAGAACACAATTTTTCTTTTTTATTTTCTAAAACTGTAGCTAGTGTATTGCTGAAAGAGGAGGAAAAAAAGAGCAAGAATAGCTTTTGGAGTCTCAGGTTTCTAAAGTTTTTGACTAATGAGGAATCTTTACGTCTATACCACAATATATCATTTCCTTGATGTGTTTAGTACCAAACATAATTGTTCTTTAGGTATCTTGTGATTGAAACACCATGGATATCAAAATACAGGAATTTGAGTGTCTAATGTAACAGGGATCCAATCTGATCTGTGATTTCAGACAAATGGGACTCTTGTTCCTAAACTTGTTCTAGATCTGGATTCTTTGGGGTTGAACCCAAAGAACAGAAAATTCCGTTTTCTGTCTGTCTTCCTGAGACTACCAAGTTAGCATATTTGTATGGTATAACTCTAGACCAAGTCCATCTACCTAAGGGGGAAGGTCAACTCAAGAATGTTGGTGAAGTGGAATAACTTTAATATCTTAAAATTTTTCTATTGAAAAGTACATTTGTAAAAGACATAGTGACCCTCTCAGCCTTTTTTTTTTTTTTCCGGTATTATCTGGAGGCTTTTATATTTATGTTTCTTTTGTAAATGACAATGTTCCTCCATCATGTTAGGCCTTAAAAATTCAGGGGCGCCTGGGTGGCGCAGTCGGTTAAGCGTCCGACTTCAGCCAGGTCACGATCTCGCGGTCCGTGAGTTCGAGCCCCGCATCAGGCTCTGGGCTGATGGCTCGGAGCCTGGAGCCTGTTTCCGATTCTGTGTCTCCCTCTCTCTCTGCCCCTCCCCCGTTCATGCTCTGTCTCTCTCTGTCCCAAAAATAAAAAAAAATAAAAAAAAAAATAAAAAAAAATAAAAAAAAAATTCAGTTCTCTGTTTCAGACACATTTTTTCCTGATGTCATCCACAGCCATTGCTTCAGGGAATACTAACTTTGCTATTATTTCCAAATCTCTAGCTCTGGTTCAGTTTGCTGTAAGTTCCTTCAGATCCTCAAGGACTGCAAACTCAAAAAAACCAAACTCATTATCTTCCTTTCCCAACTTACTCCCCACTCCAACTAAATGTGTGTCCTCCAATGCTCTCTTCATTTTAGTAAGTGGTGCCATTCTTATTATTCATCCAGTTTTGAAAGCCAGAAACACAATTAATCTTAGATCTTGTTTCTCCCTTTACAACCTATATCTAATCAGTTACTTAGATCTCTTCAACCTCCTAATTGGATCTTAAATATATATATATATATATATATATATATATATATATATATATGCCCACATTTCCTGAATCTACTTGAAGAAACACCATCCTCTATTAAGATCACTACAAAAATCTTTTAAGTGATATCCCCGCATTCAGTCTTCCTCCATCTCCTTTTTCCATTGTCTTCACTGTAGCCAGAGTGCTTCTAGAATGAAAATATTGACCTATTGCAACACCTAGGTGGCTCAGTCGGTTAAGCATCTGACTTTGGCTGAGATCATGATCTCATGACTCATGAGTTCGAGCCCCACATTGGCCTCTGTGCTGACAGCTTAAAGCCTGCTTCAGATTCTGTGTCCCCCTCTCTCTCTTCCCTTCCCTGCTCACACTCTCTCTCCTTCAAAAATAAACATTAAAAAATTTGAAAAAAATATTGGCCTCTTATTACCATACATAAACCTTCAATATCTCCTCAAAGTACATAGAATTAAATCCAAACTTCTCCTTAGCTTATAAGACTCTTTATGACTTGCTTTTCCTTATTTGTTGAACATAAAATCCCATTACTTTATCAATTTATAATTCCAGCTACATGGTTCTCTCTTTTTTTCTTTAAATTCACATGCTTTACATACCATCATTCTGAAGCATCCTCTTGTTACTTTCCTACTCATCATTCAACTCTTACTTTAGCAATCCCTGCCTCTAGAAGCCCCTCCCTGAACACTGTTCACCACTGTTGACCCCAAAATCAGTGTATGAGGGCAGAGCGAGAAAGTCTTAACACACTATGTTCATTACAAGACTTCTGTGGTGAAAAAGTGATAAAACGGCCGCCTAAATTTACTGTTAATTTAATATGACTGAAGAGAAGAAAAATCTTTCTGCAACTTAAATTATGCTTTATCATTAAGGATGATTTTAACAGGTAATAGTCACCATTTGTTTTCACTACACCAGATAACAGTACTGTTGTATGATTATTTAAAATGAATCTAATATCAACAAGGCCAAATTGAGGAGGAAAAATGAAAAACACGCATAAACATTTTAGCAGAGAGGTTATGCTCTGTTATTGCCAAATTGCTTAGGTTTAGATCCCCACTTTAACATTTACTAGCTCTACAAATGTGGGATGTAACTTAATTAGTTTGAATTTCAGTGTCTTTGCTTGAAAACAAGTGATAAAAATTTCATCTCATAGAGTTGTTATAATAATTAAATAAGAGGCGCCTGGGTGGCTCAGTCAATAGAGCATCTGACTTCAGCTCAGGTCATGATCTCACAGCTTATGAGTTTGAGCCCCGAGTTGGGCTGTGTGCTGACAGCTCAGAGCCTGGAGCCTGCTTCAGATTCTGTCTCCCTCTCTCTCTGCCCCTTCTCTGCTGTGTGCTCTCTCTCTCTCTCTCTCTCTCTCAAAAATGAACATTAAAAAAATGTTTAAATAATTAAATAAGTTAAAACACACAAAATAGTTCTTATAACAGTGCCTGGTACATAGTGTTGATCGAATAAATGTTAATAGTAGTAATAGTGTTGTCAGTAGTTTTTAAGAGGAGTAAATACCTGTAAATAAGTGCATTTTAGAACATTCAATGTTTTTATAAATGAAGAAAATTCATTATCTCTGGACAAATGTTTTCTTGAGCCAAAAATGAACAATCGTATAAGCCATCCCTTTCAGAAAAGGCCCTTCAATATTACAAATGAGGCTAATTCTCATTGTTAAGTGGTCTCTATTTCTCATTTTTAAGTAGTTTTTATTTCTTGCTACAAGAAATAAAGTATTTGAGAATTTCACTCAACTTGTATTTTGAATTGAATCATTCATTGTCTCCAAAATCTTTTTTTTATTGTACAAAATTATGGTATTAGATTTGAAAGACACTTTTTTTCACCATAACAATAATATCAGTACATCTGAGAAACATTAGCTTTAAGTGGAATGGTTACAAAATCAAAAGGCCATTCTTATTTAATATAAAAGTGATTTTTAACATGCCAGCTAAAGCTTCAATAATATTTCATAAAATCTGTTCAGTTATGTGATACAAATCCCAAAAGCTTAATTGCACATTCTAACTGTTCATCTATTTATTAAGTATTTATTATGAGCTGTAATTATGATGTTTTCTTTTTATTTTTTTTTTCAACGTTTATTTATTTTTGGGACAGAGAGAGACAGAGCATGAACGGGGGAGGGGCAGAGAGAGAGGGAGACACAGAATCGGAAACAGGCTCCAGGCTCTGAGCCATCAGCCCAGAGCCCGACGCGGGGCTTGAACTCACGGACCGCGAGATCGTGACCTGGCTGAAGTCGGACGCTTAACCGACTGCGCCACCCAGGCGCCCCAATGTTTTCTTACCATACTGTGAAGGATCTGACCCCTGACTATGACTTCATCTTCTGCCATCTTTCCCTGTTTTAACCATAATGTTTTCTTCCCTTTTCTTTAATAACCTCAACCCCTCCCCAGTTTGTACCTGGTGACTGTTCTGTGAGCAGTGCCCTTACTGCTGCAAAATTTCTTCTCATCCTTCCTGCTTTCTTTTCAACATCACCCTATAGAATATGATTTTCACCAAATTTTAGGAAACAGTTCCCTCCTCCTATTATTCCCATATTTTCCTATTCTCTACCTTTTGTTTTCTTCATGCTATTTCAATTGCAATTTTAACACTTTCTGTTCGAGTTTTTCTTTCTGTATGGAAGTTAAACTCCACAAAGGAAAGTATGAGTCAGCCTTTGAGTCATTCACTGCTTTATCTCCAGCATCTGGAATGTTACCTAATACCTAGCATGTGCTCAATAAAAACCTGTCAGTGAACAAATTCACACATAAGCTAATGTGATTTCTTCTGAATACAAGAAAAGGAGGCACGGTTGGTGATAGCCAAAAATAGATGGTCTTTTCCATGCTGTTAAAGACATCACAGATGTTTTTCATTATGAAAGAACACCTGAACTGATTAAATGGTAAGATAGAGAAGGAAGGATTAAATGGTAAGATAGCAAAAAATATATATTCGTAAATATTATTTACTTCTTCAATAAGACAATTGTTTCTAAACTTAAAAGCAGAAAGAAGACATAAAATTAAGATCAGTAGGTTAAACTACATACAACTTAAAACTTAGTAGATACAGAGGAATGTAAAACAAAAATTTGAAACAAATAAAAAGAAAAAATATTTACAACACAAGTGCAAGGTGAAAGGTCAATTTTTAAGTCATAAATGTGTCATTCAGATTAGCAAGAACAATATAATTACATCAGAAATGAATAAGTAAACAGCCAGAAATATATTTAATATATTAAATAGCCAGCAATAATTGGGTTTTTGCCATGCTCTGTATTTGAGACACTGTGCATTATACTTTACACACATTGTCTCATTTAATTCTTCCAATAATCCTGTGAAGATAGATATTACTATTAACTCTATTTTGTCAAAGAGGAATCTGAGGAACAGAGATAATTTGTTCAACATTAGACACTTCAGAAATAGGATATAGATTCAAACCAAGAACTATCTGGGGGAACAAAAAAAAAAGGTTTAAGTTGCTAACAACTCTGGTAGATGACAATTCTAAAATAGGGAAGCATACGAAGGAAGAAAATACAATTTCACAATTAAAGAATGGTCCTCTTGTTCCTTATTCCTTTATCACACTTCCTTGAAAATTCACAGCCTAGTTAAACGCCACCTACTCTACTTCTGACTCTGTGCAGCTCAACACATAATTCCTAACAGTGTACAACATGGTAAAATCTCCCCCATCATTAAAAAACTTGCCTTTTCTTTTCCTACTAGTTCCTGTCCCATTTATCGACACTTCTTTTGAATGAAATTCTGCAAAGTGTTTATACGCCTTCTATCCAATTTCTTCCTTAATGTTTCTCTCTTAAATTCATTCATCTGGCTTTGACTTTTCTGCTTTTCAAAATATATATATATATATATATATATATCAAAAACTACTCTTGTCCAGATTGTCAATGACCTTCACTTGGCTAAAATCAGGGGTAAACTTCAAGTTGTCACCATGTTATAGCAAACTGTAGCATTTAACAGAGACAACTGCTTATTTTTCCCCATACATTCGTTTTCTTTTTTTTTTTTTTTTAGTTTATTTATTTTTGAGAGAGAGAAACAGAGAGACAGAGAGAGAGAGCAAGTGGGGAAGGGACAGAGAGAGAGAATTCTAAGCAGGCTCTGCACCACCAGCGCAGAGCTCGATGCAGGGCTTGAACTCACAAACCCCAAGATCATGACCTCAGCCAAAGCCAGTTGCTTAACATACTGAACCACCCAGGTGCCCCTCTATACATTTTCTATATGCACTTGGTTTTCAGGATATACCACACTCTTGATTTTTCTATTTCCCCCAACATTATTTCTTCTAATTATTTTTGTTTGTTGTTGTATGTTCTCCTCATCAATTGCTTAATAAGTTAATACCCCAGGATTCAGTTTGGAACGTTTATCTTTTCTATCCAGATTCTGTCCTTGGATATCCACCCAGTCTCATCATCTATACACTGACTTACTCAGTTTAATACTCAGCTTAATACTTCCATCCTAGACCTCTGCCCTGGACATTAGATCATATATAACTTCATAACTTCATACTTGATATCTCTACCTAGACATCTGATATCTTTTCAAACTCAAGGTATCTACAACTAAAAACAAACAAAACAACAAAACCCCTCCTCTTTTATCCTCCTTAATTCCCATGTCAGATAAGAGAAATTCTTTCATTAGCTCAGATTTTAAAAAATCATACTTAAGTCATTCTTTTAAAAAATTATTCTTTTATTTACCTTATGATCGTAAGAACACTTACCAATAGACCTAGTCCCAACAAATTTTTTTCAGTGTATATGTTATTGTTGACTATAGGTACAATGTTGTGCAGCAGATGTCTAGAGCTTAGACATTTCCTTCTCTCATCCCCTGGAAACCATCATTCCACTCCGTGATTCTGTGAATTCAACTATTCTTAATACCTCATCTAACTGGAATTATGCAGTATTTAGTTATTTCACTAGTTTATTTCACTTAGCATAAAATCCTCAAGGTTCATTCATGTTGTCACATATTGCAGAATTTCCTTCCTTTTAAGGACTAGATAATATTACATTGTATATATCTACCACTTTTTCTTTATCCATTCAGCTGTCAATGGATATTTAGGTTGTTTCCACATCTTAGATATTGTGAATAGTGCTGCAAAAATTGTGGAAATGTTCATGTCTCTTCAAGATCTTGATTTCAAATTCTTTGGATAAATACATAGAAAGAAGTAATATTGCAGGATCATATGGTACTTGACTCCATTTCTCCCAAACACCACATCCAACTTATCAGGTAGTCCAGTTGGCTGCACCTCTGAAATACATCCTAAAATTTCGACCTGTGAATTTATAGTTTCCATCAAATTTGGAAAGTTTAAAGCCATACACCTTCAAAATTTTGTCTCACCCCTCTGTTTGAAGTTATCTACAGCTCATTTCTGCTCTTTCAGTTAATTTTTATTCCTCTCTTTATTTTGGATAGTTTCAATTCCAATGTCTTCAATTTCACTAAACTTTTCTTTTGTCATGCCTAATTACCCATTTTTACCCATTAATATCATTAATCCCACCCAGTGTATTTTTCATCTCAGTTCTTGTAGTTTTTATTGCTAGATGCTTGATTTGTATCTTATTTATATCTTTTGTGTTTCTATGTAACTATTTGACCAAATGTAATACAGTTACAATATCCTTTTCTGCTGATTCCAAAATACAGGTCAGTTTTTATTGATTGATTATTCTCTCCATGGTGGGCTGTGTTTTACTACCTTGAGTAATTGTTGATTGAATATCAGACATTATGAGTTTTACCTTCTTGGGTGCTGGATATTTTTGCACTCTTATAAATCTTCTTAACCTTTGTTCTGGGATGTAGTAAATTTAGTTCTAAATGATTTGATCCTTTCAAGTCTTACTTCTGATTTGGTAGGTAGGTCCTGAGCAGGGCTCAGTCTATGGCTAATTATCCCCGAGTATTGAGGCCAGATCACCCTGAGTTCTCTATTCAATGCCTTGTGAATTGTGAATTTCTCTAATCCAGCTCATGAGATGAGGCATTGATATCAGCCTGTGTGAGTGTTGTGTGAGTCTCGTTGTCTCCTTGGATGGTTACTCCTCTAACGTTGATTCCTCATACCTTTGTTCTAATGAGTAATTTTTCAGAATGCTTATGGTACCCTCTGCAGATTTCCAGAGTTCTCTCCTTTTGTGAGGCTCTCTCATTTCTAGCAGTCTGTCCAATGAACTATAACTGGATTGGTTTTGTTAGCTTCATCTCCTCAATTTATGAAATCCTCCAGGCTCAGCTTTAGTTGCCCCACCCATGCTGTGTGGATTCTAAACTCTCTCAAAGCTGTGGGCCTCACTTCATCTGTTTCCTGTCTCTCAGGGATCACTGTCTTTCATCCCCTGATATCTAATGTTTAAAAAAAAATGTTGCTTTATCTATTTTGCCTGATTTTTTTGGAACTTTCAGATGTAACAGCAAATCACATCCCTGTTCCTCCAATTTGAACAGCTGCAAAAGTTATCCTGTGGATTTTTAAAGGAGGAAAGAAAATAAGAGATGATATTTTCAAATATAGCTACATAACACATATATGTACTTCTTAGTACAATTAGTGTGTTGTGCATTTTTTCTTCTTTTAACTACTTCATAGAGCTTCATTTTCACAGTTACTCTTAAAATATTTATGTAATTTACATTTTGCTAAACTATGAAGAAAGTTTACATTCATTTGAATAAGCTAAAATAAATGGGAAATAAAAACTATTACATTTTCTTATCTTCAGTACATAGACCAATTACACTTGCTCCTTAGAGACAGAAAGAAAATATATTGTCACTTGCAATCTGACATATAGAAACAGTTTTTGAGTTAATTAAAATTAACTTTCATCAAGAAATGATTCTTGTCACTTAATCTGGATATCTAATACTGAATGCACTTGAGTAATTTACCAAAAGCATGCTCAATTTAAATTATTTCATGAAATCCCAGTTGACACAAATATGGACAAATATGAAAAAGGATGATTAATTTTCAATCAGCAATAATATTCGCATGTCTTACTTCATTTGACAGATTACTGGCTCAGAAAAAATTGAAAAAGACTTCACATAATTTTCTTTTTTTTAATGTAAACCTTACTGAAAAATCAGAAAAAAAAAAAAAAAACAAATGGTATAGGCAATACAGATAATGCAGGAAAATGAAAGTTAGTGATCTATTTTGATTGGTGTTGAGACAAATTAATGTTTTATAGACAAAAAAATAGTTTTTCTGATTCAGTGATTTGTACACTCAACTTGGAACAGAAAAATAAGTTAGTTTGGATTCAGCATGTGTTTGAGCTTGGAAAGTTACTTAAATTTTCTGAGTATAAGTATCCTCATCTATAAAATCACAATATTAATTCTATCTACAAATTTGCTGTGGAAACTAATTTTGCAGAGCTTTATATATGCACACTTATAATCATTCTGCATTATTAAATATTTCAACAGCTTTATTGTAATATATAAGATTAACTGGGGTGCCTGGGTAGTTCAGTTGGTTGTCTGGCTCTTGATTTCAGCTTAGGTCATGATCTTATGGTTCATGAATTTAAGCCCCACATCAGGGTCTGGGCTGACAGCATGGAGTCTGCTTGGGATTCTCTCTTTCTCTCTCTGCTCCTGTCCCACTCATTCTCTCTCTCTCTCTCTCTCTCTCTCTCTCTCTCTCTCTCCTTTCTCTCTCTCTCACACACACACACACACAAACACACACCCACCATACATAAATAAACATTTAAAAAAGATTAAATGAAATACACTATGAATTGTAGCAAACTGAGAGTGTATCTTCTCAATTAAAGATTTGTTTCAAAAATAATTTCCCCAATTAGAAAAACATTCTTCCTAATATGAAGATTCACGTGTCATTCTGTCAATGAGCACTAAAGAACACATGTATTTTAGCTTGAAACTGCCATTTACAATTTAATAAATAAGCAAAAACTATTCAATATTTTGCACATTAGAAGTTATTCATTATATATATATATTATATATATACTGCAGACTATGCTATAAGTGATAATATATTTTAAGTTATTGTTGAGTGTTTTTAGAAGCTAAAACTATAAACTTTGTCCAAGTAGTAATAAGGAACTTGAAAAAAGAAATCATTCACAAACAAAAGACAACAAAATACTATGGGACAACATTGTTTGGGGATATAATAAACCAGGAAATCTGAAAAGAATCTTAATATAACTAGATCCTACATAAAATATTATTATTAATACCTGAAATTCAAAGAAGGAAGAAAAATCTCTGTGGAACATTTCCTCTTCTCAAAAAAGCAAACACAAACAAACAAATACCAGTAAGCTAAAAAGTGTGGAAGCCTGAAGGAAATACTAATAATAACTCAGAGACTCAATCTTGAATCTGGGTTAAAGTGATAACACTAAACCTGTGTACCTTGTATTTACAAAGGACAAGGCATCTCAGAAAAATAGTACCCTTGGAGCCATGTAAGAACAAATACAAATTTTATCTGGACTAAAAGATACCCAACATGGATTCTCTAGATTCCCACATATTAAAATGAAAAATGTTGAATTCATAAGCAAAAATCATTGAGCATATAAGAGAATATGGAACTATTAGGGTCAGAGAAACAAACATATTGATGAAACATTCCTAATTAACTTAAATCCCCTAAAACATTTAGATCATAGAAGAGAAAATAGAAAATAAAAATAATTATTGAGAAATCATTTTTAAAATAAAAGACAAAATCATAAAAAATGAGTAGGAAGTCAGTGAATATAAAAAATTCCCATAGATACAAAAATGAAGCAAGAGAATTTTAGAAACATATACATAATATTGATATAAACACATCAATGGATGAATAACAGGTTGGATACAGTTGAAGAAATCTCTAGTGAACTGAAGGACTTGAGGAAATTACCCAGAATGCAATTCAGAGAGACAAAGAGAAGAAATTATGAAGGACAAAAATGAATCAATGTAAAGGATAGAAGATGATATTCTAATATTTAATTGAACTATTATAAAGGAGTTTAGAGAAAATGGGAGAAATCTGACATTGGAAAAAAAAAATCACTGAGTAAACTCTACAATGGTGAAGGACACAAATCCACAGACATAAAATCACAGGCTATACTA
Source organism: Puma concolor (assembly GCF_028749965.1). Taxonomy (NCBI): domain Eukaryota; kingdom Metazoa; phylum Chordata; class Mammalia; order Carnivora; family Felidae; genus Puma; species Puma concolor. The sequence continues at coordinate 168,612,494 of NC_141670.1, read as the reverse complement.
AGCAGGATGAAAAAACAATCTATATAAATTGAAAACATTTGAACACAAAGGGTTGACCCTAAAAGAAATCAATAATATTGAAATCAGACCTCTTAACAGAAACAGTCTAAGCCAGAGAACACAGGGATCATTATAAAAAGTTTGAGGATTTTTTTTTAAGAAAAACATGTACTAGTAGAGTAAGATTGATATTAGTATATTTTTGGAAAAGTGACTATGTGTAGAATTATATGAAAGTGCTTCCTACAAAATGTAGAAAAAGGGGAAATGAGAAAATGAATTTGGAGAAGATGTGAGATTACAAACAGGACAGGTACCAACTAAAAAACAAAACTAGAATGCATAAGAAAACTAAAGGTATAACCTCTAAACATACAAAAAGGAAAAAGTAGAGTATGAAGGAAGAAAATGTCAAGTATTGCAAAAAAAAAAAAAAAAAAAAAGAGGGTAGAAAAGAAAATAGAAAGCACAAAAAGGAAAGGACAAATAGGAATCAAGAAAATATGAAAGTAGAAATTAATCCAAACATAGTTTTAAAAAATCTTGATAAAAATAAATTAAACTTAATATTTAAGGATAAATTGACAATGCAGGTTGAAAATATCCAGCTATATGCTATTTAAAAGCAACTCATGGGACACCTTGGGTGGCTCAGTCAGTTAAGCGTGTGACCTTTGATTTTGGCTGAGGTTATGATCTCAGTGTTTATGAGATCGAGCCCTGCATCAGGCTCCACACTGTCAGCGTGGGATTCTCTCTCTCTTCCTCTCTTTTTGCTCATCCCTAACTCACACACACACCCTCTCTCAAAATAAATTTAAAAAAACATTTAAAAAATTGTTTTTAAAATGAAACTCATTTAAAGTATATGAATAGTTAAAGGTATGAAGCAAAAAGATGAGAAAATGTTAAATCAGGAAAAATGTTCACACAAATGAAAATTACATTAAATTTAGGTAACATATTTTTAAGATAAAAAGATTTATTCAAAGTAAGTAGGATCACTACAAAATTATAAGATATTTATTTCACCAAGAAGATACAATAATTCTAAATCCATATGCTCCTAATAAAATTGTCTCAAGCATAGAAAGTGAAAATTGATAAAAACTACAGGAAAACATGATAAAGTGACACTCATAATTTTCTCAGTTATTGATTGATAAGACAGAAAATTTTTATAAATATTTCTAAATTTTAAATGATAAAAAATAATTTAAAAACTTTTGCATAGTGAAGGAAACCATCAACAAAATGAAAAGGCAACCTACAGAATGGGAGAAGATATTTGTGAATGACATATTCAATAAGTGGTTAATATCCAGAATGTATAAAGAACTTCCACAACTTGACACCAAAAGAAACCCAAATAATTTTATTAAAAAACGACAGAGGATGTAAATAGGCATTTCTTTTCCAAAAAGAGACACACAGATGACCAACAGATACGTGAAAAGATGTTCACCCACCACTAATCATCAGAGAACTAAAAATTAAAACCACAATGAGATTTCACCTCCATGAGTCAAAATAGCTAGAATCAAAAAGATAAGACATGACAAAATACTTTTTTGGTGAGGATGTGGGGAAAAGGGAACCCTCCTGTGCTGTAGATAGGAATGTGAATTGAAACCAGGGTAGAAAACAGTACAGGGATTCCTCAAAAAAATTGAAAACAGAAATGCCATATTATCCAGTAATTATACTACTGGGTATTTACCCAAAGAAAGTGAGAACAGTAATTCAAAAAGATATATGCACCGCTATGTTTATTGCATCATTATTTACAATAGCCAAGATATGGAAGCAACCTAAGTGCTCATTAATAGATGAATGGATAGATAAGATGTGGTGTATATACACACAATGAAATATCAGCCATAAAAAAAAAAATGTGATATGCCATTTGTGACAACATGGATGGACTTAGAGGGTATAATGCTAAGTAAAATAAATCAGAGAGAGAAAAACAAATACCTTATGCTTTCACTCATATGTGAAATTTAAAAAACAAAACAAATGAAAAAACTAAAAAAAAAAAGGGAAAGAGAGACAAACAAAAAAACAGACTCTCGAATACAGAAAACAAACTGGTGGTTGCTAGAGGGGAGGTGCATGGGGGGATGAATGAAACAGATAATAGAGATTAGGAGGGACAAACTTCCAGTTAAAAAATAAATAAGTCATGGAAATGAAAAGTACATCATGGGAAATATATAGTCAAGAAGATTGCAATAATGTTGTTTGGTGAGAAAAGGCCACTACACTTATTACTGAATAATGTATAGAATTGTTGAATCATTATGTTGTGCACTTAGAAACTACTATGTTAATTATATTTCAGTCAAAACTAAAATAAGATAAAATAAAAAGAAGTGGAAAATATTTTTAAATAATACAAGTAACAATTTTGTTTGAAAAGTTATATTTAGAACTCTCAACCCAGCATTTGAAGAATAAACATTCTCCTCACACAGTAAGCTAATGTCAACAAATTAAAAAGAAATCTGTATCAAACAGCACCTCTTTCCTGAACTTATTAGAAACCAACAAAAAAGAGGGGCGCCTGGGTGGCTCAGTCGGTTGAGCGTCTGGCTTCTGCTCAGGTCATGATCTCACAGTTTGTGAGTTTGAGCCCTGCATCGGGACAGCTCAGAACCTGGAGCCTGCTTCAAATTCTGTGTCTCCCTCTCTCTCTGCTCCTCCCCCACTCATGCTCTGTCTCTCTCTTTCAAAAATAAATAAAAACATTAAAAAAAATTTAAAAAAAAGAAATCAACAAAAAAGAAATAAATAAAAATTCCCCTTTATTCTGGAAATTTTTAAAGCATACTTCTTCATAACTATAACTAAGAAAGAAATTTTGAAGGAAATTTAAAATTAAATATAATGGAGTAATGAAAACTGTTACACAGAAAATTTGTGAAATACAGTTAAAGCAATATTTTGAAAATAATACGTAGCTATCAATGTTTATATTAGAAGAGTAGACTTTTCTTGGGGCACCTGGGTGGCTCAGTCAGTTAAGCCTCTGGTTCTTGATTTCAACTCAGGTTATGAGCTCATGGTGGGTGAGATCGGGCTCTGTGCTCTGTGCTGACAGCGTGGGGCCTGCTTGGGATTCTGTCTCCTTGCCTCTCTGTCCCTTCCCCATTCTCAAAGAAAATAAACTTAAAAAAAAACAAAACAAAACAAAACAAAAAAACAGAAAACCTGACTTTTTTTTTTTTTTTTTTTTTTTTGAGAAAGAAAGAGAGAGAGCTCCTGTGCACACACAAGCATGGAGAGAGGACGGGTGGAAGAGGAAGAAGGAGAAAGAGAGAATCTTTTGACCATGAGATCATGACCTGAGCTGAAATCAAGAGTTGGATGCTTAACTAACTGAGCCACCCAGGTGCCCCAAAACATGACAAGATTCCAATGATTAAATGAAAAAAGTAGCAAAAAAACACAAGAATGAAACCTGAGAATCTAAAGAGAAATAATGAAGATCACAGAAATTAACAAAAAAAGAAATATATGCCTATTAGGGAAATTTTCACCAAAGCCAAAAGTCATGTTTTCTTGTAAAATATTAATAAAATTAGCAAACTCCCCATTAGATTTCTATAGTAATAGAATCCCTATTATTGGCTAGGCACTTGGTCACCCAAATAATTGCTACACTCTTTAGCATCTCTGATAGCTGGTTTGCCTATGTGATAAAGTTCTGAACAGTAAGAACTTAAGAATGTTCCTTGAAAAGAAGCATGAAGGGGCGCCTGGGTGGCGCAGTCGGTTAAGCGTCCGACTTCAGCCAGGTCACGATCTCGCGGTCTGTGAGTTCGAGCCCCGCGTCAGGCTCTGGGCTGATGGCTCAGAGCCTGGAGCCTGTTTCCGATTCTGTGTCTCCCTCTCTCTGCCCCTCCCCCGTTCATGCTCTGTCTCTCTCTGTCGTAAAAATAAATAAATGTTGAAAAAAAAAAAAAGAAAAGAAAAGAAGCATGAAGAATGCTTCCTTGAAAGAAGAATGTTCCTTGAAAAATAGCTGGCACATACCACATGTCCCTTTTGCTTTGTCCTTTTTGCCTTCCTTCTTACTTATACAAATATGATGGCTGAGAATGACTAGCCATGTTAAGGCAGGAAGTGATTTTGGGAGTAGAGGCTCTGAAATATTGAATAGGCTAGAACAAGATGAAACCCCATAAATCTGTAAAGCAAAGCCCTATATCAGTCCTGGACTGCCCGCCCTCAGACCTAAACAAAAGTAATGTATTTCGGGGCACCCAGTGGCTCAGTCGATTGAGTGTCTGACTTCAGCTCAGGTCATGATCTTGCAGTTGGTGAGTTCTAGCCCCAGATGGGGAGCTCTGTGCTGACAGTTCAGGGCCTGGACCCTGCTTTGGATTCTGTGTCTCCCTCTCTCTCTGTCCCTTGCTTGCACTCTCTCCCCCAAAACATCAATAAACATTAAAATTTTTTTTTAAAAGTAATGTATTTCTACCTTACTTAAGCCACTGTTATTTTTAGTCACTATTAACTTGCATCCAAACCTAATCCTGATATAGATAAAATGTAGAAGGAAAAGACTATCACAAGAGATAGCTTCGGGGCGCCTGGGTGGCTCAGCCGGTTGAGCGTCTGGCTTCGGCTCAGGTCATGATCTCACAGTTTGTGAGTTTGAGCCCCGCATCGGGCTCTGTGCTGACAGGTCAGAGCCTGGAGCCTGCTTCAGATTCTGTGTCTCCCTCTCTCTCTGCTCCTCCCCCACTCATGCTCTGTCTCACTCTCTCCTTCAAAAATAAAAAAAAAAATAAAAAAAGAAACAAGAGATAGCTTCTATTTTTTTCAATTAAAAAATAAAAGGTGACTCATAAATTGAGAATTAATTGGGGAGTGAGGAAGAGATGAAGCTTTAAAGAGAGACGAGATATAAAATAATCACAATCTGGAATACTACTTGGCAATGAGAAAGAATGAAATATGGCCTTTTGTAGCAACATGGATGGAACTGGAGAGTGTTATGCTAAGTGAAATAAGTCATACAGAGGAAGACAGATACCATATGTTTTCACTCTTATGTGGATCCTGAGAAACTTAACAGAAGACCGTGGGGGAGGGGAAGAAAAAAAAAAACAAAAAACGGTTAGAGAGGGAGGGAGCCAAAACATAAGAGACTCAAAAAGAGAACAAACTGAGGATTGATGGGGGGTGGGAGGGAGGAGTGGGTGGGTGATGGGCACTGAGGAGGGCACCTGTTGGGATGAGCACTGGGTGTTGTATGGAAACCAATTTTACAATAAATTTCATATTAAAAAAAATAAAATAATCACAATCATTTCAGAAAGTAAATACATTAGGGAACAAGCTAGTATTAACAGGGAGTTCTCAGGGGCCCCTGACAATCATGACAGTGATTTAAAATTGCACCAATTTGCCAAGTGGTATAACTTTTCTCCAGCCTGGTTTAGTTGTTTGGGTTGAAGTATAGGGAAGGCAGATAGTTGGAAACAACCAGATACAGGTTTTACTGGGAAAGTATTAAGGAGAGAAAGTATGCCAAAAAGTTGAGAGTGTTTGCCAGGTACTTATTATCATAAATGGTGCACAAGACTGAGACCAGTCCAAAGGAAAAGAAGTGAGGAAATGATGAGGTCGGTAGGTTGTAGGTCTTAATGAAGTTCAAGAACTTTGTAGATACGTGGGAAGAGATGTGGACAATTCGAAGATCGTTGTCTGAGAAAGTATGATTATTGAAATTGAGTTCAAGATTTTCTATCTTCTCTTTCTAATAATTTTTCCCCCTGTCCTGGTGAAAACAGGACTGAACAAAAAATTGGGACAAGTTGTCTTCTGTATTGCAAATAAAATTAAAGTTCTTAATGAAAAAATTTTAAACATTTCAAAAAAAGAAATAAAATGATCTTCAGAGAGACACGATCCCAAGGGCTACACAGAAGGTTTTCTTGAAGTGTAGAACTACTATTGCCCAAAGGATTATTTTAGCAACTAGGGTAAACGTACAATGCTAATAAAAATATGGGCATCCCTCACCATTTGAACTCATGTGAACTGACAAACCTAATAGAATCATATTGTTTCATAGATTCTTGTGGAGGAAACTCTATCCTTCCCTATATCTAAATTCTTAGATCTGAACTCTCTTTGATATTTGAAACAGGGAATCAAATGTATTTTTTGCAGTAAGAGAATACATTTAGGTATATATGTTACAATTTTCTTCATATCTTCAAACTAAATAAATTTTCAATTTCAAATTTTTGTGCTATATTATTAATAAACCTTAGTAAAATATTTTAATGCTGCTCTTCACATTTTTCTTCACATCTCCACTTAATAAATCTGACGCTTCAATGATATCCTGCTGGCTTCAGTCTTAAAAGTTTTCTGCTTCCTCAGAGGTTTTTAAACCATTTTACTTAGGTTTTTCATTCGGCTATGTTTTAAAAGACAATCTTGACAAAAACATAAAAAAATACATTTAAAAAAATCTATGTTTCTGAAACTTTTTCATGCTAAATGGCTTATAAGATTTCAAACAGCTGCGTATGTCAGAAGCTATTTTCAAAGAGTGGTGTTCAATGTACAGAGGTGGTCAGGCTTGGCTGAGATTGCTGCCGCTAATGGGTATTCACATCTCTTTTGTGTTTCCCAGGTGGGGGAAATAGCATAATAGTATAGTTCATTAGCATCGCCAAGTGATTTAAATTGGATAGGTTATGAGCATAATTTTGGATGCTTGGAAGTCTGCAGACAAAGAAAGATCATAAATTGTAATATATGATTGTGGGAGTCAATTTCATTCCTAGGGGAATGAGGATTCTTGAAACAGACATAAGCTTTAACCTCCTTGTTATTTCCATTAAAGAGAGAAATAGAAAAAAAATTCCGTATCAATATAATGTATAGATGGTGAAGAATTACGGACTTTGAGAATTTATGAAAGGCATGATTTAAAATGATCTGTGGAACTTACAGGCTTCCATAGGCTATTGGCCTCAGACACATTGAACAGAGCCTAAAAAAGAGACTGTCAGACACAAAATGAATATACTTTGCTTCAACAGGCATTATTCTTACTCTTGAAACATAATAATGTCTTTAATTTAAAGTTCTAATGAGGCTTAAGTATAAAAACTAACTCTGGGAAATACAAAAGTGATTCATAGAAAGAGAAGAATAAGAATAATTCCCAGGTAAAACTGTGTCTCGAAGAATTTTCAACAAGCAGAAATGGAGAGAAGATAAGGTATACACCCAGGAAAAGGGAAACACAAAGTCACAAAGAAGGAATAAATACATACAACCCATTTGCAGGTCAGGAAATCCTCCATTGAGGATAGCGGATAAAGTACTCAAAGGAAAAGACAAAGACAACTAAGCTCTATAATTTAGGATATGGTCAGTTATATTATGAAAAACTATCTCTATTTAGTTTGAATTTTATCCTTGTCTAATGATTAGCTATGAAATAGTACCCTGACATGATGAGATCTGGATTTTAGCCGGAAACTCTACTAGAGAGATGGAAGATGAACAGGAATGGAGAGAGACAAGGTGAGGAAGTCATTCAAGAAGCCAAAGGAGAGAAATAGAGGTTGAGTGAAGGCAGAAGCATTGCGATCAAGAAAAGGAGAGAAATAAAAGAGATGTTTCAGGGAAAGAAGCAACAATTTCTTTTTTTCAACTGGACACAAGAGCTGATGAGGGATTGAACATGAGAGTGGAAACAAAAACCAGAGACAACAGTGATGATAAGCATTCTTTTTGAAACAGATGGTCGCCAACATGGTCAGTACTAGGATGACCTTTCTGAGTGCATGGTTCCACCACTCAGATATTCACAGGGTGGTGGTTGCGAGAATTTTCATACATACACATGAAAGTCTTAATAATATGTTTCCACAAAGGCTTTCAGATACCATTCTCTTTGAAATTGCTTCTTCACAGAAAACAAGATGAAACAAAACAAACAAAAACCCGTGTAACTAATTGAGAAAAAAAGGTGAATGTCACTTCACATTCACTAAAGAACCCTGGCAGTCAACTGTATGTTGCTCGGGCAAATCCACTTTGTTAAAATGAGGCATTGACGACAATAAATATAGACACTTTTAATATACATTTTCCCTAAGTGCCACCACTATTATTTATCCACAAAAAAAAAAAATATTACTAAAGCATTCACCTATATATGAAGTGTTGCAGATTGGTCACACAAGTTACACAGACCACATCTTTCAGAGACTACCAATGTACAAAGCTTTATGAAGGAACATCACCTCTCTGAAATAGTTCTCCTTGGTGAGTCCTGCATTATCAACACGCCTTTACTAGTGGCTGCTTGGAGATGGGCCTTTGGGGATTGATTCGTAAATAAAAAGCCTCATGAAATCCAAATCAAAGTTTATCAGTCTGAAATAAGGGTGACAGACCCATTATTACCACCATCCTCACAAAAACAGAGATTAATTCATTTTATGTTATGCCCTTCATTCATCACAGGAACTCTGGAAATTACCAAAATGATGGTGCTACAAGGTTATGCAAATATCCCTTGAGAAGGAGATGTTAAATGGATGAATCATGTACCTCACGGCAACCACAAATGCCCTTATTTGTCACTTCTTTGTAAGCAGTTGTGTCTCTGCACTTAACAATTATGTTTATTGTGTACTAAAAACGTTTTTCCCTTTACACTGTAAATGACATTAGTGAATATAAACCAAAAATTAAATGATCATATTTGCATTTGTCCCAGGTTACCTTGACTACCATACATCTATGCAATTAAATCTTGAGCATCTCCTAAAAAAAACTATTTCCAAGGGAAAGCATTTTAAGAGTATCACTGTATTTTAAGACAGCTTCCAAAACACGGCTAAATGAGTTAACTCCATTGAACATGAGCAATTTGTCGAGATTTTAGTAAAAAGAAACGTGATGCAAAGATTAAATCTTACTCAGGACTTGGACAAATCAATAAAATTCAGGGTATTTTAATTTATATATCAAAACTATGCAACAAAGAATCCAGTACAATTTGTGGTTGTAAGAATCTGGTAGTGTAAGTTGTGGCTGAGTTAACCTAAAGTATTCATCTACGTGATTTTCGTATATCCCTCCTCCTGGGCATTTTTCCCTTGTTCCATTTATAATTCACTAGGCTTCAGATATTCACTTCATGAGCAATCACAAAGACTATAAATAGACAGAAATGTTATCATACATGTATATAAGCAAGATTTTCCACCCTCAGAAAATAATAAGTCACCGGTGCTGCATAATAATAAAGCTGGTGCTTATGTCCCTTCTTCCACCTCTTCCTGGTTGTGTGACATTGGGCAAGTGACTTAACTCCACTGTGCCTCAGGCTTCCCACTGGTAAAATTGCCATAGTATTAGTACTTGCCTTGTATTTTCTATGATCCTTAAATAAGTGGATTTATGAAATATTATGTGTGTAGTGCCTACCAAAGGAAACCTAGCTCAATAAATGTTAGTTATTATTTTCTTTAAAAATTTTTAATGTTTTAATTTATTTTTGAGAGAAAGAGAGACAGAGACAGAGACAGAGAGTGGAAGGGTAGGGAAAGACAGAGAAGGAAACACAGAATCCGAAGCAGGCTTCAGGCTCTGAGCTGTCAGCACAGAGCCCGACATGGGGCTTGAACTCAGACCAGAGATCATGACCCGAGCTGAAGTCAGGTGCTCAACAGACTAAGCCACCCAGGCGCCCCTAAATGTTAATTATTATTGGTAAGAATTGAACTGTGCAGAAAGGAAGAGAAAATGAGACAACTTAAAAGGCAAATAAAGAAGTAAATAAATCTGGATCCTGGTAGACTCTATGGTGAGGCTGATAAGAATGAGGACCTCTCCAGCAAGGGAACCTGGAAGCAGGTTCAAGGCCGAGTTGCTTGAAGAGTTCATTCCCAAGATAGAGTCTGGAAACCAGCTGACAATGGAAGATAATCCCAAATACCTCTGAACATGTGGACATGGCGACTGCATGGGGGATCATGGAACATTGGGCCAGTTTCACCCTATGATCAAGGTAAGACTGGAGATGAGCAGATAGAGATTTCCCTGTGAGTAAGGTCAGCAGTAGACATATTATCTCTGTTACACAGGGTTCTGATTTGTGGGGTCCAACACACTTCTCCCTTTTTAATTTAAACATCTATACATACACACACGTAAAAATTTTAAAGTTCAAACTATTACAATCAAAAGTTCTAACAGTTAACCTACTGCTAGTTCCCATAAGACATTTTTTTGCTAATTACAAGGATGATGGAAACTTTATTTAAAACAAAACATGGATCATTTATTCATATCTGCCACCTGAAAGTTGAGCAGGACAATTCTTTTTTCTACCATCTATATATCCTCTGAAATAGAAAGTCCTATAATACTATATACCAGACCCACTAATTAATACTAATAGTATATATTAATGCTATTCATTCTTTTTTTTTTTTCAACGTTTACTTATTTTTTTGGGGACAGAGAGAGACAGAGCATGAACGGGGGAGGGGCAGAGAGAGAGGGAGACACAGAATCGGAAACAGGCTCCAGGCTCCGAGCCATCAGCCCAGAGCCTGAAGCGGGGCTCGAACTCACAGACCGCGAGATCGTGACCTGGCTGAAGTCGGACGCTAAACCGACTGTGCCACCCAGGCGCCCCAATGCTATTCATTCTTAATAACAACTCTTGATCTAGTTGATTGGGACCTGGGAATTGGAAATGACGTTTGAACATTGTACCATGAAAAGCTTAATTCCCAAAACTTAAGTGCTCGGATGAAGAGATAAAGATCTGTGGCAACAGTGTCTTCTGGTGATTGGATTTATAATAATAATAATGAGGGGCGCCTGGGTGGCGCAGTCGGTTAAGCGTCCGACTTCAGCCAGGTCACGATCTCGCGGTCCGTGAGTTCGAGCCCCGCGTCAGGCTCTGGGCTGATGGCTCGGAGCCTGGGGCCTGTTTCTGATTCTGTGTCTCCCTCTCTCTCTGCCCCTCCCCCGTTCATGCTCTGTCTCTCTCTGTCCCAAAAATAAATTAAAAAAAAAAAAAAAAAAAAGAATAATAATAATGACTAGAAGAATGCCAATGATTTCTAATATTTACGGAACAATCCACTTGTACTGGGCACGGTATGTTATCTAATTCAGGGAGTATCTGATAATGAATATAAACAGCATTAAATATACGGAGGAAATATAATAAGGAAGTGATTGTGTTATGGTTAACTATAGCAATAAGCTATGACCTGGGGAAATATTAGTGTGTGACTTTTTTCTTCCTAGCACAGTGCTAGAGAGATAGGGAACACAGGCTTCCCTTCAAAAAGACTCTCGGGAGTCCACCTGTGACATTGGTAATTTTACCTAATTACCTGTTCCTAATATCTAATATCTGATTCAGAAATAAGACACTGTCAACAGACTACTGACAGTTCTTCTCTTGGTGACAGACCCATAATAATAAAAATGTGAAGGTAATGTATAAAATCGGAACAATTATGATGCTAATCTATAATAATAACAAAAAACTATTAAAGAAGCAAGAACATTCCGGCGTTCCTGGGTGGCTCAGTCAGTTAAGTGTCCAACTTTGACTCAGGTCATGATCTCACAGTTCGTGAGTTCAAGTCCCATGCCAGGCTCTAGTGCTGACAGGTTAGGGCCTGGAGCCTGCTTCAGAGTCTGTGTCTCCCTCTGTCTCTGCCCCTCCTCTGCTCATGCTCTGTCTCTGTCTCTCTCTCTCAAAAACAAACAAATATAAAAAAAAAAAAAAGCCCAAAACCAAAACCATTAAAAAAATCATTTAAAAAAAAAAAAAAAAAAAGAAGCAAGGACATACTCCATATGTCTTAACACATTATCTCACTGTAGGCAGATCTAAATGAGAAATCAGATACTGGTGAAGAGTTAGCTCAGTGTGTAAGTAATCAGAACAAAGAAATATGATAAATTGAATATTAGTTTAAATTAGGCTTACTTTGCCTGATGCAACCATCTGCCAATAAGGATGATTTTACCCATATTCAAGGACCAGGATATTCTAATAATGTGTTTGCTAAGTCTCTTCCTCCTCTGGTAGAGCTTAGATGGGCACTGCAGACATTTGCTTCCAAGGATCTTTGTTAGGCTTCTGCAGCTGACTAACAACACTTGGCGATTTAAATTTTCTATTTTGAAATGTTGAAACTTGGAATCAGGTTATATTCCAGTCCATAAAACCTGGAAGATATTTTGTCACTTAAATGTGAATTTGAAACTTCTTTTTTGACTTTTGTGTTCAACGCTCCGAGACCAAATTTAATTCTTTGATTTCCTGCATTTTGAGATGTTGGGGTGCATGCCTAATTGAGCCCTTAAATTTTGAATTATGTAAAAAAAATTCTGATTCTAAAATTTTAAGTCAAGTTTCTGATTAGCCAAATTTCTCCCTACCGAAATGTTCAGCGTGCCATATGTGAGTTTACTATGTAATTCTTAGAATAGCCTAAGAATAATAATTGGAACCACATAAAAAGTGAGAACACATGCCGTCGTGATCTGCTTGCTCAGAACCTCTGCAAGACAAATCCCATTCTCCCTGACTTTCAGTCTGCAATTGTTATACCATAAATAACTTCCCTGTCTTTGTACATTAGCTTTAAATATGCATACCCACTCATCCCATTATTCTTAACCTGCGTGAACAGCTGGATTCATTACGGAAACAGAACTTTCTTTCTCTTCTGCAGAGAATGAGATGAGAGAATAATTTAAAACATTTACAACAATGAAGTGGCAAATAGGCACGACGTGGATGCCTTTCCTGGCTTTCTGTGCCAGTATCTCCTTGTTTCCCTGTCTCCAGAGCACTCTGCTCTTCTTCATGAAGCCCAAGTGTCCTGTATTGCTTGCCCTATAATTTTCTGGACAGAGCGAGCTGGTGTGTGTGCCAAGAGAGAACGACACACTTCATTATCTTTTCAATTGGCCTGAAAATTATTTGTTTAAAAATCTTTCCCACTGTCACTTTTAGAAGTGTTTGCGAGAGTGATTGTTATAGATTTCCTTCTAATTATAATTTTGGAGTTGCCTCACATTCATACTCTCCGATAATTCAGGAAGAAACTGAACTGGAAGTTTAATATCCACTTGTCTTCCCTGGCTTTGTTTCTTTCCCAAGAGTTGCCCCGTCGTGATTCATCGGTATTTTGGTTCACAAACTGCTCTCTTTTCATGCATTCAGTCATTCCCTTTTCATTCTCCTGAGAGCACTTCACCGTGCATCTTCTGAGGGACAGATTGTACCATGCTCTTAATTTCTCCCTTCACTACCCACAAAATTATCACATAACAGCACCGGAAATTTATCCAGTACAGCACTTCATCGCTGATGTCATTTTAGCTTGAGGAATGCTGTAATTTTAGGGTATTTTCCTGCCACATTTGCCTAGTGTACATTTCTAAAGCATTTCATCATTTTGTTCTCTAAACATTTCTACAATGTCAAGAGTCTTATAGAGATTCAATTGTGGTCTGTATACAAACTACACTAAAAAAAATTCTGACCCAGGGGTGCCTGGGTGGCTCAGTAGGTTAAGTGTCCGACTTCAGCTCAGGTCATGATCTCGCAGTCCGTGAGTTTGAGCCCCATGTCAGGCTCAGTGCTGGCGGCTCAGAACCTGGAGCCTGCTTTGGATTCTGTGTCTCCCTCTCTCTCTGCCCCTCCCCTGCTCATGCTCTGTCTCTCTCTGTCTGAAAAATGAATAAAAACATTAAAAAAAAAATTCTGACCCAGACTTCTCAGTTGCCTTATTCTAGGCCTATATAACTGCTGATGAACAAACCAATTTGAAAAACTATTGGCTTCTGACATTATCATATTTCAGTGTCTGATACATAATTTTCTTTCTCACCATATAGATTCCACTTCCCACAATTATTCCTCTTTTCCTCGTCTTTCTGCAATGTGGCAGATGAAAGTTCTGCCTTAAAGAAAGAGCATTAATCAGCTCAGATCCCTTTGTTTTTCATACTAGTTTACGTTAATGAGATCAAAGGGTAGCTCTAAATCCATCTACCTACATTAGGAGTAGCAGGAAGGCATCAGAAAATGAGAGCTACATGCAATCCTTTCTCTGCTTTTACTAGGTTGTAATTTTCAAAAAAAAAAAAAAAAAAAGAAGGAAAACCAAAACCTATTTGCATATCATTGTGATTTTTTTTAAATGCTGCGGTTGACTTGCAGCAGAGTTTATTTCTAACACATTAGAAATCAATGTTTTGTGAATAGTTTGATGGAATAGTTCTTAATATCCATGACATCACACTCTGAGAAGCCAGGCTGGCATCTTCATTTTTCAGACTCCTGTGTGGCAAGAGGTCCAGATTTGATCTAGATTCAGCCAAACAGATAAACTTACACAAGACCTGAAAAGTGAAAGCTGGAAGAATGAAGGGCATCTCCTGCTTCTGTTTATTCTAGTAAAGCATGGTCTAGAAGATTTGGAAGTTTCTCCATCAGTATTAGCCATAGCAAATAGCTCTTCTAACTTCACAGGACTTGGAAGCAGGGCACAGACCTTCTCCTAACTTGGATTGTGGAGAACAGCACTCTTCTGCATCTGGACATAACAGCAGTTACATAACAGCGCTTCCTTGGTTATGATGTTTGATTGTGGCAGTGGGGTTAGCTCTGGAACCTGTGGCTTCCTGATTATAGAGGAGGTACTAGTTTTCTTGGTAGCTGTTCTGTAGCACAACTTTGAGAGACTTTCCTAACCTAGACCTTCTTTCCATAGTCTTCCAAAGAGTCTCTCTACAATTTATATCCTATACGAAATCCATTCTTTTTTTTGGCGGGTGGGGGGGGTCTACACCTTCACAACGATTGGTAAAACAGCTGGTGGCAAAAGCGTTTGAAAATAATAGATTCTTAAAGAAATGAGAATTTGGAGTTGATCAAGGGATCTGGTTCAGTTTTAAAAAGGCAGTGTAGTTACCAACATGAGATAGGCCACAGGTAGTCTCTGGTAAAGAAGTTGCTCGAATTCTGAGTTGTAGTGTGATCTTTGCCAAGTTACTTAATTTAAATTACCTGCTTCAATTTCCTCATCTGTATAATAGTACAAACTGGTGGCTTTGTTAGAAAGATAAATAAAATCATATATTTAAAGTGCCTAAAAAGATGTCTGGCAGGAGTGGTTTTGTTATTATTTTTTTAAGTATTGTTATCATTGTTGTTACTATTATTGCTGTGGTGGTTGTTTTTGTCAAGAACTGTGAAGTCTTGTTCACAAGTGAACTAGCCACAATTTTCTGAATACTGGCAGAAAATATGAGATTCCTGGGTCAGAGACAAAAATCAGTTCTATACTCAAAGCAATAACAATAGCCAGCATAACGTTAAGTTTGCATCCATTTCCTGAGTCCATTTCTTACAGAGCAACAAGAAGAAATTCAGGAGGCACCTGCACACACACAATGGGTTATATTATAAGAGAAGATCTTCCAGTTCAGGGAAACTACGTTTTTGTGGGGTTTTTTGTATGGAGAATAAGCCTGACTTGTGCCCCAGAGAGAGACATTACCTTTATCATGCTGCACCGAAAACAACTTGATTTTGCTATTGTCTTTATCTTCTAGGGCTGTTTACTATACAAACATGTTTGAAAAGATCATTTGAAACAAAGGCAGCCAGTGCCTTTACATATGCGCAGAAACATTAAAGACTCATAGAGAACTGTTTCAAAAAGATCTCCCTCTTACTTGTATACTGCCTTGGCTTCCGGTGAATTTTTCCACGGTTATATGCCACCTTAGTGATTCCTCTGATAAGTCAGACTGATAGAGGCTTGGATTATATCTGTTCACTTTATCTCCTATAGCATTTAACTAAGCCTATTATCAAGGCAACTTTAAGAAACAGGATGAAGCAAACCTGCAGTATTGACCACAACAGTGGTCCCCCAGGTTCTCAAACCCAACCAGCCGAGAAAATCCCATAAATCATCAGGGCTTATTTTAGGAAGCCAAGAAATCTTCTCTATAAGCTTTCATATAAACCTTTCCACTTGTCCTGACACATTAATCCATGTAGAAAAGAATGCACTAACAATCACAGACTCTGCCCTGGCCCTCAAGAAGGAAGTCTTAGGACTATTCTATCATCCCTAATAACCCCAGCCAGTGAGTTGAGGGTGAGCTGAATGTCTTTATGGGTCAAGGTGGTGTCATTGATCACTTCAGATAAAGTCAGGAAACAAATGTCCTACTACCTTTTCTAATTGGATGACTCTAATTATAGGGATAAACTGCCCTCAGGATGCATATAAATAATGAGTCAGTTATCTCTCCAGGAAGCCCCTTTGAATAATCAAGGATAACCTCATTTTGGAAAGAGTTCTGCGGTCTGAAGTCTAAATGACCTACTGGCAGGCAATGTTTCCTTAAATACTTGAAGGTCTCTAAAGTACAATTTACCATGTTTTAAGGAGAAAAGAAAGTTTGTGCCTAGTTTCCATGCAAAAATGTACTCCTGGAGCACCCGGGATACCCTTGGGGAAAAAAGTGTTATTTGCAATTGTCAGAGATCTCCAGCTGGGACCTATATAAGTTGAGAGAAGCACAGGATGACAGTGCTTCCAACGTGGCTGAGGACAAAATAAACATGAAATGGCCAGAAGAGGAGGGAAGTTACAATTATGAAGCATATTTCATCATCAGTTGGAAAAAAAAACAACGAACAGAAGTATTTAGTCGTAATTTCTCTTGCCCTACTCTTATAGCTTTCTTTTTGTTTCTCTCCCACTTTGGTCCATATTTCACATAGCCTATAGTTGTGGAGATAGGTTTATATAATTATGAATATCAACACAGAATTATGACTGTACAAATGAAGGATTGAAATTAAACAGCTTCCAAAGAAAAATTCAAAGGCTTCTAGAATATTTTTTTTTTCCTTTTGGAGCATTGTCGAATATATTTTTTGCTGTTCGGTGATGGTTTCATTATGATTCAGATAAGCTTATTGTTATTTTTATTTTATTTTATTTTCTAAATTTAAGTATGGGAAGGATACTAGTCGAAATAGAATAGCCAAATGGGCAAACTGTGGTTAACATGGCAAACTGATGGTAGAGTGACTTCGTACATTTTGGGAGTTTGACAGCTATTAAATATTATATAACCCAAGTTCTGGATGATGTATGTATGACCAATCAGAAGCAATTCTCTGAGATTTGGGAGACTTATGCAAGATGAAGATTGTGCGTCTCTTTTCACTAACATGACAGATGTTAGGAGGCAGAACACAGAGTAAGAATTTAGTTGCTAAAAACTGGAAGCACAAGGTGGATCTGGACCAAGCAATGTCATACTAGCTTTCTGATTAGGGGTTTTCTTGACTGTGGCTGTAGTGATTCGGATCAGTGATCTCTTAATCATAGAACAGATAACAGCCTTCTTGGCCCAGTCCTCCAGGGTAGATATTATAAATTTTTCTGAAAATTCATCCCAAGTTCTGTTTTATTAGCCTTCCTAACAAGCCCATGGGCTATTTTTAAAACTCTGTAATAAGTTAGTTCCTGCTTAAAATACCTCGGTAGACTATTTTTGGCAAGTGAGGTATGATTAATATAGTGCCATAGGTTTACTCTATAAAAGTATTTATTTTTTAATGAGGTATATATCTTTAATACCCTACAAACTATGACAGAGCTCTTATAAGAATATACTTCATGTTCCTATAGTTTTTTTTCTAAAATTATATCCAATAGTTCTGACTCCTTCAAACCTAAAATCAAAATCAATTCAGTTCGATTTTACTGCTTTGAGTAATTGTCCCCTCCAGGCACTGAATTTTTAAGTAATTTCATATTTCAGTGTTTATGGAGATACTTGCAGTTTTTCTATGAGCTGTTAATTACAAATGAAGTGGCTTTTTTAACAGCAAATACTAACACGATGGCCCCAGCTGCATCCTGATGTATGCAATCTGAAGATGTTTTCTAGACATTTATCTCTTTAATAACATGAGCCTACTTTGTTATTCAATTGAATAATAGAAGGCACAGCTATCACAGACAATGATGAAAGATCGAATGTTTCCGCATCATTAAGATAAAGTCACTTCCCTTTGAGATTTCGAGTAAAATGTGGCTAAGTCAATCACCAGAATTTCTTTTTAGAGAATTACTCAGTCAGGAAATCTGTTCACGTTTATTGAATATTTAGTATATACAAGGAACTGAAGTCTGCAATAGAGCATAGGAAAAACAATAGACAAAGCATCATTTTGAAATGATGACATTTAGTTACCCATGCCTGAAACTACTTGCAGAAAGAGAAACAAACAAAACTCTCAGGGCTAGGATCTGAGGGCAACCAACTGAGCTGGTTTCCTTGAATACCTTTCCTAGTACTCTGTCACAGATCACAGAGTTTCAGCCTGGAGGTTCTTCATGGGCTAATATGATTTTTGTGAAATACTATTAAATATGTAAGGTGTTTATATTCATATTAATTCCTTTCAAGCCAAGAGACTTACAGAATGACTGCGTAATTTAATGGCAAGACCAGGGAATTTGAAGTTCAAAATATTAAAAGTGTGGTTTTAGGCAAGTCATTTAACCTTAGCTCAAAACAAACTATCCAGAATGCAGCACATAGAATTAAAGACATGGAAAACAAAAGTAGAACGTTTAAGGAACATGGGGGATACAACTATAAGAGTTAACATAATGAATATTCCAGAAAGGGTTGGGAGAAAGGAGAAAGAAGGATTATTAAAGATACAATGGATGACAATTTTCCAGAACTGATAAAAGAAACAACCCACAGGTTCAAAGACTCTCACTGAATTTCAAACACTTTGATGTCAGATGGCCTTACTGCTTGCCATTAAGAATATTATATGACAGGGATGTCCACTCTCGCCACTGTTGTTTACATAGTGCTGGAAGTCCTAGACTCAGCAATCAGACAACAGAATGAAATAAAAGGATCCAAACTGGCAAAGAAGAAGTCAGACTTTCACTTTTTGCAGATGACATGATACTCTACATGGAAAACCTGAAGGCCACCACCAAAAAAACTTCCAGAACTGATAAATGAATTCAGCAAAGTCGCAGGATATAGAAAGAGGATATAGAAAGTCAGTATACAGAAATTGGTTGTATTTCTACACACCAATAATGAAGCAACAGAGATATCAAGTAACCGACCCCATTTAAAACTGCACCATAACCATAAAATGCCTAGGAATAAACCTAACCAAAGAGGTAAAAAGATCTGTATGCTGAAAACTATAGAAAGCTTATGAAGGAAATTGAGGAAGACACAAAGAAATGGAGAAACATTCCATGCTCATTGATTGAAAGAACAAATATTGTTAAAATGTCGATACTACCCAAAGCAATCTACACATTCAATGCAATCCCAATCAAAATAGTACCAGAATTCTTCTCAGAGCTAGAACAAATGATCCCAAAATTTGAATGGAACCACAAAAGACCCTGGATAGCCAAATAATGTTGGAAAAGAAAACTAAAGCTGAAGACATCACAATACCAGACTTTCACCTGGATAACAAAGCTGTAATCATCAAGACAGTATGGTATTGGTACAAAAACAGACAAATAGACCAAAGGAATAGAATAAGGAACCCAGAGCTGGACCCACAAATGTGTGGCCAACTAATCTTCGACAAAACAGGGAAGAGTATCCAATGGAAAAAAGACAGTCTCTTTAGCAAATGGTGCTGTGAAAACTGGATAGCAATATGCAGAAGAGTGAAACTAGACTACTTTCTTACACCATACACAAAAATAAACTCAAAATGGATGAAATACCTAAATGTGAGACAGGAAGCCATTCAAGTTCTAGAAGAGAAGACAGGCAACAACTTCTTCGTCCTCAGATGCAGCAACTAATTACTTATGTCTCTGAAAGCAAGGGAATTAAAAGCAAAAATGAACTATTAGGACTTCATCAAGATAAAAACCTTCTGCACAGCAAAGGAAACAATCAAAGACTAAAAGGCAACCGATGGAATGGGAGAAAATATTTGCAGTTGACATATTGGATAAAGGGTTATTATCCAAACTCTATAAAGAACTCACCAAACTCAACACCTGAAAAACAATCCAGTGAAGAAATGGGCAGAAGACACGAATAGACATTTTTCCAAAGAAGATATCCAAATGGCTAACAGACACATGAAAAGATGCTCAACATTGCTCATTATCAGGGAAAAACAAATCAAAAGTACATTGAGAAACCACTTCACACATGTCAGAATGGCTAAAATTAACAACTTAGGAAACAACAGATGTTGGAGAGCATGTGGAAAAACAGGAACCCTCTTGCACTGTTGGTGAGAATGCAAACTGGTGCAGCCACTCTAGAAAACAGTGTGGAGCTTCCTCAAAAAATTAAAAATAGAACTACCCCACAACCCAGCAATAGCACTATTAGGAATTTACACAAAGGATACAAGAGTGCTAATTCACAGGGGCACATGTAGCCCAGTGTTCACAACAGCCAAATTATAGAAAGAGCCCAAATGACCATCAACTGATGAATGGATAAATAATACTACTAGGAGTACTGGAATACTGCTTGGCAGTGGAAAAGAATGAAACCTTGCCATTTGCAACAATGTGGGTGGAACTGAAGGGTATGATGCTAAGGGAAATAAATCAGTCAGAGAAATACAGGTATCATATGTTTTCACTCATATGTGGAATTTGAGAAACTTAACAGAAGACCATGGGGGAAGGGAAGGAAAAAAAAAAGTAGTTACAAACAGAGAGCGAGGCAAACCATGACTCTTAAATACAGAGACAAAACAGAGGGTTGATAGGAGTGGAGGGGAAGGGGGGGCAGAGAAAATGGGTGACGGGTGTTGAGGAACCACTTGTTGGGATGAGCCCTGGGTGTAATATGTAAGTGATGAATCATGGGAAGCTGCTCCAGAGGCCAGGAGCACACTGTACACACTGTATGTTAGCTAATATGACAATAAATTATATTAAAAAACGAACATTATAGATTAATAGGGAAAACATATATTAGTAAATGTGGGCAACATAGGAGCCCACTGATAAGCACTGGGCCATGCAAGCATAAGTTTTCCACAAAGGTGACTTATGCTTCATGCACAGTCCAGGTCAGTGGGAAGGGCGTGGAAATAGTAGGAGCTTCATACATAAACAGAACTCCCCCACTCCAATGCAATGCCTATTTGTGAAATTGCTGAGAAATGCAAACAAACAAAAAAAAATGATGTGGAGCCTAATTTTACTTAGTGTAAGCTTAAGAAGTGTTATAAAAGTTTGTTGATGGTGTGCTCAAATCAAAAAAATTATAAATTGTTATCTAGTGTTTCAGTTCTATTGCTATTAAAATATCAGCTATAGCTCCATCAAATTTAAAGTACTAACTGGGATTCAGTATTATAGAAATTATAAAGACCTAAGCTTAATAATGATATATGCTTAACAAGTCATTGATAGTGACACCTTGTATAAACAAAACTTCATTTTTCTGAGTAGAAAGTGAAATGGTAAAATCGTGCCTTCAGAAATTAGTACTGTACTACCTTGAAATATGCTAATCAAATATGTTAAGTACATATTAAATTTTAGATGCAACCGTTAGATCTGTATCAAAATTTCTCAAGTGGTATAAAAAGTGCCCTAAGTAATTATGTTTGAATAAAGAAGCAGCAATGTACTCCATGCACATTTTAACTGTAAAATTTAATATTTAAGTACCGGTAAATGGCAAATTTGAGTGTGTGGAAACAGAGAAGACGAAGTCTTCAAATCTTGATGGCTACTTCCCTTTACTGAAATTCTAAGACTAATTATTTAGTCTCTGTTTCTGCCACTAATTGAAATAACATTGTATTCTCTTCTTAAAACTTTTATTTCATCTTACCTATTTTATGTAATATTAGTGTTACCCAGCATACATTCTGGGGTGATGAAAACAAGGTTTTCTAGCTCATTCTTGGTCATCAATATGGACTCCACTTACAACACATGTTCCAATTCCATTCCGCTCATCTCTTAGCCCTCCAGTTTTGGCATTGTTCCTGCAGTTGAAATGTGTTGTTTGTAATTGTTCTATAATATTTCTTGCCGGAATAATTTCCATTTGACATTCAGCTTTAGTCTCTATTTAGTTCTGGAAATTTTAGGAACGGAAACAGAAGGCCAAACTTCTAACTCCATAGAAAACACTTTGATACCTCAGTTCCTCCCTTTCTGAAAACTACTGAGCAAAATAAAAATGTTGTCCTTTTATATATGGAATCTAAAAAGTTAATTTAATTAAAATTTTTAAAAAATGTTTATTTTTGAGAGAGAGAGAGAGAGTGTGTGTGAGTGTGGGAGGGGCAGAGAGAGAGGGAGACACAGAATGCAAAGCAGACTCCAGGCTCTGAGTTGTCCACACAGAGCCTGATGTGGGGCTTGAACTCACAAACCATGAGATCATGACCTGAGCTGAAGTTGGTCATTTGACTGAGCCACCCAGGTGCTCCAAAAATTAATTTAATTAAAAAACCTGAATTCATGGGTATGCAAGCTGGTGCAGCCACTCTAGAAACCAGTATGGAGGTTCTTCAAAAAACTAAAAATAGAACTACCCTACGACCCAGCAATTGCACTGCTAGGCATTTATCCAAGGGATAGAGGTGTGCTGTTTTGAAGGGACACATGCACCCCCATGTTTATAGCAGCACTATCAACAATAACCAAAGAATGGAAAGAGCTCAAATGTCCATCGATGGATGAATGGATAAAGAAGATGTGGTATATATATACAATGGAGTATTACTCGGCAATCAAAAAGAATGAAATCTTGCCATTTGCAACCACGTGAATGGAACTGGAGGGTATTATGCTAAGTGAAATTAGTCAGAGAGACAAAAATCATATGACTTCACTCATATGAGACAAAACAGATGAACATAAGGGAAGGGAAACAAAAATAATATAAAAACAGGGAGGGGGACAAAAGAGAAGAGACTCATAAATATAGAGAACAAACTGAGGGTTATGGGAGGGGTTGTGGGAGGGGGGATGGGCTAAATGGGTAAGGGGCACTAAGGAATCTACTCTGGAAATCATTGTTGCACTATATGCTGCCTAATTTGGATGTAAACTTAAGCAAATAAAAAATAAAAAAATAAAAATAAAAAAAGAATTTTAAAAGAGGTAAAAAACCGAAACTTGAATTCATAGTAACAGTAGAATGGGAGTTATCAGAGGCAGGGATGTGGTGGAAAGGCGGGTGGGGGGGGGGAAAGGTAGGGTGGTAGTTGCCAGGGGCTAAAGGAAAGAGGGTCATGGGGAATAATTGTTTAATGGATACAGAGTTTCGGTTTTGCAAGATGAAAAGAGTTGTGGAGGTGGATGGTGGTGATGGCACAACAATGTAAGTATACTTAACACCACTGACTGTACACTTAAAATGATTAAGGTAGTACATGTAATGTTATATATATTTACCACAATCAAAAAAACTGGAAAGAACACTTATGGAATATTTCTCTCCTACATTTTTGTGATGAAAACATAATTCTTTTTCACTCTTCCAACAACGGCAAATTTTTTTCTATCAGAATGTAATTTCTAGTAAATTTCTTTGGTGATGAAAAAAATGTGTACTCTAGGGGGACCTGACATCTAAATCACAACCCACTTACCTGAGTCACCACTCACCTCTATACTTCTTGAGGGACCGTGTTGAGATGGGCAGTTGTCAGTATCATACAGTAGACGGCTTGTCATCCCAGTGTAGACTAAGCATGGGTGACTTTGGTAACGGAGACGTATGTGACAAAATCTATGATTTGCATGTGTTGTCTGCTCTCCTACACGTTAATTAGTTGTATTTCTACGTGACATACATTATGCAGACATACACATATTAATAGCTCAAATATAAACTATGTCATCCTTAAGTCGTTGATTTGTATCATTTGGAAAGTACAAAGATATGTATATGAGCATTGAGAACAATAGTATTTTTATTTGTCTCCCTTTTTTACATATTTTTGAATTGTGTTTTCCTTTTTGGAGTTTTCCAAAGGAAAAATAATCGTCTTTGAGTGTAACGGCCAATGTTTGAGGTGTAGGCTGAGCGTCGCCCCTCTTCAATGGGCACTGCCTCTCTCTCTGTAGGCGGGGAGAGGGGAAGAGTGGCTGTGTTTATCTTCTTTACTTTAGATGATGCAGCTGATTGAGATTATTTTACTCAAAAATTTGAATCAAGCTACACAAGCACTGAGTTGTTACTCTAACGCGTCAATAAAGTCCATAAAAACCCAGTTCTACCTTCCCTGACTTCAGGGGCTTTAATGCTTACTCTGAGAGGTCATATATCCTTTTGCTGGGTTCCTTTTGTGCTCATAGTGGTTGGCTTTCATTTTTACATTTATCTGACCTTTCATGTGTGTTTTAGTTTGGAATTAAAGTTAGCTTTTAAACAGTAAGTATAAAAGCAACTCAAAACTGGTATGTTTCAGTTACTTTATTTTTTTTAAGTTTATTTGATTTATTTTGAGGGAGAGAGATAGAGGAGAGGAGCATGCACATGAGCGGGGGAGGGGCAGAAATAGAGTGGGAGAGAGAGAATCCCAAGCAGGCTCTGCACTGACCTGGGGCTCAGTCTCAAGAACCGTGAGTTCACGACCTGAGCCGAGATCAACAGCTGGTCACTTAACCGACTGAGCCACCCAGGCACCCGTCAGTCATTAGTTCAGATGTTTTTATTATTCCACATATTAAGACATAATTTAGAAATTCTCTATAAGACTATTGATTCATGGAAGAAAGGTATAAAATCTAAAAACCATTAATGGAATAAAGTGTTCCACAGGAGTGAGTTTGGTAAATGGACACCAAGTAATTAAACTCCTTAATGTGCACTAACGAAAGGTTAAAATTTTTAAAAATATTCATTTCCTTGATTTCTTAAACCAAAGACACTGGATATTATCATTCAATGTTTTCTCAAGGGGCAATTGAGGGATTCAGTGCTATTTTTACTCTTTGCTTCTGGTTGTTCCACTTTTCTAGTTTCCTATCTGCACTGGAAAACCTTCAAGAGTTAGTATGGACTACAGACCTGAGAATATAAACCTTTTTCCGTGTTGTAGTTTAACAATCTTCAGGTATGACTATTATTTGAGTCTTACTGCTTTCTCAGCAGTTTCTTTGGATTTACATTTTAAAGGGGGGACAAAACTTCTAACTCCATAGAAAGCCCTACAAAACTTCAGTTGCTCCTTTCCTGAATTCTTCAGAGCAAACGTGACAGAAATGCTTCCATTTATAGCATGCTTTCATCTACAAGAATTTGACAGCGCTGAGACTATCTATTGATACTGGGGAAATGAGCTGAATGCTGTTGAAGAATGTAGGATTTTGCTGGCTATAATTTTACGGAGATGTGAATTTGAGGATGTAAATACTTACCTCAGTATTTAAATTTAGCACACTTTCCCCTCAGGAAAATAGTAGCAAAAACATGTTAGTCTAAATGACTTTTTTAAAATATTTAAATTAAGAGTAAGAGTGATTTTAATTAATTATTAAATTTCCAGAATGCATACTTTGTTATATAAGGTTTGAAACTGTCACTTAAGGTCACTATATGATGTGAAAAATTAACTTGTAACATTCATTTCATTTTATGGTTCTTTTTCTTTTCTTTACTAATAGTGACTAAACTAAAAGCTATAGACAAGCAGTGTAGGACCAATTTTTTTTTTTAACTTCAAGTGATTTTAAAATGTGGGTAGAGTTGAGAAATCTTGCATGAGAACTTACCATGTTGATAAAAATTGCTTTGCTCTTATATCTTTTTGACTTTTTTTTTTTTAATTTTTTTTTTCAACGTTTATTTATTTTTGGGACAGAGAGAGGCAGAGCATGAACGGGGGAGGGGCAGAGAGAGAGGGAGACACAGAATCGGAAACAGGCTCCAGGCTCTGAGCCATCAGCCCAGAGCCTTACCTGGGGCTCGAACTCCCGGACCGCGAGATCGTGACCTGGCTGAAGTCGGACGCTTAACTGACTGCGCCACCCAGGCGCCCCTCTTTTTGACTTTTAAAAGTATATCATATCAGTGCTACTTGCAATAATAATAAAAAGAGCTCATTTAAATAATATTGCATTATTGAAAGAATAAGAAAGCTGTAATATTTTCCATTTACAAACAGAATGATGAACTTGAGTCTATCTAACAGAAAGAAAATCTTATTTATTTTGTTGAATACTTTTATGTAAATGTGAACTTTTTATGATAGAGGGCAATTTTCTGGGTGAACTTAGGTTTTCCATAGCACCACTTTCTTAAAGTGTTAAAGGAATTGACATTTGCAATTTATGAACCCCTCCTAAAATTTGTCACCCTGTAATTTTTTATTTTAAAAAGAAATTTAAGAAACTAACAACATTTAAAATCACTATTACAAAATATCAGTGTTATATCCCAATGTAAAAAAGGTCACATTTACAATAAGTTCAATTCTTATAAGCAAACATGTAGTGAATGACCAGAGTACAAAAAACACAATTTTCAGATCAAATATATTTAAATTAATTTTAATAAGTACAAAAAGATAATGTTTAGCATTAATTTGCATGGGACTGATTAGTATCTTTTTTTAAACAGCAAGCATAATGACACAGCATATTGAATGACATTCAATAAAGGTCAAATTATCTTACACGTGAAAAATAGTGACTTTTCCCAATTACAACAAGGTCACAAATTACAAATATTATTAGCTCTCAAATGATTTTCTCAAATGAGAAAAACTACCATACAAGTGTATTGTCACCCAGAAAATTTCAAATTTCACCTAATGTGAATAATTAAAGTTTAGTGTTGGAGCTTTATCAAGCATTCCCTATGCATGTAATTTTATTATTAATGTGTAGCAAGGGAAAAAACATTTCATTTCTGTTTTTTTTTTTTCAAATTTAGCAACAAATATGAAGCTTTCATAAGTTTTCATGCATGTCAACTCCAAAGGGAATATTTCACGAAAGGTCACATTCCTCATTTTAGAGCCCACCAAAACCTGAATTTGTATATGCTCAGAAGAATCTTGAAAAAAATTTGGATCCCAATTAACGTGAAATCAATTATGGAGCAGGCACCTAAGATCAATAAGTAATCGAGGATTTATCCATGGATGGTAAAGTTTAATTTGTAAAAACTGGGGCTCAAAGTTCAGTTTCATTTAGACCATTCTAATCATATATCAAATTTCACACATTATGTAGAGTTTAAAACAGTCAAATGCTTCAATTACTATGTGGAAGATTTTTTAAAATAAATAAATAAATGGGAACAAATCTATCATCCATTATGTCTAAACTAATTCTATACCTAACTTCTTTGTTTTGCTTTCCTAATATGATTTGTTCTCACAAATAAACTTTGTCGGAGACACTCATATTTATTCAATAACATAGGCTGGAATTTGACAGTATGCTATAGGTAAAGTAAGTCTTCTAAAACAAAGCATGAAGAACTGAAATTTTCACACAAACTGAGCTAATTCAACACTGACAATCCCAATTCTGGCATTTATTTGTGGCCACTGTAGACTTCTTTCTATAAATAGTAACTTGCAACAAACTGATGAAGTCAATACATAATCCTGTAGTCCAATGAGTTTAAATGTCATGAAACCAACGATATGGTAAACAAAAACAAAACCTCTCTGACCTCAACAAAACTGGCAAAAAAAAAAAAAAAAAAAAAGAGAGAGAGAGAGAAGAAAATAAAGAAGAAAACAAAATAGTGTTCTTAATCAACTTTAAGCATTTTTATATATTATCATTACCTATGGATCAAAAAACAAAAATGCAACACATTCCTAGAAACTAAATTGTGACTGATATTAATGAATAACTAGTTTCACAAAAATGGATTCTTGGTTGCTGTACAGTTTAGTGTTTGCTGTTTGCTTGGTTTTGTCATATAGAAAACCAGATAGTGGTCTTTTTATTGGATTGGTGCTCCCCAAAATGTATGAATATAAATTTGAATTAAAGCAAAGAAAAATACAGCTTTTTTTTTTACTTCGTCTAAAATATGTGTTGGGTTGGCATGTTGGTGTCCAGAACTTCAAGAATCACACAGTGATTTACGGTTGTTGCGAGGACTGAATGAGGTAATCTATGTGAAGGGCTTAGAATGAACTCAGAACCATTTCAATTCAAAAAGGTATGAAACTAACCAGTAATGCATATAGAGAGGACTTGGCATCTGCATACGATCAACCAGATATATAATTTAATGAAAGCTTTTACAAACCTCCATTGAGAAACTTGGAATTCAAAGATTTTCTTTCCTGCCTTACAAGCAGAATTGTGAAATCATCTGGGCCAACTAGAAGTACATCAGAAAAATGTTAACAACTTTTATAGGAAGGATATATGTAACCATATGTATGGCTCAAGACTAAATTCCAATTAGTATGTTTGTTATGGATCTACTGAAAAAACTATTCTATTGACTAAGTTAATTGCTAGTAATAAGAGCTACATTTGGGATTGGGCCCATTAATAAAATAAATTGTATAAATTTGTTTGAATTCCTCAAAATGTTCTTTCATACCTGCAAATACACACACACACACACACACACACACACACACACACTCACATACACACACTCTTCTAATCAAAGCTAAGAACTTATTAAGGGTTCTTGGGGAAGACTACTATAAACTGAAACATCTATCAGTGGTTCTTCCCATCAGGCAACATATTAAGTGATGTTATGTATAAACTGCAACATAGAGACAGTGATTTGAAGTGGGGTATATTAGTATGTATATAAGAAAATGTTCTTTACATATACAGACAAATACAGAATACTTCAACTAAATAAAGTTGAAAACGGTGGTCCAAATATGTTGGATGATTAAGAATTTTCAAGAAAAACATGAGGATACAAAATTCTGATAAGAAACAGATAGATTTTGAATAATTTTTTGATTACCATTCCCACATGCCTTCACAAGAACTCCATCTACTTTAGCATTTTAATCATGGTGCTTACCATGATAGAATCATAACTGTTAAATGTTTCTGTATATATTTATGCATATTTAATTTCTCCCTTTTCTTGGGCGTTAAAAGGGAAAATGCTTCACTGGGTTTAATTAGTAACAGACTCATTTTTTCCAGGAAGTTTTTCTCTTTGATATTTCTTTCACTATTTTTGCGGTCCTGAATTTGTTCTGAACTTGATGAAAATATGAGTGCTTACACTAATGGAAAACATTATTATCTTTTATACAAATGTT
Source organism: Puma concolor (assembly GCF_028749965.1). Lineage (NCBI taxonomy): Eukaryota > Metazoa > Chordata > Mammalia > Carnivora > Felidae > Puma > Puma concolor. Next base: position 168,583,141 of record NC_141670.1, on the reverse strand, counting down.
GATTATGAAAGATGGATATTAAAAATTTCATTAAATACTGAATTTCATCTTTTAAGCATGAAATCAATAAAGAAAAAGATTATAATTTGTCTTGTCCACACTGTTATGAGTGATTTTTATAAAGTGTCTCTGGCTTCCAAGCATGGATATTAAAAATAACCACAGCCCTTCCCAGTTTAAATGTTATGCTTCTGTATACTCTGGATTAATAAGAGGGAAACCCACGGTTCCCATGAGACCTCAATTACACGGAAAAATGCACTACAGGGTAACAATGAGTTAGCTTGATTCCCTTAACATTCCAAACCTTTTTATATGAAAAAAAAAATCCTGGAAGTTGTTTCAAAAATATGCAGATGGTTGTAAGACTGTTACAAGACGAAGAACAGGATCAACCTATACAGTTTGATGTTTGGTAAAGTTATTAATATTTGGTGTTTGGTAAAGTTATTAATACTAAGCAACCTATTGATATGGTCTTGGATCGCAAATTAAATAATAAACATTTCAGTGCTTCATAGGTATTGTCTAAGGCATCAAGAAGGAAGCATTTGAAAAAAGTCTTGATGCTGAAGAAACATGATTTTGCAGAAGGTGACTTGATTTACTTCCCTTGTCCTCCCACTGAAATGATAGGCTATGCCAAATATAGTAGAGACAAATACAGTAGAAACAGATTCCATAGAGCTTTGGTGTCCCTCTACAATCTACGATATCATGGCAGAGTTCAGTTCCCTTAGCCTCAGCCAGGACCATGAAAAGAACCACATCATAAACACATGAGATACACACACACACACACACACGTACGTATGTATACATGTATATACATATATGTGTGTATATATACATACACATATGTGTGTACATATATATATACCTATATATATGTACACACACACACCAAAGAAAGATATGAGTGAAATAACAGCATCTGTGTCCTTTATAAGATAAACTATGAAATATTTAAGAAAAAAATTGGAAATGTCGCTCAAGGGGATCACTTATTCAAACCTGAGATAAATTCGAAAGAGAGAGATCCCTGAAGATTGCTAAGCAGTAACACTGGCATTTTAAAAATCACGGAAGTTTAAAATAATTACTAACCGGTTATATTTGTTCCGTTTTTGTATTTAAAACATAGGAACACGAATAGGAGGAAAAAACAAAACAGACACTATCTTAGCACACTCATGATCTTATAACTTATTAAAACAACTCTCAGTGCTAAATTAATTCACGTGTTCCATTTCGTCTTTGATTTTCAGTCTTTAGAAGAAGGAGATGCACTTTAATTTTCATCTAAATTCTGAGGGTGCAATATGAGTGTTATTAACACCATCATGATGTGACACACAGTACGAGGTAAAAAAAAAATATTTGTTGAATAAATATTAGCTGAATCAGAGCAGCAGCTATACAAAAATGAGACTTTATCTCTAATATATGTACATGTACTTATCTACATTTTGTACATACCATAACTCTTTATGTCAATGTGCAACTGCATAAAATAGGCATAATGTGGGCCAAAGAGACCTCTGATAGTGTATTAAAAATGTAATTCTTGAAAATTTGGTCTTATTTTAATAAATTTGTGTCACCTTTGTTTTGCATCTTTACAATGGTTTATGGAAAGCAGAATAATTTTAAACACTACGGTTCTATGATTTAAAATAATTTTCCATGCAGCATCCTCCCTCTCTCCAGAAACACCAAAAGTTCCCTTTGATGTATAAATTTTAAAAGTTGGAGAAATGTGTAAAAAAATACGCCAACATGAGAGAAATAATCAAAAATCCCAATCCACATCATCAGAAAATCTGAACTGTCAGGATGTTATTAGGTTCAAATAAGATTTTGGCAATTCAAACTAAAAATAAGAATAACAAGAATAACTTTTCTGGCCACTCTACCTTAAATTTTAATGAAACTGGTGTCATCGATGTAGGCGCAGCCCTTTGTCAAAGGTAAAGAGGAGTCTCTTCTGTTGTCTTACAGAAACTGCTATTTACAACTATTTTTACATATGTACATATTTATAAATTTATAATTTAGAGTCAGATCTTAAGGGGGAAATGTAGAACTTACAAGCACAATGTTTTTAAAGTGTAAAGTAATGTATACCGTACAAAGCATTTTTATTGCTTGCCTTCAAGCAAGGTGCATGTTCTCAGACTCTTACACACTTCCCTAAACTCTACAGATCTATGTTATATTTAAGTGTGTAGGAAAATAGGGTATCTTCCATTTCAACGTATAAATAAATTGTATGTGTTAAAACTATTTAGATGACAAATAAGCTGTAATTGGAAGGGAATTAAAGAAATACATTTATTAGCTCATGTTAACAATTTTATTTTATTAAGGATTATGGATTACCTTTTGTGAGGGAACTTTTAATGTCAAGCCTGTCTTCACGGCAAATTCTGTTAATAAGATGCATTTGTGACCTTGGTATTAATACAGTCATGCAAAGCACATAATAGAATCACACTAAAACAAAGAAAATGAAAAAAATAAATTTAAACGAAGCAAAGGAATAGCACTTTTTGTTGTGATTTTGCTTATTTCCATAAGATACTTCTTTTATTGATTTTATGAACATACTTATTTATGCACTATACTGAAATACTGTACAAAACTGCAAGAAATGCCACTATTTGACTACTTATGTTTCTACAAAAACACCATCATAAAGGTGTATCTATTAGTAAAAGTCAACTAATAACTGCTAATGTAGATGTGAGTCAAAAGGATTTTGGGTTTGCCAAAAATCTTAAATCTAGGCATGAGACACAATTGTTAACTTCTATTAACATATTTCAGGGGCATAGAGAGTATATTTTAAATATTAAAAGAAAAATGAATTTTACCCATTAATATTTAGTAATTATATAAAATTGAAAATTGTGGTTTCTAATTTAGCTATGTGTGTGCACTCTAATTTAGTTAGTGTGTGTGTGTGTGTGTGTATACGTGTGTGCATGTTTATATTTGTGCATGTGAACTAATCCACAATCTGTTGGTGATGCTTTAAAGTTTCTGTTTAAAAATGTTCAACTCTTACCAAAACCTCTTCTGGTATACAAAGCTGTTGTAAATTTGAGTCAATGAAATTTAAAGTTGCAATTTACAAAAGCAGATTTACATAATTCTTATCTGAAAGCACTGCTTCAAGACAGAAAAATGTGCCAATTCACTGCCCTTTCCTTTGTAATTAGTGGCTTCTGAGTCCTGATGAAAAGAAGCCTTAAGGCAGAATTTGCAGTAAACAGGAAAGAAGAGAATCGTATAAGTGCTCATCTAGATACTGTGACACCTATGAATTCTCATCAGTGGGAGTTTTTGGCACAATTTTCTAATCCAATGTGAATGTTGTTCCACAGCAGCCAAACTGGATGCTTTTTCCAGTCTCCAGCACCAAGAAAATTTAGCTGATCAATTTCAATACAACACATACCTGGAAAGAGTAAGACACATTTGTCTTTTTTTTATTTTTATTGTTTTAATTTAAGGTAGTTTCCAATGATTATAATACTCTGTAGGATTTGAATTTTACTTTCAAATAAACTCTGATGCTAAAATGTAATGGCCATGACATTCTGATAGTTATTAAATTCTAGGCATAATTAACATTCTGTCAGGAGTGACTCTTAACTATTTGAGCTTGTCATGCTGTAATATGTGCTATAGATGCTATACAGAGTAATTAAAAGCTGATTTCAGATCTCTAGTTTTTCTTCTGATGTGTGCTAAGCTTCCAATTACACTAGCAGGGATTCTGAGCACTCATGAAGGGCACTGATGTGGCAGATACAACGAGTTCTGTGATTTAGAAGAATTCCCCTTGGAATGAAAACGTTATCTTACGTTATCGTTAGGCAACAGTACAAAATAGTTCTATTTAAGACTTAAATCAAAAGAGTTCATAAAGTGTGGTATAGGATCCCCATTTTCATCACAATTAGAACAGTAGGAAATGAATCAGGTCACGTGAAATCCACTTTGAACGAGTTCCTAGGGTAAATCTTTAAAAAAGGCAATGGCTCTTTGGGCACGGGGTGCTTTCTGCCTGCGGTTCCGCAAGTTAGCAAATGCGTGTCTCCATTAGAGGTCTACTGGTAAGCTATATAGCTATATACATACTGTACATGTTGGTTCACAGATTAGCAGTTATTAGTCAGACTGTACATAGCAAAACAAACAAAGTTGTATGTTCCTATACATCCCAAAGATCACCTGTGTCTAGATTCAAGGACTGACCCCTAATACAGGTTCTCTGTTTAAATACGTAGCCCAGTAAACTAAATTAAATGTACCAAACAAAACTGGGAAAACTATTCTAGACATTCTGTCAATTTTGCTAACACTGTTGAAGGTTTTCTTGGCTTCTGCTGGCTTGTTTTCCGGCTTCTTGTTGGGTTCTGGTGTGGTTGCACTCTTGGAGATGGTGGAGAGAACTGGGTCTTTTGAAAGATTCGGGGCGTAATTGGCAACAGCCACGGCGTAAGCATTGTTCTGTATCATGACTGAGGCTTTTTCTTTTTTCTATTGAAAAATACAAGAATTAACAGAATGTGGGTTGAGCCTGCCACTTAACATTTTCCAAACTCCAGTTCAAATTCTGCAGAAAAGCATCTTGATAAAAAACATCATTATCAATTAGAAAGGTGAAATTTAGGAAAATAAATAAAAGGAGTCCTAAAACCATGAGGAAATCCCCAGTGTAAAAATAAATGATACCATATACCTGAAGAACCATGTTTTTTTGTTGTTTACATGGAAAACAATCAAAACCATAAATGTAATAAACGATGCAACATTTTGACTCTTACAAGTAGTTATTCAAATATTTGTTGAATGAATGAGTGAATGAATAAATGGAATGTAGAGATATTTTAACAAGAGAAATGATCATCTACAACATATGACCTCAATTTCTGAACAAAGAAATTTATCTTCTTGAACTAGATAACAGTATTTCTCTCCCTGGTGTCAAATGCTTTATTCATATGGTGATAAACTAACCATATACGGGTGGCAGTGAAATAAATACTAAAAACATAGGACAAAGATAAAATACAAATTCTGCTTTTTGCCTAGCTCAACCACAAGCTGTTTCTCCTCATAATCCCCAGTTCAGTTCCCACCCGCTCTAATCTGGCTCACAATTATCTCCTGCCTGGACCAAATTAAATGTTTTGTGCTCTCCCAGCTTGGCTTGACCTTGTCCAATCATTAGACACACTGTAGTCACAGGGATTTTTTTCAAGACACAAATGGGATCACGTCACTCCTCAGCTTAAATCCCTTAAATACACTCTCAAGGTCCTGAGAATAAAATCAATACCTCTTACCATGGCTTCTTTTCTTTGTTATATACCAGTCCCAGGAAATAACTTCAGTTTTCAGAATATTTCCTTGTTTGGTACCTTTGGCCATGCCACTTCCTTACTTGAATTGCCTCTCTCCATCCTGCATTTCCTGTTATCAATCCCCTCTCATAATTTGGTCTTGGTTTAGTCTTTGTCGTCAAAAAGACCTTCCCAGCCACTCTATGCAGCACAGTCTTTTTGCCCATATGCATGCTTCACAGGACTCAGTTTACTTCCATCGTGGCATTTTTCAAAATGTATAAATTCTTTCTAGTGAGATTATTTGATCGACGTCTTCTTTTCTCATTAGAATCTAAGTTCAATAAAGGCTGGTGCTACGTCTGTCTTGTTTACCATTATAAACTTACACTTAGCATGGTGCCTTCTACCTGGTAGGCACATAATATGCAGCTGAATTAATGAACCTGGAAACATAAATAACATTTATCTGCATTTCTATCTAACATAAATGTCTTCTTAGTTATCTAAATGCAAACAAAATTGAGCCAGCTATGAATTATCCAAAATAGTGAAGAGTGTAAATCAACAGATTTAGAGGACGAATTGGCCTAGAACAGAATTTCAAATATCAATTATTTTCAATTAAGAATTCTCAAAATGTTCGGGGCGCCTGGGTGGCTAAGTCAGTTAAGTGTCTGACTTTGGCTCAGGTCATGGTCTTGCGGTTCGTGCGTTCGAGCCCTGCATCAGGTTCTGTGCTGATAGCTTGGAGCCTGGAGCCTGCTTCAGATTCTGTGTCTCCCTCTCTCTCTGCCCCTCCCTACTCATGTTCTCTCTCTCTCTCTCTCATAAATAAACACTAAAAAAAATTTTTTTAAAGAATTCTCAAAATGTTCAGGTAAAATGAGATAAGAAAGGTCCTCAGGGAGCACAGAAGATCTAAAAACGGGCCTGGTTTTCCTGTCCTTTACTGACATCAGGTTTCTCCCTCCTCTCTTTCCCTAGCTGATGAGGCATTCTTCCAGATGTGGCTGGAGTATAAAAGGAAAGGGGTTGAGGGTCTACCACTATGAAAGCTATAAAACAGCTTTTCTTCTGCAATGGCACACAAAGTTCCCATGTTACAAATGCAGGGGAATTTCCAAATATGTAACTGACGGCGAGATGGTAACACGTGCTGAACACTAGGATGTGTCAGGTGTAGGGTTAAGACTGACAGTATTATTTGTAAAAATAACATCACTACTGGGTAGGAGGTAAGTTCGATACTTAACCCCATGTTACAAATTTCAAACTAGAGGCTAAAGAGGTTTCGTGATACAACCAGGTCTCCTGTCTGTTAAGTGGCTGAAAAAGCACAAAAACTCCCATGTGTGTGACTTTAAACCTCTGCTTTAAATATCATACTATGTGATATTACTCTTTGGAGAAGGTGTTTGAAACTTGGGAGTACACTCTTTCCTAAATTCCTAGTTTATATCACTAGGTCAATCTTCTAAAAAGACCCTTTAAACCATAAAGTATGTAACATACAGGGTTTATATTATCATTATTTCGAATATTCCTAGATATCATTTAAAGTAATCTCAAATGGCACTTATAGAGAATTTGGACTGACCATGAGAACATTCTTTAACCTCTACCTGCTTCAGCTTCTAGTTTGAAAACAGGGAGATAATTATACCAAAGCCATAATGAACCACTGTGAGAATTTAGTGCGCAAATGAATACTCAAACCACATTGAAAAGCACAGTCTCTTAGCGGACAGTAGGAATGGGTATAACTCAGTTACAAAATCTTGATTACTGGCTTACAAGATCCATTTTATATCTTTGAAAGAAGACATAAACATTGCATGGAGGAACCCAAAAAAGGTATCTTGGAAGAGGGACATTAAGTTAGGTCAGGATTTATGGTGCAAGGTTTAGACATTTTGACAAAGAAACATAAATGTAAATGTCCTTTGTTGCAAGAAGCGTGTACAGATAGACTTTGTACTCTCACCAGCACCCTTCCTGCCTGACTTAACACCCTTCAACTGTATACAAACCCACAGGTGATGCTAAATTATTTAACAAACTCTGAAGCAGGGGCACTAACAAAACAAAACAGATACTCTGGTCAACCCGAACAAACATTGGCTGTAAATACCCAGAAGGGCTGTGCCAGAATGTACCAGCCAAATATCACCCTCGAATATTTTTGTATGTTGCTGGGTTTTTTTTTCCATCCCAATACTGTGGATATTATCATAAGCAGTGTTAAAAATAATTTTAATGTGTATTTGTAACTTTTATTGACTTAACTACTAAGAATAAAATTTCATCTTATTTTTTCTTCATTGTTCAAAGAATGGCTTCAATTTCTGAATATAAGTGTGAACTTCGGAGGCAAGCTTAGTACCTGACAAGATGATGGCTTGGCTTCAGAATGCTCTCTAGGAACTTGGAAACTTGATTATTTTCAGAACCAATAGCAAGCGAAAGTGCAAGAGTCCCGAGTACTCTGTTTAGTCAAAACCCAGTGGTTGGCACTTGTGATTTCTTACCAATTCACTGAATGAAGCGCAGGGCACTCTCATGGTACTAAAACTTCTCAATTCTTAGCCATAGCCCAGTAAAGCCTTTCTGGCGTAGATCTTACAAAGTCTTACAAAGTTATAAAATAACTCCCCTCAGTCCATTTGAAAGTAATTATCACAAATATACAGTAAAGCAAATTGCTCCTATCTATTTAAAATTAAAATCATGTATCTAGAGAAAAAATACTATTGAATTGATAGCTGACTTCCAGTTCTTAGATCTGCTAAAGCAGAGTATACAGATTAAGTCATCATAATATATTCTATTACTATTCTTTGTAATTCATAGATCTACTATTGATCGTACTAAAAAATATTAGTACGCTAGGCCATTACAGAAGATATCACCTTGCCGTATTCACTGCTAACTTCTACCCACTGCTATTTTCTAATAATTTTAAGTGACTCTTGAATGGCTCTGTTACCAATATGCAGATGACTGACCTAATACCTCTCACCAGAATTATCACCCATTATGTTTCATTAGACTTCTCTATCTACATATTCCATAGGTAATCAAAACGCAAAATATCCAGAAATGATTACAGGTTACTTTCACTCCCAACCTAATTCTATACACTCTCCTTTATTCCCTAACCTGTGCATGATACCACAATTGAGCCAGGAACTGATTACCAACCCATGCTGTTCCCCTAGTTAGATCCATTTTATACAAACTCAGCTCAAAATCACATGTATTGAAACATTACTTCTTACTGCAATAATTACTCTTTCCATGGGCTTCCACGACACCCTAGTGTCTGTCTCTATAGTGGCATGTATACTTCTCTCACTTATTTTTTTTCTTCCACTTGACTGTAAGCTCCTTGAGAGCACAGACTGTGCAATGCAGAGCTGCTAGCATAGTTCCTGCACAGAAGAGGCTCAAAAAATGTCTGCTTTATCATGAATGACATGTACTAGAATGATCACTGGGACAAAAAATATATATTTAGAAAGTATATGATATATACAAACATATAAAGCTATTTTGTAGAGTATTTATGAGATTCATAAAATTTAGATTCCCATAGTCTGTTCTGTAATTCTATTATGTAATTATCCTGAAAGTCCACAATTTTACCATTCCGCATGTTTGTGGAAGTTGTTTTGCTTGTAATTGAGACTCATATTAAGTGGGAAGGGGAAAATATGGCTAATCACAAAATCAAGAGATTATGTGTTTTTACACATTAATTGGGGAAAAAAGAGGAAAATACGCTACTATAGAATTTGTTGATGCTGTAGCTGAAGTGGAATGAAAAGTAAATACAGCACATACTAATTACATTTTCTATTTTTTAAACAATGTTTTATAGGATTCAGAATATTCTGAGTTTATTACTTCATTAGAATGTCTGAACACATGTAAAATTTCAAGTCTGGAAAATTCTTGATTGTAGAAATCAAAATGTCTTACACCATGGGGCAAACCAGTTTCAGCTTCCTTAGAGTAGTAGATAAAATAACGTGTTAATAACTTGAGCAAATGCTCTTGCTAAAATATAGACATCTGTTAGCATAGTGACCTGGGATATGAATAAAAATAATAATCACATGGTTGCAGAATTGGAAAGAATCGCAGATATTGTCCTTAGAATAAGGAAAGGGAGCGCTCATAAATGTAACACTAGATAAGACAGACTTTGGAAAAAACCCAAGGTTGCCAGAGTGGCGAATCTATGCTCTTTCTATATACCATGTTGTTTTTTTTTTACAGTCATTGTGGCTACTAGCCAGCCCATTTCTTGTAAAGCAACAACATGCTCCTGGGTCAGATAATGCTATTGTTAACTGTCTGCTAACCATCCTGACTGAGAAAAGTGATACTTACAGAAGATTGTTTGAAGGTTATACAGTCCATCCACTTCTCTAAGTACTCTAAAGTCTTTCCTTGGATTAAATTGGGCCATGAGAAAGCTATATACTTGGACCATATTAGCTTAGCTCCTTGAAGAATTGCCTTCACTGAGTTGTATGTTAATGTAATGCCTTCAGCTTTTATTGAAGGGGACTACAAGAGACATCAATATGAAATTCATTACTGAGTTTATTGGGAAAATGTTGACATTACTTTCAATAGTACCCAGCTTTCCCTAATATAAAACCCATATGATATTGTTTTAAAGAATTCAATGTAGGAAAATATTTTCTCTAAGAAAATCTATGCTTCCATTTTTTGATTACAAATAAGAGTATCTCCCGCCCCCCACCCCATGGTTTACTTTGGCAGCCAAGAAGCTCAGAGTTTAAAGCTCAACTCCTCTAGCTATGGACTATAGCTAATGTTCTGGCCCAAACGGTGGACACATTTGCATTGTATTTTCCTTCATCCTGATATCTTACTTCTATTTCTATTTTATTTTATAATAGTTAAGTGCATGCATTCTTTTGGTAAACTGCCTGAAATGCTTTTGGAACAAGGCAGGATGTTGAAAAATGCAAATAAATGAAGAAAACACTTGAAATGTGATGTTTTCTATGGATTGCATGGAGTGAATCACAAAACAATGGCACATTTCATGTTAGTTTGCATACTATGTTGCTAAATCTTTTTTTTTTTTTTTTATTTTTTAGTGTTTGTTTATTTTTGAGAGAGAAAGAGAGACAGAATTGGATCTGGTAAAGGGCAGACATAGAAGGAAACATAGAATCAGAAGCAGGCTCCAGGCTCTGAACTGTCAGCACAGAGCCCGACGCGGGGCTCGAATCCATGCACTGTGAGATCATGACCTGAGCTAAAGTCGGTCACTTAACCGACTGAGCCACCCAGGTGCCCCAACTAAGTCTGTGTTTTAAGTAATTTAATATATGATGTGTTTGCAGAGAATATGCTTTTCTTGGCCAGTGTAGAACCACTGACTCAGATTTAGAAATGGAATCAGTCTCAAGAGATTAGAGTTATTTATTTTTTAAATTTAATTCAAATAAATTATGTGCTAACTATTATTCCAGGTTATAGCAGAGAAAATGATGAGTGTGACAATACTACTATCTTCTTAGACCATGTAACCTACTGTTAGAAACACAAATTTATGATAAAAGTCTAATTTACTAAGGTCACATAAAATGAATTTGTGTCAGGTACTGCAGAAAGATAATAGAGGGCAGTAATTGGATTCACTGAGAAAGTTTCAGTGTTAAGTAAAATCAGATGGGTATTAAGAAAGAAGTAGGAATTCATCAGTTACAGAAGGAAGGAGGGGGCATTTTGGTAAGAGGAATCTAATGTCATGGAGATGTGTAGCAGCATGGATATTGGGGGATGGTTTAATGGCTAGAGGAAGAACACAAGCATGGACTTCAGATCTGTGTTCAATCTTGGATGTACCACTTATTAGATGTGATCCTGAGTAAGTAACTTTATGGGAACAAATCTATGGTTTCTCATCTCTTTTTTTTTTTTCCTTAAGGTTTTTATTTATTTATTTGTTTGTTTATTTGAGAGAGGGATAGAGCATGAGTGGGGGAGGGGCAGAAACAGAGGTAAGGAGAATCCCAAGCAGGCTCTGCTCCATCAGCACAGAGTCGACGTGGGGCTGAAATTCAGGAATCAGTGAGATAATGACTGAAGCCAAAACCAAGAGTTGGATGCTTAACCAACTGAGCCACCCACATGTCCCTGCAGTTTCTCATTTCTAACACAGAGATATTCCTAGGCACATGGTGGTAATGCACAATGAATAATAATAGTAATAACTTGAGCAAACACTCTTGCTAAAATAGAGACATCTGTAAAACAACAAGTAACTCAACATGCGAAACAAACTTATGAGAAAGTTATGTACTTGGACGATATCAGCTGACCAACTTGAAGAATTCATTAAAGAGTTCAATAATTAGCATTAAGATTTCAACAACTCACTGAAGAGCTGAAAAATGACCCTAGCACTAATGTAGAGGATGGACTGGAGGGAGACATGATTAGAGACAGTGTTCTCAGAGAACACTGAGCAAGGGCATAGTCCATGACAAGGACAAGAAAATAGGCACCATGTGATGACAGGTTAGATGTTAAGGGGTATTTCCAAATTGTTGGTATGTGAGATTAGGTTTTGCCAGAGATTTAAAAAAGGAAATGTGGGCAGGGGAAATATACAAAATCAATTTAGAAGCTTTTATCTTTGTTTGTTGTATTTTTATTTAAAAAAAGATATGTAAAGATTGAGATAATAGAGTCATATAGAAATGCCTAGGGAATAGGATAGATATATGATCCTAGAACTTAAAAGAAAGGTATGGGGTACAGTTATAGATACTATAAAAGCATGAGCTGTAGATTTGATTGGGCTGTACTTTATTCATTCAGACCATATTTACTGAGCAACTAATACACACAAGACCCAGTGCAAAAGGCCAACAGTGAATGATTTACTGAAATAAACATGGACATGTTATAATGATCAGTGAAGGAGATGAGGCATTATATACAATTACAAACTGTAATAAAGGATTTAATGTAAAAAATCAGGGTGCTAGACACACTTAAATGGGACTGAATCATTTCGGGGGTGCAGGATTCAGAAATTTCCTGAAGATTGACATTTGTTCTCAGGACGAGTAGGATTATCTATTTGGGGACAGTAAATGGGTGGACACTGTTTAGTGCTGTAGACATTCCCACAAATACTATCTATAAAACCCTTAAAGTGAGAATCACATAGTGAATAGTAAAACCAAAAACAATAAAATAAAGCCAAATGACTGTCTTTGGGGGTAAACAAGAGCAGATGTTAGGGAGACAGGATCTACTGTGAACTCGGGCAGGGACTCTCAGAATAGAATGAATAAAGGCAGCTGCCAGGCCAGGATTTGAGGGCAGGAAGTTGCTATTTGAAGGCTTCTTGTAAAGAAATGCTGCCGACTTGCACCTGAATGGAGTTCTGAAGCCCAACAATATTCAATGGGTTGAATGGGGATCCCTTGAGAAAAATGAAAAATTATTATCTGATCTGAAAACGTGGAGGTTATTGGTGTTCGTCAGTTACAGGACAATACATGAAAAGGAAATCAGATTACAGTTTACAGATACAGATTACAGATTACAGGCTGAGAATTAAATTGAAAGTGAGAACACAGACATCGTAGCACGGTTTTCAAAAAGCTTGAATGGAGAAGAAGAATGGATCTGAAGATGGGGGAATGGGTGACATAGGATCTAGAGAGAGTTCTTGCCTCCATGGTAAATGAAACAGAGTAAGCATACTCCTCACTGAAAGGAAGGAGGCAGCTGGAAAGGAGAAGATGGCCTTGATGCAATGAGAAGAAAACAATAACTGATGCTTCAAGGCTGAGAAAAGAACAAGAGAGAAAGAGATCGAGAGCTGCAGTGGAAGAATTAGTCTTGGGCAAGTGGAAGAATGTTGGTTGTGAGGGAAGCTTCCAGAAGAACTTGGGGAATTTCATAATAAGATACTTTCTGTATATGGAAAGGAATAACAACTGGAGATGGAACATTTGATCCAGCACTACACTTTTAGAGTGATAAGGTTTTGTAATCTAGTGTCACACCTGAGGCTAAAAGTAGTAAAACATCTTGTCCAAGATCACAGAGCACAGTAGGTAGGCTCTGTCTTCTCACAGAGGGCTCAAATGTAGCTTGAATATGAATGGAGTGGATTTATGTATTTGCAAAAACTAACTTTCAAGATCAGCAGAGTGCAATCTACATATAAATTGTATGTTAAATGTGTATTTCCTTTTTCAAACATATGCTAGTGGTATGCATCTTTGAGTCGTTATTATTCTTATGATGCAAATTAATACTTGCCAGTTTACAAATGTTTAAGAACTTTTCATATGCTCTTTCTATTGACAGATGACTGAACTGCATTGACTTATGATACCAACTTCCGAAAGCTGAGGACTTTTTCCAGTCTGATAAAACTGGAAGGACACCAATATGGGCAGTGGACAAAAATTCTATAATTCAAGCAAATTATCATTTTCCACTTAAAAAAAATTCTTCTTAAGGAAAACTAAAGCAGAGAAGCCTGAAAGTAGACTGCACTGAAATATTTTTTCAGGCAGATGTGCTAGTTTGGGGCACTCGATTTCCTTTCAGTCCTAAGAATGTGGTTATTTCCAAGCTAAGTTTAGGGAGCACCTCCCAAAATTCATTTGAATCATGAAATTGGGTTGAGTACCCACTGATAAATTCACCATTGTAAAGACTGAACATTCTTTCCGTGAAGGCAATGAAGTTTTCCCTTGGTGTTACATGTGCAGACTTCATAAAAGAAACTCTTAGATTCTTTATTCAACAAAAAATTCTCAAAGGCCTAGCTATGGAAAAGTAAGAACAAGCAATGTGCCTGATACAATGTTCCCTTTAAATTAACCACTGAATTCCAACCACTTAGAACTGAAATAATACAACATTTGTTAGCTGTTTTCTTGCAGATGAGATAGGAACATCAATGATTTTGTCCTGGATTTATCTTTGCTCTGTGTGATTTGATATGTGGTTTGACTTAATTCCAGCATTCCTCAGTACTAGGTAATTGCTTTTAGAATGCATCATCATGAATGGGTTTTTTGCATTTATAGGTACTTCTATTTTCCAAGTACAGGGAGAAGGTATTTTATTTGATATGCCAAATCACAATGTCAATTTGATATGCTAAATCACAATGTCAATTTGATTGGCACCCTCATAGCATTAAAAAGTGATATATCAATGAATATCTATATGGAGAATTTACCACAAACCACTATTTATCTTTTGTGACATATTTATAAACATGTCTGGCATTTATAAATACATCTGGCATTTCACCTTCAAAAAAAGTTAGTATGAAAGCGCATGTGTAACTAATATAACTAAAAAGAAGTAACTGCATAGATAGCAATGAAAAAGCAGTACATTATATGGAAAATGAAAACATAAATCAATAATAAAATGTAATGGAAATGCTGAAATAACCTAGAAGTTAAGCATAGAAAGCTAATTGGATTCCCTTTAATATTTACTCAGTGGCTGTTAGTATGCAAAACGTTGCTTATAAAATGAAATAAACCAGCACTTATTAAAACTTACAGTTTACAAAATTAGGAAAAAGAGCAAGACTTTTAAATTATAACATCAATCATTTGTATGCTTAAACTGCAATATGGTTCTAGAAATGAGAAAAAATTATATTTAAATAACTGACAAAGAAGTAAAATCACCAAGTGTGTTATTCCAAATTTAATGGAAGAAGCATTTTAACAGATATATTGTTAAAAAGGAGGCTTCCAAGTAGAACTTAAGTATTAAGAATACTTTATATCTCACTGTGATACAGCCAAAGCTTCCTCTTAATGCAGATGAATAATAATCCATTAAATAAGAAAGGGAACAGATGTTACATTAATGCTCAAAACTTCCACTAGCTTCAGCACTTGAAACCTAAAAATGGACACCAACAATTCCCAAAGAAATTAATCTTAAAAACAAATGAGTCTCATAGACTATGAGCAACTTAAACTTTCTGAGCATTGCAGCACCTAAGTACTTATTCCATACAACATGGAAGAGAGAACAATGTTGCTTGAACCTTTCTATCCAAGCAACAGCGATGAGGGTAGGTGAAGGGTAACTCAACTGCTGATAGAGCCTGAGATTCTACAACAGGTAAATTAAAGTCCACTTTCTTTTCAAATCTCTTTATTATAAAGCAGTGTGGTATTTAAGAGCATGAACTTCATGGTCAGATCTGCCATCACATATAGCTACTAACTTGTTGTGTGAGCTTGGGCAAGTAAATGACTTCACTAAGCCTTAGCTCCTTCATCAGAAAAATGAGAATTAAAAAGAGACACTAGTCATAAAGTTGTAAAGATTACGTGATAGAACATGTGTAAACAACTTAGCACAGTGCCTGACACACAGTCAGAGCTCAGCAGATGCTAGGGAGTGGTTTCAACAGAAGTCATACTCTAACAAGCACTCCTAAAGGATTTCAGGCAAAAGCATACTTTAAAAGAAATATGATTCACACACACACACACACACACACACACACACACACACACACACACACACAAAATTTACATTTGAATGTTTTAAATGTCAATTTTTAGGAACATGTCTGTTATAAACTAAATCTGTTAGGGGAATCTCACTTACCTTGTCATTGACTACACTCTTCCCATCCCAAGCCCATCCTCTTTTGGTGAAGTAGTTCACAGTTGCAAATTCAATTAGGGCAGAGAATACAAATGCGTAACAAACAGCAATAAACCAGTCCATGGCGGTTGCATAAGCCACTTTGGGGAGGGAGTTCCGAGCACTGATGCTTAGAGTTGTCATTGTTAGAACAGTTGTGACTCCTGCAGAAAGACAGGAACCAAAAACATCAACAGATACAAGACAGCATTGGAAATATTCTTTTTTCAAAGTTACTTTCACTGCCACTGTATCCACTTAAAAAAAACTGGAAGAACAGAGCAAAGTTAATTATCACAAATGGCTGTTATAATTCTTGAAGTAATAACTCTGAAATGCTTTAAGTTTTCATTTTTGTTGCTATGAATCTCCTTTTTCTCTTTTGAATACTGTTAAGGGTACAAAGGTGGTGATAACCGAAGTAGAATTTCCTATGAGGAAAGTAGGTACTTTAAATTGATCCATCGTGCATTAACATTATTTTTAAAAAATCCCACACAAAGCCTCACATGCATTTATTCATCGTTTATTTAAAACACGCTAAGCAATGGACCAATCATCCACACCAGTGATCACAATGGAACTATGATTAAGAAGTTCTTCATTCTAAGTATAGCTACCTAAATATGAAATTAATTCTGGATCGCTTAGCGTCATGAGGACATAATTTCTTTCATAACGAAGCTTAGAATCTATAGAAAATAAAACAAGCAACTAAACCCTAAATCTTATAAAATGCAAATCACTACATTTTAAGGAATATTTTATACTCTGTTCATTTAAAAAATAATTTAGTTTCTTTCACTGCAGAGCTTTTCTGCCAGTAGTCAGGGAAGTCATAATGATTAGGTAAAAAGAAAGCAGTAACTCAGGAGGTAAGCTGTAACATCAGCAGTCAAATGTCTGCAATTACCTGTTTTATCAGAGATCCAATAGAAGTTTAATTTCGTACATAGGGGACACATTAAATTAAAAGAGTTAAAATGTTAAAGAAATGTTCATTCATATGTTAAAGTTGTATACTATTGTATTTTTTGCTTTCCCTGAGGATAAATAAAGCAGCTTTTTCTTCTCATCTGCAATAGAGTTAGGAATTCAAAATAGCAGTGAGTCTTTCATCATGAGTGAATGCATCTAGGAATATGATGGTAGTAGTAGGAATAAAAGGTAGAAAAGTAAATTTACTTAACCTGCTACTAAGTCAATATTAAAAAACACATTTACAGGGGCGCCTGGATGGCGCAGTCGGTTAAGCATCCGACTTCAGCCAGGTCACGATCTCCCGGTCCGGGAGTTCGAGCCCCGCGTTGGGCTCTGGGCTGATGGCTCAGAGCCTGGAGCCTGTTTCCGATTCTGTGTCTCCCTCTCTCTCTGCCCCTCCCCCATTCATGCTCTGTCTCTCTCTGTCCCAAAAATAAATAAACGTTAAAAAAAAAAAAAAAAAACACATTTACAGAAACCCACTGCCCTTTCATGTCTCAAAGTGCAAGGTTTTAGACGACTGTGAAGATGTATTCTTTTGAGAACTGGGTACAGGAGAATACTTAAACAGAAAACAAGACAGATAAAACCACACATATCCACAAGCAAAACCACATCTTCCCCAACGCATGTGCTTGCACAAACGCATGCATGCGCACACATGTACACACACACATGCAAAATATAGCAATGCAAATGACAAATCAATATAGGAAAATATATTTAACTTCCTTAGCAGTTAAGGAAATATAAACAAAGTGATAATGAGATGCCTTTTTAAATTTTCTTTTTTTTTTACATTTATTTATTTTTGAGAAACAAAGTGAGACCAAGTGTGAGCGGGGGAGGGGCAGAGAGAGAAGGAGACAGAATCTGAAGCAGGCTCCAGGCTCTGAGCAAGTGATCAGCACAGAGCCCGACGCAGGGCTCGAACCCACGAACTGTGAGATCATAACCTGAGCCGAAGTTGGATGCTTAACTGACTGAGCCACCCAGGTGCCCCAAGATGCCTTTTTAAAACAATATAGTCACCAAAATGTTAGCAAACTTCAAAAGATTTATACCACACTAGTGTTGAAGAGAATGTCGGCAATGGGCATCCTTTCTGAATAGGGATTATAAATTGGTGTCATACCTAAGAAATTGTTACCTAATTCAAGGTCATAAAGATTTAGGGACGCCTGGGTGGCTCAGTCGATTAAGCATCCGACTTCATCTTAGGTCATGATCTTGTGGTTCGTGGGTTCAATCCCTGCATTGGGCTCTGTGCTGACAGCTCAGAGCCTGGAGCCTGCTTTGGATTCTGTGTCTCCCTCTCTCTGCCCCTCCCCCACTCACGCTCTGTCTCTCCCTCTCTCAAAAATAAGCATTAAATTTTTTTATTTAAATGTATTTATAGGTATTTTATTTTTACTATTTTATTTTTTTTAATGTTTTATTTATTTTTGAGGGAGAGACAGAGTACAAGAGGGGGAGGAGCAGAGAGAGAGGGAGACAAAGAATCCGAAGCAGGTTCCAGGCACTGAACTGTCAGGGCAGAGCCAGATGCAGGACTTCAACTTGTGAACCGCGAGATCATGACCTGAGCCGAAATAAAGAGTTGTACGCTCAACCGACTGAGCCACCCAGGCACCCCTAGTAACTTTTCTTAACTTATTCTGTAAAGTCTGATTCTTTTTGTTTGGGGCCACTGAGTTCTTTGGGATTTTGTTTGTTTGTTTTAGCGTAGTGGCTATCTGATGATTAGACAGTTTTCCTTAAATACCTGGAACAAAAAATTTCCTCAGTCTTTGCCAAGTGGCTCTGTGTGCAGGTTGGGATATGTCTTCAACTTTCAGCCAGGCAGTTTACAAACTTGCTTTAGCATACATACACCTGCTTCTGTAGGGCCTCAAGAGGTGAAAGTTTAGGGCTTTCTCGGGTCTTTTTTTTTTTTTAATTTTTTTTTAATGTTTATTTATTTTTGAGACAGAGAGAGACAGAGCATGAACGGGGGAGGGGCAGAGAGAGAGGGAGACACAGAATCGGAAGCAGGCTCCAGGCTCCGAGCTGTCAGCACAGAGCCTGACGCGGGGCTCGAACGCACAGACCGCGAGATCGTGACCTGGCTGAAGTCGGACGCTTAACCGACTGTCTCGGGTCTTTATTGAGTGTTCACAAAGCTCTGTGCATACACGTGGACTTTTAGATTCCAAAATACATGTCAGTGCTTTTGAAACTACTTTTGTACAATTCTTCCTTAGCCCTTCCTCTCAAACTCTTTGGTTAGACCATTGTTTGTCCCAAATGTTATCCGTCACCTCAGGCAGAAGCAACTAAAACATCTGCCTATAAATACTTTCAGTGACATCTCCCTGGTAGCAACTTTTGTACCAGGAGAATTCTGAGTCAGGTAACATACAAAGACAAGCTTTTTGCAAATGTCTTCCAGGGAGGCACCATAAAGTGCTGATAATACTTTCTGAATGAGCCCCATTTCCTCACCCTAATACCAGGAGGCTTTTATTTGGAATTTCATACTCCACCATTTTTGCTGGTATCTACCCTGATCCCCAGCAATTCTTCTAGATGGGGCGGGGCAGTATAAAATACCGGTGAACTGTACTGTTATGTCCTCCGATGGCCTCCCAGTCACATGGCCTGGGTTTGAATCCTGGCTCCAATACTCGCTGTTTTTCTGTGACTTTCAGCAAGTTCCTCAACTATTACTTTCTTCAAATACAAAATAGAATTATAAACTCTACCTTCTTTAGCGGTACGCTGTGACGGTTTAGTATGAATTTGGCATAAAATCTGGCACATCATAAGTGTGCAGGAAATGTCAGCTACTTTAATTCTTTTTTGTTATCACTACTGCTATTAGAAATGTCTCTTACTTAAATGACAGCAGGAAAATATAAAGCGATAAATGATACACAAGGCTCTTCACATGAACACACCTTGTAAAAGTAAAAAGGTGGCAACCATTGGCATATTCATTGATTGGGAAGTAGTTTAATAAATCGTTGATTACCTACACTAGTAATACCACAACAATATTACAAAGAATAAAGCAGGGCTGTTAATTCATTGCAAATGTATCTACCATACATTTTGCTTAAAAATAGTTCATGATTCAATTTTCATGAAAATATCTGCACTTGGATTTGTGTATCAATATAGATATACCTGTATGAGCTTAGTAAATAGAACATAAAATGAAAAGGGACACTTCAGTTACCATTTTGGGGAAGAAAGTGTTATGTGGCCTGGATGAATAAAATAGAAAATGGACTTGTGACTGATTTTTTTGTTGTTTCATTTCTTTGGTATTTTACTAGACAAGCATGAAAGAATACAGTCTGTAAGGATATAATCTAAGATGGTAATATTAGTTACTTGGGGAATTAACATTGGAGGCAATTCATTTTTTTATTTTTTCCTTTTTTCTTGCAGTGAACTTGCTTTGTTTTTGCGGTAAGACAAAAAAAATACAAGATTTTTAATTTAAAGAAGGGATACCTGATGACATTTATCATTTATAATTCAAGTGTGAATTTCTGGGAATGATTGATCATTACATGAATGTTGACTAATTTAAAGTAGGTTAATCAAAAAATGCAAAGTTCAAATTATGGCAAACCACAGATTTAACTATGATTCTAATTCTACACTGCTAGTTTAAAATTAGATCTGGGTCTAGTCATTCAAACTACTAAAACATTCTAGCAATTCAATGAGTCTACTATGAGGTTATTTTTCACCATATTCAAATCTTCCCTATATCTAATTTTTTTCCTTCATCTGACTGTGTAAACTTGACAATAAAATTGGTAACGCTGACTATGAGTTTCTACCTTCCCCCCCCCTTCCCCTTTTTTTCTTTTCACTGGAAGGGTGTGGTTCTCATATGCTAGCTTTCCTGCCTGCTAGTTCAGCCTCGCCTGTTCCCATGACACTATAAATAGAAGATCTGGCATTAAAAAAAAGAGGTGCACTTACTTGGTAAGCTCAGACCTTCCACATGCCTGTCTGCCAACAATGGACATTTTTCTATACCTACTAGGGCCTCCAAAAATGAATGTTCCCACATTTTTTACCAGACGGTCTCTTTCTTTATCTCCTCTGTGTGACTACCATAACTCAATGCTTCCTTGGGAGGCCTAAGTTTCTTTCTCAGTAAAACGAAAAGCAAATAACTTACAGTGTTTTAGCACTAAAATTCGATGCATATATGTGAAATGTGTCATCATTCCCCACACACAGACAATATCTGACATACAGTTCTTTGATATTCAGGTTTCCTTCTATGTTAACATTTCTTATGTAAGGTTAAGTGCCAAGACCTGAACTCAGGAGCTGAACAAATAGCATCAAAGTAAAGGAACATCAAGTGTTGGCTGCAAATATGTGCTGAGAGTATAAAATCAAATCGGGGGGTCGGGGGGGGGGGGTGGTGATTTCAGCACAGAGACTGACAATGTGAGCTCCACAGCCAGATGCCTAAATCTTAATCTTGTGACCTTGGGGGACATTTCCCAGACCCTTTGTTCCACAGTATCCTCATTTGTGAAGTGAAGATTATGAATAGTGTTTTCCCATAATGTTGATACAGTGACCAAAGAGTTACTGCATGTGAACGGGTGTCTCTATTATAAAAAGGTGCCTCAGTGCATGTGCAGAAAAATATTACCCTGAAAGCAAAGTCAAGACAGATTTAAATCAGAGAAATGAAATGAAATGAAATGAAATGAAATGAAATGAAATGAAATGAAATGAAATAAGATGAAATGAAACAAAATCGATACGATACGATACGATACGATACGATACGATACGATACGATACGATACGATACAGTCCTCCTTTAGACTTTCATCCTCATCAGATGTTGTGTGTGAGTGTTTGTGGTTGGGGTGTGGGGTGGAAGTCTTGGAAACCAAAGGGCACAACTGCAACAGGACACAAATGTAAAATTGTGTGACACCACCTGCTGGTTACTGGCAGAAATGGCAGAAAAAAAAAACAGACATTCTGAAAACAAAAGTGCTAGATTTGTTTTTTTTTTTAGCACTTACAAATAGAGTAATAAATGCACTTATTTTATTTTTAAGGTTGCAATTTTAATTCGTGACTGTCCTACATCTGAAGGATAAAAACACTGAAATTTTGTGTTAGGTACATAAATGAGAACTTAGATAACATATCTTGTCATAAAGCCTAATGAACTCAAACTCTACTAAACTAAAATTTGTGAGAATATAGAAAACATCAACTATAATCTAGAAGAACATGTCTGAAAGGACACTTTTAGTGTGCACAGTATTGTGAAAGATTATAACTTTTTTTTTTTTTTTTTTGCTTACCTGAATGTATCCTGGACTTAATACATTTAAAACTCACATCCCTCTACCCAATCCTTTTCTTCCTGAAGCCATTTTTCTCGGAGAAAGACCCCTATGACCTAAAGGAAGCCATTTTCATATTTGAGGTTGAAGCTGCAGTGACACGAATGTTTTCTCAGTTTGAGCAATATGTCAGTCTAGGCAACATATTATTTCCTCTACCTAGGATCCTTCCCCCTCTTTTTTAAGAATACCTAACTATCATTCCTTCCCTAAGTACATTACTGAGTGCCTACTCAACGCCAGGTATTTTTGCAGGCACAGGGAACACACCAACGAACCCGAGTGCAAAGATTCCTGCATTTCAGAGCGCACACTCTGCTGATGCATTCTGCAGGATTTCACCCCTAAAGGCACCTGTGACCCGGTCCTATGGCTACCTCCATCACGTTGTGTCCTTGAATTTTCTGTTGGTTTACATGACTGTATCCTTCCAGTGAACTACATGGAGTAGAGCCTTGTTCGTTGTCTTCTCCCCCAAAGGTAAAAGGGTGCTCAGCAGAGAGTAGGAGGCCATCAAATAGTTTCTAAATGAATTAATACATATTTACTGAAACTACATCTCCAATGATCTGCAACTGATAAGCATTAACTTCATTAGGATACCTGCAAGAAATCTATTCCTTCTTTTATAACGCACATAAACATTTAGTCCTCATTTTGTGCTACACATGGTAGAGCTGTGAATGGAATGTGAGCAAAGCCACAAAAAGATAAAAGTTAAAATATATATATATTTTTTAAAAGAGCACAAAGTTACCTAACATCACAACTGGGCAAGGTCCATGATGGACTGTAATCAAGTGATCTACCTAGACTGGGAATTTGAGTTAGGCTTCGCTAAGGAAATAAGGGGGAAAGTTTAAGCGGTCACCAGGCAAGGGAAGATAATGCTAGACTGGGGAAATAGCATGCATAGGAAGCCGGGGACATAAGGAAAGCATTTAAGAGAAATGAAAAGAAGCCTGGAAGGCAGGAAGACAGATTAGAGTTTCATGGAAGATGAGGCCAGAGCGGGCCAGATCATTCAGAACCTGTTGGATGGTGTTAAGGTAATCTAACTTCTCATCAAGAGCAATGGGAAACCATTATACTGTTCATTTTAAGCAGGGTAATGGCATGATCACTTCTTATGTAAGATCACTCCTTTTGATTCTTAGAGCTTCCAATTCTTTACTTACATGACTGATCTCTTCTTGCGTGTTGTTTATTTTTTCCGTTAGGGACATTAACAGACTTAACAGATTCATCTTAGTTATTTTTAATTCCTTGTTTAATCATTCCAACATCTCTGTCATAACTGAGTCTGGTTCTGCGGTCTGCTTTTCCTCTTCCAACTGGTTTGATTTGTATTTTTTCCTTTTGGCATGCCTTCTAATTTTTCTTCATCTGCCCTCCCACCCCCAAGTTTTATTGAGATATAATTGACACACATCCCCGATACCGTTTCGTTGAACTTTGACCATGTTCATTTGGGTAATGGAAACTGAGATAAACAGAAGTTTAGTGCAGGATTTATGTCAGTCTGGCTATAGGGTGGCTGTGTTTAGTGTTTGCTAAACACTAGTGTTTAGTGTTGGCTATAGGGTTAGTGTTTGCTATCATTATAGGTGCCACAGGATCCAAGTTCCTTTCATTTTCTTTCTGCGGTTTACCCTCTTGACTTTGGACTTCCCAAAGCACTCTTCCTCCCAGACTTCAGATCTTTCTGCTAAAAGCTATTGTTAGGTCACTCCTGGAGCTTTGCTGGTGTGGCAGGAAGGTGTAAGGGAGGGGGGCTGTTCTATAATCTTCTGATTGAACCTCAGTCTTCTGGTGGGCCTGTGTCTTAGGCTGTAATCTTCACAACTGTGTCTTCTCTGGTACGTTTTATTCCCCATTCTTCTTACTCCCTTCCCTGGCTGCCGCATGCCCAATCCATTTCCTTGAAGTTCTGATCTCTGTTGAGTTTTCATGAGTTCACACCCCTTAGATGAGGGAGCGAGGCCAGAGGGGCTGGAGTGGGAGGATCGCCCTCCTGTTGGTTGGGATGAGGTTCTGCCCGGTCCCTTCTCCTGGACATGGCTTCAGTTATAGATAAGGCTCTCAGTGTATCATTGCAGTGCATGATGCTTTAGTAGCATCCCTTTCAGGTTAAAAAAAAAAAAAAAAAACGACTTAGCTGCATCTCTCTCAATGTGTCTGCCTCTTCACAGTTTGGGATGGCACTTTGCCTGTCACCTCGATTCTCTTACAAATGCAACAAAAGTCTTTAATTTTCAGTTTGCTCAGCTTTTTCTTGTGGCAAGGATAAGAGTGACAACTTGCAAGCTCTTCACATGTGGGTGCTGAAGACTGAAGCCCAGTGCTTTGATTTTAATGCATTATTTTGTATAACTTCCCATGTTATTAGTCAGATGTCTATTTTTTCTACTTCTGAATTTCTGGTTGTGTTCTGGGTAGTTGAGCTTGACAGATAATCAGAAACACTGGGGAACATTTAGCAATCAATACAATATAGGCAACCTTCTGGAACTGATGTCAGCAGATGACTGATAGTCATAAGGCAAATTCGGAAATCTCTGAATTCGGCCAGCATAATTAAATTTGAAACATAGATGCTCTGACAGTTCACTGTGTTCCTGCTAACTGAATGTTAAAAGGGGGACTTTGAAAGCATATAAACATGAATCAAAATGAATTATGAGAGTTTGCTATAATATTGCTGTATTTACATCATTTTAAAATAACTTGTAGAAAATAGGAAAATTCAAGAAAAACCAAGTTTTTAATCCTATGCACTTAATTTATTCAATTAGCTTACCTAATATTCCACTCCCCCAACCCCCCACCAAACACACGCATTAACTGCCTTGATTGTATTTTTGGAAAAAATGTTATGTATGAAATCTGGCCAATTATTTAATTCTTTCCCCATAAGCAAAATCAAAATTATATTTTAAGATTGAAAGTAAGAACTTCATACAGTAATGTTACTAACCCTAATTTAACATCTATATACACTGTTAAATTAGCACTATGTTAAAAGCTCATGGCTACAGACTAAAATTTATTTGCAATCATGATGAATGTGAAAGTACATACATGAAAATGTATATGAATATTCAGAGACTCTAGAGAATCAGTAACACAGCCTCAAGCTATGAGGATCAGTTACTATTCCAAATCTGGGTTAAGTGCCCCTTTCATGTTACCAGAGAGCACCCTGCATATTCCCAGAACACAACATATCATAATATATGTTATATATATTGTTTACCCTCCTAGCTCCTCAGACAGACTGTAACCTCTGCGAAGAGTAGGAATTATATCTTTCTTGTTTACCTTGTATCTGAAAGGTGTAGCATAGTGCCTGGAACATATTTTTGCATTAAATGAATGAATAAATATAGTTTATGAAGCAAGTACACCTATTTGTTGAGGTACAGAAACAGAAATGAGTGCCTATATTTGTGTGTGTTTGAAGTTAAATACATAAATACATAAAAATAGCCTAATGCAGGGGCGCCTGGGTGGCTCAGTCGGTTAAGCGTCCGACTTCAGCTCAGGTCATGATCTCGCGGTCCGTGAGCTCGAGCCCCGCGTTGGGCTCTGTGCTGACAGCTGGGAGCCTGGAGCCTGTTTCGGATTCTGTGTCTCCCTCTCTCTCTGACCCTCCCCCGTTCATGCTCTGTCTCTCTCTGTCCCAAAAATAAATAAATGTTAAAAAGAAATTAAAAAAAAAAATAGCCTAATGCCAGCTATTTTTTCCAGAATTCAATTTCCAAGGAAATGGATGCCTTGTAATATTTAAGATTAGAGAATATGTATGATCATTGCAACAGAGTTTTTATAGAAACATTTTATGTGTTCGATAACCTCATTCAAAATATTGTATATATAATAGTGTGTATATGGAATATAGAGAATATTTAGTACATAAAGTGGAGATATATATGTATATATACATATTACACATATATAATGTTACAGTTAGTTAAGCTTTAGAAAGTTATTAAGCTAAGCACCAGGTAAAGACTATTGACTGGAACAGGTAGGAAAGTGGACAAAATACACTGAAAGCCCCCACCTCCCAACTTTCCTTTGACAATTTTGGTATAAGACATCCAAGGACATGATGGCCTTGGTACCAAAGACTTAGGCTTCCTCTTTCTTATTTCTTTTCCATTTTTAAGGTGTTGCCCATATTCTGGAGGTTCAAGAGGGCTTGCCAACACCTGATCTGCATTTCAGCAAACAAAAGGGGAAGGAGGAGAGCCACATCCACTCACTTTAAGGGCAAGTTTCTGAGCCTAAGGCTACAAATGGAAAATTATACCTAATTTTTGCTCCTATGTCTTTGAGAACTAGTCATACAACTACATCGAGCAATAAGAGAGGCAAAGAAAGGTAGTCCTGATTGGGAGTCCACTGGTAGACTCAAGATTTCTAGTATTCTGTAAGTTATTAAAAGACAATTAATCATCTAACAAATGTACACTTGGGACTATCCAGAAATTTTCCTATGAAAATTTAGGAAAGGAAGAAAGGAATGTTTTGTATTGACCCTCTAACGTGCCCAACTACCTGATAAATACATCTAAACTGAACAGACACACACTGGCCTCCGGCTACTCATGCCAATGTAATGGCTGTGCAAATGCAGCTTAAGACAGCCCCAAGGCCCACTTCTAAACAGTGCAGTCCCATTAAGTAGAGACTTCACAGCTACCAGTATTCGATGCACATTCTGTCTTTTAACTACTCTTCTTCCATTCTCTTTGTGGGCTGTCCTTCACCACTGATCACTTAATCGTTCACATTCCACAAAGCAACACGCTGCTTTTCTAGTCTTCTTATGTTACTGCTCTCTCTTGACAGTATCATTTATTCCCATTTCCTAACCTCCTTCCATATCATGAAGATCTTCAAGGATATATCTCATGAGCTCCAGTCCCAAATATCTGAACATCTCCTGAATATCTCCACAAAATTTACTGAATCTCCTATATGACATTCATTTCCTCATTAAAGATGTATTCAGTCTCCTACATACCTGTCACTTTGTTAGACATGCCTATATAAAAACATGAATGAAATGTTCGAGGAGAATATAATCTACCAGAAGATGGAGATAATTGTAGACATGTTACACAGACAGTATAGCAAATGATGGAAAAGTATAGGGTCTTCTAAGACTCCCTATGGATATCTATTCACATTTTGGAGTAAGAGAAGGTTTCCAGGAAGAAGCAAGACATAAAAGGAGATTTGTAAAGTCTGGGAAATATGTTTATTGAAGGAAAAACATGGTACTAGGTCTGATGCAGGTCAACATAGCAAATGGGGGCTAATAGAGTGGGTTAGGCTAGGGATGCCTCACAAAGTTGTAATCATGGTAAAAATTTCAGTCAGTGGTTGCATTGTAAAGCCACAGAAAGGGCTCATGCAGGAGAGGGTTATATAACTAAATTTGAGCTTCAGAAAGATCACTTTTGCTGTACTGCGTAGAATGGAACAGAGGAAGGTAAGATTAGGGACAGGGAGAGCAGAGAAAACTTTTATAGTAATCCAACACAAAGGAGTCCCACAGAAATCTCAAATTTTAAACTGTCACAACTGAACCAAAACCTACGATGTCTTCCATAATTCTCTATTGTAGGGGAGAACAGTACATTTATCTAGTCATTCAGTTGGAAATCTAGGGGTATTCTGCAATGCCTGCATTTCTCAAACCCTTCAGACTCACCAGGTCCTGCATATTCTCCCTTCCTAGTGTCGACATCTCAAGTCTGTAACTCCCTCTCCACCAATATCCATTGTCCTATTTTACGCTTTTATTATTTCTCACCCAGCTGATGTCAATTACCTCTTAATAATCACCCTGTTATCATTCATGCTGTTTCAGTCTTTTTATCTGATATTCCGTATAAGACTCTTCGCCAAGCTCAAATATATCGATCTTACTCCTTTGCTAAAACACGCTTCAAGCAGTTTCCATGGCTTTAGCATGGGATATAAGGCTGTAGAGGAACTGGCCTCCATCTGTCTAACTATCGTTACAAATAAATGAATCCCACGCCTAAGGCACACCCATCAATAATTGGTTGTTCTCTATAAGCTTCATGTTGCTTTTGATAACTATGTACCCTCTGCTTAGAATATGTCCTTTTCCAGCATACTAATTTGCAAGGCTTGACTTGATTCTTCTTCCCTTTGGGATTCTCTGAAGTCTTCTTCTTCAGATATAATTGTTTCTTCTTTTTGCCCTTACCTTATTTTAATATACTTCTCTCTTGGCACCCATAATTCTTTACTTCTGTTTCACTCCTCCACACTCTGAGCGGCTTGTGGGCATGTGGCTCATTGTGTCTTTTGAAAATGCTGCCACCTAACTCAGATTCTGGCAACAGTGAATACTCATTATCTGTTGGTTCACTGATGGAAGGAACTAATTTTAAAAACTGAACAGTAACAGCGGTGGACCATATTTGTAATTCTATACGAAGGAAAATACAAGTTAAGAATTTAGTAAGCTTTAACATAAAGTAAGTTTAGTCAGAACATTGTAATATAAATGTGATGTAAAGATAGTATAAATCTGTTGCACACAAGTCTCATATTCTTATATTACTCCAGATACGACAATAAAATGTGTCACTTAGAAGCACCTACTATAAGTACTATCATCATACTCATTTGCTGTTGAGGAAACTGAGGCTAAGTGAGTTGACTACCTTACTGAAGTTCATACTGTTACCAAGTAGGGGAAGTGGGATACAAAACTAGCAGTCAATCTCAAAAACCCACACTACTACATTACCCTGCCTAATCTATAAATAGAATCCTCTTTCAAAGTCAGTTGTATGACCATATCATGTATTTTTCAAGATCATGAATTCTAACCCTTGCATTTTACTGCTAAAGCCCGTAATATCTTAAGAAATTTTAAAGTTATATCATGCATTAACGTGTTTACATTGCTTGAGCAGTGGCTATGCACAGAGAAATGTGCACTAAAATCAGGCAAGAGTTTGGATTCTGCTTCTGCCAGAGCAGTTAGGTGACATTCCTAAGCTTCAGTCCCTCCCCCATCTGCAAAATGGAAATGGTATTTTTAATGGATTTGGGAGGATTGTAGAAGCATCATATATGCCTGGTACACAGAATTGCTCAACAAATATTAGATTCTCCCTTTTTGCTCTCTCTCTCAGCCTCAGTGACTTTATCTCTAAAATGGGAATTATATATTTTATATGCCTGAACATTAAATGATATTAGTGAATGTCCCTTTTAGAACCCGTAAGACAAAGAGTACTAGCTTCTCTGTTATTTCTGAGTTTATTAAGGCCCCCAAAGTTTGGATAAAGAAGCTAAGAATCTAAACCAAGGATGCAAGAGTCCCATCTAGTGGTGGTTTAAGTAAAATCAAAAGACACAGGATTACACTGCTTAAATGGATCTCTAGAAAGCATTGGGCTATTTTACTTTAGTTATTCATTTCCTATCTTGAGAAACCATGGGGCTTACAAGTGAAGAGAAAGTAAAGCTTTGAGATTACCCTCCATTCTTCCATTGTTCCAAGAAAGCCCTCAGGTCTTTTCAGAGTGGATCCACAAATTTCTGGTCTTGTTAACCTATCATCTTCATGACTGAACTACTTTCTTCCTTGATTTCTAAAAGGTTATGATTCAGCTCTTTGATTAGGCATATTTTGATAGCCTTTTGCTGTCACATGGGTTTAGAAGTGTCATGATGACTTAAGACCAATGTCTTGTAAGAATTGCCCATCAACCATAATTTATTATATTTGAGAGGTGACTTATAAGTAACCTAGCATGGTTCACATCTAAGCTCAAATAATAACAGGAAAGAGGTAGACGTTCTGGATGAAAGTAAGGCTGGATGTAAAAATGGTTGAATACAGCCGGTCAGGAGGAGCACTGTGAGATCCCTGAACCTCTATTTCATTACTTAAGAAATAAGAATCTAGTCTGGTGTTACTATAAATGTCACATTAATTGTTTTGGACAGCACAATTCATATGTCTATGTTCCCCCAAATTCATATGTTGAAATCTAATCCCCAGTGTTAGGGAGGTGGAGCCTTTGGGAGGTGATTTGGTCATATAGGTGGAGCCCTCATGAATGGGACTACTGCCCTTCTACGAAGAGGCCAGAAAGCTAACTCTCTTTCAGCCATGTGAGGACATAATGAGAGATCAACAGTCCACACCTGAGGAGAGGCCCTCACCAGAACCCCATCATGCTAGCATCCGGATCCCAGACTTCCATTCTCCCAAACCGTGTGAGATAAATTTCTCTTGTCTGCAAGCCACGCAGTCTATGTACTTCATTGAAGCAGCTTGAATTAAAACAGTAATATTCAGATTTCATGAGTTTAAAAAAATAATATATCCAGTATGATGACAATAAGACAATGAAAGAACAGGAGACTGCATAAAACACCATCTGTATAAACTCTCCATTGTTTTCAAATCCTTTTACTATTTCAGCTTTGTAATTGCATTGCCATAAAATGCAGAGTGACTGTTCAAATGTTAATAGTTTTGGTGACTTCTTATAGCTCCCTGAGGTGAGTTAGCTGGGAGATAGTATGTTATTTGTGATGAATAATACATTATTAAAAAAAATTTTTATCACAAAAAAGTCGCCCAAGTGGAAATCATTTCCTTGAAAGACCAGGATTTTTGAAAATAAATAATAGCTTTTTTTTTTTTTTGGCAGTTTAAAAACTAAGGATAAGTATGCAGTCAAAATTTTGCTCTAATGAAACTAAATATTTAATGACCTAAACCTGTATGAACAGTGAAATACTCAGACTATAAAAGACATTATTTTCCATTTTGTTATTGCAAAGCTTAAAAGGAAGAAAACAAAAATTATATTTACAAAAAAAATGAAGCAAAACGCCCTCCTTTTGAAACACCTGAATTCTCCCTCATATATGCTATAAGGGTATCAGCTTTCACGGATGAGTTCCAAAACAAAGTAAATTATAGAGAAATGACTTTATAGACTGCAGTCAAAAGCAGTAATCAAATTCTTCACCTAGGACTAAACAGAAGTTTCTAATGACTACAGTGATGTTATTTCATGGAGCTATACTTTTAAAGACCTGGGTTAACCCAGTTAATTTTGCTTAAAAACGCAGAATATGACACCTGGAAGGACTGAACTTTGAAAAGCCATTTAATATATTAGATGCTGAACCATAATCAGATTGCATCAACTTTGGGGCAAGGAATAGGGCAAGCAAGGAATCTGAAATACCTTAATAAGTAACTACTGATACTAACAGTTAACTAGCAAACTCAAATCTGAAGGTTCACCTCAAGTTCTGATCTATGTTTAGTAAGCCTGACTCTCAAACAGAAATTAGCCCTGTATGAAGAAATCACCCAGGATATTTCTGACTTCAGGCTCTAAAAGAAAAAGGGAAAAAAAGGAAAAAGTAGTTTCACAGCATAACAGTGCCATAGAAAATGTGAAAGCATTGGAATCAAAGAGCTGTAAGGTCAAATTCTTTGTTACTGACCTGCTGTCTGATAATGAAATAGTTGCTTATATCTCCAGGTTTCAATGTTCTTGCCTGAAAAGGGGGATAATTACTTTCCTAACTGGAGTTCTGGTTTTTGTTTTCTTTTCAGAATTAAATCATGAGTAAATCTGAAGTGTCTAAGAGAGTATATGAGGACCAGAGGTGCACAATAAATGCTATTGTATTTTTTTCCTCATTATCATTATGATTATCATAATGATATCATATATATCATAATGATATATCATTATCATTATGATTACACAGATTTCGGTATAGACAATGGGATAGGATAACCTGCCCTCATGATTTGAATGGTTATAACTCTATTGAAGTGATACTTGTACATCCTCGACAAAATCATAGGATACACTTTTAACTCTTTTCCCGTGTCCTTACTAATAAGTCATTCTCATCAATCAAGCTTAACCAGGCCACCTATATTCCCGAAACAGCTTCTAAATCTGCCTCCAGACTAGAACTAGCAAGGCTTTCTAATTTTCCTTGCCATGGTTTATTAATGTATTTTGCCTCAGTCACTTTCCTAATTGGCAGTGGCTGACTGGGATTCGTCGCCGACAGCGGGAAGGAGGGCGGCTGGTGGGCTGGCAGCTTGCTGATTAGCATGTGCTGCCTTGTGCCAAAGTCAATTCTGGGATGCCAGGTGTGCCTCCTGTTAGCACTCTGCAGCCCAAGCCTTGTGGAAGACGGGGATCTGGAATGTGTGTTGCAGAGACTGCTTCTGCCCTGCGCGGGCTTTCCTTTTGTTGGTTTCAATTCCTGTTACCACCCAGGCATTCTACTCCCTTGGCCAGCTTCTTGCTGCTTTCCATTTAAAACCATGTACGTCTCCTTCTAAGGCTGCTCCAAGTGACTTTCTGAGTTTCTTTTTTTTGCTTTTAATTAAAATTTGTTTTCACCTTTATTGAGGTATAAATTGACAGATAAAATCGTAACATATTTAAAGTGTACCATGTGATGAATTGCTATACATTGTCAAATCCCCACCATAGTTAATTAATAGACCCATCACCTCACATATTTACCTTTCCCCCCTTCTGTTGGCAAAAACATTTGAGTTCTAGTCCCTTAGAAATTTTCGATACAATACGGTATTATCAACCACAGTTACCATGCTATACATTAGATCTTCAAACCTTATTCTTCTTATAACTGAAAGTTTGTGCCCTTTTACCAGCCTTTTCCTATTTTCCTCACCCTCCAGCCCTTGCCAGGCACCATTCCACTGTTTCTGTGAGTTCAACTGTCTCTCTCTTTGCTTTTGGTTTTTTGTGCAGTTCTTATGGAATGCTTTCTCCTATCTCTTCGTGGCTTAATCATTGGCTGCAAATTCCTATGTCCATAGGAACTAGGCAGAGAAAATACATAGGTAAGGTGGGCAACAGTGAGGAGTAGTAGGGGCTGCGGCAGACCAGAGACTGCATGTCCAAAGGGGTTGTTGCTACTCAGTTCCCGTTCAGTGTTGCCATGCAAGGATACGAGTCCCTGTTTTACCAAATTTTCGGATTTTTTACAATCACCCTTTTTTAAACTATGGAAACGACTAGCATCTACACATATACATATGTCCCCATCATTATATATGCATATATTAAGATAATAAAAGATATATTATATGTAAAATCTGTCTATTTACCATCTATCTACTATCTTTTCTATCCTATGTAACTCTATGGTATTCAGCAGCCGGTTCAGATAAAGTGAAAGAAATGGTCTTGTATATGAATATGGGAAGTAGTTGAGACTGCAGAACTGGAGATTATAAACTCTAGGTAAAAGAACTTGAATTCAAGAAAGAAACACACACACACACACACACACACACACACACACACACACCCCACTTGGAGTCACAGAACATTCTACAGTAAGTATCCTTGGTTCTCAGGAAATAATCAAAGTTTTTCTTTGTTAAATATATAAAGCAATAAAAGTATCCGTTTACTTTAAGACTTAAGAAACCCTGTGCACATACTGTTTCATGGATCCTCTCAGCACCTCTATGAGGTAGATGACACACATTTTACATCCATTTACAGTGGAGAAAATCGTGTTTAGAGAGGTTACACACTTGTTTAATCTAGAAGTGGAGACAGGACCTGACAGGAGACAGAAGCTAAGCTCTCTTTGCTCCTGGTGCAGTATTTTTTCAAACATGTAGTAAGCACTCAATAGTATTAGCTGCTTTATAATTAAAGAAAAAGATCTATATTCATTATTTCAGATCACAATTCTCTATTTACTGAACACCAGACACCTCATAATTAAGGAACTTTCTGCCAGACAGATGACTGTTCTCCCCAAAGTTTTAGTGGAATGTTCTTCTTATGTACCAATTTTAGGACCACCTACAGTATGTAGCTCATATGTTCACATACCAGGTGCACAGAGCCCATTTTGTGTATAGCTTTTTAGAACTAAAGGAAGAAACAGGTTTTTCACTAACCAATTCCACTGTAAACAAGATGTTTCTAATATTAAATAACTTGCTGGACATGCTGCTGAGGGGAAAGGAATGCCCCAGAGTAGGACTAAATGTTGAGAGAATCAGCCAATGATGAGGGAAACAGGATAAAGGGAAGGTAAGAATGGGGAAGGGAGGAAGAAGACTAGAGACAACATTGATAAAAGTATGAAGAAAGCAGGTATATTGATAACTCAAAGTGAAAATCTAATAATTAGATATTTAACATTTGGTTTCATAATGTATAGTGTATGTTGAGTAAAGAATTTTAACCTTACCCAAATAGAGGTTTGGCCTTTGCCTTCAGCTTCTGGGAGGAAATCTCTAGGCCTTGGAATAACACACCTGAGAGGAGTGGCTTTGTTTGCCTGAGGGCTATGGGCCAGTCAGCCAGTAACAACTGGATTTAAGGTGGCAGGTTGTTTTTTATGTTTTTTTAATGTTCACTTATTTACTTGGGAGAGAGAGAGAGAGAGAGAGAGAGAGAGAGAGAGAGAGAGAGAGAAAATCCAAAGCAGGCTCCATGCTGTCAGCACAGAGCCTGACATGGGGCTTGAACTCACGAACCGTGAGATCATGATCTGAACCAAAATCAAGAGTCAGATGTTTAAACAAATGAGCCACCCAGGCGCCCCAGGGTGGCAATTTGTTGTTGTTGTTGTTTGTTTGTTTGTTTGTTTTTACTATGCCACATTAGCTTGTCCTTCTAGGCAATGGAAACTGAGATCAGCCATAAGACCAGTCAACCACACCCATGTGACAGAGCCCCAACAAAGACTCTGGACATTCAGGTGTAGGTCAGCCTTCCTGGTGGGCAACGTTCTGTATGTATGGTCACATATCAATGCCAGGAAAGCAATGCTGCCCATGGCTCCATGTGGAAAGGACAAAGCTCTGCATCTGAACTTTGCTCAGACTCTATGCGTTTCTTCCCCTGGCTGATTTTAGTCTGTACCTTTTCCCTGTAATAAACCATAACCCTGAGTATAACAGCGTTCAGTGTATTTTATAAGTTCTAGCGGGTTATCAAACTTGAGGCTAGTCTTGGGAACCCCTTGACCTTACAGTTAGTGTCAGAGTGATTGCAGCCCTCTGCACTGTGTTCCTTCTAAACATAATTAGCTGATCAATTGCAATGGATAATTTTTATTAATTGCTTTCCCAATAGCCATTCAATCTTCTTTTGGAAGTAGCCCTCTGACTTCAAAATTTAAAGAATTAAGAAACTACTTTTTAGTTTATATGATTTTAGTTTTGCCAGTCTACCTCTTTTTGAACTCACAAATGTATATGCTTGTCTGTCTACCTATATCTACCATCTACCTATTTAAAATCAGTTTTCATTTACTTATTGTCTTAATTCAACTTATTTCCTATCCATTTAGAAAGAAACAAAAATAACTGCACTCCTTAAATTTAAATTCCAGAGGGGGAGACAAATAACACAAAAAATATTTTTCTGTAACATACCAAAAGATGATATATGCAATGGAGAAAAAAAGTAGAGTAGGCTGGAGGAACAGAAATAGGATTGGGAAGTTGTTTACAAAGTTCAGGTAGACTGTTAGGTGGTTCTCTTTGAGAAAAAGACAGTTTAGAAAAGCCCTAAGGAAATGGAAGGAATGAGCCACACAGGTGTCTGCGGTAAGAGAGGTCTGGGCAGTAAGAAGAGACAAAGCTCATAAGTGAATGAGTGACATGTTCATGGAATAAGGAGGAGGCCAGTCTGGATGTTAGGCTAAGCGTAAGAGATAGGAAGGGTAGCAGAAGTAGAGCTTGGAGGTGGGGCGAGTTCATACTGCATTAAGACTTACTGACTTCTGAAGGGCCTTTCATTTTTACTCTGACTATATTAGGTGAGCCAGTGGGTTTAGAGAACAGGCGTGACATGATCTGACTTACGTTTTGAAAGTATCCCTCTGGCTACCATGTTGGGAACAAAGTCCCACAAGAGTGGAAACAAGAAACAGCAAAAAGTCTAGTGCAGTGTTATGGATTGAATGTTTACATTCTTCCAAAATTCATATGTTGAAGCCTCAATGCTTAGTGTGGCTGTATTTAGGGATGGAGTCTCTAAGGAAGTAACTGATATTAATTGAGGTCATAAGGATGGGGTTCTGATTCAATAGGACTCAATAGGATTAATGTCCTCCCTGTCTTTCCCTTGTCCCCCCTCAACCCCATGTGAAGGCCAGGTGAGGACATATGAGAAGGTAGCCATCTGTAAGCCAGAAAGAAAGCTCTCACCAGAAGCCAACCTTGCTGGGCCTTGATGATGGATATTTAGCCTCCAGGATTGTGACAAAATAAATTTCTGTTGTTCAAGCCTCCCAGTCTGTGGCATTATGTTGTGGCATCCCAAGCAGACTAAGACATTCAGTGATCAAGGAGAGATATGATGGTGGTTCAGTCTAGGGTATAAGCAAGGTTATAGGTTTTAAGGAGAGGAGGAATGAAAGTTCAATTTTGTGCATAGTGAGTTTGAGATGTATACTGAAAATCCAAGGGGAGATGTAAGGAAGACAGTTGGAGGGAGGAGGTCTGGACAGAGATATAAATTTGGTAATTATCCCATCAAAATTGTAGCATATCATGATAAAGGATGAAGTTACCCAAAGTAGAAAATATAGAGAAGAGAATGCCTAAATATTGATCCCTCGAGCCCTCTGATATCTAAGTGGTCTGGAAAAGAGTATGGAGCAAAGGAGACTCAGAAAGCATGAAAAGTAAGGGACAGCTCAAGACCATATGCCTATCTTGGAAACCAAATGAAGAAATTCTTTCCAACAAATGTCTTCTCATTTAGTGGGAAGAAAGTACCCTTTCAAACGCTGCTATTAGATCAAGTAAATTGATCTGAGAATTAGCCACTGGATTTAGCAATGATGAGGATTTCGACAGGAATAGTTTTGGTGAAACAGTAGAGACAAGCTTGAGTTGAGTGGGTCTGAGAGATCATGGGAGAAGAAAAATGGAAGATATTAAATAAACATTTAATATTTAATTAACATGTTTAAAATAAACATTTAATATTTAATTAAATAAACTTCCAAGTAAAACTACTGAAAAGAAGAGAAATGAAATGAGGTGGCAGAGAGAGGGTTAGTAGAGTCATGGGAATTTGGTTTGAGGATGAGGTAAATAACATATTATTTGTATTTCTGTTGAGATTATAAAGGATCACAGACACTGCTGATGTTAGAGAGAATGGGCAGGTATTGTTGGAATAATGTCCTTGAAGCAGCTGAGAAGGGATGAGTTATAGTGCACAGGTGAAAGGGTCAGCATTGTATAGAAACGTAGTCAAGCAGAGTTTGTGAGTGTAGGCACTTGAATAGATGAGGCTTTGGGATTCTAGGGAGGTTCTTTCCAATTGCTTCAGTTTTCTCAGTGAAGTAGAAATAAAGGTCATCATCACAGAGCTAAGTGAGATATAAATGTGATACAAACAGCAGTGTGAGGATGTGTGAGGAATTACTTTTTCTAATAGGAACCCACAATTCTTCTTTCCTGTAGGAACTAGTCCTTCTCCATTTGCACAGTGGATCTGACAATACCCACTGGTTCAAAGGGTGGCTTGTAACCCAAGTCCCGCTAATAATTGTGTACCTGCCCACGATTATGCATTAGGACAAGAATGTGAACTGTGTTAAACCAATGAGACTCAGTTATGGAATTTTGAGATGGAATGCACATCTAAGATGTGTTTTTTGTCGACACTTACACAAGCTCATGGTTAATTACAAATGAAGTTAACTAAGGGGTATAAGCCAGCTTGACTTGTGTTTCACGTCACTGTAATTAAAAGAGCCTTGACTAAAATTGAATACACACTAGCATATATGAAAGATTCTGAAATTCCCTTCAGACAAACAAAACACTGATGATATGATGTCAAAGAAGCTGGATTCCTGCCCAGATCTGTCTTCCCCAGAGGTTTACGGAGTTCATAACTCTCGAAATATGCCACTTGGGAAGTGATTACTGCTACTAAAACTAAAGCAAGATCTGACCATCCTTTATGTATATCCTGACAAGAAGGAGAGAATTAAGTCATAGATAATAAATAGTAACAATAATGCAAATAATTGCATAGCACTTATTATGTGCCAGAATTGTTCTAAGTGTTCCATGTGTGTACAAATATGTGTATGTGTGTGTTTATTCCTTAAACTATGTCATGATGGAGTTTTCATAATCCTAATTTTACAGAGGGGTGAAACTAAGGTGCAAAGAAATTGAAAAAAAATAAACTGGCCAGAAGTGACCTAAATTGATAGTAACAGAACCAGATTTTGAACCAAGAAACCATGGTTCCAGAATATGTGCTCTTAATAATTTTATGGCCTTTATAGCAAACTACTATATTTTTCTTATGGTAGCAGAAACTACTAGCTACCAATCCAATATTTAGTCAGAGTATAATATTTGAACACTGAATTTATTCCACATGGCAATTTCTCAGATTCTCAGTTATGAGACCTAGTTGGGCTAATGATATATAAATAGAGATTATTGGGTGGGACTACTGGGAAACCTTATGAAGAGGTCTTTTGCCCTTTTTGGTTATTTCTTCCTGTTTCCTGGATATGAATGTGATGGCTGTAGCACCAACAGCCTTTTTGGCCCATGAAGCAAAACTCCATGCTAAGGATATCAAAGAAGAAAGACAGAAAGAAACTGAGTCTCTGATGCCCATAGTATGGCCATACTTGCCTTGGACCATCTACTTGTAGACTTTTATATGGGAAAAAAAAAGACCCTCATATATTCAGTCACTATATTTTGGATTCCCTGGTATATACAGTCAAACTGAATCATAGAAATCTGTAGAACTAAGAAGAAAAATGAGCAATCCAAATATATCTTGTTTGGAATTTTAATTATTTCCTAATTCACCATATAAGACAAGCAGCTAAGGCCCTTGTATATGCCATGAATGAAGCATGAAATATAAAGCATTTGACCTCCCTGTACTTTTTTACCCGACAAACTTACACCCTAACAGATGTTTGTTATTGGATTTTAGTTTTTAATAGAGAAAGCCCTCTTTTCCATGCTGAATATAATATTAAGACAAAAATACCAATATATATTTCTTATATATAATCTTATTCATATATTCATATGTTCATAGGTAAACTTTTATATAAACTTAGTCATATAGGCATAAACTTATCAATAAATCTGAAAAGTGATTTGAATTCAAATATAAAGGTAATAATTGACCAATCTGTTATGATTATTTCTCATTTATATAAAGTTTTGAAGGATGTTAAGCAACTGAAAGGACCAGGGCCACAATTTCACAAAATAAAGAAATGTATAGATATGTTTATACAAACACAAAACGAGGTTGGTATGTTGCAAATGTACTGTCTACTCACAGGAGCTTTGAAAGGACAAAGCCTGAGATATAAGGTTAAAATCACCCAAGTGCTTTCTTATTCTATTGGCAACAGGGGGCAGTTACCTCATCAGGAAGGGAGCTGTGTTTGATTTTTATTAAGGTACATCCCCCAAAGATCTAGAACAGTGCTGATAAATAGATGCTCAGTAAGTATTTCGCTGGTGTTGAATGAATTGGGCATGAACACTCAGAGAAATATCAAAGAAGGCTTTTGTCATCGCAAGATACATGGGCAGTTCCTTTGAAAAAAGATCTTTGAAAAATATCAAGCTGGCTCTACAGTCACAAAATGAATGCAATAGACAAAAACCTGAACAGATAAAGCCCAATATAATGGAACAAAGTCTCTAATACCAAGGGATACATATTATACTTTCTTTTTTTTTTAACATTTATTTATTATTGAAAGACAGAGACAGGCAGAGCATGAGCATGGGGGGGGTGCACAGAGAGAGGGGGAGACACAGAATCTGAAGTGGGCTCCAGGCTCTGAGCCGTCAGCACAGAGCCCAACGTGGGACTCGAACTCACCGTGAGATCATGACCTGAGCAGAAGTCAGAAGATGCTTTACTGACTGAGCCACCCAGGCGCCCCCATATTGTAGTTTCTATTCCTATGCCTACTATCTTGTTTGCTCTATTTTCTTTTTTTTTTTTCTTTTCTTTTTTGTTTTAATGTTTATTTATTTGGCGGGCGGGGGGGGGGGTGCGGGGCGGGGGGGTGGCACAGAGGGAGACACAGATCTGAATCAGGCTCCAGACTCTGTTCTTATTCTATTCATAGCATGAAGCCAGATCTCAAAGGTTGAAAAATTTGACTTCTGTCTCTCAGGGCATATTAATTTCTTAACTGTGATAGTTTTTAACCTGAGTGGGTTATCCATCACAGAAGGCCTTACAAGCATGAGGAGGGCAGATGATTTAATGATCTCTCACTAGCTTGTAAACCCGACTATGAATTCAGAGACAGAGATCTGAAGAGGTTAGAGTTTGGCTTAGGTATCTGCTCTGTATCAGTCAGATGATGATGTTCAGATACAGATAGAGGCAGAAAACAGGCAATGGTGGAATGAAGGTGGAATAGGATGGCTACGCAGCTTTCAAATTCCACTGAGGCAAGACATCAGATTTTTGTTTATCTTCTACTTGTGCACACGCACATAACACATACACTCATACAGGATTACATTTATTACAAAACTTTACACAGAATAATTTGTAGAGATAATACTAAAAATGTTCTTACCACCTAATGGTTTTAATTGATACGAACATCTGACTTTTGGATGGATCCCTACATCTTTAGTGTAAATAATTCACATAAAGTGTACACATTCAAATATAGCCTGGATTCTTAATTTTATACATGTTAACTTTTACAACCAATCTTTAAAAGCTTTGGTACATTTGTTATACTCCAACCTAGCAGCCTTGACTCTAACACATTCCATTGATTCAAAGTTAAATATTTATTCATGTATATATCTCTCCTGTATATTTAATCAGAGTCCTGTTGGCCTCTTTTAATGTATACATCTATGTCATTTATACTATGAAATCTGTCTTTATTTGCCTCAATTTATTTTCTTCACAACCTCTATTAAACAAATACTTCATCATTCTATTTTATCTGACACATATTTACATATAAATTTAGATCCTTCTGGAATATTAATTCAGTAACAATTATGTAATTTTATCCTAAATTTTTTTCTGTATTACTTATGCTCTGAAAATCATGCACCTTTATTGTTTAAACTATCTGAATGGAAGTTTTCTCTTATTTTTTGCCACATCATTTTTTTTTCTGCTTTTGCCTCAAAAATTTGCAATTTTTGAAATAGGTATCTGAGAAGATACTTCTGAGTCTAAATCCTGGGAAATCTTCGATGTGATCATTCCTTGCTGGTTTTTTTTTTAATCCGTGACTTTTAAAAAGTATTTTACTAAGGTGAAATTCATATATATATATATATACATATATATGTGTGTATATATATATGTATATATATATAATTAACCATTTTAAAGTATACAATTCAGCGGCATATATGCATTCACAGTGTTCTGCAAACCACCACCTCTCTCTAGTTTCACACCCTTTCATTACCCTAGAGGAACATCCTGGTCCTATTAAGGAACAACCAACCCCCCATCTTCCCTGCCTCCATTTACTGGCAACCACTAAATGCCGTCCATCTCTATGGATTTACCTATTTGGATAATTCTTATGAAAGGAATCATACAAAGACGTTTTGTGGCCACGTTCTTTCACTTAGCACGTTTTTCAAGTTCACCCATGTGGTAGCATTCTATCAGTGTTTAGTCACTTTTATCGGTGAATAACGTCCCATTGTAAGTGTAAAGCACATTTTGGCTATCCATTCACCTGCTGGAGGAAATCTGTGTTGTTTCTACCTTTTGATTATTACAAACGATGCTGCTATAAACATTTGCAGACAAGTTTCCATGGGAACATATGTTTTCACTAATCTTAGGTATATACCTCAAGGTGGAACCATAGGTCATATGGGAAAAAAATTCTATATTGAACTTTTTAAGGAAATGCCAAACTACAGCCCACTGAGGTTACATCATTTTACATTCCCACCAGCAATACATAAGGGTTTCTATTTCTCCACAACATCACCAACACTTATTTCTTGTGGTTTTGTTTTGTTTTGTTTTGATAGTATTATTATTATTACCATCCCAATGTGTGTGAAATGTATTTTATTGTGGTTTTGAATTGTATTTCTTTAATGTCCAATGTTGTTTCACAGCATTTCATGTTCTTGTTTGCCATTTGTATACTTTCTTTAGAAAAAAAGTCTATTCAAGTTCTTTGTCCATTTTTTAAGTCTGGTTTTAGGGGTTGTTTTTGTGTTTTGTTTTTTGTTTTTGGAGTCTTAGAGTTCTTTATTAATTCAGGATATTAAATCCTTATCAGATATACAGTTTGAAAGTATTTTCTCCCACATGTAAGTTGTCTTTTCACATTCTTGATAATGTTCCTTGAGGCACAAAAGTTTTCAAATTTCACAAATCCAATTTATTTATTTTTTCTTTGTCACTCATGCCTTTGGTGTCAAATCTAAGAATCCATTGCTAGGCCTAAGATCGTAAAGATTTATCATATGCTTTCTTTCAATAGCTTTATGGTTTTAGATTTTATATTAAAGTTTTATATCCATTTGAGTTCACTGCTGTATCTGGAGTGAGGGAGGAGTCCAACTTCATTTCTTTGTATGTGGTGGTCTTCTAGCTGCAGGTACCTTTGCCAAAAGTCCCTAGAGTGGTGTTAATACACTCAATTCACCGTGAATGTTTGTTTCTCTCTTGATTTTATTCTATTGATCTATATGTCTATCCTTATGCCACTACCACACTGTTTTGATTAATGTAGCTTTCTTTGTACTGTTTTGAAACTGGGAAATGTGTAGTAGCCAACTTTGCTTCTCTTTTTCCATATTATATAGATTATTTGGAGCCTCTTATAATTTCCTATGAATTTGAGGATTGCCTTTTGCCATTTCTGTAAAAGGCCATTGGACTTCTGACAGGTATTGAATTGAATCTATAGACCACTTTGGGGATTATTCCCATTTTAACAGTACTGTCTTCTAATCCATGATCATGTCTTTCCATGTACATGTCTAATCCATGTACATGTCTTTCCATTTAATTAGGTATTCTTTAATTTCTCTCAGCAAAGTTTTTTTAGTTTTTCAGTGGACAAGTCCCTCACCTACTTGGTTAAATTTATCCCTAGGTATTTTATTATTTTTCAATGCATTGTAAATAGAATCATTGCCTTAATTTCCTTTTGAATGATTAATTGCTGGTGTTGAAAATCAAACCAATTTTTGTGCATTGATAATAAGAATAGCTAACATCATATAGCACATATTAAATGTCAGTCATTGTTCTAAACATTTTACATGCCTTCAAAATACTAAAATGAGTTGCTGTAGCCTGTTAAGATAGAGATACCTTGTGCTAGCCTGGGTTACAAGGCTCTTGTCATCTAGGCCTCAAACAATACTTCTATCTGTATGTATCTACACTAACACTGAAGAAGTTCATGGCAACTGAACACACTATGTGCTTCCATCCCTTGATGATATGGCACAGTCTCCCTTTCTGGTAGGATTCCTGCCTAATTCCATCTGTCTGGGAAGCTCCCATCATCCTTTAAGACTTAGCTCAAGTGTTAACTAAACTACTTAACCAGTTCTTTTAGAGAGGATCCTTGCTGCTTTCTTGTAGTAACTTTTATATACCTCTTTTATAATGCCTTAATCTTGTATCACTGTTACCTCTTCTGCTTATTCTGTTGCCCTCCGCTATTACTGAACTAGTTGAATGCAGGGACTATATTTTATATGTATTTGAGCTCTAAGGCCTGATACAATATCCAACAGAGTGTATCCTCAATAAAACATTAAATGAACGAGGGGAACAAACACACAAAGGTAATCTACTTTGCGCAAAATGTGTTCAGCCTACTTCGATTCATCCAAAAAGCAGTAATTCCCCTGCATCGTTAAAATCAAGAAAATTACTTTATTAAACACACTAGTCGTAGTGAATGAGGGGTCTGTTTCTCTTTCTCTTCTTCCCTTTCTCTGTCTAACCTGAAATACAAAAATCATCTTTGTCCATCTAAAAAGAGAACAAAGCAGAAATAAACATAGAAAACCCAGAAATACGGTACT
Organism: Puma concolor; assembly: GCF_028749965.1. Lineage (NCBI taxonomy): Eukaryota > Metazoa > Chordata > Mammalia > Carnivora > Felidae > Puma > Puma concolor. The sequence goes on along the minus strand of NC_141670.1, from coordinate 168,538,553 downwards.
GTTATACTCCAAGTCAAAGCCTCTAAGAATATTCTCTTTATGCTAACATGGAAACAAATGATGAAAAGCAAAATGAAAAGAAGAGCAAACAGAGAGGGAAGGAAGCAACCAATAAGAGACTCTTAAATACTGAGAACAAACTGAGAGTTGATGGGGGGGTGGGGGAGAGGGGAAAGTGGGTGATGGGCATTGAGGAGGGCACCTGTTGGGATGAGCACTGGGTGTTGTATGGAAACCAATTTGACAATAAAAGAAGAGCAAAACAGAAAGAAGACTGAATATATTTCCAGAAAATCTGAGTAGTGTTTATATCTCTTACTAACAGGGTGGCACTGACTCTGTATTTAACTCTCTGAGCCTCAGCTTCCTCACCTCTAAAAGGAGCCGATATGCCCAGCCCCACACACCACAAATTACTGGTGTGAGTATCAAGAGAGATAATGCCTTTGAAAGTTTGCTACAAAACATAATGTGCTGTACAAGAAAGTGTGTAGTTATTCACTCACCGAACACAGTTCTTGCAGGAACAGATTCTCTGTTAAGCCAGAATGACACTTGGGAGAGAATGACAGTCATGATGCAAGGCAGATAAGTCTGAATCACAAAATACCCAATTTTTCTTTTCAAGTGGAAATGAGCTGTCATTACGGTATATTCACCTAGAAGAAAAATTTAAGAAGCTTAAGGAACTGTAATAGTCAATAGTTTGAACATTTTGGAAATGGAACGGATTTGAGAAAGAACAGTCCCTGATTTAAAAAAAAAAAAAGAATTTATCACATATATGCCATGAAAAGTATAAACCTTTAAATGCCTCTTTAGCATAGCAAGGATTTTTAAAAGTGAATTTTAATATTACCAAGAAACTTGCACTACATGCCTGAGGTACGGCATTTCTCTTTCTCTCCAGGTCATGCTTGTTGACCAAGGGGATACAGGATGCACAAATGCTCTCTGATCATGAATTATCTTACTTGCTCAGGTCTCTTATCCCCACTGATACCAACTTCCAGTCTCTGCTCTGATTGTTCTAACTCTCCGGCTTTTTAAAGTGCCAGTCTCTGGTCACATCTCCAAAACTAACCCGGTCTTTTGGCCCAAATTTTCCACTTTTGACCCTGTCACCCATTCTGATTGTCTCAATGTTGTATGTGTACTCTAATTCACTACCATTATTTCTATCCAGTCCTGAGAGCTACCTTCCTTTCTGGTCTCTGAGATTACACCTGACAGTTATACAATCATTAGTTCAATGTGGCTGCTTTTTCTTAGATGAGTGTGGCCCTTAGAAAAGGCATCAGCTTGGGGTGCCTTGGGTGGCTCAGTCAGTTAAGTGTCTGACTTCGGCTCAAGTCATGATCTCATGGTTTGTGAGTTCAAGCCCGCATCAGGCTCTGTGCTGACAGCTCAGAGCCTGGAGACTGCTTCAGATTCCGTGTCTCCCTCTCTTTCTAACCCTACTCTGCTCACGCTCTGTCTCTCTCTCTCTCAAAACTGAATAAACGGTGAAAGATATTTTTTTTTTTAAGAAAGAAAAGGCATCAGCTTTCCCGTGCAGGCCAGTAGTAATTATCCAGAAATCAAGAGTTGAATAGTCATAAATTACCCAAAATAGGAGGAAAATAATTAGAAAACTGGAGAAATTGTAACACTGTTTGAGGGTAAAATTGTCTTGTCTGAAAAGACATGCACTCTTTGAATTGGCAGTATATTTTAGACCACTGTTTCTAAACTTTATGCACACCTCCTTGGAATCTCCTTGGAATCTTGTTAAAATGCAGATCCAGACTTAGTAGGAAGTCAGGTCTGAGACTGTAAATATCTAACAAGCTCCTACAATCTGTGCTGCTCGTTCTTGAGCCCAGGAGCAAAAGTTGTTAAGCAAACTAACGTATTTCCAATGACTTCAACCCATCAATTTTATTATAAACGTGCTTTTTTGCAGGGGGCACCTGGGTGGCTCAGTTGGTTAAGCGTCCAACTTCGGCTCAGGTCATGATCTCACAATTTGTGAGTTCCAGCGCTGTGTCGGGCTCTGTGCTGACAGCTCAGAGCCTGGAGCCTGTTTCCGATTCTGTGTCTCCCTCTCTCTCTGCCCCTCCCCCACTCATGCTCTGTCTCTCTCTGTCTCAAAAATAAATAAACATTAAAAAAAAAGTTGCTCCTTTTTAGGCTTATTTTACTAACCTGTACTGGATTTAATTGTCTCCTTCCCAATTGATTGGCCCAGCAGATCATATTGATTTAACCTGGAACCATCAGGAGCAACTTGCACTGAGTCAGATGCATTGTAAGTCCAAATATAAGTGACCTCTGAAGTGGTATATGCATCTGTAGAAAAAAAAAAATTAAGCACTTTAGTTAAGAACCATCAACATATTGCAACATCAAAAGTTATATATTACATAGAAACACTATTATAAAACTTGATATTTATAGATAATATTTTATAGAGTAAAAAAAAGTCTTTGAAATTTTACAACTTTCAATATGAAGAATGTTGAAGCAGATCAAGAGAGAAAATCATGACCGCAGAGTATTTTCATTGCAATCACTTTGAGAAGTGAACAGCAAATATCTCTTCAGAGCTTACAAAAATCACTGAGCCCTGAGATGGTTAAAATATCTTCCATAATTCCAAGGTAGTAGATGAAGACATTGTAATAAATAGCTTTTAAATACCCAAAGTCCATTTAAATGGCTCGCTTCGAAATAGCAATAGCAATCTCTTACGAAATAACGTTTATAATTCAAAATGATAGCACTCTCTGGACATAAAGGTAACTTATTACCATATGAGAATACTGATGAATTGCATTGTTTTTAGTTTAAGGACTGTTTTTGTAGTTAGTTTTGTAAGTTTTTCTTCAAAACCTTTCCCTGGTTAAGAACTAAATGACTTGGCTCTCATGATTCAATGCATTTCATTAGAAGAATGAGAACTAGTTATTGCAGAACATGTAAAATAAATCAGAAAGCCATAATCTCATCAAGATACATGTACTCCTTAAAAGATGTTCATTTTAAAATCAATGCACATAGATCTCACTGGACTATACTTTTATAGCATCCCAGTTAATTTATGGACTGGCAATAGACAAAACATATACAGACCCGGTATAACCTTCTGATTTATTTGGCCAAAGATATAGAACTTAGCAGAAGTTAGATGATTCTAGTGCTGGAAGGCAGGCAGCATATCTTGTCTTAGCCTTTCTCTGGCCCCGGCATTTCCCCTGTAGCTGTTATGACCTCTCCATGAAGATAGTCTCTCCAGCAGTTGAATTAACAGATAATTCTTGTTATACTACTGACCTGTTGAAGAACTTCTATGTACTTTTGCTCATGGGAATGTTTTAGAAGCATTAGTTACTCCTGGTTCTTGAGCAAACCTCAGCATTAGAGTTACATTGTCAATTAGAAGAGAGAAAGGATTAGCTGTCTCCAGCAATACCCCTGCCCCTAGCTCTCTGGGATTCCGGAAAATTCATTTACATGCCATTGACAAGGTTTCTAGTTCGATAACATTGTTCTGGGATGACCCTGCTACCTACGTTGATCCAAGGTCTGAGATCACAAATAAATTCACACTTAAGCATCAGTAACAATAAAGTGAATGTTTATGAGTTTGCATCTTATTTTCTGTGTGGTCTTTAATAGCATACTACAATGTTGCCTGGTTTCTGAGTGTTACTACTAAATGTTAGTATCAGTGAAATACTCTTTTCACTGTTTCCATATTCACCTATATCCATAATTATATTATATTCTGTGAACCAATATTTGAAATAGGATTCTAAATATATATATATATATATATATATATATATATATATATGTATATCTTTGTATATGTGTGTATACACATTTAATAGCAGTTATATTCCCATAGTTAGCATATGAATTCTAGTTACTCTAAAGTCTAAGTCTGTATTAATTTCAATTAGTTAATCACTGATGATTCTGCTATTATGATTAAATAAGTAACATTGGTAATGTGGATAACTAGCAATCCATTTGCAGATCATCAAGTGGCTTGTTTTGTTTTCCCCATGAATATACAACAATAGTTGTGAATATTAATAAATTATGAAGTTTTCTTACGTGTAATCATTCTACTTTTGAATTGTGATGTTTAACATTTAAACATCGATAAGAGAAAATAACACCCTACAAGTGAAGTGACACTTTTGAGGAGCTAGTGAGACCCTGAAGGGCAGGGACTCTATCTTGCTCATGTCTACACTGCTTGCACCTGGCACAGAGGCTGTCACCCAGAAAAAGTTCTTGGTTCATTCTTGCTAGATTGATCAATAAACTCGTAATATTTTCTTATGTTATTTAATTTTACAGAAGATGGAAATCTGCATAGGAGCCCAAGAATCTGTTAAAGAAAGTGACTGATACTTCCCATGTGTTTCATGAAAAAACAATGATAGCATTTCATTAGTCAGACAGGAATATGGTTTTTAGAGACTGGTGAGAGAAGACAAAGCAGAAAGTTACGAAAGACCAGAAAGGCATTCTTGGCCCACAAACACACACATAAACCAGGAGACCATTGCAGTGGTTATCAGTAAAGTGTAAAAAAGGAGAGAAAGATAGCTTGTTTTACACATTTTACTATAAACTCTATCTCTAAATTGGATTTTCATTAAATAATTACATTTAATTCTGGTAACTAGCCCATTTTTGAGTCCTAATCTGCACTAAACATCAAATGCACCTTAACTTGATTCTGAATATTTGATAACCAGAAAAAAAACCCCAAATTATTTTTAATTATTAACTTTTATCCCAGAAGATGATTTACAATCTCCTTTGGACTAATGGACAGAATATATCCAGACTCCCATTCAGGAACTTTTAAATAGCAAGAAAATATATAAAGAGGTAAGGCAACAGAAATAAAGCAAAACAAAAATGAATTCAAAATTGTACATTTATACAAAAGATGCTTCTTTAATTCGAGGACAATGATAAGTTTCCATAAATTCTATCACTTTAGGGGAGAAAAGGGGGCTTGTAAGCAGAAGAGGAATAAACAAATGGCTGTTTCTGCCAAAATCTGTTGTGCCAACATTTTAAGGTTTGGGTTGGTTTTTTATACCATGCTTAATGTCCATACTTTTAACACTTATGGATCAGGCACCTACTATCGTCAAGGATCAGTAAAAGAATATACAAATTGTTCATTCACAGTGTCAGAAAACAAACATGAAGAAAATGAAATCCAAAAGCAATTACTTAGAGAATGCCTAACAATAAACTTTGCATGTTGTCAGTATCACTTTTAGATGGAGAAAGCCATGTTCTCAAGCATGCAATATTTCACTACTCTGTGGACACATTACAGGGGATTTTTAAATTTCATTTAACATATTTTTAAGCATATTTATTGCATATTCAAAATGGAGACATCAAATCATTTATATTTGGTGCCTTAATGGTACTGACTTGCCCAGTGAAAAATTCCTTCCCTTCTTGAGCCGTTGCTGCATTTTGAATAAATCCTTTCCTTGGTATCAAGCCTTTTCAATTTTCTCTTTAATGCCATTTATGTAATGCAAATGAGGTTTTCTCTGCTGCATCTGCTGTAGTTTTTTCAGCATCATGTTTATGTTGTATAACATGATTGACTATCTTAAATAATTTTGGAAAAAATGCCAGTATTGAAGTGGTGGTTTCCATGACAATAAAAGAAGGCTTTGTACTTAAAGAAGAGAGTCTCAAAGAAAATTGAGAGCTGACACCTTTTGTCAGAATGAACAGAACAAACGAGATTGAACTTCTCAGTCCACAAGACTGTGGTCATCAAAATAATTAGAGGAGTTTGCATTCATATTAGCTATCTTTCTTCCCTTTTCTTTCACTTGATATAGTCTGTAGGGTAAAGGCACTTATTCAATCATGCATCTTTTTAACCAGGTGAGAGCACTTCATTTCTATTCAAGGGAATGAAAAATCAAAAGGTGCCCTGAATGGACAAAGATGGGGATACCTGAAAGAGCAAGGTAGGTTTCTGAAAAGCTTAGGTAATGGGACAGGCTAACACAAGAGAGAAGCTGTGACAGTCCTCTCCATGAATTTATCCCAAACCTGCCCTAAATGCTTTGTGGGCCTTGGGAGATGATTTGACCTTCCCTCTTTTCAATTATTCCAGCAGAGTGGATGCTTCTGCTTGACATACAAGATATAACCTCAGTGACCCAGAGAATAGCCAAATACACAGAGCCTTTTCTGAAATATTTCATGTACACAGAAGGTGCCTGCATGCAGCAATCCAACTGCATCATCCCCTTCAAATTTATTTTAGGAAATTAAAAAAAAAAATCACTTCCATTTAGTTGAAAAGTAGGAAGATAATTGCACAGATCCAGCTTCTGTGCCTGCCATTTGCAACACGCTGATTATTGCTTTAATAAACAACAGAATCTAACCCTTACAATTCATTCCTAGTTATCAAAAAAATTATTTTTGCATTTTTAGTGTGCTAGAACTTGGAAAAGAAGGTAAATGACATGGTCTGGACCTTGACAAGGAGCTACTAGACTACCTTTTCCCATGTATAGAAACACATGATGTTCTTTATCAGCAGTAAAACAAGGGATAATTTAAACACCATGATTAAAATATAATGATATTTGAGAGTACAACAGGGCTAGCAAATTAGTTCCTTGAGGGAAATCAGCAAGTCTTTTACTTCTATATCTTTTTGGGTAAATACTAAGCATTTCACAATACTAGAAGAAAACTCTATAGTTGAGCATTGCAGCAAGCTCTCCTTGATTATACAGACCCAAAATATGTACCTCCATCCCCATACTTACAGCTGCCAAATTTCAGAGGACACGAATGAGCATCCATAGGAAAATCCTCCAAGTGCATTGGACATTCAGCTTGAACTGTAAGCCTAAAAGTGAAAATTTCACTCTTTGTTTAAGTAAATTGGTAAGTGACGACAAATCACTCCCTACTGTTGGGAACAGCATCAGTGATGAGGTGGGATCTTCATTAGAGCGTTGTATTAGGCTAATTCACATTGAAATGTTTTTGTTCTTTCACTTTTAGGTGAGCCTTCAGAAGACATTAGCATATACAAAATCTGAGCTCAAATAACAATATTTATTTACAAATAAATATTCTTAACCAATTTGTACTCTGTGATTTGTTAAGAAGGAGTTATATATATATATATATATATATATATATATATATATATATACACATATATATATATATATATTTGAAGGGCTATTTGCACAATAACATTCACTATTAACATTTGCAATCCTAGAGAAAAAAAAGAAAAGAATCTGTATTATAAAAAGAACACGACTTTCACCCATCAGCTCCTCAGCAACCACAGAGCAAAACTGATACAAGAATTCAATATTGGCTCACAGGAGCTCCCTTCAAAAATATGTAAAATGAGTATCACATACTACATTTAGGTACATGAATTTAAATGTAGAAGTAGAAAGAGGTACATATATAACTGTGCCTCCTAGAAATATCTTGTTGAAATTAGACTATTTGCTAAATCATGGACACATATTGTTAAACAAATATTTTTTTCTGCATCTACATGATCACCTTAAAGAGTAATCACAGCAAACTTGCTATAAAGACGACTATCAATTATTCCATGTCTCACATAGGTAAAGTGTATAGAAAAGGTATTAAGGGGCGCCTGGGTGGCGCAGTCGGTTAAGCGTCCGACTTCAGCCAGGTCACGATCTCGCGGTCCGTGAGTTCGAGCCCCGCGTCAGGCTCTGGGCTGATGGCTCAGAGCCTGGAGCCTGTTTCCGATTCTGTGTCTCCCTCTCTCTCTGCCCCTCCCCCGTTCATGCTCTGTCTCTCTCTGTCCCAAAAATAAATAAACGTTGAAAAAAAAAATTTAGAAAAGGTATTAAATTGAACTTATAGAAGACTCATCACAATAAAAAAATGTGGCCAACAATTTAATTATAGCTTATATACTTCTAAGAGAGTATTTAAGTAGAACTCCATGTAATATTTTCCAAAACTGTGTTCTCTGCCAATTATTTGTTTAAAGCCAAAATTTCCAGTCATTGGATTAATCCACAGGAATGATCAAAGTATACGTTCAACAGGGGTAATGCATCTGTATTGCAGGATTCAGAGAGAGAGGCAGAGAATAGCTAGCATCTCTGTGTTAGGCAATGGTCATTTAGTGAGTCCTTAAGAGTTTCTTCTTTAAAGATGAGGACTCTATGATTGCCCCTTCTTAAATAATTTACACAACCGAAATCCACCACTTAACATTTCATATGAAATAATATTACATCAAATGTCTCAAATATATGATTAATCTATATTTATTTAGTTAAGTTTATTTATTTTGAGAAAGAGTGCAAGTTGGGGAGGGGCAAAGAGAGAGGGAGAAAGACAGAATCCTAAGCAGGCTCTGCACGGTCAACACAGAGCCTGACACGGGGCTCGAAGTCACGAATTATGAGATCGTGACCTGAGCCAAAATCAAGAGTCAGATGCTTGACCGACTGAGCCACCCAGGCACCCATGACTAATCTGTATTTAATGCTGATAGTTACCAATGCTTCAAAGCCTTTATTAAACATTTACATTTTAGATTATACACCACTTAATTAGATTTGTGATTGTTTTGTTATATAAGTAACTTATTTTAAAAGATTAATTCATGAGAAGAGTTTAATGGAATACTTGCTAAAGTCAACAGCTATATATTTCTTTATATTATTTTTGAAAGGTTGAATCACATAAAATTGACACTACACGATATTATTTGATTTACAAAATGGCAATTCAGATTACTTAATGTATGTGATTATGGTACCTGTAAGCCTTATTGAATAAAAACTACCTCTTTAAAAAATATTTTTTTCTTTAGAGTAACTTCTATAAGGAGGACCAAAATATTAAGTAAAAGTTAGCTTAAAAAAATCACTTAAAATTTTGATGGCATATCTGATGAAATATTAAAAATAAAATTACAGGTTGGTATAAAGGAAATTTTAAATCACGATATTTAAACTCCACTTAATTAAAATGTAGTGTCAAAAAGAAATAGCCAAAAAGAATCAATTCGTCATCTTTTTTATTTTTATTTTATAATTAATTAATTAATTAATTAATTTATTTTGGTGCATGCTGGAGAGGCGCAGGAGAGGGAGAAAGAGAGTCTCAAGCAGGCTCCATGTCTAGTGAGGAGCCTGACCCAGGGCTCGATCTCATAACCATGAGATCGTGACCTGAGTTGAAACCAAGTCTGACACTTAACTGACTGAGCCACCCAGGCACCCCAAAAATAATCAATTCTTAATAATTAAGGTAATGTTTAAGCTTTAACACTAAGATGAGAATCAATCTCATAAATACTATTTTACCTTATTTTAATATCCAGAGATTTACAAAGCATACTATGAGTACTTCCATAATCTATATAAAAATGTTCAACTTGTGTTAATACTTGATGACTAGGTTGGTTGGTTGTTAATACATGGATTTCTTAGTATTTAAATTTTTTTTTGATGCTCATTTATTTTTGAGAGAGAGAGAGAGAGAGAGAGCCAGAGCATGAGTTGGGGAGGAACAGAGAGAGAAGGAGACACAGAATCCGAAGCAGGCTCCAGGCTCTGAGCTGTGAGCCCAGAGCCTGATGCGGGGTTTGAACCCACCAACTGAGAGATCATGACCTGAGCTGAAATCAGAGGCTCAACCGACTGAGCCACCCAGGCACCCCTAAATGCAACATATCAAACTTAAAAACATACCTCATTGTGTACAGCAGAGTCCCATCATCCTGGATTCGAAGAAGCTTATTTGGCATTGTCATATTATGAGCTACTGATTTTTTCCCATTATGAAAGAAGGTATCAGGAGTCCAGATTTTGCTAGCCATTAAATTGTTGAGTCGAAGAATGTTCATTGGGCCTTTAAATTTTAACCGTTCATCTTTCCATTTTTGTCGAAAGAAAACATCAATTGTATATTCCTGAAATATAAAATATAATTATTTTGAAGATAATAAATGTTTCAGATACAAGGACACTATAAAATTCTACCAAAAATAATATCAATAGTTTATAAAGAGGGAACACTATACTGACAGAAGTTTTGAAAGGTTATTTCTTTATCAATAAATGTTGACTCTTAACAATGGGATAAGTATTGTGTTTATACAATTAGCTACATATTACTATTAAAAGAAAAGAACAAATCTATCTGGCTTCTTTAAACTGAACAAGGTTTTAAATGGGATTACTGGGGCACCTGGGTGGTGCAGTCGGTTAAGCGTCCGACTTCAGCCAGGTCACGATCTCGCGGTCCGTGAGGTCGAGCCCCGCGTCGGGCTCTGGACTGATGGCTCAGAGCCTGGAGCCTGTTTCCGATTCTGTGTCTCCCTCTCTCTCTGCCCCTCCCCCGTTCATGCTCTGTCTCTCTCTGTCCCAAAAATAAATAAACGTTGAAAAAAAAAAATTTAAAAAAAAAAAATAAATAAAATAAATGGGATTACTGAATCCTATAGTTTCCAAGTATAGGAAAGGGGGCATGTTTTGCCAGGGTCTGGGTGATTATTCTAAGTATCTCAAGAAAAAGCAGGTGGCCTTCTTAGTAGCTCCCCCGCCCCCCAAAAAAAGAAGGAAAAAAGAAATAACTATTAAACACACTGTCAAATCTGTATGAGTCATCATCTGCTGTTGCCAAAGGAACTATAAAATATCATATTTCTTTTTTAATCTTGAAAAATGGTGAGATACACTATTGCTAGCAAGAAGTATTAGGGGATGATTATTTCAACAGAATTTATTTTATAAAATTAGTCATAAAAAACATACTTGACAAGTTATTGGAATACTTAAAATACAAATATTTTGCAGATAAACTCCCTCAGGTTAAAACATACTTTTAAATATTCATACAGACAGCTAGTGATCAATTCCTATATTATGATTCTCTAACACTTTAAGTTAGCTTAATCAATCTCTTTCTTAAGCTCCCTGACTTCCTCTCTCTCTCTCTCTCAGAAGAGAATGTATGCATTTTAGACAAGAGGTACAATTCACAATTGTGATTAATACTGACAATCTTTAGATATTAAAACTTTTGTCAATATATGTTGGTGCAAACTCACATGATAGATCACCAAAATGTTCAATTACACAGCCGAGACTGGAAAATCAGAAACTGTCTTTTGAGCCCAAAGCCACAGTCATCACATTTGAAATTAACACCTTAGCAATTGGCAGTTTCACTCAACTACAATTAGGCGTGTAAAAAAGGATAGATGAAAAAGACCATCTACTTATGAAAATACCAAATCATTTGCACAAACCTTAATCAAACAAATGATTCTCAGTGAACTCTCAAAAACTGAATGGATGAAGACAGTAAGTATCAGCCATAGGTCATGACAAACGAACGGAAAATAAGGAGAGGCTCTGGGCTGTATCCCTGATCCTTAGGAGAAAATTTCACGGTTGAATTGATGCTCTCAGTGAGTCCTTTCTTAAAAATGTTTAATTTCATATAGGTGTAACTCAATTTTTTAAAGAAAGATTGAGATTAAGAGATGAGTCTTTGTTATCTTAAGTTTTTATGCACGTGTTTCTTTCCAACCACGGTTCCATCAAATCCAAGCCTAACGTGAATACATAGGATATTTACTTGTCCAGGCAAACTGAATGCATTTTGTAACTTTTTATAAAACATCAAATTCAGATTTTCCATTTCTGTAAAACTAGGATAGGTTTTATCTGTTTCAGAAGCTATTTCTATGGCAATCATTTCCTGCAGATCTAACACATAGGAGATATGTAAGCTTTATACACAGTAAGTTTCAGGTGAGTTCTTTTTAAAAACTGCTTTCGGGAATACTGTTTGTTCCTGAGCATTCATGGTGTCCCAGGTGTGCCTGCCAACCTCTTACAGAGAGTAATCTCTGACTCTTTCTCCCCCGCCCCACCCTAACCAGGCGTTCGTGTTATATTGTAGGCAATTTTAATAATCCACACTACCAGGCCTCACCTAAAGCAAGTTTCCTACCTGCCTGAGTGGGGAACTACTCACAACCACATTCCCAGTCCCTTGAACACCTGGAAAATACCCAGTCAGCTATCTGTGTATCTTCATTACTCCTAAAGCTTTCCATTACTTTCAGATCCCATACTGCAACTGTATGTTTGTTCCTCCCAACAAGCTTGCAAATCTTCACAAAAGGCACCATGGCTTTCTTTTGTGTATTATCTTAGCTTGTCTTCAGACATATGCAAGAGTATAAAGAATATCATAAACATCTTGGAACCATCACCAGCAGAAATGCCATCACAAATATTATTGAAGCCTTCTTTCTCGTTTATTCCTCCTCAATCACATTCCCCTACTCTCTGAGGAAATAATTATCTTGGATTTGGTGTTTATCATTCTCCTACACGTGCTTAAAATTTTATTACATAAGTATATGTTTCTGTATCACATTTTTAACACTTATGTAAATGGTATTATACAGTGCATACATTTCTGACACTGACTTTTTAGTCATATTACTGAAATCCATTCATGGCAATGTATCTTGTACTTGGACTCATTTTCATTGCTACATAGCATGACTTTTTAAGAATACTTCACAATATTCATCCTGTTTCTATATTCTTTTTTTTTTTCTATTTCCAAACTGTAACTTTTGCAAAGCAATACTGCAAAGAGCCTTATTATACAATGCTTTTAGGACAAAGGCCCCAGAGTTACTCTAAGCCAGAGGTTAGCAAACTTTTCCATAAGGGGCCAGTAAGTAAACATTATAGGCTTTATATATGGTATCACAACCACCCAACTTTGCTATTGTAGTGTGAAAGTCCTCACAAATAGTACTTAAATGAGTCAGTGTGGCTATATTCCAGTAAGTCTTTATATATAAAAATAAGTAACTGACAGAATTTGACCCATGGACCATGGTACGCCACCACTATTCTAGAATAAATCTACAAGTAGTATTACTAGAATGTACTATATGTGCATCCTCAACAAGATATTTTCAAGTTGAAATCCTAGAAGTCTTGTTTCTGTACAACCCGGTATAAACAGAATGTTTCATTTTAGCCATTAAGATTCGTGTGAATGGTTCATAGTGCTACCATTCTCTATTAATAATGAAATTTACCACATTTTCGTATGTTTATTAAGTACTCTAGTTTTCTCTTTTATGAAGTGTTCATTTCATTTACTCAATTTCCTTTTAGGTTATCTTTTTCTTACTGAGTTATAGAAATTATTTACATTATATATATATTATATATTTTATTAAATATACTACTCAGTAAGAATTATACTAAGATTATAAAGATATACAAGTATCACAAATATATCCCTGTACATTTCCTCTAAAGATAAAAGTTCTGCTTTTTAAAATTTAGGTCCTGGGGGCGCCTGGGTGGCGCAGTCGGTTAAGCGTCCGACTTCAGCCAAGTCACGATCTCGCGATCCGGGAGTTCGAGCCCCGCATCAGGCTCTGGGCTGATGGCTCAGAGCCTGGAGCCTGTTTCCGATTCTGTGTCTCCCTCTCTCTCTGCCCCTCCCCGTTCATGCTCTGTCTCTCTCTGTCCCAAAAATAATAAAAAATAAAAAAAATTAAAAAAAACAAAAAACGTTAAAATTTAGGTCCTGGAATTATTATGTGTCACATGAAACAAAGATTCTACTTTGTTTGTTTGTTTTCAAATAGAAAACAACTTTCTAGTTCATTTAGTGACTGGTCCATCTTTCCCTATAGATCTGCAATGGCATTTCTCTCATGTATATAGTGTGCATATAGGTATGAAAATGTTACTGAGATTTCTCTTCTTTTCTATTGTTTGTCTATCCAAGCATCAATTCCAAAGCCATGATTGCTATAGCTATCTAGTAAGCATAATTAATAGTATTTTCATTATTATTCAAAGACATAATTTCCATTATGTCTTTCCTTTTTCTCTATGTAGGAGATAATGTGAAGTGTTTTTATGTTTCCAAATGTGTTGGTTTCTTTTATATTTTTTGTCATTGATGTTTAATTTTACTGCATTTGTAACAGGAAACTATGTTCTGAAGATACCATTTCCAATTTATTAACAACATCTTGGGAGATCTTTTATTATTGAATCTGACCATCTCTGTCTTTTAATGGTAATTGAGCTCATTTACATATCATGTGATTATTAATATATCAGACATGTCCCCAGGCTATACTGTTTTGAGCAGTGACAAAATGATAATTATGATGGCACCCCAATATAGATATTTTTCATGATTGATGAAAATAAATAAGGAAAAAAAAACTCTAGAAAATTAACCATAAAAGAATACACACACACACACACACACACACACACACACACACACACACACACACACGTAGAAGAAAATACCAAACTAAGAGAAAAGAAAACTTAAAGAACCACTTTATTTCATGTGACATATAACTTAAGATAAACAGTGTCTAACGGTGCTGAAAGATCTTGAGCTTAGTTTAGAAAAGAGTTCAGAAGCCAGAATGCAATGGGTTGAGAAATGAACAGAAGATACAAATGGGGGAAGCTTAAAGTACTCTCCCTACTCCTGAGTTTGTAAATGCCATTAAGGGAAATCAGTTTAACCATAAAATCTAGAGACTACTTAAGAGCAATTGGCTACTGCTGTGTAAGAAACACCTAAAATGCAGTAGTTTATAACAGCACCTATGTATTATTACCTCAGAAGACATGAGACCGGGAATCAGTTGATGTCACCTGGGCTCTGCTGATCTCAGCTGTTTCTGCTTCTTTGGTAGCAGCCATTGGCTGATCTAGGCTGCCACTGTGTAGGGCCACGGGGGCAACTCAGCTCTGCTCCATGTGCCTCTAATCCTCCTGTAGGGGCCACAGGGCTACCTCGGGCACATCTTTCTCATGACAGTGGCAGAAGTACAAAACGGCAAAACCCAATGCCATTTCAAGTCTTTACTTACGTAAATAATGTCTGTTAACATCCCATTGGCCAAAGCAAGTCACATGGTTGAATTCAGTGACAAGTGTTATAGCAGGTCACCCTGTTATAGTAGGTCCAGTCTCAGTGGAAAGGCATTATACAGTTAAATGGAAAAAGATGTGTACATAAAAAGGAGTAAAGAGTGGGGGCTATGACTGCAACCTATCACACCAGCCCATGTGGGAGAAAATTAAAGGTTTTTGTGAATGAATGAAGAGTTTGAGAAAATCTGAGCCTTTACTTCATTAGGGACTCTAAAGAAAGTTACATGGGCCTAATATCAGGGAGGCAGTTTGGTTTTAAGTCAGTAAATATAATACAATCAGCTGTATTGTAATAAATGAAGAGAGAGACTGTGAGCAGAAACAGGATATTCAGCTTAGAGCAGTGGTTTACAAAGTGGCATATGTACATTCTTTTAGGTGTAAGAAGAAAATAGAGAATACTTTTTTTTGTATAAAATTCTTATCCAAATCTAAGAAGTAAATGAAACTTTGTTAATAGTTCACATAGATAATAGCTAATAGATAATATAAGGAATGATATTGGCACTCTCAGTGCACCCATAAGCCATTCTATGGGAAAAGAAGGCACAGAAAATGGTCAAGTGATGTCTCATTCATTTGCTTGTAGTGCACTGTGATTTGGAATTGGGTGAATTTGCAAGTTACAATATCTAGTTTTGATTAAACTAAGTCTAATAAAAATAGACAAGTGGCTTCAAAAAGTATTGCTACAGGATGCCATGGATTGAAGAAAAGACAAATAATCACACGAGCATAAGTGACAACAACAAAATCAGGGAGGTCAGTTCTATGCTTAACCTGAGCTCTTCAGTAGCCACATAAAGACTGATGAACAAATCAATTCTAAAAAGAAATCTGCAAAAGCAAATTTATAATTATCAATGAGGCTATTTAAACTATGAGTTTATAGCCACTATTTTTGTTAATATAAAGTTTATTGTCTAACTGGTTTCCATACAACACCCAGTGCTCATCCCAACAGGTGCCTTCCTCAATACCCATCACCCACCCCCCCACCCCCCATCAACCCTCAGATTGTTCTCAGTTTTTAAGAGTTTCTTATGGTATACCCACTATTTTTAATGCTAACATTCATCGTAAGCACATGCTGTACCCTGAAATACTGGTTACTGTGCCATAAGGTTGCAAACAGCAAGTTGTTTTAAAAACTAAACATCCAGAACATAAGGACAAGCATCTAGAATTTCTGGATGACTTTTTAAAAATTGTCATAATGGTTCAGTAACTAATAGCTAGTGATGTACTTCTTAAGTTTGAATTTATGTATCTTTTTCATTCATGAGTTATCAAAATATATATTAAAATATAAATTTAGAATCAGACTTTGATTGCTATTATTTTAAAATACTTAAGAAAGATACTTAAAAATAATAAAGTCCATTTAAACAGATTGCTAAAATATTATAAACAGCAATCTTAAATGAGAGCAAAAATGAATATATTTTATTAATAAATATAACTACTTCTGAAATAATATATATTTTAACTTTATATTATTCCAATTTCTACTTTAGTGCTTATCTCACAATATTTCATATGTTAATATAAAAGCATAAAGATATATAAATATATAAATAAAAACAATTGATTCACTAGTTTTTGTGGTTTTGTTTTCTAAATTAAAAAGGCAGAGTAAGGAGATATTTCTTTTTTTTTTAATTTTCTTAATGTTTATTTGTTTTTGAGAGAGAGAGAGAGAGAAAGCTGGGGAGGGGCAGAGAGAGAGGGAGACACAGAATCTGAAGTAGGCTCCAGGCTCTGAGCTGTCAGCACAGAACTGACACGGGGCTCAAATCCACAAACCTTGAGATCATGACCTAAGCCAAAGTCGGATGTTTAACTAACTAAGCCACCCAGGCACCCCAGGAAATATTTCAATCAAATAATATTTATTGCATATCCACTAAGAAAAAAAGGATTTCCAAATTATTTGCATTTGAATATGCATATAAAATGCACATTCTCAATATATGAAAAAAATATTCTTGAAAGATTCCTTAAAATAAACTTCAGGTTTGCCATGAGTATGTGCTAACAGAGTAAATAATTGCTTGATTTGTGTGTACAAGAATATTGCCAGAAGTACAGAAAAATGCAATTTCTTCATACATCCTAAGACTCAGACCCATGAATTGAGATTCTGAAAGAAATAAACAATAACAAGATCAACTACAAAATCCCTCAATAAACAAATACCTAAGAAGCAAATTTAGAAAAAAACAAACAATTCACAAAGATGTAGCAGCATGCAGCTGTCCCATGGCCTATGCTCAGGAGACGTGAGTCTGACTGTGAGGTGAGACTGAGGAGTTGAGGAATCCACACACTTCAAGTATTGAAAAATTCTTTACAGGAAACTTAATCCAAATTCTTTTTCTTAGAGATGCAGTTATAGATAAATTGAGTCAATTTCCTGTTTCCATGCTTGGTAGGGGCAGAATGTAGACAAGGATATAATTTCCAATCCAATATTTTAACTACCAATAAGTATGGCTTCCATAATTTGTATTGCAAGCAAGGAAGTCACTCTTTATTGCAGTTCATTGTATAAACATGATTTCAAGACCACGTTAAGTCAGCGGAGGCAGCATATTTTTTAGTGCCTGACTACATTAATTATAAGTCAATGCATGTAGCCAATTTCTGAAGAATTATATCTACTCACTGAAATATAACCAAATTGCAAGGCTGCTCTTGGGGTGATTTCTCATTTACTTTGATTTAGTGAACGTATTTTATTTTATTTTATTTTATTTTATTTTATTTTTTTTCAACGTTTTTATTTATTTTTGGGACAGAGAGAGACAGAGCATGAATGGGGGAGAGGCAGAGAGAGAGGGAGACACAGAATCGGAAACTGGCTCCAGGCTCCGAGCCATCAGCCCAGAGCCTGACGCGGGGCTCGAACTCACGGACCGCGAGATCGTGACCTGGCTGAAGTCAGACGCTTAACTGACTGCGCCACCCAGGCGCCCCTAGTGAACGTATTTTAAAGTAGCAAAATTAATTTTGTTTTACCCTTTTTGCTAATAAAGACTAGTCTCTTCTGAGTAAATCCAACCAGTGTATTTCTTCTATAACAAAGAAAAATGTGGTTTATGAAGCAGGTATATAGCTATTAAAGAAACGATACCCTTGGAATATATGGAATGGTTAAGCTCAAACACTTCAAGCTGGTACTCAAAAGGGTGTGAACAACACATGTAGCCCACTATTAGCATTGCAAAAAATGCAAAAGCAAAACAAAACAAACAAAAAAAAACCACACAAAAAAACAGAGAAGCTTAAGAACAGAGCAGCAGAGTGCCAATCAACCCCATTAATACAAGACCATAAAACTCTACTATGCAAGCTCACACAAACAGAGATTGCAGAATACCACAGCTACCGCATCTTCTGACCACTGTGCAAGGAAGATAGATGTCTGGGATTTCTACTTGGAACCAGAGGTCAGGTAAGTTTTATGAAAAAATTAAAAACTGATACTGAAGATTCAGAATCTGATAGCGGATTGTTAAAATCTATCTAATTGAAATATTCAAAATGATTAATAGTTATAATAGTTAATTGCAATTCACTTTAATATAATGGTTTATTTAAACTTCACAATAACCTTATTAAATACGCTAAATATCCCCATTTCACAGTGGAAAATACTTCAGAAGCCATACTCATTAAAAAAGAGAGAATGCCAATCTTTGCACTCAATTATGCTTTCTAATACCACGCTCTTTTTGTTATACCATATATAAAAATAATCACTGGAGGCAGGACATCAGAGTGAAATTTCCATCTTTTTAGACCAATAAACAGATGAGAGTCACGGATTATGGGAGATTATAGGGAGAATTTAGTTGCAGAGCTGAAAATGAAGCTTTAGAATCTCTGCCAAAGTCTTCTTTCCACATTCAAAACTGACTTAAACATTAGATAAAAAGACAACAAAAATAATAAGTTAGGTAATATAAAATAGATGTTAAGAGCATGGGCTCTGAAGTCAGATTGATTAGGGTTCTTGACCTTGACCAGTTTATTTAATCTTACTATTTCAGTTGACTTATCTATAAAATGGTGATAATAATAAAACCTAGTTCTTACAAGGATCAAGTTAAATAATATGTGTGAAGTTCTTAGAAACCGTTTGGACATCAGGAGGGGTAGCCTGATATGAATCACCTTCAAAATCTATTTTTCCCCCATTCCCCAGACTCAACAAAAGGGCAGCGGGACAAGTAAGAGACACTCAGCAACAAAAGATCACGAAGTAAAGTGCCAGGGGCACAGGCTGAGCCACAAAAGGTCACAAAAAGCCCACTAAAGAATGAGCTACCTGTGTTTCGGTATGGGGGGCAATAAAGAAGTAACTGCAAAGAAATCACAACTGTGTCCCATGAGAGAACCTGCATATGTCACCCACACAAATGGCACTAATTGCCAAGAGAGAACAACCAACAGAGTAAGCTATAAGTGAAACATATTTTCCTCCTTTGTATAATCTCTCTTTCCCTTGCCCCAACTCTGGAAGACTCAGAAAGAAGAGAGGAAGAGCCTTTTGTCCACGGCACATGCCTTAGCTGTGAACATGGCTGACAAAAGGGGAGATGATCTAACTAGCATAAAAGACTGATGTTTAAATCGGACTGTCTTGGACCCTTTGATATTTGAGTGAATGGAGAGCTACAGGGTACGCTCAAGATATTGTCATGATGTGGGAAAAGGAGATCCAAAAATGAAGTGTTGGTGAGTTTGGTCGGTTGAATCTCTAAAGCCCTTGGGGGGGATGTCCAGATACTTTCTTCACAGCATCCAAGTCCCAGCATGATTTCTCCCTCCCTCTCCTCTCTAGCCTGGTGTTAAGCAGTCGCTCCTCCAACTGCACTCCGCCTGTAGCAATGCTGGATACTGCCTCTGATGTGCCATGTTCCACCTTACTACCCAAACTCACTGATGTCTGCTGCAGCGGCTTTTCCCTGCCAGTCCCTACATTTGGCCAACTTTTACTCCACATTGAGAACAAGGACTATGAACACATTCTTCAATGCTGTATCACCAGCATCTAACAAACTGCCTGGAACATAGGAAATAAACAACAATTAGTCCATGAATGAGTGAATGAGAGACATCATTAGAAATGATATGTAGTTGAGGCACCTGGATGGCTCAGTCAGTGAAATGTCCAACTCTTAATTTTGGCTCAGGTCATGACCTCATGGTTCATGGGTTGGAGCGCAGAGCCTGCCTGGGACGGTCTGTCTGTCTGTATCTCTCTCTTTCACTCAAAATAAGTAAATAAGTAAAAAATAAAAATAAGAATAAAAAGAAATTAAACGTAGCAACAAGGATTCTGGGCAAAAACAACTCTAAATCTATAAAGAGAAAGTCATCAGCAGACAGATGGTAGAAAAGCTCTCAGATATCTTGCAGCAACCAGTTACCTGCATGCGATACCCCAATCCTTAATTTCACAAGTGTGAAGTGTGCATGTTTACATGTGTGTGTCTGTGTAACTATATCAAAATAACCACAGTAGTTCTTTATTGTGTACAATAGTTACATTTAGTTATGTTGGCGCATCTCAAAAAAGCCATGCCATAACAAATGCTCTGGGAAAAGCGATCTACTATGTTTTAAAGTTTCGTTTGTGGATGGTTTTGCAGCTTTCTTTTTTGGGCAATTGGCTATAAGGCCTTCGTGATCTGGCTCTGAGTTCTTTTCTAGCCTCATCTCACCCCAAATCCCTTGAAGCATTCCAAGCTCTAGTCACACTGAATTTTTGCATTTTACTAAATTCAATCGGCTCTTCCAATTTATGCTAAAACTCTCCCCTCATTTGTCCTCTTTGGTTATGTTCTTTTCCTGGAAACCTTCTCAGATAGAGATATCCTATACCCACATCCCCTCTGCTCTATATTAATCCATAAGTACTTCAATAAAAGCGTGATCCCACTGTTCTAGAGTTGATAACTTTTCTCAGCTGTTTCCCCACATCACTGTGAACAACTTGAGGATAAGCACTGGTTATACTTAGGTATTTCAGCTCCCACACTGTGACAGACACAGAGCATGTACTTAGTAAATCTTGCTGAAATGAACAAACAAAACTCATGCCTTGTAGTCGCTCTGATGGTGGTAAAGAAGAAAGACATGTAAAGATTTTTACATTCCAGTATATAAAGACATAAAAACGTGTGAACACCCTGTGATAGAACACAAGGACAAAAAGGACTGACCCTACTTGGAGTAGCCGACAGAGACACCAGAGAAGATGAAATTTGAGCTTGGCCTTGAATAAATGAAAGATCTCCAGTTGGCAAAGGAGAAGGGAAGCCTAACAAGAAAAGTGAAAAACATCTCCACGGAGTTGTTAAAGATAATGGCATGTTCAGAAAACAGTGAGAAGTTCAATGTAGTCTTTAAAAATAAAATCCTCACCGATAGTTATAATGCCTTACAAGCTACTGCCCTCTGTCTTGCCTCCTCTCCTCAACCATGTTGCTTAAAAATGTTGCCTCCACAATTTCTGAATTTCCTCACCTCCCACACGCTCAACCCACTGCAATCTGGTTGCTTTTACCACAATCAGCAAATACCTCCTTGTTCCTAATCTAATGACACATTTGAATCCTTTTCTTGGCTTTACCACAACACATGACACTGTTGTTCTCTCCCTACTTTTGCACTGATCCTTTGCATTTGGTATTAAACTATTTTCTCCTGGTGTTGTAGGAAACCATTGGGAAAATCTTCACCATGGGATCCGAGACCTTCTGTGTCTGCCAACAATCTACATGCAACGGTAACCCCGGGAAAATGTATGGGAGTAGCCCCAATAGATAATATCCATTATTCTTGACCAAGGCAAACAAGTTCTACGTGGCTCTCCCCAAAAGACAGATTCCACTCTTGAAACCTGAGGAAAGAATACGCGACCTCAGCGATTTTAATTGAAAAAAAAATCACTCATTTTCAGCAATCATGGCTGTTTATTATTTGGTTTATAAAAGGAATGGGCAAATATTAAGCAATACCCCTCTACTTAGGAAGCCAAGACACCTGTGACTTGATGTATTTGGTTCCTGAAACCTCCCTCTTGCAAGAAGGTAGGATGGAGTCAAACTAGTCACACCGTCTTTATTTGCCCTCTTTTCTGAAACTTTTGCCACACCCCCGAGGTTTTACTCTGAGCAACACCCTTGGGTTCTTCTCATTACGGAACAAACAATACCACCTTCAGTATACAGAATCCTACCTTGACAGAAGCCTGTAAGTGATACAAATATATGACTATTGCACATCACTGCATCTGAGGAGGAATAAAAGGCAGTAGTTTCTAACTTCTGCTGTTAAGGATCAAAACATAGTCTGTTTCAGAGAAGAGAATCCCCCTTCATGTTGACAGATATCCATGGCTGCTTCTCAGTCTCCTTTAATTTTTTTTTTTTTTTATTCTCTGGGGTGCCAGGGTGGCTCAGTCAGTTAAGCATCCACCTCCTGATTTCAGCTCAGATCATGATTCACCGTCGTGAGATTGACTCCCATGTCGAACTCCACACTGGAAGTGGGATCTGCTTAAGAGTCTCTCTCTCCATCTCCCTCTGCCCCTCCCAAAATCTTATTTATATTCTTGTATTCTACAGTTTCTGTGAAAGCATGATGTCCATTTCACTTGAAATCTCTTTCCTTGCCCAATGTTATGCATGCTCATGGTTTCAATTACCATCAAATGGCTTCCCAAACTATCTCCACTCCAGCCCTTCTTCTGAGCTCTGGATATATGCCTGCACTTAGACATCTCCAATTACATTTCTCACAGAGACCCTAACTCGGTGACCCAAGGCATAAGTTCTCATTCCCCAAACACCAAAACAAAAGCAAACTAAAATTTTTCCTGCTGTTTGTCATAGCCCAGTGAGTGGTACCATCAACCCAATGCCCCAGGCCTTCATCCTGTGCTTTTCCTTCAACTCCTACATCCAACTGATCACCCAGTCTTACAGATCCTATCATGTGGAGATCTAATAAATCTTTTCAGGTTTTCCATCTTTGGGACCACAATTCAGGCCCAGTCCAGAGTCATTCTTGAGTGGAATAAAACAGCTTTCAAACTATCATTTCCTTTCCCTATCCTCTAATACAAATTACTGGATTGAAGAAAATCTGACTCCATCACATGCCTTCTGTATTACCCCAACCCCCCCAACCTAAAAATGGCTTTTTGCTGCCTTCAGCATAAAATCAAATACCTTAAACTGTTAAAATGCAGACTGGCATCCCACACAACTAGCAATTATGATCGCACAGATTGTAGAAGGAGCCCAGGAAACAATCCAATCCAAGTGCCTATTGAATAACATTTTAAGGAACATTATTAAAAACTCTAAGAGAAGGGGCACCTGGGTGGCTCAGTCGGTTGAGCGTTTGACTATTTTGACTCAGGTCATGATCCCAAGGTTGTGGGATTGAGCCCCTTTGTCTGGCTCCGTGCTGGGCCTGGAGCCTGTTTGAGATTCTCTCTTTCTCTCTCTCGCTGCCCCTCTCCCTCTGCCCCTTTCCCCTGCTCTCTCTGTCACACACACACACACATACACACACACACACACACACACACACACACACACACACTCCCTCTCTCCCTCTCTCAAAAACAAACATCACACAAACAAATAAACCTTTAAGACGATACTGAAAAATATTGACTGACTGAATGAATGCTCTCAAAGTCTAATTTCTATCCTTCCAAATATCAATACCCTTCCAGTAACCAAATTCTACATGCTAGCTTTGAAGTGAGAAAAGATGATTACTTTACTTGTGATACGGTATACAGAATTCACCACATTTATAGCAGGTCTCCTTATCTAGCTACATTGACAAATAACAAGTTGATAAGGGTTATCACCTAAGTCTGGTGTCAATTTTTGACCAAATGTCAAGATCTAATAACTCTCAACCTCCCTATGATGTTAACTACCAGAATACTTTATATCTCACTAGCTTCTGGGGAGTCTAAGAGATAATGCAGTCTGTTTTCATAGAGACAGAAAAGTATCAACCAAAGGACTGAAATGATCAACAAATCAAGGTCAAAGCTTACCTGACTGCTTGCTGCTTAACAGCCTAATGGGAAACTTTGGCTCAGAAACCTGGAGGTGACTTCAAAGTTTGTACTGTTTGATTTCTAACCCTAACACTTAGCACTGCAAGAGATTAACGTTTGGGCTGAGGTTCTAGTCTAGCTTTTAGTGCAGTAATTGGTAGCTCAACCTGAAGAATATGCACATATAGAGAAAATGTTTACTAATATGAAAAAAGACCTATATAGAAACCAAGAAGAAAAGAAAAACAAAACACAGAGGAGTGAGTTACAAATTGCTAAAATGCACATGCCTACTACAAACTTTGTCAACTGTCAGTTACTAGTACATTCCCAACTTTAATTACCTTCTTACTCATGAATTTTTTAAATGTTGAAATAAAAGATTTTTAAACTTAATTGCAGACACTGTAATTAGAATCTTTAATTATAATTTAGATATGCAACTTTCTTTGCACAATTACACTAGTTAATGATTCTGAGCTAGCAGTGTGTATATGTGTATGTGTGTGTGTGTGCATGTGTGTTTGTTCTTTTGGTTCTTAATTCTTTTTGCTATGCTGCTTTTTCCTCTCAGGCTAATGTCACAACAAATCTGCATCACTGACCTGAACAGGACGTAAGGGTTTGGGTCTATGCACACTGCATAGAAATAAATGAGTGTATCAGCTAAGCTACTATAAGTGAAATTAGACTTATTCTTTACTTTTTTTTCTCATTACCAAGTTGCTCCTATAAGATATGATTTAAATATCTTCATATCTACCTGTATATATGAGTAATAGTAATATAAGTGCATCTTCCATATATAATAAATGTCTTCCTCTTTAGAGTGTCACATGTAAGTTTCATTTCTTGGCCACCTATACTAACACAAATTCAAAATCTTCCTCATTATATATTGCTTCTCAGGAAAAGTAATATCAATACTGAAAATAATTCCATTTGGTTATCATGAAGACCAAATAATTCCTTTTCATAAAATGTGTATATGTTTTTGAATTCTGTCTTTCCTAATAGGTTTACAATATGCGTGTGTGTGTGTGTGTTTGTGCACATGCATGTGTTATATGTATATAGAGGTCACTCAACTGTAATTTTTCCCACCTTCTTTCTTTAGATTTGAACTAATATCAAACAGCACCTGATGACTGACAAAAATACCTCTTGACTCTCACTCAGAATCCTTTCCATATCACACATTATTATGTACACCAATTATCAGTGTATCAACTCTCAGCTCCCATCCAGGCTCCCCTTTGTGTGAGAAAGTATGTGTGTATCTGTGCACGTGTGTGTGTGTGTGGGGGGTGTTCCTTGCCTGTTCATGATGGTTCACCCCTAGAAGTAGATGCTGCTTTCTGAATTTGCTAGTTCTGTGTTGCTTAGAGTCTTCTTTTACCCTGTTTTATTATATATATATATACATATATTTTTTTTTTCCTTGAGAAAGAGAGAGAGGGAATCTTAAGCAGGATCTATGCCCAGTGCAGAGCCCAACACACAGCTCGATCCCACAACCATGAGATCATGACCTGAGCCAAAACCAAGAGTCGGATGCTCAATCGACTGAGCCACCCAGGCACCCCTACTCTGTTCTATTATTAAAGCACCTGTTCTAGCTAATAATTCATTTTATTAGATTTTGTGTGTTCAAGTTCTGTTATAGGTCCTTTGATTTGACTGAACTGGTCTGATGACAGAATAAGGATGTATCCACTCAGTGGTCTTGCAATTCATCAGACTTCTTCCAAGCCAACTATTGGTAAGATTAAGTAAGCAAGGTGAATAAAGATGGAAATAATGTAGAAAATCTGACATAACCAAAATAATTCTATAGACCGTAATAGGCTAGGAATTCAAGGAAATGTATCATTTCCTTGATCATCAATGCATCATCAATGTAATTCAAGGAAAATGTATCATTAGGAAAAAGGTATAGGGCCTTCAAGTGTCTCAAGAGCCTACTAAGATGTTAAATATGTACTTCAGTTTAGGGAATATCTCCGTATAAAAGTGCACATGTACACACACACATACACACTCCAAAATAGAAAAGGGAAAGTAAAAAAATCAAAATAAGTAATTTTGTTTAAATGTTGCCAACTTCAATTCCACTCAACTCAATTTAACCTATATCATATGGATCCTGAGTGCATTTTAATGTTTAATACAAAGCGTGGCAGGGCCCCCCATATATGAAGCGTATTTGGAGCCGGCTAGAATTGTTTTAAAGTTCCTGAGCTAGATTCACTGAAGAGGGCAAAATTTTTAATTCAATTCAGATGAAGGAGCTTAAATTTGTTCTGTTGCTAATGACTGCACACCTAACAACAGCTACCAGCTTTTTACTTTTAACTTTTGTGCATCAGCTTGTTAATATGTACCTTATTGTTAAGAATGACTGCAGCAAACAGAACCAAAGGCACGTAACTGCTAGGATTAGGATTCCCAGATAATGACTGCTTTACTCACACATGGTCCTGCCCAGTTCTGGGGCATGTTGACCTTAACCTTTCAGTCTTCAACTTCACATGTCAGCACTCCCTGCTCTTGGTTTCAACTTGACATCTGTGGATTCCTAATGTCGAATGCTAAGCTTTAATTCTTGCAGGAGAATCGTAATGCTTTTTTCCATTTTTTTTTTCTTACTTGACTTGAACCAGAATTTAGGATTTGTAAAAAAAAATATATAAATTTCCCAGGGCACCTGGGTGGCTCAGTCGGTTGAGTGTCCGGCTTCGGCTCAGGTCATGATCTTGCGGTTTGTGGGTTCGAGCCCCGCGTCAGGCTCTGTGCTGACAGCTCAGAGGCTGGAGCCTGCTTCCGATTCTGTGTCTCCCTCTCTCTGCCCCTCCCTCATGCATGCTCTGCCTCTCTCCCTCTCTCTCCTTCCCTCTCTCTCTCAAAAATGAATAAACATTTAAAAATTAAAAACAGGGGCGCCTGGGTGGCTCAGTCGGTTGAGAGGCCGACTTCGGCTCAGGTCATGATCTCACGGTCCGTGAGTTCGAGCCCCGCATCGGGCTCTGTGCTGACAGCTCGGAGCCTGGAGCCTGTTTCGGATTCTGTGTCTCCCTCTCTCTGACCCTCCCCCTTTCATGCTCTGTCTCTCTCTGTCTCAAAAATAAATAAACGTTAAAACAAAAATTAAAAACAAAAAGAAAAAACATAAATTTCCCAACAAATGCCTGCAAGGAATTCCTGCATGAAACACCAAATGATCACAATTTCTTTTCCTTTTTTCTTTTTTTCCTCTAAATTTCAGCTTACGTAAGGTATAATTGACAATAAAATTATAAGACAATTAAGGGTACAAAGTAATGACTGATATACATATACATTGTGAAAGGCTTCCCCCATTTGGTTAATTAACACATCTATCAACTTATATTTCTCTTTGTGTGTGTGTGTGTGTGTGTGTGTGTGTGTGTGTGAGAAAACATTCAAGCACTACTCTCTTAGCTAATTTCAATTATAAAATATACTGTTATTAACTACAGTCACCATGTTTTACATTGGATCTTCAGACCTTATTCATCTTGTAGCTGAAAATTTGTACTCTTTCGCCAACCTCTCCCTATTTCCTCCACCCCTAGCCCCTAGCAACTACTTATCTATCCTCTGTTTCTGAGGTTGAAATATTTTTATTTAAATTTTTTTTTACATTTATTTACTTTTGAGAGACAGAGAAAGAGCACAAGTCGGGGAGGGACAGAGAGAGAGAGGAGACACAGAATTTGAAGCAGACTCCAGGTTCTGAGCTGTTAGCACAGAGCCTGACGCGGGGCTTGAACCTGCAAACCACGAGATCATGACCTGAGCCGAAGTCGGACGCTTAACCGACTGAGCCACCTAGGCGCCCCTGAGATTTTTTTTAAATTTATTCCACATACAAGAGATAGCATGCGGTATTGGTCTTCTTCTGTCTGGCTTATTTCACTTAGCATAATACCCTCAAGGTCCAGATTGTTGCCGCAAATCCAGATTTTTGTTTTTTCCCCCATGGCCAAATATTATTCATATACAAATCTATATGAATTACATATGTGTGTATAATATATATAACGTTTCCCTATCTTGGCTCTTGTGAATAATGTTGCAATGAACATGGGAGTGAAGAAATCTCTTTGAAATCCTGTTTTCATGACCTTTGCATACATACCCAGAGGGGGAATTGCTGAATCATACAATAGTTCTCTTTTCAAATTTTGAGAAACCCTCTTACAGTTTTCCACAGTGGCTGCACCAATATACATTTCCACCAACGGTGCACAAGGGTTCCCTTTCCTCCACATCATAAACAACCCTTATCTCTTGTCTTTTTAATGACAGCCATACTAACAGGTGTGAGGTGATACCTCACGGTGGTATTGATTTGCATTTTCCTGGTGCTCAGTGATGTCGGGCACTTGTCATGTACCAGTTGGTCATTTGTATGTCTTCTTTGTAAAAATGTCTATTCGGTCTTCCTTTATAAATTGGACTGTTTGTCTTCTTTTCTATTGAGTTGTGTCAGTTCTTTATTTTGGCTATTAACACCTTATCAGATATATGATTTGCGGGTATTTTCTCCCATTGTGTAGGCTGCCTTTCCATTCTGTCGACAGCTTCTTTTGCTATGCAGAAACTTTGTAGTTTGATGTAGTCCCACTTGCTAAGTTTTGCTTTTGTTGTTAGATCCAAAAAAACATTACCAAGACTGATGTCAAAGGGCTTCTCTCCCATGTTTTCTTCTAGGGGCATTATGGTTTCAGGTGTTCTGTTCAAGTCTTTAATCCATTTTGAGTTGGAGCTCCCTGCTTTCTAAATGTATCCCACAGTATGGTCAGAAGAAAAAGAAGGAGGATTAGTCTAATCCATTGTCACCACTGGAAAAAAGTCAACTTAAACATTTTGCCAAAAATATATGAGTGAGTGTGTCTAAAACCTCCAGGAAATAGGGGCGCTTGGGGTGGCTCAGTCGGTTAAGTGTCTGACTTCGGCTCAGGTCATGATCTCACAGTTCGTGGGTTCAAGCCCCGCTTCGGGCTCTGTGCTGACAGCTCAGGGCCTGGAGCCTGTTTCAGATTCTGTGTCTTCCCTCTCTCTCTGCCCCTCCCCTGTTCACGCTCTGTCTCTGTCTCAAGAGTAAATAAACATTAAAAAAAATTTATAAAACCTCCAGAAAATAAACATTTCATATGTCTAAAAGAAGTATATATTTTTCTATTTTTGATTTTTTTAGTTAGAATAATAAACTTTGCAAAAATAAAAACACAAAAAAGCAAAAACATTAAAAGTAACTGTAAGCACCAATATTCACAACAAAAAATCCACAACATTGAAAAATTTGATATTTGGGGTCCTATCTTATTTGCCTTTCTGATTTGGCTGATAGTAAGACATCAAAAGTAACATTAAAAGAACCTCCATTTATATACCATCCTGCTAGTTTTTCAGCGTAGTGCTTGACGAAATTCTGACTCTGATTCCACATAGAGGTCAGGTGCTCATTCTCTCTCTTTCTAATATTTGAGAGCATCTACCGAGACCAAGTGTACAGATATATTGTCTTTATAGCCAACCAGTAATGTTTGGAAGATGTATTCAGGCTAAATAGGTCTCTGTCATCTTTTCAAGTTCCTGTACACTTAAAATTGACCTGTAGAAAGAGGCAGATTAATATTTCAGATCACAACAGAGATACTGCAAGGGAGGGAGGAGGATTATGTTGAAGAGTAGTATTTTTTTCTGTTGTTGTACAATTGTGGCTAAGGCCTGGAGTTAAGAGGGAAAGAAGCACTTAAATCTGCACATTATAATACGAAAGAACTTCAGAAACTTGCCAGTGTTCGGTATCAACCCCATCCCCAAAGCTGGGGATCATTACCCCTCTGCCACCTTTCATTTTCAGGTGTCCAAGTCAATTTATGAAAAGGCCCATGAGGGGTACCTGGGTGGCTCAGTCAGCTAAGCGTCTCACTTCAGCTCAGGTTATGATCTTGATCTCACAGTTCCTGAGTTCCAGCCCCAGGGCTCTCTGCTGTCAGGGTAGAGCCCACTTTGGATCCTCTCTATGACCCTCCCCCAAGTGCATGTGGGTGAGAGTGCATGCTCTTTCTCTCTCAAAAGTAAATAAACATTAAAAATTTTAAAAAGTACTGTGAGGTCAAACAAGTGATTCTGGTGGAAGACAAAGCAAATTTCTTAAAGGATAGAAGTAGCATATCTGCTTCCTGAAGGAAAGGTAGAGAGGTCCCAACGAATTGGCTAACATTTATAATTGTCCGCATTAAAGGAAAACTTTGTTTTTGTGTTTATTCCAATGAAAAACCTCCACATTTGGCATCCCTCCCCATGGGTTATCAGAGAAAGAAGTCAGGGAAGGGTGACATGGTGGAGGGTAACCAGACAAAGAAAGGATAAGGGCATTTCCTCTAATTCTCACTTCCTGGGCCATAAGGAAGGTGGATGAAAAGTATTTCAACAAAAATTTCTGTAACTGAGCACTATAGTTAGCAGTAGAAATGGAAGAGTTAATACTAAAATATTTATGCTTAGGGGCGCCTGGGTGGCGCAGTCGGTTAAGCGTCCGACTTCAGCCAGGTCACGATCTCGCGGTCCGTGAGTTTGAGCCCCGCGTCGGGCTCTGGGCTGATGGCTCAGAGCCTGGAGCCTGTTTCCGATTCTGTGTCTCCCTCTCTCTCTGCCCCTCCCCCATTCATGCTCTGTCTCTCTCTGTCCCAAAAATAAATAAACGTTGAAAAAAAAAATTAAAAAAAAAAAATAAATAAAAATAAAATAAAATATTTATGCTTAATCAATAATTATCTATGATGTGTCTAGCCCACCAGTTTGTAACCCAACTTAACAATTTCCCTCTTACACTCATCTCATTAAAAATAAATAAATAGACAGTGGTCTACAAAACTGTCCAGATTTTACTTATCAAACTCCAAGCAGGTCCTTGAATCCTAGAAAATGGTCCTCAGTAATATAATTATTTTTATTTAACTAATTGTTTACCACACTGTAGCTAGGTACAAGCTATGAAAAGAATATGAAATACAAAGTGTTAATATAAACACTCAAGCAGGGGTAGTGTATTGATATAAACAAGTATCTTTAATTCTCCAAGTATTGGGATAGACTAAATAGGCAGACACATAATTCTACAACACTAAAATTGCCTGTTTATTTTAACTTCCCCCCATATAACGGGAACATTCTATGAAGTAAAAATACTATTTCTAGTACATAAATATACATAGAAATACTATTTCTATGAAGTAAAAATACTATTTAATGAAAAACTCACCATATCTGTATCTGAGACAGGGCCAAAACTGGTCACGTAGATGTTAGTGAAGACTTCGGTAATACTGTCTGGCATGAGAAAAAGAGATTAAACATAGATAATACATAATGAGAGCCACGGAAAGAGAAGGGGTCAAGTACATGGAATGATTAGAAGGCTGTATGATACTTAGGAATATTGGTCTTTACTTTCTTTTCAACCTTCACAAACAACAAACATTTCTACATTGCTCAATTATTTTATAGGTTCTCACAATCATAAATGCTAAACGCCTAGAAGTATTATGACATTCTTACTTGGAAACTACACTGGATTTAGAGCATTTCGTTTTAAACATAGTTCTGAGAATTAGTAATGTCTTAGAATCTATCTTCGATGAACTAGTTTACAATAAATTTACTATCAGTGCTAAAAATAAAGTATGGTTCGTATGGTTACTGTTTGATATAGTCCTAAATTTTATTTTTAAAGTAAATATTTCAGATGGTATTTCATGATGGTACAGGTTTAGTTTGTAGATTGTAAACTAGTATATCTTCTCAATAAAGCATAAAAATGGATTATTAATCATTAGAAGTAGTTCAAATTAATATAAAAAGCATAATTATTCAGTGCCTTAAAAACAAAAGCAGGGGCGCCTGGGTGGCGCAGTCGGTTAAGCGTCCGACTTCAGCCAGGTCACGATCTCACGGTCCGTGAGTTCGAGCCCCGCGTCAGGCTCTGGGCTGATGGCTCGGAGCCTGGAGCCTGTTTCCGATTCTGTGTCTCCCTCTCTCTCTGCCCCTCCCCCGTTCATGCTCTGTCTCTGTCTGTCCCATAAATAAGTAAAAACGTTGAAAAAAAAATTAAAAAAAAAACAAAAACAAAAGCAAATAACACATTAATCACAATGGATTACTTCCAAACAAACTTGCCTTTACATGTCCTTAGGAAAGTATGAAATGCTAAGATTGAATTGAATTAGATTCAAAAGTTATGCAACTTATTAACTATAACACATTTAACTAGATTGTTCTTTTAACCAGGTGATTTAGATCTTTGGTTTTAAATAAGCCAAATGGTGATGGGGGAAAGGCTCAAAGAAAAGATTTCAAAAGAAAAGTTCTTCCAAGGTACTTATATTAAAAAAAAAACAATAAATCCCTAATTTTTATTATCATGAATTGAGGGTCTCCTCTCCTGTCAAATCTGTAATTCCACGCAAACAATATCACAGACTATTTTTAATATTATGCTGGACACTAAGTCACCACCATGAAAGAGAGAGTAAACAAAGTTTGGGGTATTGTTTCTACTGAGGCAAAAATTAATAGTAAAAAGGATTTTGAAGTAACAGAGGAGGCTTTGAATGTTTATGCTTCAAAGGCTTGAAAGATAATAACCTGCATGACAGACCTACGAGGTAGTATCTCTGTTGTCATCTCACTATACATGTACTCTGATGTGCATACATAAAGGTAAGGAAATGTGCCCAGTGACCACACATGGTAGAGGGAAAACAGCCAGGTTTTAGAACCCAAGCAATCAGGCTCCTAAGCCGTCAGGGTAAATAAACCAAAGCACTAACCACAGTCAATAATATATTTGAAACTAAAAATGTTTTCTCATTAACTTTCTGTTCGTTGTAATACTCTGCACCAAAAACATGTATTCTAAATAAAGGCATTTATTCAGCTTTATTATTTTACTATCCTAGTTGATTCCCAAAACTGTTTTCATGAAATTTTACCATAAAACTCACATGAGACACAAATATATTTATTAAGTTAATTCTCAGCCACTAGATACCCTAAAGACCTGAACAGGGTCAAGTTCATGGGCATGCAGCTCCTACGGTGTCATACAGCCCTGTGCTCAGAAAAGCCCACTTGGGTTTAATGTCCTGTTTTTGCTCTCCTGAAATTTCTTACTCATCTTTTGAATAAAGGGTCCTTCATTTTCATCTTGGACTAGGCTGCACAAATTACGTAGCTGGTCCTAGACGTGAATTATATGTGCTATTAGAAAGAACTTACAGAAATGAGAGTCAGGTTTCTTTGCTTTTTCCTCTTATTCATACCAAATCAATACTGTCACATTTATTCAATAAGCAATTGAATACAACTTTAGTCACTATAGATATTGATTTAAAATGTTCCAGAGAAGAAAAACGTAAATGCTGAGGTAGTCTTCAGCCAAATAGAGCCAAATGAAATTACTCTCCTTAGTCTGGAGTAGTAAAGTTAGAGAAGAGAGATGACAAAATGTGTGAATATATTCATGCTAAGGATATGAGGAATATCCCCTATATGCCAAATGGCAAGAAAAGAGTACAGAAGAGTGTTATCAGTACCTCGTGGCTGCAGGAAAGTGCCAGCTAAGAATCCAAAGAGAGAAAAATAAGATTACCCTCAAAGCTCTAAGCAGTAAGAGCAACACCTAAAGACACAGATATGCAAAATTACCTTAAATAAATGATTTCATGGTTTATTAACTTCATAAGCAGAGTTAAAGAACGTATGCATTGCAGGGAATAGTCTCCTGCTAGGGAATTTCAAAAGAAGGAATATCAGCAAGGCAAACACGGACCATGAATACCCAAGAGCTGTCTGAGATCGAGAACATGATTCTTGGTTGTGGGAAAAGAGTTGTAAACAACAAACGTGAAAAAGTAAAACATTTTGCTGTGATGACTACAGATATCTAATACATCTAACACAGCTTTCTAAGGTTCTACATTCAAAATGCTGTTGCTGATTATAATTTGCCTTTCCATAAGAGAAGAGAAGGGAAAGGAAGGAAGGGGAGGGGAGAGGAGGAGCGAAGAAATGAGATTTTGTGAGTATAAGTTAGTTTGGTATCTTGTGACACTAATATGTCAAGGTCCATAGTATCTTCTGGTTAATTTTTGTTTCCCCATATGGATTTAGAACAGGGTTGAATTGTGTGGTTAATACCTGCTATAATATTCTGATTCACGTGGACAGATGTCTACTAGAGTAAACAAATGAACTGAAAATCTGGTGGCAACCCCTGTCTCTTCAGTTTAAGGACTATGAAGACCTTCTCAAGTCCTGATCAAATTGAGTGGACCCACCTTGACTCTCCTGACTCACTGCTTTCACATTGACTATTATCTCTTTCTCTTCCCTTCTTAGTTGATTGCTTATCTGCCTCTTAGTCTCTATTTAAATGTTCTCTCCTCCGAGAGAGGTCCACTCTGCCCCCTGTATAAGGTAAGTCTACTTCCCTCATTTTTTTCCTCTTACACTTCATTTTTTCATAAGATATTTTAGAATTTGTCATTATTTTTATTCCTTAATTTTTGTATTCATTTTTTAGGGTTTCTGTTTGTTTGTTTGGTTGGTTGTTTGGTTTATCTCCCCAACCCAATTCAGATTCACAAAAAGACAAGGACTATGTCATTTCTGTCCACTGTTCTATCACCAGTGCTTAGCACCATGCCTGTCACATATTAGGTGCTTTATGTTTGAACTAACAAATAATTTCTAATTATAGTTCATGTAGATTATACACCTTCTCCCAAATATCTCATCAACATTACAAATGGCCATGAATAGCTAAATGGGCACTGTCATTAGTGAAGACAGAGCCCAAACTATCCACTGACAGAGGGAGGTTGAAAGCATATGAAATTGCATCCCAGTGAAGAAAATTTAAATCTAGGAAAAGGGAAGAATAGACCTAGAGAAAGCATTATTTTAGTGGAAACAAAGACTTAACTGCTGATCAGTAAGCGACTTTTAACAGAAATGTATACCATGAGTTACCTCAAAATAATTATTTATAAGCTAAATTCTTGGCTTTAGAAATGCCAACAGCATAATATGCCAAAGAGGATCTTCTATATAGATTTTTCCAAAGGCAAAACAACATGAGGTTAATATTAGGTACTTGA
The DNA here is from genome assembly GCF_028749965.1 of Puma concolor. Classification (NCBI taxonomy): domain Eukaryota; kingdom Metazoa; phylum Chordata; class Mammalia; order Carnivora; family Felidae; genus Puma; species Puma concolor. The sequence continues at coordinate 168,503,211 of NC_141670.1, read as the reverse complement.
GGAGAAATAATGAATGCACGCAGTAAACGTTAACAAAGGTGTGATCCTTAGGAACAATCATCAAATTCAGGATTTGAAAGGCACCTATCACTGGGGAGAGAGAAGGGAATAATCTGCACAAGGTTACAGAGGGGGTTTCTAATATATTCTGTTGTTTTCCTTCTTTTAAAATTCATCTTAATTTTGGCAAATTCTAAGATTTGATGAAGCTTGACATGAAATAAATGATACTATTCTCTATACTCTACTGAATGTTTGAAATACTTCATAAAAAATAGCAAAAATGGCCCTGAAGGCTATCCAAAATGAACATATCAATAGTTTTAAGAAGGGCTTAAATTCATTGATAAAACTGTTCTTCATTGAGTAATGCAGCATACAATAAAAACCAAACTCACTTTTTTTAAAATCCTTTGCAAATAGCTAAGTTTGGTTCCTGAAGACAGTTAACATGTGTAGGAATGTGGGGTATCAGTTGTAAAGAAAGACAGATGTTGTATCAAAAGAGATACAACGTGCCACAAAGATGAGAATATTCTCTCTACATATATGGCAGCAGGGAATTCACTGAAGGACTCTGGGAGAATGTTAGTTGCAAGGCTATTATACTGGAAATGTTATGTTACATTTTTAATGTGGTTCTCCTGAATCAATGGAGATTGAAGACAATGTATCCAGTTTCGGAGATGTTGCAGTAGCTAAAGAAAGAAAAAACAAAACAAAGCAAAACAAAACATGACATTGAGAAAAGTGTAGAAGAAATCAAGAGAATAAAGTTTGGGTTTTGTAAAGTAGTACTGTTTTTTTTGTTGTTGTTTTTTAATCTTTATTTTTGAGAGAGTGCAATCAGGGGAGGGGCAGAGAGAGGGGGACAGGGGATCTGAAGCAGGCTCTGTGCTGACAGCATTGTGCCTGATGTGGGGCTAGAACTCAAGAACCAGAAGACCATGACCTGAGCAGAAGTCACATGCTCACCGACTAAGCCACCCAGGTGCCCCAGTAGTATTGTTAAAAGATGCTGAAATAGGACCTTTTGTTTGGTACAAAGGACGTGTAGAACCTGAAAATGAGCAGTTGCCATAGAATTGTAGGGCATAAAACAAATGAGAGAGGACTGGAAATCATTACATCCTCAATGAGGTCCCTCTTACCATCCTATTTTAAAGTGCAAGTGCTCCACAATGTTTCTCCCTGGCTTTACATGTTCACCGACTTATGTTCACTGTTTACTGTCTATATCCATTAATAACTATTGCTACCACATTGCACAGCCCAGATGAACATTTCTATTGTTGCAGGAAGTTCTATCAGATAATACTGGTTTACATCCTCCCACTAGAAGCTAAACTCCATGAAGACAGGGACTTCTGCTTGTTTAGAAAAGTAAAGCCCTAGCACAGAACAACCCCTGGCATAGTGCATTTTCTTAATAAATTTTTCTCAAATAAATTAATACATGAATTATCATTCTTAGTTCAGAGTCATTTAAAGCAGACATTGCATCTGCTATCATAATGCAATAGCCTATTGAGGAGAGATACTATGCAAAATCAAATAAATATACAATTACTGACATGATAATATGCTATAAGAGCATATAAGACTCCTGGAAATACCCAATTCACCTGGTGTCTGAAAATCCATGATCTTTTGATCATGCTTAACCTTAGAACATTTTTATCATCATAAAGAAGCCTTGCACACATCCCCTATCCTACTTCCTCCAGGCTCTCAAAACTAATAATTCAGTTTCAGTTTCTATGGATTTGCCTATTCTGGACATATCATATGAACAGAATCCCTTCTATTCCTATTCCTAGTTCATAGAAAGGTTTTTTTTTTTTTTTTTTTTTTTTTTTTAACTGAAGAAACGGTGTTGGATTTTGCCAAATACTTTTTTTGGAATATGCAGATAAATTATTTGCCCTTTTTATTCTATTAATATGGCATATTACACCAATTTATTCTCATGTATTAAAGCAAATTTACATTCCTGGAATAAGTTTCACTTGGCTTGGGTGCATAATTTTTTATATGTTGCTGGATTTAATTTGCTACTATTTTGTTGAGCATTTCAATGTCTATGTTCACAACGGATACTGGTCTGTAGTTTTCTTTTCATGTAATGCCTTTGTCTTACTTTAGTATCAGAGTAATACTAGAGTAAAAGAATGAGCTGATAAGTATTCTCTTATTTTTAAAGGAGAATTTATGAAATATTGGTGTTAATGTTCCTATAAATGTTTAGCAAGATTCATCAGTGAAGCCATATAAACCTGTCATTTGCTAAGACAGAAGCTGTATATTATTATTATTATTATTAATTCTATCTCTTTATTTAGGTCTATTCAGATTTTCAATTTTTTTGAGTGAGTGTTGGTAGTTTGAATCTTTCTAGGAATTTGTCCACTTCATCTAGGTTATTTAATTTCATGTCCTATAAATGCAATACAAATATATCCCCCTAGAGTATTTTTGTAAGATCATTGAAGCATTATTTACAACAGCCAAGATATGAAAGCAACCCAAGTGCCCAATGACTGATGAATGGAGAAAGAAGATGTGGTGTATATAAAGAATGGAATATTACTCATCCATAAAAAAGAAAGATCTTGCCATTTGCAACAACATGGATGGGCCTAGAGGGTATTACGCTAAGTGAAATAGGTCAGAGAGGAAAAAAACAAATTCCGTATGATTTCATTTATATGTGGAATCTAAAAACAAAATGAACAAACGGAGAAAACAAACAGACTTTCAAATACAGAGAACAAACTGGTAGTTTTCTGGGGGAACGGTGGGTGGAAGGATAAGCAATATAGAAAAAGGAGATTAAGAGGCACCAAAAAAAAAAAAAAATCCCACAACAACAAGAACAAAACACTCCTCCTAAAAGAAAATGATTAGCCAGGAAGGAGAATCCAGAGAAGCAATGGAATCAAAAGTAGAGAAGAATATGGTGTCTGAAAGATTAGAGAGAGGAGTGTTAGGCAATTTACACCCCTATGAAGAAGGGAGTGATAGACAGTCACTGTTGGTGAAAGACGAAGCAATCTGAGGTCTAGAATTCTCACTGCATTTGGAGACATGGGGGCCATTCATGGAGGAAAGAATATGCACAGAGGCCAACATGGAGTAGGAGAAATGGGAGAGAAGAAGAAAAAGCTGGAGTGATTTTAAACAACTCTTAAGACGTTTGACTGTAAAGGGGAAGAGAACTCTAGCAACAGAGGAAGGTGCAGGGGGAAGAGACAGTTCTTTGTTTGCTTGTTTAAGGTGGAAGATGTTTGAGCAGATGGCAATACAGATGGAGGGACTGAGGTAGAGAGAAAAGATCAGTGATAGAGGAACATTTCTGAGTAAGCAGGCAGTGCATGCATTAAAAGAGACTGACAACGCATACACAGAAAGAAGGAGGAGGAGGGAATATCCTTGATTACATTGGGAGTGAACAGAGTGTGGAAATAAATGGAAGTAGGTTTTTAGGTCTGGTGGCAGAAGGGTAAAGTAAGTTACTGGATAAAAGAGAAATGTTATGTGCAAAATATCTGTACCTCATTCTCAGTATAATAGATAAAGATTCCAGCAAAAAGTTTGATATTTCAGCAATTATAGTAACAACATTTAAAACAGTACCTATGCATTGAAGACCACAGTGATGTCTGCTGCCAGTTCTTTGTCCATACTCCCTTGACAATGACAATTCTCCTAAGAGCTAAGGTATTCTGACGCAAGCACCTTTGATTCTCTGCCTCACAGCTCTCCCTGGCTGTGCAGGCCAGACTGGAATTGCAGGGAAGTTGGGAACAACCATCAATCACTGATTGATGGGAGTGGGAGGACATAGAATGCAGCTTTCACTCCTCCTCACTGGAGACAACTCTCAGTCCTGTCCCACACCATCTCCTAGAAAACTCAGCGGGCGAGAGGGAATTAAACCCCAGTTGCCCTCAGCAGTAACCTGCTCAGTAGCATACCCTGTTTGGGGTCCTTTCTCTTCCCTGTGTTGCTTGGCTGTCTCCTCTTCTAGTACCTCCTGATATTAATTCCAAAGTTAATGCTTATCTGAGAGTCTGCTTCTGAGAGAAACCAAAGCTAAATGCAAAATTATTCAGTTATTCTAAGAAGAAAAAAATGATAATAATGAAAGACATGGGAAAGATATTAATTGTATTCACTGGAGCTAACCATCCAAACAATAAGCTATACTGTCTTTACGTCTGTAGTTTGGATATTAATAGTGATATTAATAAGGACACTAACTTACGATACTGGCAGAAAAATCAAACTGTGGATGAAATTAGATCATACTAATAATTTTGCTTACCATGCATCATAAATAGAATGTCACGCATATATTTTAAAACAAGTTAGTCACTGCTGTGTTTTACTTTAACTCTCTCAGCAACAACAAAGACACTTTGCTTCCTGGGATGATTCCCATCACACCTACATGTGCCATTTGTCATCATTCAATTTGCTTAAAGTCAACAAATACTAAGTGACTTGGGTATAAGGCATTTAGCATTCTCTATTAAAAGCTGTAAACTTTGCATTTGTTAATACAATATGTTGCCATTCTACCACAAAGGAATTTTTGCACCTTGTCCAACATCTTCCTCCCAGTAGACACTCAATACATGTTTCTTAAAAAGGAATGATGACCTGTACATGCGGTGCCTGGGTGGCTCACTCGGTTAAGACTCCAACTCTTGGTTTTGGCTCAGGTCACGATCTCATGGTTTTTTGGGTTCAAGCCCTGCATCAGGCTCTGCACTGAAAACAAGGAACCTGTTTGGGATTCATTCTCTCTCTCTCTCTCTCTCTCTCTCTCCCCCCCCCCCCCCCTGCACCTCCCCTGCTCGCTTGTTCTCTCTCTCAAAATAAAGAAATAAACATTAAAAAAAGTGGGGCACCTAGGTGGCTCAGTTGGTTAAGTATCTGACTTCAACTCAGGTCATGATCTCATAGCTCATGAGTTTGAGCCCCATGTCGGGCTCTGTGCTGACAGCTCAGGGCCTGGGGCCTGCTTTGGATTCCGTGTTTCCCTCTCTCTCTGCCCCTTCCCCACTCATGCTCTATCTATCTCTCTCTCTCAAAAATAAACATTAACAAAGTTAATAAAAATTTTTTAAAAAAGGAATGATGACCAGTACAGTGCTGCATTTAAATGGTCAGCAAAAATGCCTTCAAAAGCAGGAAGATTAAGAACAATAATAAAACCAGTATGTACTGTTTCAATACAATCATTTTTCACTATAGCTTTACATTTTGGTCTTTGATTCTTTGTGAAGATTTGGAAATTTTAAATTATCAACATATATTAAATATATAAAATTTCCTCTCAGTGTTAAGATCCCTGGTGCTTTTTAACTGTTGCTTCTTTATATATTCTGTTTGTTTTTGTAGTTTTGTTTACTGTGATCTTTTCCTACTAATGAAAATGCATTAGTTTAATAGGTAATTTTTAAATTACCTATTTAAGAATCCTGAACAAGAAGCAAGATGACTATATGCTTATGAAGAGGATACAAAAAGTCCTTAAGAAATAAACTAAATACATCCAATCATGACAGTCACTGATTATGGGTTACAAATGAACCTGAATTAAGATCCCTGTAGGTACGGTCTGTCCCCAACAGAGTTTGGGACTCTTCTGGCCAGGTAGAACATTTGTAGTGCCTTCTCCCTCTTTGAAATGTCTTTTCTTTAATACTTAATGATCCCGCTTACTCTGGTGAGGAAGCTGAAGCCACACCTCTCTCCCCAAAGCACTACTAAAAGAAATCACATAGGAAAGGGAAGGAGACACTGAAGACACCTGATTCCCATCAGTTTAGTGGTGTCATTTGGTCCAACTAACAAACAGCTACTAAGGGTTTACTAACTACGGTTCAGAGACATCCACAGCCTGACAGACAAGTGAAAGAATGTTTCCGAAGGGAAGTTGTATGTGGCACCAGAAGCAATTTACATTCCTCAAGGTAATGTTTCATCAAGCAATTGCTACATTCTCAGCCTGGAACCCTGACAGGCAAAAGACAGAAGATGTGCTCCAAAATATCACTACTACTATTTCCACTTATTCCCTTGTGAAAAAAATTTAGTGACCCCCATCCTTTCAGATTGTAAAAGATGACATACACAGCACATGGGATGTCCATATTCCAGGGGCACCTGGGTGGCTCAGTCGGTTAAGCATCAGACTCTTGATTTTGGCTCAGCTCATGATCTCAGGGTTGTGGGATTGAACCCCATTCCAGGCTCCCTGCTGACCACAGAGTCTGCTTGGGTTCATTCTCTCTCTCTCTCTCTCTCTCTCTCTCTCTCTCTCTCTCCCCCCGTCTCTCTCTCTTTCTCTCTCTCCTTCTGCCCCTCTCTCCCAGCTCTCTGTAAAATAAAAAAATGAAATAAAATAAAGAGTCCATAAAATAAAGAGTCTGGGCACAGGATGTTACAAATCTAGTATTCCTGAGTTAGTGACCTGGAGCTTTTTAGTTGTTTTCTAAGTACTGATAGAAACGAGATTAACAACTAAGCTGTGAGAATTTAAAAATAAAAACTGTGCTCATATAAATTTATACTTTGCTCCCCAAATACACATTAATAAGGACTCTCATATCCAATATACACTAAGGATAAACTTTTATCTTTTTAAGAGTGAATTATTTTATAAGCCAAAATGAATTGAAAATTCTTAATGCACTAAGAAATATAATTCATATATATTACTAACATCATGGAATTGAAAAAATCTTACTATATTCATTTTCTTTATTATAAAATGGTACATAAGTTAAAGCATGCTGACAGTTTTTTTTTATGATCTTTTCACCATCCCCGTAGAATACTGCTGTCAACAGCAAAATAACATTCACCTTGAAAAATAACTTTTCTGTTCTTTCTTCACTATTTTGTAAAAGGGAAGCATTTAAATGTAATACAAGTATAACTATTGAAAAATACAATCCGAACAATTTCAAAAGCTTATATTGAACATGGCTTTCAAATATTCAAAATTCTGCCTCCTCTATTTCCAGTCTTGGTGAAAGGTACCATGTCAATTGTCACTCTCTTAGACTCAGTCTGACCTTCTTACACATATTCTACATCTTCATCATTCGCCAGCCTCTGTCAGTTACATTTCCTACAGATTTCTTGAATTTTCCTTTCACCCACATCTCACTGGCAATGACCTCCGGAATGGCCTCTTGGGCATTTTGCCAACTCCTATCAACCCTCCGTGATACTGGTAGAGTATTCTTGCCAAGTAGAAATTGTGATGTTTCTTCTCTGACCATCTGATCAATCTTTTTCTCAATGACTCTCCTTTACCTAAGGGTCAAGTTTGAAGATTATAGCATGGCACAAAAGACCATTCATGATCTCTCTTTGTCCACATTTCCATTCTCACCCATTGCTGTTCTATAATGAGTACCTTAACCATACAACACTCCATGTCATTCTCCTTCATTTCCTTTCTTTGTTGTTTTTTTTTTTTTTTACACTTGCGATTTCCTCTATATAAAATGTCCTCTCAATTAATGCTTGTTCTTAAAAATTGAGCTCAGATAACAGTTCAAGTGAAGCTGCCCTTACCATCCCTGGGGTATTTAATTAGTCTTTCTCTTGGTTCCAGGAGTTTTTACTCCTTCAAATGAAGTAATCAAATCACCTTGCAACTTTTAATGCATGAGAAGTTATCAGATCGTCCTGTGTTCCATACTCTAATCCACCACTCTACAACTCCCAGAACTTTGTTTTATAGGAGTACCATAGAGTGTCATAGATAATCATAGAATGATATAAAGCAACATCCTAACAACAGTCATTTAAGTCATTTATCATTCACTGTTTTCTATCATGCAATTTACGTTTTCTTTAGAGATACAGCTTAAGTAGGAAATTCATTTTGATCTTCCTGTTCAACTCTAAGTGGATAGCAGATTATGATCAAGGATAAGGCCAATACCAATCCTGACACACTTAAATATGAAATAAATCAAGTAATATCTTATAACTTAGATAACTTTTTTCTGAAATAAATTACACATAGGAAAGAGTATTATGATGATGCTAAAATTGCTGAATTACATTAATCATATTTTGAAAAAATTTTAAGGCAAACTTTTGGATTTAGATGCTAAAAACAGTTCATTTTCTTCTTTTCTTTTCAAGTAGAATGCAGTTCTCACATTCAAAAATCCAACATTTTCCAACTACAACATTCCAGAGTTAAATGCATGGGGAGCCTTGTTGGCAATATTACAAACCCTTGCTATCTTTCCCTGAATCTCCTGGATCAGCCTCAAAAGAAACTGTACTTATAACATAGAGCTTATTGATATTTTAATTTGATGATAGTATCACTTTTCTTCTTAAAACTAAATTTGGCTTAAAGTAGAATGGAAGGAAAAAGAAATCTTTTGAAGTAATTAACTTTATCACCCATTACTGGATGCTATTTCCTGATGGCATGTGCATTGAAAAATATTATGATTACTCTACATTTAACCTATAATTAGAAACTTTTAGAAACTTCCATAGCAACTCTTAAATACTTGTCCTATCTGTTGAATTCTCATTGTGTGATAATAAAAGGAACTTACTGTCTATTAAGCATTTACTGTATGCCTGGACTAGGTTAAATTTTTATATATAGTTGATTAAAATTTATTTTCAGGATCACCCTATGAACTATACATAATTATATTCAATTTATTCTTCATCTAAATTCAATAGCTAATAAGACACAGAGCTGCACTAAAACATTTTTCTCTAGCTTAAATCTTATGCTCATAACTACTCAATAATAAAATGTCATTCAAAAATTCAAAGATTTTTCATTTAGCTTCAGACTGTTTGGTATCATGAGTAGTGCCAGTATAATCAAACCATATACATTTACTACACATCTGTCAAACATGAGCCTCGGGGTATACATATATAGAAAGATATAATAATATAGAAATAACAGTAAAGAAACCTGCCGTCCAATTCAGTAATCAGTGCTAGTTTTATGCAAAACATAATGTCATTTAAAGTTCAATATGAAAAGTTTATATGGATATGCATGGGACACACACATGTTTTTCATCTTATCGTATATATCATATATGTATCTTATCATGTATATACACAATACATGCTATATGCGTGTGTTATATAATGGTATGTATAACATATACATGTTGGTGTATATATAATTATATACATATATATATATATTAACATGTGTTATATGTACCTTTGTGTGTACACATACCAATATATAACTTTTGATGCTGAACTGCCCCCATATTGAAATCAAAACACATATCATTCCAGCTTAAATCTGGAACTTCTGAAGACAGCTATATGTAGAAAGCCACAGAGAAATGGATACATGAATTTTCTTTCTTGCCTTGTTTCTTTCTTCCTATTTTTCTTCCTTCAAAATAAAACATAATTGAGTGCCTGTTACACTATGTAATTCTCTTAGATAAAAGACAAGGAACATAGTATGTGGCCACTGTGATCTTGGAGGGAAAAGAATCAAATAAACAGATTATTGTCCATGAAGTGTGTACAAACGGTAAAGATGGTCAAACATGCTAAGGTGCGGCGTGAGGATGTGGGAAACGTGATGGTGAGGAGACAGGACGCAGTGCAGTCAGAGCTGGGGAGTCAGAGGAGGCTTCTTAAGCTATCCTTTTTCATCTTTTAATTTTTTTAATGCTTATTTTTGAGAGGGGGGGAGCTGGGGAGGGGCAGAGGGAGAGGGAGACACAGAATTGGAAGCAGGCTCCAGGCTCTGAGCTGTCACAGAGCCTGATAGAGGGCTCGAACTTTGAATAGTGAGATCATGATCTGTGCTGAAGTCGGATGCTTAACCGACTGAGCCACCCAGGCGCCCCAGCCATCCTTCTATCTACAAAGCATGCTTCTTTTTACTCATTTTTTTTTTCTTTTGGTCTCAGAGCCTTTCCCTCTATCACTTCACCTCATTTGATTACAGGGCTTCACAGATGCAAGCTAAGAAGAAAGGGGAGGGGTACCTATTACCTTTACTAAAATATTTATACTTGTGATAGGCCCTTTGGGTGAAATTTTAGGAGACCTGGATTTTTCCCGAGGAAGAAAATATTAGGCAAGTAGATTATGGAATTATAGAATTTGTGCCTCAAAAATGAGCGCAAAAACCTGTAGTAGAAGAAGCTCAAATGATTCACTAGATGCAAGAGAGAAATGGGAGGATTTTTTAAAAATTAACTATGAAATTAAAGTGATCTAGAACTTTCTGGTGGTCTTTATAACTGTTTTGGATGCTGCACCTAGATGTGGTCAGGAATGCTCATTTTCATTTAATTCAAGCTCCCAAATTCATCATTCTTTGTGATTCGCAACACTATTTTACTTTGATCTGTCCTAGATCTATCCCTGAATACTAATTACATCTGCGTATTTTTCAGAACAAGCAAAATATTTTTATTTTAGACAACTGCAATGTAGAGATGCCAGAATTTTTTTTACAACCAAAATTTTTTAAAGTCAGAATACTTGGGAAGATATACATATGTAATAACACGTAAGACTTATGTATGAAAAACTGACATTTTAAAATAGTGATTTATTAGTCTACAGCATACTTTTAGTTTCTCAGCTCTGATCATATGTCTCACATAAAATATTTCAATGTAAATATTCCAGTTGCTTTATACCTTTTGTATTTGCACTTAAATTTTACCCTTTTTCCTTCTGTGCTCTGATACAATGTTATCAACAGGAGATCCCCACCCCACCCTAAAGTCAGACTCCAGCACTAAAAGTATTTGTTATATCAATTTGTCAGTTGATACATTTGGGGTTTTCCCAGAAAATCATTCTCCCTGTTCCCCCTTACTTATTCCAGTCGTTCCTGGTAGTCTTTTAAACTGCTGTTTCAACTCTCCAGACAGTTTTAAAAGGCAGCTGTGGTACAACCCCAGCTAACAGATCAAAGATATTCACCCCATGTTTGCCTTCACTGAGCTCAGAATGTGGGACTCTCAGCCCTTTGCTGGAAGGGCAGAGAATCACTGACAAATGAGCCTTTGCACCTCATGCAATAAAAACACAGCCGGTTTATTTTCACAGGGACAGTTACAGCTAAATCAAGGTATTTCATTTGTGCCCTGATATGCTTCTTCACCCACAGCTCTCCTGGTCGGAACGGACACTACATCTCTGAACTCTATTTACAACTGTTAAGCTTCAACATTCTGCTTATATTTGTGACTCACTGATTACGATGAAAAAACAGAAATAGTAAGTGAGCTACAGAATTTATTTTTCCTTTGGTCCTCCCAGAAATAATGTTTGCTTCTCCTCTCAGTGTGAAAGTTTTTATGTATCCCATCTGTAAGTATTCACAAGAATATAAATCCAATGCAGAGAGAAAATACATCATTTCCAGAAAATATTGTGGCAGTTCTCTTTAGTTCCTAAGGATGTATCACCACATAAAGAGAAGAGCTAAGGTCCCCTTTTGCCCATGTAGGAGGAAATTTAGATAGACTTTTTTAGGACTTATTTAGTCAGGTAATTTCATCCATTGTCCATTTCCATTGACTGCATAGTACTTGCCTCTATGTCGCCATAAAAAAATGAGGCCAGATCACTACCAAGGCTCTTAACAAGGGAGACTATTTTCTGCAATCAAGAAGGCTGTGGGCATCCATATTGATTTTGGAGAATGTCTGTAGCAAGTGCCTGGATCAGACAACTTGATGGGGGATGAATAGGCAGGGCTGGACCTAGATCAAGCTATAAAGAAATTTTCTCCAAAAGGCCTTGTTATTTTTTCATGCATACTGCTTTCTCTGAGTAACAGAGCTGCCCCCATACATCTCAAGGGTTCAACAATTATTCAGCACCAACTTTGTGCATATCATTTTCATGGTGCTGTGAAATGCAGCAAAGAAGATGCAAAGAAGCACAGGTGAGTTCACTGTTTGTTTTTTAAGTGTGTAAAACGAGAAGCTACAAATTTTAAGATAATAATAATCATTGTATTTATTGTAACCATTCCAGATGCTTAGGCCAAGACCTTGTAATTATCCTTGACTTTCATTTTCCATACCCACATCCAGCCATGAGGAAATCTGTTGGCTCTGTCATCAAAATATATCCCAAATCCTACCACCTGTCCACCTGTGATCCACCCCATCATTGTCTCTCACCTTGATAACGATAATGCCCTCCTAACCGGTCCCCCAGCTTCTATCTTTGCCCTCATAGAGTCTCCTTTCATCACATCACACTGAGTAGATCTTATAAAACATAAGAAAATGGAATCTTGCCATGTTTCTCCTGGAACTCTGAGATTTATTACCCATTTCACTTAGAGTAAATGCCAAGGCTCATATGATGGCCAACAAAGCCCTAAGTGATGTGAGCCATCCTCCCCATTACATATCTAACTTTGTCTCCTAGTAATTTCCCCCTTTATCAACTTGGCCTCCTTGCTCTAGGCACACTTTCACCTTACCGGCTTTGAACTGACTGCACCCTTCCCCATCCTAAAGTTGCTCTTTTCCCAGCTGTACACATAGATGACTTCTTTGACCTTCTTGATATCCTCATGGAAATGTCAGTATCTCAACGTGGCCCATGTTGACTCTGTATAAACTGGAAAACGCTCTCTTACTCTCAGTTTTCTCTCACTATTCATGTCCCTGCTCTACTTTGTATTCGTTTTTAATTTTCTCCATAGTATTCCTCACTTATAGCCAGACTATATATTGTACTTATTTTCTATGTTTATTTATTTCTGCTCAATTCACAAAGATGTAAGCAGGCGCAGGAATCTGTTTTGCCACTGATGTATGCCAATGGATTAAAACAACTGCTGGTAATAAATACTAGGCACCCAATAAATACTTATTAACTGAATGACTAAATTTATGAAAGAATGAATAAAAATAGCTTTTACTAAATGCATACTCTATGCCAGTGCTCTGCTTAGTATTTTGCATACATTATCTTGCCTCCTCTCATAAAACCCCGTGAGGTAGGTACTATTCCTCCTCTTGGCAAATGCAGAAACTGACATGTAGAAAAGTCTGTTACTTGGGGCACCTGGGTGGCTCAGTTGGTTGGGCATCCAACTTTGCCTCAGGTCATGATCTCGTGGTCTGTGGGTTTGAGCCCCGCATCAGGCTCTGTGCTGTCAGCTCAGAGCCCAGAGCCTGCTTCGGATTCTGTGTCTCCTTCTCTCTCTGCCCCTCCCCACTCTCTCTCTCTCCCTCAAAAATAAGTAAACTTTAAACATTTTTTTAAAAATTAAAAAAAAAAAAAAAAAAAGGTTTGTTACTTGTCCAAGGTTACACAGCAGGTAAGTGGCAGAGCCGGGATTGAAACTCATGCCCAACTCTGAGACTTTGGATGTTAGCACTGTGACATGCTGAAAATAGCACTTGATTCACTACTCAGCTCTGCATAATCATAAACTCTGTTAGATTAGGAAAGGATTTAAGCTTTGTAGACTGGGAAGCGGAAAGTAATTATCAAGAGATAGGTTATTCCCAGAGTCTAATCCTAATTTACAACAATTTTCAAAACAAGATACTGGCTCACAATGTTTCATAGAAAAAGGCAAGAAAAACACTGGGAACATGAATTATTTTTAATTTGTTATCCTTTTAATTCATTTCCTTATATCTTGATTCTCAGTTTTCTCCTGGGAATTATTCCTAACTTTCTCTAATGCTTGACCTCTGCTCTTGACCTTCAGTGAATCCCATACCTATCTATACCTTCCCTCTTCTTGTGCACATGATCTCATCAGATTTGAATCTGCCATCCAGTTTCGCCCCATCCATGCCAGACCTGGCACCACTTGTGTCTTAGATCCCAAAATTCCTTGGAGGAGGAGAGGCCTAACTATAATTATGCACACTAACTCACTTGATACATCCCTTACAGGCAGCCATCAACGGAGCAGATTCTTAATATGTGCATTCTGATAAAAATATCCTGGTCTACTCCCTTCGGAGGCACCCTCCACCCACACCAACACTTCACTTTCTTTCTCATTTGCCTGGTGAGTCATATCAGTGCTGGCAATTTATATTAAATGCTTCAATCCCAATTTCTTGCTTTCTTTTTTTTGCCAGTATTTCCTTAACTTGAATAGTCCTTATAACTGCAATTGTTCACTTCCTACAGTAGAAACAGGGAGGAATGTATGGCAGTCAATAGACTCCTACTATTTTCAATGCGCTAAACAATATTTTTTTTAGGATTAAACATCCATCATGCTTTAAAAATACTTCAACAGATTGTCTTTCTAAATGGTGCCTTAAACAGCAGTTGTCCCTTCCTTCGCAAGCTCAGTGAAGAGATAATACATCCTTTGGGGTCAGGCTATGCTCCATTTTCTCCCCAGTAGACCCTTTAATTGCAAATAACTTTTCTTAAATGGATTCTCAAATTTCTTTTTAAATCAAAGTTATTATTAAATTAAAGAAAATAAGAGATGAATTGCTACATGTACAAAGCATTCACGACAGCACTTCCTGCAGGGTGGCTCATTTAAATATGCAGGATTCCTGATTTTCCCACTGCCAAACATGCCCCCTTGAGCATAAGAGCCCTCCAACAATCAGGACTATGTTCGGCACAGCACTACCAGAACACCACTGGAAGAAACTACATCACAGTCTAATATGCTACAAGTTTTCTGCCTTGTTTTCATTTCTTTATAATTTTCTGCATCACTTTAAAATATAACTAGGTCAATCAAGAATGGCAGTTCAACAGTAAGACTCATTACGGCTCTTTCTAAATATATGCTTCATCAGCTTATTAGACCACTTGGAACTAAATGTGGTTACACTTTTGTTTACGTCGCTCTTCCATTATTCTCATAATGGCACCGACGCATTGTCTATTCCAAGAGTCATGAGCACTTCTCTCCAGCTTCATTGAAACTGCTCGAATGTAACATCTCTTGCTTCCTGTAAATCTCCAACGTCATGTCCCTGTTCGCTGCTGGCTGGACCACACCTCCCAGTGCTCCAGACCACATCAATCCTCATGAAAGTATACCACTTACTTCCAAATTCACCTTTTAAGTTCCTAAAATCGATTTCCTCGACCACTGTTCTACTATGCTTCTCGCAAAACATTAACAATTCTGGAGTTCTCTAAAAATCAAAATCTGCTTTCCTTTGCTCAGTTGTAATCTATTTTCCCAAGACCTCTGATTTCTGATTTTATCTTGTCCAGTCCTTCTCTATGAATCTGCCAAAGCCAGGCAGCTAGTCAATTTTGTGACTTTCTTGAAATCTCCCATTCAAGAATCTGTTTGCTACAGATTCTTTACATGCTTGCCCAGGTACAAAGCATCCTCACAGTTACCTGGGGGATACGACCAAACCCACTGAGCAGAAAGTGGCCACTGCTTTCCAGCTTCCCAAATTTATGAAATCGACCAGCTCCTCTCCTTGATGTTTATCAGGCAGTCACAGGGGCTGGTGGCACCTGTATCAGAGTAAGTATGCCTTTGAGGGATCTGGAATCTGCATATCCAAATCACCAAGATCTACGTGAACCCTGGGTCTGCAGAGATTGTCACAGGACAATCAGGGACAAATCTAATGGTTTCTGAATTAGCATATTCTAATTTCCTAGGGAGGCAGGAGGATCAAGACAAAACTGCTGCCCTGCGGTGGTTTGATCTAGTGTTAGACGGAACCCCTATCTCTCATGCCTCACATTTTCATGGACATTCCCCTCCCAAGTGGGAGTAATATTGAAATACCACTTTTAGCTCCACTTCTGGTGAGGATAGCAGGGTAGAGATGCTGAATCACTATGCTCTATACCTGAAACTAATATAACATGGGTGTCAACTATACTCAAATATGATGATGATGACGATATCCAAAGAAGCATACTGGGCGGGGAAGGAAATAACATTTCCAGCCCCATTCACTACGTGTTCATACCTCCCTGAGAGACAAGTAACTTTTATGGCAAGTGAGGTTGGGAGCAAGAACTGAAGATATCAGCTCTGCCACCTTCTCTGGTTTACCATCTACCTGCCCCGGGACAGCCACATCCTGTGTTCTTTTTTTCTTCCCATGACAAGCGTACATCAGGCATAAGCCTGTCATCTAGAGACACAGCTGACAGTGTCCCCTTCCGGTTCTACTTTCGGTGGTTCTACACACCTGGAACGGTGACCGGGGTATGTGTGTGCCTCCTCAGGCCCAAATACTCCTTAGGGTGGAGTATTAGGGAGACTGAGGATGACCAACACCTAAGCGATATTCTCCAATCTAGACTTGCCGGTAACAAAACTGATATTTTGTGCTCTTTATGTCTCGGTTTTGAGTTGGGATTTAGGATGGGGAAAAAAAGAGTCTTCATACTGGCCTTACAAACCCTCAACAGCTGGCAAGGAGCAATTACATGTGCTTTTCACCCCAAATGTGAAACTTCACTTAATTAGTGCCTCAGTTTCCTCAATTGTGCATTCAACTAATATTTAATGAACACATAACAAGTGCCAGGCACGGTTTTAGGGTCTGAGCACAAACAATGAACAACCAGACTAAAATGTCTGCATTCACAGAGCTTTCATTCTGTAAAATGGAAATAGCTGTATGACTTATGGTCGGTATGAGGATTAACTGGGTTAGTATATAAGATGCACCTACAGGGGCACCTGGGTGGCTCAGTCAGTCATGCTTCTGACTCTCGATTTTGGCTCAGGTCATGATCTCATGGCTGGTGAGATCGAGCCCCATATTGGTCTCTGCACTGACCCCGTGGAGCCTGCTTGGGATTCTTCTTTGATGATGATGATATTCTTTCCTCCAGTTAGGGAAGCAATGCCAACCCTAACTGAGCAATTCTTGCTACTAATGCATTCTTCTTTCTCTGTGATTATCTCTGAGTTTCAGAGCCCCAGGATGTAATGATGCTTCTCAGGTGAAAATATCTTCTCACTCCTGATTTCTCAACTACACTTGCAAACCCTATGCTTGGCTCCTTAGAGGACACTGTTGATTAATATACCATGCTGGGTCAGGGGAAATATTTTTCTGACTTTGAAAATGCAGGACTTTCATTTGGCGTGTGTTTTGTTTTGCAACATTCAAGTAAAACATCCTCTGTATATCATACTTTTAATTGGATTGTGGTGGCAATATTGAAGAAATTATTCTCTCATAGTCTCCTTAGGACAGTAGGGCACTGCTAAATAAACACACAACCATGCAGTCAACGCGGATGTTGACAAACAGAGCTGGCATTTTTTTTTACACTCATGATCTAGGATTTTATTTAACTGTCAAAGGAACCAGGCAGAAGTGTAGAGAAAGAAGGAGGGGAGAGGAAGGGAAGGGAAAGGAGAGAGAGAAGGAAGATGTTTGGTGGGTGGGGGGTGGTGAAGATCTCAGAGGCCTTTGTACAATTACTGGCTCATTCAAGTTGTTTTTGCCATTGCAGAGACAGGTCATTAGGCTTCAATGGATTTTCTCCTCTTCCTTCTCACAAGCTTCATCCCAATCACAGAGCTCAGCAGCCCCTGGGCCTCCTGCCACCCCGCCCAGCACTTTTGCACACAGAACTGGCATTTCTTTAAGAGTATTCTAATTATTATCTCAGTTACACACATTGGCCAGTGAGGGATTCCAGACTTACATATATGCTGGGTTGGTTCTGGTATAGAAATGGCTACACTAACCCACTCCTGACCTTAGGTCCAGGTACACCCATGTTCTCCCATGCAACTGGTCTAGATTTGTCTCAGATGGAACTCTCTGCATACTTTTCTCTCAGAATCCTTTTATCTACATGCCATGACAGTTATGAGGATCTTATGTAGTAGCTTGGTTACTTGTTAGAATTCGTCCATTTGGATTCCTGTTTAACCATCTGTGACAGACCTATTTATCAGCCACACTAATGTTCTATACAGAAGGACTGATGAATTGTTTTCACAGGTAATGGATTAACTATCAAACACAGCTCATTTCTTCATCCATCCGTTCAACCACCAAGACTCGTGTTGTTATTTCCAAATGTTGTGATCTGCAATTTTGTCTTCATTTTTAAACAGGAAATCAAAACTTGGAGAACTTGAATATTGTAGTGTACATGGGGTCATAAAGATAATAAGTGGCTGACACATTCACTAAAATATGTTCCTCCTGACCCAAAGTCTATCAAAGTACAGACACTGGTCTGAAGAATTTTGTCAAAAGCTGGCCATTCATGTTCTAAAATCTAATGAAAATAATTCACTGAAAATTTAATAAGATATTGTGGAACAAATTCCTTATGATACCTAACATTCTTTTTATACATTGTCTCCACTTATACTTCAAATTTAAGGAGATATTCTTAAACTACCACTTAATGGGACTTAACATTTCTGACACTTTAGAGCCCACTTTTTATAGTGGCCACTCATGATATTCATTATTCTTAACTCTGTAGGACCCAAACAAAGGCAGTAGCAGTCCTGTCACATATAACCAACCGATAAGTGTCCTATCCTCTACTTGGTTATGTGTTCTATATGTTAAACAACGTATCTACAGTTGCCTGTTTCTAATATATTTTTAATAAACCAAGAAATATTTGGAAAACATTTGATGAGCTTTCTGCTGTTGGGAATTCTTTTTTTTTTTTAAAGTAATTACTTTCAGCATGAAAGGACTCCTCACATAGTGACTTTTATTTTTACGTTACAATGCAACGATAAGTGACCTCAAGAGCAGTAGGATCTCCATTCACATCCTTGAAAAGATAGGGGTGGAAAGAAGAAAAACTGGGGAAAACAAGAGTCCCCTCTCCTGTCCTACCAGTTGTGAATGAATGAAACTGGAGCAATGAAACTAGATACAGTGCCTCAGAGCTCTTTGGGAATGCGATACATTCAGGAAATCCAACAATAATAAAGATGGCATTCCTTGAAGCTCGAAAAAAGAAACTTGATTAAAAAATAAAAAAGGTTTTGTATGGTAAAGGTTAACTTATATTCCATCCAACAAGAAAACACAGTTTAGAAGCAGAACTAGATTCAAAAATCTTTAGATGGTATCATCACAACAAAACCATAAAAAGCTACTAAGCAAATGATTTGGGATTCTTTCTAAAGTTTTAATGACTGGTTATAAGCATCTACCATATGGTTGCTGGTCATTATTAAGAAGAGAGAAATTCGGGGCGCCTGGGTGGCGCAGTCGGTTAAGCGTCCGACTTCAGCCAGGTCACGATCTCGCGGTCCGTGAGTTCGAGCCCCGCGTCAGACTCTGGGCTGATGGCTCAGAGCCTGGAGCCTGTTTCCGATTCTGTGTCTCCCTCTCTCTCTGCCCCTCCCCCGTTCATGCTCTGTCTCTCTCTGTCCCAAAAATAAATAAACGTTGAAGAAGAGAGAAATTCAAGTCTTAGCAGACTCACATGCAGCAAAGCTATGGTTTGCCAACGGACAAAGATGATGAAGTTACACCGGCTTATTCAATTATTAAACATTTACTGAGTGACACTCTACGCAGGGTGTTGTGCTCAGTGCTGTAAGGATGAAACAATCAAGAAGACTTAGCTCCTACAGTCAAGAAATTCATAATCTTCTCAGGAAGCTAAGGCATGTACAAAAATAACAATAATTCAGATCTTCCCTATTTAAGTAAAAGTCAGCAGTTTTTTTCCACCAAATTTGCCTAAGTCAAAATCCTTTGAGCCATCCTTGGCTCGTCTAGTCTAACAAGTTATATATGCACTAACTGCAAGACACATCCATAATCAGGTGTTTTTGAAAATGGGTGAAGCAGCAATGGATACGATAAATGATAAAGCATGGATAATGAATATAAGGAATTAAAGAATAAAGTATTTCAAAAGGCCAGAAAGGAGACAGGTGGCAAGGAGAGTGTTAAAAATTAGTGGAGATAGCTAATAGGTAAGCATTAATGGGCAGAGCTAGGAGACGTTTACACCTGCAGAGGTGCAGAAGGCATGAAGCCTCCAAGTTAAGAAAAGACTTTAGAAACATGAACACACAAGAGCAGCTAAGTCCCTGGGAATAGACGAGACCACCGTCAAGAATGAAAATGAGAGCAAGAAATATCTACATGGATGGAAGGAGAAAGAGAAGTAAGTGGTCATCAGAGAGAAAAGAGGAAGAAACGCACGGATAATAACACGACAAGATAATGGCCTACTGGAGAATATATAATGACTTTTAACTAATTTAAATATCAATTTAGCAATGGAATGCTTAAAGAAAAAAATGCACTTTATTATATAGAATTTCTAATGTGCATTAGTTTAGCCTTTCAACTATAAAATTAATATTCTGAGATTTCATAAAATATTTAATAAAGATGCAAAACCATTAACAATCTTAAAATGGTTTCCAAAGACATTTATTCAATATAGGCAAGGGTGATAAAAATAAAAATAATTACTATGAATTATCAATAATGCACTTTAAAACTCAGTCATTTCAGAAGATGTCATTTTATTCAGATGAATGTCAATTGTGAGCAACAACAGACATCTAAAAAACATTATTAAACCTAATTCAACTTTTCCAGAACAATTTTAAGAGAAAAATGCATTACATATAATGGCTTAAAACTACAACACCTACAGCTGGTAATCTTGTCACATAAAAAAATAAAATGGAATTTCTTTATCTCTTGCTAAGGCTTCATAAAGAAGATATTTTGAAGATCATGTATCACATCAATGCGGTATCTCATCCTATCTATGGCATGTTACCACCTCCATGAAATGTCCATTCCTACACAATAAGTGGACATATAGTATCCTAAAACTTAGAATCAGAGAAATCTAAGTTCAAATCAGAGTTATATACTAATAATTTTGTAGACCTGTGCACATTACTTAAATTGTACGTGTTAACAATTTTCTTACAGATAGGTTTTAGAATGCTAACCTCACCGTGTTTTTATAAGAATTAACTGAAGTGGTGTTTGTAAAGTATACCGTCTAGCACAGTTTAAACAATTCTTAAAAATGGTACATTTTAATTAGCAATAGGAATTGTGTTAATTTTATATTGCATAACAAATTATTCCAGCTTGAAACAACACACATTTCTTAGCTGTGTAGGTCAGTAGCCCAGCTTGGTGTAATTGTGTTCTCTGCTCAGTGAATGGAGTGGAAATCAAGCTGGGCTGTGTTCCTTTCTGGAGTTGGGGGACAGACAGATCAGCTTACAAGCTCATTCAAATTGTTCACCAAATTCAGTTCCTTGCAGTTGTAAAATTAAGGTCCCCATATCCTCGCCGGCTGCCATGTCTCATCCCCTAGTGGCTGTCCATGCTCCTTGCTGTGTGCTCCATTCCATCAGTGGAGAATCTCCCTCACATTAACTCCCTATCCAGTTTGAATTCTCCCTGACTTCTGCACCTCTGGCCTCCAGAACCTGATTTAAAGGGCTTATAAAATTAGGTCAAGTCCACCCGAATAATCTGTCTTTTCTTAAAGGTAAAGTGCCATATAACAAAGTCTACTCATGAGACTGATAAGTTCACAGTCCCAGGGATTTTAAAGGACTTGTAAAACATGCTACGGGAATAATGAGGGACACCTTAGAATTCTATCTACCACCATAGTTGTGGTAACAGTCCTAATAACTGTCTATTGGATAACACTTTCAATCTTTTTAAAAAGTTACCTTTCTTTAAGTTTCGAAGAAATAGGTAATTAGGATGAGAAGCCTAATAAAGCCCCTTATGTTGTCATACCAATTTAATGTTTACGTATATTTATACACAGGAGATACAACATATTTATGGGAGTTTGAATTTCTAAAGAAAATCCAGAAGAAACTACCTTTTACCTGCCAGCTCATGTTTTCCCAGAAACACCTTCTTCTCCTGTTTTGTTCTACACTTCCATAGACATAATCTTGAAAGCCAGAAATTCCTTTTCATTAGGTTCCAATGTGTGGCGAGAAATACCATGTGATTCACAGATTCTGACAAACTTCTAAAGTTTAATTCTGTAACAAACTTTTACTGGAAAGGTATACCATAAAGGAAAAGTTTAATCACAAGTAACCCTAGGGTAACTAGTTAAAGATCATCCAACTTCATGAATTCTCTTTAAAAAATAGCTACTCATGCCCTATTTTTAAAGGATCTCTCATTTAAATTTGTTATTTCCTAAACTGTGAACAAATCTCCATGGGATGACATTTAGCAAAAACCAAAGGGCAACTGGGAAGTTGGCCACCAAGGAACACCTACCTACCTCACGCCAGACACTCTTATGGGAACATTACACACATAATTTCATTTAATCCTTTTAACATTGCTGTGAATGGTAGTTTTTTTTTTTTAAGGTAACTGATTTATTTTGAGAGAGAGATAGAGGGAGAGCACGAGTGGGAGAGGAGCAGAGAGAGAATACCAAGCAGATTGTGTCCGGTCCACGCGGTCAGCGCAAGAGCCGGACCTGGGGCTCCATCTCATGAACTGAAATCATGACCTTAGTTGATCTCAAGATCAGACGTTTAACCGACTGAATCACTAAGCCACCCAATGGTAGGGCACCTATTTTAATACCTATTTTACCCATGAAGAAACTAGGGCTCGGAGAAGGTAACTAATGTGTACAAAAACCACATAAATAGAACATTCTAAAGCCAGAATAGAAATCTAGGTTTATCAGACTCCAAAGCCTGATCTCTTTCCAAAGTACGCTGCACTGCCTCATAAGATTAACATGAGTCAAACAGTGGCAATAGAAAATGCATCTAAGGAAAAGGCTTCTTGCATGTAATAATCCTTCATTCCTTTGGCTTTCATAGACTTACACCTTCTTCCCATGTCATATTCTTTAAATTTAACTTACAATAAGCCAATTAAAGTGGAAATTTGTATGAATGATTGCACTAATTGCACAAATAATCTAAGTACCACTATACTATGTATCAGATAACGTTTGAATTATCTACCTAAACCACATGTTTTTCTCATGTCATCATTAGCTACTCTTGAGCACAGAAACAGGAAAAATTCTGACTCACATCAAGTAAGGGGTAAAAGCAGCAGAGTGAAAATCAAAGATTCTGGCTTTAATTCACCAATGCCCTAAGAGATTTTCTACTAATAAATGTTCTTTCTGTCTCTTCGTATCTAAAGCCAAATCCAAGTCCAGGATGTATGTCAATGTCAAGGCTGACTAAGAAATGTGATAATAAGAACCCCCAAGCAAATAGATGAGTAGTGTTGCAAACCATCCTTCTCTTTCCAGAGGTACTTATCCAGAAGCTAATGGTTACATGATTGTAATAAACAATGACCTCCCGACTTCCAGAGCAGAGATATTCTCATTGCTATTCGGCACCTTTGTTGGATTAGGGAGTTCTTTTTTTTTTAATTTTTTTTTAACATTTATTTATTTTTGAGAGACAGAGCGACAGAGCATGAGTGGGAGATGAGCAGAGAGAGAGGGAGGCACAGAATCTGAAGTAGGCTCCAGGCTCCGAGCTGTCAGCACAGAGCCCAACACAGGGCTTGAACTCACAAACTGTGAGATCATGACCTGGGCCAAAGTTGGATGCTTAATGGACTGAGCCACCCAGGCGCCCCAGGATTTGGGAGTGCTTGATTTCTGATTTATCAACGGCTGTGGAGAAAGATGTATCCATTGGAATGTCCACACTATCTCAACATAATTATGTGACAAAGGGCAAACATTTGGCCTCTGGTTCTCTTTTTCTTACTAGGAAGGTAAGGGTCACCAAATTACCTACCTCGTGGGACTAATAACAAGCATTAAATCACAGGTAAAGTGCTTAGCATATTACCTATTACCCAGAACATGTTAGATATTAGTAGTAATTTATTATGATTAGCAATATTTTATAATATTTAATTAACCTCCACAAGACAATTGAGAAATCTGAACAGACTGCATAATGTTAATAATGGTTGTTGCATAATCTTAACACAAAAAAATGTTTTAGACTTAGGCTACCCAGGTTTTTGAAATACATTTCTGCAGTTTTGTTTCTGTTTCTTTCTTATGGAACTAGTGGCTCTTCCAGAGCTTTGGTTTCAGACTTAGAATGCAGCGCCCCAAGCACTACAGAAAACAGAACCCACGCCATCTTCTGTCCATGACAATCGCTCATATGGTCCCCAATTCAGTAACAGCAAGGGCCACTACATTGGTCTACTTTACTGTATTAAGTACAAGCTCATCCTAATGGTTCTAACTTCATGTGCTACTGAATTCAAAGTTCGGCATAGCCACCGAACCCATTTATCAATCAACATTGTTTCTGAGAAAGATGACTCATTGTAAGGGATGTCAGAAGTCTAAGTCACTAAAATTTAAAGATAAAACTGACTGTTAAATGCCTACAACGTATATGGGAACCCAAAATAAGTAACTGTCCTAAGGATGTGTCTATGTATTTTTATATATATGAGTGTTGGATTCCCATGCATAATCATTGGCAAATAATGAATTCTAGGTACTATGCCAGCCCCTGAGGACCTAGTAATGAACTGGAATGACGTGGCCTCTGCTCCTTGCCCATTTAATTGCACTCTCCCTGGCAATTACTGTCACAGAGGTTTGAGAATTCAGGCTAACACTTCAATGACTAGCTCCTCTTAAACACCTGCAATTCAGGTTATGGTTTTACAGCCCAAGTGGCAAAACTCTTTATTCCTGGGATCTGGCAGGGGCCCTGAAGGCATATCAAGTCAATATGTCAAAAAAGTATTAACAATTAACTAATAAACATACTGTGTATGTTATACACAAAACACAGTTCATAAATTATACATCTTGAAAGAAGATATGACCTGTGCCACCAAATGGTGTATTGTGTGTCACGACTGAAGATAGCTGCGCCCTGAGAAATGGGTACTTCTTGCAAGTTATGGTAAATATGAAGCTGCCAAGGATCTTCGATTCTACTTCTGAGTTGTACTTCCCCTCCTCCTTGAAGTTAAGCATGTCTATATGCCTGCCTTTGAGCAAAGGATCTGAGCAGAGGTGACACAGTGTCACATCTGGGCACAACCTCTAAGTAACAATATGGACCACACGTCCTTTCCCTGACACAGCGTCCAGCAATATTTTAGGTGGCGTAAGTCCAGCAGCCTGAGACCTTAAGTGAAGCTGATGTCTCGGACAGCTCAGGCCCTACAGACCCATCCACCCTCAGTGAACAGCGGTAGGTCCTGAGCAAGGTAAATGGGAGAGGAATAACACCTGATGTTTTAAGCTAAGTGTTGTTAATGACGCCTAAGCCAGTGAATTCAGACTCATACACTTAGGAAACAAAAGGAGGTCTCTGACCCTATAAAACAGAGCTGGCTCAGAAGAGTCGTGCAAAAAAGCCCCTCTTGAAAGTTATTGAGGAAAATGCTGGTAACAGACTGATCCTCCTATACACGTTGACTTCTCACTTTTCATTAAGAGGGCACAAAAAAGTACTATGAGAGAAAAGAAAGAGATACCATCATTTTTTAACAGACACTTGAAGACGCATGATTCAGTCCAGTGAGTCCACACAGACCACTTGCGTCAGAATCAAGAACATTTCATGAAATGCAGATTCCTGGACCCAAGCCAAAGCTGATTAAATCTTTGAGGATTTGCTAAATTGGTATTTAACAAATTCCCCAACTGATTCCTTCATAACCTTTATAAAAAATCCTGGTGTGTGGCCAGAGGCTGTAAACTAATAATGCTCAGGTGCGTTTTGTTTGCGATGCACCAAGATTTTATTTGTTTTGATTTGAATTAGAACTGGTTGGCCTTTAAGTATTAAGAAACTTCTCAAAAAACTGGTATTTCCAGCTTTTGAAAACTAATTAGAATATCCGGCAGCTCTTATCTAAAACACTTACGTAAAACTCAGCCACCTTTGCATAAGACATGCTCCTGCCTCAGTTCTCTCAGTTCTCGGCTCATAATGTCAACTCATTCTTTTATTTGACCTGCCCCAGGGAATAATGGAGTTTGGTCCCTTTATTCTGATTTCTGACTGCTGTGTTTATAGATTGGAAATTGTATTCCGGAAAGTGAGAAAAAGGAAAATCACTGAAGAATGTTGAGCAAAAGAATTCCATAATCAAATTTAACTAAAAAATAAAAAGCTGGAAATATAGAAGATAGACTAGGGCTAGGTTTACACACTCAAGTGTTTGGGGTTGGGGGGACAGCACATGATTTACTGGCCAGGCAGGTGACCTGACTCAGTGACATGGACTAAATGAGATCTCTGGCTAAATGTGAAGGACATACCTCCTCCATTTGCAAAGCTGTTACTTAGTTTCAATTGCTATCATCAATTGAATTTCTATTTCAGTTTCTGTCATCAGGAATTTCAGCCTGGGCTCAGCAGCTCTGCGATTATTAAAAGAGAAGACAGAAATCCACATTTTTATTGGAAATGTCCTGATTTCTAAATGCTTTAAGTTGATTATTTATTTTAAACAAAAAAATAAGCCAATCAATTGGGTTTATATCTATATATTAGGGGACAGCAGAATTGGAGCCGGGAGACTGGAAAGAAGTCAAGAGAATTTGAAAAATTGTTCTCAATGGATTTTTAGCCCTTGTAGATTGACAAATATGGACTCCATGAAGAACTACAGGATGAAAACCAGTTTTAGGTGACAAAATTTCGCATTTCGTTTCTGGAAGTTTAAGAAATTCATACAAAAGGACACAGTTTATCAGTTCCTCATTAATTCATCATCTATGCAACAGGTACTATGATTACTATCTCCCTCCTCGAAGCTTTACATGTGGTACTGGGGCTAGAACAAGAGGCAAGGGGTCACAAATCTTTGCCTGTAGAGATCTTAGATTCTAATAGGTGGGGCACCGAGTTACAAAACAGTACATTCATGTTGTGCCAAATATAGTAATGGATGACTTGTTCCATAGATAATGTGTTGTATGACAGGGTGAGTCATGTAAGTAGTGACATCTACGTTAGAGCCTGAAGAAAGGAAAATGTATGCCCCAAGAGAAGTAACAGCCTGTGTAAAGGTCTACAGACTCAGGAAAGCCAAATGTATTAAAACATAAAAACTGAAACAAGGAGAGTGAATCTAAACCACTTTGTGAAAGGTAGTGATTAGTAGTGAGAAATGAGGACAGAAAGGTGATCAGAGGCCAGAGTCTGGAGAGACTGACTACCCTACGTGCTCTAGACTTGCTCCTGAAAGTGGTGGGTGGACACAGATGGGAGTCCATCTGGACAATGACAAGCAAATCCACGTCAGAAAACAGCGTCAGAACCAGAGAAAAATCTACATATGGGTCAATATTTGAGGATATGGAATTTAATGAGAATGTTCTGAGAAAATCATTAAAGTGCTAATCAGTAGGTGTTGAAAGTAAAGAACCTCGGGGAGCACATTTAAGAAGAGAATAAAGAGAAACCAAAGAATGAGACAGATCCAGAAGGGTAAAGAGACCAAGAGGAAAGAGTTTCAAGAGAGGGCAGATCTATGATACCAAGCAGAGCACAGAAGTCACAGAGGGTGAGCTCTGAAAAGGAGCCGCGGTTCGTATCACTGACACAAAGCGTGCAGAGCAATGTGTAGGAACGTAAACACCAGTATCGGTAAATATAATTTTGTACACTTATTGCTACCTCACTGTGGCAGTCACTTCCTCATCAAACCGTACCCAGCTTTAAGAGAAGCTCTTGATTGAAATTTTCATGCAATGGAACTACCTAGTTTTGTGCAAACTCCTAATTGCTGGCAGTGGGAAAACCCAACAGCCTTTGTACTTTCCTTGGCAGGCCAGACTGGAGCCGTTTAACAGCCTTATTGGGCTTGCTTGTATGCGGGCTCGTACTCTGTTTCTCTACAATAAAGAAAACAATTGGTTTTAGACTTCTGTTCCAAGAACCTTATTTTCTACTCTATTTGCCTTGAAACAAGCCACAAAAGATGAGAGAAATTTCAGATGGCGGGGCCAGTGCTGTTCTCAGCTACAGTCTCTCCCTCTTCATGTTGGGGAAACTGAGACACAGTGATGATGACTGGCTTGCTCAAGGTCATAGAGCTTTTATTTTAGAAAATGGGGCTTTTCATATATACATAGTGGTTTTTATGCTTTTATACACTGCTTTGCCATCACAGCCTCTTCTGATCAAGGCAGAGGCCCTTTCCCTCTCAGTGTCTTTAAAATTAAAATATAAACAGTTATTTAAGAATTTAGGATCCTCCAGGTTTATAGCCTTGTCTCTGTCAGGCACTAGAATACAAACCATGTATAATATTTTTTAAAGGAAATCTCACTTTTTATCTGTCCAAAGAGAAAATTTTGAAGCATCTTAAATAGAACGTACAACAAGGAGAGGGTTCTATTATATTTTTACCCTGGAGATTACACATGTAGTAAAATTTTATTTACCACAATTCTATATTAAGGATTAAATTAGTTCTTTTATAATCAATTATTTACACTACCTTAGTTTACAACCTTCATGTTAATAATATTTTTTCCACAACTAGTGAGTGCGGCAATATCCAACACATTTTAATGAAGCAGAGTTCAAATATCATCATGGCATTACCAGAGATTAGTGTTAATTTTTCAATAAATATAAGGATACGTTCTTACTTATAGACTATGGTAGAATTAAGGTATACTCATAGCTGATAAAGAAACTTCACTTAATATTATGCAGCATATTCACAGAAATCCGTGGTCAATCTAATAATTTACTAGGAATCTTATGAAAGCATATGATAAGGAATAAATCGGTCTATGATTATACTTTTGATAAAAATAAGGTTTATCACCACAACCTTTAGAAACAGAAATTATGAATTTCTAATTGTCAGAGTGAAGCATGAAAATAGTAAGAGTAGTAATAATACTAATAACAACAAGAAAACAACATTTAATGAGCACTTAAAGAATCTCCACCTTGCATTATATTCTTTATGAATGCCCCTAATGTTGTACAACACGGTAGCCATAAATGAGTACCTCCTGGCTACTCAAAGTGCACCCCAGGGACCAGCAGCATTGGTATCATTTAGGAGCTTGTTACAAATGCAGCATCTTGAGCTCCACAGGGACATATGGAATCAAAATCTGCATTTTTAACAATCACTATCCAAGTTATTCATATGCAAATTAAAGTTTTTAAATACTTCAGGAAAATCAACTCATTGGAACTCATGTTTTCCATTTTACAGAGCAGGAAATTGAGGCACAAAGAGATTAATTTTTCTATTAGCATCAGTAGATGTGACAGCCATTGCTAGATACATACTGAATATCCAACGCATCTTTCTAATAAATCTCCAATTTTCCCAGACGCTCTCCTAGCTTGAAATAGCAATGAGATAAATGTGGAAATCAGCTGCAAGACCTGGGAAGCTTTCCTTTTCTAATGAAAGGAACTAACAGAGATAGTGCCATCCCCTCCTTTTATTCCAGCCTTTACCATGGATATGATAGCTGGAGCTGCAGCAGCCATCTTGGGATCACGAGGTGACAGCATAAGGACAGAAGCCAACCCTAAGGAAGAGGAAGTGGTAAAATAAAAACAATCTGGGTTCTTGAGGCTCTTGATGCCATCACTTAAGAACTCAGTCTTCATTTGGAGCCACCTACTTACAGACCTTTGTGAGGAAAAACTGACTGCCACTGAAATCACCATAGATAGAGTTTTCTGTTAGTTTCCGGCAAACACATCCCTAACTGATAAAGGCCATAATAATATTGTTTCACCTATATTTTATTGTTTTATTCCAACACTAGGAAGCAAGGTTTCCTTTATTTCCAACTGGCATTAAATCTGCACCCTAAAAAGCCACTCGGAATTACTATATCCTCCTCTAACGTCTTCAAGCAGAAGCACGTAAAGTGTCATCCATCCTCTCTGACCGGGTGGGGGAAATGATAGAAACGACAGGCCATAAAACAGTTCCCTAAAAGGAAGGGATGTGATGAAGAGACATGTGCTTTCCACTCCACTAGCTTTCATATCCACTCACTTAAACACGCACCTGCCCACTTTGCTTAACCTCCCAGCTGGTCCAAGGCAACAGCAACAGCAGCAGAAATTGCAGCTGCCCTCTGCACCTGGTGGCAATCAGATGTCTGAGAGGAAGATGCCCGTATTAGAAGCTGTCACCAAAAATGACAAGGTCTAGATTGGGTGTGGCAGCAGTCAAAGAGGAGTGACAAAGGCGGGCAACAGCAGTGTAACACACAGAACTGCATCGAAATGTATGCATTTCTGAGTCAGCAGCTGGGTCCCAGGGGACTTGCCATCACCCCCGTATTTCACGGAGAGTAATGTAAATCTTAAATGACCCACCCTGCCTGCTAGAGTTATGAGTCATTCCATCAGCTTGGTGGCAGCCAAAAATACCTCCAAGAGCCCTTCAGATTGTCTGGGAACCTTGAAACAAGGAAAGTTGAAAAGAAGTCGGCTGCACCCACAGTCCCCTCACTCCTTTATCTGCCTGGTCCTCTCCTTTAAGAATTCAGACACTGTTACTCGAATTTATCTGTTTCAAGGATAATGAGTCCATTTTTTTTTATATTTAAACTATTTTAAAGGGTGACATACTCTAATATAAGCACTGCTAATCATATGGTTCTAAATATAGCTTTCTTGTTAGTTATCTTTGATCCTACAATTCTGTTATCCTTATTAAGGCAAAAGCTACTCAAAATGATGAAAGGATAGCTTAGTTTTAATTCTTAGTATCGAGGGACTTGCTGTTCTCCCAGCAATGCCGTAATGATGACTTCTTTTTAAATGGGTCTACATTCACCCCCATTCTTTTATAACATTTTCACCACCTGAAACCAGCCCACTTACTCTCCTAAGAGTGTAAAGTTTCTCTTCTTCTGATATCTGCTGGACGGATTCTTTTGCTGTTCTACAAAGCACGATCATCAGCCTCACATTTTTTGCTTCAATGATTATCTTCTCACATGCCCTAGATAACTAATTAAATCTACCCTCCCATATTCCCCTCTACCCGACCTGAACACCAGCCATGTGATTCCATTTTCTTTTAATTAAGACTTCCTCTCTCTTGGTATCCAAACTTTAATCTTCCTTGTAAACCTAGCTGGCATTTTAGCCCACTCTGTCCTTTCTTGAGAAATTGGAGAGTTTATGTAATCTTGGTAACAAAAATGAATTTTTTCTATGTACCCTAATTTTCTGACTATGGCTGATTTGCTTAATTTCCACTGTAAAGGCTTCTAAAGAATTCATATAATTGAATATATTTGGACTCTCCAACCCAAATATATGAGTAGGAAGTCAGCATCTTGCTTCAAATGCTGAAATCTTCTTATGAGGAATTAGAGGTAAAATGGACTTTTCATCTTTTTCTAAAAGCCCCCCAGTGACACCCTCTTCCTCTTCAAACCACTCCTCCAGTTCAAGTCTGGAGATCTTTTAGGTCCCAGAAAACTTTTTAACATATACCATTCTAAAACCACCTGATTCTTTTACCTTCTTAATGAAAATCAAATGGTTCCCAAATACTTGCTAAAATACCATAGGCATCCCAAAAAACATAATCTAAATATGGGCTTGGGGATGCTATTAAAAGATACTGTATATGTGTGTATATATATGTAAATTTATATATTTTTTTTAATTTACTATTTTATGAGAGAGAGAGTGAGAGAGCATGTGCCAGGAGAGGGACAGAGGGAGACAGACAGAGAACCTTAAGCAGGCTCTACAGTCAGTGCAGAGCCCAACATGGCCTTGAGATCATGACCTAGGCCAAAATCAAGAGTCAGATGCTCAACTGACTGAGCCACCCTGGCGCCCCAACGTTTATAATTTTTATCCTTTCTTCAACCTTCCTTAACCTTGTGACATAACTCTACTCTTCTATTCAGACACAAAATTCAATTGTACTACTCATTATATCATAATCGTGAAATATCCCCCAAATCGATTACAATTTACTAACCACCTCCACAAAATAGTTGAAATAGCAGTTATCTTCTTTTTGACATATATTTTTCCTATGGCTACTATATCAAAAGAAGAACCATACTTTTTCTTTTATTGTGTTTTAAATCAAATTAACAATGCCCTAACTGAACATATCCTTGAAGAATGCTGAAATACTTTTATGCAGAAAGAATGTCACCACACATGTTCCTGGAACAATCTTTGTACTACATTTTGCATTCATTCCCCTAAAAAAGAACTAAGATCCCAAATGTTAATAAAGATACTTTTGAAAATGATGCTTTTATAAGAGTACTATTTTTTTAATTTTATGTGAAAACTTTTTTTTGTTTGTTTTGACATACTTTAAATATTGAAATAAACAAGAAGGAACATAAAAGGATAAAATAAAAACCAACATCACAGCTTAGGTCAAGTTAAGACCTCATATGAACTCATATTTTTCTACATGCTAGTTTTTCATTTTATTAAAAAGGTAAAATGAAAACATACAAAGATATCAAATTACTACTTAATCGAAGTTACTAAAAATTCAATAAACTAGTGGAAATTTGAGAGATCTACATTTTATGGTAAGTGATATCCTTAATTTTACGAGCTTCTATATGAAATACTTTTAGATTTAAACATTAATTGTATTCTTATACATTCCGTTTAAATGATAAGTTCTGTACCTCAAGGGATGAGGGTATTTCAAGTTAAAAACAAGTTTTCAGAATTCTGTGTTGGGTCGGGACCATTAAAAATTCAAAAGAAATAAACTGAATACTCATCACATTACACATCATGTAATTTATTTTTTTATTTCACAGGAAATGTCTAGTTATTATTTAACTCATCTCTAGCTCAAAAGAAATTAAAATAAGGCAGAAAGAAAAGTTTTCTTTACAAAGAGAACTGAGAAGAGACCCCTGGGTGGCTCAGTTGATTAAAAGCATCCGACTTTGGCTCAGCTCATTATCTCATAGTTCGTGGGTTCGAACCCCACATCAGGCTCTGTGCTGACAGCTCAGAGCCTGGAGACTGCTTTGGATACTGTGTCTCCCTCTCTTTCTGCCTCTCCCCCACTTGTACTGTTTCTCTCTCTCTCAAAAATAAATAGACATTAAAAAAAAAAAAAAAAAAAAAGAAAGAGAACTGACAATTGTCCAGAAATTTCAACTGGAATTAACACTTACCTTACTACCTCTGAGAAAGCTTTTCTTAACATAGATACCCTCAACACCTCTGCTACATACGCAGAAAGGCATGCTCTCTGGATGTTATACTCTTCTACAGATAAAATTCTCAGTCTGACAGTAAATATACCCCAAATCACTCTTGCCACTATGAGAAAAGACAATAATGTCCAATAAAGAAAACACAGGGTAGTTATACAGTATTTTTAATTAGGCAGGGAAAGAAGAAACCAATGTCTACAACACTTGAAAGGCAGAAAGCCCCCAAATATGGTGTGAAATGAATTTCCACAAAGTCTAGGTCTTATTCATCAAAATATTTCCAGCATTTCAAATAAAACCCAGAAAATACTTGGCCGTTAGCAAGAAATAGTTGAATGCATGAATCATGTTATAGACATAGAACTTGGCCAACTCCAGTTATAGTACAAGAAAAGTGATTTCTTACATCTCTAAATTTCAATAGCATGTTCTTATAATGAAACATATGTTGTACTATTTCAAGCTATTTCAAGAATCATAGTATATCTACCTTATCTGTCCTCCAAGGGACTTCAACCACCGGAGACCAATACCTCACCCTGTACATCTTTATATTCTGCAGAATGTCTGACACATCATCAGCCTTCAATAGACATGGATTAAGAAACAGAATACTAGAATAATTTAATTTGACTCTTTCCATGTTAACACACTGGAAAGTAATGATTTGCTGACTGGCCAAGCTGTTCACTTGGCCACCTCCACTACCAATATAGATTTCTACAATATGATTGAGCTGTAGCAATCAAAAAATAACACCAAAACAAATGGATCGGTCATGCTTATGGTCCAATTTATCCACTGTGTTAAGGGGGTACAAAGAGAAACACTGATTGCACCTGAGCTTAAATGCTAGTGAGAGGCATGCTTGTGCCTGAAAAAGCAAAAATAACAGTCCCTCAAAATTATGACTGAGAGCAATGCTTTTCCAGCAGTGATGGTTGAGAGAACAAACTGCTATTAACCAAGTACGTTTTAAGTTGAAAACAAAGCCTTAGTTTACGAAAACATGAGCAGTATATTCTCTTGGTCATGTACTTCAGTGATGTCACCATGAGTTTTGCTGGAGAGATGCTGTTTGGGAAGAAAATGCCACCATCTAATCCAACGCATACCTCTGCTGCCGTGTATCCAGTTTGCCTTTCCTATCAAATAAATCACAAGCTGTGTACCTAGTTCAAATAACGGACCAAGAAAGAGTTCTGCAAAACTACCTCAATCTAACCATTTCTGAAGAAGCCTGTCTTGGTAGCATTCTCTGCCGGGGAGTGGACAAGCAGCACAGCGTTAGGGAGGGTGTGCAGAAATGCTAAGATGTTCCTCGGTCTTGCCTCGAAATACTGAGAAGAATACAGAAACCTGTACATAACATTACCATGCTTCCAGTTTAAGATAGCATGCATTGTGGCAAAGCCCATACTATGTCCACACCAGAAGGAGAACACTACAAACAGACCCCAGACAAAATTGAAGGGACTGATTTTGGAAGTCAGACCCGGAGTTTCCAGCCTCCCAATAGCACCCCACTTCAGGCAGCCGAGTACCTTTCTGCTTTTTTGTGTTTCGTGCCTCCGATAACTTTACACAGGAAATGACAATTGATAATGGCCCTCTGCACTTTTAGCAAAAATTCTTTTCCACACTTGTGTGAAATCTCCCCAACTTATTTCTATTTTCTCATTCATGAAATAATCAAATGCACTGTTCCCTGTGACCTTTAGGCAAACTTAAGTGAGTGGAGAAGACAGTAGCTGAGAGCACTGAAAGACTGAAATCTTCTTTTGCCTACAGCTTATTCTGAAGGATATCCTACTCCAGCACTGCAGGGAACCCCAGGAGCCTGAGTTAGAAGGGAAGAGAGATAAGATTCTCAGCTGCCTCAGGCCTCTTTGGGAATGTCGGTCCCAACCACAGCCGCTGAATGAGGAGAATGCCAAACATCACAGCTTTACAGAGAGCAGAGACCCCAGTAATGGCATTTACTCTGTCTCCATCTGAGACAAGAACTTCTTAACAGGCAATCTCTCTTTTCCTGCTCATCTCACAATCCACTTTTCCCCCTCCCCCACTTCCAATTCTACCTAGAGATTGCAGACTATTCTTCGTGCGTTCTTTCAGTCCCAGTGGTTCCACCGCCCGTCACTTCCTAAGACACTGTCAAGCATCAGACATATACTCTGTGGCTGCAAGACCCACTCCAGAGCAATTGCCATCCAAGTACCTAGCACATCCCAGGTTAGATTGATGGACATGCTTTCAGTTTTATGTCCCTAAAATCATCATTAATGTTATATAGCAAAGTTTTACTCTGTAAAATATATCTTTTTCTCCTACAGGCAAATTCATCACCATGAATTGATGATGCCAAATTATTACATGTCATGATAATAAATTATAAAGAGCAATACATATATCATACCTCTTCTGTGAGTGGTTTTGTTTTCAGAGATTCTGTACATATACAAAGGTGTGTCTACAAAAATGAAACTAATCACATAAGAAATATACAACCTCTCCTGTCTTTAAAACTGGGTTATGTGTGGGGCGCCTGGGTGGCGCAGCCGGTTAAGCGACCGACTTCAGCCAGGTCACGATCTCGCGGTCCGTGAGTTCGAGCCCCGCGTCGGGCTCTGGGCTGATGGCTCAGAGCCTGGAGCCTGCTTCCGATTCTGTGTCTCCCTCTCCCTCTGCCCCTCCCTCGTTCATGCTCTGTCTCTCTCTGTCCCAAAAATAAATAAATGTTGAAAAAAAATTAAAAAAAAAAAACAAAAAAAACTGGGTTATGTGTGCCACAAACATCATTTTTTTATGAAGCCATAGCTTTTATAGATTAAGTGAAACAGAGTGATGCCCTGTATCGCATTCTATTATAACAACAGCAGCAATAACACTTACAAGTATTGAGTTGCTACTCTGCTTGCCATATACTGTCCAAAGGATTTAAATGTTAAAAAAAAAGTCTCTAACAAAACGAGAAGTCACATATTTTTACTCCTATTTTACAAATAAAGAAACCAAAGCAAGGAGAGATTGAGTAGCATCCTGAAAGTTTTGTAGTTATTTTACAGTGGCAACAGAATTCAAATCCAAAGGTGTTGGTCTCTAGAGACATTGATCTTAAGCACTACTTTATAAAGTAATACCATGCTGTTTTGAGGACAGAATCCCTCTTAGGTTCTGGGACAGATCAGATCTTTATTTATTAATTTCTCCCACTGAATAGCCTATATTTTATTTTTTATAAATTGGAGAGTAGTAAAATCCATAGAAACATGTTGTCATCCACCTGTCTACAGCCTGAAGTAAATATCCATGAGCAAAGCTGGAAACCGACCCTCAGACCCTAAGCCTACGATCTGACATCATATTTTTCATAGCTTTAAGCATAAAGTTTCTTCAAGGTTTCAGAGTATAAAACAAGAACATGGAAAGAAAAAATCTATCTAGACGACCTCTTCGAAAGAGCTTTGCAAAATGCAGTTAAGCATGGTACTCAATCTAGATTTTCCAGATTGGATCTATAATTTAGATACCAAGCCCTGTCATTTCTAATAGTTGTCACTGTTGAGCATTGTGGATGCTAGCTGTCATAAATGTCCAAGGCCTGTCTACACATTCATTTTTCCAATGACCCCATAAAATTGGTCCAAAACACAAATGCTGCTTTTTATTTAGTTAACAGTTTGAAAGCTTCTTATGGAATATAAAAATATATGTGTTATACTCCAAGTTGTTAGCTCTAATGACTAAAATGAAGAGGAAAAACTGATTCAGTTATTAGTTCTAGCTACTCTAAATGCATGGTCTCAACAGATAAGATATCAAGGCAAACCCATCTCAGGTTTCCAGGCTCACAAAGAAGTAAGCCTACCAAATGTACAAGAACTACCAATATTTCCTTGGCACGTTTTCAAAGAACACTACCTCCTAAGATGTTTTTCTTGAAGAGTTCTCCTCGTACTCCTAGCAACACTAACACTTATCAATTGTATGTCACATTACGCTCTCTTAAGAATTTTAATTTACTTGGGGCGCCTGGGTGGCGCAGTCGGTTAAGCGTCCGACTTCAGCCAGGTCACGATCTCGCGGTCCGTGAGTTCGAGCCCCGCGTCGGGCTCTGGGCTGATGGCTCAGAGCCTGGAGCCTGTTTCCGATTCTGTGTCTCCCTCTCTCTCTGCCCCTCCCCCGTTCATGCTCTGTCTCTCTCTGTCCCAAAAATAAATAAACATTGAAAAAAAAAAAAATTTTTTAAAGAATTTTAATTTACTTGAACCACATCATATTTCTGTGAGATATAAATAGAATAAGTGGATCCTCTCTTGCCATTTCATAGATGAGTAAATTAAGTCACATGTGGGATAAATGAATCACCCCAAATCACACAGTTCAAAGGCAGAATCACAACTAACATAAGTCAGGATTTGAGTTAACTGGGGTTATAATAGCTCTAATTCACCAAGATGTCATCCCAAAATATGCTGATGCTAATAATGGAAGGTCAGTGTGTGAATTAAATGAGAACTCCTCCACCAATTTTAAGGATAAGGTGAGTTCTATAGTTGATTCTTTTCATGGCAGCACAGTAAATAATAATAATAATGATGATGATGATAATAATAATGATAATAAAATACATGAATAAAATTAAAATCCTTCAAGAAATATTTCAGTGCTTACTATATGCCAGGTCCTGTTCTAGATGCTGGGAACAGATGATGCACCAGTGAATAAAGCGACAAAATAGACAAGAATCCCTGACCTCAATGAGCCTACATTCTAGCAAAAGAGACAAAAATAAGCAATTGCCACTAAAGTAATAAAGAAATAAATTATTCTATATATTAAAATAAGGGGAAAAATAAGCTGGTTAAGGGAGATTAGAATTATTAAGAGGTAGCCAGGTTATAGTATTTATTTGTTTGGTCAGGGTAGGCCTCATTGAGGAGGAGAGATCAAAGGATACCCAGGGAAGAGAGAATAGTCAGAGGAAAAGCTCCAAAGAGTATCCTGGTGTGTTCAAAGAACAGAAAGGAAACCAATGTGACTGCAGCAGGATGAGCAAGAAGGTGAGTTGTTGTGAGGTCAAAGAAAGAATAAGGAGACAGATCATCATGCACGGCCTTGGAGACCACCACAAGAAACCCAATTTTTATTCTGAATGAAGTAGAAACGATTGCAGAATTTTGAGCAGTTGAATGGCATGATACAACTTAAATTTTAAAGAAACTCCATTATTAATCATAAAATATCTTAAAATTTTATCACTCAATGTATTTTTAATTTTTTTTCATGTTTATTTATTTTGAGAGAGAGAGAGAGAGAGACAGCACAAGCAGGGAAGAGACAGAGAGAGAGGGAGAGAGACAGAGAGAGAGAGAATCCCAAGCAGGCACCACTCTGTCAGTGCAGAGCCCCATGTGGGGCTCGATCTCATGAACCACCAGATCATGCATGACCTGAGCTGAAATCAAGAGCCAGACACTTAACCGACTGAAGCACCCAGGTGCCTCTTTCATTCACCCAATGGATTGTATGATCTTCATCATATATATGAATCTCAATTTACCTTCCTCCTTTCAGCATAAAAAACCATTATTTCCATTTTCCCAAGGGAAATCCCAAGGCTCAGAATGTCTAAGGAACTTGGCCAGGGTAAAATCTAGTAAGTGGTCAAGCCAAGTGAAAAGAACAATTTTTTTTTAACTCACAGTCCAAAACCGAGTGTGCTTTCCTATATAGCGATTTGTATTAGTTATAAAGGAAAGAAATGATAATTGAAATTAATTATCCAATTTTTCATCAATAGAGATGTTCTGTTTGATATATTAAAATTGAATCAAACCCATATTTTCCTTCTTATTAATTTCTGGGACATAATGACACAAGTAATTTCCTTGGACTTTCTATGTGAAATGACATATGGACAAGCAGGAGAAGAATTTTGGATGTAGAAGTAATCACAATAATGATGTAAATTTACAACAGTACATTTAGAAAGTTTCTGAAAGTCTTTTAGGTACTGTTATTTATTAATTCTCTACCATATGCCAGGCACTGTGCTAACTTCTTAGCATATATCATCGTACTTAATATTCATCAAATGCTGTAAGAACAGTATGAGTAATCACACTCTATAGTGACAGATGTGGACCTAAAGAGGCAAAGTATTGAAAGGTCATTGGACCGCTCAGGACCAGAGCTGGGATTTTACCTAAATCTCCAAAATCTAAAGCTAGGTCTTAACTAAGCCTCGTTACCTTCCTGTAGCATGCTGCCCAACATATTACTCAACATTCCTAATCAAAAGGTCGGCCAAATATGGATAACCCCATTTTACAGATGATGAACTGGTCGTAGAAAAGTTAGTCAAACAATCAACATTTATTTGATGGCCACAATATGCAAATCAATATTTAGTTGCTGAGAGCATAGAGGATTTATGAGACAATGTCTTGCCTCAACGAGCTTACAATCTTGTTAAGGTAACAAGAGGCACACAAAAAGGTAATAAATAATCCAAGATAGCACATAATAAGTTCCAGATGAGATATAGAGCCAACAACTGCTAAAGAAATTCAACAGAGAGAAAATTGAATCTGGGTGTTTCAATTCACTTAAGAAAGATCTTTACAAGAGGACCAGTGTTGAGGTGGTCTTTATAGAAAAAGGGTTTCGATCATCAAAGATGATGAGAAAAACACTTCCAGTGAGAGGAAATAATACGACCAAAGGCCAAGGGAACAGATGTGAATGGATTATCAAGAGAAGATGAACAAATGCATCCGAAGTGCAGGATGAAAGGGAGGCAAAATACAAACGAAGCCAGGAAGTAGAATGTAGAAAACCTTACTTGGCAAACTAGGAATCTAAGGGAGGAGGGACGAACTAGATCTTTGTTGAATTCCTACTATGGGGCACCGGCTTTGTATGTACTTTTTGTTTATAGAATTCTCTCAACAATCCTGTAAGGCAGAAAGGTAGCTGTGTCATGGCCCTTTTAGATGAAAAACAGTTGATCTGGTGCAGAAAACATGGGGGATCAAGAAAAGATGATCAAGAAAAGAGAGGGATATGTGGAAAGCATTGTAAGAATAAAAGAAAACTATCTGAATGGGAGATATTAGCATATGCCCAATATCAGAGAAGGATTGAGGAAGACCCTAGACAAGAAGAGCCGCTTAGTCTATTGCAATAATGCAAATAATACAGTGACAAGGATCTATGCTTCAGTGGTGACAATGGAAGTAAAAAAGAATGTAAGAGATATTACAGAAAAAAATATGAAGAGCTAAGTGGCAATAGCCACGTCCTGAAACAGGTAGTTTCTACTCCCCAACCACACACCCACAAGGTAGATATTTCCCCTAAGAACTCACAGAGACAAAACTCAAGGTCTTGCTCAAATATTGAGATTTTTGACAGCACATAATTTATTTTAAAAAATAAAATCTATGATTTAGGACAAACGTCTGCCTTAGTGTAATCTTCCTCATAAACCACCATCCTGAATTAGGATACCCTTACACTTGGCAATAGTTCATTTTCATATGCTAACATGGAGACTGATTCCTTATATTCATGCTCATTAGATATATTAATTACTAAAGAAGCATTATTTTCCTTTTAGTTTTTTTTTTTTCCTTTTAGAAAACCAAGTGTATAGTAAACAACTGAGTTTGCTCTGAAAAATACAATAGGCCTTATTTCTGAACATTATTCCTCCCTGTACTTCTCCTAAAATGAGAGGTACCTCTCAGGGATTCCAAGAAAAATTAACTGCATTAAATAGTATACTACTTAACAACAAGTTGGGTCTTTCCTGACTTTTTCTGACTCTTGGACAATCCAAACCATACACCGGCAAATATACATAGAATTAACAACAACCTAGATTTTTCAAAGAAAGTATTTACGTAAACACCTAGGCATTAATCAATATGCATCTTTACAAGCAATTTAATATTACAAACTTGTCAGCCTCATAATAAACTAGCTAACTATATGACTATATAAATCTTTGATTAGTACCAATTGTCCGACTAATTTTCCTTTATTTTTAATTAACGGTTAACCTGAACATCCAAATAAGTATAACATACACGTGTGAAATGTGTGTATGTATAATTGAAGAGTAACAATATTTTGAGTCAGAATCCTTTAGAAATTACATACCTACTTTACTTTTACCTAATTTCCTTAGTATCACCTAAGGATAAACAGAAGTTAATTAAAATTTAACATATTTTAAAAAATTAATATATTAGCCAAGCCTAATTTCCTTTATCTTTATGGATTAAAACAGATTTGTTTTTCTCAATTGAAAGTTAATGTTTAAATCTGAAATCAAACTATGCCAGTCCAATAAACTTAGGCCTACAGCCAATGTATACCTGAAATGTCTTTGAGAGTTTCAAGAACGCCAAACCTGTGCTGTACTTTAGAAATACCATAAGCATGGATAAAGAAATATCATCATAGAATCCTAAGTTGTGTATTTGTTAAAATATAACCCTAACATACTTTTTATTATGTGCCTCATTTCTTCATATCTGTACTGCTGTGAAAATAAACGTCTGTAAAATGTGAAGATACTACACGAGCATGTCTGCCCGACAATGTTTCATTTTAATATACTTTAAGTTTTAAAAACTTAGCCATTATATATAAACTAATTTAAAAACCTCATGCAGAAAGTCTAGGCTCTATATGACTTCAGGCATTCTACAAAAATATGTTAAACACATTGTGTGTGTAGAAAAGAAACACAAATAATGTTTATTTCATATACCTTACTTTCTATTATTCAGTTATTTAATACATGCATTCATATATAGAGTGTATTAAAATATGTATATTACTCTTAACTTTTAGAAGCATTATTTTGTAAGAGTTTAAAAAAAGTAAAACTACTTTTACCTCCCAGTCCTGGTCTAAGCCGATTATCGTAACCATCCAGAAGTCTGTCTAGAATTCTTGTAAAGATGGTAATGTTATTTTTAGCTTCATCTTCTTGGATGTTAGCCAGCACCAACCTAAACAGATAATTTTAGAAGCTGATATATATATATATATGTACATATATATATATACATATATATACGTATGTGTGTTGTACCAGTACCAACATGCTCTACTTCCTTGATTTGAATTTTAAGTCTCTCTAAGCTATTGGGGCCACCCATTTTCCTTCTCTGGTCACTTCTATAAATACCAGCATGTCTATGGAGAAGATAAATATGTTGTTGAAAACGGATACTAAATACTAGATTATCAGAAAGATTGACGTCAAACTTATTTCAGGTTTCTGCCACTTAGCACCCAGTGTGGAATATTCATTTTCTAGAATCCGTCCCCTAGAATATATTATGACTGTAGATGGCCACATGCTGACACTGTTAGTCATGTGACTCTGCATTAAGAAAGGTACAATAACAAAACGACTCCTGAAATACTACTGCAGCGATTTGAATATTAATTGGAGAATAAATTGCCTCCTTGGAGGCAGAAAATTTCTCTATCTTCCTCATAAGTGCCTTTCCTTTTTTCTTTATGTCGTTTTTCTCTTTCAAACAGAGATTATTTCCTTACTTTGGGTATACCGCCACCCAATGGCCAAGTGCAATATAGACATCAGGGAAACTCCATTGGCTGTGTTCCAGGCTCCACTGTAGCCAGGTGGTGGAAGTGGGCTCTGAAAGGAGCAGGGGCACATACAGGGGTACAGACAACCCTGGAGGCATACCCCTCCTGACTGGTCTCTGAGGAGAGCACTCAGGGTTACCTAAAGATTAAAAATCTTGCTACTTGTGTGTGTGCGTGTGTGTGTGTGTGTGTGTGTGTGTGTGTGATAAATTTGCAGAGAAAACAAATGGTCTTAAAATATCACCAGAAAAGGGTTCGAAACAGTGATTTTCTCCATTATTTCTCCATCAGAAAGCCAGAGACCTGATTTTGTGACATCCAGCAATTTGGCGCATAAAACAGAATGTCCCTTTTCACTGCCATTT
Organism: Puma concolor; assembly: GCF_028749965.1. Taxonomy (NCBI): domain Eukaryota; kingdom Metazoa; phylum Chordata; class Mammalia; order Carnivora; family Felidae; genus Puma; species Puma concolor. Next base: position 168,460,012 of record NC_141670.1, on the reverse strand, counting down.
TTTTCCCCTAGAATGATTCAGAGATTTAAATTACTGGCCCCAAAAAAGAATCATTTATATAATAGAATAAAATACTGGCATGAGCATTACTGGTCAAATATAGAACAGAAAACTAGTAGAGGGAAATAATGGTTAAGCACTGAGGACCTTCAGTGATTACTAATTGACCATGGTAGGTTCACTCCTTCAAAATCAAAGACTATATGTGAGAGCTGTCTGATCAAGGTGTACCGTGTAAAGTATCATTGACAGAGTCAATTTGTATTTAAATGATTACACAGCTAGAAACAGTCATAACACATTAAAAAATTGGTAACCAACTTCAAACAAATATTGTCTTGAGAGCACAGAAAATACTGAAACACCGATATACAGGTAAACATTTAAAAATTATGTCAGCAAACGAGTTTATCAAAACTCCAGCATCAAAAGTTTCTATGTTACCTTAAGCTAATTCTAAAACCAATCACTACAATAATTGTAAAGTTCCACACAGAGGTTTTCACTGAAAAGTGGTATTTAATCATATGTCAAATTCTTTTTCTAAATTCAGTATTAAGATGTTAAATGAGGAGCTACTTTCAAACTAAAAATAAGCCTTTATGAAGAGATTTCTTCTCAATTCCACAAAATATTTTCATTCTTTGACAATTACTTGACAGGAAAATGAAAAATTAAAAGGCAAATAAAGATATAATAAAGATATTATTTTTTAAAAGGAATGATTAGATGAACATTCTTATCATTTACATTTCAAGCCCTCTAATATTTTGAAAATCATATCCTAAGTTTAGACAAAATAAAAAATGCCCATTGATAATACAAAATCAGAAAAGACTACAACTAAGATGATGTTATGGAAAGCAATAAGAATTCATTTTATGTTTGTAGAACACAGGCAAAGCAAAATTAGTTACATGTTTAAAATAAGTACTGTTTATGACAGTGACCACTTTAGCAATAAAAGATCTCTAAATCAGTAATATGAAAAGTTGATGAATAAATCAAGCTTTGTTTTATTGTTTGTAATTGTGAAGTTGTATACTACTTCTACCTAGAGGTTAAAGACTCACACATCCTTTGGATTTTCTATGTTGACTAAAGAGCATAGACCACTAAAAAAAAAAAAGAAGAAGAAGGAAGAAAGAAAAGAAAAAAAGGAAGGAAGGAAGGAAGGAAGGAAGGAAGGAAGGAAGGAAGGAAGAAAGGAAAGAAGGAAGAAAGGAAGGAAAAAAAAATCAACTTAACAACCAAACCATTTTAGCTTCTGCTTTTCTGTTTGGCTTAAAGAAACACTGTTGGCTTCTTTATTGAATGTTGGTGTCATTATAAACGCATACAACTTAACCACTTCAAAACTTGCAAGAATATGCCATCCAAAAGATATTCTTTTCTTTGGTGATTTTCTTTTCTTTTTGTAAGAAAATGTTCCTGATCACTAGCGTATTTTATCACTAAAATCCAGAAGCAGTGAACTTTTGATAGTCTCTCCCACTTCATAGTTCAATTTCTTGATACAAGCTTTTTTTTTTTCTCCCCTTCATTAGAATTGATTCTTCAAAATACTTCGGCTTCTCAAAGGCCAGCCCTGCATTGATGACATTCAAGAAACACACCTTTACCCTGAATCTAAAAAGTCAAATACAATAAATAAATGTCTCACCTGGCTGGGTCCCACACCAAGAAAACAAGAAGAAGCAAATGCATGTTGTAGGTGTTTAATTTCGTCTTCATTGCCGCTCTTTGGAAAGCCATGGAAAAAAAAAAATACACTTAAAATTACATTCAGTCCCAGAAAGCCCAAAAGAATGTCAATTGGTGTGAGAACTGGAGTTAAAGCTATTGAATTATTCCACTGGAGCAGTGTGGGGTGTGATGAATGGGTTGGGGGGGGGGCGAGAGTCTTTTCTTTCTTTCTTTCTTTCTTTTTTTTTTTTATCTTGGCAGTAAGATGACCAAATAATCAGACTGCTCTGCCAGGAACTTCCCCCAGCCCCATCGTCAGCAAACACTGTTTTGTGCTCACACACACACACACACACACACACACGTAACAACAACACACGGGACCCTGAACTGACTGACATAGGAGCTAGAGAAGAGAACGGGTCCGGAGGAGGGGGGGAGTGTAAAGGAGGAGGAGAGATGGGTCCCCCGTGCCACAGCCCCCTCAACCAAGACCACCCCCGCAACCCCAACGGGGAAAGCAAGGGGGAGGCAGCCCACTTTTTTCGATTATTATTCTTTTCGTTACAGGGAACTGCAGCCCTCGCGTCTTCACTTCTTCGCTCCCTCTAAAATAATAGAAAATAAAATAAAAGAAGCTCCCTCCCCGCCCGTGCACAGTTGCCCGAGACCACGTCTCGGAGGCAGCCGGGTTCGGCTCAACTGCTGCGAAACGACGCGTTGGACAGCTGTTCCGGAGCCGAGACCACAATCGGAGCAGGAGCGTGAGGCTCCCGGATCCAGCACCGGCAGGCAGGCAGCGGCAATCACAGTGTGCAAAGTTGCAGACTATAAAAGAGCCAGGCTAACGCGCTGCCTGCCGGGCGGGCGGGCCGGCGTCTAAGATCTTATTGTAGTTGCAGATGCGCTTCTGGTGATGAGTATCGAAATTATGTTTTAAACGTGTTGGGGAGGAGGAGGCGAGCTGAACCGCCTCGGGTTGCAGGGAGCATCGGAGAGTGGGGTGGGGGAGACGGGGCAGGCACGCGAGGCAAAGGCAGGCGCCACGGGGTCCCTGCTGGGGCCAACGTGCGCGACCTTACCTGAGACAGCAGGCAGAATCGGGTGTTTTCCTCCCTTTGCCCTGATCTGAGGAGACGGGAAACTTGAGGGAGCGCGACAGAGAGCGCGAGTGAGAGAGAGAGAAGAGAGAGCGACTGCAGCAGCCGAGCGAGCGGGCAGCGATGGGCTGGTGGAAGCCGGAGCGAGCGCGGAGAGCGACGGCCGCGGCGCGGGGAGTAGATGGAGGCGAAGGCGTCCGTAGTGGCGGTGATGGGCGGAGGAGGAGGAAGAGGAGGAGGGGAAGCGTTGGCAGGAGCGGGCGGGGGGGGCGGGGGGGGACGCGAGCCCAGGCGCGGTGCGCGCCGGCAGTGGCGGGCACGAGCCCCACGCCTGGAGGAGGAGGAGCCAGGCCCGGGAGGAGGGCTAGCGAGGTTCCCGGGAACGCAGGGACCCCCCCACACACACCCCCGCCCCAGTCCAAGGTAACCGCCCCGTCGCCCGCCGGGCACCTGCAGCGGCACAGCCCGGGGCGGCGGCGAGCTCCCCGGTGCGCCCCGAGCGCTGCTGCCCGCGCCCACGCCGCGCCGGAGGAACGGAGCCCACGCTCCACCCGGGACTGCTCCCGGCGGCAGCCCGCTGGGGCTCCCCCCGAGGCCCCGGGGTTCCTGGGGGGGGGGGGGGGGGTGGCTGCCGGTGGGTGTTGGTGCAGAGTCGGGAACGCAATGTGTCTGCGCGGCCCTAGATCCCCGGGGCCTCGCCCTGCCGCCCGCCCCCCAACATCCCCTGGCTCTGGAGCGACGTGGCTGCTGAGGAGAGGTAAAGAGATACCACTCCCGCTGGAGGGCGAGGGGACTCTAATCAGCCTGTACTTAGTCATCAGCGCATCCACGCAGGAGCAAGTTCAACGCATGTTGCGTGGAATCAGACAGCAGGAAGTTTCTTTGATTTCCTGAGCCGTCTTGATACAACACTCATTCCTTCACACTCCTGCAGTCAGGACCAGTTTCCCTACAAAGCCCTGAGGGCTGGAGACCTCCCTGCAGGTCGGGAAAGTCCGTCTGCAGATTATGCACCTGGGGAAACCTCCCGCTCACTCTCAACCATTCTTTTCCCCAACGTCTATTCACAGGCGTCCTCCCTTCGTGGTGATCAAATTCAATCCACAGCTCTAAAAAAGTTTACATTCTGCAACCCCGCACCACCACCACCCCAAGCAAAAAGGTACCTGTTGTGCTTCTACTACGTCTGCAATTCTTTGGAGGGGGGGGGGTAAGGGGGCGGGAAGGAGATGTAGTGTAGTGGGGTTTGAGTTTTTCCCCCTGTAGGGCTTTTTGGTGGTGGAGGGACCTGTTGTAATTCCAGTCCTACAGTGCACTTTGAGCGTCGTGTTTGATCTGTCTCCTTTCTCTTCTGTTTTATCTGAGGCGATAAAATCCAAACGTGCAACTTGAACCAAAAACCAAAAAAAAAAAAAAAAAAAAGAGAGAGAGAGAGAAAGACATTTTCCTTTTTGTACTGCACATAACAATGTTATGCTTGTATCTTACTAAGGCAAAACAGAGCGGGTGTTTATCTCTTCAAGAAGTTGTTATAAACGTTAGACACTTTAAAAGGGGAGAAAGAGAAGTATGCTGATACGTTTTTCTCATATTACATTTGGAGTCAATATGTGCCAAACACTTCAATTTCGTTAGTTATGAACCAGAAATTCAGACGTTTTTCCTAGATGGTGCAGTTTTCATAACAACGGGCACTGCTAATCTACAGTCAATTTTCGCTTTGCCTTGAAGATATGTGAGGAGAGTAAAACCTTTACCTTGTAAATATTTCAAGCTGTTCTCTTTAACCTATTAATCACCACTTTCTGAATGAGCATTGAATATGCTACCGCCTAAACAAACATTTGCTCTCTTATGTAGCTGGCTCTGTGAAGAATGGAACACCACCCAGCTTTTTTCTCCATCATTAATATTCCCTTCCTGACTTGCCCGTTGCAGAATCTAATTGAAATTCACAAAGATAAAAAGCTTGCCATTTAAAACCTTGCAACTAGGGAATCTAAACATCTACTTGGTGTGAACACTTTACTTCCTGCTGTATTTTCCCATTTTCCATTTCTATAAGTCAGTCTTCAGAAGACTCAAAAGATATTCAAAAGATCTCTATCACTTTGCCATTTACATTACTACTAAATTGTTTATATTTTGATAATGGAAGTTGAACAGCTCCTGGTTTCTTCCTGACCTTAATTGCTATGCTCCAACAAAACTTCTCTTTTATCAATGTCACAATTTTTATAAATATCTTCATAGATTATTTTCATATTTACCGCTGTAGTATTCTCCCCTAAAATCCGGATTCTAATGCTGAGTTACAGTATTTAGGTTTGTTTTATCTCAAAATCTGTATCTATTTGAATGATTTGTCCTAAAAAAATTAGGCTTTCCCTTTAGCGTCCTTAATAAATTTGTAATCTCATTGCCATATGACCCATTTACATGGAACTTGACAAAGTTTGTGCTATTTGGGATGATTTTCACCATTTGTTTACTTTTTTAACTGTATGTTAGAACTGGCTATAGATTTGACTATGCACTTACTTGAGACAGACTCAGTAAAAACTAGATTCCAAAATTTCATTATAAACCGTAATTTTTAGGGACGCCTAGGTGGCTCAGTCGGTTAAGCATCTGACTTCGGCCCAGGTTGTGATCTCGTGGTTCATGACTTCCAGCCCAGGCTCTGTGCTGACAGCTCAGAGCCTGGAGCCTGCTTGGGATTCTGTGTCTCCCTCTCTGTCTGCCCCTACCCCTCTGGCACTCTCTCTCTCTCTCTCTCTCTTTCAAAAATAAATAAATATTTTAAAAATTAAAATACAAAATAAACCATAATTTTTAGTTCTTCCCCACAAAATGTTTTGCAATTTTACTGAAGTTGGGTAGCTGTGATTTAAACTTCAAAGCACCTTAAAGGACATGAAAATCAGAAAAGCTGATTGCAGGCAGTGGACCTCTACTCTTACTGCTGTATCTTTACTGGTATTTCACTGTGTTGCTAGTCCAGCTGAATATCTTCTAGGATTGTCCCACAAATATCTAATAAATCCAGTCTGATTTTTTTCTCCTCTCTGTGATGGAGCACAGTGAACTGTGATTTGAGAGCCAGCCTGGGTAGGTCGTGACTAAGCTCTTCCTACCCACTCCTTCTGGAGCATGTCTTAAGGCAACCAATCCTGTAGAAGAATTGACAACTAATTGGTTGCCAGTAAATCTAAATTTGTTCCTGCCCAGGCTAGGGCAGTGCAAAACCTCCTGTTTGAATTTGTTTGAATTACCCTCCTACAGATTAGATTGGGAGGTATGGGTCACTTCTTAGATATTCCTCATCTTTAACTCCCAAATCTGAAAGAGGATTTCCACATGAGGAATAAGAATAAAAGAAAGGCAAGGAATTAGCGAGATCTTGGTTTTGTTTGATTTTTCTTTCCTGATATCTTACAATATTGTACAGTTTGAAAATTCATTATAAAACCGTTTGTGCTCTTGAACAGACATTTTGTAGAGTTTTCCCTTTTAGGGCCCAGCTATATAGACTTTGCACTACTGTTCCAGAGAACTACCACTCTCTATGCCCTAGGCGACCTCATAAATCTTTAAGTTCCATAAGGTAATATGTGTATATTATATATAATGCACGCACACATATATGTAATATACACAAATACATGCATACAGATATACAGATATTTATCTGTAGGAAGATAGGTATCTAAACTCATAAAAATAGGCATAAGCATTTTAATGAGAATAGCATTTATATAATGCATTTCTACAAAATGCATTTAGTCTCACTAACATAACTTAATCAGGGTGATTTTTACATACTTTGAAAAGAAGTACCAGAATTCAGCAAAAATAGCCTCTCACTATATTTACAAATTTTAAAATATAAGCATGTATTCCACAATAAATTTATTCTATTCTAAGCATGTATTCTAATAAATTTATGTACACTTTAACTACACCTTCCCATCTGTGTCATCCATTTGAATGAGAATATAAATTTGTGAAAAATTAAGAACTAAAGCATAAATTTTCCTGTTTTCACAGAATTAAATACTATCCTGTACTTTTCCCCAGAATGCTTTACTAATTTCAAAGTTTGCTTGGAGTACTAGTCTGTTCTCATATATTGGCCACATTATCATTAAAAACAAAACAAGCAGACAAAAAACAAAAGCTAGAGCGAATACCAATTTGGTAATTCTTAGGTCAAAACTGTGGTTTGGTCAAGCTCCATTTTTTCCCTGTAAGTTGAATTTAGATGAACGGTTCTAATGTGTGCACTAGACTCCAAGCGTCTGAAAGAAGAAACAGCTGGAAGGGGGGAGTAACCAGCCTTATAAACAAATAATTCCAAAACTACTCTCTTACACCAATGCATTTAGATCACATTTCATTCGAACTAAATATATCATGTGTACTAGCTTGGATATAGTATGCATATCACCTTCTTCAAACAGAGTAACTCTGTTAATAAAGTAAGTTTGCAGATCCTTACCTAAGTTGCAAATCAAATATATAATGCATTCAGGACATCCTGGTGGTTTCTGAGACTTTGAAAACTATTTACATCAAACACTTATAAAGAGTAATTTGTAAGGAAATCCTTTTACCTTCATTTTGTGAAATTATAGATAAAATTTATTCTCAAGTCATTCAACTACTTCCTAAAACAAAGATAACATTCCAGTAACGCAAAACAAAAATTTACTGTGCCCTTCATGAAGCTATGTGATTGGCAGCTTTTCCCTCTGAGGCATGTTTTATAAAATTACAGTAATGAATAATAAAAATAAACTTAAAATATCTTCACTTGTATAATAAATAGATCCCATTCCAAATATTTTGCGTGTATTTACTTATTTAATCTTAACAAGTAAGGATTAGGTTTTTATTATTCCCGTTTCACTGATGAAAAATTGAGGCACAGAAAGCTTAATCTGGCTGAAAGTCTCCTCCTGGTAGAGTCCAGTAATATGGCTCCATAGTCTCCATGCTTAACTACCATACCATTGAAGCTTTGGGCAAGATGTTTAACTGTTAACATGGTGGTGTTATGAAGGCAGTGTAAGTCTGTGAATAATAGCCAAATATTCATTCAACAATTCTTGCTGAGTATCTGCAATTTACCAGACACTCTATTCTGTACCACTCTGGATATAATAATGATTAAGGCATGGTCTCTACCCTCAGAGAGCTTACAGCAAATTGAAAAGCATGAAGTAACATAAGACCAAGGCTTCTACATATACTCTAAAAACTCACACTATCTTCACTAAGGAGTAACATGCAGCTTAAGAGAAAGAATGCGAGAAAAAGAAGCTTTACATTTAATTAATTATTTACAAATTTAGTTGTTCCCATATAATAATTAATAAGTGGATGATTACTAAGAACATAAGTAAGCATTTTCTAGGACACTTAAGAACTCCCAGGACTGGGAAAGTTCATGTCCAGAATGAAAACAATTCCCGTTTTATATGGATGTTTTCTTTTCTTTTCTTTCTTTTTTTTTTTTTAGTTTTTTAATCTTTATTTTTGAGAGAGAGAGAGACAGAGTGTGAGAGAGGGAAGAACAGAGAGAGAGGGAGACACAGAACTCAAAGTAGGCTCCAGGCTCAGAGCTGTCAGCATAGAACTGGTCTCAAAGTGACAAACCACAAGTTCGTGACCTGAGCGAGCCGAAGTCAGAAGCTCAACTGACTGAGCCAACCGGGGGCCCCTGTATGATATGGATATTTTCTGAATAATACCTCATCAGCCAAAATTATGCAGAAGAAGCTAATAACAAAAACAACAAAATCAGAGGATAGAAGGAATCCAGGACCCTATTTGAATCCATTTACATACATTTCAAGTGGGCTAAGATTGGTCCCAAATGAAGGATTATTTCAGTATCATTATTTTTAGCATCAAAAGTATTCCATCTTGAGAGGAAGAGAGAGTATATGAATTGCAAAGAAATAAGTTAAAAATATAATCAGGCTATGAGTATTTAGTGGTCAGTTAAAAAGACATGAAAGAGAAAATAGAAACCAATTACTTCTAAGAAAAAGTGAATAATGCCATGGCAAATTAATTATGGATATCAAGTGATTTTAAATAATAATATGGAGATCATTTCTCCTTGCTACAAACCTCTTTGTATTTGCCAAAGGGACTTGCTCATAGATGCACAATAAATAATTGCTGATTTCTTTGTAGAGTTAAGCACTTTAGAATACAAATTGGGAGTCTTGGTACCAGAGGCATGACCTTGGGTAGCCTCGGCTATAATATCTACTGAAAAGTCTCAAAGCTCTCTATCTCTAAAAGCTCACTATGCATCACCAATAGACATTTTTTTTTTCTCAAAAAGAATCTCCACTGGTGTTCTCTATCTTAGCACCATCCTGCCACCAAAATCCTGAAAACTGAGAGTCATTCTAGACTCTTTTTTGTAACAGACACACACACACACACACACACACACACACACACACACAGCCACCACCACCACCACCACCACTCATTTGCTGCTGCTGAGAAAATGCCTCCTATCTATCCATTGTCTCTGATCCATTCCCTTTATTACCAATTCCATAGCCTTAGCCCCTTCCTTGCTTGAACTACTGCATTACAAGTAAGCAGTAGCTTGCTAACTAGTTTCTCTCCTCCAATCTCTGCTTTCTCTAATTGGCTTTCTATAGGGCCAACATGAGTCTTCCTAAACCAATTTGATAGTGTCATTTGATCATCTAAAATCCTTTCTTGATAAAAGTATAAGGTGTGAGCTCCTTTGCATATCACCAGTGTACTGTTTATATCTCCAGCCTCAACTCTGCTCTTTCTGCACACATCTTGTCAGACATGTGCACGTGTGTATACACATACACCCTCCATAATCATCATTATTTTTTCTTTTTTAAAAAAAATTTTTTAATGTTTATTATTTTTGAGAGAGAAAGACAGAGTGCAAGCAGGGGAGGGACAGAGAGAGAGAGGGAGACACGGAATCCCAAGCAGGCTCCAGGCTCTGAGCTGTTAGCACAGAGCCCGATGTGGGACTCGAACTCACAAACTGCGAGATCGTGACCTGAGCTGAAGCCAGGCACTCGACGGAGCCCCCCAGGCACCCCAGCATTAATTTTTCAACATCACTCTGTCCTCTTTGCTCCCTGCAAAGGAAAATGTCTATGTTTCTCTCAACAACTAAATATTTCATGCCTCTATGCTCTTGGTTCCCATTCCCCCTTTCAACTGGAATATGCCACCGTCTGCATGGTGACACTTCAGGCCTCAGCCCTACAAACTACTTCTTACCCTTCCAGATAAAATTGCCCACCCCAGCCTTTGTACTCCTGCTGGACTTTGTACAGGCATTTAACATGAAACCTAAAGACCACCCCATTGAACTTATTTACTAACTTTTCTATCTTACCCTATTAGCCTGTAAGCCCTTTTAAAGCAATGAACTCATCTCAATTATCTTTACCTACCAAGTGTCTAGCACAGAACTGGGCATATATCATCTCTCAAGAGATTCTTGAGGAATCAACGAATGAGTGAACAACCGAATGAATAAATAAGTGCCTACGTGAGCATCAGTGCCTTCATATGGACATGAGAACCATGGTACTTTCTTCCAAGGAAATGAGATGCAGTACAAAAAGCAGTTATCGTTAAGAATTCTGATTCTGGTGTGAGGTTCACATCCTAGTTCACATCCTAGATCTACTACTTACTCACCATGCAACCTTGGATTAATTCCTTCACTTTGCTACGCCTTAGTTTTCTTACCTGTAGAATAAGAGTAATTGTGAGTCCACCTCACATGATCTTTGTGAATACTCTGCAAGTTAATATTTGTGCACAGGACAGCATCTGGATCATAGACAATACTACACAGTGTTTGCTGATGTTACTGAAGTATTTGAAAGCTGTTAGTTCACTGCCTCGACGTGTAGTAGATGAGATGAGATGCTATTAAATTTATTGAATCTTCTGACTCATCTTTTTCCATCTGTTCCCGTCCGCTCTTTCCCAGTGACATTCACATGCCCACCTTTGCAGAGCAGTCAGTCAAAACCCTCATCTCCCCACATTCTCTTATGGTGTCTTTTATTTTCTCATGAATGCATTATTTCCCTCATTCTCTCTCTCTCTTTTTTTTCCCTGCGCTTTTTTCCTCATCCTCTTTTTAGTATACCATGCCCTCTTTTTCATTCCAGCTTGGCCTGCATGTCCCTCTTTTATTAGTTCTCTATCGTTCCCTTTTCCTCTCCGTTTCTCAGTAAGATTCATGCACAGCATACGTCTGCATTTGCGTGTACACTTGTCTTTTGGCATATGGAAGAAGGTGTGTTAGAAGAATAGATATGGATAAGGAAGTGTCTCTTTAGGCATAGAAATGTGAATGCCGGCCCTGCCAAGGCATGGGCATCCCTGTCTGTGTTTTGGTGTGTAGGTCTCTGTGTAAGTCATGTATCAAATCTGCTCAAGTGTATTTTATTGATTCGCTGTATGAATTGAATAGAAAAGTCAGGTGACTTTCTCTTTTGAATTGGCTCCTGGTTTGCCTGCAACAAAGAAATTGCTATATGTTGAATCTTCAGTTTAAAAGAGATCCATATCTGTAATATGCAGAGAGCCATAGTCAGTAATCAACATAGAAGCTTCCTGCTATCGTCCTAGTCATACCCTCGATTAAAATATGGTTACAAGCTGCTCTTCCTTTTTGGGTATGTGTAACTTCTCGGTATCTGTATCCTTATGCTACTCATTTGGAAGCAATAAATAAAGGAACTCGGCACTATGAGTTAGGAGATAACAAATTAATACTTAAAATGATTTCCTTTTGAAGAGAGATATTTTCAAAGAGACTTACGACAGACATTAGTGCCACCCAGCAAACAGTGCCATCTTGCAGCCTAGGTGTATGAACAGATTGAATTACTTCACTCTCCTTGAAATTACAGGTGGCAATGAAACTTGCTTCTCTGATCAATGAAAAGCAAGAGACATGGGGCATTTCTAGATGGAGGCTGAATGAGCCAGTGTCAGATTCACCGTGCTGCCTCCTGCCCTACTGTCTGCTTGTGGCCAGTGAGAACTCTATATGTCGGTCACTCAGTGGGACCTTGAGTGAGGACAACAAAGATCAGAGGCCTAGCTGACCTTCATTGGATTATAGTGTGAACTACAAATAAACATTTGTTTTAAGTCTCTAAAATTTGGGGTGATATATAATCACAAAATAACTTGGTCTGACTTTTGAAAGATGAAAAGGAAATTTCGTTGTGTGTCTTTTTACTTCTTCTTTTTGAATTGTCCATTTATTTATTTTGAGAGAGAGAGAGAGCAAGCAGGGGAAGAACAGAGAGAGAGAGAGAGAGAATCCCAAGCAGACTTCATGCTGTCAGTGCAGAGCCTGATGTGGGGCTTGATCCCACAAACCATGAGCTCATGACCTGATTCTAAACCATGAGTTGGATGCTTAACCAATTGAGCAACTTAGGTGCCCCTATGTATTTTTTTTAAAATACCAACTATGGAATGATGGAGTGGCACATAAAATATTTTCAGGCAGAGGAGACCTTCTTAAAGATCTTGAAATCACAGCATATAAATGGTCACTTGCTTAAGTCTGAACCAATTGATCTTCAGTAATATCTGTGATTTGTTTCCATCTCTTAATGGTCCTTTGCTGTCTTTCTGTATCTAAGCACTCAGAGGGATTGAGACAAAGTCTGAGGTTATTTTTGACAAATAGTTCAAAATAGTTCATTATCCCCATGGTGGCCAGACATTGGAAGTGGTGGCAATGGGACTTTGGGGGGAGAGGGGTGGTGGCAGGAGAAAGGGGTGGTAGTATTCATTAAATTCCAACAGGAACTCACATTGCCAAACATCCAACAGGTCCTATAAATGGAATGAAAAGTTATAAAAAGTGAAGGGGTGAAAAAAGATATCTAACTGGCCCAGCAAGTGCTAGATGTTCAAGTTGAAGAGAGATGGGTAAGAAGACTGGTTCTGAATAGAAATTCATGTTAGGAATATATTTCCCTATCTCTATTTCATAACGAAAAACAAAAGAAATTGACTCTGACCTAAATATAGAGTGCGCAAATTTCAAAGCCATTTTCAGAGATTTTTTCAACAAGGTAGGAAAGGCTAGTTAGTCATGGATTTTAATACGAATTATGCTATTGTCATTACACAACTCACTGGACCAAAAATTTCTAGGTTCAAACTGCTTTTAGATAGTCCATCAACATCATTCAAATACAAACCACTATAACAATTTAACATTCACATTGTGAGAAGAAAACTATATAAGTTTTTAATAAGCTCTTGAGGCACTAGAGATGGGACTATGATTTGTCTTTTTTTTTCTATCCCTTACCATGCTTCTCATATTGTAGGGGTTCAGTAAGTGTTAATAGAAGAATAAATGAATGGATAAATAATTGAATAAATTAATACATTACCGCAAGTATGTGTCAAAGAGTTCATAAATGTTCACTGTAGCTCCTGTTGTCCCCTTATTCATGTTGATGTTCCAGGCTGGCCTCCATGCAGTGGTCTGAGTGATCTTTCCAAAATACAGACCTGTTCATATCACTGCAAAACTTAAAATCCTTCTGGTATTTCCTATTTCTTGTAAGGTCAAGATGAAGATCCTTATCATGGCCTTTGTCCTGGATGCCTTGACTCCTGCCTGGCCTTGAACCATTGTTTTCTTTGCTCCATAAACACCAGCCTTTCAGTTCCTGGAATGTACTTGGCTTCCTACTGTCATTTCTTCTCCTGCCATAAGGCATTGTAGCGCAAGTTCTCCCTGCTGGAAAGCTCCTGGCCCATCTACACACCTGTTCATCCTTTATATAAAAAATTAGGAAGCACTTACTCAAGAAGTCTCCCTGACATATCCTCTACCCACCAGTCTCCATTAGATTCTTTTATTATATGTACTTTCTGTTGGGGATTTGTCTCTGTCTTTCATGTCTCTGTTTATCATTGTGTGTGATTATTAACATCTGTTAACCAACTATGCTATATGTTACAGGAGTTCAGAGACCATGCTTATTTTTACTTAACATTGTATCCCCTGCAATTAGTGCACTGCCTGACTTAGAGTAAGCACTCAATAAATAGCTGTTGTGAAAAAAAAAAATGAAGGAATAAATGAATGTACAGCACACATAGGTTTAAATGTGTAATGTTACTTTTAAAACATTTCAGGGGTGCCTGGGTGGCTCAGTCGGTTAAGCGTCCGACTTCGGCTCAGGTCATGATTTCACAGTTCAGTAGTTCGAGCCCTGCATGAGGCTCTGTGCTGACAGCTCAGAGCCTGGATCCTGCTTTGAATTCTGTGTCTCCCTCTCTCTCTGCTCCTCCCCCGCTCATTCTCTCTCTCTCTCTCTCCTTCAAAAATAAATAAAAACATTTAAAAATTTTTCACATCCCTGAAAATAAATACTGCAATTCAGTCACTTGGATTGTTGCCACATTCATAGAGTCTATGGAGAATTAATGGCTAAAGACATGTCATGAGAAATGAGAAGAAAGTACATGTTATTGATAGCAAGGTGCTGGAAAGTAGTTTGATCAAGGTAGACCAGCAAAAGAAAATGATAAGAAAGTTAACAATGTATTGGTTCACAACACGGAAGGCTGTTTCTGCTTATCCAGTGGTGTGTTTGGTAATTATAGAGGTCAATGGATTCTCGACTTCAAAGGATAAGACCATATACATGTATTTTCCAGTGTTCAAGAATAGAGAATTCCAATAAACCTTGCCTTAGTATTCTCTGCCTAGAATGGGATGATGCATTCTTATTTAGCTGGGATATAGGACTAATTAGCTGCCCTATAGCTGAACCATGTGGATGCAAAATCAACAATTATTCTATAAGATCTTTGTCATGAAGGAGTTGCAGTGGATGAACTATAAGATGCCTTTTATCACTTATATATTCTTATTTTATAAAAATTCTCCTTATCTGCTAAGAGACTAATTTTCTTAAGAATTTTATTACAAATGATAATTATCCTTTCGAATCACTTATTGCTATATCTTTTTTTTTTTTTTTTTTTTTTTAATTTTTTTTTTCAACGTTTATTTATTTTTGGGACAGAGAGAGACAGAGCATGAACGGGGGAGGGGCAGAGAGAGAGGGAGACACAGAATCGGAAACAGGCTCCAGGCTCTGAGCCATCAGCCCAGAGCCCGATGCGGGGCTCGAACTCACGGACCGCGAGATCGTGACCTGGTTGAAGTCGGACACTCAACCGACTGCGCCACCCAGGCGCCCCTTATTGCTATATCTTAAGGTCTTCAGTCAAATGAACTGTTCATCTGTTCTTTATCCCTATAAATCCAAGTGTATGTTCAGAGAAATGTTTTCTACTTAAATATATAACTAAAGGAATATTTATATGTCTGTATATGCACACACTTATAGCATGATAAGTACTATAGTAATTACCATAGTACTAGTTAGTTAAGACAGGAGCCAGTAAATAGCTGTTGCACAAATATGTTCTGCCACCTGCTTTTGTGTATGAAAGTTTACTGGGTCATAGCCAAGCGCATTTATTTATGTATTATCTAATAGCTCCTTTGTGCTATAATGGCAGAACCCAGTAGTTGCAATAGAATCCATGTGCCCACAAAGCCTAAAACATTTCTATCTGATCCTTTAAGACAAAAAATTTTCCAGCCTCTGAACTAAGTGAACTAAGTGAAAGAGTTGTACATTGAACTGCATAACAAGATGGTTCTTTTATACCTTCCTTTGACAATTACTATTTAAAAGGCTTCTTTCTAGCTAGCTCCTATGGAAATATTGTTCAATCAGTATCAAACAAATGATTTGGATAATTAAGTAGTTATCTTTTTGTTTTTCAAAAGAAGAATTGAAAAACATTTTTGTGTACAATTTATAAAATGTAAAGCACTATGGTAGGCCTTATTTTAAATTAAAAACAGAAAAAAAAAAAACAGTCACCACCTCTTCAACAAACAGTTTGATGAAAGAATGTGTGATTTGTACCAAAAACTAAAATAAAAGGTCTGTATACATCCTCCATATTGGTTCATGCCCTTCCCCTCTGTGTCCATACCACCCTCTGCTCAAATCATCACACTACATTGGCAAAATATGTTCACCCATCTCCCCAAGTGGAATGACTTATTTCTGTGTCCCCTTCTGTATAGCATAGTAATGAGTTCTCAATAAAAATTTGTTGAAAAAATGGATAAATGGGTATATGGATGGATGACTAGGTCAAATGAACATTGATATTCTGTATGATTATACCAGCCATCAGTCATATCCTGAAACAAGTCGGCCTGAAGAGGTGGAAAAATATGTTTTGTACAGATAAACATCTTCCTACCTGATAATTCTATAAATACTTGTGTTGATGTCAGCTGTGCATTGTTACCTGAACTCAATGTAGGAATTTCCTGGTGTTTTAGCACAGTTTTTCTTTTGTCACAGAATTGTCCTAAAACATTTCTACTATTTAACTTACCAAATGCAGTCAACAGAACAACAACCATCATTCACATGGACTGAAGTTTTACCAAAGTACCTGAAAGCAGAGATAAAACTAAATTGAATTAAACAAGAGCAGATTGAATTCTTTATTCAGGTATCATTTCCTGCCAATTGTCAAACAATTGATTCTTTTCAAAATCAAATTCTAGTATGCTGGTCTTTCTACAGATGAATATGAACTCTCGAGCTTTGACTTTTCTACCATTATTTGGTGGAAGTTATAGATATCTAAATAAAACATGGAGGCAGCAATAGAGAGAGAGATTTCCTTCAAATATACAGTAGGAACATTGAATGACTACATGAAAATATCAGTGTAATGACCTAACTATTCTTAACGTAGACAAAGTTAAGAATAGACAGAACTTTGGGGGGAAAGCAAGGAGGTGCTATTTTGTTCCTGTAAAATTTTTGTAGGTCATTTAACTGCTCCCAAGGATGGATCCCACCCTAGGCTCAGAAAATAACTAGAGCAAAATAATGTAGAATATCCTGGAACTAGAATTTGATGACCAGACCTCAAGTCAACCTACTTGGGGTTCCATTCTGATCTGTCCTTATAGTTGTAGTAAGTAATAGAGTTCTTCGGTTGAGATTAATTCCCAACTAATACTTGGTTCTGGTAAGCAGGATCCCACTTTATTACTTCACACCTGACTCTGGCTTTGGATCCTTCTTTAATATCCCCTCTCTTTAAAGAATCAGTTACCATTTTGTTCTTTTTTGTCCTCTGGGAGCTCAAATCACAGTCTTGAACTGTGTGTCTCCCTAGCTCTGTTCCTATTTTTTTTTTTTTTTTTGTCGTTGTTTATTCTGTTCCTTTGCCTTTTCTTAGGGTTTTATGTAACAGTGAAAAAGGGTCTGGCCCATAAAATAGCACAATCCTAGAAAAGGCTGACAAAGCCTAATGGATAAAGAAAAACACTGACTTTAGAGAATCATAGACTTAAGTGTTGCAAGAAACCTGTACCTATTCTACTAACCTCTTCTACCTAGGAGTATGTCTGATCTATAAAGCTGAATAACCTCAAATTCCATTGACTTTATTTATTAAGTCATGGAGGACATTACTGAAGAATCCTCTCACCAGCTAGTTTGTTCGCTTTATTTTCTGGGTGTGATTAACTTTAAATATTTCAGTATAAGTAGTATGACATATGTGTATGGACAAATTAAATTTAACTAACACTCTAGAGAGAGTTAATTAGCCAAAGAAATGTCTCACTATCAATCAACCCCTTTGGGTTAATTAATTTACATGAGACCTATAGGAAATAACCTTTTGTTGGTGATAGTAATGGGATTTGGTATATATGAAAAGTAAAGAGGAGTTTAAGATCCTTGCATGAATAAAGTATGAGAAAACTGAGCTCAATAACAATCAACACCCAGAGTGCAACACTCCATCTGTAGGATGTTTTACCCAGAGACGTTTTGCCACTGGTTCCAGTTACAAAGCCTGCATATCCTGCCATTAGAACCTCTTGTGCCTTACTCAGAGTGAGTGTTTTTCATGGACGATGCTCATCTGTGAACCTGAGGGGGCAAAAGAACAAACCTTTCTTAATTAAGCTTAAAAAGTTCTGTGATTATGTCTGCTTGTTAATGAATGTCTTTTATAGGGCAGGCAGATTTTGGCCTAAGATTTGTTTTCACTGTGACTAACATCTGCCAGAGAGGTTGCAGGGTGGGGATTGCCTCTAACCAGAGGTGGTTACTGATGTTTACCTAGAAAACCTGACATTCACTGAAGGACTGAATTGGTTTTGGCACACTTGAGTAATTTGGAACTGTTCAAAGGAACTGTAGAGTTTGAAAATGAGAAAACAAGGAGTGAGCAGCTGGTGTTTAAGAAAATGTTGCCAGGGCTTTATAGTTGGCATAGGGCTAAAGGTAGCAATAGTGACACAAGTTGGCTGTAGTGGGTACAGAAAGGGAAGGCTTACTCACATCTGAGCCTAGGCTCTTAAATTTGGACAGGGCTTCCCTGGGGAAAGAAACTTACAACATAAGTAGGAGAGTTTGGGGCAGAAAAGGTGTTTTATTTCTAGAACACTTGCAGATAATATGGAAAGCAACTCTTGAACATGGTGGTTGGTACATAAGTCAGAGCCAAAGATATTTTAAGTCTTAGTATCTTTCCCCAAAGAAGCCTCACCATGGCACATGCTAGCATGAGTAGGATTGAAATCGAAAGATAACAGATTTATAGCCACAAATCAGAGCTCAAGAAAACGATGAAAAGTTAGTAAGTCTAAGCTGCTGGCCAAGAAACCATTTGATACTATTAGTATTAGATTCTCTACTTGGGGGAGGGCATGATTAATGAGTTAGTAACCAGAATTGGGAAGGTTAGAAACAGGAACAGAAATTGCAGGAACAGAAAACTACACAGAGTCTTAAACCATCTGACCTTGAGAAGGTCTACATTGTCCCCATGTGCAGATTGACATTTATATCAGAGTCTGTTTGGAGAAGATTAATCTTCAGGTCACTCTTTCCCTTCACTTTCCATCATCTTTTTATCAAAAAAGCAGCAAATAAAATTAGGAATGTTTCGGTTTTTTTCTATTTGGCCAAAACTCTGGCTGCCAGGGAAGGAAAGATATACTATGATTTTATTTTCTTCAATTCCTTTTCACAAGAATTCTAGCATACTTCATATGGTAGATGTAAGGTTTATACACAATCCTTTTTCAAATTAAAATAAATTGTCTGTAGTCACTTTTTTAGGAATTTGGTCGAAAATTTATTTTTTCACTCATTTATCAATCATCAAAATAAAAAAATAATGTAAATTGACACACAGTTCATAAAGTACATGGGCTTCGTATAAGCTAAGGAACCTGATTGTGTAGCACAAGACATTTCAGTTTAATGCCATCAGTTATCTTTACAAAGAACTCTTCTAATTGAGTTTACTTACCCTCTCAATCAGCTTCATCCAGCAGCAATGTAGTGTTAAAAGGAAGAAATGGAGACAGAGAAATGGAGCTCTTTAGCCATTTTACTATGGAGGCAAATGCCCCGTTTTTACTAAAACAATACTATTTCACACTTACTGAGCATCAACACTGTGCATGACACTATATCAAGAACTTTATATATAGCATCTCACCAGTTTCTTGTAATAGCCCTCTCAGATGTTAGCTCTGCCTTAAAGATTAGGAGAATAAGGTTCAACCTGGTTAAGCTATTCATTCACGGTGATAGAGCCACTCAGATACATATTATAACTTCATAAGCCCCAGGCTGTTTTACCTTTGTGGACCCCTTCCTCTGTAAATAAATGATAGATAGATAGATAGATAGATAGATAGATAGATAGATAGATATAAAATAAAAGCAATATTTTGTTAATTGCCTAAGTATAAAGACTTATTATCCAGGCTAGGTCTGATTTTACTTCTGTTTTTAAGAAAAACTAAAATCGGGGTGCCTGGGTGACTCAGTCTGTTAAGCATTCGACTTTGGCTCAGGTCATGATCTCACAATTTGTGGGTTTGAGCCTTGCATCCGGCTCTGTGCTGACAGCTCAAAGCCTGGAGCCTGCTTCGGATTCTGTGTCTCCCTCTCTCTCTCTCTGCCCCTCCCCTGCTTGTGCTCTGCCTCTCTCTGTCTCTCAAAAATAAATAAACATTAAAAATATTTTTAAGAGAAACTAAAATCAAAATATTTTGTGAATCACTAAAAATAAAAAATAAATAAATAAATAAATAAAGCATGGGCCCAAGTACCATGCCTACAGTGCCTCAGAGGTATGCTGGGCATACAGCCACAGGATTCAAACTCAGTCCTATGAAGTGAATTCAGAAGCCATGTTCTTCCACTTACTTTTCTCAGTTTGACCATCAAATCACCAATCTCACATTTTTTCCCACTTCTCCCAAATTAAAAAATAATAATAATATAACAAACTCATCTGCCTGAATTTTATGAGAGGTAGAACTCTGGTTTCTTTGCTTCCAAAGAACAACACTCCAGAATTAATTCAAGAATTTACAAAGAAAGTTGTCACAGTGCTTGCAATGCTGCAAAGTGAAAGGAAATGTTTTGTTCATAATCGTTTGAACTCTTAAAGCCATAAAGAACAAAGACGCCTAACCTATCTTTATCATTCATTTCTGTATTATTGAACTGCCTGCAGGTGCATGTGGCTATTTAAAGTGAATTGTAAATCGCTTTCATATCTTACCAATGTAGTGAGGATGTATAAATAGTTGCACATGGCAGATAATTAGTTTATGCCAACACATCATTGTGCTTACGAGCATCTGGATATCAACTACTTGGCAAAGGAGCCAAAGGCAGTTATTGCTAACAAAATACGCTGAAGTCGTTTGCAAAGCGCTGAGTGGCGAATAATTAAGTGACAAAAAGAATATTTAAACTTGAGCTAACGTAGAAGATATAAGTTAACAAAATTCAAAGAAAGTAGCCTGACAGTCAAGTAATGGTGTGCGTAATATATTAATGTTTCTTGAAACCTGTTTTGTTTTCCTTTTATTCTTGTAAAATAACAGAGAACAAATGCGTAAAGATACACATATAAGTTACACTTTGTCTACTTTACATTATTAGAAAATATTACAAGTCCTTATTTCTACAGGAGATATATATATATATAGTATAGCACACTTTTTAAAAATTAGAAACTAGGATAAATTGGCACTCTTTTTCTTGGGAGGCAGTCTGAAATCTGTCTATCCACGGAGGGCTAAATTGCCTGTAGTCCTCAGAAACTGGGGCCCTTTTTTCTGTTATGTCCCATGTACCACTAAGCCATTACTTTGTCTCCTGTGCTAGATCCTTCTCACCATCCCTACCTCTAAACTTCAGAGTGACTAGGACTCCACCCTCAGACAGTATATCTTTACTCTCTATGCTCACTCCTTAGGTGACCTCATTCATTCATGGCTTTAAATACCATCTATACACTGTCTCTCCAGTCTGTATCTCTATCTTAGAACTATTCCCAAATTCCAGACTCCTATGTCTGAAGACTTGACATTTCTGCTGAGATGTTTGGTAGGTTCAGCACGTTTCTCACGTCCAATGCAGAACCGCTGGTTTTAATCCCCCAGATATGTTCCTCATACAGTCTTCTCCATAAATGGCAATTAAATTATTTATGTTGTACAGATCCAAACTGTAAAGTCCTTGTTGATTCCCCTCTTTTTCTCAGAGTCAATATCCAGTCCATCTGCAAGTCTGTTGTTTCTGCCTTTGAAACTAGAGTCCTTCCCATGCTCACTGATTCTTTTGTTTAGTCGAGGCTTAAGCTCTGTTGCTTACACTATGAACGTCACTGCTGAATGTTCTCTCAGCATCTCTTCATGCCTCCCTACAGCCTAGTCCCTATATGTCTGCATTTCTGTATAAGAAGTGCTTTCACCACTTCTAGCCCCAGCCATGGGATCGAAGCCAACTGTACCACCTGTCCTCCTGGGAGAAGAAGTGGATGCCAGATCTATAAATATGTATCATTCTGACTAGTATTAAGTATTTCTCATTTCTTAAATCACTTAAAATAAATGTTATTTCTAATTCGAGTGATATATATGTGTGATTAAAACTTCCAGTATTACAGAGATGTGTACTGAGAATCTAAACCCTGCTTCCCACTCATAAGTTGCACCACGTCAGAGGCAACAAGGTTTAACCCTTCCCACTGGTTTCCTCTGGCAGCTGTTTCTCTTCATACAAGCAACATGCCCAGACTGATGTTTTCTGATTGTTAGATTTCAAACATTACCCACAGAGTTCCTGCTGGGAAGATTTAGACTTCTTACAACTCAGCCTCACCTTTCTATCTCACAGGCCCTATTTGGTTTTATCACTATATCTAGTTGAATGAATAAATAGTACATACACGATTATGGCTACGTAAATATTTTGCTCTAGAGAGCCTAGTAGGGTAATTCTTATTCCATTTTCTTTCTTTCACAGTATTTTCTTTTTCCCTAAAGTTTTAATTATTTTTCACTTTGCTGGCTATATCCTCAAATGTTGCCTCAAACACTCAATGATGTCAGGTATTCTACTGAGACTCTCTCTTTACTTCTTCCTTTCCCTCGTAAGGACCTTCTTGCTGGAGTCGTCATTCTCCTAAACTGAATAATAAAATTTGCAACAAAAATATTTAGTTAAGATTCATTTGATTACATATAACACAGAGATAGGAAAAATCTTCTATATACCATGTATAGTTATTATGAAGCTTAAATATAAGAAAACACCTGATCGACTATAAACCACTAAAAATACATGATGGTATTATTATTTTTTAATGTTTATTTACTTATTTTTGAGAGAGAGAGAGAGAGAGAGAGAGAGAGAGAGAATGCTCATGCATGCGCGTTCAAGTGGGGGAGGGGCAGAGAGAGAGGGAGCCACAGAATCCCAAGCAGGCTCCAGGCTCTGAGCTGTCAGCACAGAGCCTGACACGGAGCTCAGACCCACAAACTGTGAGATCATGACCTGAGCCAAAGTCAGACACTTAACTGACTGAGCCACCCAGGCGCCCCTTTATTATTATCATTATTAAAATTACTATTCTCATGTTGAGTTGTCAAATCAACTTCATGAATGCAAGATACTAAGTTCAAGACGTCAGAAAGAAGGGGCTCCTCTACCAGTAACCCTGCCTAGCCAACACCAGTTAGCTGTTTAGCTGGGAGGCAGCATAGACTATTCAAAGGAGCACAGCCTTTGTATTGAAAAGACCTGGGTTGGAAACGGGTTTTTCATGAATTGACTTTAATTAAGTCATTTAACTTTTCCACATTTCACCTTCTATAACATACTAGAGTAGAAATAGCTGTTTTTATTTCATCAGGGTAACTATTGAAAAATAGTCCCAGCCAAATGAGAGCGAAGGGGGTCCTGTGTAGATAGTCACTTTTAAGCAACTACTTTATGTTACAAATGAAGAAATAGAAATTTCATGGGCAGCTAGCCATCTTCTCTGCATTCTTTCACAGATGTTTATGGACATAAAAGCTGATAATACACCTTAAACTATTGTGTAAACTCCAACCTGTGATTAAAATATGAGCTCCATGTGTGAGTATGCATGTGCGTGTGCATGAAGTGTGAATATTTCATTATTAGGACCACATGCCTGACCAAATATCAATCAAGGAATACCCTGCCTTGTTCAAGTCAATTCAACAGATATTCCTTGAGCATCTATTATATGCTAGGCACTGTACTAGGTGGTAAACATATATGAGGAGATAGAAGGCATTCCCTGCCATACAGCACCTACAGGGAAGAATGCAGGGAGAGATACGATGAATGAGTTCCAATGCATGACAACCATATCTGTAGGTATTCAGGAAGCTGTTATTTAGTGTTTTATTTAGAAATTTTTTTTAAGTGTACTGTAGGGAAATAAAATAGAAAATAGAGGTACTAACAAAGCTAGACTGATTTCTTTACAGCACAACTTCTCATGCACTGTGAATCACCAAAATAAAACAAAAATACAAATTCCTAAGCGTGTCTGATCACTGACATGTGCTCCCACTAAAATCTGACAGAACATTGCCATTTGAGAATTTGACAAGTAGAGCATTTTCTTTCACAATCGTATCACAGTCCTTATGTGTCAAGCACATAAAAAGAAGTTCACCTGTAAATATTGTTTCTATTTTCTTTGGTGATTTGACTTGAATTTTAGATGGAAAACTCCGATTTTTTTTTTCAGCTAAGTATCTTGAAAACTTTCCCATTTAGGACACGGTGGGAAACTAGAAGAAACACCATCTGTTGATACCGTGAAATCAGGCCCCCAAGGATGGGAATTTGAACAGTTCTCTTTTCTGTTTTTTATTATTTACTTAATATATATCTTAACCCTCCCTTCGCCGCCTTCTAGCCCCTCTGCTTCCTGAGGTGTCAAGTCAAAACTAACACATTATGTTCAAAAAAATAATGAAGAGTTTCTGAAAGGACATGCTACTGAAAATACTTTACATAATACTATCACCTAAACACTATATTGTTCACACTGTCTGCCCTAAAACTCACTCCTGGGGTACATCGTCTTAAACCCTGTTCAGTAAAATCTCAATCATAATTACCCCCACGCCACTTCTATCTGGCCATTCATTTTGACTTGTAATCCCTGGATGGTTGTTTTGTTTTGTTTTGTTTTGTTTTGTTTTGTTTTTGCTTTGTTAACGTTTTTTTTCTGCTGATAAAATCAAGAACCATGTATTTCAGTGACAAATTTTTAAAAACTGATTTATTAAACTACATTGAAAAAGACACTAAATTTTTGTCATCTCTCAGGATTTTTTGTTCCCTAAGTAATTCAAGGGGGAATTTTTGTTTTTGCTTGTGTTTTTAGGAAGATTACAAAGATGTCATCATTGAGGGCACATTTTAATAAAGCCAGGCATGTGTTCAAATGTATTCTAAAATTAGTATTCATAACTTTTACTCAACAGACAGTAAAATAACTCTCTGCAGTGTTCATTTTATCATTTCTTTTCATCGGGAGCAGCCACCCTTGCTGAAAGCTGGTCACTGACTCCTGTTAAAAAGGGAACTTGCGGGGGGGCAGTGCCTGGGTGGCTCAGTTGTTTAAGCATCAGATTCTTGGTTTCGGCTCAGAGCATGGTCTCATGGTTCATGAGATTGAGCCCCACATTGGACTCTGTGCAGGTAATGTGGAGTCTGCTTGAGATTCTCTTTCTGTCTCTCTCCATCCCTCCCCCACTCATGCTTGCTTGAGCACTCTCTCTCTCTCTCAAAATAAATAAATAAACTTAAAAAAAAAAGGAAACTGGGACTTACACAACCTGCAGTTCTTCCTTGTTATGAAAGGAAGTTGTTGGGGGAGTTAATCTGACAACTCCCTGAGCCATTGATAGGTAGCAGAAAAAATGCAGGGTCCAGCCCAACAGAGCCCTTGCTGGGAGCATAGGGGTGACAAGCCAGGGCAGATTGGAAGCACTAGCCAAGACTGAGAGCTAAACACGCTAAGACAAGCCCCTCCACTCTGTTTTCTCCAAATGTTTTCCAGCTTTCTTTGAGAGATCATAATCATAATACACATTACCTGACATTTGCAAAACACCAAGAATTTTTTTTTTCATCTTTCATTTCATTTGACCTACTCTGGGGAAGGCAGATGATTTTACCCACAAATTTATAGAAGATGATATTGAGACCTGAACAGATGAAATGAGACAGTTCGGGGTGTGGTGAAATAGGCAGGCTTTGTTATCAGGCAGAGGTTAGCTCACACCCCTATTCGGCCATTGATTGTGTTTTGCCTCTTTCCAAGCCTCTAATTCTCATGTAGAAAATGATGACAATATTTATCTGGCAGGATTGTTAGAAGGATTAAATGGGTTACTTATAGTGCCTGACTTAGAGTAAATACTCGAAAATGGGAGCTATCTCAAAGGGGACTCACAATAAAACTAAGCTTGGAACTGGGCTATTCTTTCTTTACTAAATCACATAAAAGTTGGTTAACACAGATTTGCAAATTAGAAAAAACCATGAAAGTCTGCACAATTCTCTACCCAACTAGACACAAATGCATTCTACTCTGAGAATTCGAAAATGACACAGGAAGCATGTTTTCTTTGTAGTTCTTCCATTTCTTCTTCTGAATCAATTTTCTCGCCTTTTATTTCTTGGAAGACTCAGCTGTTTTACTACATGTTTTCCAAATAAGCATTTTCAATTATATTATTTATGTAATGTTTTTCAAAATTAACAAATAAGAAACTGATAAATCTTGATGATTTTATTTTTTAAATTTTTTTTTTCAACGTTTATTTATTTTTTTGGGGACAGAGAGAGACAGAGCATGAACGGGGGAGGGGCAGAGAGAGAGGGAGACACAGAATCAGAAACAGGCTCCAGGCTCTGAGCCATCAGCCCAGAGCCCGACGCGGGGCTGGAACTCACGGACCGGGAGATCGTGACCTGGCTGAAGTCGGACGCCCAACCGACTGCGCCACCCAGGCGCCCCAAATCTTGATGATTTTATACTGTTAAAGCCAAATTTGTAAAGAGTACCTCACATATTTCAAATTTAAATTTAAACTTTATTTACATGAATATATAATGACAAGAATAAATGCATATGCAATGAAAAGAATAGGATGAAAGGTTCTAAGACGCAGGTCAACTGATTCTTAAATTCTTTCATCATAAACTATTTTTGCCTGAGTTGTTTTGCAGCAACATTGGACCCTTTAAAATAAAACTAATCTGTTATTAGGGTGCCTGGCTGGCTCAGTAGAAAAAGCCTGAGACCCTTATTCTCAGAGTTGTGAGTTTGAGCCCCACATTGAGTGTGGAGCCTACTGAAAAAACACTAATCAGTCATTCTAAGCCAGAAATAAATACATACACATAAATACGAATACAATAAGAAAATCAGTGGTAGGTATAAAAGTTAGTTTTACAGTGCATCCAATAAAAATGATACAATTCTTAAACATTTTAGTTTTAACTTTGAAAACATACATGTGCATTTATTGGTGAATATTTGATATAGAGATGCAGAAATATGGCATTTTCTCTGGATTTAATTAAAGTTTTACATTGTCCCTCTTACATGAATCACATCCCAAATACATCATTTTTTGTTCCAATTTGCTTCTTTTTTTTTTCTTTTTCTTTTTTTTTTTTTTTTTCACTTTCTTCACAGATTTCTGTTTGCAACCTTCCATTCCTCCTTTTGGACCTCCTCCCCACTCTTTCCAGTTTAATGAGAGCTTGAAAAGTCAGGTGAAACAATCTGGATTCCAAACTTGATTACAACTCAGGACTTGGTTATAATCCTTCATTAATCTTTATAATTCCATCCTAGTTTTTAGTTATCTCTCCAACACCAAATCCTCAGACTTATTTTAGCAACCCTTAGTCATCCACACTTAACAGTGCACTACATTGTTTTCATGTAATATCAGTTTATGAATATCTCATCAAGTTAAGTATTGCCTTGATAAGTACAATTGGCAGATACGGATTGGGAACAAAGACAGTCTTGAGAAACATCCTAATCCTAGAGGGAGTAGAAGAGCACAGACATTGTAGAGAGAAGACTATGTGTGGGAGCAATTGGCAACTATTGTTATTAGTCAGTGCATTTTTTTTTCAATTTAAATTCAAGTTAGTTAATATACAGTGTAGTCTTGGCTTTAGGAATAGAACCCAGTGATTCATCTCTTACGTACGACACCCAGTGCTCATCCTGAAAAGTGCCATTCTTAATGCCCATCACCCATTTAAACCATCCCCACCCCCTTTCCCCTCCAGCAACCCTCAGTTTGTTCTCTGTATTTAAAAGTCTTTTATGGTTTATGGCCAACTAATCTTCAACAAAGCAGGAAAGAGTATCCAATGGAAAAAAGGCAGTCTCTTCAGCAAATGGTGCTGGGAAAACTGGACAGCAACATGCAGAAGAATGAAACTGGACCACTTTTTTACAACATAGACAAAAATAAACTCAAAATGGAGGAAAGACCTAAATGTGAGGTAGGAAACCATCAAAATCCTCCAGGAGAAAACAGGAAGTAACCTCTTTGACCTTGGCCACAGCAACTTCTTACTTGACATGTCTCCAGAGGCAAGGGAAAATGAACTATTGGGACCTCATCAAGATAAAAAGCTTCTGCATAAGAAAGGAAACAATCAACAAGACTAAAAGGCAACCGATTGAATGGGAGAATATGTTTGTAAATGACATATCAGATAAAGGGTTACTATCCAACTCTATAAAGAACTTACCAAACTCAAAACCGAAAAAATAAATAATCCAGTGAAGAAATGAGCAGAAGACACGAATAGACACTTTTCCAAAGAAGACATGCAAATGGCTAACAGACACATGAAAAGATGTTCAATATTTCTCATCATAAGGGAAATACACATCAAAACCACATTGAGATACCACCTCAAACCAGTCAGAGTGGCTAAAATGAACAACTCAGGAAACAACAGATGTTGGCGAAGATGTGGAGAAATGGGAACCCTCTTGCACTGTTGGTGGGAATGCAACCTGGTGCAGCCGCTCTGGAAAACAGTGTGGAGCCTCCTCAAAAAATTAAAAATAGGGTTACCCTACAACCCAGCAATAGCACTACTAGGAATTTATCAGAGAATACAGGAGTGCTGATTCATAGGGGCACCCTAATGTTTATAGCCGCACTATCAACAATAGCCAAATTGTGGAAAGAGCCCAAATGCCCACTGATGAATGGATAAAGATGTGGTGTATATATATATATATATATATATATATATGTATGTGTGTGTGTGTGTGTGTGTGTATACAATGGAATACTCCTCAGCAATGAGAAAGAATGGAATCCTGCCATTTGCAACAATGTGGATGGAACTGGAGATATTCTGCTACGTGAAATAAGTCAATCAGAGAAAGACAGATATCATATGTTTTCACTCATATGTGGAATTTGAGAAACTTAACAGAAGACCATGGGGGAAGGGAAGGGAAAAAAAAGTAACTAAAAACAGAGAGGGAGGCAAACCATAAGAGACTCTTATTCAACGTTTATTTATTTTTGGGACAGAGAGAGACAGAGCATGAACGGGGGAGGGGCAGAGAGAGAGGGAGACACAGAATCGGAAACAGGCTCCAGGCTCTGGGCCATCAGCCCAGAGCCCGACGCGGGGCTCGAACTCACGGACCGCGAGATCGTGACCTGGCTGAAGTCGGACGCTTAACCGACTGCGCCACCCAGGCGCCCCAGAGACTCTTAAATACAGAGAACAAACTGAGGGTTGATGGGGGTAGAGGAGAAAAGGAGTGGGGAAAATGAGTGATGGGCAATGAGAAAGGCACTTGTTGGGATGAGGAGTGGGTATTGTATGTAAGTGATGTATCACGGGAGTCTACTCCCCAAGCCAAGAGCACACTGTACACTATATATTAGCTTGACAATAAATTATATATATAAAAAACAAAGGAGCCAAACATCAGTGATGCATCTCTTTTTTTTTTTAATTTTTAATTTAATTTAATAATTTAATTTAATTTAATTTTTATTTTTAGAAAGAGAGATTGAGAGAGCATGCACAGGGGAGAGAAACAGAGGGAGAGAGAGAATCCCATACAGGCTCCATGCCAAGTATGGAGCCTGATGTGGGGCTGGACCCACCACTCTGGATTTATGACCCCAGCAGAAACCAAGGGTTGGACACTTAACCGACTGAGCCACCCAGGTGCCCTAAGTGATGCATTTTTAATGGGAATTGAGCACCTAGTGTAAGCTGGGTACTTGGCTGAGTATTGAACACTCAGAGATGATTTAGAGATGGTCCCTGGGTCACCTGTGGAGACTGCTTAAGATTATCTCTCTCCCTCTGCCTCCTCTCCTGCTCTCTCTCTCTCACTCTAAGAAAGCAAGAAAGCAAGAAAAAAGAAAAAAAGAAACGCTCCTTGAGTTTCAAAGGTTTGAAGTGGAGGAAAACACTGAAATAAATATAGTGCACTGTGGTAAGTAAAATAGATGTATGTACATACCCTGTATGTATTTCATGGAACCCAAATCGGGAAGGGCTCATACTATGCTCGATGGAGCTGAGTTGCGGAAGACTTCACAAAGGATTCTTGTGCCAAATTAATCTTTTAGCTAAAATTCTGTATATAATGTATGTCTTTTAACTTCTTATAAATTGGCTTGATAAAGAAATCATAATTTATTCTCAGAAATTATAATTTATTCTGTTGAAAACTTCATTCAACTTAGTATTCCTTCTCGAAAGATTAGAGACAAGTAGTTTTCTTATCAGTCTATCCAAAGGAAATGTAGAAAAAATACAATGTAGTTAGTGAGACAGAATACATGTCAGATATCTTACATTACCAGAGTTTCAGTTTTTGTTCTTTTTTTAATGTTTACACAAAATTCACTAGGCAAATCTGAACACTTTGGTGACTTTGGCTGTTTTATGTGTAGCATTCAGCTCAACTAAGCAGATGATATAGGTTGAAACAGACTTTAAAAAGAAAGAAATGAAGAGTGGAAATATTTTAATGACATTGATTTTTTATAATCCTTGAGAAGTATTTTTTAGAAGCAGTTGACAAGAAACAAAATTATTTCCAAGTGGCTTAAAAACACCATACTATATATACTATACTATATATATTTTTTCCTATATATTCAGCTTAATTACTTTGTCTATGCATTTAAAGTAAAATTTCTATAAACTGATGGAAATAGCATATATGAAACTAATTAGGATCACAATATAAAACATGCATCTCAACATTGTTTCCTCCATTCTATTTCCAACACACACATACACATGCACATGTGCATGCACGCAAACACACAGATTTTACCTGGTTAATTGAAATATGTTTTCAACAAGTTTTAACTTACAATGAGTCGCTTGGGGTGCCAGAAAACTCCTAAATTCTCTTAAATTATGGTACCCACTCTTAGCTACTATCTACAATTTTTGGCACATAAAAACAAAACATCCTTTTTAGGATTAATTAAATTTTTAAATCACATAAAGATAAGTTTTTAAATCACATAATTCAGATGGAGGCACACATTTCAAATTCACCCTCCAGCATAACTGACTGGCAACAGAAAATTTCCAATAAACAGATTCTGACATAGCTTTGGGCCTCTAGAGGAAGGATAGAAGACAGATTAAGAAGGTTAAGTGAAAGAAACAGAGAGGTGAGGATAACTGTAAGATCTCTCTAATTTACAAATTGGCTTAGGAAGTTATCTAGTCTAAAATTTATTACTTAAAAAGGTGACTTAGAGAACTTTAAGCTTAGTCATAGCCAATATTTTAATGCAAACAATATACGTAATGTATGGTCATTAAGACAATTAAAATGTTCTGGCAGAGGATTCCAGCCACTGATCATCTGGATAGTATCTCCCTGACTCAGGATATGCATTGGCCTCCGCAATCCTCTGAAAACCAACTTGAGAAGGAAGAACACTATTCACCTTTTTGAGAAGGGCCATTGGTTTTGAGAAGGGCCAGTAATGCTTGAATCTGAGCCCCACTGTTGGCTGCTTTACTAGTAGACATTTCTAACACACTGAAAAGCTTCGGTTTTGTCCTAATATCCATCTGCTCACCCCATGTGGCCAGAATTTGTCCAGAACTAAGAAACATAGTAGTAGTATTCTTACTTCCATCTATTGGTGTAGAGGCAAGCACATAATCCAGTTTCAACTAATAAGACATAGGAAGTCTCCTAGGGGCTCCTGGAACATGCTTCTTCATGCCTAAATAGAGTCACCAAAGAAGAAATGATTCTGTTTCTCCCACTAAACACTGTGACATTTTCAACGAAGCGATGAATCTGTAACAGCCATTTTGCAATTAAAAAGAGACTCAGCCCGGGGGTACTACACTAGTAGGAGGCATGAGAACAGAAAGATGGAAAAAACCTTGCCCCAGATGACATCACTGGTTTACAAAATTAACCAAATCTGAAACCATTCTATCTTGAACTTTTTCTTTGTTTTTTCTTTCTTTTGGTGTGATTCTTTCCTCATTATTGATGCTATTTTGTTACTTGCAGCCAAAACTCCTTTATAGAAAATCAAGGGGAAGAATCATAAATAGAAATAATTTTTAAGATGCATAATTAAATTACACGAAGCCACAAAATGCACGTTTATTCACTACACTTCAAACTGAGATTCCTTTATTCCTAATTCTCATACCCAGATAAGGAAATAGATTGCAAACATGTTTGCAGCTTACTGAATGACTCAGCCTGGCGAGTTTCCTTTCTGGAACTATGGGCTGCTCTGAGCACCACTCATCAAACATTTATCCCAGGAGCATAAGTACATGCATTCAGCAGATATTTATTAGACACTCATTCTTAAACCTAGGAGTCCAGGCACCTGGGTGGCTCAGTTTGGTTGGGCGTCTGACTTCAGCTCAGGTCACGATCTCATGGTTCGTTAGTTTGAGCCCCGCGTCGGGCTGTGCTGACAGCCTGGAACCTGGTGTCTGCTTTGGATTCCGTGTCTCCCTCTCGCTCTGCCTCTTCGCTGCTTGCTCTCTCTCTCTCTCTCTCTCTCTCTCTCTCAAAAATAAATAAAAACATTAAAAAAAAGAAACTAGGAATCATACAGAATATAGCATAAGTCTAAAACATGATCTCTGCCCTTATGATGCTGACCATCAAGTTAACAGAAGAAAGCATAAAAAAAAAAATTTCATATATACATGAAAAGAATATCATAGATGGCATAAAACCAAGTGCTAAATAAATGGTGTCAGAAATATATCCTACAAACTGAAAAGAGAAAAAATATATAATCTAGCACACTCAGCGATGATGGAGTTTATAGTAGGCCTGTTAGACAAGTAGAATAGGGAGATTCAGAAAGGAAGAGAAAAGATTTTTCAGTGTTATTCTTTAACTCTGCATGGAACTGTTAGAGGAGGCAGGTAGTTAGGTTCTAATAGGATACCTGGAGGCCAGCACTGAAAAAGCATGGCCGGCTATCAGGAAGATCAGAGGCCTGTCCTGGCCGTACTCCACAAGCAGCTGGATAAAACCAGACAGCCCCAGATGGCAGATGCCTTGACAGAAAACCCCTGACCAAATTAGCAAGAAAAAAGTACAAAACCCTCAACTCTGCCCCCAATAGTAAATACTCCAACTCCCGGTTAACAACTAGGACAGGATAGAAACCCAACCCCCAGGGCGCACAGCTCTCTCTCTTGAGCTCACCTTCTCTCGTATCTCTGGAGTGTACTTTTCCCTTCAATAAACTTTCCCACTTGTGTTACTCATCCACTGTGCAGTGTTTCTGTCCTTAAATTCTAGTGACAAGATCAAACTTTCAGTGACACCTTCTGGCTGTGTCGAGATCCCAGGATCCAGGGTCTCCCCAGTTTATTCAGCAACTGTACCAGGTATGTTCACAAGAACATAAAACAAGGATGATATAAGAAAGGAGTCAGAAATAAGAGAAGCACACAAGTGTAGATTAATTCTGGAACCCTTGGACATCAGAGCAAGAAGTCTGACCCTGATCCTATAGGTGAAAAAGTAATTGGAGATTTTGATCAGGGAAATACAATACTGAAAACAATCTACCTGAAAGAAAAATCTGATGTCTGTGTGAAGGATTGGAAGGGAAGAATTGGAAGCAGGATGCAGTGAATAAGCTGTTGCAAAAATCTGTTCTCTTGAGCAAAAGCTAAGCTCATAATTCACATCATTAAGCAAGGTTGTCACTAAATAGAACTAAATTGACTTGAAGGAGATTGACAACTCAGTAAAAGAAGAAAACCAAGTGCAAGGTATTTGATATCATGTTGATTAATAAGCAATATATTGATTGATTTTTCTCTCTGGAAAATTACCATTATTGTAATAGAGCTTCTTGTTCAGTATGGGAGTCTCCAGTTGATACAGGAAGAGAAATGCAGATCAATGGCATTTGGTCCTTCATTCCATTGTTGCTGTTAATTTGTGGTTGTAGGATCTGCCCAGAGTAGTCAAGGGAAATGCAGCTCCATTGTTCCATAAACAACAGAAATAACCTTCATTAACCAAGTTGGAAAACAAAGATGTCACTTCTTCCTAACTGGATTTTTGTTACTACTTACAGTCCTTAATTATGAGATTCATTTATTCAGTCTCTGATTATACAGTCTTTAATTATTAGGTTCACTTATTCATCCAAGCATTTATTCATTCATCTAAGAACTTATTCCATTCATTCATACTTATTTCAACAAATATTTATTGATTGCCTCTTCTGTGCTAGCTTTTCTGTGCTCATTACTGGAGGTACTTAAAAACATAAACAAGATAGCCTCTTTCCCCTCTGGAATTCATAGTCTAGTTAGGGAGGTATCCCATGAACTTGAGGCTATCATAAACTGTAACAGTGATAAGGTTTATAATGCAATCAACACAGGCTACCTGAGAGCACACAGGAAAGGGAATAAGCCTATCTCAGAAATGTTCCCAGCAAAAATGATATCTGTATTCTATTTCTGTCGCTTAATAGCTATGTTATCTTGAACAATTAATTGTTCCCTCTGTGTATCACTTTCTTTATCTATAAAATGGTACCTCCTTTATGGGGCTATTATAAAGAGCAAATTTCATATACCTGTGATGTGTGTGTGTATATAATGACCTTTACCTAATAAACCACTCAATGAATGTTATCAATTATCATCATTGTTATTACTATAGTATCATTACCATCATTCTTATTCCGAGTCATGAACAATGAGTAAGGGTCATCAAAGAACTGAAGCAGTAAGGAGGGGAGGGTGAAAGAGAGGGTCTAATTCATGGGTAAGGATGGGGGAAATTAAGAGCAGAGCTTATGGAAGACAGTTCTTTCAACGACATCTGTTACTAATGAATTTTTGCTGCAGCAGTATTTTCTCTCAATTTGAAGCCTGTTGCTTCCTCTGCCTTATCTTAGTGTTTCCTCATCCCCAAGCACCAATTTCTGTGCCATGCTGTGGCACCTAAAGCATGATTTGCCATATTCACTGTGTGGTGAGAAAGCAATTCCCATTCAAAGTTAAACCAAACTCCCATTGGGTAGACACCTGAATGCCCAAAGTCTTCCTATGTATTTCTTTTTTTTTATTATTGAGGTATAAGTGACATATAACATTATATTAGTTTCAGGTGTACAACAGAATGGTTGTAAATATTGAGAAATGATCACCACAATAATTCTAGTTAACATCTATCACCATACAGAGTTACAGTTTCTTTCCTTGTGATGAGAACTTTTAAGATCTACTCTCCTAGTATATGTATAATACTTATACTAGTTCCAACTCAACTGCAAATATCCCAAAATTATATGCAAATGTCTGTTCATATGTACCTTCTAAACTTTATTTTTCCTTAAGAACAATGTTTTTCATTAGATTCTCAAAGCGGTCTATGAGGCCCCAAATTTGCTTTAAAAATTAATCATAATTCTGGGCCATCCTTTACCACAACTGTGGATATAGCATAATTTTTCACCAACTTTAAATTTATTTACATATCTATTACACTTACTTAGGTTTTTAGCTTATGGTATATTCTGGGCATTGAATTCCACAAGGCTACTGTCCATTATAGAAAGTAATTATTTCCATTTTCTTGTGCTAAAAATCCTTCAAGCATCAAGCTATATCCCATAAGTTCTAGTTTTATAGGATCTTGGGAACAAGTCCCCAGTGAGAAGCAAATTATCTGTGAAGAAAGACCTTCTCCTCCTATTTCTCCCTGGTCTGTTGTAAAGAGACACAGTCGAAAAATAAAATTTTGAAATGCAGCAATGTCAAACTTGTGTAAAAATTTCTAAGTGCATGCTCTCAATTTTTTGTACTAATTACATATCAGTAACATTAGTTCACAGACCAGCACCAGTTAATTGGTCCACACTTTGTGCAGCACTATTATAGACCACTGGAGATGGAATGTATGATTTTTCTAGAGACATTTGCATTTTATACGTGAGTTGGTGAAGACTTGAAAGGCCTTAAATAATTTCAGAGAAATTATTTTTCTTATTCTGGTAAAGAACACGTAACAGGAAATCTACTCTCTTAACAAACATTTAAGTGCAGAGTCCAGTATTGTTAAGTATAAGCCTAGGGTCATACAACAGTCTCTAGAATGTTTCCATCTGGGGAAGCTCTGTACCCATTTCACAGCAGTCCCCTCATCTTCTTATACCATCAGAAAGAAATTATTTTTAATGACAAAAAGTCAGTCTATGAAGGAGATAGGAAGGAAGGACAACTTCTCAGCCCCATCTTAATGTGTTTATGAAATGACTAAATCAGATGGCATGTATAATCAGGTGATAGAACTCAAAAAGAATAATGAAGACAATATAGTTATTTCCTTTTCCCTTCCCCTAGCATGCCTGAAAATATCGTGATGATAGGAGTTACTGTGTTCTTTGTTCACATAAAAGCCAAGCTATTACCCCCTATGTATATAACCTTCGCTTTTAAAAGCTTTCTCTTAAAAATAAGGATAATAATGCAACCTGCTTCAAATAAATCATCTTCAATCATTATATTATGATCAATACTTATACAAGGATATATAACAAATTTAGCCAGGTTTCAAGGTGCTTGCTATGTAGCAAGACAGCATAGAAATAAGTCCAACACAAGGCATTGTAGGACCAGCATCTTACGAGGTATGCAGAAAAGAGGAACTAAAAACGCTTAGTGGGGAGAAGAAACACTTTTTTTTTCTATGAGTGGGGATGAAAGTAAATATGAATAACTTCTCATTTGCACTTCTTCATTATTAAAGTTATCCTGGGCATTCCAATCTTTGGGGGAAGTGGTTTTACTGTTTCCTGTTATGAGATACATATGCACTGAGCAATGATTCAGAAACTATAGACCAGATATGTTTAAGGGCAGAGGCAGTGAGATTGAAGGTGCTAAAATGAAACAAATCACTAGGGGGCCAGATCTTGAAGTTGTTCTGAAAGGTCACATTTTCAAAACATGTACCTTATAAATGGGCAGAAGAGAAAAGTCATAACGTGAGAATCTTAAAGCGAGGTAGAGATTGGAGAAGATGACAGAGATCATACCAATTTTTTCTACATAAAATAGACAATATTGAGACATCAAACTTAATTTTCAAAGGAAGAAGGAAATGTGATAATCTGAAAGGGACAGGTAAAGGAATGGAATGGAGAGGTGAAAGAAGGAAGGGATATTTTAGAATAATTGTTACAGTGAATGTGTTGGCAAACCATCAAGATATGAATAATGTTATTTTCATTGAGAACCCAGCTAGAGCCAAACAGCACAGCTCAATTCTTGGAGTCATCAACATTGAGAAAATTCCCTGAATTGATTATGGGGAGATTCCCTGAGTCATCTTTACTGTTCCTGAGGTAATAGAAACACTTTTTTTTGTAGATGAAAATGTCCAAAATTATGCCTGCATTCTTCTTCTGAAAATAAAAACATACAATGCGATTATGTAAGTGTAGGAAATGACTCAAAGTCTGTATCCATGAGACTATAAGGCTTGATTGTGAAAGAGTTTATCTCTTTGCTTAGATTTCATTCCAGACAGAGTTTGATTCCTGCATGATCGTGATGATCAGCTTAATGAAAACTAATTCACTGGATAAAAATCAAAGGCACAATTAAAAATATGGTTACCTGTTTGGATCTTGTCATAGCCTAACTTCTTACAACATGGTGAGTTGGCAACTCATTCCTAACTATTAGGGCCATTAGTTCTAACTGCCTACTGAATAAGTCCTATCTGGACATCCC
Source organism: Puma concolor (assembly GCF_028749965.1). Classification (NCBI taxonomy): domain Eukaryota; kingdom Metazoa; phylum Chordata; class Mammalia; order Carnivora; family Felidae; genus Puma; species Puma concolor. The sequence continues at coordinate 168,422,385 of NC_141670.1, read as the reverse complement.
ACCAACCCTTTCAAAGAAAAGATGTAACACAAAATGTGGTTATTATCTTCTCTTCTTAGCTCTTTTGCCTCCTGCATTCTCAAATTCTGTTGACGTCATTCTTATTCCAGGCACTCAAGCTAGAAATTTTAGAATGATTTTCTATTCGTTCTTTTGTCTTGGTATTCATAGCGAATATGATATCAAACTCATTTGACTTTACAATAACAATAATGAAATAGGCAATATTTCTTGAGGACCTACTGTGAGCTAGACTCTGTGCTAAACGCTTTGTATTTTTCATTCAATACCCATCCTCATACAAATCCATATGTAGTGGCTATATTATCGTCATTTGTAAAATGAGGTAAAGACTAGAGCAACTGAGTAACTTCTACAAATCAATGCTGCTGGTAAGGAGTGCAACAAGAATATGAATTTATGCTCCTACCAATATGCTGTAGTCCATCTCCTTTCTATAAAGATGCATTCTCCTCATTCAGGATTTTATCACTTTTTGGGGCCTTTTAAACTTTTGGTAGACTGCTGTCTAGCTACCTTTCTCCAGCACTTTCTTACTATAAGGTCATAAATATTTCCACTGCTTAATAAAAGCAACTCAAAATATATAGCTAAACCTTTCATATTTTGGATCCAATTCACCTCTCCAGTGCTATCTCCCCCCATTTCGAGGCATGTAACCAGTACTCCAGTCAATTTACAATGTCGCATTTCCTCTGAAGACTATGCATGTACAGAAGCTGGGAAGTGTCGAGTGTTTGAGGACAGGGGAGGGCTACCTGCAGGGTAGTGGGGACTAAGCTAGAAAGGTGATTGTGGCCAGAATGCAGAAAAATTTGAGTCTCATGAGAGTAAGTTTAACTTCTGGCCTGGAGTCAAATCAGTTTGACTTTTGGTAGAGGTGGGGGTGCCTAGGTGGGCTCTGCATGTGTTGGGGGGAAAAGTCTCTATTTTTTGCAATGTTTTGATGGTTTGTGTCTAAAAAACAAGCTATCTTTATTTTTGGTTTGTATGAGCATGATTAAAGAAATTAGAATGTAAGATCAGCAAGATTAGGTTGCTTCAAATAACTAAATGGTTAATGTGGACTGTAAGATAATCTTGAACCAAGGTTTTTGATTTTCTCAAGATTTTAAGAAGTGTCAGGGTGAGGGAAATGTCAAAGACCTTTAAGCAAAGCTAATAATATAAAATTGTTTTGGGGGCACCTGGGTGGCTCAGTTGGTTGAGCGTCTGACTCTTGATCTCAGCTGAGGTCGTGATCTCATGGTTGGTGAGTTGTAGCCCCACATGGAGTTGTGCACTGACAGTGTGGAGACTGCTCGGAATTCTCTCTCCCTCTCTCTCTGCCCCTACCCCACTTGTGCTTTCTCTTTCTCAAGGTAAATAAATAAAACTTAGGGAAAACATTTTTAATTACTTTCAAAAGGTGAAAGTAATAAATAGAAGTCATTGTTTTGATGAAATAAGATAGCCAAACCAATCTATTATAGGATATATACTATGATAGTAAATAATAGCAGATATTTCATTAATCAGTTTAGAAATTTAACTTAAAAATTCTTATCATTCCAAAATGCTTTTGATCAATTTGATCATGTCTTCATTCAACTTTCTTAGAAATATCCAAACGTAAAATGTCCATCTTTGCACATTTTCTGTTGTTTTATGCAGTATGTGAAATCAAATAAAAATAGTAAGTTATATTAATTATTAGGCAGCCTCTCAAATAATGACCTGCATGTAGTTTTCTCTTAGGTTTTAAAAAATTGTTTATTAAAAAATTATAAACACAATGGTAGTTCTCATTAAAAGAACATTTCAAAGCGCCAAATAGTTTCCATTGGGTGACTTAAAAAATAACTTACATACATTATAGAACAGCATTCCCTATCTTGCATTCCATGCATGTGAGAAAGAGAATTGAAGCCCAGAAGTGCATGTATTTGGAAGACTGAGAATTCGGTGGGCATGACATTTTCTAGCCAGATAAAAATACACATGCATATGTCTGCATGACTCATTCCACACAACTCAAAATTGCTGGAGAGTGGGTGTAGCTATGAATATTACTGCACAATGAAGTTTTCAAAGAAAAAAAAACAAATTTGGCAGCTTCCAGTCTTCCTGGATAACTTTAGATTAATTGAAATTTCAATTAATAAAATGCCCAAACTAAAAATGCATTAAAAGCTTGTCAAGTGCTAGAGAACAAATGAGGGAGAATGAATAATGCAACACCAAAGTGATAACTGTTCTATAAATGCACATATTTTGTCTGTCTGTCTGACTGCATTTTAACAAAGTTAGGTCATGTCTTGGCCAGAATTTAAATAGGTAATTGATTTTTTTGTCAGTACTTCAATTTCATTGTATTTCATATCCAAATTGTAAAATCTGAATTGTCCAGATAGTTTCAATTTCAAACATCTTTTTATAAATTGTGACTTGATTATTAGTTGTGAATGAGCCAGGTTCTAGTAAATAAGAAAAATAATACAGACAGCTCTAAAGCTATAACTTTTGAGTGTTTCCTTATGCCAGGTACTTTGGTAAGTGACTACATGCATTAACTCTTTTGAACCTAAAAGAAACATATATGAACTTCTTATTATCTTCTTCTTTTTTGTTTGTTTGTTTCAGGTGAAAAAAAAATAGTATAGTGTATTGCACAAAGCTAATAAATAACATTGTCAAGATTCAGTTCCAGGTTTGTCTGATGCCAGATTTCTTCTCTGACCTATTGTACTATTCAGCATGTCTAAGAAAGAATTATTTCAGTTTAACAAAGGTTGTAGGTCTGTAGGCATACAAAAGCAGTGACCCCAAGATGTTCCATTTTGGCATACAGATTTTTCAAGCTGAAAACAATCAAGGTCTGAAAAACTCAGGAAGATGCTTTGAACTTTCCCCCAACTACCTAAAAGAATTTAGATAGAGCACCTGCTCGAGGACAGAAGCTATCACCAGAGATAGCTATAGTACAATATGAGCTAGGAATGGTCGACAGTGAGGAACTTAGCACAGTTAGTTTGTTAAAATTCCTCTCTGTGTCCCATTATTTCTGTATGATACAGCAAACATATGTTTACCAAGCGTTTCCTCTTTTTCATCTTCCTATAAGTTGTTTTCCTTCCCTTGGAAGTCTCAGACCCCTACCTCTTCTCCTTGGTTCAGGAGGACATATATACCTCATTTTACCTGACTGTTTTCAGAAGCTCACATGTTTATATGCATTCCCTGTGCAGATATAATGTAATTAAATTTGGTTTTCTTTTGTTAATCTGTCTCGTGTCAATTTGAGTCTTATATCAGCCAGAAGAATCTTTAAGGACAGAGAAAAAAATTTCCCCTCTCAACAGGGTCATTAATAACAATTAAAATATAGGTGAGAGGAATGATATAAAAGCATGTCCTGTCTACAGTGGTTCAAACATGTATGTGAAGGTTCATCTATAAACAATCATGTATTTATATAATATTAGTTTAATCACTGCATATTCCTACTGTATATAAATTGTCCAAACGGTTCGCTCAATTCGAATGTAGCAAAACCAATATTATGATTTTATTTTTTACACAAAGGCTCATACAAACATAGTAATGTACAGAAGTTGTGTAGGAAGCTTGTTGTTGGAAAGTTTATAAATGGACTAAATTTTATCTATAACAGAACTGAGTGCACAGAGTTTAGTCTCTGTAAATCACTTCATAGAAATTTTTGAAAATTGGGTAGTTAATAAAGGTTAAGGCCCAGCCAGACTCATAGTAAATGAACCCACTTCATGAGGACATATTTATGTGAGGGAGGGAAAATAAGATTAAGTATGGAAAATAACACACATGGGTCATTTCTGTGCATCTTAATAGTCAATACCAATCACTGCAGCTTTCGCTGCTGCTATTGATTATGAAATTGGCATTGTGAACCATAAAGGCTTTGCTTGCTGTCCTGCCATCCATTTTATTGACTTAGGCATAAGTGAGCTTCAATCAGCAGATATTTGCTTTGTGCACGTTGAACAAAGCAAAAAGCAAACAAGAAAATAACATTACTTTTCCTTAATACTTTTTGTGCTCTTCCAACCTCGCCTTAAAGGCTTCGTTCACAAATCCACAACTGTGCATATGTTTGTGACTTGCAAAATGCCTCACATTGATCTCACCTCCCCTGATTTCATATAACCCATTTCATCTAAATAATACAGTTGGTCTATACTATCAGTCAGATTTGAATTTCCCAATTGTATCCCAATTGCTTTTCTTTCCTCAGATAGTAAATATTCCCCAGATGGTAAATATAAGCTCATTAGAGGCAGGATGTTTCATATTAATTCACTTACTTGTGCATGCGGGCATTATTTCATTCATTCAAAAAGGATTTATTACCATGAAACTACCACAGCTTTTTCCTACTTGAAATTAGAAAAAGTCACTTAGCTACCGCAAGCTTTAGTTTTCTCATGTCTAATATGTGGCCTAGCAAAGTGAATTATAATTACGGCGAAAATTAAATGAAATAATTTCTGGAAGAGGCCTAAAACACAGCCTGGAAGATTCTCAGCACATATGCATTCCTGCATTTCCTTGGGTAAGACCTGGGTAAATGCTGAACCGAATGTTAACAACTGATTAGTTCCATCAAACTGGTCAAAGAAATTATCTGTTTAGATGTAACCATTCACTTCTTTAAGTCCTTAATAAAATTAGACTTTAGGGGCTCCTGGATGGCTCAGTCAGTTACGTATCTGACTTCGGCTCAGGGCATGATCCCACAGTTGGTGAGTTTGAGCCCTGCGTCAGGCTCTGTGCTGACATACAGGGCAGCCTGGAGCCTGCTTCAGATTCCGTATTTCTCTCTCTCTGCCCCTCCCCCACTCACACTATGTTTCTCTCTCTCTCTGTCACACACACACACACACATTAAAAAAAGAATGATAAAAAAATAAAATTAGACTTTAAAACACGAAAGTAAATTTTCTTCACCTGATATATTCGGGAAAATATATCAAATGCATTGTAGAAGTTACTCTGGAAAGAAAGAGAAGGACGTAGATGAGGATCTGGGGTGGAGGGGGTGGCAAACAGGAGAGGGACCTTGTACTGACCTACAACAACAGTGCACCTAGGCCTTAGGATTAAATTAACCTCTGCTCCTAAGAGACTGGGGAGGGAAAGGGAAAAGCAACAAACAACAACAAAAACCAACAATGCATTCATTTCGTTGGCAGGCGCGAAGAATAATAAACAAACGTTATATATCCCAATGCGAGTAAAGATAGTAAGTCCATGTGTTTATAGTGTTTATATAGTCTCTCTGCTGTTTATCTAACTAACTGGCTAGCTAGCTGTCTAGCTGTCTAGGTATCAGAGTAGTTAGCTACCTAACCACCCAGCTCCCTATCTAGTGGTTCATGCCATCGCTGGGGGTGAGTGATTCATGACATTCACATCATGATCTTCTTTAATTTGCACGGGTGCTTCCGGCTTGACATTTCCCTTCCCCCTTTCCCCACAAAGGGAAAGACAGACTTGCAAGCCTTACCTCAGCCTCCTCGAAATATGTACATCAATGTTATTGAGGAAAAAAAAAAAAAAAATCATGTCCTCTAAAGATGGACTTGAAGCTTCAGAATGAAATGTAATAGATTTCATCACAAAAGAGAATTGATACTTACATAAAATATTTTAAAATCCTAACGTGACTTTAAGACTGGAAGTATTTTCCTTTGAAGACTTAACTCAAAATTCTCAGTGAAATTTCCTTATCATGGAGAAAGCAAGATATCAGGCCGTCAGAGTGGTGTGGACACTGAGCTAAAATGATTTTGAACCAAAAAAAGAATGCATTTTATGTAAAATATAATAATGATGGTATTTCGTATCTTTATGAGGAGATGTTTTTAAGTGTATTTATTTTGAGAAAGAGAGAAACAAGAGAGTGAGAGTGCATGGGGCAGAGGGATAGAGAGATTCCCAAGTAGGCTCCACACCCCGCATGGAGCTCGACATGGGGCTCGATCCCACGACCAGGAGACCATGACCTGAGCTGAAACCAAGAGTTGGATGCTTAACTGACTGAGCCACCCAGGCTCCCTTATGAGGAAATTTTTAAAGCCAAACATCTATGATCTACATTCTCATGTTGATAAAACTTACCTCATTTATTACCTTTATAAAAATAAACTTTCTAGATTTCTACTGTACTTAAAATTATTTAAGATTTGCCCTTCAGCAGAAAAGGACTATATATACAGGAACAATAGTAGACTATTCCTGAGAAAAGTTTCCATTGTAGCTTTTTCTATGCTGCTCTTTTAGCACGGAGCCTCTAAGAGACAAGACACTTAGAACACAGAGCAATGCTAATTGGTTCTCACATGTTAGTCAAAATGAAATCTTAAATATCCTCTTTCAGAGTGTACCTTTGTTCTTTCAGAACACACCTTGAATGATATGCCTTGAAAATATTTTTTAAATCATACAATTTTACACTGTGCCAATGCATTTTCAGGGAAGAGTCAAATTTAAACTAATGTCTGGATAAATACATGAAGTCCAAGGCACTGAAATAAAGTTATATATGTTTTAATCCTTAGGTAATTGTATTACTTTTATTGTCTCCTTTAAAAAAATGTTAACTGTGCCTTCGTAAAATTTTAGTGAGATGACATACTAATATAGAAAAATTTTGTACAGTGAATATGGTAATTTGCTTAAGCTTAAAAATTATAAAGAAATTATGATACCACAAGTATAATAATAAAGAATGATGTTTTTCATGTAAAATAATGATTTATAATTACAGAATTCTTCTCTTAATAGAAGAGTTTTCTATTTTTAATATTTGATAATAAGAGTTGTACAGGAAATTTTGCATCAATGTGTCCATGGAGTAGAAAGTTTTAATGTAGTTGCAATAAAAAATAATTTGCTAAGATTGAAGTGTTACCAAGAGAAGCCTTATCCTTACAGTAAGAAGACTTACAAGGGGCTTTTACTCAGTGATCTAGGGACAATGTTACTTCACACATGAGTGAGAATATGGACAGAGATGCCTGGGATTCACGCATGAATACTCCCACTTACCAGACCTAAAAGCCAGACCCTTGCCCCGTTGATTCTGCTGTAGGTTGTCCTTGACCAAACTTTGAGAAACACTGCTAAAGAGTCTGACTCACATCCTTACTCACAAAGCTGGAAAAATTTTAAGTACCTCAAGAATGGATCTCTCTGTCTGGAGCAGACTCATGTGCACAGAGAGAAATGTATAGTTGACCCTTGAACAAACAATACAAGTTTGAATTCTGTGGGTCCACTCATGTGCAGACTCTTTTCAATACAGTGCAGTACTGTAAATGTATTTCATTTTCTTACGATTTTCTTAATAACATTTTTACCATACTTTATTGGAAGAGTATAGCATATTATACATATGTATAACATATAAAATATGTGCTAATCAACTCTTTATGCTATCAGTAAGGCTTCTGGTCAACAATAGGCAATTAGTAGTAAAGTTTTGGGGGAGTCAAGAGTTATATGCAGATTTCAACCACCTGGGTCAGTAAGGGTTAGCACCCTTAATCATCACGTTCAACTGTATGCAACAAAATGCTAAAGTGTTAATTAAAAGGAAAACTATAACTCATGCAAAGAAGTACACTTAGATCACTAAGGGAGACAGAATCAGAAAGCTGCCTGAAAAATACAGTCTCAAAACAAAATGATCTATAGAATTCAAATAAAGTAGCATCAAGTTATACATTGGTATTGATTTCACACACACACACACACACACACACACACACACAACTTGTTAATTATGCAGAATGGTTTTCATTTTGATGGATATAAATGTATGGAAACTTACAAAGAACACAATACTCCTTCATATATCTATCACTCAGAATGAACAAATGTTACAAGTGTAATATATTTCATTCTTAAATGCATTAATCCATTCACACTTAATTCACATAATTTATACATATGATACATACATACTATGCATATATATTGTACATATGATATGTGCATATATTGTGCCTTAGCTTATAAAACATTGATGAAGTCCCTGTTGAAAACCATTTAGCCCCTTCTTTTATAGCATATTGCAAGTTGTTTTCTTGCATCATGCATAAGCTGTCAGGAATAATGTTCACTTACATGAAAGTACTGAATGTCTGTTGCCATCCTGTCACTGTCAGCTGTTAGCTTACCATGCTGCTACCGTCAATCCCTTTGAAATGTATCCAGCGGTATTGACAGGGTGCTTACTCCGTATAGCAGCTAGAAGGATATTTTACATTCGTAGATACAAACAAATAATATAAGAGGAAAATATCACATAAAAAAATTATGACTGCACTCATTTTAGAAGCATGAATCAACAGTAAGGATTAAGACAAAAAGAGTTAGAAATTTCATCCTTCAAAAAGGAGCATACATTGCAAACAGAAATATTGATATATAAAAGGATATAAATCTTAGACGGAAGAGTAAAAATTTGCATAACTACTATGGCTCTAAAATGAAGCATAATAGCCTAAAATGGAGATCATCAAGAAAGGCCTTTGGCGACAGGGGGATTTTGACCTAAATCATAGCAATCCTGGCAATAATTAGGGGAGGGGAAAAGGAAGATGACCTTTTCTGGAAACGATTCATGCACAAAGTCGCAGAAATGGAAATGAATAAGCCTTGTGTAGACCATATCACAGGACCACCTAGACTATGGCTCATGACACTTGTTGAGATTTTAAAAATGGGGGAGCTGATAGATTTAAACAGTAGGCTTTTTCAAAATGATTTTCAAAGATTAGCTTTCCTTTCATGGTGTTTGTTTTTTTTTTAATGTTCATTTATTTTGAGAGAGAGAGTGAAAGAGAGAGAGAGAGAGACAGAGATGGAGTGTTAGGGGGAGGTGCCAGAGAGAAAGGGAGAGAGAAAATTCCAAATAGGCTCCATGCTGTCAGTACAGTGGGACTCAATCCCACTAACGGTGAGATCATGCCCTGAGCTGAAATCAGGACTCAGACGTTCAACCGACCGAGCCACCCAGTAACCCTCATGCTGATTTGAAACACATTGGCGTTCTGTTAGATATTAATGCTATCTCACTTCCCCTCCAAAATAATATATTCTATTTGGGAACTGCTACCTACTCCGTACCCTCCTGGCAATTTACAACAAGTATTAGCATATCTTAGTTCCTCTGCCCTTGTAGAGCAAAGAAACATCTTTACATTTGTTCACTTTAGTCCCCCGAGCTCTTTTTCATAAGAGTAACCATTTCAGGGTTTGGTAACATTTGCAAGAGGTAGTGAGAATGAGTACAGATTCTTGAACAATTTTGCAACCTGGTAAATATCATCTTTGGGAGGGAAGGCTGGAACCTGGTGAAAGAAATCTATGGAGGTGGAGAGGGGAAGAGAGAATCATGTCAGAAAATTGGCAAGGTGGCTAAATCCTTCCTTCAGGTGTCAGGATGAGACCTGCATGGCACAGAGGAAATAAGAAGGGGTGCAGTCTGAGAGACAATGAAGCACTGAGACAATGAAGCAAATGAAAAGAACATATTGGTTGCTTGGATATAAAGGAACGAACAAAAGGGAGGGACAAAAACAGCCATGAGTTAGTGAAAGCCACTTAACTAGCCTTTTTCTCTTTATTGTCTTTAAAAAGCAGAAAGAGCTCAGGGCACCTGGGTGGCCCAGGCAGTTAAGTGTCTGACTCTTGACTGGCTCAGTCATGATCTCCAGGTTCCTGGGTCCCAGCCCTGCATCCGGCTTTGCACTGTCAACCCCTCCCCTGCTCTCTCTTTCTCTCTCAAAGAAAAATAAACAAACTGTAAAAATAAGTACATATGTATATATATATAAGCTTTAAAAAGGCAGAAAAGGGCTTAAAGAAGTCAGTGAGGACAAAAACGAAGTTCTATGGTGAATGTGTAGATTCTATGCAGAATAAAAGTAGGATTAAGGAATTCAAAGAAAATGGAAGATAGTTAACTAGTACATTAATCAAGAAAATAATCTATGAAATTTAGGTCACCCATGATATTAATATTTATATATCTGCACTATTTACATATATATAAATCTACCCTATCAATGTTATCTATTGGTACATACATATAAATATTATGTCAGGTTTTTTTTGTTTTTGAGTTGTAAAGTCTGGAACTCAAGGAGATTTTAAATGTTTATTTTGTTTATTTTTGAGTGAGAGAGAGTGCATGGGAGTGAGAAAGGTGCAGAATGAGAGACAGAGAAGAAGTAGAGAGAGAATCCCAAGCATGCTCCTTGCTGTGAGCACAGAGCCTGATGTGGGTTCAATGACCTTGAGATCAGGACCTGAGCTAAAATCAAGAGTTGGACACTTAATCGATGAGGCACCCAGGCACCCCACAAAGGAGATTTTAATACTGAGTTCAGAGAACATTTACTGAGGAAAATACATTTAAAATAAAGATGGGAAACATATACTAAAATTTGTAATTCATGTGTTAGTGGTCATAGAAAAAATAACATTTTGATTAATTTTTCCTGAAGCCTGTGATGCAACAAAAATGCCAGTTCATTCTCTATCCACTGCCGATACTGGCTTCCTGTGGAATGACAAAGTAAGACAAGTCAGGCAATAGTAATTTCAATCACCTCAAGATTGATTTATTTTCAATTGCAAGTTCAGTCTGGTGAAAGGTGTGATAATGGCAGCTTGAGATCCCCAAGGTAAAGTAGAACATGAGAAGCAGTAATTTAAACTGTTCTCCACGTAGGCCTCTATCTTGACCTAGAGAATCGCTGTGGTCATTCAGTTATTGAATTCCTCTTTTGTTTATACTAATGCTCCTTAACTTCAATCTTGTCTGTAGAGCAAAGGGTCCTTTATGTAATTTCTATCCATGCCTTCAATAGATAAAATATACAGTGTATTATCCTTCAGTTACAATAACGGGACACTGGACGATTGTCACTATGGCACTAAGGAAATGTGAAACATTTATGTAGATGATACTCTCAACAATGGGTACAGCACTTTACTGCCTTACAAAGTACTTCTACATTATTATCGCATTTGGTATTTAGCAATAACATCATGTTTAAAATTGTGAACAACCGACTGAGTGCTTTCTCCTGAATGTGCCAAGCACCACAGAGCTATATGCTTTCAACCGGGATTTTTCCATCTTGGATCAGGAGCCTCCCAGGTGTATGCAAATTTACACGTTACTTTTTTTTTTTTTTTTTAATTTTCTATTTCATGTTATTAGTACAAAACATGAACTTATTCTGAATTATCTGAATGATCATCTTATAATTGAATGCTGAAAAGTTTTCATTCCTGCTTTGGAATTGGGATTTGCAATAACATGTCCTTTACCAACTCTAAAATAATGGCATTTAACATTAATTTCAATGCTTCTCAAACTGGAGTTCAGAGACTGAGGCATCTGAAAACGCGTTCTTGGAATGCTGAATACTTGGGGTGCAGGTTTCAGTTGCAGAGAATAGAAGCCACTGAAGCTAGTTTAAGCAGAAAACAATTTAGTACAGAGAATTATTAAATGTTCAAAGTCACTGGGAGGTCAAAAGAACTATATCTCAGTAAGAACAATTCCCAAAGATGCTACAGAAATAGAAGCCAAAGTTGCTGCTGCTGCTGCTGCTGTTGCTGCTGCTGTGACATCATACGAGTGCTGCCCATGGAGTCAGCAAACTGATATCACAATTAGTGGCCCAGAACCACGCAGCCTCGGCTACAATACTCACCAGCACTATGTAGTTCATCTTCGTGTGTCCGGGAGACGCAATGCTTAGCATGAGGGAGATAGCCAATGAGTATTTACTGAAGAGATGAACGGATCTTCTTTCTTCTCTATTACACCGCTCCAAATTCATTTGGGCAAATGGCTAAAGAATGTAAGAGAGTTAATGATGGCCATGAAGAAAAGCTGGCGATCAATACTGTTAGACATATGGTTGTGGACTTACGTATTATTTACTATCATTAGTCACAAAGATAAAACACAATCCATGAAATTTCAGTGGCTTAAAGGAGTAAGTAGTTCGTTTTTCACAGTTGGGTGAATTTATAGGCAGTGGGAGGATTGGGGGTTCCTTTGCTTCACATCTCATGCACGGACTAGGTAGTTTGGGAGCAATGCATTGAAAATAGCAACCTTCTGCAGCCTGGGTCGACATTCAGTTGGCATTCGGAAGGGTAAAAGTGCTTATGGTCCAGGCCTTGAAGGGGCACACATAATTTTCATTCACCTGACATTGATAGGTCACACAGCTCCAGATGACTACAGGGGGGCCAGGGAATACAGTAGCATTGTTCATTTTATCCACAGGAAGGATTGGAAATAGATTTTATTTTTTTTTAATTTTTTAAAAAAAATTTAATGTTTATTTTATTTTGAGAGAGAGAGAGAGAGAGAGAGAATGAGCATGAGCAGGGGAGGAGCAGAGACAGAGAGAGAAGAATCCCAAGAAGGCTTCACGCTTAGCCCAGCATGGGGCTTGATCTCATAACTGTGAGATCATGACCTAAGCCGAAATCAAGAGTTGGACGCTTAAGCAACTAAGCCACCCAGGCGCCCCAGAAACAGATTTTAATGGGCATAACTGACTTTGTGGCAGTGTTGGAAGAGAAAATGTAGCATTTGGTTTCTAAAAATTCACTAAGTGTGAAGGCTGCTTAAGATTTTCAGTCTCTACCCCCCCCCTTTCCTGTGTGCACTCTCTCTCTTTCTCTCCAAAACAAAAACAATTTTAAAAATTAAAAGAGAATCCTTACAGTAAATTGTATTGTGAATGCTGTTTTTGAGAGACATTACCACAAGTATACACAGAAACATCTTATCTGTCAAAGTAGTAATGATAGGACTGTAAATAACCTTCTGGGACCACAAAGTTGGGTGTTAATATATCTTTGAGTGGTAGATAACAGTTTGTGAGATTTATCTTTTTCTACATAACACACAGAGGTCATTTGCATTGCATTAAGCATCTAAACATTTTCCAAGGAAGGCAGGTCACAGTTGCCACTTCTCCCCAAATGAGGTATTTCCTGCTTCTGGACATGGAGTGCACTGCTCCTCCACCCATTGCATTTCATGGGAATTTCATTTAATTAACACTAATCCTAAATTTTAATCCTTAAGAATGGACCCTTCAAAAAGGAGATTGATATTGAATCTAAGTGGATGTATGCAAAAAAAAAAAAAAAAAAAGAAAGAGATAAGAACTGTGAAGAATTGAAAGAAACGGAAGGGCATGTGACAGATAAAGACTTTTAGAAAAAGGGTAAAATTCTATAGCTGCCCTAAATCTATGAAATTTGCTTCTTCCTGTACATTTTTAGTTTTTTGAATGCCTTAAATCCAGTAAATTAATTTTTGACAATAGCTGGTTTTACGTATTTTGAATGATATTATATGAACATTGATTGTACAAAAAAAAAAAAAAAAAAAAAAAAAAAGGAGGAATCAGAGACAACATTCCCAAGACTATAACTTGAAGAAGAGAATCAGGTCTTAGTCCTGAAGAATAATAGATTGTAAGAAATTTTTTTTTGGTTAAGCCATGGAAACTTATCTGTGGGGAATAAGTTTTGGAATTCCCTGAGCTGGCACCAATGGGTTAACAAGGCATGAAAAATTAGAAAGCCATAAGATGTACACACTCGAGTTTGGGTAAAGATTAGGTAAATAAGATTAGATAAATGGGGCAAAGGCCCCCAGTATAGTATAGGACAACAGCAGAAATCTGCTTTCACAGGAAGGAAGGACCAAATTAGGTAAACAGGTAAATAGGGCTATAGGCCTCAGCAGGGCGAAGTTGCCCAAAGGAGAGCTAATTAGCAAAAGAAAGATGCCTTGTTGACCATGAGGTGGCTTGCTCTATCTTTCTTGTCCCTTAGGCCAGTTTAGGTAAACAGAGGTGGGGCCTCATGTTTGCTGTAAACAACCTTCCACCCAGCACCAGAATCTTGTTTTGTATTGATCCAAACCGCTAAAACCACATATCTCCAAAACCCACTTTTCCCCACCCATGAGTTAATGTTCACAGTTTCATTGTCTCTCTGTGCACACCCATCATGCTTGTAAGCCTTCTGATCCTAATAAAAAAGGAGCAAGGACCCTTACTCCTGGCTCTTGTCTCTTCCTGGACATTAGCCTCTCTCATATTTTCAATCCTGCATCCCACTCACTTGCTGGACAAGAGAGAACTCCAGACCCAGAATCTATGACACTTATCTGTCCTCCTCTAACAGCAAAGTTCAGATTCCACAGGCAAAAGATTAAGTTGCAAAAACTTAGTTTCATTTTGATTTTCAAGAATATTTAGCTTTCTCCCATTAGCAGTTAAGACTTGGGGATATGTACATTCGTACATTTTGTCTAATCATCAGCATGTGGTCAGAAAATTAGAACATTGTTAGTGAACAATGAAATCACTGTTTATGATTTTTCAAAGAAATTCTTCTTAATTATTTGCACTAAATTTGCTTAGAGTTGCATATTTTGCTTTCACAGGCAATATTAATATGTCAGATATAATGGACCTTCTCCATCACTGGCACAGTTAAATTTAAAATTCAATTGTCAGTAGATAACACAACGTTAGGGATTTTGCTAACTAAAGAGGCTTTTTCCAGAAGGAATTGGTTTTTTATTGGGATTCTTCAAGGTGTCAATGTGGACATAACATTACACATTGATGTTATAATTGAAACAATTATTATTCATTTAGTGTGTGTGTGTGTGTGTGTGTATGTGTGTATATATATATATATATATATATATATATATATATATACACACACACATATATACACACTTCATTCTATATATATCCTTTGTTATTCATTGTCTAATGTTCCAAGATAGAGCAGTGATAGAAGACTGATAAGTAGTCTGCATTCATGGATTTTTAGTTCTCACAGACAATAAGAATATAAATAGATGAAATAAAGCAGATAGTGGTATGTGCAAAGAGAAAAGAAAACAGGAAAATGTTATAGAAACTGACTGTGATAGTGTACAACATTACACAGAGGAGTCAGAAGAGATCTCTCATGAGGTGACATTTGTGCTAAGATCTGAATGACAAAGTTGTCAGCCATGTGAGAATCTGGAGGAGGGGCTCTCTAGGGAGAAGCAAATGTAGAGGCCATGATGACAGAATGAGTTTGGTTTATTTGCAAGGAGAGAAGGGGAGTGTGGCTAGAAACCTGAACGAGGGGGAGAGGGCTGGGCGAGGAGATTGGAAAGGAAGCCAGGGCCCTATCTTAGTGATGATTCTCTCATCTCTTGTGCTAGGCTGGAGGCCTCCAGAGAGAAGGCAGCTATTTGCAACTACTCATGTAAGAATATTCTTAGCAATTGTACATATGAGTTACTTTTATTTTTATTAATTTTTCCAATTTTCCCCAAACATGGCCATAATATCTATTCATTGTGGAAATTTTAGAAAATAGAAGCAAGTATTAAAAACTAAAAAGTATCTTAAATCCCAAATGTTCAAGAAAGTACTATGACAATTTTGTTTTTATGCCTACTTTTCTTAAGTATTTAGGCTCCAGAATCTAAGCTGTCAATGTGGAGGTCGGTGTGGGGCTTGAACCCATGGACCGTGAGATAATGACCTGAGCTGAAGTTGGATGCTCAACCAACTGAGCCACCCAGGTACCCCTTAGTATTTATTTTTTACATATTTTTATTCAATGTATGTATAATAACAAGCAATTGTTAGGGTCTGCTACTCAGTTTCCTCATTTATAAAGTGGAATAAATATAGTACTTACAGCCTTTTTGTGAAAACAGAGTTTATGTATGTAAAATTCTTGGAACAATGCTTGGCACAAGAGAAGGCTAAATAAATATTATTTTTACTAGAATGTTTGTTACTATTATCATTTATTATTATATATGCAAAGCACCATAAAATTAACATTACAAAAGACAATACACTTCTTTTATACCTTCCTTATACTACATGGTAAGTTTTCAACAGATATCAAGTCAATGAATGCAAAATGGAAAAGCGCATTGTGGAAAATTGAGATTTGGACACAGTAATTTCAGGGAAAATTTGATGTGTGATTGGACGTGTGAATGTATATGTATGTCAAAAAAAAAAAAAAAAACCAGGAAGAATGAGGAATATATAAGCACCCTGCTTTTTTAAAAGTTTATTTCTTTAAGAGGGAGCACGAGCGTGTGAGGGGCAGAGAGAAAAAGGGAAAGAGAGAATTCTAACCAGGCCCAGCACTGTCTGCACAGAGCCCAACATGGGGCTCAAACTCATGAACAGTGAGATCATGACCTGAACCGAAATCAAGAGTTGGACACTCAACCAACTGAGCCACCCAGGTGCCCTAGCATCCTGCTTTTTTATGCATACAACCAACTGAGAAGATTTTGGTTGCTTATTCATAAAGGCAATAGGAATGAAAACAATAATAGCAACAACTAATAGTCTATACAAAAATTATCTAGAAACTTGAAAGAACATAGGATTGTAAAATATAAAAGAAGTTCCCTTTTCTTACAATGCCATAGGAAAAGCAGAAATTTCCCATAAGCTGAGAAATTTGGCAGAAGTGTTATTTGGAAAGAGGCCAGAAAGGAAGTTTCTTGAGATAACAAAGGATATCACTAAAGCACATACTAATTATCAATGCCCAGCTATTTTTAGGTGAAGTTTCCCCTGGAAGGTCTGCTCCCTTACATATTCTAGGTTATATACATTCTCTTGTGTTGCCAGGTTGTTTATCCGAATGCATTATTTTAATATCCTTCATTCTTTCAATAGTTTATTTATTCAATAAGTATTGATTTAGCACTATTCTATGGCAAATATTGTGCTAGACATCCTGAGAATGTGTCTGTGATAAATAATAATAATAATAACATCATATAATATATACCATATACAATAATGTATAACAATATATAATTATATGTAATAATAATTATTATTATGGTAAACTTTATAGAAACTTTACAGAGCACTTACTATGAGTCCTGTTGGGAATTTTTCTAAGCATTTGATTATCATAAACAAAAAATGTCAAGACAAGTATGATAATATCCCTGATTTATAGGTGAAGAAATGAGTCACAGAGAGGTAACTCCCCCAAGTCCATAAGCCAGTAGATGTCATAGGTAGCATAACTCTGGTCTATACCTCTAGCCACCATGTTGAAGATGCCTCTGATGAGCATATATATGCTCTCAGAAAACTTATAGACAGGCACAAGGAACCAAATAGTTACAATAAAACATGACAAAAACTATGTTGGGGTATATTTAAGGTATTATGAGAACACATATACTAAGTATCCAACCTAAAGAATGAGAACAGAAAAGAGCCTATCTAAACTGAAGCCTGATGTATGAAGTATAATAATTGGATGTCAGGATGGGAAGCCAAAATGTTCCAGGAAGAGGAAACAACACGAAGTCCCCAAGGTAAGGGGAAATAAGATCTGGTCCGTTTGAGAAATGGAGTAAAGTTGATTGGACCTGAAGGGGAGAGATGATGAGGATGAGCCCAAAGATTTAAGAAAACAAAGTCAGGATGCTAGAGCTGCAGACCCAATTCTTCTCTTACAGGTCTGTCCAAAGAGGTGATGTCTGACTCGCCCTCCAGAGCTCCACTTGTAATAAAAAGCGCATGCATATTTCAATGGGCCACTACCCTGCCAAGCAGAACCATTCGGGGCTAGAACAGGAAGAACTTCTAGGAGGATGATTAAGAGAGTGGAGTTTGGATGCCCTTTTTAGATGTCAGAGTGAGTGAAAAAGTTAAAAGTGATATGAGGAATGATTTTAAAAGGAGCTGAGTAAAGGAAAGGCTTTCAAGAAGAAAGTCAATATTCTCTAAGACTGCAGAAGCATTTGATGGAGAGAGTAATAACAGAACAGCAAAAAGAGAGAAAATCAGTTAAACGTAAAATAGCAAAAATCTAAATTCAGGTCAGAGAATTTGTCTATATCATTAAGGTAGAAAGTACAAAGAAAATGTCAGACAAGAATAAAATATCAGACAGAAAACACAGAATAGGCAAAGAAGAGAAAGTTAGAATTAGTTTTAACATATTAAAAAATGGACAATAAGATGGAAGAGAAAGAGAGATCAGAAATGAAGGAAATGTTCCTTAAGAAAGAAAAGCAATGTGTGCCAATGCCAGGGAATTAATCAAGAAGTCAAAAATTATTCTACAGCAAACATATCAACTTAAAAATTGCACAGAATAATTAAGGTAGAGTTTGGTGTTTCTCTTGGGTTTGATATTTGATATTTGTTTCTCTTAGGTTCTCTGCTGAGTCTTTCAGCTCTTTAAACAAAAGGCGTTCTAAAAAACCTTTGAATTAAAGGTATATTAATAAAAGGTCAGTACAGGAAAATTACCAATAATACTTATGAAAGAGAGGGTAGAAACATTAGAACCTAGAGACCACTAACATAAGTGAATGAACACTGGTCATAAGACTTATGTAGACATCTCATTGCAAAGGTTGGCTGGGCAGAAGGCATGACACACGGGGCAAATGATGTGCCACAGAGATCCAAAAATAGCTCATTGTGAATTTCAGAGGAGATCTGAAACAGGACAAAATAGGGAGGTGGGAAAAGTTATTAATTAGCTTATTCAAAAATATGGCTTTGATGATTAACTATAATAATTCTTCCCTTAAATCCCAAACCAAAATAGTGTTTGCCAGATAAGCTGCTAAAATAAGCAAGGATGTTATATATCAAAGTGACCCACATTCTAATGCTCAATGGGTGGAGGAAGAAATAAATTAATGTGCCAAAGAGAGTGAGGCAAGTCTACCCACACAGGCCTTTCTTTTCATGTGTGTTTTGCAGACCCTCTCAAAAGAAAATAAATAACAAATCTGAGAGAAGACAAATGGGAATGATTAAAAAAAGAGATGCTATCAGAGGTTAGTTAATAAGCCTAGGTGCCTTATGCAGATAACATCATTTTGACAATAGCAGACAAACCCGAGATGTGAATATTTAAAATTGATAAAGCCCAGGAGAGCTGGGGCAAGAGGCACAGTGCTATCAAATGAGACAGAGGGAGATGATACTGAAAACCTCAAAGTGCAGGCTGGGCCACTGGTGATTCTTGACTTGCTTTGGAGAGGGAAAAGACGCAAACTGGCATTAGTGCAATGAAAATAAGAGAACAGACGATGAAAATAAACAGAGGGGATTTGAACGTTATTTGGAAGCCGGATACATATAATTAAGCACTGCCAAGTGCCAATTCGTGTTTCCACATCACTGTTCCCACCACTGTGTGCAGCTCCTTCATTAAACAGTCATTTTATTTATTTTTATTTATTTATTTAATTTTTTAAATATGAAATTTATTGTCAAATTGGTTTCCATACAACACCCAGTGCTCATCCCCACAGGTGCCCTCCTCAGTGCCCATCATTTAAAGTTCTCATAGCACAACGGGGGCAAGAAAACTTAACAGGAGGTTTTGTATGTCTCATGAGAAGATGATCAATGTCAAAGTATTTTATCAGTCCATGTTTTTGTCTTTCAAATACGTGAAGGCAGAAGGTGGCAAAAAGTGGGCCAGATGATGATGCATAGCACAGTGGGAAAGCACCCACTTTGTCAGGCGCAAAGCCCCTTTGACGTCAGGTTTTACAATCTCAGCTGCAGGGCTGGGCCACTTAACTCACAGCTCTAGTGTGTCTGCATCCTGAAGTTACGGTGAGCATTAAATGAGGTAATATATGCAAAGTGCTCAAATATGTCGGTAGATTTTCAGAGAGGTAGAATTTGAAAATCTGAAGACTCAGAAAGGGGGGTTGCATGGGAAGACAGCATTGAAATAATAAAACAAATTGAAGAATTTAATGTTGAGAGGTTTAGAAATGTTTTTAGGTAGGTCCTGGAAATCATGGTGATGTGGAATGTTTTGCATAAAACAAAAACAAAAAACACAGAAACACCTCCCAAGCATGAGAAACGTGAGGAGACAATGAAACAACATAAGAAGGCTTTTGGAGACACTCCTTTAAGCAGGGGTGGTTGGGCAGGGGGAGGCTGGGGGAGTGGAAAACTCTCAATGGCAACTACAGTGTTGATGGGGGCAATATTCAAAGAGAATAGCAAAGAGCAGAAAGAAAAAATTATTATTCATTCCTTCATTCGTGCGTTCATTCATTCACTTATAGATTTGACAAATATTTACTGTGCTAACCATGCTGAAATAGTTAAAATAAATAACTGAGAAAAGAAATTACATTCAAAAAGGAGATTAAGAGCACACACACATTTGTTCGCATTAATTAAATCACGATACATGAGATGCCAATTATAGGAGGATAAGAATCTTCATCAAGAAATTTACAGGGCGCCTGGTTGCCTCAGTCCGTAGAGCATGCAACTTTTGGTCTCAGGGTCTTGAGTTTTGAGCCCCACGCTGGGTGTAGAATTTACTTTAAAAAATGAAAAGGTGTTCATGCCTTTATAAAAAAAAAGAAAGGAAGGAAAAAGAAATTTAGGGCACTACATGTATGACAGCCTCATGTGAAATCCCTGGTCAGATTTTCACAAATTTGGGAGAATATTTTAGTTGGTCTGACTCAACCCGCAACTCGCACTTGGGGAATAGAGAGGGAGGCATGCTTCACAGAGGTTTTTGGTTTGCTTTTGAGCTGCTTTGAACACCCAGAGTTCATAGCTTTGATGGAAGAGAAGGAGCAGAAATGTATGAATGTAACGATGGTTAGCGCTGCTTCCGAACAACGTCTAAGAGGTCAGCTAGGTATGAATCACGCATAAATAAACTTGAAACTATTCACCCACGGTAGATATAAGAGATCTTTGAAAGATCTAAATTATAAAAATTATAAGAGATTATTATTTGCTACTGGTCCATGAACTACGCAAGGGCCAGGCTTTTTCATATTTATCTGTACCTACACAGCTAGCTCCCAGCACAGTGCCCTGCACAGACATGGCATTTAGTATTTGTTGAACTTGAGTACTTGTTTGTCTTTCAGTGACCCTGTTTACTTATGCCTTTACACCATACACTTTGTAAACGTTTTTCACGGGTATGCCTAGGCTAATAAATTAAATCCCAGAACACTCTGGGAACATATTTCTAGCTAACAAGAGGAAGCTGAAGTTCTATTTTCTCCGATCTTTCTCCAATGGAAACATTAAGAAATATTTCCCAAAATTAAAAAAAAAAAAATTGGACAAAATAGTGACTTGTCAGGCAGCATCACTGAGTTAATCAAGTTAAGTGCTACTTTAAAGATTTCTTCCCACCACAGCAAAACTAAACAAGAACAAATAAAACAAGCATTACTGTATTTAAGAAAGACTTATAATGTCAAGATGACATACAGTTTCTGTAATTATAACATTCCTATCACTCAGCAAGTGGCTGAATAAATTAGAAATAGAGCACAATATTACCCATTTTTTAAAAATAACGCAACACAAAAGGTTGCCAAGATACTGAGCTTTCATCATCTCTAACGCTTGTTCTCCTGGTTACTTTTGTTCTGTCTACCCTATGTGACAATGTTTGTTGCTATAGTTAAATCCAATTCTCATTTTTAGTGCGGTTGCATGCTGCTGAGATGCACAAAAGGGTAACAACACTGTGTCTTCAGGCAAAATTCCTCTACCAGGGTGCAACTTAAGCTCTTTTCCCAGAGTAATTTTTCAAAGTTGAAATGGTATCAAGAATGCTTAGCTTGTGCCAAGTTTTTTTCAAGTAAAAATATATTCTCACTTACCTGGTAATTGTGTTATAAGGTAGAGAATTCTCCTTCTCTCCCTTATGTATTACTTCCATATAATGTGTAATATGCAGTACTGATTGCATATTGAAATTTTGCCTAAGAGGAGTTACTACTTAATATATCACATCTTCATAAAGACTATCTTTGATCGTGGGTTTAACAACCTTGAATTCAGTTTACATATTTAAGGAATTAAGAGCTTAAAAGGAGGATGGACCCAGATAAGTAAATCACAATAGCTATCTCTGAGAAGTGGAATCTGTAAGGCATATATTATAGATAGATAGATAGTTAACTTATCTATCTATATCTATTTCCATATCTATATCTATCATCTCTATATATAGAGAGATAGTAAAATAAATATATATATATGTATGTCTTCATATGTAATTTAGTGACACACACACACACACACACACACACACACACATATATATAAGGCTATATTTGTAATTCATATCAAAGATGTTTTTCTATACTTCCAAATTTTCTCTACTAAATTGCTTTTTTGTTCCAGAAAAACAGTAATACATATTGAAAAACCACAGTTTTAAAACTGGCATAATCAGAGTCTAAGGTGTTTTGGAATCAAATTCCCCCCTATTGAAGAAAGGGGTGAAGGCATGGAGATAGGAATTAGCCAATGGCTAAGAAGGGTAAGAAGAAAGCAAAGCAGTGAATCATGATAAATCAGCTTTAACTGAGATGTTACCTTCTTTAATTTCCTTCTCCATGCCTTTCTGTATTGTACCCTACTATTAGAAAATATTCACACTTCATCATTACTGTCCATCATCTTTTTCAAGCCTCAGTTCACAAGACACATGTCCATCATTGTTTCATCAGATGAATAGAAATGCCTTTTTTGGGAAGCCTATCCTGAATAATTCCATCCTATTTTTAAATCCAATACTTAGTTTAAAAAAAAACTCAAGGTTAGAGAAAACCCAGATTCATATCAGTATCTGTGTGCCAAGGTGTGACGCAGCTGCCAGCATTTAATGAGTCTCTGAGCTACATCTCAGGTCAACTTCATAGAATTGTAGGGCTTAGACCAAGAAAGATAATGGTGTCATTGTGTTCTCAGATTGTATGCTCACTTTTGAAGTATTATGACTGTCACAATTCAAACATGTTCATAGAAGAAGGACCAAAATGGTAATGATCTGGAACTCTGAAGAAAGTAGACATATTTAACCCAAAATAAAGAAGATTTGCTACATGTGATCTCTTCCTTCATGTATTTGAAGGATGTTCATGTGAAAGAAGGAATAGAAATGTTATTTATGTTTCTGAAAGGAAAGTGCTAAGACCAGTGGGGAGGAAGTGATAATAGATAAGTTCTCAGCTCAACATGAAGGAGAACTTTCTGATAATTGGATATAATGTTAAAGAAAAATTATCTTGGCACTTGTTAAAATGGTAAGGAAGACTTCTGTCAAGACTACTGCAAAGCAGGTATTGAACAGGGGAGAGAGATTAGGCTCAACTCCAAATACAACAAAGACAATTGGGGGTTTATAACCAAAAAGAAGAGTGAGGGGGTCAGAATTTGGAAAACAGCTAAGAGGAGACATGCTTATTAAACTTACTTAATAAGATTCTTACAGAAGGCGGACCAGAGGGATTAGATATAAAGGGTGGGGATGAGGGATTTCATCAGCTATCAGGGTGACGTTTACCAAGGGTGGGGAATTCTCGATAAACTGACTTGACAGAATTCTTGCTGCAACTGGACTTAGCACAGATGGACAAGAAACCTAGTTGAGAAGAGGGCTCAAAGAAGCCTAACTAAAATTTAATCAAAGAGAGAGTCTTTGTCAAAAATAGTAATACTAATGATAGTAATAATATCATCTTTTTAAATAAATGATAACATTGAGGCTTACAGAGGTTAGCCAACTGTCAACCATGGACCTCTCCCACCCATCTGCTAAATGAATTGTATAGGAGGTAAAGAGATTGCTGAGGTATGTTCTAACTTTAAGTGCCCATGGCTTTATGATTCTACTGTGATGATTGCTTTCATTTTTTTTAATTTTTTTTTTTAATTTTTTTTTTTTTAACATTTATTTATTTTTGAGACAGTGAGAGACAGAGCATGAACAGGGGAGGGTCAGAGAGAGGGAGACACAGAATCTGAAACAGGCTCCAGGCTCTGAGCTGTCAGCACAGAGCCCAACGCGGGGCTCGAACTCACAGCCCTCACGGACCGAGAGATCATGACCTGAGCTGAAGTCGGCCGCTTAACCGACTGAGCCACCCAGGCGCCCCATCACTTTCATTTTTAATCTGGGCCAGAAAGAATCTTAAAATAATCTTTTTTCCGCATCCTTTCAACACTAGTTATTTCTTGTCTTTTTTTTTTTTTTTTTTTTTTTTTACAATAGCCATTCTAACAGGTATGAGGTGGTATCTCATTGTGGGGAGCATGGTGACTATAGGTAATAATTATTGTGACTCTAGTTAACAATGTAGATATAGCTCCATGGTTGACCATTGGAGCTCTAGGGTTATGCCTTTCTGAGTGTGAATCCCTGCTCACTAGCTAAGTGACCTTAGGAAGGTTAATCTCTGTAAAATAATCAATGCATAGATACAAACATAAAAAACACCCTCATTTTATTTAAAATTTTTTTTCTTGTGAAATGCAATTCAATCAGTAATTTTCAGGGAATCGATAGGATTATTATTTTTTTATTGAAGTATAGTTGACACACAATGGTACATTACTTTCGGGCATACAACATAGTGATTTGACAATTCTATACTCGATGCTATGCTCCCCACAAGTATAGTCAGCATCTGTCACCATACAATGCTATTACGATACTATTAACTATATTTCCTACGCTGAGTCTTTCCTCCCCATGACTTAATTCATTCTATACTTGGAAGCCTGTACCTCCCACTCCCCTTCACCTATTTCACCCATCCCTCCACCTTCCTTACCAGTTGACAACCATCAATTTGTTCTCTATATTTATGGGTTGGTGTCTGCTTTTTTTTGTAACACTGTCTTTTTAGAAGTGATAAAACTGAAACTAAGAAACATAAGATGAATTGTTGATGATCACATAGTAGGTTTGTTACAGAGCAGAGAATAGGGAAAGTCCATGGACTCATGGGTCTGAAATTATGCTTTTCTATTATTTTGTAATTATCTAACCCATACCCAAACATCTTATTGACTAATTTTGCTTAAACAGTATGTCTTCACTCTTGCAGAAGTATAAGAAAGTGCAGCATTGCCTAACACAACTCAGACAAAGGATTCTTGACTTTCAAGATCCTCAGAAATTTGGTCTTTAACTGTCCTTCAGAGTGGACGGATTTTTTTTCAATGTTAGGGAGAAAAAAGTGATCTGAAGGATTTTTTCCACTAATGTATTAACTCCTTAATTGGTCCAGGATATCTGCATTTTAAAAGATGACCTACTGATCCAAATGAAGCTGGAAGAGGAGTTTCAGTTGGTATGACTTTGCCATTTAAGTGAAGGAGCTATTTTGGGGATAGAGATATCTCCTACCGTGCAGAAGAAACGAAATGGCTCATCTTCCTCCATACTCCCAAGTTATTGATCCAGAAGCCTAAGAACCACACACACCACATTTTCTTATCACAGCTGGCTCTAAACATACTGAGATAATTCCAGGCTTTGTAAGCTCTTCTTAAATTCAGCTCTTCCTAGATTATTTTATTCTCCCAGGGGTTATGCTATGCATGTATGGAGTGTTTGGGGTTCCAGTCAGCTGTGTCAATAGGAAATTGCTGGAGTTTCATTTGGCATCTCCTTGGGGGTCAGCTAGAGTCTGGAGAACTGGACCAGCAGCACAGAAGACCCCCGCACAAGATATGAAGCAACGTCTGCTTATGTATGTTCACTTTCATGTATTGTTAATCAGGAAACCTAACTTCTAGGTTCAGTTAAACAAACAAACTCTTTAGGTCTGCTTTTCCAAAGTGAAGTATGATAGTTTATGAAGCTAAATTATTTAGGCAATCTTGGGGAAAAGAAAACAACTAAGAACAACGGCAATAAATTTCATGTTTCTTTATTTTGTACCTAATAAATAATGTATTATGTTTTGACCAAAATCCAAACATTTGCTGGTAATTTCACAGTGCTGGATTGAAGTAAACAAAAATAATTTGCAAAGGCCTACTGGAAGAATGGAAGCTAAAATGTTATTTTTAATTATAGCTTAAATTATTCCTAATAACTTAAGCAAGAACAGGAATAACACTGGAGAAAAGCTTTTACAACATTGTGACAAAAGATTACAAGTCGAGCTTTGTTAAAATATGTGACTCATAGGAACATGGGATAAATTATGCCTTTCCAGCCCTAGTAATGCTCAATTTCAAAGCTACAAGAACTTTATATTTTGGATTGGGTGAGGAAAGGGCTGCACAGGAGCTTTGTTATTGTCTCAGGGAACTGGTTCTCAAAAGTAATAGAGAAATAAGTCTGAAGCATTCCCTGTGAACAAACGATCAGTGTTTCTGTTCAATATAGTAAGTGGACTTTGTGCAGAGAAGGGGGAAGTCAGGAAGTCAGTCCAGAGTGGAAGTTATCTCTTGAAGAGTTAGATTTCTCTGAGTCTTACATTATGCTTTCTTCAGGAATAATTAGAGAAACTTAGAGGACTTAGAAAATGATGAGAATGTATATATGCTGTTATTTTCAAAAGAATGGATGCTTGGTAGAAAATCAGTTAGCAAAGTGGAAAGAACCCCAAGTTCGGAGTAAGAGAATTGATCTGGTTTGAGCTCGGGCTATGCCACATTCTATTACTGCAACTTTGACAAAATTAACTCTTCCCCCTCTCGTCTTCAGTTTATCTCATTTGTGGGGGGAAAAAAGCCAATATTACTTTTTACATAGTTTTGCTGTAAGAATCATATGAAATACTATAGATGAATCATAAATGATGAAGAGTTATGCTGAATCACTTACTGGATTTTTGGAAGTATTTATTTTATTGTGAGACGTTCCAGTATTTGAAATGGTAGGAATAGAACAGATATATATATATATATATATATATATATATATATATATGTATATATATATATATATATGTATATATATATATATATGTACATATATATATATATATATATATATATAGTGACATTTTGTTTAAAATGCTACCCCTCAATTTGCTTCTTATAATGGCCACACCTCCCTTTTTCCTTGTTTCAAATTCAACATTTATCACTTCCATTCTAAATATAGTGGTTTAGGGTACTGGTTCTGAATCCAAACTCGTAAGTTGGACTCTCACTTCTGCCACTTAGTAGTGACCTATGTTAATTCATTTTACTTTTCACTGCCTTATGTTTTCTTCTCTATAAATGGGTATAGTAATAACACTACTTAACCAATAAGGTTATTTAGAGGATTCAATGACATAATATATGTCAAGTTCTCAGTACAACGCTTCACACATACGTGTTGGTACCAATACATGTTGGCTATTTTCATTATTTGCACACCAGATGACATAGTCAAATAAAGTAAAAACACTTATCCCACCTAAAGGCAACTTGATCCTCCCACCTGTGTCCCCCAGCTCATCCATGTCTCATTCTTAAAAGACCCTGCTTCTTCCTATGCTTCTCTCCTTTTCTCTTTTCTGAGAACCTTTGATTTTCAATGCTTATTGTATGCTTGCTATCTTTAAACCTCATGAGGTTCTCAATTCTTCATTACTAAATGACTCTTTCAATAGACTCTGAAAATTGATACTTCTAATGAATTTTTTTCTATCCTCTCTATTGTTCTCTATCATGGCTCGGATAATTCTAATTAAACTATCTTTGGGGGAAATGTTAATTCTGTGCTAATACATGTATGTCGGATACATGCGTATCTAATTTCATGCTTCTGTAACTTCTCTGCCTCCTTCCACCCCCCCAACTGTAACTTCTTTCTTAAACTTCTTTTATTTTTGTACTCTTTTATTCAAGGTAACTCATTCATTTTCTTGGCTTTAGTGATAATCCCTATGAAGATGACTCACATATCATATTTCTATCATGGGACCCTATCTCCGTTCCAGGCAGTAGGCTACTCAACTTTCCACTGAAGGGTTTATCTCAAATAATAAATAAAAATAACATATTTACTCCAAACACAAAGTTTTCACTCAAAATTAGCCTTGTCTTCCAATTTACCTGTCCCTATTCCTGGCGTTTTCATTGTCCCAGCTCCTTAGATTTGAAACTATAAAGTTATCTTTGACTCACTCCTTATCTCTATTCTCTATATTCTGTAAAGATAGAGAAATCCATAGTTTTACTGATAGAGAATTATTTCGGTCTTCACCTTCTTCCTATTTCCACTGTTATGGGCCACACTTTACTCATAATCAAATGATAATTACAGCTCTTTCTTTAGCTTTTCCAGAATTTCCGTTGCTTTGTCACCCAATTTTTATAATTAACAGCCAAATTAGTTATCATTACATGGGTTTTCATCTTGTGAGCCCCTGACTGAAAGCCTAAATGTCCATCAGTGTTACTATTTCAAGTCTAAACTCCTGTGCCTGGTTTTCAGATTCCCCACTGCCTAAAGAAGACCTATATACATGTGTTCATACCTCACTTCTTTGTAACACTTCTGTTCTACCCAGGCTTACCTCTTCATTTCTCCTCAAAAACATTTTGCTGCATTCTTTAACCGTATCAGCTATTGTTATATGAGAATGTATCTTTCTTTCCACCAGGGCAAACTCTGCCACTCTTGTGGTAATGTCAGCTTGTGTAAGTTATACTATTGTAATACACAGTTCCTAGTTCTTAGTGGTTTACAAAAACAAAAGTTTATTTCTCACGCATGCTGTGCTAATCTCAATTGCTCTGAGATTCTCTCTACATAATCTCTATGCTAGTCTCAACCTGACAGAGCAGTCTCATGTGGGACAATGACATTCTTCTTGCAGAGGGTACAAAAAGCAACATGGGTTATTAAAGCTTTTGCTCAAACTGTAACATTTTATATCCGTTCACATTTCTCTGGACAAAGTAAGTCATTTGGTGAAGCTTGGTATCCGTAGGATGTCAGTAATCTGGACTACAACTGAAGGGTTTTGATGTGTGCATATTACAACATGAAAAGGATGCCTTTTCACATGAAGAGGCACAGAAAATCCCATGGCTAAGCCTGGTGTCAACAGAACTGGGATGTATAATACTTCCATAAAGAGGAGCAGCTAGTATTTTGAAAATTTATCAAGTCTATCACAGTTTACTCTCTTTGTCACAAATATTTACTTTTGTCTGCCCACAAAATATACTTACTTCCTCTTCAAGAATGGTAATTCAACATTCAACACACAAGATCAACACTCTAATCTTAGGATATTCTGTATCTACATCAGGTCAAGATATGGTTCCTCTTGATTTATATATTTATGAACTAAAATATGCCCACAACATACCCTATGGTAGTAGGGGGACATAAAAATACTAGTAAGTATTCAAATTTAGAAAGGAAAAAAGAAGCAGCATATGACAGGGATTGGTCAACAGCAATGTTCAAAAGTTGCTACAGGGAAGTTGTGAGGCATGCTACCATGGAGAGGAAGTGAGATCTAAATCAGACCCTGGGTCTGCTCCTTCAAAGCAGCTCCCTGGTACACTGTTCACTGTCTTTTCCAGGGCACACGGATTTACTTCTTTTATGAATTCATGGAGTACTAGTAAGTGTTATCACATTTTGTATGTTTATTTTAAACATTCTGATCTTATTTCATATTTATTAATATGATCTCTCCAAACAACTTGTAATCCCTTAATTTAGTGAGACTGAATCTTATCAGTGTTGCCAATGCATTATTATGCATGTAATAGCTTTTAGAACAAATTACTAAAAGTACAGTAGGGGCGCCTGGGTGGCTCAATTGGTTAAGCATCCAGCTTTGGCTCAGGCCATGATCTCCCGTCTAAGGAGTTTGAGTCCTGCCTCAGGCTCTGTGCTGACAGCTCAGAGCCTGAAGCCTGCTTTGGATTCTGTGTCTCCCTCTCTCTTTATCCCTCTCCCCTCTCTCTGTCAAAAATAAATAAACATTAAAAAATACAGTAAAAATACAAAACCATTTGTTTCAGGCTGAACCTTCCTAAGGATAAGTTGGTTCACCAAAAGGAGTTTCAAAAGTAACAGCTTTATAAGAATTATGTATGTAAGAAAGGATGCAAGGGTACTTATAATAGGTTGGTGCTCAGTTTTTTATGTGCAGATGTGACCACTTGACCATGATTCTCCTGATTTCATGTACCTTTTATAGGCCTGGGTTTTGTTTATGTTTTTGTTATGGAGACATTACTGGTACAGGAAAGTCCTAGGAACAGTCAGTAAAACACTAGGAGACAGTTGTCCTAGTACCTATCTGGCCCTCACCCTATATTGTGACTTTGAAAACTAATAACTTTATCCAAGGCTCCATTTGTAGATTGGGGAAATTATACTCTGCCTTTTACTATTCCCAAAGTGTCATGAGACTACCTAAGATCACATAATCGACTGTTTTGAGTCCTTTACTCTCTGAATAAAGAACATTTCATTGTGATTATTAAAGTCAGGCCTAGATAAAGCTGTGAAGTAAGCAAATGTGCTTTTATATTCTTTGGTCTCCCAATGCATTTATATGAAGTTAGAAAAGAGAGAATAATGTAGAAGTAATTATGTTTGGTTGTGTTGGTGATAGAGATGATTTTGGACAATGAGCCATTTATGACCCCTTCAAGAATACCACCAACAATACTTCTTGCCATTTATGTAGCATAGAAAACTGGTTCCCCACACAATGCCGTGAGATAGACATTAAGAACTGCTAATGTATCAACAATAGCCAAACTATGGAGAGAGTCCAAATGTGCATCAATTGATGAATGGATAAAGAAGATGGGACACACACACACAGACACACACACACACTGGAATGTTACTCAGCCATCAAAAAGAATGGAATCTTGGGGCGCATGGGTGACTCAGTCGGTTAAGGGTCTGACTTCAGCTCAGGTCATGATTTCACAGTTTGTGGGTTCAAGCCCCTCATTGGGCTCTGTGCTGACAGCTCAGAGCCTGGAGCCTGCTTCGGATTCTGTGTCTCCCTCTCTCTTTGCCCCTCCCCCACTCATGCTATGTCTCTCTGTCTCTCAAAAATAAAAACATTAAAAAAAATTGTTTTTAAAAGAATGAAATCTTGACATTTGTAACAACATGGATGCAGCTGGAGTGTATCATGCCAAGCAAGATAAGTCAGTCAGAGAAAAGATGAATACCAAATGATTTCATTCATATGTGGAACTTAAGCAACAAAACAGATGAACATGGGGAGGGGGGAATAAAAAAGAGAGAGAGAGAAAGACAACAAACCATGAGAGACTCTTAAAGATAGAGAACAAACTGAGGGTTGATGGAAGGGAGGTGGGTGGGAGATGGGCTAGATGGGTGATGGATATTAAGGAGGGCACTTGTTGTGATGAGCACTGAGTGATGTATGTAAGTGATGAATCACTGAATTCTACTCTGGAAACCAATATTTCACTGTATGTTAACTAACTAGAATTTAAAAAAAAAACTGAAAAAGGAAAAAAAGAATTGTTAATAGTACAAAGACTATACTATAAAATTCCCTAGAGACTGTCTTCTCTGTATCACTGGAGGCCAGAGTATGATAAGGAGGCCTGAACTGATATGGAAAGAATAGCTTTTCATTAGAAAAATTAATATTTCCTTTCATTCCTTCATTTGTGACATCATCATCTGAAATGTGTAATAGCAATGTTTTCTATTGTATACATATATGGTGGAAATGCTGCAAGGCAAATTAATAGTGTAAAAAGGTGTTAATGCATATGTTTAACACTTAGAATAGTAATGTGCACATAGAAATTAGGGATCCTGATATCAGTTACAGGTTAGCTAAAATATCCCTGCCCCAAACACTATTATTGTTACCAGATCCTTAAATAAATGTTTGTCCCAGATTTCTCACTTCCTCTTCATTCCAGACCTCTCTGCTCACTGTGTATATTTGTTGCTCTCTGACATCTACCTTCTTTGCATCTCTGAAATATATACTTGCTCTAATTATGTTATGCCTGCAACCTATCTCTTCTCTTCTTATCTATTAGTATGTACTCTGTAGCCAGATTTTGCTTCTCCAGTGCCTTATACTCACCTTAAAAATGTGCTGGAAATGTAGAATGAGTGATGCTTCTCAGCCATTTTCATATCAAGATACACAGACAAAAATGAGTTTTGCTAAGAATTTGTACATTATTTCACTCATTCATCCAATGAATACTTTTTAAGCATCTGCTCAAAACATCTGCCTGTCTACCAGGCATTCTTGCAACATCAAGATATGTCAATGTTCACAACACATCCTAACTCTCTTGTACTTTCATTCTTGTGAGACAGAATTGTTCTTCAAATGTATCCACCTTCCGTTAATGTCGGTGAGTCTATTCTCTGCATTGGGTCTGCTGCCCAGGCCAGGGTTAGGAACCAGGTAAAAGTTATGACGAATTGCTTCATCATCATGCGGTCACTACTTTTGCCCAGTTCAGTTCTGATCTTGACGCTGCTACGCACCATTCTTGATTCATAGTGTGTGTGTGACTGAGTTCTTGAAAAAGGCACAGTGTTCTCTCATGGCTGGCCAAGAACTAGTGGCTGTCATCTATGCTGGTGTAAACAGGTATCTTGATAAATTGGCGTCTGGCAAAATAATGATGTTTGAGAATGCTCTCTTAGCTCATGCTGTCGGCCAACACCAAGCCTGCTGGGCAACTTCAGGACTAAAGGAAAGATCTCAGAACCGTCAGAGGCAAAACTGAAAGACATTATAACAAACTTTTTGGCTGGGGTTGAAACTTAAGCTCCTATGGGTTCACATAAAGTATCAGTTGTTTTTGCCATTGTTTCTTCTGGTAATCACTTCCATTTATAAGAAAGATCACTTGCATACTTCTGACATACAGTAATTACGTAAACATAAAGGTTCCATATCTTGGGTGAAAAAATACATAATGTCATGTTGTAATATTCTGAGGAACATGGGAGGACTATGTAGCAGAATAGATGATATTTAGGAGGATGGCTATTATTTTAGATTGTATAAGACAGGAATAGCCTTCTTTAAAGGTGAATATTCAAACACATGCTTAGATACAGTAAAGGACATGAATCAAGAAATAATTCAACAAATGGTAACATAATAATAAGGAAAATAATTGAGGGTGATGATCTGAGTTTTATGTGCAGATAGTCTGGCATATAATTTTAAAAAGCCTTGCTGCTTCACTATAAAAATGTTTCTATTTTGTTGGAGGTGAAAATTGTCCAAAACCATCAAGTGAGAAGAATGTGGACAAGTCAATTCAATGTGTGAAAGTCTGTTATTTTGAAATTTTAGTATTTAAAAAAATATATATATTTTTTATTTTTTAGAGACAGAGATCGCAAATGGGGGGGGGGGAGAGGGTGAGAGTGAAAGCATGGAGCTTGATGTGGGGTCCAATCCCACAACCCTGCAACCATGACCTAAGCTGAAAACCAAGAGTCAGACACTCAACCAACTGAGCCACCCAGGCTTTTTACACTAATTTAAAAATGCATGCGGACACACAGATCCTCCTTCTACTCTCCAAATGTTTTTTGTAAGCATAACAAACATTTTAAGAACAGAGGCACCTGGGTGGTTCTGTCAGTTGAGCATCCGACTTTGGCTCAGGTCATGATCTTATGGTTTGTGGGTTTGAGCCCCATGTCAGGCTCTGTGTTGACAGCTTGTAGCCTGGAGCCTGCTTCGGATTCTGTGTCTCCCTGTCTCTCCTCCTCCCCTGCTCTCTCTCTCTCTCTCTCTCTCTCTCTCTTTCAAAAATAAATAAATGTTAAAAAATAAAAAAAAAAAATTTAAGAGCAGTTCTTAAGGCAAGAAGTATGATTTGATAGAATCATAAAAATAAAAATACCCTGTGGTAAAGAGTAACTAAATTTAGATAAATTTAGCAGTGACTTAAGACACATGAAAGAAATTACTGTGTCACAGATGTCTTGTCCATGAGGAATATTCTAGAAAAATATATCATTAAGGCATGAAGACACCTTCTCCATAAATTTCCACAGTTGAGAAACAGCAACTATAATGTAGAAGAGTTAGTTTCTCCATACCTTTGTTTAATAGTTTCATATGTTTTTAATATTAAAAAATTCGCTGGAGGTTCCCTTTATACCTAGAATGTGGAGTTCTGGAGAAAGTGTTGCCACTACCTGGATAGCAACAAGAAACAACCAGATAGATAAACCACAAAATAAATTTTCCTTAGCATATCAGGGAGCTGAATTCCCAAATCACACAAGAAGCCTGAAATCCAAGAAGAGACAGGTTCTGCCAAGATAAAAACAAGACTGGCTTATCACAGACCAACAGACTATGAGAACAGATAGTGTCACTACACAAGAAGTAGGGAGAAATCAGCTAACTTTTTATAAATGTATGAAGGCTTGGTATAGATTAATATGACTATGTAGAACTCCTAGAACTGTGAAAACAAGGGACTTTGAACCCATAGGTAGACCTGTATCCATCCGTGGACTGCCTTTGGGTACTCATAAGAAAGACTGAGGACAGGTGGAATGGGTCTCCTTTTTAATTGAAGGCATGCAGGAACTTTCCCTTAGGAAAGTCACAAAACCCCATAACTTTCTCTCAAAAAACTTAAATCTCTGAAGAAGGGACAGCCAACTCTGTCACTACCAGGCATGGGAAAAAGCCCTTAACCCCAGGGGAAGACTCAGCTAATATCTCTGAGAACATTATCTTACACCAATACTAATAGAGGTTTTCTACATCTGGGGAAAAGCACAAAACTTTCTGCTGCTTAATACCTACCACAGACACAAGTCACAGGTTGGCTACCTACTATGGGAAGGATGAGCAGGAACATTGAAAGAAACTTACTTCTGAGGCCACACAGAGCTTATCTAAGACTTGAAGGTGAACTATGTCACACAAGAGCAAGCACCAAGTACAAGCAGAGTCTAGCCTTGGAGGAGAAATGAGTGGTGTGAGAGAACACCACTGTAACACAGGCATACAAGATGGCTGAAACTGAGAGTTGAACACAAACTTTGAGAGAAACCCTCCACCAGTGAACAACTGTCACTCCAATCATAGAATAATAGCATTGCCTTGGTAGGTGCATGGCCTTTTAGATTGCCAGGAATGTATCAGAGCTTATCATGGCCTTATGACCCAAAGCATCTCCATACCCAGCTTTTCCTTCCAAACTTTAGGTTAGTCTATTGATTACTCCAACTTTTATCTACTTCCCAAGGCAACAGGCACTAACATAATTGCCTGTAAAAGTTTTGAACATATGTCCCCTGAGTAGCTGCCTGATACTACAGGAATTGTGAGTAGGGTGAGCAAGCCCTTTGCAATGGTCCTTCAGGAAGCCACCAGAGAGGTAAAAACAAACAAACAAAAACAACAGCAACAAAAACCTAACTACATTTCTTGGCCCATGAGGTTTATTTTACTTCTTCCTGTACCCATACGCTGTTTTCTTTAGGGCCACTTATGAGTTAGAAAGCAGTAGATGGGGCCAGATTGTGTTAGAAACCACAGGGGCGCCTGGGTGGCTCAGTCGGTTAAGCGTCCGACTTCAGCCAGGTCACGATCTCGCGGTCCGTGAGTTCGAGCCCTGCGTCAGGCTCTGGGCTGATGGCTCAGAGCCTGGAGCCTGTTTCCGATTCTGTGTCTCCCTCTCTCTCTGCCCCTCGCCCGTTCATGCTCTGTCTCTCTCTGTCCCAAAAATAAATAAACGTTGAAAAAAAAATTTTTTTTAAAAAAAAGAAACCACAAAGCTCACTGTTCTTCACTGAGATTCAGTTGGGTTTTTTTTTGATTAAACATCTCACAGGGTCCTATTGGCTTCGATTAATTTGCAGAAGTCTGAAAAATTTGACTTTGCCAGTTTTTTTTTTCCCATTGTTTTTATGTTAGTACAAACTTTTGGAGTTTTTTATTATGCCATTTTTGCTGACATCATCGTGTCACAGGAATTTGGAGTCTGTAGTGCTCTGAAGATGACCACAACAACAATAAAGCTTAGTTCATAATTAGATTGAGTCCATCATCCATATAAACTTCTTGAGGAAAGTCATGTCCTTTCCAGCTATTAATATTTACCACATCATCACCTGTTCTACAAAAGATATTGTGTTCCATGTAAAAAAATTACAAGACACACAATAAAAAAAAAAAAAAAAAAAAAAAAAAAAAAAAACATTGTCAAGAGACAAATCAATCAATAGGAAAGGACTCAAAGATGGCCAGATGTTGGAACTATCAGGTAGAGAATTCAAAATAATGATGATTAATATGTTAAAGGTTTTCATGAGAGAAATGGATATCAAGAATGAACAAATGAGGATTTTTTCAGAACATTAGAAATGATAGAGAGGAATCAAGTGAAAATTAAAGAAATACAAAAACCTGATAACAAAGAACCAGAGTATCTGCCCTCGGCTCCTCAGTAGACCTGAAACTAAACAGCACACTTCTAAATAACCCATGGGTTGAAGTAGGAGTCACAAGGAGAATTAGAAAATAGATTTATTATTTTATTGAAAATTAAAATAAGATATCAGAATTTGTGTGATGTGGCTAATGAATAGGAAAATAATACTGTCAAATGCTGATATTAGAAAATAAGTTTCAAAACAATGTCATTAACTTTCATCTTAAGAAACTAGAATGCGAAGAGCAAATGAAACTCAAGTCACACAAAAGGAAGATAATAATTAAGAAAAAAGTGGAAACAATAACATTACAAAAAACAATAAAATAAATGAAACCAAATTGTGATTATTAAAAAAATATCAGTATAATCATTAAACCTTAGCAGTATTGCTTAGGGAAAAAGAATGTAAAAATAAATAATATTAGCAATAAAGAAGGGGACACACCAGCAGGTCACCATAATATTAATAGATTAATCAGGGAGTATTATAAGCAATTTGATGTTAATAAATTCTGAACTTTAGATAAAATAGACATATTTCTTGAATGACACAATACCAAAGATTATTCAAGAATGCATATATTACTAGAATCC
Source organism: Puma concolor (assembly GCF_028749965.1). Classification (NCBI taxonomy): domain Eukaryota; kingdom Metazoa; phylum Chordata; class Mammalia; order Carnivora; family Felidae; genus Puma; species Puma concolor. Next base: position 168,385,426 of record NC_141670.1, on the reverse strand, counting down.
TGTATTTCCAGAATAATTCTATATTTATTTAGGAAATTTAATCATAAGTTAATAATTTTCCACCACCAACTACCACAAAAACAAAAACAAGCCACAAAAACAATTCAAGGCCCAGATAGGTCAGTAGTGAATTTTATCAAACATTTAAGGAAGATAACATCAGTATACAAGCCTCCATAAAGCAGAGAGTAAAGAACACTCCCAATACATTTTTAAGACCACTATTACACTGATACAGAAACCAGATAAAGATATTACAAGAAAAGAAAATACATACCAACATCCCTCATGAATATAGACAAAAAAAGCCTCAAACAATACTATAAATCTAAATCCAGAAAGGCATGAAACATCATGACAAGTGGGCATTATGTCAAGAATGCAGGAATGCATTTTCACATATGAAAATGAATCAATTTAATTTTACATTTAATAAACTGAAGAAGAAAAACATATAGCCACCTCAATAGAAACAGATAATATCTGTGATACAATTCAACAATTAATTTATGACAAAAATATCTTCACAAGCTAAGAATAGAAGGAAACGTCTTCAAACTGATAATGAGCATCTATAAAATCAAAGCCAAACTGAACCAAACCAAAACAACAACAACAAAAACTACAGGTAAATCATACTTCATGATAATGAGTAAAATAGGTAAAAGGTTTGGACAGCTGCTTCACAAAAGAAGATATATGGATGATACATAAGCACATGCAAAGATGTTCAACATTACTACCAATAGGGAAATGCCCATTAGACCTATCATAAGATACCAGCACACTATAAGAATGGATAAAAAAACAATGCAATGGCAATATCAGTTGCTGTTGAGAGTGAAAAACACCAGCAATTCCCATACATTGCTTGTGGGAATGCAGAATAGTCACAGTGGAAAGCAAATTGGTAGTATCTTGTAAAATTAAGTATACATTTACCATCCAACTCAAAGATCCTGTCTGGAAGTATTTCTCTGAAATAATAAAAGCAATGTTCACTCAAAGATCTGTGTGCAAGAGTTATAGTGGTTGTAATCACAGTTACCCAAAACACAAATGCCCTTCAACTGGTGAATGGGTAAACTGTGGTGCCACCATACAGTGGAATGACACTTAGCAAAAAGGTGAATAAAAGTAACAAGCTACTGATCCATGCAATAGCATGGACAAATCTCAAATGCATTATGCAAAGTGAAAGAAGCCAGACTCTAAAAGTTGCGTACTATATAATTTCATTTATATGACACTCTAGAAAAGGTATAGGTAAGTAGTTGCCAGTTTCTGACTTGGGGCAGAGGAAAGTGACTTGTTAAAGAGTCTAAGGAAACTGTGTATTGTGATAGATACATGCCATATCTTGATGATGTGGTGGGAATAGTCATGTAACTGTATATCTAAAGAGTGTATTTTACTATATGTTTACCCCCATGATCTTGATTTAACACAAGCCAATAAAACAGAGAATCTTATTGGAAAAGAGCAAGGAGAAACCCATGAGAGTCTTAGTATGTTCATTGACAACATTAGAGAATATTTTTCATTGTTAGAAGTATGGACTAGTAAACTGGGGCTTTAAGTAATTCTGAAATATATATATATGTAGGATCTATAGAGAGATCTGGTTGGTGATCATGAAACTCGGGTTTCAATTCAAGTTGGAATTCAAATTCAGTGACTTATTTGACCTACTTTAATTTCTACTGTCATTTTATGTCTTCATTTTCTTGGGACATATCTATTTATGCCTGACTTAATTATTAATAGCATCCTGTTTTCCTCTCTAAAGTGTCTTTATGCGAGCAACGATCACATGGTCACCCTACTTAAGTACGTATCCTGACAGATACAGGTAGAACAACTTTATCCCTATGGAGTTGCTAGGAAAGGGCGAGGTTCATGCTGAGTTCTCTTGGAGGAGAATGCTGTGTCAGTCTGAAGTTTAATCTTATAGTTACCGAAAAGGAAATATTCAAGGTTATGTACTCAGCATCTTTAATAGACTATCAGACATCAATTAAAAGTTTGCTGAACATGCTATAAATCTTGGTCAGCACTTTTTGTTTTGTTTTTTAGCAACTTAGTTACTTTCTTAAATAGAGAAATTAAGCCATTAGTGAAAATGAAGTCTAAAACCATATTTTAGTGCTGGCACCTCTCTATTTCTATTCCACAGAGCATCAACAGAGAGCTAAAAACAAACAAACAAATAACAACAAAAAAAGAAAGATGAGATCAATGATGAGCCTCTTCTCCAGGGTTTAATGAGATCAAGTAACAGATTCTTCCCTGTTCTTAGGTCATTGCTCCAAGGGCAGAAAGAAAACACAAATTAGTATGGTATTTAAACTATTTATTAAAAATTCCATTGAGAGGAAGGCATGGCCCCATTTTATATCCTACTTTGTGCCTTAAAGAAATAAAATGAACTTGGAACCATCACTGAATTCCAATGAAGCTGCACTGAGTATCACAGGGAAGATGACAAAGCTAGTCTTTTCTCCCTATCACTGGACCCAAAGAGAAAGTCCAATGAATGGATTAGATAGTGCTTTTTTTTTTTTTGGTAAGCAGAAGAAAGATAAAGCAAATTAAACTATTGGGAAAATTAGAAATCAAACTATAATTTTTAAGACTATTATAAAGATATTTCTATGAAAATATAGATATTGACCCCATTTCCCTTCTTTAAGTCTTATTAAACCGTACAAAATATTTAACTTATTTCCTCTTCTAGGACATAGTAAATATTATTGACTTGGAAAATTAATTCTCCAAATCCCTGTGAAACATCTGAATTTTTCTATCTGTAGGTCTTAAATGGCCGTAATTCAAACTGCTTCTTGAAGAATTAGACAACCATTAGTAGAGTGGTTAATACCCAGGAAAAGCTGGCATAATTCCAAAGCAATGTTCAAGTTGAAAGCTCCATTTCGGATATTTTACTTACAGTGCAGTTCATCTCAGCTGCAAAGTAGGAGAGGCAACATAATTTACCTCAAGAAATAGGTGAGTCATTTTTTAGCAAAGCAGATATATAGTAAAGTGTTCCAGAAAATGTATTAAAGGAGCAGATCTTGGAACAAAAATATAATAGAAGAAGATGGCTAAAATATGTGCTAATTCCATCAGAAGCCAACTTACTTCATTACTTGGATTCTGATATCTGCTTAGGATCTAAGCTTGTGGGGGAAAAAAAAAAGGTACTTTCTATTCTCTAAGAAGATGCATGAAATAAACCCTGTAGTTTTATGCCATGTCAATTAAGGAATGTGACAGTATTTGACAGGAGGATCAACCTTCTTTCAATAAATAAATCTTGGCCTTTGGAGTTCTCCAAATAGCAAATATTCCATTTTAACCTGAAGTTCCTCCTAAAATACCACTATAAGATTCAATTAAAATATTCTTTCATTCTTTAAATAACAAAACTATCAATTTGTTGACTAGATTCTTTCACATCCTTTTGTATTATTTGAATTTGTTTTTTATGCATGAGCTTAAGTTATTTCACTTGGATTTTATTATTCCCTGTTATATGTATTTTAAATTTTAGATTCTTTTGAAGTAGAGAACCCATCTTTTTAATGTGTAGACTGTTTATATTCCATCAAAAATAAAAATAAAGAAAACCAAAAAATAGACTGTTAATTTTAAAGAACAAACTGATGGTTACCAGAAGGGAGTGGGTGGGGGGATGAGTTAAATAGGTGATGGGGAACAAGGAGGGCACTTGTGATGAGCATAGGACTTTATTGTATGGAAGTGTTGAATCACTAAATTCTATACCTGAAAATAATATTATGTTAAATAACTGGAATTTAAGTCAAAGACTAAAACAAAAATAAATAAAAATACATATATAATTGTAAAAAATATTTGGATAAAATATGAGCAATATTTTTAATAATTTTAAAACCCATATTAATTGGGTCACCAAGTGAGTCTTTTTCCCCTCAGCTGATTAAATTACTTCATTACTTCCATATTCATTTCATTTGGTCAATAAGTAGCAGTAATAATGTTTTGTGTCAGATTTTGTGTCAGTATATTCAGTTATCAAAGCATCAAGTGATTTCAAAATCTTCCTAAAATCCAAGAATTTAACATTTTGACATTAATTCAGCACTAATCCTCTAAGTGACTATGAGTATATATGTTTATTTGTGTTGGGTGATTGTGACTGAATGCTTTACTAGACCTTCCAAATTTTCTATATTGGGTAAGTATCATCTCAATCAGATCAAAATAAACAGACACAAAATTCCATGGGTCCTGCATGTTGGAACATAGCCTTCATGACGAAATCAGTACAGCTAACATATCCAAGATCAGAAAAAGTTTTGAGAAAGCTTCCAGCAATAAATAAAGGCAGAGAAACCAGGTAGTACCATGGGATATAAAACCAACCTAGCTGGAACTTAGTACCAAAAGTATCAGCAGGAATCAAGGACACAAGCACCAACCATGGGTTTCAGAGATATCTCCATTTCTCAGGGGAAGTGAGGACCAGGTCAAACAGAGCCATCATCTCAGGAATTATCTCAAGATAGCAAGCTAGAGATAGCCAAATCCCAAATCCCAAATCATCAAACTGCTGAATCTTGCTGTAGATGAGCATATTAAGATCTCTATAGAAAGGACAAGTACCTGTCAGTTCTGTATACTTCCATGGAAACCCTGACCATGGGAGCAGAGCCAGAACTTATGTGAAAGGATATTATGTGTTCTACCTGCACAATTCTACTAGGCTTCTTCACTAATCTTGGTCTTAGAACTCTGATTTCTCTAATGGAAAAAGACATTATCCTAAAGCTTAGAGCAATGGACCTTGGCAAATGCTAACTGTCCGCATCCTAGTACTACACAGATGTCCAGGTCTATCTCTCACACTATACAGTGTGCAAAGAGACAAGAGGGAATAACTTCATGAATTAATTTAATAGGAGTCCCTAGAGTTACATAATATCAAGAAAAGGAGGGGCTAAAGCCACACTATCTGTTAAGTGTACAAAGAAACAAATTTGTCCCAGATCTTAGAGGATTAATTAATTTCTAGGTAGGATGTAAGCTGTTCCAACAGTGATAATTGGAATAACTCATTCATTCCTTCAATTATTATGTCATTGATGGAAAAAATATTTGAATAAAAGTAGACTATTTGGAAGATTATTGTAGTAGTTTAGGAGATAGATGAGTAGGGTAGAGGTGGGGAGAAATGATGACTTCCAGTGATAAGAAATAAATAAGATAAAAGTAGACAAAATAGATAAGACATAATAACATTGGTGAATTAATGTCAAGAAGGATTTCCATATTTTATTGAGGACTTGTTTGGAGTCCTCCTGTATGGGAGATTATGGAGAGCAAGAAGTTTCAGGGAAATAAGGAATCATGAGTTCAGTTTTAGCATTGTAAAATTTGAAATGCTTCTGAAAAATCCAAGTGTAAATGTCAAGGAGGCAAATAGTTATATAGATCTATAACTCAGAAAAAAAGTCTTGACTCAATATATAAATATGAAAACATTCAGTTTATATATATTGATTGAAGTTCTGGAAATGGATGTGTGTGGGGAGGTTATGCTAAGAGAAGAAAGTAGGAAAATACTTAGGAACTATGATATTTAAAGATCTTGTAGATAAAAACAGCCAAGAGATAGGGGTGCCTGGGTGGCTCAGTCAGTTGAGTGTCCAACTTCGGCTCAGGTCATGATCTCACAATTCGTGAGTTCGAGCCCCACGTTGGGCTCTGTGCTGATGGCTCGGAGCCTGGAGCCTGCTTCGGTTTCTGTGTCTCCCTCTCTCTGCCCCTCCCCTGCTCATGCTCTGTCTGTCTCTCTCTCTCTCAAAAATAAATAAACATTAAAAAAATTTAAAAAAAACAGCCAAGAGACAAGGCTGAATAGTAAAGAAATGGTAAGAAGAAAACCAAGAGGAGTGTATTATGGAACAAAGGATCGTACTGTTGAAAAATTAAGTAACATTAAATTAAGATTCTATAGTTTTATTGAAGTGGATCCGCCATGTTCAAATCAATAAATTGGATTGGAGTGGGTTAAAGAGTGAAGAAATGTAAAGAAAATGGAAGTTCTAGGCAGCTCCTGAGAAAGAATGTTTTCTCTATTTTAAACATGGGAAAAAGGAGGATGGCTGAGGATTCAGAGAGGTATTTATGTTTAGTGGTGGGAGGTTGAAGGAGTTCCAGAATGCTGGCTTTTACTTTCTACAGGAAGTAAGAGATTTCTGAAACTGCTTAGTATGGTGAAGTAGGAGAGGCTGGGAGTCTGGATAGAATGGATAGAACTGAAATTGTTATTATGGAAAGTAGGACAATTAGCCAAATAGGAAAACGTCATTTAAAATTTAAGCAGTGTTTATACTAGTGAACCAAAATTGTGGATGATCTTATTCCAATCTGGTTGTGTGATTGCCTTCAGCAATGATCACTCGCCCAGGCGGAGATAGAGAGAACAGGCGGGCTCATTGGAATAGAGGCAAAGAGTTTCAGGTTTGAAGGAGTGACTGAAACAAGGGAATATGTAATCTAATCTGAAGAGAGAAGGAGGTAAAGAAAGGTGGTAGTGATGGGTGATGAGAAAAATGAGATATCAGTGAGTTGAAAACCTCAATAAGGCCAAAGAAAGAAAATAAATGATTATACAAGCATTCTGGAAGGTAGTATGTTGGGGTTGGAGGATGGAATGTTTCAAATGGAAATGGGAGAGTTAGGGTGACTGCAGAGGGTGAGATTAGATGGATGAGTGATGCTGGAGAAGATGTTACTTTCAGTGAGATGCAGCAGGATTGGAGGAGTCTGTGGACCAGGAATGGAAGTCTTCACTAATGTGGATTTCATAAGATGAGCTAATGCTATTCAGAGGGAAGCCTGGAGCGCTGTAGAGCTAGAAAAATAAAAAGGCATTTCACAAGCTCATAGGTGAGAATTAGTCTGGAGTCTGTGTTTTGTCAATTACATCCCAAAGGGGATGGCAGAGGAAGCAGTGTCTACAAGAGAGCAAGTTGGAGGAAATAGGGAAATGTAATACCTACTTAAAATTGAGGCTGGCATCAAAGAGTTAGATGATTGTACAGCAGTCATAGGAAGTAGAAGAAGGTTCAAACTGAAGCATCTGTATCTAAGTTGCTATACTTAGCCTTTGTTTATTTATATACTCAGAATATAAGATAACAGAACCAAAATCTATATAACTCACAGAGGCAAAGTTAACGTGCAAATTCATGGAATCTCCTAATGAATGAATAAAGAGGATTTCATTCGCAGGCAAAAAAATAATAATAAACTACACCAAAAATGACAAACAAAAGGATCTTGGAATTTATAAAAGAAAGGAAGGAGAAAGAAAAGAAGGAAGAAAAGAATGAGGCCCAGTGACTACCATTTTCTCTGACATTACCTTCAAAACAAATAAAAATACATTTCAACAATTATACACATACATTGAATTGACTTCTTTACCAACATCACTTCTCTATGTTTTACAATCTCCTATTTTTTATTCCCAAGGGTGTAAGTCCTTGCTTCATTTATCTGACACACTAAATATGTTTACTGGCTAGGCAGCATCTAATTATTCTCTTAACTATTTCTTTGAGTGCAAATCCTAATTGTTGAGTTTGGTAGTCTTTTCTAAGCTTGGATTTTCTTAAATATTTGATGATTGAGTTTATTTTATTTATTTTTAATGTTTAAGTATTTATTTATTTATTTATTTATTTATTTATTTAGAAAGAGAGAGAGAACATGAGCAGGGGAGGGGCAGAGAGAGGGAGAAAGAGAATCCCAAGCAGGCTCCATGCTGTCAACACAGAACCCTATGCAGGACTTGAACTCAGGAAACGTGAGATCATGACCAGAACTGAAATCAAGAGTCGGTTGCTAAACTGACTGAGCCACCCAGATGCCCCTGGTGATGAAGTTTATTGTAACACATATTTGCAACACTTTCCACATTTTTTTAACTGCACCTTTCTAAAACAGCCATGGGCCTCATGGGGTGACTGACCTCAAATACCTGTGTTAGTTCTATTTCTAATGATAGTCATGAATTGTAGATGCAAGTTCCCTTCTACTTTCCTTATTTTGGTGGGGAATTCATTTCAGTTCTTGTTTATTGATAGTTCCCTTTCTTACTTTCTGGCATGATATGTACTTATTTCTTTTGATAATGGTTCTATTGTTTCTGAGTTTGACAGATACAGAAGAAATGAAGTACGAATGTAGTGTACTATTTTGGAATTAGAAATCTTAAGAAAAGTACACATACACCTAGAAATGATTCATTAAACGTGATGAGAACCAGAGCTTTATCAATGCTACTTTTATTCAAATTAAAAGATTAATTAAGAAAAGCACTGCCCAATGTAAATTATCTAATTAAAAATTAAAGTTATTATTATCCACTTATATGGTGAGTCAGTTTTCAATCATATTATTTCCAGTTTTCTATAAATGCAGAATCATGGTATATGCTTATTGGTTTCAAACTTCTGCTACTTATTTGTAAAATTCTAAGAGCTTATTCGATTTTTTTAAAGATTTGTTTTCTCATTGAATTATACATTTGGTTTCTCTCCAAGTCTACTTAATTTGATAGAATGTCTGGAATCACACTCTATTATAAAATAAAATAAAGGCGGCCTAAACTCTAGCAGGAAAACAACTTAATTAGTCCATGAATATTAAAAAAGGAAATTGTATCTGAACTTACTAGGTTGTATGCTAACCTAAGAACCAAGCAGGTGAGCTTATGTATTTCAACACAAACTATATACATCCAAACCCATAAGATAATAACCTATTTTGAAAATCTGAAGTGAAGGTAATATTTCAGCTATATTGATCTACAGTTTCAGTATTTGCCTTTTTCTTCTCATAATCATACATCTATTGCATTAAAAATTATAGGAGGAATCACAAAGATCATATCCTTGAAAGATGCAGCATACTTGGGAACTGAAGCCCTACATGGCTATGCTGAAATTCTGAAATATTTCACAATCAAATCTGAAAACTTAAGACCACATAAAATTAAACTGTTGGGGTCACCTGGATTCTTTTACACTTCCTATTTGAAATCCTTATCCCCCAAATCTGAAAAGTCTGAAAAAGTAGCATTATTGTGAACTGACAGATACAAGTGGGACCTAGAAACATTACACAGATTGCTCAAGGTTAGAGAGTGGTGGTTAATGGTCAAATCAGGGTTCAAAGCCAAGTGTGTTTCTCTAATATCTATTATTCCCCTATAGCACAGACTACATGATGGCCAGGGATCTAGTATTTTTCTTACTCAGGTCTTATATTTCAATAACACACACACACACACACACACACACACACACACACACATATATATATACACTGAATATACATGTTATATGTGAATATATGTGACTATAAATATGTGTTTATAACTCTTCCTGTGCAAAAACCTAGAAACAAGTATATATGTACATACATATGCGTGAAATAGGTATATATGTACACACATGCATATATTCATAGGCAGAGGTTTTTTTATTCATTTAACAAACACTTCTTGAATAGCTGTGTGTAGGCAAGTTGAGCAACTTACAAATGTGAACTTAGCTCCATCTTTTCTTTTAGGTCAAAGTATCAAAAATTGGAAACCAATAAACCTCAATGCTAATTTTATGTGTAATAGAAATCTTTGTTTATGAAAAGGAAATAAACATTAATATAATCCTAGAGTTTGAAGATTTGTTTTGCGTATGCATCTTATTACAATATTTATTTTATCTTTCTTCCAGGTATTTTTGGTTAGAATTTAAAGCAACACAACCTTTTTCCATACAATTGTTTTATTGATAACCCTCAATTAAAACTTATAAAGGAGAATAAAAGGAAAATTAATGCCAGAGATCCTTCAGAAGTCCATTCATGTGCAATGCCCAATTTTCCCCAATTATTACCATTTGCCTTCTTGTACAGAACATCCTGCAACATTTGCCAAGTACCTTTTAGAATCGCAATCAAAAAATAAAAGTGAACTTCAATGATTTTTGGCTCATGTAGATAGTGTCCTCAGTAGCAGCTTATGGCTTTGATTTGCCCCAGTGGAATGTTGTTTCCGGAAAGAGGGTGCATGAATCACTTTTATGGGCTAAGAGTCTTTCTCTGCACGTCACCTTGCATTATTAATGGCTGATTCAATTTTGCTGGCTAGAATTAGAGTTCCTTCTAGGGTAAGGTTAAATTCAAGTAGCTATCTTATGATTTCCTATATGGTCAACCATTAGTATTATTTACAGCCAGAGCATTTTATTTCTCTTTTACATAAGTTTGAATATATTCTTAATTTCAATGTCAGCTTCTGGGATATACTTTTGGCACTTCTTCTGATACAGTACTTTAAGACATGGGCTTTGTAGTCAGACATACCTGGATTTGATTCCTGGATCTATCGTTTAAGCTTTATAGCCTTGAACATGTTAATATCTCTAAGGCACAATTTCCTTGTTTCAAAAATAAGGAACGAAACAACCTATCTTATTGGAGTTAATGTAAGGATGAAGAAGATAACAAAAGCTCCTAGTAGGGTTCTTGGCAATGTAGGAAGCCTTTAATAAATGATAGGTTTAATAATTTGTCAGACACTGTTACATTAAGCAATCAACAAAAACACAGCCATAATTCAAGTTCAAAAACTAACACAGGTCTAAATTATCTTTGCATAAGAATTTTTATTTTCTTGCTCTTTCAAGTGTAGGGTTACATTCTATTTTCATATTTAGTTTAAAGTTATTAATTGGACAATTGCTACATGTGTTGCAACATAATAAATATTAGGGGCTTTATGATTCCAAACATTAAGGGATTTAAATCTATCTGAAATGGAAAGATCAGGATGTATGAAGCTGTGAATAATGTAAATGATACATATATACATGTTGCATTGTGTAATAGGGAAAATGAATGTAAGAATTAAAAAGAAGAAAATGAATAAAAAGGAAGATTTTTATATATTCAAGAAAGGCTTGATAAAGGACTTAGGAACCTGAGTATAATCTTGAAAGGTAGTTGTAGTTTCTTTTTTCTTTTTCTTTTTTTAAATACTTATTCATTTTTGAGAGAAAGAGAGCAACAGAGCACAAGTGGGGTAGAGGCAGGGAGAAGGAGACACAGAATCCCAAACAGACTCCAGGCTCTGAGCTGTCAACACAGAGCCCAACACAAGGCTCAACCCCACGGACTGTTGAGATCATGACCTGAGCTGAAGTCGGACACTCAACTGACTGAGCCACCCAGGTGCCACCCGGTAGTTGTAATTCCTATAATAACTGGAAAATAGTCAATTTGTACAGCTTATGAAAGAATGAATATGAGTATGTCTCACTCACAAAGACTTGGAGTTAAATAGATTTAATATACATACTTATATATCTACTTATATTTAATATATATACTCACACACATCTCTCTCTCTCTCTCATAAGTAGATTAGAAAATTTTTGTTGCTTGCTTAGGTAATACTAGTCAGTAGTTAAGTTCAAACTGATGTCTAGGTGTTCTGTTCCTGTCTCCTTTTTTGCTGCAATATGTTGAATGAGCAAGCCTTCAAAAGCTTCTTGAATTATTTATATAAAATATGGACAATCCTGTCTTACTGCATAAGGCCATTTCCATTTAGAGATATTAGGACTGTTAAGATTTCGCTTATATTCAGCCATCTCAATGGCTAATTCTTTCACCATCAGCTTCAGCAGTGTGCTAGAGCTGGATTCTACAAGTTGCTGAAAGTCTCAAATCTGTGTTCAGTGAGGTCACACTGGTAGCTTGAAAAAAAGCCATGGTGGGAGTATTCACACCATGGTAACAAATGTTATAAATTATGACTTTTTTTTCTGAAGAGAAACATTTTCCAGCACACCACTATTTGTAATAATGAATTCTGTACAATTCCACTATTAAAATGGCTAAAAATATAAAATTACATTTTTGATGTCAGATAAGTGGACTTTAGAGTAAGATATGGAAAGGTCAAAGAAATATTAGCCTTTGAAGGAAAAGTGGTGAACATGGAGGAAGTATTAGGTTCTACTAGAAGATTCTCTTATAAGTAAAGAGGAACAGTTTTGGTATATAATGCATGTGGAATTTGCAATTGTAGTAAGTTTTGTAATCTATATAAATTTATACAAAGTAAATAGAAATAACATACGATGGATAGATCATTCTGTCCCAGGAATGCAAGGTCATTACTGTTCCAAAAAAATCTATAAATTTAATCTGTTATTCATCGATTGGTAAAATATTTAAAAAAATGATTACTTCAATAGATGAAGATAATGCACTTAATCAGTGATTAAGCACAATGGGATAATGGCATATGCAAGCAACATATAGAAAAATTGAATACTTTCTTTTATATAAGTAAATAATAGTTACAAAATATAATCATTACCCATGACTGACAAAGATGTTCTATTTTATAAATGTAAACATACGCCCTGAAGATTATGCTGCAAACATTAACCAGATAACATACTGTGGGTGATTTTTCTTTCTGCATTAGAATTTTCTCTATTTTAAAAATTTCTCTACAGTGAAACATTTAGACTATGTAGATTATGAAAATTAGGAAAAGAAAATATAGAGACCAGACCTCATTCACAACAGTAATGAAAATTTAAATTTTTAAGAGGAGCTTTTTTTTTTTAATTTTTAATGTTTTTTATTTATTTTGAGAGAGAGAGAGAGAGCAAAAGAGCATGAGTGGGGGAGGGGCAGAGAGAGGGGGAGAGAGAATCTTAGGCAGGCTCCAGGCTCTGAGCTGTCAGCACAGAGCCCCATGTGGGGCCACAACTCATGAACCGTGAGATCATGACCTGGGCCAAAATCAAGAGTCAGATGTTTAACCGACTGAGCCACCCAGGCGCCCCGTTCAAGAGTAGCTTTAAACGAGAAGAAATTAAAATTAAAATTACATCAGTCCTTAATGTGTAAGTATAAAAAGGAAGAGTAGGAGAAGGAAGTGAAAGAAGAGAGAAGAGCGGAAGAATATTCAAGGAATAATATGAATTTTACTGAAGTGTGGCATGGGACAAAACGAGAAAGAAACAAAAACTAACTTTAACAGTAGTATCTTCTTGATATGACCATATGTGTTTTGTTTTTATTCTACATACTTGAAAAAATATCTTCCTATCCTTTAAAGCATGTGTGAATTATTGCAATTTTATTTTTTTTTTTAATTTTTTTTTCAACGTTTATTTATTTTGGGACAGAGAGAGACAGAGCATGAACGGGGGAGGGGCAGAGAGAGAGGGAGACACAGAATCAGAAGCAGGCTCCAGGCTCTGAGCCATCAGCCCAGAGCCCGACGCGGGGCTCGAACTCACGGACCGCGAGATCGTGACCTGGCTGAAGTCGGACGCTTAACCGACTGCGCCACCCAGGCGCCCCTGCAATTTTATTTTTAATATTTAAAGAAAAGGGGGCGCCCAGGTGGCTCAGTCCTTAAGCGTCTGACTGCAGTTCAGGTCATGATCTTGCAGTTTATGCATTCAAGAGCCCCGTGTTAGGGTCTGTGCTGACAGCTCAGAGCCTGGAGCCTGCTTGGGATTCTGTGTCTCCCCCTCTCTCTCTCTGCTCTTCCCCACTCATGCTCTGTCTCTCTCTCTCTGTCTCTCTCTGTCTCTTTCTGCCTCTCTCTCTCAAAAATAAACATTAAAAATTTAATATTTAAAGAAAAGATGTTATATGGTTTACTTTCTCAAAGGTCCCAGGACTTCCAGCAGGAATTCTCTTCAACCACACCACACTCCCAAACTTTTTGTATATGGCTGATCTCCCTCATTATTTAGGTCTTGGAGGTGATCCTTAACAGTTTTATGTAATATGAACCAACAACAGTAGATATTCCTGCGTCTTTTTTTTCTTTTATTGTCCTTACCACAGTGATAAGCACATGTTATTTTACTTATATACATGTTAAATGCCTCCTTTTCTCTCATTTGTCCACTCCAAAGGGGAGGTCACCTTTCCGTTTTATTCACCAATGCATAATCACCGCTAGGCACAAGGACGGGCACATTAGGTAGGCACTCAATAAACACCTTTGAATGAATAAATATATAAACCAGGAAAGTGAAATTATAATACAGTTTGGAGGCATAATTAAAAATCTATAAGTACAAAATAAACATTGATTTGCCGGGACAAATCATTGCAAATTTGTCATCACAAAATGGGCCGTTAGTGTCCTGATTTTTTTTTTCCTTTTTGATACTCCTTTATTACTACTCTGCATTGAGATGTGCTATTCCCAAACCTGAAACATGGCCATACCATATGAGAAAAGAGTAAATAAATATGTTTTTAACATAATGTAAGCACCAGAACTGGTCTGAGGCGAGGCAACTGGTGGCGTCCAGGGAACACAATGTGAGCAGGCATTCACTCCTAGGTTTGTGCAAACCCTGACCCTCAACCTTCATGACCCTGCGAGTAAGTGCCTCCTTAAACTTTGTATTCTAGGGGCCTCATGTGTCTCATTCTGTGGCTCTGAAAGTTTATCTATTATTTATCCTTTCTATAAGTTCATCCTTGAAAGAGAAAAGAGTGCATTTCCAGGCTGTTTTAGCTTGCCAACCCTGGGCTTCATGAACGCCCCTCCCTTCATACACAGATTCCATTCCGTCTCTCAACCACCTGCCAGACCCGCAAACCAGAACTTCTTAAGAGATATTTTTTTAAGTTTATTTATTTATTTTCAGAGAGACAGAGAGAGCACAAATGAGCAGGGGAGGGGCAGAGAGAGAGGTAGAATCCCAAGCAGGCTTCAGGCTGTCAGTATAGAGCCTGACACGGGGCTCAAACTCAGGAACTGTGAGATCTTAACCTGAGCCGAAATCAAGAGTCGGCTGCTTAACCGACAGAGTCACCCAGGTGCCTCATAACAAAACCTCATGTTAGGTAGAGCCATCCATTTCCTTTGCTCCAACCCCATACTGCTAACTATGGCCAAGCTTAAAGGCTGCACTACACATTTTTGCTATGCTATACAACCTTACCTGGTCTATGAGACTTGCTTATTCTTTTCATTTCCATCACTTTTTGCAAGCCAGAGATTACAAATGGGCATAGACACTGTCCTTTGCTTTCGCCATACCTAATTCTAACTACTTCCTGATGTTTAAAAATGGCAATTTTACATAAAAATCCAGAACAGAAAATCTCAAAAACAACAACAAAAAAAAGAATATCTGACAAGAGTACACCATCTTTTAATGCATAGCTCCATTAAGCTGGAACTTTCTTATTATCCGACTGAAATAAATGTCTTCCTTAGAAGCTGTCAATGAGCTTACTATGGACAAAAAAAATTTCTTCTCAGTTTTCAGTTAATTTCAGAGATCTGCAGCATTTTCCAACAATGCTTAGCACCTGTATATTAAAACCCTTGTGAAATATTGACAATGGGATGTGGGGAGCCTCCTCTCTTTCTAGCAAATGTAAGTTACTGCTCAACTCACTCCAAAAAACACAAGATCAAGCCTTTCCACATCACGTTTGTGGACACAAACTCTCATGCTGAAAAATGTCCCTTTAACATCTCAGTCACCCCTGGAACTAGTATTATTCTTTTAATTTAATTTTATTTATTTTTAAAACATTTAAAAATTCATTAAACTTTTTATTGAAGTGAAATTAACATACAATGTTATATTAGTTTCAGGTGTACAATAGAATGATTTGATAATTCTGTACATTACTTATTGCTCACCACAATAAGCATAGCCACCATCTATCACCATACAATGTTATTATTAACTATGTTCCCTATGCTGTATTTTCAATCTCTGTGACTTATTTATTTTGTAACTGAAAGTTTGTGCTTCTTAATCCCCTTTATCTGTTTTGCCTATACTCTCACCCACCTCCCCTGTGGCAACCACCCGTTTATTCTCTGTATTTAGGAGCTTGTTTGTTTTTTGTTTGTTTTGTGTCTTAGATTCCACATTTTTTTTTCTTAGAAACCTCCTCAGATAAATATCTAAGTTCACCACAAACAAGTTCCACTTCCCACAAAACAGTAAGCGCAGTTCAGCCAAGTGCTTTGCCACTTTATAACATAGATTGCCTTACCTCCAGCTTCCAACTAACATTCCTCATTTGCATCTGGGAGCTCATGAGCATCATCTTTAAATGTTCAGACTTCTACCAACAGTCCCATCAAGGCAATCCAGTCTTTTCTACATTCACCTTAAAACTCTTCCTGCCTCTCCCATCCCACTTCCACATTTGTAGGTATTGGTTACAGCAGCGTCCCGCTCTTCAATACCAAAATCTGTGTTCATTTGCTACGGCTGTTTCAACAAAATAGACACCAGACTGGGTGGCTTAAGCAACAGAAATTTATTTTTTTCAGAACTCTGGAGTTGGAAGTCCAAGATCAAGGTGTCAGGAGCTTTGGTTTCTCCTGAAGCATCTCTTCCTGGCTTGCAGACAGCACCTTCTTGCTGTGTCCTCACATGGCCTTTCTCTGTGCGTGTCCATCCCTTGTGTCTCTTCCTCTTCTTATAAGGACACACGTCTTGTTGGAGTAGGGCCCCGCCTTGTGATTTAATGTAACCTAATTGCTATCTCTAAGCACAGTCACATCTTGAAGTGTTCTGGGGCCGGGGGGGTTAGGACTTCAGCATATGAATTTGCAGAACAGTATGATTCAGTCCTAACACTTATTTTCTCCATTTAATTTTGAGACCCGACCACCACCACCACCACCGCGGGAAAAAGAGACATTGGTTTATGAACAAATCTGCTCAAGTCCTGGTGTTCTTCAGTGAGGGCTACCACTTTAAGAGGCACCTGAGGGTCACAAACCAGTGTCACTGATGCTGCTGGTGCCCCACATTGCACTGCTTCCCAGCCCACGGTGGTACCACCCAGACACCTCCACCTTAAACAGAACACTGTAATGATCTCCCATGAGCAAAACAGCACTATGTTCCTCCAGTCCTTACTAAGGCCTGAATCTTGATAAATCCTGTGAGGTTTTTCCAAATTGGGAAAACTTTTTTTTTTCCTTTGATATGGTTCAAACCTGTCCACGAGGCTAGTTTCAGGAGCACGTGTGTTTCCCTTCATCTTGCCTCTGTGATACATTGGACCATTATTGGTAATTCTTCACTACCCTACATGAATATGCATGCCATATACCTCGTGCTGGACAGAGTATACCTTCTGGCTCCTTAATATTAGGCTTGGTCACATGACTTGCCTTGGCCCATGTGATACCGACATGTATAACAGAAGCAGAAGCCTAAGATGACTTTGCATGGTTTGGCTTACCTCTTGTGGTTCAGAAATCTGCCGTAATTTTTCATAACAGCTGATGCCCCATCAACTTGTCCCTAGAACAAACCACATGAAATAAATATGAGCCTTGAACCCAGCTGATATCCTAGAGCTAGGTTTAGCTTATACACAGCCTGAAGCATGCTGCTCAATGGACCCAGCTTAGATCAGCAAGCCATTCAATGTCCTGACCTGTGAGCATATGAATAAATCTTTATTGTTGCAAGCCACTGTAGTTTGGGGTGTTTTTTTATATGTTTTGTTGTTGACAATGGCTGACTGATACAATATCTAAAGAAAGTGAATAACAACTGTCCTCCTTGAGACCCCTTCCGTCATTCACAGAAAATAAAGCCAGTAGATAACTGGAGCCATCTGTTCACCAGTTTCTTAGATATACGCAGATCCTAAATTTCAGTTTAGCAGACTTTAAATCACAGTCTCAGCAAGGAATGTTGCTTCATGTAACCTTACTATTAAGGATGGCTTCCTCACTTTTCATGGATTCATAGGTCTTATTAGGGCTGGAAATCACAGTAGAAGCTACACCATAACCCTCCAACTGATGAAATATTTGAGACCCACAGAGGAAAAATTATTTACATGAAGCCACACTATAAGACAACAACAGTTACAACATTACACATTGGGTTTCCTGACTCCTAATCCAGAACTTTTCTATAATGATTCTCACAGCATAGTTGGGGATTAGGAAAACTACCTGTGAAAGATATTTATTAAAAGCATTCATGGTGACAATGAACTTGCTCAGGCATTCCCTGATTAGATAATGCCATTATCATCCTATTTTTGTAGTTTCCTTCAAGGTCAATCTTAGATGATTTTGACCCAGATTTTGATGTGAAACTTGACTGTAAAGGCATATTTTACGGAAAGGGAGTAAGAGCCATGAAGAATAATCAACTACACCAAATATTGAGATCTATAAATTGCTTGAAAACCTCCAGTCATTAAATTAAATCTCCTCAGTCATTCTTCTTGCTAAGGATTCATCTAGAAAGATGCACTAAAAAGAACCACATCAATTGTAGTTGCTTTCTTTATACTCTTGATATTTTCAATTACAAAGGAAAAATGTTAGAATTCTGGGAGGGATAATATTGCTTATATTATTTGAGGGGAAATTTTAACAATACTTAAATGTAAAATATGCGTCTGTGTGATGGGCTTGTTTCTTGTTATATTGTAATTTTCTAAAAATTCTGCAAATGTGTGTTTAAACTGGGGACATGGTAATGGGATGTGGTAATGGGACAGAGAAGCAAAATTGTTAAGAAGGGTCATCTGTTTTTACAGGCAATGTGAAAGTTTAAGGTTGCATGTTGTTTTCCTTTCTCTCAATGCAAAGCAATATTGCACGTTTTTTTGAACTCAGATTCTATAATCATACTATCTGCCTTTGACTTGGGTTCTGTCAATTATTATTTGAACAATCAGAGAAATTTTCTTGCCTCTTTGTTCATCTGTTTGCTGCTTTGTAACCTGAAGGAAATAATAATAACACCTATCATGGAGAGTTGTTTTAAGACATTAATTCATTCTATAAGTATTTTTTGTTGAGCGCCTACTATCTGCCAGACATTGTTTCTCTAGGTACTTGAGCTACATGAGTGAACAAAAGTGGCAAATATCTCTGCTGTCATAAAATTTACATTCTAAAGGCAAAGACAGACAGTAAAAAAAAAATCTAATAAGTGAGTAATGATATATGGTGTACTTGAAAGCCATAAGTAAAAGTTTAGCATGGTAAAAAGAATCAAGAGCATTGAAGGAAGGGGTAGCTTGCAACTTAAAATAAATTGGTTGGATAGATTTCACTGAGAAAATGCCTTTTGAGAAATGACCTATAGAAGATGACTGCAAAGTCTGGGGAGAGCGCTCATAGCTGAAGGAATAACTTCAGGTGCCTAAGGCTCCTAAGATGGGAGCAGGAGATAATGGGTATGGAAACAGAAGCTCAAGAATATTAAGTGACTTGATCCAGTTTGGATGAATCTAAGTGAAAGAGTGTATCAGCAGGTGTGGAATATAATGGGCAGAGGAAAAAATATTTTCAGTCATTAGACAACTCACATACTCAATGTCTTCCAACTTTCCCATCAAACCCATTCTGATAATGTATATAACTTACAACAAGTGAATAAACTTGTTCTACTCATGAATGTTCAAAATAATTTGAGATCATGAATCCAACACCCCTATATTTGAATTTTTCAAGGTTTAGTCTCAGAGGGGAGAATTCAAGTGCTCAAGTATACAAAAGCCCAATAGCCCTTTGGGTGCAGTGAACACAACCTCTCACTGTAGCAGACAGTCTAAGATGGCCCAATTATCCACGTCTCCTGGTACTCCTGCCCTTCTCTATTCACCTCCCCTTGAGTAGGGTGGGACCTGTGACTTGCTCCTGGCCAATAGAATACAACAAAAATGATGGGATAGAAACAATTATGTGGACATTATTATGTTACATAAGATTATAATGTCCACCTTGCTAGAAGAATCTCTCCCTTGCTGGCTTTGAAAAAGCAAGCTGCCTTATTGAGAAAGCCACATAGCAAGGAACTGAAGACAGTCTCTGGTCAGCAGCCAAGAAGAAACTGAAGCTTATGAACGGATGATCTGTGAGGAATTGGATTCTACCAACAACCATATGAGCTTGGAGAACTATATCTTTCCCAAGTTGAGCCTCGGACGAGAATGCAATCATGGCTGACACTTGAATGGTAACCATCAAGAAGACCCAGAGAAGCTAGGCTCAGACTCAACGATTAGAAACTGTGAAATAATACCTGTATGTGGTTTCAAGCCACTATGCTTGTGGTAATTTGTTACACAGCAGAAGACAACTAATTCACTTACCCACTTCACTACAGACCTGTTCGAAGTAAGTTATGCAGAAGCAAACCAAGACTGTCATTAGAGTGTATGACTCAGACCTACTTCAAGAGAAAATCTGCTGCAAGGAGGGTAGTTAACCAAGCCTGCAGCTACTACACTTTGGGGACCCACTGCAGTGTTCTCACCCCTCCTGTCTTCCTCCTACTACCCCTGGCTCCTCTCAGCCAATGGCTGAACAATGACTAGTGATATTAGAGCTGAGACATTTCTGCCCAATGTGGGACTCCTCTAAAGATTAATCTTTGCTCTGGACACTCCATCAACCTAGCTGACACTTTCTCAGAACTCTACAGCAATCAGAGTCTCTTCTCTCTTTCCCTTCTCCTTCACAGTGTCAGACTAGCATTGTGATCTGAAGCCTCTCTCCCTTTCTTTCATTCTTCTTATTCTTCTTTATGCTTCATAGGTACCTCTCCCAATAAATCTCATGCCTTTCTAATTCTGTCTTGCCATCAGCTTCCCCAGAGAGCTCAAACTGACATAGGGAACTTTTGATAGTTTTATAATTTTCCTTGTCTGGGACATCAGCCTCAAGCTAGGCTGGAAAGGCAGTCTCATAAACTAGGAAACATATGAATGGTAAGTACAGCAATGTTCGTTTGCATCTCTGCTGTTACCAAGAATCTACACCGACTCTGAGCATGTACATTGCTACTTCTCTGAGGCTGCTTCCTTTTTGTTAAAATGAGATGTTGCATTAGATGATTTTTAATATTTTCATTTCTTTTTCTACTTTCACTAATTGTAAAAGGAGAGAAAACACTAAAAATGACTTTAAAATAAACAAAAAAGGGATGTATAGAAACGAAAGAGGGAAAAGGAGAACATAGGTAGAACCAATGGGAAGGTTTAAGAGAAAAGAATCACAATGCTACATTAGCCACTGCAGACAGTTCCTGGTTTACATCCGGACATCTGTCATGTTTAAATTTTTGTAACTAGTTTGATGTGGCTGGCTGGCATAGTTAATGGTAGACTTGCTTTAAGCCATTGTATCACTTTTCTTGGGATTTCAGATTATAAAACTTGCAGGGCTATGTGTGAGGTGAAGGCCAATTTCCTGTTACGTTCTTTTTTCCCTGTGTGATCCCCATAGACCCAGCTTGCTTTTCCTTCCTCTTTAATTGTTAGCAGTACACCCACTTTCTTTTGGGGCTCCTTCCCCTCTCACATTTGCTCCTTAGTGGTTTGTCTTTACTCCAGCTCAACATTTTCTTGAACAAATGCATGCTTTGTTGATATGAAGGTTTTTACTTCAAATCCCTTTGGGGAAACAGCCTGAAGAACAAACAAAGGAAAATTCAAAGTTTTAAGAAATCTTATGAAGTTCATAGAGTCATTGCCCCTGGTCTATTTTGCCTGCTGCTGTGACATTTATGATACCAAAAGGCACACTGGACTCCAACCCTCTTCTTTGATATTTCCTCCAGCCTCCATTTCCCTCAGATGTTTCCCTTCCTCGAAATCTGAAGACCTTCTTCTCCACAAAGCACCTTCTTCCTGGTAAAGAAGGTGAAATCCTAGACAGAAATATAGACATAAAACCTATCCATTGAGATGTCCACTGGAATCAAATGTGTGCTTCTGTGTAAAGAAAAAAGAGGTATTGACAGATGATATTTTCCAAAGGTGACTGCAACATCTCTCAACCCACATGGCCTCCTACATTAATAGGTAGTGTTACCACACACACTTTGAAAAGTGGAATCTATCTTTTCCATTTGAATCTGAACAGACTTATGGCTAACTCAACCAATAGAATATGGTGGGAATGACATTATATGACTTCTATGGCTAGGTTCTAAAAAGCAGTGAAACTTTTGCCTTGTATTTGGGACATTTTTTATGACACCCCAAGTGGACACAAAATTTCTAAGTACCCTGAGGCCTTTATGTAGTGAGGAAGCCCACGCTACATGGACAGACTTTGTGAAAGTGCTCCAGTTGAAGTCCTAACTTACAGCTAGCATCAACTGTCAACTGAGAATAAGGATGCCTGGAAATCATTTCAGTATCCAGACATAGACGTTTTGTTGTGTCTTTCTAGCTAAGGCCTCAATATGAGGGGCCCTGTCTGGATTTCTGACCTGCAGATCCATAAGCATGATAAAATGGCTGTTTTAAGCTGCTAAGTATGGACATAATTTTGTTATGAAGGCATAAGAGCCAGCACATGGATGGAGCCCATTCAGTTCCAAGGGGGTATTCTTAAGGGATTGTCTCCACTGCCTGCCTGCCTAGATCCCTGGGGCTGCTACCATTTTCATTTTATTCTAAAGCCTGGTTTTTAGGTTTTTTGTCGTCTCATAGACTCCTAATAAATCGTCTTTTCATTTAACTTGCCTACGGCTATTTTTTCTTGCGTGCCACCAATGAATGCAAGCTGATTCTGTGTTTCTTTGCACTGATGCTGCACTAGTGAAATACACTGGCAAGGAAGCACGATTTTAGTAACAAGAGGAAACAAGAGGTCTACCCTCCCCCAAACCTCCATCTCCTACAGATATTGGGTTGAAATTTCTGGCGCGGCACAAGTTTTTGTTTTGTTTTTGTTTGTTTTGTACTTTACATAGCACAGATATGGAAAGTAAATGGAATGCAAAACAGTTGCATTTTAATAGAAGAAAAGAAGAAAATTATCAAGAGACCAAAAAGAGATAACATATTTCCACTTTGAATTCAAGACTCTCCTCCAAAGTTAATAGTTACAATGTGTTTAGACATGATTACCATCCTCTGGGATGGTAGGAACTTCTTTTCCATGTATATAGTACAAGAGATCTGTAAAAGTCTAAATTAATTACTATGTGAATTTTTTTCAAAAAATCTCATGTTGTCTCAGTGAAATTATTTATCTGACATGCAGAAAAATAAAACTGGGTATAAACTCACTATGCTTATGACTGCTTTAAAACTATAAAAATTTTAAGGGTGAAAGCAAAGAACACTGCAAGCCTAGTTGAATTAATCCTGCAAATTATTAATTTAGTGTGATAAACTGTATTGGTGGCACTATATGAAATGATCTAGTTCAATGTGTTCTGGCTTCAGTGTGCCAGATGAAAGTATAATTCTGCCAAAATGCATTTTACAATGTAAATCCTTTGTGTGATGTATCACGTTATCATTTGGTGTAGAGGTATAAT
Source organism: Puma concolor (assembly GCF_028749965.1). Taxonomy (NCBI): domain Eukaryota; kingdom Metazoa; phylum Chordata; class Mammalia; order Carnivora; family Felidae; genus Puma; species Puma concolor. The sequence goes on along the minus strand of NC_141670.1, from coordinate 168,362,015 downwards.
TCACATATTTGCCCTTCTCTTTTTTGGTCAAAATCCTAAAATAGTATTAATCAGCAAATTGAAATGAAGGCGCCACACTTCTAATAGAGTATTCATCTATAATGTGGTTATCTCCTTGAAAATGTATTATTCATCAAAACATGCAATATCAGTTGTCCATATAGTGTGTATATATGTGCATACATATATGGACTATGTTTATAGTATAGATATGTATGTGTGTGTGTATATATATGTATATACATGTAAAATATATTGTTGCACTTATCTATCTATAAGTATTCTTGAAATTTATTTTATGATAAAGTTAATTTACTTCAAAACACTTAGTTTTTGCTTGGCAGGATCAGAAAAGCATTTAGTTTAAGGCTAATTTTGCCCCATTCCTGAAGCAAAGTTTGTCTGAGTCTACTACTCATGGCCTGATGAATTATGAGATTTATCCTCTTTGGCTGCTGGGAACACGCATTTTTCCTGGTCTGTGTGAGTTCTTGGTACTGTTTTTTGTTACTGTTTGGGGCATTTTCTTTTTTCCCCAGCCTGGGCAGTTTCTTGACTTACATCCACTGATCCATATCAGCTGAAGACTCCAGAATCCAGACCTTCTGCAGATTTTCAGAGCTCGTTTTCCATGAATCTCTCCTCTCTACCACTCTGTCCTGCCAACTCTATCTGCTCCCCATTTAGTAAGTAAAACTAACTTCCAGCCCCATATCCTCAATGCAGGAGACCACTGGCTTTTTCCTGGTTTTCACTTTCTGTACTGCAGCCTGGAAACTCTCTCCAAGTGTTACTCTGGGCCAACTATAGCTCTCACCATGCTCAAGGATCATGGTCTTTTTTTTGCCTGATATACAATCATGAAACTATTGTTTCTTATATTTTATACAGTATTTCAGTTGTTCCAAGTAAGAGGGTAGATCCAGTCCCTGTTACTCTATCCCAGCTGGTGGTAGAAGTCATATGATACCAGTTTTTAAATGAGATAGGCAATATAGCATGGTGATGGTTACATATACTAGTGATCTCTAGCGGTAAACCTTGGCTATTAACCCCACCTAAATATATTTAAGGTCATAAAAGCAAGTAATTAGAGTTCATTTTATACTTAGGAATAAAAGAGACAATTATCTCCATAAGATCATTATATTTCACTTACTAACATTAACACAAGGGAGAAGAAAAGTACACAGAAGAGCCTAACGTCTATATGAAAGGTTCACTTGTGCTTACTTAGTAAGCAAATGTAGGTTTTTTTTTTTAATGCTCTTTGATTATGCTCTTTTAACCTAAATGTCTTTCATTTAACAATATATTTATTTTTTATGAATTGTTAATTACGTAAAAGTAAATCATACTCTGGCCTATCCACAAAGTCTGTGTGTCATGTTATCATTAGCCCATGGTGAAATTGATGAGAACTCCATATGGATATAAGAGTGTTAGATACATAGCCTTCCTGATGTCAATAAATCTCTCTGCCCCTGAAGTAATCTAGGGTTCACCCACAATGACAGACCAATTAACCATTTGGCAATGAATTGTATTTAGTCCAAAAAATGTTTATTTAGATTATTACTTAAGACTGTTGGCATATAATGTATGCATTATAAGTGATTTTTTTGAAAACATCATAGCCTATCTACAGAAATGATTCTATCTTTTTCTGACAAAAACCTATCCAGCAGAACATTCCATGGCTAACTGAGTGCATTAACAGTATTAACAAAATAAAGACAGATGGTATTTTTACACTTCTTTAATATAAGCCTCCTTTATAAATGCAACAATTCTATTATTTGAAGTAAAGCTTTATTTGTTAAATATAAATTCTCCTAATACTCTTACAGACAGATGAAATGACTCCCTAAGATGATATTTGTACACATATTATGATATGGGCACTAACTGGGTTGAGAACAATAGAACAATTAGAAATACATATTGAATATTAATGATGTTTCTAGATTTATATGTTATTACTTTTTCTTTCATTCTCAAATTGGCAGAATTTTCCATCTCTTTCTCTAGATACTTTTCCCTGATATATTCTATTACTTTAGAACTGTTCTTTAGGTTCAATGCCTACAACCAGAAAAGGAAAAAAAAGCAGCTTCCATTTCAATGATTTGTTTTTGTTTTTGTTTTTGTTTTTAAAGGGCCTATTTACTGTAGGAGAAACTATCTTGTAAACATCTTCTGTGTTCAAATGGTATGTTAGCAATCTTACATCACGATAAAGTGTGAATTCTTTCTGACCTTTTGAAATTCATTTCTAGAAATAAATCCAAATGATAACAGCTCACATTTATTGACAGTATTTGTCAGGCACTTTTGTGAGTAGTTAACATGAATTGTCATGTTTAATTCTCACTAAAATCCTATGAGGTCAATATTATTACTTAGACATGCATGAGATAACTGAGTCACAGAGAGCCTAGGTGACTAGCCTAAACTCACATTTTGAGTGGGCAGTAAAGAGATTCAATTCCAAGAACATGGAGGCAAGGACTCACATACTCAGCTATATACTATATACTGTTATATCCAAAGCACATAATCAGAGAGGCAAATAACATATATGGGGAGGATAGATAAACAGACAGAGACAGAAGTACATAAATGCTCATTGCTGTGTTGTTTACACTGATGAAAAATTGGGAAAAAATGCCTCATTATGGATGATTAGTTAGATACATTATAATAATCTTCATTGAAGGCTTACCTTGCAATCAGCAGGGATGACAAAAGATAGATTTGTTGACATAATAGCATCTCTTTCATATATTTTTGTAAGGAAAGTGAAGCATTATAAGCACTTTACATGTTACGTTACTTCTGTAAATGTATACAAAGAAAAAAAAAAGTCTTTGACGCCTGCTTACCAAATGACTACCCAGAATAATTTTGAGATCTCTAGATCTCTAGGTGATAAGAGTATTTATTTATTTATTTATTTTCTTGATTTTTATTTGTCTGTAATAATCATGAATTGCCACAGGGGAAAACCTTCAACAATATAATTACCAACCTTCTTAAAATAAATAGAATGAGAATACTGCCTGTCAATATTTTTGAAATATGTTAAAATTTATACTCCGAAGTTAATTTCATGCCTTACACTTTTTGAAGAAAATAATTAAGCATTCAATGCCAGATGTTTGAAAAAAAATAACTTTGAAGAAAAAAGGAGTAGGAAAATTATTAACATGAAAAGACAAACCAATACATTTGAAAATAACAAAAATATCAAGTAAGGAACATCAAATGTCATATTTTATTCTCTAAAAAATAAATATGGTTTTGAAAAGGAAAATACTAGGGGCACCTGGGTGGCTCAGTTGGTTAAGTATCAGACTTTGGCTCAGGTCATGATTTCATGGTTTGTGAATTCAAGCCCCACTTTGGGCTCTGTGCTGACAGCTCGGAGCCTGAAACCTGCTTCAGATTCTGTGTCTCCCTCTCTGTGCCTTTTCCCGCTCAGCTCTGTCTCTCTGTCTCAAAAATAAAATAAATAAAATAAAATAAAATAAAATAAAATAAAATAAAATAAAATAAATAAAATAATAATAAACACTAAAAAAGAGAAAGAAAGGAAAAGAAAATACTAGGGGTGCCTGGGTGGCTCAATTGGTTAAGTGTCTGTCTTCAGTGCAGATCATGACCTTGTGGTTCATGAGTTCGAACCCCCCCGTTGGGCTCTGGGCTGACAGGGTAGAAGCCTGCTCAGGATTCTCTCTCTCTCCCACACTCTGCCCCTCCTCCACTCATGCTTTCTCTCTCTCTCAAAATAAATAAATAAACTTTAAAAAAAAAAAAAAGGAAAATACTACAGGGGCACCTGGGTGGCTCACTGTGTTAAGTATCCAACTCTGGATTTCAGCTCAGGTCTTGATCCCACAGTTCCTGAGTTTGAGTGCCACATGGGGTTCTGCACTGGCAGCTTAGAGCCTGCTCGTGTTCTCTTTCACCCTCTCTCTCAAGATAAATAAACAAATAAATAAAAAATAAATAATTTTCCTTTTGTCTTAAGAAAATACTGCAACAAATATAGAAATTCAAAGGAAAATGTAAACAAGGGGTGTAGAGTATGGTGATTAACTGTGGACACAGGTGTCAATTATGTAAGTTTGCATTCAGTTTCAATACATACAAGATATGTGATTTGGGGTAATTTACTTGATTTTTCTTTATCTATATAACAAGGATAATAATCATACCTCTCTAGTAGGATTGTTTTGAGCATAATATGAGATAATGTAAATAATGTTATCACCTATGCTTGCAAAACCTTGATAAAATACTTGGTTTTTCTGAAGTAAAATTGATCCAAGAGTCAGAAAAAGAAACATCAAAAGGCAAACTTCACTTTTCAAGGATCATATTCCACTTCCTTGATAAATTCTTCCTTTACATCCTGCCAACTAACTTTCTCTCCTCTTTCTCCAAACCGTAACATAAGCTTCATTTTTAAACTACCTTTTCAGGACTTACGGTAGGCAAGATAATCGCTCCCAAAGATATCCACGCTCTAATTCTCAAAACCTGGAATGTCCCCTTACATAGCAAAAGGGACTTTGAAGTTATGATAAAAGTTAAGAATATTGAAATATGTTACCTTGGATTATCCAGGTGAGACCAGTCTAAGCATATGAGTTCTTAAAAGTGCAGAATCTTTCTCTTCTGATATCAGATGGAGATACAATGATAGAAGGTTCAGAAAGAACGCTGATATTGCTGACTTTGAAGATAGAGTAATGGAGCCCCAAGAGGATGAATGCAGACAGATTCTGGAAAGTGGAAAAGGTGAAGAAATCATTTCTCCCCTTAGAGCTTCCAGAAAGATAAAAACGCTGAGAGATGTCTTTATTTTAGCCAGGTGATACTTCAAAGCTACAGAACTGTAAGATAATAAATTTCTGTTGTTTTAATCCACTGTTGATGACAATTTGTCACAGCGGCAACAAGAAACTAATACACTATTATATTGTGATGTTCAATTAAAAAGCATGTGCATTGTCTTGCCCCCTTGCTTTCTGAGGTCAGGCATCTGACCTGTCTATAACCTGTAGCATCTAACCTGTTGTTTGAGGATAGATGGAAGGGTTCAGTGTTTATTTGATTTGATTCTCCCCTTACAGTATTATACTCTGCCTTCTACCCTTCTCTCTATAACCCAACAAATCTCAAGCAGTCTGTGGGAAAGTCATGCAGATTCATGTTAGATAAATGTAGTTAGGTTTTTAGTTATGAAATCTAGGATGAGTATATGCATCTGAAAGACAGTATATGCATCTTGTAGATGTATTCTGCCACCTGAAATATTAATATAATAATCATCTTTTATTCTAATCCCAACCCCTAATAGCACATGACTGCACTGGCTATTTGCTTTAATTACCACATTGATACTTATGTACCACAAAACAATATACATTACACATAGACTATACCATACTCTGGAGAAAAATGCACTGCTGATTGATGTCAGAGAGTCATTATCAGATACCATATTGGCTGGGCTCAAAAGATAGACTATTTGTAGCAAAACAAACTGTATATATTTAGAAAGAGAAGTGTAAGTGTAAAATAGGAAGAGAAAATAGTCCTGGAGCATTATGTTGTCCATACAAATTTCAAAAATGATTAAAGTAACTTGCACATTAATGCATCTTATATTTGAAAAAAATCACTATCACTCTTATAAACTGTTATTTTCAAAATATTTAAAATTATTAATTTTAAATAATAAAACAACTGGGAGTTGGTTGTAACATTATACTATTGAACTCGGCAGGTGATCTTGAAATAATTTCATCCAACCTTACAGCTAAAGCAAGAATCCAGTCTTTAATATCTTCACCCATTGATTTAAATTATTATTTGTCTGGTGAGCTTCATAAAATCCCCAAACTTAGGAATATAAGTGATCCCTAATAGTTCAACTGTGAAGAGAGGAAGTGAGGAAGTTCACAGAGGAGGCCTTGCTCTTTTATTTTCAAGAAATTTTATTAGGAAACACTGGGAAAGAAGAACATAGCAACTAGGCAAGGACCAAGATTTAAAGAGGGTTTGGTGATGCTATGAGTCATCTGAGAATATTTATAGCAGTTAGGACAGTTTGAAGCCCATCCCTGTTAGGTCTCTGCTGTGTGACATAGAGGAATTACTTCTCCTTGCTTATCTATGAAGTTAGAAAAAAAGTTCACAATGGAACGAAATCACTTTATAGACACATTTCATCTTAATATGAGTGTTCTCTCCAAGATCTTTTATCAGGTGTTAGAATATAAGATGTTCTCTTCTTCAAGTTAATTTGGTTTATAGTCACTATTAAACTTATTTCTGAATGACTGGAAATACTTGTAAAGATTATGCTTAAAGTTTGCCTTTCTTTTCAAGGAAACATAATTTTAAATTCAGCACTTAGAAGTCCTATATGCGATTTCCTAGAGTTTTTTTTCCAGAACAGAATTAGTAAAAATGAGAAAAAATTTATCCTTCTCTTCAGTTTTTAACTGTTTTGGAAAGCCTCTCCATTTGTGGATGAAGAGGTTTCCATTTAAAAATCGTCTGTAAAATCCTAAATTGATGACAACACTTACAGTAAATTCAAGGTGCTCAGAATATTGGCTATCTTAAAAAAATGATTAAAACTGTATCAAAATGTTCTGGTAAAGGTGAACCCATTTGTTCATATCTGCATTCTCTAGGAAGAATGAGAAAATCTGGAACAAAAAAGAACCTGTTTGGTGATGCTCAAGCCTTCCCAAGGCAGAAAATTGTAAGGTACAGATCTGGGAGAAAAGGAAAACCCATGAAGGTAAATCCAGAATACAGGGCCATATTTTCTCGAGAGGCAAATGCCAATTATAGAGAAGATCACTGAGAGACTGAGAATTCGAGCACAGCATTGGAGAGATTCATGTACAGCAAGGACAAAAACTCCAGTCAAGAGGCCACTAAGGATTAGAGGCTGTGGTAAACACATTGGGGTTTGGTTCAGGGCCCAAAAGAACACATTTTAGGACAAAGAGAAAAAATAGACTTTCTGGCATTAAAAAGAGAACTGAACACAAAAGAATGTGGAAGAAACACAATAAAGATTAGAAGATCAATTAATAAATTGATGCATTGGAGATGGGTCTCCAATGCCAAATCCTACAAATACAATGTTGAACAAAAGAAGCCAGGTCTCAATTAATTATTGCGATGATTCCATCTCTACTTTTAAAATTTTTTTTTTCAACGTTTATTTATTTTTGGGACAGAGAGAGACAGAGCATGAACGGGGGAGGGGCAGAGAGAGAGGGAGACACAGAATCGGAAACAGGCTCCAGGCTCTGAGCCATCAGCCCAGAGCCCGACGCGGGGCTCGAACTCACGGACCGCGAGATCATGACCTGGCTGAAGTCGGACGCTTAACCGACTGCGCCACCCAGGCGCCCCACCATCTCTACTTTTAAAACAGATCAAATTTGTGCTTTTAGAAGTCAGGATAATATTACCTTTGGCAGGAGGGAAGGAGTCTGATTGGGAGAAGTCACAAGTGAAGTTTCCTAAAACAATGGAAATACTCTATTTCCTGACACAACAATACCTTTGCAGTTCTAATTACCTTGTAATAAATTATTAAGCTGTACATTTATGATCCATATAACTTTTCTGTATATATGTTAAGTCAATTCAATTGAAAGGAAAAAAAAAACTCAACAATAGAGCAACTGACAATGATATAATCATCTTTAAAAATGACAATAGAGGTGCCTGGGTGGCTCAGTCAGTTAAGCATCTGATTTCGGCTCAGTTTATGATCCTGTGGTTCATGAGTTTGAGCCCTGCATTGGGCTTTCTGTTGTCAGCACAGAGCCCACTTTGCTTCCTCTGTCCTCCACTCTCTGCTCCACCCCGCCTCAAAAATAAAACATTTTTAAAAACTGACACGTTCTTCAGAAAACTAAGTGATGAGTCTGTTTGTTTTTCTATGACTTTAGAGTAGTAGAGGACTTATCTACATGGTGTGCTATCTAGTCTAACAAATAAAAATCTTATTTGTTAAACACAAATCAGATCTTGCTACATCCAACCCAAAACCCTCAATGACATCTTGTCACTCTTAGAACAAAATTCACAGTGAGCAAGGCTATAAGCAATCTGGTCCCTGATTATTACTCCAACCTTATTCCTTATTTCTCATTTTGTGCTGGCACTCTAGATTCCTCGCCAAACCTTATATATATTTAGCAGGGCTTCCACTTAAGAGTGTTTGTGATTTTTTGTTTAGCCTGGAATGTCTTTACCTAAGATTCTTTCCCTAGCTGCTTTGTCTTATTCATGATGTTACTCAACTGCTACTTCCTCACTGAGGCCATCTTTGAACACCTTATTTTAAATAGCACTCCAACTTCCTACATACCCTGTCTTTCCTTTCCCAGGTTTATTCATTCTCTTATCACTTATAACTGGTATTATGTTGCATATTTGTTCGTTTATGTGTTTGTTAGCACAAGGAATGTGCCCGTTTGCACATCACTTCCTTGTTAACGTGAAAAACATGCCGGGCATGTACTATTCCACACGTTGTTGTGAATGCCTAAAGGAACAAACAGATGAGTTAGTATATGAATGCATTGTATTCTGCAAAGACATGGCAAGAAGATTTGAAGACTTTACTACAACTCAGCAATGTCAAGACACTTGTACACCCTGGGACCACCAGTCTTAAGTTTAGTGAAGTGAAGGCAGTTTTCACAAGGGAGAAAAAAGCGTTAAATTTATTTCTAATTGAATTGCTATGAACTACAAAACACAGCAGCCTTTGTTTACAATGCTATTGACTAACTGCTCATAGTTGTAGGAGTAGCTCACAGCGCCCCTCCTCCCAGAAAATTCTTGTTGAGGCAGGATTCTGTATGGGTTTTCTTTACTTTCCTTTATCTTTTCTGGGTACTGAAGTCTTTATTGCCTAACCTAAGTGTTTGTAATAATGCTCTCCAGAGAAATGGAACCAAGAAAAAAAATCTATATATGTATATAAAATATTTAGATGGAAGCTACCAATAGTATATAGATACAAGATAGATAAATGATATTGATAGATTGATAGATAGAAGATTGATAGATAAGAGATGGATAGATAGATAGAGGATAGGTAGATAGCTAGCTAGCTAGCTAGATAGATAGATAACTGGTTCACACAATTACACGACCTAGAGGTTCAATGATCTGCCATCTGCAAACTGGAGCTCCCCAGGAAAGCTGGTGGTATATTCCAGTTGGAGTCCAACAGCTTGAGAGCCAAGGTAACCAATACATAAATCATACTCTGATAGCAAGAAAAGATGAGATCAGATGTCCCACTCCAGGAGTGAGGCAGAAAAAATAAGGGGTGAATTCTTTCTTCCTTCAACTTTTGTTCTATTCAGGACATCAAGTTATTGATGATGTCCACCCACAACGGGGAGAGTTATTTACTGAGTTTACTGATTCAAATGCTAATATTATCCAGACACACCCTCACAAACACACCTGGAAATAATGTTTAATCTGGGCATCCCATGACCAATAAAGTTGACACATAAAATTAAGCATTACAGTACCCTTATATGATAATATCTGGTAGGTCTCTTTCAACTAACGAATCTATAAAAATAACCATTTTTTTTGAGAATAAATGAATCTAAGTTGAGACACACTATAATATGTCTAAGTGAAACACATATATGTTTATACATGAGACATATGTATATATGTATATCTATATATATATGTATATATATGTATATACTTACATACAATTAATGGAACAAGGATATACAATAATTCTTGATTCCTGATAGAAGTCTCCAGTGCCACATTATTAAGAAACAAATTTTGTCCCATCTTAATGCTTTCTCTAGTGCATAGTTTTACTACAGATCATCACAGTCCATGTTAAAAGGTCTGGTTCTTGGGGTGCCTGGGTAGCTCAGTCAGGTGAGCAACCCACTCTTGATTTCAGCTCAAGGCACGATCCCAGGGTTGTGGGATCGAGCCCTGCATCAGACTCCATGCTGAGCAGGGAACTTGCTTAAGATTCTCTCTCTCTCTCCCCCTCTGCCCCTCTCCTCTGCTCACACATACACTCTCTCTAAAATAAACAAACAAACAAACAAACAAATAAATAAATAAATTTAAAAATGTCTGTTTCTTGCTTCAGGGATAGTCCACATTAATGATTATGAACATACGATTTGGAGTTAGAACTGGCTTCAAGTCTTATTGTTGAAATTACTAGTTGTTTACTTAACTTCTCTAAACTCCAATTCCCCCTTTTTTTAAGTTTATTTATTTATTTTTGAGAGAGACAGAGGGAGAGCACAAGCAAGGGAGGGGCAGAGAGAGAGGGATAGGGGATCCAAAGTGTGAGCCGCACTGATAGCAGAGAGCCCAACAGGGGGCTCGAACTCACAAACCTGAGATCTCGAACTGAGCCAAAGTCTGATGCTCAACCGACTCAGCCACCCAGGTATTCCTCCAGTTCCCTATATTAAAAAATGGAATTGATAATTGTACATGTTTTCTATGATTATCAATGAGGCTTAAAAGCAATACTATTGTGAAATATTCAATACAGTACTTGGCATATGGTAATCACTTAACAAATGTGAACTAGTATAAAAAACAAAAATGATTAATTAAACATTTATAGAATAAAATAGTGTAAAGTATAATTTTATGTGCTTGTTCAACACAAGACTTCACTATTTTGATCCCTTATTCCTAGGGGGAAGACTTTATTTTCTCTAGTCTCTTCTGCAATTATATTTCACCAGATTGCTCTCGGTCATTACCAGCCACTCTGTGGGAATATTGTTCTTTGTTCAATCAATAATAAGAAAGAGTTTTAATCCCCATTCTGAAGAAATAATCCATTCTTGCTCGGCAAAGACCTTTCCCATGTTTAGGAAGCATTGCCCCCATGGTTCTTTTCGCCACTAAACTTTCCCCAGGAAACCAACCGTAAGTCAGGGAGTTCTTACTTCGCCCCTTCACACTCCTCATCACGGCTCCATGGGCTCCCATCCACACTAAACAAACTGTCTTCTGCTTGGTATTTAGCCTTGTATTGCCACGGGCTGTTGCCACTGCATCAGATTTGTCCAAAGTCTAGTTATGTCTCATGTATTTTGAGATTTGGAAATGGAACGTTAGCTCTTCAGTGCCAGAGGCACCACCTGAGGCTGTTGTGTGATTCAAGCATTGTCATCTCCTCCTGCTCTTTTGCTTTGAAATCAGTAAGGTTATGTGTAATCAAAGAACAAATACGATCACTCAAAGGAATTAGTGGCTGGTAAATTTAGGACTAACCCCTCATATGCGACTTCACACAGAGATTGTTTTTCATCTTTCTCTGCATGTCACAGAGCTCATCTAAATGAGAAGTACAAATGTTTTCAAAGGCAATTCCAATCGCAGCTCAAAACTGAAATAATGATGAAAAAGAATCCTTTGGTGTATTATCTTTCCACCCACCTGACTTTTCATTGCACTCAAGATAAATTACTGATGTGATTGAATTTTTAATGATTTTTTATTAACTAGACAAGGTTACATCATTCAGAAAAAGATATTTGAATACTCATATATTAAGTGTTAAGTATGCAGAATTAAGAAGGACAGGTTAATCAACATTAATGGAATATCTACCGTATGAAAAGTATTGCGATAGGTTTTAGGGGAATATAAGGATGATGTCTTAGCTTGGGCTGCTATAACAAAATACCATTAACTGAGTAGCTAATCAACAATAGAAATGTGTTTCTATCATTTTGGAGGCAATAAGTCAGAGATTGGAGTGCCAGCATAGTCAGGTTCTGGTGAGATCCCTCTTCCATGTTGCAGATAGCTACCTGCTCATTGTATGCTCATGTGGTGAAAAGAGAGCTAGCTAGCTCTCTGACCTCTTCCTAGAAGGACACCAATCTTTTTCATGAGGGTTCCACTCTCATGACCTAATTATTTCCAAAGGCCCCACCTCCAAACACCATCTTAATGGGATTAGGGTTTTAATATATGAATTTTTAAGGGACACAAATATTCAGTCTATAACATGACTAAAAATAGTTGTTGATCTCAAGGACTTCACTATTGAGGTATAGATAAGATAAATAAGGCATAATTCTGGAACCATAACCCTCAAGTTGCTTGAGGAAAATCCTATTGCATAAGCCTGAGCCTATAGGACTCAGTGCTCTCGGAAATATGACATATTGAGTAGAAAACGATCCTTTTTTGCTAATGGTCTTAATATGAGGGAGAAAAAAAAGTTAAGAGAAAAAAAAATCAGAAATTAATTCAAGAAATTATATGTGCAAACTGAAAGTTTAGCTAAATCTCCATGTTTTCAACGTTTATTTATTTTTGGGACCGAGAGAGACAGAGCATGAACGGGGGGAGGGGCAGAGAGAGAGGGAGACACAGAATCGGAAACAGGCTCCAGGCTCTGAGCCATCAGCCCAGAGCCTGACGCGGGGCTCGAACTCACAGAACGCAAGATCGTGACCTGGCTGAAGTCGGACGCTTAACCGACTGCGCCACCCAGGCGCCCCTAAATCTCCATGTTTTAATCTCTTAACAGTTTCTGAGAAGCAGAGATTCATTCAACTGCTTTACTTCTAGAGCTATTGGCACACTTGTGTCCCTATTATCCTTCTAGATTCTCTCTGAGGCTCAATTCTTGTCTCTCCAGACCCATTATTGACTCCGTTCCCTTCATACATTCTTATCTCTGTGCCCTGCTCTCCTGAGTGCTTCCTTTACATGAAGTTCAAATCTTATCTAGAGCGTATTTATTCTTTTGCCTCAGTCTCTTTTTCTGCATTATTAATGTTTTCTTCTTTCATTTCCCCTTTGCTGCCCTAGTGAAAAATGTAAAGTTCAACACCACATGAAACTTTAGAAAACACCTTTCTGGAGCTATTACTCATGACATGGCAGTTGGCTTTTAGTAGTGGATCTTATGCAAAGAATAACATACATAGGAATAAACTACTTAGCTTCGATTTATACAAAATTAAGTGAAATAGAACAGAATTTGAAAGCAAGTTTCACAGTATCTCAAGAATGTGCCTGGTGCATTTGCAAGTGATTGATTTTGATAATAACCAGAAGTGCCATAAGTTTAGGAAAAAAAAGACATGTCTGCATCTGGATTGGTCTAGAACTGTCTCATGGGTTGTAAATAACCTTAGTTAGTTTGTGAAGATAGATAGGATTTAGCAAGTGAAAATGTTTGGGAAGGAAGAGGGCAATCTGTGATTAATGATGGGTGCATAAATGTACTGTATGTGAAGTTCCACTGAAAATAGTAGAATATACGCAGCTGAGGTATAATTCCATCAAAATCTGGGTCTAGATCTAATTCTTCCCTTCTCTGTTTGCCATATAAACCCCTTGGCCGTATAAAGAAAATAAGTGTGTGTGTGTGTGTGTGTGTGAACACCAATATGTTTCTCCATGAGGTAGTAAGATACTGTTTCATTGTGTGCCTCTGTGCTGACTGTGGGGATTGGATTCAACTGCAAAGTAATAAAAGTGTAGAGAATGGAATATTACTCTATTAAAGGATAAGCTTTCAAATATATTCCAAAAGAACACTGTTAGAGGCTTAGGGGAAATCTCATTTCACTTGCTAACTTTTCTAATGCAGGTCAGGTGTATAACCTGTCCCCTGAGAAGATAACAATATGCTGAATAAGGCTGAGTGAGAACAGAGCAGGAAGAAAATCATGACCCTTCTCTTACCTTTTTGTGTTTAGTGATGATGTGAAGGCTAAATAGTGAGATGTTTATTGCTGTCATTGGCATTGCAAGTATAAATATTAAATGATTTGCTTGCCTAGATTGTCATTTCTAGTTATTTTTATCGATCTATATATGGCAACTAGGATGGCTGGTGCTGTTTTTCATGAAGGCTTTTCAGTACTTTGCAGTGATCTATCTGATTTGTAACTTTTATGTGTACAGATTTCCCTTCTTGCTAATACCTAGCATTCTAGCTCTGTTTTCCCCTATCAACTGTTTCTCAGGTAACTTTTTCCCCACTTGCATTCTCTCCATTCCATTCTACAGTCTCATTTTTTCATTGGTTCATTCATTATTCATTCATTGAGGAGAGTGAGAGAAGACCTCATTAAGAAAGAATAGATCCAGGAGGAAAAAGATGGGGAAGAAAGATAAATCTGAAACTTTCTTCTGGGGTCTAGAAATTTTATTTTTTTATGTTTATATATTTATTTTGGGAGGGGCAGGCAGAGAGAGGGAGAGAGAGAATCCCAAGCAAGTTCTGAGCAGTCAACGCAGAGCCCAACGTGGGGCTTGACCTCACGAACAGCGAGATCATGACCTGATCTGACCAAGAGTCAGATGCTTAATCAACTGAGCCACCCAGGCACCTTAGGTTTTATAAATTTTAAAAGGCTCATGCTTTGTGCAGAGCCTTCCAGAAAATAAGACTGATGAATAAAGAAACTACAAATCACATCCCAATAAAAATAAAAAGATTCATCACTGTCCCCTTACAGAAACAAATAAAAAAAAATCTATAGAGGTCAAGCCTCAAAGATGGTGAGTAAGAGAAGCAGATAACAGATTAAATACTACCATGGATGATGAATTCTTTTCAGGAGGGCCCTCCTCTCTCTTTCCAAGGGATACAGTCTTCCTATCTCCATTGCTACTAGTACAGCAGTATAGGGAATCCAGGTTTCCACATCTGGAACTCTTTCTTTTCACATGAGTAATTGAAGGTCACATCATTCTTTCATCTTATTTTCAATGACCCTTGAGATAACGTGTGGCCATTATATTTTTCTGCAATAATCATGTTAAGCCACGGTTGCAATTCTGCCTTTAAGTGGTGCAAATAAAAAATGCAGTCTTCATAGGTGAACAGCATTCTCCTTCATGATTCTCTAGAGTATGGTCAGAAACACTAGCCAATGGCAGCAACGCTTCATGCACGAACCATAGAGGAAACATTCGAGTGCAATCAAATGACTCTATATCTGATTCTAGCAAAATGGACCCAAAGAGATAAAGTGCTATGGCTAATTTCATGGATTTCTTCCTGACTGCTGAGCTGAGACTTGAACACATGACTCTAGATTCTTAGGACGATTCATCATATATCGTGACAAATCTCCCTCAAATTGCAGGGGTTTTTCAATATAAATGCATTTGATTTTGCATTTGGTATTTCATAATTTGTTCACTTTTTGCAAGAAAATATGAAAATGATAAAGAAACCAGGGAACATGTTACCTAGCATCAATGAAACAAACTACTCTTCATTATTATACTAATTTACAGTAATTTTTATTCACACCAAACTCTGCAGTCACATTTCCATGGGAAAGTCTTACGTTGGAGAGTTTCAGATATTAGATGCCATCTTCATTTGGTCCTTAAGCAGAATCTATCATATGCCTAGGCTTTGGGTTATGTTAATAATGTAATGTGAAATTTATGCAAATAATTTACAATAATGGATTCTAGAAGAAATACAGTATATGCATTAATGAGTCTTTATGGAAATGTTGAACCACCACTTAATACTCTAAATTTCCAGAGAACTTTGAGGAACATGTTATTTGAGGACATACCTCATCTGCACCAGAACTGGACATTAATTAGGTCTATAGAGTTTAGCCAATCTGTGTGAGTCCTTCTTTGCCTGTTACATAGAGGAAGCCTGTGTCATGAAACAAACACTAACCTAGAAGTCATAACAGTCTAAGTTCAAGCCTTATGCCATTTCTTAAGAGTATGACTCTGGAGAGCCACTGACAAAGAGAACAATAATACTTATAGAATGATGTGAAGTTTAAGTGAAATTGATGTATGTGAGCACACTTTTTAAAGTCTTAGGTGTTATAATTATAAGATCAATATATTAATCATATATTTTTTTTAAATTTGAAGTTGATATTATTTCAAAATGTTGAGAATTGGTGACTCCTAAAATAATTCTTGAATAAGGAATAGTATAATTGCAGATAATTTGGATCATTTTAAGAAGCTCTAGTATGGTGTCCAAACCCCAGAGAATTGATTTTAATTATTAGTCAATGAAATGAGCAAAGACACATGATAAAATAATTAAATGGATAATTCTGCCTTTCAATTAAAAATATGCCCGTGGCCTCAGAGCACACTATTATAGGATATGAAGTAATCTTAGCAAGGCCTTTCTTGAGATATAAGTAGACACATAGAATCCCATATTTGAAATGTAATCTCATTACCACTGTGATGGCAACTAATAATTCCAATAAGGCTATCAGACTGGGTCGTTAAGTTACCCATAGACACACAGACAGCAGGTAGCAGGTCATTGTGAAAAGCAGGAGTCTTGGAACAGACATCCACGGTTTCCTTATGTGAGTTATTTAACATTGGGCATGTTACTGGTCTTGTCTGGAGGAGAATGCCTTTTCCCACTCCAGGCTTCAAGAGGAGGTGTCTTTCCTCCACATACTCTGGCCTTTCTCCACTTCTTCATTCACTCCACCCTAGTAGAAGTGACGGTGACTTAACTAATTGATTATTTAGGGAAGAATAACTGCATGTGTGGTTTAATTTCACTCTTTTCTCTTTTGCTACAAAACTTGCCCTCAAAGAGTGCACACTTCCCTCCATTCCTCTAGATTGCCCGTGATTGGGAGCATAAATTCACCTAGTTCTGAGGTTCAGGATTAGGAGAAGCATTTAGCTCACCAACTGAGAGCCACTCTTGTCAACTAGGTCTCTATTATTATTTTGATCTCATTTTGAGGCCTTGATTTTTTTTTCTCAATTTCTTCAGATTACACCAGGGTAAGAGAGGAACAGTAGTAATTTTGTGGTGTTTTTGTTGAAAACCCAGCATTAAATGCATCAGCCAGAAATACCGAAAATTAAGACCAAAAGAATGGAATTTGGGAGAGTCGAGCACACACACGGAAAGCCTTAGTGGCTGAAGGTTGTGATTTGGGCCTTGGTGCTGTGACCATGATGATTTGTTGAGGTCACTTTCAGGTTCATAGTCACTTTTACATTCTGTGATTGACTAAATGGAAATATTTTAACTCAAACTCATGATATTTTGGCTGTGGTAGATGACTGTGGCTTGCGGTCTTTTTGTCCAAAAGTACATGGCTTTACCTTCCTGGAACCAAAAATTTAGACAAAGGTCCATGGGCTTCAGGAAAGATCCTCAAGTAGGGGTGTCAATGAGAGAGGGACTGTGAGAGATGTTTTGAAACCAGGGACGGAATGTGGGCGCCTCAGCAGAGGGGGACAGGGCCACTCGGTTTTCAGCAGAGGTACAGAGTCTGGTAAAGACTCAAAACTTTAGGGCTTAGAAAGGGCAGAGTTCCAGATTCAGCAAGCTACAGCCCCCTCCTCTATTTTTTTTTTTTTTTCCTGGCTGAGACTAATGTTTTTATTGCAGGGAAAAGAGTCCAGTCCTCTTAGATATTAGTGGGAAAAGCAGTATTTGCTGCTTTTAAGTTGCCAGGTAGCAAAGTTCTGCATATGCCTCTAAGCACTCCTGAGGATTTAACTTTTAATTGTTATTGTCAGACATCTCTGGACCAGATGAGCCACATTCCATTCTGCATGTCGGACCAAGAAAATAAGTGTAGGAAGACAAATCATGAAAATCGTCCACCAACTCAAAATCCTTTCTTCTTCACAGTTTCAGGACAACATTAAATTGGTTCACTCCTGGTTAAGGGAGAAAACTTGGCGAGGAGGCAGGTTTCTTGGCAGGAGGCCCTGAAAATGTGCACTATGGCACACGCCTGCAAATGCATATTTACAACAGAATATGCACCTGGCCCCTGAGCTGCCACCTTTGCAAACTTCTAAACTTTGTAAGCAGGCTAAGTGTCACTCTCAGAGACAGGAGCCTGGCTGCATAAATGGATTATCCCCTCAGAAATGTGACTGCCCAGCGTCAACACTAACTTCTTGCTCGAAGAGTTCTCCCAATTGAGTTTAAATTCACACGTCGTGGATTTAGAGCACCTGGAACAAACTGAGTGGTGTCCTGGCAAGGCCACGACCGAGAGAATGTTCCCACTCGCTTAGAATGAGTTTCTTCTCTGGTCTTTGGCACCATTAAAATCTGGGTCCTGGAACTGCTTTTTGTTTCTTCGGTTGTTTTGGGGGGATTTTGTTTGTTTGTTTTTCCTGGAGAACCGGTTTTAGAAGTGAGGTTTGGCTTGTTACCTTAATTTGAGGAGTAGGATGAATTTTTTGCCTTATTAAGTTTTCAAACTGTTTAAAAAGGGAGGCGCTACAAATTGCAGTTGAACTAATACAACTTCTCAGAGCATTTAAAAGAATTTGACTTATTCCAGAGAACGGTGCACTGTAGCTGCTGATAGAACCCAGCTTTACTCAAGCATGAAGAATCACTCAAGCGCAGACTGAACAAAAGAAGTTGGAGAGGAGGCACTTCTTTTTCATCAAATTTTGATTAAAAGGGTAAGAATAACTTGATTTCTTGAGTGTAAAAGTGTGTTATATATTTAGACTTTAATTTCTTTCTGCCAAGTTCACAGGGGTGTGTATTCAAATGTTAGCATCTTAGAAAGTCTCAATGCTGTGTAATCTCACTGCAGTCTCTAATAAATTACGGTAGGTGGTTGGACATATTACCGGGTAAGAAACAGAATAGGAAGTGAACTGGAGTGGCCTTGGATTGGGTTTAATTAATACATGAGTTTGATCCATTTTAGAACTTTGGAAGCAAACGTTATATGTCCACACTTGATCCCAAGAAAAGGCTAAAAGGAGAAGTGGGTAGTATGTGGGTGTGGCATCTTGAAAAATGGGAGACTGTCCAAACCCACTGCTGATCAGTTCTCTTGAGAGACAAGGGCCAAACCCCCTTTTTGTTTAACCTCATGCGTTTATGGGAGTAAAAAGTGGGGAAACTCTTTTCTCCACTCCTGATATCTATGAGGAGAGAGTTTCCGTGAACATATCTCACCTGTTCCACTCCCTCCTCCCCTTTCATTACGCCACACAGAAAAGGAATAACAGTCATACTACCTGTGTTCAAATCCTGCCTCCACCTTTTAGTAACTGTGTGACATCAGATAAATTTATTAATCTCCCTGTGCCCCCCCCCCCATTTCTCATTTTTACAATGTGGACATTAATGATTTCTACTTTCTCAGGGTACCGCGTGGATTGAACCAAATACTGTATTTAAAGTGGTTACAATGTCTGTCTATACAATGTGCTATTTTTATTATTGCTATTATTTGTCATTTTGTCTTCAATTTTCTTTAAATGATACTTGTTCAAATTTTGAAGATTGCTCTGCTTGTATAAAAGGAAATGAAATAAAGACTAATTTTTTCTCATTGTTTATATGTGTCAATTTTCCTTAAACCATGACTTAGTATATCTCCTTGTTCATTATTTGAATAGGAGAACGAGCAACTATAAATTATTCTACAGCAATTGCGAGCAGGAAATTCTGGGAATATTGAGACTTTAATGTAACTATTCTTCCCTTTATTACCAAATAAAATCTAAGATGAATATTTGGAAGAAGATTCTCGATTTGGGGGTAGAGGAGAAGGTATGAAATAGATAACCAGGGAATTGGTAGAGTGAGGGGATTAAGGAAGTCTAAAAGTATTTCCAGATAACCTTCTTCAGATTAGTGGTCATGAACAGAAAATGATGGAAGCTCAGGGGAGGTGCAGACTAGGTGAAGGATTGCATTATCCAAGACAGGTGTTCTGACAGGTAAGTATGATGGCTTTCACACCACCACTGGTAAGATGAAGAGTGGTCTGCAAAGCTTGGTGAGATTTTGGTAAAATGCTCTGGTATTCCTTATAAGTGCTCCTCATGAGACTCCCACACTTTCCTTCCAGACCCCTTAAATTAACATGGCAAAAAAATAATACTACTAAAATATCAAAATACCATGATACCATTACCAAGCCAGGATAATTTCAGGCATGTTATCCTAAAATCTATCAATATAGCTCACTACATCAGGCAATTTAAGGATAAAATTCATGTAACCATGAGATAAACATATACTAACATATATATATATATATATATATATATATACACACACACACACATATATATATACACACACATATGTATTAATCTTTAAGAACTTCTAATAAAATTATAATTAAATTGGAAGAGGAAAAATTACTCAACTATACTAAAAGCTTCATCAACATTAAATATTACCATAGGTGAAGACACCAAAATGATTTCAATTAAATCCAAGAATCATGTAGGCATACAAACCATCAGCATTATTATTCAGTATTGCTTCAAAGTTTCTAGCAAATGCAATCGTGCAATGAAATAAAATCATATTTACAAAATATAAGCAATACTTACAAAATATAAAATATAAGCAATGTGACTCATGGGTGATTTGATTTTTAAAACAGAAAAAACAGACTACGCTTATGAAAAATTAACTGAGAGAAAAAATAAGACATAAAGTTCCTGCACATTTGATAAACAAACATCAATTCAATAATGTTTCTTTTTTTTCTTTTTTTTTTTTTTTAATGTTTATTTATTTTTGAGACAGAGAGAGAGCGTGAGCAGGGGAGGGGCAGAGAGAGAGAGGGAGACACAGAATCTGAAACAGGCTCCAGGCTCTGAGCTGTCAGCACAGAGCCCGACGCGGGGCTTGAACTCATGGACCATGAGATCATGACCTGAGCTGAATTTGGACGCTTAACTGACTGAGCCACCCAGGCGCCCCAATTCAATAATGTTTCTAATTGAGCAATGAACATTTAAGAAAGAGAAGAAGAGAAAACATTTTTCATTCATATTAGCTATAAAATTATAAAATGCACGTGATTGAATTTAATAGTAAAGGCACAGGATCTACATGTGTAATATCTTATTGAAAAACATAAAACACAATGAACCAATTAAAACCCTGTCATAGTCTTGAATAGGAAGCCTTAATACCATTAACAAGCTAGTTGCTCCAAAATTAATGAGTAAATGTTAACACCATTCTCATAGAATCCAAACAGAGACGAACTTCTGGGAAGGAAAGGAGGAGTTTGAGAGGAATTGAAAATAAGTTAGGATCTTATATTTCATATGAAAAAATAAATGCTTAAGAATCACTGAGAAAAATTTGGAAAAGAATAATGAACAAAAACTTTCTTATCAGATATCACAACACATTATAAAGCCTCTGTAAAACATTCTTGGCATTGAAATGGAAAGTAAAGCAGTGAAAATGAACCAGAGATCTTGGTATGTATGAGAACTTGGCACGTGGAAATCATTTTTTTAAATGCTGCAATCAACATTGCCATCTTTGTGATTATGATCATTATATGGTCCCAGTTATCATTATCATCATCATAACCTCCTGATACATAGTTCCCAGCATTGAGTGGCTTCATATCAATATTGTTTGCATGGAACTGATAACAGTAGTGAGACATCAAAAATTAACTGCATTATATATTTTTTAAATTTTTTTAATATTTATTTATTTTTGAGAGAGAGAGAGAGAGAGAGAGAGAGCAGGGGAGGAGCAGAGAGACTTGGAGACACAGAATCCAAAGCAGGCTCCAGGTTCTGAGCTGTCAGCACAGAGCCTGATGTGGGGCTTGAACTCACAAACCGTGAGATCATGATCTGAGGCAAAGTCAAACACTTAACAGACTGAGCCACCCAGGCGCCCCTTACTGCATTGTATTTTTAAGGATCTGGAGGGGGCACCTGGGTGGCTCAGTCAGTTAAGCATCTGACTCTTGATTTCAATTCAGGTCATGATCTCACAGTTCATAAGTTTGAGCCCCAAGTCCGGCACTCAGCTGACAGCACATAGCCTGCTTGTGATTCTGTCTTCTTCTCTCGTTGCCCTTTCCCCTCTTGTTCTCTATCTCGCTCTCAAAATAAATAAAAATAAACTTAAAGAAAAAGAATCTGGAGAACTTTGGAGAGGTTTTTGACTAGTAGTGATATATTTATAGATAAGTGAGGTAACACATGTGAATGCTCTTTGCAGATGATAAAGTACTTACGTAAGTGTTATTTTTGACATTAGCATTACTTTATATCCTGCAAGGTCAAAGCAATATAAAACAGTGATTTACAGTACATATGACACACACATGTTGGTAAAGTGCTAAATCACTGTTCTGTCTGTAGGATAAAAACAAGATAATCTTACATTTCTACATGTTCAGCCAAGCTTTTATGGGCAAGGGATCAGAGAGGGGGCATTATTAACATTCTTAAGAAGACCAAATCTCATCTGGTAAAGATCTAAGTTTACCTAACTCCTCAGGATTATGAGAAAAATCCTGAGATGTGGTTTACATTTATATATTTGACTTCAAGGAATGTACAAGCTCATACAAAGTGAACCTATAACCTGAATGATTTTCTTTGGTTTCATTAACACTATCTCATTCCCTATGCTTTTTCTCAGAGGTAGCAAAAGAAAGTATCTGTTTTACGTCTGATGAGAATTTTTGTAAACCATGGGATATTGTTTACAGGTAGTGTTGAGGTTTTTCTTTGGGTTTTAATGGTCCAATGTGTTAAAAACACATTATAGTCTAATTTACTTAGGATGCTATTCCATTCCCTCAGAAGTCAGGGCATTAAGCTACATTATTTTATGTTTTAACAGATAGGATTCATTATAGTAGTGGGGAGTGGAAAGTGAGGAAGAAATTTACTAGCTGGTCTCTAAGAGTCTTTAAGGTTTGTAAATTCTATGTGCATTTAACATAGCATACTTTGGGCTGTAAGGAGAGCTTTACTTTCTTGCTTTGCTTCTTCTCAATTATGTGCAAAGTCCGAATGGATAAATCATTTTGAAATCTGTATGTCATCCTATAAGGGCAATACCATGGCTGCCATGAAAAATGATGTGTTAGTCACCTTTCAATATAGGAGTGCTCTGTGTTTGTAGTTGAGAATACAGATGATATAGGGAAAAATTAAAACATCTTTTTATTACAAACTATCACTCAGACATAAGCTATATATTCAGAAAACCCACATTATTCTTTTATTCTATACCTCTGTTGAGATTGGATCGAATATAGAATATCAACAAGAATTGAAATATGAGTATTTATTATGTGTCAGGTACATAACTGTTTCCACATGTGTTGTTTCATTTAATGCATGCTAATTTTATGTCATTTAAATATTATCACCCAGTTTATCTATGATAAAACATAGAAACAGAGGGTTTTACATAAAAGTTCACAGAAATTATCCACAATTAAGTCTGTATGGTTTACTCCTTCATAAAAATAGGTTTACAGTCTGCTGAAACATCTTAAAAGGTAGTGCTCTCTTGACACTCTCTTTTTGAACTTTACAAATAAATAACCATGGGAGGAGGGTCCAACATTGAGGCAAAGGAAGAGCCTGAACTCACGTTCTTGCAAGAACAGAGCAAGTTTACAGTTACTTATGGAATAATTCCCACTAAAAAAGAACTGAAAACTAGTTGAACAGCTCCTCCTACAACTAGGGATAAAAAGACCACATTGAGATGAGTGGGAGAGGCAGAAATATGCTCTTGCCTAAAACCCAACCCAGCACATGGACACACAGTAAGGAGGAATCTCATAGGTATAAAGATTCTGTTCAAGAAGCAAGGGGATGTGCCCCACATCAGGTACCCCAACATTTTAGACTTAACACCAGAGAAACAAGTATGGCTTTGGAAATCAGCAGGCTTATACTCACAGGGTCTGAGGGGCTGTGGGAATCTGAAATAGTCCTTTTGAGGGACTTGTGTGTGGACTCACTTGTCTTGGGAGTCAGTGCAAACGATCTGACTTCCAGTCAGCCTGGAACTAGGTGCTGACTGAGATTCCTCCCTCTGGAACACTACAAACTTTGACACACTCTCAACAATTAAGACCTATGAAGAATAAATCAAACTACTTAGACAATCACAACCCAGATCTAGGCCAAGGCTGAAAGATATTTCATCTCCTACACAAGTTCTCTCCTTCAAGTCTAGGAGAGGTAGCTGTTTCACATAATACATAGAAACAGAGAGTCGAGTAAAATAAAGAGAGTTGAGTAAAATAATACAGAGAGTCGAGTAAAATAAAGAAACAGAAATGGATATGTTCCAAATGAGAGAACAAGACAAAACATCAGAAAAAGACTTTAATGAAATGGAGATAACTAATCTACCTGATAGAAAGTTCAAAGTAACAGTCATAAAGATTCTCACCAAACTCTGGAGAACCTCACAGAATGAACTTTGTCACAAGAACTTCAACAAAGAGATAAAAAATATAAGAAAGTACCAATCAGAAGTCTGAAGAATACAATAACTAAACTAAAAATTACATTGGACAGGTGAGAAATAAGACTGGCTGAAACAGACTGATCAGCGAGCTTGATGACAGGGCAGTGGAACTCACCCAAACAGAATAACAAAAAGAAAACAGAATTTTAAAAATGTAAGGATAGCTTAAGAGACTTATGGAGCAACATCAAGTGGAACAATATTCATATTTTAAGGGCTCCAGAAGGAAATGAGAGAGACAAAGGGGCAGAAAACTTATTTGAAGAAATAATGCTTGAAAACTTCCCTAACCTGGAAAAGGCAACAGACAGACATTCAGGTTCAGGAAGCAGAGAGTTTCAAATAAGGTAAACCCAAAGAGATCCACAGCAAGACATTATAATTAAAATATCAAAAGTTAAAGATAAAGAGAGTATCTCAAAAATAGTGAGAGAAAAACAATTTGCTATATACAAGGGAACCCCTATAAGACTATCAGCTGATTTTTCAGCAGAAACTTTTCAGGCCACAAGGGAATGGCATAATAGATCCAAAGTGCTGAAAGGAAAAAACTTCCAACAAAGAATACCTGGCCAGGCTGCCACTCAGAATTAAAGGAAAGATAAAGAGTTTCACAAACAAGCAAAACCTATAGGAATTCATTACTAACCCAGCCTTGGAGGAAATGTCAAAGGTGATTTTTTAAGCAGAAATAAAAGGCATTAACTAATACCAATAAAATATATGAAAGTAAAATCTCACTGGTAAAAGCAAATATATAGCAAAGGTAGTGAATTAACCACTTGAAAAGCTAGTATGAAAGTTAAAAGACAAAAGTGGTAAAGTCAACTATAACTATAATAATTAGCCAAGGGATACACAAAATAAAAAGGTGTAAAATACAACATCAAAAAACACCCAAAAATATAAAATATAAAAGACTTAAGGGAGAAGTTGACAGTTAATCAATTGTAGGGGACTTTAATACCCCACTTAAGTCACTGGATAGATTACCCAGACAAAAACTTAATAAATAAAACATTGGCTTTAAACAACACATTAAACCAAATGGGCTTTATAGATATTTACAGAACATTCCATACAAAAGCAGCAGAACACACATTCTTCTCAACTGTACACAGAATATTCTCCAGGATAGATAAATATTAGGCCACAAAACAATTCTTAATAAATTTAAGAAGTCCAAAATTATATCAAGCATCTTTTCTGACCACAATCATATACAAACATGTGGAGATTAAACAACATACTAACAAATAATGGCTCAATGAAGAAATCAAAGGAGAAATTAAAAAAAATTCCTTAAAACAAATGAAAATAGAAATATAACATTTCAATTCTAATCTTTGGTATGCAGGAAAAGCATTTCTAAGGGAGAAGTTCACAATGATATCAGGCTACCTCAAGAAATTAGAAAAATCTTGAATAAACTTTATGCCTAAAGGAATTAGAAAAGGAAGCACAAAGCCCAAAGTTTATAGAAGGATTAAAATAATGATCACAGCAGAAAAAAATGAAATAAGAACTAAAAGATAAAACAAAAACAGTAGAAAAGATCAGTGAAACCAAGAGCTGTTTATTTGAAAAGATAAACAAAATTAATAAACCTTTAGCTAGATTTTCCAAGAAAAAAGAAAGATGCTCAAACAAGCGAAATCAGAAATGAAAGAGAAGTTGCAACCGATACAACAGAATTACAAAAGATCATGAGACCACTATGAACAATTAAAATGCAACTAACTGAATAACATAGTAGAAATGGGTAGATTCCTAGAAACATACAATTTTTCAAAACTGAATCATAAATACAAAATCAGAATAGACTGATTACCAGTAATAAGATTGAATCAATAATCAAAAACTTCCCAACAAGAAAAAGTCTAGGATCAGACAATTTCACTGGTGCATTCTATCAAACGTTGAAGACATATTTCATACACATCCTTCTCAGACTGTTTTAAAATAAATGAAAAGGAGGAAATGCTTCTAAACTCATTTTGGGGGGATCAGAATTACCCTAATACGAAAACCAGTCAAAGACAACACACAAAAAGGAAATTTACAGGCCAGTATCCCTGATGAACATAGATGCAAAAATTCTCAACAAAATATTAGTAAGCCAGGTTTAAAAATACATTAAAAGGATCATACACCATGAGCAGGTGGAATTTATTCCAGGGATGCAAGAATGGGTCAATATACACAAATAAATGTGATACACCACTTTCACAAAATGAAAGATAAAAATCATATGATCATTTCAATAGATACAATAAAGCATTTGACAAATTTCAACATCTATTTATGATAAAAACACTCAGCAAAGTAAGTATAGATGGAACATGCCTCAACCTAAGAAAAGCCATATATAATAAACCTATAGTTAATATCATACTCAACAATTGAAAAGCTGAAAGCTTTTCTCTAAGATCAGGAACAAGATCTGAAAGAAAGAAAGAAAGAAAGAAAGAAAGAAAGAAAGAAAGAAAGAAAGAAAGAAGAAAGAAAGACGGGAGGGAGGGAGGGAGGGAGGAAGGAAGGAAGGAAGGAAGGAAGGAAGGAAGGAAGGAAGGAAAGAAAGAAAGAAAGAAAGAAAGAAAGAAAGAAAGAAAGAAAGAAAGAAAAGAGGCTTCCAAATTAGAAATAAGTAAAAAGCAAAGATAAATAAGTACATCAAACTAAAAATCTGCACAGCAAAGGAAACCATCAACAAAATGAAAAGGCAATGTACTGAATGGGAGAAAATACTTTCAAATCATATATCCAATAAGAAGATAATATCCAAAATATATAATGAACTTCAACAACTCAATAGCAAAAAAATAAATAAATTTAAAAAAATGGGCAGAGTATCTAAACAGACATTTTTCCAAAAAAGACATACAGATGATCAACAGACACATGAAAAGATTTTCAACATGGCTAATTATCAGGGAAATGCAAGTCAAAACAACAGTGAGGTATCACCTCACACTTGTTAGAATGGCTGTTACCAAAAAAGGAGAAATGGTAAGTGTTGAAAAGGATGCAGAGAAAAGGGAACTCCTCTATATTTTTGGTGGGAATGTAAATTGGTGAAGCCACAGTGAAAAACAGTATGGAGACTCCTCAAAAGATGAAAAATGGATTTACCATACTATCCAGCTATTCTGCGTGTGTATTTGAAGAATACAAAAACACTAATTTGAAAAGATACATGTGCCTTGTGTTCACTGCAGCATTTATAATAGCCAAAATACAAAAATAACCTAAGTGTCTATCAGATGAATAAAGAAAATGTGGTGTGTGTGTGTGTGTGTGTGTGCATATTTTGTTACTTTTAACATCACCATCATTGTCATCCTCATAATCATCATCAATTAGAGCAGTCTTGATTGTTCAAATATTAGTTGCAAGTGACAGAAACATCAGAAATCTATGTAAACAATGATAACAAAATGAGTACTTGGCTTATGTAACTGAAAAGTTCAAGAATATTTTCAAATAAAGCTGAATTCAGAGATTCAAAGTCTGTTAGCATGGTCTTGAAATTGTCTTTCCATCTCTTAGGTCTACTTTCTTTTTGGCCTTATTCTATGTTTGATTCTGTCCATGTGGTAGCAAAGTTGTCTCCTGGAAACTC
The DNA here is from genome assembly GCF_028749965.1 of Puma concolor. Lineage (NCBI taxonomy): Eukaryota > Metazoa > Chordata > Mammalia > Carnivora > Felidae > Puma > Puma concolor. The sequence goes on along the minus strand of NC_141670.1, from coordinate 168,334,044 downwards.
GAGGCTTAAATGGTCCCCAGCATTTCCATTTTAGAAGAACATTTCTTACCATATATCTATGCCAATCTTTACAATATGTTCTACTTAACCTTGAAGCATGTGCCACACACTTGGGTTGCTCAGATAAGGGCATCCTGGATCTCATGCCCATTTCTGTGGAAAGCCCTCAGGGCTGTTCTAGAAAATAAAAGAAAGGAAATAGATCTTGAACAGAAAAAGCAATGTTACAAAAAATTATGAAAGATGTAATATATTTGAGAAAAATGTATAAAGTACATGCTCTAATTTTATAATGTAAGTTTCAGAGTAACAAGTATAAGACTAAATTCCATATCTTCTAATTTTCTCATCTAAATACCTACACCATATTTTGTTTCCATGTGTAAATATATTTTAGACCTAACAATGCAAGACATAATGGGTAAATCTGGTGAACCATGTGTTGGGAAGGAGGGAGGAGGAGTTGGGAGACAAAGGTCCATGTAGTTAGTCACCAGTGAAAATATTTTTAAGTTGGGTGGTCCATTATAGAAGGTTGAATTCAGAATTGAAACACCCACACAGTTTCATTTCAGAAGTATGCAAGGAAATAAATGTGAATCTAGAGAATCTTACCAGGCTATCCAGGAAAAAAAATATTGAAAAATGCAATGGAGTTTAGTGAAATTTTAGGAGTTTAGTGAGAGAAATTATGTGTCAACTCAAGTCATATTGAAGGATATGATATCAAGAGAGATGGGAAGTGAAAGTTTGGGATTCTCTCAAAAATAATTAAAAAGAAAACAATCTTATTTAATATTCATAAAAAGATTGAGGAAAAACATACTGAACTATTATCAGTTATGCAATGTTCAAGTGTCGTCGTTAAAATAAATTTCTTGTCATTAACATGAGCACATGAAAGAGCCCTTTTAAAAGCAAATATGATAAGGTTCATCTCTTATATTGTCCTCTTTTCTTCTTACAGTTTTCCTGAAGACAGAATAAAGCTTTCAGCATCCGCAAAAAATTATTTATGCCTTCTAAAAGTACAATAATCTTTTTCCTAAATAATATTTTCTTTCAAAGGTTTTTATGACATGATACAAATACAGTAAATAACTCAAGGAGAGACCACATCGCTATTGTACACGATTTTTGTAGGAAACTTCCTGTGGAATGGAGATGCCTTCTTAACAATTTGGATAAGACAAATCTTAATTCTCTGAAGAATGACAAAGACTTCATTCATTTATGGTTCTACAGATTAATTTTGTTGCATAAGTGGTATATTAAAACTATGTGGTATATGCTTAAAATGCAAAAATTAGCCACAAAACTTTGGAATTTTAGCACATCGCCTAGCATATGTGCCTTGTTTTTTTTTTGTTTTGTTTTGTTTTGTTTAAGAACAAGTGCCAGAATTCTGATAATATAATTATCTCAAATATTTCAGCACATGACTTTAATGAGCAAGTCCATGGGCCTGGCAGAATTAAATAAACCCTTTATCTCAAGTAAAGGAGCTGTTAATACCCAGTTTTTTTTAATTCAGTGGGTTTTTTTTTTTTTTTTTTTTTGTCTGTTAAAGAGATTGACATTCATTATAGTTTTCATGATAGAAAGAATCTTTGTAACTTTACTTTTAATTGGCCTCAGGTCAACAGCTTTATAATTTACAAAGTCCTCCACCTACAAATTGAAAATAATATGAACTGTTTACATCCTGATATAAAGAATAACATGTCTCAAGTTTCCTACTTCTCCTTGTCTAGATTTATCAATTCCTTCGACTCCCAAAGATTTATTTAAAAATGACTACATTCCCAGTACATATGCCTACAAATATTATTTCAATACACCACACTAAGGGAAATTGCAAAGCAGATTTAAAAGGGAGGATATTCAGGCTAACTTACACTACTCTCTTCTGTCTTCTAAGTGAGAAGAATCCTTTATAATAGACAACATCTCCTCAAACATCTTCATTTCCTTTTCTAATGGTAGGACCACTGGTGGCACTCTGCATTTTCCTTTGACTCAGAGAATTTTGATAGCTTTCTATTATCATGCAAATAAAATATGTATAATTATTTGTTTGAGTTGTTTCCTCTATTAGCTATGAAGGAATATCTGAATTCACACTCAAATTTTGATATGTGTATGCTAGACACAAATGTATTTTAATTTGATACTTGTTTCCAAGATTGGGGATTATATGGTCCCCTGGGAACATTTATGGTGCAAGTCTAAGTATTGTCTGTAATAAGCAACCAAGATCCCACATAAAAAAAAATCAGAAAATAAGATGAAATTCCCAAAGAGAAATGTCAACACATCTTTCTTTCTGCCTTTATTGACCTTCACCCTGTCTGTTATGGTAACTGAAGGAGGGATAAGACAGGGAGGTGATATAGAAGATATTTTCTCTGCACATGAGCACAGTTTATATAATTCCTAGAAATTGGGCTTGGGGTATGCAATTTTCAGTCTCCAAAATGCCAGTAGCCATTCAGATTATTTATCTTCTTCATATTAACTTAGAACCATACAGGTATCACAACTCTTCAAGTGAATGGCCTCTTGGAAATAATAGTGCCTGTAGTAAAATTAAGTGCAAAAGTTGCTATAGAGTAACTGATTCTTTAGGGATTAGAAAAGCTTAAAAGAGGAAGTACCATATTGTTTGGTGGTGAGAAATTTTCCAAGAGGAAACAGTGAGGAGTCATATTTTAGATCCAAAGAGCTCATTTGCTAAGTGCATTAAACATACACTAAACTTGAGGCATCTGGGTGGCTCAGTTGGTTGGGTGTCCAACTCTTGGTTTTGATAATCTCATGGTTTGTGAGGTCGAGCCCCGCATCAGGCTTTGGAGACTGCTTGGGGTTTTCTCTCTCCATCTCTCTCTGTCCCTTTCCCTCAAGTGTGGGAGCTTTCTCTCTCTCTCTCTCTCTCTCTCTCTCTCAAAAATAAATAAATAAACATTAAAAGAAATGCATTAAAGCCAAATGAAACTTAACAAGTTTTAAGATGAGCAAAGTATCTTCATCTTCCCCCATGAATGCAAACTGAAACCTCATTTCAATAAACTTCTTTATCAACATTCCAGTGGAAATTAAGAAAGGTTTGGATAGTTTCATGCTGTACATTACAATTATTAGAAAAAAGTGATAATTTCAAGAGAACAGTAGGATAAGTTGGTAGTCAAGTATAGCTTCATGTTCTCAAAAAGGAGGATCCCATTTCTCAGAGTTTCTAAGTAAAGTTCAAAGGAAATGTGAATCTCTTTTTCCAGACATACTTATTGAAGAACTGTGTTTACAAGTCACATGTATCCATTCTCTGGTAATTAATACCCTGCTGCTTTCCACACCATCCTGCAGCCTAGGACTTCATTTACCTGACCTTATTTATTCTGCACTCATAGCTGTATCTAAGTTTCTGCTTCGAATAACATACCTAACTGACACAAGCCACTACATTTTACTTACCTGTTGAGAGTCTTACCATTCTATTGTTTCACCTTTGCATCACACCTGTGATGGCTCTTAACTTTAAGAACCAGCTATTCTATGTATCACTGTTAACTTGCACAATAATCCAGAGAGAGGCATCCCATAGAATTCATCTGTTATCCTCCAAGGACTATAACTGATGGCTGCCTATAGATAACATTCTCCTTCTGTAAAATCAACTATTTTTCAACCTTATTATAGTATTATTAAAATGATTAAAATGTAACATTATAGTGACCTACTAGGGCATTTTGGCTCAAACTATACACAGAATGCAAAGCACATAAGAGTATAAATTACTACAATAATCTGTGGCTTGTCTCTTGTGTTTCCTCTGCTGCAATTCTCACTTCCTTCGTGATAGGAGAATGTGTAATCATAAATCTGTGTTGGCTATAGTGTCAAAGCAAGATTCCACTGGGGGGAAGAATCAAGTCCCTGCTCTATTGGAGCCGACAAAGACAATAGCATCAATCTGACCCTTTTATAACCTCATTCTCCAGGCCTTACTTCTCTCATCTCTCATGGAGAGTATGAGCAGACCCACCTATCATGTTTTTACCCACTAAAGTGGCATGTGTTTGCAGAACATCTTGTTTTCCTTTTATTCATATTTTGACTTGGCATTTATAGCAGTTGGGTTAAAAAAAAAAAAGCCACAGTCTGATTTGTCTGCAACAGACAGTCTAATTAAATTGGAGGGGAGGGACAGATGCACAAAGCTGCTGAACTGCTCATAATACAAAACATGGCAGCTTCAGTTTGGAAAAATCTAGCAAGATGGTGCCAACAATTTCTGCTCACTGAACTAGCTGAAGTATGTAATTATGTTAACTTCTCTTATTTTAATTCCAATTTCACATATATCGCTGATGCATTTGGAAAGAGCTTACAAGGCCATTATTTGGGCTGTGATAAAAGAGTGATATACACATCATTCACAAATGCTGTAATCTTTTCTGACTCAGATTTTTCAGTATTATAAGTGTTATTTTAAAAAAGTGTTATTTTAAAAAAATAAGTATTTATGCATAAAATGTTTCATCTTTAAAAATTTTTTCCTATATGATTCAAATCAACATCAGTTTTCTGATACCCAAGAATTACATGCAGTCAAGAGTTCCAACTGCCATTTGTAATATTGAAAACGTGAAGCAAACCTTTATGAACATGAATTCTTATGAACAGAAGCACAGATTGTTTGCATCTCTAGTGGCAAATCCTGTGTCAAGCTGTTTTACAATCTGTACTACCAGTATAATATTATTCTTTAAAATTTCTGTGGGTATTCATGTTGTTACTGTCAGATGGAATGCTAACCTCACACTGATCTATTTGTCTATTTCATCCTATCCTACCTCAAAAGTTGCAGTCTATAGGCATCACCACTTTTCAATGTGAAAAGATGTTTACATACGTGTAGGTAAGACATGTTGCATTCAAAATTCACTTTTTCAGAATAATTTACAAAATTCATGCTCCTATGTGAATACAAAAGTTTCAAGAGACAATTGCTATAAACATCACTTGAAAAATTCTTTGAAGAGTTGACAATACAAAGAGCCCTAATTGAAATAAACTTCAAAAAGTACCCAGCCTTTTATAATAGATAAAACATTTATGTCTTCTAACCTTAAAAAAATAAAACAAACAGCAACAACAAAAGGCAAGAAAGTGAGATTCATGATCAAGAGAGTAAATAGTCAATGAAAGCAGATACAGAGGTATCCCAGATTGGTTTTAAATTAAATATGATAAAAGTCCAAAAAATCTAGTGGAAAAACTATACAGCATGTATGAGGAAAGGGAAATTTTCAAGAGATATGTGGAGGTTGAAAAAAGGGAATGCTATATATGATAAATGTATCACAATAGCCTATGTGAGTAAGTGTTTATAATACTTCAATGTTGTTTAACATGCAATATAAGATATATCCCCAATAAAAGGGACAATAAGTCATATTGCCATGATTTATCATTGGCTTCTTTTCACATGCAATAGATTTTTAAAATAACTATGTGACACTTGGTTAAAGAGGAGAAGTTTAACATAAGCAATAGTTTCCACTCTTTCCTAAAATATCATTTTTAAACAGCTATTTTTGAAAGAGGAATAAGCTCTAAGAACAAAGAGAAAAATGCTGGAAACTGAAACCAGATGGAAGAATAGTAATTGGTTAAATAGATCGAAGAAAGCTGAATCCTAACGCAACAATGAAACGTGAGAATCTCGCATGTGACCCGATGCACACCAACGAATCAATGACTCAGGAGTTGGAAGTATCAAGTACTCATGGAAGTTGAAAAAGGTGGCAGAATGAAATCAAGGTCAGTTGAAAGTTTGTTTGGACCTCTAGATCATCACTTCTCTTCCTCTGTATAGCTAAGGATCTACTACATTAAACACACACACACTCTTTCACACACACACACGTGTACACCCCAAGTAGGCAGATGATTGGTGGTTTATCAACAGGGGAAGAATAATTAAAATATCTTTGGTCTAATTTGAAGACAGAATACTATACTAAAAACAAGGAAATTGAGGGAAATTTAAATGCCAAATACATTATCTTGCCAGGATCCCAGAACTGAAAGCCCTAATATATGTCCTGTAAGCCACTTGAAAGAGTTTTCCTGGGAGTCTGGCCAGCCCAATAGAAAAGTCTTGAAGGTAATAACATCAAGGATTTCTCTAATAAGCAGCCCTGCTAGATTACCCCACAGGGAAACACATGGTCTTTTCCAAATGCATAGAATCTTCAATCAGTCTTTAGTACCCTTTTTAAAATACAAGTCTACAGTAAAAAATGAATAGACGTTTGAGACACATCTCTACTGTGAAAGACAAAAGCCAAGACAAATACAGAAACAAGTAACAGAGAAAAGTGAATACAAAGAGAGAAGAAAATCACACACACACACACACACACACACACACACACACACACACACAAATACACACACGCTTAAATAATTTTCAAAGAAATAAAAAGAATGAGAATATAGTAAAAAAAGGGGGGAGACATTTATAGAAGAAATGAGTTCCTGGAAAATAAATATATAATATTAGAAATGAAAAGATTAGTAAGATAAATGGAAGATAAAGTTGAGAAAATCTCCTAGAAAGTAGAACAATGAGATTTTTAAAAAAGGAAATAAAATAAAATAGGCTAGAGGACCAAGCTAGGGTTCGTAACATCCTAATAATAGGTGTTCCACAAGAAAATCAGAAAAATGGAGATGGAAGAAGAAAGAAAAGCAAAACAAGTCGAAAAATTATTCCAGAGCTTAGATTCATGATTCTACATTGAAACATTCACTTGGTATCCAGTGTGATAGGTGAAAATAGCCTCATCCAATAGCATTGTCTCATTGGCCAGGCAGATTGTAAAACACACAACTTTAGGGGCAATGTTGTAAATGACAATGTGAATGAATGTCCTTTCACATGTGCTTTCTGTAATAGTGCCCTGGACCACTGCACTTCAGTGGTCCTTTTCAGCAATGTATGCCATCGTGAATTTTTAGAAAGCAAGATACAGAGAAAATCTCAAGGAATTTCTGAGAAGGAAGCTTCTTATAAAGACATCAGATTTCTCAACAATAATATTGGAAGCTAGAAAACAACAGAGAAAAATCTATGAAACTCTCAGGGAAAAATGCTTTCCCAAATATAATCCCATAAGAAGTCAATTGTGAGCATAAAACTGATATTTTCATACATCCAAGCTATCAACAAATGTACCTCCCAATGTGCTTAGGAAGCTCCTGGGCATCTGATCCAGCAAAATCAGAAAGGAAAACAGATTATGGAAAGTATGTGATTCAGAAAACTGGAGATCCAAATTAAGAAAGAGAATAGAATTCTTAGTGTGATGGTGTAGGGAGAGTTGGGAATGAATAAGTCTAGGTCAGAACACGAAATTTCTGGAAAGTGTTTCTCCAAAAATATGAAATTGATAGAATAACTAATATAACTGAATGAACTAAAGGGAGATTACAAAATTAGTGACCAAATTGGGGATAGCTAAGTAATAAACATTTTGAAAACTGAGCAAACATGTAAAAAGGGGCAATTTTTAACTATAAAGAATTTTTTAAAAAGCACAGGAATGAAAATTAATCATGGCCTACCATATGGGTCAGTTGGGAAAGCCATCATATAATCATGAAAGTTTTAGTAATGTAAATATTAAATATCAATCTTACAGGAAGTATATAAGGATAATGACGAGATGAGAGAATAATAACAGAGGGGAGGTATGATGGGTTATGCATGAAAAAGAGTCAGTCTTCCTCTTCTGTAGTGGGAAGTAAATTGATAATGCCACAAGAGAAAACTCAAAAAGTGGTGGATATATACAGGGGACACTGAAAAACTAAGGGCTGCCTCTGTGAAGTAGCAAGCCTGGGTGGGGTTGCAATACCACTGCTGTGGAACAAGGTGTGTGGAACTATTTCTCTCTTTAAATTGTCTGCACAATATAGGAAAATCTGCACTTCAGATATGATGGGGTCATCTGATTTAATCATTTGTTGCACAGCTGGTACCAGTATTTATGGAAGTTGTCTCTACGTGCATGAATGGCTCCCTCCATTCTTGATAATCACTTGTGTTTCCTGCTGAAAATTGTCAACTGGCTGGTCAATTGCCTAATTCTTACCAGTCCCAGTCTCTGGGAGTAGACACTGGACCCTCAATCGACATATATCTTTGGGCCCTAGGTGACCATGGACTATCAGGAACTGTGATAACGCTACTTAAACGGATTTTAAGTATCACCCTTATCTAGAACTTCAAAGTTGTTTGGATCCTATAATTTGGGCTATGGTAGTATAATTTTGTGCTTAAAATCTTTGTAGTGGTTAGGAGTCAGTCTGCCACTTAGACTGCCTGGATTCTCACCTTGACTCCAGAATTACTGCTTCTATGACATTAGGCAGCTCCTTAGCCAACCTGAACCTCAGTTTATTGATTTAGAAAGTGGGATGAATAGTACTACCTACCTCATAGGATTAAAAGTTAAATGAAATCCATGTAATGAGTTTATTGCAGTGCTTGGCATTTAGTAAATTCAAAAGAGATGTCAGCTGTTATTTTTATTATGTTCTCAGCTCCAAGCTTAATGGTCTATCATTCCCCGTGAACTCCTCAGCTTCTTCAGTAGCCTGGACCATGCGGCTGCCAGTGCCATCCAGCAACTTGGAGCTTTGGAGCTTTTATGCAAATGAAACTAGAGGGGCTGTCTGTAGCTTTCCAGACATCCTCAAAACAAGTATGCAAATTGGATTTAAACAGCCAGCTTGGATTACATATGAGGAAATCATTCCAACACTTACAAACACCTTCGGTAAAAATAACAAAAAGACAAGACCATGATCAAATATAGTGAAAGGAAAACAAGACTCCAAAGGTATGACTTTGACTTTTTACTTAGATATATTTTGGGCCTGTATAACATTCACAAAGACACAAAACCCGAAAAGAAGGTAAATATACAAAGAAACTGAGAATAAAAAATTCTGCACCAGTATAGAAAAAAGAATGAGAACAGACATAAGATTTTAAGAAGAAAGTTGTCTAACTGTTAAGGACAGCATAAATCCACCCAGGTAATTAAAACACTCTATAATAATCTAAGATGTGGCTATAATTTGATTGTATCTGGATCCTCAGAGTCCTGAAGTTCCTGAAAAAATTCTAAAATATCTATGAGTTCTGCTTCTAATTTCAGTTTATCATTGATTTACTTAAAATAATCCAGTAAGGACAAGCAATAAGGAACTATGTAAAGGAAGGGTGGTAAGGATCTAACAAACACAAATTTAACTTGTGTCAAGGTATCTCAAAGGGTATTTTTCGTCTAGATGCAATTATAATTCCAGATGATGTACCAGTAAAAGATGCATTATGACATTTTAAACTTGAACCACAACTCATTTGTTCAATTATTTAAACACTATGCTCTTATGTAACAATAAAAACACTTACTTGATGAGATAATGAACAATACTTTCTTTTCTCCTCCACTCATGGATTGGAATCAAAAATAAGACTGAGACATAAATGAAAAGGGTACTTAGACTGCCATCTAGTACACATTTTTTTGTATAGCATAATTTCCAAAGCTGTTTGAATAACATCTCTAGCACTGGAACAAATATATGCTTAAGCACAATTGCTTTTTTTAATGTATTGAAAATTGTGTATGAGACATCCTTTTCATTCTTTGACCTAAATTCTTCTCCTAAATATTAATTTGTGAATGTTTCAATCTATATGTCAATTTATTATTACTTCATTCACCTGGCCCAGATATAGAATTTTAATCTACTAAGGACTTTCTTCATAGGCTTCATTTGAAATATTCTTCCTAACCTGTTATTTTCCTTCTCTGGAAAGTATACAAAGATTTGAGCCAGGAGTCTCTCAGGATTCAACAAACTTTGTAAAACTATTTACCTTTTTCAACAAGAAGGCATTTTTTTTATTGGCACAAGAATAGTTATACTAATGATTAAAATAAAGTGGAAATAGTTCCATTAACGGTTCTCCCGGACTGTGTTCCGATGTCTATTTGTAAGCCTCCTGCCACTAACAACATAAGTCCGTGTGCACTCTAGCTCAGACAAACCGCCAGGGATTAGTAGACACAAAAACAGCCAAATAGTACATCCGAAATGAGCAAAACAAAGCAAGACCTGAAGACTTCTTCTGAACACCTTTGAGATTAGCATTAAACCTTGATCAGTAAATGTTTTAACTTAGCATCAGATAGGAATGGGCTACAATCCCAAGGACATTTAAGAATATAGCAGAAACTTCAGGTCTTTCGCATGTCCTTGGAGCTCTTGCAGAAAACAAAGAAATGCTCAGCTTTGTTCCAGGATACAAAGCAAACAACAACAACAACTTGACTGAACTGTTGACAGGTAATCTTGGGCTATTCAACTCAATTTTATTGCATCCATTTTTACTGAGCTTTTTTTATGGACCAGAATAGACTTTGGAGATATAAGTACGAATAAGTCATGGTGTATCTCATGGACAACTTACCATATGGTGATGATACAAATTTCAGTATTTAGAAAACTTTCAAAAGGTTAAATTGTGATAAAGTGAAAAATCTACTCTTGCAGATTTTCTGTTGGAGATTAGATAATGACCCGTCAGTTATAGAGCTGAAAAGATTCCTATACTGAGAGGAAACTTAGATATCTTAGATGCCATTTTAATGCATCATTCTCTGGTTTTGTTATGAATTGAAATATTTCAATACTAAATAAAAGGGAAAGATAACGGACCATTGTATTTTATTAAGAAGTACAATAGTTTTACACATTGGCAAAGCTTTGAATAATCAAGTACCTTAAAATATTAATGAATCAGGAAATGAACTTAAAGGTTTTTTTTCAGTAATCTCTGCATTGTAGAAATGTAATGTCAACATAAGTGCTAAAATCAAAACAGAACTGTAAGATAACTTAAGAATACATAACCATTTATCCACTTTATCTTTCAATGTGTTAGGTTTCTTTTCAATAATTTTTATCTGATCTTAGAATATTTAGCTTGAAAAGACAAGCTCGGGATAACAGTCCTATTCTATGCTGCCAAATGACTATGCAAAGCCCAATTCGTTTCTGCAGTGTGCCACATCAGCACCTTTCATTCAGCCATATCTCACTTTATGATTTACTTTAATTTAAAGAGCCTATGAAGATCTGAATCCCCAAAGAAGCAAAACCAATTATTTATGCATATTTCAAAATGTAAGAAATTCAGCCAAAGCTCAATTTCAAAAAAAAAAATAAAAAACAATGCTTTAAAGGGGTTCATTAGCACACTCACACACAAATGTAAGTGAACAAAGCATTCAATTCAATAAATATGGATTGAATCAATTCGTATTATTCAACTCCTCCGTAGAATAAATTTTAATGCAATTCAGCTTCCTTGTTTTCACGTTAGATGCTCTCTTAAATTGATGTAAACGCAATATACCTACCCTTTTTCATCTTTCACTTCATCTCCTCCATGAAGTTTTCTTTCTAGACAAATATCTCTTTTTTTTTTTTTTTAATTTTTTTTTTCAATGTTTATTTATTTTTGGGACAGAGAGAGACAGAGCATGAACGGGGGAGGGGCAGAGAGAGAGGGAGACACAGAATCGGAAACAGGCTCCAGGCTCTGAGCCATCAACCCATAGCCTGATGCGGGGCTCGAACTCACGGACCACGAGATCGTGACCTGGCTGAAGTCGGACGCTTAACCGACTGTGCCACCCAGGCGCCCCTAGACAAATATCTCTTAATAGGAGATCACTCATGTCAGGTCTCTTTGGTCTGTGTTTCCACTTGTCTGCTAAATTAGTTTGCTTGGGCTGCTATAACAAAGCACCAAGACTGAGTGGTTGAAACAACAGAAATGTATTTCCTCAATTCTAAGGTCCAGGTCTCTACAGAGTTGGTTCTGAAGCCTCTCTCCTTGGCTTCTAGATGGCCATCTTATTCTGATGTTTTCACATGGTCTTCTGTGTGTGTCTATGTTCTAATCTCCTCTTATTATTAAGACACCAGTCATAATAATGGGAGTATGAGTGGGATTAAGACCCACTCAGATGACTCATTTTTGACTAGATGACTGGATTTCCTGTAACTCCTAATGCTTTAAGATTTTTCTCACTATCCAATAATCCAGCATCTTTAGAAAAATGTTCAACTCCAAGGGAGAAAGTTATTTATAAAAGGAATGAATATAGGTTGTTAGCTTTATAAAAGAGTTTATGAAAATTAGTAATAATCCTTTATCTGTTTCTCTGATCTGTACCTTCTCATTTCATATTTTCCTAAAGATATCCAGAGTCATATCTAAAGTCGTCACTCCCTTTAGTAAAAGTTCTATAAATGTCAGATCTATGGCCAAATATGAAACATAAACCAACTTACCCTACTTATGAATTTACATACCTACAATTAAGCCTGGGTCTGTGTGAACTATACATTTCATGACAACTGTAAATTCAGAAATATTTGTTATTGCATCCTTCTGAAAAATATAGATACAAGAGAAGTATTATGAGGACCCTAAATCACTCCCTGTGCACTAAGCACTACAGGCCAAGAAGGTGAGCAATCAAGTTCAACCATTCAACAAATTATTTCAGTGTGAAGTCTGCTTACATGCTTTCCTTAGATTTCAACTTTGCTTTCCTGTGTAGGCTTTGAATTTTGACAACTCATGTGTACGTTAAAAGAAAAAAATTAAGACATTTTTAAATTTTAAAAATCATCCAATATTTTAATTACTTTCAGCAAAAGTTTTTTTCAAGTAGTTGGCCATTCAATAGAAGTCCAAAATTCTTATTTTCAATATATTTTAATCTTATGCTATTGCACATATTATTGTTAATGACTTAAATTACTATTAAGATTCTTGAAATTTCCAATGACCTTAGCATCCTTCATCTTGTAAATCCAGAAAAATAGTTAAACACAGTCAATCAAAATGAGGAATTGATTTGAATTAATTCTCAGAGATTGACAAATATCTAAGAATATGACATGATTATTTCAGTCCTAGTAATTTCCAAATTACTATTATTCAGACTATAGAGCATTTATATTAAATAGTGAATTGAATACACATGCTTTTATTTGTATTGGGTAATATATGCAATAATTGATTGAAGTTATTATAGCCATGACTGGTTGGTTCATCTCATTACCTAAATGTCATCATAAAAATATCCTAAGATAATAGAACTTTGAGCAAGTAAATATTGATGTGGGATAAAATAGATGTCTCACACTGGCAGTTGGATTTTGTCTTAAATGAATTTGTTTTACTTGGCACAACCAAGACAAAAGAAATGTTAGCGGACAATAATTATTATCTGAAGACTTTAAATAAAATTCCATATTCGTGGCTTATTTTGAAAAATTGTTTATTTTATGACAAAGATCAACTTCCCTAGATGGTGACAGTCAGAGGGAATGGAGTAATCACTGTTCTGTTTAGCGAAGACAAACAACACTTCATTTCACCACAGCCTCTGCCACTGCCTATTGTTATCCTTAAATACATTCAGGTCCCTCCTGGCCCCATAGGCCTTTATATTCATAACGCTTTATATCAAAGGAGAAAGATGGAAAGGATAAAGAATTTGAGGTGTTGTCCAGGTTTGGATCAAGCTCTTGTCTGAGCTGAGAATGTTCTAAGACACATCACTACTGGTCAAAGTACGGACACTTATTTTTCAAGAATATAAATAGCTAGAAAAAAAAAAATAGAATGTGTTTTATAGAACTTTGTAATGTTCAAAACATAATGGGGGCACCTGGGTGGCTCAGTTGATTGAGCTTCAACTCTTGATCTCAGCTCAGTTCTTGATCTTAGGGTCATGACATCGACCTCTGTGCTAGGCCCCACATTGGGGGTAAAGCCTGCTTAAAAAATAAACAAACAAACATTCTGAATCCTTTAGTATTAAGTGTATTTTATTGACATCTAAATCTTTGAAATTGGTGGTCAATGTAGTTAAGATAAAGCAACTTATCATTCAGTACAATGTTCATGTAACCAGAAAAAATAATTCCTTTAATGATTTATGTACAATGAATATAGCTTAAAATGGTTTACACAGTTCTTAAAAATCTTTTTAAGTTATTCTTTTAGTAAGGGGCTTATATGAGTTACTTATATAATGGTTCTAGAAAAGGATCAGAAAGGAAGAATAATAAAATGTATCTTATGCTGTGGTTACAATATAGTAATCAAGTCTATAATTTCACCAAATCAGTTGGACAACATTATGAGTTAAGGTAAAAGCCATATTGCTCAAACATTGATATTTTTAGCCTTCAAAAGAAGACCCATCTAGTATTGCCAATAAAGTAAGATTTTGAGAGTCTCCTGATATTCATTTTTTTTCAGTAAGAAAATTAATTAGAATTATTATCTTATAACTAAATTTCTAAACTGTCTAGTTAAGATTAAATATATAAGACACTGGAAACTTAAAATAGATTTCTAAAGGTAATTAAGGAGAAATATCCCTTTGTACAGATAGTACTGAGGACATGAGAAAAATTTAATATTTTAATAAAAGAATATATGAGCATTACATTCTTTACAATGTGATTAAAATATACCAAAATAACATATTCACAGAGGAGAAAAATGCATTTTCATCTGTGCTTTAATTTTAAACAGCTGAGAGAAAGAAAGAAAAAAAAAGAAAGAGAAAGAAAAGAAAGAAAGAAAGAAAGAAAGAAAGAAAGAAAGAAAGAAAGAAAGAAAAAGAAAGAAAGGAAGGAAGGAGGGAAGGAAGGAAGGAAGGAGAGGGGAGAGAAAGGGAGAGAAGGAGGAAAGGAAGGAAGAAAAAAACAAGGAAATTATGATATATAGAATCTTCATGGTAAAAGTGACCTAAGAAGTCATCAAACTGAGCTACCTAAACTAGTTAATAAAAGAATGCTTTCTAGAAAATGGTAAGGCCATTCTTAATGAATTAAATGCAACTGTTATATAGGTTAATAAATTAGTAAATGCTAACATTAAGCCAAAATCTTCCTTTCTTCTATTCCTGTAGGTCAACCTTATTTTGACCTTTGTATCTGGAAAATTAGTCATTTTTCATTTTGCACTTCATCGTGAAGACATAACTTCAAAAAGAGTGTAGTAATTCTGGTTTGCTTACTTTTGGGAGTAAGTCAACCACGTTGGAAATATGGCCTGGTATCTTTCAGGCATTCTTTGTCCTCTGGAAATGTTAAGACATTAACTCTAGCTATGACTCCTATTAACAAGAATTATTGCTATTGAGTTTCCAAATTATTCAACTATTTTTATTTGTTTGATTAAGTTTTTTGGTGTTTTTTGCGAGGCTTTTTGTTTGTTTGTTTGTTTTTGTTTCTTTGTCCACCACCCACCCCTGAAGCTTTGCATAGAATCATTTCATTACCCCCGTCAGAGAAAATACAACAAAAAATTTTTTGCAAGTTTTTAAGTGAGCGTGACCTGGGGTTAATTTGAGTTCTGTTAGGTCACACTAGCCAGCTAATCAGTGCACTACCCTCTCATGTTTACTAGAAAAAAACAATGTGAACCAAATATTCAAACTCAATTTCTAAGTTTAAATTAAGGCATTATTGTCACTCAAGAATTTTTCAAGTAGACCAAATTATCAGTCCTTTCCCTACTATACATCTAGATATCTCATTCCAAAAACAAATCTTTTCCATGGAAATGTTCACAAATGCAAAAATTCAGTAAGTCAAGCAGTAGTAGAGGGAAAAAAATGTCTTTTGAAAAGTCCTGCCTGATATAATTTATTCAAGACTATTCACCAAACATGTTGAACTACTTTGAGAAGAAAAGTACTACTTTGCCATTTGGCTATTTGCTTAAGAGACATAACCTATTACTTGGAACCCCTATGCTTGCAGTTACAATTTCCTGTGGAAACAGTGATAGACCGAATTATTTGTTCTCAACATTTACACCCCCATCCCCATGTCAACAGTATAACACCTGTCCAATGTTATAAGATCTGCTAATGAATAATGTGGGAAGAGTATATATCCCTGCCTCATTGATTTTTAGGCTTAACCAGGTGACACACTCTTGACAATGGGATGTGTGAGTAGATGTGCTGTTGATCACGTTAAGCAGAAACTTTAAAATTATTCTAGAGTCTGTTTCGGGCTCTCTTGTGTTACCATTCTATGCTATGAGAATAGCATGCCCCAGATAAGGGTAGATTCTTCAGCCCAGGACCTGAGATTAAAAAGGACTTTGGTGCAGACTTACCACTGGTCACCAGTCTGGAACACAATCACGGTAGTCCGGCAGACTTTATGACCTCTCGGGAAGAAATAAATGTGTTTTGGGCTGTAAGTCCCTAAAATCTGGAAGTTACATAGCATAATCTAGCAAAAGATGATTAATGTGCTAGCTGGTACCTTTGATCATAGTCTCAGATGAGGTTTGTTATCCCCCAAAAGGCCAAGAGTTACTAGTACATAATGTGCCCTGACAGCACACAGGGATGTGGATATTTAGCAATTCTCTGCTGTATTTCATCATGATACTCTGCCAAGCCAGATAAGTCAGCCTCCAGGTTCACCCTAGGAAAAGATTTTCACGTTAATCATGATTATCATTTAGTTTATCCTCACAATATGGAAAAGTAAATTACTCTAGTGTTTTAGCCTCTAACTTCTTCATTGAAGTCTTACTTGTTCCTTGCTGAAATCTTTTTTGCACCCCTGGATTTCTAATTAACAAAGGTTAAGAACTAGAAAACTGTTATGATGAAAGTTGCATTCCGATCTTTTCCAAGCACTTTAAAATATGAATAGTCATTTAAATATCTGAAGCATATGTCTGTTCTATTTTCAACTATATATTACTGAAAGATGTCACACATGCTACTTATCTGTTGTTCAATACTCGATGTCCAGATTTCTGAAATTCCTGGCCTCATAATTTGCAAGATATGGAGATCCATAGCGCAACACTCAACTTCAGTGGCCTGTTGTAGATAAGCACACTGAGGTCCAGAGGTTAAAGATATGATTAAGCTCGCACACCTGTGAAAGTCAGAACTCAGACTTTGGCCTATGATTTGTACTCTTAATCTGCTCACTGTTACTAAAACATGCTGTGATTTAAAAGAGTCTGAACAAATAGCCTCTACACTGATTGACTTGAGCATTAATAGGTAAACAGAATTTGAGAACATTCAGGAATGTTGTCATTCTTTTTTTTTTTTTTTTTAATTTTTGTTTAAGGTTTATTTATTTTTGAGACAGAGAGAGACAGAGCATGAACAGGGGAGGGTCAGAGAGAGGGAGACACAGAATCTGAAACAGGCTCCAGGCTCTGAGCTGTCAGCACAGAGCCCGACACGGGGCTCGAACTCACGGACCGCGAAATCATGACCTGAGCCAAAGTCGGCCGCTTAACCAACTGAGCCACCCAGGAGCCCCAGGAATGTTGTCATTCTTGATCAGCCCTTGACAAAACTTAATACCATGATTGTCTAAGGGCTTCAGATGCAAAACTGTTTAAAGTCCTAAGAAGTTTCCCTGTGACCTACTCTCCCTTTATTGTTCTTCAATAATTCTATTCAAAGTTTCTGAACTAGCTTCTGGGTGCATTTGGTGATTGTTAAGGACATGGCAAGTAAGAATATGACTCAAAAAATATAATTCACATCTCCAGAAGTCAAATACAGTATATGCACAGAAAATTCCCAAGAATATATTTTAGAAATCAATCACCACTTATATCTACTTTTATGCATAATTTGGTCACTGAAAAATACGCAGTGCAATCAAATTAATTCAACAGTTTTTAACTGCCTAACATTTATCAGGCACCCTCTTATATATGAGAAATACCGAGGTGAATATATTATGGCATTTGTTCTCAGAAGTGTCCACGTTCAAAAACAGACACCCAGAGATCTAAGAGCTGGTGTGGCCCTTTCACTGTGAAATCATATAATCTAAATCTTTAATTTATGTAAATGTAGTCATGAAGACCACAGCACCCCTCTTTCCTGCATGAAACATATATCTATGACCTTTTATTTTATTTCTCTTTTATTTTAAAAATTCTGCTGTTCTTGAACACTAATCCTGAAGCCAGTTCTATCAGAGGGTATGGCATTAGTTGCCAAGGGTGGCCTCTTTATATTGCTTTGAAAAGTTGAATGTGATTTTCATGCAAAACATACTTAAATGTTATATTAGCATTCCTCAAATGCCTCCCCTTTCCATCTGTGTTGATAAGCATTCAAATATGTCCACTAAAGACATTTTTACATTATTTTCTCAAATGTGAGCCCATTTTAATTTAGCAGGCAATTATTTTGAGTGAATGGAAGTTAAATACGTGACTTTTTAGCTAATTTACTCTGGTTAATATTAATTCCCAGCAAGTAATTGCTTTAGAGACTGTAAAGATGAAGGCGCTTATGGTACCACGTGCCTCCTTAACCGCACAAGCCCGCGCAGTGATGGCCAGCTTGAACTGCCAACCTCTGAGAGAAGGAGAGCTGATACGTCAATGAAACATTCTGTTCCCTTCGTGTAAATTATGCCTCATTTTCTCACAGGACTCCCTAGAATGAAGGCAGACAGTGGGACTGAAGCAATTCATGGCTGCAAATTTTAGGAAATGATAAAAGACACATTTCAAAATGCCAGATCTGTGATTCATGTCTGTTACTTCTTTTAAGACATGGCTCACAATTCACCTTTCAAAGAAACCTTTCCTTCTATTCCCATCTGTGAGTAAGGTGACCTTATAGTTTATTGTCTAATGGAACACTGTTAGCAGTGAAATGGGGCTATAAATAATGGGGCTGAGACAACAGGCATAAACTGGGCTGTCCCTTTGCCAAACTGGGATGGATGGCCACCCTACCCATGAAGCCACCACTATCCCTTCAAGATTCTAATAGTATTTACTGCAGGTTTTACTTACTTGACATTCAGCATATGCTACTGGGTGTTACTTATATTTTATGTGTGTGTTCTGGAGACTTGATTTGCTTTTTAGTATCTTTTGAGAGGAGAAGGAGGATGGCTTTCACTTGTTTGTTACTCCAGATCCTAAATCAAACCTTATATATCACATGCACTCACTAGATATGTTTAAGGCAGTGCATGAACAGAATTAATACTTAATTTATGTTTGTTGAAGGAATCTCGAGAAACACAGAGCCCATGGGTTCTGCTATATATATGTTTATATATTCATATATTTTTATGTATGTATATACATAACATCCTTTATAGTAAAAATATTTTATAATAAAGGATTAGTTTACATGACCATAGAGGCTGAGAAGTACTAAGATCTATAGCTGGTAAACTGGAGACCCAAGAGAGCCAATGTGTGGTTCCAGTTTGAGTCATGAAGACCTGAGAACCAGGAGAGTTAATGATGTGAGTTCCAGTCTGAAAACCAACATGCTCAAGACCCAAAAAGAGCTGAATTTTCACTTCAAGTCCTAAAGCAGGAAAAGACTGATTATCTCAACATAATCAGTCAGGAATTTCCTTCTACTTGTGGGAAGGTCAGCCTTCTTGTTCTACTCTGGTTTTCAACTGATTGAATAGGCCCGCAAAATGGGGAGGACAATCTGCTTCACTCAGTCTGTTGATTCAAATGTTAATCTCATATGAAAACACCCTCATAGACGCACCCAGAATAGTGCCTGACCAAATATCTGGGCACTCCGTGATCCAATCAAGTTGACACATAAAATTAACCATCACAGAATGAATTGCATGATATTTGTAATGACAGTGACTTCAGTTAATATGATCATAACATTATCTGGACAATTTGATTTGGGCTAAGTATGTATAGTTTATTTCTACTACAAAATAATAATCTTCACTGCTTCCACAGGATCTCCTCAAAACGCCTAGATCTACTTATTAATACTAGTAATGATGACAATTTAGAAACCGTAAAGATACAAGGTAAATGGCACAGTTTCTGCCTTCAGAGATGAATATACATGAAAGATGACTCATAATGGAGTCATGTAATGTCTGTAGTACAAACAAAATACAGCACAGAGTGGCAGGAAGTTTTCAGTCTGGAACTTGCATTTCAGTAACCTCTATACCATTTTGGAGAGACTTGCATTTGAATCCAGCTTTGTGAATTAACGGCTGTGTCATCGTTGACTTGCAGACCTTCATCTACCCTGCCATTGAACATTAACAATAATAAACTGTTGTCATAATTGTTAGGATTAAATGAGTTGTGAGACTAGCACACAGAAAGTACTTCTGTAAATTATTATTGTTATAATCATTGTTACTGCTATTAACATTATCATTATATCAACAGCTATGAATTTGGAGCCTTCCTTCTTCCTATGTTGTCATTAATGTGGAGAATACTAAACCCAAAGGGTTACTGTGAAGACTAAATGCTATAGCATATGTTGAAGTATTTAGTTGACTTAAAATATTATACGTTATTTATTGGAAGTATTACTGTCATTGCTGTGGAACAGGTGGAAATATCCATAGATGGCACAGCTATGTCTGTTAGCTACAAGTATTTATCATTGAAAAGTGACTGGGCCAACAAATGATTCAAAGAACTGTTCTCTTCCACGTTTTCATTTTTCTGTTATATTCCTTCCTTCTATTCTTTTGTAAGAATACATGATTGGGTATGAAACAGAAAACACCCAAATCTGAGGTTGCAATAGCCAGGGGAATGTACATAGAAAATTATTGGAAGCAAACATAAAGTGAGGGAGATACTTTCAGAAGTCACCCTCAAACAGAAAGATTTTTCTCTTGGGGTGCCTCGGTGGCTCAGTGGTTTGAGCATCTCTGACTTAGGATCAGGTCATGATCTTGCAGGTGAATTCGAGCCCCACATTGGGCTCACTGCTATCACTGCAGAGACTGCATCAGATCCTCTGTTCCCCTCTCTCTGCCCCTCCCTTGCTTGCTCTCTCTCTCCTTCTCAAAAACAAACGTTAAAGAAGAAAAGATTTTCTCTTTTGGCCAAAAGCCAGAAATGTCTATATGAGCCTTATTCTCAACACATAACTTTCAAAAAGTCATTCTCTCCCATAGTGGAAAGTAAATATGAAAATGCACACATACAAGAATCAACTTCGTAAAGAGTATTCTTTAGCTAAAAGGAAATAGAAATAGAAAAGCTACAGATATAAAGCTGAAATTTCCTCCAAGACTAAACTTTGAATGGATTCAGACCAAGAGGCTGAGCATGTGAATTAGAATTTTGGGTCCAACATAAGCATGGGATCATTTAAAGACACACTAGCGTGCAAACCCACACCGTCACAAAACACAGCAATGTAGAACTAGGAGTTGAAGAAAGAGGATCCAAATAGGAGCTGAGTGACTAAACATTGAGGGTCCAATTCAGTTAAAGTACAAAGTACAATTGTAATTGTATATTAATCATAATTGGGTGTGTTAATATTTATACTTAAGGGCACAGGAAAGGATGCTTCAGAGGTCATGAGATTGAAAATGGAAGTAAAATCTTGTGGATTTTCAAATATATAACCTTTTCTTAATTTTTTCCCTGAGTTTCCAGAAACATGGGGTAGTGGGCATTGTGGATTGCATTCCAAGTCCATGGATTGGGTGGAATGATACAATTGCAATGATGGTTGGACATAGCTAGAGATGCATTTCGCCCTAGCACAATAGCATGCCAGGTTGACTCATCTTTTAAACATCATCATGAAATGTTTAGGCATAAAAAGGTATAGACTGTATTACAATCAACATCTGTATTCCAATCACCTGGTTTAAGATACAACATTTTAACTTTTCTCCCTTGAAGCAATTCCTCCCTAGTATGTGATGCTTTTCATTTCCATTCATATAGTTTTTTACTACACATGTCCTCATAAACAACATATGTTATTTTGCATGCCTTAAACTTTAAACAAGTATCTTAAATATTCTTCTGAAATGTTCTTTTTTTCCAGTGTAATTAATATACATTGTTATATTAGTTTTAGGTATACAATATAGGATTCAATAACTCATTACTCAGTGTACATGATGATAAGTGTACTTTTAATATTTCTCAACTATTTCACCCACCCCCCCCCAACCAACTCCCCTCTGGAACAATCAATTTGTTCCCTATATTTAAGAGTCTGTTTGTTGTTTGTCTCTTTTTAAAATTTGTCATTGGTTTTGTTTTTAAAATTCCACATATGAGTGAAATCATATGATATTTGTATTTTTCTGACTAACTTATTTTGCTAGTTAGTAAAGCAAAATACTGGAGCCATTCATGTTGTTGCAAATGGCAAAATTTCATTCTTTTTTATGGCTGAACAATATTCCATTCACCTCTTCTTTATCCATTCATCAATTGATGGACACTTGGGCTGTTTTTGTATCTTGGCTATTGTAAATAATGCTTTTATAAATATGGAGGTGCATGTATCCCTTTGATTTAGTGTTCTTGTATTCTTTGGGTAAATACCCAATAGTGCCATGGCTGGATAATAAGGTAGTTCTATCTTCAGCTTTTTGAGGAACCTCCATACTGTTTTCGACAGTAGCTGCACCAGTTTGCATTCCCAACAACAATGCATGAGGGTTCCTTTTTCTACACATTCTCACCAACTTTGTTGTTTCTTGTGCTGTTGATTTTAGCCATTCTGACAGGTGTGACATGTTTTCACATTGTAGTTTTGAATTGCATTTCCTTGATAATGAGTGATATTGAGCATCTTTCCATGTGTTTGTTGGCCATGTGGATGTCTTCTTTGGAGAAATGTCTATTCATGTCTTCTGCCCACTTTTAGTTGGATTATTTGGGTTTTGAGTATTGTGTTATATATGTTCTTTATATATTTTGGATACTAACTCC
This sequence comes from Puma concolor, assembly GCF_028749965.1. Taxonomy (NCBI): domain Eukaryota; kingdom Metazoa; phylum Chordata; class Mammalia; order Carnivora; family Felidae; genus Puma; species Puma concolor. The sequence goes on along the minus strand of NC_141670.1, from coordinate 168,311,129 downwards.
TTACCAAATATGGCATTTGCAACTATCTTCTCTCATTAAATAGGTTGCCTTTTAGTTTTGTGGACTGTTTCCTTTGCTGTGCAAAACTTTTTTTTTTATTTTTATGTAGTCCCAATAGCTTATTTTTGCTTGTGTTTCCCTTGCCTCAGGAGGCATGTATAGAAAAATGTTGCAATGGCCAATGTCAGAGAAATTACTGCCTGTGCTCTCTTTTAGGATTTTTCTGGTTTCAGGTCTCACACTTAGGGCTTTAATCCATTTTGAGTTTACTTTTGTGTATGGTGTAAGAAAGTGGTCCAGTTTCATTCTATTGCATGTAGCTGTCCAGTTTTTCCAATATCGTTTGTTGAAAATACTATCTTTTTCCCAACACATATTCTCACTTCCTTTGTCGAAGATTAATGGACCATATAATAATTGGTTTATTTCTGGGCTTTCTATTCTGGTCCATTGATTTTTATATCTATTTTTGTGCCATAATCATACTGCTTTGATTACTACAACTTTGTACTATCTCTTTAAATCTGGGATTGTGATACTTACAGTTTTTTTCTTTTTCAAGCTTACTTTGGTTATTTGGGGTCCTTTGTAGTTCCATTCAAATTTCAGGATTATTTGTTCTAGTTCTGCGAAAAATGCTGTTGGTATTTTGACAGGAATTACATTAAATCTGTATATTGCTTTCAGCAGTATAGACATTTTAACAATATGTTTGTTCTCCCAAACCATGAACATGGACTTTTTCTTTTAGGGGTACATAGGAAAGGAGTATATTGATTGATGTCATCTAGTGATTGATTATCGTTGTTCATACTTCCCATTACACATCTTTTTCAGAGGTGGTAACATTCCTTTTCATTTATTCAACTTCAGTTAATTAATCTCAGCGAATTCTCAAATCATTTAGAGTCAGAAAATCAAATTTAAAATTATAGTTCTCACACTTGTTTTTGATCTTAAGCAAATAATTTGGGGAGAAAATAGAAACTACTTCAATGGATATTACAGGATTAAATGATATATGAATGGTTTAGCAGAGTGAGTATGATTTCACAAAGGTTAGTGATAAGCCATTTTGTTACACTAATAGATCTTTAATTCAAAGAGAAAGAATATGGAAGCCTTTCATCCTTCCAGAATATCCTCCTCTCTTTTGTTTTTCATCTTTTCATCTTGTTGCCTTCTTCTTTTCTCTGTCCTTTACTTCGGATCACAATGAGAGAAAAGGAGGAGGAAGAAGGAGGAAGACTAAAAAACGACTTTATAAAGATGGCTCAAGCTTTAAATTCAACAATGGTTCCAGAGAAAGAAGAAAACATAGAGAAATATATAGAACAGCTGGGTCAGCAGAAAGTGAGGACTAAAAATCAGATAAACAGAGAGATGTGATAGAAGGAAAGGGTAGTTAAATGACAAACCATATTTGCCATAATATCTAAGGTTGACTCTGCCCTTAGTTGGGAGCCAAATATCTTGAAAGCACTCCCTGGCCCTATAAACATCACAAGGTGCCTTCACATTCAGTTCTTGGGATTCAGGTAGAGGAAGTTTCTGTAGAAGAATGAAATGTGTTCAGCTATGAATAATGGTCTGGCAAAAGTTCACTGTGTTCTCTTCTAAGATCATCATCTGGACATGCAAATATAAGTAAATTCCTTGTGTTATATTTTTGTTATTTTTAGCCATTAGAACATAACTAATTGGGTTCAGTGTGGAAGAGAAAAATGATACATATCAGGATATGTATCAGCTATCAACTAGCAGTGAAAACTTTGTCTAACTGGGTCAACTGTCGGGCCTTGGTTTCTTCATTTGCATAATGCAAACTTAGTAACTTCATTTTTCCGTATTTCTATGATTTTTTTCTAGTAGCAGTCCAGAATTCATCCATAGAAGAAATGCAAACTCTTAAAGGTCTTTGGTCATTCAATCTGTGGCTAGTGACGCACAATATTTAAAAGAGAGCACTGCATTAATTTTGAATTAACCAAATGAACAATTACTAACCTTTACTTTTGCTTGCTATAAAGCCTCCTGCAGAATCCTTCTGATAGAAAAGAGAGCTTTCATTACCACTCAAATCTATTAATTAAATTCCTTGCACATTTCAATGCTTAGGAAATAGACGGGCACAAGAACACCAACTGATCAATATGATTTTCTGTTTACAATTAGCTAGAAAATCTTTTTGGCTTCTACCCCTATTAGAAACCATAAATTTTAATTATTTCTATTTCTTAATTTTAAAACCATATTCAAACCAACAATTTAAATTTGTCCAGTTTATTACTTTTTAACAAGTAGATTAAACATAAGCCGTTCTTCATTGAAGGAAGTTCCTATTGTCTGAAAGCCATTATTTAGAACATAAACTCTCACTGTGCAGTTTATACAGGTGTGGTAGAAAATCAAGCTGACATTTCTTTGGCCCCGGAGATATTTTCCAGACGTAACTTTTAAATACATTCCTGTTATGCTTAGCTGTCAAACACATTTCTTCAAAAGTAGAGGGCAGGAAAGAAATTCTGATCCATTGAGAAGTGGCTATTTCATCTTCATTTCTTGTACACTTTGAGCTGTTCTTGCTTCAAGCTTCCTTCGCTGCACACCGGCACTCACTGGAGAAAAAGAATGCAACTTCCTGATGCATCCTACTCCAAGTAATAAACTTAGCATCTAGTCTTGTCTGCGTCTTCAAAGGACTTGGTAAACATTAGATAATCCCCACAACACATTTGGGAAGCAGGTATACGTTATTACCACCGTAACAAAACCGGAGCCTCCCTGAAATTAAATGAGTTGCCAGAGGCTACGTATCAAGTTATTATCAGAGCTGGAATGAGGCGCTGCTTCCCATTCTCGTTTGAAGACCTCACCAGGTCCCCTCCTGTCCTAATAAGAACCCGAGTCCACCTTGTACATAGTTTCCACTGGATCAACAGTGTTTTGCAAATACAATTTGTGTATTTAGTAATTTTGGACATGGCAAATTCAAGTCTCGTAACTGGTAATGCTATGAAATAGATTTTATTTCAGCTTGTTCTGACAATGACTGAAGGATTTCACCTTTAAACAAGGGAGCAGATGATGGCTGTCCAGGAAGGAAATGATGCTATTTTCAACAAGTGGGTTAGCAGATGTGTGTTTTAAAATTTCGTTCTTAAAATAGGACATATCATATTTTTACCATAGTAGGTAGAATGGACTTTCGGCAAGACTAATGAATATATATACCAAGGAAATACCTGGTAAAGTTTAAAAATGAAAGAAATATCCTCATTAGCATTTGTTGAACACTGAGTCCTTGCTAAGAACTGTATGTGGCAAAAAAATTAATCATAGTTGAAACCTCATGGGCTCAGGCAATAGTCCTATTAATATTCTCTTGTAAGTAGCTGCAGTTGTACTTGTTAATAAAATCCCCAAATGAAGTGCAGGCCATTCCTCCCGCAATCTCTACACTTAGCATCTCAGAATGTGTACGTTCTGTAGCTCCCACGGCAAGGAGTGCTACAAGACGGAGCCGTGCCCCGACACTTATCACAGGATTAGCAGAATTTCGCCCTCATCATGTCCAGCTGATAAACAGCCTTTGGTGAGCTGAACTCATGTTGCTGGTCTGCTAATTGGCCAGTTAGATTCATTTGGTGTTGCCGAGCCTCTAAACAAATTAAGGTTAATTGGAATCAGAAATGGATCAGCAACCTCAGTACTCAGTCTGTTTAGCAGTTCTCTTCAACTCATTATTTTTCTTCATCTAGTTCCATGCACAACAAGAGCGCCACTCATTCTATCTGCCTCTATTGTGACTCTATCTTATTATAAAATGTTTCCAACAGAATTATTTGGGGGACAAGCAGCAAGTCACAACACGTCAGGATCAACAGGATCAACACATCGAAGATATACCTTGTGAATGTCATTTTAACGTAGCTTTTCCAAACAGGCCTCTATCTAATCCCTTGGGACTTTTCATTTTGTTTTTTGAGGTCCTCTTTTGATGGAAGAAAACCTAGGCCTGAAAAGGATCTCAACATATCCAACTGGAGATCTAGCTCCCAGTCAAAGATTATATTAAATCAGTTTTACAGACTAAATGAAGGAATCTTGAGTGGGATAAGAGATTTCCCCAAATTAGTACGCTGAGGGAATTAGTAGCTTGGTCTTCTTTGTCAGTTAGGGGCTCTTAGCTGTGCCATGTTGCCTCCATACTATTTTTTTTTTTTTTTTTTTGAGACAGAGAGAGACAGAGCATGAACGGGGGAGGGGCAGAGAGAGAGGGAGACACAGAATCGGAAACAAGCTCCAGGCTCCGAGCCATCAGCCCAGAGCCCGACGCGGGGCTCGAACTCACGGACCGTGAGATCGTGACCTGGCTGAAGTCGGACGCTTAACCGACTGCGCCACCCAGGCGCCCCATCCTCCATACTATTTCTAGTAGCTAATATTTGTTGGACACTCACTATGTCCCATGCAATGGTGAAGTGCTCTGCATGCATTACATTAATGAATTCTTACAATAAGCAAGGAGGAAATATCCTTCATTGCATTAAACTGATTGCAAGGTCCCTACTATATATTCAATAACATTAATTCAACAGAGAGAATCTGTAAGCAGTTGCAGAATCCACCCCCTGCCAGCTACTACTCTGAATTACAATCACAACTTTGAGAGACAGCTCTGTGGTTTAAGAAAATGGTACACATCGCATTCAGTCTTCAGCAATGAGGATGAGTGAATGGAGCGAGCATTAGTACTGTCAGAATCCCACTAAATAGCATGTTTTTGCTATCCCAGATTTATTTAAAAAATCAATAATTAAAATGTATACAAAGGTGAGGATTATTACCTAGAGAATTGATAATTTCCTAATTTACTGAGATAATTATGACTCAGTTGCTCTTCTTGGCATAAAACAAAGGCAAGTATATATAGCAATAAACCTACTATAACCATGTTTTGGGGCTCCATTTACATTCAAGGCTCCTTTCTTTGGCCCTGTGACATTCTGTTCTTGTTGCTCTCCTCTTGGCATTTCTCTGTATTTTTTACTAATATCTCCTCAGATTTCCTCTCTTCAAACATCTCAGCCACCTGTTCTCAAAGGTATTTAGTTAGCAGAAATACAGAGGCATCAGCCTATGTATCTTCTCTGCCGCTAGCCATTTAGTTTCCCACTACACCCTGCTGCATTAATGAAACTCCAGAAGTAGTGGAGTGATATTTGCTAGACAGAGCTCCAATGTTGTGGGTTTCTTAGGTAATTATTTCTAATATTTTTCCAGCATGTGAAAATATATACGATACCAAGCCAGTTTATTTGTTTATTTATTCTTGGATATATTCCATCATCTCCCTGGCCAAACAGTTCAAGTGTTACGCATCCTTTGAAAAACTTTTAAGCTTAAGTTGTAAGATTATTAGGGGAATTATAAGACCCTCAATTGATTTGTGCAAAATTTAAAATTTATAAACCTTCTGACTGCTTTAGGGCATGATTCTCAAACCTCATGTGCATAAGAATCAACTGGGACTGTTTTTAAAATTGTAGAAATTTCTGAACCCCACATCCAAGAGTTTTAATAAATCTGGTGTATGTCTGACGGTAGCAATTTTTTGGATGCCCTTAAGAGATTTATTTATAGAGAAGACCTTTAATTACTTATTTGCTTTTAAAAATTAACAATTAATTTATTAAGGTAATGAATTTGGAAATCCAGATTTCCCTTATGATCTTAAAAATAGCTTTAAGGAAGTGTAATTGATATATGATAGATTATATATATTTAAATTATATAACCATGAAACTATCACCACATTCAAGATGATGAACATACCCATCATCCCTCAAAATGTTCTCATTCGTTCCCATTTGTAATGCTCCTTTTCTCTCTCTGCACCTCTCCTCCCATTCGTGGCTAATCACTGGTTTGCTTTCAGTCACTAGATATTAGCTATATTTCTCAAATTTTATATGAATGGAATCATATAGAATATATTATTGTTCTTTCATTTTTAAGAGGGAAAGGTCTCTGGTTTCTTTCATTCGGAATAATTTCGAGACACATATATGTTATATATGTAGTATTCATTTCTTTTTATTTCTTTTTTTTTTTTTAAGTTTATTTAAAGAGAGAGAGAGAGCGTGAATGGGACAGGGCAGAGAGAGAGAGATGGAGAGAATCCCAAGCAGGCTCCTTGCTGTCAGTGCAGAGCCCAATGCGGGACTTGAACTCATGGAACCATGAGATCATGACCTGAGCTGAAGTTAAACGTTCAACCGAATGAGCCACCCAGGTGCCACAATTTCTTTTATTTCTGAGTAGTGTTACATTATATGGATATACCAAAATTGGTTTATGCATTTTCCTATTGATGGACTTTTGGATTATTTCCAGATTTAGTCTATTGCAAACAAAGCTGAAATAAACATTTTTGTACAAGTCTTTGCATATACAATGCTTTCATTTCATTTGTGTAAATACTGAAAGGTTTAACAGTAGTGTCATGTGCTAAGTACATGTTTAATTTTTTGTTAAACTACCAAATTGTTTTTCAAAGTGGTTGTACTCTTTCATATTATCACTAGTGGTATCTGAGGGATCCAGTGGCTTCACAACCTTACCAACACACGTGGTAGTTCTTTTTTATTTTTTTAATTGTTTTAATATAATTTATTGTCCAATTGGCTAACATACACTGTATAAAGTGTGCTCTTGGTTTGGGGTAGATTCCCGTGATTCATAGCTTACATACAACACCCAGTGCTCATCCCAACAGGTGCCCTCCTCAATGCCCATCACCCATTTTCCCCTCCCTCACCCCCCCAACCCTCAGTTTGTTCTCTGTATTTAAGAGTCTCTTATGGTTTGCCTTCCTCCCTCTCTCTTTGCAACTATTTTTTCCCCTTCCCTTTCCCCATGGTCTTCATTTAAGTTTCTCAAGATCCACATATGAGTGAAAACATATGATATCTTTCTCTGATTGACTTATTTCACTCAGCATAATACCTTCCAGTTCCATCTGCGTTGCTGCAAATGGTAGGATTTCATTCTTTCTCATTGCCGAGTAGTATTCCATTGTATATATGAACCACGTCTTCTTTATCCATTTGTCAGTTGATGGACATTTAGGCTCTTTCCATAATTTGGCTATTGTTGAAAGTGCTGCTAAAAACATGTGCCCCTATGAATCAGCACTCCTGCATCCTTTGGATAAATTCCTAGTGGTGATACTGCTGGGTCATAGCATAGTTCTATTTTCAATGTTTTAAATGTTAGACTGATTCTAATTCCAGTAGGCATGTAGGAGCTTCTTGTTGTGGGTTCAGTTTGCATTTTCCTATGACCACTGATGCCGTGGTTCCTTCCATGCACTTAATTTCCCACCTGTAGCTTATCTTTAGTGAATTATCAGTTCAAATCTGCTGTCCATTTATAAATTAGGTTATTAACTGTAGATTTCTCAAACATGTTCTTTAGCAAGGTGAGAAGATTCTCTTCAGTTTTAATTCTGAGGTTTTTATCAGGAATCAATTTTAATTCTTGTGAATTGTATTTCTAATAATTTATCTATGTCATTCTGGATCAGTTTTGATGGGGCTTCTTCTAGTTATGGTTAGTATTTTCCTGCTTGCTTGCGGGTGTGGCGATTTTTAATTAGATCTCAGAAACTGTGAATTCTACCCTGAGGATGCTGAGTATGTCTGTATTCCAGGACAGTTCTTGAGCTTTGTTATAGGAAGCCACTAGGTTACTTGGAAACAATCCAATCCTTTTAGGCCTGCTTTAAGTTTTGTTTGGCAGGACCAGGGTATAGTCTAGGGTTAATTTCCCTGCATTAAAGATGCGAGAATCTTCTCAGTAATTTACCCCTGTCCCGTGAATTGTGAGGTTTTCCACTCTGGCTGTGGGGACAGCATTGTCTGGACCCTGTGTGAGCTCCAAGTGTTTTTCCCTCTAATCCTTTTGGATAGCTCTTTTCTCAGCCTCAAATAGCTTCCTTACACATGTGTGCTGATCAGAATGCAGCTGAAAACTCCAGGGAGGTCCTCGCAGGACTCTGGTTGTTTCTCTAGGCAGCAATCTTCTCTCTGGTATTCTGCTCTGCAAAATGTAGCTGCTTTGGCCTCCCTGGGCTCCCACCTGTGTCTCCTTAACCTAGGGGGATGGCAGAGATGTGCTTTCTGTGCTGTCGCCTGGAAACTTCCTTCTGGAAGTAACCTGGAACAAAGGGCTCACCTTATTTGTTTCCCATCTCTCAGTGGTCACTGTTGCCGCGTGTCTGATTTCTTGAGAACTGTTTCATATTGTTTGTTTTTTCAGCTGTTTCTGGTGGGAAAATATTTTTGGTCCCTACTATCCTAAGTTACCCATTAAACTTTCTAAGTTAATTCACAATCTTATTCTCTTAGTATAAATCCAGTAATTAACAATCACTTTAAAGGTAGCTTTTGATTAGTATTTTGCCCAATTTATAATTATATTTCGCTTCCCCAAAATATTTAATCTGCATTTATCATTTTAAATATTCATCTTTTTAACGTTTACTCAGTTTTGAGAGAGAGAGAGAGAGAAAGAGAGAGCACGAGTGGGGGAGGGGCAAAGAGGGAGACAGAATCCGAAGCAAAACTCCAGGCTCGGAGCTGTCATCACAAAGCCCGACACTGGGCTTGAACCCACAAACTGAGATCGTGACCTGAACCGAAGTCAGAGGCTCGACTGAATGCGCCACCCAGACGCTCCCTAAATACTCAATATTCAATTTCAATTATGTGAGATGTAACTAACTCACTGAGGGCCTTCTAAATGGAGATGCAAAAGCATACTGGTGTGCAGAGATTACCAAATCTATCTCCTCAGACTTTAGGATGATGTCTGGGTGGGATTTTGCATGCCTGGAGCTCCCGTGTCTTTAGGTGCATAAAATGAAAAAGAGTGGCAAAAACTCTTCTAACAAACAACGATCTCACAAATTTGTAAGTAATTCTTTCACTTAAGAATTTTACCCTGAACAAGTTATCCTTCTAAATATAGCAAACATTCACGTTTTTGAAATCATTCTCATTGTTTTCAAACAGCAGAATAATATTCTTATTTTCAAATTAAAATTTCAATCCAAAATTATTTTAAGTTGAAATATTAAACAATATTTAAAACATTAAAAATATTTTAAGTTGAAATTACCGGTTAGATACCGTAATATAATACAATTAAGGAAATAAGCAGTAAGCAAGCACCTCAATTTATCAAAACACACAATTTTTTTCTTAAAATAACATAAAAGTACTAATACTGTATATTTGATTTGCTTCATTGTATGGAGTAAATCTTTTATCTTTGATCAAAGATATTTACCCAATAAAGAAACTGTTATACTTTCCCAAGCAAACTAGGATTTACATGTCTGAAAAATGAGGTTGTATAGTGACGAAAGAAAGGTTTAGCCGGAACCCTGGGGAAGAGGGTTTCCTTTCCTCCCCTCCCCTCCCTTCCTCTTTCCCTTCCCTTTGTTTTCCTTTTTCCTCCCAGAAGGAAATTGGAAAATGCTGAAGCCTATGTGCTAACTAAACAGACTCCATATTTGTAAGGGTGTTTGGTCTTACCCTCCTCTTTCCCTACATTCAAGTTCCACATTAGTCTGACTAGTCCATCTGACTTAAATCTTTCACATATTCATCGAGCTTTAACTAATTCTTTTCTGATTTTTCAGTTGACTGGCTCTCGAAGAGATTGTATTGTCTTCTATTTCTGAAGATGCTACAATAACATTCCCTTGAATGGTTCTTGCAATGCTTCTGAATTTTACCATTTGAACTGTGCAGATGGAATTCCACATTCTTCCTTTTTCTGGTCTCACAACCCCCACAGACTTGATGTAGATCTCAAGTTAGTTTCTATTGGATTTTGAGTGACATCCTGGCTTTGTCTGACTCCAAGGCACTACACTAAAATCATACAAGCACCACTGACTAAAAAAATTCACTTCATTTTTTAAAAAAATTTTTAACGTTTATTTATTTTTGAGACAGAGAGAGACAGAGCATGAACGGGGGGAGGGTCAGAGAGAGGGAGACACAGAATCTGAAACAGGCTCCAGGCTCTGAGCTGTCAGCACAGAGCCCGACGCGGGGCTCGAACTCACGGACCGTGAGATCATGACCTGAGCCGAAGTGGGACACTTAACCGACTGAGCCACCCAGGCACCCCATTCACTTCATTTTTAATTTTGATAATTACTCAAAGAAATGGTCAGCAGATATTTTTAAGATTTAAAAAAAAAATAGTTTGACTCTTTAGGCATTCCAAGAATTAAAAAAAAAAAAAAAACTTGGACTCTTTAGGCAATGTATACATGAAGGGTGTCCTCATTCATGAATTTAACAAGAAAGATATTACTGAAGGAAATAGGGTTTGGGAGGGGAGGTAGAATCTTGTTGTTGTTTTAACTGATATTCTTTCCTTCCCTCTTCATATAACTAAAGCAGGGAAAAAAAAGATGAAACTTTTCTATCATTTGTTTACCCAGCAAAAAGCAAGACACTAGCGCTTGACCTCACATGAACACTCAAAAATATTCTGTAGCTGTACATTTTAGTAAAATCAAAGATTTTAGAAGCTATTCACTTTAACAGTCAATATTTATCATGTTACCAATCTTTGAAAATAACTTCTTGGGTGACTATTAGAAAGTTTACTTATGGGAAGAAATTAGAGTGCACCAAAGATATATGTATGGATTCACTCCTGGAGTGTGTGCCTTTGTGCTTTGTTTTGTTGTTTTTTGTTGTTGGGTTTTTTTTGGTTTTTTTTTGTTTTTTTTTTTTTTTTTTGGTGCTTGAAAATACTGAATATTTTAACTTCATTCATTTAGCCTAACAAGTTTTAATTGATTCCCTTCTATACAAAGTAGTGTGCGATACTTCTATGATGTGAAAGTTTTATTTTAAAAAATTTTTTTTTTTTTAACATTTATTTATTTTTGGGACAGAGAGAGACAGAGCATGAACGGGGGAGGGGCAGAGAGAGAGGGAGACACAGAATTGGAAACAGGCTCCAGGCTCTGAGCCATCAGCCCAGAGCCCGACGTGGGGCTCGAACTCCCGGACCGCGAGATCGTGACCTGGCTGAAGTCAGATGCTTAACCGACTGCGCCACCCAGGCGCCCCCTTTTTTTTTTTTTTTAATTTTTTTTTTTTTAACATTTATTTATTTTTGGGACAGAGAGAGACAGAGCATGAACGGGGGAGGGGCAGAGAGAGAGGGAGACACAGAATTGGAAACAGGCTTATGATGTGAAAGTTTTAAAACATCAGTCACTTGTCTCAGGACCATGTAATCTAGGAAGGACAAATGGAACAAATCTGGAAACCTAAAAAATGAAAGAGATCTGTGATTAAATTCCAAATGAGTGGAGGAGTCGTAATTCAGTTTTTCTTTTCCTCCTGTGACTAGAACAAAATGGGTAGCTAGACACTGCACAAACAAAATATAACCTAAACGGAGGTTATTCCTCAAAATAATATTTTTAATACATATACACTTCAGTCCTTTTTGGAATTTCCTTTTTTTAAATGTTTTTCCTTGTTTTTAATGTTTATTTATTTTTGATTGATTATTTTATTTTTGATTGATTATCTCTGAAATCAGAGAGAGAGAGAGAGAGAGAGAAGGCAAGTGAGGGAGGGGCAGAGAGAGAGAGACAGAATCCGAAGCAGTATTCAGGCTCTGAACTGTCAGCACAGGGCTTGAACCCATGAACAGTGAGATCATGACCTGAGCCGAAGTTGGATGCTTAGCCAACTGAGCCACAAAGGTACTGCTCTTTTTTTTTTTTTTTAAGTTTACGTATTTATTTTGAGAGAATGAGAGAGAGACAGAGAGAAAGAGAGAGCAGGGGAGAGGCAGACAGAGAGAGAATTCCAAGCAGGCTCCACACTGTCAGCACAGAGTTCCACGCGGGGTGGAACTCACAAACTGTGAGATCGTGACCTGAGCCAAAATCAAAAGTCGGTCACTTAACTGACTGAGCCACCCAGGAGCCCTGGAATTTCTTTGTTTTTTGAGGGGGAAAGTGGTTCTCCAGAGATACCATTAGAAGTTAGTTTCGTTATTCTATACTTACATTTTAAGATCAAATTATTATTACTCCAGCTACTCAAAAGACTCTCTGAGAGTCAGGCAGACCCCTGTGGCCTCGGGCAAATTATTTTAACCCCTTTAAGCCTGTTTTCTCAACTAAAAATATGAAACATAGAAAACCGGGGATTTATGAAGACTAAATATGACAATGTCCATTAAGTACTCTGTCCAGGGCTCAGAGTAGGTGCTCAGTCAACATTAGTTGTTACTGTCACCATTTTTAGTTTGTATTTTTCAAACAGCATATGCATTTAAATGCATTTCTGAAAAGGTGAGCTTCCTAGAGAAGATCTGTAAAATTTCCAGGGAAATCCTAAAAAGGAAACCTAAAAATGTGAGTATTGGCAGCATCGTCATAACAAGTTTGCTGCATTTCTGAGGCAGCTGCTTCCAAGAAGGAGAGGGGTTTTGTATTCAATGCTTCTCAAGACATCTGCGGTAATAGTAAGCAAAAGTGATTATTTAAATGGTCTTGTCACCGTGCCTGAATGCATTGGCAGGTTAGCTTGACGCTTCTGTTAAGTGAACTGGAAAGTCAGGAAAATAGCCATCTAGTCCTGGCCAAGTCATTTTCCTATTGTCCTATTGCAAACTGTTTCCAATGGCTAGTTCTAAACTGGAATTCTCCCTGGAACCCCAGATGTCTAGGTACACTTCACTGTCATGTATGTCCACATGGATATCTAGGTACCTTCAGCTCTGCTTCTCCATTTCTGACCAACTCTTCTACATCCTGCCTATAAATCCACTCTTTCCTATCTGCATGCTACACACAGCCATTCACCTAGTGTTCCCATTTCAGAAACCTTAGAGTCACCTCAGATGTTTCTTACTGCCCCCATACACTATTCACCATCTACTTATTTATTCATTCAAGAGATGGCATTTGAGCATCAGCATTGTTCCAGATTCTTTTGCATTCATACCTGCAGGACTTTGATCAAAATTAACCAAACCCACCCCTATAGCATCCTCACTAGTATCCCTTCTCTCTCTCTCTTATCCAATATGTGCACCACACTGCCTCCTTTATGACACAAATGCCATATGTCCTCATGCCCTTCCACAAATGTCATGTGGGCTCATCTTTCAAAATTCAGCTTATGTCATTTCTTATGAATTATGCTACTAACAAAACTGCCATTTTGAAATGATTTATATATGTAGGAATAAGTTTCATTTAAATATATAGACTCTCTGTCTAGACCTACTAGGATCAAACTGGTATATCTGTTAAAGCCCTGGATCTGACTGCAAGGAAAATTTTTGAACCAAAAAATGTGAGTTTATGCATGATTTTGTTATGATACTATGGGAAGTAAATTGAATCACAGAGGGGTCTAACATACAGATCACACACATTCTTTAGGACTAATTTTTTTAACCAACATTTTTAACAAGACTAGGAGCTAGATATGATCAAAATGCCTTCAGTCTACATCAGAGTTTCTCAATTTCAGCACTATTGACATTCTGGGCCAGATAATTCTTTATTCGGTGCAGAGAGTGGGGTGGGTTTTCCTGTGCCTGGCAAGAGATTTAGCAGTAACCCTGGCCTATAACCAGTGAAAGCCGTAGCACTCGCCTCCCTAGTTGCTACTAACCAAAAAATGTCTCCACATATTGCCAAATGTGCCCCGAAGGCAAAATCACCCCCAGCTGAGATTGGCTGGGCTAGATCGTCCCAAATTCTCCAGGCTTCCAGGATCATCCTCTTCTTGAGTATCTCAATATGTATCCTCAGTTCCCATCCAGTTACATGCAGGGGTTACTTGGTGGTGGGCTTTTCAGTTGCTCCTGATTCCATCCATGTGGCAGCCTGAGCCTCCACTCTACCTGGCTCCTATGACTACCCCAGCTCCTACGCTTGTCAACACCAACTCTCTTCTTTTATTCTTCAAAAATTACCACTACCACTGAACCTAAGGCTAATGTGTTTGACAAATGTCATAGAACATTGATACATGTAAGAGCATAATCACATCAAAAGGCAAGAGACATTTTACAATCAACATTAATCATCACTGTGTCTGTGAAATTATGAAGTATGCCCTCCTTTACGATTCTCCATGAACCGTTCTCTGTGCTTTCTCTGGAATTCTGTCCCTGATTGGTGTCCCACTCTCAGGCCCTCCTTCCATCTCTCTCTCTCTCTCTCTCTCTCCTCTACTCTTCCTTCATCTCCACTCCCCTCATCTCTCTTCATAATCTCAGAAATCTCATGTTGTCATGGAAAGCAAGTACGACTCGTTGCTTTCTGACATTCCCCCATTTCAGCCATATTCAACCAGAAAAGGTCCATCTGGACCTGTCAGAGTGGTTTTCTAAGGACTGGAGCTAATTGAACAGAATATGGATAACTCCCAAGCCCAAAAGATTTTAGTAGCCCCACCCCCTACAGAATGCTTTGTCCCAAATCTTCACCTTACTCTTCTCACCTTCCAGGTCTCCTTTTAAATATCACCTTCAGGGGCACCTGGGTGGCGCAGTCGGTTAAGCGTCTGACTTCAGCCAGGTCACGATCTCGCGGTCCGTGAGTTCGAGCCCCGCGTCAGGCTCTGGGCTGATGGCTCAGAGCCTGGAGCCTGTTTCCGATTCTGTGTCTCCCTCTCTCTCTGCCCCTCCCCCGTTCATGCTCTGTCTCTCTCTGTCGCAAAAATAAATAAACGTTGAAAAAAAAAATTAAAAAAAAAATAAATATCACCTTCAGAGAAGCCCTCCCTGACTTCCTGACAACCCAACAAAGTAATTCCTCAGCTATTCTTTTTCCTAGCAGCCAGTTTTTTTTCCTCCACTGCTCAAAATCTGTATATGTGTGTTTACCTCATTATTCATGTGTTTTTTGTTCATCTCCAAGCTCTGTAGGGGTAGACATACGTTGAGTATTTTCAACCATGCCCAGTGTCCATGCATAATTAATGTGTTATTTTTCTAACTTAAATAAAAAATGAGAGGCGCCTGGTGGCTCAGTCAGTTGAGTGTCCGACTCTTCATTTAAGCTCAAGGCATGATTCCAGTGTTGTGGGATTGAGCCCCACATCAGGCTCCACACTGAGCATGGAGCTTGCTTAAGATGCTCATTCTCTCTCTCTCTCTCTCTCTGTCTCTCTCTCTACCTCTCCCCTGCTCACATACTCACTCTCTCTCTGTCTCTAAAAGAATTTTTAAAATTGAGTAAATGAATGCTATAGTCGATTGAATGAGAAATAATAATCTGAATGCATTTTTAATGCATTTTAATAATCTGATCATTTTTAAGCTTTAATCCCATATCTAAGTCAATCTGACTGCAAATCCCCTCCTCCTTCACCTCACCTATGGAGGATCGAATTTGGAGTAGAGTGAGAAAGAGTATAAAATGATCTACTTTTTCATACTCCTTTCTTTCTCACATGTATTACTCTGGTTTTGGGGAGGGGAGTGGGAAAAGCCTTTTCCTTTCATGGTCATTTGATTCTTGGATTGACTATGCTTCTCTTTATGGGTCATAAACAACTTTATGTCAGTGGTGGTTAGGGGTTCTCATTCTGTTGATAATCACCACTGACACTCAAAGATTAGATATAGCCTTCAGTGACAGAATTAGTGGCTTCAGAACCTGAACTGAATGAAGATATTTCTAAAGTGGCCTAGAGCGGGGAAGACAGAACAACCTTGCGAAAGGATTGCAATAGTAACACAGGTACCATCCCTTAACTGCAAAGAATGTGATGAAACTGTGCTGTGTGCTCTTTTCCTTTGCAGTGAAGCACTAGGTGGAGAGAGCCTTTTCAGCTCGTGAGCTGTATGATGGAGATTTCTATGACTACTTTGTTAAAGAAGCAATGATAATTCTTTAAGAAACATAGACGGTTGAAAATTTCATAGGCTGTCTCTGAAATCAGTATTTAAAATCTCACAAATGTGAATGTATATCAAGGGAGAAAAGAGAGGGAAGGGACAGTCTCTGGACTTACCCGGCAGGGAAATCAGACCAGACAGAAGCCTCAGGCTCCCCCAGGGCCAGAAAAGATGACAGATAAATATGCAAAATGGCTTCTGTTCAAACACCCAGTCAACAGTCCCTCTCTCCACTGAGTACACTTCCTGAGAGTTCTGCCAACATAAATAGATCAAAGCTAAATTCATTCCGAAAGAACCATTCAATTTCAACACCAAAAATAATGTCTTCTCTAAAGATAAATTTTCCTTCTGGAGTCCCCACATACATACACAACATACCACACACACAAACACACACACACACTCAGATATCCATTCACAGCACACACACACACACACACACACACACACACACACACACATACACACACACTTTAACTCTGCAGTAGCGAAATCGTGCCTTCTCAAATTAAGCTTAGAAACATAGGCTTCTAAAACACATGATATTTTAAGGATTTTGTGGGATTTTAATTGTTTCATACAACCCCTCTTTGTTCTAAAAATGAGGAGAAATTGGGGCTCAAAAACTTGGAATCACATGTCCAGGCTTACTCACCAAGACAAGGCCATGCTAGCCAGAATTAGAATCCCAAGCTTCTAAGTCCCCGTGCATTGTCTTCCAACCCTGGCCCCATTTCACAAAAGGCTTACAGAGAAACGCATGGTTGGTATTAAATTAATTGACTGCTTTTCTTGGTACATTTGCTACTACTACATGATAGCTAATGCCATATTAGAGATGAGGATACCAGATCTAAAAGAAGGACCTATTACTTGCTTGTGAGCACACAGCTATTTATGGACGCAGGGCTAGAGTATGAGCATAGGTCTCTGAATAAAAAGCCGCATTGTTCCCAATATTAAATTATAAAGGATAAAATAAGTAAAATGCTAAGGACTATGTCCAAAAAAAATCCTATTTCCTGTTCAAGATATTATCCTGCTTTTCTCTCAAAATTGTCCTGAAATAACAAGAAAGGCATAAAATAAATCCATAGCAGTGCGAGAGGTGAAAAAGCGTGTTACCATGCAACAAGGGGCTCAGTGGAGGGACCTGATTGAAAGTGGAAGCCCAAAGGGCTGAGGCATCTGTAATCCCATGCGTGGAGACAGGCTCCCCCGCCAAGTCTAGAATAACTCTGGAAGAGTGCTAAGAAAAGAGCTGGGGGCTATGGAAGAAAGAGCAAGTTTGGGACAGAACACCAGCTAATTAGCTACAGGATAACAAAGTTCTGAAGAAAAATACTCATTAGAACTTAGAAGTGTGCATCTAGTTAAACTACCTTCTGATGTGATGGCACTGACTCTAGAAGCATTTTTGGACATTCAAGAATTCAAAAAGCTTATTATCCATAAACTTCTTCTGAAAGGATTCCACATTTGCATGTTCCAGCAAAAATTTTAAAAGATTAATACAGAATTGTTGAAAGAAAGGGAGTAGACACAAATGCACTACAGAAATAAAAATAACATATATAGAAATGGCAACATTAATAATAGACTTACAATTCAAGGCAAAAAGAAAAAGTACCTGGAAAACAAACAGATATTGAGTTCTTACCATGGGCACTGTTTCAGGGACTTTGCATTCTTAATATAATGAATGGTCAGATTAACCAGCAGTGTAAATATAATTACCCACTATAAAGATAAAGAAACTAAGGCAAATATAGCTAAATAACTTGTTCAAGATCACACAGTTAATATGTTTTGAAATTGGGATTTGAAGTTAAGCTGTGGGATTCCAGATTCCATTCTTTTAAGCATTAAATCAAGAATGTCTACAGAACCATTATTCTTAATAGTCAAAAATGGGGAACAAAACCTCAAATATCCATCTACACCTGTAGAAAGTATATAGTCATCAAAGAAAATATTCATTTAATTGATTCATATATATTATATGCATAATATATATCTGTACATCCCTGTTATCCAACAACATACATTATGTTAAGTGAAAGATACTAAAAACAAAAGAATATATACGGTATGATTTCCTTTCCATAAATTTCTAAAACAGACACAATTGATCTATGGTGACAAAGTCTTGATGGTTTATTTGTGATTCTCTTTGTAGAGGTTTACGACTACAAAAGGACCATGAGGGTTGCTTCTGGGCTAATGTTAATGTTCTATATCTTGAGTCAGGTGGTCCTTACATTGATATATTGGTCACTCTGTAAAATTCACTGGATGCTGTATTTAAGATTTTTACCCTTAAATATATGTAAAAGCCTCCAGAAAAAAAGATTGTACTTAGTATGCTATATATAGTAAAATATGTACATGTGGCTACTATATATGAATATGTATTCTATGAGCTATTTATACATTTGTCATTCATTGTGACTATCCATGTTAATAAATACACTAATATCAAAATGTGTCATATCTTTATTTATCTTATTAAAATTTGAATCACTTTTAATTCCAAAGTACATTGTATTTTTTAATATAAAAATTAAATAGAAATATAGAACTCATAGCAAGTTACCAAATTGGCCATATTTTTGTATGGTTTCCCTTTGAGATATATATTAGTCTAAAAATTTCTGAGAAATAAAGTAATCCAAATGAAATGATTTCAAGACAATTTAATTTCACATTTTCTCTTTCTGTGTGAGTCATTTAAGATAGCAATAGAGTCATGACTCAAATTATTAGCTAGTCATGGAATGTCAGCTTTTATAAACTGACAACAGTTAAGACTTCTGTATAAAGACTACATAACATTCCTAGACCAGAGTTTTCAGGTAGAAACACAGTTAGAATAAAGTAATATATTTTTGGGTAAATTAATTGAGACATTTTCTTTTCTTCCTAAACTTAGAAAAGTCCTATTCATCTTTCAAGACACCGCTTAAATGATATTCTTTAAGCATCAATCCTACCCACTGACACTCCTCCTTTCCATCTGATTTTGGACAGAATCAATCAATGCCACTCTTGCATTGTCTAATGTCTAAGTTCACACCTTTATTTTAAGGAATTGTTGTTAATTGTATATATCCATCTCTCCTTACTGAAAATGTATTCAGTGGAGGATACTGGCCAACATAGGCAAATGTTTTGGATTCAGGAAGGGCTACCTTACCCTCCAGGATCCTCTCTCATTTTGTCAGATAATCATTCACTTAATAATCCACAATTACTAAAAATAGTTAACACAGATATCTTGGAAATTGAGTTTAAACTACTTCAAAATGTTTTCTAAAGCAGATTTGGGCAAGAGAAAATGGGGGACAAAACAGGAGTGAATGTAGCACCTGTGGTCGATGGGAAGAAACTTGAACTGAGAAAACCTCTTAGAACATGAAGCTGAGGCTAGTAAAGCATTGAGGTAGGAAGGAAACTGTTTACAGAGTACCTACTATTTGTCAGGGATACATCCTCATAAACCTCTATTTTACTCATAATGACGCTGAGGTGCAGAAAAGGCCAGAAATTTACCAGAGCTTGCCCAGGTACCTAGATATTAACAGATACCTCTAAACTTGTCTCTAAAGTCCATCTTTCTTCTTCTTCTTCTTCTTCTTCTTCTTCTTCTTCTTCTTCTCCTCCTCCTTCTTCTTCATATGTTTGCCTTGTTTTGTTGGCAAGTGATATCTAGGATAAGAAAATAATTCATAGCTAGAACATAAATGTTAAATATATAATTAAGAAGACTTATTTTAGTCCTTTGTTTTGTGGGTTTTTTTCCCTTTTTTTCAAAGAGAATTTTAAGTGATAGCTTTCTAAAAAATTTATGAATATAGTTACAAATTAGGATGATTTAGCTGGGACAGATTTAGCACATTAAGAATACATTTATTATTTATAGAGATCAAGTAGGGATTAGATGTCTGCTCACCACACCACGTAAAAGTACTTATCAGGAAAAAAAGCAACCTGATCATTTTTGCAATGTTACACACTTTCAGACGTGCTTGTGCTGTCCATACTTAACCCAACCCATAAGAACCAACTGCTTTAAGGAACCATTGCCATCGGTAGTTTTGTAACTTAGACTCAGTGTTTTGTGGCATAAGGAAGTTTGAAAAACATTGCCATAAAAACACATTTTAAGACTCCTATCTGCAATTTAATTTTGTTTATTTCAGAGTAATTACCTTTAACATTTGGTAGCATATCTTCACTGGTAGTAAATCTTTCCAGGAAAGCTTATTTAAGCTTCAGAAGGAGAAAATAATTATTCAGAACCCTTTCTCATTTGTCTCGAATGTGTGTTCATGATGTTGATTTGCTGGAAAATGAATGGAAGGCAATTCCAAGCAGTAAGTCTGGCCATGGGTTGAATAACGACCACCTCTTGGAACTTCAGCCACCTTATTTTTGAAACAAGAATAATAATGATGACAGCAAACAAGGGACTTGTGAAGATTAAACAAATTAAGTCAGATAATTAATGTGAAATAATGGCAGTATTTCAGGTACAAAGGAATTGCTCAATCAATTGTAGGTGGTATTAAAGTAGAAGTTTGAAACAATTTAAGGATGTGTTCTACATAGGAAAGCATGGGAGGTCTGAGGAAAAGCCAAACTTGCTTTTAAGACAATTCTAAAGGAATATAATCAGCTTGATACATAGATGATTCATGAATGATTCATAACCCAGTACTGATAAGTTAACACAAAAGATAATGTTTCAAAACCTTAACATGTTATAAGATGTACAAATGTTACGGTCAATGTTCAAAGCATGATTTCTGTCATCCTCTACCCATTTTTAAATTTTGCTTAGTTATATCTCATGTAGTATCTCTAGCATCTTGAACTATATTTGCTTTTATCCCAAGACACTAGGCTTGGAGCCTCAAGAATCTCTGATTTAAATATTTCTCCTTCACCTACCTCCACAAACAACACATTGCACGTTATGTGTCTCATATACCTTCAGTCTGTTCTGTTCTCTCTCTGACCAGCCTAGTGCAGGCTCTTATTGCTATCACCTGGATTACAATAACATCTCCTGAGAATTTGCCATTTACCATCACCGAGTTGTCCAACTTGTATCATGGTGTTGCATTAGTATTCAAATCATATCACCTCCTCACTCAAAGACCTTCAATGCCCTCCAGTTTCCAAATAAATCAACTTTCAATTTTTCACTATGGCAGTAAGGCTCTCCAAGGTGTACCTCCAATTTGTCTTTCTAGCCTTATCTGCAACTACTCCTACAGAAACCCTATAGATGCTGACTCTACACTATGACTTTTTACAGCAGCTCCGTGATCTGGTACTGTATTAGCATTTCCAATTTATAGAAGCATAAAATAATATTTACTAATGTTAATATTATTCATAGTTATATGTTAACTTTATATTTTTATAATTAACACTAATTTCACCAAATTCCACATACGAAGACATTGCTATGATTCAGATTTAGATTTGCTAATGCCAAAGTCCTTGGGGTTTCTAATAAACCTGAGTACCCAATTCTATTGAGTCATCACTCCCTGACAAGACATCTTAACTGTATTCTAGGACTTAGCTTCCAATTTTACTGTGGTGAGTAAAACATCCTTCCGCCACGTGTTGTCATTTATAATTAGGGCAATATGATTTACTTGCTAAGATTCTGTAGGTTGCAAATAACAGACATTGGCACTAGCTAACCTAAGTAAAACAGAAGTTTATTGGAAGGATGTTGGGATAAATCTTAGAATTAAAGCAAACACTGAGTCTCCAAGATCATAATGGCAACCACTAGGGCAGCTGCAGGGATCTTAGCAGCAGGTTCTACCATAAGATGACTCAGTTTCAACCACTTCTGTCTTTGTGTGTCTGCATGTAATTTTTCAAAAACCTGAAAGGTAAATTCTGGTTGTCCTAGATTGGGTCACAAGACTGAACTTTGGCTCATTTAGTTATATCCAGAAGACAGGAGTCTTAGCATATAAATGGCCAGTTTTGAGCCCAGTAGTTGCCCAAATTCGTGTCTAATACATATGTTGGCTCTTCAAAGAGGTAATTCAGTCAACTTCATTCATCTGTTTGCATCTACTAACTATACAGTTTTAAAGGAGTTTTAGGTAGGAAAATCTGCAGGATCCTCACAGACATTTTCTCACTCTGAATGTTATAAATATAGATTTTTTTAATTGTAAGACTGAGTCCATCCTTACAAAGGCCAAATAAAAAGAAATGACATTGAAATCACTGAAGGAAATTCAATTCATTCATTTATTCAGTCATTAAAAAATATGCATTGGGGGTCTATGGTTTGTCTTGGGGAGATATATATGTATCTCCATCTCCATAAAAGTGGGAATTATGAATCAGTGAGCTGGACTTCACACCAGTCTAGATTGTTAAAAGGAAACTGGGTGTAGCTGATACTGGAATCCTTCAAACATTCTGCAGTCTTTGGCATGCTTGTGTGTGTGTGTGTGTGTGTGTGTGTGTGTGTGTGTAAATTTGAATTTGCAGTGGAACATATCTGCCAGACTATAGGATGGGAAGGATACAGTGCAGACAAATACTGGGTTAATGAGAGGGTAGCTCAGCAATATGAGAGAGGGTAGTTGGGATCACCTGAACAAGCAGTTCAGAAAGATGTAAATTCCTGGGGACCCTCTGGAACGTCAAATGATATCAGCCCCCACCATCAGTAGCATGACAATAATCACTTAAGGCAAAAGAACAAGCAAATTAGGCTTTAGGGACTAGGAATTAGAGTTGAGATCTATGTCTGTATTCCCCAATAGGTTGACAGCAATCAATCCACAAGGAGGCTTGAATCAACGACATAGAAAGTTCCCCCCGAAGAACTTCAGAAATACTTAGGAAAGAGGACACACTAGAGACTAGAATTTTGCTAATAAATGAGTAGTAACATACAGTTGTTGGGATTTTGCTGTGGTAATACACGTGACCTCATTTGTAACCAATGCTGTTGAAACTTAAGGCATACCCATAGATTGCATAGACACCAACCAAAACTCCACCACTGGCCATCTTTGATCCTGTTGTTACTGTGTTATCTGATTGTATCACTCTCTACACCCTGGGCAAGAAAAGACATTCATCTATTAATTTGACTTCATCAGCCATCTTCTCCCTAGCTTTGTTCCAACCCCCCCAACGATATATAAACAAACAAGTCATTTCAATTACAACTGCAGTTCATCTCAGGCACTATTCTAGGAGACATTGTGTGCTATGAACTTTGTACTTTTCTTTCCTTTACTTTCTTTTTAAAAGTCTATTCTATCTTGAGGTTCACTGTGATTTGTTCATTTGTTTTATTTTCTTTCCTGCATGGTAAACCTCTTCAGGACACAGTCTATCTTGCTCATATTTGCACCAAATTAAATGAAATTGACTGTTTGTATGTATACAGGCCTGATGTAGAGAGCCCATTTTTTTCTGAAAGTATGATTCAAAAGACTGGCAAAAAAAAAAGTCTTGTTTTCAGGATACTAAGAAAAGAAGAAGCCAAAGAGCTCTTTTTGTGTATTATTCTATGTGAAAGTCAGGAGGTTACTAATGAAATTTCCTAGGAAAATCAATGTACAGGGACCTAACACTTTGAAATAGATGTACTTATAACAGAATATATTTCAAGAAATGGAAAATTAAATTTCTTTATCAAAAGAATCAAAGTAATGTGAATATTATAGGACTAAATTGAAGCTTTGTTTAGAAAGATTGAGTGACATGACCAAGAAATAATGAAGAGAGAGCTCTTTGGCCCTGACTGATAGGTAGTAAGTGAAAAGATAGACCACAGAGTGAAATAAGATACTTTCAATAGTTAAATCTGTCAAAGTGCTTGTATCTAAAATATATACAGATCTCTTTAAAATCAATAACATGGCAAACAGTACAATTTTTAAGAATGGGTTAAAGACGCTAACAGTCACCTCACAAAAGAATGAGATCAAAGGTAAAGACCAACAAATAAAGAATGGCTCTTCCACTGACATAGGAAAGGGAGAGAAACGTGTGATAGGCTTAAAAACAGCCCTCCAAAAAATATCCATGTCAAGTCCTTGGAACATATGAATGCTACTTTATTTGGAGAAAGTATCTTTGCAAATGTGATTATGCTGAGGATCTTGAGGAAATATTCCTGGATTATCCAGGTTGGGTTCTAAATGCCATCACAAGTGGCCTTATGAAAGAAAGTCAAGGCAGATTTGACACAGATACACAGAAAAGAAAGGAAAATAAAGACAGAAGCAGAGACCGGAGTGTTGTTTGTGATCACAAACTAGGAAGCTGGTAACCACCAGAAGCAAGAAGATGCAAAGAAGGGATTCTCCCTTAGAGCCTCTATAGGGAGTATGGCCCTGCTGACACTTGATCTTGAATTCTGGCCTCCAGAAGTGGGAAAGACTAAATTTCTGTTGATTTAAGCCACCAAGTCCATATGGCAGTCCTTGGAAACTGATACACATGAATTGGGGTTTGGATAAGATCAGAGATACAGGAGAAGGAAGTTGAGAATGTCCTTACCAGGTGGTTTCATTTCTTATTAAAATAAGAATGAAGTATTATCTGAGCTTTATATGCCTCCTGTCCTCTAGAGCAGGTATGACAAACAGCCTTTTTGAGGAAGGGGAGAGGAAATGACTAAATTCAAGAAAATAATTTCTGAGAAGAACCCAGACATTGGAAATAATGACTGTGCCATATATCTATTACCACCTTTTGGAATTTGACAATCAGCATCAAGAATGCTAATATGCAGACAAAATCATTCCAGTCTTTGTCTGAGTTCAGAGGCTGGACTAATGACCCTGGAAGAAACTAGCAAGAACAGGGTGAGACTCTAATTCTGAGGAGGGAATACATGAATCAAGAGGGCACTGCAATAAGAATGCAAAAATATGGACTCCTTCTAAGGGCTGAGAATTTTAGAGAATGTTGGCATTCTCGAGGCAAATCAGAAGCCTAGCTAACAAGGCAGGGCATCTGCTGAAGATAGGTTATTAGCACTTAGTACTTGGTACAGGGATAGCATCAGTTTCTCATGCCTCACATCAGAAGGAATCCCAGAAAGCTGACTTGAACTAAATCTGCATATGAGGAATCAATTGGCCTATCCTCTGCATTACTGTATTGTGGATGTCTGGCTATTTTGGTGTCTTTTTTTCATCCATTTCTGACTTCATTGCTCTTCATTCCCAGCCTAAAGAGTATGTAGGAGGGATCAGGGAGAAAGAAGGGGAGGGGCAAGAGAAGAGAAGGAAGAAAAGAGGGGAAGAGGGTGCCTTTACAAATATCACCTCACAAAAACCTCACAAAGAGCATATAATTTAGGAATTATGAATCCTATTTTAGAGAGAAGGAAAATGAAATTTGAAAAATTAAACCCAAAGTCACACTATACTTATGAAAGATGAAGCCAAGATTCAAACCCAAGTTGGACTGATTCCAATGCCAACGCACTTACTCATTACTCAATTATCTTACGGTAATCATTCAATTATGCTTATTTTTTAAACTCAAAAAGACTGTATGTTTAAGAGAAGTTTTAGGTTCACTGCAAAACTGAGCAGAAGCCACAGAACGTTCCTTCACATTCCTTGTCTTCCCACATGCACAACCTCCCCCACTATTAATATCCAGCACGATAGTAGTACATTTATTTTGATCAATGAACCTAATTTAACATCTCTTTAGCTTCCAAAATCCATAGTTTACATTAGGGTTCACTAATGATGTTGTGCATTATATGGATCTTGTAAATGTATAATCAGGTGTATCTACTATTATAGTATCACATGGAACATTTTCACTGCCTTACAAATCCTCTGCGCTCTGCTTGTTCATTCCTTCCTTCCTTCTATACCCTGGCAAACACAACTATTTTAACCGTCTTCATAATTCTCACTTTTATAGAATGTCATATGCTGTAATCACACAATATGTAGACTTTTCATATTGTCTTCTTTTAGTCAATAATAAATATTTAAGTTTCTTCCACGTCTATTTGTGACTTGATAGTTACTTCTTCATAGCACTGAATATCATTCTACTTTGATTGGCCAAAGTTTATTTATGTATTCACCTACTAAAAGGTATCTTAGTTGCTTCCAAGTTTTTGGCAATTATTAATAAAACTGTTATTAACATCCATGGGCAAGTTGTATGTTGACATAAGTTTTCAACTCATTCAGGTAAATAGAGTGCAGTTGTTTGATCACATGGTTAAAGGTATGTTTAATTCTGGAAGATTCCACCAAAGTGTCTTCCAAAGCAGCTGCACCATTTCATTCTCACCAGCCATGAATGAAAGTTTCCGTTGTCCATTCTCACAGGTGAGTGGTGCACCTCATTTTAATTTGTAATTTCTTAATGTCATAGGATGTTGAACATCTTTCCAACTGCCTCCTTGCCAACTGTATATCTTTTTGGTGAGGCGACTATTCATATCTTTTGTCCAATTTTAATTGGATTGTTCATTTTCTAATGTTGAATTTTAAGAGTTCTTTGTGTACTCTGGATAATGATTCTTTATCAGATGGGTCTTTTGTAAATATTTTCTCCCAATCTGCGGCTTGTCTTCTCAATCTTTATTATTTTTTAAAATTGTTTTTTACTTTATTTTTTTTGAGAGAGAGAGAGCACAAGCGGGGGAGGTGCAGAGACAGAGGGATATAATCTCAAGCAGGCTCTGTACTCTCAGCACAGAGCCCAGTGTGGGGCTCGAACTCACAAACCATGAGGTCATGACCTAAGCTGAAATTGAGAGTCAGATGCTTAACCCACTGAGCCACAAAGTCGTCTCTCATTCTCTTGATACTGTCTTTCTGCAGGAGTTTTTTTTAATTTTTAAAAGGTCCAGTTTATCAATTGTTTCTTTCATGGATTGTGCCTTTAGTGTTGTATCTGAAAAGACATCACCAGATCCAAGGCCATGGATTCTCTACTATGCTATGTTGTAGGAGTTGTATACTTTTGCATTTTACATTTAGGTCTGTGATCCATTTTGAGCTAATTTTTGTGAAGGGCATATGGTCTCTATCTAGATTTATTTTTAGTGATGTGGATGTCCAGTTCCAGCACTATTTGTTGAAAAGACCCTCTTTGCTCTGTTGTCTTTGTTCCTTTGTCAGAGATCAGTTGACACACTTCTGTGGGTCTTTTTATGGGGTTTCTATTCCATTCCATTGATCTGTCTATTCTTTACGGTCTTGATTACTACAGCTGTATAGTAAGCCTTCAAGATGAGTAGTATCTGTGCCCTGACTTTGTCTTCTCTTTCAATATTATGTTGGGTTTCATGATCTTTAGCTCTTCCAAGTAAACTTTAGAATTAGTTTTCTGATATCTATAAATTAGCTTGATAAGATTTTGACTTGGGTTGGTTGAATCTATAGATCAACTTGGGAAGACCTTACATCTTGACCATATTGAGTCTTTTTATCCATAAATATAGAGTTTCTCTCAATTTCTTTAGTTCTTTGATATCTTCCATCAGAGTGTTGAGTTGTTCTTAGATAAAAAAGGTGTTTTTTCACAATGGTTCCTTTTCCCTTTTTCCTTCTGGAAGCATCATGGAATTTTTCTCCACTATTTACTGTGAGAACCTGCTAGAGCTCCTGAAGGTAAAGCTCACAAATATATAGAGTCTCTCTATGGCTGGGTCCCCTTGGAGTTTTTATTTCAGTCATAACCACAGTTTAAGCTCCAGCAATTCACTAATTACAGTTTAGGTTTCCCAACCTCAGTACTTGTTTCTGTGTTGGTTTCTGCTCTGGAAAAGCTGTGATTCTCTGTATCTGCCTGCCTGTCTCTCCAGTTTTGGGGGCAGCAGTTTGTCCTTGTGAACTCACTCTCTGAAAGATCTAAGGAGAGTTGCTTATTTTTTCAGTTTATTCAGATTTTTATTTGTTGTTAGGATGGAGTGACAATTTCTAAGCTCCTTATTTGCCAAACCAATTATGCTTACTTTTTAATCAACATTTTCAAATTTCTCCAACTCTTAAGTCTCTTTTCTGACTTGCCTTTACAAGTCAAGACTGATTATCACCAATCAAATCATTCTCTGAGCAAACATTACAAAGTACCTACTAAATTAGATAAGGCTTCTGCAAGCTGAAGGGAATTAAACAGTAACTTGTAACCAAGATATATAATGCAACTGGTTTTACGATTTCACCGTCCAGTAGAAGAAACCATCAGTGAATTTCTTTCATTTCTATTATCTGTTGTTATGTCTAGTTAATAAACCATTTGGTCTCTAGATTGTATCTTTTGCAGGCAGAATATGGTATCATGTAAGAAAGATTTTAAATTTCTCATGAAAATTATTTTCATTACCAAATGAAGCAAACACTAAGTTAAGGCCGTTGTGGTCCTTGGAAGTAATTTAAACTATGAATTCCAACAGGTTTTTTGACAGTTACAAGTGGGAAATCCATAAGCAATAGAAGGACAATGCACTGGGGAGATGATTTAAGAAAGCTAGATTTCTGTACTGGTATAGCATATTTTCTTTTAAATAGAAAGTCACTACTTCAAGTTACATCTAAGTTGCAGGCAAAACAGTCTATGATATTTATTATTTATGTACTGAGATTTAGGTAGAACACAAAAGTAATTTTAAATTTTGCTATGGTAACAAGTGTGAAATTGCCGTGGTAGTAGGATGACAGACTCAATACGAAGCACTCACTATGTTTGCCAAGAGGCTCTGCACGGAGACTCATTTCCCATATTTTAAATAATTCTACCCAACCAGGTGGGAAGTTTACAACAAGAGAAGCAGTTGTAGCCTCTTCAGAAATACAACATGCTAAAAATATTTTAACACATCTGAGTATTTTCATCCCCAGTATTTTTACAATTCAGTGCTACCTTGCTTTTATTTACTTTCCAAGTTAAAAAACCTTCCATAATTCATTAGGAATATTGTAAACTTGTTCTAACAAAAACCAAGGTGGTAAAAAACATTCATCACATGCATTTAAAGAAATATGGCTCTTAGCCTATGTAACAGATCTTTCCCATGTTCAGTTTTTCCTCCTACATGAATGTCTAGTTCCGCATATTTCCATCTTCTTATGTCAATCCTCCAGCACTTTTGGGTCCGTTAAGAGTTTAAGTAAAAAAATTTCACATTGGTTAATATGAAATCAATAATTAATTATCATATGTAATAGAAACCAGTAATATAATTCTGCTTGTGGGTTTGAGAACACATTGATAAATCAAATTAATAAACAGTATATTACAGAATACAAACTATGACAAAACTCAAGGAAGCACATGGGTCATCTATGACTTCCAGCTTCCTCAAATGTGTACATGGCCCTGTGCAAATAAAACTCTCCCTTATTTAATCTTTCCAAATGTAAAGAAGATATCATCACTTATTAACTTAATTAACGCTTAACATGTACTCCATACTTTCCAGGTACTGGGGATTCAGTGGCAAATTAACAAATCAAATTCCAACTCTATTTTGGGGCCTTTGAATTTATGCTCGCATCTAACAGGAAGGCAATTCCTCTGGTTATCATTCATCTACCTACCCTTCATTCAGTTCTTAGTAAAATATCTCTCGTTAGGCCCCCATGATCTTCCTACTGAATGGTCCATTACCCCCGTCATCTTCTATCACAACACTGTGTTTGGTTTGCTTAATTACTTTTTAAAATTATTATATTTACATTTTTGTTTTCTTTTTTTCTTGATTTTCTACCCAAGTATAATGAAAATCCCATAGAGTAGACCCTGTAGCACCTCCAGCAAAGTGACCAATATCCTCTGCAGAGATTTTCAATAAATGTTTCTTGAATTAATTTACTAACTCATCCATAAGAAAATAAATATATAACAGTTTTTTGTTATTGTGAAGTTAACTTCTGTGGAGGGCTTTCATTATAGTGCAATGATTATTGTACAGAGGCTATCTTCAGATACAATGTCATGCAAAAATCATGAGAAAGGAGAAGCAACTGAACCCCATTTGTTGACCAGAGTTTATCTTCATAGATAGAGTTCTAGCCATTCCCTTTCCTGACCACTATTTCCACAAGCTACCCTATAAAGAAAAATCGCTATGTACAATCCATTATTCTCCTCTAGCTCTTATTCTTCTGAGGTTGTTTCTGCTATTAAATAAGGTTCTTTACTCATTTTCTCAAAGAATGTAATTACCTTTTTTGTGTGTGGGTTGCAGATGGTGTAGCAGGAGGTAATTACGGGATGACTGAAGATGTAAGGATTAAGGTGTGCTCCGTTTTATCTTCCTCTAAATCGTGGCCCAGTTTCTTCGCCCAGCTCTCGCACTGGAGATGGAGTCAGATTTTTCCAAAGATCTTGCATATGTGGCAAAGTAATGCTTACCAAATTTAAAAATGGGAAATGGTTGTTTAAAGGCATCTCACAATGTGTAGTATATCCCTGGAAGAATTGATGGTTTTAAATTAATTCAAACTACTATTACCATAATAAGCTTACATTTAAAAAAAAAATCAGGGAACGTGTCTTTACATTCTATTCTGCTATTTGCAAGTTTATGTACATTAGTGAAATGTCATCCTAAAAAAGAATAAAAATAGGCTAATTGCAACTTTATACTGCCACTTTCAGTCCTTGAGTTTTTATAGTTCCCTAATGTCTTCTGTAGTTGCTTAATTTCTTCACGCTTCCATGGTCATGGCTAATGCATGTCACATAGCTTTTGGGAATCGAGTGACCTGAAAACTGCCCAAGTCATTGAATTAAGAGTAACTTTGCAAAGACAATTAAATATCAGAAAATTTTTCTCAGGGAGGGTCAAGTTAAGGTCTTCTACAGTGTTTTTGTAAATTTAACTCTTCTTGCCATTCCAATGTCACCTAGGTTTTTTTTTTTTTATATGTTGAAATATAGCTTTCCATTTTTATTTTTTTTAATATGAAATTTATTGTCAAATTGGTTTCCATACAACAACCAGTGCTCATTCCAACAGGTGCCCTCCTCAATACCCATCACCCACCCTCCCCTCCCTCCCACCCCCCATCAACCCTCAGTTTGTTCTCAGTTTTTAAGAGTCTCTTATGTTTTGGCTCCCTCCCTCTCTAACCTTTTTTTTTCCTTCCCCTCCCCCATGGTCTTCTGTTAAGTTTCTCAGGATCCACCAATGTCACCTAACTTTACGGCAATGTATGGACGCTTTTCCTGTGTATATTTTATTTAGCTGTTTTTTTCAAAACCATCTTATTTATAAATATAATGTACTCAGTTTTGGGGTGCTAGCTTTGTTTCTCTTGGTGAATTGTTTATTCTATTGGTTCTATTGGTGAACGCTTTTCTTATCTGTAAAATGAGTAGGTCATTAATTGCACAAGATCATCATGATGTTCCAACATTCTGCCAGAGGCCTGGCTGCTAATCATGTTATTCCCTTGCTGGCCCCCAGAATCCATGCTGGCCCCCAGGTACCTGCTGCTATGAGATCAGATTCCGCTGTTAGTATTTCCAGGCTCTCCACCTTCTGGAGTTGCTCTCCCTCATATTAACAGTCACTTCTCTGATACACACACACACACACACACACACACTCCACATCAGAGAGGTGGTCCAGGATTTAAGCTCACCTCTTCGGGAACCATAACTGAGCGCCATAGCAGTGAAACTCGAAGGGCTACCAGTCCATGAATTTCTTACAGGCTGTGACAATATAAGTGCAGGAGGAAAGTATTTAGAAACTTTTGTAGCAATTTGACATTGTCATGACACCCAAGCTCATGATGAATGCACTTGTGTTTCTGAACAGTTTTAGTGTTTCTAAACTGGCACAGTGAGTAACACAGCGGGATCTGCACAGGGGTCACACCCAGTAAGACAATACACTCTACAATTACTTTGACAACTGCCGATTGTTTGTATAAATATATGAGACGATCTAAAGTTTTTTTTTTTTAATTTTTTTTCAACTTTTTTATTTATTTTTGGGACAGAGAGAGACAGAGCATGAACGGGGGAGGAGCAGAGAGAGAGGGAGACACAGAATCGGAAACAGGCTCTAAGCTCTGAGCCATCAGCCCAGAGCCTGATGCGGGGCTCGAACTCACGGACCGTGAGATCGTGACCTGGCTGAAGTCGGACACTTAACCGACTGCGCCACCCAGGCGCCCCTAGACTATCTAAAGATTTATTTACATCTGAAAGTTATTTTTAGGAGCATTTTTTAATTTACAGTTTAACATCATTAGCTAAGTCAGGGAATTTAATATCTCTATTATTTATTTTTAACCTTAATTTAATTATGATGTACAAATAAGCTTCATTGGACATTTTTGCCACGATAAACTTGGGGTGCCTGGTGGCTCAGTAGATTGAGTGACTAACTCTTGATTTCAGCTCAGGTCATGATCCCAGGGTCGTAGGATCAAGCCCCACATCAGACTCTGTACTGAGCATGGAGCCTGCTTAAGATTCTCTCTCTCTCTCTCTCTCTCTCTCTATATATATATATATATATATCTATCTCTCTCTTTCTGCCCTTATCCCCCACCTGCATGCACTCTCTTTCTAAAATAAAAAAAAATAAAACCTTATTAAAAAAGAGAAGATAAGCCTTTTAAAAATATAGCAGCAGTAATAAACTGATATATGATGATGAAAGTGATTCAGAAATGAAGATAGAAAGTGTTTATATTAAGTTCTGTTTAGTAGCTGTGATCGATGATGAAGTGTTAAAATTACAGTGTGTTTTAGCTAACCGTGCTGCCTAACACACCATTGGAACCAATGAAACCTAAATAGGTTAAATATACACATAAAGAAATGTTCAAAATCAAAAGTATCTTGTAAAAGAAAAGGTATTGAATTAAAAAGCTGATGGAAGTAAATGTTGAATATTTTGTATAATACCTTTAGTGTTTTGTGAGCTGATTGTAAGTAACACTATGAGTGAACACTCAAAGTACATGTATAGGTAACTGCTGAGTGCTCAGTGCGAGGCCATTTCAGATGCATTAGCTTGAAAAGAGTGAGTGAAGAGGCAACAAAAAAGATCACTCAAGTACCGCTTTCCAATGACAACATACATCAACCTCAGAAACCAACTAATGATAGGGAAGACTAAATCATACAATACATAAAGTCAGCAAAGTGTTTGTCATTGTGGCTTAACAAATCCAGGGATATTCTTAGCATGGAAATCCTTTATTTGTGCAAATTTGTACGTGAACAGGGTTTTTTTTAGCTTCAGCACTAAAAAACACAGCTAGACGTGAAGTATATAAAAATATTCAGCTTGGAGTTCAAGTTCTGTGTAGGAGTATGCTCTAATGGTACAGATGCAAAGACAAGTAAGCATTCTGGAGTAATCATCCAGATTTAGAAGCTGGTGCCAGAATATTATTAATCTCCACATTCCTTACTTCACTGAAATGTTTTGATTTTTTATAGGTGCACTAAATAATTTACTTAGTGATATAATAAAAATTGTGATCACTAAAAACTAAAGGGTCAAGTTTGAGATTATTCTTTTTATAAGGAGAGAATATGAAAGCTAATCAAAAATTTAATTGTCTCATGCTGAAGTATAATGGCTATTAAGATGAAAACTTCTGTTGAAATATTTGGATTGCAGAATAAAAGGTCATCGCTTATGCAATGTAAGGATCCAGTTTGGTTTCAACATTTTAAAGTTGTTAATTAAGCATCCAGCCTTGCTATTTATCTGGTATCTTTGGAATTTCTAATTATCATAATAATTTCATACAAAGCAGGAATGAACGATGTTTTTCAACAGCAGATAAGACTTAAAGGTGAAAACAAAAGTGAGAAGCTTGAAATAAGAGAGCTGCTACAGAGTGTTAAGATGTGACCCAGAATTCAGTAACAATTGTTAAGTAGGTAGGTAGTAATCTTGATAATTTACATCTGTGTAAAGTTATCAACAAACACCTTATAAATTTGGTAGATGATTTAAATTCCTTTTCCCCAAAAGAATATTCATTTATCAGATATCAATGGAATCCAAAATCAATTTATTTCATCATAAGTTAAAGCTAAGCAGTGACTTTCAAGATAAATTGTTGGCACGGGAGACTGATGAAGAATTAAAGTTGAACTTTGAAAATACAGCATCACTTTCTTTATCCTAGAAAAAAATTAAAAATGAGCTTGTTGAAATTGCTTTAAAATCACTTCTTTCATTGCTATCAAAATATATTTGTGAGAGATTTCTCTATGATGAGTTTATAAACATTGGAATAGTTAGATATGTTGTTCCCCCTGACTACTGTTGTTGTCAATAGAATCTATGTTAGATGAGTTAAGCAAGGAACCGGTTCATTTGTTACATTAAAACATTATATTTTGATGTGTAGATGTGTCTTCAAAGGACAAAATAGGTGTTCGACCTGGAGAATCGCCATTTTACTCATAAATTTTTCATTTCTATTATGGAACTATAACAAGTTCAAGTGTAATAGTGATTCTGTATATGATCACAGAGATGGAAACTTTCAATGAGCAATATGTACAGTTTTTAAATCTTTCCTCCTTCATTATATTTGTTAAAATGCTACATAGTTTCAGTTGAATCTGTTTTTTTTCTGTTTTTTACCTTGATTTCATTTTCCTAGTAACTCATTTTATTGAATTTTACAGAAGTATAGTTTTTACAACAAAACAAACTTTTTATTTTTTATTTATTTATTTATTTTTTATTTTTTTTAACGTTTATTTTTGAGACAGAGAGAGACAGAGCATGAACGGGGGAGGGGCAGAGAGAGAGGGAGACAGAATCGGAAACAGGCTCCACGCTCTGAGCCATCAGCCCAGAGCCTGACGCGGGGCTCGAACTCACGGACCGCGAGATCGTGACCTGGCTGAAGTCGGACGCTTAACCGACTGCGCCACGCAGGGGCCCCAAAACAAACTTTTTAAAAGCTGAGTTTTTGCTCTAGATAATTAACACACAGTGTCCTATACTTCTATTCTTGCCATAAATTATACAATGTCAGGAACATGGTAAATGTTCTGCAAATATTTATGGATATATAGATTTGTACCAATAAATTAGGTTACACTTTCTGGAGGGATTTGTACCAATAAATTAGGTTACACTTTCTGGAGGGAATAATTTCTCCCAGTGGATACCTGTATCTATAGAGACATTCTTTTCATCAGCCTGTTTCCAGGGGTAGAAATAATTAAAGCACACAATATGAACTAAATTATGTATAATTCTTCATAAATTTCAAAATGTTAATGAGTATGATGTCACAGAAAACTCCACGGAGTTTAGTATTCCTCTGAGCAAAGCAAGCACACCTTCTCTTTTCTATGAACTGTAGATATCATCATGCAGATAAAACCATATTATAGAATGTTTGAAAAGCAACAAAGAGTATTATGTAATCAGACATTTTCTTAAAAGAAATAAAAGTAAACACCCTGCTGTCTTTTGTTTTTGAAGATTTGATGTTAGGAAACCAACCAGGCTGAATTTTTGTTTGACCAAAGAAAGGAATGCTATGAAAGGACAAAATAAAATATTATTCAAGACTTGTGCATTTCATCATTAGTCTCATACAGGATACAAAGTCAATGTATCCCTATGGAGGTCCCTGGAGGAAATGCCGAAAACAAACTAAAGCAGATCTCCTCTTCAATACCTACAGTTCCCCGTATTTGGAAGTTAGAGAAAACTTGTTTTATTAAGTGACTATGGCAATTCTTTTGAATAAAATGTTAATCAAGATCAGCTCTTTTACTTTTAAAACCTTTAATCAAAGTCATAATGTCTTCCCCACCCTTGCATTATATCAGGGATCCTGTAAAGGACAATTGAGTATGCATGCCTCTTTCCTCCCTGAGTGGAAAGCTAAGTGCCATTGATGTTCGGTAGATTTCTTACCTTGCTTTTCCAATTGTGTGAACCAAGAATACACTTTTTCTCTAAATGACCTAAAATGTGATTAGTTGCTGCAGTGACTGTCATTTTTGTAAGTGCATTATTGAATTGCAACATGGTTTTCAATAACCTATCAATACAATTCATAGGGAATGCAATTCTATTTTTTCAATGTGGTAATAGTGTTCCCCATTATAGTGAAATGCTATTATTTGTGTAACTAATAGAACCTGATAATGTCAGAGTTAATACAACAGAGAAACATTAGCATGTTAGGACAGTTTAGATATAGGAAGTATTTTTTTAATGTTTATTTATTTATTTGTGGGAGGGAGGGGCAGAGAGAGAGAGGGAGACAGAGGATCTGAAGCAGGTCTGCCCTGTCAGCACACAGCCTGATGCGGGGCTTGAACCCATGAACTGTGAGATTATGACCTGATCTGAAGTTGGATACTCAACTGACTGAGCCACCCAGGTGCCCCAGATATAGGAAGTATTTCTATAAGAAACCCTGCTGAGCTGTTAGTGAGAGAAGACACAGTGGCCTCCTTCTCAGCAAGCGGATCCTTTGTGGCCAAATCTGATGTCTTGGGAAATTGTATTGGTTAGCATTCTCTTTCCTCATCTCTATTACCCACTCTTATGTCTTCTAATAACAGAAGTCCTTCTAAAGACAGTGTTATTTGATGAAATGTGAAATGTTTATTTATGCCTATCTTTAAAATCTCTTAATAACAGCAACAAAGAGCTCTCAGTTAATCCAGCTAGTTGAATAAAGAGAGGGGCAAAATTCATTGTACTAAAGTTATTTCCATATGATAAACCCATTCTGGATCCTCATCCATTGAAATTGCCAGAGCCAAAAAGTTTAATTATTTTAGACAATGCAAAAAGAAAATGTCTGCAATATCTGGAAAGGAATATATCTGCTGAAATGCCTGAGATTTATAAAATTTACACAAAACCTTTATTGATAAATAATTGGAAGCCACCCACAGCAAAAATTCCAATTTTCTATCCTGTTTAATTCTGATACTATTAGCCTTCTTTGCCTGTAACATGGAAATTGAAACACAATAGTTTTTGCCCAATGTTTGAAAATACAGAATCTTGTTATAGTATTATAACTTCTTATTCCCATTCTCTAAAAATAATCTAGATTTTCTATTAAATAACTAAAATATTTTTCATTCTCTTCTTATGCACCTTATAATTTCAAGAGTCATCCTGGAGAGCGTTATGCTAAGTGAAGTAAGTCATACAGAGAAAGACAGATACCATATGTTTTCACTCTTATGTGGATTCTGAGAAACCTAACAGAAGACCATGAGAGAGGGGAAGGGAAAAAAAAAGTTACAGAGAGGGAGGGAGGCAAACCATAAGAGACTCTTAAAAACTGAGAATAAACTGAGGGTTGATGGGGGGTGGGCGGGAGGGGAAAGTGGGTGATGGGCATTAAGAAGGGCACCTGTTGGGATGAGCACTGGGTGTTGTATGGAAACCAATTTGACAATAAATTTCATATTAAAAATATTAATAAAATGAGAATAAATAAATAAATAAATAGACAATAAGTAAATAAATAAATAAATAAATACATAGAGTCATCCAAAAATAGCTTACATCAATTCTTCCCATGCTGTAGATGAACATAATTTTAATATCTACAGGTCATCATATGTCATTTCCTAAGAAAGTGCACCAAAGGTCTCACGTCAAGAAAATACCAGCCTTTTCAAGTATATAAGCAATTAAGGCATCACTCTCTATCCTATGGGCCCACTAGACTAAGAACAAAATTTAAAAATATGTAGAGAAACCTACGTTTCTTGACCAGGAAACAATGTGAATTTGCTGATGGAAACAAATATGTATGTATATTCTTATTTCAATCAAAGAAATCTGATGTTTTCTTGCAAACCATGGGAGTCTCTTGAGTATATTTAGAATACATTGAAGTGTAGTTTATGATTTTCTTTGTTCAAATTATCAATGACCTATCAAAATATGTAATATGTATTTCAGTATTAGAAGGACATCCAAAACAAAATCCAGAAATGTGAAAACTATTTTAATGACAAAGTAGAAAGAATAAATGGTACACTTTTCATCCTTTACTTCTTTGAAACAAATCATTTAAATTCCTCCTATCTGGCAGAGTAGTAGTGTTTAGTGTAACAATTCCCCCAATCCTTAAATTCGATTTCTGAGCACATTTAGGCATTTTCTTTTCTTTTTCTTTTTTTCTTTTTCTTATTTCTGTTCTTAATAGAGCGGGAAGCTATGCTTTTCCCTACAGACAACTCCTGGACAACAGCCTAGCCTGTGGCCCATTTTAGTCCTTACCCATCTGAATTTAAAATGCTATCACAAGATTTCTTCTAAATCACCAAAACTTAACAGGCTATTTTCTCCCTGAATTTCTGTTTGCCACTTACTCTGGACTTTAATGCTGCAATACCAGTTCACCCTTCCTCCTCTCTCTCTTTGCCTTATATATAATGTTCCTCCGTCAGCAAAATTGGTGGCACGGTCTTTCATCTTAATTTTTAAGATAAAGGAATCATTAAGATTTGCTTTATCATTTTAAATAAATAGGTAGCAACCACTTATTTGCTATTCACTGCCTAAAAATAGTTTCTAACATCCACATGAGAATGTTCACAAAAAAAGAGAGATTATTATAAGTTATATATATATATATATCTCAACATGAAAGAAAATACAATCTTTACCAGAGACAATTTTGGAAGCGACCAATCACAAAATGTATTTGCATGTGAACTTTATAATTATAAAATTAGTTCCAAGATCATGATGTCTTTGGGAAGTATTCCACAGAAATTAATATTTCCATTTAAAAAAAAAAGATTTTAAATGTTTATTTATTTTTGAGGCACAGAGAGAAAGAGCGCGAGCAGAGGAAGGGCAGAGAGAGATGGAGACACAGAATCGAAAGCCGGTTCCAGGCTCCCAGCAGTCAGTGCAGAGCCCTACACCGAGTTCAAACCCACCAACAGCCAGATCATGACCTGAGCCAAAGTCGGATGCTTAATGGACTGAGCCACCCAGGCATCCAAATATTACCATTTTAAGCCAATTTAGTTACATGGTACATTGATAAAATAATTACATTTGTATTGCATGGGTAGCAAGATATAAAGTATCTTAAGCTTTAAAATAAAAGAGTAACTCAAAAGTTTGATTTAAGTTTAGTATATTTCCAATAAAAAATTAAAAGTAGAAACAAAAGAGAGACAACATAAAAATAGCAAAGCAAATAAAGATCCTTAGAGGTTTCAATTTCTTAAAACCCATCATTTTCTTTTATAACCCTTCTTTTGCTGTTTTCCAACTGAATTATCTTAGTAGTGTGCTATGTTTATGCTTTTTTACCACAGATCATGATACTTGATCACTTTCTAATCCACATACTGGGTCACATTTAGCCTTTTTTCTCTAAATCGTGCCATAGCTATTTATTTCTAGGTCTGCGTTCAGCCATTGGGAACATGCATGAAAATAAAACGTAGGGTGAATTATCCTCTTATGTCTTCTGTTAAAGATTTCATTTCCTGTTTAGTGCAATATAAGGACTGTGTGACAATCCTAAGAACCTCAGTTAACTGTTGCTCATTGTTGGTATGATGTGGATCATGCTCTCTTTCCTCTTTTTAATGCCAATGTTGTCGAACAGGTAACCGACACAGGCTATCTTCACCCCATTCCAGTTCACTTCTACACTATTTAGATCTACCATCGACCTTTACTACTGTGCTAAAATTGCTCTCGCAGTATCTAGTTAATAAAATATAGTTTATGTATTTTCATTCCCATCCTCCTGGATTTCTCTAAATGATTTGGTCTAACCAAATTCTTGCAATCATTTCTACCTTTAGGTCTGTCTACTTTGTTTTACTTTCCCAACTGTCTGGTAGTTCTTTTTGTTGTTGTTGTTGTTGTTGTTGTTATCTTTCTACACTATAAAAATAGATATTTTCTAAAGTCCGGGTCTCAATTCTATTCTCTTTTCACTACATTCTCCTCAGGGATTAATCCAACCAACCGTATAGCTTAAATTGCTGTTTTAATATAGATGACACAAATCTTTTCCTAAGAAAAAGAACCTGACCACCAAACCAGTTACTCAACTTAATTATAGCATATTTACACAGTATTTATTTTTCTTATTTTTTGTGTTGTTTACTTTGGTCCAGCCCCCCCCCCCCCCCCCGCATGCTATCTTCTCTCTCTTCCCCACCTCATCCTACTGAAATCTCTATTCAAGATTTGTCTCAAATGTATTATTTCTAATGAAACTCTTCCTGGTTCCCCAATATGGATAGGATGATTATTCCTTCAATGTGGTTTGTACTTTGTTTACGGCTTGTCTTACTCTACTTGTTTTTGCTATTATATATTTGTTTAATCCTGTCTATTCAATCATAATCATTTTCAAGGTAGGTATTTTAGTTCATTTGGACTGTTATAACAAAGTACCATAGACTGGATGGCTTATAAACAATGGAAATTTCTCTCACAGTTCTGGAAGCCGGAAGTCTAAGATGGAAGGGCTGGCATGGTCATGTTCTGATAAACGCTCACCTCTTGGTTCATAGCTGGTGCCTTCTCCCTGTGGCCTAACATGGTGGAAGGGGTGAGGGCTTTCTCTCAGGTCTCTTTTTTTATAAGGGTCTAATTCCATTCACGAGGGCTCTATCCTCATTGACCTAATTACCTCTCAAAGGCCCTACCTCCTAATACCATTTTCTTTGGAGGTTAGAATTTCAACATATGGCTTTGGGGAGGGACACAAACATTCAGTCCATAGCAGTAGAGATGATATCTTAATGTCTTTGGCTTCCTTAAAGTGCATAGGATATAATGCCTTCACATATTGAGTGACTAATTGAATGTTTCAACTTTTTTCACTATTTTCATTTGAGGATTTCAGAAAAGTAAGTCCCACGAAACAATTCAAAATACAATTGTGGAGGAAGAAAGATGTTGAACAGTAGACATGATATACTTTTGAGAAAATTGGGAAAGAAGGTAAAGATGCAAATCAAACTGAGAGACAAATAACTGATTTCTGCAGTCATTGGAGCATTTGTGTCGTTCAGCCCGACCAAGGAAAAAAAAATCATGATGGAACTAAAAAGGAGTCTGGACATCCCAGACTGACAGGTAGCAACAATTTGACCTCTGCAATATGATAGAATCCTTAGGACCAAAACTTTCCTACATAAAATGTATTTATCAGGATTAGATAATGCCATGCTTTGGTTTGCGCTGGGATAGTCCAAGTTTTTACTGTTGTCCTTAAAATAATTATTACCCTCTTCACTGGTTCTCAAAAATGTACCATTTTGAATAAGGTATTATGCTGAGTGAAATAAGTGAGTCAGAGAAAGACAGACATCACGTTTTCACTCATATATGGATCTAGAGAAACTTAGAAGACCATGGGGGAAGGGAAAGGGGAAAAATAGTTGCAAATCGAGAGGGAGGGAGGCAAACCATAAGAGACTCGTAAATACAGAGAACAAACTGAGGGTGGATAGGGGGGTGGGGGAGAGGGGAAAATGGGTGATGGGCATTGAGGAGGGCACTTGTTGGGATGAGCACTGGGTGTTGCATGTAAGCAATGAACCACGTGAATCTACCCCCAAAACCAAGAGCACACTTTACACACTGTATGTTAGCCAATTGGACAATAAATAATATTTTAAAAAAATGAAAAGGAAATAAAAGATGTATGAATTATATGATCATCTTACCTAAAATATACAAGGCTGGGTTGTTTATCAGTGTATATCCATGTATAGCTCTATGGTTGTCAATCTATGACCTTATACATTCACAC
The DNA here is from genome assembly GCF_028749965.1 of Puma concolor. Taxonomy (NCBI): domain Eukaryota; kingdom Metazoa; phylum Chordata; class Mammalia; order Carnivora; family Felidae; genus Puma; species Puma concolor. The sequence continues at coordinate 168,269,358 of NC_141670.1, read as the reverse complement.
ACTTGTCACATTTCTAGCAGAGTGATTTATACTTTCAATAATTCAAAAATGCTGACCTACTAATTATGATTTAATGAAGGACAATAATCACTATGTTCTTCCCCTCACTTGCCTAACAGTGCCTTGCACATTATTGGCTCTTGTTCAGGGTTTATTGAATTGGACCCATGATATCAAAGGCTCCTATTAAGAGAGTCCCTGATATCAAGGGCTCTCCATTAAGTCACACATCTATACTTTCTCAGGTGATTTTACTTTCTAGAAAGTTAAAGAGCGCCTTGAACAGAAATAATTTTGATACCTACTTGAAAGTAGATGTGCCATTGGCTCACAATAGTAACTACTCATTTTTGGAAAAGAATGTTCAAAGCACTGATTTATTTTTCCAACTAAATCACATTTACTACCATTAAAACTAACCCCTCCTATAAAAAACTCATTTGAAATATAATATTCCAGAAATTACACAGATATATGTCAGAAATTTTGTTATTTAGTTATTTGGATATTGAACATTGATAGAATGAGGGTACCAAGCAAAGACAAGATAAAACAAAGAAGAATAAAATTGGTCAGACTCTGTAATTTTTCTCTTTGAGTAATTTTCAATATATCAAATAATGAAAATTAAAAATAAAGAGATCTTCATTTCAACTCTTTATCACCCACCTACTCTTTAACAAAGAAAAAAGAAAAGAAAAAACAACCAGCAGCTCTTTTCCTTAAACCCACCCACCATTTTTTAAAGATCTCATTAAATAAAAAAAAGGAAAAAATAGATGCTTTCATTAAGTGTACAAAATTAAAGTTGTTTTGCCACCAAATCCATTAACCTCTCCAAGAGGACTCTCTGATGCTAACATTGATAATGCCTGTTAAACTTACATGCTGAGAAGAAGATAAACAAAGATGAGAAGAGAGATATGATAGAAGTAGAAGAGAAAATTGGCATCTGCCTTCTAATCTGCAGCACTAGGATTTCCCAGGAAATAAACACACCATCAGTCATGTCAATTAATCCACACTACTAAAGGACAGGCAACCTCAGTTGATGGGAACTGTAGTACACAGAGTATAATATCAGGCTTATTAGATAGAACATTGGGCAGAAGATCCCACTTAAAGATGTGGTCCAGAACATATGGCCAATGTTGCAATTGTCAATTCCCAAATGAAGTCTGGTTACCATAAGTGTTATCAGTGTTTGAAATTCATTATACAGTAAAAAAAAAAAAAAAAAAGATTCTAAATAAAGGTCCAGGAGATAGCACAGGATCCAAATACTGGATCAAAAAGGGATGGAAACAAAGGAATAAAGGTGGACAGGTCAAGGGACAGAATCAGAATTCCAATTTAAGAGCACTTTTTACCACTTTTTAAAAATTGTATTTATTCACACCTACTCTGCCCCTCCTATTTTTGTAGAATATTGGCATGTGGATGAATGAAAGAATGAAATATTCTCTAAAAGCACTTAAGATACACTGTGTGAGTTTAGTTCATACTTTGGCAGAATAAATGAGGTGTTCAGGTGTCTTTTGCTTCTCCCCTAGCCCACACATCCTCTCCAAATGCTTGTTTTTGTTTTCAGTCAGCATTTGAAGACAGGGTAGCTATATGGTTCTCTTCCTTTTCTCACCCTCCTGCTCTTTATATAAGAAGTGGCTGAGAAGGTATTGAAATTTGTACTCCTTCCAGAATTATGACAGTGGAATAGACATATCAGCCATTGTTTCAGATGATGGCTGGAGCGATATTCTGCTAGGATTAAAGATTAGCATCCAACCTAATCAGCTGGTACCCATGATGGATTCCTTATGACAGACATATTTTGAATATTACCAATAGCTAGTGGAGTATATCTATTTCAGATTAACAAAGAACTATTAAACACTAAGCACTTCTTAGTCCAGAATTTCCTTATACCCCTATCCTATATCTAACTCAAAATTATAAAAATTATCTATTCTAATATATTCTTCTAATACTTATATAGATTTACGTCTTAAATTTAGACTGGATTCATTTCAAGGTAATGTATTTTGTATGCTTGTATGGTGAGATATATCAAAGTTCTTTTCTGTTTGTTTTTGCATATTGATAGATTGATATCCAACTTTTCCAGCACTAATTGCTAAAGAGACTCCAACACTGTATTACCAACTTTACCAAAAATCAACTCTGTTCCATTGATCTCTATTGTCTATATTTAGCCAATACCACACTGGTTTAACTAATGCATCTTGAAAGTAAGTGACATCGGGAGGGTAAGTCATTCAACTTTGTTCTACTTTCTTAAATTGTTTTGGCTCTTCTAGGTACATTTCCATTTAAATTTTCAAATACGGCTAATAATTTTTTAAAGCTTAGAATAGTTTTGGATTTATGGAAAAATTGCAAAGATAGAACAGAGCATTCCCATGTACCTCACATGCAGTTTCCCTGTTATTAACATCTAACATTGTTATGGCACATTCATCACAATTATGAACCAATATTGATATATTATTAATTAAAGTCCATATTCCATTTGGATTTTTTTGGTTTTCCTCTAATTTTTTTTCTGTTTCACGATATCATCCAGGGTATCACATTATGCATATTTAGTTGTTGATGGCCTTGACAGTTTTGAGGAGTACTGATCAGGAATTTTGTAAAATGCCCCTCAATTGTGATTTATCTGATGCTTTTCTCTGGGGTTATTCTCTGATTTTCTACTGCGGTGAAGTGCTATTTTCATCATGTCACATAAATAATACATACTATGAACATGACATAAGTATCAGTGTTAACCTTGATCACCTGGCTGAGGTAGTGTTTGTTAGGTTTCTTCTTTTTAAATTTTTACTCCACCCCCCCCCCACTTTCTATTCTGTACTCCTTAGAAGGAAGTTACTATCTGCGGACTACATTTAAGAAGAGGGATATTGGCATATCTTGTCTTATTATACTTCACCTTACTGAGCTCTGCAGATATCGCATTTTTTACAAATTTTTGGCAGCTCTGAATTGAGCAAGTCTACTGGCACAATTTTTTTCAGTAGCACTTGCTCACTTCATGTTTATATGCCACATTTTGGCAATTCTCACTACATTTCAAACTTGTTCATCATTATGCATTACGGTGACCTATGATCAGTGACTATGACTCACTGAAAGATCAGATGATGGTTAACATTTTTAGCAATAAATTACTTTTTAATTTTTTTAATAAAGCATTTTAAATTTAGGTATGTACATTGTTTTTTAGGCATAATGTTATTATACACTTAATATCATGCAGTATAGTGTACAGATGAAGTATAGTGCATATTTTATGCATTGGGAAACCAAAACATTTGACTTCTTTATTGCAGGGGTCTAAAACTGACCCATAATATCTATTAGGTATGCTTGTATCTAGGTAAGTTATTTGGAATTTTCTACATAGGAGATTTATGTATTCTCCCCAATATGTATTTATTCAATCATTTGTTTATGTTAGTATGGATTCATGGATAACATCTTATATGCTGGAGTTTAATCCATTACTACTTTATTTGATTGCTCACATTGCTCCAGTCCTGGCCTTTAGGGACTCTTACAGGTTATTCCTGTGTATCTTTGACATATCACTATCATTGTGGTTTTGTTTTTATATTTGTTTTCACCACTCCCTTGCTATGTAGCACTGAAGTTTGTTTAAGAAAGCATATAGGGGCACCTGGCTGGCTCAGGTGGTAGAACATGCAACACTTGATCTTTTCGACAATGTATTTTGCCTTTCTAGAAAAAGAATCCTGGTGGTCAAATTTTTTATTTTAGCATACTTTGAGTATGTCATCCTATTGCCTCCTTGAGTTCCTTGTTTCTTATGAAGAATTATGATAACATGTCCCCATGTGTGATGAGTTGTTTTACACTGGTAGCTTAAGTGATGTTGCCTTTGACATTGACTTAGCACTTTGATTATAACACACAGAAGTTGTCCTCAAACACTTCAAATCTATAAGACTTCCACCCCCTGTCCATGGAACAGTATGTGGTTGGGAGATGCATTCGAAGTTGTGGTCTGTTCTCTATCTTGCTTGCCTTTCACATTTTGCCAGGATTTCTAGAGTCCGCTTTACATGAGAAGACTTAGGGGTGAGAGGTTATTTCACTGCTTTTCTAGGTTCTTTTATGTTTAAGCTCTCTCCAATAAATTTCTGGCCTGCTGATTGCCACAAGCCAGAATGCAAATTTGAGCTATCATATTTGCGGATTTTCTCTGTGATTTTTTTTAACTGAAAAAGTTACTTTATTTTTTTCAATTTATTTTTTTATATAATTTATTGTCAAATTGGTTTTCATACAACACCTAGTGCTCATCCCAACAAGTGCCCTCCTCAATGCCCATCACCCACTTTCCCCTCTCCCCCACCCCCCATCAACCCTCAGTTTGTTCTCTGTATTCAAGAGTCTCTTATGGTTTGCCTCCCTCCCTCTCTGTAACTTTTTTCTCCCTTTCCCTTCCCCCGTGGTCTTCTGTTAAGTTCTCAAGATCCACATATGAGTGAAAACATATGGCAACTGTCTTTCTCTGACTGACTTTTTTTCACCTAGCATAATACCCTCCAATTCCACCCACGTTGCTACAAATGTCCAGATTTCACTCTTTCTCATTGTCAAGTAGTATTCCATTGTGTGTGTGTGTGTGTGTGTGTGTATATATATATATATATATACACACACACACACACCATATATATATATACACACATATATGTATGTATATATACATACATATATATACATACATATACATATATGTATACATGTATACATATACAGGTATATATACATACATATATATACAAATATACATACATATATATACATACATATATACATACATATATATACATACATGTGTATATGTATATATACACACATACATATATACATATATATATATATATATATATACACACACACCATATATATATATACACACACACACACACACACACACACACACACACACATACCACAACTTCTTTATCCACTCATCAATGGACATTTAGGCTCTTTCCATAATTTGGCTATTGTTGAAAGTGCTGCTATTAACATTGGGGTACAAGTGCCTCTATGCATCAGCACTCCCATATCCCTTGGGTAAATTCCTAGCAGTGCTATTGCTGGGTCATAGGGTAGATCTGTTTTTAATTTTTTGAGGAAGCTCCACACTGTTTTCCAGAGCGGTTGCACCAGTTTGCATTCCCACCAACAGTGCAAGAAGGTTGCCATTTCTCCACATCCTCTCCAACATCTATAACCTCTTGATTTGTTCATTTTAGCCGCTTTGATCGGTGTGAGGTGGTATCTCAGTGTGGCTTTGATTTGTATTTCCCTGATGATGAGTAACATTGAGCATCACTTCTGTGATTCTAAGCCAAATCTGCAGGTTTTCACTCTCCGCTTGATACCTCTGGCAGAAGAGTCTATTATGTTTGAAGTAAAGTTACAGCTCTTCCAGACTGAGCTGGGTATGTGTTGAAGGGACGTAGAGAAGGGAAGAAGTTCTAGAAAGTCATGCCTTTCATCATGCTTATGTGGAGCTCTTATAATTTTTTAAATAAACACTTCTTAATTTGTTGCATGCCTCTACTCAGTATCTCATGCCTTTAAATGGCTGGGGTTTTTTTAAATCACTTTACCCATTTAATCTTTTTTTTTTTAATGTTTATTTTTGAGAGAGAGAGAGACAGACAGACAGACAGAGCATGAGCAGGGAAGGGGCAGAGAGAGAGGGAGACACAGAACCCGAAGCATGTTTCAGGATCTGAGCTGTCAGCACAGATCACGACGCGGGGCTCAAACTCACAGACTGCGGGATCATGACCTGAGCCGAAGTCGGACGCTTAACTGACTGAGACACTCAGGTGCCCTCCCATTTAATCTTAAAGGCTAAATAATTAAGACCTTTCCTGAACTTTTTATATTTGTTTTCTACAGAAGGGAATTACCTACCTTCTCTGGAACCATTATTGGAAATCCTATAATTATTAAATTATTGAAAGGGGTTCAGTGAAACTGTTTTTATCAAAAACAAAGTGCTATACCTAGTCATCTGGGGAAGGGGGAGAAATTCAGGCCCTAAGTGAAAATTAAATATTGCTATAAATCTGTTGAAGACGTATGCTTGTTCTCTAGAGACCATGCTTAAAACTTACAGATTAATAGAAGGTTATGGCTTTTCTATGACCCTGATTATATCTGCAGTTAAGTATGTATTTATTTTATTAGCTGCAGATAAGAATTACCAAGTTTGAACATAGCTTGTGTATTTGTATAAGCCAAAAGTTCAAGTAAGATTTTATGGATTATCTGAAGTTGTAACTCCTGAAAACCTACCAACATACAGCCCACTCTACTTCAGATCTTTGTAATTGCAATGGCTTGTGGTAGCCATATCCATAGCCACATGGCTATGGGAGAAATATCATATTTTGCCTGCTAGCCACACACACACACACACACACACACACACACACACACAGAATCCTTGACATAATATTTCATTGACATTAATCAAGGATAGGCCCTCATCTGCAGCCTATGAAATGAAAAGTATACAATACATCAAAATATCATGGTGACCTCCTCTTTGCTGTTATGTATATTTCGTGATTCTGCTCTAACTGGAAAACTATGTAATTGAGGCAAACTGAAAAAAAAAAAAAGAAGTATGATAAAAAAAAGAAGTATGATAAACAGAATAGAGATCAAAATAGTATCTCTGTATTCCGTCCAGTATAATCTTAGCCTTGCTAAATAACTCTAGTGGCAATTTGGAGATCTATGGTACATTGGGGGAAATGGCACAATTTAACTGAACAGGAAAAGGAGAATTTTCTTTGACACTTTCGAAGGGTTATCTCCAATTATATTAAGAAAGTGTGGCGGCATTTTATTGGAACCAGCAAAAGAGATAAATTTTTGCCTGAAACCCCAATCTCTGGTCCGGGAAAGGTCTTTATAATTTAGCCTTCAGGAAAATGAAAGTGACAGATTGCAACTGTCAGTAGATACTGACTCCCTTTATATTCCTCTACTTTTCCAATTCCCGATTGGAGAGAGAACTGATTCAACTCTGACTCCAGAATGTGACACCAAAAAGTTTCACAACCATGTGAGTGACTTCAGCATGCCCAAATGTTGCCATGGAGATCAGAATTTGTTGAACTTGACATTATAATCTGCATTAGCGTCTCTAAAAATGCTTAAATAGATGTAGTGTCAGAAAACTGATAATTCCAGTTGTATGTCTTAAATTCTATCATTCACCCTGATTTTTCAATCTTCTTAAGTTTAGTTCGCTGCTTCTATTTATTGCTACAGTATATATCAGAAAAGGTGCATATATGTCAATCTTATGACATCGTCTATGCTAATAGGTTACCAAATAATCCTTTTATGGGTATCACTATTCAATTCACAGGATTCTAAACCAGAAATCCTTGGCATCAAAATACCTGTAGTTTAACTACAAAAATAGTAGGTCAGGCAAAAGTTATGGAACTCCCTTAAACTAAGACTTATTCATGCTTGAGGGAATTTGTTTGTTTATTTTTTTTTTTTTCTTCTCAAGCTCAATGCAGTAGCCAAGTCATACTCTATTCCTTATCTATTTCTGGAGGTTTCAGTTGGAGAGCTTGAGCGTCCCAGCGTCTCTGAGACTAATTTTGTCAAATGTTTCCAGGCACACCTTCCCAAGGTCATTTGAGTCAGTCAGGTGAACACCTAAGGAAAATATGAGCAGTACACTTGACCCTGGAATAGACCATTATAGTTCACTTTGCTGTGAATCTATTCGTTAAGAATATTTATCTTCCTGGAAAAAAAAAAAAGAGGTTAGAGAGGGAGAGAGCCAAAGCATAAGAGACTCTTAAAAACTGAGAACAAACGGAGGGCTGATGGGGGGTGGGAGGGAGGGGAGGGTGGATGATGGGTATTGAGGAGGGCACCTTTTGGGATGAGCACTGGGTGTTGTATGGAAACCAATTTGACAGTAAACTTCATATATTGAAAAAAAAAGAATATTTATCTTCCTTTGGGGTGCCTGTGTAGCTCAGTTGGTTAAGTGTCCGACTTCAGCTCAGGTCATTGTCTCGCAGTTCGTGAGTTTGAGCCCCGCATCGGGCTATGTGCTAACAAACAGCTCAGAGCCTGGAGCTTGCTTCGGATTCTGTATCTCTCTCTCTCTCTCTCTCCCCTCCCCTGTTCATGCTCTGCCTCTCTCTGTCTCTCAAAAATAAATAAATGTTAAAAAAATTTTTTTAAAGAATATTTATCTTCCACTCTAATCAATACCATGACTCTTCTTTTTATAGCTGTTATTTTTGTATTAAACTCTTTCTATATTCAGATTAGAAAGTTTTAACATAATATAATTGTTCTTTGAACATACTTGGCTTGAGCAGGAATATAGTTTTATTACACAAGCATAAGATGCTTTGGTTTTCAAAAGAAAAAAACACATTTAAAAGCCATTTCTAATTGGCCGACTATGACTGTCCATTGGTCTATTTCTGTATCCAACTCTCTGCTCTGACAGTGTAACTGTGTCAGATTATTTTTCTTCACATGATTACCCTTCATTTTTATTTCCTGCTTAGATTGGTAAGTTCTGAGTCCTTACTGCTTACTTTCTCCTTTAGTGAAAAATATATCAGAAATTATAAGAAACTTCTCTATTCCCTGCAGTTTCCTATACCTGTCAATTTCTAAATGGAAAGACAGGAAACCACAATTCAAAAAGATGCCCAACTATAGAGCACAGGAATCCTGCACTCTGGTATTTTAAGGCTTTAAAATATCTCCAATGACATCTTTCTAAGATTTAAGTCCATTTAGTTCATAATTTGTATTACATGTTTTCAAAAAGAGTTTACTATAGTTTGGATGCCAGTAGTGCTTAAAGCTTAAATGTTTAATTTGGTTGCTCTCCCAAATATTGGTATGTTTGAATCTTAATTACTTAATGACAAAGGCAGGAGTTATGAGAAAAGAGGAAGAGTGATTAAAATGCGTCTTACTAAAATCTTAAAAGCTGTTCTTTCACTCCAATGGCAAATTCTGAAAGACCTAGAGTTTCAGCCAGTAAAATGTTCAGAATCAAAAGCACTGATTTTAGCAAAATTAGCAGAAAATTTCCCTGAAGTATTGGGATCATTTCTTAATCTGCCCATTACATAGGGATATTCTTAAGATTGAAAAATATTTTGATGGTTAATTGCCTGGAGCTGTGTGTTGTAAATGATTCTGAGACTCCAATGAGGAAGAGTACTCAACTGGTTTCCAAAGTGTAGCCCTTGACCAGCAGCATGGACAGCAGCTGGGCACTTGTTAGAAATGCAGATTTTCGTGCACCTTCAGACTTCTGAGACTGGGGCCTAGCCATCTGTGTTTTAACAAGCTCACTGGGTAAGTCTCGTACATACCAAGCTTTGAGAACCACTGCTCTAACCTGTTAATTATGTGTGCTCTGTGTGTGTGACAATGAACCAAAAGTCATTCACCTTCCTAATTGGATGAAATAAAAATCGTGACACAGTAAATAATCTCTAAACCAACGAAGTTTTAAAATAAACATTAAGTTTAAAATAGTTTAAAATAGTTTTAAATAGTTCAAAAGTTTTAAATAAACATTATGGAATGTTTCACCATCATGAACTTCGCATTGGGATATTCAGTGAATTTAAAATGAAATAAAAACCTAAAGTAATTACTAGTGAACAACTGTGGTAAGTGCATTTACTCTTGTCTGCACTGAAGCTCTTCCTTTTTAGAACAAGTCCTCCCTATTCCAGGATTCTATTGAGGCTGTCATTTTTGTGCCTGTTATAAAAATTGATAACAGGAATGGAGAATCCAAAGAAATAAGCAATGAAACATGGTAAGTTGAGTGCATATGGAGTCCCAATCTCCTGACTGAAATTTCGTAAATCTTTAAGTGGTAGCAAAATCCTGCTTAATGTTTTATCTAATATAAGATATATATCTTATATATTATATTTATCTAATATAAGATATATATCTAATATAAGATTCAAACTCTGTGTCCATTAATGCTAAAATTTCAGGGCACTTGGTGGAAATATGTGAGTATTAGAGTGTACTGTTAACTTCTTGTGGACATCAATAAAATTTTAGGGGAATTTTATCTAAGCTGGGAAATTTAAAAGCAGATAGTATCACATGACCTTGTTATATAAGGTAATTTTCTTCCTATAGTTAGTTATGCCTAGTGGTGGGGAGTCAGTTTTTTTTTTTTTTTTTAAAGCTTATTTACTTATTTTGAGAGAGAGAGCGAGCATGAGTCAGGGAGGGGCAGAGAGAGAGGGAGAGAGGAAGGGAGAGAGAATCCCAGGCCTGCTCTGCACTGTCAGTGAAGAGCCCAATGTGGATCTGGAACTCACAAACCATGAGATCATGACCTGAGCTGAAATTAAGAGTCTGATGCTTCACCACTGAGCCACCCAGGTGCCCCGGGGAGTCAGATATTTCTGTGTTTTGTCAGAATTCTGGTGAAATCTCCATTTCCAGTAAAGGTTGGTGCAAGCAACATCCAGCAGGTGGGAATGTATAGGAAATAATATTGGCAACCAGGACCTTTGCTTACAAGGTTTATTTCCCAGATGTCTGCATGCCTCGTCTTTTCACATCAACTCACATGCCACCTTCTCAGGTAGGCCCACTTAGACTATCACATTTAAAACTTCCATCAGTCCTGAAACTTCCCTTTACTCCTGTTCCCGCTTAGCCCATTCTTTTATTTTCCATACCACCTATCCCTTCTAACTCCCAATAAAATCTTGGATTACCCATAAAATGGAAATGTTAGCAGGAAATCAGTGTTCACAGGTTGAATTATGAACTATCTTTGACCTTCCCCATACACATTCAAACTCTGCATGTACCTGCAGAGACTAGTTGTTATGGGTCATAGGACAGTGATAACTGTAATGGCAATTATTAATCATAATAAGAACAACTCATAATGATGATGGGATAATAATTATAGTATGCAAACATAAAACATATTAGTGGTATTGGGTCAATACTTAACCTACTTTCATGGTTCAAAGATCAAGGAGAATAAAATAAAGGGAATGAGTGGGCTGTATATATTCAGAGTGTTTGCATGTTGATTTTCATGTAATTGCATTTATATGGGATGAGATGGACTGAAGATTCAGCGGACTGGTTAACAATTGACCATGCGATCTTTGCTTTAACAAAACCAAAGGCGCCTTTGTTGATTTGATGAGATTTTATCGTTCATTAGGTCTTAGATATAGGAACTAATTAGAGGGGACCACATCTCTGCTAAAGACCTTTGACAATGGAAAGAATTTCACCTCAGCTACACCAAATCAGCACACTTGTAAATTAAACATCTCCATCTCAAGTCCAAATATGTCTCAGCCTTGCCTGAGAACAACTGGTCAAGGAAACATATGGCAAAATGAGATATCTAATCAAATCCTAGACTCCAACAAGGGAATATAAAGAAGAATATCACTTGGAGATACTTCATCCATATCCACGCTAATGTTAAAATGTCCCTCTGCTTAGCAAACCATAGAGAGAGTCATGTAAAATGTTATTTTATAACTATAAACTGTGGTACAGAAAGGTATGTGCTTATGTGTATGCCCTATGTGCATTTAAGGATAACTGAACATTTATTCTCATGAAAATTAGATTTCTCTGTCCAGTAGTACCTATGAACCTAGGCTTTCCTTTCTACATTTCTTCAATTATAAAACTATTTTGTTTTTATTTCACATAACCTCTTACTTTGGCTCTTCAATAGCCCATTTGCTTTAACCCTCCATGTTTGCTTTTCTGAATTTGGTTTTTTGTTCAATTTCTGTACATCTTGTTCATAACCAGATGCACTCCTTGATTAACTCACCTCTTCAGCTTATCGTCTCCCCACCCTATCATTGCTGGCAATTATTATCCCTCTACGAAAACTTGTTAGATGAATAAGTCTCTGTCATTTTCCTACCTACCTCCAAGGCCTTCAAAATATTGGTCTTTCAAAATAAACACAGATATATGATCTTTCCATCATTATTTATATTAAACAGAAAGGCGGTCAGGTCATTAGATAGGTAGGTAGGTAAACAGGAATAAAAACACATATAAAATGCATATATAATACAAATCAGAAAATACATTTTATATTTGTGTGATACATATATTTAAATTTTCACATTCTTATAGTTTCTATACTGAGAATTTATCAAGAACTAGAATAGATCAGGAAAAGGACTCAAATGGAACCTGAACTCAGTTGACTATACTCCGAAAATCTGCCTCAGTGTAGCAAAGACAGAAGCAAATGAATAGCTCCAAAGGACTCATTAGTGTTTACGCTGGCAAGGCGCTTTTAAGAATAGTAGTTGGAGTTTATTGTGGACCCATCATTATCCTAATCCACAAAGACCAATTGGAGTCAATATTGCACCATGCATTACTATCATGAGTGCTGTTGTCTAACATCCTGCCAAAATGCAGAAATTAAAAAAGGAGGATGAGGCAGTAATAATCCAGGTCAAGAATTTTAAATAAATAAATAATGAATTATCTTTCACTTGATTGCGTGAAAGCTACAAATACGGAAGAGGAGGGAAAAAAAGATCACCATCCCATTTTTTGATTCTCCCCTTCAATAAATCCTGTACTTTAGCAAAGACAGAAAGAAATTGACAGCTGCCAAAAATCTGCACAGGACTCAAGTGAAATGTGTTTTGGTTTTTTTTGAAGCATTGCTAATTATAAATTACCTAAAATCATGTAAGATGTTCCCTTCCTTAGTTCTTATTATGCTTGTAACATTTTATACATCGTATTTTTCTGAGTCTAAACTCATGATACTACTTATTTTCACTTATCGTTCTATATCTAGAACCAGACTATATTGTCATGAGTTGATCTCAACTATCCCAGTGGCTTTAAATACTGTCTATACACTGATGAGTCCAAAATGATTACCACCAGCCCTTACCATTCCTTGAGACATCAGACACATACACGCGCGTGCACACACACACACTCACACACACGCGTTTATCACTTATTCAACAGCTGTATTTAGATACTGAATAAGCACCACAAAGTTCACACACCCCAAGCTGAATTGTTGCTTCCCTCTTTTTTCTTACATACTTTGCTCTCTAAATAGCACCCACAGGAAACTTTTTGAAGTGCAAATCAAATTACATACTTCCCTGCTAGCAGGCCTACATTGGCTTCCTATCACACTCAAACTAAAAGTCAGAGACCTTACAAAGGCCACCAAAGCCTGTATGATCCTGTCTGGATACTTCTCCAATTTCACCTTCTGTTCCTCATATTCACCGTGATTCAGTCACACTGGCCTCTTTGCTTTTTCTCTGACACATTCCTGCTTCTGTCTCAGGATCCTTGTCTTTGTGTTTTCTATTGCCTGGGACACTCTTGTTCTAGTATCAGCATGGTTCGTTCAATTTATTATGGTTTTGCAAATGCTACTCCCTCACAAAGGCCTTTCCTGACCACCTCGTCTAAAATGGAGTCCTGACACTCTTTATTCTTATTGTATTTAAAAAAAAAAAATTAAGTTTATTTATTTATTTTGAGGGAGATAGAGTGAGAGCAGGGGAGGGGCAGAGAGAGAGGGAGGGACCGTCCCAAGCAGGCTCTGCACTGTCAACAAAGAGCCCGCCCGATGTGGGGCTTGGAAACATGAACCGCAAGGTCCTGACCTGAGCCGAAATCAAGAGTTGGACGCTTAACCAACTAAGCCACCCAGGCACCCCTCTTTATCCTTCTTTTAAGTATTAATACACAATTTCAGTACAGTAAAGCCAACAGATCAGGAGATGATTGCCAATGAAAATATAATTTATTATACGTAGATCCCAAGAAATGGCACACCACACCATGAGGGGGCACATGGAGAAGTACCAGGCTTGGTCACGACACAAAGAGAAAGGGTGGGGGGAGGACTGTGAGTAAGAAATTGTATTGTGGTTTCCTTGGAAAGAAATAGGTGAGTCAGAGTAAAAAGGTAGGTTTAAGATTGGCTAAGTTTGGATAATTTTAGCAGTCTCTGGGGACTAGGGACTGTTTCTAGCTATCTGATACCTGGCCCTGGTGTGATTAGGGCAGAATAGTGGTCCAGAGTATGAAAACCTTGTAAAGGAAGTGGTTGAGGGTAGGGGTCTGGATGGCTTAGTTTGTATTTAAAACACATGGACTGGCAAGCTGTTTATTGTCTCTCGAAATTGGCTAACTCTAGGAGGGGCAGTTCCCTCAGAGTCAGGAAGTTCCAGATGTCAAAACATCAGGACAAAGAAAATAAACGACATAATTAATACAATCGTCATACCTTGCTTTATTTTCTTCATATCACCTCTCACTATTCGACCTCATATTATGGATCACTTTATTTGTTTCTTCTATATCTGTCCTTCCATAATAGAAGTTTCGTTAGAGTTGAGACTTTTCTGTTGTTATTCGCTGCTGTTTTCCCAGCGCTAGGACAGTGCAAAGTGCAGAGTAAATGTTCAAGAAATCGTTTTGAAATTAGCTGATAAATAAGTGGATGGCAGCTATACATCAGTGGTTCTCAACCAGGAGCAATTTTGCTTCCCAGGGACTTGTGGGCAATGTCCGAAAGTACTTGCGGTTGTCACAGTAGGGACAGAGGAATGCTACTTGCAGCCGGAGGGTAGAAGCCAAGCATGCTGCTAAACATTCAACAATGCAAAGACGGCCCCCCTAAAAATACAGCTATCTGCCCCAATGTCATTAATGTCAAGGTTGAAAAATTCTGCTGTAGAGAAACAAACAAACAAACAAAAAACTATATATTTTTAAGAACATAGTAATAACTATCAGAAGTTAATGGTTATGGTCATAGGTGTAATTAATTTAGAACCAAATTTTCTCAATTAGAATTAAAAAAAATTTTTAATGTTTATTTCTTTTTTGAGAGAGAGAGACAGAGAGAGTGACAGAGCATGAGCAGGGGAGGGACAGAGAGAGGGAGACACAGAATCCGAAGCAGGCTCCAGGCTCTGAGCTGTCAGCACAGAGCCCAACGCGGGGCTCGAACCCACGAACCGTGAGATCATGACCTGAGCCGAAGTCGGATACTTAACCGACTGAATCACCCAGGTGCCCCATCTCAATTATAATTTTTAATAAACTTTTATTAAACATAATCATCGATTGCCATTATGCCTTGTCTTAATAAAAGTTAAGCCACGAAAAGTAATGTATTTACCTGTCAATTATTTTATGTATATTCTACATCACTAAACATACAAATAAAAAATGACTGACAAAGCAGGATAGTTATAATAAAAAGCATAGTAACAGAAGGTTGCCATTCCATGAAAATATATGTACAAAATAAAAATGCCAGGGCTGGAATAACTTTTATAATTTATAATATCTTGATATTATAGTGATAATATATAATATTCATTTAATCTTCCATGTTCTATACACCTTAGTAAGTGTTTTACAGGTCTTGTTCACATATTTAAAAGTACTTGTGATCCACATACTGTGTAAGAGAATCTGTTCTCGGTTCTGGGGTGATAGCAGTGCATAAAATCAGATGGCTCCACTGGATTTTTCAGATAACAAGTAAAAGGAATAGTGTAATTTATGGAAGATAATAGATTCAAGGGGGATAATCCTTAGGCCAACTCTTCAATAGTGTTACTATTATTATCTCCACTTCACATTTAAGGAAACGATGGTGTAGAGAAGGTAACTGACTGACTTACTAAACTCACAGATTGTAAATGGGGGAAGTGGGACTCAAGTATGAGTCCAAAGTCCATGCTCTTGAGTACTATTCTTTATTGTCCTCTACTTCCAGATGTAGAAGGGACTTTCTTTCACATAGCAAGTTAGAAGCCAAGTTTCTTCAATATGGTGGCTCCACCCTCCCCTAGGTCCTTCAAGACCTATGAATCCAACAGGAAAGAGTCAAGTATCTAAGATTTTCAGGGTCATGTCTATTAAGTTGTGAAAATTATTTCTGCTCACATTCCATTGGCTATAGCTCAGTCACATGTATATACCTAACTGCAAGGGAGCCTGTGTGCCCAGGAAAAGGAAAACATGGATTTGGCGAAAGCTAGCAGTTTTTGCTACAGATCATCCTTCTTTACACCAATCATGCATTTTCATTTTTCTTTCCAGTCTTTCAATACACTTACCTTAGTCCATTGGGCTTATGAACAACAGAAATTAATTTCTCACAGTTCTGGAGGCTGGGAAGTCCAAGATTAAGGCACTGGCGGATTTGGTGTCTGGAGAGGATCTGCTTCCAAGTTCACAGCCATCTTCTTGATGTATCCTCACATAACAGAAGGGGAGAGGGAGTTTTGGGAGATCTCTTCTATAAAGGTACTAATCTCATTCATGAGGACTTTGTTCCCATGACCTAATCACCTCCCAAAGACCCTGCCTCCAAATATCATCACATTGTGAATTAGGTTTCAACATATGAATTTGGGGGAGACACAAACATTCAATCTAT
The DNA here is from genome assembly GCF_028749965.1 of Puma concolor. Taxonomy (NCBI): domain Eukaryota; kingdom Metazoa; phylum Chordata; class Mammalia; order Carnivora; family Felidae; genus Puma; species Puma concolor. The sequence continues at coordinate 168,252,779 of NC_141670.1, read as the reverse complement.
GGTCACATGCCTTCCTGTCTCAAAGGGAAATAGGCCAAAGCCCCATCTAGTTACTGAACCCAGCTTGAAATCTAAGATCTTTAGGTAATAGGCTATCTTCTTCCTTACGTCTTAATGTGATTCCACGTGAGCATAGCAACATATAAACTAAAATGATAAACTTGCTACATCCCCAGCTAATACAAACAAGCCAATATACAATGAGGGGGCAGTGACAGGATATGCCCATTAAAAACTTCTAATCAAAAGAGTGAAAATAGGAAACATACAGCAGTCTCTGGTACATGGCAATGATGAACTCCTGCTGGGTGGGCATTTTGAAGAATCCTCTGCTGTTTGCTTAGACCTGGATTTGGTTATCTTGAAGGAACCACTTCATCCATTATACATTTGACTCTGTCCACTGGGAGAGAGTAGGCAAGTTTGCTGTCTTTAGGGCACGGGAAGTTGGAAGTGTGGGCTAAGAGTTGGTTCAGAGTCACAAGTTAATTTTGGCTAGACTTGTGGTTTCCCTAACAATTCAATTCTGTCCAAAACCTAGGGGATTACAGCAACATAGTTCCCTCAAAAACCTTACCTATTTTTTTGTTTCATTTCCATGGTCAGTAACCACACTCAGAAGTTTTTCCTACTTTCAAGTATTACTTCTCCCTCCAACAACCACTCCTCTCTAAGAAGGAAAAAGAAGAAGAAAGCTGTATTCTTACTACCTTGGTGTGTGTGTGGGGGGGGCATCTGACAAAATAGGCCGGGAGTAAAGGACAATTCTCTTTATCTTATATGCTCCCATGACTGAATCATCATTTTAACCTGAGAAGTCTATATGGTCTTTATGCCCTCAATGTGTTTTCAGTCTTATTTCCTATTATTTGAACTCTGGAAACTACTAGTCAGCTTTTATAATCATCTGCAATCATGGCCTTACACTTTCTGCTTGAAAGCTGGTCAATTATTCTTTCTAGAAAGAGGTAACCAACATATCTTACCTAACATTCTGGCACTTTCCAACAACTTTCCTAAGAGCTACTTTCCTAAGCTTGAGTAGGCACTTGATCTACCTTCCAACTTATCCCAGGTGACAGTTTTATCAACTCTTTTGCCATAGTAAATAAGAATCCCCACCTTTATAGCCTTCTTTATTGCTATTCACAACCAGACTGCTAAGCCAATGCTTTGTGTTTTCTTACAGTAGCACCCCATTTTAGATACAAATTTCTATATAAGTTAGGGTAACCTAGCTACTGCAATAAATTGCCACCATTCCAGTGGCTCAACAGACAATAAAAGTATTTTTCAATCATATAGCAGGTTCCACGCATATGCTCCTTGTTGCTTTCCTTCACATGGTGAATCAGGGATTCGGGTAATTTCCATGTTAGGACTGTGCAATCTCCCAGAACTTATAGCTCTTTGCATCCAGCTGGTGTAAGAACTATCGTGTAAGAACATACCTAAGAACTATGTATGGGAGGACAAAGAAATCAACTTTATAAATTGTTCTAATTTCTGATACCATCATAAATCACAATTGCCATGATTACAATTTTTATGGTAGGTTCTCTTCCTTTTAACTTGAATCATATTTAGTCTTATTTGTTATTATTGTTACTTATTTTCCTCTGGAGAAACAAGTTAAACATTAGGCTGCAAGTTTTGCCTCTTTTTTTTAAGAGGCACATCAAAAACTATAGGTCTTCTGGGTCTTAAAGAAATGATCGGCCCAACTCTGGACTTGACAATGTGCCTCTCATTTCCTTACTTCAACATCAGCCCCTCCTGGCCCTTATTTAAGGAAATGTTATGACATTTACTTTTACTGAAGCTTGGCAACTCACCTGTGCTTAGTGCCAAGCTTTTCTCACCTTAGCCTCTTCTTTCTTCTCAAACTGCATAAAATTTTGCGACTCACCATTCCTTTCCCTGGCTTTTTGCCCTCCACGTATATATTTTTTTTTAAATTTGCTATCTTTATGTCAGGGATCTGCTGAAACTGAATCCATCTCATTATAAACACAGCAGAGGATGGCCCTTCCTCAAACCACTCACTTCTGATCCTTTTTATAACAATTCTTATCCTCTTCTATTGAGCAACTTACTTCTCTGTCAGATATAGCAAGGAAATAATGATCTGTATCATCCAGCTATGTTAGAACATAAATTTTTGTAATATATGTAAATGGAATCAAAAGAAATTGGTAATCAGAAAGCTAAAGAGTATCACTTAGGGAGAAAGAAATCTAAATACCTCAATGGAGGAGCGCCTGAGTGATGAAGTCAGTTGAGCATCTGACTCTTGATCTTGGCTCAGGTCATCATCTCATGATTTGCGAGTTCGAGCCCCGCATGGAGCTGTGCCCTGATGGCATGGAGCCTGCTTGGGATTCTGTCTCTCCTTCTCTCTGCGCCTCCCCCACTTGTGCATGCTGTCTCTCAAAAATCATACATACATACATAAATACCTAAATTGAATCTTAAGTCACATTCCAGATCTCATGGTACTTCAGTGGTGATGCTTTGAGAACTAAGATCTTAGTGACGCATTACATAGTCATGAGTGAATTGTTCCCAGTTCCAATCTCTGACACCAGCTACAAGATCTAGGAGTGGTCTCTACGTTCTATTTGTCTTGTTTTGTTTGTTTGTTTGTTTTTGCTTTGCTTTTGTTTTTGTTTTAGAGAGAGATGGGGGCGTGCAAGCAAGGGACTGGGGTAGGAGAGAGAGAGGGAGAGAATCCCAAGTAGGATCCATGCTCAGCATAGAACCAGATGTAGGGCTTGATCATGACCCTGGGATCATGACTTGAGCCGAAATCCAGAGTTGGGCGCTCAACTGACTGAATCAGCCAGGCACCCCTAGGCCAGTGTTTCTTAAACTTTATTATGCTATATATCATCCAGGATCTTGTGAAAATGCAGATTCCTGTTTAGCAAGTATGGAGTGGGGCCTGAGGGTCTGCATTTTTAAGAGCTCCCAGATGGGGTTGTCTGTGGACCACACTTGGAGTAGCAGAACTCCAAGACATGCCTGGGAAATGAAGGAGGTGGGCCACAGGGCCTCTGGAAACTTAAGATGTTTACATTCTCTATTCTTTGCAAGTACATATTTGGGGGCTGGATCTGGTCCGGTGTGCATTACTGAAAAGATTTACTGTCATGAAACCCCATAGTGAAGATTATAGGCTCCGAAGGACACTGGAACCTTCTCTTAAGTGTTAATAATATCCTCTTATATACCATACACTGTTTACAAATGCAAACGAAGTTATACACAAATTTTTTTTTTTTGCCTTTCTCAGAATAAAATAGTCTATGCATTGGAAGTATTATGGAATCAAAAAATTTGAAGGATTTAAGCCAGCAATCAATCAATTCTGACATGATATTTTTCTTCATGAGTTTAAATACATTTGCTTCATTCCATATTTCACTGCACAATTTAAAAATACATTATTTTTAAATACATTTGCTTCATTCCATATTTCACTGCGCAATTATTAGATCCGTTTTTTTCTTATCTCGATAATTCATGGAGTGTTTTACAGTTCCATTTGTACATAAATGTTAAATACAGTAGAGAAGTAAACTGCACATTCTCATTATACAGTATGCATATTGTTTGTAACCATATGTCTTGTGGCCAAAGCATTAACTTAATTTAACTGAAAATACTTTTAAGTTGCCTGTTACAGAAGAATCATTTTTTCATTCTCTCTAAAATAAGCCAGATTCCAGCGTGGTTTTTTTGCATTAAAAATGAAATTTCTTATATTTCCCTTTCCAATATCACTTAAACCATAACTGCTAAACCTTCTTTTTACTCAGTTACCCCAGGAGTGTAGTATATTTGACATTTCTGGTAAAGCCCTTGTCTCCCATTTATGCTTTAAACAATAAAAAATTCACAAACTTTATAATGCAACTTAAATTTTTACTCAATTGTTTATTTAAAATGTAGCTTTCCTTTCATAATAGCTGAACAGTTGAAAATTGTTCACAATTACTTCCTTCATAATTTCAAACCCCAAATGATTGCTTTTTATCTCCCCAAATGCTTTTCAAAATTGGCTATGTGTTGATGTGTTGAGTGAGTCAGCGTACTGTAGCACAATTGACTAGAACTTTACATAAACACATGATTTTTGTAATTAGAAATTTAAGTCTACTTTCCCCTAGTCATTGTCCATCAATTGAAACACATTTTTATCCCTCTGTAACCTTTGTGGGGGGGCCAGCATCTCAAATTCTGTCTCAGTTTTTTTTTTTATTACTAAAATGTCATTGTTTTTCTTTCACGTTAAATTCTAATTATTGCTATGTCTTTCCTTTAAAAAATATGTATCCAAGAAATATGTTCTAAGCCTGGCAATTCTGTGTTCCAGCTATATAATTTAGCCTACTGGAAATCTATTAGTGACGGCCCTGGTACTCTCTTTTTTATGTGCTCCTTTGATCATTGCTATTGAAAACCTTGGCCTCTTCAATTACATTGCTCCCTTTGTGGAACAAAGTTATACTACACATCTCTGACTGTCTGTGGTTTTACTATCAAAGCATAGAGTACCTTATGCCTTTTTCCATCCTTATTGATTATTTTTTTCATATCACAAAAGAGGCAAGAGGCAACACCTTTTTATGTGCATGGTTTCAATAAAATTCTGTCAGGAAAAGGACATAGTTTAAACCCTCTCTTAAGTTTGGGTTTCATGATCTGAGCAGTCTGTGTCCTTGGGAGCACTGCTTGGGGATCTGACTGATTCCCAAAACATCTTATTGGGTAACTCAAAGCAATGTCAATTTAAGCCTCAAAAAATACTGTGGTAGTGTATTATTGCAGCAATTAGTTTCCCTTTCAGAGTCTTAGAAAACAATGTCTTCTGTCAAAGTGAAAGAATATTCTAAGAGAAACTAATCACATGATGCACAGAAACATGCCTTTGGGTAACTCTCAACAACACATAATTAAATAAATTGCAAAGTCTATATCCTATTGTTTGCACTGGAGGTTTGGAAGTTTCCTAATCATCATACATCTCTAGGTAAATGAGAACCAACTGCCCACAGCAAATGGATAGATGTGATTTTCCAGCACTAGTTTGAGAATTTCAGGAGAAAGGAGTCACGTCTTATTCAGTTCCATATTAGTTCCTAACAGAGTGCCTGACGCACAAAAAATACATTTGTTGAATTCAAGCCAAGGTTCCTTATGTCTTTAAATTAAATAATGATCCATAACTTAGATTATATACTCTTTTTTTATAGATTTATGTTTAGAATTTTGTGCTACAGTCACTGCATATAATTCCTAATTGTTTTTTATTAATATTTTTAAATATTTATTTACTATTGAGAGAGAGAGAAACAGACCATGAGTAGGGTAAGGGCAGGGAAAGAGGGAGACACAGAGTCCGAAACAGGCTCCAGGCTCTGAGGTGTCAGCACAGAGCCTGATGTGGGGCTCGAACTCACAAACCATGAGATCATGACCTGAGCCAAAGTCAGACACTTAACTGACTGAGCCACCAGGGGCCCCATAATTCCTAATTTCTTTAACATCATAATTCATTGTGAGAGTAAGATAACAATGGAGAGAGAGTAATATGGAGCAGGTGTTATACTAAACAGTTTTTGATTTGACAAATAAAGAAAAGCACCACAAGTGAGATCTTAAAAATATGAAATTACTTGTATATGACTTTTAAAAAAATCACATTCAACTGAGAGTTCAGCATTCAGCCAAAATTTTAAAGTGGTTTTTTTTGAAAGCTAAAAATACTGGTTTTTACATTAATCCTTTTTGAGAAATCATTACAGTAATATTATCTTTCTTTTTAGTCACTCGTCCACATTTTTACCTCAAAATATTTTAGATTTCACATGAGATGCCTGCCTTGGTATTTGAGCATTCTTGCAAAGTTTTAAGCCTCAGTGAACTTTCTTAGTGATTTATAAAATACTACAGAAGAAGAGAAATCTTTCATTTCAGAAGTCTGAATGAAGCAGCAATAGCAGTCTCCATGGGAGAGTTAAAGAAGCAATGAACTGCAAAGCATGAACTCAAATGGTTGGATTTGGAAATCAGAGGGGCTCAGATTTGAAATGTACAACATCTACTCATATGCCATTTCAAATAGAAATAGAGAAGGTCTGAAATTACTAGATGTTTATTAACTAAAGGGCGTACAGCACAAATACCCATAGAAGGACTCTCAGTGACAGTTCTTTATAGCATATATCTTACTTAATAATTCCAAAACTGGGGAAAAAACTAGTTAAGTAGGTTAAGTAATTTGATCAAAGGCACCTGACCAGGGGAAATGGCTGAAACACAGTTGTGGAACTGATTTAAAAATGAAGCTCTTTTCACTGTTTCATGGTATCTCTCAATTAGGACATAACCAATCATCATAAATTTTGCATTTTCAACTCTAGATAAGGATATTTGGACGGAACTCAAGAACCATGAACTGCAGTGCTGGCTCTTCCAGCATTTGTTTGCTACTGAGCAAGTTACTTAAAAAATATCTGTTTCCTTTTCTGAAAAAGGAGAGCCTGAACAAGGGACTTTGACGATTTTTCCCACCTCCAACACTATGCATTATAACATTTGAGGGTGAGGTAACAATAAATAACAGGTGAAAGAAAAAAATTGATATTTTATAATGCAATTAAAAACAAACTTTTCAAAGAAAGCCATATATTTAATTCTATTCACTTAATCCATATCGAAACTCAAAAAATTTACCTTTAAAGCATTTTAGCAATTTTTTTTAAATAGGCGTGTTTGTAATTCAAGGAATTTATAGTCGTAAAAAAAGTAAGAAACTCAACAGAAGATCTTCAAGACTTCAACTCACTCATTTGTTCAATTGACATAAAGCATACTGATAGCCTCCTTAAAAGTATAACGAAACTGAACTCTCCCTCTGTTAGGCTTTTCCTAGGATATATGTGCACTTTTGTTCTCAAGAATTGAACTTTAGGATTGCAGAGAGACCGTTGTATTCATTGCCAGAATCATTTGTGTCAGATGTACACAAATATAATTACAATTATTATATTTTTATTACATTATATAATGTTTATAATTATGATCTGTGTAGTAATTAATCTGGTCTTGCTCAAAAAGAGCTCTTGCCCTTGTCCTGGGCTCCAACTTCTTTTTTTTAACTTTTTATTTATTTTTGAGGGAGACAGAATGTGAGCAGGGGAGGGGCAGAGGGAGAGGGAGACACAGAATCCGAAGCAGGCTCCAGGTTCTGAGCTGTCAGCACAGAGCCCGATGCGGGGCTCGAACTCATGAGTCGTGAGATCAGGACCTGAGCCGAAGTCGGACACTTAAATGACTGAGCGACCCAGGTGACCCTCTGGGATGCAACTTTTTAAAGCCTTGAAATTTCCCAAGTGATAGGAATGTCTTTGTAATTCATGGGGAACATCTCAGACCCTACCAGATTGTTTATAGTAACAAGGTGTCTAACGACCCCAAGTAGAGCAGCACTTCTCTGTCATTTTTACGACTCTGCCTTCAACGAATTGCCTTCAATTGATTTACCATCTCCAATCAAATTGAATGTATCAAATAAGAAAGCGCTTCTCATATTCTAAAAAACCCTAGCTAAACCGGAAGCATGTTGCATACAGAGAAACTGTTATTCAGGAGAGTATTTCTTTAAGGACCAACGCCAAAATTCACACCATTAGGATTTACTACTATATCTCAACTTTCTGCTTTTCTTTCTCCCACTGTTCCTCCTGCTTCTTTTCTATGGCTGGAATGGGCTAGAATTTCTAGGCATGTCCTGATCCTCATTGGCTGTTTACCATCTTATTTAAAAATGACATTATCTTCAATCCTTGGGCTCCAAATTAGAGAACAATCTTCATCACTTCTCTGAAGCCTCACCCAGAATTTTCACCAATCCCTTTTGTTACAATCTGACTCTATTTTTTCTGGTTGACCACTGACAATTTTCAAGTCTCATCTTTTCCTTTCTCTTGCCCCACAACTGGGAAAGCCACTGAGAAAGTCTTCATCCACCCTCCCTTGGCACCAGCAGGAATTTCAACTATGCCAACTCAGCCCATACAAGAACCCTTACTCTAGTCCTATCCTCTGACCAAAATAAAAACAAAGGTCCCTCCTTTTGCCCAGGCTTTTTGTGCCTGCCCTACTCTCACCAAATAGTCCCCTTATATAAGCGGCAAACCTTTTCATAATTTCTTGGTACATGTATGATAGCACCAATCTGGACAGTAACCAATTTTATTGGAGGGAGAGGTGGGCAATAAAAAAAAAAAAAAAAAAAAAAAAAACCTTTCCTTTTTATCTCATCAAATTTTTTCTTGCATCCTCCGATAGCTTCTCTTGGGTCTTTTAAAGCAAAGCTCTTCAATGTTCCAATTTCTCTACTCTCATTGTCTCTTGAACACAATTCATTAATATATTCACTCCCATGTCCCCAGAGAGCCTCTTCTTGTGCAGGTCAGCAAAGATCTTATTATTTAATAGAAAGGTCGATTCTTAGGCTTCTTGCTTGAATTATCAGCAATGTCTGATTCATTTGATCACTCTTCCACTTTGAAATCTTTCTTCCCCCCTGGCTTTTAAGACACCATGATCTATAAATATTCTCCCACCTCACTGGTGCTTTTCCTGTCTCTTTAATTTGTTCCTCCTCATCTGCCTAACCTCTTGGTGTTGGACCTGGTGAAACCTCCAGGTTTCAGTCCTTACGATGAGGGAGTGTGGGGCAAGCTGAAGGCAAAGTACAGGCTAACAGCACCCTGCCTCCAAGTGGAATATGTGTGATATTCCTCAGACACTCCTGGCTACCCAAGAACAAAGGAAAGGCGTTTAAGTGTTTGCCATGGTGATGTGGGAAACTAAGGCAAATGAAAAATTAAATTCCCTTACTGCCCACAGCCCATCGACAAGCCCTTGAAGCCGGCAGAGTGATCTTCTAGGAGCTCAGCTGTCTCGATGATGACACTTTGCTAGGGGCAAAAAAGAATCCTGACCTAACATTATCCTGACCCCCCAGGAACACGTAAGTCTACTTTAACATATAAAAATTCCTTTGGAAACTTCCTTTACCTCAACTTCCCCAAGATATATGCTGGCAATCATACTTCAAGCATATGAACCCCTGATATATAGCTGAAGGGTTTCATGACTGAGGTTTTACTAAATGGTAATAAATGGCATATCCCTTTTTTTTTAAACAGAGGAAGTGAATTTTATTTTATTTTATTTTTATTTTAGTTGAGTTTATTTTTTTTAATATAATTTATTGTCAAATTGGTTTCCATACAGGAAAGTGGGTGATGGGCATCGAGGAGGGCACTTGTTGGGAGAAGCACTGGGTGTTGTATGGTGTTTTCTTCACAACACTTAGCCTCTCAAGGTCCTGGAAACCTTGTTTCCAAAATTCCTTAGAGACTTACTCTATCCCTAGCCCCCTCCCAACCTGAGGATATATGACCAGTTACACCCCAGTGCAGCTCTTACTGCCCACAGGTCCTGTCCCAGTGCTTTAATAACATCACCTTTTGCACGAAAGATGTCTTCAAGAATTATTTCTTGGCCATCAGCTCCAGACCCCACTATCACCCCCAAATTTCATCACTTAGACCTCCTTACTATATCCAAGGTAGTCTAACCTATGAACTGAGAACTACCAAATGTCTACGTCAAAGTTTGACCTCTCGCCTAAACTCCAAAAGTGTAGAATTCAACTTCCTACTCAATACTTCATCTTAGATGCCTTAACATCCATTTCAAATTTAACCATATCCAAGACTGAATCCCTGACATTCTTGTCCCCAAATGTTCTCCATCTGCAACTTGTTCCATCTCATTTAATAGCCACTCCATCTTTCCCTAAAGACATTCTTACATCATTTTTGTCTTTCATATTTCACATTCAATTGTCACAAAATCCTGTTGTCTCTATCTGCAGAATATTTCCAGAAACCAAAGTCTCACTATCTCCATTGCTATCACACTGGTTCAAAGCACCCCTATATGAAACTGGATTACTAAAATACTCTTTTAAATAACTTCAATTGAGGGTGATCTTTTAATATAAAGTGTATCAGAGGGGAAGCGGTATCATGATGGGCACTGAGTAATGATGTATAGAATTGTTGAATCACTATATTATACACCTGAAACTAATATGACACTGTATGTTAACCGTACTGGGATTAAAATTTAACACTTAAACAAATTTTACCAATATATTTAAATTTACTTATCTATTCTGAGAGAGAGAGAGATAGAGAGAGAGAGAGGGATGAGCAGAGAGAGAGAGGGCGAGAGAGAGAATCCCAAACAGGCTCCACAGTGTCAGCACAGAGCCCCGTGCGGGTCTTGAACTCATGAACTGTGAACTCATGACCTGTGCCAAAACCAAGAGTCAGACCCTTAACCAGCTGAGCCACCCAGGCGCTCCCAATTTAAAAACTTAAAAAATAAATAAAGACAATGTGCTAATAAAAAAAAAAAAAGTAATAAATTAAATTAAAAAAAATTTTTAACATTTATTTATTTTTGAGACAGAGAGAGACAGAGCATGAACAGGGGAGGGGCAGAGAGAGAGGGAGACACAGAATCTGAAACAGGATCCAGGCTCCGAGCTGTCAGCACAGAGCCCGACGCGGGGCTCAAACTCACAGACCGTGAGATCATGACCTGAGCCGAAGTCGGACACTTAACGAACCAAGCCACCCAGGCGCCCCTAAGTTAAATTAAATTAAATGTAAGGCACAACACATTTCAAGGGTCAGAAGCCCAGAAGCCCTGGGAATGCCTCCAAGATAATTCAGAAATTTGACCTCAATTTACCTTTCCAATCATCTCCTCTCTTACTTTATACACCCAATGCATAAGGAAGTTGAGGTAGTTAAGTAATGTGTGGCATTGGATTAGAGAGATTATTACATAAAGAAAAGGCAGTAGAGAAAGTACATAAACTGTTTAGGGAAAATAACAGAAAAGGGAACTTTGTTTTTCTGGGAATAGAAAATCATCCATGACCTTTAATCTGTCTAGCTAATTCTCCAACTCTAAAGGTATAGTTCAGTGAAAAAATTCCATTTGGTGAAAAAGTATGTTCCTCTTACCACTTATGACTATGGTCAATATTGAGGATTAATTAGCTAAAATCAACTTATTTTTAAACCTACAGAAAAAAGTCTTTTTTTTTTTTTTTTTTAATGAGAGAGTTTTATTATTTGGTATGAGTCATCACTCTCAACCACAAACCACTAAAAAGTTAAAGTTTAGATTGTGAAAGGTAGAAATGACAAGGCATATCATCAGATTTTATTCCTTAAATTGTTAAAAATTGGTTAGTAACATAAATTTATAGTTTAAGAGAAGAAAATCTATATATTTCTAAATTTGAAGCTTTCTATAGTAAATATGAAAGCACTTAACAAAAGATTCATAACCAGACAAAACTAGGTAATAATAGTAGGCCTACACAATGAGGCCACTAAACTATTCTATAATTCTAATAAGTCCATAATAAAACTATTAAAGTTATAACAAAATTACTATGAAGTATAAGGGTATTCATCATAAAATTCAAGGCAATTCTAATGTCCTGAGTATACTGATTTCTCCTAGGAAGTCCTGTCTACTTCCCTTCATATGAAATATGGAGGAACATTTTGCTCCCTCCGTGGATTCTGCACTTTGCTTTCTGTTACTTGCAATTTCATCAGTTTATGTTTAAATTCTAATCCCATTCTCAAGAGGCCATTTATTTCCCCATTAGTATTCCCTCTATATTCTAGGTACTCCATCAGCATATGAATCACCAGCTCTACTCTATGTGTAGTGTTATGGCTCAGCCAATGTAGCTTCTTTTAAGAATGCTTTAAAAAACCACTTGCCCATAGTATCCACCCAGCCCAAGATTGTAAAGAAAAAATAAATACAAATGTAATTCTGCTGCTTAGCTCATTAACTTATATGTATATAATTATAATCATCACTTTCAGGAAAGTGGTTCTAGGCCTGTGGTTCCTGGACCAGCTGAATCAATATCACCTCGGAGCTAATTTGAATAAAAATTCTCTCTCCCCCAAACATACTGAAATAGAAACTATGGGGGTTGATTCCAGAAGTCTTTGTTTTAACAAGTCTCCCAATAATTATAATGCAGCTAACATTTGAGAACATTTCCCTAGAAGAGACATTGCAATGCACATCGTACAAGGTGTAGAAAATCAAGTGGTTTACAACATAATATATGGTCATACTGAAGATACTGCCATCACCCCCCCACACACAAAAAAGTCGTTTGTGTGGAGTTTGTTAATGTCAATGCGTTTTTTTAGACTGGGTGTTGCTCCAACGTACAACTCAAAGGGGTGCTCTTCACATCATAATCTATGTGCCTGCTCCCTCCTACAGATATGTACGGTAGTCTCGGTAACAAAACACGGGTTCTGTTGCCAGTAGCACCCTCCATGAACTCCATTCTTTACGCCCCTGTCTATTCATGAGGCACAGCGTGAAAACAAAAACAAAAACTGTGATAAACAGTTGTGACATGATGTCATCAACTTTTTTTTTTCTGGTTTTGAAATTTAGTGTTAAGCCTCTATCATTTTGAATGCATAGATCTTGATTTGTGTTCAAAACCTCCTTAAGTATGTATGATCAGTGTGTGTGTGTGTGTGTGTGTGTGTCTTATACACTAATTTACTGTACGTTCTTTTCTTTTTTAAAGCATTTGGCCAAATCAGAAGAAAAAAATGCTTCATGTGAGTATTTTTTCTATTTGGGGGATATTTTTAAATAATAATCAACTTGAGGGAGTGGCCATCTGAGTACATTATAGCCATCTAGCATTCAAAACCAGTCTTGGAATTTCTACTTACAGTTTGGTAAAGACAGGATTTGGCTGCAGTCTCCAGCACTCCATATGTTTGATTTAGAATATTTTCCATGTTGTCACTATTTTTTCACAGATGCACAGATGAAAGGCAAAGTGGATTAAGCTGCCATAAAATACTAAGCTGTATTTTACAACAACCACACAATGACTACCAATGAATCCCTGCTGAAAATTGTTATGGGCAGGCCTTTCCTTTTTGCCTTTTTGTTTAGGTTGCATAGAAAAAGGTTGGAAGGAACTCAAAGAAGTCACTTCAGTGTCTCCTCTTGTCTCTAATAAAGCTTATACTTTGATCTACCCAAAAAAGAGAGTTAATTTATCTTTTTGCTTTGAAGCACACAGAAAAGGAACCTTGGTAACATTCCAGTTTAAAGACATTTAATTTGTTTTGACACCTATTGATTACCTATGCCAGTTACGTACAAAAGAACGTAAGTCATGGCCCTTGCCTTTAAAAAATCTCATAGTGGTCCCAAAGCACACTTAGCTAAGAACAACAAACGTCAAATGCTTTATACATTAAAGAGGGTTTTGCAACATTTCTGTGAAACAGGTATTATTATTATCCTCATTTTACAGAAGAGGGCATGGATTTTCCCAAAGGTACATAACTAAGTTTGCAGAGTTACAATTTACGTCAAAGTATTCTCATTCCAAAGGCCATTCTCATTTTACGGCACCACACTGACGCTTGGTGCCATCAGCTCCTGGTTTTCACAGCAGGGAGCCATGAATTGGCTCTGGACACTAACATGAGGCAGAAACAGTTCTTGGGTATGTCTGACTCTCCAAACTTGATTTCTGAAGGCATACAGTGTAAAACATGCACTGGAAATGTATACAGTTATATCATTCAAACATGATCTGATCTAGTCTACCTCCTGAACCCATGGCCGACATTGCTAATCAACTTCAGCTTAATTAACCAGATGAGAAGTCTCCCTTTGAATGTCATGTGTATTGAACCATCATGACGTGCACTTTCAATATCTTACTAATTTGTCAATTATAACCTCAAGAAAGCTGAAAAAAGAGAAATTTAGCCCCAGATTTTTTTATTCACAAAGAACTGACGGTGGTCATTACTGAATCTTCAGAGTTAACATATAAAATGAAAGAGGGTTTGCTATGCTCAGTCTACTCTCAGCCTTTTATCCCAGGTTTATAGTTATACTGAGTACACTGTAAATCTTTAGTAAAATATTTAGTACTAGATAAATATCAAGTTACGTGGCAGCTAGAGTTTATTCTGCCAACCAGCTTCCTCACTTTGTTGTAGAAGAAAATAATAATGGTATCACAAATTCTCCATGACAATTTCTGATGATAAAACTTGCTCTGATTTAAGTAACCCTCTTCATTCCTTCTCTTCGTGTGGATAATTTCAACAGGGTATTAGAGGTAGAATTTAGGCCATAAGGATATGTCATAGAATTTAGAATTAGAGGTAGAATTTAGCCCGCAAGATATGTCATAGTTTAAGCCAAATTATCCTGGCTCATAGACCTCCACAGCATTTTGCAGCCAGCCCCTTTGAAATCTTGCCACATAGTAGAGTATATAATTAGGGAAACAGGGAGCAGAGCTCTAACACCCCTCAATCCTCACAGTCCAAGAATCTCATCTTTTGCCGACATCAGGCGACCTCTCTGTCCCCTCTCTGCCTCTGATCCTTCTGTGCTGTGCTGTGCTGTGCTACCTAGCAGCCAGTAGCTCCCTATAGCTGCTCAGCACACAAAACGTGGCCAGTTTGAATTAGGTACTCTGCAAGTATAAAAAAAAAGTACTGCATTTCAAACACTTCCTACGAAAAAAAAATCTGAAGTATCTCATTAACAATTTTTATATTGAATACATATTGAAACAGTAATGGTTTGGATATGTTGAGCTAACTAAAATCTACTATTAAAATGATTTTCACTCTTTTTACTTTTTAAAAAATATGGCCACTAAAATATTTAAAACAACATGTGTAGTTTACATTGTATGTCAGTTGGACAGTACTGCTTCAGGATAATTTCAGCTAAATACTGCCCTACAGTGTGACTTATTTTAGAACATTATCCCCCAAAAAGAATCAATTATCATACATTCTCCCACCCCCACAATAATTTAGAAAGAGGCAAAGAGAGAAAAACATTTCTCTCTCTCCCTCTCTTTCTCTCTCTCTCGGCTTGATGGCTTGAGAGAAATACAGTTAATATTTATCAGTTAGACTTATTTCAGAAGCATCAGCACCATGGTGAGGCTGAAACATGGACCCATGGTAAGGAAAATAGTTTCTCCCTGTGTTACTGTAAATTATGTAACATAGTGTTTCTGTTCTGTTCCTCTGCGTTTCAGTTTCCAAATCTCAAACACAGAACAGGTCATTAAACTCTTTCCCATCTAGACTTCCTGTACTCTATGGAAACCATGACCTTCTTTTCCAAGTCTTTAGACAGAGAAATAATCTGACTGTGGAAGAGAAAAATGAGGTTCCATCAAAAGTTTTAATCTTATATCCTTATAGAAAGCTCAACTTTCTATCCTGACACAATTGGCTATGCCACATGGAGCTATATTGGGTAAGCAGATTATGGCAAAACAGGATTACTAGACCGTTGACCATGAACCAATTACTTTATCATGCAGAAAAAGTTTCTTTCAGTTTCATTTGTATTTTATTCTCCTCATGGAACAGGGCTCTGTTTTGTACCTGACTCTCTTGGTATCATTTTAATCAAGTGATTTTTGCATCTGGTTCTACCTGTGGATTCTGTGCTCTCTCGGGTTTCATAAAATGGTATGATGTTTGTGACTTCGCAGTGAGAAACACAATGTTCTGATCCTGTGTCCAAGTTAAACAGTATGGAAAATGACTCTCTTCTGAAGATGGATGCTTTTCTTCACAACTAACTCTGATAATATTAACTGTCATTAATATAAAGTCAATACTCATTTTAAAACAAATGGAAATGACTTCATTGAAATTACAAATGCTTTAAAAAGTCTGATATTAATTAATACCTACAGTCTTCTGACTTATGCCTGAAAAACATACCAGAATATCGTATCTTGTCAACATTGCATAAGAGCTTGAGTAAAGGTTTGATTTTAATTTTTTAGGGCTTAATTTTCCAGAAAAAAATTACATTTATAAGCTGATATATCATACTGAAAATTGTACCAAAATTGACATGACTCAGCTGCAATTCAACAAAATAAGATGCTATCCCAAAATTTTCTTCTCGGGAACACTGCAAAGGATATATGACTCTCCATTAAGATATACTATTTTTTGTTTGTTTTCAAGGGTTTTTTTTTGGCAAGTTCCATTAGCTGGTTTATTTATGTTTTATTTATCAACTCTAATGTACCTATTGTTCTAATGATGTTTGATTTTTATATATTGACATCTTCCCATTAAAATATTAAGATACGTGGTTATTAATATTTCATAATAATGACAGGCAATACAGGAATGATCTTCTAGTGGGAAATAATAAATGTTTGGAGGCACTGTTCTATCTTGGAGTTATATTAGAGAATAGGAGTGATTATACAAAAGCAGTTTTTGGTATATTGAAGAAACAGGTTGGTGACCAAGTGGCTTAAGAATAATCTTGAAGAGGGGCGCCTGGGTGGCGCAGTCGGTTAAGCTTCAGACTTCAGCCAGGTCATGATCTCGCGGTCCGGGAGTTCGAGCCCCGCGTCAGGCTCTGGGCTGATGGCTCAGGGCCTGGAGCCTGTTTCCGATTCTGTGTCTCCCTCTCTCTGCCCCTCCCCCGTTCATGCTCTGTCTCTCTCTGTCGCAAAAATAAATAAATGTTGAAAAAAAAAAAAAAGAATAATCTTGAAGAAAAATACTCCAAATCTTTTGGCTACAGCCTTCAGGTACCATGTTTTTAATTTCAGAAAGATGAAAAACTATAATGTGCTATGTCCAAAGGAGCCAATTAAATAGTATTTTAATCGGGCTTGCTGAATTGTCCAGTTTTATCTGAAATAAATACAACAGGATTTTTTTTAAAGCTTCTACATAATCTATAGGAACCATCTTTACTCCAATATTCATCTACTCCTTCTATTGCTTCTGTCCCTAATCCTTTGCTGAAATTACCCACAATAAGACCACCAAGTCACCAATGTCCTTCTAATACTGAATATGAACTTACTATTTATTGATGCCATTGACATATGATCTCATTAAAATGCTTAGGAATTTTTTTTTAATTAAAAAAAAATTTAATGTTGATCGATCTTATTTTTTGGCAGGGAGAGACAGAGACAGAATGTGTGGGGGAGAGGGGCAGAGAGAGAGAGGGAGACACAGAACCCAAAGCAGGCTCCAGGCTCTGAGCTGTCAGCACAATGCCAGATGCGGGGCTCAAACTCCCAAACCATGAGATATGACCTGAGCCGAAGTAGGATGCCTAACTGACTGAGCCACCCAGGCACCCCTAAATGCTTAGGAATTTAAACTCATTTCTTCATTGTTTTGTGCATAAATGCTTTTTCTTAGTTTTGCTTTTATCTGCATTTGTTCATTTGCAAATTTCAAGTGCTTCCTGTATTAATGTTTTAAATAAAGAAAGTTTATTGAGGGAATATTTTTAGATGTATTAGAAGGGTTAAGACAACAAACAAGAGAGGGGTGCTTGGGTGGCTCAGTAGGTTAAGCATCAGACTCTTGATTTCGGCTCAGGTCATGATCTCATGGTTCGTGGGATTGAGCCCCAGGTTGGGGTTGGGATTCTCTCTCTCCCTCTTTCTCTGCCACCCCCGCCCCTCTAAATGAAAATATATATTTAAAAGAAACGACAGCAAACAGGAGAAATAGAATACTCAACAACTCAGAGAAGACAGACATTACCACCTCTGGGCCAGAAGGTGGAAGGGGAAGAAACTGTTCTTGATGCCCCTAGAGGAGAGGAATCAATGGAAGAGAGGCCAAGTAGTGAATGCATTTATTGCAGACGGATTAAGTGTTAGAGGAGCAGTACCAAGTTAGAGAGGGACCAGGGAAAAGGAACTATCCCAATCTTTCTCTGATTTCTCTCCAATGATCTCACTGCCTCCTTTTGGTCACACATGACTAGAAGTCAACCAGAAAGCTTGAGGGATACAGTCTCTAAAAGGTCAGCCTCCTGAAGACCAGAGCTGTGCAAAGATATGAGAGAAAGTATCTGGGTTGGGGGTGAAGGCAGACAGACAGTAAAGGATTTCTGGTTACAACTGGCAGAAACACACGCACACACACACACACACGGCTGTATTCAATTATCATTGGAAATAAAATGATCCCAAGGTACGAATTATGAAGAAAAACTGTTAGCATTTCATATTGCCAGACATTTCTAATCTGATAGGCAAAAAATGTAATCTCATAATAATGCACATTTTGGAATAAGCTTGGCCAACCATATTTAATTTTTTCTCTATGAAATGTTTACTGGTTTACTGTGCCCATTTTTAAGAGGTGTTGATATCCTCTATTACTTACAAAAAGATCTTATAGTTAAGTAAACTCTTTAGTTATGTTGGAAAGACTCCATCCTGCCACTTATCATAAGCCCCACTTATTAGTATGCTTTTACATAGTCTTCCAGAAATGTTCTATTCATATACAACCATATATATTTTTAACTTTTTCATATAAGGGATGTACCATTTAACATACAGGGAAACTTAGAAACTCTTCCATATTTTTTTCATTTACAGTACATTTTAAGGATTTTTTTCTTATCAATACACACCTAATTCATTTTTTAAAGGCAAATAACATCACCTTGTATGTATATAAATTTTTTTAAAAGATCTCTTGCCATTAATTATTTCTGGTCTGATATTACAAATAAAAATGTTACACATTGTGTGTGTGTGTGTGTGTGTGTGTGTGTGTGTGTGTGTGTATTAATGTATACCAGCATACCTGAAGGAAACTACTGAGTTGAAAGATATACACAGTTTAAGTCTTGATAGTTATTATAAAGTAGTTAATTCAAAGCCAGAGTGTCAATTTACATTCTATTAACAGTAAGGGAATACCTGTGTTAATCAAACATTTTAATTTTTGTGAACATAATAGACCAAAAAATAGAATGTCATTGTAGTGTTAATTTGCATGTCTTTGATTCTGAGTGCAGTTGGGCATAGTTTGATTTTTACAAGACATTTGAAATTTTTCTTCTATATTTGCTGTTTTTTATGTGTTTTTGTGTGTAGGTATGTGCATTTATATAATAAGTTCTACCTCATTGGTTTTACTTACATCTTTTATATTTCATAATTATTGTTCACTTGATCTTCTTTGGTGTGAGAAAGGTAGACAGATCAAAGTAACAGAATAGAGACCAGAAATAGAAGCAAATGCATATTGGGATTTAGCAAAGAGCAAAATGTGGCATTTCACTTCAATAGCAAAAAGATGGATTTTTTTAAAAGTTTATTTATTTTTGAGAGAGAGAGTACACAAAACAGAGAGACAAGGAGAGACAGAGAATCCCAAGCAGGCTCTTCACAGAGCCCAATGTGGGGCTTGAACCTATGAACTGTGAGATCACGGCCTGTGCTGAAATCAAGAGCTGCATGCTTTTTTCTTTTAACATTTATTTATTATTGAGAGAGAGAGAGAGACAGAGTTTGAGCATGGGAGAGGCAGAGAGACGGGAAGACACAAAATCCCAAGCAGGCTCCAGGCTCCGAGCTGTCAGCACAGAGCCCGACGCGGGGCTCAAACTCACAAACTGTGAGATCATGACCTGAGCCGAAGTTGGACGCTTAACCGACTGAGCCACCCACGCGCCCCAAGAGCTGCATGTTTTACTGACTGAGACACCCAGGCACCCCTGGATTTCTTTCTTCTTAAAAGTTTTTAGAATGACTGCTAGCCACTAGAAACAAATAAAGTGGTCCCACTATCATTGTTTTTACCAGAATGCTTTTAGAGAGTTCAAAGTAGATGTGAAAATTAATCTTATAAGAAATAGAAAAAATAGTATATTTATTCATTATCTTAGAGTGAGTAGAGTGAGGTATGAGTTTCTTCATGAGACATACATCCAAGAAACTATAGAAAAAAGTGTTACTGAAGTTATATGTACCATAATTATTAAATGTTAATGCAGAAAAAATATAAGAAAGTAAAAATAGGAAAATGATGAATTAATGATAGGATAATGTTTCTATAAGCTTTTCTACACATTAAAAGAATAACTCAATAACCCAATAAAATACGGGTAGATTATATAAATAAGAAATGTTATCAATTTATAAACCACTCGAGATCATAAAATGCAATTTATTATATATATATATACATATATATACACACACATATATATACATACACACACACACACATATATATATATAATTTATTGTCAAGTTAGCTGACATACAGTACATACAGTGTGCTATTGGAAGTAGATTCCCATGATTCATCACTTACATACAACACCCAGTGCTCATCCCAACAAGTGCTCTCCTCAATACCCATCAACCATTTCCCTTCTCCTCACCCCCCATCAACCCTCAGTTTCTTTGTATTTAAAAGTCTCTTATGGTTTGCCTCCCTCTCTGAAACTATTTTTTCTGCTTCCCTTCCCCCATGGTCTTCTGTTATGTTTCTCAGTTTCCACATATGAGTGAAAATATATGATATCTGTCTTTCTCTGAATGACTTATTTCACTTAGCATAATGCCCTCCAGTTCCACCCACGTTGTTGCAAATGGCAAGATTATTTTTCATTGCCAAGTATTCCATTGTATATATAAACCACATATTCTTTATCCATTCATCAGTTGATGGCCATTTCCATAATTTAGCTATTGCTGAAAGTGCTGCTATAAACATTGGGGTACTTGTTCCCCTACGAATCAGCACTCCTGTATCTTTTGGATAAATTCCTAGTAGTGCTGTTGTTGGATTGTAGGATAGTTCTATTTTTAATTTTTTGAGGAACCTCCACACTGTTTTCCATAGTGGTTGCATCAGTTTGCATTCCCACCAAGAGTTCAAAAGGGTTCTCATTTCTCCACATCCTTGCCAACATCTGTTGTTGCCTGAGTTGTTAATTTTAACCAATCTGACTTGTGTGAAGTGGTATCTCATTGTGGTTTTGATTTGTATTTTCCTGGTGATGAGTGATCTTGAGCATCTCTTCATGTGTCTGTTGGCTATCTGGATGTCTTCTTTGGAAAAGTGTCTATACATGTCTTCTGCCCATTTCTTCACTGGATTATTTGTTTTTCAGGTATTGATTTGGTAAGTTCTTTAAAGATTTTGGGGCGCCTGGGTGGCACAGTCGGTTAAGCGTCCGACTTCAGCCAGGTCACGATCTCGCGGTCCGTGAGTTCGAGCCCCGCGTCGGGCTCTGGGCTGATGGCTCAGAGCCTGGAGCCTGTTTCCGATTCTGTGTCTCCCTCTCTCTCTGCCCCTCCCCCGTTCATGCTCTGTCTCTCTCTGTCCCAAAAATAAATAAAAACGTTGAAAAAAAAATTAAAAAAAAAAAAAGATTTGGGATACTAACCCTTTATCCAATATGTGATTTGCAAATATCTTCTCCCATTCCATCAGTTGCCTTTTAGTTTTGTTGATTGTTTCCTTTGCAGTGCAGAAGTTTTTATCTTGATGAGGTCTCAATAGTTCATTTTTGCTTCTATTTACTTTGCCTTTGGAGATGTGTTGAGTAAGAAATTGCTGCAGCTGAGGTCAAAGAGATTGTTGCCTGTTTTCTCCTCTAGGGTTTTAATGGTTTCCTGTCTCACATTTAGGTCTTTCATTCATTTTGAGTTTATTTTTGTTTATGGTGTAAGAAAGTGGTCCAGTTTCATTCTTCTGCATGTTGCTTTCAGGTTCTCCCAGAACCATACTATCTTGATGATTATAGCCCTTTAGTAGAGGCTAATGTCTGGGATTGTTATGTCTCCTGCTTTGGTTTTCTTTTTCAACATAACTGACTATTCGGGATCTTCTGTGGTTCCATACAAATTTTAAGATTGTTTGTTCTAGCTTTGAGAAGAATGCCAGTGCAATTTTGATTGGGATTGCATTGAATGTGTAGATTGCTTTGGGAAATATTCACATTTTAACAATATTTATTCTTTTAATCCATGAGCATGGAATATTTTTCCATTTCTTTGTGTCTTCTTCAATTTCCTTCATAAGTTTTCTATAGTTCTCAGCATGCAGATCTTTTACATCTTTGGTAAGGTTTATTCCTAGGCATATTATGGTTGTTAGTGTGATTGTAAATGGGATTAACTTCGTGATTTCTCTTTCTGATGCTTCATTATTGGTGTAGAAATACAACTGATTTCTGTGCATTGATTTTATATCCTGAGACTTTGATAAATTCATGTATCAGTTCTAGCTGCTTTTTGGTGGAATCTTTTGGGTTTTCCACATAGAATATCATGTCAGCTTTGAGAAGTGAATGTTTGACTTCTTCTTTGTCAACATGGATGACTTTTATTTCATTTTCTTGTCTGATTGCTTAGGCTATGATGTCCAACACTATGTCAAACAACAGTGGTGAGAGTTGACATCCCTGCTGTTTTCCTGATCTCAGGGGGAAAGGTCTCAGTTTTTCCCCATTGAGGATGATATTAGGTGTGACCTTTTCATATATGGCTTTTATGATGTTAAGGTATGTTCCTTCCATCTTGACTTTCCTGAGGGTTTTTATTAAGTAAGCATACTGTATTTTGTCAAATGCTTTTTCTGCATCTTTGACAGGATCATATAGTTATTATGCTTTCTTCCATTAATGTGATGTATCACATTGATTGATTTGCAAATATTGAACCAGCTCTGCAGTCCAGGAATGAATCCCACTTGATCATGGTGAATAATTCTTTTGATACTGTTGAATTCTATTTGCTAGTGTCTTGTTGGGAATTTTTACATCCATGTTCATCAGGGATATTGGCCTATAATTGTTTTTAGTGGGGTCTCTGTCTGGTTTGGGAATCAAGGTAATGCTGGCTTCAGAAAATGAGTCCAGAAACTTTCTTTCTATTTCTATTTTTTTTTGGAACAGCTTGAGAAGGATAGGTATTAACTCAGCTTTAATGTCTGGTAGAATTCCCCTCGGAAGCCCTCTGGCCCAAGACTCTTATTTGTTGGGAGATTTCTGAAAACTGATTCAATTTCTTCACTGGTTAGGGCCTGTTCAAATTTTCTATTTCTTCTAGTTTGAGGGTTGGTAGTGTGTAGGTGTCTTGGAAATTGTCCATTTCCTCCAGGTTGTCCTGTTTGTTGTCATAAATTTTTATAGTGTTCTCTGATAATTGTATTTCTGTGATGTTGGTTGTGATCTGTCCTCTTTCATTTGTGATTTTATCTATTTGGGTCCTCTCTCTTTTCTTTTTGAGAAGTCTGGCTAGGGGTTTATCAATTTTGTTTATTTTTTCAAAAAACCAGCTCTTAGATTCATTGATCTGTTCTGCTGTGGGTTTTTTTGTTTTGTTTTGTTTTTTGTTTTAGATTCTATATTGTTTATTTCTGCTCTAATCTTTATTATTTCTCTTCTGCTGGTGTTGGGGTCTCTTTGCTGCTCTGCTTCTAGTTCCTTTAGGTGTGCTGTTAGATTTTGCATTTGGGATTTTTCTTGTTTCTTGAGTTAGGCCTGGATTGCAATGTATTGTCCTCTTAGGACTGACTTTGCTGCATCCCAAAGGGTTTGGACTGTCGTGTTTTCATTTTCATTTGCTTCCATATATTTTTAAATTTCTTCCTTAATTGCCTGGTGACCCATTCATCCTTTAGTAGGATGTTCTTTAACCTCCATGCATTTGGAGGCTTTCCAAATGTTTTCTTGTGGTTGATTTCAAGTTTCATAACGTTGTGACCAGAAAATATGCGTGGTATGATCTCAATTCTTTTATATTTATTGAGGTCTGTTTTGTGACCCAGTACGTGATTTATCTTGGAGAATGTTCCATGTGCACTCAAAAAGAATGTGTATTCTGCTGCTTTTGGATGAAAAATTCTGAATGTATCTGTCAAGTCCATCAGGTCCAGTGTATCATTCATGACCATTGTTACTTTATTGATTTTTTGCCCAGATGATCTGTCCATTGTTGTAAGTGGAGTATTACAATCCTCTCCAAGTATAGTATTCCTATAAATAAGATTTCTTATGTTTGTGATTAATTGATTTATGTATTTGGGTACTTCAAGTTGGCAGCATAAACATTTACAATTGGTAGCTCTTCTTGATAGACCCTGTAATTATGATATAATGCTGTTCTTCATCTCTTGTTACAGCCCTTAGTTTAAAATCTAGTTTGTCTAATATAAGTATGGGCACTCTAGCTTTCTTTTGACTTCCAGTAGCATGATAGATGGTTCTCCATCCCCTCACTTTCAATGTAAAAGTGTCCTCAGGTCTAAAATGGGTCTGTTGTAGACAGCATATAGATGGATCTTGGGTTTTTTTTTTTCCATTCTGATACCTTATGTATTTTGATTGGAGCATTCAGTCCATTTACATCCAGAGTTATTATTGAAAGATACAGATTTAGTGTCATTGTGCTATCTGTAGGTTTCATGCTTGTGGTGGTGTCTCTGGTTCTTTGTAATCTTTGCAGCATTCTACTCACAGAGTCCCCTTAGGATCTCTTGTAGGACTGGTTTAGTGGTCATGAACTCCTTCAGTTTTTGTTTGTCTGGAAAAGCTTTGATCTCTCCTTATATTCTGAATGATAGGCTTGCTGGATAAAGGATTCTTGGCTGCATATTTTTCTTTTTTTTTTTTTTTTTCAACGTTTATTTATTTTTGGGACAGAGAGAGACAGAGCATGAACGGGGGAGGGGCAGAGAGAGAGGGGGACACAGAATGGGAAACAGGCTCCAGGCTCTGAGCCATCAGCCCGGAGCCTGACGCGGGGCTCGAACTCACGGACCGCGAGATCGTGACCTGGCTGAAGTCGGACGCTTAACCGACTGCGCCACCCAGGCGCCCCAGCTGCATATTTTTCTTGTTCAGCACATTGGATATTTCCTGCCACTCCCTTCTGGTCTGCCAAGTTTCAGTGAATAGATCTGCTACTACCCTTATGTGTCTACCCTTGTAGGTTAAGGCCCGTTTGTCCCTAGCTGCTTTCAGAATTCTTTATCTTTGTATTCTGTCAGTTTCACTATGATATGCTGTGGAGAAGATCTATTCTTGTTAAATCTGAAGGGAATTGTCTGTGCCTCCTGGATTTGGATGTCCATTTCCTTTCCCAGATTAGGGAAGTTCTCAGCTGTAATTTATTAAAAGAAACATGCCCCTTTCTCTCTCTCTTCTTCTTCCAGAACTCCTATGATACAGATATTATTACATTTCATTGAATCACTTAGTTCCCTAATTCTCCCATTGTGGTCTAGTATTTTCTTATCTCTCTTTTTCTTGGCTTCATCATTTTCCATAAGTTTATCTTCTATTTCACTTAATCTCCCCTCTGCCTGCTCTGTCCTTACTATCTCTGCATCGTTTGTACCTCATTTACAACATTTCTTAATTCGTCGTGACTATTTCTTAGTTCCTTAATCTCTGCAGCCATAGGTTCTCTGTGTCTTCTATGCTTTTTTCAAGCCCAGCTATTAATCTTTTCACTATTATTCTAAATTCTTTCTCAGTCATATTGTTTATATCTGTTTTGAGCAATTCTTATAGCTGTCATTTCTGCCTGGAATTTCTTTTGAGGAGAATTCTTCCATTTTGTCATATTGGCTAGTTTTCTGTCCCTTATGTGTTTTAATAACTTTTATGAATCCTGTACCTGTGAGCACTACTCTATCAAAAAGGGGTCATAACACTGTCCAGGGCCTGACCCTTCAGGAAGTGTTTTTGGAGTGTGTTTTCTGCTTTCTGTTGTTGAGACTATGGTTGCTTTATCTCCCTACTCGTTGTGGTGGTTTGCACCTCCACCACGTGTTCTCTGATTTGTTCGTTGAAGCAACCCTGGAAAGTTTGTTTTTTTAAAAAAAAGTGGGGACTGGTGGTGGAAGAGGCTTTATCCCATACAAGGAGAGAAGTGACAGGGGTGGGGAAAAGGGAAAGAAAAAAAAAAATGACCATGCAGAGAATCAGAGAAACTATACAGCTTAGTCCAGAGACAGAGAGAAAAAAAATAACGAGGGAGATACAGAAGAGGTGTAAAAAGAATAGATTAAAAATGTCTGCTTAAACAAACCAACAACCAGAATAACCAGACAAGAGAAGGGAAGAAATAAAAGGAAGAAAAAAAATGAATTTTATGCACATAAAATAAGAATTGACCAAGAATCAAATCAGAGATTGCAAAACCGCGGTGCAAATATCTGGCGGTGACTTGGACCCGGTGGCTGCGCTGGGCTGGAGGAGGGGACCATCTGGTTCCGTCAGTGTCAACCTTGCTCTGGTAGATATGCAGTTACCAGACACGGAGGGGCGTGGTTTGGTGTAGACGGGCTGCCTCCACTGTGTGCCTGTTGTCCATTCCCTGAATCCCCACCTTGTTGGTGATGGGGAGAAAAATGGCAACACCCCCATCTCTCTTCCACGGACCGGGTGTCCCAAAGCACTCTGTTCAGGCAGTCCTCACAGTGCCACACAAATGCCAGTGGGCTGGTTCTGTTCCTCTCCACAGTCTCCCGCACCTCCCATGCACTCTGCTGGGATTCAAACCCAATGTCTTAAAACCCATCCCACATGCCCCAGTTCTGGGGTACTGTCACTCTGCCAGGCAGATGACAAAGGGCCTCTGGCTGGGGGGCGGGGTGGTGGGGGTTGCTGCAGGGTCTTTTGTCCTTGCAGTGGCTATTTCCCTTCCTCCCACAGCACACGCGAAGGAGAGGACTGCTCTCTCCAACTGTTCCCGGGGTAGGGGGGCTGGCTCTCCTCCTCCCCAGGCGCTCAAACAGGGTGGAGAAAGCCCCGCAGTTAGAAATTGGTTCTTTCTCCATTGTATCCGTTCCCGGGTTGATGGTTTTTGTCTTGTCCAAATACAATCCTACATTCCACAACCTTTCTTTCTCTTCCTTTTGTCTCTCTGCAGAAGGGGGCCCCTCCCCTCCAAGCCTACGCCACCCGTTTTATCTCTCCCAGTTCACAATCAGGCACCTATGGCCTGCCACCTTGTCCCCGTGGGCCCCTGGAGATGTTTCTGTCACTCTGTAACCCGGATTCCTGGAACCCCAAGTCTTCTGGCCTCAATACTGCTGTGTTTGAGGGATGAGGGAACTTCGGGTCCCCCTGTTTCTCCACCATGTTGACCAACAAAATGCAATTTAAAACAAAAATTCGATAACTTTTTTACCTTCCTGGTTTCCAAAACTGAAAATAATTAATATTAATCCAACATCCTCACACACCTGGTGAAAGGAACATAAATTGGTTCCATCTCTTTGGAGAATAATTTGGTGACAGAAAATGTAAAAGATATATTTTCTGATTTAGAAATTTTTCTACTTGGAATTTATTCTTATGTGTGCATGTGCCCAAAAGTATATGCACTCATATTAACAATGCTGTCTGATGGCTTTTTTGAGTGAGAAAAGTGCAGCAGTGGTCAATATGTAAGGAATGCTCCTACCTGTATTGATATTTGGGACCTGGGACACAGACTAGAAAGAACATTTCTTTTTATTGCACACATGTTCAGGTGTTACATTTCAACTTATTAATTTTTTATTTATTCTTTTAAAATTTATTTATTTTAAGAGAGACCGAGACAGTACACGTAGGGGAGGGGCAGAGAGGGGGGAGAGAGAGAGGATCCCAAGTAGGCTCTGTGCTGCCAGCCCAGAGCCCAATGTGGGGCTCAAACTCACGAAACTGTGAGATAATGACCTGAGCCGAAACCAAGAATCAGACACTGAGCCACCCAGGCACCCCCTGAACTTGTTATTTAATTTATAGTAATGCAATTCATAATAGGATTTTTACTATCCAATATCCTGGCATTTTCACTAATCTCAGGTGGACAGGTTATCCAGGACTACTAAAATTTTAACCTACACTATATCACCCTTCTTAGAGATTTATACACAGCGGTGGCAATGGGGAGAAAGAAGCAGTTTGGGGCCCTAAACCTCAAAGCTTGTAACCATTTGAAGCTGGGACTTCTGGAGCTTGAGCTGGCACTTTCTCTATTTCATTTAAATTCACCTCTCTCATCTACCTCCTCAACCTAAAGCAGGTTTTCAATATTATCACATTCTAATTTCATGGCAGGAAGAGGGAGAAGATATGCATAGAAAGATAAAATGTGGGCTCCAGGGCTGTGGAGATAGCCAAGTTAGCGAACTGTAAGAGTAGAGGCCACTGAGAGAGAAATTCAAGTGAAGCTTGCATTTAACCTATGGATTAACTTCACCCATTGGCTCACACAGTCCATTTGGTGTTTGATATTCAATAAATGGATTTCTTCTTTGGGATAAATAAGGAGAATGTGAGAGTAGAACCTTAAAATCTGTCTTTCCTCCTATAAACTACAATGTGAACAACTCTTACGCCCATATGGGAAATTGAGTCCTGGATTTATTAATTAAAAAAAAATTTTTTTTTAAATTTTTAACGTTTATTTGTTTTTGAGACAGAGAGAGAGAGAGAGAGAGAGAGAGAGAGAGCATGAACAGGGGAGGCTCAGAGAAAGAGGGAGACACAGAATCTGAAACAGGCTCCAGGTTCTGAGCTGTCAGCACAGAGCCCGACGCGGGGCTTGAACTCACAGACCGTGAGATCATGACCTGAGCCGAAGTCGGACGCTTAACCGACTGAGCCACCCAGGCGCCCCTAGAGTCCTGGATTTAGAGACTGAGAATATATTTCTAACTCAACTAAATCTCTTAATTTGGATATCTCACCATTATCTAAAAATTAACTTGTCCCAAACTGAATTATAATTTTCCCCTAAACCTGTTCCTCTTACTATGATAATCCCTGTTTCAGTTATGGGCCCACCAATAACCTAGACACTTAAGGTAAAAATGCCATGATGTTTCTCTGAGCCTCGTTGAACTGAGGCGAGAGGAACTCCTGCATTGAACCACACACCTTAGACAACTCTGGATATCATACACACATGCACACGCATGCACACACAGACACACACTTACTAACACTACAGGGAAGTTATGGGCACCTCTGTCATTCAGGATCTGGCATCCAGACTGGCACCAGGTGAAATACTAGTATCTTTTCTCTTGATTAGTACCCTTCAGGTTCCACGAAAATGTTTCTCCTATCTCTTGCTGTATATCCTTGAAACAAAAGGAAGCTACTTCTCCATATGGGGACGGTGTGGGGATTATGTGACTACTGACTTCAGAGAGGAAACTTGCTGTGAAGAACGAGGAAGGTTTAGTGGTAGATATGTCTAGGTAAATAAAAAGAGAAATTAACGAACTTGACAAATGCTTCTTCAGATAGCATGAACACAATGGATTCTTGTAATAATTATCACTTCTCATTAGTGCCAAGCATCCATTTTCTTGTTCTCTTGGTGCTTCAATTTGCATTTCCAGAGGTATTCCAGAATGAGTAGTGTAGTAGCAAGTGCTCAAGGGAGCCTGTACTACATTTAGCAATATTAACAATCCGTACAGATTTTAAATTTGTATATATAAAGGTCTAGAGAAAACATACATAAAGTCTGATATCAATTATTTACATTGGCAACCAGATGGATTATAAATGCTAGAATTATATTTGAAATTATGATATTCACTATCATTTGCATTTTGCGTCTGAACATAATAGATAATTCGGTTTGCTTTGGCAGGAAGATCTCTCCTAAAATTAGAAAAAGTAATCTTTCAAGTTTATTTAAATTCACCATTTTATTGAAAATATATTAAAAATTATATGTATTTTGAGTACAATTACATTTTAGTTTTTAATGTTTTAGGCATTGTTTTCATAAAAAAAAACTTGCTGAACACTCAGATATGTACGATAATAATTCAATCTAGCTACCTTTGATATTTTGCCAGCATTGTTATATGAAAATCATAGATGAACGTTATAGTTAATCTGTCAGTATTAGAATTATATTTTTCAAGCTAGAATAGAACATGCTTTACTTAATGAGTTGTTAGCTTTATTTATACCTTTTAAACATTCATGGTATGTTGGCCTGCACTGACTCACGCACTGGGACCTTAAAATGTGAGGGGCCAGACTGCTCTTTCCAATCCCCTCCCATTCCCTTGCCTCTCATAGCCAACCCCTCACCACTGCCTCTGGCTCGTCCAGCTCCTAAGTGCTTCTTGGATCTTTCCCCTCTCTGATATTTTTTCTTCCATGTTCTCATGGATTTAACCTGATTAATAACAATAGTCCTCTGGCTGGTCCATTTCTTCTAGTCTCCCTGTCCTCAAATCTATTTTTCACGATATCAAGAGTGGTTTGTCTACATATCAAACAAATGATGTTACTGCCTTGCTTTAAATACTTAAATACCTTCTTTTTTATTTAAAAAAAATTTTTTAATGTTTATTTATTTTTGAGAGACAGAGACAGAACATGGGCAGGGGACGGGCAGAGAGAGAGGGAGACACAGAATCCAAAGCAGGCTCCAGGATCTGACCTGTCTGCATAGCGCCCGATGTGGGGCTTGAACTCACAAGCTGTGAGATCATGACCTGAGCTGAAGTCGGCCACTCAACCAACTGAGCCACCCAGGTGACCCAAATACCTCCTTTTTTAAGTGTTTATTTTTATTTTTGGGAGAGGGCAAGTTGGGGAGGGGCAGAGAGTGGGGGACAGAGGACCTGAAGCGGGCTCTGCAGTGACAGGCTGACAGCAAAGAGCCCAATGCGGGGCTCGAACTCACAAACCATGAGACCATGACATGAGCCAAAGTCAGACACTCAAACAGACTGAGCCACCCAGGGGGGCCCCTAAATACTTAAATACCCTGAAGGCATGTTAAGTGAGATAAGTCAAAGAAGATAAATATTGTCTGATCTCACTTCCATGTGGAATCTAAAAAAGCTGAACTCATAAAAACTATGTGGGATGGTGGTTACCAGAGGCTAGGGAGTAGGGGAACTAGGGAGATGTTGTTTAGAGGCACACACCTGCAGGGTGCCTGGGTGGCTCAGTCGGTTGAGCATCCGAATTTGGCTTGGCTTCAGCTCAGGTCATGATCTCATGGTTTGAGAGTTCCTGCTGTCAGCACGGAGCTTGCTTTGGATCCTCTGACCACCCCCCTCCGTCCCTCCCCTGCTTGCCCTCTCTCTCCTCTCTCTCAAAAATAAAAAATAAACACTTAAAAAATAACATTAATGCCATAAACTTGCAGCTAATAGATAAATAAGACCCAGAGGTCTAATACAAGTGATAATAGACAATACTGTATGATAAACTTCAAAGCTGCTAAGAGACTACATCTTAATTGTTTCCACCACAAAAAAGAAATTATACTCATGTGACCTGACAGAGGTGTCATGCAATGACATGGGGGTGGTCAGATTGCAACACACAATTGGATCAAATCAACACACTCTACATTTTAAACTTACAATTTAATATGTCAATTATATATCAATAAAATAAATTTTTAAGTAAATAAAGTGAAGTTGGTAAATGTTTAGAAAAGAATATGGTGATTATTAGGAATCAGCACAGATAAACATAAGAAAAAAGTGTGTAAAACTAAGCCAGTTCCTGCTGGGGTAGTTGCAGTGGTGGTTGTAAGGGTGGTGATGGATAGAAGGATCAGACTGAAAATATCTCAGTCACTATAAGTATTGAGTCAGACTCTCAATGAAATCACAGAATCTCAAAGATAAAAAAAAACCCAAATACATAAATGCATAATCAGCCCCCAAATGACTTTTATGAATAAAATCTGAATTTGTTATCATGACAGTCAAAGACACTGCATAACTTCTGTGTTTAATCATCTGTCAGGAGTGCCTGGGTGGCTCAGTCAATTAAGTGCCCAAGTCTTGATTTCCACTCAGGTCATGATCCCAAGGTTGTGGGATCGGGCTCCTGTCAAGAATCTCACTTTCTTTCCTTCTTCCCCCTCCCCTGCTCTCTCTCTCTGTGTCTCAAAAAAAAAAAAAAAAAAAAAAAAAAAATCTGTCATTTTCCATATACCTTATTCTTGGTCATACTAAATTTTTGTAATAGGCTTTATTTTTTAGAGCAGTTTTAGTTTCACAGTAATACTAAGCAGAAAGCACAGACAGTCCCCATATACCCCCTGACCTCACACGCACGTCACCCTCCCTAGCTATCAACACCAGAGTGGTATATTTGTTACCATCAACAAACCTACACTGACACATCATTATCACCCTAAGTCCATAGTTTAAAAGTCATGCTTGGTGTTGCACAGTCTATGGGTTTTACAAATGTAGAATGTGTCCACCATTGTCTTTTATACAGAAGAGTCTCACTGCCTAAGAAATCCTCTGTGCTCTGCCTATTCATCACCACTCACTCTTTCCTAATCACCCGCGACCACTGATCTTTTTACTGTCTCCACTGTTTTGCCTTTCTAGAATGTCATACAGTTAAAGCGTTTTCCGATTGGCTCTTTTCACTTAAAAATATGCATTTGAGATGGTTCCGTGTCTTTTCATGGCTCAATAGCTTATTTCTTTTTTGGCACTGAATAATATTCCACTTTATGGGTGTATCATTGTTATTTGTCCATTCACTTAACGAAGGACAGACATTTTGGCTGTTGTCAGTTTGTGGCGATTATGATGAAAGATGCTATTAATATCCAAGTGCAAGTTTCTTTGTAAACATGTTTTCAACTCATTTAGGTAAGTACCAAAGGAGTGTGACCGCTGGATCATATTGTAAGAATATGTTTACTGTGAGGTCGCCCCATCCTAGGCTCCTAGAGTTTTAAAATCCCAGACTTGTGCACACTGAGGCTCTAACAACTTGTCAATTACCATTTGGGTTTCTCCTCCAGTACCTTGCGATTCTCTGTGCCTTTCTGTCTATCTCTTTGAGGGCAGTGATTTTGCTCTGTGACCTCACTTCTCTGATGGATCTAAGAGTTGTGGATTTGTAGTTTGTTCTGCTTTTTACTTGTTTTTAGAACAGAGTGGAGACTTCTAAGCTCCTTAGATGCCAGACCAGAAAATTCCAGGTCTACTGTCAGTTTTCTTAATGGATCCTAGTATCTCTCTTACCTCAATGCCTTTACACAAGTTGCTTTACTTGGCTGGGTTTCTGGATGGGCTACCAACCATCGATACTAATCTACACTGTGTGACAAGTATTTATTTTTGTTCTTTTCACTTAAAGATGGAAGCTGTATACCCAGTGTCTACCAAGAAAAAGAACACCTACCCAAATCAGCTTAAACTAAAAAGCAACTGTACTGGCTCATTTAATAAGAAAATACACGTGGTAGTTCTTGATTTAGGCTTGGTTGGAAGCGAAGGTTCAAGTGTTATGAAGAAGCTACTGTCTTTTCATTCTTAGACAGTATCCACATCTTAATAAAGATGGGAGCTCTGGATTTACTGTTCCTTTATACCAAATATTCATGCCACAAAATATTATGACTCCTTTTCTCGTAACATCAATCCCTTATCAATCCCTTGAAAAGTTCTGGAGTTGTCACTGTTCCTAAGAGCAAGGACTGTTCTTACAGGTCAACCTGGATTATGTTCTTTCTCCTGTAGGCAGGAGTCTCACATACAGAAAAGGGGACTCCACCAAAGTAAGGTACATGAACAAGATATAAAGGCCAAAGGTAAGTTCTGTGGTTTGTAACCTTGCAGAGTCACCAAAATGTTCATAATAATGAATTTTGACAACCAG
This sequence comes from Puma concolor, assembly GCF_028749965.1. Classification (NCBI taxonomy): domain Eukaryota; kingdom Metazoa; phylum Chordata; class Mammalia; order Carnivora; family Felidae; genus Puma; species Puma concolor. Next base: position 168,219,113 of record NC_141670.1, on the reverse strand, counting down.
AAAAGGCAACTGAAATTACCCCTAACCTTATAATTTTTCTATACTTATTTTTTACACATACAGTTCAAAGTCACTGAAAATTTATTAACTCTCATACCTAGTTTGAACTGTCCACAATGACCTCTAACAAATATGTATCCATTAACAGTTAAGAAAATGGAATGTAAATTAGCAACAACAGCTGTTGCCCTGCAACAATTTTGTTTCCTTCCCCCCCAAATTATCTTTAATATGATTCTGATATTATTTTTACATTTAACATTTTTGAAAAACAGAGAATTCTGGCCCAAAAGAGAGTAACTTTAAAACATATTAAAAGTTGTTTCTATTACCATAGAAACAAGCATAGTACCTGCTATTTAAAGAAACACTAACTTCTGCCACTGTCTCTGACTTGAATGTGAATCAGTAACCTTTCCACTATGTGTGATAACTTGATAAGAATTATCTGTCCAACTGTATTTTGAAAAGTTTAGACCATTTTTGACAGCAGGAGATAATAAAAACAACACCGCCCTGAAGGAATGTTGTAGATAAGATTATTTTCTGTAACACAGAAAAACTAAAATAAAGAGAGAATGCCTGGTCTGCCTCACTTACTTATCAAATCAGGGAAAGACTGAAAGGAGGAGGGGATCTCATCACCAGCTGTGTCTGCAGTCCTCTGCTTGCTCATAATTCCTTGACTCATCCACTCACCAAGTATTTACGGAGTGACTGCCTCTCAGCAGGTGTCATACTGGATACGCACTTCTTTGCATTCTTTGCACTTGTCTTCCAATTATTTCCTCCGTGCTAAGAATAGAACTATTATAATTCTTGCTACATGTTTCTTTTCTTTATGCATCTCTTGTGTTTATGATTTATTTTTAAAATTTTGGCAACATGCATAACCATGTGCAGATGAGGACAATATCCACAGAAAACCTAAAAGTTGACTTGACATCTAAGACAGGTTATACACTACAAAATTTACAAAAACAAAACTGGTACCGTATATAAGTATCTTTGATAGGGAACACGTTTTGATTTGTGACAAAATTCTAAAATGTAACCATTATATCAGGATTGCAAAAATCATCAAAGGACCAAAGCAGGGTAATTCATGAAAGAAAAAGCAAAACCAGCCAAATAAAATTTCAAAGCATCCACCTTGTTAATAATGAAAGGAAAGCCAAGTAAAACAAGATGGAATTTCTGTGTATAATGTTGAAATTTTTAAAAATGTTAATATTATAGGGGAGGCTGGATGCCTCAGTCGGTTAAGTGTCTGACTTCTGCTCAGGTCACGATCTCACGGTTTGTGAGTTCGAGTCCTGCATCGGGCTCTGTGCTGACAGCTCAGAGCCTGGAGGCTGCTTCGGATTCTGTCTCTGTCTCTCTGCCCCACCACTCCCTGCTCTATGTCTCTCTCTTAAATATAAAACATAAGAAAAAAAATTTTTTAAATGTTAATATTATATTTTGTAAGGTCATTGGTGAGAGGGGACCCTTATACACTGCTAACAGATACATTTTTTGTAAAGCAATTTAGCACATGAATTGTGAAATTTAAAATTTTTACATTTTTGATTCAAATATTTTACTTTAAAGATAAAATTCCAAGGAAATAACAAGGGATGGGGGTAAAGATTTCTGTAAAGAATTCTCATTGTAGCATTACTTATAACAGTGATAAAGGACAAAACATTTTAAAATGTAGCTATGAGGGAATAGCAAATTACGTTATGATAAACTCATGAACAAAATGAAAAGTTACATTTCCTTTAAAATTTATTTATGAGTGATTATTATTCACATGGACAATTTTCACTACACAATGTTGTGATTAAAGTCCAATACAAAGGTATACTAGAGCTATAGATGTAGCTTTGAAAAAAAAATATCAAAATGCCACTACCATTAATGATGAGACTGCTGTTGATGGTTAATTCCTTTTTTTTTTTTTTTTTGGTTTTTAATAGTGCATTGCTTTATTGAGGGGGTGTCAGGAGGCAAGACATGATGGCAAGGAACAAAATCAATTAAAGGAAGTACAGGTACAGGAAGCAATAATGTTAAAATAGTAATAAAATGGATAACTGCAGTCATTTTAAGAGGACTCGACTCGTGGAAGATAAACTTTAATTGTTGCTGCAAGAAACATCTGTATGAAGTAGAAATTGGTTTCAGTAATATTAGTAGAGAATATGTTCTAGAAAGCGGAGGTAACTGGATACAAAATCCTGGCAGCAATTTAATAGAATAGTCCCAGATGATTAGGCTGAGGCCAACACCTAATGAAGACGAAAGCCCTGTCTGGTGGGAATTTTGGATGATACCTAGAGAAATATTACATTGTGCGTAAACCAAATTAAGTTGTTTTCACAAGTGTTGTGAAGTTACATATAGTAAAAGGTTTTTTATACATGGACTTCAATTTCACAGCAAGAGTGGCATAGGATACCTAAACACAGAAGAGAGCATTCATGCAAGATATCTAACTCTTTGCTATAATAGTGCATACAATTCAAAATGATTACACTATCATTACGTCTAGGGTTTTCTGCAGCTACAAGGTGATGGTAATGGAACGTATGGCCCCCGATATTGATATCTAAAAAGCAGCCATCACCTTCTTCTCTGTGTGTTCTCTTTTTACGTTTTTTCTTCATTTTTATTAATCAACACTGCTGTTGTTGCTGCTTCTTAGCAAAACTGGTAAAAACAAAATTATAATCATTGAACATAGTGCTCTGGTAATCAAGACGTTTAAAACCTTCAATCTTCTGGGGCAAAGAAAGCACTGTGCAATATTTGGAACTCTTATTTACAAACAGCGTGGACACAGCTTTTCCTGGCTAGAAGACTTCCGCAACTTTCCAGGTCACGTCATCATAGGAGGTCTGACTTAAGTTCGTTTCAAAGCTAACATAAGAAAATTCTGGATGTGGAGTGATGTGAACAGTCCAATGAGTTCCATTCAATTTCATTCCATTCATTGAATACCCACAAGGATTGAACAGTGTGGCATCAATGACAGAACCCGGGGTCAGGTCACGAATTCTACTCTCAAGAGTGACATCCTTTGCAGTCGCACATTCTTTCATATAGAACTGGTCCATAACTGCTGGGTCAAGCTCACACTTGAATTTCCAGGGTTTGATCTGGCTGACTGATTACCTGAGTCTCTGGGAAATACAAAGTATACACGTACCAACAGGCAGAATGCATGTGTCCCATACAATATAATATGCTGCTCTGTTTGGGAGAATTGCATTAAGAAACTTTATTTCTTCCTTGAAATTCCAGTGTGGGTACCCTTGGTAAGAAGGTTTCATGAAATTCTTACAAGAATAAAAGAAGCTTTGAATTGAGTGAAACTCAATTGTAATCCCTAGCAAGGGGATGGTACCATGCCTTCAAAATGAAACGTCTTTTGGAGACAAACAAGCTGTGAGCACTGCACATCTTTCAAAAGTATGTCCCACTCGGGGTGCCTGGTTGGCCCAGTCGGTTGAGCCTCAGACTTCAGCTCAGGTCATGATCTCATGGTTCGTGGATTTGAGTCCCACATTGGGCTCTGTGCTGACAGCTCAGAGCTTGGAACCTACTTCATATTCGGTGTCTCCCTCTCTGTGCCTCTTCCTGCTCATGCTCTGTCTCTATCTCTCAAAGAATGAATACACATTAAAAATTAAAAAAAAAAAAAGTGTGTCCCCCTCGGATCTTGGGAGGGTGTAAAGATCCTCAGATTCTTGGGTTGCGTCGGGCTGTTGCCTGGAGAACCAAACCTCCCGCAGCTTCTTGGTCCCCTCGAAGAAAGGTGCAGCTTCCATCACCATGAGACTGCGAACAACCAACAACCACAGAAAAATCAACCAAATTAAATCTCTTCTCCCACTGCTGCCCCTGCTGCTGCAGACCATTCCAGCTGTGTTACTAAAGTTCAGGTTCCTATAATTTTATATTAAATTTTAAAAAAGGATTAATAAACACTTCCCAGCTTTTTTTGTTTGTTTGCTTGTTTTTTGTGAACAAAAGTTGAAGGTGAATCTGCTGGACATAGAGGCAGATACAGTTCGGTCTCTGGTAGGCTGCTGCCCTGTTAGAGTAGAGTGAGAGCTAGCTAATATCGCTGGCCATACTGTGGAAGTTGATAGTTAATTCCTTCTTTTTTTTTTCTTTTTTTATTTAATGTTTATTTTTTTAAAAAAATTTTTAACGTTTATTTTTTTAATTTTTTTCAATATATGAAATTTATTGTCAAATTGGTTTCCATACAACACCCAGTGCTCATCCCAAAAGGTGCCCTCCTCAATGCCCATCACCCACCCTCCCCTCCCTCCCACCCCCCATCAACCCTCAGTTTGTTCTCAGTTTTTAAGAGTCTATTATGCTTTGGCTCTCTCCCACTCTAACCTCTTTCTTTTTTTTTTTTTCCTTCCCCTCCCCCATGGGTTTCTGTTAAGTTTCTCAGGATCCACGTAAGAGAGAAAACATACGGTATCTGTCTTTCTCTGTATGGCTTATTTATTTCACTTAGCATCACACTCTCCAGTTCCATCCACGTTGCTACAAAGGGCCATATTTCGTTCTTTCTCATTGCCACATAGTACTCCATTGTGTATATAAACCACAGTTTCTTTATCCATTCATCAGTTGATGGACATTTAGGCTCTTTCCATAATTTGGCTATTGTTGAGAGTGCTGCTATAAACATTGGGGTACAAGTGCCCCTATGCATCAGTACTCCTGTATCCCTTGGGTAAATTCCTAGCAGTGCTATCGCTGGGTCATAGGGTAGGTCTATTTTTAATTTTCTGAGGAACCTCCACACTGTTTTCCAGAGTGGCTGCACCAATTTGCATTCCCACCAACAGTGCAAGAGGGTTCCCGTTTCTCCACATCCTCTCCAGCATCTATAGTCTCCTGATTTGTTCATTTTGGCCACTCTGACTGGCGTGAGATGATATCTGAGTGTGGTTTTGATTTGTATTTCCCTGATAAGGAGCGACGTTGAACGTCTTTTCATGTGCCTGTTGGCCATCTGGATGTCTTCTTTAGAGAAGTGTCTATTCATGTTTTCTGCCCATTTCTTCACTGGGTTATTCGTTTTTCGGGTGTGGAGTTTGGTGAGCTCTTTATAGATTTTGGATACTAGCCCTTTGTCCGATATGTCATTTGCAAATATCTTTTCCCATTCCGTTGGTTGCCTTTTAGTTTGGTTGGTTGTTTCCTTTGCTGTGCAGAAGCTTTTTTATCTTCTTAAGGTGCCAGTAGTTCATTTTTGCTTTTAATTCCCTTGCCTTTGGGGATGTGTCGAGTAAGAGATTGCTACGGCTGAGGTCAGAGAGGTCTTTTCCTGCTTTCTCCTCTAGGGTTTTGATGGTTTCCTGTCTCACATTCAGGTCCTTTATCCATTTTGAGTTTATTTTTGTGAATGGTGTGAGAAAGTGGTCTAGTTTCAACCTTCTGCATGTTGCTGTCCAGTTCTCCCAGCACCATTTGTTAAAGAGACTGTCTTTTTTCCATTGGATGTTCTTTCCTGCTTTGTCAAAGATTAATTGGCCATACGTTTGTGGGTCTAGTTCTGGGGTTTCTATTCTATTCCATTGGTCTATGTGTCTGTTTTTGTGCCAACGTTTATTTATTTTTGAGACAGAGAGAGAGAGAGAGAGCATGAAAGGGGGAGGGGCAGAGAGAGAGGGAGACACAGAATCGGAAACAGGCTCCAGGCTCCGAGCCATCAGCCCAGAGCCTGACGCGGGGCTCGAACTCACGGACCGCGAGATCGTGACCTGGCTGAAGTCGGACGCTTAACCGACTGCGCCACCCAGGCACCCCAATGTTTATTTATTTTTGAGAGTGAGAGAAACAGACAGTGTGTGAGCGGGGGAGGGGCAGAGAGAGAGGAAGACACAGAATCCGAAGCAGGCTCCAGGCTCTGAGCTGTCAGCACAGAGCCCCACGTGGGGCTCAAACCCACGAACCATGAGATCATGACCTGAGCTGAAGTCGTCTGAGGCTCAACCGACTGGGCCACCCAGGCGCCCCCAAAGCTTATTTTTAAAAGTAACTTGTGGCTTCTGGTCCAGGGCTGCTGACTAAAAACAAATATTTTTCTTCTCTTACGTCAAGATCCTCATAAAGGGACAATAAAGAGAAAAAAGTAAAAAAAGAGTGACAAAGAGGCTTTCAGTAGACAGAACATTTATAAAACATGAATAAACAGAGGACAGCCATTCTAGAACTTACGGAGAAGGGCCCGGAAGTGGAGGGGGTTGACCTTCCAGATATACCATCTCGGTGTTAATTTTTAAAAGGGCTGAAATAGGGGCGCCTGGGTGGCGCAGTCGGTTGAGCGTCCGACTTCAGCCAGGTCACGATCTCGCGGTCCGTGAGTTCGAGCCCCGCGTCAGGCTCTGGGCTGATGGCTCAGAGCCTGGAGGCTGTTTCCAATTCTGTGTCTCCCTCTCTCTCTGCCCCTCCCCCATTCATGCTCTGTCTCTCTCTGTCCCAAAAATGAATAAACGTTGAAAAAAAAAATTAAAAAAATAAATAAATAAATAAAAGGGCTGAAATAGTCCCCATTTACTCCCACCTCTATGCAATGCAAACCCCACACAATGCGGTGTGATGTGGAGCTAGGAGTTTCTTTCCAATGAACCTGAAGTGGCTGTCTGTGCACAAACTGGGACAGTTGAGCATTTGCCTCGAAAGCAAAATTGTTCAAATTCTAGTCTTCAGAAACATTCCAGTTTCCTGCTTAATTATTCAAAGTGAACTCTGCCAGTTGACAGGTGCCACCCATCCACACAATATTGCCAGGCATTCTCAATACAAAATGATATTCAAGCATTGCTAGAAATTGAAGAAAAATCTGTAGCAAGACAAAGACCGCGATAAACAAATAGAAAAAAATTACCACAGTCGGAATATCAATTATTGGAGAATTTAATAGAACATTTTTAATAAAGAATTTAACCCTAATGCACAGAAGTTTGAAAAGGTTTTGCAATCTCCAAAATGAGAACAGGGTGATGTAAGAAAGGAATTGCTAAATATTCTTCTGTTATACACAAACTTCCATAGACAATGACTGAAATGGATTAATCAAGAAAAATCAACTTAACGATGTAGAGATACAAAAAGAACAACGAGGAAAACAATTAGAAAATTGTAAAGTGGTTCTTTAATTCATACATTCTTTTTTTTTCTTAATGTTTATTTCTGAGAGAGAGATAGAGGGCAAGTGGGGGAGGGACAGGGAGAGAGGGAGACACTAAATTTGAAGCAGGTTCCAGGTTCTAAGCAGTCAGCACAAAGCCTGATGCAGGATTCAAACCCAACAACCATGAGATAATGACCTGAACCAAAGGTGGACACCTAACCAACTGAGCCACCCAGGTGCCCCTGTAAAATGGTTCTAATGAAAGACTGAAGAAAAAGAGGCAGTCCGGAAGACCAGTTTTTGCTTGAAGCCTTTCTACACTGCTTGAGTTTTCAAAACCGTGTATTTCTGTTACGTTGTTGCAAAATTTAAATGTTAAAAATTGCAGAAAAATGTGTTTCAAAACATTCCTTCTCAAAATAAGATTTCCAAACAAAAGTCAGATTTTCAAATTTACCCTTCCTCTATCACTTTAATGCTGAGTATGGAAAACAGAAACAGAAACTCATCTCTAAAGTAGTAACAATGATTTATTTTGTTGTTGTCATTGAGATTCTGTGGTCAAATGTGTACTCTGTGTGAGTCAAATATCGAGAGAAAACTTCAAGATTTCTGTGGTTTAGATAAGCTCTGTCCGTGAATTAAATTCTTCAGGCATTTTGCTAAGTATCTCCTATGTCATAGTTAAAGGGCAGCCAACAACATTAAATCCTGCTTTAAGATATTGCTTTTCAATTAATTACCCTCTCTGTCTTTTCTACTCATGACCTATTTGCATCAAAGCCATGTGTTCATATTATAAGACATTGGTGATTCTCTGATACAAGCTGGCTTCCCTAGCTTTTAAACTAATAATACTCCTCAGCTCAATGCCAGAAATTCCCTGCGGAGATCAGGTTCTTTGACAGCCAGGATTCTTCCACCAATTTAGACTACAAAACAGCTTTGGACAATTTGGTCCTGCTTTGAATTGCCTAGAGAACAGCCACTACAACATGCCTTTCCCAACTCAAGTTGGCAAAGAGCATGGTAGATGCAAGGATATGAAAGGAAATCAGTTCAGTAAAGCATTTTGGCCAAAGGGAATAATAAAGTCTCAAAAACAAATCAACTGAAGCACAAGTCTGTGAGGCTTCTCTGATATCGTGATCCCCAAAGACTGCCCACCTAGCAAAAAAGTTCAGTGGAAAAGGTCAAAGTAAATGATTGATTAAATGACAACATCAAACTGAAAATTCACCTGTCAAAAATATCGTGAACAAACTTAAAAGGCAAACAAGAAAATGCAGCACATATGACTGAAAAGAACTAGTATTTTACTGTATGAAGAAGTCTTACAGTTTAATAAGACAAGAATGTCAGTCACAAAAAAAACAACAAACAGATGAAGGAAAGTAGTGGACAATCCATACATACACAAACACACATTCACATGTAACACAATCTCATTTGAAAACATCACATACTATAATCAAAGAAGTGAAGATTAATATTCAAATTACTTGGCATTTTTTTCTCAGTTTTCTTGTTTCAAAGATCTTTTTTTTTTAAGTTTATGTATTTATTTTGAGAAAATGAGAGAAAGTGAGAGACAGCTCAAGCCAGGGAGGGGCACAGAAAGAGGGAAAGAGTGAATCCCAAGCAGGTTGGATGTGGGACTCGATCTTACCAATCGTGAGACCACGACCTGAGCTGAAATCACGAGTCAGATGCTTAACAGACTGAGCCACCCAGGTGCTCCTTAAATAATTTTTTATTTTTAAATAATCTCTACACCCAACGTGGGGCTTGAACTTACAACCCCCAGATCAAGAGTCTCATGCTCTACTGACTGAACTAGCCAGGCGTCCTTCACCTCTCAGTTTTCAATTTTGCTTCTTAAAGATGGGATTACTAAGAAGGAGTAAAGTATACTGAACTCCATTTAATGCTAACTGGTACAACTGGTGGAAGCTGACAAGATTTTTCTAAACAGCATTTTGGATAATATATATCAAAGTTTAAGAATGGTTATACCTAGTTAATTTCTCTTGTAAGACTCCACTTAAAAATTGGGGCACCTGGGTGGCTCAGCTGGTTAAGTGTCTGACTCTTGATTTTGGCTCAGGTCAGGATCTCACGTTTCATGATTTCAAGCCCCACATCGGGCTCTGTGCCGTCAGCTTGGGATTTTGGAGATTGCTTGGGATTCTCTCTCTCCCTCTTTCCCTCCACCCCTCCGCTGGCTCACGCTCTCTCTCTCTCTCTCTCTCAAAGTAAATAAATACACTTCAAAAAGTTACTCTACTTAAAAATACCTAAGGTGAAGACTCAAAATTTGTGTATAAGGCTGCTTAAAATAGTATCATTTCTAATACCGGCAGCAAAGGAAGAATTTATATGTCTAACAAGAGAAATGACTTAAATAGATTCTGGATAGGTGACTCTCACATCATGCAAGTTTTCCAAGAATAAAAAAAAAAAAATGCATTTAGCTAATAAATGTCCTACTTCATAGGGTGGTTAAAAATATCAAGTAAATAGGGGAGCCTGGGTGGCTCAGTCGGTTAAGCGTCCGACTTTGGCTCAGGCCATAATCTCATGGTCCATGAGTTTGAGCCCTACGTCAGGCACTGTGCTGACACCTCTGAGCCTGCTTCAGATTCTGTGTCTCCCTCTCTCTCTGCCCTTCCCCCATTTACACCCTCTCAAAAATAAATAAAAATTAGAAAAAAAATTTAAAAAGAATATCAAATAAATACACACAAAACCCTTAGAACAGTGCCTGGACATTATAATAATAAACATTAACCATTATAAATAAATAATTATTTAATAATAATATTAAAAGCTTATTCACTGGCAAATTTGCCACTGAAATTTTTATCACCTTCTACCACTAACTAGATAGAATGGCAGGTAAATAGTGGAAAGAGTAAAGGCTTTGAAATCAAACGAATGGGAATAATAACAAAGATTACCTGTTTTGAGGGGAGATTTAAAGACATAATGCATTTAAAGTGCATTTATGGGTACCAAAACATTGTAGTACTCAAATAAAAGGCACATTGTCATTATTATTATTAACAAAATATACAAAAAATAATATACTAAATATATGTATTTTATTGTAGCAAATTTCAAAAAAGATATAATACAAAAATAGACGTAATGAGAAAATGAAGTCTCATGCATGTAATTCTAAGTTTTAATAGTTTTTGACAAATAGACATTGTTGTTTCATTTATGCATCCACCTTCAACACATGCACTGGATTATTTTGAAGGAAACTCTAGGCAGCATTTTATTTACAAATGTCTCTGGGATAGCTTGAAAATATGAGCATTCTTTTATTTTTAACATAACCCCAATATTATCATCACATCTAAAGCAATTCTGCAAAATCAACAAAGCCCAGTTAGGGTTCAAGTTCCTTCCCTATTGTCTCCTATATTTTTTGTTTCTTTGAATCCAGGCCTGAGGAAGGTCCATACGTTACAGTACTTTTGTCTCAAGTTTTATACGTGAGTTCTCATCTACTCCTTTTCTTTCTTTGCCACTTGCGGAGGAAATGGGATATTTGTCCAAGGGTTTCCAGCCTCAATTTTGCTTACTGCAGCCCCATGGTGCTGCCCGAAATGCTCCTCTTTATTTCCTGTGTATTGATAGTTAAATTTATATCTAACTTCGCTTTTTTTTTTTTGGCAAGAGTCATTCATAGGCTGTTTTTGTACTTTCACCAGTAGGCATATATGTTTGATTTTCTCTTTTTTGTGTTATGCAAGCAGTCACTAATTATCATTGCTTAGATCTGTTCTACCATTTGAATGGCAATATTCTAATTCTCATTTTATTCCTTATTACCTAGAATAATATGAAAATAACTTCTCGCCGTTTATCCTTTGTTAGAATTCATTTGGAAGAAGCAGGATGAACGCTAGCTTCTTTTCTTTATATATTCCAATTTTTGCAATAAGTTGGTTTCCTAATATTCTTTGAAGGGAGCTGTTGATTCCGTCTTAGAGTTTTGCTGATCCTTACAGAGAGATACTTATGTTATCACACGTACCTTCTAGCACAAGCCTGCTGGTCGCCCCTCATTGGAGGTCTGTATGCCAGGTCTGCAGGACCCCCAGCCAAACAGTGCCCCTTCTTCCGAGGTCGAGGTCTCAGTTCTGTTGATTGCTTCTTCATGCTTCCAAGATCTAATAATTGCAACTTTTTCCCTGTTTTCCCGGTCGTAGGTGGTTGTTGTTCCCTATAGTTACTACCTATATGATTTTCTTCGAGTTGTATCATTTCATTTTTTTACATATTGACATCCCAGAACAATCTGGAATCAATCCTGTGAATAGTGCCAGAAATGGAATCAGTTTCATCTACTTTTCCTGTGGTTTAACTAGTTAGTCCAACAGTACTTATTGAAAAGCTCAGGTTTTCTTGGATATTGTTTGTTCTTCTAAATGTATTGTATAATCAACATGTCAAGCTCCAGACAAAAGCATTGAATACATGATAAAGGCAGTATTTAAGTCGGTGGGGAACAAATTCTTGGAGTGAAGAAGTGCTGCTGTTGTGACACTCAGAGCAAGTGAGGCAAAACAGGGAGGCTAAGCATCCTTAATTTTCCCTTCCAAGATCCAGCCTTGGCAGCAGCACCCCCATCAGGCAGAGACTTACTGAAGCCAGCGCACGAACAGAAATGTGGTTAGTAGAGGCCCAGACTGCAAATCTAGTCAATTATACACGGGCAGGGGCAGGTTTTGAAATGGAGACACAAGAGTGTAACAACTGGTTGTTTACAGTCTTCTGCTCTTATAGAAGAATTGCCACTAACAGCATTGCACACATGCTTTTTCATAGATTTGCTGGTGCATTTTGAGATACTTAGAGATGAGATTGCTGGGTCAAAGAATAATGTAGAATATTGCCAAATTCTCCTCCAGGGAGATTTACCGCTTTGTATTCCAAACAGAAAGGTTCGACAGTGCTGGTTTTCCTTCAGTCTCATCATAATATAGTTATACTTTGGGATCCTTTGCCAATCTGATTGGTGAGAAACAGTAGTTCAGCTTTAATTAGCACATTTCTCTTATTATGGAGAGTCGTGGACATTTTCATGTAATAAAGAGCTACTTGCATTTCTTTTTCTGTGACCTATCTGTTCCTATCTGTACATTGCCCATTTGTGTTTTATCTCTCTGCCTTCAGAAGGCTTTTATATATTAGAGGTAATAACTCTTTGAACTGATGCAATTTTCAAACCTTTTTCCTATTAGTCACTGTGTTTCTTACTTTGCTTTTTGGATTTTTTGCAATGGAAAGTTATTTCTTAATACGGTTAAATGTAATGTATCAGTATTTTTTCTTACTGCATCTACATTTCGACTCCTGTTTAGAAAATTTTCCTGTCATGTTATAAATGAATTCCCCCATGTTTCCTTCTTGCTTTATAGTTTCATTTTCTGTTAGAATTTATCTTGTCTACAGTGTCAGAAATACATATAATTTTATCTATTTTCTTTATGGTTAACTAGGTATCCCAACACTACATATTAAGTGTTCATTTTCTCCTCAATGTTTAAATGCTGCTTTTATCGTCTACTAAATTTCCATATGCAGTAAGATCGATTTATGGCTTACCTATTCTATTATACGGGCCTGGTTTCCATTTGTACACATAGCATAGTGATTAAGAAATGGAAACTTTGGAAAATGTTTTAATAGAGTTAGTCACTACTTCTGGAATCTATGTCCTGATTATTATTTGCTCTGTTAAATGACTTTTATAATTAACTTGCCAAGCTCCAAAGAAAACTAGCTTATTAATATTTTCTTGGAAAAGCTTTAATGTTATAAATTATTGCACGGAAGAATGAATTCTATAAAACATTCTCCAAGAATATGGTATGTGCTTTCATTTGTTTATATAGACACACACATTTGTTGGACATAAATTTATATACAGGTATGCTATGATTTTTCTTTTGTAAATGGAATTGTCTCATTCATAGCATCTTTTTAAATATTGATTTCATGATTTTATAATCTGATATCACCCTGGAATTCTGTTTAAGTTTCCCCATCAATTTTTTTGATTTTCTACATATATAATTCTATCTTTACTTTCTAATAGAATTCTTACTTTCTAATTCTTATGCCTTTGTGTTTGACTGCTTTTATAAATAATAGCTCTAATAAAAATGCTAAATAGTAATAGAAAGACAAAATGTATTTGCCTTACGTCTGACATTAATCAGAAAGCTTCTAATGTTTTCCCATTGGGTAAGATACCAACTTTAGGGCAATGGTGTGTGTGTGTGTGTATGTGTGTGTGTGTGTGTGTGTGTGTGTGTACGTGCATGCACAAATCAGATTTTTGTCTTTAAGGACAATAAATTTCAAATACTCTTAAATATCTGAATATGAGCATATGATTTATCTCTTTAGTTCTATTAATACAACAGATTATGTAAATGTGTTTGTTGATATTTAACTATCATTGCACATTGCATTCCTAGCATCACATATTCCATGTTGATATGATTGGATTGTAATTTTATTTTCGGTACAATCTTTTATGTTTAGGGTTAATAATTCACCCATTTCATTCCGGATATGAATTTGTATTTTTCCTTCTTTTCTCTGTTCTAGAATAGTGTAAATACACTGAAGATTTTCTTATCTTCAGAGTGTGGCAAAATTCTCATCTCGATCCATTCAAAGTCTTTATTATTATTATTATTATTATTGGAGTAATCTCTTACTTTCCCTATTTATTTCATGATAATTGATCTGTTTAGACTACCTTTTAGGATTAAAGGATAAATTTTTATTTTGATAAATCCTATTTTGCTAGACAATTATTCATCTTATCTGGATTTTCATATATATTTGCATAGAGGTATGCAGACTAATGACATATTTCCCATATATATAAAATTTCTAAATTTATGTATTCATGTTTTTCCCTACACTTTTTAAAAAATTAATATGGTTAACTATTAGTTTTTTATTATAATTTCATTTTTTTAACGTTTTATTTATTTTTGAGACAGAGAGACAGAACATGAACAGGGGAGGGTCAGAGAGAGGGAGACACAGAATCTGAAACAGGCTCCAGGCTCTGAGCTGTCAGCACAGAGCCCGACGTGGGGCTCGAACTCACGGACCGCGAGATCATGACCTGAGCCAAAGTCGGCCGCTTAACCGACTGAGCCACCCAGGCGCTCCATGGTAATTTCAAATAAATGAGTTCACTATTGGCTTAATTTATTAGTTCTTAATAATGTTTTGTTATACATTTCAATTTTGGAGCTGGTTTAATTCTTCTGCTTTGTTTGGTTTATATAGTTCTTCATAAAGTTTCTTTTACTAAGCAGTTAGGTGTTTAATTCCCTTTTCATTTTTATTGTTGTAAGTATTTAATCTACAAATTTTCCTCTAGTACCTAATTTAGCTGTGTTTCATCAATTCTGATATGTTGTGTTCTCATAAAACTTTATTTTCAAGAACATCTGAAGTTTTGGTTTCCTCTTTGATCCCAAGAGTTGTGTGACAGCTGATTTTGTGTGTCAACTTGACTGGGCCAGAAAGTGCCCAGATATTTGGTCAATCATTATTCTGGGTGTGTCTGTACGGATGTTTAGGATGAGATAAACATTTGAAGTAGTAGACCAAGCAAAGCAGATTGCTCTCCCTAATGTGGGTGAGCCTCATCCGATCAGTTGAAGGCCTGAAAAGAATTAAAAAGTTAATCCTTTTGCAAATAAAAAGGGAATTCCTCTTTGTGATTGTTTGATATGAGTTATTAGTCTTCTCTGGCCCTTGAATTAAGACTGAAACATCTTCTCTTCTTGGGCCTTGAGACTACTGACTTCCATATCAGACTTAGATTGAAATTACACATCAGCTCTCTTGGGTCTCCAGTATGTCGACTCACTTTTCAGATCCTGAGACTTGTGAGCCTCCATAAATGCCAACCTATTCTTTGTAATATATCTCTCCTTCCCTCTCTCTCTGCAGAGAGAGAGAGAGAGAGAGAGAGAGAGAGAGAGAGAGAGAGAGGAAGGAAGGAAGGAAGGAAGGAAGGAAGGAAGGAAGGAAGGGAGGAAAGGAGGGAAGGAGGGAGGAAGAAAGGAAGGAATGGAGAAAGGAAGAAAGGAAGGAAGGAAGAAAGGGAAGGAAGGAGGGAGGGAGGAAGAAGGAAGGAAGGAAGGAAGGAAGGAAGGAAGGAAGGAAGGAAGGAAGGAAGGAAGGGAGACACATAGATATATAGATACATAAAAAATAATCTATGAGATATGCTTTTCTGGATAACCCTAATACAAGTTGTTTATTGATTTATTTTTAAAATCCCAGGTGGAAGGTACTTTTGTAACTTTGGAATGCTTCTGGTTTTAATTGCAATCTGGTTATGCTATTTATGTTATTTCTATCACACACACACACACACACACACACACACACACACACACACACACACACAACCTTACTGTTTCTATAACCATCCTATTTTGGAGAGGAGGAGGAACTTGTTTTGGCTTGAGAAATGTGTATTTCTCCTTCCTGTTATTGATGTCTCCTATTTGTCCTTGTGTCTCCTGTGGCTACTATTTTATGGAAGTTATTGCTGTTGGATGAAACCTATTGCCCTGGACTGTTTGCCTACCCTGAACTACTAAATCAGAGAGAAATCAACTTCTATTTTCTTGAGACTGCATTTTAGATCTCTTTCTTTAGCTTGCCTTACTGTATGTAACTGACCACAGTCAAACTTACCAAGTCTGTAGCTCTGAAGAGAGACTGGCTCAGTGACAAGAAGCTTTACAAAATAGTTCTAACTAATGCAAATAAAATGTGGCACACATTTGGGAGTAATTCATAAAAGATGCTATTATTTTGCCACTCTCTTCCCTACAACTACTTAAAATTCTAATAATTATATTCCACAGACTAATTAATGATCTTGCATCCAAAGATTTATAACACAAGACAATAAGTTATTAATTTTGAATAAATAGTATAAAATATTTCTTATTACATTTGAGCTGCTGTAACAACAGAATACCATAACTGAGTGGCTATTTCTCACAGTTCTGGGGGCCAGAAAGTTCAAGATCAGGATGCCAGCAAATTCAGCATCTAGTGAGAGCCCACATCCTGGTTCATAGGTGGCCATTTTCTTGCTGTGTCCTCACATGGTGGAAAGGGTGAGTGAGTCCTCTGGGATCTCTTTTATTAGGGCACATATTCCATTTATTAGAACTTCACCATTATGACTTAATCACCTTCCAAAGGTCCTGCCTCCAGATACCATCACACTGGGGATTAAATTTCAACATGAATTCTGAAGGGACACAAACAATCTGTACCAACACTGTATTACTTAAATGACTATATAAACATGTGACACATAAGTAAAGACCAAGCAACCTACTTAAAAACTGTATGCCATACATTAGTTGTGAAGAATATAAAATTCCTCTTCTCCTAATTGTCCTGGAAACTTCCTTTTAGGTGTTATTAATAGTATTGCTTCATTTTACATAAGCAATCATCCTAAATTTCCTCATTTCTTAGGTAATAATTGAAGAAATGACCACTTTGAAGTTGTGTAACATTTAACAAATGTATGTTTAGTTGGTTAGATTCTTTAACTGGCCAACCTCCAATCCAGTTTGTTCCATCAAGATGAAGTACAACAATGTTTTTATTTTTTTTATGTTGTTACATTAGGAAAATAACAGGCACAGCTCAAATTTATCTGTATTTCAGATAAAAATACTGCAAAAATAAGTTGAAAATTGAATTTTCACATATATGAAGTGGGTGGCTTACTTAAAAACAATTTATGAGTAACATTTTTGAAATGAGTGCATGGTCAAAGTCTTATCCTATTTCATTGGGGCTAACAGCTTCAATTCCTTATTCAGGATTCTTTGGGAGTAATTTATAAAGTTACCAGAATTGCAAAAATTTTCCTGGTACCACAGTTCAGAGATCTTACAAGGTAAGCAGATTTTGGTAGGGTAGTATATTACTTTAACCACCATTCTCATAACATCGAGTGATGTAATAATAATGCAATGTTGGGACGCCTGGGTGCCTCAGTCGGTTAAGCGTCTGACTCTTGGTTTTGGCTCAGGTCATATCTTATTGTTCATTGAGTTCAAGCCCCATGTTGGACTCTGTACCGACAGTGAGGGGCCTGCTTGGGACTCTTTCTCTCAAAATAAATAAACGTTAAAAAAAATAATAATTCAATGTCTTGAATACTACAGTAATAACAGCTTAAAAACTCAAGTTCATAAATTATTTAGTAGGTAGGGAGGTAGGTATATAGCAAAAAGACAGAAATTGGAGTGCATCTAAGTTTTTTCCTAGTACATGTTCCTCATACATATAAGCATTTGAATGTATTTCATTGAGAGTACAAGGTCAATTGGCTAAACAAAATGTACTTCAAATTGTGACTTAACTGCAAGCCTATCTTAGCATAAGGTAAGCAAAAGTTTACAATATAGTTCTTCAACACACTTGAGGTAAATTACCATATAGCTTATTAATCTTTAGTTACTTCCTTAAAAACAGTTTGAGAGATTCTATAATCAATGCAATTATGTATGCTTAAAGTACTCCTAATACCTGACTTAACCCACAAAATATGCAGGTTCCTATTACTTTCTCTAGTTTTTAAAAAAATCAAACTCTGATTACCCCCACAGAAATCTGTCATATATCCTTCATTTAGTAAGTACTTAATTTTAATATTGTTCTGATGGCAATATAGAGTCGAGTCATATATATATACGTGTATATATATAATATGTGTGTATATATGATATATATGTGTATATATATGATATATATGTATATATATGATATGTGTGTGTGTGTGTGTGTGTGTGTGTGTGTGTGTTTAACTTAAACACGTTCAATTACATTAGGCTTGGAGAAAAAGAAGGACAGGAACTGAGGGAAGGCAAACAGAGAGAAGAGTTGGGAGAAAGTAAGAGACTAAAACATACAGATGACAGAGACAAATAGAAGATAAACAAATGTACACAGCACAGAACATTCCATCTACTGTTCTGCTCAGTAGTTCTCCATGGTCCTGAGTGGTTTCTCGTTTTCACTTTGCTCTCACAAAAGGAAAAGGGAATGTCCTCACATTCTGTGTCGGCCTACTGCATCATTCCATTAGTCATGTACGTGTCTTGGTAAATGTGTACTACTGTATACACTCTATATATGGACATAAAACTATATTAAGTGAATACTGAACTTTATTATAAACTATATTTTGTCATTAGTTTTGATTATGTAATTTAAGATTTATAATTTTATAATTTAAGAGATTTTGAAAATATTATTTTTATGTTACAAGCCTGTTTTAGAGGTCATTCCTACAACAGGAGGGATGAAGCCCCTCCTCCAATCACCCTGTTCATGTGACCTAAGTTCCAAGCAACAATCTCAAAAATGAACTTTTAGAAATTATTCAAGATTTGGACTGGGAACAGCCTTTGTATTACCAAGATTAACTAACAGAATTCTTGATATTAGAGAATGCAGCATTCATATTTAGTATGCCACCTAGAACAGTACTATCACTTAACCATGTATTAAAGGCTTGAAATCCTCTACCTCCTCGATACCTCCATCACTCATTTATTCATTTTACCAGGTAAAAATTTATGATTGCTTATTAATAAGAATTTAACTTAACTCAATTTAATCTGCAAATAATCTAAATCAGGCATGATTTCCCTCAACTTTACAGTAAGAAAATGGGAGTAATGAGCCAGATAGCTAAGGGGCAGAACTAGATTCTGAATATAGATCTTTCTGAATTCAAAGTCCACACTATTTTCGGAAGTTGCCTTTAATGCAAAAATCTAGAAAGGATACCATTTAAAAAGAGTGACAGAACGTTGTTTTCAAAACTGTATGTTTATTTCTGTAGTTGGCATCATGCTTACAATTTAAATGTTCTCATTTATGAAGTGGTCTTAAAACTCTCCTGCATGTGTTAGCTAATAAAATATCTGTCTACTTCTTTGTTGTTGTTGTTATATTTGTCAGACAGCCATCAGTTATGGTTGTGTGCCTGATTGGAAGATCTTTCATTTCAAGAAAATGTGAAATGTTTCCATGGAGATCAGCTTGAGATAGCCCAGTGACGAACTTCTTAGCTATAATTTCACATTGGTTTCTATGGTTTCCAGATAGGGGAAGAAAATGAACTTGCAGATTTTTTTGTCATGTAAAAGGTTATTGGAAAATAAGAGATACTGCTCAAATTAATGTCATCCCCTTCCAGGAAAGTAACTGCTGTTACCAAAAAACATGAAAGCTTTGAAGATGCATGTTGTCCATCCATGCACTTTTCTATACTGGTAACAAATGAGGGACTATCATGATACTTAAACAACTTCCAAAATTAGCTGAAACTTCTCTTAAAAGGGCTGAATTCATTGTTTCAATGTTTTAACAATGGGTACTAATAGCTGCCTTGCGATCTAGTTCACTTTTCTTGCATCACATCTTTAAAGACAGAACACAGTGCATCTGCTAAATCAGTTAAGGAGCAGGGGAAAACTGACACAGAGATAGCTCTTTATTCATGGCTTATAACTGAAACCAGAATTTAGCAGTTTTTTTAGATACTTGTCATTGTTATTATCTGTAAGGTTGTGTTATGAAGCAAGAACTAACAAGCAGTGGACCTCATATTCAAATCCTATTAAGTGGTGCATATAATTAGACTGATCAAACATATCACCCCTTTAGCCCTATTCTCCAGCCTGACTCTTACTTACCAATCTTCTCAATAATTGGCATGCATCCACAGCATGTATTTATCAACACACCATCACCACTTGGGATAAGATCAAGATTGTCTTTTCTTAGGAAGTCAGTGAAATTCCTAATGGAGCAGTACACCAAAACAGAGAGATGTGAACTCTATTTCATCTTCATTAAAAAAAAATTTTTTAATTATGTTTACATATTTATTTTTTGAGGGAGGGAGGGAGGGAGAAAGAGAGAGAGAGAGAGAGAGAAATAGAGAGGGCACAAGCCAAGGAGGGGTGGAGAGACAGGGAGAGAGGAATCCCAAGCAGGCTCTGTGCTGTCAGTGCAGAGCCAGATGCAGAGCTCAAACTCAAGAACCATGAGATCATAACCTGAACCAAAACCAAGAGTTGGACACGTAACCGACTGAGCCACCCAGTCACCCCTCATCTTCATTTTATTTACTTCAATGTCACTTAGCCAATCCATGGCTAATCATGGGCATATATCTATTCAGCAAGATACATGACCAGCTTACAGACTTTACAGGATTAGTATAATTTCAAATGAAAAAAAAAATCCAATAATTTAACACCTGTAACAGCACATAGATATGGAAAACAATTATTCATTCTTCACTTATTCATGCTTATTTACAGCCTAATAGCAGAATATAGCCCTGGCAGCTCAGTCTTTCCAAATAAAGGGAGAATATGTATCAAAACAAAGTTATCCAACTCTGCTGACAGCAAGCAAATGTATTCAATAACTGCCAAGTAATATTTTCCTTATAATGATAATATATAATAATGTAATTTTCCAAGAAGGGCATGAGACAATGTAAGGACTATGTTGTGGCTGTAATTTTATAAATACATCCAAAATTTGCTTTAAGGCACATGGAGAACAACAACATGGCTTGCCTCCAATGTTTTACATATGATCAAAATATAATAACCAGTGAGAAAGGTTAGAAGCAGTAAAAGATTCAATATCTAAATTGTATTATAAGGGGGCGCCTGGGTGGCTCAGTCGGTTGGCCGTCCGACTTCAGCTCAGGTCATGATCTCGTGGTCCGCGAGTTCGAGCCCCGCGTCGGGCTCTGGGCTGATGGCTCGGAGCCTGGAGCCTGCTTCTGATTCTGTGTTTCCCTCTCTCTCTGCCCCTCCCCCGTTCATGCTGTGTCTCTCTCTGTCTCAAAAATAAATAAACGTTAAAAAAAAAAATTTAAATTGTATTATAAGAAACCAGTGGCCACAAATTTTAATACCACAATATTTTTAAGTATATATATGTATATATACATTCCTTAAAATACTTGTATTCTTAAAAAATATACATGGATATGTATGTGTATATATTCTCTCTATAGATTTGTGTATATGTCTATGCCTGTATCTATCTATCTATATATATATAGATTATATTATCTATATATTATATATTATTTATATATATATCTATATATTTATTTATATATAAATCTATATAAATCTATAACTATAAAATATATATAATCTATAATATATATAATCTATATATATAAATCTATATATCTATATATGTATTTAGTTATATTTATTTATATATATAAATATATATATTTATATATATAATATCTATATATTATACTATATAGATATTATATATATAAATATATATAGAGAGAGATGTATACACATGCAGTCTCTTTACACATACATACATCACACACACACACACACACACACACACACACACACACACACACACAGGCTTATATATACATATATAAACCTGAAGAGGTAGGCTTTAACCCTCATTTCAAATAATAAAATATTCAGGGTGAAGCTAAAGAAAGTAACTGCCATTTTAAAAAATACTCATTACGTGCCACATGCATTCCTTAACTCTACTTCCTTATTGATCTACTCTCTTCATAATGTTTTTCACTCCCAAGGTTTTCACAACAATCTGTTATTTGCTCCCTATCTTCTCTAGTTTCAGCTTGAATCTTTCCAAAATTTCCAACCTGTATACCTGAAAAAAAAGACTAACAGTGTTAACTTGAAAGTAAAAGAACAGGTCTGAAGTTTGGCTTCTGACACCACTGTTTACAAGTCGTGTGTTTGGGAAAGTTTCATTCATTCTGAACTTAGGGTATACAGGTGTGTAAATCGATGGCCCTATGTGGAGTTTCCTATTACCAGTGGACCTAGGAAGAAAGAATTTCAAATCTGGTTCTGCAAAATAAGCTGGCCATAACCGAAAGTGGAGGGCTTTGGCAATACAGTTTAATCCCAAGCTGGTACTGAAGAAGACTGGAAATCTTCCTGGTAGGCAGTACTTTAAGTAGCATACATAGTTGATCATTTTGCCTGGAAGGAGAAATTACCAGAGGTACAATTCTGTACTAAGTCACGGAGATCAGTTAATGGCTTGACAGGCTGATCAGGAATTAAAAGGAACACTTAGAAAACTGGTGACAGCAAGTTTAGGAGTGGATTATGTGAACAGACTTCTCTAAACGGGCATAGAGTGAAATGATACTCAGTTCCCATATAAATACTCATCGAAAGGATAGTCAGCAGAGTATTATCTTAATAATCAGACGGACAAGATGACCCATTTTATGGCTATTACTTTCTCAGCCACCATATGCCTTCTCAATGGTTCTGACACAAAGTGACCATGACAGCAGAGATGACTATGTGTGGCCTCCCAATGTGGACTTACATTTATCGAGACTAGTATGGCTACAGGAACCAGTGAGTACACCCAATCTACCAACAGACAGGCCACCCCTGCACCTAGATTTAGCACCATTCCTTGGGTGCTGAAGTGGGGGGGGGGGGGGTAGGGAATCAGTTAGCCATCAGTGCAAGGTTGACTTCATTGGGCCACTTCAATCATGGAAAAGGCAGTGATTTATTACCACTTTAGCGGACACTTAACTGACAATGTAGATTTACCTTCTTTCCCTGCAACTTTTCTGTGAATGCCATCATCATCCATGAACTTGCTAAATGCCTTATTTAGTACCTTGGTTCAAAGCACTGATTCTGACCAAGAAACTTACTTTATAGAAAATTGAATACATAAGTGAATTCATGCTTATGGAATTCACTGATCTTACTATGTTTCCCATCACTGATAGATAGAATGCTGCAACCACATTTTGAAGTACTCGTTATAGCAACAGCTGGATAATACTGCCTTGCCAGGCTGATGTAATGTCTCCCATGCTCTAAATAACAAATATATGGTGCTATTTTCCCAGAGCTGGAAATTTCAGGATTGGGAATCAAGAGATGGAGATGAGAGGGTCCTCCACAATTACCTCTAGTGATCTACTAGAAAAATACTCATTTCCATAACTTTGGGTTTTGCTGGTCTAGAAGTCTTAGGCTTCTACTAGGGATCACAGTAATGGTTCCATTTAACTAGAAGTTGACAGTGTCACCCTGCCATAGGTAGAGGGACTTCATATCCTCTTTTAGAAACAGGACTAGTGTATTGGTTTTATAAGGGAAAGTTGCATCATGTTAGGTAAAAGCATTATTTTTGTTGTCTTTACTTGAAATATAGATATGGTTGGGAAACATGTGCACTTACGTCAAATGGACAAGGGGTAGACTACTGTGGCCTTTTTAAGTGTCAACCTGGCTAGGCTTCAACTACTTTCTCCAGAATTCCTTCCCTCTGCGGTCTCAGGTTAGGGTTAACCACAAGGGAGAAATATATAAGGATGGCAGACATAAAATAGCAAGCATTTTGTCCTTGGAAGGCAGGCATAAAACACGGAGCACTGTGCAAGTTGTGTATGCCATTGCTGATCTTCTGGCTTGCTTTACTGATAAGGAACAGCCCCAGGGCCTATAGCTACTTAAACTTCTACCAGTTTTTCAGCTTTTTTGAGAACGGGGGCAGGTGAATGTGCACTGACACCATGAAGGGCACTGACTTCTCCCAGAAGTCATCCGCATCATCTTAGTTACAGGCAGTGACAAATGTGCCCAGGTTCTAGTTCACAGTCATGATTCCAATGCATCACTTTTCAATTTCAGTTGGCTTTTGCTCTCCCCTACTTCACATCAAGCTTCCCTCCTTTACTGAGAACTTATTATCAAATGGCGAGGCAACAGCCTCCACTAGCTCTCACCATTGCATCAGTTCTAATTCCCATAATTAATCTGATATTCTATATGACTGACACTGGTTCGGTCTCTCTGATTAAACCCTGACTGATAGAATTAGTATGGAGAATTTATTTAAAAATTTCTACAAAGTGATCAAGACAAACAACTAAACAGAAAAAATGGAGAAAGAGGGGCACCTGGGTGGCTCAGTCAGTTAAGCACCTGACTTCAGCTCAGGTCATGATTTCATAGCTTGTGAGTTTGAGCCCCACGTCAGGCTCTGTGCTGACAGCTCAGAGCCTAGAGCCTGGAGCCTGCTTCAGATTCTGTGTCCCTCTCTTGCTCTGCCCCTCCCCTGCTTATGGTCTGTTTATTTCTCTCTCAAGAATAAACATTAACAATTTTTTTTAATTATATAAAAAAAGAAAAATGGAAAAAGAAAAGAAAAGTCACACATACAACATACACAACACACACACGCACGCACACACAATGTTGGACCTCATCAGTAATTAGATTGAGGAAATGCAAATTAAAATATGAGCTACTATTTCACACTCAGCAAAGCAGTGAAAATTATAATGTATGATAAGTCTTAAGGGTGAGTTTGGATTAACAAAAGGAAGCTGTATACATTACTGGTGAGATTGTAAACTATTTATCCACTTCGGGAAATAATCCAGCAATACTGATAAAGCTAAAAAAGCATTCCCTAAGAACTACCAATTCTACACCTAGGAAGGACCCTAGAGGAATTCTCATATAGTAAAACTGGGAAGGAACACATAATGTCCTTTTTCTACAGAATAATAGTAATAACATATACTTGAACTTCAGAAACAATATATTTATCTTGAGGTTAGTCATCCAGGAGAAGATGGTCTCCATTGTCAACTATAGTATGCAGCCCCCAAAGATCCCTGCCTTGAGGTAATCATGCCCTTGCATAATCCCCTCCCATTTTTTATAGCCTTGATTTAGTGTCTCACTTCTAGTGAACAAAAAGTATGATAGAGGTTATGGAATGTCACTTGCAAGATCAGGTTACAAAAGAACAGGGCTTCTGTCTCTCTTACTCTGTTACACTGTAAGCTGCCCTAGGGAAAGACCCACACAAAAGGAAACGATGTCTCCAGCCAATAATCAGCAGTGCAGAAATAGGTTCTACTTACATAACTGGGTTAGAAAAAAGCTTAGGGTGGAAAGCCGCCAGCACGGGGCAAAAGCCCCAGAGGTTAGCTAGCAAGATATCATAATGGGATCATGAGTAACTTGTTATATAACCTGCAGGAAATTATACTATTGTAGTTTGATCAAAAACATCACTTGCTTCCAGACCCTCTGCTTCTTACACAAGTTAATGATTACTGTCTGATTGTTTTCTCCATGTTCACATGTATAAGATCTTGTTTCCTTCACATTCACCACGTGGGTAATATCTTGTGAGCTCAATAAGTACAGAGATGAAACCCCTGTTTGGGGCTCGTCTCCTCCTGGACATTAGCCTCTCTCGTATTCAATTCTGCGTCCACTCTCTTGCTGGACAAGAGAGAACTCCAGACTCAGAGCCTGAGACATTCAGCCAGGTCCTAAGGCCAGTAAGCAGCCATATGTGTTTGGATATAGATCCTCCCCTATTTATGCCTCGAAATGATTATAGCCCTGACACTCTGATTACAGAAGTGAGAGAACCTGAGCCAGACACATCCAGCTAAGTCATACTGAGATTCTTGACACACAGAAACTATGAGATAATAAATGTTCGTTGTTTTAAGTCACTGAGTTTTAGGATAATTTATAAAATAGCAATAGATAACCAATACACTCTCCAATAATCATTGCAAACCCAGAGTGGTAAACAAATTCATTGTTTTCAGGCTAATATTCATAAATTCAACCAATAATTACCGAAAGTCTAATCTATCAGGCCCTGTTACAGGGATAAAGTCATGAAAAACCCAGTTTCCAAACTATGCTTTTATGGAGTTTTGCACAAAGACAGTAAACAAAATATATCTTATGTCAGATGATGGTAATTGCTATGGAGAAAAATAAAGCAAGGAAACAGGACAAAGACCGATCTAAGTTGCAATTTTAAAAAGGTTGCAACTTTAAAAAGGGTAGTCAGAGGTCTCCTTTGAAAAGACGACATACGAATGAAACCCTGGAAAGTATGATGGAATGAGTCATACAAGATCCGCAGGAAGTACATTCCAAGCAGAGAAAAGAGCAAATGGAAAAGTCCTGATGCAGGGGTAAAACTGACCAGTGCAGCATCCAAGGGGTCTGTGTATCCTTCAGAAGACTTTTGCTTTAACTCCGGAGTGAAATAGGGAGTCACCGGGTTTTGAAAAGAGGAATGATATCACTAATGTTTTAAAATGATCAGTGTGTCTGCTGTGTTAAAAATATTGCGTGTGGTGGGGTAGAAGGTGCCGGTTTGGCAGGGGCCATCATGTGTAGAAGCTATGAGACTGGCTAGAAAGTTTTTCTAATAACCCCAGTGAGAGTATGGTGGTTCGGATCATGGTGGGAAAGATGAAGGATGTGAAAAATGGTCAGATTATGAATATGTTTTCAAGAAAGATTCAATAGAATTTGCCAAATAATTAAACTAATTTGTAAGATACATATGTGCGTACATCCACTGAAGGATACCTAGTGTAAATCATTAAGCCAGAAGAATATATGCTTTATTAATTCCACTTTCAAATATTTATTATTCATAACCTCCTATAATCTATACCGACTGCTGCTACCTTGCTTCTAGGCACTATAATGATGATTTTCAATGGCTTTTTAAAGGTTTCAAATGTATTTTATTTCTTTAATTATGCTATATTTTAATGAGAAGCAGAGTGCTTAAACAACAAGTCGACTTGGGAACAATTTTGTATTACAGTAACTTGGATGGTTATTTATCATTCCACTCTTCTGGGGTGACTCTGCCAACAGGAGACAGGTTCCATTCTATTCCAATCTGTGTGGCTGTAAACACCCATGCAACAACACAGAAAGCGCTTCCACTGGCCAGCACAATATTACCATATTTGTCATGAAAATCTGGTGAGTGTTTTTCATGGCTTTGTCTAATTTGTTGAATGCTTCGAATCTTGAACCTTCTTAGTGCATTTCTGGTCAAGGGAAACATCATGAAGGTGTGATAGGACTGCAGCTGATTGCAGCTGCTGGTCTACTTCCTTGCAAAGAGACCTGGGAAAACAAAAGATGAGCAATGACATCTGATCTACATTCAGTTCCTCCCTCCGAATATTTTACTCCCACTACTCCTTACGGAGTGACCAGTCATGTAGCTTTGATAACATGATGTCTGGATTTGAGTCTCAGCTCTACTACAGATTAGCTGTATGAACCTGGGCAGTTACTCAACCTCTCATTGCTTTAATCTCTTCAATGGCAAATGGAGACAATAATGTCTAGCTCCAAAGGGTGCTGTGAGTGGAACAGCACTCTGGCTGGTCTTAAAGGTTAACCTGCTTCAGGTTAACACATTCCTTACCTGCCGACCTCAGGGTCCTTGATCTATAACATAACTAATTCACTTTCTTTGAGATTTGCAGACCACTGGCCTTAAGGAGTGAAGGAACAGAATTTTCCTAGGCCATAGAAAACAACAAGTCTGTCTGAAGCCGCCTAGGCCTTCTGATTAGCCCAGCAGTTCTTTAGCAAAATGTTTTTCTTTTTTAAATCACACATATGACTTTACCACCTCGCTTTGTGCATCTGTAGACTTTGACCTCCTTTGCAGAAAGAACAGAGTACTCTGGCACATCATGAAATAAGAATTGGACCCCCTTGCACAACACTCTCTCACCGAGATAACTTTTATAGCTGGCATCATCGAGTCTGCATGTAATCAAGAAATGTTGCAGGCCACTGCACTCCCTTTGCTGATTGACTACCCTAAACGTCTTTAAACACCCTCGGGCCAGGCAGAAACCCTTGAGTTGGCTTTTGGACAAGAGTCTACCTTCTCCTTAGGTTGCTGGCTTCCTGAATAAAGTTCAAATTCCTTTCCAAACAAAACTTGTCTCTTGAGTGGTGATCTTCCAGGTAATGGGCAGCTGAACTTCGGTTCGGTAACATGAATATTACATGTGATAATCCCTAACAACAACAAAAGTAAGCACACGGTGTTATCTTCTCTATTCTTCACAAACAGCTAATGACTTGCTCCCTAGAAAGACTCCAAACTAATCAGCATGACTGACAAAATGACAATTCACAACATGTCCCACTAGTCCAGTGATACCAAAACTCAGGTTTCAGTCAGAATTACAAGGCATTCACAGGGTATGTCATACCTCTTCCTCATGCTGCTCCTTTTCCTCCCCTTTTAACCCCCTTCCTCATCTCCCCCTTCTCTACCTGTAACTCCTGCCCTGCACAAGTCAAAAAATCATGAAATCAGATGAACATGTCATAATAGCCCTAATAATTTTACTTTTTAAACAGAGAGCTATATTGAACAAGAGATCTGGAAGCAGAAACGTGGAGTTCTGTCGATTTCTCTTCTTTGTGCAAGCTGTCAAACAGTGCTCCGTCTCTACCAATGACGTATGTTAACTGCGGTCCAAATGCAGGCAACACGGACACAAAAATGCCTGAGGTCAGTACTTGTAAACTTGTAACTGTTCACTGAGATTTGCCAAATCAAATGACTTGATTCCCAACTTAGAAAACAAGACCCTAAGGTTCTCTTTTATTTCCTACCAGATGGTAAAATGGTACTCTTCATGACTGTGATGAAGGGGACAAAAAGAGAACCAAATGCCTTTCTTCTGAGATCCCAAATACTCAGTTTTTTTTTTTTTTCTTTTCCTGTTAGTCACGAATCTCTCCACCAAAAGGCACTAAAGTTTTAATTTGAATTGAATTCAGAAAGTAGGCTGAAGGTGAAAAGGGTCAGGGTATGACAGGTGCAGCCTTAATTCAATACAAAAATACTTGTGCCACATAGGATGGCACAAAACCAGAGAATAATTGCGATAACGGATTTCTTGTAGGTCATTCATGTATTCCTGGTAGTTTATGACAAACTGATTTCATTATTCCTATCTTCAAGACATTAAGTTGAAACTCAGATACTTTGTCTCTAGTGACACTGATCACATCCCTTTGTAGTTTAATTCATCCTTTGGTTATTCCCATATCTGTGAAGCTTTTCTTTTCCATCTAGCCTGAATTTTCTTGTACTAGTAAGTATCCACTGTTAAGATTTCCTTTTAGGAACTCCTGTAGTTTGTAGTTGGCATTTCATACTGTAATAAACAAACTGCAGTCTTTCATTCCTTTTTTGTTTTTCCTTGTCAGCATCAGCGGCATCTGTCTCGGTTGCTTTCATATCTACGTTTATCTATTTTTGCTTAAAAAATGCATGTTAAGAGCTGCGAACCCATGGATTAGAAAAATTTTCCATATTGTTCAACTCTACATAACTTATTTTTATGATAAATTTCATGTTATCAAGAGTCCTAAGCCTATTACCAAAGAATTGAAGCTACAGGGTCTAATATCCATATGAAATCATAAAAAAAAAAAAAAGAAATTCAATAATGTAACGCAGGTAAAGAAAATACTTCTCAAAGTAGATGCTTTCTGATGAAAACAGACTACAAAGAGATGGAAGAAGACAGATTTCTCTAGGTATTAAGAACAAAGCAGAGGTTCTCTCATGCCTGTGGCAATAAAAGAAAAATACATTCTGAATAAATATAAATAGTTAAAGAGAATGAAGTATTCTATGAGGATAAAAAGGAAAAACTGATCGTGTCATCTATTTTATACAGCAATGCTGAAACTCAGTTTAGGAAAAATAACTAATACTAGACTTCAATCTAAGTGCAATAAGGCAGTATATATATTTGAAGCTTCAGTGGTAACAAAAATAATTTCAAATCACTAAAGGCCATAAAAAGAAGCAAAGCAGTAATATAGTAAGGAAACCAATGTTTAATGGATATATGCCTGTTTGCCAGACATTGTCACAGAATTTTGCACATTTGTAAAAACAGTGCTGCAATGGTGATATTTATCTCCATTTTATACATGAGAACAAACGAATTCAAGACATGAATTCAAGTCCTCTGATTCTAAATCTGGTACGTTTTTCAGCTATCATGTTTTCTTAAAGTATATCCAATTCTGAATATTGGAAACAAACAAAAAACCCCAATGTGGTTACTAGAGATGACCCTTTAATTGAAAATGGTTTGCTTCCCTTTACTATATTTACTGCGTGACTATCGGTGTGTCAGGATTTGGGCTGGGTGCCAGGGTACCATGTCTACTCTCAAGAAGCTTATAGGAGAGTGAGGGAATGAACAGTCACTGTCAAGGGAGAGACAGGCTAGAGATGAACACAGAATGTCCTCGGTCCACAGGAGGAGTTACATTTCAACCTGGAGTTCTAGAAATGGTTTTAGAGGAAATGACACCTGTAAAAAACAGGGGCGCCTGGGTGACTCAGTCAGGTAAGTGTCCAACTCTCGGTTTCAGGCTCAGGTCATGACCTCACCAGGTTTGTGAGATCAGGCCCCGCATCAGGCTGTGCGCGACAGCATGGAGCCTGCTGGGGATCTTCTCTGTCCCTATCTTTCTGCCCCTCCCCTGCTCTGGCACACTCTCTTGCTCTCTCGCTCTCAAAATAAATAAATAAACTTAAGAAAAAAGATATAAAAAACAAAGCTGGAGTGTGGGGTGTAGATACATTAGCAAAAGTAAAAGCAGAGAGGGGCGAAATAGTATGCAGACAGGGCAATCTGGTGAGCTCAGTAACACCAGGTAGTAAGTGAAGTAAATGCCCGCAGATGAGCCTGGAGGGCTGAGGAAAGAACAGCAGTACAATGAGGACTTTATATGCCCGGCTATGACATCTGGACTCAATTCTATAGATCAGTGTTTCTCACGGTTGAGAAAACAGTGTGCAAACTCACACTGTGAGTTAACTGTGAGTTAACAATGACAATTCTTAGTTCTGTGTTCTGTATTTTTACTTTCATAATTTAAAGAAATGTAAGACAATAGTATGAGACCTAGATGATGTGGCTTATCAATATTTTTGGTTCCTGTGTTTATCTTTGCTCTGCAAATTTGCTTGCACCGTTTACATTTGTTTATCCTGGGCTAATGTGAAAAGAATGGAGGCAGCTTTTATATTTAAGTATGTGTTCACACCAGGGAAAAAATGAAGAATTAGACAAAGCAAGCTATGCCACAGCTCACTATATGGTACGGTCATCTGAAAATAAAAGAACTATGGCCACAGCAAGCACCGCTACAGATTCTGGACAATATTAATTAATGGTCATACTGAAATAATATTGTAATTTTGAATTTTCTTTATTGTATGGTTTGGTTCATTCTTAATTTGAAAATATTTTGGTTTCATAGCTGTATTAAAGAGGACAAATTTGGTTTTATGTTTATACATGTATAAGTGATTTTAAAATAAAATAATTGAAGAGGGTACAAGTAATATGAAAGAATTTGTTTCCCCTTTAAAAAGATTCCATATGTAATCCAAGTTTGAGAAACATTCTCACAGGTGAGGAGAAACCACCTATAAGAGGGGGAAAATCTGGGGGAAGGGAAGCACTTTACAAAGATAACTGTGAGGTGGAGAATGGGAAAAGCGGCAGAAAAGGTAACAGGTTATTTCAAAGTTAAGTGTTTATTTCAATGGCTCATGAAAACGATGATGAGGATCTGAATTAAGTACTGATAACAGAGATGGAAAGAAACTAGAATTGAGAAATACTGGGAAAACAATCAGTCTGATGTGGAAAGTAAGTTATTCTAAGTAAACTGACTAAGTTCCTTCACTTAGCCTCTGGTTTAAGATTTTGGCCCCAAATTCTATTTCTGTTAAAAATCCGCAGACATTGACACTGTAGCTTGTAGCTGACCCCACAGAATTAGAGTGTGAGTGATCTAGGTACAGAATGCAGCAAGGTCAAATCAGACATACTTGAGGTACTCTAGGAACAGGGAGGTCGAGATACCTGAGTAGAAGGAGGGAGGCTCCTAAAAGGATTTACTGTATAGTTTTGAGGAAAAAATATCAACTTCATCCAGTCTAGGTGGAAGCATAACACAGACCAATAAATGTCCTGCTTAGTTTTGATATTAAGGTTTTCTATCTAACTTTAGGAAGAAAATGAGAAACTGTGTCCTATTTCTCAAATGTGCCTAAATATTACTAGTAAGTATCTCACAGAGAGATGGCGCTCAAGATGGGATTGAGTGAATACCAAGGTTTCCCAACCTGGGCACTATTGACATTTTGGGCCAAGTAATTCTTTCTTGTTGGGGAAGATACTCTTGCACTGCAGCGTGTTTAGTAGCATCCTTGCCTCTGTATACAACATACCGGTAAGTAGTATCTTCCTCCCCTCATTCGTGACACCACAAATATATCTCCTGACATTGACGAATGTCACTTAGAGAGTAAAATCGTCACCAGTTAAGAACCACTGTTGTGTTCAGAACAAAGTGTCTCCTATCACTTCTCCCATAATCTTCTAAATGGCACTGTTCTATTCAATACAGAAGCTTAAATTCTAAGAAAAAACATACTCCCATTCCCTGCCATGGCCTGCATAAAGGTTGCCTACCAACATTTTTTCTCAAACTAATCTCAATTTTTAAAATGTTGTGCAGTATACAACTTAGATGAATCACTTAGTCTATGTGGGCATCTGCTTGCTCGTCTATAAAATAAAAGAAAAAAGTGGGACTAATTTGGCTTTTCCCAAACCTGCCTAATACTAAGAGTCATCTGGAATCTTTGTTACAAAATGTACATGCCTAGACTAACAGAGCATACGGGGGAATAGCCGGAGAATCTATATTTTTTTAAGCAAGTTCTCAGAAGTCTTGTCATCAGACAAGTTTATGGAACACTGAATCAGATGATCTCTAAGGTCCTATCCAGCCCTAACACACTAGACCTTTCCAAAGAGAAAAACATTTTAGGAAGACCATTTATTCTTTTAGGCCACTGGAGGAGTAGAGTAGTAATTGAATCACCACCATGGTAATTTAAAAAGCAGCACCTGAGTGACCTCACTGATAGGGAGCCCTTGGGAATAAGTTAGTCAACAGAGACATTTGGCAGCATTTAAAAACATGAAAAATACTAGTAATGCTGTATAGTGAATGGTACTTTCAAAGCTGATGCTCCTAGACGACATTACTCAATTGTAACTCCTTCATTTCCACCTGCTTTTATTTTTACTCTTTTTTACAGCGTCAGAATATTGACACACGATAAGAAACGATAAAAAAGGCAATCTTCTTGAAATGAAAATGCACATAACCTGCGGTGCCTTCTGTTCATAGATGTATTTCTCAGAAGACTATGCTGCTCAGGGAAAGATTAAGGGTACACAGTGCAAAGCGTCTCCCATCACGACTCCTTAAGAAGTATGGAAGCCCTGCAAGCAGCGATGCTGCTGGTAGAAATGCCGAACAACGATTCTATTTCATATGTAATGGTATCATCTCCTGAGTCACTGAATTGATGGCCGGTACAACCATTTGCTTAAGGCTGTGTTTTATGTCACTTCATTAAGCCTAAAAAGTTACATAAATGGATGTTACCTGAACAAATAAAAAGGCGGATCACAGTACTGAGCGGTTATGTCAGGAGGGAAAAGTAACAGAGTGTACAACTTGTGAGTTCATGTCCTCAAATGGCAAATGTTGCCTGAAAAAGGAAGGGATATAAAGTATGTAGTCTCCTTCAAATTCTATTCACAGTCAAAATCTAAATAAACAGACCAATTCTATCCTATTTAGAATGCTAGAAGTATTCAATAAAGTCCATCCTGAGAATAGTCATAGTGCTCATTCAGACAGTTTCTTTCATGGACCTGATCCCATTAATGTGATTCACCCATTAAGTACCCAATATATATTTTTTTAATCACAAAGTGCTTTCAACTATACTCATCTCCACCCTTTCTGACAGCTATATGTAAGAGAATACACCAGTAACAGAGAGACTGAGGGCTTTTCTCCATGCCACACCTCGAGTCAGTGGCATGATTGTGCAATAATTCTTATTTTGTTTTCTATTAAACTTTGGTAGGCCCAGCAAATTTCCTCAAAGTGGATGTCCACGTGTCCATGTTAATTTTACATTTCAATCCATTTCAAAGACTAGAAATAGGGACCTTATTATTTTAGGTAATATAATTAAGTGTTAAAGGGCTTCTGTGGTTACTCTCAAAATATTTTATACTGGCATGCCTGGGTGGCTGAGTCGGTTAAGTGTCTGACTTCAGCTCAGGTCATGATCTTATGGTTGATTAATTCGAGCCCCACATCGGGTTCCATGCTAACAATGTGGAGCCTGCTTGGGATTCTCTCCCTCTCCTTCTTTTTCTGCCCCTTTCCTCTGCGCAGGCATGCTCTCTCTCTCTCAAACTAAATAAATAAATTAAAAAAAAGATTTTATATTAACTGCATTCCATAGTTCATAGACTGCTGTATAGTCAGGTCCTTCTAGAAGAGGCTATTTCAGTGGATACAGCAAGTCAAAACATCTGGATAAATGCACAGCATTTCTCCCACTTAATCTTGGAAAATACGAATATCATGGTTATAATAAATTCTAGAAACTTTGAAAATTTTGTACAGAAAATGATATGGAGTCACTGAGAGACATGAGGGGTGTGAGTTACATGGTCAGATTTGCAGTTTAGATATTACTCTGGTACAAGTATGGGGAAGGATTTACAGAAGAATACTGCAAATGTTCAATGAGTAATGATAAGGACTTGAACTTGGACAGTTCACGCAATTAAGGTCTCAGCATATGCCAGTCTCTTCTTTCTGTAGTCATATTTCTGTATCTAATCCTCAGCTTTGCAGAGCCAGAACACAATTCTTTGGCACAGGCACCTAATGATGACAGCCTCTGAGGAGCTATCTCATGCCACTGGAAATCTCAGAACTTGATGTATAGAGTGTGGGAATTAATTTTTTAACTTCAAAAGAAAAATATTCCATTCCAGTGACTGGAATACATCATTTATCTCTTAGCTTTACTAGCTTGACACTGATTTCAATCATAAAGTAACCTTATTATCAATATTTCCCAAAAGATGTGCCTATTTTACTAGTTCTGTTTGATGTTAGTAGGTGTTACTTTTAAAAAGAGCTTCAAAGTCATCTAAGTTTAGGAAATACACAGGTAATAAAGTGAAACTCTTTTTTTTCAAGTATTTTCTAAACCTGTATTGTGCTAACATACACGGCTATTCTCTGAGAGGAATGGCATGTGGGACTCTCCAAACTTAGCAGAACATGCCATGCTCCCCAACGCCCCCCCCCCCCCCCCCCCGCCCCGGAGCGTATCTCTGTATTAGTGTTTTTCAGAACACACTTCAGGGAGCGCCAACGAATGTCTCTGTGCTCTCAATGCTGTTACATCATTGTACTCATTTCCAATAGTTTCATAGTTCCAGAAGGAAATTTCACAACAAAATCACTTTTTAGTGGGGACTTTTAACATATGACTGAAGGAGTTTAGAGTGTGTGTTAAGCTCAGGGTGTCTTAACAACACTCATAGGAGTAATTAACGCTAGCCTTCATTATGTGATTCTAACTTCTGCAGTTTTAATATTTGTGCAGATATTTCCCTCCTCTCCACATCTACCTTTATTCATTAAATGCTCTATGAATAGAAAGATAGCATGATTCTACAGTGGCCATTAGAATTACATCAATAACCCCTCATCGCATCATCTGAAACTTCCATTTAAATATTGAAATGCAACTGTACAAGCCATCCCTGCATTTAATCTAAATATGTCACTGATAAATCTAAATATGTCACTGATAAAATTTTAAATTTTAACTTTTAGATATCAAAGACATTTGAAATCTGAAAGACGCATTTAACTGAATGCTTCCATTTTTCACGCAAACTGTCTTTGATTTCTAACCTGAAATCAGGCCAGTAAGGTTCTACTCCAGAGGTTAATTTTGATCAAATCCAAAATTCAGATTGGAACATTTAGTGCTGCAAAATAATCCTTTCTTCCATGTTTCTGAAATCTCCAGATTTTTTTATTTCCGATTTAGACTATCTCTGCCCTCCTAAACTCTGCTCAAATACATCTGTAAATAAAACCTTTATGAGTAAGGCTTTTGTTCTTGTCATCATCTGGGAAACTTATGAAGCATTTGCAGAGAAATTCCATTTGATGAGAAGAGCACTTCACAGCCCTGAAGTAGTAACTATGATAACCCTCCAAGTTGTTTTTCCAGGCCCATTCTCTCTTTTAGTATACTTTTTTTTTTTCTTTTCACTTTCATATAATTTTGAAAACTTTTAACAAGATGTTGTTCTTTTGTTCTTCTTTTGTTCTTCCATTTAGGCTCCATTATTTGGAAGTGAGAAAGACTTTGGCCAGAGGGGCTGACTCTAGTAAACTGATTTTTTTTCTTCTTTCTTGTAAATGCCTCAGAAGAAACAGTGAGACAGGATGCACTTTGCCAAACCTTGGGGCAGGGATTCTGCTTTAGTGAGCTGATATTTCATTTTAGTTTTTAAGTTCCTGAGGGAAGGACACTAAAAAAGAGGTTACCCATCTAAACACATGCAACAGAAATTCAGAACACAGATTCTTGTTTTGAAATTCTAAGACTTCCAAGTTAGAATTCTATTTTCAAAGAGGTTACTTTCAGCTTCTCTTTCATTAATCTAATGGAGTCTAAAATGTCACAGACTAAAAATGGCACTCTTAAATTAGTATAATTTAACCATTTGAATATTTGTTAATTGGAAAATAAGATTTCTACACAAACAGGCCATAATTTTGATTACGCAAGCCATTTATATGGCTTACAACCATTGCTGATGATGAAATTGTGGGTTTGTTTATATAATGTATTTTATCACATTTGTCAAATCCAAATCATAAGATCTAAAGACACAGACATCACTTTAAATTGTCCTTTAATGTCTTCAGTAATTGGTCACTGGACATTCATGACGATTATAAACATAGTTAAGGAAGAACGTGGGTAGAAATAAGAGTATGGGGGGCAGATAGTAAATACATAACTCTAACTATGCCTTTCTTAGACTTATATTCTATTTGAAAGAAAGGTGGCAAACCAAACTCATGTATGTGTTTTTCTAATGCAAGCTAATTCTGAGAAAAAGGCACAAAGATCTAAGTATAGAAATAGGTGAGGGACCTGAATCCTTTGCCCTCCTTAGAATAAGAACATTGACTGAGAATGG
Organism: Puma concolor; assembly: GCF_028749965.1. Lineage (NCBI taxonomy): Eukaryota > Metazoa > Chordata > Mammalia > Carnivora > Felidae > Puma > Puma concolor. The sequence goes on along the minus strand of NC_141670.1, from coordinate 168,181,782 downwards.
AAGATGGATGGCTTCCTAAAAGCAATAGAATGCTGTTAAAAGAGGAAGGTGGAATGCATACTAAAATGAGAGAGAGAAAAAAAGTCCACTATAATGGAAGAAAATTTTGATCAAATCAAAGGTCCATTGGGGGTAGAGGTAAAAACCCAGAGATTTATTCATTAAATGACAGGGACCAGGAATTAGCTTCTCTACAGTTTGTTCTATCTCCCAAATTTTGTTTCTGTGACAAAAGCTTCAAATAAATGTGCTGCACAGGCCCAGAGAAGTCAGTGTTATGGGCAATTACAACTGTGTGAGAATGGGCCCATACATACTCTTCTATTTATTTCTATAACTGAAAGTTGCCCTCTAAAGTTTTTTTGCATAATGAAAAGATCCTCTAGAAACCCTAAATAATACTGAGATTATTTTATTGCTTAAGCATGCTTACACTGAGCTCCTCTTATGTGACTACAGCCTGCTCAACACTGGAGTTACAAAAATGGATAAGAACGGCCCATTCTTTCAGGAATGCTCAGTTATTGGAAGAGACAGATAATCATAAGGTTTCAATATGAAAAGTGTTATAACAGATATGATCAGGATGCTATGTCATCAAAAATGAAAGGTACCTTTCTCATCCAGATTCATGAGGAGCTTCCTGGATTAATAATGGTGGATGAGTTAAGTTCTCAAATCCACTCAACCAGACACAAAGAATGGGAATGAAGACACTTACTAAGGCCTTTTCTCCAACTATCAATGCTAAAATTTAGTTTTCAAATACTTCTCCTTTGACGGAGACCTTCAAGTTAAAACATATGTAAATCAAGACAGTCTTCTTTAATGTCAAGCTCAAAACAGCAGCACATGTAACAGTGGCACATAAGCATCATATTGAAATAAAACTTCTGGCTTTTTGCCTATTCTATAATACATTTTCATCTTGATTGAACCTCATATTATAATCACCATAAAAACTTGCTTTTAATGTTACTAAGAAATAATAGCAGTAAGCTTGGAAGACTTCCTTAAAAATAAATGTAGGCAATTTATAAGACTGAGTAGACACAAAATAATCAGAGTTAAGATAGTTAGAATCTAATTTTGTTCAGAATTAATAATATCTGAGCAAAGGTGGAGCCATTTCCTCCATTTTCTTCTGAGTTCATGATGTTGCAGGATCCCCTATAACTTTATAATTTAAAGAGCCACAGAGAATAACTAAGAAAATTTTGGGATTAATATTGGGAAATGAATAGTAGCCATGCTTCATGAAGGACTGAACAGAAGCTAGGTTATGAAGGTACTCCTCTAAAATGCCACGTGTAATCTAACAGCCTGCAAATGGTAACTGTCAAAATACTGGCAAAGTCTAAAATACTGGTAAAACATACACCCAGCAGCTAGATAATGCCAGGAATTCCCCATATAAAACATTCATTTATTTGACTGAAAAAATAGCCCCATAACAACAACAACCACTTTAAGCCAAAACATCAGTTTATAATGTGTGAACTGTACTCAGTGTGAGAATATATGGAAGGATATTGCCCCAACATAAAGAGACCAAGGGAGGCTGGAAAGATGATGGAGTAACAGGACCTTGAGCTCACCCTGTCCCATGGATACAACAAGAAAACACTCACATCAAATTAGGTAGTTTAAATATTATTTCTGGTAAATAACCCGGAAAAACCACCTAAAGACTGGCAGAACAAACTCCACAAATAAAGGTAGAGAAGAGGCCACAATTAAGAGTGTAGGCAGGATGGAGATGCTGTGGGGAAAAAAATGGACCTCAGTGGTCCAGAGGAAGGAGGGAGCCACGAGTGTGGAGAAGGGCAAGAAAGAGACGGTCACACTGGGGATCCCAAAGACATATCCCCATAAAACATTTGGCTTTGAAAGTAAGAAAGACTGAATTTACGGAGTTCTTACAACCAGTGGGACCTAAAGCCTGGAATTTTAAAAATCAGTGGCTTTGTTCCGGGAGAGCCCCAAGGGCAATAGGAAGCTGAATCCCCACCCTTAAAGAAACAGCATGACAAAACAGCCCTGGGAGACACAGTATAGAAGCAGCAGTTTGAAAAATGTCCAGGGCATACTGGAGGGAAAGCTATTTACTCATCTCTGGGCCTGTCCTATAGAGGCAGGGATCACAGGAAGACCCCTTCAGGAACAAAGGAGCTGGCAGGAGCCATTTCTCTACCAGTCCCTCAGTAGAGAGCATAAACACACGCTGCCTGCTACAGCAACAGCAGACATTCATTACCTAATTTGCCCACACCAAGCCTGACCCCCCAGTTTTGGCAGATCTGCCCTTTCCAGTCATACGTGCCTCGGTCCTGGAGCTGCAGTCCCCCTCCCCAGAAGACCAGCACTGCATCTCTCAAGTAGCGTGCTTTGTGGGGTCTTAATGCCAGTAGCAGCAGGAGCAGCAGCAGTGGCAGGGCCCTGTGGAAGCCTGAGGCACACCTTGTCAAAACTACACACTACCCCCCAACCCTTCACTGCCCACATGCAGCTCCACCTGCAACTGCAGCTGCAGGTCTCATTTCACAAGCAGACCAATGCTGAACACCTTGTTAAAACTGCACGCCTCACTCCAGCCAGGGAACAAATACTACAAAGAAAGCCTCTGCACATGATTGGACTAAAGGAAAAAGTGGCCAGGACACAACAGCAGGGCACACAAAATACATTTAAGAGACACCTCCTGAAATGCCAGGTTCTGGGTAATAGGGGACATACTGCACTGCAGGGCACTGTGGGACCTCTTCTTCATAAGGCCATTGCTTTCAGGAACAGGAGACATACCTGACTTCCTAATACACAGAAACAGACACAGAGAGTTAGACAACCTGGGGAGACAGAGGAATGTGTCCTAAATGAAAGAACAGGACAAAACCATAGCAAGAGACCTAAGCAAAAAGGATATAAACGATATGCCTAATAGAGAATTTAAAGTACAGATCATAAATACACTCACTGGACTTGAGAAAAGAATGAAGGACATCAGTAAGACCCTTAATAAAGAGATAAAACAGAACCAGTCAGAGATGAAGAAAATAATAAATGAAATTAAAACTATACAAGATGGAATAAATAGCAGGCTACAGAAAGCAGAGGAATGAAACAGTGATGGACAAGTAATCAAGCTGAGTGGTGAGAGGAAACAAAATTATATAAAATGAGAATAGACATACAGAATTCAGTGACTCCATCAAGCATAATAACATTCGTATTATAAGGATCTCAGAAGAAAAAGAGAGAGAAAAGGCAGAAAATTTATTTGAAGAAATAACAGCTGAAACCTTCCCTAATCTGAGGAAGGAAACAGATACCAGATCCAGGAGGCATGGAGATCCCCCAACAATATCAACCCAATGAGGCCCAAGCCAAGACACGGTAATTAAAAGGCAGAAAGTAGTGATAAAGAGATAATTTTAAAAGCAAGAAGAGAAAAGAACACAGCTACATACAAGGAAAATCCTATAAAGCTATTAGTGGACTTTTCAGCAGGAACTTTGAAGACCAGAAGGGAGTGGCATGATATATCCAAAGTGCTAACAGAAAAAAATCTGGGGGCACCTGGGTAGCTCAGTCGGTTAAGTGTTCTACTTCAGCTCAGGTCATGATCTCGCAGTTCGTGAGTTCAAGCACTGTGTTGGGCTCTGTGTTGACAGCTCAGAGCCTGGAGTCTGCTTCAGAGAGCCTCTCTCTCTGCCCCTCCCCCACTCATGCTCTGTCTCTCTCTATATCAAAAATAAACATTAAAAAATTAAAAAAAAAAAATCTGCAGCCAAGAATACTCTATCCAGCAAGGCTATCATTCAGAATAGAAGAAGAGGTAGAGTTTCTCAGGCAACAAAAGCTAAAGAGGTTCATGACCACTAAACCAGCCTTACAAGAAATGTTTAAGGGGACTTTTTGAGTAGAAAGGAAAGACGACCATAAGTAAGAGTATGAAAAGTAGAAAACACAAATGCAGTAAAAATGAATATGTCTGTAAAAACCAGTCAAAGGAGCCACAAAACAAAAGGATGTAAATTATGACAGCATATACATAAAATGTGGAGACAGGAAGAATAAAGAATGGCTTCAAACTTAAGTGACGATCAACTTAATATAAACTGCTATATGCGGAAGATATTAAATGTAAACTTAATGGTTACCACAAATCAACAACCAGTAGTAGATATGCAAATAATAAAGGAGAAGCAATCCAAATGTATCACTAAAAAAAGCCTGCAAACCATGAAAGAGACCCAGAGAAGAAAGGATCAAAGAAAAATTACAAAACAACCACAAAAGAAGTAACAAAATGACAATACATAGATACCAAAATGGCTTTTAACATTTATGTGCAAAATGCTCCAATAAAAGGATACAGAGTAACAAAATATATTAAAAAAAAAAAAAGACCCATCTGCCCATGGGAAACTCATTTCAGACCTGAAGACACCTGTAAAATGAAAATGAGGGGATAGAGAAATATTTACCATGCAAATAGATATCAAAAGAAAGCTGGGGTGGTAACACTTGTATTAGACAAAATAGACTTTAAACCAAAGACTGTATAGAAATAGAAAGCAGGACACTGTAATCATAAAGGGGACAATTCAAGAAGATATAACAACTGTAAATGTTTATGCACCCAACATGGAAGCATCCCAATACATAAACATAAAAGAAATAATTGACAGTAATAAAATAAGAGTAGGGGACTTTAACACCCAAGTTACATCAATAGATCATTAAAAACAGAAAATCAACAAGGAAATATTGGCTTTGAATGATACACTCTACCAAATGGATTTAACTGAAAGACATACTCAGAACATTCCACCCTAAAACAGCAGAATACACACTTATTAAGTGCACATGGAACATTCTCCAGGATAGATCACTTATTGGCCACAAAACAAGTCTCAACAAATTTTAAAAGACTGAAGTCATATTTTTCTGGCCACAACTCTATGAAACTAGAAATCAAACACAAGAAAAAATCTGGGAAGAGCACAGAAATCTGGGAAGAGTTTAAATAACATGCTACTAAGCAATGCATGGGTCAATCAAGAAATCAAGAAGAAATCAAAAGTTTCATGGACAGAAATTAAAATGAAAACACAATGGTCCAAAATCTCTGAGAAAAAGCAAAACAGTTCTAAGATGAAAGTTTAGATCAATACAGGCCTACATCAAAAAGCAAGAAAAATCTCAAATAAACAACCTAACCTTATACTGAAAGGAGCTAAAAAAAGCAACAAGCAAAATCCCAAACCAGAAAGAAGGAAGTAATAACAAATACATTAGAAATAAATAAATAGAAATAAACAAACAAAAACCCAATAGAATAGATTAATGAAACCATGAGATGGTTCTTTTTTTTTTTTTTCTAAGTAGGCTCCACACCCAATGTGGAGCTTGAACTGACAACCCCAAGATCAAGAGTCTCATGGTCTACTGAATGAGCCAACAAGGTGCCTCAAGAGCTGGTTTTTTAAAAGAAATCAATAAAATTGATAAACCTATAGCCAACTCATCAAAAAAAAAAAAAAAGAAAGAAAGAAAAAAGAGAGAGAGAGAGAGAGAAAGAGGATGAAAATAAAATCAGAAACATAAGAGAAATAACAACGAACACCACAGGAAAATGAACAATTATAAGAGAATATTATGAAAAACTATATGCCAACAAATTGGACAACCTAGAAGAAATGGATAAATTCCTAAAATCATATCTACCAAAACTGAAGCTTAAGAAATAGAAAATTTGCACAGACTGATAACCAGCAATGAAATTGAATCAGTAATCAAAAACTCCCAACAAATAAAAGTCCAGGACCAGATGGTTTCACAGGGGAATTCTACCAAATATTGAAAGAAGAGTTAATATCCATTCTTCTCAAACTTTTCTAAAAAATAGAAGGAAAACTTCCAAATTAATTCTATGAGGCCAGCATTACCCCTGATACCAAAACCAGATAAAGACACCACAAAAAAAGAGTACAGGCCAATATATGATGAACATAGATGCAAAAAAAAAAAAAAAAAAAAAAAAAGAAAGAAAAAAATCCTCAAAAAGTATTAGCAAGCAGAATGAAACAACACATTAAAAAGTATTCACCATCATCAAGTGGGATTTATTCCCAGGATGCAAGTGCAATTCAATATTCACAAATCAATCAACAAGATACATTCCATCAATAAGAGAAAGGATAAAAACAGTAAGATCATTTTAATAGATGCAAAAAAGCATTTGACAAAGTATAACATCCATTCATGATAAAAACCTTCAACAAAGTAGCTTTACAGGGAACATACCTCAACATAATAAAGCCCTTATATGAAAAACCCACAGCTAACATCATAGTCAATGGGGAAAAATGGAAAGCTTTCCCTCTAAGGTCAGAAACAAGATAAGGATGTCCATACTCACCACTTTTATCCAACATAGTACTGAAAGTCCTAGCCACAGCAATCAGAAAGAAATAAGAAGAAGAAAAATGAAATAAAAGACATTGAAATTGGTAAAGGACATGGAAAACTTTCACTATTTGCAAATGACATGATACTATATATATATATAGAAAACCCTAAGACTCCACCACAAAACTGTCAGAACTGATAAATGAATTCAGTAAGGTGGCAGGATACAAAATCAATACACAGAAATCTGCTGCATTTCTATACGCTAATAATGAAGCAGCAAAGAAATTAAGAAAATAATCCCATTTACAAATACACCAAAAATAACAAAATACCTAGGAATAAACTTAACCAAAGAGGTGGAAGATCTGTACTCTGAAAACTGTAAAACTGATGAAAGAAATTAGAGACAACAAAGAAATGGAAAGACATCCCATGCTCATGGACTGGAAGAACAAATACTGTTAACATCTCTATACTACCCAGAGCAATCTACACACTTATTTTTTAATTTTTTAATTTTTTTTTAGAGAGAAAGAGTGAGCAGAATAGAGAGGCTTGAGGGAGAGAGAAAGAGAATTTAAGTAGGTTCCATACTCAGCATGGAGCTTGATGTGGGGCTCAATCCCACAACCCTGAGATCATGACCTAAACCGAACTCAAAAGTCAGATGCTCAAGCAACTGAGCCACCCAGCTGCCCCACAATCCACACATTTAATGCCATCTCTGTCAAAATACCAACAGCAATTTTCACAGAACCAGAAGAAAATTTGTATGGAACCACAAATCACCCCAAATAGCCAAAGTGATCTTGAAAAAGAAAAACAAAACTGGAGGTGTATCGCAATTCCAGACTTCCAGCTGTATTACAAAGCTTCAGTAATCAAAACAGTATGATACTAGCACAAAAACAGACACATAGATCAACAGAACAGAATATAAAGTGCAAAATAAACCCCAAATTATATGGTCAATTAATCTTCAACAGAGGAGGAAAGAATGCAATGGGAAAAAGACAGTCTTTTCAACAAATGATGTTGGAAAAACTGGTCGGCTACATGCAAAAAAAATGAAATTTGACCACTTTCTTACACTATATACAAAAATAAACTCAAAATAGATTATAGACCTAACTGTGAGACCTGAAATCATAAAAGTCCTAAAAGAGAGCACAGGCAGTAATTTCTCTCACATAAGCCATAGCAACATCTTTCTAGATATGTCTCCGAGGCAAGGTAAATAAAAGCAAAAATAAACTTTGGCACTACATCAAAAGAAAAAGCTTCAGCACATAAAAGGAAGCAACCAACAAAACTAAAAGACAACCTACTGAATGGGAGAAGATATCTGCAAATGACATATCCAATAAAGGCTTACTATAACAAATATGTAAAGAATTTATACAACTCAACACTAAAAAACAAAGTAATCCAATTAAAAATGGCAGAAGACATGAACAGACATTTCTCCAAAGAAGACATATAGATGGCCAACAGAAAAATGAAAAGCTACTCAGCATCACTCAACAAGGAAGTGCAAATCAAAACCAAAACGATACACCACCTAACACTTGTCATCAGAATGGCTAATGTAAAAAACTCAAGAAACAACAGGTATTTGTGAGGATGTGGGAAAAATGAGCCCTTCTGCACTATTGGTGAGAATGTAAACTGGTGCAGTTTTGATGAAAGACAGTATAGAGGTTCCTCAAAAAGTTAAAAATAGAACTACTCCATAATCCAACAATTACCCTACTCGGTATTTACCCAAAGAATACAAAAACACTAATTCAAAGAGATACATGCACCCCTATATTTATTGCAGCATTATTTACAATAGACAAATTATAGAAGCAACCTCAGTGTCTATTGATAGATGAATGCATAAAGAAAAATGATATACATATACAGCAGAATATTATTCAGCCATAAAAAAGAAAGAAATTTTGCCATTTGTAAGGACGTAGATGGATCTAGAGGGCATAGTGCTAAGCAAACTAAATCAGTGACAGAAAGACAAATACCATATCATTTCATGCATATATGGAATTTAAAAAATGTAACAGATGAACATAAAAGGGAAAATAAAAGAGAGAGGCAAACCATAAAACAGACTCTTAACTGTAGAGAACACACTGAGGGTTTTTGGAGGGGAGGTGAGCAGGCAGATGGGTTAAATGGGTAATGGGTATTAAGGAGGGCACATGTTGTGATGAACACTGGGGGTTGTAAGTGATGAATCACTAAATCCTACACCTGAAATTAATGTTACACTGTACATTAACTAACTGTAATTTAAATAAAAACTTGGAAAAAAACACAAAGAAAATAAAAAAGAGTAAGAAACCAAAAAACAAACTCCTAACTATAGGGAACAAATAGATGGTTGGTTACCAGAGTGGAGGTAGGTAGGAAGACGGGTGAAACAGGATTTTAGTTTGATGAGCACTGAATAATACATGGAACTGCTGAATCACTAAAAAGTAAACATGAAACTGTATGTTAACTACACTGGAATCAAAAATTTCACATATAGGGGCGCCTGGGTGGCGCAGTCGGTTAAGCGGCCGACTTCAGCCAGGTCACGATCTCGCGGTCCGTGAGTTCGAGCCCCGCGTCGGGCTCCGGGCTGATGGCTCGGAGCCTGGAGCCTGTTTCCGATTCTGTGTCTCCCTCTCTCTCTGCCCCTCCCCCGTTCATGCTCTGTCTCTCTCTGTCCCAAAAATAAATAAACGTTGAAAAAAAAAAAATTAAAAAAAAAAAATTTCACATATATATACTTAAATACATCAACAGAGTAAAAAAATTGGGGCGCCTGGGTGGCGCAGTTGGTTAAGCGTCCGACTTCAGCCAGGTCAGGATCTCGCGGTCCGTGAGTTCGAGCCCCGCATCAGGCTCTGGGCTGATGGCTCAGAGCCTGGAGCCTGTTTCCGATTCTGTGTCTCCCTCTCTCTCTGCTCCTCCCCCGTTCATGCTCTGTCTCTCTCTGTCCCAAAAATAAATAAATGTTGAAAAAAATAAAATAAAATAAAATAAATACACTTAATTAATTATTAAAAAAAAAAGAAAGAGAAAAAAGGGGATCCAGTTTCAGACAACTACTAAATGAACCCTGGCCATTTCCTCATCTACCATTCATTCTTCTTACACTCCATCCAGTTTCCACCCCATCATTTTATATAAATAGGTAATACAAAGGTCATTAATGGCTTCTCTGTCTCTAAAGTGGACATGTTAAATCACTTGTCTTAACTTTTCAGCTAAAATAGCACCAATGATGCATCCCTCTTCGGGAAGCCTTCTCTTCCTTTACTTCCTATGATGTTCTCTTAGTTTTCTATCTCTATGGCTATTTCTTCTTTACAAACTCTTCTTCCTGTAACAGGTCCTTAATGTAAAAGTTCTTAATGGCTCAGCCACAAGTTTCCCCTTTATTTTCACTTTATATGCTCTCTAGCTCTTCCAAGCCATAGTAATTATTATGGGCAATTAGATAACTCCCAAGTTATATCTCCACATATACATCATTTTCTTCATTCTTCATCAAGGACACTACACGAAACTTCCTTCATAACATTTCTCCTAAGATAATTCAAATTCTAAGATATTCAAAAGATAATTCAAAGATAATGTGATGTCTACAAAATCAAGAGTGACTATGGGTATAGTTACTATGGCACATATTAGAACCTCATTAGAACTGGAAGTTTGTACCCTTTGACCAACATTTTCCCGTTTCCTCTAGCCCCCAGTCCCTGGAAACTACCACTTTACTGTTTCTATGAGTTCAGTTTTTTTATATATTTCACATATAAGTGAGATCATACAGTATTTGTCTTTCTCCATCTGACATTTATTTTTTACATCTATTTATTTTTGAGAGAGACAGAGCCCAAGTGGGGGAGGGGCAAAGAGAGGAGACACAGAATCCGAAGCAAGCTCCAGACCCCAAGCAAGCTGTCAGCACACAGCCTGCAAAGGGCCCAAACCCACAAACCATGAGAATATGACTTGAGCCAAAGTGGGCCACTCCACCAACTGAGCCACCCAGGCGTCCCAGTGACATTTCTTTTAACATAATAATACCTTCCAGATTCATTAATGTTGTCACAAATGACAGAATTTACTTCTTTTTTTTTATGGCTGAGTTACACTTCATTCCATATATATAACAGGTTTTCTTTATCCATTTATTTGTCAGCAAATATAGGGTTTTTCCAAGTCTTGTGAAAAACGCTGCAATGAACACAAGAGTGCAGATATCTCAAGATACTGACTTCATTTCTTTGGATATGCACAGAAGTGGGATTGCTGGATCATACGGTAGTTCTACTTTTAATTGTTTGAGGAACCTCTATACTTCTTCCCATAATAGCTATACTAGTTTACATTCCCACAAAGAGTGCACAAGGGTTCTCTTTTCTCCACATTCTTGTCAACACTTATTATCTGGTCTTTTTGCTAACAGCCATCTTAACAGGTGTGAGGTGATATCTCACTGTGGTTTTCACTTGCATTTCAAAGTTGATTAGTGATGTTGAGTACCTCTTCATGTACCTGTTGGAGGTACATGTGGAGGTATTCTTTGGTAAACTGTCATCTATCCAGGTCATCTGCCCATTTTTTAATCAGGTTGATTTTTTTCCAACTGAGTTGTATAAGTTTCTTATATATTTTGGATTATTAATCCCTTATCAGATACACATTTTCAAATATTTTCTCCCATTCTGTAGACTGACTTTTCATTTTGTTGATTGTTTCCTTTGCTGTGCAGAAGCTTTTTAGTTTGATATATACTCTGACTTGTTTACTTTGCCTTTTGGTGTCAAATCCAAAAATCATTGCCAAGACCAATGCCTAAGAGCTTTTTACCTGTGTTTTCTTCTAGAAGTTTTATCATTTCAGGTCTTACATTTAAGTCTTTAATCCATTTCAAGTTAATTTTCATGAGTAGTGTAAGACAGGGATCCAGTGTTATTCTTCAGTATGTGGATATGCAGTTTTCCCAATATCATCTATTGAAGAGACTATTCTTTCCCTATTGCATGATTTTGGTTCCCTTGTCAAAGATTAGTTGACTGTCTACATGCAGGTATATTCCTGGGCTCTCTACTTGGTTCTGTTTTCATCCAGTTCCCTACTGTGCATATTAAAATAGCTTTGTAGGGGCACCTGGGTGGCTCTGTCGGTTAAGCGTCCAGCTTTGGCTCAGGTCATGATCTCGCAGTCCATGAGTTCGAGCCCTGCATTGGGCTCTGTGCTGACAGCTTGGAGCCTGGAGCCTGCTTCAGATTCTGTGTCTCCCTCTCTCTCTGACCCTCCCCCGTTCATGCTCTGTCTCTGTCTCAAAAATAAATAAACATAAAAAATTTTTTTAAAATAAAATAGCTTTGTAGTATAGTTTTAAATCAGGAAGTATAAAGCCTCCACCTTTATTCTTTTTTCTCAAAATTCCTTGGCTAATTGTGATCTTTTGTGATTTAATATGAATTTTAGGATTACTTTTATCTACTTACATGAAAATTTGGTAAGGACTGCACAGAATCTGTAGATAGTCTTGATGGTATGGACAATTTAACAGTATTAATTGTTCTAAGCCATAAACAAAGGACATACTTCCATTTATATATGTCTTCTTCAGTTTCTTTCATCAATGTCTTACAGCTTTTATTTTACAGTCTTTTACCCCTTGGTTAAATTCATTTCTAAAAATTTTCCTGTTTTTGATATTATTGTAAATAAAACTGTTTTCTTAACTTTTCCTTCCAAACGTTCATTGTTAGTGCATAGAAATGAAAATTATTTTCATATATTGATTTTGTATACTGCAAATTTACTTAATTAGTTCTAACAGTTTTTTGATGGAGTCTTTAAAGATTTCTGTCTATATGATCATGTCATTTGCAAATGGAGATGATTTTATTTCTTCCTTTCTCACTTGGATGCCTTTTATTTTTCTTGCCTGATTGCTTTGGCTATGACTTCTAGTACTATGTTGAACAGGAGAGATGAGAATGGACACTCCTGTATTCTTCATTATCTTGGGAGGAAAATCTCAACCCTTCAGTGTTGAATATGTTAGCTATGCACTTGTCATACATGGCCTTTATTATGTTGAGGTATAGTCGCTCTATATACAATTTCTTGATTTTTTTCTTTTAATCATGAAAAGATGTTGAATTTTGCTAAATGCTTTTTCTAAATGTATTGAGATGACAATGATTTTCCTCCATTCTGTTAACGTGATTTATTGCATTTATTCATTTATGTTGAATCATTCTTCACAACTGATGTTCTATATGCAGAAACATGATTATATAACATTTATACTCAAAAACCCTTGTTACAATCTCTGATGTACTCTAAAAAGATTTCAATATAAATAGTATGATATTCATGTGAATAAATTAATCTTAGTTTCCAGTCACGGAGTTGTTAGAATTTAAAAAACAGTAACCAGAAATCCACATTTCAGGAATGATTACATATGTACCTGAAACCTAATTATAGAAATATAAATCAGAAGGGTTTGCTAATTAACCTAGAGGATGTGAGAAATATTTTTTTATTGATAGGATGACTAGTATTTAAGACACACGGTTAACTAGAAGGGTTGTATCAGGCCTAATGCTTTTGCATAAATAAAGATTGAGGATCTGGTAAGCAGAGGTGCCCGATACACTGGGAACAGCACTTTAGATCTAGAGTTCTATTGGTCCTAAGTTTCTCCACTGAACACAAAATTCTGTTATCTTTTTTTTATTAAGTTTATTTATTTTTGACAGAGACAGAGTGCAAGCATGAGCTAGGGAGGGGCAGAGAGAGAGGGAGACACAGAATCCGAAGCAGGCTCCAAGCTCCAAGCTGTCAGCACAGAGCCCAACATGGGGCTCGATCTCACGAACCATGAGATGATGACCTGGGCCAAAGTCGGACACTTAACTGACTGAACCGCCCAGGTCCCCCCCACCTTTTTTAAAAAATATAATTTATTGTCAAGTTAGCTAATAGTGTATACAATGTGCTCTTTGTTTTGGGGTAGATTCCCGTGATTCATCGCTTACATACAACACCCAGTGCTCATCTCAACAAGTGCCCTCCTCAATGCCCATCACTCATTTTCACTCTCCCCCACCTCCCCCCCATCAACCCTCAGTTTGTTCTCTGTATTTAAGAGTGTCTTACAAGTGTGCCTCCCTCTCTGTTTGTAACCATTTTTTCCCCTTCCCTTTCCCCATGGTGTTCTGTTAAGTTTTTCAAGTTCTACATATGAGTGAAAACATATGACATCTGCTTTTCTTTGACTGACTTATTTAACTTAGCATAATACCCTCCAGTTCAATCCACATTGTTAAAAATGGCAGAATTTCATTCTTTCTCATTGACAAGTAGTACTCCATTGTATATATAAACCACATCATCTTTATCCATTCATCAGTTGATGGACATTTGGGTTCTTTCCCAGCATTCTGTTATCTGATACAACTATCAGCCTAGCTGCTCCTGCCATTAGAACATGATCGGCCTTGTTTTAATGTAAGAAGTGTGCTAAAGCAGCTTAGAACATTGCCTGAACCTGTGTTCTTGTGCTTTCTTTCTACTGAATTCCATATATCTAAGAATTTCTTTCATCCTAATACGATCTAACATCAAGGTCTGCTGTGCACACAACCTACTCAAACTATTAGAGTGTACAAACATTTACCAAAATAACCTGACAATGGCTGAAAAGCCAAATTGTCTTTGATCAGGACAAAGTACCACAAAATATAGTTTCCATGTTTCTTTTTTTTTTGTTTAAGGAATAAAAATAAATGACTTGTATTTATATATTATATTTAATTATTTGCCTTTAGTGGTCACATAATCACTAGACATTGGAATGTACTGCTTTTAAGATAAAGACTAACATCTTTGACATGATTGCTCAGGTTGTTTGGGATACCATAAAAAAAAAAAAAAAGCATAGAGTGCATGGCTTGAACAACAGAATTCTATTTTCTCACAGTTCTGAGGCTGGAAAACTCAGGATCAAGATTGGCAGGGTTCAGTTTCTGTTGAGAATTCTCTTCCTGGCTTGGAGATGGCTGTCTCTTTGTTGTCTTCACATGGAGACTGAGCAAACTTGGTATCCTCTTTCTCTTATATAAGCACCAGCCCTAGAAGAAGGTCCCCACCCATATGGCTGACTTAACCTTTATCATCTCCTGACATGCCCTATCTCCAAAATCAGTCACACTGAGGACTAGGGCTTCCACATACGAATTTTGGGGATATAGAAACATTCAGTCCATAACAACGATCAATTATAAGGCTTTTCTGACCCTTATTCACTTATCCAGCAGCATCTTACACAAATCTATTCACTTTCTATATTCTGGTTACATGCGGCTTTCCACTAGTTTCTGGAAAACTTATTCCTTCTCTCTACCGAGTCTGCTGTTCTTTCTCCTCTGACTTCACATAGTAAATTCTAACTCATTCCTCTGTTATTTGCTCAAAGTGTTCTCAGAGAGATCATCTTTATATTCCCTCATTTATTGTTTCAACTACTCAAAAGCAATAAATTTACTCTATGACATGCATCATTTGGAATTTTAGTGAGGGATTCGGCATATGAATTTTTTACTGTTGGTGGTGCAGTGCATTGCACACCATTTAATATTTGTATGTCTACTTTAGAATCCACTTCTTACATCAATATTTTATTCACTTTTAACTTCTATCAGAAAACATGGAAATTAGTTATCTTCATTTTAGAGCAAACAAAAATGAGAAGATTTTGTGTTATGCTATTATCTGTAAATCTAAGTATTTATTGAAATAGCAGCTTTAAAAAAAACAAATGTATTATTTGCCCTTGTGGAACTTACACAGCTCAGTGGGGAGCAAATCATGGAACAATCACAATCTTTTATAATTATGCAATGTTATAAATTCTATAAAAAATGCTAAGTATTATAAAATGGGAATAGAAAAGCAATGTTAATATTCTGTAGGCAGAAAAGACTTATTTGAGGAAAAGACAGGGTGAGGCAATACAATGATCAGAATGAAACATTCCAGTAGAAGATGGGGAAGGAAATTCTAAGAAAAAGATGCAACACACATGGAGGCCCTGAGGTGGAAACAAAAGTAGCTGAGTGTGACCAAAGCATTGTGAACTAGAGGGAAGCTATCAGCAGGTAAGTTAGAAAAGGTTGACAAGAGCCAGTAAAGCAGAATCTTGCGTGCCTCAAAGGGATTTTGGGTTTTATTTGTAAGCACAATACTTCATTATAATTTCATTATATAATCATTTCTTATGGTACCGTTTTATAGAAACTGGGATAATATTTATTCAAAGTTCAGTTAAATCTGTTGATAGCAATTTAAGATAAGCTAATATAGATGTACTGTTTTTTTAAATTTTTTTTAATGTTAATTTACTTTTGAGAGACAGAGACAGAGCACGAACAGGAGAGAGACAGAGAGACAGGGAGACACAGAATCTGAGAAAGGTTCCAGGCTCTGAGCTGCCAACACAGAGCCCGATGCAGTGCTCAAACTTCACAAACCATGAGATCATGACCTGAATTGAAGTCTGTCACTTAACCGACTGAGTCACCCAGATGCCCTTAGATATACTGCTTTTTAATGTTCTAAACTGAGAGTCACAGAGCACAGAAAATCTACACAAGTGGGTGGCTCACATGGCCCTTGCAAAGTCAGTCTCCTTCTCTTTCTCAACTAGCCATTATCTTAGCCATATATTGGGCAGTAGTTAGATAATAGTCAATTCATGTCTCTGCATACTGTCAAGTGCCTAAACATGCAAATAAGTCTGTGTGGTTATTTTAACTGATGAAAGTTTCATACACTTCCAATCTCAAGAAATGCAGATAAAAAAGCTGAAATTACATGGAGAAAAAAATAAAAAGGCATTCTACCTGAGCAACAACAACAACAAAAGAAAATGAGTAAATGAGAAGAATAGCTATGTATGGGTCCAAATCTCCTTCCCAGTGTGTTACTGATTAAGCTTTCTTTTTACAGTAGTTTGGCAGGACACATGGAAGTCTATACATTCTCGAAGAAGAGGTTCAATGATGGTGGAACCCAGACAAATACAGGAGTTTTAATCAGCATTTATTCTGAGATCTTTTCCTCAAAACTTGAACTTGAATTTCAGTTTTCATGATTTCACTATGTGTTGAAACTAGTAACCAAAACCCAAACTTGTCCAAGGCAGGAAACCTATATTCTTATAACTAAGATTTCAGAGGGTTGTATCTTCAGGAAAAGGATAGACCAGAAATAACACATTCTGTAGAAAACTGCAACAAAACTAATTATCTTAAACCCTGAAAGTGCCTGGAGAA
This sequence comes from Puma concolor, assembly GCF_028749965.1. Taxonomy (NCBI): domain Eukaryota; kingdom Metazoa; phylum Chordata; class Mammalia; order Carnivora; family Felidae; genus Puma; species Puma concolor. The sequence goes on along the minus strand of NC_141670.1, from coordinate 168,165,007 downwards.
CATTGCTTAAAAATGGTGATTAAGGGGCGCCTGGGTGGCGCAGTCGGTTAAGCGTCCGACTTCAGCCAGGTCACGATCTCGCGGTCCGTGAGTTCGAGCCCCGCGTCAGGCTCTGGGCTGATGGCTCAGAGCCTGGAGCCTGTTTCCGATTCTGTGTCTCCCTCTCTCTCTGCCCCTCCCCCGTTCATTCTCTGTCTCTCTCTGTCCCAAAAATAAATAAACGTTGAAAAAAAAAATTAAAAAAAAAATGGTGATTAAGATTTTGGAACCACCAACTGTACCTCCTGCAGGTTTTACAGTCCAATTTCACACTGTCTTGGTAGTCTGAAAGCCCTCAAGTTGAGAATATAATTTAGAGATACTAAAGTCACAGAAGTAAATGTAAATTCTCTCTGGAAGAACACACTTCTATCCCAGATCTCAGAGGATTCTCACAACTCAAAATCTAAGAAAAATGAGCAGTTCAAAGAGAAATTACCAAACATAAAGGAACAAGGCACAAAGGATAAGATCCAGAAGAAAAAATAGAAGTGTTTCAGAAAATGGAATTATCAGACATAGACCTATAATAAACACTTATTACATTCAAAGAATTTTTTAAAGTCTTAAAATATATTCTGTGAATAGGAAATTATAAAGGATGACTAAGAAGATTTGAAAAGAAACCAGGAAGAATTTGTAAAAATCTAATTAAAATTAAAAAATCCAATGAATGGTTTAATGGCAATCACAACTGACGAGAGAATTACTGAACATGAAGATAAATCTGAGAAAGTTACTCGGAATTCAGCAGAGAGAAACAAAGAAAAAACACACAAAAAAAGGTTTCTGATGTGTTCAAATGCCTGGAAGAGAACTCAGAATCACACTGGTGAGTATACACAGAAGCAAATTATAGTAAAATATGTCTTCCAACTGGGCTAGAGAATTCCTCCTCCTGATCCTTCAAACCACCCTGGCCCTTAATTTCTCAGTCACTTAAGTTGCCTGCAAATCAAACATAAGAAAACTTCTCGGAAGGCAGGTGAGTTACATATCAAGCTAAGTGTTCTCTTAGCAGGGCCTCAGCTCTTTCTTAATCAGAATCATTTTAAGTGAGTAGAAAAGGCTTTAAAAAGGACGCTATGCCAGCAGAAGCCAGGGCTCCCTGAAAAATAGTCCCTGCTTCTATGTATACTTGTCAGCAGAACCAGTAGCAGGGGGCCGCCTAAATGGTAGCATCTGGAGTAAAGTATAGTCTCCTGCCGTTTTCATGAAGCCAAGGTATCCATTAAAGAGCTGGAACAGCTTCCAGAGGCACATTAGACATGGCCTTTACTAAATACACAGTCTCCTCTTCCTTCCACATATAGATTATATTGCTTTAATTGTTCAGTCATTCCTACTGTGTTCTCCTGGTCCCAGGACAGGGGAGAGAGCTGAACTGTTCCTGTATGTGTTAACGGTAACACTGTTTCTGGCTGAAGAAGTAAGAATAGAATTAAGGCTGAGAATACATTTTTTAGAGGCTTTTTATTCTAAAAGGAATAAAGGAATAAACGAAACGGTTTTATGCCTGAATCTGAATGTTTGGACTGGATATCCCAAGCTCTTTGAAACTCAAAGGTTCATTGCTTTGCCCCAGGGAAATATGGATCTCTGCTGGCCAACATGATGAATTGTTTTTTGTTATGCCCTTCTCAGACCTTTGGAAATATTAAGGATTAAAAATCAAGAAAGCCCAGGAGAAATCAGAAATTCTAACTGTAGGTCAGAAGTTGTTGAGCAAAGTGACTTATAAGAGGCCTAAAAATTCCATCATCCATTAAAGCATCTTACTGATCCCTTTAATCACAGCTGTCATCTATCTGCGTATTGTCTCTATTTTTTAAAACCACATTGGTGACACTGCAAATAATCATATGAACAATATGATCCTGGGTGAAAAATCCAGGAAATTCTGGCCTCAGATCTGCAACTTGATTAACTTTGTGACCTTGGACAGGCTGCAAACTTACCTTGCTTCATTCTCCTCATATGTAAATACAGATAAAAATACCTATTGTGGTCTAAGGAGAAATGACTTATAGGAAGTTTAATGAGAGAAGAAATAGGTAACAATGGAATATAGTACCCAGCAGAGGTAAAAGGGCTCTTAGCTCTATCATTGTATATACCAAACTTTATTAAAAATCCTTGTTCTCTTTTTTCCCCCACTTACCCGAAACTTATTGAGAACAGGAATTCTTTTATCCATATTTGAATTCCTAGTTCCTATGGAATATCTTACACATAAAAGTTCTCAATAAACTTTGCTGAATGAATGAATTCTGATAAAGCTAAGTCAAGATAAGAATCCAGACACAGGGCCATACTGGAGAAGATAAGGAAATGAGGGAGTATGGAGAGTTATGCATCCCAGTTTTTATATGTCGTATCAGTTGAGTGGAAATATACATATTATATATATTTATATATTGAATATATTTCAATATAAATATTGAAAACTGAAACCAGCTATTATCTACAAATATATAGAATAGCTTGTTTCAATTTTCCTTTTTTTTTTTAAAAGGGTATAATTTCATGAACTTAGAAGGAAGGACATTTCCCATTTCCCTATTTGTGTGGATGTGGGTGTGGGGGGTGTGGGTGTGTGGATGTGGGTGTGTGTGCATGTATGTTCTCTATGTTGGATGGTCTTAGACCTAAGGATAGAATCCTATTCCTACCAATGGTGACCCATGTGGTGGAGCTGGTCCTAAAATTTTCTTGATATATTTTCCAGAGGAATACAACATTTAAACTTTCACGTACAAAATAAGGTCTCTTAACCTGCTCCTGACATTTTTTTTCTTTTTTCTTCCTTTTTAAAATTTTTTTTTTAATGTTTATTTATCTTTGACAGAGATAGAGAGAGACCGAGTGCAAGTGAGGGAGGGGCAGAGAGAGTGTGAGACACAGAATCTGAAGCAGGCTCCAGACTCCGAGCTGTCAGCACAGAGCCCAACGTGGGGCTGGAACCCACGAACCGTGAGATCATGACCTGAGCCGAAGTCGGACACTCAACCAACTGAGCCACCCAGGCGCCCCATGCTCCTGACATTTCTACCAGAGTTTATGAACATGATCATAATCCAACAAAATTTAGTCCTTATTTATTCAGACTTTATATACTTACATAATTATTTCCCCAACCCTGCCAAGTCATAATTTATGAACTTAAGAGGCAAGAGATTCAGCACAAGGCAGGTAGTTTATGTTCTATATGATTTCTTAAATTGAAAATCAAAGTTTCAATTATATGGACTAAGGATGAAAAAACCTGAGAATTCAAATATCATTTATATTTGAAGTTACATCCATATATGTGTGTATGTGTAAACATATATGCATTTATACATGTACACCCAACTAACAAATAACTAATGATTTCAGCAACAAACTGACTCTCTACAGAGGTTTTACTTAAGCATCTCTGAATCTCTCCATGCACCATAAGGATAAGTTGACTCCATGAGGAAAATTAATTCAGACTCCTATAGGATGTTAGAGAAGACAAAAAATAGTTTTGAATTAAAAATATGTCCAATGACAACACACTCAGGAAAGCTTCACTCAGGGAGTAGGCAACCATCTATGTGATTCAACTGAAGTGATCTGAAAAGATTACCTTTTTAAAACTGTTCTTTCAAACTGCTATTATGCCAGAATTCTTTAGCATTTTTGTTTGCTATTTAGGATATTTAAGTGTGTATATTAAGGCAGTGAGTTTTACTTAATTTCCTCTTTGCATAGATGCTACCACTCAATAACATTTGTTTAGAGATTTAAAAATAAAATACTACCACATGAAATTTATACATTGATTATTAAATTTCAGAAATACTGACATGAAAAAATTTGAAACGATAAAATGCATTTTTTAAATACACACACACACACATATATTTAATGTTTATTTTTGAGAGACAGAGAGACAGAGTATAAGCAGGAGAGGGGCAGAGAGAGAGGGAGACACAGAATCCGAAGCACATTCCAGGCTCCGAGCTGCCAGCACAGAGTCCGATGCAGGGCCTGAACTCACAAACGGTGAGATCATGACCTGAGCTGAAGTCAGACACGCAACTGACTGAGCCACCCAGGCGCCCCTGAATTTTTCACTTAAAAGAAAAAGAAACCAAAGAGTCAGCTACTTTAGGGGTTTAAATGGAGTGATCACAATCCAGTACCTGATCTTCATCCTCACAGAACTTCCTGATTTTATCCAGCAACTTATGTAGGTTGTTTAGGTTCAGATATTCAAACCATACTGTCCAATCCACAGTCTTAGACACCAGGATGATTTACTGCTACTGCCTAGTGTGTTCAGGGTACCTATCTCCTGTAAGGAGAGATCCAGGAAACCAAATTACCTAAGGAGTTTGTGTGGTAAGCTTTAAATAAGATTTTAAAAAATTTGATTGTTGGATATACGAGAGCACAAGGCATGACTTAAATGTCCACAGAAGCTAGAAAAATAATAGAAAAGGGGCAAATAGGCTGAAGGTTTCCCTAAGAATCAGGCATTTTTTACACTTCAATAAAAATGTATGTATTCTCTGTTTCTTTAAAATATATGAAATACAATGTCCATTTGGAAGCTGATTCGATTTTCCATTCTGAGTCAGGGATGCAGAGAAATACTCCTCTACTATTCCAAAGAAAACCCATGGTGTAAGCATAATAAAAAATGAGAACAAACACTTAGCTTTAGTGTCAGGGGACAGTTGGAAACCACGGTGGACTAACAATGAAATAATGTTCTTTAACTGTACTTGACTTTTGTGCCATGTTGGAACTTGAGCTGGATTTCCAGATGTAATTTAAAAAAAAAAAATTTAACATTTATTCATTTTTGAGAGATGGAGGGAGGCGGAGAGCATGAGTGGGTGAGGGGTAGAGAGAGAGGAAGACACAGAATCGGAAGCAGGTTCCAGGCTCTGAGCTGTCAGCACAGAGCCCGACGCGGGGCTCGAACTCACAAACCATGAGATCATGACCCGAGCTGAAGTCGGACGCGTAACTGACTGAACCACCCAGGAGCCCCTCCAGATCTAATTTTTAAAGAGGTGCTGAATATTTAAGTTATGAGTGTGAAATATCCTGATTTTTAAGAGATTTAGTTCCTTTCCTTTTTAAAAATTTTTCAATGTTTATTTATTTTTGAGAGACAGAAAGAGAGAGAGAGAGTGAGCACAAGTTGGGGAGGGGCAGAGAGAGAGGGAGACATAATAATCCGAAGCAGGCTCCAGACTCTGAGCTGCCAGTACAGAGCCTGATACAGGGCCTGAACTCACAAACCACAAGATCATGACCTTAGCCGAAGTCCTACGCTTAACTGACTGAGCCACCCAGGTGCCCCTGGAGTGGATTTAGTTTCTAAATAAGGTGCAGGGCAAACAAAACATATCTGGAAGCTATATTCAGTCTATGGCCGCAGGCAGGAAGGAAGGAAAAAACATTAAAAAAAAAAAGTTATCTAGAGGAATGTTGCTATGATCTTAATACTTGAATGGTATTTGGAGATGGAGCCTTTGGGAGGTGCTTAAATCATGAAAGTGGAACCCTTATGAATGGAATTAGTGCCTTATAAAAGAGGCTCCTAAGAGATCTCTGGCCCTGGTCATTATGTAAGACACAGTGAGAAGCTAGCAGCCTGTACTCCAGAAAAAGGCTCGCACACCACCATGCTGGCACTCTGATCTCAGACCTGTGGCCTGCAAAACTGTTTATAAGCTACTTACTGAATAGGATTTGTTACAGCAGTCAGTGTACTAAGATAGATGTTTCAGTCAGACAATGACTAATTTAATTTTACAATCCAGAGACTATATAACTGAGAACATTTACTACAGTAACTAGAAATGTGTGCTCTCATAATTCCCTCATTCTGTTGTTCTCTTTGGGCTGACGTGGATTTTTGCTGTCAAGCTCTGGTTCTCACAATTCCATGGATGGCTCATTATCAGTTTCTTTCTAGAAAATCAGATACAGAGTTGGTTAAGTTATGCTTTTCGTGGTTATTTTTCAGTCAAGAGGTTCAGACTTTAAATGTTTTCAAATAAGCGTTATTCCGTTCTTGGAAGGTGTTTCCAATTTTTGCAAGTGATTCTCTTTGAAAATACCACCTTTCTGACTCGCTTTAGCTAGCAAATACATTTATAACTTATTATCTTAGGACCTGGTTCTTCTATCCATGGCTACTTTCAATGATTCAGTGTTGGATTTTAAATTTACCTGACTTTGTCCTCAAATTCAGATAAATTATACTAACTCCCTGTCCGATTATACTCACTAGTACTCCAGTGCCCTCATTTTATTAACTTTTGATGCATATTACCACTCTATATATTTTGCAGTCTTACTATGGCACAAAGCGAAGTACTTGACGAAAGGGAAGGTGATATCTCGCTTATTCTTTTTCCACTGGTAGACCTGTCTACTTCCTCTAATTCCACGTGCAAAGTATCACTTGTTGGTATTAATGGGTATATGTAGTTTACTCAGGAGGTAGTTTACACCCTGCTTCTCTTTCCTATCTCTATCCATTTTGAAAGCTCAAAATATTTTACCTGGACCTCCCTTCCCCTCAAATTTCATTGTTGGTGGATAAAGGTGGTAGGTGATAATAACCCCTCTTGGGAGTGGTACAGGGACATTTTTCCTAGGGCTGATTCTGATTCTCCAAAAGGGAACCAATTTAAATTTTTCAGAGCTTTGATTAAATGTAAAATTTACATTTCCACTGTTCAATTCACATAGCAAGTCATTCACTCAGAAACTAAGGCACCATAGAAGACAGCTTATGTTTTCTTTAAATACAAAGATGCACCATTTAATTTTCAAATATATAACTGATGTTCCCATATTGCTGAAATAAAATTAGGTTTCTATAAGTTTTAGCATTCTGATTTGTTACTTCCACTACATAATTACCTTAGGTGAGGATATTATATGTGATAATGCTTGATATTTAAAAATAAACTGCAAGTATATCAGGTTTGTTAGTCAGATTCTTTAGTATTACTTAAGATAATGACTATGAAAAGACAAGTTAGATTCTTTATAGGAAAGGTATAAATATGACCTCCAGTATGTTATGAAAAGCATATCTTATTAAGACTATATTCTGCAAACCAGAGTCTCAAGATTTCTGGAACCAAACTTTAGCATTATAGTCATATACTGTCACAAGAATCCTCTCTATTCAGTTTGGTGCTCTAATGCAACTGTAAAAAGTCACTGGACCTTAGGATGACTTTAAAATCTTTCATCATAGGGGCGCCTGGGTGGCGCAGTCGGTTAAGCGCCCGACTTCAGCCAGGTCATGATCTCGCGGTCCGTGAGTTCGAGCCCCGCGTCGGGCTCTGGGCTGATGGCTCAGAGCCTAGGGCCTGTTTCCGATTCTGTGTCTCCCTCTCTCTCTGCCCCTCCCCCGTTCATGCTCTGTCTCTCTCTGTCCCAAAAATAAATAAACGTTGAAAAAAAAAAAAATCTTTCATCATAGAAGGCATGATACCCAATGCCTAGAATTTCACATTTCCCTGAAGTATATTGCATTTTTGTGCACTACTTTTATTAGCATAATCTTTTACTGTTCAATAAATATGTTATTTAAATGCTTTTGTGTAATTGGGTCATATTGTAATGAACGACCCCCAGCATTATGTATGGATGCATACGAGGAAGCTCCTGAGTAATGTCTTTTTTCTCCACATACAATGTAAAATATGTTACAGCAGCAAGAAACAAAGAGAGCCAAAACTTTCCATTATTTATGATGTCTTCAAGAAAAGTGAATGGGGTACAATGGAACAAAAGTAAGACAAATTAGAATAGAACTTTAGAAGCAGATGCTGGCTCAATGTGAAGAAGAAAATTATAAACATTAAAGCTATCTTATAAGGAAACAGGCTTTCTTAGGAAGTAGTGAGATCCCTGTTTTATCTGAGGTGTTCAATGAGGACCAATGGTGGTGGAAAATTCAAATTCTAAGCAGAACAATAGCTAACATTATTTTCAAGTCCCTGTCAAAGGTGAGAATGCTAATAATTGGCAATTTTAGAAAAGACAGATTTATTTAAATGGAAGAAAGTGTATCTAAACATGTATTTGTTGTATATTAGAAGTTTTCCTGTGTCCTGGAGATACAATAGCTAAAAAGACATACTTCTGACTTCATGAAGCTTCCAGTCTATTGGAGAAAACAGACAACAGAAAATTGTAGATGGGTTGAAAAGCATATGCCCTTGGTTCTATAAATATATGGGGCAGTGAAAGGCTACCTTAAGTAGACCGCCAAAGCCCACGCTTGCAGCATCAGAGAAGCAGGAAACTTAAAAAAAGATTAGGTTTTAAAGAAATTTGCATGTGATATAAAACAGGAAAGTGATGATGACAAGATGACAAAAACATAACTTTTTCAGAATGATTTTCCCATTTTCTGCTAAGGTGTCTGAACTAGGTCCTGACGGCAATGAGGGGCCACTAAGGAATTTTAAGGTACAGAGTAGTCTGATGATCTACATGTTACAGAAAAGTAACTGTATGTACAGTATGTAAAGGGGCAGACCTGGTAGCAAGATGAGCACTGCTGAAATAAACTCAGTGGGAAATGATTAAAAATTGAAGGTAGTAACAACTGGAATGCAGAGAAGGGAAGAAGATCAAGAAATATCAGCCTTTCCTGAATGTGGTGACTGATTAGTTTTAGAGAAGAAAGATAAGAGGAATAATGTCTCTTGGATTTCTGCCTTTTTTCAATGATTTTACTTCAGCAGCTGGAGACTGAATAATAAAATAAGCCCTTGGACTTCTCCATGCACTCAGGGGGAGCTCAGAAAACATATGAAGCACACCCTTTACCTAGATCTTACAAAAGTACAAAAGAATTTCCAAGAATTCTGTCCCACATATCCAGGGTTTCTCCTGATTACCATCCAATAGCTAGCTAGTTTAAAGTTAAGTGCTACAGACTGTTTTTCTCCTTTTAACCTACATGTTAAAAAGCAAATAATCTGCAAGACGTGCAACAAGGCAGTCTTAGTCAACCTTATTTTTAAGTCAACATGCCCATTTCCTCTTACCATTTATATCCTTTCACTGGATGCATATGAAAAACATATGTTTTAAAGGTAGAGAGAGACTGCTGCATCATCCAGGGTGAATATGATGTATATATGTGTTAATAAGCTTATTCCATAGAAAACAGCTAGTCCTATATGGAACTGAGGATATTAAACTGGCTTAAAAATGCATTTTCTGGATCTGAAATTTATACTTTCTTTTCTTTTTTTTTAAATTTGCTCCATGGGGAAATGTACACAAGGAAATCTATCTGTCAGGCTGAAATACAAGGTCATGTAATAGTTCATTTAATGTTACATGACTGAAAATCAAGAGTTTTCAGGAAATCTCTGTTTGATGTGTCAAAATACACTGATTTGAAAGTCATCTCTCACTGAGATTCAAACATTTTGGTAACCTAGAAGACTGTACTTTCATTAGAGTTTAACAGGGTATATGTCTTAGTTTAAGGCACTCTAACATAATACCATCAACTAGATGGCTTCAACAACAGAAATTTATTTCTTACTTTCTGGAGACTGGAAAGTGCAAGATCAAGGTGTTGGCTGATTGGGTTCAGGGGAACAGCCCTCTTCCTGGCTTGCAGACTGCTGCCTTCTCACCGTGTCCTCACAAGTCAGAGAGAGAGCAAGCTCTGGTCTCTCTTCCACATCTTCTGAGGATACTAATCCCATCATGGAGGCCCCACTTTCATGGTCTCATCTAAAAGTAATTACTTCCCAAAGGTCCCACTTCCAAACACCATCACACTGGGGATCAAGGCTTCAACATGTAAATTTGGGGGGAACATAAACACCTAGTCCATTCTGCCCGTGGCCCTCCAGAGTTCATATCCTTCTTCTGTGCAATATACATTGATTCTATCCCAACAACCCTAAAAGTCTTAACTCATTCCAGCATCAACTCAAAAGTCCGAAGTCCAAAAGTTTCATCTAAATATCATCCAAATTAGATAGGGGTATGTTTTGATGTAGGAATTATCCTGAGGTAAAATTCCTCTCGAGCTGTGAACCTATGTAACAAGACACAGAAGCACACATAACTATGTGCTTCTAAATATAATTGTGGGACAGGCACTGAATAGACAGTCTCATTTTAAAAGAGAAAAATAGGAAAGGAAAGGGTGATGGGTCCCAAGAAAGTCCAAACTTAGCAAGGTAAATTCCATCAAAATTCCATCAGACCTTAAGGCTCAAGAATAATCTTCTTTGGTTTGATGCTCACGACTCACTGGGGTGGAAATCTTGTCTCTGTGGCTCTGCCCCATGGTTCTTCAAGGTAATAATCATGCCTCCAAGGCTCCAACTGGAAGCTATTTGGTCTGTTCATACTAAAACAGTGGTCAATCTCTGGGCCGCCTTCCAGGTCATTTTTCCCTCTTCTTGAAGAATAGCACATGTCCACAGCTGAGTAACTCGATCATCCCATCCTGTCAAACCCAAGGAGTCTTCCTTCATTTCAGCCCATCTTCATCCCCTTCAGTTCAAACTGGCGATGTTTCTGCCTGTATAATCCCATTAACTCTTTATTCAGTGACAGTCCAGCCATACCTTTGGTGTTCGCTTTGGTACATGCTTTCTCAGTTCCTGCATAAAAGCAGCCTGAGAATTTTCTATATCCTCCATTTCTGGTCCCTATTGCTTAATAATTTCTTCTTCGATTAATCTCTCTCTCCTTGCATTTTACCAAATCACTGCTTCAACACTTTGTTCAGGCACCTTCCCAACTAGATACCCAATCTAATCCCTCACAGGTTTCATCTTCCACACACTAGAACACAGTTCAGGCAAATTCTCTGCCACCTGGTAACAAGGCTCACCTTGCCTCCAGTGTTCAACAACATATTCCTCACTTCCATCTAAAACCTCACCAGAATTACCCTTAACGTCCATATTTTTAGTATGCACCTCAAAACTCTTCCAGTTTCTACCCATTACCCAGTCCTGAAGCTGCTTCACATGTTAAACTATTTGTTACAGCAGCAACCCACTCCTAAAACCAAAAACCCTGGTCAGCTTGAGGTGCTGTGATACAATACCACAGACTGAGTGGCATACATTTATTTCTTAACAACTGACATTTATTTCTTACAATTTTGGAGGCCGGGAAGTCCAAGATCAAGGCGCTAGCCAATTTGGCTCCTGGTGAGAGCTTTTTTCCTAGCTTTCAGACCAGACTGCTGCCTTTTCACATGTTGGGAGAGAAAGCAAGATCCAGTCTGTTCTCATTAGGACACATTCATCCTTCATGGGGGCCCCACCCTCATTATCTCATATAAATGTGATTACCTTCCAAAGGTTCCACCTCCAAATATCATCACAGTAGGGGTTCAGATTTCAATATATGAGTTTTGGTGGGGATACAAATATTTAGTTCATAACAACATATATGAGAGTATCCAAGAAAACCTCAGCATATTAATTTAACAGGTATTTATTGTACCTACTATATGCCAGATACTGTGGATATAGGAAAGACCAAAACAGACAGAAATTTCTGTAGTGTTATAGCATATGTTACCATGGGGGAGAAGGAAACAACCAACAAAACAAGTCCTATAATGTAACAAATGGTAAATGCTAAGGAGACAAAACAAAGGGGATGGGCATAGGAGCTGTATAATAAGTGTATGTAATTTAGAAGCAGGTAGTGAAGAAAAGCCCTCACTGAAAAGATAGTATTTGAGCAAAGACTTAAAAGAAATGAGACAGTAAACCATGTGGCTAACTGAAAGAACAGACAAGAGGCAAAGCAAGTAAAAAAAAATCCTCAGAGCACAGTTATCTTCACGTAGTCCAGAAATAAAGAGGCCAGTGGGGCTGAATGAAGTAAACAAGAAAGAAAGTAGGCAGGAATTAGGAAATAAGAGACCAGATCAGGCAAGGACCCTAAAAGCTACTTTAAAGATTTTGGCCTACTTCTGAATGAGATAGGCTGCTAATAAGAAGTAATAAGCAAAAGAAAGACAATATCAATTGTCATTTAAAATAATTTTTTTAGGGGCGCCTGGGTGGCGCAGTCGGTTAAGCGTCCGACTTCAACCAGGTCACGATCTCGCGGTCCGTGAGTTCGAGCCCCGCATCAGGCTCTGGGCTGATGGCTCAGAGCCTGGAGCCTGTTTCCGATTCTGTGTCTCCCTCTCTCTCTGCCCCTCCCCTGTTCATGCTCTGTCTCTCTCTGTCCCAAAAATAAATAAACGTTGAAAAAAAAAATTTAAAATAATTTTTTTAAATGTTTATTTATTTTTGACAGACAGAGAGAGCATGAGCGGGGGAGGGGCAGAGAGAGAGAGGGAGACACAGAATCCGAAGCAGGCTCCAGGCTCTGAGCTGTCAGCACAGAGCCCGACGCAGGGCTCGAACTCATGGACCAGGAGATCATGACCTGAGCCTAAATCGGAAGCTCAGCCGACTGAGCCACCCAGGCACCCCTCAATTGTCATTTTAAAATATGACTTCTGTGTGAAAAGAGGCTATGGAGGAATAAGGGTGGAGGAAGGAGGTTCTTTTAAATCCAGACAATAAATAATTATGGCTTAGAGTGGGAAGTAGCCATGGAAGTGGTGAGAACTGGCAGAATTATGGATATATTTTCAAAGCGGAGCTAACAGGATTTCCTTACTAGAATGTGGGAATGATGATAAAGAGAAGAATCAAGGATGATTCCATGTGTTGTCAGTCAGAGCAAGTGAAAGGGTGGCATCCACAGGGGAGGGGATGGGAGTATGCTGGGGGAAAAGGCAAGAATGTTAGATTTGAGATGTCTACTAGTCATCTAATTAAAAATCCTGGGTAAACATTTGGATATGTAGGTTGGGAGTACAAAAAAAAAGGATGAGTTAGAGATAAAAATTACACAGTCATCAGCACACTGATGGTATTTTAGTTAGCTCTGCAGCAGTAACAACTCCATTCCCCAAATCTCATTGGGTTACAACAACAAATATTTATTTCTCTCTCACATTACTTCTTGGTAGCTCTATGGGCTTCATGCTGCACTTCTGTTTCTGTTTTCTTATTCCAGTATTCTGGCCGAGAGAAGAATCTCTTTCTGGGATGTATCAGTCTTGTTTTATATAGCAAGATATAATGTATAGCAAGATAGCAAGAATTTAACGTATAAATTTTCTGCTTAGAAGTGGTGTACTGTCACTTCCACTCACATTTCATCAGCCTGACCCAGTCAATCACATGATCAGGCCAAAGAAAGGAGTAGTGACGTATACTCCACCTACAAGGAGGCACTGTCCAATGTTAGCCACACTGTAAGAGAAAAATGTGATATCTTGTTACAGAGACAACAGAGAATGAATGACTGAGTGCAATGCTATAATCTATTGCAGATATACAATTGTATTTAAAACCCCAAGACTAAATTAGATCACCAAATAAGTGAATAAAGAAAAAGAAGAAAAATTATCAAGGACTGAGTGCTGGATCATTCTGTCATTAGACGGTTGACTAGATGAGAAAAAAACTGGTAAAGGAGACCGAGATAAAGCTACCAGTAAAACAGAAAAGCAGGCGAGTGTGGTTAACTGGAAGCCAACTACAGAAGGAATTTCAAGGAAAAGATAGTTATTATTTGTGTCAAATGTCAATAAGTTAATGTGAACTCACAAATGACCACTGGCTTTAGTAATATGAAAGCCTTGGGACTTAGACAAAGAAATTTCACTGGAGAGCAATAGTCTGAATTCAATGGTTTTAAGAAAAATGGAAGAAGTATAACTGGATATAGTCAGTATACATAACTCATGAGGAATTCTGCTTTTAACAAAAAGCAGATAAACCAGTCAGTAACTGAAGAGGAAAGTAAGGTAAAAAGGGTGTGTGTGTGTGTCTGTGTGTGTGTGTGTGTGTGTGTGTGTGTTTTAAATTTTAAATAATGGTGAATAATAGCATTTATGTCCTCTGATTGAAGATGATCCCATAAAGAGAGGAAAAAATAGAAGAAAAAGGGGAAAATTGCTAAAACAAGGCCCTTGACTAGACAAGAAGAAAGGGATCCTGGGTACAAATGGAAGGGCTGGCCTCAGAGTGGTACTCAGAGAATTCATCTGTATTAAAATAATGAAGGCAGAGTATGTGGGTACAGATGCTGACAGGTAGATTAGCTCCACTTTTCTCAAGAAATGCATAGCGTTGTAAATTAAGAAGCCATAGGCTAGGAAAAGCAGAGTATCATGGTAGAGAAAGACACTGCAGGGTATTAAGATCCTGGTTTAGTCCTTAACTAGCCATATGACTTGAAGCAAATCACCAAAATTCTCCATGCCTCAATTTCTTCAATGGTAGATGGAGATAATACTGGTGCCAACATAATAAAGTTGGAAAGGATTAAATGACATAATGTATCTATCTTCCCTCAATAAAATATGAGCTCCATGAGGACATGAATTTCCACCTTTTTTTAAAATTATATCCCTAGTGCTTAAGTGTTTGAGACTTAACAGGCACACAACTAATGATGAATAAACAACATATGAAAAATACTTATATGGTACCTGGCATATGGTAAGTGCTTAATAAATGTGACCAATTATTATTACCACCAGTTACTGATTTTAACACCTTAACTGGCTGTTCACAGTAAAATGATACCTTAATAAAGACAAATGATACCTTCCTTAATAAAGACATAGGACATTTCCCTGTTGCTGAGGTGTATGTGAGTGGGTATAAGAGTTAGGGGAAGAGTCGGTATAGAGGTATGATGTGAAAATCAAATTCTTATTTGATTCTTACTTCAAAGTTACAATTATTTTGAAAACTTCCAGATTCTCCTAAGTATCCATGAACAGGCTAAAACCTTTCTTATCACTATCATTTCTATTTATACTTTTCTTAAAAGGAGTTGCAGAATCTTCTATTCTCATTAAGTTTCCTTTCTCAATATACAGTAACCATGACAGTAATCGTATTCAGCAAACCAGGTTACCTTCTGAATTCTCCAAACTATTGTATTTTCACTTAGTAATAGTGCAAATATAGGCAAATGTATGCAGATTTTGAGTTTCATTATTTTTCATGACTATGTAACCAAAATGTTCGTTGACTAGCAGAACAAGAAAACTAAACACCATACATCAAATTCAATTATGGGTGACTTAAACAGTTTCCTACTGTTACACTCAAATTTAAAAATGTACACTTGATGCTAATTCATGAGATGAAGCATACAGAATCAGGATATATTTTTTAAAAATAGCATATATCTTGCATTTTAATCATCAATTGATGATGCACTGAATAATATATCAATTAGCTCCACCAGCATTAAAGTATTTGCCAGTATTTTGAACATCTGTTAATTCAGTTAACAGAATAATCAATGAAACTACATTTTCACTGTATAGCAATTCAATAGTTCCTGGGTGCCTAGGCGGCTCAGTTGGTTAAGCATCTGACTTAGGCTCAGGTCATGATCTCACAGTTTCTCACAGAGCGTTGGGCTCTGTGCTGACAGGTCAGAGCCTGGAGTCTGCTTCTGATTCTGTGTCTCCTTCTCTCTCTGCTGCTGCCCTCTCACTGTTTCTCTCTCAGTCTCTCAAAAATAAACATTAAAATTTTAAGAAATTTTGATACTCCTTCTGCCTAGTTTATTCAATTGTGAACTCCTATTCCTTTCAAATAAAAATATTCTGTGTAGTATGCATGTTTTCTCATTCAATAAAACAATGAGTTTTCATAATTGTGTACATTCAAAAAACACATTATCAAACACATATTAGATGTTGCTTTTGCACTGTAGATACTGGAAATTTCTACATTCATTGATACAATTCTTTTGACAAAGAGCATGGGTTTACCAAGAAGAGCTTACAAGTAATTCACCTAACCATCCACAAATATTCACTAAATAACTGAAGTTACTGGCCATAATTTACTTAAAATTTATATGCCAGAGACTATGATTAGAAATATACTTAAATTGTCACACGTAATTCCCATGTAAAATACACGACCACCTAAAGAGGCAATGTTATTCCTAAAACACAAGTAAAGAATTTAATAAGCTTGATTAGATTCAATGACTTATCCATGGTTACATTGCTAGAATATGGTAAACCCAGTAATCAAACTTGGCCGCCCCTAAGCCAAAGCCCTTACTTTACATGTGTGATTCCCCAGGTTATGAGATGCAAAAATGATTGACACAGTCCCTTTTTAAATGTCTGGTTGGGGGACTTAAGAGTTTTCACAGTCTGGTTGGGGGACATAAGACTATAAAACCAAAAATTTCAAAACTGATATAATAAATTACTTTAAGAAAAATGTATAGAACAGATGTAGGCATAATATCTGTGTCTGGCAGAATTTTGTTCCCTAAGAACTTAAAACATCAGATCTCTGATTACATACACATGAAACATACAAATACAACCCTAATTGCTATGTTTTTGTTTGTCTGTTTGTTTGACTTCAGGTTGGCATGCCTATGTTTCTATGTATCATACAAAGAGTCACTTTTTCTCCCATTTTTAATCTATTTGAACAACTACAAAATCTTTATTCATACATTATACCATAAGTAACATTTGGCCTTGGTCCATACTCATCATCTCCATAAAATTAATGAAATTAAAATAGTGCATTATTCACAACACTATGTCATTTTCATTATGCAAAGTCAATGTCTTATATTTTTCATTATAATTATCCCTGCAGAAAAAAATTTATGCCTGGTGATTGATTTCAATGTGACAGACAAGATGACTGTTACCATTTTGACATTAGAAAAAATCACCCTAGTAGCAGCCAAATATGTTTATCAACGGGTTGGATCATATAGTCAACCATATAGCTAGGAGAATAGATATAATATCAGAGAGAGTGGGCAGGACAGATGACAAGGGACACATAGGAAATATACTGAGAAAGCAAAAGTAGTAGCTATCACAGTCCAGTCCTTGGATGCTAATATTTAATACACTCTTTCTCCTGATAATGGACTCCTCCCTACCATGAACATAAAAGTGCGCACACGACCAAAACTAAACCAACCAGATTCTATCCTCCAGAAATTTTAGTCTCAGGGTAAAAACAGACAAACAATCAAACACACTTAGAACCCAAAATTAGTTAGAGCTGTTTCTGATGACAGTACATTAGAGATTCAGTCAGCATCACCTACTAGAGACAGAACCAGAGCTGCCCTGGTTTCTGCCCATCTCAAGGCTTGATTTTCAAACCTTCTCTTCAATCCTTTCCTACATATCCTATGTCTGACTTAGTTCTTCTCTCACTACTAAAGTAACTATAATTATAAATTATAACCTATTACAAGTGAGGTATATGAAAAACCCAGGGAAATCTAACATTGGTCCATTGTATTGTATGTTCTACTGTGAACTAAGTCAGAAGATGAGAGATGATTTGTGTGGAAAATTGTGATAATATTCAGAATATGCAGTAAGCCCATGAGTAACGGATCCAACAGAAGCAATACAGGTAGGAAAACAAAAACAAATTCAAAACAGATATTTTGGAGACTAGAGATTGTTGACTTTTGTAAAACAGAAAAAGCCCAATGTAGCTGACCTATAACCATGTAGCTGGCTGATCTCTTAGAAATACCATTTCATCTCAGGGCCCCGATGCACACCAATTACTGAGAAAAACTGCTGTGGCAACAGCAATGTCGGTCTTGGTGAGAAAAAAACCCTATTGTTGAACATACCATCACTTCTGTACTCACCCTATTCTGCCACTCTGTAAATGAATAAGCCCTGGGTTGGCTAAAGAAGAATTACTGCACCTACGAAGTGGGTCATTCTATTTACCTATTTACTTAGAGCCTTCTTTGAAGCAAGGTCTTGCTAGTGAAAAACCACACATATTGGGCCCATTTCATGAGGTCAGTTCACATTCTGTTTACAGATGATATGAATCAAACTCAAATTAGCTGAAGAAAAATAAAAGAAAAAACATCTAAAAGAAAAAAAAAATGAATCTAATTTACTTACCCAGAAAGGTTAGAGGTGGTACCTACATCAGCTATCAACTAATCAAACATTATCAGTTCTCTAAATTTGTCAGCTTTGCTTCTCTGTATAGTTTCCTCATTCTTTTCCAATAAAGGTAGGAGTCATCTCTTTGGCAGAGGACATGACTGAAACAATATCATGAACTTATCTTTTATTTCCCAGTGTCTGTATATAATATTTCATCAAGAGCTTCTAACTCACTCATCTCAGGTTATATGTTCATCCCAATTACAGCCAGACAAGTTATGTTACAACCCTCCTGCACAACCCAGTTACTTTTGTGAACAGCAGTCCCATCAGAACCTCATGGACTAAAAAAGGGTCAAAGTACAAAGAAGATGATGCTATTATTAGTAAAACGGATACCGGGTAGACAAAAATCAAACTGCACTTTATAAAAACAACAACAACAACAACAACAACAACAACAACACTATTTTCTAAAACCTAAAGTACTACACAAATTTAGCCTTAGATAGCAAAGACTGAAAAGTTTCAGAGAAATAAAAGAAGTTATGTAAATAATACAGAGGTAGAATAGTCTACTTCTATATTATTGAAAACCAACTGAATAGAATTCTCAACCTCAGGATCTATGCTTCTGTCATAACAGGTGATAATTCTCATGACTCAATGGATGCCTTACCAATAAATGTTGACTGCTTAGCTTTATCCTTGCTGCTATCTAGAAGAACTGTTCATACTCAGTATTATGTTTATAAAATATCAAAGGACATCAGCTATTATTAGCTCCTTGATCTTTTTTTTTAATGTTTGTTTATTTTTGAGAGAGAGAGAGAGAGAGAGAGAGAGGGAGCATGTGAGAATGGGGGGTGGGGGTTGGAGAAAGAGAGGGGGTGGAGGATCCAAAGCTGGCTCTGCACTGGCTCCCAAAGCGGGGCTTGAACTCACAAACCATGAGATAGTGACCTGAGCTAAAGTCAGACACCTAACCAACTGAGCCACCCAGGCACCCTTAGTTCCTTGATCTCAACAGGAATGATGATCCTGATTATCCTGATTATCTTTAAATTCATACAAGTTATTTTCTTATTTATTTAATTACTGAAAAGTATTTATTAAGGGGAACAATTATAGTAATATAATATGCTCAAAGCATGTGAAAAGAGTCTGCCATCAAATTGCAAGGAAAAAGAAATGCCAAAGGATCTCAATAAACTTTAAGAAACTATTTCAGGGGCACGAGTGACTCAGTCAGTTAAGTGTCAGACTTCAGCTCAGGTCAGGATCTCATGGTTTGTGAGTTTGAGCCCCACATCAGGCTCTCTGCTGTCAGCACAGAGCCTGCTTTGGATCCTCTGTCCCCCTCTATCTGTCCCTCCTCTCTCTCTCTCAAAAATAAATATGATAAATATACCTTAAAAAAGAATCTATTTCATCACTTCAAGTTTTAAGAATCTATTTTAATGGCATTAAAAATCAGCAGATAAAGCACAAACTTATATCGCTCTAGTCTCATTGTGTGTGCAGTTGTTTGAGTCCCAAATCAGTAGAACTTCACTCATATGCACACTAAATAAGTGAATGATACCCTGTTTAAAGAACATTATAGCATCAATGGTATGAAACATAGTGCCAAAGGTTTGGATCTAACATAATACTGCTTTCCTGAGAAATGTCTAATTTTGTTGGGAAATGAATGCAAAAGAATTCCAGAAAATCTGATCTAGCAATTTGTGTGGAAATTCCTCAAGAGTTATCTTTATTAAAATTCAGATTTCTTCTCATCCCCAGCTTAAAGTCTTTTTGCTCTCACTCCATCACCACATTCTACCCAAATTAACATCAATGACAAGCATACTAAGATATTAACCAAAGAGAATGGGGGAAAAAAAAACTTGGTGGGGGGTGGTGGTATTTTCTTCACCTAACCACATGGGTAGGGTAGAGGACAAATGACCCGTGAGAGGGAGCCTGTCACCAGACAGCAATACTGTCAAGTAGGGACCACGGCTCTTCTATCTGCCAGTCTGATTAACGTTTTGTTCTTCTAAGGACAAAGATGGAAAATACACAAACAAACAAACAAAAAAAACTTATACCTATTTTTAAGGATTGGTTGAGAGGAATAGAAATAATGTATGTAAAGTGCCTACTGAAGTGACTGACACAGTAAACAGTTTGTAGATGAAAGCAATTACATCTTTTTGAAATTCAAAATAGTTCTTTTGGCTTTATTTTCATAGTTAAAGGAAATATTCTTTGGAAAAAATGAAAAAATGCAAGTGAACAAAAAGAGTAAGGCTGAAAACTCTTGAATTCCCAACCAACTAGATCACTTAGTCATAACCACTGATAAAATTTTGGGATGTATCTGTTGTTCATGTTCTTTGTAGCCTTTATTTTGTACATAAATATATATCATGCAAATCTTCTCATATCAACATCTCTTTAACACCCATGTACACATGCAGTACACCCTTGCACAGAGGCAACATACTTGTTTTAACCACCTTTCCATTGCTAAGCACTAATGTTGATTCCATTCATTTTCTCTAAAAAGTGATACTGTGATAGGAATAAGTGTAGCTAAGTATTAGTTACTAGCTTGTTTTTAAGGAATAAATCCTTTAGGTGTAATTGGCAGCTACAATTACAATCATTTTTCTTATCAATAATAGTCACCTGTTCAATAGTCATTGTCTTCCATTTTAGACTGGCAAATAAATTTTTGAAAGGTTCAAATATATTTTCTTTTTTCCTTTCCTTATTTTATTGATATAATCTAGCTTAGTAATTCTTTCCCCAAGAATTCACCATCTGGGAGAAAGTGGAAGCAGCTGAAGAAGTCTGTCATTTATAAAAAGCTTTAAATCACAGAGGAGATTATGTCAGATATTGTGGAGTAGAAAGCAGTAAGGTAGGGATGCCTACATGAAGAAAGAGAGATCTGTAGGTCCCTTTGGTGACACAGGCTTTGATTTTCTCCAGGGAAGTGGCCAGACCCAAGAGAGTATGGTAGCAGAATAGTACTTCTAAGAAACTTGAAGCCTAGCAAAAAACTGCCACTCCACATGTAAGATAGCAGAGAAAACCTGGACTTCTAGCATCTATTGTGGGCTTGCAAAACACAATGATACAAACAACCATAGCAGAGAGGAAGGGGCCAACGTGGCAGAGAAGTAGGGGGATCCATACCTCCTGTGTCTCTCAGAGAAGTGCTGAAGCCAAAAGATTTTGAAGCCCAGAGTCTGGGAGGAAAAGAGACTGAATCTACCAGGAAGAAAATGGGTCAACTGGAGAAAAGATAGGTGGGTAATTGCGAACTGGGGGAGATAAAACAGGCTGTGTAGGCACGGAGGGGAGGGATCCCCTTCTGCAGACAGACAAAGGGAAGAGAAAGAGCAGCTAGGGAAGTGTAGGACCTTATCTGGACAGGAGAAAGACCTTGGACTGGGACTGAGAGGGATCCAATCTCTAACTGCGGGGCTTTCTTCGGATTGGGGCCAACTCCCTGTTTGCGCACCTGAGGAGGAGGGGAGCTAGGCCTGGGTTAGGTGGTAGGTCAGGGGTGCAGTCGCAGTTGGAGAAAGTGGTCCCCTCCCTAGAGGGCTGCACAACAGTACAAAGCCTGCCTGCGCCCGCCACCCTCGGGCTCAGTGGCTGGGCCGAGGGTGCAGTCCGCAGTAGGAAAAAGCGGCCCCCTCCCTGGAGTGCTGTGGAAAAAGACAAAGCCTGCCTACATCTGCCTGTGTCCACCACCCCCGGGGGCTCTGTGGCGAGGTTAGTGGCACAGTCAGTAGTAGAAGGTGGTCCTCCCTGAAGTGCTGTGGCACAGATGAAGCCAGCCGGGACCACATATCAGGCCGCACCAAGAGGTGCTTCCCCAGTGTCAGAGCCCACAGAGCAAGACTTTGAATCCTAGCCAAGCACAGGGTCAGGGGAGTCGGAGGTGCAAGAAGCACCACCCCGTCTGTGCCTGCGGCACAGTGAGGACAACTCAAATGGAGTCCACAGGGTCTGGGTCCGTGGAGAAGAGACTGGGGGATCACCATTTCCCCAACCACCACCTCCACCAAGGCGGGGCCTCAGGGATCATTCCTGTGGCCCATAGTGGAGGTGGGTCCAGTCTACACCAGACCATGCCCCTTCCCACCAGATAACTGCGAATCTACCAGAGCTGGACAGACCCTGCGGACAGCTCCCCCAGACCAGTGATGCAGCACTGTCTCGATTAACTCTAGGTCAATTCTGGATATATAGATATATTCCCCCCCACCCCCCCACCACCATTTATCCTTCTTATCTCTTCCCTCCTCTAGGCTGGTTAGTGGTTTGTCTAGACATATTTAATCCATTCTCTTGATTCATGTTCTACACCTCCTTCTTTACATTCCTTTCTCCCTGGAATAATCAAGCCATATAGTTTCTCTGTCTGGATAACTTTATCTTCATGTCTTTTTCCCCGCCTCCTTCCTTATTTTCCTTGCTCTCTAGATTCAGCCTTTTAGTCTCTCTGCCTAGTCAATGTTTATTTTTTCTTTGTCCCCACTCCTGTCATTTCTCTCTATGTACGGTGCTCTTCCATCAACACCGCCTCCACCTTGTTCTTTACTTGTAGTCGATGTTTTGGGGTTTTTTGTTTTTAGTTTTCTGTTTTTGTTTGTGTTATTTGTTTGTGTGTTTTTGTCTCCTATTTGTCTGTGTGCTGTTTTCCTTTACAGGGCTACTTTGAGGAACAAATCAAAGCACACCTGGTGGTGGGTCCAAAATATCACTGCAAGTAGGGTAATGAAATAACCAAAGTCATAACAACAGAGAACAAGTAACAATCTCCAAAAAAACACCTCCTGACGGGCCAGGCCCTGGACAGTGTATGACCCTTCTTTAATATAGCAGTGCTCACAGGTGCAGAGCACACAACAAGCTTTTAAAAGGCACAAGGGATAAAGAACCAGCCAAAATGATGAAACGGAAGAATTCTCCTCAAAAGAAACTCCAGGAAGTAGCGATAGCTAATGATTTGATCAAAACCGACTTAAGCAATATAAGTGAACAAGAATTTAGAATAATACTTATAAAATTAATTGCTGGGCTTGAAAAAATCAGAGGACAGCACAGAATCTATTGCTACAGAGATCAAGGGACTAAAACATAGTCATGATGAATTAAAAAATGCTATAAATGAGGTAAAAAATAAAACGGAGGCGGCCACAGTGTGGATTGAAGAGGCAGAGGGGAGAAGAGGTGAATTAGAAGATAAAATTATGGAAAAAGAGGAAGCTGAGAAAAAAAGAGATAAAAAAATCCAAGAGCACTAGGGGAGAAGTAGAGAACTAAGTGATGCAATCAAACATAATAATATCCATATCATAGGAATTCCAGAAGAAGAAAAGAGAGAGAGAAGGGGATGAAGATGTACTTGAACAAATCATAGCTAAGAACTTCCCTGATCCGGGGAAGGAAACAGACATTGAAATCCAAGAGGCACAGAGAACTCCCTTCAGACATAACTTGAATCAATCTGCTGCATGACATATTATAGTGAAACTGGCAAAATACAAGGATAAAGAGAATTCTGAAAGCAGCTAGGGATAAACAGGTCTTAACATACAAAGTGAGGCACATAAGGGTAGTAGCATACCTATCTACTGAAACTTGGCAGGCCAGAAAGGAATGGCAGGAAATCTTCAATGTGAGGAACAGGAAAAATATGCAGCCAAGAATCCTTTACCCAACAAGTATGTCATTCAGAATAGAAGGAGAGATAAAGGTCTTCCCAAACAAACAAAAACTGAAGAAATTCAACACCACTCTACCAGCCCCACAAGAGATCCTAAGGGGGACTCTGAGTGAAATGGCGAAAGGAACACAAAGTACCAGAGACATCACTACAAAAATGAAACCTACAGATAACACAATGACTCTAAAACCATACCTTTCAATAATAACACTGAATGTAAATGGACTAAATGCTCCAATCAAAAGACACAGGGTATCAGAATGGATAAAAAAAACCAAGACCCATCTATTTGCTGTCTACAAGAGACTCGTTTTAGACCCGAGGACACCTTCAGATTGAAAGTGAGGGGATGGAGAAATATCTATCATGCTACTAGAAGTCAAAAGAAAGCTGGAGTAGCCATACTTATATCAGACAAACTAGACTTTAAATTAAAGGCTGTAACAAGAGATGAAAAAGGGCATTATATAATAATTACAGGGTCTATCCATCAGGAAGAGCTAACAATTATAAATGTCTATGCGCCGAATACGGAAGCACCCAAATATATAAAACAATCACAAACATAAGCAACCTTAGTGATAAGAATGTGGTAATTGCAGGGACTTTAATATTCCACTTACAACAATGGATAGATCATCTAGACACAGAATAAGTAAAGAAAGAATGGCCCTGAATGATACATTGGACCAGATAGACTTGACAGATATATTTAGAACTCTGCATCCTAAAGCAACAGAATACACTTTCTTCTCGAGTGCACATGGAACATTCTCCAAGATAGATCACATACTGGGTCACAAAACAGCCCTTAATAAATATAAAAGAATTGAGATCATACAATACACAATTTAAGATCACAATGCTATGAAACTTAAAATCAACCACAGGAAAAAGTTTGGAAAACCTCCAAAACCAAAGAGGTTAAAGAACATCCTACTAAAGAATGAATGGGTCAACCAGGCAATTAGAGAAGAAATTTAAAAATACATGGAAGCAAATTAAAATGAAAATACAACAATCCAAATGCTTTGGGATGCAGCAAAGGCAGTCATGAGAGAAAACCACATTGCACTCCAGGCCTATCTCAAGAAACAAGAAAAATCCCAAATACAAAATCTAACAGCATACCTAAAGGAAGTAGAAACAGAACAGCATAAACACCCCAAACCCAGCAGAAGAAGGGAAATAATAAAGATCATAGCAGAAATAAACAATGTAGAAATAAAAAAAAAGAAAAAAACAGTAGAGCAGATCAATGAAACCAAGAAGATGTTTTTTGAAAAAATAAACAAAATTGATAAACCTCTAGCCAGGCTTCTCAAAAAGAAGAGAGAGAGGACCCAAATAGATAAAATCATGAATGAAAATGGATTTATTACAACCAATCCCTCAGAAATACAAGCAATTATCAGGGAATACTATGAAAAAATTACATGCCAGCAAACTGGACAACATGGAAGAAATGAACAAATGGCTAAACAGCCCACACTACCAAAACTCAAACGGGCAGAAATAGAAAATGTGAACAGACCCATAACTAGTGAAGAAACTGAATCAGTTATCAAAAATTTCCCAACAAATAAGAGTCCAGGACCAGATGGCTTCCCAGGGGAATTCTACCAGACATTTAAAGCAGAGATAATACCTATCCTTCTCAAGCTGTTCCAAAAAATAGAAAGGGAAGGAAAACTTCCAGACTCATTCTGTAAAGCCAGCATTACTTTGATTCCCAAACCAGACAGAGTCCCAGAAAAAAAGAGAACTACAGGCCAATATCCCTGATGAATATGGATGCAAAAATTCTCAACAAGATACTAGCAAATCGAATTCAACAGCATATAAAAAGAATTATTCACCATGATCAAGTGGGATTTATTCCTGGACTGCAGGGCTGGTTCAATATTCACAAATCAATCAATGTGATACATCACATTAATAAAAGATAAGAACTATATGATCCTGTCAATAGATGCAGAAAAAATATTTGACAAAATACAGCATCCTTCCCTAATAAAAACCCTCGAGAAAGTCGGGATAGAAGGAATATACTTAAACATCATAAAAGCCATTTATGAAAAGCCCACAGCTAAAATCATCCTCAATGGGGAAAAAGTGAGATCTTTCCCACTGAGATCGGGAACACGACAGGGATGTCCACTCTCACTGCTGTTGTTTAACATAGTGTTGGAAGTTCTAGCATCAGCAATCAGACAACAAAATGAAATCAAAGGCATCAAAACTGCCAAGATGAAATCAAACTTTCAGTATTCGCAGACGACCTGATACTCTACATGGAAAACCCGACAGACTCCACCAAAAGTCTGCTAGAACTGATACATGAATTCAGCAGAGTTGCAGGGTACAAAATCAATGCACAGAAATCAGTTGCATTTTTATACACCAATAATGAAGCAACAGAAAGAGAAATACAGAATCTGATCCTATTCACAACTGCACCAAGAATCATAAAATACCTAGGAATAAACTTAACCGAAGATGTAAAAGATCTGTATGCTGAAAACTATAGAAAGTTTATGAAGGAAATTAAAGAAGATACAAAGAAATGGAAAAACGTTCCGTGCTCATGGATTGGAAGAATAAATAGTTAAAATGTCAATACTACCCAAAAAAATCTACATATTCGATGCAATCCCAATCAAAATTGCACCAGCATTCTTCTCAAAGCTAGAACAAGCAATCTTGTATGGAACCACAAAAGACCCCGAATAGCCAAATATTGAAGAAGAAAACCAAAACGGCAGGCAGCACAATCCCAGACGTTAGCCTCTACTACAAAGCTGTAATCATGAAGACAGTATGGTGTTGGCACAAAAACAGACACATAGACCAATGGAGTAGAATAGAGACCCCAGAATTGGACCTACAAATGTATGGCCAACTAATCTTTGACAAAGCAGGAAAGAGTATCCAATGGAAAAAAGACAGTCTCTTTAACAAATGGTGCTGGGAGAACTGGACAGCAACATGCAGAAGAATGAAACTAGACCACTTTCTTACACCATTCATAAAAATAAACTCAAAATGGATGAAGGACCTGAATGGGAGACAGGAAACCATCAAAACCCTAGGAGAAAGCAGGAAAAAAAAAACCTCTGACCTCAGCTGCAGCAGTTTCTTAGTCGACACATCTCCAAAGGCAAGGGGATTAAAAGCAAAAATGAACTACTGGGACCTCATCAAGCTAAAAAGCTTCTGAACTGCAAAGAAAACAATCAACAAAACTAAAAGGCAACCAACAGAATGGGAAAAGGTATTTGCAAATGACATGTCAGATAAAGGGCTACTATCCAAAATCTATAAAGAACTCACCAAACTCCACACCCGAAAAACAAATAATCCAGTGAAGAAATGGGTAGAAGACATGAACAGACACTTTTCTTTTTTTTTTTTTTATTTATATATGAAATTTATTGTCAAATTGGTTTCCATACAACACCCAGTGCTCATCCCAAAATGTGCCCTCCTCAATACCCATCACCCACCCTCTCCTCCCTCCCACCCCCCATCAACCCTTAGTTTGTTCTCAGTTCTCAACAGTCTCTTATGTTTTGGCTCTCTCCCACTCTAACCTCTTTTTTTTTTTTTTTCCTTCCCCTCCCCCATGGGTTCCTGTTAAGTTTCTCAGGATCCACATAAGAGTGAAACCATATGGTATCTGTCTTTCTCTGTATGGCTTATTTCACTTAGCATCACACTCTCCAGTTCCATCCATGTTGCTACAAAAGGCCATATTTCATTTTTTCTCATTGCCACGTAGTATTCCATTGTGTATATAAACCACAATTTCTTTATCCATTCATTAGTTGATGGACATTTAGGCTCTTTCCATAATTTGGCTATTGTTGAGAGTGCTGCTATGAACATTGGGGTACAAGTGCCCCTATGCATCAGTATTCCTGTGTCCCTTGGATAAATTCCTAGCAGTGCTATTGCTGGGTCATAGGGTAGGTCTATTTTTAATTTTCTGAGGAACCTCCACACTGCTTTCCAGAGCGGCTGCACCAATTTGCATTCCCACCAACAGTGCAAGAGGGTTCCCGTTTCTCCACATCCTCTCCAGCATCTATAGTCTCCTGATTTGTTCATTTTGGCCACTCTGACTGGCGTGAGGTGATACCTGAGTGTGGTTTTGATTTGTATTTCCCTGATAAGGAGCGACGCTGAACATCTTTTCATGTGCCTGTTGGCCATCCGGATGTCTTCTTTAGAGAAGTGTCTATTCATGTTTTCTGCCCATTTCTTCACTGGGTTATTTGCTTTTCGGGTGTGGAGTTTGGTGAGCTCTTTATAGATTTTGGATACTAGCCCTTTGTCCAATATGTCATTTGCAAATATCTTTTCCCATTCCGTTGGTTGCCTTTTAGTTTTGTTGGTTGTTTCCTTTGCTGTGCAGAAGCTTTTTATCTTCATAAGGTCCCAGTAATTCACTTTTGCTTTTAATTCCCTTGCCTTTGGGGATGTGTCAAGTAAGAGATTGCTACGGCTGAGGTCAGAGAGGTCTTTTCCTGCTTTCTCCTCTAAGGTTTTGATGGTTTCCTGTCTCACATTCAGGTCCTTTATCCATTTTGAGTTTATTTTTGTGAATGGTGTAAGAAAGTGGTCTAGTTTCAACCTTCTGCATGTTGCTGGAACAGACACTTTTCTAAAGAAGACATCCAGAGGGCCAACAGACACATGAAAAGATGCTCAATGTCACTCCTCATCAGGGAAATACAAATCAAAAAGAGAAATACAAATCAAAACCATGCTGAGATACCACCTCACGCCAGTCAGAGTGGCTAAAATGAAAAAATCAGGAGACTATAGATGCTGGAGAGGATGTGCAGAAACGGGAACCCTCTTGGCGCTGGTGGTAGGAATGCAAACTGGTGCAGCAGCTCTGGAAGACAGTGTGGAGGTTCCTCAAAAAATTAAAAATACATCTACCCTATGACCCAGCAATAGCACTGCTATGAATTTACCCAAGGGATACGAGAGTGCTGATGCATAGGGGCACATGCACCCCAATGTTTTTAGCAGTGCTTTCAACAACAGCCAAATTATGGAAAGAGCCTAAACGTCCATCAAATGATGGATGGATAAAGAAATTGTGGTTTATATATACAATGGAATACTACTCAGTAATGAGAAAGAATGAAATCTGGCCATTTGTAGCAATGTCGACGGAACTGGAGGGTATTATGCTAAGTGAAAAAAGTCAGGCAGAGAAAGACAGATACCATATGTTTTCACTCATATGTGGTCCCCAAGAAACTTAACAGAAGACCAGTGGGGAGAGGAAAAAAAGTTACAGAGAGGGAGGGAGGCAAACCACAAGAGACTCTGAAGGACTGAGAACAAACTGAGGGTTGATGGGAGGTGGGGAAGGGGAAAGTGGGTGATGGGCATTGAGGAGGGCACCTGTTGGGATGAACACTGGGTGTTGTATGGAAACCAATTTGATAATAAATTATATTTAATATAAAAAAAAAACAACACACAAACAACCATGGCAGAGGAAACAGTCAGGGCCATCTTCCACCTCTTAATCATTGCAAATTGTCCTTGTGTGATTTTAGGAGGGAACAGGAGATTAATAAAGACTGATAAGGAATTTCCTAGCAGAATGCTTGGCACACTTTACTGAATGGAATTAGAAAGTAAGAATAAAATGGGGATACTGCAAAATATTGAGGGAACATATTAATTGTAGCTTGGAGGACAATGAAGAGCCTTTACTGAAGACCAAATGTCTAGAATGAGAATCAGGGTCTGGCAGACTCTGATACACGAAGACCTCAGCACCTGCTCGGCAGCACTTCATTAACCTGCGAGGAGGCTACAGATGAATTCTGAAATTACTCTCACACCCTTGCCTTGGTTTTAATACTCTGCGTTCTCCCTATTTTCTTTCCTGGGGCTTCAGTCAATTCACGTTTTGGTGGTTTCTACTCACCTAGTTCCCGAACACCCATGTAATCTCACCACCTGAAGTGTCTTCTCCCTCACTCCACTTCTCTTGGATGGCTTTTAGTTCTGAAGTATGCGGCCTGTGATCCCCAACTCTTTTTTTTTTTTTCAATATCTCTCTCCTGTTTCTTTTAATTGTGGTAACAACATTTTACATGAGATCTACCCTGTTAGCAAATCTTTAAGTGCACCATACAATATTATTAAATATGACACCAACTCTTCACTCTATGGCTATCTTGCTTGAAGCTCAAGACTTCAGGGAACAAGGCTTTCCACAAATTAAGCCAAGTATGTGGATTTGAAAATGGCATGAACTGAAGTCCAGGAAAGAAATGTGAAGGGAAAAGTCACAGAATAACATTGTAGAACAAACTATCAGGAGAGAAGCCCCCAAATTCATAGTTTTATATGTTTACAACATCGGTCACTTACATTCAGTCCAACTATATTTATTTACTTCGTAATTTTTTTAATTTTTTAAAATCTGTATTTAAATTCCAATGAGTAACATACAGTGTGTACTATTACTTTCAGGTATACAATAAATATAGTGATTCAACACTTCCATACAACACCCGGTGTTCATCATAAGTGTGTTCCTTAATGCCCGTCATCTATATAACCATCCCCCCATCCATCTCCCCTCTGGTAACTATCAGTTTGTTGTATAGTCAGTCTATTTCTTGGTTTGCCTCCCTCTCTCTTTTTTTTTCCCTTTGCTCATTTGTTTGTTTCTTAAATCCCACATACAGACTCTGCAACCCTGATGTTTATAACAGCATTACCTACAATAGCCAAAATATGGAAATAGCCCAAGTGCACATCAACTGATGAATGGAAAGAGAAGACATGGTACACACACACATACATACACACACAATGGAATATTACTAAGCCATAAAAAAAGAATGAAATCTTGTCTTATGCAACAATGTGAATGGAACTATACAGTATATGCTAAGTCAGTCAGAGAAAGTACAATTATATTTAAATCAACAAAACCAAGAATAATGATGAATATTATATAATACTAAAAAAATTAAATTGAAAAACCAATTTTATTTCTGTGACAGAATAAAAACATTATACATAACAGGACAATACGAGGCAAACACTGCTTTTTGAGAGTTCTGATAATATTTGTATGTCCTTGAAAAGATTTACCTTGTTAAACCACACTACTTTTTAATGTCGAGGGCTCATGTGTCATTAATTTAAAACTCTGTACCAAATTAAATGGTTATTTTCAAGGAGTCAGAAATTTGAAATAAGTTAGAAATTTAAAAAAAATTCTAGCCAGCATACTTCAACCCTAATGATAATTTTAAAATCCTTGTAATCACCAGAATGAATAAAACATCGCATTCTTGCCATATATACATATATACATACATATATGTTTATTTGTATATATATTTATACACATATACATATATTATTAATACATAAAACTTATTTTTAAAAGTTAAGAAAAGATAAATATAATTAAAGCAAAACTAACAGTAAGCTCATATTGTTTCAGGTTCATAAAACGCTGCAGAAAATGAGAAATTTATGAAAAACATGATCTTATCAACCTTAGCGCAAAGCAGAAAACTGCTGACCTAACTTAACTCAGCACATGAATGATGTGAAACAAAATTATTTATCCTCAGGATTGTAGAGAGACTTAGGTGTAAAGGCTACCATTTGTAACAAGCATCATGCTTACTCAGCTAGTTTTCCAAAATATCTTCTTGTTCTTTGCTTTGGGTCCTAAGTTACCTCTGGTGTGTTCTAACTTAGTATTTGGTTTCTAAACTTCACAAAGTTTTTTACCAGGAAGCGAAATTGAGGTTTAGTTAAAAAACTTAACAGGACTCCATTTCACGGCCTGTGAATCTAATCAAGTCTCAAATATTAGGAGGTTGATTAGGTAGGGTATGGATTATTGAGGCCATTTACTTTTCTTTTGATTGCCTCTCCTTTCACTATTCAATTGTTTACCTGCATTTCTACCAGACAAAACTCAAGTATAGGAAAATCCAAAGTAAACAGTAAACAAGGCTAGTGAATCCTAGAACAGATCAATACTGTTCCTCTCCAAACTTGTTAATGTTAGTGCTAGTTAAAAACAACCCTTAAAAAAAATAATCTCAAAACAGAAATAGATTTTAAAAATTATATTCTCTAGGAATGTTGAAATTATTTACTGAATGAAAAGATCCTTTTGAGTTATGTGTCAATTTTATTGGTCCACCACTGCTTACCATTACTATGGAAGTCTTAAAGTGAGCTATTTCTGGTGGGCATTTTACTGTTCATGGCATTCATAGTATCATGATCTTGTAACACTAGAGAAAACCACATACGATGCAATGGCATTATCACATTTCACCCAACCCAAGGGAAGAAAAATAATAAACTGTCACTCAAATGAACTACTAAAGCTTCATTTCTCAGTCTTTTTTCCAAACATTAAGCTGAGCAAGGGAAGACTTCCAGTTTTTCTATGTTTCACTTTTTCCTCCATAAACCCGGAATTGGTTTCTGTAAACTGGTCAGAGGTACGCTGTTTGGAGAATTACTTTCATAGATCCAATTAAAGTGTATCCTACTAGCATTCTGAAAGTTGAGTTTTAGCAAATGTTTCCAATGTAGGTGACACTTCTTGAAATTTTAAAAATAACATGAGAAAAGTGAGAGTCTCTCTGGAATTGCCACTTAGTAATAACTAAAAGAAATAAAGGTTATTGTACATTTTCCACCAAAAACCTTTTTTTTTTACAAGGTTTAAAACAGAGAGCAAAAAATATATTGTTTAGACAATGACACATCTTAAAAGCAAGTATACTTTTATATTGTATACAGTGTGTAATTTGGTATCTGTCATCTAAGCACATCTTTATACAACGTCTGCTTACAATCAGGAAATGGAAATTTCAGGACTAGAATAAGCAATTTATCTACCCAAGTGTGTTCTTTGTGATTCTATTAACTTATTCGTAAATGTTTATTAAGCCTTGACCTAAGGCTAGGCTCTGCAGATGACTGACAGTTTGTACCTTAAATGTATGGTTTTATTTCATTTGCAGGGGGGCAGCTAAATAGCCCCTGAAAGCCAGACTCCTAAGTTTTTTATTCATATGTATAACATTTGCAGTATTTTGAATGACATTTTTTGATCAGTAAGTTTGGTCACTTTGTTTTCAAACTCAAATTTATGTACATAGGTTAATTCATTCCTTTATTATTGCTGTTTGTCTTATTGTTGCTCCTTTTTCATTGTCACTACCAGTATCCCGGTTCCAGGCCGTGCCATCTCAGACAAAGACAATCCAACTCACCCCAAACCATATTCCTGCCTTTGGTATCCCAACTTTTAATATGTTCTAATTATGTTCAGCCCATACCTATTCTAGTTCCCTCCATCATCCTGGCACTTTCAAGCTTAGTCTCTTACTATTCCTGAGACCAATCTGTCCAAAGAAAGCAACATATTAACAGTCTCACTGGGGTCTCCTGGGTAAACACTACTGGATGAGCTCTGGGCATGTGCCTGATCACATGCCTCTATCAAGTGATAGAAGAGCGGATTCTCGTTGCCAGCCCTAGCCTATTCTGACTTACCTGATTTTTTCCAAAACCTCTTAGTAAGAGTGGAGTTCCATGTGAACTTCAGTCCATTTCATGAGGGTACTTCATTTTAGCCTTAGTGAGTTAATGCCTGTAGCCCAATACTATGTACTCATTAACTGCCCAAGTTTTGAGTAGAAATAGTTACAGAAAATATTTATGACATTATAATTCTAATCCTAACAAAATAATATTATTTTGCACAAAGAAGATCTGTACACGAATCTTGACTGGCCTTCAGGTTTCCATTTGTCCTTTTTTGCTTCATATTGTATAAAACTGTCTAGCGAATAATCTCAACAGCTTTCTCCAGGCTGATTTGCAGTTAGTTAGCTAGAACCAAGTGCTCTCTTTCTTCCAAACTAAACTCCCAAAGGCCCCCAAGATCTCAAAGTGTTGGGCAGCTAGTTTTCTAACACTCAAATTAAATGGCTGGCGCCTAAACCCAAACTGCGCATTTCTTTCCATGCAAGGGTGTTCTCACATTTGACCTATTTAAAGAAAACAATGGTGTTGGGAGTCTCTGCTGGAATCCAAACCCTTGAAGCATAGAGTTGCAGTCTCATCCAAGCATTCCTTTCCACAGGATGCTGAAAGAACAAGGGATCCTCCTAACTGTGAGTTCCAGCTTGTCCAGTGATGCTTACTGGTATCTACCCAGTTCTTTACTATACACTACAAGAAAATATGGTATTAAAATTCACAGCTGTTTTCAATTTTGCCTTTAGCGTATACCAGTGAAATGCGGTAACATAGTTCATATGGGTACAGAGCCAAAGAGCATCTTAAGTCCCCCAAATATTTCAGTTATTACAAAGATCCTAAGATCTTATTCACAAAGATGCCTAATTAACTTCCAAAAGTAGGTTTCAACCTGTGTAGTAAGAATCTCTATTGTGTCCTTGACAGATCAGGGATCTTTTAGGATGGAAACGACTTTGTTTAGAATATTCCAGTTCCTCAATTAGATTGCCTAAGACTTTCACCCTCATGTTTAAACAAGAATCAAATGGTCTACACTGACCCAGAGAAGATGTCCTTGAAATAACTTCTATATTATTTGAACCAAATATTTTTATAAGATACCCTGAAAATAAATTACTCCCATTCCAGATTCAAGGAAACCACGGAGAATATGATTCATTAGGTATTGACAATCTCCAACAGTATCACATAACCTTAATGAAGTATTTCGCACCAAAGTCACCCAAATTAGATCTTAAATGCTCTAAGAGTCATTGTTCTCCCACATATCATGTTAGATTCGCCTTGCAAGTCTAGTTTGGTGATTTTTCTAATCTTCATCACCCCACTGACACCGTAAGTTAAGAATGAGTAAATGTAAAAAAGTTGAAGAACAATCCAGGTTCCAAATTAAGTACCTACTACTCTTGGTGCCTCTGAGTTCCCCACTTGTTTCCTTAACATAAAAGTACAGGGATTTTTGCCAGGAAGCTCGAGGGACTTACACAAAATTTCCTTCAAGCTCTGAATGTATCCCTTGTAAGCACAGGGCTTTACACCCTGGAGTAGGTATACTTCCTCTCTGAAAGTAAGCTCCAGACACAATGTTAATATGAGAAGAAACAGCCCTTTCCTAAAGACAGTTCTTTCCTACTTTAAGAGTACCTCCTGATAGCAACAACCAGCATAGAAGGTACCTCTATAATGAGAATTCAGTTTGCAGTGGTTTCTATTTGTGTGATTATAAAAAAAAACCAGGAAGGTGTGTCAGTCTAAAGGGCCAGTGTTTAGGTGAGGAGCAGAATCCCAGGAGCCCAAATAATTGCTTGGGTTTCGGTTACTTG
The DNA here is from genome assembly GCF_028749965.1 of Puma concolor. Taxonomy (NCBI): domain Eukaryota; kingdom Metazoa; phylum Chordata; class Mammalia; order Carnivora; family Felidae; genus Puma; species Puma concolor. The sequence continues at coordinate 168,129,807 of NC_141670.1, read as the reverse complement.
TTACATGGGCAGGTCCACTAGTTTAAAGAAGACTAGACAAGAAAATTAGGTTGTATGTAATGAAATGTCTTGGAAGGTGTCCTTCAATATGAAAACAACTTGTTTATTTAACTAGTGTCTACAGTTTCTTTCAAGTAATGTCAAATAAACATTGGTTTTATAGAAGTGCTAATTTTCAGAAAATCATGAATAAGGAATTTTGCAGGTTTTAAAAAATGCCCTTTTGGGGCGCCTGGGTGGCGCAGTCGGTTAAGCGTCCGACTTCAGCCAGGTCACGATCTCGCGGTCCGTGAGTTCGAGCCCCGCGTCGGGCTCTGGGCTGATGGCTCAGAGCCTGGAGCCTGTTTCTGATTCTGTGTCTCCCTCTCTCTCTGCCCCTCCCCCGTTCATGCTCTGTCTCTCTCTGTCCCAAAAAAATAAATAAACGTTAAAAAAAAAAATTAAAAAAAAAATGCCCTTTTGGGGACACACAACTCTAATTATAGGCCATAGAATCACCCCCTAGTAACATTAATGCTATTTCATATAAATTATTCAAGCAATAAAGAATGAACTACAGTACTGAAATCTATTTGAGAGATGCCTACTTTGAGTTAGTTCTCCAAAGGTTAGCCACAAGAGTTTCTAAATACAGAAAAGGCTGAAAACTAGGCTGTCACATTTGCAAAGTGTCTCATGCTTGGGTTATCTTGTAGAAAAGTTGTGGAAAAGGAAATTGGAGGGATATAGGACTTGCTTAAATTATCCCCACAACTATCTGCAGGGAAGTTACTAGAACTTCAGGAATTGATGAGCTGAAAAACTTAGTCCTATAAAACTGTGAAGGGATTTTACCTGAGGGGAATTCTGGTAAGGCTTAAAAATAGGCTTCCAGAGCTAAATGGTACCTGGAGAAGTCTACCTTCCACTCCCACATAGATAGGAAGGATTACCTTTAGATGGCTTTCAATCACCTATCATAAAAGAGATGCCATAAACTTGCTTAGCAACTAGTAACTATGGCAAAAAATTCTGTGCCATACTTTGTCTTAGAAAAGCCAGACTGTTCACTTTGCTCTTAAAATTAAGGGATTTACCAGATGTCACACAGGGTTTCCTTTCAATTTTGTTAAGTCTATGGATTCTAACATTTAATAATCTTATTAGCAAAGCCCCTGAAGTCAGGTTTCTGAGCAGTTTTGGGCTGTGGTGGTAATTTTTTCATTGCCTATTCCTTATATTCCCAGAAAAAGCAAAAACCAAATAAGAGATTCACTGGAAACAAGTGTCATGTTGCCAGATAAAATATTTGGAATATATTTATACTAAAAATTTACTCATTGTTTATCTAAAATTCAAATTTAACTAGATGTCCTGTATTTTTACTTGTCAAATTTGGCAACTCTATAATAAGCTGACCCTAGTCTCAATTTCAACTGCAGAATCTTAGCATTGGTAGGGAATTTAGAATTAATCTAACTCAAGCTTCTATTTTATTATTAAAGTTACAGTATTAATAATGAGACTAAAATACAACCTTTACTTAAGTACTTGTAGAGATGGAAGTTTTATTACCTTCTGAGCTACACTGTAACATTTTCAGTTATTTCAGCATGTCTCATCTTTCATTGTGCCTATATCTGCTTATTTGCTTTGGGGTAATTTTTCCTACTGGTTTTAAATGTCCTATATGGATTTAAAGAGATTCTATGTTTCAACTACTTTCTACTTCTTAGAGAAGATGGAATTTATTTTTTTAAGGTTTCATTTAAATAAGACCACAGTGTGCCTGACTTCTTGCTTTTAAATATTAACATCATGAAAGCTGTACCTTGGTAGGATCCTGTCCAACCTTTTTTATTATAGATAAAATTCCCTCCTTCTTATATTTAGCACTTTTATTAAATTATAGCTCATTCTGGGCTCTGTTGGTTATTCCTTCAAGATGCTCTGTGGTTAACTGATCTTCCCTTCAGCTTTTTTTCTGGATCTTTTACTAAAAATCTGAGTTCAATAGTGATTGCTGTCCAGTTACCATGATCCAGTTATCACGCTACTGACTTCTCTGTCAAATATTTTATTTCATTAGAGTCAATATTTTTAAGATTCCCATATGTCTTGAGATGATGTTCCTTTAAGAGTATCAGACTAGGGGCGCCTGGGTGGCGCAGTCGGTTAAGCGTCCGACTTCAGCCAGGTCACGATCTCGCGGTCCGTGAGTTCGAGCCCCGCGTCGGGCTCTGGGCTGATGGCTCAGAGCCTGGAGCCTGTTTCCGATTCTGTGTCTCCCTCTCTCTGCCCCTCCCCCGTTCATGCTCTGTCTCTCTCTGTCCCAAAAATAAATAAACGTTGGAAAAAAAAAAAAATTAAGAGTATCAGACTATACAATCATAACTTCACAATTTCTCCCACTGACCCACTCAAATATGTTTAGTACTTACAAACACAGTACATGTCTATTCTCCTAACTCGGGACACATGTTTGTAGTGCTTCTACAGCACAACTGTTCTCGCTCAGTGGAAAAAATTCAGCCTGATTTTTACATCATTGCAATTTCTACTTTCCAAGAAATACGCCTGTCCACAAAGAAAGTGAAGTATTTATTACAGCTTACACCATCCCCTCATTTAAGAAAATATCAGAATGAGACTTTCTAAAGCTATCTTCCCTACTTAATCTTACCTTTGTGGCACTTTTGAGGTCTCTGTTAGAAAAATATCAATACAGTCCTTACAAAAAGACTCAAAACACTATATTGAAGAATATTCTATAGAAAAACTATGTGTATGGGACTATGTTATACATTGCAAAGTTCTTCAACATCTATTATCTTAGTTTATCCATATTACAATCCTGCAAGGTAAATTCATAAAGAATTCTTATTCCTTTTTCACAGATGAGAATTAAGACTGGCAAAATACAGGGGCGTTTGAGTGGCTCAGTCAGTTAAGCATCTGACTTTGGCTCAGGTCATGATCTCATGGTTTGTGGGTTTGAGCCCTGCATCTGGCTCTGTGCTCACAGCTCAGAGCCTGAAGCCTGCTTTGGATTCTGTGTCTCCTGCTCATTCTGCCCCTCCCCTGCTCGTACTATGTCTGTCTGTCTGTCTTTCTCTCAAAAATAAACAAACATTAAAAAAAATTAAAAATACTTGTAAAATACAAGGTTAAGTGGCTAACAAATGACAGATCTAGAAGTTGAATACAGATTTTAAAAATTTTCAAATCTAATATTTTTATAACATTTCTGTATCCCTCTTCTTTTTGTCCTACTTGGTTCTGCTTACAACGTCCTCCTTTCCTCCCCACTTTGTGGATTTTCATAGATCAGTATGATCTTTTATATACTCTTACTCCTTTCTGCTTCTATTAGATGTTGCTTTTAAAACAAGGAAAAACAATACCTTTCCATGTCTCCAGGTAACCTCTAATATTTGAAGGGATGGTGATATACAAGCCCTTTAATGAAATATCTTGAATATCCTTGTAATTTCATCACCTTGGGTCCAGGTCTTTTTCTTTTTCTTCATCTTCCTAATTCTTGGCAGACCACATATGCTTAATCAATACGGACAGGTGTGAGTGCATGTACGCACATACGCACACATCTATCTCAGAGGCATTGTCTGTGCCTGTTTAATTTGCATCATAAGAAATACTTGTTTGATTCAAATTTATCTTCTTGTCACTGTGTATTCATCTTATCTTTATGCTGCTACTGTATGTTACATGGATTCATCTTGGCTTTTAATGTACTGGCCCTAAATATACCCTTTAAATCTTTCTCCTTTTATTCATGCTTATAGTAACAGGTATCTATACCTTAACACCCCCATTCTAAAATTAATGTTCATATAACCAACCAAGTCAAGTAACAATAAACATGACTTATGAAAGGTAAAATCACAATGCTAATGATTGACTTTCCATATGATGCAAAATAAAAAAAAAAAGGAATTCTCTTCCATCTCTTTGTATAATTATTATAAGTAAGTTTTGATTTTTGTTCTTTTTAATAAATGGGGACACATACTGTGTGGCCTCCCTATTTTCAATATCAGGATAGCATTTTGCCCAATTATTATAATAATTTATAAAAAATTTATACACATTTATAAGTTAGAATAACCTAATGGTTGTAACAAATATACTCCAAAATATCATGAGTTAAATGCATTAGAAATTTACTTCTGTTCACTTAAAAGCAGGTGAATGGTGAGACTAACTTCCTCAAGCAAAATAAAGTCTAAATTCCAGGTCACCGAAAGGGTCAATGGGCACGGAGGCACTTACATGGAAGTTTTATTTCATTTTCACGTCTGTAACTGGCATGTATCACTTGTGCTCTCATTCCACTTGCTGGAATTCAGATATATCCAATTCCTATTTGCAAGAAAGGTTGGCAAATGCCTACCACCATAACCAGAAAAAGTAGAACACAGATTTTGGTCAGCAGTCAGCAATCATTATAAAAACATAATTAGCTGAACCTGAATTTTGAGGTCAATTTGATTATACCTCTTCAGTCACGTGACAAACTTTTAAAAAATGCTTCTTATTTGTCTAATTCTTGATCTATGACTGGATATCAAACTTGTAGCGCTGCAATTTCAGAACCAGACTTCCATTTTGTTTTTCCCAATTCACTGGAGAAGCTGTCTTGTGCAAGCTAATACATGAATCTGCTTTCCTTTAGGTGGATCAACCTGGAAAAAGTAGTCTGTAATGTCTCTTTAAGTGTAGACATTCCTAGATGTAATCATCTTCTTACAAAAATTACTATATGCACAGTTGACCTGAGTGCAAACTGCAGAACATTTGTAAAACAACACAATTCCTTTAAGAAATGAATTAAGCCTATAAGCTATTTTTTAATAAAAGCATCATAGAAAACCTTACTTTTTTAAAGATATGTGTGTATATAAAGTAAAAGTTGTAATTCATACTAATGAATGATGATATGTTATGATAAGGCTCTTGGCAATGAATGGTTTCATAGATTATATTGCAAGATTTATCACTTTTTATGTCTGTATAATTCTGATGAGTTGACTGTCACTGGATACTTTTGTTGAATAAACATTAGCATTAGTTTTGGTTGCTTAGAGTGCTCATAATATTTTATATGTTAGTGAATTTGTATGTGTTGGTAAAATAAATTCCAGCAATCCCATTATTCTTTCATTTTGTTGGTATGTTCCAAGAAATTAGATTTGGTTTGAGAAAATGTCATTCAGAAGCATACACATTATTCAGACAGTAAACAAAAATTATCTCCAGTTGGGGTTGAAGCTAAACTCTTCTTCTACATGACAGAGTTATTATCAATTAATGTTATAAAGTAAGTATGAACAAAATCTGTAAGTCTATTAAGTTCATGTTGTGTTGGCTCTACTTAGGTTGAACTCATGATAGCCATATTCATCATTATGGCCTGCAATGTTATCGATAAACAACCCTTCTCATTAATAATTCTAATATAGACTTTCCCTTTTTATACTGTACATTTTGTGCACCTTAGATCTGTCTTCCTCATGCCTCTCTTCAGTGCTAACCAAAAAAATTCCAGAACTTAGCCATGGAAATAAAAGGCTGCCCCAACTGCTAGTAAAAGAAACCTCAGCATATTAAGAAGAAGAATGCCTGCCTTTCCCTGCAACCAGAGAAATGTAGACTCAGTTCGGCTCAACTGATGAATTAAGAAATTTACAGATCTTACTTTCTTATTCAGGTTGGAGGAAACATATAATCCTTTTATTTTCTATTATTAAAACTGTCCTTGGAAGTGTTATTTCAATGAAGCATTATTATTTATTTTTTTTTTTTTGTGCTTGCTGGATTTATTTTTTTTTTTAATATATGAAATTTATTGTCAAATTGGTTTCCATACAACACCCAGTGCTCATCCCAAAAGGTGCCCTCCTCAATACCCATCACCCACCCTCCCCTCCCTCCCACCCCCCATCAACCCTCAGTTTGTTCTCAGTTTTTAACAGTCTCTTATGCTTTGGCTCTCTCCCACTCTAACCTCTTTTTTTTTTTTTTTCTTCCCCTCCCCCATGGGTTCCCGTTAAGTTTCTCAGGATCCACATAAGAGTGAAACCATATGGTATCTGTCTTTCTCTGTATGGCTTATTTCACTTAGCATCACACTCTCCAGTTCCATCCACGTTGCTACAAAAGGCCATATTTCATTTTTTCTCATTGCCACGTAGTATTCCATTGTGTATATAAACCACAATTTCTTTATCCATTCATCAGTTGATGGACATTTAGGCTCTTTCCATAATTTGGCTATTGTTGAGAGTGCTGCTATGAACATTGGAGTACAAGTGCCCCTATGCATCAGTACTCCTGTATCCCTTGGGTAAATTCCTAGCAGTGCTATTGCTGGGTCATAGGGTAGGTCTATTTTTAATTTTCTGAGGAACCTCCACACTGCTTTCCAGAGCGGCTGCACCAATTTGCATTCCCACCAACAGTGCAAGAGGGTTCCCGTTTCTCCACATCCTCTCCAGCATCTATAGTCTCCTGATTTGTTCATTTTGGCCAGAGGATTAGCAGAACAGAGTCGCCGGAGCCAAGCGCAGAGGAGAGGCCCACGGAAGAGGGTAGGAAGGGCGGTGAGGCGGTGCGCGCTCCACAGACTGGCGGGAGGGAGCCGGGGCAGAGGGGCGGCTCGCCGGCCAAGCAGAGCCCCCGAGTCTGGCTGGTAATGAAGCATTATTATTATTATATCAGGGCTTCTCAGAATGCTGCAATGCCCTGTGAAAGTAAGTTTAACCTCTATAATGTTTGTAATATAGATTAGTTGCCGTAAGTAGGTAACACTTTATTTCATAGTGACAGTGAAACTGACATTTCTGTTTTAGAAAGGTTCCAACTAATACTTCTCTAAGATTTATCAAACCACAAGATCTTAACACTTTCCTCTTCTCTCATGTGTGGGAATAAAGTGAGACTCGTGACTGTTAGATTTTGATATAAATTAAAAATATGAGAGTCTATTTCACTGAAAAGAAAAACGTGATGATATCCAGAGAAATAGACATGTAGATTCTCCTTATATCTTCCACAAATGTCACCTATCTTCAGCCCATCTGACAATAAAAAATATATATAAAATATATACTGAATACAAGATTTGGATTATATCCTACACTTACAACAGCATGTAAAATTGTTGTATTCATGAATACATCTGAAAGAAACAAATTATAGTTTGGTCTTCAATGCCCTTAATGATACAGTCAAAACTTAACCCATATTCTATCTTTAAGTCTCATGCATACTGGATTTATTTGGCATTATTAATACATACAACCTCTTCTCTGGCCTCCAGTTCTTGGCTTAGGCGGTTTCTTTGCCTAAATGCCCTTTCTTTATTCTATTTATTCTTCTGTCTTCTATACTTTAATGTGCATCTAAAATGCTACCATTTTTCAAAACTTCTACCCTTCCTTAAATCCAAGCTGAAGTGATCATGTTCTTCTCTGAATTCTCACAGCACATTATGGGAAACATTTAAAATGACTTACTCTGCACTATAATTAATAGTTATCATACCTGTTACTATGTTGTAATCACCTTATAACCATGATTGGTATCTGAATCTTTTTAAAATCTTCTGCAATTTCTAGCAAATGTCTTGTACATAGTAGGAACTCAAATGAATGTTGATAATATGATTTAATTTCAAAAATATTTAATTCAAAAATAATATCCTATTTGTATTAGAATATTTTATCCACTAGCAGAAAGTAATCTACTGCATAATAGAAAAGAATTCACAAATCTCATAGTATTCACTTGAGCACAATACTACAGATCTCATGGATTTGTTTACACTGTAACCCTGGCTGTGGACTAGAAGCAGACCTCTCTGTCAGAGGCATCTAGTTAGTAAGTAGTTGCTGCACTGTCACAACTTATTGACTGAGATCCTACTTTGAATGCTCTGTAGCTTGTTTGTGAACCTCAGAAATTTTTTTTAAATGGGAGTTAGATTAGGGATTTTGCCTCATTTTGCCTTTTAGAGTATGGAGAGAAAGAGTAATTCAATCTTAGCTCAGTATTTTCAAGCAGCAGTTAGTGTATGAGAGGGAAGTCAAAAGAAGAGACAGACAAGAAAGGGAAGGGAGGGCAAGCAAGTGAATTTTAAACTTCTTTTATACAGACCAGGTGGTTAACTGACAACATGTTACTCTTCTTTGCTGTTCTAAAAAGGCTTATCTTTTGTCCTAAAAAGTTCGTTCTTTCTTTCTTTCTTTCTTTCTTTCTTTCTTTCTTTCTTTCTTTTTCTTTTTTTCTTTATTATTTTAGTATAGCTGAAAAACAATGTTACATTAGTTTCAGGTGTACAATATAGTGATTCAACAATTCTCTATCTTATGCTATGCTCATAAGTGTAGTTACCATCTGTTACCATACAACACTATTACAATAGCACGACTGTATCCCTATTTTTTCTGTTGTCTGATGGACGATAGAAAGAATTAGAAAAGAACTAACAAGTGAAATGTTTATCAATCTGCTAAATGATTTGTATGGATTACTTTATTCCATTCTAACAACAATTTGTGATAGAGGCAGAATCATAATCCTTCTTTCTATTGATGACAAAGTTAAAGATCTGGGGATTTAAGTACAGCTATAGGGTCAACAGTCAAGCCAGGTGCACATTTTAGTCCATCGGTCCCCCCAGACCTCTCCATTATAACATGCTGAATAAACTCTAGTATGATCTGAATTTTGACATTTTCACTATACCTTTTTTCTTACTTTCTCAGACATTCTTTAATTGGACAACTTTAATTTGCTATCTAACTACTGGCTCTAAACATTCTGAATAATTACATAATGAAAGCATAATCCTAGGTCACGGAGTAAATAGCACTTTCTGAAATACTTTTCCCTCTTGAGGAAACACGATGAAGTTAAAGCAAAAATAGCACGAACAGACTTAAGAGTCTGGTTGCAAAGTCAGGCTCAATGAAATTTAAAGAAATCAGGAGATGGGGAAAAGCCTCAAACTGGGGCAGCTGAAAGAAGAACAGATTCTCTAATCATCTTAGTAGATCAGAGTGTTGCTATTGAGAAGAGTTGGAGGGTCGCCCTATTGAGACCCTCTTCAAACACATTTTCTCCCTCAGCTTCAGAACTTGCTTTGTATATGAGATGTCTGAATAACTCTTTGAACCTACGCATTTCTCAGCAGAACTTAGAAAATGAACTGATTAGAAATTTAAATTTCAGAAACATTCAAAATTGCAAAAGAGAGATTTCTTACCAAAATATCGTGCAGTGGCTTCTAGTGAGTCTTATTATACCCTGGTTACAAAGAGAAACACACTGGCATCCATGCCAGTGGATGGACTGTTAAAAATATCCAGGATGGTTGGACAAGAAAGGACGAGTAAAGAAAAAAAGCACGTTGTCAATTCTCAATTATTCAATGCTCCTGTATATACTCAGCAACCATTATTGAATTAACTAGCTTATTAATCTTTTGCACATCCAGCAGGAGGTTGGAAAGGTCAGTCTGTCAATTTTTTTTTTATTAGAGGTTCACTTGTTCAGAATATTGCAATGAACTCTGTAAAGAATACATGAACATAGAAGACAGACTCCTAGACTTCAAGCATCTTTCAATGTAATAAAGAAATAAATACACAGAATGTGCTCATGACTATGATCAGTGGCCTTTGACATGGCATACATATGTGTTGTCACGTGTATGAAATGTACCCTAGATGGTGTATCTGTCTTATCTGCCATAAATGCAGAGCCTCTGTTCCTGTGCTACTTCAGACATGCCAAAGTTTCAGAAAGTACCCACTTTAAGTACTCCTTTGACTGTCTTTCTTCCCAAATATGATAAATTTCAAGAATGAAGGATCACTATTTCTACTTATTAATGTAACATGTGGTGCTTTATATATTATAGGTGCTCAAGATATTTTTTAATGAGTGACTGAATAAATACAATATTTCCAGTCATGCTGACATGTTCACAGTCACCTTAAATTTTGTCCTTGTTAAAACAAGGCCTTTAAAAAAAACATGGTAGCATTTCTTGACTAACAAGAGATAGAGTTTCTTATATAGCAGGGATTATTAAGTGGCCAACTTCCACAGGAAAAAAAAAATTGTGAAATGAAGGTAAATTTGATTTGGAGAACTTTCCAATCCACCTTTATTCACCAAAATCCTTTTTATGTTATCACTTTAAGGTCACAACTACATTCTTTCTACATAGATGTATTAAGCACCTATGCTAAAGGCTGGAAGTAAAATAGCACATGAACACCTCACTCTCAGGAAGCTTACAGTCCAGAAGCAGATAAATCAATAAAAGCGATGAATGAAAATTACAAACCATGGTTAAATATTAAAGCAAAGCAGAGTGGTGACAGTCCCCCCACTCCCAAATAGGGATTAGGATGATCAAGGCCAAATTTCAGACTTTTCAATTAACTGTCTTCATTTCCACAGGCAGCTGCACCATTTCTGCAAGGTATTACTACTACTAAGTATTCAGACTGGAATAACTCTAATCTCATGACTTGCTATTGCTAACACGTAACAGCAGTTGGGCAGTATATCTCAGAAAGTAATCCAATCTAAAGTGGAGGTTAAAAATTTGAAAATTTGGAATTATTACAGTTGAAGCTTAGGCATTTGAGTTTTAACTGATTCTTCAGTTGGGCTTTATGCATACTAAAATTAGTCCTACCGCCTTATGCTGACTTTGCTTAGTTAAAACACACCCCTGAGTTTCACACTTGGTTGTTCTAGTTGAAGCTTTTCTACTCTGAATTCAACTCAAATATAGATTTTCAATTAATTATTTTTAAACAAGGTGCCATATAAATTCAGTAGGAAGTCATGAAGTAAAAGCCATAAGCGGCATTTTGAAAAATGCACCAGAAATAATTCAGTCACTCTCATCAAAGAAAAGAATATTAGATAGCAGAGATAATTGCTTCTGACAGAAATTACTTTTCCAGAAAAAAAAAAAAAAAAACATAAACTCTATTTGGCAGTAATATTCTTTGAAGTTTTCACTGAATCCCAAATTAACTTTAAATATTTGACTCTATGTGGTACAGCCTAGCTGTGAATTAGGACACAAGACAATAGAACAGGCAAGTAAGAGTGATCATGTGCGGCAGTGTTTTCAGTGATACAAGATCTGGATTTGGAATACACGGACATAGTGGTAGTTCTACCATTTACTTTTTTGTATTAAGCACATCCTTTAATTCCTCTAACCATCAAGTTCCCTACTCTTGGATATGTGGACCACAATTCTTATATCACACTTTTAAGGAGACTTAAATTGAATAATGAATATAAGCTGTATAAACTCTGAAGTGTTATTCAAGTATATAAGTTAAATAATAATCATTGTCACAAATATTTATTATCACTGTCAAATACTTCGGATTATAATGAAATATTAGAGGAGTCTCTATTGATTAACTATACTATAAAATAAGCCTAGGAAACAGAAACCATGCTGTAATGTCTCTCTTACATTGCCAAAATAGCTTCGAAGTGTTGAATACACTTTAAGAATTCAATTTATTCAACTGCTTTTAATAGAAAATACTGGGAATTCCTGTTCTGAAAGCGATGCACTAACATGAATTGGATCCCTTCCACAAAACCAACATATGGGTATGTTTCAAAAGTGAGATGGTATGACTAAAAGAGCCCAGAATACAATATAAAAACTGTGAGATACCCATAGGGAGACAAAAAATAACAGAAAGTAGGTAGAGGTCAGTGGAAGACTATGGTACATAAAGTAAGGAGAAGTACGTTTGTGTATTTTTTTCTCTCTCACATGAGCTAGATGAATTTTTGCTCACCCATTGTCACAGACATAAAAATAATAGCACCATGCCAATTTGGCTCAGAAAGAGTAAAATTAACTAAATAAAATAAACAAAATTTTATTAAAAGAACTGTCTTCCTTTACCAAAACATAAAAAGTCCTAGATGTTTCATAATTGTATCAAGTTTTTAAAAACACAAATAATACCTACAATTAATTCCTACAGAGAAAGAAATGATGCTACCAACTTATTTCATAGGCCTGGCAAAACCCAGACTCTAAAACTAGGTAAGAAGAGTGTTCATGAATGTAGACATAAATAATAAGATAACTGAATACACTAATATATTAAAAAAATAGCTTAGAGATCAATAGAGACTCACTCTTACATAACAAAAACAAAATAAAAATTAGACAAACAGCAAATTAACAATTTTCTTTAACCTATAAGAGAAATGAGGTTTCAAACAAACAAATTCAAAATCTGGAAGGGAACAGATGGCCTACAAGGAGAAACAAGACCAACACTTGCTTACCTGGTACAGATATTACTATATGCCATAAGTGCTAGTAAGATTTTCAGCTAGAAAAATTTAAATAATTTCTAAAGGCTAAATATGGGCCAGTTTTAATACTGTGAAGCCCCTGAGGGTCTGCAGACATAGGGATGTTCCATGATTTTACAGGCTTTTGCTTCAGGAAATTTACTGGATGTAAACTGGGGAAAATCAAGGAAATTCCTGAAAGAGCTTCCTCCATGGTGCTAGCTTGGGGAAAACAGAAGCCAGTTACTAAATTCTATCCAGACATATCAAGAGCCTTTATCTGCAGGGGGAAGATTAAAACAACAACAAAAACTGTAGCCTGAGTAAACCATTGGAAACCCACTACAAGCTAAAAGAGAGAACTGTAGCCAACACCCAAACTCCATCACCTGTGTTATGTCTCCTCAGGAAAACAAAGCCTTAATACACAGGGGGAAAGACAATAAAATTAAACCATTAGGCCCTGGTAGAAAGACAGTGAAGCTGAGAAAGGGCAACAAGATTTAAAAGAAAAAATTTAGGGGCACCTGGGTGGCTCAGTCTGTTAAGCGTCCAACTCTTGATTTCAGCTCAGGTCATGATCTCACAGTCGAGAGACTGAGCCCCATGTTGGGCTCCATGCTGGGTGTGGAGACTGCCTAGGATTCTCTGTCTCCCTCTCCCCCTTCCTGCTCACACTTCCCCCCTCCTCTCTCTCTCTCAAAAAAAAAAAAAAAAAAAAAAAGAAGAAAAAAAAATCTCTGAGACCTAGAGTGAGATGACAATATGTGCTATCTCTAGGATTACATCATAAGAAGGGGTAGGAAAAATTGTGGAGGCCACACACCAGAGAATTAGGTTCACAGTGCCAGTCTAAAACAGGCATAATGAAAACATGACAGTTTTTCTAACCCTCACTATCCTGCTATTAAATATAGAGTTAAATAACACTGGAATACAGTATCACTCCTGACTAAATTAAAACAAACTACAGGTTTAGCAGATATATATATATATATATATATATATATATATATATATATATATAGATAGATCTAGATAGATAGATATAGATATACATAGGTATATATAGATATATATAGATACATCTATATATATAGATAGAGATATATAACCTATATACAGATAAAGATATATAATCTATATATATCTAGATCTATATATATAGATATACATAGATATATCTATGTAGATCTATATCTACATAGATATATCTATATCAATCTATATATAGAATTGTAATCTCTGAAGAAAAAAGTGAGAATGAGATACAAAGTATATTTACATTTGAAGAAATAATGGCTGAGAAATTTCCAAAATTAGTGAGACACCAAATTACTCATCCAAAAATCTTGAAGGAAACCATCTTAAAAAAAAAAAAAAAAAAAAAAAGCACTTTTTCAAACTGCTGAAACCAAAAGATAAACAGAAAACCTTAAATACAGGGAAATACAATACATTACAGAAAAACAAGGATAAAAACTGTAACAGACTTCTTACCAGAAACCAAACAAGAAAACCGAGCAGTATCTTCAAAATATTAAAAGAAAACAAAACCGACAAAAACTTGTCAACCAAGAATTCTATCCCAAACAAAAATAAATTTCAAAAATGAAAATGGGGAGGAAGGGAAGCATTTCTGAAACTAACAAAAGTTGACACTGATTGACAGCAGATTACTACAGGAATAAGAGAAGTTCTTAAATTAGAAGAAATATGATATAGGTCAGAAACTTGGATCTACACAATGACACGAAGAGCACTGTAAATGGAATAAATAATGGCAAATTTATCATGTTTTTATTTGCTTTAAAAGATAACTGGCTGTTTAAATCAATGATAATAACAATATAGTTATGTGTTTAATATATATGTACAAGTAAAATGCATGATAAAAATGGCACAAGGGACAGAAGGGAGGAACTGAGAATATACTGTTATCAGGTGCTCATTCTACATGTCTACTTGAAGGTAGACATAAATTATTTTTAAATGTATACTGTGAAAGAGAGAAAGAAAGAAAGAAAGAAAGAAAGAAAGAAAGAAAGACAGAAAGAAAGAAAAAGAAAGATGGATAGAGGGAAGGAAAGAAACAAGAGAAAGGAGAGAGGGAGCAAGAGAGAGAAAGAGAAACGGAGGGAGGGAGAGAAAGAGCAATGGGGGATACTGGAAAGGAGAGAGAGGAGAGGAAAGAAAAATAAGAGGCAAAATGAAAAAAGAATAAAATTAAAAAAGAAGACAACTAGTATGATGTTAGATTTTAATTTAATCACTTGAAATATGAATGGTCCAAACAACCATTCAAATGACCAAAAATCTCCGATTGGATAAAAAAGCAATACCCAAGTACATGTTGTCTATAACAAATTCACTTTTTAAAACATAAACTATTAAATACGCTAAAACTAAAAGGATAGAGAAATGCATACCATGAAAATAAAAAAAAATTAAAAACCACAAAAGAAAGCTGTTGCAGCCTTATTAATTTCAGGCAAAGTAGTTTTAAGAACAAGGGAGATTATGTGATATAAAGAGGGGCATTTTATGATTATAAAGTGGTCAATTCACTGAGAAGGTAATTATAAATGTGCATGAACCTAACAAAAGAACTTTAAAATATATGAGGCAAAGACTGATGATCTGACAGGAGAAAATGAGAAATCCACAATTATAGGTGGAGACTTCAACATTCATCTCACAGTAACTGACATAAAAATTAAGCAAAGAAGCTTTAAGTATATAAATAACTTAAACAGCACTCTGAACTATTTGTCTTAACTGACATTCATAAAATAATCCACCTAACAGGAGCAGAATATACATTTTTCTCAAGTGAACATGAAATACTTTAAAATTATAACACAACCTGGGACATATGTTAAACTTTAATGAATTTAAAAAGAATATAAATAAAGTACATTTCAGACCATAAAGGAATTAATAACAGAAAGATATATGGAAAATCCTCAAATATTTAGAAATTAAACACATTCTAAACTCATAAACCAAAAAGGAATTCACAAGAGAAATTTCTAAAATGATGAACCAAAACATAATAAAAATATAATATGAAAATAGGTGGGATGCAGTTAAAAGAAATGATTAGAGGGAAATTTTAGCTTAAATGCTTATATTTAAAAAGATGTAAAATTAGATCTAAGCTTCACCCTAAGAACTAAAGAGGAGCAAATGAAATATAAAACCAGCAGAAGAAAGGAAAGTACAAAGATGTGAGCAGAAATCAATAAAATGAGAACAGGAAAAATAAAAATTAACCAAACACAGGTTCTTTGGAAAATCAGTAAAACTAACAAACGTATAGCAAGACTCACAAAGAAAAACAGAAGGCACAAATTACCAGTATCAGGAATGAAAAGAGGGGCATCGTTACTGATACCACAGACACACACAAGACAATAAGGAAATACTAAAAAACAGATAACCTGAATAATCCTATACCTACTAAAAGAATTAAATTTATAAGAAAAAAGTCTTCCAAAAAGAAAACTCAGACCCAGAAATTGCCACTGGCAAATTCTACCACACATTTAAGGAAGAACTAATAATTACATGCAATCTCTTCCAGAAAATAAGATGGAACACTTTCCAATTCAATCTATGAGACCAGAATTATTCTACCAACCAAAACAAGACAAAGATATTTCAAGAAAATAAAATCATAGACCAATATTCCTCATAAACAGATGCAAAAATGATCAACAAATTTCCATTCCAGCAATACATACAATAGTTAATATATTACAACTAAATGAAGTTCATTGTACGAATTCAAGGCTGATTTAACATTAAATATCCATCACTATAGTTCATCATGTTACTAAATTAAGTAAGGGAAAACATATGATCATCTCAATAGATACCAAAAAACACTCAACCAAATTCGATATTCATTCTTGATAAAATCAAACAAATGAGACTCACCAAACTAGGAATAGAAGGGAGTTTCTTTAATTCAATAAAAGAAATATACAAAACACTTGCAGTTAACATCATAGAAAATGATGAGGCTGAATTTTTTCCCCTTAAAATCAGGAAAAAGACAAAAACATACCTTCTCTCACCACTCCTTTTCCATGTTTTACTGGAAGCTCTAGCCAATGCAAAATGCCAAGAATAATAAAAGGCAGACAGATTAGAAAGGAGGAAATGAAATTACCTCAATTCATAAATAACATGGGTATCTATGGAGAAAGCCCCAGAGAATCTAAAAAGAAAGGTCCTATTCAGTGATTTCAAGATTGCAGGGTAAAGGTCAACATACAAAAGTGAACTGAGTACCTGTATAGCATTAACGAGCAACTGAAAGTTTAAAAGAAAATCCCAATTCCAATAGCACCAAAAATATTTACATATAAATTAACCAAATATATGTAAGATCTGTGTATTAGCCATGTTTTCCAGAGAAACATAACTAACAGAATATATGTGTGTGTGTGTGTGTGTGTGTGTGTGTGTGTGTGTGTGTAAAGTGGAGCCTTGAACAACACATGGGTTAAGGTCACTGGCCCCCCACACAGTTGAAACTCTATGTTTAACTTTTGACTCCCTCAAAATTTAACTAGTAATAGCCTACTATTAACCAGAAGCTTTACCAATAGTCAATTACCACGTATTTCGTTTTATGTGTATTATACACTATATTCTTATAATAAAGTAAGCAAGAGTAAGTATAATGCTATTAACAAAATCACAAGGAAGAGAAAATATATTTGCAGTGCTGTTCTGCATTTACTGGAAAATATCCATGTACAAAATGGACCCACACAGTTCAAACCCATGTTGCTCAAGGGTTGTTCTTTATATACAAACACATAGAGAGAGAGGGAGAGGGAGAGAGAGAGAGAGAGGGAGAGAAAGAGAGAGAGAACATTGACTGATTGATTTTAAGTAACCAGCTCATTTGTTTTTAGAGGCTGGCAAGTCCAAAATGTGCAGAGTAAGCTGGCAGTCTGCAGATCCAGACAAGATCTGATGTTGCAGCTCAACTCTGAAGGCAGTCTAAAGACATATTTTCCTCTTCCTTGGGAACCTCAGTCCTTTTTCTCTTAAGGACTTAAATTGGTTAAATGAAGCCCACACACACCATGGAGAACAGTCTGCTTTCATCAAAGTCTAATGATTTAAATATTAATATTATCTATAAAATATCTTCCACGGTGACATTCAGACTGGTGTTTGATCAAGTATTTTGAATCCCATGGCCTAGTCAAGTTAACAAATTAACCATCACAATCTGTAACTGAAAACTCCAAAATACTAATGAAAACTATCAAAGAAGATCTAAAAAATGGAGAAGTATACTATGTACATGGATTGAAAGACTCAATATATAAAACTTATTATGTATAAGTTCTACCAAAATTGATCTACAAAGTCAATGCAATCACAACCAAAATCACAGCAAGTATTTTTATGGATTTTGCCAAGTTAATACTAATTTACATGTAAAGACAAAAAATAGGCTAACCAAACATTCTTGAAGAAGAACAAGGTTAGAAGACTCACACTCCCCATTTCAAAACTTAACTATAAAACTAAAGAAATTATGACAGGGTGGTACTGGAAGAAAGACAGATACAGCCTAGAAGTAAACCCAGATGAATAGAGTCAATGGATTTTTGATAAAGGTACAAAAGCAAATGAATAAAACCAGCATAGTCTTTTCAACAATTATTGCTGCAACAGCTGAACATTTTCTAAAAATGAACCTCAACATACAGCTCATACTTTATTCAAAAATTAATTCATAATAAATCATATAAGTGCAAAGTGTAAAAATAAAATTTCCAGAAAAAAACATGTAAAAGAAAAGAAAATCTTTTAAGACTTCAGGTTTGGTAATAAGTGTTTTTATATGACACTAAAAGCAAGATACAAAACAAGAAGAAAAAACTTGGTAATTAGGACTTAATTAAAGTCTTAAACTTGTTTTTACAAAGGACGTTGTTAATAAGATGAAAAAACCAGTTACAGACTAGAAGACGGTATTTGTGAATCAGGTAGCTAATTAACACTTGTAGGCAGAATATACTAAAACCTCTTAAAACTCAATAAAAATAAGGAAAAAAAACTCAATACCAAAAATCTACCAAAAAAAAAAAAAAAAAAAGAAGTAGAAGAAGAAGAAGAAGCAACAGCAACAGCAGCAACAGATCTGAACAGATATTTCACCAACCTCAATATACAGGTAGTGTATCAGCACAGAAAAAAGTCTCAACATCCGTAGGCATTAGAAAAATATATATTTAGAACACAGTAAGGTATTGCTATGTAACTGTTAGAATGGCTAAAATTAAATGAACAAATCTTGATAATAAGAATCTGGTGAAGATATAAAACAATAGTAACTCTTACTCATTGAGGGTAAGAATTCAAAATGATGTAGCCACTTCAGAATACAGTTTGGCATATTCTTAGAAAGTTAAACATATAGTTATCATTGACCCAGCAAGTGTCAGACTAAATAAACAAAATATCATTAAGGATATAAAATACTATATTAGTCAACCATACTTAATTGACATTTATGGAACATTCCACCCATCATTCAATGAGACAAATCATACATTGAACCATGTGAACTAGTCATAGTAAATTTAAAGGGCTCACATCACAAACATTATATTCTATGACTAAAACTAAACAATTTACTTAAAAATTACAGCAAAAAGATATTTGAAAATCAGTGATACACTACTGGGTTAAACCAAAATCACAAGTTAAAAAAATGACATGTCAAAATTTTTCAGATATACCTAAAGCAGATTAGAGAAAAATTATAACTCATAAGGTATAACATCAATAACCTAAGGTTGTATTTTAAGAAGTCAGAAATAATTG
The DNA here is from genome assembly GCF_028749965.1 of Puma concolor. NCBI lineage: Eukaryota > Metazoa > Chordata > Mammalia > Carnivora > Felidae > Puma > Puma concolor. Next base: position 168,110,580 of record NC_141670.1, on the reverse strand, counting down.
CTAATTAAGCCCAAAGTAACTGGATGCATAGAAATAAAAAAAAAATCAGGGTAGGAATAAATAAAATAAGAAAATAAAAGACAAAATTAATGAAACCAAAGCTGATTAACTGAAAAAATCAGTAACATTACATTGTAAAACTTCCAGCTAGACTGGCTAATGAAATAGAAGACGCAAACTATTAATAACAGTAACATAAGTGAGGCAACACTATAAAAGTGTACAGGTATTAAAAGAATAAGGAATATTAATAAATTTATACTAATAAATTCAACAATTTAGGTAAAATGGAAATATTTCCTAAGAAACACATATTACCAAAACTGATTCAAGAAGAGACAGTAAAACTAAGTAGCCACAGCTACATATACTAGAGAACTTGCATTTCTAACTTAAAACCTTTCCACAAAGACTGCTCTAAGCCAAACTGCTTTACTGATAATTTTACCAAACACATATGAAAGAAATAATACCAATTATGATTTTATTTTTTACACAGAGGATAGAATTAATCACAACTCATTCTTTGAGCCCCACATTACCTTGAAACCAAAACCAGAGTAAGACCTTATTAGGGAAAAAAAAATACATAAAAATCAACATTAAAATGCTAATAATATATTAGTCAATTGAATCCAAAAATGTAGAGAAAGGAAAATAAATCATATGTAAATAGATTACCTCAGAATGAGGAATTGGTTTTACATTTGGAAACTAACTAATGTAATGCACAGTAATAAGAACATAAAAAAGAAAAATAAAATTCATGTCAATAAATGAATAAACTAACAGCCTGCATGAGCCTCAGAATCTGAGTATAAACTCTTCACATAAAATACCTGATTAACTGCTAAACTGCAGGATATAAGATGTCTGAGAGGCTACACAAAAGAGGAAGAAGGAAGAGGAGAGAAGAGGAGGAGGAGACGGTAACAGCAGCTGGGAGCTGAAAAAAAATCTTACTAAAGTATCAGCTGTTGAATAGTGCAGGAGAAACAGATTTCACAGTTTGAGTCCATACAAGTTAATTTATAAGGAGAAGAACAAAATCATCATTATCATCATCATCATCAATCGTCATCATCATCAAAAGCAAACACGAGTTTCTAAGCTGTTAAAGCGTATTACTTATGATGTCCACTTTTCCACTGAAAATTACTAAGCAAGCACAAAATAAAAGTGAAAGCAGAAAACTGTGATGCCTATTCATGAAATAATAAAATATGACTCTGATTAGGTACCAATTCTGGATATACCAGGCAAAGAATTCAAAGAAGCTAGAAGTATGTTCAAAAAATTAAAGAGAGTTATTTAAAACTTAAAGGAAAACAGAGTTCAATGAAGGAACAGATAGGGAATCTCATCAGAGAAACAGAAATCATAACAAAGAATGAAACAGAAACTTTTGATCTGTGGGGGATGGGTTAAATAAATGATGAGTATTAAATGAGGGCACCTGTGATGAGCACTGGGCGTCGTACAGGAGTGGTGAATCACTAAATTCTACACCTAAAACTAATTATTACCCTATATGTTTACTAACTGGAATTTAAATTAAAACTTGAAAAGAAAAAAAAAAAAACTCTGGATCTGAAAAGTACAACCAAAATGTAAAATTTACTATATGGGATCAACATCAATTTTAAGATGAAAGAAAAATACAGAAATGTGAAAATAAAATTTGAAGAATAGAGAGAAAAAATACTGAATAAAAATGAATAAAAGCTCAAAGACTTGTGGGGTAACACCAAATGATTCAATGTACATGTCACAAGAGTCCCAGTAGTAGTAGTGAAAGAAAAAAATATTTAAAAAAATAAGGGCTGTACTGTTCCCAGATTTAGTACGAAGAAAAAAAAAGAAAAACAGAAATATTAACTTACAGATCCAAGAAGTTTTACAAATATCAAGAAGGATAAACACAAAGAAAATCATACTCCTATACTTTATAGTCAACTTCTGAAAGCTACAGATAAAGAGAAATCTCTGGAATGACATTACATAGATATTAACAATGATTCAATAATGGATTTTATAACACAAACAGTGGAGGACAGAAGACAACAGAATGGCACAAAGTACAGGAGAAAAAAGCTCACCTAAAAATTAATCTATATCCAGTGACACTACCTTTCAAAATTGATACTGACTTTTTAAAGTTTTTATTTAAATTCCAGTTAGTTAACATACAGTGTAATATTAGCTTCCGGTGTACACCACAGTGATTCAATACTTCCATACAACACCCAGTGCTCATCACAGCAGGTGCACTCCTTAATCCCCATCATCTTTTACTGACCCCCCCACATACCTCTTCTCTGGTAACCATCAGTTTGTTCTCCATAATTAAAACTCTGCTTTGGGGTGCCTGGGTAGCTCAGTCGGTTAAGCGTCCGACTTCTGCGGTTCGTGAGTTTGAGCCCCGCGTCAGGCTCTGTGCTGACAGCTCAGAGCCTGGAGCCTGCTTCGGATTCTGTGTCTCCCTCTGTCTCTGCCCCTTCCCTGCTCATGCTCTATCTCTGTCTCAAAAATAAATAAAACATTTAAAAAAATTTAAAAAAAGAATCTGTTTCTTGGTTTGCCTCTCTCTCAAGACTCTCTTTTTTTCTCTATGCTTGTTTTGTTTCATAAATTCCACAAATTTAATATGGAATGTGTCTTTCTCTCACTGACTTACTTCACTTTAGCATAATACTCTCTAGCTACATCTATGTCACTATAAATGGCAAGATTTCACTTTTTTATTGCTGAATAATATTCCATTGTATACATATACCACTTCTTCTTTATTCATCAATTGATGGGCACTTGGACTGTTTCCATAATTTGGCTATTATAGATAATGCTGCTATAAGCATCAGGGTGCATGTATCCCTTTGAATTTGTATTTTTGTATTCTTTGGGTAAATACCTAGTGGTACGACTCTGGATCATAGGGTAGTTCTATTTTTAATGTTTTGAGGAACCTCCATACTGTTTTCCACAGTGGCTACACCACTTTGCATTCCTACCTACAGTGCAATAGGGATACCTTTTCTCCACATCCTTGCCAACATCTGTTGTTTCTTCTGTTGTTTTTAGCCATTCTGACAAGTGTGAGGTGATATCTCATTACAGTTTTGATCTGTACATCCATGATGATGAGTGATGTTGGGCATCTTTTCAAGTGTCTGTTGGGCACATGTGTGTCTTCGTTAGAAAAATGTATTCATGTCCTCTGCCCATTTTTAATAGGATTACTCATTTTTTGGGTGTTGAGTTATATACACTCCTTATTTTGGATACTAACCATTTGCCAAAAATGTCATTTGCAAATATCTTCTCTCATTCCATAGGCTGCCTTTTAGTTTTGTTGACTTTTCCTTTGCTGTGCAGAACCTTTTAATTTGATGAAGTCCCAATAGTTTATTTTTGCTTTTGTTCCCCTTGCCTCAGGAAACATCTAGAAAGAAATTGCTACTGCTGATGTGAAAGATATTATTGCCTGTGTTCTCCTCTAGGATTTTTATGGTTTCAGTTCTCACATTTAGGTCTTTAATCCATTTTGAATTTATTTTTATGTATGGTGTAAGAATATGGTTCATTTTCATCTTTTTGCATGTTGCTGTCCAGTTTTCACAACACCTTTTGTTGAAGTCACTGTCTTTTCCTCACTGGATATTCTTTCCTGCTTTGTCAAAGATCAACTGGCCATATAGTTGTGGGTTCATTTCTGGGTTTTCTATTCTCTTCTATTGGTTTATGTGTCTATTTCTGTGCCAGTACCACAGATCACTGCGGTGATCTGATCAGGTTTATAATATAAACCTGTAAGGTAAAGCCCAGAATTGTGATGCCTCCAGCTTTGCTTTGCTTTTTCAAGGCTGCCTTGGCTATTTGGGGTCTTTTGTGGTTTTATACAAGTTTTAGGATTGTTGTTGTAGCTCTGTGAAAAAATGCTGTTGGTATTTTGATAATGATGGAATTAAATGTGTAGACTGCTTTGGGTAGTATAGACATTTTAACAATATCTACTCTTCCAATCCATGAGCATGGGAATATCTTTCCATTTTCTTGTTGTCTTCAATTTCTGTCATCAGTGTTTTATAGTTTTCAGAGCACAGGTCTTTCACCTCTTTGACTGGGCTTATTCTTAGGTATCTTACTGTTTTGGGTGCAATTTTAAATGAAGTTGATTCCTTGATTTCTCTTTCTGCTGCTTCATTATTGGTGTATAGACATGCAACAAATTTTTGCACATTGATTTTGTATCCTGGGACTTTACTGGATTCATGTTTCAGTTCTAGGAGCTTTTTGGTGGGGTCTTTCAGGTTTTGTATATATAATATCATGCCACCTGCAAATAGTGAAAGTTTTACTTCTTCCTTATTGAAATGGATACCTTTTATTTATTTTTGTTGTCTGGCTGCTGTGGCTAAAACTTCCAGTACTATGTTAAATGAAAGTAATGATAGTGGACATCCACGTCTTTCTCCTGACTGGAAAGGAAAAGTTCTCTTTTTTTTCCCCACTGAGGATGACACTAGTTGTGGGTTTTTCATACACGTCCTTTATTATGTTGAGGTATGTTCCCTCTAAACCTACTTGTTGAGGGTTTTTATCATGAATGGATGTTGTACTTTGTCAAATGACTTTGAAATACAATACCTTTAAAAAAGTCAGTTGTTAGTTGCGGATACACACTACAGGAGATGTTAAAGGAAGTCTGGAGGATTGAAGAGAAATGATACCACATACTAACTCAGTTATATAGCAAGACATATAAACTGTACATACATGTATAGTGTGTGTGTGTGTGTATATATATATACATATATATATATATATATACACCTGTGTATGTATATATACATATGTATATGTGCCTGCATACTTATTTATGTGTACACACACACACACACACACATTTCTTCCTTTCTTTCAAAACATTTTGCTGATAAAAGAAGCCAAACACAAAAGGTACACATGGCATGATCCCATTTAGATGACATTTTACAAGAAACACAAGTAACCTTTGATGACAGAAAACAGATCACTACCTGTCTGAGTTTGGGACCAAAGGCAGAAATTGACTGAAAGGCACCAGGGACTTTTTGGGGTGATGTAAGTTTTCTATGTATTTTAATTGTGGGGATGAGCACCCAAGTGTATTCATATCAAAACTCATCAAACTGTACACTTAACATGGATGCATTTTACTCTATATAAATTATACTTTGTTAAATTTAACACATAAGCAAAAAACTAATGAATTTGACAAAATGTAGAGAATTTCCATTTAATGAAGAATACCATAAGCAATGTTAAAAGATTCAAGACTAGGTAGGAATGTTTGCGATGTTGCAATTAACGAAGTATTAATACGAGTGTACACAATGAACTCCTGAAAATCAACATGGAAGAAAGGAAACCCCAAAGGAAAGGTGGGCAAAGGTAGTATTTAAGAAAAAGAGGTTCATCTTCACTACAAAATAACCAAAGTTAAAATTAGCAGTTTTCAAAATGACAAAAATCAGAAAGTTGGACAGTGCCAAATATTAGAGAGTATAAGGGTTTAAGCTGCCAGGCGTTGCTGCTAGGCTTATAAACTGATTCGGCCATTCCACAGAGCAATCAGTAAGTACTTAGTGAAATTAAATGCGCATGGGACCTGCAAAATCCCCATCAGGTAATACTAAGTGTCAATCATAGAAGATAAGATAAGTAAAATGTGGCATATGCATGAGACAGAACTCAAGGCAACAGTGAGAATAAAATTAGACACACAGAATTAAGAAATCAAAATAAAAAAGTGTTGAGTAGCAAAACTATTAAACATATGATTCAAAATGATTTACATAAACTAAAAACACATGAACACACACATATTCGGAGTAACACCATATAATTTGCAAATATATATTTAACTCAAAGTCTAATATGAGTATGAGTACAGAGGAATGCCAATGGAGATAGGGAATCAAGAAAGGCAATTATAAAAACACAAGAGAGGTCTTACACAGATAGACATCTGAGAAGTACCATTAATTATCCACACATAAAGGAAAAACGTATTTATGTATGTTCACTCTTCTCAATACTTTTGTAATGGTATGTCCATATTCTTTTATCTGAGCTATTACTCCTTTCTCAAATGATAGCCTAAACTCTGAAGACAACAGCAGTGTTCTAAGCATGTGCGTCATATTACTGTCTTCCTTCATATAAAAATGCATACAGCATTCCATGAGGAATAACAAAGGATCATTTTTTTTTACTACTTTTTCTCCCTTTAAAGAGAATACAGGGGCGCCTGGGTGGCTCAGTCGGTTGAGCGTCCAACTTTGCTCAGGTCACGATCTCACGGTCCGTGAGTTCGAGCCCCGCATCAGGCTCTGTGCTGACAGCTCAGAGCCTGGAGCCTGCTTCAGATTCTGTGTCTCCCTCTCTCTCTGGCCCTCCCCCTGTTCATGCTCTGTCTCTCTCTGTCTCAAAAATAAATAAATGTTAAAAAAAATTAAAAAAAAAATAAAGAGAATACAAATATTTTTCATGGTGTGTGTCATATCGCCAAGACTAATCTTGTTTTAAATTGAAAAATGTACGGGGTGCCTGGATGGCTCAGTCAGTTAAGCATCAGACTTCAGCTCAGGTCACGATCTCAGGGTCCGCAAGTTTGAGCCCCACGTCCGGCTCTGTGTGGACAACTCGGAGCCTGGAGCCTGCTTTGGATCTGTGTCTCTCTCTCTCTCTGTCCCTCCCCTGCTCACACTCTGTCTCTCTCTCTCTTTCAAAAATAAACATTAAAAAAATTATTTTAATGAATAAATTGAAAAATGTATCAAGAACCATGATTCAGTTTAGCTGAACATTATAAAGTAATATTGTCTCTCATTTCACAACAATCATTTGGTGACTGTAGAGTAAGTATATCTTATGTTGTCTATGAATAATCTACTTAAAAATCCATACAAGATCTATTTTCTACCTGAGCTGCAGCCACTTTATTCTTTTGCAAAAAATTCTGAGACCTTTATTTCCATATGCAAAACTTTCAGGTAAAATTCAATTAGTAATAGTTTTATGAAAGAATGTCACCATGAAGCTCTTTTTTGTAGTGAAGGACATAGAATAACTATAATAGCAATGTGTTATAAATGATACTCCATCCTTTAGAAGAGGAAGAAATTACAAAATAAGGAGACCAGAGAAGCCTTGTGGATGAAATAATATTAGAGCCAGACCTGAAGTTAGAGAAAATTCAGATATTCTAAGATGGTGAAGCAAGATGTTCCAAATAAAGAGAACAAAAGGAGGTGAGAAAACAGAGTATTTTAGTTCACACAATCTATTATACCATACAGGGAAGACATATGAAATAAGACAGCAAAATTAAGTTAAAAGGCATATCAAAGATAAAAAATTTGAACTTTATTACATGCAATTTGGGTAAAAGGTAATGGTGTATCAGAAACAAGTTAGGAGTATTAATCAGTTGCAAGCAAAGAGCCTGGAGAAGAAATGGCATGATATGACATGACATGACATGACATGGGGAACTTGGTTAGAAAGTTAAAATAATTGTCCTATCAAGAGATAATGAGAGACTGAAATAGAAAAGATGCTATGAAAATGGAGAGAAGAGGAACAATTTATGTACAGAAAATTTTCTAGAAATGGGAAGCAATTGGGAGATAATCAAATGACTAATTTTTTTTTAGTCTCAGTGTCTTGTAGTATACTTTATTCATTACTAGGATGAAGGAAGAGGAGCAAGATCAGGTATGAAATGATATATTATATAGATCAGATATCTATATATCTATAACTATATATCTGTATATCTATATCTGTATCTGTCCCTGATTCCGGTTAATATTCGATCTTTAATCTAGGAAGAGCTCCTGAAATACTTACAATGTCCTGAGTGATCTGAGTGATCTAATACAAAGCTCCTAAATCCCCTGGAATTTTCAGGTGATGGAAACCTCCCTAAAAATCCCAAAAATATAGGGTTCAGAGACCTTCCACGTTAGTCAACACAAAAGGGCTGGGACGATGGCACAGCCCAACTTCACAGAGACAACACTCCTGCACTTGGAACCTTTCCAGAGCTCATGCTATGCATCTCTTTATCTGGCCCTTCATTTATATTCTTTAAAATATGCTTCATAATAATAAATTGTCAGTAAAAGTAAACTGCTTTCCTGGGTTCTATCAGCCACTCTAGCAAATTATCAAACACAAGGATATCTGGGAACCTCTGATTTGTAGCCAAGTTGGACAGAAGTTGTGAGTAACCTGGGAACCTGTTATTGGCAATGGGCTTCTGAAGTTGAGGGACGGAGGCATCTTCTGGGACTAAGCTCTTAACCTGTGGGGTCTGTGCTAACTTTAGTAAGTGCTGAAATTAAACTGAATTGCAGGACCCAACAGTGATGTTGGAGAATTGGTTAGTGTGGGGAAAAAATTTACACATTTGTTGGGCAAAGCTGTAGTAGACAAGAAATGTTAGAGTTTTTTCCTTTCCAGACATCATGTTTAGTAGAATATAAGAAAATATATTCTAGACATAATGAGTTTGAAGTTCCAAGATACCTTTAAAGGGAAATGTTCGGGGCGCCTGGGTGGCGCAGTCAGTTGGGCGTCCGACTTCAGCCAGGTCACGATCTCGCGGTCCGTGAGTTCAAGCCCCGCGTCAGGCTCTGGGCTGATGGCTCGGAGCCTGGAGCCTGTTTCCGATTCTGTGTCTCCCTCTCTCTCTGCCCCTCCCCCGTTCATGCTCTGTCTCTCTCTGTCCCAAAAATAAATAAAAAACGTTGAAAAAAAAAAATTAAAAAAAAAAAAAAAGGGAAATGTTCAAAGGGCAATTGTATTAGTCAAGGCAATTATAGCTGTTGTGCCATAAAAACCTCGACATTTAAGTGGCTTAACACGATAAGTGTTTATTTCTTGCTCATGTAAAGCCTAGTAAGAGTGTAGAAGAGGGGAGGGAATCTGCTCCACAGAAATTTAGGAGGCTTGGCTGAAAATTTTCTACCATTCTTAACATATGGCTTCCACTTTTCTGTGAGCAGTGGTAGGCAAATTCTTAAAGTAGAAAGCATAATAGCAGACGACAATACAAAAGAGTAAATACAGGAGCAGTAGAATCAAACTGGAAGCTCCTAAAAATCATGTATTTTTTTAACTTCATTTATGAAATAAAGACTCAGAAGTAAGACCCAGAAACTCAGTGTCACTAAACCTAGTGGAAGGTTTTTAAGAAAGAAGAGGCAATAAAACGTATCAAATCACGAATCAGGCAAGGAAGATGAACACAGGGAAAAACTGATGGGAATGAATGACTTAGACTATTATGTCACTTTATAATCATGTGGACTTAATAGTTCTGAGAGAAGAAATGAAATGAAAAGGGATGAAAGAGTCAGTGAATGATGAGAAGCATCAGTCCGTGTAGATAATTCATTTTTTTAAAATTTTATTTGAGTATAGTCATTAGTTTCAGGTGTACAACACAGTGATTCAACTTCTCTATACATTACACTATTCTCAGCACAAGTGCAGCTGCCATCTGTCATCATACATTGTTATTACTATATCACTGACAATATTTCATATGCTACACCTTTTATTCCCGTGATTTATTCATTCTACAGCTGGAAGCCTGTATCTCCCACTCCCCTTCACCCATTTGCCCATCCTGCGTCCTCTCCCCTTTGGCAACTATCAGTTTGTTCTCTGTATTTACAGGTCTGATTCTCCTTTTTGTTTGTTTATTCATTTTGTTTCTTTAGCTTCCACATGAGTGAAATCATATGGTATTTATCATTCTCAGTATGACTTATTTCACTTAGCATCATACCCAATAGGTCTACCCACGTCGTCACAAAGGGCACAATAACATCCTTTTTTATGGTTGTGTAATATTACAGTGTGTATACATACTTATAGATAACAACAACATAATAAAAAAGGAGTGTGCAACAAGAATGCTGAATGATTTAATTTAAAAAAATATGACTGACAAAATCCTGGAGGAATAAAATCAAAATACAAGTAATCTGAGAAAAATAATGGCAGCTAATGTCACAAACAATATGCCAGTGTCCAAATTCTTTGAAAAAAATCCCTCAAAAGAAAAACTGGCCAAGTATATAAACTGCTAACTTATAAAAATGGAAATACAAGCGGTTCTTAAACATGAAAAATTTCTTAACCATAATAAAAGGAATAAAATTCATAAGTATACTGAAAAAAATTCTTCCCTAATAGATTGGTAAAGACTCAAAAATTTAATAAATCACTGTGTTAACGAGAATGGTATAAGGAAACGGGTGTTCTCACATATTGCTGGTGGCAATGTGTGTGACAGTGTAACTTAAAGAGACGAAATGTGGAAACATCTATCAAAATTATAAACCTACATATTTTTACCTTAAGTATACTTACACACAGACACAACTGTACACAGAAGGTTATCTGTTGCAACATTGTTTATAATAGCAAAGTTAGCATATCAAATGTTCCTCTAGTTTAGTTTGTAAACATCCTATGATGAAAATAGGCTACTTTCCAAATAAGTAAATACCCAGTAACTGGTTTGAGATACACAGACACATCACACACACGTTCACTCACACTAAGAAAGCAGACCTCTGGAAAGTGGAAGAATAGTTTGATACCTGCACTTTGGGATAGTAAGCATGGCTAATGTGGTTAGTGATTTAGAAGATGTAAAAAAAAAAGGCCTTCACTGAAGAAACTGACTACCCAGGACATAGCTTCTTAAAATTCAGCTACTAACCCAGTACATTTATATCTAGGGCATAAGCTTTATCAAATCTTTGAAAATGTGTGAGGTGTGAAAACCAAGTGTCTTGACTCTAAAGCACGAAAACGGCACAATTAAAATGAATTAATTAAGTAAATGTCTATATACTTTTTCATGTCAATTAGACAATAATTTAACTCACTTCACATTTAGGTACAACAATATTTAGTTGAGATATAAGTTCATTTTAACATGTTGACTTCACTTCAGGCCCGGGTTTCCAAAAGAAAGAGGACCTAAAGATCTTTACAGTGATCTGGGACTCAGTTTAAGAAATGAAAAGGTCTTAGTTCAAGAAATGCAGATACTTTAAAAATAATAATAAGGTGGAAACAATCCAAGTGTCCATCAGCAGTGAATAAACAAAATGCAATACATACATACAATGGAGTATTATTCAGTCACAAGAACATGGATGACCCTCAAAGATAGCACGCCAAGTGAAATAGGCGAGACACAAAAGAACAAATATTATAAGACTTTACTTACATGAAATATCTAGAATAGGCAAATTCGTAGAGACACAAAGTAGATTAGAGATTACCAGGGTCTTAGTGGAGGAGAGAATGGGCAGTTCATGCTTAAGGTGTACAGAGTTTCTCTCTTGAGCGATGCAAAAGGTTTGAAAAATAGTGGTGATGATTGCATAACACTGTGAATTTAATTAATGCCACCAAATCGTACACTTAAATATGGGATGTTTTAATATACATGCATGCATACACACATATTTAATATACATACACATATTTATGTATATTAAACACACATACATGTATATTTATATGCATATATTAAATACATACAAGTATGTATGTGTATATATATAAAACCACAATAAAAAATGTTTTAAAAAGAGTGTACAGAAAGTGTTTTATAACTACTGACTGCCATTTTAAAGAATTAATTTGTATTTACCTAACTCACTTCTCTACTTGATTGTAAAACATCCTAAAATGCTTCTTCTGACGGTCTGACACATTTCAATTCTGAGAGAGTCCAATTAAGTTTTTGTTCTATTTCCTCCAGTTTTAGAACAGTTTTAACTAACAAAAATAATAGAAAATATATTCTGATTGATACTAAAATAGATTTTTTAATATTACTGTAAATATTAACACGTTAATTGCGCAGCACATTTTAATTTCACCAACATATTAATTTTACGAGTCTGTTATAGAAATGAAGTTATATAAAACATATGAGATTGTATAGGTGTATACCTCTAGCAGAGAATAAGTACTTAGTACTGCGTAGCAATATATAGAGAACATAAACTGTAGATAGAACTCTGTTTAGATCTACATTAATTTTAAAAAGTAGTATGCAGAATCAGGATAAAGCTTTAAATACTTTATTTTAGACTATGTCAACTTCCTAAACCCTCTTTTACATTTTTTTTGAGAGAGAGGGAGTAAGCAGGGAAGGGAGAAGAGGGGGAGGGAGGGAGGAATGGAGGCGGGGGAGAGAGAGAGAGAATGAATTCTAAGCAGGCTCTCCATTCAGCATGGAACCCAATGCAGGGGTCGATCCCATGATCCAGGGATCATGACCTGAGTCAAAATCAAGAGTCAGATGCTCAAGTGACTGAGACACCCAAGCGCCCTTCTTTTGTATTCTTTGTCCAAACTAATGGCTACTGTGTCAATCTCTTTATTACAAACTCAACTACTGAAAATACTTTTAACAACTAAGATTTGAAACAGTCTTTTTTTTTCAATAAAATCATAATTGGAACCTTCAGATAGCTAGAATATCATGTATTCCATTAGTAACAATGGAATCACAAAAGCTGATATTACAAATTTCCATTACAAACAAATGCTTATACTTCCTTCGTCTTTATCCCTCTATACTACAGAATGAGAAATATGCTTCACAGAAGTTTCCAAATGCAAAGAAAGATCTGGCTATCACTGCATCAGAGGAAGAAGGTAAGGACAATATTAGTTAAAGAAAATTTTCAACAACAGAGTCACAAAAACCATTCAGCTGGATTTTTATCAAAGATACAATTAAATTAGAATGCTGTTATCTAAGCATTCTGTCTAACCAAGTTTTTCTATATGCAATTTAGGTATAGAAAATATCCACACAATATTTTCCAAACATTCTATTTCCTAAGAGATTACCTTTTCAGTAATGCCCACTAATGGTTATTTAGTTACCATTCTTTATTGATACTTGAAGGCAGCTGTGAGTTTAGTATTAGTAGTCAACCTTAATTGGTTAGAAAAAAATATGAAATTTTATAAATTGTTCCTGGCTTCCAATTAATACTGTATTAATCTTCTCAGGCTGCTATAACAAAATGCCACTGACTGGGTGGCATAAACAATAGAAATTTATTTCTTACAGCTCTAGAGACTGAAGTCCAAGATCAAACTGCTTGCAAATTTGGCTCCTGGTAAGAGCCCTCTCCCTGGCTTGCAGTGTGTCCTAACTCCTTGTGTCCTCACATAGAGTTCTGGTCTCTTCCTCTCCTTATACTAATTATACTTACAATTCTTCTACTTCTTAAATGTTTATTTATTTTGAGAGACAGAGAGAGAGAGAGAGAGAGAGTGAGCGAGAGCAAACACGGGAGGGGCAGAGAGAGGGAAAGAGAACCCCAAGCAGGCTCCGCACTGTCAGCTCAGAAACTGATGTGAGGCTAGATCTCAGAAACCATGAGATCATGACTTCAGCCTGAAATCAAGAGTCTGACGCTTAACCAACTGGGCCACCCAGGCACACCAATAATTCTTATACTTCTGATGCTAATCCCATTATGAAGGTCCCTTCCACTCTCATGACCTCATCTAAACTTTACCCCCCCCCAAACTTCCATCTTCTAATACCTTCACATTAGAAGTTGGGGTTGCAACAACTGAATTTGGGGGAAAACAGTCCATAGCACATACTTTGCAACTGTATCTAATTTGAAGTCAACACAGAACCTTAAACCTATTTCTGAAGTATCATCTCATTATAAAAAGTGTCACTCTGCATCATTTTCTTGAATATTTTAGAATGTCCACATAAACTAGTGTGCATCAGACTCATGTAGGGGAGCATGTGCAACATAAAAATAAGATCCAGCCCAAACATGCAAGTGTAAGATATAAATTAATAAAACAATTACCCTTTTTTATAGATGAAAACTGTTAGCAGGAAAAAAAAAAAACAAAAAAACAATCTCTTCCTGTATTGATAATCTAAGGGGGATACTGGAAGGCTAAAACAAAAAACTCCTTAAATCCAACTCCTTTGCAAATTCATAACTAATTCTTGATTATTATATTCCCCTGATCTCTTGTGGAAATGTAATGCCATCTTCCATTCATATTCATTACATATTAATGGCCCACTATAATCATACATTTGTTTATAAAAATCAGGAGTACATAATTTTGGAACAGGATTCATCATCAGGATGAGATGAGGCTCTTCGAAAAGTAATGACAAATATCCATGAAGGGATTTTTGTAACATTTCTGCTTTACGTGTTCTTATACTATCTCATGTTGTTTGTTGCCACAATTCAGAAACACCAAAGAGCAAGGCAGGATTTAAAAAAGGACAAGAAAAATAATGAACTATAAAACAGATTTACAAACGAATAAAGAAAAAATCAGAACTATTACACTTCAAAAGACTGAGGCTGAAAACCTGAAATAACTGTAAACAAAGAAGACATGGACGAGGTGAGCATGAGTATTTACTGAATCCTAGATGCCTAGAACATAAATCTAGGAAACAATATATTCTTTGAAAATATACTACTGTTTCTGAAATGAAGCAAGCAGCATCCCCACCATAAGCAAAATAGTTTCAAGAAACGTTCAGGTGAATTTATATGTTCTAGATAAGCATCAAATTTTGAAGGAGAATCAAAAGGTGTTTAGGTTCATCCCTATTCTATAGCACTTGAAACCATGCCAAATAATTATGTGGCCTCAGAGGCAACACTTTCAAAGTAAAAACAACAACAACAAAAAAAAAATCATGAAGAAACTACTTATATGTCTTACACTGAAAATAATTTAGAACATCTGTAATATTTTAGGTGACCTATTTCATGTATCAGATATATAAAATGCATACAGATAGATATAGACATAGACATAGACATGTATATGGATATGGATATGGATATGGATATGGATATGGATATGGATATATATCTATTTCAGAAAACCACTGTCAAATTTCTTTAGCTGAGGTGGTTATTATTCCTTATTAGATGAAGAGTACAGATGGAGCACGGTCACAGAAGCCAAAATACTTGTTGTCTATGTTAGTTGTTCTTTGTTTTTTCAGGAAGACTGGACTTGTGTCACTGAAAAGTATTTAATTCTCTATCAGACCCTGTGGTCATGCATCAAAGCACAATGTGGTCCATTAATCCTGGGTAGAGTAAAATTATGGAGTATTTTGTGATGGCACAAACATGTCTAGATGCCTTACTGGTATTTATAGCTTCTCTCAAGTGTGTGGGAGACTGGAGAGGGTCAGTCCTTATTATTTAAACCTGGGTCACTGGCAGCATTCCTCTCATTCATCTTCTGGGAAAATCCTGCGTGTCACAGTTAGAAGAAATGATAATGTACTCAAATATCTTTCTGTAGCTTATCCTAAGACATGAGAATTCTAAATGGCATTTGGATTTGGCTCAATCCCAGACATTTTATTCCACATTGATTTTCCCTTTCCTGGAGCTTTTTTTCATTTCAAAATCTGCACCAAAAAAAAAAAAAAAAAAAACCCTCAAGATCAAACCCTGAAATCAATGCCAATGTCCCTGGACTTTCTTTTTTGACTCAGGTTCTTGAGCACTTCTTTTTCAAAACATCTACTGATTATAATTTTTATGCCTTATTTTAAGACCATTTTCTCATTTTAACTCCTTTGAATCTCTGTGATTTTATAAATAGTGCCCTTATTACGGTCTGCTTCTGGCTTTCCTCACAGAATTTGCCGAGAGTCCCAGAGTAGAACAGACTATTTTTGTGTTCTCTTGAGGAGGCCTGTTCCCTGGCCCTCCCTTATTGTGAGTTTGTTCCAGGCTGTCGGCTGTCTGATGTTTTGATGTCTCTCTCCATTAACTAACTCTTGCCTTTGAGCTTCAGTTTCTTGTTTACTGCCTTCCTTGTTACAGCTCTTGGCTTACTGCTTCAGTCTGTGTGTCAATAGAATCCTTGGCAGCTTCCTGTGTCATTTCTTGCCTCTCCTTCTCCACAGATTGCTTTTCACCAATTTGATTTTCCAAAGATAGCCTGTCAACAGTTCAAAGTGTGGACTCTGTCTGTGGTCTCTTAGACTGTGTTCATTTTAATTATTAGTATGAGGCAGCAAGGCTGACACATAAAAGTAAGTGACCACCTATACTGTGTCACTGAAAAAGCACAAGGATTAAGTCCTGTCCAGGGTGCCTAAAATCCCAGATGACAGATTCATTTCTCCAATTTCCAAAACTTTAATATTCTCAGGAGAACTTTAGCAAATTTCAAATACTCTTTTCTGTCTACCCTTAGGATTTTCTATATCAACTACTATGGCGCTCACCATATTATATATTCTATCTTATACTGTATTATATATTGTAACTAATTTTGCTTCTGTGCATCCAAGAAGACTGTAAGCCATCTACATAGGAATAGTATTCCAATCCTCAGTATTTCGGGTAGCACATGGTGACAGGTCTAACTACACAATTGTGGAGCTGATAAACATGAAATATAGGTGGAAAGGTGAGAAAATTTCAATGTATTTACTTTTTTTTTTCTTTTCGTAAACTTTATACTCAACGTGAAGCTCGAACTCACAACCAGCAGATAAAGAGTCACATGCTCTACTGACTGAGCCAGCCAGGTGTCCCTAAAGGCTCTATGCATTTATTTTAACTGCAGTGCTAATAAGTACCAGTTAGAGAACTGAGTCAGTGGCTACAACAGAAAATCTAAATAACAATGGCTGACGCAGCATGGTGGATTTTTCTCATGCAATGAGAATTCTATAGGAAGCACATTACTGGTATAGTTTTGGAAGTTCAAGGATGCCATGTCTAAAAATATCAATAATACTCCTGGTCTTAAGGTTACAAGGTGGTTGCTCCACTTCCTGTCATCATGTGTGTCTTCTGTGAATGAGAAAGAGGGAATGGGCCAGAAGGGGGACAAAGCAACATCTGTATCAAGAAAGCAAAACCTTTCCAGATAATATCATCAGATTTTTGGTTATATTTCACTAGACAGAATTATAGGAGACTTTTCCTCAAAACACCAAAAAGGGTAAGAAGGGGGGGGGGTTGTATTTTTTTCCTCTTCTTTTTTGCCTTTGTTTTCCTGCAATACTGGAACTCCATAAGTAAGAGGGAGAGGAGAAAAAATATTGAGTAAGTCACAGGAAACCTCTGTCAGAAGGGTATTGATGAGTATATGGGTGCCAGGAGAGAGTCAATGTAAATAAAAGAGACAGCACATGAAATCAACTGATGGCTGCTTCTCCATCCTGTCCAGTAATGGAGGACAGGAGTCAAACATTTTGATTTATAAGCTTTAAAGCCCTACTGAGCATAAGTTTCAAGGGAATCCTAACATAATGTCTTTCTATTTTTCATTCAGCTCTTCATGGGATTCATAAATAAAGTTTTCCTGGGGCACCTGGGTGGCTCAGTTGATTAAGCGTCCGACTTCAGCTCAGGTCAGGATCTCACAGTCTGTGAGTTTGAGCCCAACATCAGGCTCTGCGCTGACAGCTCAGAGCCTGGGGCCTGCTTCAGATTCTGTGTCTCCCTCTCCCTCTGCCCCTTCCCCGCTCATGCTCTGTCTCTCTCTGTCTCAAAAATAAATAAAAATATTAAATAAATAAATAAATAAATAAATAAATAAATAAATAAAGTTTTCCTGAGCACCTTCTATTTATCTGGCACTGTGATACATTGAGTAAAATTATGTAATAATTGTCTTCAAGCTGTCAACTTTAATTAAAATGAACTTTTCAATATCAGTAGTGGGCACAGGGTCATGCAGTGGTCCACTGAAGAGGCACTTAACTCAAAATGGATCTGTGCTTGTGGAGTAGGAGTTTAGTCAGAGAAGAACTGCTACAGAAGGAGAAAGTGAAGCTCGCCAATTGACGTGC
Organism: Puma concolor; assembly: GCF_028749965.1. Lineage (NCBI taxonomy): Eukaryota > Metazoa > Chordata > Mammalia > Carnivora > Felidae > Puma > Puma concolor. The sequence continues at coordinate 168,092,642 of NC_141670.1, read as the reverse complement.
AGAAGGGACTGCTGGCATAGAGTATTAGTGCATAAAGGCCCAGGAAGGCAAGACAAGTAAAAAGTATTCTGGGATTTGCAATTATTTTTTTAGTGGTGCAAAGCACAGAATTCAAAGGGTGAGGACAATGGTAGTGAGAGAAATTAGAAGAGAGGTATGCAAGAAACGATGGGTGTTTTTACACAATGAGACACTTAACCATTTTAAGCTGATACTAGTTTCATGCTTTAGGAAAGTTATCCTGATTCTACTGAAAACAGTTTACTGGAAACAGATAATACTGGAAAGAGGGAATTCAGTTAAAGGACTATTCTAATTGTTCAAGTGAAAAATATGAAAGCCCATCTCAAAACAATGCCAGAGGAATTGGGGGAAAAAAGGATACTGATTCTAAAGACATTAAACAAGTCAAAGTCAAAAACACATTGACCAAATGCTGTGTGTGCATGTGTTCATGGCAAGGGGTGGAGGACAGGCAGGAAACACAAGTACAGAGGTAGGGCAGAAATGAGGGTAGAAAAATAAGACAACTTCCATTTCTTCACTCATTCACTAATTCAATAATGATGACTGAGCCAATTTGCCTAAAGATAGCATATGTTTGGGCTAAGACATAATAAAAATACACACACCTCTTCATATTAATGTCTATACATCTGACACAAGCACAACTTGAGACCACCTCACCAAGAAAACAGTCATTCAGCCACTGAGAAACCTAACAATGTGCTCTTGAATCATGGATAAACAGCCTACTTCCTAAAGTAAATCTCAAAGGCCAAGGGAATAATATAAAACACCAGATATTATTAAACAAAACACAGTCCTGATCAATACCATGTTTCCATAGTGAGTTACTTAGGAGCCTTCAAAACAACTTATTACAGAAATGAGACTCTTATGCTTTGGCTTTCTCTCTCACTCTAACCTCCTTTTTTATTTTTTCCTTCCCCTCCCCTATGGGTTTCTGTTAAGTTTCTCAGGATCCACATAAGAGTGAAAACATATGGTATCTGTCTTTCTCTGTATGGCTTATTTCACTAAGAGACTCTTAAAAACTGAGAACAAACTGAGGATGGATGGGGGGTGGGAGGGAGGGGAGGGTAGGTGATGGGTATTGAAGAGGGCATCTTTTGGGATGAGCATTGGGTGTTGTATGAAAACCAATTTGACAATAAATTTCATATATTAAAAAATAATAATAAAAAAATAAAATTAAAAAAAGGAAATGAGAAACTTATTAAACTGGCCTCTGTAGCAATTAAAAATAAAATCTGTTATCTAAAATATCAGGTAAAAATTATTAAACCATAAGGAAAATGATGCAGGCTTCACAAAGCCAATCCATACCTAAATAGAATAGCAAGACACATAGGAATAGATTACAGTCCCAGGTCCAGAGAAAACCAACACAAGTGGTGCGTTGGAAGCATGCAACGGTTTCTAAAATTAGCATTCTATTATCCTGCCTTTATATTATGCATTAAAGGTGCCTTAAGGTTCACTAACCCAATAGGCCTTGTCACTGCTGTTACCAGCTCAACCATGCTAATAACAGGGAATCTCTTAATGCATTCTCTGGTTTGAAAAAAAAAAAATGTATAGAAGAATGAATAATGCCCAAAGTAATTCTGGCTTCCAGACAAGAAGAGCATCCATATTAAACAATCCATCTCTTGTTTTTCAAAAGATTTCTCTCCTCTGCGTTTATGCCTTGGGAGACTATTTGACCTTAAGGACAATGAAATCAACAAATTAGCAGAAATGAGTGTGATTAAAACAAATGCATAGCATAGTGGTTGTAAGCTCACTTTTAAGTCAAAAAGATCTGAATTAGAATTTCCTAGCCTCTCTAAGTTTCATTAATAATATAGACATAATAGCATCTAGTTCACAGAAAAATAAATGCTTACGAGACACCCAGTCCCATATCTGGCATAAATAAGTCTTAAATAGATATCAACATAAAAGATGGATTAACGGCATCTTGGGAAGTAGTGATTTGCATTTCTCTTTTACAGGAGATGAGACTGAGGCTCTGAGAGGGTCAGTGACTTGTCCAAGGTCACGATGCTAGTAAATATCAGAACAAGGATTCAAGTACAGATCAACTGTGGTATACAGCAGATTGCTCTGATTTTTTTTATTCTACATTTTAGAAGATATCCTTTCAAAAAGCCAGGACTTAACATAAATACGGTGCTGAGGTTATGGCTTCAGAATTAAATCAAAGAGGGAAAAGGAACATACAGAATAAAATAAGAGCAAAAGCAGTCTACTGCAAAAAGCTCGTACTACAGCCCTGGACATGATCAAGTTTAGAACACAGAACCTGTGAGAAATGGTTAAAACAATCAAGATAATTTAGTCTGGAGAAGAGACAATAGTAGAAAATATAACTGCAACTATCAAATTTACAGAAATGTAATTTAAAAGATTATACACACTTTCAGTTTGCAAGGATGGTTTAACTATTCCCAAAAAACTAAAAATTAAATGTAACAAAAAAATGAGTTTTTTGTTGTCAATTTTGAGTAAGAGTTTGTGCTGGTGAGAGTGATTTCAAGGGATAGATGAGAGCTCTATATATGATTCATGGATGAAATACTATGTTTATATTTGCAAGTTCTGTAGCTATTGGGGAGCTGCTGGATTTTAAGGGAATATTAAAACCTATATTATCTTTCACATGATTTACATTTCAAAAACAAAATGTATGTCTGAATTTTCATGTTTAAGTATTAAAATACCCATGAGTTTACCAAAAAGAAACTGCCCATAGCAATTTTCCACTTAACAAAGTTATTACCAGCAAAGAATTTGATTAGTATGTAAAAATTTATCTCACTATATAATTTCACACTTACTAAATGATATATTACTTGTCATTATCTTGAGATGAAGAAGTTTAGGGACTAGATATTTCCAAATTCTACTTTCAAACTGACCACTGACTCCAGATATAACCATAAATTAGGGCAAGAAAAAAATCAAATGCATATTTCTAGACAGTTACACACCATACTGACCAAATCAACCTAGTATAAAAAAAGGACCAGCACCATCTAATAGCGAACAGAGTTTTAAAAAATAATGTATAAATTTCTCATGAATCTATAATTACATAACCACACCAGGGGGCGCTCTTAACACTGAAATGATGGCTGACATATTTTAAAACACATGGTGGTCTCAGTTGGCCAAAATGAGATTTTTTTCTAGGCATATAGTACTTGCAACAAGTGCTTATCTCTTGAAAATGTTTTCAGGCAACACACACATTTTTTTTTTTTACATCCAAAATGTTTGTGTTGTTAAGACTATCAAGTTAGTCTACCAAGAAAAACATTTTCTGCTGATACGAAACATCTTATTTTGGAAACATTTGTCTAGTTAGACTGGCATCTGTCTCTTATTCTTTCTGTGGTTACGCAGGTTCTCAATAGTCAACAAACTGCTTAAGAGTTCATAAAACTTTAAAAATGGTTTCACTGCCCACTTTATTTTTTACAAAATCCCCATCTAGTTTCCCCCTTCCCACCACAAAAAAAGAGGTCATCTAAAATTGTCATACAGCGAAATTCTAATCTGGGCAGCATGGGACTTTTCCGTATTTTCTCATTACCTGGTAAGAACGTTGAAGCCCAGACGCTCTTCTCAGGAAGTTCAAGATTCAGACTCCTCTAAAAATACAATTAGAAAATCAGTGTGAGGCTTCAAGAAAATAGAAAAAGGCAAAAAGTAAGTTTGGGCTATGTTACCCAGAGAAAATCACCATTTACTACTCTATCAATAGTAAACATTTTTATACAAATGACATCTGATTAAATAAGCTTTAAGACACAACTTAAAGTTGAATCACAAAGTTTGTGAAAGAAAGAGGACATAACTACCGGTCTTCCAATGTAGTAGAGAGAGTTGTAAACTTTTCTCAACCCATGTAGTTGAGATCACCCCCTTTTTTTTACCAGCTGCCTCCCTGACTCATCATCTACCTGTGCCTAAACTGGAAGAGTTCTGGCCAAGGTTAACAGAGTATGAATGAAGAGAAGGTTGTTACCACAAATGCTGAGTTCAAGGAAACATGAATGGACCTATCTACTGTTTGCACCCTACATGAAATTCATCAGAATACTAATATTTCAAATCCTATTGACAATACCAAATTTTTCATTCTAGAACAAAAGTAAGGATTTAAAGTAAAAATATACCTGGAGACAAAAGATAAATTTATTTATTACTTTGGATCAAAGTATATGTGAATGATGGGAAGTCCTACCTACCCAGAAGTAGATTTTAATATAATTTTTGAGTATATGGAGGGGATGGAAGAAAAAAAAACAACACAGGACTGGGGTGTCTGGGTGACTCACTAGGTTAAGCACCTGACTTCAGCCCAGGTCATAATTTCACAAGTTCATGGGTTTGAGCCCCACACTGGGCTCTCTGCTGTCAGTACAGAGCCCACTTTGGATCCTCTGTCTGCCCTCTCTCTGCCTGCCCCCTCTGGAAAATAAACAAACATTATAAAAATTAAAAAAAAAAAAAAGAACACAGGACGAAAAGAGATCAGGCTATGAAGGAAAGAACCCTCCAGAAAGAAGTACGTTTGGAGTCGAGTGACCACTTTTACCTACGTTACTCCCTCTTGATCTTTGGAGTGAAAGAAACAATTACTGTTGACCAAGACAAAGGAAGCCTTGTTTGGTAAGAGGGAACAGCTGACACGAACCAATCTGGCATATGGTAAAGCCACATAATTTTCTATCAACAGCAAAGTTAAAAAGCAGTGGTATTTGGGGTTCCATGTGGTCCATCCTGTTAGAAGCGGGCCCTTAGTTACTAGAAAATGAAGAGTTTATTCCCCACTTAACTGGAATGGTTGCCAGAGAGCCACCAAGTGACCTATAGTTTAAATAAGGTTCTAGTGCCACCTGAAGATAAGGATAATAGCCAAAAAATGACAAATTTGTAAAATAGTTTGATGAAACGGCTGGTGGGTATGAGAGAATGGAAACAGTTAAGGATGTCACAAAGCTTTTTTTATCTAAGCAAATGAAAGGATAGAGCTGCCATTTAGTGGGACCGGGAAACAATAAGAAAAGCAGTTACTAGAGGAAATAATTATTTTGACTTTGGATATGTAAATTTTTATATGTCTGTCAGACAGACTCATGAGGAGCAATATAAAGTAAGCAGTTAACCAAATCAGTGTAGAGTTTAGAGGAGACCAAGCTCTCAACTATAAACCAGGGTGTTTTTTTTTTTTTCACTCACTGACAATATCTAAAGCCATGATATATAAAAGGAAGTGGGTGCAGACAGAGGAAAGAGAGGACAGAGACAGAGACTAGCCAGGAACGTGGTAGACTCAAGTGGCTCCATCATCCGTGCCTCTTGGTGGTCATGCCCTTGTATGATTTTCATTCCTTAGAATGTGGACAGGACCTCTAACTTGTTTCTAACTTGATATATGTGACAGGGTGTATATGAATTATACTGTGTGATTACATTGTCACATTATGTAAGATTATAGCAGATTTTCCCTCTGCTAGCTTACTTTTATGAAGCAAACAGCCATGCTGAGGAACCACTTGGCAAAGAAATGAGTGTGGCCTATAAAAACTGAGGGAAGCCTCTAGCTGGCATCTTGTAAGGTCTCCAGCCTCCAGCCAACAAGAAAATGAAGCCCTCACTGTCGCAGTCTCAAGGAAGTAAATTCTGCCAACAATTTGAGTAAACTTGGAAATAAATCCTTCTCTAGTCAAGCATTCAGATGCTACCTCAAGCACCAGATGACACTTTGACTGTAGTCTTGCAGAAGACCTAGTTAGGGTGTGCTCAGACTTCTCACCCAAAGAAACAGAGATAATGTGTGTGGTTTTAAACCACTAATTTTGTGGTGATTTCTTATACACCAAGAGCAAAGTAATGCAAGCCCTGAGTTACTACATTTAGAGGTGAGGAGATATGAAAGAGCCAGGGAAAAAAAGCCAAATAAAACAGGCCAGTGAGGTAGGAGGAAAACCAACAGAAAAGCATTTCTTCAAGAGGCTTATCCCCAGCTTCCTCAGAGAAATCTGAGACAAAGAGCAATGGGACAGGTGAGTCTGCTGTCCTATTGGAGGCTCACAGGTAATCGCCATTGAAAGGGACACAAGAAGCCAGGTGCTACTTGGCTCTAGCCTCTTTCTGAGGAGAAAATGGTAAAACGCACTACCAAATAAATGAAATGAAATTCAGTCTTAACAGGCTCCCCAGAAGACCCAATTAGTGCCAGGGTTGTGCTACTTCGCTGCTTGTAAGACTTTGAAAGTTGGTATTTCAAAACTGGCTAACACTTAATACCAATCAATGTCAGCTCATTTTAATTACTAAGTAGCTCACATAACCTATTTTTAAACTTTGCATTGTTATTAGACATGCTTAGATTGGCTTGTAATTTATTTTTTTAATCAATACAACCAAATCTAATGAACATGTATTATGTGCAAGGCCCTGAATTAACAGCTATAGTCAGTGAAATGAGATGCCCTCCTGCTTTTGTACACGTATGGTTTGCACACTCCTACTGAGTATAGAGCACTGGCACACAGTGTGTAAGTTGTATGCACACCCCTACTATGGATAGAGCACTGGCACACACTATAATTCACATGCACACTCCTACTACATACAGAGCAGTGGCACACAAAGGCTATGATGTGCCCTAATATGATTAGTATTCAGCTTTTATCTATATTTATCTATAGCTAGCATTCCATTTTCTATAATGCTTTGAAAGCAATTTCTCCTCTATTTATTAATTCAGTGAAGATGTATTGAGCACTTACTAAAGTACACAGAGGGGCAAACTAGATTAACAAGTATTCACAATTCCTTCTGTAAGAAAGGTACTATCCAAAATGTGTTTCATTTATGTCCTCAATATTCTTTACTTGTGTATATGTGTATCTATCGACATTTACTCTGCCTAGCTTATAGTATATTTGTCTATATACACCTTGCCTATCTATATATACACTATATAGTATGTGTGTGTATATGCTATACATTTATAGTTTATTTGCCTATATACACCCTGCCTAATCTAGCAATACAACTCTGTCCCTTGCAACCATCTGTTTTTCCCCAGGTTTTGTTCTATCATCAAGCCCCAAAGATTAAATCATTATGGTCCAGTCTGTTCAATTTAGTAGTCTTTGTTATTCTCAATATACTTGGCACTCTGAGGCAAGGGGAAATGTAAGACTAGATCATGTCATGAAGGAGTTTTCAACCTGTTTTTTTAATGACAGCTTTCCTATTCTCCTTTTTTTCTGCCTATCCTCACTTGAAATGTAAGCTTCTCCTTAGGAGAGATTCCTATTAACTTTTTACTAATAGACCTTTTAGCACATAGTATGTGATCAATAAGCATTACTTAGCTGATTAGCTACTTTCCAAAATGATTGAGGTGGCCTGCGTGAAAACAGAAATATATACTTAGACAAAAACATGGAAATACACTGTTGGATAAACATATACAAACTACAGCTAAATAAAAAGGGGCTGCAAAATGTTTAAACCATACTTTTCGCTCAATAATTTGTTTAATAATTTGGACACAGTAACTATTTTAAAAAATATTCATGTATAACTATATTTAAAAATTAAATCTAGGTCTCTGCTTTCCCACAGCTATTACAGAGAAATACAGATTTTTGTAACCTTATTTCCAACAAAAGAAAGTATTTCATTTTATTAAAAAACAAACAAAATATTTTTCCTGGGTGGTAAATTCTAAGTATTTATTACAAGGATCATTAAGGAAAAAATCAGAGCACATATCTCCCTTAATGGTCTTAAGCAAGATGGAAAAATTGACTGGAAACTGTTAAAATTAAAGTGTTGCACTGAACAAGATATACGGCTCCATCCAGAATTTATACTGTGATTCTACTATCGCTCTTTGTGTTACTGATGCATATATCAGTCGATAATTATTTTTTAGGACAATTTGGTAAGCATTTTGAAGACCAGAAAAAGTCTGCTAAATGAACACAAATTTCTTGTACTTTCCAAAATACACAATGTATCCACACTGTATTGATAACCCACATGAAAAACATACCTCAATATTAATATCTATTTCCCACTTCCCAAAGGGAAAGGCTTTACTTCATTTTCATGTACAGTACCATATGAAGTTATGTGAACACAATTTTGGCCTGTAAAGCACTGCAAAATGTAAATCGATTACTAACACTGTAAAGAAGTATAGTTATTTACCAGTGTTATACAAATGAGAACAAATCGTTACTCTAGAAAGGCCTAAAACATAGCCTGCCAATACTATAGCAAGCTGCTGAAGCCATTATCCCTGATGAATAAGGGATAATGTGTATCACATGTCCATGCACCTACAGAATCAAAACTCACCAGAGCTAGGATAGGCATCTAATCCAAGGGTAGTGAATCCATTAGGTTGGCTTGTGATATCAGATGAGGGCTTGTCCAACTAGAAAAAAATTACTGGTGGCAATCTATTTCTTTCTCTTTGAATCTGAACTAAGTAATGCCAAGAAAATTAAGGAGTGATAGAATTGAAGGTGATAAAGGACACAAGTTATTTGGGGATATATGTGCAGAGGACTATTAATAGAGTTGCCATCAGAGGTGTTTTGGCCCATGATAGGATCCAAGATGGTAAGTGGTCTCTGAAGAGTACTGGCTTTGCAGTTCAATACAAATCAAACTGTATTCAAATAAGAAAATTTTATCTTTTTCCCCAGCTTTACTGAGATATAATTAACATATAACACTGTGTAAGTTAAAGGTATATAAGTTGGTGATTTGATATACATATGTACTGTGAAATTGTTACCAAGATAAGGCCAGTTAACACAACCATCACTTCACATAGTTAATAACATTTTGTGTGTGTGGAGAAATTTGGGGTGGGGAGAACACTTGAGATCTACTCTCCCAGCAATTTTCAAGCAAACAGTACAGTATTGTTAACTACAGTCACCATGCTATGTTTTAGATCTGTCAAACTTACTCATCCTACACCTGGAAGTGTGTACCCTTTGACCACCATCACCCACCCCTCTCCCCACATCCCACACCAGCAACAACCATCCACTCTATGTTTCTGCAAGTTCAGGTTTATTTTAGAATCCATATATAAGTGAGATAATACGGTATTTGTCTTTCTGTCTGACTTACTCAATTTAGCATATTGCCCTCAAGGTCCATCCATGTTGCTGAAATGGCAGGATTGCTTTCCTTTTTATGGGTAAATAGTATTTTATTTATTATACCATATATATATATATATCATATATATTATACCACATACTATATATTATACCATATATATATTATACCATATGGTATACCATATTATACCATATACTATATATATTATACCATACCATATACCATTATACCATATACCATATATTATACCATTATACCATATACCATATATACATACACACACACCATATTTTCACTATCCATTTATCTATCAACAGACACTTAAACTTGTTTCCGTATCTTGGCTTTCGTAAATAATGCTTCAACAAACATGGGAGTAAAGATATCTCTTCCTATGGAAATGACTACATTCCTTCGAGTATATACCTAGAAGTGGGACTGCTGAATCACAAGGTAGTTCTATTTTTAATTTTTTGAGTAACCTCAATACTATTTTCCACAGTGGTTACACCGACTTACATTCCCACCAACAGTGCACAAGGGTTCCCTTTTCTCCACACCCTCTTATGATACTCACTTTTATTGTGAAGAGAGGCTTTCAGGAACCTAATCCTGTATTTATCTTAGGAACAATGGTTTGGTATTCTCTAGCTCAGTGTTTGTGGTGACTTCACAGATCATAACTATTGTAAGTAACAAGAATAGACTGTATATTTTTTTTAGTATAGTTGCCACACAGTGTTACATTAATTCAGGTACACAACATAGTGATTCAACAACCTATACCTTATGCTATGCTCACCACAAGTGGAGCCACCATCTGTCACCATACCACAGTATTACAACACCACCGACTGTATTCTCTATGCTGTGCCTTTTATTCCTGCGAATTATTTATTCCATAACTGGAAGTCTGTATCTCCTACTCCTCTTCACCCACTTTGACTATCCCCACATACCCTGAATCTACCTGAATATATATTAAAGTTTTATAATGTATATGATTGTCAAATCACTATACTGTACACCTGAAACTAATATATTATAATTATATGTCAACCAAACTTGAAAGAAAGAAAGAAAGAAAGAAAGAAAGAAAGAAAGAAAGAAAGAAAGAAAGAAAAGAAAGCACTAGATTTCTGAGTACCAGAGGCTTTTGTTAATAGTTTACACGGTTCCAAGCATGATACAATGGGTGTTTTCTCAACCCATGGCTGATTTGCTTCACTCCTTTTCCATGGTTCTTTCATTGTCTCTAGTATCTTACAAAACTATGTGGTTAAGTTATTTCTATACCTTTTGGGGTTTTTGACATGGCTTTTTGTTCTAAACTTTCTATTATTTTTTTCTTTCAACAGTGTTTCATGATATTATTAAAATGATATATATCAGTTAAATGAAAAAAAAAACCCACAATGAGTTTATATTGATACCTTTGAATCCAATCCAATTATCACAGGAGTCATTTTAGCCTTCCCTCTTTCCTTATTTAAACCTCTTTCTGCAATAGTGAGAAAACCCAGGTCTCATTATCTAAAGTTTATTTGTCCAATTCTAGTATATACATAAAAATTCTAGTGTGTATAATATGTATATGAAATATATGCCTTGCTATTCCAATCATGTTAGAAACACTTTTACTAATTAAATCACAGCATTTACATACATTTTTTTTTTCTCTTTGGCTATACAATATCCAGTTAAGATTCTGTTTTCCACAATAATTTTGGTTATTTTCTTCCCTATTCTCTTCAATGTGGTTATATTACTCTTTTGTAATATAGTTAGATTTATTTTTTAGTTTATATCCTATTTTGGCTTCTCCCTACTTTCTCATTTAATTTTATATTTGTTTATATTGGGGATATGTAAAATCTTACTATTATTCCAAGAGTCAGGATTGTACAAAAAGATATGCCAACAGAAGGGTCATTAATGGTGTATTTTAAATCAATTGACTCTAATTTACAAGTCATGAACTTAAATGTTTTCCACTTCAATTCTAGAACCTGTATCTGCTACATGCAGTTCTATATAACTACAGATTTTCACACAGGTAGAATGAGAAAATCCAAAAGCAAAAGAATCAAATATCTTTCTTGTAGACAGTTCAAGTGAACTCAGCTTCTTTAAAATTATTTTAATCAGAACAAAATATTTTAACTCTATAAATTAAAGCAACAAGATACACTGAGTAGAGTGTAATTTTTAAGTTAGATTTACTAATTAACTTTTAGTGACTCTTAATCCTTTGAGATTGAACAAATACAGTACAATGTATATAAATACATGCACCAACATATATTAACATACTGTTTTTAGAGCTTTCACATTTACTTACCTTAGTTAACTGGCTACCTAACACCCTGAGTTTTAAAAAAATGTTACAGAAGTTAGTAAAACCTCTAAAATAGAATTACTCAAGGTATTTCTCCTTACAGACTACATGAAAGGAACTCTTAGTATGAATCCCACAAAAGGTCAAGATAGCTGACAGACTTGAGAATATGAATAAGTAAATTCTACAGTTGCTCTATCCAAGACAGTAGCCACTAGCTATAAAGAATTATTGAAACTGAAATAGAAATTAGTTAAAATATAATAACTGCCATTTGACAGGTCAGACATTTCTATCATTCCAGAATGTTCTATCGGACAGCACTGTTCTACTCTATAAGTTCCATGAGGCTACAGGCTAGTTTCCTGGGGCTGGCATATAATAGCCACTCAAAACATATTCGTGAAAGCAATGACTAAATGCAAAATATCAGGAACAAAATAAAGCAACAAGTAACAAGAGGTATTTATTACAGAAATTTTATAATATAAGACAATGAAATTAACTTGTATATCCTATAAAATGCAGTCATCAAAATAATAATATAGTTTTATAATGGAATATTATAAAGCCACTAAAAGGGGTATTTAGAAAAATTAATGACTTGGAAAGACAATCATGTTCTATAGTTAAGCAAAATAAGCCACAGCAACATTTTAATGGGAAATAAATATGAAACAATAAACACTATAAAGAGAGTGAAACCTAGTTGTCAGATTATATTCTAACTTTCATTTTGTCAATTTATGTTTCCTAAAATTTTTAAAACAATGTTTTTTAATTTGTCATAGGAAAAATCAAGATTATTCTTGTTTGTTTCGTAAAGCTTAAACATTTAACTTCAGCCTAGATCTAGGATTTATTCCCAAAGAAATTAACAAAATATACTGATCAAAAATAATCATGTAAGTTTTACTTCATTATAAAGAAATAAAGATTTCTATATGAGTGTTCAATATTTACTCCTAATAAAATATGAAGAGAATAACAAAAATACATGACAATCATCACAGAAGAAAACATAATAAAGCATTAAAACATGCTTTTGAACAATATTAAAAATACAGCAAACTAGACAAGTACATTATGCTACTCTGATTTATGGGTTGAGTGAGAAAACTAAGCTAAAAACTATATAGATAATATGATCCTAAGTTTATTGAACTTAAATAATGTAGAGGCAACAGAAAGGTGTTTAGGCAGTTAAATACATGGACCCAGAGGATAGACAAGTAACTGTTTTAAATGGATTTCTCTGGGTGTTGGGTAACAATTTTTTTCTTCATACTTTTTTTTATAGTTTTAAAATGCTCATCATGAAGTCTGGTTTTGTTTTATAATCATAAAAATAAAATGATATACATACATCCAAGTTCGGAATTATCTGCTCCTCCAAGTTCCTACAGGTCAGTGAGGGATAAAAGCCAGGGAGAGGATATGACTACAGGACCAGGATGGGGTATGATTTCCTTCAAAAGCCCTTGACTAACATCACCTGTCTCAGCTGTACTTCACACACTCACCTCAGCTCAGCACTAGAGGACTGGATATTGACTTTTACTTCTCAGGACTACCTTATATGGGATTTTATTTGCCATGCTGTCCCTTTGTTTTATTACTCAACTGCAAAGTCTGGTTTCCACTCCTTTAGTCTCCTCTCATAGTGCACTTCATCTAGCACTGGAAGGAGATTTACAAAAAAAAAAAAAAAAAAAAAAAAAAAAAAAGATATTAAATTGAACAAGATATTCTCTCTTGAATAGAAGATGCAGTTTTTCATCCCAGCAGTCTCTCTTTACATAGAAAGGGTAAAATTAATAGTTGAAGACTAAAACTACTTCTAGGGGAAAAGACATTTTTTGAGTAATTGAGAAAAAGCCTTGGGCAAAGCTATTATGACAATTTTTGTGCCCATCCAAAGTCATCACAGCTGAAGTTTTTATTTTTATTATTTATTTTTATTTTTTAAAGAGGAGAGAATATTTGCAGTGGAAGAAAATCACAACTATAATGACTTCAAAATTTCATAGATAGATGAAATGGTGACTAGGAATAAAAGTAGTTGGAACAATGGTGATATGGTTTGATACAACTAGTAACAAAGGTACAAATCTTTAAATGTAAAAGTTAAAGTTCAAGTGGTCACAGGTAGAAAGACTGAAAATGTTATCAATATTATACACACGGACATGACAAGTGAAGAACAGAATAGAGAGGACAAGCACACAATGACAAGAAAGGTGGCCTAGTGGTTCAGGGCACAGAAGCTGAAGCCTGACAACAACAGTCAAAATCCCATCTCAGCTATCACGAGCTGTCTAACCTTCAACAAGTTACTTAACCTTTCTTATACCTCAGATTTCCCTACTATAAAAGGAAGGCAGTAATAATACTTACTCCACACAGCCCTGAGGAGAATAAAATTATACCACATAGTAAGTTTAATAAGTGCTAGCTGATTCGGACTGTGAGGTACTGAATAACTATTTCAGTGGAATCTGTTTTATTTGGCTTACAAACACCATAAAACGCTAATTTCTATTTAAAATTTAAAGACCAGTTTGAACTGAAGTCATGAATACTGGCCTCTAGTTGCAGTTCTTCTACCTGGAAGTGAACTGTGGCCTCACCATTTTCTTTTCTAAGTCCCAGTGGTGTCATGAGGAGGTGTACTGGGGTAAGCTTTACATTCTCTTGCTGCTTTGAAATTCCTATGATCTATATAGCTGGGAGAAAAAAAGTGTTTTAATACTGCTGCTTACAAAATATTTTCACAGTAGGAACTGAAATAGTGGAGCATTTCAACATATTTATGTAACAGCTAAATTAAACAAAGAGCGAGTACAATTTCCCAGTGGGAAAGCTACAGAAGTAAAAACTGATCAAAACAAAGAGTTTTCAGAATGTATGCAGTAGTAAAATTTCAGTGCACAGAAGAAAAGCCCTGAAAAACCAATGCTGGTGAGAGCAGAGGAGTAAGAAACAATACAGTAAGCATTTTTTCTCTTTTCCTTCATAGCCTCATAGAGAGGTGGAAGGAATACTGATAACAGATAAATTCTACTATCACAGTTGTATCTTTCAATATCACAATCTAATTTAACTAGTATGTATTATCTTGTAATTAATTTAGTTAGCTTATTAACTATTAAAAGCAGGTGGGGATTTTGAAGAATTTTTAAAAATCTTATGTCTGGCCTCTAAGAGCCTGTATGTATGTATGTATGTATTTATGTATGTATGTATGTGTGTGTGTATCTCACAGAATAAGCCTATATATAAGACATGCTATATATAATTTGGTGCATTAAAATATATGGTGTTTTTATGTACCATAGAATAAGATATATATACACAGTTAAAGATAAAAGGTAGAATGCATTCAAGTAGACAAATAAATGACTTAACAGTGGGATCATAAATTCAAATGATTTTCAGGTCCAGGAAGGCCAAGTAAATAAGTGCAATGGGCAAAGTAGATACAGAGCCCAACTGAAGTATGCTTTCTCAGAAAAGCTGCTCACCAAGTGCCTGTGGACTGCTGCCAATGGGAATGAATGGAGGCCCAGGGTTCCCAGGTCTTCTCATTTTTTAAACAGAAACAAGAATCTAGAGGTGAATGTAAAATCTCTGTGTGTGTGTGTGTGTGTGTGTGTGTGTGTTGCAAACCAATTTTAGAACATCGTATAAATCAAGCAGACACATCTCTGAGGCATATGCAGCCTGTGAGCTGCTAGTTTACAATCTTTAGTTTTATTAAGTGCTACAGAAAAAATATTTGTTGACACTTTATAATGCTTCAGATGTTTAACATGCTATAACATTTCTTCTCATAAAAACCTTAATTATTATACCAATTTTTACAATTTTATGGGAAAACTGAGGATCAGGGAATCTAAATAATGTCTACATAGTGACATATCCAGTAAGTAGAAAATCTGGTTTCAAAACTAGATTTGTCCAACTCCAACGTCCCTTTCTGTTATAAAACTCTATCAAGAAAAAGGATGTGTGAAAAAGAGAACTTTATGTTAGACACGGGATGGTAGGTAAGACTTGAGCAACCAAGGGGGGAGATACCAAAGGGTTTTAGTTAGAGCCAATTTGTGAATACTGAGGGGAAGGAATGAGCATGGTATTTTTAAAGAACAGCTTGGAAACTGGCCTGGTGACAGTAGATATTTCATACTGGCAAAATCAGGGAAAGTGGATCATATATAAAACATAAATATTTAATTTAACATTTACCACAAAACAGAACATTAAAAGCTAATAAGCTGAAGATACTGCCTTTTTCTATTCATGTTTTAATGGTAATAGTACATTTCCTTAAGCTTATTAGCTTTTATGTACTACCAATGTCAAGCAACAATCAACAACATCCTTTATTGTCTTTACTATTTTCCTAAGAGAAAAAGATTTTGAAAATCATGCTGACACATGTACATGAACAAAATTATCTGATGTACTGTCCTCCTAAATCAGACAACCAAAAGCAACCCCCAAATAAAGTTATTCCCATATTTGAAAAAAAAGTTATGTCCTTTCTAAATGAATTATTCATAAGTTACATTCTTTATGTTCACCTGAAGATACTCAGTTTCCCTTAAAATATCTTACTCTGACATCCCAGAGAGCATGATCTCGTCCTCAAAGGAGTTAAAAAGCTTCCTTGATCATTACAAAGAAAAAAGCTTCCTTGATCACTGCAAAGATCACTGCAAAGAATGTAATTTAAATTCTTAAATAAATAATTTGCTTAGTTTCAAACTCACAAGAAGACTTTGATTCCTTTAAAAATCTAAATTGTACTATCCCCATTAAAACAGTCTTCTCTTTAATAGGAAAATCAGAAATAATAAAAACATGAGAAAGGAGGTTATTTATCTCACAATCAGCCTTGAAAAACAGATCAGTGTTGCCAGAACCTCTGATGTTTATTTTCTTCAAAAGAAACTGGATTTTTTTAAATGTAAAGTATCTTAATTTTTTTATTTTTTAATTTACATCCAAATTAGTTAGCATATAGTGCAACAATGATTTCCAAAGTAGATTCCTTAATGCCCCTTACCCATTTAGCCCATTCCCCCTCCCATAACCCCTCCAGTAACCCTCTGTTTGTTCTCCATATTTAGGCCTCTTATATTTTGTCCCCCTCCCTGTTTTTATATTATTTTTGTTTCCCTTCCCTTATGTTCATCTGTTTTGTGCCTTAAAGTCCTCATATGAGTGAAGTAATATGATTTTCGTCTTTCTCTGACTAATTTTCCTTATCATAATACCCTCTAGTTCCATCAATGTAGCTGCAAATGGCAAGATTTCATTCTTTTTGATTGCCGAGTAATCCTCCATTGTGTGTGTGTGTATATATATATATATATACACACACACACACACACCACATCTTCTCTATCCATTCATCCATCAATGGACATTTGGACTCTTTCTATACTTTGGCTATTGTTGATAGTGCTGCTATAAACATGGGGGTGCATGTGCCCCTTTGAAACAGCATACCTGTATCCCTTGGATAAATACCTAGTAGTGCAATTGCTGGGTTGTAGGGTATTTCCATTTTTAATTTTTTGAGGAACCTCCATACTGTTTTCCAGAGTGGCTGCACCAGCTTGCATTCCCACCAACAATGCAAAAGAGATACTCTTTCTCCTCATCGTCGCCAACATCTGCTGTTGCCTGAGTTGTTAATGTGAGCTATTCTGACAGGTGTGAGGTGGTATCTTGTTGTGGTTGTGATTTGTATTTCCCTGATGATGAGTGATGTTGAGCATTTTTTCATGTGTCGGTTGGCCACTTGGTTGTCTTCTTTGGAGAAGTGTCTATTCATGTCTTTTGCCCATTTCTTCACTGGATTTATTTGTTTTTTGGGTGTTGAGTTTGATAAGTTCTTTATAGTCTTTGGATACTAACCCATTATCTGATATGTCGTTTGCAAACCTTCTCCCATTCTGTTGGTTGCCTTTTAGTTTTGCTGATTGTTTCCTTCACTGTGCAGAAGCTTTTTATTTTGATGAGGTCCCAATAGTTCATTTTTGCTTTTACTTCTCTTGAGCCTGGAGACGTGTCTAGTAAGAAGTTGCTGTGCCTGAGGTCAAAGAGGTTTTTGCCTGATTCTCATCTAGGATTTTGATAGCTTCCTGTCTTACATTTAGGTCTTTCATCCATTTTGAGTTTATTTTTGTGTATGGTGTAAGAAAGTGGTCCAGTTTCATTCTTCTGCATGTCACTGTCCAGTTTCCCAACATAATTTGCTGAAGATAATTTTTTAAACTTTGGCTGTTTAAAAAAATTTTTACATTTAAAAACTGCAGACCTCCCTCCTCCTTCCCCAGCTTGTAACCTCTAGATAAAGACTACAATAGTGATATAATAGGATTAAAACACAAGGACCTACCCACAAAGACAAAATCTAGTGAAAGATATAGAGATGTTATTAGGCAGTTAAAATGCTGAGATATTAAAACTGTAAAAGATGATTTGAGAACAAGAAATTGGTGGGGTCACTTTCTCAGTCTTAAAGAACAGGGAAGGCCTTCCAAGACCATTAACCTGTACATTGAGACCTAAAGAAAATGTGGGAATTAGCCAGGGCTGGGGACTGAGTGGGAAAGAATGGTGGCAATGTTCAAACAGAAGAAATGGTTTATACAAATGTGAAGAGAAAAGATACTGCTAATTAAATTGGGGAAACATAAATGTCACTCACTGACTTTCTTTACTACACACTTTCCCCCAAATTTCCCAATAAAGTGAAGAAAACATTGTAGCATCACTTATATCTTAGTATACTAACTCAAGCAGTAAGTGAGTGAGTTTCAGGCCACTTTTCATTCATGAAACGATTCGCTCTGCATTAAATACAAGAGAAGGAGGAGGAAATATATAGAGATTATTCTAGTGGTTTAATATACTGCATTTCAAAGTTAAACCTGACCTAATTATTTGGTTTGGTACAGGCTCACACACTCCAGGGGGAATACTTAATAATTTCTTGAGGGCAGGAGACTTTTTTCAACAATACAGCTTTATTTCCCCAGCTCAAGATTCTGATGGGTACCATATGCGAGTGTGAGTGACTCTGCGTGCGTGTGTGTGTGTGTGTGTGTGTGTGTGTGTGTATGCATGTGTATATTTGTCTGGGTTCCAGGTGTTTTAAAGATTCTCAATGACAGCCCTAGCCTTCTGCAGATGATGGAGAAGTGTCTTATTCTTGAGGCATTTAAAGCTGGAAATAAAGGTAACTAGTCATAATAGTAACTAACATAAAACAGGGTTGACCACTTTCATAAAGCCATTTCAGGGACACCTGGGTGCCTCAGTCAGTTAAGCCTCCAACTTCTGATTTTTGGCTCAGATCATGATCTCATAGCTCATGAGTTTCAGCCCTGCATCGGGCTCTGCACTGACAGTGTGAACCTGCTTGGGTCGGTCTCTCTCTCTCTCTCTCTCTCTCCCTCTCTCTCCCCTCTTAAAATAAATAAACTTAAAAAAATCCATTTCATAAACATTAATGAATAGTCCTTACCACAACCTTGAGAGATAAATGCTGCTTACCACTCAAAAAAGCTATGTGTGATTTTCCTCTATTTATCCAGTAGCTGGCAGAACTAGAACCTCAAAGTCTGTTGACTTAAGATGGAAAAAATATTCTTTCAGGAATTGTGTGTGGTCCTTAACATTGGATAAGTCTGATGAAAAATGCATGGATAAATGAACAAGCCCTCACCCATGGGCTCCACAATAGGGTTGAGATTGTTGAAATCTCTGTCTCTCGTCAGAAGTATGGTCTCTTCCTGCTATCCATCTTAATACCCAGACCCCAGCCCTACCAAGCATCCTCCTTTCTCTTACTGCCATGGCCACTGGTACAACCTCTTTGATTTATACTCAAGCTGACTCAACTGCTCCTTCTATGTCCTCTTTTTTGACTCAGGTTCCTAGCAAAAGAGCACAGATTTAGGACTCTGGGCGAAGTTGGCACAGTAAAAGGAGCCTGACATCACCCTATCCCATTGTTTTCAAAATAGGTATCATTCACATCCAACTCAATAATCCAGAGAACAATCTGAGTACTGGCAGAACAAACTCCACAACCAAATATAAAGAAGCTGCATCTGAAAAGGTAGGAAGTTCAGAAAGGCTGAGGGAGGCTGCCCACAAGAGGGAGGGAACTACTCATGTGGAAAGGGAAGAGAAATGGGATCTTACACCAGAAAGCTCACATGGGGAAGACTAATCCCCATAACATTTGGCTCTAAAAACCAGAGGGGCTGAATTCCATGAGTTCGTAAACCAGTGGGACTTGGAACCTGGAGCTTTAAAAGTCAGCTGACTCAGCAGTGGGCAAACCAGGGCAAGTGACAGCTGGGTCAGCATCCTTAAGGAGACAGCAGGCTGCACAGAGAGACAACGTAAAAATGGCAGGTTACACAGATTATACAATTCTGGGAGCAAATGGGAGACAGATCTATTCATATTGATGAATGAGTATTTTCCTTTCTCTGAAAATAAGAGAACTGGCAGGCCCCATTTTCCTTTCCCACCCTTCGCCATAAATACACAGACACCTGAAAGAACCAGGGATGTATAGATACTTGATACCTAACCCAACAGCAGAGCACCATACCCACAAGTTCTGAGGGCTCACCCACTCCAAGCTGGCTAGCCTCGGTGCCAGGCTCTGGGAAAATTTTGTGAAAGCCACACATGTGCCCCACCCAGCTACCAGGTACATAGCTGCCACCAGGCATATCCACCATGCTGGGCCTAGCTAAGTGTCCCCAGGCACTGACCCACACTACACTCAGCCATGCACCCCCTGCTGCTATCATGCACAATGCCCAGCCACAGGGCCAAACCACCACACTGCGCCCAGCCACACACCCAAACGCTATCATGCATAGGGCCCGGCCACCATAATGCTTCAAAGGAGATGGGCACAGGACTAGTAGCCCAGCAAAAATTTTGCTAACACCACTGCCCTGCTCCCAAGTTCCCCAGTGGGCATGTCTCCTCATAACTGGCTTGCCTGGTTCTCACTAACACCTCAGAGCAAGCACAGTTCACAACAGGCCGAGAGTCAGTGCAGACAACTGCACTGAAAGGAAAAGTGACTCAGACACAACAGCAAAAGATGAGCAATACACACAGAATACTCTCCTGAAGTGCCAGGTTCTGGTGAACGGGGAACAGGGAATTGCAAGCCACTGAGGGCCTTTTCTTCATTAAAGTCACTACTTTCAATAGCAAAAGACACAGGTGACTTTCTTAAAACAGAAACAGACACAGAGAGGCAGACAAAATGAGGAGACAGAGAAATTTATTCCAAATGAAAAACAGAACAAGGCCACAGCCAGAGATCTAAGCAAAATAGATACAAGTAACATGCCTGATAGAGAATTTAAAACAATAATCATAAGGATTCTCACCAGACTTGAGAAAAAAGTAGAAGAGATGACTGGGACCTATAACACAGAAATAAGGAGTTACATAACCAAGATAAAAGGTACAACAAACAAAGTTAGAAACATGCTTATCAGTAGAATGAACACCAAGATGGAAAAAGCAGAGGAATGAATTAATGACCCAGGAGACAGCAATGGTAAGTAATCAAGCTGAACAAAAGGGGAAAAAGAATTACAGGAAGCAAGAATAGACCTGGGAACTCAATGGCTACATCGAATGTAATTATATTTGTATTACAGGAGTCCCAGAAAAAGAAAGAGAAAAAGGGCAGAAAACCTATTTGAAAAAATAATGGTTAAAAAACTCCCTAATCTGGGGACAGAAACAGTTAGTTATCCAGATCTAGAAGGCACAGAGAACCCTTATAAAATCATCAAAAGCAGATTCACACCAAGACATGTTGTAATTAAATTTATAAAATATAGTGATACAGAAAAAAATTTTAAATCAGCAAGACAAAAGAAGTCATTAGAATACAGAAGAAAACTAAAAAGAACACCAGTAGATTTTTCAACAGAAACTTTGCAAGCCAGGGGTGCCTGGGAGGCTCAGTAGGTTAAGTGTCTGACTTCCACTCAGGTCATGATGTCACGGTTTCTGAGTTCAAGCCCTGCATCAGGTTCTGTGCTGACAGCTCAGAGCCTGGACCCTGCTTCAGATTCTGTATCTTATTCTCTCTCTGCCCTTCCTCCACTGTGCTCCATCTCTCTGTCTCTCAAAACAAATAAATGTAAAAACAAAAATTAGAAACTTTGCAAGCCAAAAGGGAATGGTATGATATATTCAAAGTGCTGAATGGGAAAAATCTGAAGCCAAGAATACTTTATCCAGCAAGGTTACCATTCAAAATAGGAGGAGGAATAAGAGTTTCTCAAACAAATGAAAAATAAAGGGGCTTATCACCTCTAAACCAACTCTGCAAAAAAATGTTAAAACGGACTCTTTGACTGGAAAGGAGAGACCAAAAGTGACAGTATAGAAGTAGGAAACACAAAACCACTAAAAATGTGTATTGCTGTTAGAAATAAAACAAGGCACTTCACACACACACACACACACACACACACACACACACACACACACACACAAGGATACAAAACATAACATATACCTAAAATGTGAGAAGAGAAAAAAATGGGTTCAAACTTAAAACGACCATCAACTTAACATAGACTGCTATATACACAAGAGATTATATACAAACCTAATAGTAACCCAACATCAAAAAACACTAATAAATATGCAAAGAACAAAGAGAAAGAAATCCAAATCACTAAAGAAAATCAGCAACACAGAAAGGCAAGAAAGGAAAGTCTAGTTTATCTGACATAAGAATTGCTACCCCAGCTGTCTTCTGACATCTATGTGCATGATGGATGTTTCTCAATTCTCTCACCTTTATTTATTTTTAAAAGACATTTGTGTATTTTGAGAGAGACAGAGAGAGAGAGAGAGAATCCTAAGCAGGCTCTGTGCTGTCAGCACAGAAATCGATGTGGGGCTCGATCCCACAAACTGTGAGATCATGACCTGAGCTGAAATCAAGAGTTGGACGCTTAACTGACTGAGGCACCCAGACACCCCATAAATCTTCTCTTTTAATTTTTTTTTAACGTTTATTTATTTTTGAGAGACAGAGAGAGACAGAGAACAATCAGGGGAGGGGCAGAGAGAAAGAGAGACACAGAATCCACAGCAGGTTCCAGGCTCTGAGCTGTCAACACAGAGCCCAACATGGGGCTCGAACCCATGAACTGTGAGATCATGACCTGAGCTGAAGTCGGATGTTTAACCAACTGAGCCACCCAGATGCCCCTCAACTTCTCTTTTAATCAGCAGGTGTCTTTAGGTCTAAAATGTGTCTCTTGCGGGCAGCATATAGATGAGTCATTTTTTTTATCCATTCTATCACCCTATGTCTTTTGATTGGGGAATTTAGTCAATTTACATTTAAAGTAATTATTGATAGATATGTATTTATTGCCATTTTATTACTTGTTTTGTGGTTGTTTCTGAAGATTTTCTCTGATCCTTTATTGTCTTTCTCTTTCTCTTTGTTCTTTGCATATTTATTAGTGGTTTTTGAAATAACCACTAATTTGGGATGCGGCAAAAGTGTTTCTAAGAGGACAGTTTATAGCAATATAGGCCTACATCAAGCAGCAGGAGATATATCAAATAAATGACCTAACTTTGTACCTAAAGGACCTAGAGAAAGAACGACAAACAAAACCTAAAGTTAGCAGAAAGAAGGAAAATAATAAAGATTAAAGCAAAAATAAATGATACAGAAACTAAAGAAATAATGGAACATATCAATGAAACTAGAAGCTGGTTCTTTGAAAAAAAATCAATAAAATTGATTTATCCAGACTTATCCAGATTTATCAAGAAAAAAAAGAGAGAACGAACTCAAATAAAATCACAGATGAGAGAGGAAAAATACAACCAACAGCACAGAAATATAATCATAAAAGAATATTATGAAAAGCCATATGCCAACAAACTAGACAACCTAGAAGAAATGAAGAAATTCCTAGAAACATATAAACTACTAAAATTGAAACGGAAGAAATAGAAAATTTGAACAGACTGATAACAAGCAAAAAAACTGAGTCAGTAATCAAAACCCTCCCCAAAAACACAGGTCCAGGACCAGATGGCTTTATAGGCAACTTCTACCCAATATTTAAAGAAGAGTTCATACCTGTTCTCAAACTATTCCAAAAAACAGAAGAGAGAGGAAAACCTCCAAATTCATCTTAATCAGACCAGCATTATGACACCAAAAGTAGATAAAGATATTACAGGAAAAAAAAGAGAGAAAGAGAGAGAGAGAACTATAGGTAAACATAACTGATATTGGATATTGAACACAGATGCAAAAATCCTCAACAAAATACTAAGAAAGCGCACTCAGCAATATATGAAAAAATTACGCACTGAGATTGAGTGGGATTTATTCCTGGGTTGCCAGGGTGGTTCAATGTTCACAAATCTATCAATGTGATACATCACATCAATAAAAGAAAGGATCAAAACATATGATCATTTCAAGAGATGCAGAAAAAGCATTTGAAAAAGTACAACATCCATTCATAACAAAAACCCTCAACAAATTAGGTTCAAAGGCAATACTTCAACATAATAAAGGCCATCTATGTAATACTTTCAGCTAGTATCATCCTCAATGGGAAAAAAATGAGAGCTATTCCCCTAAGGTCAGGAATAAGACAAGGATGTCCACTCTCACTGCTTCCATTCAACATAGTAATGTAAGTCCCAGCCACAGCAATCAGACAACAAAAAGAAATAACAGGCATCCGAATCAGTAAGGAGGAAGTAAAACTTTCACTATTTTCAGATGACATGATATTATATATACAAAACCCAAAACTTCCACCAAAAAACTGCTAGAATTGATAAACGAATTCAGTCACGTCCCAGGATACAAAAATCAATGTACAGATTTTGATATACCAATAATGAAGCAGCAGAAAGAGAAAATAAGAAAACAATCCCATTTACAACTGCACCAAAAATGATAAGATAGCAGGAATAAACCTAGCCAAAAACGTGACAGATCTGTACTCTGAAAACTACAAAACACTGATGAAAGAAATTGAAGACAACAACAAAGAAATGGAAAACATTCCATGCTCATGGTTTGAAAGAACAAATATTGTTAACATTTCTATGATACCCAAAGCAATCTGCACATTTAATGCAATCCCTATCAAAATACCAACAGCATTTAAAAAAAAAAAAAAAAAAAAAAGGTTTTTTGAATGTTTATTTATTTTTGAGAAGCTGACAGAGTGCAAGCAGGGCGGGGACAGAAAGAGAGAGACACAGAATCTGCAGCAGGCTCTGAGCTG
This sequence comes from Puma concolor, assembly GCF_028749965.1. NCBI lineage: Eukaryota > Metazoa > Chordata > Mammalia > Carnivora > Felidae > Puma > Puma concolor. The sequence goes on along the minus strand of NC_141670.1, from coordinate 168,067,739 downwards.
TCAGCACAGGGGCTCAAACTCACGAACCTCAAGATCGTGACGCTTAACTAACTCAGCCACCCAGGAGCCCCAACAGCATTTTTCAAAGAGCCAGAATAAATAGTTCTAAAATTTGTATGGATCCACAAAAGACATTGAATAGCCAAAGCAATCTGGAAAAGGAAAAGCAAAGCTGGAGGCATCACAATTCTGGACCTCAACTTACATTACAAAGCTGTAGTGATCAAAACAGTATGACAGTGGCACAAAAACAGACACACAGATCAATGAAACAGAATAGAAAACCCAGATATAAAACCACAATTATGTGGACAGTTAATCTTTGACAAAGCAGGAAAGAATATCCAATGGAAAAAAGACAGTCTCTTCAACAAATGGTGCCGGGAAAACTGGACAGCAACATGCAAAAGAATGAAACTAGACCACTTTCTTAAACCATACATAAAAATCAATTCAAAATAGATGAAAGACCTAAATTTGAGACCTGAAACCATAAAAATCCTACAGGAGAACACAGGCAATAACCCCTTTGACACTGGCCATAGCAACTTCTTTCTAGATATGTCTCCTGAGGCAAGGGAAACAAGAGCAAAAATAAACTACTGGGTTTACATCAAAATAAAAAGCTTCTGCACAGTGAAGGAAACAATCAACAAAACCAAAAGGCAAGCTACAGAATCAGGAGAAGATATGTACAAATGATATATCTCATAAAGGACTAATATCCAAAATATATAAAGAACTTATACAAGTCAACACACAAAAAATGAATAATCCAATTAAAAATAGGCAGAAGACATGAACAGACATTTCTCCAAAGAAGATACATGGATGGCCAACAGACACATGAAAAGATTCTCATCATCACTTATTGTCAGGGAAATGTAACTCAAAACTAAAATGATATATCACTTCACACCTGTTAGAATGGATAAAATCAACAGCACAAGAAACAACATGTGTTCACAAGGACACGGAGAAAAAGGAATCCTCTTACATTGTCATTGGGAATGCAAACTGGCGTAGCCACTGTGGAAAACAGTATGGAGGTTTCTCAATAAGTTAAATATAGAACTACCTTATGATCCAGCAATGGCACTGTTGGGTATTTACCCAAAGAATACAAGAACACTAAAATCAAAAATACATATGCCCCCATGTTTATATCAGCATTATTTATAATAGTCAAGATATAGAAGCAGCCCAAGTGTCCATCAATTGATTAATAGATAAAGAAGTGGTGTATATATATACAGTAGAATGTTATTCAACCATAAAAAAGAGAAAAATCTTGTCATTTACAATGACACAGATGGAGCCAGAGTATTGTGCTAAGCGAAATAAGTCTGTCAGAGAAAGACAAATAGCAAATGATTTCTTTCAGTCATATGTGGAATTTAAGAAACAAAACAAACGAGCAAAGGAAAAAAAGAGAGAGAGAGAGAGAGACAAAGCCAAATAACAGACTCTTAACTACAGAGAACAAACTGATGGTTACCAGAGGTGAGGAGCATGGAGGAATGGGTTAAGTAGGTAATAGACATGTCGGAGTACACTTGTTGTGATGAGCACAGGGTGACTGATGTATGGAAATGTTACATCACTATATTGTATACCTGAAACTAATATAACATTGAATGTTAACTGGGATTAAAGTGAAAACTTAAAAATAAATTAATAATAATAATAATAATAATAATAATAATAATGTGCATGGATTTTAGAAGTCAGAGATCTGAGTTCAAATTCTGAATCTGACATTTACAAGTTCAGGTATAGAGCAGTTCTATAGCACTGCGTTAAGAAAATGAACCAAAGTCAGAATGTTGGAGTCTCAGTTCAAGTCCTCACCTCTTCCTAGGTGTGTAACGTTGGACAATACTCTGTATCTAACATGGGGACAGCAATGCTACCTACCCAATAGAGCTTTGGTGTTAATTAAATATAAATTAAATAAAGTAGAAAGCACTTGGAATATGGCAGGAGCTCAAAAACATTTTGCCATTTGTTAGTAAAGGTATTATCATGCCCTTCATTTAAACCACAGTCAATTTTGCTGGCTAAATTATCAGAAGACTGAAATTGATATCCAGTGGATAAATGGATTAAAATACTATAAACTATAAAGAGAAAAATATATTTGCTCTTGGATTACAATTCACTCTGTGTCTCGAATCAAATTAAACCAAGTTTTCTCTTAGTCGGTGAACCTCAGCTTACCAATCTATGTTTTTTTAAAGCTTAGACTTCTGTGAAAACTAAATCTAATGCATAATTTACAACATATAATCAAAATCCAATATTTAATTTTATTTTATATTAAAATACACAGCTGGGGGGGGAGAAAGGTCAGAATTTGCTTAAATTCATGATACTTTGAAGAATCACAATATATTACAGTCAAAGCTGAGGTGTTCTTAGTTACAGTGAAGATGCAAGAAGATCCCAAAGGAAGGAAGTGGTGATTAGAATTTCACCCCTGAAATCTTCACTGGGGATATACTGTTTCAATTGCAACATCTAATGTGCAAAACTAAAAAACAAACTGACAAGCTGAAAGCTATCTGGTCTTCATTTTATATTTCGTTTCTGTAACTACCAAAGAACATATAGCCCATCATATTGATTCTTTTCTGCATTTTTTTTTTGTTCAAAGAGCAGAATATATTCTCAGGTATATTAATCATATTTCAAAATCAAGTTTATGCTTTGATATGTAGGTTTTATAGTCCCTGATGTGTTCTAAAAGTACACAGTAGTTTTTTTGGTCTGTGTATACCTAAATATATGAGGCTTTAAAAATATCCTTAAAATGTAAACTTGGCCAAATAACTGCAAATCTAGCAGATGTTTTATGGAAATTTCTCTCAACACTGACATTTTTGTGTATTTGGTAAGACTGGCATATGAAATTCTATGCTGGTTGCTTCTCTTCTGTTATGTGTTTGTTTGTACACAGACATAACCGCAGTACTGTTTAACTAAAATGCTCCCTATCTGAGATATCTCTGGTTACCTGCTGTTCTACTAACTATTCTCTGAAAATTACATGCTCATTTCGGTCTCCCCAAACTGCATATTAAAAATGTTTCATATCTTCCCTTTGTTTCCAGGACTGTGGCTAGGAACTAAGACTGAACAGCATGTCTAGAACAGGTACCTGCAAATGGGTTAACTACCATACTGCATATAATGATATCTTCTGCACATGTGTTTCTAATCATTTATTACTAATTCTTTTTCATTTTTCTCTTTTGCTTTTTCAGTAGGCATCTTTTAGATTTTCAGGAGGTGTCACAAAACAATTACTGAACAGGGATCAATGAAAGGCATTTTAAATCCAATGGCAAGAGCAAAATATTACATTTTATTTAATATTTCTTTCAGAGAATGCATTGCCCACTAATTTTGCCTGCCATCTTCTAGAGTCACTTTTAACCTTTTTTTTTTTTTATTCCTTGTGTCCTCAGCTGTCCTTGGAAAAGAGCTCAGAGTTGTTCCATATTTTCACTCTTCAGTATAGTACCTCAATCCTAGGCTATGAACACTTCCAGCTCATCTTTAACTGCGTAAATGACAGTTTTTCCCACCTCCAACCCACACTACAAGCTTCCTCTAGATTAAATTTTCTAAAACACCACTTTCATCATGGCACAGTATTGTTCAAGATCCTTCTGTGGTTCTAGTAACTATGGGAAAAAGCCCACACTTCTTACACTGTTAGGTTCCCAGTGCTAGGATATAGTATCTCATTTTAGTTATCAATTTAACCTCCTATGACTTCCCAATTTACTGTTGCTCCCACCAGGATAAATTCCTTTTCATTCCCCATGTGTCGATGCTTAGTCTGCCTCAGTGATTTTCCAAATATTCACCTCTTCTTTTTCCCTCCATCTCTACAGCTATCCAAATCCTATCTGTCCTCTAGGACAAACTAAAGTGTCACAAATCCTATAAAAAATTTCAACTGCTCCAACCCTCAAGTCATATTATTCTCCGAACTTACACTATACTCACCCTCTAACCACATAACGGGAAGTTTATATGCTGTACTGCATCGCTTCTGTTTTGAACTACTGCTGGTCCAAGTAGATCATAAACTGCTTGAGACCATGGAATTCTCTATTCTATCTTTCCTTCCTATTATCCACTGTACTTTTTTCATTGCCGGAAACATATTAGATACACGAGAACATAAAGTGGACTCATTATAATAATCTTTTTTAAAAAAGTTTACAAAATGCAATTCTAGTGCTTGCACTATTACCTAAGGATACATTAATGATTGTCTAAGAAATGTGAATGGGGCAAATCTGTGTGTGGTGCAAAATATCAAGATCAAATTTCTATAACTAAAATAAAAGGTTAAATGTACTAGATAGTGAGATATAAACAATCTTTTGGTGAGTCTCTTTATAAAGATAAGAGGACCACCTGATTTTCGGAGTTTCAAACACAGGTTTCTGTATTACTCTTTTCAGAAAAAAGCTTTTCAATTTTCTAAAATAGGAATTACAAAAATAAACAGGCAGGGGAGAGCAGACATATCTGTCTACTGTGAGAGGGAACACAGAGTAACCTAGAACAGTACATGAGGGCGCAAATTAAAGGAGGAGGGTATTCACAGAGAAAGTCTCCAAGTCTCCCTGTGACAGAGTGTCAGAGTCTGAACTGGGTAAAGAAGGCATCCTCATGGAAGAGCAAACTGAAGTGAGACATGAGTTGGGAAAGCATCTAAACAAGAGAGAGGAGGGAAAGCCTAATACACGTACTCTGAACAAGCAGAGGGAGAAGTGATCCCTATGGAAAGGTGGCTGGATGTCAGATGTCAGCCCCTATGCACGATGAGAACATCCATGCATGGATGTAGTCTGCTTTGAAGTGTCAGAGTTAAAGCAGGTGAGAAGGATCTTCAGGAATGTAATCTGGTCCATCAGGGAGATCAAGAGCTCAAATGGAGTGAAAAGGATATTTGTAAGTGAGGAAAAGGCTAACAATGGATGTCACAGTCCAAGCAGGGGGAGGAGGTACGAGGATAGTGTATAGGATCTTGAGTGAATATCCACATATGTGGAGTCAGAGTTGGAAGAGGATACGAAGGGCATCTGTGTGGGGGAGGAGCTGGAAGGGAAGACAAGATATTGGTATATTAGGATAATGTATTTCCTGAGAGAAACTTGGAAGACTGGTTTCTCAGAATCACAGATGAAAACTACACATGCAAAAAAGGGAGAAAACTAGAACAAGTCCTGTGGTTCTAGACTGCTACTGGTTGTACTAATGAGAATTTAAGGATTTCACTATACAGAAATAATTATTGACAGGATTTGTGTGTGTGTGTGGGTGTGGGTGTGGGTGTGGGTGTGGGTGGGTGGGTGGGTGTATTATACTTATTTATATTTCTTAGATCTATCCACTGTAAGGTCTGGAAGCAGTGACACTCCAAAAGCAAATGGTATACCTGACTCCTGGGTTTTAGCTTCTACCATTCTCTATTAAAAGAAATCAGGCCACTTGAAGAAAAGGCTGATTCTAGACCTGAGACAGAGAAAGTATAAGATAAGCTACAAGTATCTAATATGGAGATATTAATATCCAAAATATGTAAGGCACTCATACAACTTAATAGCAAAATAATAACAATAACAACAACATCAAGAGCAACACCCAATTTAAAAAATGGTCAAAGGACCTGAACAAACATTTTTCTAAAGACATACAAATGGCCAATGAACATATGAAAAGGCGCTCAGCATCACTAATCATCAGGGAAATGCAAATCAAAAATAAATGAGGTATCACCTCTAACATGTTAGAATGGCTATTATCAAAAAGTCAAAAGATAAGGGTTGGTAATTATGTGGAGAAAAAAGAATACTCTAGTGGGAATGTAATTTAGAAGAGCCAAGGGCGCCTGGGTGGCGCAGTCGGTTAAGCGTCCGACTTCAGCCAGGTCATGATCTCGCGGTCAGTGAGTTCGAGCCCCGCATCAGGCTCTGGGCTGATGGCTCAGAGCCTGGAGCCTGTTTCCGATTCTGTGTCTCCCTCTCTCTCTGCCCCTCCCCCGTCCATGCTCTGTCTCTCTCTGTCCCAAAAATAAATAAATGTTGAAAAAAAAAAAAATTTAGAAGAGCCAAATAGAAAACAGTATGGAGATTCATCAAAAAATTAAAAACAGAACTACCTTACCATCAGCAATTCTACTTCTGGGTGTGTGTGTGTGTGTGTGTGTGTGTGTGTGTGTGTGTGTGTATCTCAAGAGGAGTTGAAATCAGTATCTCAAAGAGATACCTGCCCTCCAATGCTCACTGCAACATTATTTACAATAACTAAGGCATGAAAACAACTTAAGTGTCCATCAACAGATAAGGAGAATTACATATATATATAATTTTCTTTATCCATCCCTATATACCTATATTTATGTATCTTTATATATATATAATTCAAAAATTTATATATAATATATAAAGATACACACAATGGAATATTATTTAGCCATAAAAAGAAGGAAATCATTTCATTTGTGACAACAGAGATGAGCTTGAGGACACTATGCTAAGTGAAGTAAGCCAGACACAGAAAAAGAAATACTGCATGATCTCACTTATATGTGGAATTTTAAAAAGTTGAATCCGTAGAAACACAATGGAAAGTGGTTACCAGGGCCTGACGGTAGGGGAAATGGGAGACGGTGGTCAAAGGGTATAGGCTTTCAGTTTCAAGAAGAGTAAGTTCTGGTGACCTAGTGTACAGGATGACTACAGTTAATAATAATGTACTGTATACTTGAAACTTGCTAAAATAGTAGATTAGATCTAAGTCTTCTTACCACAAGGAAAAAAGTTAACTGTGAAGTGATGAATATGTTAATTAGCTTGACAGTAATAATTCCTTTGCAATGTACACACATATCAAATCATCACATTATACAACCTTGAGTATATGCAATTTTTATTTGCCAATCATACTTCAATAAAGCTGGCAAAAAAATTAAAGAAAAGCCTCAAAGAAAGGAAGCACTCAAATAATGGAACATACCCTAAGAACAAATAAGTCAGTTTAAGTGGGCAAATGCTTGCCAAATTTGGAACAATTTGAGCACAAAAATAGAAACCTTTAGTTTATATAGGCAAAGTTAACAAATTAAACATATTTTTTAATTTTTTTAATGTTTTTACTTATTTTTGAGAGAGACACAGAAAGCATGAGTGTGGGAGGGACAGAGAGAGAGGGAGACACAGAATCCGAAGCAGGCTTCAAGCTCCAGCTGTCAGCACAGAGCCCGACGCGGGGCTTGATCCCACAAGCTCTGAGATCAAAACCTGAGTTGAAGTCAGACACTTAACCAACTGAGCCACCCAGGCGCCCCACATATTAAACAGATTTATGAGGAACAGATACTTACAGAGTTCCAAAGTACTTTCCCACAAAACATTCATTAATTACAACATAGAAAAGAGTTACTTTACAGTAAGGAAACTAGACTACTCCACCTTAATCAAGTAATCAAAGTGAGTATCATCAGTAATGGGGCAAATTGAAATCATGCACCCCTTCATAGGATGCCATGAGAAGAAAGCATTTCTTCTGTAGTTTCCTGACAAAGATAACCTAATCTGAATGTAATCATGAGGAAATATCAGACAAATTCATACTGAGGAAACATTCTACAAAATAGCCTGCAATCTTCAAGAGTGTCAAGGTCATACAAATCCAAAGAAAAAATGGTGAAAACATTCCAAACTGAAGAAGTGAAAAGAGACAAAACAACTAAATGCATTATGTGACTTTGAGCTGGATGCTTTTTCTATAAAGGATGCATGTAGGGTGACTGGCAAAATTTGACTGGAATGAGATTTCTCTGGATGTATCAAAACTGATTTCCTGGTTTTGATGGTAATATCATGATTATGTGGGAGAATTGCCTTGTTTATAGGGTTTAAACACAAATATTTGGGAATTATAAGGAATCAAACCAGTAACTTACTCAACAAATGATTCAGGAGTAAAAAACATTCTCTGTATTGTGCTTCCAATTTGTAAGCTTGCAATTCCATAAGAAAATCATTAACGAATACTTTGAAAATTATTAAAATGTGTTAAAATGGTAATGTAAACCCACACGTATATAAAATAAACTAGAGCAGGAAAGGCTGATGCAAGTACCAAAAGGAGTGTACAGCATCACAGCTGAAAACGTATCTGCCATTGTTTGTACTGTGAAGAGTTGCTAGACCTAATCAGTGCTGAATACAATTGATGACAAGACTAAACCTTTGGTCGTTCCAAATAAAATTCTTAAAAATCATCTCAAATAGGCAGTTGGACTAGCCCAGTAATGACTGGCTTAAGTCCAAATATAGTGGACTGAGTCCTTGCTAACCAGAAGTCATTAAAAAAATGTTTAAATACATAAAAATACTACCATAAAAATATGCATTCTTGATTTAACAAGAAACATTAGAAAAGATGGAACAGGGGCGCCTGGGTGGCGCAGTCGGTTAAGCGTCCGACTTCAGCCAGGTCACGATCTCGCGGTCCGTGAGTTCGAGCCCCGCGTCGGGCTCTGGGCTGATGGCTCAGAGCCTGGAGCCTGTTTCCGATTCTGTGTCTCCCTCTCTCTCTGCCCCTCCCCCGTTCATGCTCTGTCTCTCTGTCCCAAAAAAAATAAACGTTGGAAAAAAAAAAAATTTAAAAAAAAAAAAAAAAGAAAAGATGGAACAGTTAAAAATTTGAGCCAGCAACCAGACATCTCTTAACAGATTTCACTCTACTATTTAGAAAGTTCCTCTCCTCTCCTTCAGTATCATGGGTATCATTGATCAAAAGACACTCTGAAGAAGTGGCTGGTACAAATGACTGAAAGCTATGCAAAAATATTTCACTGAAAGTTCTAGAATTTTTTATGCCTTTATCCCAAAATAGCAAAAATATCTCTTTGACAACCAAAGCTCTCTTCCTTCTAAACTCTGTATATTATATGTATCACCTATGTGAGAACAGAGTTCATATCCCAAATCTAAGATAAAGAATAGATTCCAGCTTGCTTTGCTTTTATTCTCTACTACTCCTGTCACATCTCAAAGACAAAAGAGACTAAGGAATGACAAAGATTTTTTTCCTCAATTACACCTGTACATGGTCTATGGGACACTATAAATTATGCCAATAGATATGTAAATCTAACATATTACCCTGAACCATAAACAATTTTAATGGGTCCAGCTGAAGCTGGGCTATAATTAAAATTTTAGTTTAGTAAACTTTTACACTAATATCTCAAGAGGAGTCCTGACAAAGAGAGTCTGAGGCTGCTACTTCCTCTGCTTTTGTAAGAACAGGACATTTTATAAGCTGAGGCTTTTCCAATGTAGCATGCAGATTTGCAAAGGCCCAAAGGATATTAGGTAGATCCCAAAAGAAAGCAATCCTTTGAATGCCATTAGATATAGTTGCCTGCAGGGTAGGGTAAAAATCAAATAGAATCAACAAACTGGTTATTTTCTTGAATACTAATGTAGCCACAATTCTCAACTCTTTTTCTGTCTGCAACCATCATTATTACTATATACCTGTACTATTCCTCATTACCTGTGATGAATTTTGGAACTGGGAAGAGGCATTTAATCAATATCCTTCACTTGGGGTCTTGGGAAACTTAATTTGAAGGCTCAATTTTGTACATATAAAGTCAGGTTCATCTTACTTTTGATAGACATGGGAATAAAATCTCTAAATTTTTTTGGCTTTGGGTTTTTGGTTTTGTTTATTGGGGTAAACTAGATGTATAATATTACATAAGTTTCAGGTAAACTACATTATAATTCAATACCCACATAAAGTGATCACCACTTTAAGTCTAGTTACCTTCTATCACCATACAGTTGACTCTCATCCATTTTGCCCTGCCCTCTTGTAACCCCCTCCCTCTCCACTCTGTTTCCTGTATCCATGAGTTTGTGTTCTGTTTTGTTCATTAATTTGTTACTTAGATTCCATACATGAGTGAAATCATATGGTACCTTGGTCGTTCTAGCTAGTTTTACTTCGCTTAATACTTTCAAGGTCCATCCATGTTGTCATAAAATGTCGAGATTTTTTTACGCCTGAGCAGTGTTCCACTTCTCTATCGGATAGAGAAGATGTGGTGTACATATATCATCAATGGATATTTAGGTAGTTTCCATTTCTTAGGTATTGTAAATGATGCTGCAATGAGCACAGGAGCGCATATATCTTTTCAAATCAGCAGTTCTTTTTTTTTTTTTTTTTAATTTTTTTTTTCAACGTTTATTTATTTTGGGGACAGAGAGAGACAGAGCATGAATGGGGGAGGGGCAGAGAGAGAGGGAGACACGGAATCGGAAACAGGCTCCAGGCTCTGAGCCATCAGCCCAGAGCCTGACGCGGGGCTCGAACTCAAGGACCGCGAGATCGCGACCTGGCTGAAGTCGGACGCTTAACCAACTGCGCCACCCAGGCGCCCCTCAAATCAGCAGTTCTATATTCTTCAAATAAATATCCAGAAATGGAATAGTTGGATCATAGGGTAGCTCTACTCTTAATTTTCTGAGGAATCTCCATACTGTTTTCCATCATGGCTGCACGAATTTACATTCCCACCAACAGTATATGAGGGTTCCCTTTTCTCCACATCCTCTCCAGCACTTATCATTTGTCTTTTTGATAACAGCCATTCTAATCAGGGAGGTGATCTCACTATGATTTTGATTTGTATTTCCCTAATCATTAATGATGTTGAACACCTTTTAATGTTTATTTCTTTATTTTGAGAGAGACAGAGCAAGAGAGGGGCAAAAAGAGAGAATCCTAAGCAGGCTCTGCTTACAAATCGTGAGATCATGACCTGAGCCAAAATCAAGAGTCAAATGGTTAACCGACTGAGCCACCCAGGTGCCTGATGTTGAACATCTTTTCACATACCTTGTTATACCTTAAACTTTTGAGTTAAAAAAAAGAAAAAATCAAGGTGCATTATATTTTCATCCTTAAGGTTGAATCCTAGGTAAGGCTAGTACCAATCTTGGGTATAATTAAATAAAAATCACATCTGGATTAAATTTTTCAATTCTAGAAGAAAATGTTTAACCATGTGAAGAACGTTATCAATTCCTTTCAATTGCTTTAAGAAATTCAATTATTTAAAAAAAAATCCAATTGTTTATTTTCCTCATGCTTCCTTAAATTACTTTGTAAATTTAATATTATGGTGTACGGCTCAATCATTTATTTGACTTAATTTAGGAAATAATCTCTCCAGTTTGGTCCTTTCAGGATCCCCTATCTTTCCACATTATTTTTGGCACTAAAATTTTCTCTAAAATTAATTCTTACCTACCAACTTATATGGTATTAAACATTTAATTACATTGCCTGAACATCAATTTAAAATTCTTGTCAGGGTGTGTCTTAATCCACTCAGGCTGCTAAAAGAGAACACCATAAAAACTGGGTGGTTTATAAACAATAAACATTTATTTCTCACAGTTCTGGAAGCTGGAAGTCTAAGATCAGAGTGCCAGTGTAGTCAGGTGGAAGCTCTCTTATGGACTGCTGACTTCTGTTGTATCCTTATGTGACAGAAGGGGCTAGGGAGCTGCATGGTATCTCTTTTATAAAAGCAATTAATCTCTTTCATGAAGGCTCCACCCTCATGACCTAAGCATCCTCCAAAGTCCCCACTTCCTAATACCTTCACATTAGGCACTAGGATTTTAACATATGAATTTGGAAGGGATGATTGAGAAGATAGCAAAGTTTCAATTAAATCTGTTTTCAGAATGAAGTTTCTAGCACACTTTTTTCTTCTCCCTATATCATTCTGGAGCAGGATGGATCATAACTAGTATGGAGAGTTCTAATTCGTGTCCTTGCTTTGTAAGTACTTAATGTAGAGAACAGCAATTTCAGTGTTATACAGTAGAAATGAGAAGAGCTGGGTTAAAGTCTTCAGTTTTTGTAACACATTAATGGATAAATTATATGATATTGTCCTGTTATTTCTAGGTATTGCTTATAGTTTAGAAACTGAGAAACTTAAAAGCTCTAAGAGGTTCAATAACTTGCCCAAGGTCAGACAGCTAATAAAAAGGGTCATGATATAAAACTATATCTACCTGTCTTCAATATCTGTGTGTGGGTTTTTAGAAAATCCTCTCTATAATGACATCCTTAATTCTTCTTTTTCATAGAAGGTTCTAATGGGGGGGGGAGCCAAGATGGCAAAACAGCATGGAAGTTTTTTCTGTGTCTCACATCTGTGAAATACAGCCAGACCAACAATAAACCATCCTGCACACACAGAAAACTGATTGGAGGATTAACACAACAATCTGCACAACCTGAACCACAGAATTCAGCAGGTACGCGACACAGAGAGGTGAACTTGGGGAGCGAGAAGCCACAGTAAGGGAGGTATTTTTGTGGGTGGAGAGAGGACGGAGACGGGGGGGGGGGGGGGAGAGAATACAGGAATAGCACCCCTCCCCAAAAACAGCTGGAAAGAAAGTGGAAAATTGGAAACAGCCACAGGGACTAAACTAAAAAGGGATAAAGGAGACAGGAGAGGGTTTAAATTCCATTAAGACTGTAAACAAGGGGAGCGCAGAGTCTGCAACTCTGAAGCTCAATACCTGGCGGTGCTCTGGTGGGAAGGGCGAATCCCCAGGAGCACAGTGGGTGCAGGAGGTTCTTGGGCCACACAGGGAAAAGCGGTTCCACTGCTGGAAGGATACTTGGTAGAGACTGTTGAAGTCACCTGGTCCCAGCAGACCCCAGAAAACCACCCACATTCGCTGATGCTGTAACAAGGTCATTAAAGGTGAAGCCTGGTGACAGATATGTGTGGTGATTTTCCATAATCCCTGAAAAGCTGCTGCTACACTATCTCGCAAACTTTTCCTGGGGCATGCTGGCACCTGGCCGCAGTCTCAGGGCACTGGCAGCATCAGGGTCCAGCAAATGTTCCTGGGTGCAGTCAACATTCAGCCATTGCTCAGTGAGACCCTCCCACAGAGGGGTAGAACAGGTCAAAGCCGCAGTCCTTCGGAAGTAAGGGGACAGGGAAAACAGCCACATCTGACACAAAACTCGGGAGAGAGGTATTGCCTGGGGCTTGGTCATGGACAGTGAAAAAGTGGGGAGTGGACAAAAGCTGAAAAGGACGGATAGCGATTGCTGATCCGGGAGAACAGAGTTCCCACACTAGAGACTGAGGAGCAGGGTGATGCCATTTTCACCGCTCCCGCACATGCGCATATGCACCTACGAGCACCACAACACTCCACTCAAGTAGGCTAGCAGCGACATCTAGTGGAGAATGGAGCCATTACACTGAGCCCCACCCAACTAGGCCAACCTTGCTCACTCTTCAGGAACACAAGTCTCACCACCTGATTACTTTATGGACAATAAAGCGCTTCACAGTCTGACTTCCATGGGAAAACGAAGTAATTTCAGTCCTATTTCAACCTGTTACCTGGTCCATCTATTCAATTTTCTTTTTTTTTCTTTTTCATTTCTTTTCTTTTCCTTGAATACAGAAAGAAAATACTCATTTTTACTTTCAATTTCTATTAAAATATTTTTAATTTTTTTACTATATTTTTTGCTTTCATGTAATTTTTTTAACTTCTATTTTACTTCCATCATTTTATTTTAGTCTACTACAGTGTATTCACATTTTCCAATTTTCAGACTTTTTTTTTCTTTTTCTCTTTTGTTTCTTTTCTTTTTCTTGAATACAGAAAGAGAAAAAATTCATTTTTATTTTTAATTTTTATTAAAAATATTTTAATTTTTTCTACTACATTCTTTACTTTTGTGTACTTTTTTTCAAATTCTATTTTACTCCAATCATCTCATTTTGGTCTACTTCAGCATATTCATTTTTTCAAATTCTCAAACAATTTCCTTGTTTCCCCACCCCTTTTTTCTCTAATCTGTCAAACCACTTTCAACACCAAAACCAAAAGACACCTAGAATCTAGTATCATTTATTCCATTTGTGTTTAAAATTTTAGTATTTTTTTTAATTTCAATCTTTTTATTTTAATTTTTCTACCTCATTAATTCCTTTTCTCCCTTCAAAATGACAAAATGAAGGAATTCACCCCAAAAGAAAGAGCATGAAGAAACAACAGCCAGGGAAATAATCAACACAGACACAAGCAAGATGTCTGCACCAGAATTTAGAATCACAATAATAAGAATACTAGCTGGAGTCAAAAACAGATTAGCATCCCTTTCTGCAAAGATAAAGGAAGAAAAAAACAGAATGAAATAAAAAATCCTTTAACTCTGCTGCAGTCATGGATGGATGCAACAGCGGCAAGGATGGATGAGGCAGAACAGAGAATCAGTGATACAGAGGACAAACTTACAGAGAATAACAAAGCAGAAAAAAAGAGGGAGATTAAGGCAAAAGAGCACGATTTAAGAATTAGAGAAATCAGTGACTCATGAAAGAGGAACAACATCAGAATCATAAGGGTCCCAGAAGAGGAAGAGAGAAAAATGGGGGTAGAAGAGTTATGTGAGCAAATCATAACAGAAAACATTCCTAACCTGGGGAAAGACACATCATCAAAATCCAGGAAGCAAAGAGGACCCCCATTAGATTCAACAGAAACCGACCATCAACAAGGCATATCATAGTCAAATTCACAAAATACTCAGGCAAGGAGAAAATCATGAAAGCAGCAAGGGAAAAAAAGTCCCTAACCTACAAGGGAAGACAGATCAGGTTTGCAGCAGACCTACCCACAGAAACTTGGCAGCCAGAAAGGAGTGGCAGGATATATTCAATGTGCTGAATCAGAAAAATATGCAGCCAAGAATTCTTTATCCAGTAAGGCTATCATTCAAAATAGAAGGAAAGATAAAGTTTCCCAGACAAATGAAAATTAAAGGAGTCTGTGACCACTAAACCAGCCCTGCAAGAAATTTCAAGGGGGAATCTCTGAGGGGAGAAAAGATGAAAATATAAATAAATAAATAAAAATAATAAATAAATAAATAACAACCAAAAGCAATAAAGATTAGAAAGGACCAGAGAACACCTCCAAAACTCCAACTCTATAAGCATCATGATGGCAATAAATTCATACCTTTCAGTACTCACTCTAAACATCAATGGACTCAATGCTCCAATCAAAAGACACAGGGTGACAGAATGGATAAGAAAACAAGATCCATCTATATGCTGTTTCCAAGAGACCCACTTCAGACCTAAAGACACCTTCAGATTGAAAGGGGATAGAGAACTATCTATCATGCTAATGGTCAACAAAAGAAAGCCGGAGTAGCCATACTTATATCAGACAATCTAGACTTTAAAATAAAGACTGTATCAAGAGATGCAGAAGGGCACTGTATCATAACCGAGGGGTCTATCTACCAAGAAGACCTGACAATTGTAAATACTTATGTGCCAAATGTGGAAGCACCTATATGTATATACATCAATTAATCACAAACATAAAGAAACTCATCGATTATAATACCATAATAGTAGGAGACTTCAACACCCACTTACAACAATGGACAGATCATCTAATCAAAAAATCAACAAGGAAACAATGGCTTTGAATGACACACTGGACCAGATGGACTTAACAGATATACTCAGAATATTTCATCTTAAAGCAGCAGAATATACATTCTTCTCCAGTGCACATGGAATGTTCTCCAGAATAGACCATATACTGGGATACAAATCAGCCCTAAGTACAAAAAGATCAAGATCATACTGTGCATATTTTCAGACCACAATGCTATGAAACTCAAAATCAACCACAAGAAAAAATTTGGAAAGCTAACAAATACTTGGAGACTGAAGAACATCCTACTAAAGAATGAATGGGCTAACCAAGCAGTTTAAGATGAAATTAAAAAGTATATGGAAGTCAGTGAAAATGATAACACCACAACCCAAAACCTCTGGAACACAGCAAAGGCGGTCATAAGAGGAAAGTATATAGCAATCCAGGCCTTCCTAAAGAAGAAAGAAAGATCTCAGATATACAACCTAACCTTATGCCTTAAGGAGCTGGAAAAATAACAGCAAATAAAACCCAAAACCAGCATAAGACAGGAAGTAATAAAGATTAGAGCAGAAATTAATGCTATCAAAAACAAAAACAAAAAAACAAAAAACAGAACAGATCAATGAAACCAGATGCTGGTTCTCTGAAAAAATTCAAAAAATTGATAAACCACTAGCCAGTTTGATCAAAAAGAAAAAGGAAAGGACCCAAATCAATAAAATCAAGAATGAAAGAGGAGAGATCACAACCAACACAGCAGAAACAAAAACAATAATAAGACAATATTATGAGCAATTATATGCCAATAAAATGGGCAATCTGGAAGAAATGGATAAATTCCTGGAAACATATACACTACCAAAACTGAAACTGGAAGAAATAGAAAATTTGAACAGACCCATAACCAGTAAGGAAACTGAAGTAGTAATCAAAAATCTCCCAAAAAACAAGAGTCCAGGGCCAGATGGCTTTCCAGGGGAATTCTACTAAACATTTAAGGAAGATTTGACACCTATTCTTTTGAAGGTGTTCCAAAAAAATAGAAATGGAAGGAAAACTTCCAAACTCTTTCTTTTTTTTTTTTTTTTTTTTTAACGTTTTTTTTTTTATTTTATTTTCGGGACAGAGAGAGACAGAGCATGAACGGGGGAGGGGCAGAGAGAGAGGGAGACACAGAATCGGAAACAGGCTCCAGGCTCTGAGCCGTCAGCCCAGAGCCTGACACGGGGTTCGAACTCACGGACCGCGAGATCGTGACCTGGCTGAAGTTGGACGCTTAACCGACTGTGCCACCCAGGCGCCCCCAAACTCTTTCTATGAAGCCAGCATTACCTTGATTCCAAAACCAGACAGAGACCCCGCTAAAAAGGAGAACTATAGACCAATTTCCCTGATGAACATGGATGCAAAAATCCTCAACAAGATATTAGCCAACTGGATCCAACAATACATTAAAAAAATTATTCACCACGACCAAGTGGGATTTATACCTGGGATGCAGGGCTGGTTCAATATCCACAAAACAATTAACGTGATTCATCACATCAATAAAAGAAAGGACAAGAACTATATGATCCTCTCAATAGATGCAGAGAAAGCATTTGACAAAATACAGCATCCTTTCCTGATAAACCCTCAAGAAAGTAAGGATAGAAGGAGCATACCTCGAGATCATAAAAGCCATATATGAACAACCCAACGCTAATATCATCCTCAATGGGGAAAAACTGACAGCTTTCCCCCTAAGGTCAGGAACAAGACAGGGATGTCCACTCTGGCCACTGCTATTCTACATAGTATTGGAAGTCTTAGCCTCTGCAATCAGACAGCACAAAGAAATACAAGGCATCCAAATTGGCCAGGAGGAGGTCAAACTTTCACTCTTCGCAGATGACATAATACTCTATATGGAAAACACAAAAGATTCCACCAAAAAACTGCTAGGATTGATTCATGAATTCAGCAAAGTTGCAGGATGTAAAATGAATGCACAGAAATCGGGTGCATTCCTATACACCAACAATGAAGTGACAGAAGAGAAATCAAGGAATCGATCCCATTTACATAAAATACCTAGGAATAAATATAAAACCATAAAATACCTAGGAATAAATATAAACAAAGAGGTGAAAAATCTATACACTGAAAACTATAGAAAGCTTATGAAAGAAACTGAAGAAGACACAAAAAAATGGAAAAAGATTCCATGCTCCTGGATAGGAAGAACAAATATTGTTAAAATGTCAATACTACCCAATGCAATCTACGTATTCAATGTAACCCTATCAAAATAACATCAGCATTCTTCACAAAGCTAGAACAAATAATCCTAAAATTTATATGGAACCAGAAAAGACCCTGAATAGCCAAAGCAATCTTGAAAAAGAAAACCAAAGCAGGAGGCATCACAATCCCAGACTTCAAGCTATACTGCAAAGCTGTAATCATCAAGACAGTATGGTACTGGCACAACAACAGACACTCAGATTAATGAACAGAACAGAGAACCCAGAAATGGACCCACAAAAGTATGGCCAACTAATCTTTGACAATGCAGGAAAGAATATCCAATGGAATAAAGACAGTCTCTTCAACAAGTGGTGCTGGGAAAACCAGACAGTGACATGCAGAAGAATGAACCTGAACCACTTTATTACACCACACACAAAAATAAATTCGAAATGGATGAAAGACCTAAACGTAAGACAGGAAGCCATCAAAATCCTCGAGGAGAAAGCAGGCAAAACCTCTTTGATCTCGGCCGCAGCAACTTCTTACTCAACACTTCTCCAGAGGCAAGGGAAACAAAAGCAAAAATGAACTACTGGGACCTCATCAAAATAAAAAGCTTCTGCACAGGGAAGGAAACAATAAGAAAAACTAAAAAGCAACCGACAGAATGGGAGAAGATATTTGCAAATGACATATCAGATAAAGGGTTAGTATCCAAAATCTATAGAGAACTTATCAAACTCAACACCCAAAAAACAATCCAGGGAAGAAATGGGGAAAACACATGAATAGACACTTCTCCAGAGAAGATATCTAGATGGCCAACCAATGCATGAAAAAATGCTCCACATCACTCATCATCAGGGAAATACAAATCACAACCACAATGAGATACCACCTCACACCTGTCAGAATGGCTCACATTAACAACTCAGGCAAAATCAGACGTTGGCGACAATGCAGAGAAAGAGGATCTCTTTTGCATTGCTGGTGGGAATACAAGCTGGTGAAGCCACTCTGGAAAACTGTATGGAAGTTCCTCAAAAAACTAAAAATAGAACTACCCTACGACCCAGCAATTACACTACTAGGCATTTATCCTAGGGATACAGGTGTGCTGTTTCAAAGGGGCACATGCACCTCCATGTTTATAGCAGCACTATCAACAATAGCCAAAGTATGGAAAGAGCCCAAATGTCCATCAATGGATGAATGAATATAAAGAAGATGTGGTATATATATATACAATGGAGGATTACTCGGCAATCAAAAAGAATGAAATCTTGCCATTTGCAACTATATGGATGGAACTAGAGGGTATTATACTAAGCAAAATTAGAGAAAGACAAAATCATATGGCTTCACTCATACGAGGACTTTAAGATAAAAAACAGATGAACATAAGGTAAGGGAAAAAATAATATAAAAACAGGGAGGGGGAAAACAGAAGAGACTCATAAATATGGAGAACAAACTGAGGGTTACTGGAGGGGTTGTGTGGGAGGGGGGATGGGCTAAATGGGTAAGGGGCACTAAGAACTCTACTCCTGAAATCATTGTTGCACTATATATGCTAACTAATTTGGATGTAAATTTAAAAAAATAAAAAATAAAATTAAAAAAATATAAGGTTCTAATCCAAGTTATCTCATTTTTTGAAGTAATACATATATTCTGTTCAACAATGCCTCCATGTTTGATATCAGATACTAGGATAATATAAAGATGAGTAAGATGTGAACCCTTTCCTTCACCAAATTTACAATCTAGAATAAAATCACCAAAAACCTGACTTGATTATACAGAAAAAAGATTGCCTTTTTTCCCCCTCCATTTGTCTCCACATTTATATCTTCCACTAGAGGTGGAACTAGAGAAATTTGGTTTCAAGTCACATGCTATCATCATTGGCCTTGTCACAGAAAAACAGCACACAAAGGTTACCTAAATGAGGCTTTTCCTGAATTGGGTTCCAGGTTGAGGTTTATTTTTCACATTAGAATTTATTGAATCAACTATTGGAATTTTTGCCATGCAGGCATCCCAGTTTCTATAAGCCCATGGTAAAATAAGATTTTCAAAGAACAGGGGTGAGAGGTAACAATTTAGGGACAAAGGCAGACTGATAACACAGAATAAGAATCTGCAGTTGTCCCAGTGAACATAGGGAAATTGCCAAAGACACTATTCGACTTCAGGTGAGCCTAGAGTATTGTGACAAGGGACAAATTTAAAAATAACCCATATGCGAGATTTCTTGTTATATAATGCATTATAAAAATCATCTGCTATAGAATGATATAAAGAAAACAACTACAGAGACTATGAAAAGATTTATTCTCAGTACAAATATAATTATCAGTCTTTGGTGTCAATATATTATATTAATTATAATTATTCACATATTTGTATATTCTGATGAATTTAAGTTCAGAAATGCAGTTTGTTTTGTAAAAATCCAATCAGATGGTAAGTTTAGTTACTGCAAAGGAACTCTGATTTATAAATAAAAATGCCAAGATATACATTAAAACAAAAATGAAATTAAAAAAAAAGTAACTAAAGACGAAGTTATTTCTCAAACAGGAATAGGCAGTATCCCAGAATCTATTTTCAGCCTCAGATAATAAGTTGGTGAGACCAAAGTTCAGTATGAGGAAAAGCCTTTCCATAGACTTAAGGAACACTTGATTAAAGAATAAAGAAAACTCCTATGTGAATATGAAGGAGTCCACCTACTGGACAGAATTGTTAATTGATATGGAAAAAAATCACAAACAGGTGTTTTATACTCCAGGCAGAAATCTCAGCAACATGAAAACATACTTTTTTTTAACAATTAGCATTATTACCATTAAGTGTGTGCCACATCTAGGACTTAATACAAAACCAATTGAAAGGAAAGAAGCAAGGGAAAAAGGTGGGGGGGGGGGTGCGGAATGAACCCCATCTCTTCTTAATCTTCCTGTTTCATTTTGTTCACTTTTTTTCTGACAAGAATTTTAGGGGATAGATTTTCAAGTGTATTTTCCAAAGAAAGATACTATGTCCTCCTAGCCAAAGGGTAAAACAGACAGACAGACAGACTCATTTAAGATGCAAAACTTCATTCTACTCCTAGCCCGTCTGATATCTGTGAAAACCAGGGAAGGCTGCCTTATGTCCTTCATCTGCACACTACCTACTATATAGGGCTCAAAGGTTTCATATAAGATCATGTATGCAAGACTTTACAAAGTAAATATCCCATAACACAGAAGACAATGAAGCCTTATTTGACAATTCATACTAAGCAGGCAAGCCGTCTTACTACTTGACTCTTCCCCACCCTCACCCCCACAGAATTAGGAGACTGAAGCCTGCAGACAGCTTGCAGAATGAAAACAAAGGCAGGACTTAGCCTAGCCCAGGGACTGCTTTGCCACCTCCTGGACATGCCTCATTCCCACTTGGTGCTATTAATCAGGCCAGAACCAGTAGGCTGCCAATCCCTGCTGAAGGCACTGAATCCCAAAATGAAAAGCCTGCTTGCTGTGCTGACACTACTCTTAATGACTCAAACATCTGGAAAACAACATTTCACAGTGACTATCAGAACTTCCCAGAGAAGCAATAACTCACAGGGTGCATACCGTGCATTAGAAGCACAACAGGAGTGGCAAAGTGATGTCCCTTAGAAGGTGCCACAAGAACTTAGTGTTTTCCTTTGAGGCAAAGACTTTGGTTCTCAGAGGGGTGCCTTCAGGTAACAGACAATGCATTCCACCAAAACTTCAATGAATTCTTTTAGAATTATAGGAAACACGCCACACTTAAATCCTGGTATATTTCTACCTTGTTAAAGCCACTTTAAGAATTTAAGTATTATTTTTAAATAATGTGTTTCAAATCACAAAAGTAATACATAACAAGTAACAGTAATAGATAGGTTACTGTATTTCTAAAGAGGACAGATTACTACATTTCTTCCTGAATAATTATATTGCAAAGATAGCTCTCCCCCATTCATCTCGTTTATACTTTCTTCAATTCCCAGTCCTATCTCTTCCCCTAATCCCTCATTCTAGATACCACCAATACTCCAAAGCAAGTACCAAAAGGTTTTTTTAAGTGTTTTTTGTTTGTTTGTTTTGTTTTTATTGGGGGGGGGGGAATGGGGAAGGGGCAGAGACAGAGAGAAAGAATCCCAATCAGGCTCCTCACTGTCAGTTCAGAGCCCAATGCAGGGCTTGATCTCAGAAACCATAAGATCATGATCTGAGCTGAAATCAAGAGTCGGACACTTAACTGACTGTGCCACCTGGATACACCCCACTAAAAGCTTTTTTAAGGCAGCTACTTACCTGTACTTTCTAGTGTTCCTATAATGATCATTTATTAATTAACTCAACAAACCCAGGAAGAAAGTAAACTACCCTTATAAAAATTTCTCATATTTCCATCACCAACTATGCTTATAATCTGCATTCTCACTGGCAAGGACTTACCATCTTCCTTGTTAGGTCTGGCCGTGGACCTAAAGTATAGTCCTATTAGAGACCTGCCACCTGCTCCCTAGATTTAGGTTCTATCACAAACAGTCTCAGCATTGAATTCTTCCCCATATTCACCAGGCCTACCACCACATCACTCTTCTTCAAGCCAGAGATACTCTCACACACTTTAACTCTCATTTTACTGACTACTCAACTCTGTTTTCCAATGCTGTTTTTGTGCATCCAAGCAGGCTGGGTATTACGTGTGTGTGTGTGTGTGTGTGTGTGTGTGTGTGTGTGTGTGAGAGAGAGAGACAGAGAGAGAGAGAGAGACAGAGAGGAAGAGATGGAGGGAGAACAGAGAGAGATTAGAAAGGTATGACAAAAGGATGAATATTAAAGTACAGGGTAATGGTGAACATGGAAAGAGTGAAGTCTAATTTCAAGTGAAAAGAATGCCTTCTGAGGAGTAGTTAATGAGGACAAAAAGTCAAATCCCCTCATCTTCTTGTTGTTGTTTTTTCAAGTTTTATTTATTTGTTGGGGGGAGGCAGGTGCAGAGAGAGAGAGAGAGAGAGAATCCCAAGCACGCTCCACTGACAGCACAGAGACCGATGCAGGGCTCCATCCCACGAACAATGAGATCATGACCTGAGCTAAAATCAAGAGCTGGACGCTTAACTGACTGAGCCACCTAGGCACCCTCACCCCCATCTATTTTTATTAAGATACTTAAGACAAGAACAAAGGGCTATGAATCCAAATACTGCTCAATAAATACTGTTGGCTGACCCTAACTATGTAAGCACATACACAGATACACCCACACTAAAATAAAAGTGATAATATATCAAGATTTTAATAATGGATTTTTCTGAGAACTGGAATTTTGAAAAAAATGACTTTTCTGCTTTTTTCTGCAACTGTTGTTTTTCCAATATTTCCTCATTAATCTAGTATATGTTACTAGAAAAAATGATTTATACAAATGAATAAATGCCAGCAGCATGAATACTAGAAAATTCACCTAAGCATTAAAACCTCTGACCTGCACAGCCAGCAGAGCTCAGCTCTAGAAATAATGAATCTAGCTGAAGGCAGTAGGACAACAGACTTAAGCCCCTACTACATAGAATCTGGAATGAATCCTGAAGCTTTATGTTACTCTAGTGTGCTTGAGTAGAAAAACCGCCTAAGTCTAGGCCTTCCTTAGTACATGGCATATTTTCATAATCACAAGGATTTGGCTTCTGTTCTAGTATAGATTAGCTGCTAAATGCTGGGTCTGGGTCTGGCTGGGAACTATAATGAATTTGACTATGGATATACTCCCTACACCTATCCCAACAGAAGGATGCTGCTCTAAAGCAAACAGAGCCCCTGGGACATTAATGATGCCTTATTCATTCATTCTAAATATTTACTTAGTGCCTAACAGGCATTTTAGACTCAGGGAATTTAAGAGAGGACAAATCAGACCATGTCAGGTCACACACCCATCTTACATTCTACTTGGAGATACAGCAATAAACAAAAATATAAGAAATAATAATAATAAAGGAGAAGGATGCTACTTTGAACAGGACAAGCAATGAGGTTTTCTCTCAAGCTGACACTTAAACAGAGATTGAAAGAAATACAACATGGGGGCGCCTGGGTGGCGCAGTCGGTTAAGCGTCCGACTTCAGCCAGGTCACGATCTCGCGGTCCGTGAGTTCGAGCCCCGCATCGGGCTCTGGGCTGATGGCTCAGAGCCTGGAGCCTGTTTCCGATTCTGTGTCTCCCTCTCTCTCTGTCCCTCCCCCATTCATGCTCTGTCTCTCTCTGTCCCAAAAATAAATAAACGTTGAAAAAAAAAATTAAAAAAAAAAAAAAAGAAAGAAATACAACAGAAAATCATGTGAACATTTGGGTGACGATCACTCTGGACAGAGGCAACAGAAGTTCAAGGACTGACGTAGAGTCCTTCCTGTATTGAAGAGCAAAGCAGCTGGAGAATAGTGACCAGGGACAGAAACTAGTTAGTCTGGAATCAGATAATGTATGGCCTTTAGGCCATAGTTAAGATTTTTAATTTTATTGAGCGTGATAGGAAATCATTAGAGGGTTTTATTCAGAGTGTAACTGCATATTTACACTTTAAATAGATGCTTCTGACCATGTGTAAAGTATAGCTAAATGGAAGCAAGAATATGTTGCAGGGAGTATGGCCAGAGTCGCAAAAGTTGATTCCACAAACAAAGTACAGTTAAGTGAAGGTCCTCATACGGTCCTCAGTCGGAATGAGGCCCCACTCCAGAATGAAGCTTCTTTTTATTAGGATAATTGCTAAAGACTATGTGCATAAAGTCAGGTAAGCAAGTGTTTTAATCAATCTAATGGTTTGGCTTTTCAAGGTTGAATTTTGAGTTAACTGGTTTCTGTAACACTAGGGTCAGGTCTCTGAGGGAGGATCCAGCCCTGGACAATGATTTTTTTTATTATTTTTTTTAATGTTTATTTATTTTTGAGACAGAGAGAGAAAGAGCATGAACAGGGGAGGGTCAGAGAGAGAGACACAGAATCTGAAACAGGCTCAGAGCGCGGGGCTCAAACTCACAGACCGCGAGATCATGACCTGAGCCAAAGTCGGATGCTTAACCGACTGAGCCACCCAGACACCCCAGGCTGAACAATGTTAATGGCTCTAGGCATTCCTTAGGAGCTGCAGCCCCATTCAGCTGTGTAAACATGGCCTAAGGCCTTGCACCTTCTCCAGCCTTTCCCTTTTGAAGTCTTCTCCTTTGATGCTTCTCTCCTGCATCTCCCACAAGAATAGATACAAGAGGTAGGAGAATAAGATACTAGAACAATCTAATCAATAAATGATGAGAACATCTCATCATTTAATTTTGGCCTTTGGAACAGAGAATTAAAAAGAAAAGAATCAAAAGTTTTTCTAGACTTAGTTTATTAATAGAAGAAAGAGGTAATATCAAGGTAACTTCAGGATTGGAAAAAAGAATATAAATTTGAAAGGGAAAGCAGCAAATTAATTTTTATGCATAATTGGGTCCAGGCTAGAAATGATGATGGCTTGAATGAAAGATGATGACAACAGAAATGGAGGGAGGCAGTCAGATTCAGTTTTGTTGATGTGGGATGTGAAATGAGGATTGACAGGATGAACTTAAAATTTTTGACCTGCTAGCATTTACTTGAAGGGGAATACTATAGGAAAAACAGATTTGGTACACAAGAATAAAGAATTCAATCTGGATATACCAGGTTTAGGTACAAAGTTGGATATGGGTCTGAAGTTCAGGGGAAAGATTCAAGTCACAGATAGAACCTGGGTGATCTTTAATATAAGGATGGTAATTTAAAGACCACCTAGGAAGTGAATGCATCTGAAAAAAAGGAAGTGTCCAGGGTCAGAGTCCTGGGGCACTTCAACAATTAAGGTCAGAATGAGACAGGGAACCAACAGAGGACTGAAAGGGAGTAGAGACAAAAAGATCAGGAAAAAAGATGCCCCCAAAGCCAAATGAACAAAGTGTCTAAGAGAATACACAGTGAGTAACACAACTATGTAGTTCCCTTGTCTTCTCTCTGATCTCAGTGCCCTGCAGGAAAAACATTAGCTTATGTCAAATTTAAGTATTCCCCATGCCTTTGAAATGTATGTAGTACAGTAGTGAATACCAGGCCATCCCAATATGGCTAAGTTTGTTTAGCCCTCTTGGTTCTTCCCCTTCTTCTCCAGCCTGTATCACTGTAATGACACTGGATTAAGCACAAGCTAAAGAGACCACAGATTCTTCAAAAATCACACATCCTGAAAGCTACGTTTGTGAGCATTGTAAAGCAAAATTAAATTACAGGCATATTATTCTAGCGCAGTGAAGAGAAAATGAGTCTTAGATATAAGTAGGTTTCTTTTGTGCCAGCTCTGTGCAATGGACCTCTTCTGTATTTGTTTGTTTTCTTATTCTTTCACCCTATTCTGTTAAATTTATTTTTAGCTATTCTTGGGCATCCTTCAGGAAAGGCAAATACTAAGGACTATAATTGAGTACAACCTAAAGGTTCCAAATAACAGTCTACTTAACACATCAATGTCAAAGAAAAAGCACCTTTCCTCCTAGGAGAATCAGATTCCCTCTTGTTAACTCCAGCAGCTTTTGAGTCTTCCTGACTTTGATATTAATTGCAGGGATTATTGGTATTACTGTTATAGGTTATAGTATAGGCTAAAAAGAAGAACAGTATCACAAGTGTTCTTTATCAGACATCACTGATATTGTTGATATTAGTGGGACAACTCTATCAGGAATGTCAGTCACATGAGTTAATACAGGTAGACAGCAGAAGTGTACATCTTTTAAGTCAATATCACGTATCTTTATTTCTATTATCCATGATAGCATTTATGATGTATCTCACAGTTGGTATTTACTGGCTTGGCCACGATAGAGAAACTGAAGCACACAAGGGCATGCATTCCTTGCCTGTGAGTTACTTTGGGGACTTGCCATCAGTTTGTACAGAAGGTGGAGCTCAGTGAACATTAAAAGGTGATTTACTTCAATGGTGCCTGCCTCCTTCACCCCAAACTTTGGCTTTCTTCCCCACATCCCATTTCCTTAGAAAAAATGACTCATTGCAAGGAAATAAAATCAAAGTAGCCCCCACATCTTCAGAAAATAAGAACCAAAATAGATCACTGTATCCCCAGACCACTAGCTGCTTTGAGATTTTATTGTTGCTGTGGAAATAATTTTTTTTATTAATAAATATGGTTGGGGAAATGACTAAATTTATTTTTCTAAATTTTGTTGCATTTGTCATTTTAACATATAATTACTTTCTTACTTAAATTTATATATATGGTTTTGTATTTTCCCCCAAATTACATAAGCTCCAGTCTGCACCAAACCCTCAGCTCCCTGAGGGAAAATGTATTCATTAAAATCACATAGCTGGAAATGATTATAAGTGGACTTTGAAGCTTTGGGCTGTTTGGTCTCAAAGAGTTCTTTCTATAGCACCATTTCCACCTTCATCATTCAAACCTCAGTGTTAATGAATTTCATCTTCTCTTGAGACTAAATAATTGTGAAGAGGAGAGAAAAATCAATGAGGATTTTAGAGAAAAGGATATTATTAGGCACACAAAGAAGAGGCTAGAGGTACCTAAAGATAACCTATTCCTACTTCATAATTTTGCCTAGACTTGTGCTACTGGTCTCATGTTATAGTGCTAGCTAAAAAGAATTAAGTGTACATGAGTACACACTTTTATTTTGTCCGTACCCTTGCATTTCTAAAAATTTGACTATGGTTTCACAATTGGCGTGCCCATGAGATTGTCTGATGGAAAAAGAAAAATCTGCAGTACACCCTTTGTTTACAGAAATCTTTATCTCAGAGGTACCAACCTACTTTTATTTTCAGATGCCTTGTATTATTATGGTGGTTGTGCTATTGGTAAATGTACTCAACAGCAATTTCATGACTTACACACCCAATTAATAAAATAAATAATTGAAACTAGCATTAAGCATGCTAATAAGTCTACAGGATTATTTCCTAAAACAATTACACCAATAAAACAAAGGTTACAACAGGCAGATAGACAAGCCAATTACACTTTGAGATTTGATTTTTTTTGGGGGGGGGATGGGGGAAGATTCATCGTTGCTTTCCTATTAAAGCTGGTGGAAAAGCCTTTCTCTGGGGACTACTTTCCTAATTCATTTGGTACCATGCTAGCACTAACAAAGGAAAAAAATGGACTAAAAGCACAAGGTTCTATAATAGGAATAAACTTCGACACACCTAATACACAGTTAGGGCAATTGAACATTGTTATTTTTTGCCAATAGCAAGCAACAGGCACCTTTTTGCTTTTATTAATGCAGCTCAGCTGATATGAACAGACAGAATTGAAAGAATTGAAAGTGCTTTATTATTTGCAGCCAAATTTCAATTTTCTCTTTCAAGTACAGTTGAATGCATTTTCTTTGCAACCCAAAGACAGAAGATCTTGATTACTATTGCAAGAATAATCTCAGCCTTTGTGTGAAGAATATAGGGAAAATAAATAGTCTCTCTGGATGATGTGTCAGCTTGTGAACTTACAAAATAAGATATATTCTTAGAGGTAGGAAAATTAAATTAAGGTGAAATGGTACACCCATTAAAATGACAAATGAAGGCTTCTTTTTGTAGGCCATCGCTGGCTTCCCAATTGTCCTTTGTCCTTAGCTTCACCCTACGAGTACAGGCCACAGAACCAGAAACAAACAGGGTCAAGACAGGCGCAAGTGTCTGGAAATACAGGTCACTCAGGCTGTGAGCCCCATTGTGAACTGCTGGCTCTATTGTAAAATTAAGGTTTCAACCCTTCTAACCCCTACCACCACTCTTATTTCAGGTCTTTAGGTGGAAATAGAGTTGGTATCTCTCCAGATTTCATCTCATTTTTATCCACATAAAAATTATCAATCCAACACCATCTCAGCCAAGCACTCATCCTCTCGAGTATTAGGAAAAGCTGTATTTTTTGGTGTTATCTTTATCTGATCCCCACTCAACAGATAAACATCACCTGGGCATCTGCTAAGAAACAGAATAGTCACTGCCTGCATTAACAGAAGACACAATTTAGGAGCCAGACCATTATTGCCCCCTGTATTCTGTTTCTTCAAGCACCCCTCAGGATAACCCCTATGGCTGCCATCTCTGTACTGCTCGCCCATCACCACATGCACTCTTAACCTCTCTTCTCTCTCACTGCTCAAATTTAATGGCTTATTCACAATTTATCTGACACATCATTCTGCAATAATGGGTGACAGTGGTTTAATGTGCAAACTGACATGAATATAAGAGTTCAGGTCTCCCCCCATTTCATACCCCACTTCATCCTGGATAATATTTTAAACCAAGAAATTAATGACGATTTCTCAGACCTCATTTTCTTTTAACTCATTTCAAAATTTGATGTAGCTAACCACAAGTTGTATAAGCTCAGACAGTTGGGTTTTCTGTTTTTGGTAATGCAAGTGCCTGACTTCAGTTTTCTTGTTTTTTTGTTTTTTATTTTTTGTTTTTAATGTTTATTTATTTTTGAGAGAGACAGAGCATGAGTGGGGAAGGAGCAGAGAGAGAGAGAGAGGGAGACACAGAATCCAAAGCAGGGTCCAGGCTCCGAGCTGTCAGCACAGAGCCTGATGAAGGGCTTGAACCCACAAACCATGAGATCATGACCCGAGCGTAAGTCGGATGCCCAACTGACTGAGCCATCCAGGCACCCCTTAAGTTTTGACTAGTAAGGCACTGGCTTCAAACAGGCATCCCCTTCAAAGATGGCTCTCCTGAATAAACACATTGTCAGGGGCGCCTGGGTGGCTCAGTCTGTTAAGTGTCTGCCTCTTGATTTTGGCTCAAGTCATGATCTCACGATTCACGACTTAGGCTCCTGAGTTCAAGCCCCACGTTGAGCTCTATGCTAACGCTGCGGAGCCTGCTTGGGATTCTCTCTCTCTCTCTCTCTCTCTCTCTCTCTCTCTCTCTCTCTCTTTGAGGGAGAGAGAGAGACAGAAAGAGAGAGAAAGAGAGAGAGAAAGTGAGAGCAGAGTAGGGGCAGAGAGAGGGAGACACAGAATCTGAAGCAGTCTCCAGGCTCTGAGCTCTGTCAGCACAGAGCCCAATGCGGGGCTTGAACTCTCGAAACCTGAGATCATAACCTGAGCCGAAGTCGGATGCTTAACTGACTGAGCCACCCAGGTGCCCCGTACACTTTTTAAAAACTGAATAAACACACTGTTAGCTATGAAACTAGATAAAGAGTCAGGTGACGCCCCAGGCTTCTTTGTTTCAGAGATCTTGGTTGATTTCATTAACTGTCCACTTGGGCTGCTGGTCTTTTCTCTTCCTGCACTTTAAATTCTCACTCTTATGTTGTAAATTCACCAGTAAACAGCTCTAGACCCTCTACCCTGGATCCCAATACAAGTAGAACCCCAAGTCCACACCTTTTCCCTCCCTCCCTCTCTTCTTCCCTCTCATCTCCCTCTGGACGGTGTTGTGTGGCCCCAAGTATGCCATGTAACTTCTAAGAATTCTAAGTAGTAAACTTTTTTTCAAAGTTTCTTGATGGTTATCCCAGAGAGCATCTTCCGACAATAATAGCCACAAAGGCCAGTCCAGCCACAACGCTCGTTATCCATAGGCTGAGACTGGCACACAACACCACATTAATTTGGTATCGCTATTTCTTCAGCTTCCCTAAGTATACTGGCTACGTTCTCTGAACCTCATCTCTTTGTTTTTCCTCCTAGCTCTCTTTGAGCTATTTCTCTAACATCTATTTTTGGGGGGCACCTGGGTGACTCAGTCGGTTGAGCATCTGACTTCGGCTCAGGTCATGATCTCGCGGTCTGTGAGTTCGAGCCCCATGTCGGGCTCTCTGCTGACAGCTCAGAGCCTGGAGCCTGCTTCGGATTCTGTGTCTCCCTCTCTCTCTGCCCCTCCCCCACTCATGCTCTGTCTCTGTCTCAGAAATAAACGTTAAAAAAATTTTTTTTAATCTATTTTTTAGGCCTTATAACTCAGAAGGTGTACTCACTCTCATAAAAGCTACCACCTTTAGATTGATGGATTCTCCTAACTAGAATTCTGGTAACATATGTTCAATGTCTATACAGAGATTTTTCTCCTGGATCTAGTCACTGGCCAATACCCAAATATGCATAAAAACTAATTTACTGCTTTCCTTTCCAAAATTATATTCTTTTTTCAGAATCCTGAGGTTACTTCTAAATGACCTCTTTCTTCCATTCATAAATTAAGTCTGGAAAAGCTGTTGATTCTCCTTTTGAATTCTCTGTTCCAAAGGCCAAAATTAAATTAGATGTTCTCATCATTTATTGCTTAGGTTATTCCAGTATTTCCCTAATTGGTCTTCCTGACACAAATCTCTTTCCATTCAATCTACCAATGACAAATTTTCCTAAAACACTGTTTCTCATTCTTTTGCCTTCCTGTTTAAAAACTGTGATGACCCTACACTGCCCATAGCATATTATCTTAAACTCTTTGGTCTAACCTGATAGGTTCATTGCTAATAGCATATCTCTTTCTGTCCCCTAATCACAGAAGTAACCAATAATGAATCGCAGTGTACTTCAAAATTATCCTATAAAATCATGAAGTAAGGGGTTGTTTCATCACTTCTTGTTTACCACTGTATGTCACTAGAAAAAAAAAAAAAAATTAACATGCATTCAGAAAATGGTCTTAGTTCACACTAGTATCCCTACCTGATATGCTGTCTTCTATCTTCTTATGAAAAGCAAAGCCCAACTCATATACCATATCCTCCACTAAACATTATCAATACTTCAACCTGTACTGATCCTTCTTTATCGATTCCTACAGAGTCACAACATCCTGTATTGTACTTCATGTGAAGTAACTTTGTCTTTCCAGCTAGGTATTACAGTACCCTGTTTGAAAAGCCATCAGAGTATTAAACAGAATTTTTTTTTAAATCTGAACCTTTATAATTAGAATCTAAAAGATGAGTTAAGAAATGATAGCTGCCTCCTTACCACTCAATAAGCAGAGAAAAATTGTTTTTTTCATGTTCGTCACCTATGGACAGCTGTGCTACTTTCGTTGCAAAGTAGCATTATGTCACCACAAATGTAAGGTCAGAGGCTTTTGTTATTTAGGAAAATCTGTCACTGATATAAAACACCATATGTGTGCATTCAAAATAAAATAAATATAAATATTAAAAACCTGAAACCCAACACAGTGTGAACTTTACAGTCTTGGCAGTTCTGAAAATTCACACGTACAACACATAACTTACTTTATTTCCACATCTCATTATAATTTCTGCCTCTGATAACTTAGCCTAATACAAAACTTCAATCTTGGTTTTTAAATTTAGATTTTTCCTGTGATTTCTCACTCTGGTTTCAGAAAACCATATGTTTTCCATCATGAGGAAACCATATGAGGCATCAAGAGTGGTATGCAACTCTTGATCCTTGTTCATTTCTCTGCACATATCTTAGGGCAACATAACTTGTCATATGTTCCCTCCACACAGACATTAAACACAGGTTACTGGAGTGTGTAGTGAAATCGTGATGTCCTTGCTGATTTCCCACCTCAGTTAGGAGGCATAATCAAGTCTCTGAAATTTCAAATGAATCACCCTATTGTCCACACCATTGACTTCTCATCTTGATAAAGGCAGGAGAGGGAAAGGTCAATAACTGGAACTCCTGCTCAAATTCTAACAGTTAAGAGATACAGGGGAGTTGGCTTATGGAGAGATCAAAATTTTACTTCTGTATCTGATGAGAGCAGATAGGGAAGACTATTTAGGGAAGGTTTATCTATTAATGTGTTTTCTAGTACTGAATCCAAAATTAGACTTTCTCATTCAGTATCAGCAGGATAGTATGGGGACAGTCATTCTCCTACCCTTGTAACATGGTAAAATGGAGAGCAGAAGCAGCTTCCTGAGGACAGCTCAATCCCAACAAGGGGAGAAGAGACTCCCAGTCTCTTCTCAATTCACCAAATAACTCCCTGAACTACTCAAGTAGAAGTTAGAGGCCTAATATGTTAGGACAATGGATCATACACATAAAAGGAAGCATCGGAAGTAGGAAGAAAATATTCCATAATCCCTCCTACATACCAATATTCTACAGCTTTCTATTCTCCTAAACCACCGTGCTTAATCATGAAGCTTCAGCTGAACCAAGGTATTGTCCCCCCAGAGAAAAGGATCCGCAATCTATCAAGACATTACTGCTCCTATCTTTTTGAGTAACCTACCCCACCTGTGATTTTGGGTATCCTGCTGCGACCACTGTTAGCAGTGCAGATTTTTGAGCCCAGAATCCTTCAAAATAGTCCAAAAACACATTAATTAAATGTGTAGCCATTCTATATCCAAAGCTGAAAATGTTTTCTCAATTCTATTTCCCATCCCAAATTATGAACAGCTTATTATCTAGGATTTCTATCAAAGGTGCTACAATTAGATCGAATGGCTTAAATTCTAAGAACAAAAGTCTAACATTATAGATATTCCAAATTTGAAAATAACCTCCTTAAACTACTAAATTCCCAAAGAGAAATTAAAGTCCAAAGATTAAATTACCCTGACAGTTATATACAAATACAAAACAAATTAAAGTTCAAAGAAATTGATGTCTACAGTCAAATTTTCATGCCCCTGTAAGGTACAACTCCATGAAGTTAAAATCGTACTACTTAGTTCAAAGTCCAAGACAAATACCTTCCTTACAAATTTCTTCTACTTCCTCTCAGTAAGTCATTCTCAATGTCTAGGATAAGTCCAGTTCTTTCAGGGATTCAGAAATTGCATCATGTCAAAGACAAGTTTTTACTAACTACATTTAAAATTTTTTTTTTCAACGTTTATTTATTTTTGGGACAGAGAGAGACAGAGCATGAATGGGGGAGGGGCAGAGAGAGAGGGAGACACAGAATCGGAAACAGGCTCCAGGCTCTGAGCCATCAGCCCAGAGCCCGACGCGGGGCTCGAACTCACCGACCGCGAGATCGTGACCTGGCTGAAGTCGGACGCTTAACCGACTGCGCCACCCAGGCGCCCCTAACTACATTTTAAAGAATCTAAAAAACAGTCATCTGGAAAAAAATATGACGTTGAATTGTATATCATATTCCATGACCATTGAAAAATTCAAAAGGAATCAAAGATTTAAATGAAAAAAGGAAAAAAAATATAACCATGAAAGTTCTAGAAGAGAAAAATTCCTTTATAAATTGGAGAAAGACACTTCTAAACATGATTCAAAACCATAAAAGAAATACTTGTATATTACATAACATTAAAAAAATTAACCAGGATCAAAAAACAAATGACCCACTTGCGGGAAAAAAAATTAAAACTCACATCACAGGCAAAAGGTCCATTCCCCTCAATATATAAAGAGCAGGTAAATATCTAACAGAAGTAAAACACTAAAAACTCCCTATAGAAAATGAGCAAAGAAATGACGGCCAATTCACACAAAAAAATTCAAATGGCCTTTCAACAAATGAAAAGACACTCAACTCATTCATATCTTATTATTAATAAATAAAAAATTAAAACAACCCTGAAAAAATATTTTTCACCTATCAGACTGACAAAAATGTGAACACTTCTGTTGATAAGGCTACGATGAAGCAGAATGAGACTCATGGAGTTTGGTAATATATAAACAATAGTACATATTCATTTATCTGATTCAACACTTCAACTTCTAAGAATTTATACTACAGGTATGATACATCTGCCAAGAATGACAAGTATATACATTTATTACCACACTATTTGTAACTGCAGAAAAGTAGACATCACCCAAATGTCTACCAAGAGACTGTTTAAATAAACTATGACACGATATATAGTAAAAAATAAAAAATAAACTGTGACAAATTCACATAATACAATATTAACACTGTGCAGCAGTAAAAACAAGTGAAAAGCTCCTCTATATACTGATATGGAAGTATTTCCAGAATATGCAGTTAAGTGAAGGAAAAAAAAAAAAACAAGGTGCAGACAGTATATAAAGTTTGCTTTCTTTTGTAAAGAAAAGGAAAAATTAAGAAAATATATTTGTAACTGCATTTTACAAAATGACACGAGAGGCATATATAGTATAGAACATACTAAATCATCTACCTAACTAGTCTAACTTGAGCAAGACTGCCTGGGTCTGTCTCTGCCACTTACAAATTAATTAACTTTTTTAGGCCTATTTATAAAATAGGAATTATAGGAATTCTTCCATAATAGGGTTGATACACAAAATAAATGAGCTAACATTTGCAAAATACACAGGTCAGTATTGGGCACTTAGTATTATAGACTTGTTTGTTAAACACCTAGATAAGTAAAATGCAAAGTGGACAAAAGACTTGTCAATGTATACTTTTCTTCATATCACTCTAGTTTCTGAACTATTAGTTTTTGAATTTTGTATGATTCAAAAATTACAGTAAATGAAAATATAAACTTAACAAACCTGGCCCCACATCCAAGTTTAAATACAAGCCATTCTTGGGGCGCCTGGGTGGCGCAGTCGGTTAAGCGTCCGACTTCAGCCGGGTCACGATCTCGCGGTCCGTGAGTTCGAGCCCCGCGTCAGGCTCTGGGCTGATGGCTCAGAGCCTGGAGCCTGTTTCCGATTCTGTGTCTCCCTCTCTCTCTGCCCCTCCCCCATTCATGCTCTGTCTCTCTCTGTCCCAAAAATAAATAAATGTTGAAAAAAAAAAAATTTAAAAAAAAAAAAAATACAAGCCATTCTCAGATCAGATTACTTCCCAAAACACTGTGTTCCTAGAAACCAGAACTGAGTAACATCTCAAGGAAAAACGAACCTGGCAATATTCTTGGTTTCAGCTCAATTAGGATGCTTGTCAGTTTGTGTGAGTAGCAGATTCCATAAAATTTCTATTAAAGCACTAATTCTGACACTACAGATTCATCATATCTAGGGACACAATGCATTTAGCATACTGTTGTCTCTCACAGAATAACATTTGTGACATTCCTGCCTTCCAGAAAACTTTAAACATTTTCAACCCCAATCACCAAATTGTATTTGAAGTACAATATATTCCTCTGCAACCTACCTCAAAAATCTCTTCATTTCGTTTCCTTCCTTTAACCTCCTGTCCCTGGCACTCTGGAACTTCTGGAAGTGGACTCTGTATTATGAAACAGGGGCTACTACCTTCAGTAAACACATATTTTGAATCCTATACTACAAGGGGCACTTTCCACCACCTCATTCTGGAATTGCAAAGCTAGTGAGGCCTGCCTCTTAGAGAGGGTTTCTCTCTCATCTCATTTGTTTCGGCTGGCAAATCACTCTCAACTGAGATTCCGGAACTGAGGTTTCAACCGATGCTTCTGAAGCCTGAACCCCTAGAGGCCCAGTAAGAACCAATACCTCTTCCATGTGCTCCTCCAGGCACTGTCTTTCATCATCGAATTGTTCAGACCTTGAATAGCATTTTTTTTCTGCAGCAATGAAATATGCCTCTAGTGTTCATTTTCTTCCATCCTCATCTACACTTTTCAGTTTAAATTTTTTAGTATGTTTAATATGTTTAGAAAGGCGAGTTTCTAACTGCTTAATCTATTAATTTGGTCTCTTCAAAACATACAGGATTACTGCTGATTGCTGGAAATGAGTATTTGGCTTCCTTTTTATGTTTTTTAGATGTTAGGGTTTGTTTCCTAATATATGCCTCTATTTATTAAATTCCAGAATCTTCTCTAAAAGCAATGATGAAACCAATCAATTCTGAGTTTACTAAAAGCACCTACTCTTAAAAAAAATTTTTTTTTCTCCTCCGCTTCCCTGGGATGCATAATTCCACAGCATCTTTTCTCCCACCAACGTGAATCATCCCCATCCAAGCTTGGATCTAACTCCTCCTCTTGCCTGACTCCTTTCAATATGCCCTATTTGCTGAGTCTTGTCTCGAGACCTAATTCTTGGTTGTTCCTTCTAAGCACAAACTGTACTTCTGTACAAACCTACAATTACTATATTACCTTAAAAATCAACCAATGGTACTCTGTGCATTCTACAGGTCTTCTTAGTCTTTCCCAATCTTTAAGATGCTGTTCTGATAATATCTTTTACATCATCCCTTATCTGTGATCTCTCAGTACTTTTCTGACTCTTTTTGAGGGAGTCCTTCCACTTGAGATCTTTCCTTTTCCTTTTTGATTAACTGGAGACCTACCCCCCTATTTCAATCTGGTAACAATCGAACACTTTTCCCTTTTCCAATACTCTTTTGAAGAGAATTTACATCCCTCCGCCTCACCATTTCTCTCTCACAGATGTCTACTTGAACGTCGAATTGTTTTCTATGTCACCTTTGTCAAGTTCGTCCCCTAATTTCTCTAGATTTTTCCTAAAAAAGTTTTATTTTCCTCCAGCTGATTTTTTGTTTCCAATTCTTTCCGTTACTCTACATTAACACTGAAGCACAAGTTTTAAGTGACTCTAACACTTTAAATTCCTAAGCAACATCAATTATTAGAGCCAGAGCATTCCAAGCACAGCCTTTTTTTTTTTTTTTTTTTTTTTTTTTTACTGGCTTTCTAAGCGATCTTTTTTGCAACATTTTATTTTTGATCCTCAATTTAAGGAGAAGGTATATGCTCTTTACAGTAAAGACCCCTATTCTTCCTTAATTTGATATCCATCAATCTCCTATGAATGGAGCCCCAGTCTGAATCTCAGCAATCAAAAGTCATAGTCAAACTGTACGGAACGATCAAATTCAGAGCCACCTGAAATCAAAAGGTAAGAACAACTTATAAACCTATAGACAAGTCATATGATTCCTAGATTTGTTCTTCCAACACTCCTTCCCTTGACTCTGAAGAGGAGTCAAAACATAAAAGCGGATGAGAATCTGAGGAGACTTTCTGTGCCACCAGCCTAGGCGTGGCCCTAAACATTTCCAGCACGTACAGCTAACACAGACACCTAAAAAAGGCTGGCACATGAAAAGGGCTTGCTTTATTACCAAAACTTTGTCTCACACAAGGCTACTTAGAAAAAAATTATATATCCGCGTTTAAGGTCAAGCAGCAGTTACCAATTTGACTAGGATGCATCGAGTAAGGATGTCTGCACTTCTAGTCCGATTTTGCTTGCTGAGCACCCCCAAAGCTTGCCTGCCTTTACTTACAGCCGAAAGCATGTAGACTTGCCTCCAAACAAATGGGTGTTTACTTTCATACAATCAGCCGCTCCCCAGTGGAAAAAACCGCCATGAGCTGTTAACAACCCACCACCACGGAAAATACGTGGTGAGCGCCTAGTCCGGGATCATCAAAGTTTTTAACACCTCCCACTGTAGCCATGCCAGAAGCGTGCCCGAAGCTCTACTCCACGCTTTCCAACACAGCATTCTTCTTTTTCATTTTCTCTTTACTCCCACTCTGTATCTTGGATGTCGGGGTGTGAGGAGAGTCCGACATGTAAACGTCTCTCTTTTAGAAATAAAAGTAAAGCGGCAGGAAAACCAAAATATTCTGTTGTAACCGCCGGAGAAAATATTGAAGACCGTGGCCTATAAACTGCAGGCGTACTGACTCGGAACCCCAGCATTCGACTTACCAACGATGCCAGGGGCAGCACCCAACCGACTCCGCGACAACGGCGACGACGGCAATGATGGCACAGAGGTAAAACCAGCGCCCGGGAACCTTACAACCTGGAGGGCGGAGCTAACTGGGCACTTCCTGTGGGCAGCTCCTCCCTAAGAGGAAAGAAAGAGGCGGGTCACAACGCCAACGCTCTCTTTCCAAATTGACCAATCAGACCACGAGAAGAAGTAAAAAAGCGCATGGTGAAGCGTGTTGTTCTTCTATATGTCCTTCCGTAGTACAGCAAACGGTTTTGTGAGTTAAGTGTTCCCGCTCCTCAGTGTAATTCAGTCTCTCTTGCACAGGATTTAACTTGCACGTCACGGCAACCTTTTGGCAAGCTCAATGGCTCTCTCGGTGACATCTTCATCCCACTGGGTCACTAGGGAACTTTGAGATTGCCTGTAACCGCAAAGCGAGCTACAAGTTGGCTGCGTATCTCACCTCTCCTAAAGATGCCAGGTTATTAATTATGGTAACCACATAATATATTGTCCAAACTAGGACACTTAAAAAGGAGAAAAGATTAATTAAAATTATAAATCTTGGGCGCGTCTGAGTGGTTCAGTCAGTTAAGAAACGAACTCTGGATCTCCCCCCCCAGGCCAGTGAGGACCCTGCTTGGGAATCTTTCTCCCTCCCTTTGTAGTTACATCTAATTGCATATATTTTGTTTTGTTCATTCACAGAGCTTAATCTCAGAAGTTAGAAAGGACACATTGTGCTTAACACTCTTCTTTTCTCATAACTCTGTCTCCTATATCTCTGAATAGTCACTGCTACACCCCACTTCTTAGTTTTGATCCCACCCAGAAATCCAAGTTGGAAAGAAGGGGAGATTAGATCACTCAAAAAAAGATTTTGTCAGTTGTCAGATTGGTTCCTTTCTCCATAATAGAATATGATGAAAAATTAAACTCGAGAAGAGGAACAGCAGTGAAGGGGAAAACCTGAGAGGCACATG
Organism: Puma concolor; assembly: GCF_028749965.1. Lineage (NCBI taxonomy): Eukaryota > Metazoa > Chordata > Mammalia > Carnivora > Felidae > Puma > Puma concolor. The sequence continues at coordinate 168,028,268 of NC_141670.1, read as the reverse complement.
GTATAGGTTTCAGGGAGTCGTTTATGGAGACTTTTGGAGGCAGAGATATGGAGGTGGACAGTGGAATATGGGAAATGGATAGGATATAAAAGTGTTTAAGAAGTGTTTATTTGTATTATATAAATATACTTCATAGTGTTTACATTAATCATCTACCTGGAAGTTGACCTTTTATTGTTGTGTTATGGTTCTATGACCACTATACTGTAACCCTCTGATTTAAACAGGATACAAATAGAACCAATGGAATTTAGGATAAAATTTCATAAAATCATATGTCCTGATCAAAAAATGGTTCAAGTCTAAAATAATTTTCTAGCTACATTAGCGCCTATAAGATGTGTTTAATCTATGACACTGGGCTACACATCCCTATAACTTGACCATCTTCATGATTCTTTGAGAGGCTCTACTTCATGTTTCCTGGCAAGTTTTTGGTTTTCTTTTTTCATTTAAACTAATGGTTTGCAAGTTATTTGACGGAACTGACATCTCCATTTATTTATATCTTAAGAACTTCTCATTTATATAGATTCTCTAAAGTTGTGAAATTGCACCCCAAAAACTAAAACTTTCCTTGTTTCAAATTTCTACTTAATTGGTTAACCAAGGGGACAGTTAAGGGGATGGTGTCAAATTAGCAGGATACAATATCTTCATTGTCACAATCCCAAAACTCATAGTCCCTTTACTTAATTGTATTGCTATCTTTAGCTAAGGATTAGGAAGAAGCTGCTTTGCCCGGGTAATTCTTTTCCCTGGAACCTGAATGACCTCTAATTTTTACACCCTGCTGACAGAAACATATGTGACCCAGTTTTTTCAGAGTCTTGTTTCATGTGTTATAAATGTAGAGATATGTAATCTCTATGGCTTTTATTAAAAGATAAATGATTCTTCTCCTATATCCTCTTCTCAGGATGGGTGTTTGACTGTTAGGTTGTAACAGTGGACACAACAGCACACCAAATGACACAGACGAAAGGGAAATAATAGCTTCAACCATTTTTCATAAACTGAAACTCTGTGCTGACTATAAAGCTACTTACTCAAAGACCTTTTTGTAAATATCACAATGTGGACAATCTAGGGCCAATATATCCAAATTCCACAGTGGTTTTCTACCACCAAAAGGCATGAAATGTCGACATTCATTAAATAGACCACTAGTAATGTTAATACAAGTGCAGATTAAAGATGGCTACAATTCTTCGATATTCCTCCTATTGAGAGGTAAGGTCTATGTTACCTCTGCTTGAATCTGAGAGGATTCTGCAACTACTCTGACCTATAGAATATGGTGCCAGTGCCGTATTTCTGCCAATTTGTAGGATGGTCATTAAAAGACGTACTATTTCCACTTCCTATCTCTTGAAATGCTTACTCTGGGAAAATCCAGCTGCCCTATAAGAAATCTGACCTATGAAACTTCATGTCATGAGAAAGCCCAAGATAGCCACATAAAGAGAGAAATCCTCAAGTAGCCACCATGGTCATGGCCCTCTCAGTCCTGACATCAGGCCTGTGGGTGAAATCACGTTCCTATGCCTCCATTGTCACCTGCTAATTGACTGCAACTACATAAGAGAGTCCAAGGGCAAGCCACTCAGATGAGTCAACAGAACAATTAATAAATAAATAAATACATACATACATAAATACAGAAATAAATAAATAGTTGTTTTAAGCCACCAAAATTTGAGGAAGTTTGTTAAGCAGCAATAGATAACTGGGATAACACCCAACGTTAATTGAGCACTTAACTATGTGCCAGGTACTTTTCAAAACATATTCACTTGAATCAATTAACTTAAATATTAAAACCACTCGAGATAATTATCCTTATTTGACTAGTGAGAAAACTGAGCAGCGAGATTAAATAATAGTGCCCAACGTCAGACATTATTAAAGTGCCATATGAATCTAGAGCCCCTGGACCACCAATCTCTCCTAACCTAACCTTTCAGTAGTAAGTGAGGCACTATATAGTCATCTTACATGTCTCAGTTTGTAGTCTCCCATTTACAGTATCATGTGTTTGCCTGCCTAATAATTTATGCCCACATCCATTAAACTCATCAAAAATATTTTCAGCTTCATCATATCAGATGGCAATGCATATTAAAACTATGAAGACACTATAAAGAAAGATTAAATTTGAAAGTAAAATCAATACCATTAATACAAAAATATATATCATATACATATGATTTGATCACTTATATAATATCAGACAGCCTTCTTCCATCAAAAGAGACAATTAAGAAATACTAACTGTTAAAAAAGATTCAACTTGTATATAATCTCCTAGCCATACAATATTGCCAGCATGTATAATGTAGTTTTAAGAGTAACAATGGGAACATGGGAGTGGCTCAGTCCGTTAAGCGTCCACCTTTGGCCCAGGTCATGATCTCATGGTTCATGAGCCCGAGCCCCGTGTCGGGCTCTGGGCTGACAGCTCAGAGTCTGGAGCCTGTTCAGATTCTGTGTCTCCATCTCATTCTCTGCCGCTCCCCACCACTCGCACTCTGTCTCTGTCTCTCTAAAATAAATAAACATTAAAAAAAAGTTTGAGAGTAATAATGAAACATCAAAGGTAAAATAAAATACTAGATTACATGTAATCCATTTATAGCCAGGAATAGTTATGAATTCCCAAAGAGGAAGGCATGTTAATATGAGGGATACAAAATTAAAAGGGTTAAAGTTGCTTTTACACACTTTATATCTTCAGACCATTTCTGCTCTTACTCTCTTTTTCCTTCCACAGCTTCCTTTCTATCTTGAAATTATTCTTACATAATAATATAAAGATCAATTTGTATTCAAATGAAGTCATTTCTTACCAATCAGGCATCAGATAAGAGAAATGGTATTAGTATTGTATTTATATCCACAAACCAACAACACTCAATAAGGCTAGTTAGAGCAGCAGTGGCAGTTAGTGTGCACAGTAGTATTATACTAAGTATCTGTGTTTCTGTGAAAACAATTCAGAAACCAGGACAACAAGTTTAAATATAGTTCACATTATATTAATTAAAAAAGACTCATTATTCTGTCCTCTCCGTTATCTAAACTTATTTTCTGTGCCCCAAGGTTAACTTTCAGTTGTACAAGACTTGAAAATTGATCTAGAAACAGTGGAATAGCATCCCAGCCTTTTAAAGTGTGTCATTTCCTTGTACTCCTGGCCAACTTTAAAATCCATTGTGGAACTTTGTTCAAACTACTTTTTACCTGTGTTTCACTGTTTCTCACTGTTTCTTACCCTTTTACCTGCTTGATCCCATACTTTTGCTCCTGCTCGCACTACAGAGAGGAGTTTGGTACCTGGTAGCATGCCATTAGCAATGCACTACTATACTATTACTAAAATAAAGTTTTCATAGAACAACAATGTAATGTCAATTATGAAACCAGTGGAACCAATTCTATCCTACAATTACTTATCTGAGCTCTTATTTCAAAACCATTTGTACTGTCTGAGGAAGACATGTTTTATAATTCAAAGCATGATCATTGTCAAAGAATGACAAATGTATTTGAGCACTTAAATGACAAACAAAAATTCTCAGGGGTATAGAGAGGAGTTTTTAACCATGATGCACAGTGTGAAATTGATCCTTTTTATTTTCCATATATATTCTCTTACCAAGTGGTATGTGAGGAAAAGACAGGCAAGTTACATTTGTTATTTAAGAAAGTTAGAGCTATATTTGTTAAAGTTAAAGTTATATTTGTTATTTAAGAAAAAGAAGATATACAATCTTAACAACTTTGAAGTATATACATTTGAATCCTTCTCCCATTTCTGTGAAGTAAATACCAGAATTATGATTATAGAGCTATCATAATACCTTTAGTTGAGAGCGGTAAAAATTGTTGTTTTGGCCGCAGTACACAATCTTAAATTGGAATTCTATGAAGTAATTTGTTTTGCTTGCTTCTTTTAAATAATTATTATTTTTATCAAGATGCATGAATAAACTGAAAGCTACTGCTGGCATACTGTTGGCATCCTCTTTGGCAATCAACTAAATTCAAATTACCCAGTAAACTAAACCTACAAATTGACAAACACTATGTTAGGAACCTCAGTTTGTCAGAAGACAATGGGCTTATTGGTTTTAATCTTGTCATACTTACAAGATAAAACTGTAAACTTTTGATCCGGGAGCCTGGCCTATTCATTTTTTGCCCAAATATAATCAATACATATTTTTATTTATTTTACAAATAAAAAACGGATCTGTTATCAAAAATTGTAATTTAATACGAAACATACTATAAAGGAGTAAGTAGGAGAAATGGATTAATTCCACTAAGAAGAATCAGAGACGGCCTCCGTTAGTGGAAATATTAGTGCTGTGGTTTATAGGAGGTTGTCAACAAGGGCAGGAGAAAGGCAATCGAGGAAAAGGATTTAGCTTGAAAAGGCACAAAGGGAATTTCAGAGAATGTTTGGTTAGAGAATTTCATACAGTCCTGGGTGGCTAGATCACAAAACAGGTAGAAGGAGAGGATGAAGGTGACATTAGAGTTGGGTCGTTTTAGGCCCTGAATGTCATGGTAAGGAATTCCTTTTTTGTCCCAAGGATGATGGGAGCCAACAGAGACGCTAAGGCAAGTGTGAAATGAACAGAAATAGCGGGACATCTGCATGTAAAATGGGCGGGGCTGAAGGGATGAGCCCAAGGAGCTAGAAACAAGGCCACCACTTGAGCAGAAATGCAAGGAGTAGTTGTATAATGAAAAATGAATTAGGTATCATTCAACCTTTATGAGGAATGCCAGCATCTTAAGTCTGCTCTTTGAGGGAGTGTTTGAGTAACTCAGTTAGCACAATCTCTACAGGGCATTTTCAATTCTCTGTATGGTTTATTCTTAGAGTGGCCAGAGGTATTAGTCTATTCACAATGCAACCTTTTCCAAAATAAAGAGTAATAGCTTTTTACCTCATATTTGTTTTTCTACTAAAAGAAACATTAGACTTAGTCTTACTTATGAGTGAAAAAAATATTGTTCTCATTTATGTTAGAGTGTTTTATATTGTATGATGTATTGGTTAGAAAAGTATATACTTGAAAATATACAAAAATGGAATTATGCCTTTACCTTTTCCATTTTGCAGGCAGAAGAAAAGGGATTTTTGTTCTCTCCATGGCACTGCTAGGGATACCATAAACTACAAGGGAAGGAGTTTTGATATCATACTATATTATGTTTACACTATGGACTAGTAGGGAAAATGCAGGAAACTGAAGTCAAGGAAGAAATAGAAATGTATCAGAATGCTGGAGTAATGTGCCAATGGAGATATCTTCCCCTGTTAAGAGTACACATGTATCAGTCTGTTTAGTTTTCAAGTGATAAATGCACGTGGGGCATCTTGACAATAATATTATTCCACAAGCAGACATATGGTCCTTACTTAATAAATAATGCCACTGATTAGCATTTATCTTAACACTAATGATACAAATTCATGAATCCATTTGCCTAGAATACCAAGCTGATGAATGTTACCCTGAAGAGTTTTCCAATGAGAACATTAGCCAAACCAATGTGAAATAGATGACAATATTTGACATTTTCCAGAATCAAAAGAGAGGGATAGCATCTAAGTACTCACATGAGGGGTGTAGACTTCAAGAAATCATGCTAGAATATAGGTAAGACTTTCATGTCATATTTCTTGTGAGAGAAATTAATTTTCAGAATGCACAGGGGGTGATAATATAGGTTAGGAAACATGGCAACCAAGTTCATGATTACTGAAATACCCCAGTGTTTTTCATAATCAAGCGGCCAGGAGTGATCTCCAGCTTCCAATTAGTCAGAAAGAAAATTAACTCTCAACTATTCTGTTTCAAAAATGAACTGTGTAGAAATTATTCACAAAGGATAAGAACGAATTAAATTAGGATAATTTAAGCAATTGAAGTAATCCATCTTGAAAAGTAATAATACCTCTATGTGTTCCATTAATTTATTTGTCCTATATCTCTATTTATATTTGTGTTTGAGAATAGTTCTGTTTGATTTTGACTTCCTCTTCCTTCTACATTATTTTATATTCTCTATTATCAGTATTGAATATTATAAAGTAATATTATGTTGAAAATAAAAGGCAGGCACTTTCTATCTAGTGTTCAGTTCCATTGGAAACAGGATCTGGTGCTCAGTGTGATCTATGGGGGGAAAAAAGCATTGCACAAATCACTACACAACAAAGGTGCTACACACTTTAAATATTAAAATTTTAATAGAAATGGTCTCCTAGGAGTAGAGAATTCCCTTTAGATTTGGCTGATAGAACACCATAGACTACGTGGTTTAAACAACAGAAATGTATTTCTCACAGTTCCGAAGCTGGAAGTCCCAAGATCCGGGAGCCAGCACAGTCAAGTTCTTCCAGGCTGCAGACAGTCAACTTCTCAGTGTATCTTCACATGGCAGAGAGCAGAGAGAGGAAGCAGGCTCGAGTGACTCTTATAAAGACATGAGTCCTATTCATGAGGACTCCACCCTCATGACCTCACCTCCCAGGGGCCCTATTTCCTAATACCATCATATGGGGACAGGGTTCAACATATGCAATGCTGGAGAGACACGAACATTCAGTCCATAAATGAACAAATACAGTTAAATATGGAAGGGATTTAATTACTATGTCATAAAAGCGAACAACAACAAAAGAATACTACATGTACTATGTATTTTATTAGTTATGTATCCATACAGGAATGTGTGTGTCTTTGTATGTGTTGTGGAAAATCTGTGGTCCTTTTTTCCTCTCAGGTGCGTTCTCTTTTTTAAACAATACAAATCGAAAAGCCTAAATTTTTCTTCAGAAAACAATTGTTTCAGAACAAGGAGGGTTACATTCAAAATATTTCATGATACATTATAAAATATAAAAACAAAACTAAAACTTTCATTAAGAGCATCAGAGTGTTCAAAGCATTTCATCTCATCAAAATAATTACACCTATTAGTCTGAGCTAGATATTGAAAAGCATAAGCTCACTTATTTTTGTAAGTTAACTTCATTCAGTTTCTTAGAAATTTACTTTGGTCTCACGAGTTAGAATTAAGTCATAGATTGCTATACTGTATTCATTTGGATGCATCAGAATAAAAATGACATGTAGATACATTTGATCTCCCTTTAATCAATCAAAACCACATATGTGAGGTTTTTATTACACCACATCAGATATCATGGGCCCTGTAACTTTTCTTCAGGTCCATATCACCCACAAGTAATTTTCCTGACCATGAAAACTTGGCAAAACTACAATCGAGACAACATTATCGGTCACGCAGGGAATTAGAGGTAAGTGAAAACTAGGAATATTCACGAATGAGGGAAGACTTCAATAGTGAAATATCATGTCCAAAACAATACTGTGGCCAATTTAAAAAAAGTATATTTATGTACAGAAAAAAGTTCTTAAAGCAAAAAACAATTCCAAAGATATTCATGTTTATTGTTTTAAATTTAAATAGAAAAAAATGCATTAGATACAATGTTTGCATTTTAATGATCCCAGAGTTTAGCTCCAACATAGTTATCTTAAAATATAAGTATCTATGATCAAATTTTATAGAAATTTAAATGCTTATTCTTTTAAATACTCATCCTCTAGTGGAAAATCAAAACCTGAATTATTCCAGAATATTATGCTCACATATCAATTTTGTTTTAACAAGCAAAGGAGGTTTATTACCATGAATAGTTAAGTTTAGCTTTGAGAAGCAAGAGAAGTTTGCTTTAAGGTCATTAAAAATCATTTCTGGGGCGTCTGGGTGGCTCAGCCAGTTGGGCCTCCAACTTCAGCTCAGGTCATGATCTCACAGTTTGCGAGTTCAAGCCCTGTGTTGGGCTTTGTGCTGACAGCTCAGAGCCTGGAGCCTGGTTTGGATTCTGTGTCTCCTTCTCTCTCTGCCCCTTCCCTGCTCATGCTCTGGCTCTCTCTTTCTCAAACATTAAAAAAAATAATAATTTCCTAATGAATTATTTTAAAATACAAAGCCAATATTTCCCTCTTTTTAAAACAAATGTGTAAAAACCTGGGGATTAAAGAGTATACATATCATGATGAAAAAATAAATAAAATGATAAAAAAAACAAATTTGCAAAAATAAAATCATAATTACTATGTAATACTCTTACATAAAATAAAATCATCAATTTCACAGGACAAATGTGATTTCTATAAGCTCAAAAAGTGTGTACTTTGTAAGAAAACTGTCTTCCCATGTAATCAAAACACCTGTATCTCTTGACAAATTTTAAACTGTTTAAACTATCGCACTTTATTATTTGCTATTCTGATTGAGCAAGAATAATGAAGCTCAAAGGATAACAAATTTAGTTTTCATGATATGATAAAATATGCATTATTATTTTTCTATACTCCCAGAATGAGGAATACTTTTAATTGTGCAACTACACAATTTAAAATTATTCAAAGAGCAAGCAGCTAAGATTTTTTTTCCTGTTTGTGCAACACTACAATTGAAAAACCAAACAGAGTATTTTTTTCTTCTTCAGTTCTCAACATTTTTAACATAACATTGTTAAGGATCTTTCATCATTAAAGAATAAACAAGCGGACAATTTAACCTCCTGTTTACTATGTCCATTCAATGTCTTATAGCATCAAGTATGACTTTACCTGAAGACTAGATTTTGATTCATTTTCCAATAAAACTCCCTTAAAGTTATAAAACTCTATCTCATCAACCAACAATAATTTTACATATCTAGAAATATGAAAGTTCTGATTGAGTGTATATTTGAACTAGAAAACGGTATACATAATCAGTAAAATGAAAACATTCACGTTCCACTTTATCAGCACACATCCGCATGGATGGAATACCGCATACTGCTCACAAATACAAAAGAGTAAAAGAGAATATGTCAGTCAAAGGTTAACTGCAATAATATTTATTTCTTACTATTATAATTTCCTTTCCCTCCCTTAAAGGGAAGTGTTTTCTATTGACTGTGTTATCACAGATTTAATCCAGGTTTCTTATCTGATTCCAGTGACACCTGATATACAAAAGGGGAAAACCACATAGCTCTGGTTGTCAGCCAAAAAATATCAGTAAAAGACACTCTGGTCAACCCTGGCCTAATGGAAATATAAATGATAGATGATGATTCAGTTTAAGATGGTGAAATAAAAGCATTTATAATTTACTGCTCTCCGATGAAATACTTCCAAAAATAACATAAATAATAAAAAAAAATGAAAAAAAAGAAAATGAAACCACATGTGTAATTATAAGTAATTGGCAACAAATTATGATAAATAGCTTTCAAACAGGGACATATTTTGCACTAACAGGAGAAAAGACATTCACTGGCACATATCTTGGATAGAATGTAGATTACACAAAGTGTCATAGTTCTGAGACATTCTTCAAAGACTGTTTGAAGCCTCCGTGAGATGGAAAGTGGACAGGCAAGAGAAAAACAAAATCTGTCTCCAGAGAATTCCAATTATATATCTCCAAATGGTGGAATATGGGGATAAGGAAAAAAATGCTGACAGACTACATTTGATAGTTGTGAAACAGCCTGCTGGATAATCCAGACGACTAGCATTTAAGTGTGAGATGGGAGGGAGAGGAGACAATCACTAGAGGGCCAACAACACAGAGAAAGTAAAACTGAGGGAGTTTTACATTGTGAGCCACGTGGAGCACCGAATGTCAAAAATAGAGAAAAATATGGTCCCTGGGCAGAAACTAAAACAGATTTGGGGAGGTGGGCTTGAAACCTGAAACTTAAATAGCTACTGTGGGCTGCTCTGATTCATTCTCCCACCACTGCCCACATAGAGTTCAGTAAATAGCTGGCTTCATTCAGTGATTAATAGAAAGAAATCAGCCTGAAACATAGGCAAAGGAAGCAAAAACGCAATGAAAAAGCAAAGGAAGTTCATACCAGAGACCATTTTTTTTTTTTCAGGAAACAGAGGAAAAGTTTATATAAGTACTTACTTATAGTCTCAAATAAATTATAGGCGTGATCTCATTAACATTAGAGTGAAAAGCTCAAAGAAAAGATACATTTTAATAGATTGTAAAAGTAGTAGAAAGAAATGAAAAAATGAAATGGCACAGACCAAGAAAGCAATGGAAAAAATAAAACCATTATGAAGTTAAAAATTACATAAGAGGTCACAAAATAGAATAAACACAACTGAATACTCACTTGGGTTAGGGTTGACAAAAGTTGACAACAAATTTAAAAATTCAAAATTGATGATAAAGAATATTATAAATAGTTATACAGGCAAAAGAGATTTAACACAATTAGCATTTGGAAAGAAAAATTACTTAGACACACCATAGGATAAAAACTTTCCTGAAATAAAGACTGAAATGTGGAATAAAAAGACATGTGTTGCTTGATTCAACACTAACTTTCAACAACCTCTCCAGTTTTACCATAGTTTTTTCCATCTTATATTTAGATAACATAAATTTAATGGTTTTTAAATTATTTAACAACTTTCACATGTGAAATACTTGACTCCTAAATTTATGAAATTCTGTCTTTTGATCGCTCTATTCTTCTATACAAACACGTATCTCTACAGAAGTAGCTGGCATGATATTCATGAAATATTAACACTTTCTTGGTGGTGGAAATGTTGAGACTGTACATTTCTGCAATGCCTGCCTTCACTTTTAACAATTATGTATCATTTCCACAAATGACAATGAAGTCATTGGGATTTAAAAAAAGAAATGAAATGCAAAGATGAACTGAGAGAGAAAAGAAAAATGAGACTTCTCAATTCTTGTACTATTGCCAGATTCATGGCCCTTCCTTCCACAGCTCGTACAGCAATCAAGTGATTTCTCTAAAATAGAAGCCTGGCATATTCATTTTCATCTTATTATACTGCAAGATTTTCAATAAATTGCCACTAATCCAGGATCAAACCCGATCTGTTTAATTTACACAAAACTCTCTAATCCAGTCCCAACAGGTCTTTCCTACATGAACATCTTTCACTTCCCTTAACTCACCTTCTTCCTATTACCTGGAACCACTTGTGGTAAGAGTTCCTCATGTTTCAGGTGGTGGGAAAAAATGTGCTGTTTGTTTGTTTGTTTGTTTGTTTGTTTGTAGAAGTAGGCAAAGGGGCTGGAACTCCAAATTTTTCCACACAATTCAGTTCAATATCATCTCTGTGAAGCCTTCCCTGCCATCACTCTTTTTTCCACACTATGAACCAAGTTAAAAAATTATGTGCATCCTTTTCCACCCTCTGTATCAGCACCATGCTGCACAATAGTAAAGCCTGATGCAAAAGAAAAAAAATATTAATACTGATCCTATATTTACTTAAAATTTGGGTATTTTGTTAATCATAGGTTTTTGCATCAAGTTTGATTTTTTTAAATACTCTTTCAAAATAGCATTTATCCTGATTACTGATTTCTATATATTTTTTGTTTCAGGTGAGGGCTCACGCATATCACCCTAGTTTTAGCCCTCCTCTATACTACTGAAGCACTTCCTACAATCCATAGCTACTCATCTACACATCTATTATCACTACCAGACTGGGACCACATAAAAGGAAAGGAACCAGTTTCATTTCTCTATGTATATCTAAAAATCAGCACAGTCCCTAAAATGGAGCAGGAACCCATTTAGCAAAGATGAATAACAACCCAGAAAAGAGAAATGACCAATTTTTTTTTAGTTTTTAAGAGTAAAATCTTCCACAGAGAAGAAAATATCTAGTCTAAATGGAGAGGGGTTGGTTTGTTTGTTTGTTTTGTTTTTGTTCTTTTTTTAAGGTCAGGGAACTGTCGTTTAATTCAAGTCACAAACTTGGAGTAATTAAGCAGTGAAACCAAATCAGTTTCTTTTCCCCCATAAACATCTATTTGTGGCATAAAGTATTGAGTGTACCTATTCTAATATATTGAGTGTAATCCATTCTAAGAATATGCCTGTATTTAGTGTACTATGAGAAGCAGAAAACATTAAAATTAAAAGAAAGCTTAGATATTATTTAATCCTCCCATTCTCTTATACATAAGGAATCAAGCCTAGCAAGGTTAAGTGACTTGTTTAAAACCACAATAGAGTCAGAACTTGAAATTAGGTCACCCATTTCTCCACCCGGTGTTTTTGTCACTGGAGGTTTTTTTCACAAATCTAGAAGAGGGGACCATTGGAAAATGGGAGAGTGGGGAGTGGGGATTTTTTTCTAGGTCAGGCAGAATTGACCAGTTCATGGGTAAAATAAGTCACAAGCAATATCATACTTACTGCTTGAACCATGGTCACTGCTAAGGTGATGTGGTTGAAAAATGACCTTTCAAAGTTAATTCCAGCCCCTTGCTGTAGTCTTTGTCACTGGCTTCTCTATGATTCATTTCCATCGGTAAGAGAGTGACTCTACTTTCTGCCTACTCTAATTCAAGGTTTGTGGGGTCCGATTTAAAATATACACTGTTCAAATACTCTGTATATTAACAAGGGCAAGTCATTTTTAGCTGCAGATTAATCATATAAATATATTATTATACCTAGTCATGCTTGGAGTAAATTGGAAGTAATTATGTAGGAGTTAGTAACCAACTTGGAGTTGAAAGCTAGAAAATAGATATTGGTTCTGAATAAGAAAATTCTGAATTTCATCTTTAAAAGATAGAGCCATACAAAGTCACCATTCTGAGCCAGAATTCTTCACAAATTACCAAGACTCTGAGCGCTCCTAATGACTCTTGCAAGATTTGCTCGTGGTGAAAAGTGACTGGTCCTTCATAAAAGTGTTTTGTTTAATGTAGCTATGAGTTATTAGAGAGATAGGAATGAAGACCAAAATAAAATATTTAACTATGACTTAATTTGATGAAATGCAGTTAGGGAAAATAAAATATGCATTATTATTATTGTTATTGTTATGAACATTGTGTACAAATGAAATAATCCCTTTTTGTACTAATCATTAGACTTCCTTTCTGATCAATTTATTCTTTAAATTAACAATTAAGAATCCTTGGTTAGGGGTTTCTGGGTGGCTCAGTCGGTGAAGCGTCCAACTTCAGCTGGGGTCATGATCTCACAGCTTGTGGGGTCAAGCCCCTGGTTGGGCTCTGTGCTGACAGCTTGGAACCTGGACCCTGCTTTGGATTCTGTGTCTTCTTCTTTCTCTGCCCCTCCCCTGCTCCTGCTCTGTCTCTCAAAAATAAGTAAACATTAAAAAATTAAAAAAAAAAGTAATCCTTGGTTAATTTTGCCCTTTCTCTTTGTTGGGCCACCTGACTTGTCCTAAAATCTTCTTCACAAACAAAGAAAAAAAACCATAGGCTCACCTGGATCCCTTGTCTACAAATCTAATATCATTGATTTTTATCCCTTTAAAATCTGTAAAATTTATAGAAGAATTTCTTTTTTAAAAAGGAAGCCAATAAGATATTTCTTAAGAATAGGCCAATGAATAAGTAAGGAGTATATTCTTCACTAAAGAAATAAGGTCTTTTCATTGGAATAATAAACAATCATAGCTTCCAACCACAATTTCAAGAATTGTCCTCAAGGCTAGAAATCTACTTACATTCATAAAATAATTTGTGATAAGCTTTTCTATACAAGTACTACTCTTCATTAAATATTTACATATGTACAAATTTTATTTGGCCTCATATTACTGGTATCAATTTATAAATGAGGGCTTGGATTGGATGAATTCTAAAGCATCTTTCAGCCTTAAAATTGTTAGTGATTCTAGGATATACCTAGAGTGATAGCAAAAAAAGGTATCCTCAGATATGACTCACAATATTTGGCATTTGCACATTTTACAGTTCTCATATACAATCATTCCAAGGCAATGTAATAACTGAAAGACTAATGTCAATTAATTAATATTTCTTTTCTAAAAATAAGAGATTTTTACTTGGAAAGTGGCCATTTTTATCAAAATGTTCCCCCAAACATCCAGAATACATTCATTCACACAACCTAGATCAGGAAAAAAAGAAGAATAGAAGAAAAATCTGGAAGCAACAAAACAAAAAACTAGACCTAGATTTAGTGTCATAAGACAGCTGCAAGAAATTTAATTAAGTTGTTAAGCCTACCTAATGAAAAAGAAAAGTCAGTACATGAAAATCCTGATAAATTGCATTAACAGAGTCAGCAGAATCCTACCCCTTGGCTATGAGTTTTCTTCTTTACTCCATTCCTCAGCTACTCTTTTAATTTTAAAATACTCACCCTAGTTGTGATACTGTACAAAACCTGCCCCCCCAAAACACTAAACTTCCCAAAAATACAAAACTACAGACACAAAAACTTCCCAGAAGATTAGCATTTCACCAGCCAAAATAGATCTATGTTTGGAAAAGCATCTAAAAGGCCTTGTATTGAGTTCCTAATTGTGATGATTCTGATCAAATTCTATCCTACTATTCTGATCAAATTTGAGACAGATAATTTATAGGATCTTACAGTGCCCAGAGTTTTATTCTCTGGTAGGCAGTGCTTCTTACTTAGAGAACCATCTGTACACATTTTCCTATATTTTGAAGTCAATTGCTAAGGTTGTGCTAACATGTTACCCTCTATCGGTATAGGAGAAACAGATGTTTTCAATATGTTGTCAGACTCTAAATAAATTTCTTCCATTAAAGAATGCAATGTTCTCTGCTAGTTTATGGTTCATTAGCATGCATTGACTGTTCTACTATTCAAGTAATATCATAGGTTAAGGTGAAAGAGCTTTCCTAGAGAGACAGTGTCTAGCATAGTGCATGGAACACAGTAGGCTCTGAATAACTATATGTTGAAATAATACATAACTGAATGAACTACTGTCAAAAAGAATTCATACAAGGAGTTAAACTTTGGCTCAAAGCACAGATTTTTCAAGTCAAGTGTTTTAAGTCCTGTTTGACCAACATAAGACAGGGAACATGTCTTCGCTGGCCTTTGTTTTTGTTTTTTGACGCAGCAGAGGTTTCACTCTATTAGTCAGTATTTGTTTTGTTCCATTTTCCTTTTAAAAAATGTTTCATGTAACAGAGAAAGTCCTTTTCTTGCTGATACTAGAAGAATCTCCAAAGGTCACCGCATAGGATATCCAATAAACAATTCTGATTAAGGGCAGCGCCACTGGGAAATTTAGGGTTGTTGGTTGATATTCATAGTGTATATTTAAAAATGTCATAGTCTATTTTCAAATTCCAATGCATAAATATGAACCATGTATCTCTAATAGCCCTATTTCTCTTGTCCCAACTTTCCAGGATGGTCTGTATTTCATCTAATTTGAATGCTGAATTGATTCTATTCAAATCATTTTTCTGAAATGAAAGATGGCTCACTCTCTCTTCACTGAGGGTTGGATTAACTCTCCCAATAACTGGCTTGGATTGTTTTTGAATGTAAAAATTACATAGGCTTTTTATTTTAATAAAGAATAATGGTTTATCTTTAAAAACATGTAAAAAGGCATTCTGTATTAAGGTCATCATCTTTTAGGAAACTATTCTAGCGACAAAATTACATTAGACTTTCTGATTTCTCCATAGTGTCCTTAGATAAATAAACAACCCAATAGACCATGTTAAATGCCCCGAATGTTACTGGAAAGAGAATACGGGCATATTTGTCTATTTTGCTTGTGCCAGACCCAGACGGCGGTGGGACAGAAGGAGGAGTAGTTGCTGACAACTTCCCAGAAGCCCCTGTGGTATTAACAGTGGTCTTAATTCGCTCCAGTCTTGATCCAAACACACGCTGGGTAGAAGCAGGTCCAGCAGAAGCCTGTTGGGGCACGTCCCCAGTTCTCCCAGGAGTAGAGGGAGGAGCAGAGAGAGGTGCTCTTGCAGCAGATATTGTTTCGGCTGCATTCGCATGGCTGAATGGGTTCGGACTGGAAGCTAAGTAAGACTGCGATGTGCCTTCAGAAGATCCTGGAATAACTGTGGAGGATTTGCTCGAATGGTTTCCCACCTCAGTTCTGTTGCCAGCATCAGATTCAGAGTGAACCAAGGCATTTGTTCTTTTTCTCATATTCAGATTGGCATTTGTGTTCTGAAAAGGTATATTAAAAATTACAATGATTATGTCATCCTATGTAAATTAATACAAAATTAAAGGGAACAAATAACTAAAATTAGTTGTTTCTATGATATAAATGTTTACTCATATACGATATCCATTCAGCTTACTGTAAAAGCTTAAAAATACCTAAGGAAAAAAAAAACATGAATACATTTGAAAGTGAATCCAAAATCTTCTATTTCAAAATATTTCCAGTCTTATAAATGGTCAGAAGTCAAATCTATAGAAAGATTTGGCTATTAGAGCTCTAAACTAGAGTTATGCTTGATTTTATTTGAGAAGTTCATGAAGATAGCGATACAACTTTCTTCAGTTTTATTGTAAATGATATTTTGTGATAGGTTGTATACACTTCAATGAGTTTTCTATATGACTGTTTTATAAACAGCAAGAACTGTACTTACTCTTGTGCACAGAAAAACAATAACAACCATATATATGTGCATGACATTCCTTGAAAAAAGGAAACTCCAAAAGCTTAAATTTCCAAATCCCTGAAACTTATTTTCATAATCTTACATGGACGCACACACATTATTATAAAATCTGGAAGGCCTAATGCGTTTTATTTTTTCACCACAATAATGAATATACAAAGGAACACTAGTTTTAAACAAAATTTTATATTAGACATATAAACAGCATCACCGTATCATTGCATAAATATCTGAATTCAAACTATTTACCAATAAAGAGTATTTAAATCAAAATGGAACTCATCCATTTATTTTCTCATCCCTTTATTTTATGTGTAGAACAAGACTATATTTGAATAAAGATGCATGATAAAGTTTAAAATTAATTCTCCTTATATTCTGACAGGCACGATAAGTAACTGGATAGCCAACTATAGACTGTCCATGCTAATGAAGGAAAATAATTGCTCAAATGATTCCCAAAATAGTCATGTCTGTCTTTAGAATATACCATGAGTTTTTTGCAAAAATGTTTCCTCTTTAATTATGTTTATTCTAAGCTACATTAAGGGTATATTGTAATTACTTTGTATACCTTCTCCTCTTACCATTTTATGAAATAGGTGGTGAGTGAAAAGAGGAGGAAGGAGAGGTGAGAGAGAGAGGAAGAAGACCAGCTCACAGGTGGGTGATTAGAAGGAGACAGTATACAAGAAATGTCACAGATAATATCACATACAATTAACTGAAAGCTCATTTTACGGAGAAATGTTTATTCTACAAATAGAATCCTTTTTCAATACCACACCCATCAACTAGGTTGAATGTGTTTAATCCATATGTAATATATTTGTGAATTATGACTGCGAATTTGCTAAGTAGAGAAAGAGTAAAAGCCTCACAAAATGTAGAGTCAAAGATCTGAGAGGTTTACAAAGTATTCTTCATGTCAGGCTGGAGTATTCTTCTAAGCAGGTTGCAGTCAAACTCATGAGAAATTGTAGTCTAACATATGACACCTAATTTTGGTGGAGAAAATTGAAACCAAAATCGACATCAACATAAAAGCTAAAGATACCAGGGGAGCCTGAGTGGCTCAGTCGGTTAAGTGTCCACCTCTTAGTTTCGGCTCAGTCACAATCCCATGGTTTCATGAGTTTCAGCCCCTCATGGGGCTCTGTACTGACAGTGCGGAGTCTGCTTGGGATTCTCTCTTTCTCCTCTTTCTCTGCCCCTCCCCTGCTCATGCTGTCTCTGCCTCTCTCAAAAATAAATAAACTTAAAAAAAAAAGCTGAAGGTATCATTGTTTACCCTGCACTTTTACACTTTTCCTCTACAAAGCACATTGTAAATGTCAATTAATCCTCAGATTTTGAGTCTCTTTTTACGTAAAGGAATAATGTTAATTGATTAACATTAACTTTGAAATGTCATACACACAGTGAAGAATATACGGAAGGATAAGTTATATCCACAACATTAAGAGAGCTACCCCTATCATTGACAAGATGCATACCCACACACAATACAATCAAAAATATAACAAAAAGTAAAATATAGTGAAGATTAAACTGTAGTAAAATGATGAATATATTAAGAAGGGAAGGGAAGAGAGTAAGAAAGGATCAATTAAACAAACAGGAAAGAAACATATTTTTCAAGTATAATCTGATATTTGCATAATGTCTTCTTCCACCAGAAGTTAGGTTGCCCCAAATCTTTAAAAACTCATATTAATCCAAAAACTAAATTCTAAGAATTAGAGATTTCTACTTCTGGTCAAAATGGAATAAGAGGGACTGAATTTACTCTCCTGTATAAATGACAAAAAAAAAAAAAAAAGAAAGAAAGAAAAGAAAAGAAAAGAAAATCTGGACAAAATATGTGAAACAATTATTTTTTGAAGACTCTGAGCCCTGGATGACATAAAATCATAATCATCAAGAGAGAAGAAACAAACTTGAAAGTGTTTCCATGCTGTGGTAGAGGAGAGGAGAATCCAGGAGAAATATGACAGATTCCCTGAACTGAGGAGTTGGAGCTGAAAATCTGGGGAAATCAAGATGGCTAGAATTCACAGGAAAAAGTAACAGAGAAGTGTACATAAATACATACATACATACATACATACATACATACATACATAATAAGTAGGTAATAAGAGAGAGATAGAACTCCAAAAATCAGAGAGTAGCCATTGACTATTTTGCTAAGCACAGATCAGTTTGAGAGTGAAGTACTACCTGGCCATAAAAAGAATGCCCTAAAACGATGAGAAGAAAGTACCTGAAACACAAAGCCAGAAATAATGCCTGTTCCCACCAGTCAGACCGCAAAATCTCACCATTCACGGAGCGCTTGGTAGAGTACTAAGAATGACCTTGCCTCAGTAATATGGAGTAATTAGCCCCAAACCCACAAAACTCTAGTTCTGCTGAATGAATTTTAAAAGTAAGACCTGAAAGAATGAAACTAACTGTAAGTGACTTAGCTGGGCCCCAGAAGAAAGTGCAAGAACATTTATAGGATTCTGTCTTCTTTCCCTCCAGATCAGTATCTTTCTGGAACTTCCTGAAATCCCAAATGTGAATCATGTTCTGTATCTTTGACTAAATACAAAAACTGCACCAATTTTTCCTCCTTCTCCATAGTCATGCCCCATGTGATATGAATTTCCCATTCCTCCCCCATCAAGAGATGGAGTTTATTTCCCCCACAGTCTTCCTTATAACTTTTTTCTGGCCAACAGTATGTCGCAGAAATGATGGTATGCCATTTCTGTCTTAGCCTTAAGACTTCTTGCTTCCACTCTCTTTCAAAACACTGTCATCAACACCACTTGTCAACAACAAGTTAGGACTAGACTGCTGAAAAGATCCTTTGGAACAGAGCCAGTCACCCCAGTGAGGCTAGCCCAGGTCATCCAACAGCTAGATGACCACTAGACACATGAATTTTCTCAGCTGAGAAAGGATGTACTGCCCAACCAAGCCTAATAAAGATCAACAGAACTTTTCAATTAACTCACAGGCCTGAGATTAAAAGATAATGTTTACGTATGCCACTGAAATTTTGTACTTATTTGTTATGCAGTATTATTGTGGCACTAGATAACATGCTTAGACCAATTAAATCAAGGGTCCTAATATAAGATATTGCCAAACTTCTAGTGAGGAGAACTTCTCAGACATTCTGGGATAAGTGGAAGGCCAACCTACCCAGAATTCATCAAAGACCATTAGGGGGCCCTGTTGCCTAACTACAGACACCAGCTAAAGGACCAAGATATTTTGCCCTTTATAATCCCATTCTTAAAAAACAACTGTATTTTAAAACTGGGAGAAATTCTAAAATTGCAGTTCCTCACTTTACAGTAGAAGACAGTAGAGCAGAGAGGTTATAACTTGCTGGAAGTCATACAGTAAGTGACTTACTGAAGTGTTTTTACCATGTTGTACAGCCCCTCAATAAACAAATGTGGAGGCATTAAAAACTTAACAAACTACACCTATGTATTTGAGTCAGTTAAGTACTTGTAATAGCCAATAACACTGTTAAAAATTTATTCAAGACTTAGGGGTGCCTGGGTGGCTCAGTGGATTAAGCATCCGACTCTTGGTTTCAGTTCAAGTCATGATCTCACAGTTCCTGGGTTCAAGTCTTTGTCGGGCTCCACGCTGACAGTGCGAAGACTGCTTGGGATTCTCTCTCTCTCCCTCTCTCTACCCCTCCCTGGCTCTCTCTCTCTCTCTCTCTCTCTCTCTCTCTCAAAATAAATAAATAAATGAACTTAAAAAAATGCTTATTCAAGACTTGGAAATCAGAAAGGACTACAGCATATTCTTTCAATGTCATATGGAGCATTGTTTAATAAGCCCACCCAAGGATTATTAAGCATGTAGGGGAATTTACTTGACCTTGATTTTGCTGTGTAATATTGGATTCAAGTGCAAACACTGTGGACTTTAACTTGTAGACTCCAGTCCAGTAGAAAAGATCACTGTTGCCCGGTATGATATTAATTACTTCTATATCTAACCTGGTATTTATCCTAGCACTCTTTTTCTTTGAAGTGACTACTTTTAGTCCTGAAAAAGATTTCAAACCAGTTTTACTATTTATGTGGTTCCCTTATTAATTAATGAGTTGGACAAAACTTTGACAGATGTCCATTTCATGTTTGTATGAGTTCTATTTTCAACATTTATTTATTTTTGGGACAGAGAGAGACAGAGCGTGAACGGGGGAGGGGCAGAGAGAGAGGGAGACACAGAATCAGAAACAGGCTCCAGACTCTGAGCCATCAGCCCAGAGCCCGACGCGGGGCTCGAACTCACGGACCGCGAGATCGTGACCTGGCTGAAGTCAGACGCTTAACCGACTGCGCCACCCAGGTGCCCCGATTTTCAATGGTTTAAAAATTATATTCAGGCCACATATACTATTATATTCTCATGACATCTACTATCATGACATCTACTATAAATATCACAGAAATTAAGCATAGACTTGAAGAATATGCCTAGAAAAAAAGAACTGACCCAAAGCAAAAGAGATAGGATCAGTCTAAAGTGACTGGAAAAAAAGAATCATAAACACAAGTAGACATTTGACTGATACCACCACTCACCAATCTGGTTCTTCACCTACATTCAAACCACCCTGTTCCAGGAGAAGCTAAGAGTATTGTTTTATTCCTCACCCAAGTGTACGTATTTATCTGAAGGATACAAAAATGCTGATTCGAAGGGGCACATGCACCCCAATGTTTATGTCAACAATAGCCAAATTATGGAAATAGCCCAAATTTCCAGGGACTGGTGAATGGATAAAGAAAATGTGGAGGACCTTGAGGAAGATGGCGGCGTAGGAGGACGCTGGGCTCACCGCGCGTCCTGCTGATCACTTAGATTCCACCTACACCTGCCTAAATAACCAGAAAACCACCAGAGGATTAGCAGAACGGAGTCGCCGGAGCCAAGCGCAGACGAGAGGCCCACGGAAGAGGGTAGGAAGGGCGGCGAGGCGGTGCGCGCTCCACGGACTGGCGGGAGGGAGCCAGGGCGGAGGGGCGGCTCGCCGGCCAAGCAGAGCCCCCGAGTCTGGCTTGCAAAAAGCGGAGGGGCCTGACGGACTGTGTTCCGACAGCAAGCGCGACTTAGCGTCTGGGAAGTCATAAGTTAACAGCTCTGCTCAGAAAGCGGGAAGGCTGGAGGACAAAGGGAAGGAGAGCTGCTGAGCCCCCGGACGACAGAGCTCAGTTTGGTGGGGAACAAAGGCGCTCGCCAGCGCCATCTTCCCCGCCCATCCCCCAGCCAAAATCCCAAAGAGAACCAGTTCCTGCCAGGGAACTTGCTCACTCCGCGCAAACACCCAACTCTGCGCTTCTGCGGAGCCAAACCTCCGGCAGCGGATCTGACTCCCTCCTGCTGCCACAGGGCCCCTCCTGAAGTGGATCACCTAAGGAGAAGCAAGCTAAGCCTGCCCCTCCTGCCCCTGTGCACCTTGCCTACCCACCCCAGCTAAGACGCCAGATCCCCAGCATCACAAGCCTGGCAGTGTGCAAGTAGCCCAGACAGACCACCCCACCCCAAAGTGAATCCCGCCCCTAGGAGAGGGGAAGAGAAGGCACCCACCAGTCTGACTGTGGCCCCAGCGGTGGGCTGGGAGCAGACATCAGGTCTGACTGCGGCTCCGCCCACCAACTCCAGTTATACACCACAGCACAAGGGAAGTGCCCTGCAGGTCCTCACCACGCCAGGGACTATCCAAAATGACCAAGCGGAAGAATTCCCATCAGAAGAATCTCCAGGAAATAACAACAGCTAATGAGCTGATCAAAAAGGATTTAAATAATATAACAGAAAGTGAATTTAGAATAATAGTCATAAAATTAATCGCTGGGCTTGAAAACAGTATAGCTGACAGCAGAGAATCTCTTGCTACAGAGATCAAGGGACTAAGGAACAGTCACGAGGAGCTGAAAAACGCTTTAAACGAAATGCATAACAAAATGGAAACCACCACGGCTCGGATTGAAGAGGCAGAGGAGAGAATAGGTGAACTAGAAGATAAAGTTATGGAAAAAGAGGAAGCTGAGAAAAAGAGAGATAAAAAAATCCAGGAGTATGAGGGGAAAATTAGAGAACTAAGTGATACACTAAAAAGAAATAATCTACGCATAATTGGTATCCCAGAGGAGGAAGAGAGAGGGAAAGGTCCTGAAGGGGTACTTGAAGAAATAATAGCTGAGAACTTCCCTGAACTGGGGAAGGAAAAAGGCATTGAAATCCAAGAGGCACAGAGAACTCCCTTCAGACATAACTTGAATCGATCTTCTGCACGACATATCATAGTGAAACTGGCAAAATACAAGGATAAAGAGAAAATTCTGAAAGCAGCAAGGGGTAAACGTGCCCTCACATATAAAGGGAGACCTATAAGACTCGTGACTGATCTCTCTTTTGAAACTTGGCAGGCCAGAAAGAATTGGCACGAGATTTTCAGTGTGCTAGACAGAAAAAATATGCAGCCGAGAATCCTTTATCCAGCAAGTCTGTCATTTAGAATAGAAGGAGAGATAAAGGTCTTCCCAAACAAACAAAAACTGAAGGAATTTGACACCACTAAACCAGCCCTACAAGAGATCCTAAGGGGGACCCTGTGAGACAAAGTACCAGAGACATCACTACAAGCATAAAACATACAGACATCACAATGACTCTAAACCCATATCTTTCTATGATAACACTGAATGTAAATGGATTAAATGCGCCAACCAAAAGACATAGGGTATCAGAATGGATAAAAAAACAAGACCCATCTATTTGCTGTCTACAAGAGACTCATTTTAGACCTGAGGACACCTGTAGATTGAGAGTGAGGGGATGGAGAACAATTTATCATGCGACTGGAAGCCAAAAGAAAGCTGGAGTAGCCATCCTTATATCAGACAAACTAGACTTTAGATTAAAGGCTGTAACAAGAGATGAAGAAGGACATTATATAATAGTGACAGGGTCTATCCATCAGGAAGAGCTAACAATTATAAATGTCTATGCTCCGAATACCGGAGCGCCCAAATATATAAAACAATTACTCATAAACATAAGCAACCTTATTGGGAAGAATGTGGTAATTGCAGGGGACTTTAACACCCCACTTACAGAAATGGATAGATCATCTAGACACACGGTCAATAAAGAAACAAGGGCCCTGAATGAGACATTGGATCAGATGGACTTGACAGATATATTTAGAACTCTGCATCCCAAAGCAACAGAATATACTTTCTTCTCGAGTGCACATGGAACATTCTCCAAGATAGATCATATACTGGGTCACAAAACAGCCCTTCATAAGTTTACAAGAATTGAAATCATACCATGCATACTTTCAGACCACAATGCTATGAAGCTTGAAATCAACCACAGAAAAAAGTCTGGAAAAACTCCAAAAGCATGGAGGTTAAAGAACACCCTACTAACGAATGAGTGGGTCAACCAGGCAATTAGAGAGGAAATTAAAAAATATATGGAAACAAACGAAAATGAAAATACACCAATCCAAACGCTTTGGGACGCAGCGAAGGCAGTCCTGAGAGGAAAATACATTGCAATCCAGGCCTATCTCAAGAAACAAGAAAAATCCCAAATACAAAATCTAACAGCACACCTAAAGGAAATAGAAGCAGAACAGCAAAGGCAGCCTAAACCCAGCAGAAGAAGAGAAATCATAAAGATCAGAGCAGAAATAAACAATATAGAATCTAAAAAAACTGTAGAGCAGATCAATGAAACCAAGAGTTGGTTTTTTGAAAAAATAAACAAAATTGACAAACCTCTAGCCAGGCTTCTCAAAAAGAAAAGGGAGATGACCCAAATAGATAAAATCATGAATGAAAATGGAATTATTACAACCAATCCCTCAGAGATACAAACAATTATCAGGGAATACTATGAAAAATTATATGCCAACAAATTGGACAACCTAGAAGAAATGGACAAATTCCTGAACACCCACACTCTTCCAAAACTCAATCAGGAGGAAATAGAAAGCTTGAACAGACCCATCACCAGCGAAGAAATTGAATCGGTTATCAAAAATCTCCCAACAAATAAGAGTCCAGGACCAGATGGCTTCCCAGGGGAGTTCTACCAGACGTTTAAAGCAGAGATAATACCTATCCTTCTCAAGCTATTCCAAGAAATAGAAAGGGAAGGAAAACTTCCAGACTCATTCTATGAAGCCAGTATTACTTTGATTCCTAAACCAGACAGAGACCCAGTAAAAAAAAGAGAACTACCGGCCAATATCCCTGATGAATATGGATGCAAAAATTCTCAATAAGATACTAGCAAATCGAATTCAACGGCATATAAAAAGAATTATTCACCATGATCAAGTGGGATTCATTCCTGGGATGCAGGGCTGGTTCAACATTCGCAAATCAATCAACGTGATACATCACATTAACAAAAAAAAAGAGAAAAACCATATGATCCTGTCAATCGATGCAGAAAAGGCCTTTGACAAAATCCAGCACCCTTTCTTAATAAAAACTCTTGAGAAAGTCGGGATAGAAGGAACATACTTAAAGATCATAAAAGCCATTTATGAAAAGCCCACAGCTAACATCATCCTCAACGGGGAAAAACTGAGAGCTTTTTCCCTGAGATCAGGAACACGACAGGGATGCCCACTCTCACCGCTGTTGTTTAACATAGTGCTGGAAGTTCTAGCATCAGCAATCAGACAACAAAAGGAAATCAAAGGCGTCAAAATTGGCAAAGATGAAGTCAAGCTTTCGCTCTTTGCAGATGACATGATATTATACATGGAAAATCCGATAGACTCCACCAAAAGTCTACTAGAACTGATACATGAATTCAGCAAAGTTGCAGGATACAAAATCAATGTACAGAAATCAGTTGCATTCTTATACACTAACAATGAAGCAACAGAAAGACAAATAAAGAAACTGATCCCATTCACAATTGCACCAAGAAGCATAAAATACCTAGGAATAAATCTAACCAAAGATGTAAAGGATCTGTATGCTGAAAACTATAGAAAGCTTATGAAGGTAATTGAAGAAGATTTAAAGAAATGGAAAGACATTCCCTGCTCATGGTTTGGAAGAATAAATATTGTCAAAATGTCAATACTACCCAAAGCTATCTACACATTCAATGCAATCCCAATCAAAATTGCACCAGCATTCTTCTCGAAACTAGAACAAGCAATCCTAAAATTCATATGGAACCACAAAAGGCCCCGAATAGCCAAAGTAATTTTGAAGAAGAAGACCAAAGCAGGAGGCATCACAATCCCAGACTTTCGCCTCTACTACAAAGCTGTCATCATCAAGACAGCATGGTATTGGCACAAAAACAGACACATAGACCAATGGAATAGAATAGAAACCCCGGAACTAGACCCACAAACGTACGGCCAACTCATCTTTGACAAAGCAGGAAAGAACATCCAATGGAAAAAAGACAGTCTCTTCAACAAATGGTGCTGGGAGAACTGGACAGCAACATGCAGAAGGCTGAAACTAGACCACTTTCTCACACCATTCACAAAAATAAACTCAAAATGGATAAAGGACCTGAATGTGAGACAGGAAACCATCCAAACCTTAGAGGAGAAAGCAGGAAAAGACCTCTCTGACCTCAGCCGTAGCAATCTCTTACTCGACACATCCCCAAAGGCAAGGGAATTAAAAGCAAAAGTGAATTCCTGGGACCTTATGAAGATAAAAAGCTTCTGCACAGCAAAGGAAACAACCAACAAAACTAAAAGGCAACCAACGGAATGGGAAAAGATATTTGCAAATGACATATCGGACAAAGGGCTAGTATCCAAAATCTATAAAGAGCTCACCAAACTCCACACCCGAAAAGCAAATAACCCAGTGAAGAAATGGGCAGAAAACATGAATAGACACTTCTCTAAAGAAGACATCCGGATGGCCAACAGGCACATGAAAAGATGTTCAGCGTCGCTCCTTATCAGGGAAATACAAATCAAAACCACACTCAGATATCACCTCACGCCAGTCAGAGTGGCCAAAATGAACAAATCAGGAGACTATAGATGCTGGAGAGGATGTGGAGAAACGGGAACCCTCTTGCACTGTTGGTGGGAATGCAAATTGGTGCAGCCGCTCTGGAAAGCAGTGTGGAGGTTCCTCAGAAAATTAAAAATAGACCTACCCTATGACCCAGCAATAGCACTGCTAGGAATTTATCCAAGGGACACAGGAGTACTGATGCATAGGGGCACTTGTACCCCAATGTTCATAGCAGCACTCTCAACAATAGCCAAATTATGGAAAGAGCCTAAATGTCCATCAACTGATGAATGGATAAAGAAATTGTGGTTTATATACACAATGGAGTACTACGTGGCAATGAGAAAAAATGAAATATGGCCTTTTGTAGCAACGTGGATGGAACTGGAGAGTGTGATGCTAAGTGAAATAAGCCATACAGAGAAAGACAGATACCATATGGTTTCACTCTTATGTGGATCCTGAGAAACTTAAGAGAAACCCATGGGGGAGGGGAACAAAAAAAAAAAAAAAAAAAAAAAAAGAGGTTAGAGTGGGAGAGAGCCAAAGCATAAGAGACTGTTGAGAACTGAGAACAAACTAAGGGTTGATGGGGGGTGGGAGGGAGGAGAGGGTGGGTGATGGGTACTGAGGAGGGCACCTTTTGGGATGAGCACTGGGTGTTGTATGGAAACCAATTTGACAATAAATTTCATATATAAATAAAAAAAAAAAAAAAAAAAAAAAAAAAAGAAAATGTGGTATATATATACACAATGGAATACTACTTAGTGATGAAAAAGAATGAAATCTTGCCATTTGCAACAATGTGGATGGAACTAGAGGGTATTATGCTAAGCAAAATAAGTCAGAGAAAGACAGATATCATAGGATTTCACTCATATGTGGAATTTGAGAAACACAGCAGATGAACATAGGGGAAAGGAAGGAAAAATAAGATAAAACCAGAGGGGGAGGCAGACCATAAGAGACTGGAGGGGAGGTGGGTGGGGGGGTGGGCTAAATATGTGATGGGCTTTAAGGAGAGCACTTTTCGGGATGCGCACTGGGTGTCATAATGAAGAGATGAATCACTGGGTTCTACTCCTGAAGCCAAAACTACACAGTTAGTTAGTGTTAACTAACTTGAATTTAAATTAAAAACAAATAGAAAAAAGAATCAAAGAAGCAAGAGACTTTATGAAAATGGAGGGAGCAGCAGGAAGTGTGCCACTAGGATTACCACTCCAAAACAAAGACCAAATCTTTCTGTTTTTTCTCGGTTTAAAAGTATTAGTGAGCTTTTAGACTATAAAGACTACCTTATTAATCACTGTAGGCAAATGCACACAGCAGGCACCTACTTCATTTTTTAATAATTTTTATTGAAATGGATATATTACAGAATCAGGATTCTTTTCAAATGAAAGTAATTGAAGGAAAAGTATCAAAAATGTTCTGACCTCCAGATTATCATTCCATTGCTTATGGAGCAGATTTCTAGACTACTGCAGATACTGCCTAAGGTGCATGTCACCCTGATGCAACCCCAGGTCTCACTAAGAATGCCTAAGGTGTCTCAATATTCATATATCAGAACACGCATAAAGGAAAGCAGAATTAGACTCATTTGGGGCTTAAATCTTCGCTTTCTGCCAAGTACCCAAACGATACTCAAGTTATTTTGTACCGATTCTCATGGCCTACTACGTAAAAAGTAGTTGTCATTTTCCATGATGACAAACCACAAAAAGAGTGAGAAGTCAACTGACCTACCTGGCACCGGATTCACCAGGAATACTATTCACACAGTCTTCGAACTTTGGAACAACTAACGTGTCAGAGTGATGTAAGGTTGAGACTTGAGTGGCCTCATCACTGTTCAGTCAGTATTCAGCAGACACACAGTGGTTGCAAACAAGAAAGCACCTAGGCTTCATCTGAATTTTAAAAAATGGTTTAGCTTGAAATCATTTTGTCATTAGTCACAACAGCCCAAAGCAAGGAAACTGGTGGGACAGAGATGCGAGGCAGCAGACTCAAACATTACCAACAAATTCAAGCAGCAACAGGCAAACAGGAGCAAATCCAAGCCATTCATCAATCATGACTGTGATCTGACACGATTTCTAGAGAAGTATTATCAACTGCAAAAAGAAAATTCATCTCAATTTATTACTCTAGCAGCAATGAGATAAAGTGACTAAGGCGAGCTTTGCAGAAGACACGCTACATTCATATGGCTCGCTTGAGAAGCTAATGAAGTTTAATAAAATGTAATTTAACCCTTCTAAATTAAAAACAAACAAGGCTAGTAATGAACATGTTTATCTTCCAGAATATCAATGAGTCAAATATTTTTTAAAAAATCCAATAACGGAAAGACATTTATTCCAGGCCATCTGACAGGGCTGCAGGGGTGAGGCACATATCTTATTTAATAAGGAAATAAACAAGTATGGTAGAGCAGTTGAAACTAAACTCCAAGGTAATGATTTACTGAGGACTATCATTAGCGTTTTTAGAAAATGCTGCTGCGTAGAAATGAAAAACATCCCCTCCAAACAAACATGCTAAATATTTCATAAATAGTTACCAGGGGACTCTATCATACATTGAACAGCAAAATGCAGAAAGGAAAATGCTGAGCACTCTATTTATTGTATTTCATTTTCTCCCCATGTTAGCATTTAATTCAATGTTTGTATTTCCATAAGCTATGGAAATACTACTTTCAATATCAGGCACTGGGATAAAGGAAAAAAAAATTATGTCTTCAATTTGAAATTACCAGAGAACAAGAGCTTAAAGGATTCATTCTTTTTCTCTTTACATATTTAGACGTTGAAAGTTTAAAATATTAGGATTTCTTGAAGACATGCAAGGTGGTGGTTACTTTTATTTCCTAGTGATTCCCAGTACTTCTTCCTATTTGTCAAGATTTGTCTATTAAATATATTGCTCTAGCAGAGGAAATCTCTTTGCCAGAGATTTCACTACTTGGAGCAGAAGTTCTCAGCTTGATCAAGTGGACTTGACCAGAACTGCTACCTGGAATTGCTTCAGAAGGTGCATCCACCAATGCTCCCAACATAACCCTAGAGAGGGTAGAGGGCAAAGGACACTCCACTCATTTTATCCGAATGCAAACACTAACCTGCATGAATTTTTTCTTGCTCGTTAACGAGAAGCAGCATTATAGTCATTCTAAATGTTTATAAGAATAATCTGGGAGCTAGTTAAAAACTCAGATCGTATTTGCAGAAAGTCTTATTTATTCGTTATGTTATTGCCAATCATCAGAGATCAGAAATCGGGAAACACTTGCTAAATAATTAGGACTGTGTGCCTCTGAAATCAGACAGACCTGGACACAAGCACTGAATTTGCCATTTGCTAGCGTTGAGATATCTGGCAAGTTACTTAACCTCTCAAAACCTCAAGATCTCAAAATCTTTGCCAAAACAGGAGTTATAATGGTAACTTCCTTATAATGAATAAATAAAATAATACATGTAAGGCACTTACAATGTCCAGCACCTAGTAGGCATCAAATGAACATTACATAGAAATAGTCCAGGAGAAGGCAGATAATGAGATTGTCGTCCCCACAAGAAGGTATATCACGCATAAATAAATCCCCACAGTAAATGAACTTTTAGAAGATATTATCTGTATTTCTATAAAAACATGGCCACCGTTTCTAGTAACTAGAAAGGTGGGAGAACACTGAAGCAAAGGGCAGTCTATGGTGTAGGAGAAAGTCATGAAAAGCATGTTGCCGGCTGAAATGAGAAATAAATATGAGGAAACACAAAATGCACTACAAAGTTAAAATACATATTGGACACAGCAAATGTGGAGTATTAACACTATAGTAAATCCCATAATGTATGATGTAAGACAAATATAAAAAGCTCTTCTGGGAAGTAAATGGCAATAGCAAGAATAGCAACAATGGTTAACTTTTGCTGAGTGGTTCTTCTGCAACTGGAGTTCAGCTGACATGCTTTTAACTAATTAGCTACCACAATCATACATCATGCTCCATGCAGGAAAAACTATAGCCACAAGTATTTCAATGTCCCAAAATGATGTGGGGTCCATAAAAGTATTTCTTGTATTATATCAGATCACTGGTCTCTTTCTGGAATTTTCCAAGTATTAGTGAAGTCTGGAAACTAGTGATCAGGGAAACAGCAAAGACTGCGGAACCACTATATTCCAACCTAGAGGAGGATATTCCTACCACACCCACATACACAGAACACTGGCAACCTCGTTTGGCTGGCCCACTTTCTAAATATAATGGAATATTAAAAAGCATTGTATCTGTGGATATATTGGTCTGGCACCATAGTATCACTCTCTTTTACATCTTATTTTAATTACAGCAGTCAAAAGGACTTTCTTCCGCGTTGAAATTGGATGCAGGAAATGGGGCAGTGAAGGCACTAGACTTGGGATACTAGAAGGCAACAAATGCCAAAGAAGGTAAAATAATCAAAATATTAAGAGGTTTTAATCATTACTGTAGACTGAATGGTGACCCCTCAAAATTCGTATGTTGAAGTCCTAACCACCCACTGTGTGGCTGTATTGGAGACTGAATCTTTAATGAAGTGACCAAGGCTGATTCAGGTCCCAAGGGTCAAGCCCTGATCAGGTAACACTGGTATCCTTACAAAAGAAGAAGAGGCACCAGAGAACTCTTTTTCTCTAACAAAAGAGGCTACAACAAGAAGGCAGCCGTCTACAAGCCAGAAAGAGAGCTCTCACCAAAAACCAAACCTATGGAAACCTTGATCTTGGGTTTTCTAGCCTTTAGAACTATAAGAAAACACATTTCTGTTGTTTAAGCCAATGTTGTTTAAACCTATGTTGTTTTGTTATGATGGCCTAAACAATTATCTAACTTCAATAAAATTCAATTTGAGGCACATATATTTTAAGATTTTTTAAAACAGTGAGTAGTAACTGACCTCATAAGAAAAAAGTAAAACCTAAACAAACTTGCAACTCTCTTTTTAGATATTTTCTTTGTTTCTAGTCTGTTCTCTTCTCTCTTTTACACTGAATATAACTTTCTGAAAATCCCAAATCCTAGATAGAGTTAAGATACAGGACATTCAAAGAAACTGAGATGGCTTTGACAGGAAGGAAGCATTGATTTCTTTGTCATCTTCTTAATTTTTCTTGATGAATAAAAATGCATATATATCTACCATGGATCATCTACAATCTCTTCCTAAACTGTCCTAATTGCCTAGACATAAGATACCTCCATCTTCTCTTCTTTTCACTCACATCTGAGGAATTTGGTGGTTAACTGAGGGTTTAAATCTTCTAGTTTGGACTTAGATCCAGATCCTTCTTAATTAATTAATTAATTAATTAATTAATTAATTTCTTTATTTATTTAAATCTTTGAGTGATAGAACACAAGCAGGAGAAGGGCAGAGAGAGAGGGAGACACAGAATCCAGGCTCCAGGCTCCCAGCTGTCAGCACAGAGCCCAACGCGGGGCTTGAACCCACAAACTGCGAGATCATGACCTGAGCCAAAGTCAGATGCTTAACCGACTGAATCACCCAGGCGCCCCAGCTCCAGATCCTTCTTAACTACCCAATACTTCTCCCTAAGTATTTTTGCCTGTTTTCATATTATAACTTGAATGTATGACCCTGAAGACCACCTTCTCTCTCTGTGTTGTGGATTTCAGAGCATTTATTTGTTTAAATATTGAAAAAGTGTCATTAATAATATAATTTAGAACCTTTATTTTCCACATTTCCAGATTTCTTTAAACCTTAAAAGTAGAGTTAATTTACATAGATATCCGACAAATCACTGCAAAAGAAATCTCACTACATTTTTAAATCCCTAACTTGGGTGGCCAAATCAATTTATTTTTTAAAGCATGCTCATCATCCTGTGGAAATGATCTGCTTCAGCTTCAAAATATTCAGAAAATTACATTTGAACTTCAAAATCATTCAGACAATGCTTTTTCTCTTAATGTAGACTTGTTATGATTTGATCATAACAAAATCGTGCTTTGAGAAATAGCCACCCAGAAGGATTCAGGTTCGTGCCAACCCTCCGGGAGGCTGATATACCAAGTAGTCTGAGTCACAGTTTTATCTGCATTAGCAAAGGCAACAGGGGCACTATCCAAAAAGCAATAATTTATCAAGACCAGATTCTCAGTATACTTCCACTGGAAGGAAACATTTCAAAGCTCAAGCATTGTCAGTCACATCCCTTTGTAAAATCATAGCTATGCAGTGTAAGAAAGCCTTTGATGAGCCAAGAACCTTACCTAAAACAGTCTGAGTTTCTTTGCAATATTAGACAATGTTGGCCTATTGAATCTGAACATTTATAATAGCTCCAATAGATTTATTTTTAGGAGAAAGAGCTCAAGTGCCATGCTTCATCTCTTGCTGGAAGTCAGTAGTAGAAGATTCACGATTAAGCTCATAAGCAATAAAGGACTTATTAAAAGCATTGATTTACCGCATTATGAATTTGCCTAACGTATATGTATTGAGTGTACTGAGTGTCCAATTTTTCAAGGTATTTTGCTGAGCACTGAGAGTACAGAGGTGAAAAAAATACAGCCCTGGCATCTTCTCTCAGGAATTAAAAAAAAGTTATAATAATCAGTAAGTGCTTTAAAGGGAAACTAAAGAAATTAGGAAGTGCATTACCTTTCCTGATTGCTGAGAAAGTAACTTTTAGAAAGAGACATAAACTGAAACTTTAGGAATCAGTGAGGTTTAACCAGGTAAGGAAGGAAGGGGAAAGGAAGGAAGTACCTTATGGCAGTGGGGACAAATTCTGAAGATTTCTCTCAGTAGCATCAAGATAAGGAAGGCTGAGAAACTTCCTTGTCATTAAAATTTGAGATCTTTTGAGGATGTTCTAAAATCTTCCTTTTCTTTTCTTACTTTTATATTGTCTTGAAATGGGCAATTAAGGCAATGCTTTACATTCAGGGCTACTCTAACATAAGTAATGTCTAATACTAATACTTGACAGACAGAGACCATGAATATCCATCAATATCTCTACAATGTATTGAGTGCTTACTAAGGACCCAGTACTACACTAAATGGTTTTCACAAATAACCTCACATATTTCCTGCAATCACCTGTGAGATAGTATTAATAGTCTTATTTTTTCCAATGAGGACACTGAAGCCTAGAAAAGTTAGGTACTTCACTTAAGGTCAGACAGTTAACATGGGTTAGAGCCATGATGTGAATCCCAAACCCACCCACACTTTTAACCACTTCTGGACACTGCCTATAATAATAAGTGCATATGTTAATGGGGTTGAAGGAAAACAGAAAAGAATTTACCTGAAATATGTCCACAACCCAAATCATTATAAATGGCTTGGTTTTTAATTTTATTTACATTTATTTGGTTTCTATCATAAATTAAACACTGTACTATGCTTTGACTCACAAAAAAATCTCTCTGATTAGTCCTGCCTTTCCAGTTTATGTGAAAACTGTTCTAGAGTTTTTACAGATTACTCTCTCTCCCATTCTTCCTTATATTCTTCCTATTCCTTTGATGCTTGGTTGTCATAACATGATTATAGATAGTACTTTGTATCTCTACATTTTGATTTTTTAAATGTTTATTTATTTTTGAGACAGAGAGAGAGAGAGCATGAGTGAGGGAGGGGCAGAGAGAGAGGGAGACACAGAATCCAAGGCAGGCTCCCGGCTCTCAGCTGTCAGCACAGAGCCTGATGCAGGGCTCAAACTCATGAGCTGTGAGATCATGACCTGAGCTGAAGTCAGGTGCTTAACCAACTGCCCCTGTAGATTTTGAACTGTTTTAAAATGAACTGTTTTAAAAATGAATCAACATCACCACTCAAAACTTATTAGACTAGTTGACACCACTCAAAGGTATTAGACTATCTTCTATATGATGATCTTCTGCAAGATGGAAGCTGTGCCCCAACCTTCTTTGACAAACTTTCTCTTAAGTTGGAATACAGCACTTTCAAAAGACGTTTAAAAATATACTACTCAAATATATGATATGGTAAAATTGAAACATCCTCCCCACCCCCAGCACATAAGACACTGCAATTGCAACTTTAATTATAACCCAGATAAGGTATCGACATAAACAGTGGCTCTAGTTCCTGATTTGAGAATGATTTTCCAAACATGTAGTTATCTACAAGTAATTAAAGTTAATGAAGTTCAGCAATTCATGTGCCAAATTGGGTATAAAGTTAATGTGTATACATATGTGTATGTAGTAGAAAAGGACTCATTAAGCCACCTATTGTGTATGCTCTTATATTTTGAAAATCAATCCATTTCTCTAGTCTTTACAATTGGAAGCACAGCCAATTGGTCATAAAGCATATGTTGAATTATCCTTTTAACACGATTCATTACAAATCTACTCCATCTACAGTAAAACAATGCATTAGGCCAGAACAAATTGATATTCCACCATGACCCTAGTTGGTAGGTCTTACATTGTCAAACAGATGAACCCCCCCCCAAAACAGCTGAAGCCGTTCAGATATTCTCCAGAAATAATTTGACTTGTCCTCAAAGAGTAAGTGCCATGTATGGTTTCCAATGGGGCATTAGCAAAACCATTCAACATCGAACAAGGCTCTCATGTTGAAACAGCTGTTCATCCAAAGTGAACATTTTAAAACTTTCTTGGAGCCTAGATAATCTTACTTGAGCTAGAAAATAAGGTATTAGACTATTTTGCATGTTCTACCACTTTATGACAAGAAAGACAATTTTGCACTTCAGTAAAGGCGGATTGCAAATTTAGCATGAATTGAACCAGTAGCTGAGTTGCAATTTATGGTAAATGGCTCATCAGCACATTAATGTATACCACCAAGATAACCACTTCAACCAAGCAGGCCGGAAACTACATGACCCAAATACCTGGTAGGCAGCAAGAAAAATGTGCCCTTCACACACATCTATAAAATGAATCTTAAAACCAAAAGCTACCAAATATTTATCTTCGTTATCATTCTTGTTGGTAGAACGTTAGTAGTTAAAAACCAAAGGCAGAACCATAGGTTCTAAAAGCAAGTTGATTGAAGTTTCAGATTCTGCCAAATACTACTTATGTGACCTTGGGGGAGTTATTTAGTTCCTCTGGGCTTCCGATTTCTCTCCCGGGTAAAATGAGGATAATAACGAAAAGTACTTAGAGTTACTGATGGGTAGTGCTGTGAAGCCCTTGACACACTACCTAGAACATAGTAAACAATCAATAATTGTTAAATATTAATATTATATTGTTATTTCATATTCTAAGACAGAAGTGCGGATAGTCCCTATGAGGTAAAATATTACAATGCAAGTTTCCATTATTTCTATCCTCAGATATTTGCTATATTTTTTCAATAGAACTAAATATTTAATGAATACTGTAACTAAACACCTCAGAAAGGGTTGGAAATGTACGGGAACACTACATTTTGTGCTCTGTTCCAAATTCATCGTATTTCCTATTTCCAGATGGAGACAATCAGCTCCATTCCTTGGAGCAGTGCTAAGAACTAGCAAAAACCCAACTTGCCCAGATCTGGCAATTGTAGGAAGAGATAATTAAAGGCTCCTGTTTAAAAGGGTTCCTTTTGGGCTGATGGATGCTTGCAGAGAGACATAAAATCAGGAATCCTGTGATTTTGTTCTACTGAATAATATTAGTAATTTAAAAAATATTTGCACTTTCCCAACATACAACATACTAAAATTTCTCTTGCATTATAAAGAAGTAAACAATGTCAACATCCAAAATTCCTCAAGCTTCTGACCCCTTTCAGCTATTGTTCTTCGATCACTGCCAGTTTAGGGGAAAATTGTCTACATTTACTATTCCTGCTTCTTCACCTGTTATTTACTCTTCAACCCATTGTTATTTTATATCCCCTCCTATCTTTCCCTTGAAACTCTTTGTGGATTATTCCAAAAGGAACTTTTTAAAATATGTATCTTACCTACGGTCTCAGCAGTATCTAAAACTGTTGCTCACTTCTATATTCTTTAAATTTTTCCCCTAAACTCCACAATCAAGTCACGTTCCCCTTTCCTTTCTCAGTCTCCAGTCTCTTCTTCTGCTTAATTCTAAAATGCTATCTTTCCATACAGTTCAACTCTCAGACATCTCAATTTTCTCAATCTTTGGGTAAATAAACCTGTCCGGTGGCTTGGATTACCATCTTTATATCAATATTATAAAATCAATGTCTACATCCCAAATTTTTCTCCAACCTTAAGTCCCATATATCTAGGATGATATCAATCAGATATACTAGAAGCATACCAAAATTTTAATTTATTCACTCATATATACACTCACTTATTCATCTAATTATTTAGCACATATTTATTGAATGCTCATTTATATATATGTCAGACACTGTTCTGGGCTCTGGTGATACAAAAGTGGAAGAAAGTCCCCAAATTCTTACCCTTATGGAACCTACATTTTTGACCAAAGTCTAATCTATATACCAATTTGTTCATATGCAATGAACCCAATGTATTTATCCTAACAAATACATCCCTCCTGCTGTATCCTACATTTTTTTTTTAATTTTTTTTTTCAACGTTTATTTATTTTTGGGACAGAGAGAGACAGAGCATGAACGGGGGAGGGGCAGAGAGAGAGGGAGACACAGAATCGGAAACAGGCTCCAGGCTCTGAGCCATCAGCCCAGAGCCCGACGCGGGGCTCGAACTCACGGACTGGGAGATCATGACCTGGCTGAAGTCGGACGCTTAACCGACTGCGCCACCCGGGCGCCCCAACTGTATCCTACATTTTAAAGACTGGCACACTATCCAGCTAGCTATACAAGCCACAAAACTTCTACTATTCTTGTCTACTTCTGCTTTATTCTTTTGTGTCCAATATCTTCAATATTTGTCCAATCTGTCTAGTCTTCTTCACAGCCTTTATAAAGGCAATCAACATTTCTCACTTGGCTACTGCACAGGCTATTAACATTCTCAGACCCACATGCTTATGAATCTTCCCTCTCTCTACTCCCCACTAAAATAGTATTTATGCATTGTAAATCTGATCACATTACTTCCATGCTTATATTCTTTCAGTTGGAACTCTACTGTTTTCAGGGGGGAAAAAAAACAAAACCTTAAAATACTTACATGGCAGCGTAATACTCTACGTGATCTGGGCCCTGCCCCCCCGTCAGTCTCATCTCCCCGTTATTTTCAAACCCTCCACTTAACCACTCCGGGTACCCTCGTGTAGCGTATGCTGTTGGTGACTGGTCTGTATTTATTTGGTTTATCCAGTATATTACTCCAGACAAGATGATGGCTTGCTGCTTTTCTCTAAGGGGCACTCTGTCTACAGAAGCTTGATGTGGGGGGAGGATTGGACTAGAAGTTCAAGAAAGCTAACATCCCTTGAGTAATCCTAATTAACAAGAGGCAAGAGTTGGTAAATAAGTATCCTGACTTCTTTGTCAGTGGTGGGACAGTTCTGACGTGTGTTCCTCACATACTCTGAGAGAACCTCTAGGATGATGAGTACACAGTGGTAAATCTGCTCATTAATCATACTTTATTGCATTTCTGTCCTTTCCATCTTACTTTCCTCACAGTGCTTCTGGGGATCGCCTAAAAAAAATAAAGTGCTTGGACACAAATCCTTGCAGCAGAACTCTGCTTTGGGAAAAACCCAATTAAAACACCTGGACTCTAGCAGGATACCATCATTTAGTTCTACAAGCATCAGCTGTATTGTCTTGCCTCCGGATCCTTGCACATGCCTTCTTTCCCCCATCTTCGTTGCCTCCCTTTTATGCTTTCAAAGGCAGCACTCAGCTATTGATTTCTCTGAGAAATTTAATGTGACACACCCACCACCATTATCAGAATACGCCACCACAGACATGCTAATCTGAACTGCTATACCTTTACACAGCATTTTATGCTTTTTCCTAGCCTACCATGTAGCATACTGTGTGAGTGCCCCTCCCAGATATGGGTTCCTTAGGGCTGCAGGGCTCTTATGTATTCCTTTCCCCACTAACTAGCACAGTACCAAGCACTAAGAGATCTTCAATAAAAATAAGTCAAACGAGTAATAAATAAAAGATGAGCAAACTGTATTGAAATAAATCAACAACAAAATCATTCCCTCCTGTACACTCAGAACAGCAAAAATGAGTCTCACACAATGTGTCTCAGGAGATAAGTAGTTGGCAAAGCTATATAGCCAAAAGCAGAGCATTTAAATCCACTTGAAAACCAGATGACAGTCATTTATTCTATCCAGATTATACTTCCTGGGCTACTATAGTAGTTAATGAACTGTTTAATGAGT
Source organism: Puma concolor (assembly GCF_028749965.1). Classification (NCBI taxonomy): domain Eukaryota; kingdom Metazoa; phylum Chordata; class Mammalia; order Carnivora; family Felidae; genus Puma; species Puma concolor. The sequence continues at coordinate 167,989,286 of NC_141670.1, read as the reverse complement.
CAATCCTGGAATATTAACGATAACTGGAATTAAACGCCTTTCCTCTCCCGTTTCAGACATCTGCTTGTTTAAAAATATGACTGAACGATTACTATTGAATAGAAGAGCATCACCTCCTAGATCAACATCTACCTTCCTCTTGCCCTCTGCTGCTACACAGGAAAAGCGTGAGGCTGGTGAGCACCAACCTGCCTGTACAAGAGCAAAGCAATGGGAAAAGGGAGTCTCTCCTTGAAACCACATGAAACATGTAGCCAGAGGCTGAAATAGCTTGTTTAACAAGGACTGGATTTTTCCTCTCAATCATAGTTCTAAAGCTATCAGTTATTGAAAAGCTGATTTTCAAAGCACACACTAGAACAGCTTTTCTGTACAGCTGCAATGCTATTTAAATCTTCCATGAATATATCCACAAACCCAAGAAAATTCTAAGCTGAAATATTGCTCTTAGAGAGGACACACTAAAATAAAACCCTATGGGGGAAAAATCCAGAAGTGAAATATGGTCATTAATTTTAATATTGGAATTATAAAATCAGGCATATGGCTTCTACTCCTCCAACCTAGAAGAGCCCTTGAAATCACTATTTGGAAGGTCAGCCTTTAAGGTTCTTTTGTGAGACTCTTTGATGGACATTACCCGTCTGCCTCACATCCATTCTTTAATACACTTCAGAAATGTGGATAAATGTCCCACCTAGTGCTATGGTGAGGTTAAAAGTAGATGTAGAATATGCAGTAAAGGCAATGCTTTGGAGACACAAAACTGATCAATAGGAGGCAAGATCATCCTTGGAAAGAAATGACTCTTGAACTCAACTTCCTGCTCCGCAGTAAATCTCAAGTCCTTATCTGCCACACCATTCTCAAAGAATCCCCAGTACCCCTCTGGTGATCCTGGCAACACTGATGTCACATTTTAATTTCCCATTACCAGCCATATCATTCCACTGAAGCCATTCAGGCTGCCATTATAGTATTTTATTTATAGTGTTGATACTTCTTTGAATTTCACCATAGTGGAAACTTTTAGACTCTAGCCAGCACGTTGCAGTCTGAGTTTCCTTCACTTAAAGCATTCAATTTCATCAAATTGCCTACCAAGTGAAATTATATTGAGCACTGGTCACTATAATATTTTGGAGCCATTTGTTTGGAGGCTGTTGATGAAAACACGCTGACACTGTATCTTAAAAGGTTCGCTGCAATCACTGACCAAAGGAAACCCATGATAAGAATTGTTCCGTGCCCCATCAAGTATTGCGTAGCCCTGTGATTCACATCTGCCATCTCTTAACCCCCAATATAATGGACTCTCCAGGCCAGGGCCAAATGAATGCTTGCTAAATTACTGATTCACTTCAAATAATGAAATGACACACTATCCCATGAATATGCCAGGATGATTATAAGACATAAGGTAAGGGATGTACACAGCCTCAATACCTAGCACAATTCCTGGCACAAATTAACACTCAACAGCTATTTGTTGAATGAACACATAAATGAATGTGCAGAAGCTGAGGTCCTGATGTTTAAGAAAGACTTACCAAACACCGGTGTATTGAAAGTTCCACCCAAATGTCTTGAATCATCATTTGACCATAAAGCACGGATATAAAGCTCAGCAGGACCAAAGAAAATTGGGATCGGATCCATATTCTAAAGCATTGTGGAATTAATAAGTAAAAAGCTAATGCCATTTTGAGATTTTGTTATGCTATGGAAACCTGCGGGTCCCTTGGTTTTAAAGTAATTTTCCAGCATACTAAAAGCAGAACTTTTTTCTCATGTTGTTCTTTCCTTTGTTTCCATAGGAAACAGTGACTTCCAGGCATCTGAGATGACACAACATAGATTGCCAAATTGCATGCCACCCTGCAGTTGCCAAGGAGATAATGTATGTCATTCCTACAAATAACATGTTGCTCACGCCTTCATTTCCTTTATCTAGCTTTTTAAGATATTCTTCGCCTGAACTGAATTCAGATAACGTTCCCTGTGAACTGATGGAAACATTCCTTTTTTAAAAATGTGTTTACCCCATTCCCCCAAGACACTTGATAGCATCACACATGCTGTCTGTGGAAGGTCTGAGCATATTTTATGCTGATTTTGGAACCAGTGATTCAGCAGTTTTCACTGGAAAAAAAAAAATGCATCCTGAATTCTGTCTGCTTGCATTCTAAGTAAAGGTTCAATTAAATCCACACCTGGCACTAACATATTCCAGTTTGAAATGGCCTACCACAAAAGCAGCTGTACTCAGTTGAATTTACATAGGAAGGAAAAGAAGGAAAAGAGTTCTAGCAAGGAAAGGAAAGTTCTAGCAAAGCAAGGATGGATGGAAGGAAGGGAGAAAGGAAAGGACGGAGGGAAGGCAGAAGAGTGGGAGGAAAGCAGGAAAACATGTTTACTGAGCACTTACAGTCCTCCAGATTAAACATCCATAAGATGAACCAACAGAATTAGAGAAATTAAACATCTCGGCTGACACCATCCCACTAGCAAGAGGTAGAGTCAGTATTTGAACTCGAGTATGTCTGCTTTTTAAAAAGAATGTGTTTCCCACTTATCTACTACATAACAAATCACCCCAAACAATCCCTTTCATGGCTTTGGAGGTTGACTGGACTCAGCTAGGCAGCTGTCACTCAGTGTCTCTCAGGTGGTTTCAGTCAGAGTGGCTGGGACTGGAGTCATCTTGAAGGTGTCCTCACTCACATTTCTGGCAGTCGATGATGGGCCTGTCAGCCAAAATACCCTACCTGTGGTCTCTCCATGTGGTCTGGGCTTCCTTACAGCATGATGGCTGGGTCCCAGTAAGGAGTCTCAAACGAGCCAGCGTCGATGTCATATAGCATCACTTCTACTAGGCACAGAGCCCACCCACCCCCTTGCCAACTAGATTCAAGGTTGAGGTAACACAGACTCTAACCAACATTGTAAGAAATGCATGTCAGATAACCAGTGGAGGAAGGAGCCTTAATACAACCACCTTGAAAAATGTTTTCTGTCACAATGTACTTCTTGCAATACTCAAAATGCTTCAAACAGCCTGAGCTCCAGGCTTCACGGATCTCTTTATGTGGTTGGTAGAGTTAAGTGGGGGAGGAAACAGTTAAAATTACCAGTTTTGAAAGAGGAATGGAGCAACTTTTAATGTCAGCTTGATGAATTGTGAAAAAAAAAAAAAAAAAACCTGAACATTGAAATTAAACTTTGGAATGAGTTCCTGATTATTTTTTTGTGTGCTTAGCAGAATCCCTTTTTACTCATGCATTGTCAATTTTCAAAGCATTTGGTTAACATAAAAACTAACTCTACACTAAAATTATATTGTGGTAGATTCAAACATATGTTAGCACTATCTAATATTACCAAAGAGCACTTTCATCTAATTCAGCTTCTTGGTTCTTTTTGTCCCTAGATAAATGGGAGTTTCCTACATGAATTATAGGTTATACCTGCTCACGTGGGGCATGCATATGTGGAAATAGTAGCACCAAATGAATGGCTGTTACAAAGGCTAACAGTCTATGTGGAGCTATGTTCTTGTCATTTTAATCTATAACCAACCATGAATGTATCAGGAGCCTTCTGGCTAATGCCTTTCTCTTCTGTGCACTCTTTCAAATTGTTCTAAGAGTGAACCTAGCTAGGCCTTACATCATGAGACCACCCAGCTGATCCGAAACAGCCATAAGCCCTCCATTGAACATCGAATTTGTATTTCAACCATTAAAATAATCAAATTTGTTTATCTTCTAGAAATCTATGAAACTATTATCATAAATAAAGAGAACCTCAGCCAGAAAATAAGATATTAATGACATGAAGAAAGAACACCATGGAGTGAGCACAATAATCGGATTGTGGAGAGCTTTCCAACTGAGGAAGAACATTATGGTGAGCTAGTGAAAAAGCAACAAATTCTGTCTCATTGTTTGCATTGCTGAGAGTATACGATTGTGCTTATTCTACTGTGCTAGCAGATTGATCTGGAATAAACATATATAATGTACATATTTGATGTAGCTATTTCTGAACTGACCAGCTCTATCATGAATCAGGCTGCACCACGCAATGCTAAATTAGGTCTAACAAGCATACCATAATCCCCAAAAAACAGCAGAGTACCATAATCCCCAAAAAACAGCAGAGTTCTTTCTTTGCCGTATAAGTCTGGCATTACTCTCAATCAGCCCAACATATATGATGAAATCTTAGGATATCCTCAATTAGGGCTTGACAAAAAAAAAAAAAAAAAAGAAAGAAAGAAAGAAAGAAAAAGAAAATTGAAGTGCTCGGGTAACACACAAGGCAATGCCAGCAAGTGACATGGACAAAAAGACTTCTTATTCAGTATTTCTCTTCTCACTTTCATACTTCTGATTTCACCCCACATATTTCAGCTCCCAATTCTACATCTTTCTGTATCTGGTTCTGTTTTGTTTTTCCACCATGAGAAAGAGCATCTAATAACAAAATCCTTGAAAGTAAAGCAGCAGTATTGATCGGTCTTACATTATAGAACAATTGGCCTGTACCTTCCACCAACACTGCAGCACAATAAAGACTTGAGATCTTTTTACTTCCCTGTTTTCTTCAATTTTATGTGCCTTGGAACTTAGAAGCTTCATAATGCTATGATTTCCAATACTGTGAGTAGTCTAGCTGCATTTAATGACTGCAAAATGTCTGGATGGTAACCAGGAAGTTAATTGTAGCCAATAATTATCTAAAATGGTCTCATGAGGTCCTGAAATCCCCTTTTGATTATAATTGTAAACTTTAACCCCATTATACAATGCCTATTAAAGTCATAAATATCTAGATTATAATTTTAAATAATTAACTTAAATCCTTTTGCAAATTTTCATTGCTAGAAAACTGCTTTTTACATTTGCTCTGTTGTTAAGGTGGCTATCTCGTCTGTTGGTCAAGCCAGGATATTTTTGTCCTAAACAAAGGCTAAATTGGGTAAACCACAAGGACAAAGTCAACCTACCCATTATACATTAGTTGAAAAAAAAAAAAAAACAATAAAAATTTTCAATTTGCTAGGAATTTGAAGACCACAGGGGGAAAAAAATGTACGTTTCATTCAAAATATGATTTTAGGTTTTTCCATATTCTATCTCAATGTGCTTCAAAACCTTTCTTTAAGGTATTTTTAGTAATGAAATTGATAAAATAAATTTGGCTACAGCACAAAGGATATTACCCATTGCAAACGTGCAAAAGTGAATGATTTACATAATTTTGAAAAATGAGTACAATCCATAAAGAAACACTGTGGGGAAAAAGGTCGAAGAGAAAAAGAACTTAAATACTGGAGGTACTAAAGGAGAGATTCATTTTTTTAATTAACCAAAAACAAACAGGATTCACCACATAAAATCTAATTCTATTTTTATGAATCGCTCAGGGATACTAATATAACTTTCTGTCAGCAGATCAAGTCCCCATTGACCGTAATCTATTTCAGTCCCGAAATGTATTCTTGCTTTGTGGATAATAGGTAACCTCCTTGGTGCCATTTTTAGATCAGCCCATCGGCAAACATTAAGCAGAAAGCATGTTAACATTTTTTAGGATCAGCTAAGCCTTTGGCAAAGTGGGTTTCTTGCTTGCAGAAGCAGCATAGTAAGCTAACCACAGGGGAGCTGATGCTCTGCGTCTGTATAAGCCTCAGCTTCTTCAAGTCAAAATAAAATAAATAAACTAACAACACAGTCCTACTGAGAGTATTATGATGCCCATAGAGGATATGTTCCCATCGGCCCCAGGCACACTGAGTACCGGTCCAAGGTTTTGACATTCTTGGCTCCAACCTAAATTCTTGTCTTGAAAACAAATAAACTTAAAAAATGCTAATCACTGTAATCACCAGGATAATTTCTAATTACCTATTTTGCTGTCAAAAAGAAAAAGTTGATAAAGGAAATTGTTAAGTCAGATCTAGGCCTCATCTTCACCTCAAAAGACTGCCTTTGACTTTTTAAACCATTTTTAACCAGTGCAAATGGTGTTTTCATATGGTTCAACTTAATACAAACTGACTTTTGTCAAAACAAATTGCAGGCCCATTTGGTCATGGAAGGGAAAGCCATGAAGGTCAAGTGCTCAGCCCATGCTCCCTTCATTCATCACTGCTGTCCATGTTTTGTTTTGTTTTGTTTTTTAAGTTTATTTATTTTGAGAAAGAGAGAGAGAGGTGGGGGGCAGAGAGAGAGAGAGGGAGAGAGAGAGAATCCCAAGCAGGCTTTGCTCTGTCAGCAATGCACAAACCATGAGATCATGACCTGAGCTGAAACCAAAGGTCAGACGCTTAACCTACTGAGCCACTCAAGCACCCCAGTCCTCATGTGTTTGTGGTGGATCTGCCCTAAGAATATAACTATCAAGTTCCTATATGGTTGTCCAGCTCTTGCTTACTTTCTGTGGAAGCATCTTTGAAGCTCCATGATGCCTTCTTTTCTCACCTTCCAAACAGGATGCCTTTCTAAGAGCTTCTCCATTCAAACCCAGCTTTCAGAAGGGTATTGATTGTACCCTTCTCCCACATAGAATCAGAGGACGTTTCCTTGCATTCCACATATAGTCTGAACAGCATAGTTGAGCAGGACTCTCACTTCCCATCTAGTGGCCTGTCTATATCAGTAGCCAGAGTAACCCAAACAAGACTAAGAGTCAAAGGCATGGCCCATGAAAAAGGAAGGGATAATAGTTGCTTCATACAGGAGACTTCCACAGAAACCAGGTGTTTGGGGTCAAGAAATGAGACATGCAGATTTCCTTCAGTAATCTCCAAACTTGGTGTGGGCCTCAAAAAGTGAAAAAGCAATACTGGAATGGGTATTTGGGGTTTTTCTCTATTATTGTGATCATCTAGGACTTCTCTTTCCTGTCATTATTATTATTATTATTAATGCATTGCAGAGACCACATTGCATTCATTCATTCTTTTATCCATTGACTCAGTCAGCCAGTATTAGATGAGCATTTACTGGGTGCCAGGCTCTGTGCTAAACAGTGGTCCAAAAGTTCATATTCTTAAAGACTTTTTAAAAAATCTGTCCAGATGTTCACATATGCACATAGCTGATTAAACTAAAAACAACACTATACCCATTTTGTATGTGAAGAGTTGACATTCCACTATTTGGATACAGAGTCCATACCACATTTTGCCAAGTTCTCTTTGAAAATGTTAATCCTCAAGTGCCAACGATGCGGCTGAAGAGAAAGTACACATGTGCTAAGTGATGAGGATCCTTCTTCCTTCATATCTCCTCCCTTTATTTTAATGGTACAACTTTTCATTTTCATGGGACCCCTTGATGTCCCCATTAAACTGATTAGGCTTAAACAATCTTTTCAGGGAGGCAAAAATAGAGAGCACTAACAGAGAAACTAAACCACACACACATCCTCACACCCCCATTCCTTTCTCTTTTTTTTAATGTTTATTTATTTTTGAGAGAGACGGAGACAGAGTGTGAGCAGGAGAGGGGCAGAGACAAAGAGACACACAATCCAGAGCGGGCTCCAGGCTCTGAGAAAGCTGTCGGCACAGAGCCTGATGCAGGACTCAAACTCACAAACTGTGAGCTCATGACCTGAGCCGAAGTTGGACGCTTAACCAGCTGAGCCACCCAGGTGCCCTGTCCATTTCTTTCTTTAAATCCCTTAAAGACAGCCTTTTCTCTGACTCTGGAGCCCACAACTGTTATCTTTCTTTTTTTTTTATGTTTATTTTTTCAGAGAGGGAGAGAGAAAAAGAGAGAAAGAGAGACCATGATCAGGGAAAGGGTAGAGAGAGAGAGAGACTCTCTGAAGCAGGCTCCAGGCTCCAAGCTGTCAGCACTGAGCCTGATGTGGGGCTTAAACTCGTGAATCGCGAGATCATGACCTGAGCCAAAGTCAGGCACTTAACCAACTGAGCCACCCAGGTGCCCCACAACTGTTTTCAATAAGTCAAACAAAAAAACAAGTGAAAGTAATTTTTTTTAAGTTTTTAGGTTTTGGTTTGTTTTTTTATATATTAGAGAGAAAGAGAGCATGTGAGCAGGGGAGAGGGTCAGGAAAGAGAATCTTAAGCAGGCTCCATGCTCAGCACAGACCCCAATGAGGGGTTCCTTCCCATGAACCCTTGGGATCATGACCAGAGCCAAAGTTAAGAATCAGATGCTCAATGCACTGAGCCACCCAAGTACCCTTAAAATTTTGTTTTAGCCAAATTCCACCCCCCCCCAAAAAAAGAGAGACAGAGAAAGAGCTTGAGAGAGAAACCAAATTCACTGGACTACATGGTTGGGAGTCATGAGACTGGAGAGAATAAATAAGTCTCCATGCTAGTCATCTATATGAAGATGTTTGAGTTACAAAAATTGAAGTCAAAGTACAGGAGAGAGAAACAGATGGAGAAAGAAGAGAATCTTGCAGAATAACTAAGGAATATGAAAATTGAGGGTCACTAATAAGAGAGGCTTTGTGAAAGCATAAGATGTGTTATTCAGGCAATGAAGCTAGGCAGGTGAAGAATCTCATGAAATCTGAAATCCTAGAACACAGAAAACCATGTCCTGCCATAATATCTGAGTGGAAAGTGCCCTCTCCTTAAATTGACCAAAATAGATAATAATCTTTGACCAAGGATATTTTTACGCATAATATCCTCTAATTCATTTAAGTGAAATGAAATAAGTAATACGCAAACTGATAATTCTTGAAACTTCTGAAACATCTGAGGCTGAGTGAAAAGCTAGAGATTTAGCTATGTATATTATGTTGTGAGAAATTAGTCCCTCAAAATAGCAAAAGGGAAATTGGCAGCTTAGCTAAATAAACCAGAAGGAATGAATAATCTTACATAGTAGCTTAGGGAAAAGAATTTGCTGGAAAATGTAGCTAAACATTGAGGGAATTTGTTTCAAGCAGCTGTAATTTTTGAAGCTGATTTTTTTTCACTCTTGAAGAAGGGCTGGTTCACTCACATTACTAACAGAGATGGAAAAAGATCACCAAATTAATAAAAATTTGAAATGCCTTTAAAAAAAAAACTTCTAGGGGCACCTGGGTGGCTCAGTCGGTTGAGCGTCCAACATCAGCTCAGCTCATGATCTCATGGTTCGTGAGTTCAAGCCCGCTTTGGGCTCTGTGCTGACAGCTCAGAGCCTGGAGCCTGCTTCGGATTCTGTGTCTCCCTCTCTCTGTCCCTACCCTGCTCATGCTCTGTCTCTCTCTCTCTCTCTCTCTCTCTCTCTCTCTCTCTCAAAAATAAATAAACATTAAAAATAATAAAAAGTAAATTTAAAAACCTTTTAATAAAATGTCACTGATGGAAATATGTGGTTCCTTCATATATTGCTATCCCTGGCACTTGAGCCCATGTCTCAGTTGTATGAGGAATGAAATCAACCAGTAAGTATTACTCAAGTACTTGCTAGGTACTTAGCAAGTTTGTTCCAGATGTGCTAGAGGAATAATGGAGTAAATGGAGAAGTCATAAAAATTCCAGGAATATAGGAATAGTTTATTAATCATACAGCAACTCCAGAATGATCCTTAGGCTAGTCCATAAATATCACAAACAAAACTAATGATATTTATAGTAATGAGCTAGCTCATTTCCTTGCTATCCTCCTGCATCTGCTGGCCACCAGTAAAATACACCTCACTGGTAGGCTGAGTTCTCCCACCATGCCCTCCCAAAGTTCAGGATGCTTCTTAAAACGTGCCCTGATCCCTACAGAATATTTGCTCCTCTTGATTATTTATATCACTATACTCTGCCACCTGAAATAGTATTAATTCATTTAGGGCAAAAAGGTCTCTTTTGAACTCCTTTAAAATTTTCCCTACAACCTTTAGAACGATTCTTCTGAACGTATATTCTAAGTAAACATTGTTAATTGAAGATATAAACGTGTAAGACAGGTTATTTCAAATAAAAGTAACAGTCATACTTTTGAATGTTTTTAACTGTTTAAAATGTCAAAAAGTGGTAAAACTAGGGACTGCTCTATAGTTTGTCGACATGACTGCACTAATCAATTTGTCATTTTTAGCCTTGACAAAATTTTTATGTATTTTATGCAAACCTGGGCATTTGGAAAGGGTGCCTACTTTTCTGTGATTTTGGCTTCTATGTAACCTAAACTACTAGCTAAGGGATAGGGCTTGTTATAATCGGGACAGAGTTTCAAAGTACGGCTTACCCTTTGAACAATGTGAGCATGAATACAGCCCTCAGGAAAGCAGGAAATGGGGCGGGGCATGAGTATGGGGCGGTAGGCAGAGCAGAGGGTCAGCAGTGCTGGTGGTGGGTTGTAACTGCAGCCTTCATTCCCACTTGTAAACCTACCCTTTGGAGCCAGGCTACCTGGGCTTAAACCCTGGCCTGGTTACTTACAAGCGGTATGATTTTGAACAAATCACTCAGGCCTCTCAGCGCTTCAATTTCCTCATCTGTCAGGTAGGATGAAGATCAGACAGGACTGCTGTGACAATTATATGAGTTAATATATGTAAAATGCTTAAAATACTCTCTGGCACTTGGTCACATAGTATCCGTTGATGCTTTTATTGCCACTGGAATAGTATGGTTTTTGCTATATAGGTGAGCATAAAATAACTTGAATATTTAATTGCATCTGACTCAGTGAACCCAAAAAGACTCATCCTCCTTCTAATCATTTTTTACCGAAGCAAGCACATGTTGAAGAGTATAAAGCAAGCTGGCATTGGTTATAGAGAGTGAATGAGTCTGTAGTAGCACAGATTTTTCAATTAGAAGGAAATTTAGATATTACCTTGCCTAACTCGTTCATCTAACAGAGAAGTGCAAACCCAAATACTGCGTTGTGTTATTAAAGCTCCATTGGAGACCTGAGAGTAGAGACAAAATCCCTTTATGCCTCTTTGTTTTCTCTACTGAGAGGCAGCACCATGCATCTGAAAGTGTCCAAAAACACTTCACCAAGGCTTATTTTCCTCAACCATAAAATTATGTGTATAACAACATGACAATTCATCCTGGGGCTCACTGTAGAAATTAGAGATAGCGTATGTAAAGTAACTAGCCCTATGTATTATACACATATACACACACATATATGGGATATACATAAATATATACATATATGTACATATCTATATAGTACATTGTAGACAATAAAAAAATGATGATCATCATAGTAATGACATGCTACCTCCCCAAATTCCATGTAATATATAAATACACTTCACAGCTTCTTCCTTTGCCATATTTGTAAACATAGAATACATGAAAATAAAAAAATGGATTTACTATTAATCTATATCTATACCACACACATAGACACACACACACACACACACACACACACACACACACACACCCTACACTGTATTATACTATGTTTATAAGACACCTTACTCTTTCCTTGAACACTAATACAGCTAATATATCTAGCCTTCCTAATAGCATTAAAATTATGGCATTTCCCATTCTGTAGAAATAAACAGACTAAATTTTTAATCATGCTGCTAATGTTGGCATTTTTCTACCCATGTGATTATTATCAATAGTCACCAAAATATGCACATTATGGTTTCAATGAGCTACTAAAACTGATTGCTTCTCCTCCATTTGTCATTTTGAATGATGTCCCTTAACTTGCCACGTTTTGCATTTCAAAAAAATAATGTGAAGTCTCAGCTTAATTCTCTCTGAGATAACTTATTACCCTCTCTGCTTCTCTTTCACAGCATTTTGTACATTAATCGTTATTTAATTATTCGAAATTAATCATTGAATGTTGACCTTCAGTACTATTCTCATATCTATGAAGGGAGTGAGTACAGTATTCCTAGCATACTGACACTTAATAGGTATTTCATAAATATGTTCATAAATATAATAGGTTCCCAAAATGTAATTGAATATAGAGATTGGTATTTCAGCAGATAGATCTAAGGTAGCAGCAAAGATTTGAGAGTGAGTTCCCACTACTAAAAGTTTGCTTGTATTAATCTAAAACCAGGACTCAGACGACACTTCTATATACTAACTATGCTACTAACTCACAAGACTAACAGCCTCTGCCCTTCACTAGACAACACTCCTAGGTTTTGCCTTTGAATCCTGTGTGCCCTGCATGGTGACTGTGCATAGCAGTTGTTTGGTAAACTCTTGTTAAATGACTAGATTTGTTTTCAAGGATTAGCAACAAGACCATTTCTCATGAAGCTGCACAAGACATGTAATAATACAAAAAGATAAAAAATACGGCTGGGAATGAGACAAAATTCTGTTATTCTTGACATAAATCATACAGTTTAGTAATTGTGCGATTAAGCAATGACTCATTGCCTAAAAAGAATTACTAACTACAGAACATCCTGTACCAAACAAGGTATGGGCTTGGGGAGGTACAATTTATATATGATTTAAAGAATGTCATTAAACTAGTGTCACAAACATACGTAAATGTCAAGTGAACTGACAGCAGTGCTTCATGTCCTTTTGCAAACTGCCAAGGGAACTTTAAACTAAGTTAAGAAATGAAAGAAATATGGACAAATGGAAAAATGAAAGTTGCTTGCATGTTAGCTTAAACTATTTAAAGAACAGCATTTCTAAGTGGAGTTTTGAGAATGATTAAAACAAAAATCTGAAACTGACCTAGTTTGTACACCCTGTTGCAATGAAATGATGCTTGTGTATTACCAATCACTAGGAAATCATTGTATTTAACACTGATGTTGCTAACAGTCATTGACATGTGTGTAAGTAGTATGACTAAATTGACCAAAGGACAACAAATAATGCTTTCCTCTTTTTTTAATTTTTAAATGTTCTATTTAGTTTTGAGAGAGAGAGAGAGAGAGAGAGAGAGAGCGCGCGCAAGTGGGGGAGGGGCAGAGAGAGAGGGAGACATAATAATCCGAAGCAGGCTCCAGACTCTGAGCTGTCAGCGCAGAGTCCGACGCGGGGCTCAAACCCACAAACCGTGAGATCATGACCTCAGCCGAAGTCAGGTGTGTAACTGACTGAGCCACCCAGGCGCCCCAATGCTTTCCTCTTAATGCACAGTGGCACTTGTAGATTTACTGAGCTTTTTGTTTTGTTTTATTTTTTTTTTCAAAGTGTCCTCCTCAGTCCTCTATTGCTGCCCACTAGGTAAGTTCCACTGTTGACATGTGCATCTCAGAATGCTAAGACTGAATATCAGTTGTTATAGCTGCTCACAGTAACCAGGCTCTAGCTCACTACTAACATCTGTTTGATGTTCACATTTACTCTGACGAGAAAGAATGTTACATAAAATACAAATGTTTTTGGACATGGTTGATAAATATATAATTTCAGAGGCACCACATTTCCCATTGTCTGATTCCTATAGTTGACTCCTTATAATCCGTCAATAAACTGTAATTTCTAAACACTATGCACTGTGTTGTGTGAGAAAATAGAATAAAGCCACAATCAATGTTATTAAGGAGCTAGTCATCTAAACTAGGTAAATACAGCAATCACATATGAAACAATTTAGTAATGCAAAATACTTTAGGATATTATAAATGATAAATGTTGTGATATATATTTTAAATGTTGAAGATGGTTCAAGAAATAAAGGATAATAATAATCGCACAATTATTTACTGGGCATTAATCTTGCACTATGTACTTTACATGTATGATGTTATTAAACTCTCATGATAAGCCTTTTCAGTAGGTTCTCTCATCACCCCCAGTTTGTAAATGTGGATCCTTGAGACCATGTCCTTGAGATTCCTGAGCTCAGTCAGAATGAGACACATACATGGGAAATATGGCTTGAGTTTGACTTTGAACAGTGGGTAGTAAAAAAGGAGATTCTCATGAGTGCACTTGAGTTACTGAATTCAAGAGGAACCTTCAATTTTTTATTTATTTTTTATATCATCTTTTTATTAAAGACTCTAAGTAGAGCAAATAGCTCTTTAATTTTGTAAATATCTCTGTAAAAGGGGCGCTTGGGTGGCTCAGTCAGTTAAACATCTGGGTATTGGTCTCATCTCGGGTCAAGATCTCCTGGCTCGTGGGATCGAGCCCCATCAGTCCAGCAGAGCTGCACTGACAGCAAAGAGCCTGCATGGGATTCTCCCTCTCTCTCTCTCTGCCCCTCCCTCCCTCACTCTTGCTCTCTCAAAATAAATAAATTAAAAAACATATTTTAAAAATATCCTTGTAAGAATCTATGAAAAGTCCATGAAGAATAGTTATGGTGAAAAGGAAACAGACAAAGAAATTGAGTAGATGGGAATGGAAAGGTATGCTGCAGTCTGAAAACAGAAATCATTATCGTGTGAAGGGAGACAATGCCCTGCTACAGAATTGCCACTATCTAAACTTGAACTAATTTAGCTTCTGCATTAAATGTGGTTCACTGCTCTTCTCTATTCTAGTGAATGATGCCACCACCATCTCATCCTCCATTTCTGTCACTCAACATTTCTAATCCATCGTTAAAGCTTTAGGCTTAAAAGTATGGGTTTTGTTGGCCCAGCCCTGCAACCTACCAGATAAATGATTTGGGGAAGATCACTTGATCTCTATCAATTTCCTTATTGGTAAAACATGGATTCCACAGGACACATCTTGTAAGTTTTTAAAATTAAGTTATATATACAATGTCTGTAAAAGTTCTTGTCACTGACATGTAAAAACCGTTCAGAATATTTTGTCATTGTTATTTATTCATAGAAATATGAACAAAAGATTATTGGGCTGATCATTTTATGCGTGTGTATAATATATACATTCTAATGACTATTATTCATAAGTATATCATAAATTAAATAGTACAAAACAGAGTTTTAATAAAAGAGAACAAGTTTTACATTCAGATGCAGCTGAATTAGTCTAAATATTGGTTTACCATTTTTTTTTAAATTTTTTTTTTCAACGTTTATTTATTTTTGGGACAGAGAGAGACAGAGCATGAACGGGGGAGGGGCAGAGAGAGAGGGAGACACAGAATCGGAAACAGGCTCCAGGCTCTGAGCCATCAGCCCAGAGCCTGACGCGGGGCTCGAACTCACGGACCACGAGATCGTGACCTGGCTGAAGTCGGACGCTTAACCGACTGCGCCACCCAGGCGCCCCTTGGTTTACCATTTCTTGACTACATCACCTAACAATTGCAAGCCTCAGTTTCTTCATTTTTAAAATAGTTATCATGATCTTGAAATTAAGTAACACATGTAAAGCCTATCACATAGTACCTGACACAATTTAAAAGCCAAAGTAATTTTAGTCATTGTATCATTGGATTTTTTTCACAAGATACCACATATACTCATAAATGCATACTTTCTAACTGAACAATGACTACAGGATATATTTTCAAATGAGTTTTTAAAATATGATTTTGAGAAATCTTCTCCTTTTATAGTTATTCTCTAAACCATCCTATTAATCCAAATCACCTGCATCAGTAAGAGAGTAGATACTCTAAGAAGTAGTGAGGATATGAAAGGGTACAACCACAACAGTGAAGATCAACTCAGATACTGGAAGGACAGAATCAAAGGCAGAATTAAGGTAAGAGAAGCATAACAGCTGCTTTGCCTCTTGAGATGCCCAAAGACATATTCAAGCTGCCCATAGCTGCCCTTGGATTCTGCCAATCGGCCTTTTCTCCTTGCTTCATGAATATTCCATAAACCATACGCTTTCCAATTCCCAAAGAATAGAAGTGGTCACCATACACCTCTGCTAGGCCATTAACTGGCCATAGGACACATATAGTGACAATGAATCAAACCACTAGTGACCTTACCCAAAGACAGAATTACCAAATGTCATGTAGTCTCTGAGGGCAATTCCAAATAAGGGGTTTAAGCATATTTTAAACAAAGGCAGCTTCATTCAAATAAGTAAACAGTCACACAAGCTGGAATACATATTTGAATAAGCAAATTTCAGCTGTCTGATTAGAATTTCTACTGAAACTCCAAACCTTATATATTTTTAGAATATTTCCTTCCAATAACATATTTTAAAATGTTACTCTTAAGATATTCTTTCTCCTCCTAAATTTTCTTCTCCCTCTCTCTCTCTCTCTCTCTCTCTCTCTCTCTCTCTGTTCCTCACACTCTCCTTCTCTCAATTTTAATGTGTTTTCAACGTTCAAAGTTGAACTTGATACTAAAGCCATTCAATGATAACTGACATTGCAATGTCAGCTATGCTCTGGCAGCAATCTGGAGTTAGGAGGATGGGCTAACCCATTAATCACTGTCTTTGGAACACAGATATTCGTCAAGTAAACTGCTGTGGAGATATGGGTTATCATACACAAACAATCACATATTGTAGAGGACCGGAAGCCTACGATGCATATTTTGACCAGATTTCCTTCCCAACCTTTAAATACTATGAATTCTTGACTCTGGGTATGTCATTTGCACACAGGTTGTGGCCCAGCCTGCCAAGAGGAGTTACTGAATCAGAGTGGACTTAGCCAATTGCATGTGCTCAACCAAGCATTTACTGACAATGGCAACTACTCCAACCAAGTGATATATTTAAGGGAACAAATAGAAGATTATTGGTTCTCTTCCCACCTTTGGAAATTCTGCAAAATTACTTAAGTGTTGATAACATTCCATTAGAGCACTAGGGCAAGTTCACTTTGCAAAAATGAAAAGAACTATGCCAACTCATCACAAATAGAAAAAATATGTATATAAAATATGTCTCCAAATCCAGAATCTCTGGACTTCAGCATCCTGGGGTTGGGGGAAGTTAGCAGCTACATGGGAGAGTCAGAATGATTTACGCTTTCAACATTATTAGAAAATCATTAGTAGAAATATCTTGTTTCAATACTTAAAATTAACCACTAGTGATATAAAGATATATATAGCTTCCAAAGTACATGAAAAAATAAACACTAAGAAATTTTGTGAGAAAGATATATAACAAAAGCTAATATTAAGAAAGAATTCAAAAAATATAAAAATCAGACCAAATAGAATTCAAGGGAAAAGGTATTATATGGGACCAAAAAAAGGTTATTTTACAATTAAATATATATAAGGATACGAAAATAGAGCAGATATGAATCTTTACATGTTGAATATCAGGGTATCAAAGTGTATAAAACAAAAAAAGTTAAAAGGCAAAAAAAAAAAATTTGACACAGGCTCATATTAGTGGGAGAATTTTTTGTGTCTTTCTTGGTATTTGAAAAATCAAGAAGACAAGAGGTGATTTGTTAGACAAATGAAATAATAATGTTTTAAGTAAAATTGATTTAATAACTAAAAATCAACTTCTTTCAAATTGCCATCAAACATTTATAAGTTTTTAACATAATACAGAACACAATGGAAGTATGATAACATTTACATTTATACAGGTAACATTTCTGAACACAATATGATACAACTAGAAATGGACAGTGGAGCTAAATAAATAAACCAATTCCACTTTGGAAATTTTATCTTCCAAATATCATAGAGAAAAACAATCGTGTAATTGTAGAATATTTTGCAAATAATTATGGTAATAGATATCAAAAGTTATTAACTATGGATAAGGGTGTATGCAATATAGCTCATGGCAATAAAGGAAACTATTATTAAAGAAGAAACAGTGAAAACAAATTACTAAGAATTAACCAAAAAACTAGAAAAGAGTAACACAATTAACCTACAAAAAGATGGAAATAAAATAAATCATGAATCAACAATTAGAACACAGAAACAGTTAAATAAATGAATACATACATACATAAACAAATATCCAAGACTTAACTTTTTTTTGAAAGAAATAGTAAATAGAATTTTTCTACCAAGGCCTACAAGAGAGCAAAACAACTAAAATCACAATAAAAGTCAGAGAGGGCATAAATCTACCCGTGGGTAATGGGAAAGGGCTAAAACGGCAGATAATCAGTTTTTTTTTAACTGAATACAGTGTACAAAATCCATTCTAATGATTTTGAAAATTTTTCGAAACGGTTTACTCTAGAGGAAAATGTAAATTAAGTCAATTCAAATGGACTTTATGGAAAGGGCAATAATTTTCCTACCTGCTCACATGTTATTCTTAGAGAACCAGTGCCTGGAGCTCGTAGGAGCTATAGGTTGTTGACACTTCATCAGTTAATCCCTGCTAGAGCGAGCATGGAACCTGATTTGTTCTACCGCTGTGTCCTCGGAGGACTTCCCCGACCACCTGCATGCCACCACCCGCCCCCCCAACGCACCTTCCCGCAGAAGACTTCCCCCGACCACTTGTATTCTGAATGGCACCCCAGCCCTCTCACAATGCGGCAGCGCTTCCTTCCTGTTAGGTGCTTCTGCACTATCACAGCACTGTCGGCATCTAACATGCGCATGTTTTTTAAAGTTTTAACATTTATTCATTTTTGAGAGACAGAGAAGGACAAAGAGTGAGCGGGGGAAGGGCAGGGAGAGAGGGAGGCAGAATCCGAAGCAGGCTCTAGGCTCTGAGCTGTCAGCACAGAGCCCAGAGGCAGGGCTTGAACTCATGGACCGCAAGAGAACTGAGAGAGATTGTGATCTAGGCAGAAGTCTGATGCTTAACCAACTGAGCCACCCAGGTGCCCCTATTTATGCAGATGATTTTAAACCATCTGTCTCCCTCTCCTCATTCTACACACTTAAATGTAAGCTCCATAGAGCGGGATATTTGTTTAGGAGGGGGGTTACCTACACTGTTGATTCTCAGACCAAAACAGAGTCTGTCACGTGGTTGGCAATGAATGTGTATTTGCTGGAGTTAGAAAATGAAGGAATTAATGAATGATTTAACAAATACAGGGAATAAGTTATTATCTACACACAATAAAGTCGATCATTATATATACTGTGATTTGGGCAAAAGAGTTTTAAACCATTACTTGTGGTTGAATTTTTTATTGCAGAATCACTAATGTGCTCAATGTAAATTACAGTAGCTCTTAGGTTTTTACATCCTTTTAGGTCTGTTCCCTTAGGATAAGAATTCTCAGTCTTTGGTGTACATCGACTACAACTATGGGTGTTTTGTTTATTGGTTTTATTTTCTCGTTTAATACAAGGGCACAGGCCCCATCCAGCCCCATGGGATAGTGCTAATGTGGGATCATGTTAAGAACCGCTGCTTTATTTTGTTCAATGAACTCTACCAAAATGCTTTGTCAACCCACTTAAAGATATCCATAGGTTCCTCTTAAGAGTATACCTAAGATTTAGGGGCGCCTGGGTGGCGCAGTCGGTTAAGCGTCCGACTTCAGCCAGGTCACGATCTCGCGGTCCGTGAGTTCGAGCCCCGCGTCAGGGTTTCCGATTCTGTGTCTCCCTCTCTCTGCCCCTCCCCCGTTCATGCTCTGTCTCTCTCTGTCCCAAAAATAAATAAAAACGTTGAAAAAAAATTAATAAAAGAGTATACCTAAGATTTTGCCTGTCAAAAATCTTTTAATTCTGGCAGCAAGTTACAAACAACTAGCTCCACGTAAATCTAGCTCGTCCAAATCTGTTTAATTTTTAGGCCACTAATCACCGTGTTAAAGTTGAAATTTACAATTATCCTTTTATATTTTTCCAGACTTTAAATAACTCACAAATTGTTATTGGGATTTTCAAATTCTCAGTTTTTCCCCTGGCAATGCAAATCTGCCCAAAAAGTTGAAATCTTAAACTGAAGGAGATTAAGTCAAATACCTGTAGAGGTGTTTCAGGATGCTTTTCTCTCAGCACTGGAGCAGCCGGAATCTCCTGGGGGGCTTTTGATGACTTCCTTTTGGCTTTTTCCATTTGAATATTGGTAAAATAATTGACAGCAGCAAACTCAATAAGTGCGGAAAATACGAAAGCAAAGCAGACAGCTATAAACCAATCCATGGCAGTAGCATAGGACACTTTGGGCAAAGAATGCCGGGCACTGATGCTCAGTGTGGTCATGGTGAGGACTGTGGTTATCCCTTCAAAAGCAAAAGAGCAAAGAGACAAAATACTTTACCATTACTTCTATGAAACCAAACCAACAAACCTAGGGATTTGGTGGGGTAGGGGTTACAAATTTTTCAATATCTCAAACCAAACCATCTTTAGTGGAAGATTTGAATCCTAGTGGTTCAGTGAAATTAGCACAGGTTTTTTTTGTTAATTTTTTAAATGTTTTGTTTATTTTTTGAGAGACAGAGCGTGGGCAGGGAAGGGGCAGAGAGAGGGAGACACAGAATCTGAAGCAGGCCCCAGGCTCTGAGCTGTCAGCACAGAGCCCGATGTGGGGCTTGAACTCACGAACGGTGAGATCATGACCTGAGCCAAAGTCGGATGGTTAAACGACTAAGCCACCCAGGCGCTCCAGCACAGGTTTTTGAGTAAGACACAGATATAACTAAAATCCTGCCTCTATATTAATCATTGGCTCAGTGCCACCTGGATTAAATAAGGAAAACTCACTGGGCTTCATTTGATACTTACCTTTTGGGGTTGCTATAAAGATTACAAATATATAAGGCACCTGTCATATATTGGATTGGTATTAGTATCTGAGCCAACATACCTGAGAAAGTCAACACATCCATCTAACAGGATGTGTGACTTATTGAAGTGCTTATTCTCAACCAGAAGTGAGAAGTTGATAGCATTGTAATTTGGACCATCAAAATTTCTGGGATAGGTATGGCCCATTGCTATTGAGAATCATTACCAGAAAAAGCATGAATTATAGATATTTACAATCCTTAAGTGAATATTACCTATTGAATTAAGATAATAATAAAATAATAATAATCTAGTTGTGAAAGAGCTTAATTTATAAAAGGCAGTACATGTAGATTTCTGAAAAAATTGATTTCTAGAATAATTTTGTTTTAAATATTGGACATCTACCATGCATCAGTTCGTGGTAGGCAGGAAAATCTTTGCAACAGGAATAGAAGTACTTCTCTTTCATCAACAGGCTTCCAAAGCATATCATTTCCAGGGAAGCCTTCTCCTCAACCTAAAAAAAAGGTTAGTCCCCATTCTCAGTATAAAAATTCCACTTGCCACGAGAACTATAGAGAAATGCATTATTTAAAGATGCTAATAGTTGACTCTCTGCATCTTTGTCTATCTGTATATTTAATCTATGTTATCTAGTTAAGCTTGGAAATTTCTGTGAGAATTTACTATACCCATTTAAACTCATTCTATATAATGCTCAGGATAGCTCATGAATTGACACACCCAGATGTTGGGGGATGAGGAGGAGGAAGATAGTGATGATGATGATGATAATGATGATGATGATGGAGACACCTAAACTATATATTCCAATCCATGTCAATCCTTAGTTGAAAGCCAAACAATACATGTCAAACTGAAGAAAAAGTGAGCCCCATGCAGTAAAGGAATAATAATATTTGAGCTTAGGGAGAAATTATATTGTCTCCTCAACTCAGCATTTAATTATATTCTTCCTTGTTCCCTAATGATTCCATGTATGTAAGCCTGTTTCCACAACTTGATTTAGTGTAGCCTCCTTGAGGGCATAAATGTCTAACATTTCTTCAGGACAGACCATACCTCATATAGTGCTGGATACATGACGAATGCATAAGAAATAAAAACTCATTTTTTCACCTCCTCACCAACCCATTTTTTTCTCTAGTCCCCTCTTAATTGTCAATTTTAGAACATAAAAAAGTTAAAGCTACTTGCAGTATATAAACTATAGATCTTTTAAAAAGATTCCATAAACAGAGAAAGAAATTTGAGGATTTGGTTGTATTCCCTTTTAAAAAAATAATGGTGATTTTTTTTTTTTAGAGTTTTATTTGTCTAAAACAGATTTTAAAATGTATGCTTGGTGAAATAAGGAGATATGAAAATAGCTAGAAAATGGAGTATTGGGAATTTATTGGACTTCATTTCAGAAAGAGACCTTAGAACTTTTAGGCCTCCATTTTGAATCTCAGAAAAAATGGCAGCTTTCCCATGCTGCCTATGAAATGTAAATTAATTTTAAAATTTTTAGCTACATAGTTTGAAAATAAATCAAAGTTTTTCTTCTTATTCATAAAAATTTAAGTTTAATGGTCTATTCAGAATTCAAAAATGTTCTACAACTTCCTTACTTCCCCTACTATGCTGAAAACTATGCTGAAAACTACTATGCTGAAAAACTATGCTGAAAACACTTGGGAATAAAACATGAACAGTGCAGCCTAAATAAGAATACTACTCAGAACTCAGAAAATTCCACAGAGCATGTGATAACAAAAAAGGAAAACTCAAACCCAACTATAAGCAATTTGGGATTTCCCATGTTGCTTTGAACATTTATTTCTTGTACTAGAACAATTTCTCCCTCAGACCTCAAGTAATGGTCTTCTCCTGCTATCATAGAAAGAAATTCCTTTGTTAATGTAAGTAGGATATTAATGCAATTATTGAGCCATGAACCCCAAAATTACTTTCTGATCATTAAGGAGGGTAAATCCCCAGTTTCATGAAGATGTTAAATTATGCTAGGGACATAAGTGCAAAAAATCCTGGATATGTGGCCACTTTCCATTCCTTTTTCACTGACTTGAGTCAATTTAGTTTTAAGTTTGTAGAATAACCATTGAAGGGTATATGATACTATGGTTCATCTTTCCTGACTATTGGCAAAGCTAGGAAAGGTAGCCTGCATAAACAATTGGCTAAGTGTTTGAAGTTGCCATCCTTTTCTTTAGACATTAAAAAGTTCTGTCTGCCTGGTGATCAAATTTAAAGAAAGCACTAGCATGACAGGAATGTGCTTATTACAGCTGTTTTTAGACAGAGCATTTGGTTCAATAAATACTAAAAGAATTGCAAACAGAAGCCAACCCTTTGGATAAGAAGCCATGCTTCCTCTGCATCTAGGAAGACATTGCATCTGCTCTAAATGGCTTTGCTGGCATCTACCCTCAAAACACTTCAACAACCACAGGATTTTTTTTGACACATTCAAGTATTGATGCCAGTACCTGCTTTTATAATGCTGAATATGTACCATATTGGCTGGCCCGGGAGCTGGGAGAGGACGTGGAAGAGTGGGCTAAGACTGTGCACAAGAGTAAATTTTTGGCCGGCCACTCCAAGAAAATGAACTAGTAATGATTTAGACATGCCAGCTGGCATTTACTCTGGTTTAACATTTTACTATACTGGAATAATTAGAAGACTTAAAGGCATGCAACTTTGCAGATAGAAGGCCTTTGGAGAGAATGTAGAACACTCTGCTTCTCATAGTTACACTAATTTTTTTGAAGGGGGAGTCTGTTTTTGCATGATTTCCAGTGATATCTCTGACCCAGAAAATTCTCTCCCTGAATGAAGAGGGAAATGAAAATTAGGGGAAAAAATATTAATCCAGAATGAATTTTTTACTTGAATCTCATATGAAATAGATTGCCAGTGATCCCCCAAACACTTTAAACTTAACTTCCTTAGGAAAATACCATCTCAGGGCCTCAATGAACAATTTAATAACTACCATCCTGACACATCTTAGACATTTCAAGACTTCATTATTGTGCATAATTTCCCTGGTCAATCAAAACCAACATCTCGGCACATAAGCTCAAGACAGGCAAACGTCACAGTTCAAATGGAAAAAGCTACCCACAAATTATCTTCAGCACACATCCATACAATCTCACTCAGTAGCTCTGGAATACTCCACAAGTGCCCACATCATACTTCCTGTGAAGACAGAATGACAGAGTAGAAATGGCAGAGTTCTCAACGTTAGACAGAAACTGTCCTGGGTCCATCACTTATAAGTAGGTGACTTGATACAAGTTTCTTGATTTCTCTGGGTTCTTTTGCTTCTCCATGAAAAATTAATAACACCTACCTTGCTGAGCTATTGTGAAGGTTACACAAGATGGCACATCTTATCCTTACTACATGCTACTTAATTTCCTCACAGTGTCTGCGTTATCAAGAAATCTGTAGGAAATGTTGGGTGGCTACAGCTGTAATCAATGTTATCCTTCTCCGCACCACTGGCGATTTCCATTATTTGGGGACAAGTGAGACAGTGGCTACCAGTTTGTGTTGAACCGAAAAAGCACCCAAAGCTTATCAAGCAATCACAATAAACATAAACTACAGAGAAGCTTTAATTATAGTATCAAGTGGTGGTCTCAAATGAGGTAGGTGGCAGGGTAGACTTATAATAATCAACATTGAAATAAAATGCATTGTGTGATAGGCATTCCTTCAAGTGCTTTATCCAAATTAATTTATTTAATCCTCATAGCAACCCTGTGAAGTAGGTACAACCATGTATCCTGTTGTAACACATGCGGAAAAGAGCAGAAGCAACTCACTGATGGTTTGTCAGCAAATCAGTGGCAGACCTAGTGGTTAGAACCTTGGCTGCAGCATCTGTATTAAGATACTATTATACCTTCATCAGATGCACAAATGGTGGGTCAGTATTTTCTGTTCTAGGTGTTCTTTAAGACCACAGAGAAAAGATGATAAAAATAAGTGATTTTACTTTTATTATCAATGAAATAGTTCCTGAAATATTGATATTATTGGTGCCAGGGAAAGTTAAAGAACTTTGGTCTGATGCTCAGCCTCAGCAGGTACTTCCTGCCCAGTCAGGCTGACTCAACATGACATGGAAACACCCAAGATTAGTATGGGCACTAAATGAGATAATGAGCATAAAGGACGTAGCAGAGTGCCTGGAATTACACAACAGAACAATATATGTCCTCTTGAAAAAGCAACTAAAAATCAAGGAAATCAAGTCACAACAAAGTAAATATCCTCTCTGTCAGAGAAGTATGAGAGAGAGTAACTAATATGTACTAAGTGCACCATACGCCCTGTGATGAGGACCGCACATAAATCCACATCCTCACTAGTCTATGAAAGAGAGATGTATTAGCATGGATATGTATATGGATGGAGAAAATAAGTGCCAGATTCCAGTTTCAAACCCCAATCTGTTATGGTGCGAAGCTTAGATTTGTTATTTTCTGTTTCATTTTTACATACGTTTTTAATAGGTAAAATTTATTCAACACTTGCAACATGGATTTATTCTTTAACTGAACCTTTGCAACTCTATGAAGAAGGCAGTGCCATGATACCTGCTCACTACCCTCCTGGGGTCATACCCTGCCCCCAGGATTGACCTTATGCAGTGGTTTCCCCAGTAGGGTTCTTGAGTAAACCTAAGACTAAAGGAGGGTGGGTGCAGTGTCTATGGAAAATGTCCTCACATTCACGTGCACTGAGGACACTAAGACACCTTATGAGTTTTCTATAAGGATGGGGAGGTGAGATGAGAAGCTCCTACTTCCCCCAGTTTCTTCTCACCAGCATTCATCCCCTCAGCTCTTGTATGATAAGGAATATTCTCCCGTGGCTTTAATCCTAGTAACTAGAAAAGGCAAAGGGAGATTGACATCTCTTGTGAGGACTATACCTCCAGTCCAGAGCAACTGGGAACATTTTCTTTCTTATCCTGCTACTGAATGCTTGTGCTACTCACAATCAATAGAAAAAGAATAGAGAAATTTGTTAAGTTACATAAATACCATTATAACTAATTATATTATTTAAAAGCATGACTGATATGTAGAAGACTTATGAAGAGCTATAAAATTTAAAACTGATGGGTTCTGGACCTCATATAGCTTAGAATATGATATATAGAAAGCCACTATAAAAATGAAAAGAAGAAAATATGGTGTGTTCAGAAAAAAAGATTTAACTAGAATATAACAATAAGCTAATAAACTAGGTGTATAATACCATCCAACTCAATGCATTTAAACCACTTGCATTTTGTTCCTCTTCATTAAAACGCAGATTTTTCTAAGGCTTTCATATTTATTCGGCCATGACTTTTATTTGTTTTATTGTAAGTTCCCAGTGCATTTCATTTTAACACCTAGATATGATTTTAATTCAATTACACAACATTAAGGTAGGAGCCCAAGAATGTCACCAAAAGTGAAATCATATCCAGTTTCACACTTGGTCTTCATCTGCCGGGTCTTAATAAGAGAAATCTGATGGGGCCCCAAAGGAAGGGATAGACTGTCCATATCCCCTCAAGCCTTATTCGTCTTGGCTGGGAAAAATGGAAAGCTTATGTGATTCTTTTCTGAATACAGCTTGATATATTACCGTTTAATATTTTCTTAGAAAAAAAATTATGTCTACGAGCTATTCCCATGAATCGTGATCAAAATATAATGTGAACAAAAAATACCCAAGAAAATGAATCTCAATTACCAAACACAGTCCTAGCTGGAACTGATTCCTTGTTTATCCAGAATGAAACTTGAGAAAGAATCACTGTCATAATACACGGAATATATGTCTGAATCATAAAGTAACCCATCTTCCGTCTCAGGTGGAAGTAAACTGTCATAACAATATATTCACCTACAAATAAAACATGAGGAAAATGTATTATTGGTTATGCAGGCAATTAGTCAATAACTTCATAATCATATTTCAGCCTAAAAAGAGCATTTTAGACAAAGAATTATCTGTTGTGCATAGCAAGCAAACTGAGAAATATATAGTTCCTAACTATGGGGAAAATGACCCTGAACACAATTATTGTTCTATACAGTGATGAAGCCATTTAATACATTAAGCTATAACTTTTAAAAAATTCTTGCAGCGCTGTCTGTATTAAAGGTCCAGTACTGCAAAAGCAATTACCATTCAATTTCAGCATTTTCTAAGAGCAGAATTTAGACCGAACTTTTATGGAAAGTCAGTAGGAAAAAAAATGGAAACACACACACATTTGAAAATACTGCCTTAGTTTTCAGAAACAGCTATATTTCTAAATGTTATATATATATAAAGAAAAATACAAAGAGAAACATATAACATAGAACCATAGTTAACATCCCTGAGTTCAGGTATATTTTATGGGCATTTAGACAAGCTAATAAGGGAAACAAACTAAGATTTCTAATGGCTGTTGATAAGTACTTTTTAATATTACATCTGAAAGCAACAATTAAGAAAGTTACTTAGGAAGCGGTAGACTTATTCTCAGACTCTGAAGCCCAGGATTCAGAAGACTCAAATCCCAGAATCTGTTTTCAGTCCCACTTGCAGGCTCGAGAATGAATGCCAAGTAGCATATTGATTTTAATTATTAAACATCTCACCCGTAATGGACTTGATAGTTTCACTTGACACAGTTTGCCCAATCAAGTCATATTGGACTAAGCTGGAAGACTCCTTTGGAACTTCCACTGATTTCTCAGGACCTTTTGTCCATGTATAAATCATCTCACTCTTCGGATATGCATCTGAATGAGAGCCCAGAATGTGATTAAAGTCAGTGGTCCTTTCCCATCAGCACTGATGGTCAACATTTAAGAATATTACACATGTTCAAGAAAGATGGAATAAAAGTAAACAATAATCATGATTTATTAAAACACGTTTAAGACTTAGAAAACTGTAGAGATTAAATAAACAGTCTTGCAACTCAGCATGTTTCTTGTTTTTATGTTGAGAATTGGAGGAGAGGGGCGCCTGGGTGGCGCAGTCGGTTAAGCGTCCGACTTCAGCCAGGTCATGATCTCTCAGTCCGTGAGTTCGAGCCCCGCATCAGGCTCTGGGCTGATGGCTCAGAGCCTGGAGCCTGTTTCCGATTCTGTGTCTCCCTCTCTCTCTGCCCCTCCCCCGTTCATGCTCTGTCTCTCTCTGTCCCAAAAATAAATAAACGTTGAAAAAAAAAAAAAAAAAGAGAGAATTGGAGAAGAGATTAAAATTGGAGGAGGGGCACTTGGATGCGTTTCCATACTAATAGGAGAAGCAGTTGAAAAGCGGAAATAATACCCCTCCCCCCAAAAAGTACTTCTTTCCATTCTCACTCACTTCCAGGGCTTGACCAACACTGACTCCTTCCATCCTACGGCAACTCTGCCAATTAGAAATGTACCAGATGCCGCCTATAATAATACAACAAAAACAAAAACAAACCCTACTGTTGGGAGAGCTCTCCGGGGGTCACCTATTCCACACTGCCTCTGGGCAGTCCCCGTGCCTTCTGGGAACAATTTGGCAGTGACAACTGGCTCTGCTCTTTGTGGAGCTCTCCAGGGAATATAATTACACAACCAGTTCCACTACCTTTAAACTCTTACAATCAGGACATTTTCCTTTCCATCTTCAACAAATCCCTCCCAGAGGCAATTTAAGCCCATTTCCTATTATTTGGTGTTCAACTCAAATGGAAACCAGCTGCTTGCTGACCAGTCTACCCACAACAGATAGCTTGGCTCACGCACAAATAAGTTCAAAAGAACCAAGATGAATCGGTTCCCTCCACAAACCTTCCTAAAGTGACTACAGCACAGTAGGTCCTCAGTGAAAGCTTAATTCTACAAGAGTTGATACCTAGGGAGATTATTTTTACAAACAGCTTCTCAAAACAAACTAGGAGGCTTGTGTTGTCATTTAGCAGTATAGAGTCATGTGTCAACATTTCTCTCCTAAAGTATATTCATGCTTCATCATACATTTAAAAGACCCTGAATGCTATGTTCCTGCCCATGATATTTTAAATCGGGTATTCTTCTCTTGGCTATCCTAACGTGGTAGAATAACCTTTCTCTTAATGATTCGATACTTGAGGCAGGAAGTGGGGGCGTGGGCAAAATGGGTGAAAGCGATAAAAAAATGTCTCTTTCTAATTCCCAACCTAACAAACCAACTTCCAAGGAGTGATTTCTTTATCTAGTACAAACCCTGACTGGTGCCAACTATGTTCAAGTTGCTCTGAAGAGTGCGTCTCGATGGGCAGCAGAGGTGGATGGGTGGGAAAGAACTTCCCATAGATAAGAACGATCTGTAGGGGAATTTAAATTATTACAGTACAAATGGATTTTAATTATGCCCCAGTGAGATCGCCCTTTCTGTCTATGTATCTTTTTAATTTTCTCTCTTTAAGTCACTGGTCAGCGAGTAAATGACTCTCTAGCTTTAACCTAGCTCACCAAACACTGTGATTACTAGGGGTTGTCAAAGAATGGTGAATGCCAGTTCTCATTAAGTTACGCACAATGGTAAGAGCAGGCAACAGTTTCACAATCAGTGCACTAAGAATCCAAAGCAATAATAAAAGCCAGCACCTGTTTTTGGTAGATTCTGAGTGAATCAAATATTTGAGGCACACGTTAGAAGAAGCAATCTCATTTTTCCACCATCTCAGGTAAAGGGAGCTTGGGGGAAGGGATTCCATATTCTTTACTACCCATTCATTTCACCTTCTTACCTTCACCTCCACAAAATATTTGCAAATCATCTACTTCATAGCTTCGCCTCTAGTACCATCCTTGTCTAAGCCACTGCCATCTTTGATGGTACTAAAGCAATAGCCTCCCACTCTTCTCTGCTTCTACTCTAGTCTCCCTACAATCCATTCTCCATAGAAAAGCTGAAATGAAATTGTAAAATGTTAAAGAATGCCAAATCCCCTAGTAAAATCTTCCAAAGTCTTTCTGTAGCATTTACAATAGAATCTAATCCTTAATGTGGTCTATAAGATGCTACATGATCTGGATCTGTCTACATATCAGACCATATCTCTTATGATGCTTTCATCATGCTTCAGCCACTTTGGTTCTAACAGTGCCGCTTATATTATTTTAACCTGGTCATTTCAAGAAGACCTGAAACCTCTCTGACCTTTTTTCAAATCTGCCATAAAGAATTCTGCTTGTAACAGACGATGTTAAATTACTCCCTCTCCGCCCCCCCTAAAAATCCTTTGTACTTTCTTTGTTACACCACCAACACATGGAGTTCAGAAGTCCTTAATTTCACCACTGACCACCAACCTATTATTTATGAGTCAGTTTACCCGGGCTATCTGTCCAAACTGATTTTTGGTTTTTGGAAAAGGGGCTGTTTTTACTTCTTTATTTAAATATATTAGGTAAAATAGAGTCTCCTAAAAGTCAAATATTGGACAGTTATTGTCATGAACAATGATTTATGGATTATGGGAAATTGTGCACACATATAAATATCAGCTTGCGTTAGATATTAATAAATTCTAACAATACTTTTATTGTAACTTACAACTTCCAAATTTCAAAGGGCATGCATGACCATCCATGGGGAAATCCACCAATCTCATGGGACACTCCGCACTTATGGTGAGTCTATGATGGAAAAATGCGATTAAAATTAACTCTCACTTTAAAAATGATTTTTTAGACACCTAAAACGAGAAGGATGAAAAGAAGGAAGGAAGGAGAGAAGAAGGGAGAGAGAGAAGGAAGAAAAAATGGAAGAAAGCATAAAAAGGAAAGATGGAAAAAGAAAAAATCGACTACCTCATTGTGTATAAAATAGTGCCATTTCTCATAATTCTAAAAAGCTTGTTTGGAGCTGTCATATTATGTGAAACAGATTTCTTTCCATTCCTGAAGAAAGTATCAGGTGTCCATACTTTTGTTACCATCATATTGTTCAATCTCAAAATTTCAATGGGGCCATCATATTTTAGTCTTTTGTCAATCCACGTCTGTCTGAAGAACACATCCATTGTGTATTCCTAGGGAAA
This sequence comes from Puma concolor, assembly GCF_028749965.1. Lineage (NCBI taxonomy): Eukaryota > Metazoa > Chordata > Mammalia > Carnivora > Felidae > Puma > Puma concolor. The sequence continues at coordinate 167,958,700 of NC_141670.1, read as the reverse complement.
TTAGTTTGTGACATTCAAATCACAGATGACTACACATAAATATGCATTAAATTCTAGCCTCTATCCCACTCATAAAAAAAAACTACCCAAATAAAAACTAAATTAATAGGAACAGAAATGTTCTTACATCAATGGAGCTAAATGATTCTCAGCAATTAAAGCATGTTGTGTCCATCTTGATACCTTAATCTTCTACTTCATCAGGTAAATAAATTACATACACATGAATCATTCAAGACTAATTACTATAATTTAATAAAACTACCAGCACAAAGTAATTACAGTTGTGCTTTAGTCCAGGTAGCAAAATTAGTAAAAGTGTAACAAATATCATTGTATTATTAATCATAAAATTGTAGGCATCTCTAAGACAAGTAAAATATGTAAAAAGCAATTTTATATTCACAAAATTTATTAAAATTAGCCTAGAAGCCTAAGGCCAAGGAAAAAAGGTAAAGTAGGTCCTTTAACCTTTAAACTACATATATTTAAAATTAGAGGGCACAACTGAATAGATGAATTCATCCTGACCAGTGTTTGGTGTTCTAACCTCTTTAAGCATGAGAAAGAGGCAGGAAGAGAAGGCATGGGGGGACGGGGTGGGGGCAAGTTGTGAGCAGTTGGGCCAACATGGAGTACTAAATGCAGTTAGGACTACAATATAGTTTTATACAAAAACTAATTACACTCTTCAATTTTCTCCACTTCAATAATTTTCTAAGGAAAAAAAATCACTACATAAAAGGTTTTACCACTGACACAAGTAATAGTAAGGTTTTTTTTTTCTTTGTTGAGAATAACTCCAAACCAAAAAATACTCAAATATTAGAGCTGAAATGTAAATTCAATGTCTTATCCTTATAAACCTTTAAGTCTAATTAGGAGGCTCTTTGACTTTCTAGCTGTGTGCGATTAACAAGATAAATATCATTTGCCCTCTCTTCTGCATGTTTTCTTCAAAAGACAAAAAGTACATGAAGTTTCCTAAATACCTACCATTTCCACATCAGAAACAGGTCCAAAGCTGGTGACATATATGTCAGTTTTTACTTCTGTAACAGGACCTAGTAGGTATGAAGTAAATAGGAGTGAAAAAAAAATACCAATATTACAGGCAAGGAGAATAGAGCAAATACAGATATATCATGTTTTTACTGGCATCTTAATAATGCACCTCTACAAAAAAAAAATGTAGATAAAAGAATAACAGAACCAGAAAGCAGTGTTTATTTACAGGCAAAAAAAATAAAAATTACTTAGGGTAACATTGTTTCTTAAAGAAATACATCACCTACCAGGCACTACTGTGAAAGGCAGTGCAGGGAACAAAAACTCTTAGCCTTTGTAATTTTTTATAGTCCGTCATCTGATTGGCCCTTAGTAAAGAAGCGAGCTGTTAAAAAGAGGGAACTTAGCCACAAGAGTGAGGAGGAGAAAAACCATAATGGTCGTCTTTGGAAAGCTGAGGATTCTACTTAAATAAGAGCACAAAAATGATTCATGGCACCTTTAACAGTAGGCACACCATCCACCGGTAACTGAGATTAAAGACAAACTCTCCTACAAGCCAGACCTATTCACCTCTTGCCACCTACTAGCTGTTTGATCAAGGGCAGGCTACTGAACCTCTCAAAAGCAGCAATCGCACATATCAAGCAAGACTACCGATAGGGATCAAGTGAAATTGCTCACATAAGACCCTGAACACAGTGACTCTCTCATAAGAGTACTTATTAAGTAGTAGTTTCTCTTGGCTTCTGATAAACGCCACTACTGAGATTCTTTCCTAGGTGTAAATAGCATTGGTTCAGAAACAAATACATGGGTGTGTTTGGCAGAAGGGAAAGGCGGGAGCATCATGATAATGGGGCTGACACAGATTTTAGACAAAGGAAAATTGCTACAATCTGGGTTTAGCATGGTGCTTAACATCAGGAATTGTGGCATTTAAATTTGGCTCTTTTTAAATATACGATCTTAGTCAAGTCATGAATCCTAATAGGTTAAGGTTTTAATGAGTATTAAGTAAAATAATAAATGTAAATGACTTGCCCCAGTCTCTAGAACATAATGCTCTCAATAATGATAGTCATTATGATATATATACCTTTTTATTCCTAATAAAAATAAAAAATTGTTGCCCTCTTGAACATCATTTCCTTAAATGATGGTTTATACCATTGTATGGCCAGAAGCTAGATACTCTATACTGGAAAGAATGCAAGATGCACTATTTCCTTTGGATACTGGTTGGACAATTGGATTTATGCCAAAAAAAAAAAAAAAAAAAAGAAAAGAAAAGAAAAATAAAAAGACAAATAACAGTTAGTATAGCTTAATGCCCTAGGTCTAAAGTTATCCTCATAAAAATGAATCAGAATATTTCTCCCTGTATAGGATGAAGACTGAGCCACAGGAAAAAAAAAAAATGGTTTGAAGGAGAATTAGAAATTCTTTCTTGAATAACTATCTTAAGACAAATAGGGGTATCTGAATGGCTCAGTTGGTTGAGCTTCTGACTCTTGATTTTGGCTCAGGTCATGATCTCACAGTTTCGTGAGTTTGGGCCCCACATCCAGCTCTATGATAACAGTGCGAGCCTCCTTGAGATTCTCCCTCTCTCTCTGCCCCTCCTCCCCCACTCACACTCTCTTTGCCTCCCTCAAAATAAATTAATTAATTAAAAATTTTTTAATGTTTATTTATTTTTGAGAGAGAGAGAGAGAGACAGAGAGACAGAGCACAAGTTAGAAGGGGCAAAGAGAGAGGGAGACACAGAATCCAAAGCAGGCTCCAGGCTCAAAGCTGTCATCGCAGAGCCTGACGCAGGGTTCGAACCCACAAACTGTGAGATCGTGACCTGCGCCAAAGAATAAATAAATATATTTTTTAAAAGAGAGAAATATATCCTTTGTAAGTATAGTGAAAGAAAAGGTACAGATCAGATTGATCTATCAGAGGTTTTTTCATTTATAAATAGGTTATTTTAAATTTTATTTTAGAGACAGAGAGCATGAGCTAGGGAGAGAAGGAAAGAGAGAATCCTAAGCAGGCTCCATGCTCACGCTGAGCCTGACACAGGGCTCAATCCCATGGCCCTGGGATCATGACCTGAGCCAAAATCAAGAGTCAGACGCTCAATTGACTGAGCCACCCAGGCGCCCCAATGAGTTTGCATTAAAAAAAATACTAACACCTTTGGAAAGCAGAGAAAATAAGTGTGAGAAGTTAACTGAATTTTCATTTGAATGAGCAATTATAAACAAGAACAAAAATATGGTAGCAATAAGCTCATTAAGCCAAAATGTTCCGGGAATTGATAGGCAATCCAAGAAGCTGATAATGTGTGTTGAATTTTAGAAAACAGAGCTTTTAACTCAAAGTGGTTCAAGAGTGGGACAAGTTATTCTGCCAGTTTCTTAAGAACCGCTGAAGTATCAAAAGCATTAAGTCGCTGCATGTCAGAGCAAAGGAGGTAAGTTACTTAGAACAATTAAGGTTGCATATGTCCTGACAACTGAACTGTTGTTTGACAAGATTCTTGAGAAATTAAAAGTTACTTCAAAGATCAATTTAGGGCAGTGGTTTTCAAATTGGAACTGAATCAGAATCACCTCGAAGGTTTGTTAGAGCACAGAATGCTGGGCTCCACCCTACACTTGCTGATTGACCTAAAGTGGAGCCTGGTAATTTGCATCTCTAACAGGTTCCTAGGTGATGCTGTTCACGTTATTCTAGTTTACAGACAATGCTCATCTGATTTCTAGAATAGTATTTACCAAAATATGTCCTATAAAATATTAAGACCGTAAGTGTTCTATGGGAGTGAGAGAAGCGTAGGAGAGGAATTAGACCAACGTAATTTTTACTTACAAATTTATTTTAAGGTGCATGGGGTTATACTAATTCTTATAGTTATAATGATTCCATGATAATAATGGGTATTTTCTTTTTTTAAATATTTTTTAATGTTTATTTTATTTTTGAGAGAGAGAGAAGGAGTGTGTGAATGGGGAAGGGGCAGAGAGAGAGGGAGACACAGAATCTGAAGCAGGATCCAGGCTCTGAGCTGGCAGCACAGAGCCTGAAGTGGAGCTCAAACCCATGAACCACAAGATCATGACAAGAGCTGAAGTTGGATGCCTAACTGACTGAGCCACCCAGGCTATTTTCAAATTCTTACATAATTCTTTCTTAATGATTCTTGAAAAACGTTTGCCTTCAGAATTACAATCCTAGTATTGTTGAGTTAGTTTGTGGCATTATTCAGTATTTGCTTTATATGATCACATAGGTCTTTCAGACAAGCTAGGTTCTGAAGATATGATTGGTAAAGAGATTTCATTTGGACATTCATTCAATAAACATCTATTGAGTGAGCACCTGCTGTGTGCCAGGTTCCATACTAGGCCCTGGTGCTTCAGTAGGAAACAAGACTTAAGAGCTTCCTGCCTCAGGGAGTTAATGTGCTATTAGAGAAGTCTGAGTATAAGTAATCAAGAAATAAATTACATGGGAGGATCTTGTCATTCATAAGAGATATAAAACAGGCTGGTCATTGAGTTAGAGACTGGGAAAGCCTAGATGTTGTAGCCCTTCTTCAAAGCAGTAACTTTTAAACTGAGACCTGGAGGGTAAGCATGAGGCATTGGAGGAACCGAGAGAATTGCATCACAGGCATAAAGAACTTCAGGGAAGAAAGCCTAGAGGCGGGAGAGGCCTTAGTGTGCTTGGGGACTAGGAAAGAGGCCAGTGTGGCTGGGGCCAAGCAGGTAAGGAAGAAAATGATAAGAAATGAAAGCCACATAAGCAGAATGAAAACCAGAGTCAGGGGACAGAGATCCGCACCTGAGCTGATATTCTAAAGTGGCATCTTTTAAGCAACATATTTATACTACACGTTATGGTGACAGTTGTTAAAACTACATGGAAAAGAACTATTAGAGATCCCAGTGACAGATGGGCAACACATAAAGAGGTTGTTATGGGCTGAATTATGCTCTTTCCAAATTCATATGTTGAAGTCCTAACCCCCAGTACCTCAGAATGTACCTGTATTTGGAGTTAGGGTCTTTAAAAAAGGGAATGAGGTTGGGGCGCCTGGGTGGCGCAGTTGGTTAAGCGTCCGGCTTCAGCCAGGTCACGATCTCGCGGTCCGTGAGTTCGAGCCCCGCGTCGGGCTCTGGGCTGATGGCTCGGAGCCTGGAGCCTGTTTCCGATTCTGTGTCTCCCTCTCTCTCTGGCCCTCCCCCGTTCATGCTCTGTCTCTCTCTGTCCCAAAAATAAAAATAGAAACATTGAAAAAAAAATTTAAAAAAAAAAGGGGGAATGAGGTTAAAATGAGGTCATTAAGATGGGTTCTAATCCAATGTGACTGGTGTCCTTCTAAGAAGAGATTAGGACACAGAAACACACAGAAGAAAGACCATGTGAATGAAGACAGAGAAGATAGCCATCCACAAGCAAAGGAGAGTGGACTTAGAAGAAACCAACCCTCTGCTGACATCTTGAACTCGCTGCCGTTTAAGCCACCCTGTCTGTAGTATTTTGTTATGGCAGCCCAAACAAAAGAATACAGAAATGCAAAAGAAACAATTTTTCCCTATTCTTTCCCAACGTTTTCTCCCTCTGATATTCAGTACAGCTCTGCCTTAGGCTGTGAGGAAGTTTGTTTTTTATCCCTTCATCATTGGGAGGCCATCAAGAGTCCGAAGTAAGGAAATTATGTGACCTGAATTATATTTTTTATAAAATCCCTCTGGCAGTTGTACAGACAATAAATTATAGGGAGGCAAGTGTAGAAGAAGGGTTCTTATAAGAGGCTGACAGCAGCCTAGCCTAGCCTAGCCGAGAAATGATGGTGGTCTATACTGGGAATATGGCAGTGGGGATGGAGTGTGGACAGATCAGTGGGCATGCTGGTGTGAAACTAACTCACCGGGAATGGGTTTTTTTCCAAAGAGCAATAAACAGAGATATAATATTCTATGTATTGAAGGCCTACTACATGCCAGGCAGGATACTAGCCTCTTTCCATATACTATTTCATTTAATTTTCACAATACCCTCCCAGGGTGATATTATCGTGAGGATTTTATGGATCTGGAAACTGAGCTCACAGAATTTAAATATAATAAGCCAGAGCCAGAATTATAACCCCCTTGTAGTGATCTCCGAAATATGTTCTGGCTTTACTATGCTAATGACATCATTAAATAAGAAACAATAATTAATTGCTTATATAATTTTCTATCTACAACATAACATGCCATACCTAAATTTCCTAAATTTTGTTTATGTTACACCTAAATTTTGTTTATGCTTAAGTTCTGAACTGTGTTCTTGCAGCTCTTTCTATGTCTTTGCTCTTATCATAGCTTGTTTGATTCTTTCTTTCTCCCCTTAACAGTAAAATGAAATCTTAATGCTCCTTGAAGTTCCCAACTAGTATAGCACATTGCACATACTAGGTGGTCAATAACTATGTGTCCGTGTTCTTAGTATCACCGCACTAGTGATTCAAAAACTTCCCAAAAAGAAAAATTACTTGGATTCATGTGTTACACCAGTTAAGCTAAAAATATTTCCTGATTAAAGCTGAAACTGTGTCTTATTTATATTTGTATCCTTTCCCAGAACTAATCTCCGGCCTTAAACGTAATAGGTTTCCAATAAATCAGTTTTCTATGAATAATGGTCGCTATGTAATTAAGAGCAATTCTTAGAGACGCTTCCTCTAACACTACTGTTTAGGATGTTCAAATCAACCTTACTAAGAGCATAATTACATAGAAACCAGATAATTTTGAGCTTGGAAGGACTTCTCATAATGTTACATGCATTTGTGTAACATCAAAGACATATTTTATTTAAAAAATCTGACTTCTTTGGTAATAGGGAAGTGATTTTTAATCTGCAAAATGTAGTTGGCATTTTGTAAGGCAAACAAAGTGATCTGCAATAGTCTTTGAAAGAAAGAACCAAGACTACTAAGATCAAATGCAAAGGAATATTCCCATCTTATTAATGAATCTAACTTGGGTGCAAAGTAGGAAGACAATTAATAATATATGAGATAATTTTCCACTATTAACTTTACTTCAGCTGTACAGACCTGGTCAAAGGATATAACGATTTAATTTCTTGCCCAATAACAGGGTCCGATTTGCTGTCACACCAGGAAAAAGACCTAATGTGTCTGGCTGATTATGGAAATGGTTAATCCTGTTCACATTTTGTCCCCAGCTATGCATTTGAGGACATATTTATGGTTTTCCAGCCACTTAAATTCATGCATCAAGCTACATCTTACAAAACGCTGCTGATGTATTTCCAAAACTCAAGAGATTTAACGTATTTAGGAGGTACAATAACAACAAGGAATCTTGAGTGATATATTTTTTTTTTAATTTTTTTTTCAACGTTTATTTATTTTTGGGACAGAGAGAGACAGAGCATGAACGGGGGAGGGGCAGAGAGAGAGGGAGACACAGAATCGGAAACAAGCTCCAGGCTCTGAGCCATCAGCCCAGAGCCCGACGCGGGGCTCGAACTCACGGACCGCGAGATCGTGACCTGGCTGAAGTCGGACGCTTAACCGACTGCGCCACCCAGGCGCCCCTCGAGTGATATATTTAAAGAAATCTATAATTTAGTTTGTCATCAAAAAATACAGAAATGCTAGCCTTCCTGCCTGGTAAACAAAGAAAAGGTATCCATTGATGTCACAGAGAAAACAGAATGCTATAGAGTTTTACTTAAATGACATTAAAGATTAGTGCTTCCTATGTCCTATGATCCTTCTATCAATCCAGGTCACCTTTTTAAATAATTAAAGTATTTAAATAAATAAGAAAAGCATTTAAAAAAACAATGAAATCAGGGCCAAAGATGAAAATGCAATTCACAGAAAGAAAATTCTTGTAGGCATTAAAGGTTTGAGAAGACATCCAACCACATTAGAAATCAGAAAATTCTAATTACTTCACAATCAAAGACCATTTCAAGTATGGTTGAAGGGTTTGTGGATCCTGAATCTCATATTCATTGTAAATGAGAGTTTTAATTTGTAAAACTACCACAGAAAACAGTTTGGCATTATCTCATCAAGTTGAACTCCCACTTACACTAAGATCCAGAAAAATCCATTCCTGGATGTATATGCAAAAGAAACTTTTGCACATTTACAGCAGGAAATTTGGGCCAGAATATTCACAGCAACACAATCTTGGAAACAAGCAAAATGCCTACTGCCAACAGAGAAGATGAATAAACTAGTTCCTATGAAGTGGGAATATCACACAGCAGTCAAATGAATGATCTATAGCAATATGCATCAGCAAGAATGAACCTTAGCATACACAATTAAGTGGGGGGGAGAAAAACACCAAAAGCTCATATATAACATGTTCCAAGCCAATACATTTCCTAATTTAAAATTTTAAAAATTGAGCCAAAATGAGATTCAAAGAAAACCTATGAAATAATTTAAAAAGGACTTGGAGCGGTGGTTGCTTCCGATGGGGCAGACAGGGAGAAAAGATGAAGGAGACTACATAGCAGGATGGAAGTTATCAAAGTTGTACAGTTTAATGATTGAACTGGTGTCTACTCTATCGCAGCGAATGAGTCCATAGATGGATGGGTAGTTAAAAATAAGGTTATGTGTGGACCGATAATGGATGTTATTGGTGAACCAAGTACTTTTAATCCAGAATCCAATTCCGTGCAAAAGAGGCTTTTAAAAATAAATACAATAAAAAGGCCCAGGCAGTAATATCGTGCCGGTTGATGTATTTTTCACCTAAAAGGAAACTAACAACCCAGGGAAATATTATCTAAATAAATATCCATAGAGTTGCAAATAGGCACTATCTAGAGTTTACAGGGCCTACTTGGGAAACACCAAAGGCATGTTGCATATCCTTGCCCTGCCCGAAAGAAAATGCAAATATACGATAGAGAGCAGCAGTACATCTTTTTTGCTAAACTGAGAGAACAAAGTACATTCCTGTTCTGGTTTCTATAGTCCCTTGTCTTTCTCTCAGTTATTCCTTCCCTCCATTGTAATATTAACGTACCCCCTACTAGGTGATCCCCTACAGATGTATTCTGATATTTCTCATCTGAAAAGAAGGCAACCTTCCCTCTTTCTCTTGCTTTTCACATCGTGAACTTCTGGGGAAAAAAAATCCATTATTGCCTCTCATTCTTCCTTTTCTATTCACTGTACCATCTCTCATAACCTGGTTTTCATGCCCAGGATCCACGAAAATCCCTTTTGTCAATATCATTCATATCTCTGACACAATTCCCACAGATTTAAAAAAATAATTTAATCTCTCCCACTTTTATCAACGTTTTTTTATTTTATTTTATTTTTGGGACAGAGAGAGACAGAGCATGAACGGGGGAGGGGCAGAGAGAGAGGGAGACACAGAATCGGAAACAGGCTCCAGGCTCTGAGCCATCAGCCCAGAGCCCGACGCGGGGCTCGAACTCACGGACCGCGAGATGGTGACCTGGCTGAAGTCAGACACTTAACCGACTGCGCCACTAATCTCTCCCACTTTTAAACAGGCTCAGGTCATGATCTCACAGCTTGAGAGTTCAAGCCCGGCATCAGGCTCTGTGCTGAAGCTCAGAGCCTGGAGCCTGCTTCGGATTCGGTGTCTCCCTCTCTCTCTACCCTCCCCTGCTTGCACTCTGTCTCTGTCTCTCTCTCTCTTTCTCAAAAAAATAAGCATTAGAAATAGTAAAAATAAGTGAAAATAGAAAGGCTCTCTTGATCCTACTTCTCCTTCCATTTACCACCCCATTTCTCTGCTGCCCGTACAATAATTTAATACAAATGTCCAAAGACTCCTCCCATTCTTTCAATGTCTCCCAATCAGACCTCCACACCCATCACAGCACCAAAACTGCTCCTGTCAAAATCACTGACCATGCAGATATTGCTGAATGTAGTGATCAATTTTATGTTCTTATCTTTCTTAATCTGTCAGGAGCATTAAGAAGTAAATGATCAATCCCACCTCCTTTTTTTTTTTTAATTTTTAATGTTTATTTATTTTGGGGAGAGAGAGACAGAGTGTGAGTGGGGGAGGGGCAGAGAGAGAGAGGGAGACACAGAATCCTAAGCAGTTTCCTGGCTCTGAGCTGTCAGCAAAGAACCTGAGGCAGGGCTCAAACCCACGAATGCTGAGATCATGACCTGAGCTGAAGTCAGTCGTCTAACTGACTGAGCCACCCAGGCCCCACCCCCCACTTTTTTAAAAAAATTTTTAAATGTTTATTTTTGAGGGGGAGGAGAGGGAGTCCTCTTTTTCTTTTAAGTTTATTTATTTTGAGAGAAGAGAGAGTGGGGAGGGGCAGTGAAAGGGGGAGATACAGAATCCCAAGCAGACTCCACACCATCAGCAAAGGTGGCCGGAACTTATGAACTCTGAGATAATGACCTGAATGACACCAAGAGTCCGAGGCTTAACCGACTGAGACACCCATGCACCCCCACCTCCTATTCTAAACAAATATCTATATCTATCTATTTATATTTATATATTTTTAATTTAACATCCAGTATGCATACTCTGAGATTTTCCTCCTACCCAAAGGCCACTCCTCACTTGGTCTTCCTGAGACAGAGATTCCTCTTCTCTCCCACCTCTTAACACTGGAGACTTCAGAGTCCTATATTTGTACCTCTTCTCTATCATCCTTAATCTCTTGATGATCCCTTTAGTCTTATGGCTTTAAATACCATATATAGTGACATACCAATCGTCCCTGCTTTTCAGACTTACCTCCACTTAATGTCCAATCGGCATCTCAAATTTAACATATCCACATACAAATTGTTCATCCACACCCCAAATCTGCTTCTGCCGCAGTGTCGGCAAGTCTATTTCTCCAGGCGTTCAAGTCAAAAACTTTGGAGTCAGATTTGACCCCTCCCTTTTCCTCACATCCCACATCCTAGCTGTCGTCAGTGGACTAGACCTTTGAAACATAGCCAGAAACCCATCATTTCTTCCAAGTTTACAAGCTTCACTGCCACCAGCTTGGTCAAAATATCCATCATCTCTCACCTAGTTAATTGTGAAAACCTCTCTGCCTTTGCCCTTGACCCTGAATGCCTGTTGTCAATACAAAATCCAAGGTGGGCTTTTGAAAATTAGGCAGTTCAGGTTTTGCCCCTGTTGGAATCTCTCTAATCACTTCTGATATGAATCACAGTAAAAGCAAAGTCCTTACCAGCTTGCAAAGCTTTACACAACCTCATCTTTGTATCACACTAACCCCTTCTTACTCTTCAGTCCTGCTAAACTTTACTGCAGCGACACTGATTTCCATGCTTAGCACTTTGGCACATAGAGTTCCTTCAACCCAAATGTGGCTTATGCTTTTACCTATACTTAGAATCACTGTTCAAATACCACCTTCTCAGGTGCCTGGGTGGCTCAGTCGGTTAAGTGCCTGACTCTTGGTTTGGGCTCAGGTCATGATCTCACGGCTCCTAGGTTCAAGCCCCACGTGGGATTCTACACTGACAGCATAGAGCCTGCTTGGGATTCTCTCGCTCTCTCTCTGGCCCTCTCCTACTCATTCTCTCTCTCTCTCTCTCCCTCCCTCTCTCACAAAATAAATAAACTTTAAAAATCACCTTCTCAACGAAGTCTTTCTTACCAACTTTGTTAAAACTGCAACTCCTCCCTGCTTTATATTACTCCATAGCAGTTATCGACTTCTGACACTCTATATTTTATTTATTTCTGTTGTTCATTTTCTGTCCCTTTCACTAAAGTGTCAGCTCATGAAGGTAGGGAACTGCATCTCTTTTGTTCACTAATGCATTCCAGTGCCATCCTAGAATCATGCCTGGCACATATTATATGATTAGTAAGTAGTTAATGAAAAGTGAACCAAATGAAATATCTCCATGTGGCCAGACTTATCTTACTTACGTCTTGGAAGGTTTTGAAAAAGGTTTTTCTCATCCCTCCTTCCTAAGACATTCCATTCTCTTGACTTCTAGAAATTCACACTCTCCTAGTGCCCACCTACATATCACAGTCTCCTCTTTTACATCCTTCTCTGGCAATTCTGTTTTCTACCTTTCCTCAACTGTTAATGCTCTTGGAGGTTTGGTTCAGGGCTCTTTGTGCCTTCATACTCTTCTTTAGCATCTATTCTCACAGTGTTATATGCTGGTGACTCTTGCATATCTCTAAACAAAACTCTTGTCTGATATCCAAACAAGTACAACCGCTAGGACTCCATATATGTATCCTAAACTCAACGTATCCACACATGATTTCTTGATTTCACGCCCATCTCTCTTCTTCCTCCCCACCTCCCTAATTTAAATAACACCTTCCTCTGCCCATTTTCTCAAAATAAAAATCCAGGGGTCATTTTTTGATTCCTCCCTTTCCTTTACCACCCCTATGAAATCCAGCACCAATTAATAGTTCGATTATATTTCCAAAATGTATCTTAATTTTTTCCACTTAACTCCATTTTACTACATCTACATTTACTACAACCCACCACTAACTTCAGAGAACCTCCCATCCCTCACCACACACACACACACACACACACACACACACACACACACACACACACAAACCTTCTTCATTGGTCTCTTTGCTTCCAGTATTGCCCAACCTCTATATCCTTCCTTTTATTAAGCAGCAGTCAGAGGAATCATGATACAAAGTCACACCAAGTCATTCATTCTCTCCACCTAAAAAACTCCAATGGCTTCCGGGTTCACTAAAAGAAAGATCTAAACTCTTTTACTAAAGGTCTTGCATGATCTGGCCTTTGTTTACCATCACAAGCTAGAACTGTGAGAATCTTCCTCTTGCTTTCTTACTACCTTCATGGAACTCCCTTTCCTGGACTCCCTTCATTGCCTATATCACACTAAATTCTTATCTACCTTAGGATCCTTAAACTTGCCTTTTTGTTCTATCTGAGAACAACTATTGCTTACCTTTTCTATATCTGTCACCCTTAGGTCTCAGCTTAAGAGACTTTCTTGACCACTGTGCTGAAATAGACCCCTTATCCAATTTATTCTCTATCTTAGCATGCTATTGGATTGTCCCATGGGGAGATCTTTAATTATTTAGTTGTTTCTCTGTAGTTTTATCTCTCTACTACACTGCTTAGCCATATAGTTCACGAGGGCCTGTGTCTGATTCAGAATTACATCTTTACAAGCTCACATTGTTCCTGATACATAGTGGTCTCAATAGGTATTGGTTAAACAAATGAATGCATAAGTGGGTGTGACAAATCAAAAGAGAATGAAGCTTTATTTTTCTGTCACCCTGTGGATTTTAAGTGTTCTTTCGTCTATATACTTTCAAAAATATATTCTCTGTAGACTCAATAAAGCTAGCACAAGGTTAGTGCATTAATTTAATTTTCAGGTTAGGATATGGATCATGTGAAACATTGCAAGAATATTTTTATTTCTATAGTAAAGATGTTCCAAATATACCAAAGTATATATACTTCTCCATATTTGCTTTCCCATTTTAAAATGTTATTAAAGCTTTAGAATAAAAGTTCTCATTTCACTCCTTTGAGGGAAATGTAGTTTTGCTTATTTTAATAACCTAATTAGAAACAAGAAGGTATGTTAATGAAAATTCCACTCTTGGTAAACAGAGGATGTTTTGAAAAAGCCTTAGAAGTGGATGTCGCAATAGACCAGCTGCCTGGTGTATTAGTGGCCTTGTCTATGAGTAGTTTTAGGGTTCTTGAGAGCAATTCATTGGAACTTTTCTCAGCCTCCCCTCTAAGATAGGGGGGATGCCCACCCTGCTTATCTCTGCTAATCTTATTAAGCATTATATGCAAAAAGGTTTTGGGGCACCCAGGAAGCTCAGCTGGTTAAGCGTGGGACCCTTGATTTTCACTGGGGTCATGATCTCACGTGAGTCTGAGCCCCACATCCGGCTCTGCGCTGACAGTGAGGAGCCTGCTTGGGATTCTCTCTCTCTCTCTCTCTCTCTCTCTTTCTCTCTCTCTTTCTCAAAATAAATAAATAAACTTAAAAAAAAATGATTCCAAACTATAGAGGACTCCACTAATGTGGAGTTCTACTATGTTGGTGAGCAACCTTGCAAAACTGACCTAATGGTCAGTTCCCATTTCAGGGAGTTTGTGCAAGAGGATCTAAGGCAACTGTCTCTAATTGAAGCATTTATTATTCCAGACCACGTGCCTCAAAAGATGGAAATGCACAAAGATAGCGTAATCCGGCAGTAAAATGGAAGTGGGTAAGGGCTGACTTCCTAAACGATCTCCTGGTGGTTAGCTATGCGTTTTTAAGACCACATGTAACAGTGTGGAAAGTGGCTAAGAGCACAGGGGACTGATTTTCTAGCTTCTTTGTGGAGAGCTTCACTTGTGAGCCACTTCTAAGCAGGTGCAAGCTACTTCAGGATGACGGCAGACTGATTTGTCAGAGGCCAAAAGAACTATGCCCCTTCAGAAGTCCCAATCTGGCTTCTCTCACCATGCCTCCTTCCTTCTCTTCTCACCTTTTCCCCTTTTCTTCTCCAATGGGAGAACGTGGGAGACAAGGGAGAGGAGACCCTGGAGGGATGAAAAGAAGAGAACCATTTCAGTTCCTTTTACTTCCCGGTTGCAAGCTGTGCTGCTGAGTTAAAAATATGTAATTTAGTTTCCAAATCTATTCCAACCCCTGCCGGCCTACTGAGCAATCACAAACCATCCAATTTCAATTCAAATCTTTGCTTTTAGCTTTATTTTAAATGGAACACAGCTAAGTTGTATAAACAGATATAAAGTAAACGCTCTACAAAGAGCAGAAGTGGGATTAAAGGAACCAGGAAGTAAATCTGTATTTATAGCATACCGGTCAAAATCCGAATTGTTTTCATTTTATTTTTAAAATGCCAAACTTGCCACAAAGTACTGAAATGTCAAAGAAGGGACCAAACTTGCAGCACATCCAAGAGTCTGTGCTAAGTGTGAGTTTTCTTATTATTTTCAGCGATGCTTGTTTATAACATCCTGTAAACAGATTACACAGTTTTCTGCAGGTGAGAATTACTATCCCTCTGTCATGTTTGGAATGCTGTGAATTTACAGAGAATGACCCATTTCTAAAAAGATGAATCACATTTACCACAAATATTTATGAGCATAGCCCAAAAATTGTGTGACACCGTACATTTTTAATGATTAATCAACTGCTAACACTTGAAGTAACATGAATTCCACCTCTTCCCATAAAGCTATAAAAGTATCTCCAGGTGGGTAATGTACATCACCTAGCAGTGACAAGTAAGATGACTAATAATGCCCTTGAGACGTTTCAGCCATATTGCAGCGGCCAAAATCCAGTAATGGCTCATGTTGACTGATTTCATTCATTTTATTGTCTATATAATATCATGGGAGAGGATAGCTGGTTCAAAAGGATTCATCCGCAACGGACACCTTCTTCTTTTTGAGTTATACTTGCATTATAACCAACGGGGGAGATACTATTGTAACTTTTGCCATTTAATAATAAAACCATACCATTTCAGTTGTAACTTTTCACTTTAATTTATGTGCAGGTACATCAATTCTCCAATAAATATTTAAACTCCTGTGATTTCGTATTTCTGTTATTTTTCCCCCTTACTTCAAATGTCATGTTTAAAACTTTTACGGGCAGATAAATCCTCTTTTATTGAGACAATATAGTCTTTAATGGTATCACATTGTCTGAAATATTCTCGGCAAATTTTTTTCTTGGGGGGTGGGATATATAGTGATAACTTCCCCATCACTTGTGAAAGATCATGCGCTGGCAAATGATTCACTTCTGTAAGGAAGCCTCTTTCCAGATTTGCACGGAGGCAAATGCGGTGCGGAGCATCCTACTGCTGAGGCAATGTGAGGAGAACCTTTCATCCTTCTCATCCATATTTGTCACTGTCAACACGCCAAAAAATCAATTAATACCCTCAATGGCCCCCTAGCACCTTCTCAATAAAATCCAGAAAAAAAGTTGGGGATCAGAAAGCCTGATTTCAGACAACCATTAATATGCTATGTGTCCTTGTAAAATCACTTTCCATTTCTAGTCTTCAGTGTCCCCATTTGTCAAATGAGGAGAACCAGACTAGTCAGACTCCAAAGAATCATCCAGCTCCACTCTATCCAATTCTGTTTTACTTCTGATAATTCTTTCAAACCACAGACAGTGTCTAATTCTGTCTTCATTCCCAGGAATGTCCTACTCCCGTTCACTTTCTCTATTCTCTCATCATCCTATCTCTTATACACTCTCAGGAGGAAGCTTGAAGTCCCCTGTGCTGCTAACATCATGTGATGCTCACCACATAGCATCTGATATCATCTCCATCTTCATGGGTTTGTCTCTTATAAATATAACCCGACCTGGGTTCACATCCTGCCCATGCCACTTACCAACTGTGAACTTGAACTGGTTACTTAGCCTCCCAAGCCTAAATTTCTTCATCTATAAAATGGGGATGGTAATAACTTACTCTCAGTAATGCCTATAAAATGCCTGGTGTATATGCCAATTCAAATAAATAAATAAATAAATACAATATTAGTGCTTATTATTGTTACTCCTACTCCTACTCCTACTCGAGGCTCTTTTAAGACACAGCCTAGGTCTTGATCAACTCATTTCCCAGTAGGCTCAGAGTAGTTGGAAAGAAGAGGGACTTGGTGGTCGGGTCCTGAACTGACACTTGGGGTGAAGTCACGTGTTCTCCCTGAACTGGACCCAGCGGGTGTCTGAGGTTAAGAATTGTATCTTCAGATTCTGTGAACACAGTGCCTAGCAAAATGCTTGCCACATAAATTCTCATTATATAAGCAAATGGAATATGAATATGAAAAGGAGCAACCGTAGGGTTAATGGATGCGCAGTAGGGTTAATTAGAGCTACTGTAAAATACTTAAGGAAGAAATAAAGCTGAAACACCTCTAACTCCAAAGTCTTGGGAGGGAAGTAAATGACCTCTCCCCAAATGAAGTAAAAATTGATCCCACTGTGTAAGAGAACAGGAAAGGACTGGGTTCTCTAGCAGAGCAGGCAGCTTCGTGCCCCAGATTCTTGTCCTAGGTAGAGCACGGTGGCGAGGTTTTGGCAGAGGAACAAATACCACGTGGGAGGACAAGGGACTTCGGATCAGTTGCCTCAAGTGCAACCAGCTCTGAGCGAAGCGGCCAGGTGCAGGGGAAGTCCGTTCTCAGGGCGCAGCGCAGCTGGGCAGCCGAGCCCCACGTTCCCGTTTTTGACTCTTTCTTTCCAACCTCCCCCACCCAGCAGTCAGGTCCCGGAAGGTAATTAGTGTGGGGGAGAGGCAAAGCTTCTGAGTCTGCAGGGAGATGGGAAAGTAAGGGTGGAGGCGGTCTTCTTGTCAGAGGTCTCATCAAGGTGGGGGGGCGGGGAGAGAGAGGAAGGGAGGGAGGGAGGGAGAGAGAGAGAGAGAGGGGAAGAGATTTTCCATTTTTGCACTCGAGGCATACCTAATGATATTCCCACAGACAGACAGACAGGCAGACCGAGAGAGGGACAGACAGGACACACTTGAGCGTTTGAAATCTTTCATACCCCCAAATCCAGGACGCAGCCTGTTGTCATAACCATCGAGTAAGCTGTCCAGGATGCGGGTAAAATTTTCCGGGCATAATTTCTCCTCCTTTTGGTTTTGTCCTGGGGATTCGTTTAAACTGCAAACGCAAAAAAAAAAAAAAAAAGAAAAAAAAAGAGAAAAAAGAAAACGGCGTAAGGGGTTGTTTTAAGAATCGATTACAGAACAGGTGGAAACAGGTTTATCTTCTAGGGAAAGAGACTTTTGCCCCAAGCTACAAGAGGCAGGTCTGAAGGATGGGGGGACAGAGAAATGGTCGGGAAAGGCGCACCCTGAGCACACGCACCCCCAAACCCACACTCTTCTTGCACCCGGTGCCCCTTCTGCTCTCCGCGTCTACGCGGTCACAGAAAAGCCTAGCTTCGGTCCCTGACCTTACAGCGGAAACAGGAGGGTCTGGTTTGCCCTGGGAGGGGCGGCGGCCGGAGGGGGCTCGGAGCTGGCCACTTCTCCACCCTTGCCCCTCAGGACCCCAAAGAACTCACCAAGCCGCCAGGCAAAGGAAGTGCAGGAGGGCGAAACTGACCCGGGAGGACGTGGCGATCGCGGGTACCTTCTTGGCAGAAACCATCTTTGCAACATGCCATACTTTAAGCCTGTTCACGTTTCCAGGCTCTCAAGATGCCCTGAGCAGGGTGCGAGGCGAGGGCAGAGGCTCTCCGCGGCGTGCGCACACTCGCGCTCACACTCGCCCGCGCTCACACTCGCCCGCGCTCAGCCAGCCCGAGCCGCGGTGGGCGCGTGTGTGCACGCGGGCCAGGGGGAGGCGGAACCTGCCTTTCCTCGCCCCCTCCTTTTCTCGCTGAGCTCTCAATGTGTATGGAGAGCTATGTATACCGCTCAACACCCTTTCGTGCCCGCACCGTGGAGCCTCCGAGGTTAACCTCAGCGCGCTTGCACGGAAAGGCTGAGCGAGTTCTTCCCAACCTTGAACTCTGGATTTCCGCCCCTCCTGGCGTCCGCCGCCCCCAACCCTAAGCGGGTCCCCGCCCACAGCAGTGCCTAGCCTCCACTTTTCCCTCTCCCCCCCCCCTCCCCGCTTCCTGCTGGGATTTGGATTTCACCAACGAAGCTCCTCTCTCAGGTTGTCTGAGGTCCTGTTTTGTACCCATTTTCAAGGCTGAGGGGAAGGAGCGGGGGCAATAGGATGGCTGGGCGTGGGGACGGGAGACTGCGGTGAGCACAGGGGATCGAGGACGGACGGAAACAAACTTTGGGACTCTCCCCTTCAGGTGCTGGGGCGGAGTGGGGCGGCAAAGGAAAGATGATTCTTCCTGGTGAGAGAGAGGGGTTGCAATTCACCGGGCACGCTCGCGCCAAACTTAGCAAGTGGACTTGAGCCTCATTCTGTTCGCAACGCGTTTGCCAAGCTGTTGCTGTGAACATAACACATTCCTTTACTACACTCGCTCCCACCTGGCACACACACACGCTCAGCTCTGCTGCCCCATCCTTTGCTGGAGAGGAGAGGAGAGGTGAAGACGAAGGACGTCGGGCCAAAATCACTCTCACTTTTGGTGACACTTCCTGCTCTTTTCTTTCCTGATAGAGCTCCCTGACTTCCTGCGGTTGACCGCTTTAGGGGGCAGGAAAGGATGGCTGTGGAGAGGCAGAGGAGAGAGACAGAAGAAAGGCAAATGTGGTGGGGGGTGGGGGGTGAGGGGCTCAGTAGACCTGTTTAAAACGTTAATTATTGGTTCCAAGGGGAAAGGTGTCTTTCACATTAATAGTGATGCAAGTGGAAATTTGCATATGATGGACCAATGACCTAAGTGATTTCCAAAAAGTTAGTTCCCTGGAAACTGTCACCACCAATATTTATATTCTGTTTAGAACTTTGATGGTTTGTTCAAATTTGGATGACTACTGGGCTGATTTGACATGAAAACAGTAGGTTTTGTTTCAGTACCGTCATTAAAATTTTTCTTTGCAAAGGGGAAACCTTTCTGACCACCCAAAGTGCTTAATCGCAGAGGTATGTATTCCGTGATATTCTATATTGTTTCCTTCATGGAATTTATTATACTTCATCCTAATTCTGTCTGTGTCATTCTTCTCTAAAGACCCCTTGAGGGTCTGGGCTGGTAATTATGATTTATCTGTGGATATTTTTTCTCTTATTACAGTGCATACCACATAGTACAAGGACAATAAATATTTATTGAATGAACAATTAAACAAATTAATGAATTACCTACTCCCAGATCCATCCTAATTAATTTGGATGAAATTCAAACTTACTCTCATCGAAAAATGAAAATATTAGTGTCCTCCCCATATATGCCATGAAAGCATTTGTTTCCACAGACTCTACACATAAAAACTTATAATACATCATATTATTATATCACGTTATATTATTTTTTCAATCTGAATGCTTTCTTATACTTTCAGAACAGAATTTTATTTTTTTCTTACAATATCCATTTGAAATATAGAGATAGATAGATATTGGTATATACATATATATCAAAAAACAAATATAATGGCCTAAGGGAGAAGAGGTTTCATATTGTTAAAGAGAAATTATCTTTAAAATTTCAATTTTAAATATGTGAAACTAATACCTTCCAAGGTATGAAAAGAAGATTTCCCCCTTCAGTGTAGCTACTTCCAATTATATTTTTGTTAACAGATGTATTTAAGATCAACTGAAGATAATAGCATAGATATATCACTTTATTTTATTTCACAGCCTTTCATTTATGCTGTCCTTTATATTACTTAAAGAAGTTATATGTTGGGTGTTACTGTCTGAAATCTTTAAAAAAAATTTTTTTTTGTCACTAGGAATTTTAAATTAACCATAACATTAAAAAATTACAACTTACCAGAAGTTACACATATCATTAGATATGCTATTATTTTTATATAAATTTCTATCCATTCTGATTCAGATTGTGAGTGATTCCTGATTGCCTGTATATAACTGTACAGAAATATAAAGGTGTTAAAATTATACATATTAATTCCTTATTTAAAGTTAACAAAAGTCTTTCATTGCTATGCTTGATAGAGTTTGAATTAGGTTCAATTACATAACCCCCAAACATCATTATGTTAAGCCAGCCACATATTATAAATTTATCATAAAGCCTTATCTCTGGTATGGTAGAATACAAGTGAAATAGATTGCCCTAATGCTGAAGTCTTACCTCAGAGTGCGCATACCTATGAAATGCCCTAAAAATTAATACAAAATTTTGTATTCACATAAGTATGTGCATTTTTCTTTGAGGCTCTTTATGACTTTCATCAGAGTTTCAAAGGCTATGAACAATGATAGTACAGACTAATGTTTTAAAATAAAAGATTAAATATATAATAGAACAATCAACCAAATAGGTGGAAAACATTTGTAACCAGTGTGTACCAAACATCTCTATCCCATTTGATACCCTTATTCATGTCCAGTTTCCATAGACTGTTATGTAGATCTTGGGTCTCCATTGAAGGTACTCAGCTCCATTTGCTGTCAATTTGTCAAACATCCAATTAGCTTGGCACACAAAACTTTGGAGTGGTAATAAAATGAATTTGAAAGAATTCAACCTGTTTTTGTTTCCATTAATTGCCTCCCTTAATTTTATTTGTGTATATGCGTGTATGTTTTCAAAGTTTCTGAAAAAAAATACTATTATCAAGTAACAGATTTTTTTTCTATATCTAATAGTAATGATTAGGAAGGGAAATTCATGTGTTACCAATAATGCCCCAAGTTAAACTATTGTTAAATGTTCTGCCAAGTGTCTGTCTTATGATATATACATTAGGTTGTCGCCTTCTTCTTCTCCTTCTCCTCCTTCTCCTTCTCCTTCTTCTTCAACAACAGAAGTTAATTTTCTCACACTGAAGGCTAGAAGTCCAGGACCAAGGTGTCATCAAATTTGACTTCTTCTGAAGCCTCTCTTCTTGACTTGCAGATGGCCTCCTTCTCACTGTGTCTTCTCGTGGTCTTTTCTCTGTATTCATGCACTCTGTGTTCAAATTTCTTTATAAAGACACCAGTGCTGTCGGATCAGGGTTCACCCTAAAACCTCATTTTAATTTAAAGGCCTTTAAAAATTCCCTATTTCCAGATAAGGTCACATTCTGAGGCTCCAGAGGTTATGACTTTAACGTGATTTGGGTGAGTGGGGGGACACAATTTAGTGCATAACCGTGGTGATCTTCCTTCAACTATATTTAAAACAAAATGAAAATAATATACATATAGTGCGTTTTAAAATTCACAAAGCCATAAAGGCAATTTGGACATTCTTATACGAATAGTAATAATTATGATGATAATAATCTTTATTATAATAATAGCAATTATCCTTTATTAAGTAGCTAATTTCATTCAAATCTTCAGAACAAATATTTATGGTTAGGTATTATTATTCTCATGTTATGAATAAACTGAAGCTTAAACATGCTGAGTAATTTGTTCATGGTGGGCCAAATCAATGGAAAGATCAAGATTTTATTCTTTGTCCCTGGAGGACTAGCTGGATAAAATGTAATTTTGTTGTTGTTGTTGTTTAATTTGACATAGACATATATTCTGAAATGATTACTACAATAATGTTAGTTAACCCATCCATCATCTCACAGTTATTTTTTATATGTGTGGTGAGACCATTTAAGATCTAGTCTCTTAGCAAATTTCAAGTACACAATACAGAATTGTTAACTATGTATAACAATGTTAACTAAGTATGTCACTACGCTTTACTAGATCCCTAGGACTTATTCATCTTATAAACAGTTGAAAGTTCATACCCTTTGGTCAATATCACCCCATTTCCCCTACCTGCAATCCCAACCACCTGTTTTCTCTGAGTTCATGCAGCATTTGTCTTTCTCAATCTGTGTTGTTTTATTTCCAGAGCGATACCGGACTAATACAACGAAATTGGAAAGCCATTTGGCAATAGTTGAAGTTGAACATGAATATGCCCTATGATCAAGCCATCTCCTGCCTGTTTTATAGTCCATAGAAGTTCTCAAACATTGCAAGGAGGCAACTGAAAAATAGTACATTGTTTGTAATTGTGGGGAAATAGCAACAAAATAAAAGTCCTTTGATGGGAAAATGGACACACTGTATTATGGTATAAACAGAGTACTATCAGGTAATTAAAATTAAGAAAATCAGGTATAGGAGAAAAATAAGATAAGCAAAATAAGCAAGTGACAGAATAATACCTTCAGTAAAATATCATTCATACAAAATTTAAAACATGAAAAATAACATTGTACATTGTTTATGGGTATGTATGTAGTGATAAGAGAACCCACATGAAAAAAGAAACATCAAATTAAAGGCAATGGATATCTATGGAGAGGGAGAAAGGGGACTAGAATAGAGAGAGGAAATTGACTACTTCAATTATTTAAGTATTGGAGCAAATATGAAAAAAATCTTAAATATTGACAGATCTGGTGGTAGGGACTTGAGTGTTCATTATATTACTTTTTTCATTGTCCTGATCATCTATTGCTGTATAACAAACCATTGCAAACCTTGCTGGCTTAAAACAGCAATTTATAATGATCTCTCAGTATTCCTGGTTTGACCACTCTCATCCAGTGGTTCTCCCTGGAGATGCCTCAGGGAGATGCCTGTTGCAGTTACCTGGTAGCTGGCGCTGTAGTCATCTGAAGGTTTGACTGAGCTGGCCACTGAAGACAGCTTATTACTTCACATGACTGGCACCTTCGCTGGGACATCTGGAACAGTTGGAGGGTTGGCTGGATCTCTCTCTCTCTCTCTCTCTTTCTATTTCTTTCTCTGGCCTCCCACTTAATTAGCTTGGATTCCTGACAACATGAAGCTGGCTTCTCCAAAATAAACATTTCCAGAGTTGGGCTGAAACTGTAAGACTTCTTAAGAATAAGCCCCGGAAGTTACAGAGTACCACAACTACTGCATTCTACTGGTCAGATCAAGACATGAACAAACCACATCTGTGCAGAGGAGATGCACAAGGAAATCGCTGGGAGGTATGGTTTTTGGGTGGCCATCTTTGAAGACTAGCCACCATATGTACTTTTCTGTATGCTTGAAATAGTTCATAGAAAAATGAATAACATTTTATAGGAGTTGTCAACTTGACTTGGCCACATTACCCAAATATTAAGTCAAACATTATTCTAGATGCTTTTGTGAAAGTATCTTTAAATGAGGTCAACATTGAAATCAGACTTTGAGTAAAGTAGATTACGTTCCATAATGTGGGTGGGCCTCACCCAATCAGTGGAAGGCCTGAATAGAAAAAAGACTGACCTCCCCATAGGAAAAGTGAATTCTGCCAGCAGACTGCTTTCATACTAAAACTGTAACTCATTTCTGGCTTTCCAGCCTTCTGTCCTATCCTACAGATCTTGCACTTCCAGCCTCCATTATTGTGTGAGCCAAAATAAATGACTAAATCCCATCCCCTACTCACCACCATTGATTCTTTTTCTCTGGAGAACCCTAATCTAACACAAGTGGTAGAGGAAGACAAGACGTAATGTTTACTGAATCTCTTGGATATGAGTAAAGTTTAATGGCTCAGTCCATTTAACAAATTAAAAATTTTCTTGCCTTTCAAATGTCACTGAGTTCTTCTAAAAGAGAAATTGTATAAAATTATAATAGAATCTTGAATCGGTTATTACAACATACTGTCATTGTTGCTTTTAGGATGCTTTTTAGATTTTTGTAACACCAGTAAAGGTTCATGACATGTGAGCATTTATAAATGTTGAACATACATGAGCCATAATTTTGGTTCTAAATGAATCACTTGCAGGAGCTCCTGGGTTGGTTCAGTGTGTTGGATGTGCAACTCTCAATTTTGGTTCAGGTCATGATCTCACCATTTGTGGGACTGAGGCCTGCATCTGGTTCTGTGTTGACAGCCCGGAGCCTGCTTGAGATTCTCTCTCTCCCTCTCTCTCTCAAATAAATAAATAAACATTAAAAACTCATCACTGTATTTAAGTCTTATTGTTTTGATTTTTTTTAATCAGCCAAATAATGCATGCACATTGTAGAAATTTTGAAGAATACAGGGGCGCCTGTGTGGCTTACTTGGTTGATCATCTGACTCTTGATTGAGGCTCAGTCTTGATCCCAGGGTTGTGAGCTGTGGATCCTGCTTGGGATTTCTCTCTCTCTCTCTCTCTCTCTCTCTCTTTCTCTCTCTCTCAAAAAAAATTTTTTGAAGAATACAAAACAATACAGCAAAAAAACCCTGTACAATGCAATTATTCAAATAAAATGCTTTTAAACTCTAAAAAAAAAAGAAAAGAAGCCTAAGGCTTTGAAGAGATATCACCATTTCCTTAATAAGCTTTGGGAAACACAATAGTAAGTGGACATATTTAGCAATTACATCAGCCCAAGAAACAAAGACGTGAAATGTATTGTATATTTTATGTAATTTTATTGCATATATTTGCATCGGATATGTTAATTATATCTATTTTTTCACTGGTGATATGAAGAGATTCTCACTTCAAATATATTAATAAACAGAAGCAAAAAATGAACCTGAAAACATATTTACTGTCACTAATTGTTCTAGACACACATATTCTGATCTTTCAAATTGTTTGAATAACAAAAACCTTAAAGAAAAGCATAACGTCAGGTATTCAGGTGTCTTTTTTAGTATTTTTAAGTCCTCAATACAGAGCTTAACATGCAAATCGGGTTCAGGCAAAAGAAATTGCCAAAATATCAGAGATTTACACTGGCCTGCTATCGAGGCGAGACAGCGTTCGGAATTAAATTTTCCGTACAAACCTGTGAAGTCTTAACAGGACACAGTGGCAATATATTTGGTCCTCTGAAGACTATGTAGCCAGACTGCTCTTCATTACCATCTGGTGGTTGCTGCATGGAGTGGCATTAAACATAACTCTCAAAGAGAGTTAAAGGAACTGAATATCATACTTAAGAATAGAGAGAAGAACCTGAGTATTACTGATGAATGTGACAAACGCGTGAGGATAAAGACCAAAGAAGGACTTGGGACTTGACTCACAATAAAAAAAAAGTATATCATAAACAGTTAATTTGGAAACAACTTACAATGGAGAAAAGTTGGATGTCTGGTAACAATGACTTAGGAACAGCATAAGACTCCCAAATCACACCTTGCTAAATCTTTCAGTCATCCCTGTATATTCATATGCCATCTGCCAAAGAAGCATCCTCTTCCATTTTATCTACCTGGCAAACACTTCTATCTCTCTAAAATTTTAGCTTAAATGGTGCCTCGTTTCAGAAGTCTATCTGTGCCGTCCCGGCTAAGGGTTCTGCTTATCCACCCCTACAGAGTGCTGATCATTTGTGTAATGGTTTCTTTTCATGCCTGTCTGAGTTTCTCAAGGGTAGAGACCGTGCCTTATTTATTCTTGTAAGACCCAAGTTCTAAGCATTTAATTTATATTTACGCAAGGAATTAATCCATGCAAGTTCATTGTTACTTAGGAAATTTAAACCGAAAGAAACCTCTGACATTTCAAGCTTAACAGACAGTAAAGCGAGGAAAAAGTTAGATTTTAGAGAAAAGGAATGTCCATATTGACCTTTTAAATTTCCCACTTCCATCATAGAACTGCAAAGCCAGGGAAATCATCTAGTTTTGCCACATAATTTTCAGTGTGAGACTAAGGCTCAGAGAGAATATATGACTTTCTCAAATGTCTACGATTAACAGCTACCAGAATCAGGATTTCAATCCCTGTCTTCTGACTCTCCATCATTGAGATTTTTATTCTACTGGCTAATCCCTAACTTCTCTTCAGAGAAAACTTAGTTCTAGGGCACGGAACTTGAAATCTAAAAATTAAAAGCCTTTTTATGGATCTGAATTCTATTCTTGATCCATGACCCAGCCTACAAATATTTATGGGCAAGTTAGGAAATCATTAATTATGTTATTGGGCAATATAATATATTTAAGTGTTTTAAGTGCTTGGATTTTGTGCCACTATGTCTATGAATTTACTCTAAAAAAATAACAAGGCATGCATGCCAATATTACGAGCATGATGAGCAACAAACAGCATTATTAATACTTACTTCTGACAAAAAGGATAGACTCCCTGGTAAAATTTCTGGAATGTTTCGCTCTTATGAGATATACTTTAGGGCTGAGTAGGAGGTTTTTGAGATGCTCCAAACACACCTTGTTTTTTAATTGCCTACTCTAAGTAGACGCCAAATCCATGTGACCTCACTATACGAACAGATGACACAGTCTCTTGGAATATGTTTCTAATAAGATATGTTGGCTAAAATCCAGAACCACTTTTCTTCTGGGAATGTGTATATGGTGCCATATCATGCGGTTTTTTCAGCTTTAGAAATTATACTTCTAGAGGAAAAAAATGCTTTTGGCATTTGCAGTCTTAACATTTATAGTTTCATAGTTTTGGCATTTCCACAGGTCTCTGGCACATGGTGATTTGTAATTTCTGCTAAGGCGTAAATATAAATAGTGGGTGCTGGGAGGCCAGGGGGCAGACACAGCCAGGCACTGAACCAGAAAGAATTCAAGCCAAGGACGCACCTGGGCTGAGGCCAAACACAACGTGGCTTTGTGGTTCCCAGGGTTACTGTCCCACATGCAGAAACTCTCCTGGGGTGAGTTTAAAAAATATAGAAACAAATATAGAAAAAAAAGTGGTTCTTGGTGAAGTAATAACCATCTAGTAAGATTTTAAATTTTGGTGCGTGCTGAAAAATGTAGCAAACTTATGGTTTGAGCACAGTATCTGAAAAGGAATGTTTTGGCACTAAAAGGAATAGGAATTCAAGAGAAAGTAGTGAGGCAGTGAAAACATTCCCTCATAAAGTTGAGACTATCAGTGGTCTACCTTAGAGTCAACTTTTTAATAGCTTTCTGAAGACACAGGCACTAAAAATATCCTTTTTATTAGGTGGTTGTTTTTTTTTTTTTTTTTCAGTCACTGAGAACATTACTTCTCCCTCTGTAAGTTCTTTAAAACTAGAAACCAGTGGCTCGTCAATGACTAGCAAATCTCTTTAGCTAACTAGGCTAGCTGCAATACACGATGCTTAGTCTGCCTTACTCACAGCCAACTCTCAGCATTTTAACCTCTTTCTGCGCAAATAAGTGTTCTCTTCTTTTCTTTCTTCCTGCTCTTTTTAAAAAAATCTTACCTGAAATTTGCAAGTATCTGATTTTGAGATACTTTTGATATTATGTCTTTTTTCAAGCCATCCCGTAAAGATGCGATAATGTCTTTTTGCTTTCTCCTTGCTTGATATAACCCAACTATTTTTCTGATTCATTTCGATGTTCTTTGAGAAGGGAATCTCTTCAATTGAATTGTTTACAACAAAATTATAATGATAAATGTGTTTTTCCTTTCTCCTTCCCTATCAAATTATGACCATAGACTTTGACTTTAGGTTGGAATTGGCTTTTAGAAATTTTATAAAGCTGCCTAACATTCACAGACAGACCCCTCATTAAGTTATACTGAAAAAGTCTGGCTCTTGGGAAAGATATTTAACATATTATAATATTATTTCATTATTCCAAAGTACATATTCTCACAAAGTTCACAGTAACAAAAAATAAAACAAGGAAAAAAATGTAAAAAAATATCCTGTAATACTCATAAAGATAGAACTCTTTCCTTTTTGAGTCTGGTACATCTATTACATCTATAATTTGTCTTACATCATGAATACAAAATTACTGCAAAATCAAATTGCTTCACTTGCTTTTGATTACAATGACTTGAGTTATGATAAAGTATCTATCCTATAAGCAAACTGTTCCTAAAATAAGGAATTATAGAAGCCAGGCATTGAAACACATTTTATGTGGGTTTGGCATAAGATTCAATAACTAACATGTTTTCAACATATTTTGCTTTGCTTGTAACACAAAATTCTGCCATATGTGAACCCAAGCAGAACACAGAATAAGTGGGACAAATGGAAAATATAGAAAGATGATAGATTTAAACCCAAATATTCCAATAGTTACATTAAATACGAGAGAAAATATTGCAATTGAAAGACAAAGATTGCCAAACTGAATAACAAAATAAAGCTCCATTATATACCACTTAAAACAGACTAACTTTAAATGTAAGACAATTTTAAAATAAAGTGTACCGCATGTTGTCAGATACAGTAATTTTATGTGCAAGAAGCATTATTTTTTTTTTAATTTTTTTTTTTCAACGTTTATTTTTATTTTTGGGACAGAGAGAGACAGAGCATGAACGGGGGAGGGGCAGAGAGAGAGGGAGACACAGAATCGGAAACAGGCTCCAGGCTCTGAGCCATCAGCCCAGAGCCTGACGCGGGGCTCGAACCCACGGACCGCGAGATCGTGACCTGGCTGAAGTCGGACGCTTAACCGACTGCACCACCCAGGCGCCCCAAGAAGCGTTATTAGAGATCAAGGTGAATGTTTCACATTGAAAAAGATATGGTAAATTGTGGTGACTGTTGGGCCTCCTTGGTAGCTCGGTTGGTTAGCATCTGACTCTGGGTTTCGGCTCATGTCATGATATCAGGGTTCGTGAGTCTGAGCCCCTCATCTGGCTCCCTCTCTCTGCCCTTCCCTGGCTGGCTCTCTCTGTCTCTTTCAAAATAAATAAATAAAAACTTTAAAAACATTGAAAAAGATGTAAGCTTATCAGAATAATATAATAATTCTTAAATTGTTAGCACCTTCATTCATAGCTTTAAAAAAACACTATAGGAAACATTGACAAAACTGCAGAGCGTATATTCTTTTCAAATGACGTGAAACATTACCCCTAAGTGACCGCATGCTGGCATCTTAAAACAAATCAAAGCAAACGTGAAGGGATTGAAATTATACCAGGTGTGTTCTTTGATCACTGTAAATTTTTTTTAATTTTTTTAATGTTTATTTGTTTTTGAGACAGAGAGAGACAGAGCATGAATGGGGGAGGGTCAGAGAGAGAGGGAGACACAGAATCTGAAACAGGCTCCGGGCTCTGAGCAGTCAGCACAGAGCCCAACGCAGGGCTCGAACTCATGGACAGTGAGATCGTGACCTGAGCCGAAGTCGGATGCTTAACCAACTGAGCCACCCAGGCGCCCCTGATCACTGTAAAATTAACAAACATTAGTCACACATAGATAAGCAGAATATCCTTCTAGAGATTGGAAAAAAGTAGAGGGAGATAGAACAAGTGTTCAGGGAGGTAGGTGGGGCCCAGGTCATGGCGAGGCTTAAGCTGTACCTTTACTAAGGCACTTTTATCCCGACAGAACATTGGGAGAATATTCAAAGATGTATATTTTAGGACTGATTAATCAATTTTACATTTTAAAAGCGTCATTCTGGCTGCAACTGTGGTGATGGGTTTGAGGGGAGTGAGACTGGGTAAAGAATGGTTTGAAGTGAGGAAAAGTCTAGAGGCAAGGAGGTCAGTTAAGGAGTGCTTACAATGTTACAGGTGAGGGTGGTTGCCTGAACTGGAATAGCAGCAGGGAAACAAGGATGGAAATAAATGGAAAGAAGTGGAGACATATTTAGGTGACAAGATAAGCATTGTTCGCATTTGGTGACAAAAAGATGACACCCAGATTTTTGGGTTGGTTCAGTGGTAGGTTGTGGTATCAGTCACCTAAATACAGGATTCTTCCATGAGGGCAGGGGGGAGCTGGTGATAGTGACCACAAGGGGGTTGTATAGTCACACTGGTTCTGAATAGTGTTCTGGACCTGTAATGTACATTTGAGATTGTAAGTGGGAAAGCCACATGAGTAGATGAGATTGCACACACACACACACACACACACACACACAAAATAAAAAAAAAAAAAAAGAGTAGAAAGCTTATTGTAGAATCTAAAGAATGGCAACTTTTAAACTTCTGATACTGACTATCATTTGGGGAAAAAATAAAATATTTTTCTTATACCTGGACTTTTAAAATATCACCATTATAAAATACTTATCCTATAGGTTTATTCATTTAATTTAAGGAATGACACCTAAAATTAATGTATTCAACACTATTAATAAACACCATCTACTAAGCTTAAGACGTGTTCAAAATGTATCAATTTTAACTTTTTTAAGGAGAAGAAAAAAATAGAACCTGAGAATTAGTGAGTCCAATTATACAAATCATGGTTAAGATAGTTGATAAGAGATATATAAAATGGGTGGCCATGAGGGTCCTGGTGGTGTCAGAGGTCATATTCTTGTAAGCATAAATTCATGTAATTGAGAATTGTCTTCCATGGTGCTCTGGAATTAAACTGTAGTAGTGGCAGTCCATTGGTTGAGGGGATTTAAGTTGGACAGTTTCAGGGCTGGTCCAATGGATAAGTGAACCGAGAATAGCATGTATTGGCCAGAGAGTGGTTGATGTAGCACAGAAAGAGTGGTCTCTAGGCTGGACCACAAAGAAAGTAAAACCAAGAAAGGTGTTAGTCCCCATTTAGTAAGCAACTGTAGATTTCATCCAAATTCTGTAGATTTTTTAATGTGTGTACTTTGAAAGCTTTCTTTTATTTTTTTTTTAATTTTTTTCAACGTTTTTTATTTATTTTTGGGACAGAGAGAGACAGAGCATGAACGGGGGAGGGGCAGAGAGAGAGGGAGACACAGAATCGGAAACAGGCTCCAGGCTCTGAGCCATCAGCCCAGAGCCTGATGCGGGGCTCGAACTCACGGACCACGAGATCGTGACCTGGCTGAAGCCGGACGCTTAACCGACTGCGCCACCCAGGTGCCCCGAAAGCTTTCTTTTAAAAAACTCTGCCAGGCAGTTTGCAAAACAAGGCATTTGGATGGGCTGTCTAAGCCCTTGCAGATAAACTAAGAATTCTTGCCTGCCACAGCTGACATTTTAACCAAGACTCTGCTCATCTCTGGATAAATGTGACTGTTCTGTTCCACATTCTCAGCCAGCCTTAGCTTTACTACATATTCAGGGAAGCTTTCTCAGTGAGTGGAGCACACTGTCTTGACCTCCCTTTAATAAGTAACACGGCAATGTAGCAGGAACTGTATTGGCATTTCCCTTCCACAAACCCAGGTTCATATCCCTGCCTCTGACATGATGGCTGCAACAAAAATCAATTCTTGGTGGTGTTTCATATGATGAACTAGAAGAAAAACAAGTGCATGGGTCTGGAAGTATTGAGGAGGACAAAAATGTCTCCTTTGGAAGAATCTGAGGCAAAGATTCATTTAAGCAGCACCATCAGAACACCCTGGGACTAAACTTGAACTTACTCTTGCAGTTTATATGGTTCCAAACTTGCACTCCAGTGAGGACTTGCTCCCTGTAACTCAGTCTCTCCCTGTAACTTAGATTTGAGTCCTATAGTTTTTCTCCTTACCTAGGGGGTGGAATCCTCCTATGCAAAACTTCCAGATTCCTGGGTTGTAGTTCCTCTGTTTATAGATTTCCATGGTAAAACTCTCCATATGTCAATTCGGACATTTAATTGCTGCTTACTCTTCAGCCTCATGGAAATGTGCCCTGATCATTGGCCCGAGCATGTTATTCTTGATGTTAGATTTCACTAGATGCTTGCTATCAATCTTCACAGATACCAATTTGTCAGTTACCCTTCCTGATGTCTATCTCCTCCCAGTGTCTGTTTTCTTTTTCTGTCCGTGTCTGTCCCACAGACTGCTTCCACTCCTCATTGTTGCCTACTACGCTATCCTTAGCCCTTTCCGCTTGACCTGAGCTAACATCTGAATAGTATACTATTGTTTCCAGGATGGAATCAGCAATGGTGTCACATCTGAAATGGAATGACTGTCCAACAAATGTCAGGACTTGCAAGTCTGCCCACAGTCAGCTGAATAGAGATCAAAACTAAGACACCAAATAGTGAACATTAGGAATTAAGTCTTTCTTTTCTTTTTTTCTTTTCTTTTTTTTTAATGTTTAAGATGTGATTAGATAATCATGTTACTGGAGCAAAAAGCCATAATAAATTACAACCCCAAATTCACCAGCACCATTTTACAGAGTATTAGAGCAGAAAAAAACTTTTAAAACCATCTAGGTCAATTCCCTGCCTCCTATTCCAGTGTTTGTGTAATGATTACCTAGCAATTATTGTGTTGTATACTAATGAAAGAACTATGGTAAGCAATGCTGAGATTACCTTATTTTAATAGTGCAGGTAACTAGAATCAATTGAAATAATGGCTCATTTCCCTGAGACCATATATTGTGGTGAAACTATCATGCCATCATCATATAATCCTTAACATGTAGCAAAGCTTCTCTTTTTCCCCAAAGCTGGATATTAGTGACTCTGACCTATTCTAATTCTGGCTACCCCATTTCTTAGCTGTTTGCCCTTGGAAACGTCTTTTTACTACTTTGTGCTTCATTTTCATCATTTGCAAAATAAGGACAATCATAGTGCCTATTTTATAGAATTGTTAACAAGGATTAAATGTGCTAATACATGTTAAAACAATTCAAAGGATGTCTGGAACATAGCACTATTAAAGTGTTAGCTATATTAATAACTAACACATTAAATTTTTGAAGCTCACACTTTTTTTTAACTCATTGTCACTGATGGAGAGAAAATCTTTCTACAGGGAGAGGTAAAAAGCTTCAAAGTGTTAAAGCATTAGGGAGTTAACACATTGATGGAAATAAATTTTAGTCAAAGTGAAAATGAGAGCATCCGACAATTTGCAGTTTCAATGGTGGACGAAGGTCAAAGGTCAAGGTACCTACAAATTGAAATGCAACTGAGTGGGGGAAGTTAGCAAATGAGGATGCTGGCAGCCCTGAGACAAACTTCAAAGACTTTCCAATTTGTTGGAGGAGGTCATCGAGAGGACGTGACCACCAGTTGACCCATGGACTGGACCCAAGCTATCAGAGGCTCCTCATTATATCCCTGTCTTTGGAATTATCTTGTATCCACCGTCCTCACACTAGGAACCATTTCTTCTCTCTCTCTCTCTCTTTTTTTTTTTAATGTTTATTTATTTATTTTTGAGAGAGAGAGAAAAGGGGGAGAGAGATTGTAAGCAGGGGAGGGGCAGAGAGAGGGAGAGAGGGAACCCTAAGCAGGCTCCCGGCTGTCAGCCCACAGCCCAATGCGGCTGGATTCCTTGAACCGGGAGATCATGACCTGAGCCAAAATCAAGAGCCAGATTCTTAGCCAACTGAGCCACCGAGGTGCCCCACGCTAGGAACCGTTTCAAGGATTCACCTTAGGAGAGCAAGGTGTTGTTGGGACCGTCTGTACTCAGCACTGACTGAACGCAGGTAAGGCCTCTGTATAAAGTTTTAAGATTCTGGCCAGTGGGTGGGGAGCTCTGTTTGTCTGCTGCCACCCAGGAAGGGAGCCTGTTTGTGAACCGGCGCAGTTTTTCCTGACGTCACCTTATTGCCGCAGCAGGAATGAATCCAGAGATGTGACCAGGGTCCCTCTTTCCTGTTTGACCGTGCAGATGCACAGGCAGCCGGCCGCCAGACTGAGGGGCTGCAACAGGCACCGAGCCCAGCTGTGAACTGCCTAGGCAGCAAGTACTAAGAAAACCGGCAGCAAGATGAATGTGGGGCCAAGCCAAGGAAGTTTGCACTGTGCACTGCTTGCCTGGGGCTGCAAACGAGGTGCAGGAATCATGAGAGTAAGGTCCAAGGTGGGGGCAAATGGTCATGCTTGACTGGAAAGCAGAGACATAGCAGATGCAGGGAGCAGACTATTCCCAGGGAGATCTGCACGCATACCTGTGCTCCATGGGGAGGGCGTTCCAGCACCTTGTGGGGGGCTTAATGAATCTGACTAATCCCTGCTTCACTTTGTATTTTCCAACCTCTTCCAATTCTGGCGCAGCTCATATGTTTATACTCACTAAGTAGAATACATTTCTGGGCAAAGAGAAAAGACTTCCGTTTTTCAAGTTTTAGGATTTGTGCTTAAATCTAATTTTACATGTTTGATGAATATGCACAAATTTCCTCTCCAACTATTCACAATTTATAAACTTCTATCCAAACTCCTCTCAGTCCTTATAAGTTGATTTTATAAATATTTCAAAATTCGGGGGGGGGGGTTGGGTGCCAGGGCGGCTCAGTCGGTTGAGCATCTGACTCTTGATTTCTGCTGAGGTCATGATCCTAGGGTTCTGGGATCCAGCCCCAAGTCCGGCTCCATGCTGAGTGTGGAGTCTGCTTGAGATTCTCTCTCTCTCTCTCTCTCTCTCTCTCTCTCTCTCTCTCTCTGTCTCTCTGTCTCTCTCTCTTTCTCTCTCTCTCTCTCTGTCTCTCTATTTGCCCTTCCTCTGCTTGTACATGCACTCTCTCTCTCTCTCAAATAAAAATTAAAAATAAATAAATCTTTCAAAATACAGGGGGAATAAAAAACAACCACCAAAAGTGCACCATTCTGGTGCCCCACAGTCAGATCAACTTAATTCTCACATTTTGTCAAAATTGATTCAGAATTTGTTTAGTAAAACATTACAGGGCGCCTGGATGACTCAGTCGGTTAAGCATCTGACTTTTGATGTCCGCTCAGGTCGTGATCTCATGGCTCATGAGATTGAGCCCAGTGTTAGTCTCTGTGCTGATAGCATGGAGCCTGCTTAGGATTCTCTCTCTCCCTGTTTCTGTCCCTCCCCCACTCATGCTCTCTCTCTTTAAACAAATAAACACATAAATAAATAAATAAACCTTTAAAAAAGTTACAAATGCAAAGGAAACTTCCAGAATGCTCCAACACAACTGTCCTTCCAACTTTAAAAATAGCCATCACATTGAATTTTGGAGTTTTTTCTGTGCATATTTGTGTTATTACATTACTATACAAAGTAAATGATGTTATTTATTATGCTTTTAATATTTTATATATATTATTATCATGCAATTTGCTTTTTATATTAACATTTTGCTTTTTGAGATTATTCATTTTTATACATTTTCATGGTAATTGACCCTAGCGTCTATAACAAACAACATACTAATGCATTAAAGTGGGAGAAAGAGGAAAAGAAGGGAAACACACTAGATATTTAACCATCTTGGCCAAAAAGTAACCCATAACATTTCTCTTGACATTTGATTGTTTGGAACATGTCATACAGTCACTCTAACAGCAAGGGAGTTACTGAGATGCAAAATTGATACTAAATGGTTTCAGGGCATTAATTAGAAAGTGTTACCATTAATTGCCTGCTTTAATTTGTTGAGATTTTTCTTCCATTTATGGGCATGGGCTAATTCTGCATGGGCTAATTCTGCAATATGTTTATACTCTCCATTAACAAGAAAATGAACTGAGGTTTTTGTATCCATTCATACAGCCGTTGTATATCTTAACTCATTCCATTTTTCATTCATTTAAGGTGTACGCTTCATCTCCTACAATGTACCAGGATTTTTGCTATACCACAGATATTATTCTTAGAGGACACAATCTAGCAGAGAAAATGTATATCTAGCTAACTACAGAATTATGGGGAAGATGTTTGAATAGAGGTTCTGACTAAATGTTGTAGCAGCTGGAGTATTAGGGAGAACTACACTTTAACATTCTTAAGGTTGAAAAGGGCACAGGAGCACTGCTGAAATAAAATCCAGCATATAAAAGGTTCATTTATGATTACATAGAAAATGGAAGCATTTCAGTGTTTTAAATATCAAGGACATGGTAATAGGGGAGGGGTTCAAAGAAGGAAAAACAATAGAAATAATGTAAGAGATAGGGTCATTGTTCCCTATGTCCCCAAGTATAGCACGCTGCCTTCAACAAAATATGAACCAGACTACAAAAGACAAAAACTCCTTAAAAATGCTTCACACTTTTCCTTATAAAAATTCATATTCTTGGTTAAAAGAATAACCAATAAGTTTGGTGAAAAGCCAAGCTTGTTATTTCAATTATTTTTTTCTTTTCCATCATTAAAAATATTCAAGCTCTTTTAATAATGATTCAATAGAAAATTTTGGAAAACCATAATCATTTGAATTGATCACTAAAGTGACATAGTAACATCAGTGAATTATAAAATTGCTCAATAATTTTCTGAAGAAAAGGAAAATCAAATCCAGAAATTTTCTTTATCTTCCCCTTGATGACAAAATTTCTGTTATGCAGATAATTTAATGAACAAAGTTATGTTCCTTGGTTGAAATGAGAGTAGAATCAGTTTTTGAACAGGATGCTAAAATGTCCAACCTGCTATAATTAGAAAATTTAGTTTTTAATAAATAGCATGGACTGTTTTGAAAGAAGAATTTGAGAATATGAGGATTAGACATAATTCCAGGAGTGTAACTTACTAAACGTGTGGACTTCTGCATGTCATAAAGTTTCTATGTATCTCACTATTTCTCACCTTAAAATGAGAGTGTTTGGCCAGATTGTTAAATTCCCTGCTAGTGTTAAGATTCCGGGAGCAGTTGGCATCATGCTTTTGATACAATATAACTGTCAGAGAAAAGTATTATGACTCTGGCAACTATGTGACATTAAGCACAGCTTCAATGATACTTTCATAAGTATGATGCTTTTTTGATGTCGTATTTCTCATGTATTTACGCAAACTCCTAAGAAAATTAAAAGTGAATATTTTCTTAACTGAGTACTGCATGCAATATGATTTTAGAGAAATACTGAGAAAAGATGAAACAGACTTCCAGGAGAATTGTGCTGTGACAAACACTGTAGGAAGCCACCTAAGGGCTAAACCTAAAGAAACAATAAGAAACAAGTGAAAACAAATAGGAATATGTAAAATAAGAAAGTAGCTTTAAACAACAAATCATCATCATCTTCAAAATCTAATGATTTATTCCTTACACACACACACACACACACACACACACACACACACACTTCTTTTTAACCATTAACTATGGAATATGTCAAGATACTTAATTTTTGTAGGCTTAACATTCTCATCGTGATTATTTTTTGACTAGCAGCTGGCTAATCTCCCAGTCAAAATTTTGCACACTGCTACATGAACACTGCTTTGGAGCCCTGTGAGTATCTATCCACAGATTCCTAAGGGAGTCCAACATTAGTTGAAATAACAGGTTATTTTCTCCCAGAACTCAAGTAATTAATTTGTTGTTAAGTCCTAGCTTCAATTATTGACTTTTCCAAACTTCAATCTCTTACCACTTTCCCTAATGGTTACCCATGTCTTTATTTAATTTTTCCTTTTATAAATATTAGTAGCCCTTTCCTTTTTAACAGAGAATCCCTTTTCAGCTACTCAATTGTTGAATTTTAATGTTTGTAGCTCTTAGCAATAAAACGAATGCCCAAGAAAACAATGTGGTAACACTGGAGAGCTAAAATTTTATAATATATTCTTCTTCATCTTTTGGCTCATTCCTGATAATTTATGAAATTTATATGCATCACTAAGCACTAAAAAGGAAAATTGATTTTCTCTGAAAATAAGCTTTCAAGATCTTCCATCCTGATATTTGGTATAGCTTAAAAATCTTAATGAGATGGAGTTAAAGTCATTTGAAACGGAAACACCTCAAAATTCACTAATTTTGGAAAAAATAATACATTTATCATCTGCCTAATGGAAGATTCACCGTGTCCTCCTATTGGTTGATCTATCAGAAGTAATTGGTACCATAACTGATCATTTCCTTTTCCTTTGCATACTTCCTTCCCTCCGCTTTCAGGACGCCCTACTCTCCTGGTTTTCTTGCTGCTTATGTCCCTTCTCAGTCTCTTTTTCTAGGGCCTTTC
The DNA here is from genome assembly GCF_028749965.1 of Puma concolor. Lineage (NCBI taxonomy): Eukaryota > Metazoa > Chordata > Mammalia > Carnivora > Felidae > Puma > Puma concolor. The sequence continues at coordinate 167,920,303 of NC_141670.1, read as the reverse complement.
CATCTACCCCAACCTCAAAAGATTGTAAAGCCCCAGGGCACCCAGAATTTCTTCTTTTCTATCTATGCCCACAATATTGGTGAGGTTACATAGTCCATGGCATTAAATACTGATATTCATGTGCTAGGGCTGCTTTAACAAACTACCACAGATTAGGTGGCTTAAATAGAAATTTATTTTCTCATGATTCTAGAGGCTGGAAGTCCAAGATCAAGGTGGGGGCAGGTTTGGTTTCTGCTGAGGCCTGTCTCCTCAGAAATGGCTCTGCTGTTTCCGATTCTGTGTCTCCCTCTCTCTCTGCCCCTCCCCCGTTCATGCTCTGTCTCTCTCTGTCCCAAAAATAAAATAAAACATTGAAAAAAAAATTTTTTAAAAAAAATAATAATAAAAGAAATGGCTCTGTTCTTGCTGCGTCCTCACATGGCTCACTGTTTTCAAGTAGCCCTGGTATCTCTTTTTTCTTCTCCTAAGACATTAGTCATATTGGAATTAGGGCCACACCCTTATAACCTCATTGAACTTTAATTATCTCTTTAAAGGGCCCATCTCCAAATAAAGTTACATTGAGGGTAGGGCTTTAACATATGAATTTTAGGAGGACATGCAGGTAAGGCCAATGTTTTTCAAATTTATATCTCCAGTCAAGATCTCTTCCTTTAAATGGAATTATCAGGGCGTGTGGGTGGCTCAGTCGGTTAAGCAGCCGACTTCGGCTCAGGTCATGATCTCACGGTCTGTGAGTTCGAGCCCCGCGTCGGGCTCTGTGCTGACAGCCTGGAGCCTGTTTCAGATTCTGTGTCTCCCTCTCTCTGACCCTCCCCCGTTCATGCTCTGTCTCTCTCTGTCTCAAAAATAAACATTAAAAAAAAATTTTTAAAAATTTAAAAAAAATGGAATTATCAAAATATAGTTGACCCTTGACCAACATGATTTTGAACTGCAGAGGTCCACTTATAAGCAGATTTATGTTGATAAAAAGTCCAGTACTATAAATGTATTTTCTCTTCCTTTTTTTTTTAAATTTTTTTTCAACGTTTTTTATTTATTTTTGGGACAGAGAGAGACAGAGCATGAACGGGGGAGGGGCAGAGAGAGAGGGAGACACAGAATCGGAAACAGGCTCCAGGCTCTGAGCCATCAGCCCAGAGCCTGATGCGGGACTCGAACTCACGGACCGCGAGATCGTGACCTGGCTGAAGTCGGACGCTTAACCGACTGCGCCACCCAGGCGCCCCCTTCCTTTTAACTTTCCTAATAACATTTTCTTTTCTCTAGCTTACTCTATTGTAAGAATACAGTATATAATACATATACAAAATATGTATTAAATGGCACTTTGTGTTATCAGTAAGGCTTTTGGTCATCAGTAGGCTATTAGTAGTTAAGTTTTGAGGGACTCAAAAGTTACATAGGGATTTTTTACTGTGTAGGGTTCAGAGCCCCTAATCCTCCCATTGTCCAAGGGTTGTCTGTACATCCAGTTTAGAAAGTCCTGAACAGACTCAGGACACAAAGTCCCTTTCCCAAATGATTTCTCCGCGTCTTCCCCAACTCTGCCATCTACTCAGCTTGTCGACTTTGAAGTCACCCCTAATTCCTCTCCTCCCCTCACACACCACTTCCAGTCTGTCAGGATGCCCTGATAACTCTAGCTTCAGAATACATCCAGAATACTACCCCTTGTCATCACCACCATTACTATTCTGAGTTCTCCACCTGGACTTGTGACATAACTCCTTCTACACTTGCCCTCTAGCAGTCTATAAGCTAGCAGCTAGAGTGATTCTATGAAAAAGCAAGTCAGATCAAATCCTGGATTGTCCACATCAAATCCTTCTGCTGATTTTCCCTCTTACTCAGAACAAATCCCTTAGCTCTAACACCTCTCCTGTTACCTCTTCTGCCTCTCCCTCTGCTCTCGCAGCACTGGCCCCTCTTAAACACACCAACACATCCCCACTTCCATATCTTTATACTTGCTTGGCAATGTTCTTTATACTTGTTGGCAATGTTCTTCCTCACTCCATCTACAAGGCTCACTCCCTCACTGTCTATGGCCTTTTACTCAAAAGTCAATGAGGCCTTCCCTGACCATTGTTTCTAAAGTTTCAACAAACTCAGCTCTCCCCAGATTCCTATTTCTATTCCCTGGTTTGCCTTTTATTTTTCTTTCTCTCATCACTGTCTAAATATACAGTATACTTTGCTTATGGTCCATTTCCCTCGCTACAATATAAACTCCATGATGGCAAGGGTGGATTTTCTTCTGTTTTGTTCACAGCTGTGTACTATTTAGAATAGCGCCTGGTTCACATTAGACATTCAATAAATGTGGCTAACTTTATTTATTTGTCCACTCATGCAACAAATGTTTATTGCACATCTATTTTGTGCCAGACACAGTTCTAGACCAGGGATATACCTGGGTGAGTTAAAGAAAATGCTTCTTTCCCTCATAGAACTTCAATTTAGTAGTTTTATTGTAAGAATGTATGTGATAGTAAAGAACAGAGAAATCTCAGCCACAATACTTGGTCACGTAAGGACGTAGGAAATCCTGAACCATTAGAGAATAGCAGTTGCCATGATGGCTTTGGACACGAAGATAGAAGGCATTCACAGCAGCCCACAAGTGTGGCTGTACTCTTGGCTTCTCAGAAGGTGTGTAGATTTTCAGTCATGTGTGGTCTTCTCTCAAGCGTTTTACTCTTACTGCTGCTCAACTACTGTCTCAGGGACTTTTCATTTTCTAAGGGGAATTTTCCATTATCCCTTCACCAGCATTTGGATATCTCACTCTCTGTACTCCACCTTTTCTCCAAGAAGGAGGGTACATAGTAGTTCACAATACTGGCTTTGGATTTTAACTTTGTGAGCTTGAACCCTGGCTCTGTCTCATCTAAGCTGTGCCACCAACAGCAATTTGCTTTACCCATCTCTTCTTCTTTTAAGAAAACTGTAAAATCAAGGCAATGTTACTAGAATCTGGAAATGTTAGATATGCATGGAATAATATATTTTAAAAGACTTAAAATAGTGTGTGGCACATAGTAAGCATTAAATAAATGATAGTTTTTGTTTTTATTTCATTATTTCTACTTAAAAAGCATGGCTTATTCAAAATATCTGTTCCTTCCTATTTCACTGCAGCCTGTCAACTTCATGGCATCTTCTCTAACTCATAAATGTTTAACTTCTATACCTTTTGCCTATAGCTGCAGAATAATTTCTTAACATTTGCTTTTGATCTCACTGCATTTAACCTAAAAGTTGAAGAATAATTCTTTACCCATTTATTTGCTTATCAGTTCATTTTGTGTCTTAATTTCCTCTTTCTTTTACTGATGTTTTGTTTTGCTGTAGTTATACTTAAGTAATTCTTGCTGAAAGGGTTTGTGGGGGCAAAACTTTCAGTCCTTTTATGTCCCAAACTGACTTTAAGTTGCCAACACAACTCAGTGCTAATTTGTAAGAGTAAAGAATTCGCACTTCAAAGTCATGTTCACTCAGAATTTTAAAAACATTGCTTCTATGATTTCTGGTACTAAATTTGTTGATAAGAATTTCTGATGCATGGGGTTAATAAATTTCTGTTTTTCTCTCATTTATAAACAGGAATTTCTGGTACTAAATTTGCTGATAATAATGACAAATTATTCTCTTTTCTATGTTGTTAATATGATTCCCCCCGCACCCCCGGGAGAATTCTACAATTTTTTTCTTTATCCAAGATGTTTTGAAAATTCATCAGAATATGACTAATTAATGCTGTTTAACTTCCAATGAACTTGTTCAATCACAAAATGAATAACTTTTGTCGTTTCTGGGATATTACTATTTCTTCTATTATTTGCTCCTCTTTTTGTCTTGTATTCTTTCCTTATGTAACTTCTGGATCTCTTTTCAGTGACATTTTATTTTGTCTCTGCAATGTAATCTTGATAACTATTTGATTCTATTATTTGGCTCACTAACAAAATCATCAGTTGTGTCTTTCAATTCACCTACTGAATTTTCTTTTAAAATTTGCAATTACATTTTAATTTCCTAGAATCCCAGCTTTTAATTTGTGTCCTTGTTGACGTCTGTTTTCGCCCAACAGTTTGTTGTTTTTACTGGCTATTATGTATCTACTTAACTCTTTCTCAAGCTATTTACGCTTGCTTTAAAAGAGTTCTCTTTCCCAGCAGGATTTGGTTTTCTTCTTGTGGAATTTATTCCTCTTCTTCATGATGTTGTTTTTCCTTAAATGTGCTGACTTTTGACTACCTGCCTCTATTTGTATATGAAGGTCCATATTACAGTATTTGATTTCTTGGACCCAAATTAGAACCATGCCATGCCTGTGGTCTGTACATTTCTGATTCCAGGAAGTGAAGGAGGCCTGCAACTTTCAAATATGTTACCCCATATTTATTCAGCGTTATTATAAAATAGAAGTGACTTATGACCAAAGAATATATTTTGTTGTTTAAAATGTGAGATGTTTTAGGTTTTAACTTTAAGGAGGATGGCTTTATAAGTTTCATTTTTTTACTCAAAAATGATAACAGCAATTTTGAAAATAACTAATTACTCTGTTACAATGTCATATCTGTGATCAGTCCAAATACCTAGGTCTTCCAATTTTGCCTTCAAATACCTCTTAAAATAATTGAAAGAATTATAATGACAACAAAATAAAAATGATAGGTCAGTCGTGTTTTGATCTCCATTTAGTAATGGGCAGGGAAAAAAACAGTTTTATTTTCCAACCAAATCTCCTATTTTCTTTTTCTAGTCTTGTTCCTGGTTAGCTAAAAGTTGGAACATCTCCCTCTCCTTGGCTTGCTCCCTCCCTCTTCTCTGGAGTCCCTCCAGTTCTCTCACCACTGCAAGCACCATCTATGCTCCATTCTCCCTGTAATACTACCATTTCTGTCATCAGATGGACTGTGCAACCCAAAGCTTTTGCTTGTGTTTGTCACCTGCCCCAACTTCTCCCAACTTCTTAATTCCATGAACTGAAGGTCTAGCAGAAGGTTTCAACTTTTTGAGGTGTTTTTCCTGATATTTCAAGGTTGTGTTAGAAAGAAAACCAAAGTCCAAATTGGAGTCACCAAACCAGAGTTTGATAACTACCTTAACTGCAGTTCCAATCTCCCCTGGAAATGTAGTCTTAGCTGGTATGTCAGCACCTTCAAGATAGGTAAACTGTCACAGGGGCCCTTTCCATGCCCCAAAGGAAGATGAAGTAATCCACCTAATAAGACCCCCCTCTCCTTCCCCTCAGGGGAGAAGACTTTGCCTGAAGCCATCTTTTCTTTTCTTTTGCTAATAAAAGCCACCCCCCCCCCCACACACACCCTCTTTCCTACAAAAAACTTTAATTTTGCACAACTTCTGGAACTCCTTTCTACTTGCTGGGTGGAATGTTCCCTGATTTATGATGGGCTTAATAAAACCAATTAGATTTTCAAATTTCTTCAGTTAAATTTTCTTTTTTTTATCAATATGATGGAATGTTCTTTTCTCATTTTTAGTATTGTTTGCATTATATACTGGTTATTTGGAAGTGTTTACCCTGATAGTTTTTATCTTTTATTGTTGCATAGCTCTAAAAATATTTTTGAGTAAATAAATGAATAAGCCCTAGGGCCATAGGTTTAGACAGAAAAGTGTTCACCTGGCTAATCACCTGGCTAGTTGTAATACTTTTGTTACTTAGATAATCTCAGGTACCAAAAATTTAGTCTATGAAACAAGTGAAATGAAAAGTATAAGCAGTTTCTACTAAAAAAAATAACAGGAAAATATCTGCACATTAACAGAAGTACAAATGGCAACACTTCTGAAAGACAGTTTCAAGCAGTAGCTCCCTGGTAACAACCTTAATAGTCATTCTCTTTGAACGCATACCCACAGCATCCTACTGGTCAAATGAAGGTCAGCTGAAGGTCAAGACACTATGTGTACTTCAGTTTTCAGAGTGACCCTTTACAGGTTCCACTTGGAGAACATACGTCTGCTGTGTTTCCGTAAAAAAATATCGAATTTTGGCTTGTTCTAAAAATGTAAGTCACTCATAGCATAGGGTAAACTCTAAATGCTTGTAATTACACAGGAGAATTTGCAGAAATCATATAATTAACTCAATAAAGGTTAAAGGAGTGTTTTATGGTGGCAACATTTTTTCATATTTAGTGGTGTACTGGTAAAAAGTATAGACTGCCATTAGACTGCCTGAATTTAAATTCTGTCTCTATCATTTAATTGGATAACCTTGGATAAATTAATGAACTTTCTGTGTCCCAATTACTTTATCTGTAAAACATAGTACGACCACCTTATAAGGTATTATAAGCACTAAATATATCAAGTGTTTAAAATTGTATTGGTAAATAATAAGCCTATAAAAGTGTTAACTATTCTTACTAACATAAATTAGTATTTTTAATATATTTAACAACTTGGAATGTCTTTATTAATAAGATAGAAAATACAGTGTTGCATGTGAGTGTTGAATCACTAAATTGTATATCTGAAACTAATATCACACTGTATGTCAACTAAATGGAATTTAAATAAAAACTTAAAAATGAAACAAAAAACATGAAATCATATATTTATTTGGGTAGAATTCTCCTTAAAACAAGAAAAGAATATTCTTATAATCATTCCAAACACTGGAAAGAGTAGAAATACTATAAATAGTAATTTAAAAAGAAATTCAAAGCAAAAATAAATATAGGGAAAGAATAAAACATGAATTTATTTATTAAAGATAATTATAAAATTGCTATAGCATTAAGATTAAAAAATAAGAGTAAAAGGAGGTAAAAATATACTTGGCTCTATTACATGACATAATTTTTATCTTCAAAAGTCCACATTATAAAATTTGAATAGGAAGAACTGAAAAATACAAAGTAATAAAAGGCATTTTTTATATTAGCAGTTAAAAATGTGTTAACTACCTGAATACTAATATAGCCTGAAAATAATAAGCCCTTAGAGAATAAATTCATATGCAAAAAATAAAGTAAGGCTATCTCCATTAAGACAGATAAAAATAGTATTTAAATTAGTTAGTAGACTTAATGTAATATCAAAGTTATACAAAATTTATAATTTTAATAAATTAATGCAGAACTTAATCTACTAAAAAAAGAAAAAGATGAAAGCATAACAAAGGACATATAAATATTTTTTAAAGTAGTGATAGTGTGGCTATCTTACCAAAATTCAAATCTTCCTAACAGTGGTTTGATAAAAATATATCATATAATAAGTGAAAGTTTGTACTCTTTGGCCAGTTATAAGATGAATTAGTTCTGGGGATCTAATGTACAGCACGGTGATTATATTTAATCATGTATTGTATACTCAAAAGTTTCTGCAAGTAGATTTTAAGAGTTCTCATCACATACAAAAATTGGTAACTATGTGAGATAGTGGATGTGTTAATCAACTAGGTTGTGGTAGGCATACCACAATGCATATGTATATCAAATGATCATTATATATATAGAATATAGTTTAAATCAGAAAACCTGATCAACTAAAAGGAATGGAAGTCTACAAATAGATTCACAAAATAGCATTGTATGGCTATTAGTATTACAAATTGCCCTTAATAGATTGTGGTAATTTATACTACCCCAAAAGTGTATAAAATTATATTTCTTTGCAGCCCTCATGATATTTGATGTTATAAACCTTTTTAAAATAGAAAACTAATAAATAAAAATGGTACTTCATATTTTTAAAAAATTCTATTCATTGTATTACTGCTGAGGTTGAAAATTTGTAATATATCTATTGGTCACTTTCTTTGGTGAAATGCTTGTTCTAATCATTTTCCTACTTATATATTAGGTTTATTTTTTTCTCTTATTGATATGTATCAACATTTAAAAAATATAAATTTCAAAAATATCTTCCCAATTTGTCACTTACTAGTTTTAATCAGTTTTTATAAAATATTTCAAATACCTGGAAATAAAGAGTAGAATAATGAACATCCACATATCATGTTTTAATTAATTTGCTTGAGGGTTTTTTTCTTGGATAAAGTATTATAGATTCAGTTGAAGCCTGTCTTATATCCTAAAATCTAGTATCTTTCCTGTCTTTGTTTATTTTTACAATAGATACATATCCATCTAAAACCTATCTCTCTATATATATAATAATATATGTTTTGGTTTTTGCACTTAAATGTTTTTAACTTTACTTAATGCTATCATAGTCATTCTGCACCAACCTCTTTGTTTGGATTGTTTGTGCTTAATATTTTATATTGTGATCTATCTATGTAAAGCATGTGATATTTGTATATTTTTATTGTTGGATTCCATTGTGTAACTATGTCAGTATTTATTTATTCCCAACAGATAAAACATTTAGGCTGTTGTCAATTTTACACCAGTAAAAGCTACATTGCAATGGGCATTCTTAGACTACATGAGTGTATCTCAAGGGCATATTCCTAGTGGTGGAAATTCCGTGCCAAAGGACGTGTGCATCTTCAACTTTACCAGCTGTGCCCAAATTGCTTTACAAAGTGCTCAGATCAATTTGTATGCCTACTGAAAGTATATCAAAGTTTCTAACCAATATTTGGCATTCTTACATTTTGCATATGTAATAAGTTTGAAATGGTGTGCATTATTTTAATTTGCAGTTCCTCATTTACAGTGGTTCTTTGCCTTTTTTTCTTTCTCTCTTATTTACTTATAGGAAATTTTTCTTTTTTGGTAAATAGTCATACTAATCCGTTCACAAGTTCACAGTTAAATTTGCTGCGTGGATGATAATTTTTAGGATCCCCCAGGAGTCTATCAGTAGAAGATAATAAGAGTGGAGATGGCCAATGGCTTTCAGGGACAGCTTTAATTAAAAAACAAAAATGGAAATTGAGTTGAATCTTGAAGGGGGAAGGTCCTAATCAAGAGGATTAGTTTAGAAAAGAAATTTAACACAGAAGAGAAATTTGTCAAGAAATTTGACACAGAAAAATTAATTTAGGATTGGAAGGCATCAGGGAGAAATGTAACATAACAAAATGCAGGTCATTAAGACCTTACATAATGACGAAAGCTGAACTGCACTTATAACTCAGAGATTCCCAGTGACCAAAGCAAATAAGGAAATTAATGAATTTTAGGATTCCTATTGCTTTTCACAAAGTAGGGTCTGGTATAAATTTTCTTCCACAACTCCTCATACATAAGATACTGAGTGATGCAGTGGGTTCCATCCTCAATAGCACTCCAATATTAGATGCTATTATAAGTATCTAATGACTTTTTGTAGTGTCCTTCCATATAAATGGAGACATAATTTAAAAGCCATATTCATTGAAACTAACCCAAATTAAGGTAAACTAAACATTAGGATTCAATTATATGAAATGACCCCATAATCCTCCTCAATTCTAGGATAAAATCTTGGCTCTTTTACAGACGCTGGTAAATACAATCCTGGCTGTTATTCAAAAAGGAATTTTGGGGTTTATGTGCAAATGGAAAACATGTATTCCAATAAAAGCTATATTAACTGGCAAAACATAAGAACACTTAACTAAATACTTCTTTTATGAATTGAATTCTGTTAGCAAGGCTAAAATCTGCAACCTCCAAAATATGGGTAAATTGACAAATTTCATGTGGAAAGGGACCCTGTTTGATATTTTTTTTTTTTTTTACTGTTGTATCACCCGGTTTTAGCAGTAAGTCTGACACTTAGTAAGTGCTCAATGAATATTTGGAGAAATAAATGGATGGACAAATGAATGAAATAAACCTCCACAAATTTCATTTTCTACAATGCAGCTTTTGCAGAGTTCTGCCACATGAGAGGTTCTATGCTTCAGCAAGGACCGGAAGCACAAATAAATCTTTTCTTTTGCTCATTAGAAGCAGATACGTATGAATTAAAAAGAGGTAGCCTTGACACACTTCTCAGAAAATTAAGAAACCTGATTAGGAGTTGGGTATTATTGTCCCCGGAAGAAATGGCCTCAGTGTTTAAGGATGTTATGAGGCTCAAATGAGAAAATGAAGTTAATATATGAAGAATGTCAAGATGTACACATGTGTACATGTTTGTACAATTCTTTAGTTACCGTCCACATGTCTCCATGGGCTGACCTTTCCAGCTATCTGATGTCTCCATTACACTTCTGAAAATTTGCACTAGTGGGTCACCTCTTCTCCATGCTAAACACTATCTGATTTTAGTTCCTTTTGCCTGGGGCATTGTAATAACCCTTCTCCCTTCTCCTTGTTTTCCGTGTCTCTGGTTCCTCCTCTTGGGGTCGATACTTCATGGCATAGAGTAGTCAGGTCCGTGGATTCTGGGTTGAAATGCTGATTCGACCATTTATAAGCTGTTTGATATTGAACTAGTTACATCACTCTGATTCATTCTCAGTATCATCTATAAAACGAGAATAATACTAATATCTATCATATTTGAATTGTTATGAAGGCTCAACTATGATTACCTATATAATGTGCACAATAACCAGCAAATAGTCAGCAAGCAATAAATTCTAATTATTCTCATCATGATTATTCTACCAAAACATTCTGCCTGAAACCGACATCTGACACTGACCATCCGTACTTAAATCTTTCAGTGATTTCTAGAGGCCTAAATTGGCAAAGTAGAGGATGTAACTTCCGGTACAGTCTGGCTTCAGCTTCCCTTTGCACCCTCTTCACCACCATCCCTACCCCTCTCCTTTTATATTCTAACCAATTATTTCTGGGTTCAGCTCTCCCAACAGACAATAGCCTTTCAAGTCTCCAAGATTTGACAGAACAAAATTTGGCTGTTTTCACCTTCTGGAATACCCCTCCCTTTCTGCTCTGACAAAAAGCTTTCTCCTTCTCTGGACACCATTATCTACCTCTCTCTGGTCTTACTAACAAGCCCCCGTCACTTTGTAAACTACCTAGAGATATACTGAATTTGCTTATATTTGTGTCCGTCGTCCTGACAGAGAGCCTGTGAACTTCTTTAGGTGGGGAACCCTCTTTAAGTCTATTCTAAGTTCCGGAATGCCCAAAACATTAAGTAAAGATTTAATATATACCATTAAACAAATGAACGAACTGCTAGCCCAGGGCCTCCCGCATAACATGTGCTCAATGGCATTTACTGAATTGCATTGACTGAATTTAATATAATTCAAACAACTCTTGCTCCTTCAGAACCCCAATCTATTTTCGAACAGAGATTAGACCCTCCGGGTGTTTCACGGTTCTGTTCTGGGCTACCAATGCGATTTAACATGCCGGCAATTTTAAGAAAGAGGTTTTCCTTACCAGAACCTTACAAAAAAAGTGGGACTTGCGGCAGATGGCACCAGAAAAAGGGTTGCCTGCCCAGAGATGCTGCCTCATCGCTTGTTTCCCTTAAATCCCGTGCCTGGAGAGACACGAGAGGGGGAGGGAAGAAAAGTGGGAGAGCGAGTGAAAAAGTTGGCCCGCCTCTTCTCCTCCCCCTCCCATAGAGAAGGACTACACTCAGGCAGATGTCCTAAGACGCCTCCCAAGGGGACCTGGTTCTTGGCTGGAGTCCTCAAATACGTCCTGAGTTCCCTCTGCCCCTTCCCTTCTTCTGTGGCTCTTCTTCTCCACTTATCAACCCCCTCCCCGCCCCGACCCCCTCATCCCCTATCACACGAACAGAGGCACACACTGGAGACCAGAAAACCGCCCCGCCTCCAGACTCTCAATTCTAGGACCACCGTGGCTGCCAATGAAGGATGCCAGTAGCCAGATCCCTGGGAGTTGAGTAAAAAAAAAAAAAAAAAAATCAGGTTGAGAACAGAAAGGAAATGCACATAGCAACCTCCAAAGCACGAAGAAATCTCAGTATGCAAATGCCTACAGGATCCCGAGCAAGGAAAGAGCAGGATATCTCTGACTACCCACAGGACGTGCAGCACCACAAACAGGAACTTTAAAGGGATTGAAATCTGTTGCCTGTTCCACTAGGAATATTGTTTGCAAGGCACAAGGTGTCTTTTGGTAGTGAGCACCCTCTGCGCATGCGCAGGTCCATTCGGGAATTACTGCCCTGCCGCCGACTAAGTTGCATTCCTTGAATCTTCGCAGAAAAGACAATTCTTTAATCAGAGTTAGTAATGTGGACAGTACAAAATCGAGAGAGTTTGGGGCTTCTCTCTTTCCCTGTGATGATTGCCATGGTCTGTTGTGCACACAGGTGAGCTGCTGATCTTGAACGTCTCTTTTTTTCCTTGGTGTTTTTCTTTTTTACATGCTTGCTGGATCATGTAGCTTGTTATTTGGGGGTAGGTGTGCTTGTCTATATTTATGTCTGCTCGCAGTTTGTGTTCATTCTGAATACGGTCCCTACTTCTTCCCTTCAGCGCCAATGAGCCCAGCAACATGTCATACGTGAAAGAGACAGTGGACAGATTGCTCAAAGGATATGACATTCGCTTGCGGCCGGACTTTGGAGGTAATGCTTCATCTTTTTTCAACCTGTAACCCATATCTAGTTCTCCTTTCCTGTCAAAGATAAATGTCAAAAAAAAAGCATGTCATTTCCGCAAGTGTGCGCTACGCCCAACGCCCTGGACACACACACACACACACACACACACACACACACACACATCCCGGACCCTCAGTCTCAGATGGATGAAGCCCCAGGCAGAGCCGACCTTCCCCGGCCCGACACACCCTCTGCATAGTCACTGCATCACGCGTGTGCCCACACCTGTTTTCCCAGGCTGTCCCCTGGAAAGGGGAGTGGGGGATGGAGGAAGCCCATTCAGACGTAGTAAGCACAGGGAAGCCCCCCGCCTCTCCCCATCCTGTCGCCACTCTGAGAATGTGTCCATAATGTGTCCCACCTCCCCGCAGGGCCCCCTGTGGACGTAGGGATGCGGATCGATGTCGCCAGCATAGACATGGTCTCCGAAGTGAACATGGTGAGTGGCCTCCCGACGCGCCCGCGGCCGGGCTTACGCAGATGAGAAATGGACCGGTCCCCGCGCCCTCTGCGTTTCATTGGCGGTCACCTCGCCCCGGCCCCGGGAGTCCCACTCCGCGCGCTCCCCACAGTGGCACACACTCCCCACTCCCCACTCCCCGTTGCCCCTGGTTTGTATTTCCAACACACACACACACACACACACACACACACACAAGCTACTGCAGTGTTCCGGAGGAAACGTGCTCGGCACTATTTGGGGAAGGACGGGTGACTGTGGTGCTGGAGGATCGGGTGGGGCGGAGTCTGAGCGTTACTTTAGCAGGGTTTCCTTTGGTGTTCCGATGCGGAGGGCACCACCTGCCGGCGGCCCGGCGGCCTGCAGCAGGGTCCCCGGACCGCGGTTCGCCGCCGCCTCCGCTCCGGGAGCGGTGGCCCAAGCCCCCCAGCCCGCCCAGGTCCCGCCACCGAACGCCCAAGCACTCCTTCAGGGTTTCAGACTGTCCCCTCCCTCGTTCCAGGCTCTGGCACACCTTGTGGCAGGAGCAACAGGCTGAGACAACAGTCCATGCTTGTTAATAGGAAAGTGCTCAAGACAGTTTCTGGGGAGGCTTGTATTGTTCCCTTGTGAGGGTTGATGAATTTGTCTTTCAGCATCTCGCAAATTTAAGTGGAAACCGAATGGGTCGAGTCACTGCTTTGCTTTATGCTAGAAACTTAAGCAGGCCGGAAAAGCCTGATGATTAAAGGGACCGTGGAAATTGGGGGGGGGGGGGGGGGAAGAGGGCGGTAGTAACATAGCGCCCTCCTTTCAAAAGGTTAGCATTCTTCTATTTCCACATTTTCTTCTCCCTTTCTGAAGCTGTTGCACAGTAGACTGAAATCATAGCTGTCGTCTTCTCTATTGGCTGTTTCCAACCACTGCGGGGTAGCAGTTTTCTAGTTGTTAGAGTTTCTAACTGTTGCTTCTCGTAAGGTAGGGGGAAAAAAAGCCTGTTGCTTTTCTAGAACCAACCATCCAGGGAATAGCTAGATCTACGTGAGCAAAATGCCATTTTTATTTCATTTGCGAAAAAATATTGTGGCAGCAGAAATTTTAGACAGCCTGAATAATTTAAAGACTAAAACCCTCTGGGATTTTGTCACTCTATAGCTGCAAAGGCTATTGAATTGTCATTTCATTACGAGTGTGCCGTGTTATCTTAACATGCTAAGATTTAAGAATTCTTTCTTTTTTTAGCTTGTGTCAAGGAAAAATAAATATGTTTATAATCTATTGAAAAGGATTAGAAGAAGAAGTCTATTAAATTTCTGTATTTTATAGTTGTAACTTCTCCTGCTTTAAATAGCTTATTTAAAATAAGGTGTCTCTGGTGGTTGTATTGGAAAAAGAAAAACAATTTTTAAAAATGAATGCATGGTGAATATTTTCTGACTCAAGGAAGGTTTTTTAACAGACTGGCTTATTAATCATATTCTGTTCGCATACATCTCAGTACCACAAAGCAACCCAAAACACACTATTTACAAACACTGGAGAACGTAGTAGTAACGTGCACATATACAAATCATACCTAATTTATGCCACTGCAACTGGATAAATTAGATAATGAATTACAAAGTAGTCTATATCATGTAGATAAATGATGATAATATTTTCCTTTCCAAGTCATTTATTTTGGCATCTTGTAAGTACCAACATAGATAATTTATAAAATGGGAGAAGATTCAGACAGCTTAAAAGGTAAACAGTGCCTTTGCTGGTGGTCTATTTTCTGTATAGGGTACTATGCTTTACAGAATTTTTAAAAATGTATAATTCTGTTGAGTATATTTACAAACAACTTTGGAGCTACAAAAAGAAACTGAATTGAATAGGGAAGTTGCTATTAACCAAAACAACCATTTCCACAAAAAAAGCTCTGTGTAACTAGTTGTTCAACTGAATTCATACGTAGCCCAGACAAAGAGGATTGAGTTTAATTGCAGTACCCCTGGAAAAAGCTCCTAATGATGGAATAATACAGCCTACTTACTTATTGTACTATGTATATATGTACTTGAGTTTTTAAAAATACTCCCCCAACAGATAAGCCTTTGAAAAATATATTGTACTAAAATACCAATTACCTTTCCACTGGGGTGTTAGAAACATAGTGGGAAAATAGAAAACACTGAACATTGAAAAATAGTAAACCTTGATTTACTTACTGTTCCTTGTTTCTGCTTTTAAATGAGAGCTACCAACAAGATCCAAGGTCTATTTTACCTTCTCTCATATATGACAAAGCATTGAGATAAATAGGTTGGAAAAAACACCAAGAAAAATGGCAACAAAGAGGACTTTTAAGATCAAGGGTTATCACCACAACCTTGATAGTTAGTTCTGGTTAAGAGCATTGTCTACAATATGCTTCGAATTTTAGATAATATAAGTAGGGCTGAAATGTCAGTGGGAAATAAGGCTCAATGATTTTTATACTAAACATGTTTTGGTACCCTAATAGGCAGTAACTTTTGAGGTCATTTAAAAGGAATTTTTTTTACCAAAATTGACAAAAATTAAGAATGGACAAAGAATATAATAAAAAATAGCTCTAAAGAAACTTCAGACTAAAGTCCATTCCTAAAACACTGTTCATTTTTATATTTTTATTCATTAGCATTATTACCCACCCATTCCATAGCTGGGAAAATGACATGATAATTGTACATTACATTAATGGGTTGGAAAATGAGGCTTTGTTAGGTTTTGTTCTTTTCTTATACTACCGTATGTGAAATATAATTCTATGTTGGTTTATAGCATTATCTGTTTTCAAGACTAACATAACATTGACTATTTTCTGATTCATGTTCTTCAGAACATAGAATGCTACTCCCAAATTAAGAAAATAAAAGCTAGCTTTTATGGTCAAGAACCTATACAATCCAAAATTATTGACTCTGAGCGGTGAATTCTGAGCAGCATTCCTCTGAGGAGTAATTCCAATGCAGAAAAAAAGAAAACTATACTGAGGAGCAAGACTTTTCAGGAATTAATATTATTGATTAAATTAGGAAGAATTTTTCTTATGGCAACATGGGATATACTAGGCATGCGATAGTGATTATACACTGTTATTTTTTGAACAGTTATATTTTAAAAACTACTGTGATTTCCATTTGTTGTTTTATTAAACACTTCAAACCTCCCCTTAGTTTCTGCCAAGCCATAAACCTACTCTCTCTGTCTCTCTCTGTCTCTGTCTCTTTCTCTCTCTCTGTAGACTAAAGATAAACAGAAGGCAGTTGGGGCAAAAAGGAGACAATAGACCCCACAAATTGCCTTTAAGTAACACTAATATCTCTCAATATAAATTCAGTGAAACACAAATGATAATAAGCAGATCTTCTCTTTGAGCAGAAGACTGGGGAAGCATGATATTAACTACCTGCAAACAAGAGTTGAATTCTTGCATTTCAGATTCCAATAACTAGTTGTTCCTTCTTATTAAGAAGGTGGCTTCTGATGATCAGGTAGGAGTTCCAGGCATAAAACTCTCTTTCCCTGACCTAGAGAACAATGTTCCAAGTGGGCACTCCCAGAAGACTTCACATCTATTGAGTCCTGACCCAAGTAGCCATTCCTAGTAATAGATAGCACCATGCATTCATGGTTTCTTTTCTTCCTTCATGCATGGGTGGATGCAATAGTGAATGCTCTTCCAGGCATTGGAAATAACAATGAAAGGAGAAAAAAAAAAAAAAAAAAAAAAAACAACCTTACAAAAGCCTCAAATGAGCCAGTTACATAAATAATACCTAAAAGATAAACAAATATAATTTACCAAGTATCCACTGTTGTTAAATTGCCCTGTTGTTGCTGTTGTGATTTTAATATTTGATTGCAGAGGTTTCTGGTGCATACTTTAGTTATGTCCAATTATCATCATCTTGGTGACACAAAACAGTCACTACTTTCAGTATCCCCCTGCCCATTTCTTTAAGTCAGTGTTTTTCAATCTATACTGCATAACTGAATTGCTCTGAGATCTTAAAATGATAAAATGCAAGTTCTGAATCAGAGGTGTGGGATGGGGTCGGCATTCTGCATTTCCTAGGTGACACCCCTTACTGGCGTGTGGACGGCACTCTGTGCTGCAAGGTTGTAGTGCGTTATTCTGAGATCTTGCATTATTGAGAAATGAGCACCTTTTTCTCTTAAATTTCCTGAGGAATGCTATTATTTCAAGGTTCCAAATTGAGTTTTAAGTTAATTTCTAGATAACCAGGTAGCTGTGCTCAAAGGGGGACATTAGTTTAGTAATTGATGATTAAGCAATAGGACAAAGACAAGAGCCTGGATGATGGGGCTTGACTTAACTAATAAGCACTTCTCCTAAATGTGTCAATACTCATGAGTCAGCCAACCTTACATGAGGGCTATGAAAGTGTTTCCAAGCACAGTAACTCTGACAATACTATCCTGCTGCTTTACAGAACACCAGTGACTTTTCTTAGTCAGAATAGAGAACATTGCAAACTGTCCCCTCCCCACCTCCCGCCACTAAAGAGCTTGCAATAGCTTTGTAAAATAGCCTAAACATACCCTTGTTGCTGTCAGGAAATTCTCTGAGGTTATAACAAAATCACTTTGCAAATAGAGCAAATAGGTCAGTATCATTTAAAAGTAGGAACAGCTATCAGCAGTTAAATAAAGATAGAAATGCATTTTTCTCTTATATGAGTAATCAACCAGGTCTCACTTTTAGGTGCTGGGTTACAATATTACACCATCTTGAGAAGCTGAGAGAGGAAAAATGTCCCTTTGCCATTCTGTTTCGAGATAACAGAAAGATCTTTTTGTACTCTAAGCCACATCAAGGCAAGGCTATCCAAATTTTTTGAATGTTTGGGTTCACATTTGAAAGCCTATGTTCTTGGAATCATAAGGCCCTGGGTATTAAAGTGTGCAATACAATGAAAATAAATAGTAACACTTATTGAATACATCCTGTGCATGAGTTATGTTTATGGGGTGCTTTATATCACTAGCTCATTTAATCCTAGATTTAAGGTTATGAGGTTATTATCCTGCATTATAGATGGAGAAACTTAGGCTATAGTCATTAAATAGTTTGCTCAGATGTTACAGAGCTAGTAAATGGCTTGCCTATCTGCCAGGCAAGCAGAAATATATTCCCAGTATGTAGCTTTGGAACCTTGAGTGAGTCATTTGACCTCTCTGGGCCTCAGGTTTCCCCTCTGTAAAATGAGAGTAAATGGCACTATTGCTAAACCTGTTTTCAGTTCAAATATTCTATGACATAAACTTAGACCTTTAAAGATTTTAGACTCTGCCCAAAATAAGATTCTTCCATTCTATCTTATTCTTCTGTTATAGTCTATCTTCTTCCATTTAGTTCTCCTGTTAGATATGTCAATCAACAAACATTTATTGAATTCCTATGGAGTACACAAACTGTGGTCTCCTGGGAACAACGCAGCAATGATTGTATGTCATCTGGGGCCTCTTAAATCACCATTTTCATTGGTCATGGAATTATTGTCCTTTTTTTTTTTTTTTTTTTTCCTAAACACATTTCCAAAGACAGCAATAAGAAACAGTGGATCAATGGTCTTCAAAATGAGACTTGACTGATTCCTGGTTTACATTGTACCGAATGTTGGAGCCAGCACCTAGACGGAAATATTTCTATCCAATTCTGTCCACTGTGTTCAAACTGGGAACATCACTCCACTCTAAATTAATAAATTTTTCAACACTTAACATGAAACAGTAAGAAACCATTACTCTCCAGGATCTGGGTATCCCAAAGATTTACCCAAACCACTTAAAATCTTTCCATCAGGTGGTCTGGTGGCAACAGTAAAGCTAAAGTGTTCATCTCAGCTGAGTATTACTTGATATCAATTCTCTAAATGTTTGATACTTTTTGTCTTGGCAGACCCCCAAAGTCTCAATAGCACCCTCAAAACACAGAGGAATGAAATCTTGCTATTAGCAAGGAAGGTAAAAAATTTCAAAAGAAAAATAATGGTTGTGTTTCCAACTGACTTGAGTTTTAATAACTCAAATGACATTACCACACTTGAAGATAATAGGAGGATAAATGGATATATGCTAATAATTGATTAAATGTTAGTACACAGCTTCCTCATGAACTTTTTCACAGCACTAAATCCTATTTTTTTTTATAATACCAGAACCGAGTTTCTATATTTTAGAATACTTGTTTTCAGCAGATTGTACATTTCATGAAATCTTTTGACTATCCACCGAAGGAAGTTAATAGTCTGTGACATATAACAACCTATTACTCAGCCCTTGACAGAAATGTTCAAGAAAGGATTTACAATTAATTCCTATAAGTGGATATACATTAGAGAAAAGGTTGGCCAAAGAGTAAAAGATGTGTGGGTTTTCTTTTTTGTGAGCCCTGTTATCCTGTTTTAGAATCTTTATTAGTCCTCATTGTTTTTCTACTAGTAGTTTTTTTCTGCTACCCCTCTGTTAGGCACTTAATGTATGCCCCCTCTTTCAGCCCAGTACAACTTGTCATTGTATTGCATATTTAAGATTAAAAGGCTTTTTTTCCAAGAGCATTCATTCAACTACTCTACTAGTCTCTGTCCTCGTAGAATTTACATTATTCTCAAAAAAATTATTTAAAACTTTATTTGGGAGAATGAAGATTCTTTCCCTTTGAGAGATTTGGAAACATTTACAGTTATTTTGTTCTTGGGTTGTTTTGGTTCAACACATACTTATAGAACAATTCTTTTTTTATTTTTTTTTTAATTTTTTTTTCAACGTTTATTGATTTTTGGGACAGAGAGAGAGCATGAACGGGGGAGGGGCAGAGAGAGAGGGAGACACAGAATCGGAAACAGGCTCCAGGCTCTGAGCCATCAGCCCAGAGCCTGACGCGGGGCTCGAACTCCCGGACCGCGAGATCGTGACCTGGCTGAAGTCGGACGCTTAACCGACTGCGCCACCCAGGCGCCCCGAACAATTCTTTTTTTAAAAAAATGTTTTTAATGGGTCCTAGGGATGGAAATATGACTAACATATGCTCCAAACCTTCAAATATTTTACAGTATACAAGACAATGTATACCTAAAGTTATTTTATTTATTTATTTGGGGGGCGGCTTGAACCCATGAACCATGAAGTCATGACCTGAGCCAAAGTCAGATGCTCAACTGACTGAGCCACCCAGGTACCCCACAAATATAATTTCTTCATTAAATGCATGTAAAGTGTCTCAAATTGTGTCTATCACATAGTAAGTACTAAATAAATGTTAGCTATTAACATTATTTTTTAATATGAAATTTATTGTCAAATTGGTTGAAGATATTTTAAAATGATGTGTTAGGTGCTATGACGGAGACATGTATGTCCAAGATTCTATGGGAACATGGAAGAGTGGTTTCCAAGGTGTAGTAAAGGGTTAATCCTGAGGAGAATCTTAAAGAGATATAGTAGTTAGCACCACGTATAGGCTACAAATGAAAAGAAGAATCTTTCAAGCAAAAAATAAGGGCATAAGCATTGGCAGGTGTGTATGAAAATAGCCTGAGTGTTCCAGAAACCACAGGTTAGTCACTCTTGTGAGAACTTAAAGAGCACGGGGAAGATTGTCAAGAGATAAGATGATACTAAAAGCAAGGTGTAGGACAGTGTTATTGAATGTTCTCCTGTGTATAAAAAGAAGGCTGTCTGTCTCTGTCTCTGTCCGTCTGTCTGTCTCTGTCTCTGTCTGTCTCTCTCGCTCTCTCTCTCTCCATATATATATATATATATATGTGTGTGTGTGTGTGTGTGTGTGTGCGTGTATACACACATACATATTTACAGAACACACACACACACAGTATATGCACTGACCATTTCTGGAAGAATATACAAAAAATGAATGGTTGTCTCTTGGAAGTGGAACTAGGAGTATGGCCTGAAGGGATACTCATAGTATTTTACATACCTGCTTGAGTTGTTTGATTAAACAAAAATCTTATACATGTTTTAAGCTTTCACTCTAAAAAGACACACACAAACGCACATGGAAAGAAATGATGCTGGAATATGTATGCTAAGAAAATGAATACTAATCCTGAAATACAGAAAACGTGCTAAAGGTTCTAACAGGTGCTATGTTTTACATGTCAGAGAGATCATTCTGGAAGTGATGTGGAGGGTGAGGTAGAGGAGGATAAAATTGGGGGCAGCATTCCTAGTTAAGAAGCTAAGAGGGTGGTTCAAAATCCAGGTGAGAGGGGATAAATGCCTAAAGTAGAAGAAGAATGACCTTAGGAATTGGAAGTAAAAAAGAAGAAGAGATAATCAAACAGAGGCAAATTGGAGGGATTTTATGACTGGCTATTTTTTAAAAATTTTTTAAGTTTATTTATTTATTTTGAGAGAGACAGCCTAAGTGGGGGAGGGACAGAGAGAGAAGGAGTGAGAGAATCCCAGGGAGGCTCCATACTGCCAGCACAGAACCAGACCTGGGGCTCAAACTGAAGAAACCATGAGATCATGACCTGAGCCGAAACCAAGAGTTGGACACTGAGTTGGACACTTAACTGACTGAGCCACCCAGGCGCCCCATGTGACTGGTTATTTAATGGAGATTAGAGAGAAGATGATCCTAGAATGCCCTATGAGGTTCCATGTCAAATGATCGGCACATGTGGTACCATCTGCCCAAGGATGGAACACAGGAAAAGAAGCTCCAACCATCTTATTCACCACTGAAGTGGGTATGTTATCAGAATTAAAAAAAAAAAAATTGCCAGAACATGTTACTATAAGCTTACTTGTGGGGACACTGGGGTAGAATATTGGAGACTGAAACTGTCCTGAAGAAGACTAGTTCTTTGATGAGTTTTCTAATTCTGTTCACAAATAAGGCAAGCTCTACAGGGAGAAATCCTGGGGTGCATCAATGTCTCAAATGAGCTGATTAGAGATAAGGAGAAAGGGTGTTGACAGAATAGAGTGTAGTCAACTTTAATCTCTAGCAATATTGTTCTTTCTCTGTGAGGACCTAGACCCTGATAGTATGTAAAAACATACTTCTCAAATTCGTCCAGGGATGTAATCTTTGTACTCTGTTTTAGTTGCCTTTATAAAACCAAATAGGTGGGGAAAAAAGATGTGTGGAGAACTCACTTACGCAGCATCTGCTCTCTTCTCTACCACGTCCCCAAAATGATTCAGAGCCCTTCTGGAACACTGTGTTTCCATGTGAAGTCATGTGCAAGCACTGTGAGTTCTTGCAGAAAGTGTATTTGGTGATGACATGAGACCAACAGAACACAAGTGAGGCCAATAGCACGCCTCAAGAAGTGAATCTTAGCTGCCAGGAAATTAAAAAGTAATTCCCAGCTTTGCTGAAGAACTGAAACATCTGAATGGCTTGATGGGAATGATTTTAAACGAGAATTCAACAGAGCCCTGCCCCTCACAAATGTTCTCATGGAAAAGGGATAGCTATTTAAGCAGAGGTGTATTCATACATTGTAATATTTGGTTTAGAGAAAAAAGGCAGAGATGTAGCTGGAGAAATAGATCCAAATAGAAAAGGATTCTTAGGTAGCTATTAGCAATCAGCTAACCCATACTAGAGTATGGGTTAAGGCACTTCAGATACAACAGGAAAGTTAGAAGCTAGATGCCTCGCTCTTGTTGCTGAATGGATTAATCAGGGAAGTTGCTAGAAGTGAATCCTGCTTGAATGAGAGGGTTATTTGGGATCCTTCCTGAAAGCGGGGGAATAGATTTGTTGAAAGCTCAGGTTCCCTGCCTACTCTAACCCTCTGTGACTCATGGTGAGATTTTTTTTCTTTCTCTCTTTTCTTCTGATCTATTATTTTCAAGAGAATGATACACAATTCTCTAGTCAAGAGGAACAGCTTTGTGGTTTCCATAGAGACATTTCAATGACATTTAGTTGAAATCCTACCTAGAATATTTCTCATGTCAGAGGCCTTCATTTCTCCCTCCTACACTTGCAATCCCTCTCCCACCCAAATCCATCTAGATCTACTTTAAAGCCCACAGGAAGTCATCTTTCTTCTGTGGAGCCTTTTCTGTAGCCACACCAGAGAGAATTATGCTGGAGAAAGAGTATACAGGGCATATAAACAAATCAAGACTCCAAAGAGGCAAAAGACCCAATATAATATAACGATCCTCTTTTAGTCCCAATAAGGTTTTTATTGACCTTGTCTTTTCACCCTGCACTATGTAAGCTCCAGGAAGTTTAAGATTATATTCTTTATGCTCTCTGTGTAGCTCCTAGCATATTATGGGAACTTAATAATAACATTTATTAGGATTATAACATAATTTTTCTGGTCATAAAGAAGTGTTAGTAATAATGTCATTTGAATTTATTAATTCAGAAATTAATAGGTTCTCTGTCAGGTCTACCTTATGCCTGAATCTGTAATTTTCTTTTATGTTGATCATGAATCAGGAGCCGTTTCTATAGAAACAATTTTATCACATGGCACAGTCAGTTTTACACACACAAAACTACTTCATGACAAATATTAGTGCAATGTACACACACACACACACACACACACGCATGCAACCACCTAACTTTTCTTCAGCATTAAAAAATAATGACTGCTTTTCATTCTTCAAAATGTCATTTCCATACTGGCACCTGGACTATCACTATTTCTGGAAATATTTAAGAAATTGTTAAAGAACCACTTGATTGATGACTATAAGGCGAGTGACATTTAAAAAGAAGGAAAATCAAACTTAACAGGTAGCATATGAAAAGGGATTCCTCAGCCAATCTGGAGAGGTTATGAATAAGTAGATTTTAAAAGATAACCCAATAACTTTATTAAGTTTCAAAATATAAACTAAAAAACATGTCTAATTGAGAAATATACATATTTAATGTATGTGTTTATAATCTATCTATCCATGTAGTTATTTTTGCTCTAATTGTATCCTTGCTGCTACATGCTAAGTTTGCTTTCAAATGTCAACCTTTGTCTGAAACTTCCAGATCCACAGAGTAATTGGTCATAACTAGTAAATGTGTTTATTCAACTGCCACACTAAATAGTGATAATAGATTCTTTTTTTTTTAATTTTTTAAATGTTTATTTATTTTTGAGACAGAGAGAGACAGAGCATGAACAGGGGAGGGTGAGAGAGAGAGGGAGACACAGAATCTGAAGCAGGCTCCAGGCTCTGAGCTGTCAGCACAGAGCCCGACACGGGGCTCGAACTCATGGACCGCGAGATCATGACCTGAGCCGAAGTCGGATGCTCAACCGACTGAGCCACCCAGGTGCACCATGATAAAAGATTCTTTCAACTGACATCACCACCTCTGTGCCCAACCCTCACACACACACACACACACACACACACACACACACACACACACTTCAGCACATCCCAAAGAAACAACTGAGAGAACAGATTCCCAGTTCAAACTGACTGCTGAATTGAGGCTGGTGAGAGCAGACAGAGAAAATTCTCTATAAAGCTTAGTTGAAATATAATTGAATATATTCAATTTGTGAATTCAATATAATTGAAACTCTTGGCTTAATGTGATAGGAACTGCTTTTTAGAAGTTTTGAAGTTGGAAATTGGAGGAGGGAGACTGGCTGAAAAATTTGTAGAGTAGAAAGTACTCACAAAACTGGAAAATTATATTCAGTCCTTGTGGGTTATTGGTCCATATCTCCTACGTCATGCTACCACCAGTTTTGGATATGCTCCTGTGTGCTCTGTTGCCATGAAGTTTCAAGGGGACTTTATAACCAGGGGCTCTGAAATTATGGAAGGATATCACAGGTGACACCTGCCCTGCTGTGCTCAACATCACTATCATAGAACATAAGCATGTCTTGATGAACCATGTGTTTGAATAGTCATAATGAAGTTTTTCCACATTTTGAAGGATTTGCACCTTTGGTTCTGCAAAACAGAGATACGTGAACCCAAACTCAAACAAAGCAGTTGCTATTATTCTTTTCCAATACTGTTAGGTCTCACTGACTGGAGGTTTGTTATTGAGGCAAAATATGGGATTCTGTTGGTATTTAGGTAGGGAGTACCAGTGGGAAGCTAACAGCTTAAAATGCCATCATTTGTTCCTGATACCCTCAGTTTTGATTACTGCTGAATTGCAAATAACCCCAGAGAGAGGCAACAATAATGCCAGAGTTTAGTTCCTGTGTTTACATCAGAGTGTGAAGGAATGGTTTAGTGAGGGAATAGGTTTGCTTAAGAGACAAAGATTAGAAAAGGATACGAAGAGAGGAAGGAAACAGGAGTTATTTCATACTTTTCTTAGAATTAGCGGTTTCCTGACTTTGGGAGCCGATATGAAACAGCTAGAAAAAGTGACTGAGGTGTGCTGAGACAGCATTTGTGTGGTCCACACTGATCCTCTGCCCTCAAAATGTATTTTGCTTGATCTGACAGCAATGCCTGATATTTTGTAACCTGAGATGTGAAATCAACAAACTCACCTCCATTCTCTGGAGATGTACCATCCATACTGATGGGCAAGGTGATGATAATATCTGGCAGTTTTAATTATAGGATAATATCTTGTAGTTTTAATAACTTTGTAGACAATGAATCTTATAGTTAAAATCAGTGTCTAGTGGGCAGCATACTGGCAACTTTTTAAGTCCAGACACTCCCCATCTGGCGTATATAATTTTGGTTTTTCTCCTGAAGTACATTCCCCTTGAATGTGCTTCTGTCAAGTTATATTTGAATAATTTTAAATCACTTTAAAATGTCAGGATGATGTTGTATCCTCATTTATACTCTCAAGCATAAATCTTGTGACTTAAGCCCCTTGATTCTCAGTTTCATGTAAAATGGAAATAATAATTTCTGCTTCACCTATTTCAGGGAGCTGTGAGAATCAAAAGAAATAAATCATATACAAATATATGGTCTGTATATGTGATATATAAAATGCAAATTACTATATAAATATTAAATGCTGGTATTTTCATTATTTTACCATCATCTCCAAAGCTTATAATGAATTTCTCTGTCTTTAATGCCAGGACATCAAGAGTAACATTGATTCACAACATGAATAATCAAATATAGTATTTTTGTTTAATATTGGGGTTTTCATCATGCAGTTGAAATTTATAGTACTTTTTTTTTTTTTAATTTTTTTTTCAACGTTTATTTATTTTTGGGACAGAGAGAGACAGAGCATGAACGGGGGAGGGGCAGAGAGAGAGGGAGACACAGAATCGGAAACAGGCTCCAGGCTCTGAGCCATCAGCCCAGAGCCTGACGCGGGGCTCGAACTCACGGACCGCGAGATCGTGACCTGGCTGAAGTCGGACGCCCAACCGACTGCGCCACCCAGGCGCCCCGAAATTTATAGTACTTCTAATTGTGAAACTATTCTGTGAGATCTGAGAGAAAGAAATGGAAAATTTCGTTGACTTCCTCTTGGTTCTCACTTCTCAAACTTAAAGTTTCAGTCTGTGTAGGGTCCTCCCATACCTCTCTAAATTTCATATTTTGTATTACTCCCTGGTAATGTGGTTTTCCATAGGCTTAGCCTAGGAAAACCTGTGTTTTCCACAGGCAGAGCCTAGGGCTCTGGAGTTGATTTCTTCAATTACAGACCCTCCACCTGCAGGATCTGTTACCTTGACATTAACTTTAGAGTAATGATATAATTTGTTTTCTAAGCATGCACTTTTGAGAATAAAAGGGAACACTGTTAATATTACCTGGGACAGGAAGTGTAACCAACACAATGCTGGGAAAGTCAAGACTACGATCATTTTGTGACACTGAAAGCCTGAATTTTTTCGTCTTTAAGATGAGGATAAGTGTTACTTTCTTCTTAGGTCATTAAAAGCAAAATAAGATAATGTGCTCCCAGGCTTGGGGAAAATATTGGTTATTTTTTAAACTGATGCTTCTTCTTTATTGGGCACTTACTGTGTATGAGGCACTGTTATGAGTGCTTTATATGTCAATATCAACATAGAATTATGTGGATGAGATAAGATAATAAGAGTTTTTATCCTAAAGTTTGAGATAATCAAATTAAAATATCGTCTATCAACTTACTTTTGCTTACCAAGAACTTCATAAGAGCTAAGAATTGTGAAAGGTTATTAAAAATTGTAGCATTTACTTTATTCCTTCAAGGAACATCCAAAAATCTCATGGAGAGGGTAAGTTAAGAAAAAGTAACTGTCTTCATGAGGTCATAATTGACCACAAGTAGCACTAAAAAAAAGTGCCCTGAAGATGAGATCACAATTCAGGACATCACAGAGAAAATGCAAACACGCTGAGATGTTCAAGATGAGATCATGTAGGTAGGAAGATGATGAGTATTCCAGGCAGAGAAAATAGAACTAAAAAGACTGTAGAGAGATAAGAATACTAAGAGTACTCAAGAAGAGAGAAATTCACTAACAATATTTGAATTTTAAGGCTTGGAAAATCATTCCTGCATCTTTATAATGAAAATTGATACTTATTGAGCACTTCTACAAAACAGGTACCATTTGAGTACTTTATAATTATTAACCCATTTAATCCGTCATGCAGCCATATGAAGTATGTCACTATTGTTTCTTTTTTTTTAAGGGAGAAGTATTTTATTTTTTCATTTTTTTAAATGTTTATTTTATTTGTTATGTTATAAAACATTCATTTTAAATGTTTATTTATTTTGAAGGAGAGAGGAGAGGAGGGGCAAAGAGAGAGGAAGAGAGATAATCCCAAGCAGGCTCCACACTGGCAGCATGGAGCCCTACATGGGGCTTGAACCCACAAAGCAGGAGATCACGATCTGAGCCAAAACCAAGAGTCAGATGCTTAACTGACCAAGTCACCCACATGCCCCTCATTATTATTTCTATCTTATGGGTAAGGAGACTGAGACATAATAAAGTTAAGTAACTTCCCCAAAGTTACACAACTAATAAGTGATAGAGCTGTGATTTGCACTCAAGTCTGTGATCTGCATGCCAGATCTGAAGATGCCTTCATAGTCTGTGTGTGGTAGTTTTGTCATGAAATGAGGTCAGAAAGCATCATTATTTCCAATAACATTTTTAAGTTGATTTATTTATCTTGAGGGGGAAGGTCAGTGAGAGAGAGAGAGAGAGAGAGAAAGAGAGAGACTCCTAAGCAGGCTCTAGTGCAGAGCCCAATGTGGGCTTGAACTCATGAATCCCTAAGATCATGATCTGAGCCAATCAAGAGTCAAACACTTAACCAACTGAACCACCCAGGCACCCCTCTAATAACATTTAAATGTAGGTTTCAAAGATTAGGAAACACGATTAATAGTTAGCAAAATGTGTCCTACAATGAAATGCATTAGCAATCGATATTACTTAGCTCAAAGTTAAACTTTAAAAAGATTAAAGAGTACCTTGATTAACGTCTTTAGGTTATGAAAACGTTTGATCCATTCACGGATTTAAGTCACATTGGGCGATTTAATGCAAGGTGTCACTTAAAGTGCTGTGTAAGGTACTTACTGGAAATAGAGAGAGAAAATGGATTTGATGCTGCCGCTGAGAGAACTCAACTTGAAAAAAGAAGCAAAGTTTAGATTGGACATAAGGAAGAACATCTTGACTGTAATGAGTAAGAAGATGCTGGAAGGAGCTATGAAGAGTATCTGGGAAGTGTCCATCCTTAGAAAGCCTCAGAACAAGAAAAGTTAATTATATCTGTCCCAGTTGGCTTATATGGCTCTTCTGTCTAAAGGCAAGAGGGCGACATAAGAAAGAGCCTTTCTCTAAGACCCTTCCCAATTGAGAAATTTGAATGAACTTCGAAGATTTTTACTTGATAGTTACAAACAATTCATTGTAAGATCTTCAAAAATCCCCACATTTTGATTACTTTTGCAGTATATACTTAGTTAAGAGGATTACAACCACACACTCAGAGCATGTGAACAGGGCACTTGGCTGGGCTGTCATTAATTCAGTGGCTCTTTCTGGAACAGCTAACTTATTGACCTTATAGTGCATGTTACTCAAACTTCTATCTCAGAAAAAGTTGCCATGTCACTAACTTTCGGGGTAGTTAATGAAGAAGAGAGATGCAGGAGATATTAAATCCTCAAATGCCAAGAGTTTCCTGTAATGAGAGCTTCTTAAAGATTGTGCCTAATAAATGCCTTCTGCACAGGGCAGGCTGAATAAAATTATGTTGAATTAAATTGAAATATAATGCATTCAATTCAAGTCTGTGTACACATTATTACATCAGGATTTAGTCCTGGGAAAAAGGGTAACTCTTAATGTTAAGAATAGAAAGTTATTAAATATAATGAATACATACCATGTATTGGGTATCAGAATAAGTATTTGAAATCAGTTTTTACAAGAGCCACCTGAGATAGGAATATTTAATATCTCTCTTCCACAGAGAAAGAACTGAGAATAGTAAGGCTCTGGGACATTTGAGATGGAGTTGTGTTTAAAGTTCAGGCCTGTTTGACTTCAGAGTCATACATCTAACCCCCCTCTTTGGTTCTGGGACCCAAATCCAATGTGTGTGTGTTGGGGCAGGGAGTGATTCTGCACACATACAACAAGCAATTCTTTGGAAACTAGCTGGGTGTCCTATAGTTCAACTTAATTCTGACACTATCTATCTTGAGATATCATCAGGTTCTCCAGGTTAAAGTTCAACCCTACAAGACTGTCTCCCACTTCAGATTCTAGTCGCAAACCCTCGTTTTTCCCTGTACTTCTGACTGACTGGCATTAAATCAGAGGTTCCCATGATCTCCTCCTTGGGTTTGATACTTTTTTGCTGTAGTGGCTGATAGAACTCAGAGAAGCATTTTACTTATAGATGACAGTTTATTATAAAAGAAATATTTTATCAGAAATAACCAGATGACAGAGATGCATGAGACAAGATATAAGGAAAGGCTTCTATGTCCTCTCCAGGAATAGTGTTGTCCCAGCACCTCCAATGTGCTCGCCAAGTGGGAATCTCTCCGAACTCCATCTGAGGAGCTCTGTGGCAGAAAATACGGGGGCAGGGGTGGGTGAGGGGAGACCAAATATGTATTTCTTATTCTAAATCACAATATCATATGCCCCTTCTCATATTATCCAGCCATCAATTCTTTCTGTTTTAGAGTTCACTCTGGTCTGAATTGTGTTATAAAAACAGATTTTTTTTTCCCTCTACATGAAAGGTCAGGCAGAATCCTACTCAAAAGGATCAAGTTTTGGGGTTCCTGGGTGGTTCAGTCGGTTGAGCTTCTGACTCTTGTTTTCAGCTCACGTCATGATTTCCTGGTTTTGTGTGTGGGGCTCTGCACTGCCAGTGGAGAGCCTGCTTAGGATTTTCTCTTCCTCTCTATCTGCCCCTTCTTCACTTGTACTGTGTCTGTCTCTCTCAAAATAAATAAATAAACTTTAAAAAATTTAAAGAAAGGATCAAGTTTTGACTTTCAGGGCTCAAAATAAGCATATGCATAGGAGTAGTTGGCATTCCTGATCCGGTTCAGCAGGATTACAGATCTTTCTCAACCTGAGGATGGAGTTACATCTCCTTGACCCATTGTAAGTTGAAAGTATCCTTAGCTGGAAATGTATTTAATATTCGCAGCTTCCCGGACATCGTAGCTTGGCATAGTGTATCTTACGCACCCCAGAATTCTCCTATTTGCCTACTGTTGGGTAAAATCATCTCCAAAGCCAATTTTATAAGTGAGTGCTGAATATCTCATGTAATTTATTGAAGATGGTATTGACAGTGAGAAGCAGAATGGTTGTCTGGGTACAGGATGGGAGTCAGTGTATGGGCTGCTGACGATTGTTCCTGATCTTCCGGCTGACTGGGAGCTGGGACTGCTGTCGCTGTTGCAGCCCAGCGTTACGAGAGTATCACACTGCGTATCACTAGCCTGGGAAAACATCCAAATTCAAGATTCCAAGCGTGGTTTCTGCTGAATGCCTATCGTTTTTTGCACCCTCCAAAAGTCAAAAAAAAAAAAAAATCATAAGTAGAACCATCATAAGTCAGAGACTGTCTGTATTTCCCTGGACAGAGCCTTACTTCTTAATCTTTGCATGTTCAAAGACTTAAAAAAAAAAATGACTCACACCAGAGGAGAGTGTCGTTTGGTGGGAGCCCAGTTTCTTGCTTCTCCCTCCATTGACATCCTTGTCATGGTCCATAAAGCAGGCAACACAACATTTTTCCTGTCAGGTTTGCCTGCAAGGGTGATTTCTTTGTTTGAGTTCAAGACGAAGACCCAGAAAATCTAAAATCTGTTATTTTTCAATTCACAAGATTTCCTGCAAGCGGAAAGAAAGAATTGCTCTCCACTCCAGGATTCTCTAATGGGGGCAGGCGGCAACAAACAGGAGGGGGGCAGCATGCCAACTGTTTCTTGGTGGGGAGAGTAGGGAAGCTAATTAGACAACCCATTTCTGGGTAGAGAAGACAGAAAAGGCTCAGGTATATTTAGCTCTTCTTATTTTTCCCACTGACACTGAGATAGAAATCAAACAGGAATATGTAAAGGTCAGATCATCTCATCACTGTCCTTTTAGAAATGGGAAATTACATTATGAAACGTGGATGGCATCTTGAGGTTAAAATAGCAAGTTACTATACCACAAAGCTTACAGGGGACATTTTTCATTCTTCCGCCTCATGGAGGAAGATAAATTCAAAATATATTTGTTTTACTTTTTTTTTAATGTTTATTTATTTTTGAGACTGAGGGAGACAGAGCGCGAGTGGGGGAGGGGCAGAGAGAGAGAGGGAGACACAGAATCTGAAACAGGCTTCAGGCTCTGAGCTGTCAGCACAGAGCCCGATGCGGGGCTCGAACCCACGAACCGTGAGATCATGACCTGAGCCGAAGTCGGACGCTTAACCGACTGAGCCTCCCAGGCGCCCCTTAAAATATATTTATTTTAAAAATT
This sequence comes from Puma concolor, assembly GCF_028749965.1. NCBI lineage: Eukaryota > Metazoa > Chordata > Mammalia > Carnivora > Felidae > Puma > Puma concolor. The sequence goes on along the minus strand of NC_141670.1, from coordinate 167,888,374 downwards.
AAATACAGATACTAAAACATGTGAAAACCTGTGTTTCTTTGGCTTCATCGGAATGATGGCAACGGAGATATAACAATTACTTCGCTTACCTCCACCGCAATAATAAACCGAAAGGATTTCTGTATATATTTCTGACTTCTATATATATATTCGATATCTATTTCGAAAGTAGAATACAGCCATGGAACACAGTTTGGGGGAAAAACAACTTGCTTGAAATAAACTGTTGTTCCTGTATTTCAAAAATGCAGAGTTAGGCTATTCGAGAGACCACTAAATTCTGCTGAACCCATTCAGCAGAAGCGTGAAAGGCTTTCACGCTTTCTTTCTTGGGGTACTAAATAAGGCATAGTACTGATACTCGCTAACATAGATCTTGCTGCATTTGTTGATTCCTCGCAGCTGAGGAATGATATGTGCTCTTACCTCTCAGTGGGGAGTTTAGCAAGGACATGCTTAACTATGCATGTGCTTTGGCCACAGACTGCAGTCCCACACAGGTCCAGGCACACCTGGATCAGGTCACGTCAGAACTTTATTATCTTTGGTTCCAGGATTTTGCTGAGTTCCCGGGCTAAAGGGTGGGTGCAGCACAAAGTGGCTTCAAGAAAAGTTATAATTTTCGGCGTGATGCATTGTGGGTTTTACTGAGGTATGAAAATACGTAATTTTGGAATAATGTTCATAATTTACATCATCAGACTAGCACATTATTTTATAACTTCTAAATTCCTTTAACTTCTGATTGTATTAGAGAGTTAATAGGGGGGGAAAGCCCATGTCAGCCAATAAATATATGTATTTTTAAGAGTTTGCAGCTAGGAATTCCAAAGAAGGCGTTTGTTTTTGCTTTTTTGAGAGATTTCAGATACAAAGGGGAAAATAAAGGCCAGGGCAAACAGTTCAGGGAAGCAGAGAATTATTTTGATAAATTAGAGTTTATAGATACCTGCCTATCATTTTTGTTGAACAGCTGCTTTGCACATGGCTTGCTATAAGCATACATTCAGCGTTGGGAGAAAGACTATTTTCCCTCAAATTGCCTCCTTTGCATTGAGAAACAAATTAACAGCAAATGTTCAGTTCTGTCTCCTGACTCCTCACATCCCCCCCGCCCCTTACTCTACATGAATGCAAAGAAAAACTTCAATCACAAACTCAATTTCAGTGTCATTGACAATTCCTCTGTCTTCTTCCACCTTTCCTTCACTCTCCTGCTCTTTTCCCCCATGTTTCCTTAATTTAGTAATTAATGGAGACTCATCTGACCACCATCTGTTCTGAAAAAACAACATGGTAGAAAACGTATGGGTTGTTATTTAGCCCACCCTGGGTTCTGGCGCTGTATTTGTGAATGCTCTCTCTGTTAATTTCCTTGTCTCTGAATGTTGGAGCAAGGGGAAAATGCCATTCAGACTCACTGAGTCTGCTTCTTCTTTCTCAGGCAGGCAGGCACAGATTATGTCAGTAGGAAGATACATATTTAGGTTGCCCCTTCTGCTTACTGAGGAAAGCAGGAAGGAAGGAAAAGAATATTGAGATTTCAAAGGCTCTACCAGTTATTCCGTGGAGCTAAAGGGCAAGACCCAGAATAACTGGCCGTTTGGGTAGGGGAAATGTTAGTGAGCTTTTGGAAATATAAATTATGTCTAGAGTTAGGAAGGGGAGAAGAGCGAAAATTCTCTGAGCTATAATCCAAGAGGAGTTGAGGGCAGAATAGAAAATGGAGGACCAGGGTGAAAAGGAAGACTGGAGACAAAAAGAGCTGGGGAAACTAGTCAAGAAGTTGAAATTCTCACCAAATAATTCCCAGCGCCAGAGTGGCTGAAGGACTTTAAAACAGGGGTTTTAACTGTTTGATGTTATGTTATTTTTCATTGCTGTCATATAAACCACCATCGCTTCTCTACGTTTTCAAAAAAGTCTGTGATTTTAGAAATGCTTTGTTGGAATGGTTTTGAGGAGTGAGTTCCTCATCTGGGTCAGCTTGGAATATAGGGAAGACAACAGCCATGTACTTAAGACCAGAATGACAATAAGAATGCAGAAGAAATAGGAAATCAGAGCCAGAGGTGACTGTGACATGTCTGGACATGCACAAAAATCCCAGGGAAAACACTGGAGTTTTAGTAGTACATGATGAAGGGCTTGGGTTAATTGATTTCAGTCTCAGAGGATGTCTGCTGACATCTGGTTATGAATAAAGTATGATCAAAGCCACCATGTAGGAAGCAGAGAGCCTGGTGCCTAGTAGGTGCTGAATAAACTTGGGTCCCCTCATTTCACAGAAATAAGATGGAGGCCACTGTGCCACTACAGGAAAGGATTATGGGAAGACTTGAGTACATAGGAAGTTAAGAGCATGGCAGTAAGGCATGATCAGTGTTTTCTTTCCTGATTTCCTGTGGGACTTCCCATGGAGGCTGAAAACTCATGCGTGAATATTGATGTGCATTTTCAGACATAGACCGAAAGTGTGGGGAGAGGGCTTTCTGGCAATTCAGTCCCTGTAACACATGCATAATTACTTAAAAGAACATGGCCACCAATTTAAAGTTGTTTTGCACACACTCAAAAGCATGAAGCTGCCATAGTCACAATGTGCCTTAAGACCTAGTTTGTGCTGCCCCCTTTTAAGTACCAGAGGTAGTGAAGCCCAAGAATTCAGAACCACTGCCTTAAACTCATCAGAGACACCTACCCTGTTCCTGGCTATTGCTGGTTCTGCTGATCTTTCTGTTTGTATCCCATGCTTTCTAACTTCCTGTTCAGTTCTCCCATTTTCCTCCTTGGCTTTATCTTAGCATTATGAGTCTTCCTGTCAATGTACCTATTCCTTTGTGGATTAGCTTCCAAAATATTCAGTGGACTCACATACCAGGTGATTTGAACCTGCTGTCCCTATGGAAACAGATGAGGCCCCTAGCTGGGCATACGCTATTGGGCAAACTTGGGGATAAAGCAACTGCAGAGTCCATAAAGGAGATAGGCATGTTGACAGGAAGATGCCTAATGTTAAGGCAGATACAAGGAGGTAAATTAGAGATCCAGGCAGAACACTTCCATTTGTGAACAAAGCTGAGATGTCCAGAGAAGAGAGAGACAGAGAGAGAGCACGAGCTAGGGCTAGGGTGAACTCAGCAGGTACAGTTAACTGATGGAAATCAGAGAGGAAATTCAAATATGAGGAAAAAGAGAGGAGTAGGAAGGGACGTGTTGCAGGTTGGGCTTTTCTGTTTATCAGGACGTATTGGAAGATGCTGTCAGGAACAACTGCTGTGGGACAGTGAGAGCACAACACTAGGCAAAAGGAGAGGTGAAACTTTGGACTTTAATAGTACATGATGCAGTGAAATTGAGTCAAGATGCCATTGCCACAAATGCATAACTAACCCCAAGGGGAAATTTGGAGCCAGAATGACATCAAATTACCTGGAATTGAGGCATATGGCCTGGGTCTTTACATTCTCACCTTTGCACCCCCACTCCACCATCACCAGCTCCTGGAAAGGAGATGTGAGTGACTGTGATGGGGACATTCTCCAGCCAGGGCATTCCTGGAGAGGGACTCAGCAAAGATATCAGCCACCACTCCCAAGAGCTGGAGAAATGAGTGTTTCAATCTTGAAAGGGCTGCGAGGTATGGGCTGGGCCTCACAGCATCTCCCTCACACCCCTAGAGACAGAACACAGCCGACTTAGAGTGAATTTCCCTGAGAAGCTCTACGGAACTTAGTCTAGCACCATCCACACCGGTTGTTTCATGTGCATTGGTCTTGCTTTTTACCTAAGCTCTAAACCCATTGAGTACCAGTATCTCATGTCATATAATTTTCTGTCTCAGCAATTCCTTTAACAGAGTAATTGGCCCAATCTAAAATCAACAGGAAAGCAAGCCCATTGCCTGTGGTAATATGATGCTGAAGTATTTAAAAATTCTTTCTCCATATTTTGAGAAAGTATAAATGATCTCTCATTTACCAAGTTTTGTCTTTCCTACCATGCATGCATGTAAATGGTTCCTGACTGAACAGGTTATGAAACTCTGTAGCAGTTACAGGCAGCTCTGTATCTTGAAAACTCAAAGGGAAAGGTAAGGGAGACCAGGAGAATGTAGGTGTGAAAGTGAGAGTCTGTGTTCTTCAGTGGAAAGAACACTTGACCAGAATCTGAAGACCAGCTTGTGTTTCTTGCTGTTCTGTTTCTTATCACAGGATCTTGAGAAAATCAGCTGAACTCTCTGAGACTGCCTTCTTTTCTCCTGTAGTGATCAGGCATCGTGTTGTCTGCTTTATCTTCTTGAGTAGCAGTGGGGGTTGGGCTGAAGGATTGTGATAAGGATCAATAGATGATTGTCTAATATGTGTGACGTCTAAAATGCAGTTCAGGAGAAGTTTTATTATCATTATCAGTTTATGAATGGAGTTTCTAAAATTTTAAAATTTTTTTTAACTTTTATTCGTTTTTGAGAGACAGAGACAGAGTGCGAGTGGGGGAGGGGTAGAGAGAAGGGGAGATGAAATCTGAAGCAGGCTCCAGACTCTCGAGCCATCAGCACAGAGCCTGAAGCAGGGCTCCAACCCACGAGCTATGAAATCAGGACCTGAGCCAAAGTTGGACGCTTAAGTGACTGAGCCACTCAGGCACCCCAAGTTTCTAAATTTTTTTCCCACTTGTTATATTGTATAGAGTAACAAAAATGTCATTTAGGCTTTTTTTTTTAAATCGGTAAATGTAATAGAAGAAATATACTTCATTCATGATGGTAGGACATGAATTGTTACATGGGCTTCTAGATTCCTCATTTTTGAAGTGAACAGTGAGGTAAGTTAGATGGTCTCATAGATAGATGATAGATAGATAGATAGATAGATAGATAGATAGATAGATAGATAGATAGATATGGTTTCTAAACTTCATAAACATGCATCTTCCACACCAACATTCCCATCAACCAGGGGAAATGAGACATTGATGCTTCTTGTGTGGTTAATAAAGTTACTTGTTTGAGGGAAGAATGGTACTGTAGATGTGTATGTAGCATAGAATATGGGAGAGAGTTTAGAAGAATTTCAAAATGCCCAGGGAAAAAAGGTTAACCTCAAATAATTTCAGACTGCCAAACCTAATTATGGGTTGGAATTAAATGTTCTCCATTAATGCAGTTATCCATTGAGTTGAGATTGAAGGAGCTCAGTAGTGGGCTTTTTAATTACCTGTTTTGGTGTAGAAGGTGCTCAAGTGGTAACCAAGCAGACACCATTTACATGGGCAAGCACTTTGTCTAAATATTGTTCAGAATTCTAATTACATTCCCCAAACGGAATGACTTTTTTTTTTTTCTGCTGATCTTAAGTTAAACAGGTCCTCCCATAGCAGAAGCAGAGATGCTGTGTGAAAGGTGAAATGGTGACAGAGTTAAGCATTATTGTTAGCACCCAGACACTGCTTGTTTGCCAAGCAAACAAGTGTTCGGGGAGTCACCAGCCATGGAACAGGACACCCTTGAGCAAAGCTGTCTTTTCGCTCCTACTTTTTCATATCCATGTTTGGCCTTTCCCAGGCTTCCATGGGTACCTGTTGCTTTCAGATATTTTATACCTAGTCCTCTATTAAAGAAAAAAAGCCTATCTTCACGATTGGGTATGACACCTATTTATAATCATATTCAATCCACTGAAAAGGCTTACGCCACAAATGTGCTTGAGGGCATTTTGCTCTTACAGAATACAAAGGCTTAAGTTCATGAATGGGTTTTTATTAGTGAAAGTTCTGGGACTGGTAAATCCTAGGCCAAGATATTCAAATCATCAATGAACACCTATTAAGTATCTTCCATGCGATGGTATCAGTTATGTTCTATTGATACATCTAGATTCCAACTCTTATTCTATGATCCAGTCTGCATCCTTTCTATAGCACTTAATTCTTACCCTTATTGAAAAATAGAGCTTAAATTGATTAAAAACAAAGCCATAGAAACATAGGCAGAACTATTCTCTCAGAGGTCTTTAAATTTGTCTCCATTTTCTTTGGTGAAGAAAAATTAAAATCAATTATTTTCACTGTGTCCTTTTGAGAAGCCAACTTCTCTAATTCAGCTTAGAAAGCATTTTCTCAGGGGTGCCTGAGTGATTCAGTTGGTTAAGTGTCTGACTTCAGCTCAGGTCATGATCTGACGGTTCGTGGGTTCAAGCCCCACATCCGGCTCTGTGCTGACAGCTGGGAGCCTGGAGCCTGCTCTGGATTCTGTGTCTTCCTTTCTCTCTGCCCCTCCCCTGCTTGCACTCTGTCTCTCTCTCTCTCTCCAAAATAAGTAAACATTAAAAAAAAAAAGAAAAGTTTTTTTTTTCAAAATCAGTGTTTCTGCTTCACTTGAATTTGCCTGGACTAATAAATACTGATTTCCCACCTTTTATGCCTGGGTTTGTGCAAGGACTCCTAAGGCCCTAACTCATCAGGGGATGAATGAGGTAGGGCGGGGTGTCTAGGAACTGGTGTCCTGACTCAGTCTTTACCACACTGTTTGAAATGAGTGGGAGGAAAAGAGAGAGAAAGGGAAAGAGACTGAGAAGTGATATATAAGACCATAAGTCATGGTCCAACATATAGTTCTTCATTCTACTTTTACACCACCAATAACAATAAGGAGGAGACAAATGAACTAAGGAAGCTAGGTCTCTATCGTTGGGTCTCTGATTGATTCAATCTGGTAAGAAAGGACATGATTTCTTTAATGATCCTGGTGAAAATTTTCTAGTAAATAGCAGCCATTTGTGATTTTTTTAATGTCATGTGATCCAATGAATTATTACTAAGATGATGATTATCATTATTTAAAACTAATTTCTCCAGGATCAGGTCATGATCCCGGGGTCATGGGATCGAGCCCTGCATTGGGCTCCATGCTAAGCATGAAGCCTGTTTGAGATTCTCTCTCTCTCTCTCTCTCTCTCTCTCTCTCTCTCTCTTTCTCTCTCTCTCCAATCTCCCCTGCTAGCTCTCTCTTTATCAAAAAAATACATGTAATTTCTCCATAGTGTTGACATTAGACGCAAAACAAAAGATTAAATATGAAAATCTTAAATAAAATTAGAAACCATCAGAAGAGAACCTAGATAGGATAATTCTAGCACATTTAATGCCTGGAATAAAGATGAGTTCCTTTATGTAGTAACACAATTGGAATTGTTTTCTGAGAAACTAGTTTATACAGTGCACACCCACTACAACTAACGTCCAATGAATAAGCTTAGTTATGTAATATGTCACTGTCTTGCACATCCACCTTGGCTAACTACATACATCATAATAAACTTTCCAGAATTGATTCACTTTTCCCCCTCAACTCATAAGATGAGCTGTGGATCTGATACAACTCCTGAGAGGACTGTGTATACTTTGTGTAAATACAGACAGCAGTTTGGCATTGGTCTGTCCCAGAAAGACACAATCATCAACATGGAATAGTCACTAGTATTGAAGCTAGGCAAGTCTTTCTTACCCTAGTATAGAGATCTTATACAGAATATTGACAGAAGTGGGATTAAGTAGGTTCCTAAAAGGAAGTGATTATAGCTATGGTAAAGGGAAAAACTCTGACCAAGAGATAGAACCTGGAGAACACACAACGTACAGCATGGATGTTCCATGAAAATATGCAATAGTAAAAACTACCACCTGCAAAAGATGCCCAGAGCTGTAGTTGTAACAGGCAAATGATTCATTTGGAAGATAGTTTTATATAGTCTGTAAGGTTAAAGAAGGCCAAGACTTCTTTAGATACACTGATAGTATCTAGAATTTCTATTTAGAGAACAAAGCTTTCATTTCTGTGCAGAAGGGTCCATCATCATTCAAGCTCTCATTAGTCACTGACCTGTATATAGAGGCAGGTCATTGAACAAATACGCAAATAGAATCTATTGGGAAAAAGTCTATATGGTTTCTATAAGTGGAAATCATGCCTGACTGAACAACCTGAATTCTCTCAGGCATAAATAGATCTTTTAAAAAAAATAAACGAATGCCTTGTAGACAAGGAATTACTAGTAGAAGTAATTTAATTAGACATGCAGAGAACCTTTGGCAAGGTATACCTCATAAGATATGTAACTAGAGGAACTTTCCAAACCCTGGATATTCATGCATCCATGTTTGGAAAGATGATTCACATCCAGTGGGGAGCTGGATTGCTCAGGAATGTTCCAACTCTGCCTCTTGGACTTACACATACGTGCCCTGAAAGCCATGCATGCCCAGAGAAGCTAATGGTGGACTTTGCATCATTGGGGCAGTTCCAGATTTGTTTTACATATTGCACTCCTTGTAGGGTTTCATACAAAGGGCTTGAAAACAGTTGTATTAGATTACCTCTGAAATCCCTTCTACTTGTATGACGAACCTGTAATTGTCATTCTTGTCTACTTTAATAGATATAAACTGTCATTTTTCTCTACCCCTTATTTACTAAGGGACTTGGATAATTTTTTGAAACAGAAAACTGGATTTAAAGCAGGATATAAAGCATAGTGACAAATGGAATATCTTCTAGTGAAAAAAATAAAATGGCAGTGCCTACTAAGGATCAATGCTGAGGTTCATCTAATTAATTGATTAATTAATTAATTAACGTGTATTTAGTGAGATTGCAATACCCAATTTTGCAGTTGAGTCTAATTTATCTTGGAGAAAAATGTCAGTTCAGTTGGCATAAATATCACCTTAATGTTCATGCTAGGCAAAATCGAGAAGGAATGCTATGAGCGAATTCAATCTTAGAGAAAGTTCTCTACGCTATGGAAGATTTAGGATACTCTAAATAGGAGTCACTTCCTAGTCCTTTCACAGTCCAGTTTTACTCACCGGTAGCTGACTGGGTTGAGAAGCATACTGTTCAACCCTAAGTTTTCTTTGTAGTATGTGACATCCTATGGTAAGACTAAGCCCCATGACTTCTCTGTTTCATATGGCCAGTTCATGGATGTTACTTTAATTAATGTTGTTTCCTAGTGTTTGAGGAATAATAAATGTATTAGACCTAAAGACTATTTAATAGCATAGATTTTTGTATAGTTCTCAAGATATTTTCTTAGTACAACATAAAGACCAAAGGAAAAAAATATATAAGCAATTCCATGCTGAATAAAATCTAGAATACATGGACACCAGGGTTCTGTCCCTGATAGTCAAAGATGAGTTGTAGAGGGCCAAGTAATCTCTCTAAAATACGCATTTTAGAGATCACATCCAATTTTATTACTTTCAATATAATCTGTATGCTGTTGACTTCCAAATACATAGCTTCAGTCCCAATCTGTCCTCCATATATTTAGTCCCTTATTCAATTGCTTGCTAGTCATATAATTTCCAGTTATAAAAATGAGCAACTCTCAAATACAATATTCCCAAAATGGACATACTGTAACCTTTTTCTCCCAAATTAGCATTTCCAGTATTCTCAATTTCTGTTAATGGGACTACACAAGCATCAAACTATGGAGTCATCTTTGCTCCTCACCTGTGTTCTTTCTACTACCTTATACTGTACCCAGATAAGTATACTTGAATGACCACTCTCTGAGAGCAGCCCCTTAGGAAAGAGTTCACAAGCTCTTCCCATGCTTTATAATTCATGGATTTCATTTGTCAGAACAGGCTTCAAGGAATAAATATGACCTCCAGTGGTGAACTTTCTAACATATATTCCACATGGGTGATAAGCTGTAACCCATATACAGCATCATGCAGAAAGTAAGGGTACTAGAATATAAATACAGGCCTGCCAGACTGTAACTGTAAGGCCACTGTAAGGTCATCATCACCTGTTGAATCCCAGAGAAAGTAAACAGTGGCTTTGTCATTTATCAGTGTATGTGTGAGTGGGGAGGGGGGGACCCCAACAGAAATATCTCAGCTTTCCAGAGGTTTACCTTATAACTGAAGAATGAAGGCAGCCCTTTAACCAATTCTGCATTTGCATTGGTGAGGATTGTTTGTGGAATTAACCTTTGTATGTCATTTTTAGTCATAGAAATGTAAGTAAAGAATTACAGAGTTTGAAGTTGAGTAGAAAGCATACAAGAAATTTCTCCTTCGACTTTACATGTGGTTAAAAAACTTGTTATGGTGTCTCCTCAGGCTAGCGGCATGTTTGGTATCTCTGAGAGTTTCCCACTTTAACACTTCTCTCTACAAGGCACAGATTGGCAGGCAGATCTTAGTGGATTCAGAAGCTTCAGTTAATTTCCAGTATAGAAATGGCCTTAGGATGAGTCATGTAAGCTGCCCAAAAAAGATGGCACTTGAAGGTCAATGTGCAGTGTTGATCCACCCCATTTCCCTATTCGTTCTTCATTATGTTATTCAGAGTTGGTTGGACAAATCGTACTATTATTCATCTTAAAGCATTCTGCTGTTTAAAAGTGTCTAATTCCAAGATTTAATGGTTTCAATTGAAGAATTAATGTCCCGTGGTGAATCTACAATAAACATATTTAATCTTCTATCCCATCATTGTGAGCCACACAATTACTACAAAATAGTTATCAAATCCATCTATTTAAAAATGTTTTGCTAAGAATATAATGATGCTTCCTGTGCTCTCACTTTTCAAATGGCTTTGATGTGTGATTTGAATTTCTCTTTGGGTCAGAAATCTGTATATCAGTAATTGGACTGTCAACTCTCCCAAGGCAAAACTTGATTCTGAAAAATAAAATGACTTTTTGCTTATTTTTCCCCACTGCATACATTCTAAAGATGCTAACAGAGGTGAACTACACGTATGGTACTTTTTTCTATTGCATTATCGGTCTCCTCTATGAAGATAATTCAATTAGAGATTTGAGGAGTCATAAAATTGAATAAAATTGTTATTTTTCCTTTACTGGACTCAGTGAGAGAAAAAAAAAAGCAGGTTGTTGGAAGTAAGGAAGTAAGGAAGTTGGGCTTCCTTGGGAACCCTCCCAAGAAAATAACCTGCTTTTCTGCAGGAATACCTGCAGTTACCTAGTGTTTTGAAGAATAAACTGAACTAAAAGAAATAAGTCATGTTCGTGAGCAAGGCAAATTCCACAATGCCTTTGCCTCATGCAGAAGGTACACGGAAAGCATTTAGGTCAATGCAGGAAAATGTCTCATCTTCAAAGCAATTCCTCTGGGGGAGTGGTCTTTTTAGAATCACATTTATCAACCCACGGTTTCTTCCCCAAATGCTCATCACTGTGTGACTACCTTGTTAATACTTTCTTTTGATTCATCTTGTGGTGTGCCCCGCTTTTCCTCAGGTGAATTTGTCACATGAGCCTTATTTCAGTTTATCCCCTCTCAACTTCCAAATGGTAATATCCATTCTTATTTTTCATCCTCACATTGAATTCTGCATTCTGTAATAGCGACAGATATGATGCTGCCAAGGTAGATCAGAGTCATATTTATCTTCTCCTTGGAGACCTTCTTGCATTATTTACTGTTATGAGGTCTTTTCATTTATGCCGCTGTACACCTTGTTGGGTCCCGAGGTCCTGGTGAGCCTGCTTCCAATCTGATGTGACACCGCTGATAGCATTTGAACTGCATCACATTAAGGGGCACTTGTAAGCCATTTCTATCAAATTCCACTAAGAACAGAGCAAAAACCAGACAGGGTCATTTTCTCAAAAGGATTTTTCCAGTCCTGAGCTATTCCCGTTAGATTTCTAGTGACTCCTTCAGGTCAAGCTTGAAGCAATGTCTTTTTTTGACAAGGCAGAGATTAATTTATTGCTTGGTTCTTTTGCTGACTCAATAGAAACTTGTTTCTACCAGAAAAATATTATACCTTTCCCTGGATAATTTGGCCTAGCTAAAATGTTCTTTGAGGATGTATATGTTTTAAATGCCAGCGAGACAGATAAGGCACTTTGTTTTAAATTGGTTATATTGACATAACTTGATGTGAACATTTAAGTTTATTCTAGAAAGACACAATATTTTATTTTTCTTCCTCACAAACAGAATTTTCTAACTTTCCATAACATTCAGAAGATTGTCTTACTGGTCTTCTGATTCTCAGAAAAAGATTGCAATGGAAAGAGAACTGTTATCAATGTCAGGAGACCTAGTGTTCTCACAGCAAGCAATGGGTTTTTTAAACTTCTTTCTGTCGTGGTTTCTTCACCTACTGGTGGTCTTATCCAGTCCTTGTCCTTAAACACCAACAGTAGTGCTTTGATAACTGAAATTTATGTGACCAATATCTCTGATTGGATGTGTGGAAAATATCTCAGATTTTATACATACAAAGTCTAGAATTTACTCCAAACCTGTTCTTCCCTTAGTGTTTTCCATTTCAAAATGGCACCACCATTGACTCAGTTACCTAGGCCAAAAATTTTGAAATCACCTATAATTCTCTCACACTTCACATCCAACCCATCAACAAATCCAAAACAAATTTGAAATCCTATATATTCAAATATACACTTGGAATCTATTCCAAATTTGACCACTCTTACCAGGTTCATGAGCACCACCCAAATCCAAGCCATATCATCTCCTCCCTGAATCACTGCAGTAGTTCCTAACTGATTTCCCAGTTTCCAATCTTGCCACTAATGAATCCATTCTCCATATAGAAGCAAGAGAAATATTTCTAAAACACTGTTCAGGTTATATCACTTCTCTTTTTAAAACCCTCTAGTGGCTTCTCCTCTTCATCAGAATAAAACCTGTGAACCTTGTTCTAGCTTCTAAGGCCCTAGGCAATCTCCCTGGAACTTTCCAAGCTCGTCTCCCATCTTTCTCCCTGGTACTCACTTTGCTCAAGTTCTACTGGCCTCCCCCCATGCAGGTATTGAACATGCCATTTGCAGCAACATGGATGGAACTGGGAGGTATTTGCTGAGTGAAATAAGTCAGTCAGAGAAGGACAGATATCATATATTTTCACTCATATGTGGATCTTGAGAAACTTAACAGAAGACCATGGGGAAGGAAAGGGGAAAAAATAGTTACAAACAGAGAGGGAGGGAAGCAAACCATAAGAGACTCTTAAATACAGAGAACAAACTGAGGGTGGACAGGGAGGTGAGGGAGAGGGGAAAACGGGTGATGGGCATTGAGGAGGGCACTTGTTAGGATGAGCACTGAGTGTTGTGTGTAAGCCAATTTGACAATAAATTATATTTTAAAAAAAGAACATGCCAAGCACACTCCCTAGGTGCTGCCTGAAATGTTCCACAAGCCTAATGCTTATTCAATTTTGAGAATCGTTTTCAGTCAATTAAAATACAAACATTAGATATAAAAGTGAATATTTAACCGAATAAATGGCAGTACTTTACAAATTTGAACAAGCTGGCAAACAGCATAATGATATTTTTATTAATTAATTATATTTTTTTTGCCTTGGCACGGTGGATGTAGGCATATACTTAGATACACCTACAACTGGGAAGGTGGTAATAGCTTAAGTAAACAGTGACTACAAACCACATAAACCCATGAAAACCAAAATAAATGAGTCTCCTTGTGATCCCAACAATGCCCTGGCCACACCAATACCACCTGATAGGAAGGAGAGAAATGTGCTGGAGGTAGGAGCTGGAATGGAAAGAGGCAGCAAACATATAACCAATTGTGGTTAAAATTCCTTACTGTGCAAACTTTACAAAAAAATATATGACCCTGTGAACACATAGCTAGGACCCTTTCCAGGGCCTTGGCAGAAGTCTGTTTAAGTGAGGGACTTTAAAAGCTTCAGCCTCTTTAGCTTCAAGATGAGTCTACCTGTAGCCTGGAGTTACCTTCCCGAATGCTATGTCCCATATGGTTCTCGACTTAAATGTCCCCCTTTCAATGAGACCTTTCTTGACTATTCTAACAAAAACAGGACAAGTCTTCAAATAGTCCTCTTGACTATTCTAACTAAAATGATTCTAATGGAAACACTTCTTCTCCCTTCCTCTTCCTTATTTTTCTCCACAGCATTTATCAGCCTAATATTATTGAATCTGTATACTTATTTATTTACTTATTATTTACTTCCTCTGCTAGAATGGCAGCACCCTGACTGCAAGGACATTGTTTTGCTCCCCAGGGTCTAGAACAGTTTTTCGTATGTAGTACGTGTTCAATAAATATCTACTGAATGAGGTAATGGGGGTATTATCCCCCAAAATGTTTGTGAAAGCCAATGGGATTAAGGCATTTGAAAATGATATGAGAACAGAAAGGTTTCATTGTTATAAAGACATTAGTGATTCAGTTTTGGCATCTCCAGAAGCCTGCTTCCTCATAGAAAGGATATTTAATTGGGAAATACACAGGAAGGACGTTGGCAGTGCAAGGAGAGATTTGGCTGGGTTTTAATTATGAATTTGTTAAAATTGGCTTGTACTCTGTGAAGTGGTTTGAATGCCGTTCCCATGGTTTTACCTCACCACTGGGAAAAACTGGTGACATTTTAAATGGCAATAGATGTTGGAAAGACAAATGGCATATTAAAACCCACACACCAGTATGTAATGCTGCCTCAAACCAATTACAACCCTTCTTAATAAAAACAGTGTCTCATCCCTTGCATAATAAAGGTTCCTTCCCTTCAACCCAAATGTGCATTGTCTATTTTGTGCAGACATGTGACATTTTTCTCCCCTTTAGCGTAAGTTGGAAAGCTGCCTTGTTGTTGAAGCCATGCAATTTCTCAGCTCTCCCAGGTTAGCTAGGCAGCTCGTCACTCACAATGATAGCTCCATTCACAAACTGACATCCTAAAAACACGAAGGAAGATAAAGAAAGTATCGTGTAAAGAACTTTAAGACAAGAGAAAAAATAAACCCTTTGGATACTTCGGAATACAATCCCAATGAGCAGTGAATGGCAATGCCTTGAAATTTCTCTGTTTTAAATTCCTCTTGATATGAGAACTCCAAATCATTGGGTGCAATCACAGCTTGCCAGTCTTCAGATTAGCCAAGCACTGTGAACAAGTCCCGCAAATTGAACAATGATGGTTGTTCTGCTTTCGTACCCATAGGCTACGAAATGTGGGATGAAAAGATGGCCTCCATCTGAAGTACAGAAAAGAATGAAACCATTGATAAACCTGGGATCACAGAATTTCTTAAGCCTGGAAAAAACTAGGTTAACCTTAATAAAAATTGATGATGGAAAAACAGCACTTATTTAATTATTATTGAAAAATTTTTTTGGTGGAGGAGGGAGACACAATAGGTTCCAAATTATGTGTCAGTGTTTGTTATATGTCCCTACTCAGTTAGGGGATAAATGTTAAGCGGGAGACCTGTAACTCATCAAAGTGTCTTCCATTTCGAGTCAACCAACTTAATAAATTAGCCGTAAGATGTGTGGATCAGCTTTCAAGGCCCTGAGAGCAGTTGCTTAGATGCCTGGAACAGAAAAGCCCTGGCTTCAGGAAGGGGAGACAATGAACAACAACAGAAAGAGAGCCAAGACCGGACTTCCTCCAGAAAGTGATGATTTCTCCATGTTTGTTTGTTATCACTTTGAGCTTTTATTGCAATCGAATCTCTTCTCTGAATTTTACCTTCCCATCCCCAGTTTTGAAGGACTCAGAATCGCCCTACATAGGATTAATTTAGATCAGCATTGGATCAGGAAATCTGGTGTAAAAAGGAAATCTACTTCCCCAAACCAATATTTTCCTCTTCTCTTACCCACATGAAAAGCATCACCAGTCTTCCCAAACCCTCCAGAAACCTTGGTGCTGTCACCAGACTCCTTTTCTGCTCAGTCACTGATTATCTACTTTGGAAATATTTCTCAAATTTGTCCTATTTCTACCTCCTGGTTGAGGCCTCCACCCCTCCTCTAAAAAATAAAGATATTTTCTAATTATCTCCATCCATTCCGCGCAATCCTCCAATTTACTGTCCAACTCAAACATTCTGCCAGAGGTACCATTAAAAATACACATCTGTTGAAACATCTCTGCTGTTCTGTGTTACATTATGTAAATTCTAAACTTCTCAGTCAATGTGCAGTAGTTTCCACAATTTGACCCTCACCTACTTTCCTGGTTGCATTTTCTTCACTACAGTTTATACTCCCAGGAGCCATATTCTCAAGCCACATCTCTCACTGCTATTCCTAAAATAATTCTGTGCTTTATATATGCTCTTCTGACTAGAAAGGTCTTCTTCCCACCCCTGTTCATCAAAATCCTTTAGATTGCCACCCCTTTAGGGCCTTCCATTTCCCCCTCCAGGAAAAAAACAAAACAAAACAAAAAAACCTTCCCTTTTCCTATTTTCCATGGTATATTTAATTTTTAATATAGTCCAATTTTTCTCTCTATAACAAAAACATTAGAAGAAGTGTTGACTATACAAGTATCTCCAATTTTTCTCTTCATATTTCCTTTTGAACCTATTGAAATTAGATTTTCATTTCTATTACTCCACCAAGACGACTCACATCTGAATCAACAAACCCCTCTCTGTTACTATACCTAATGGCCAATTCTCAGACACCTTACTCAGGGAGGATATTGCATTTGCCCTCTTTCTTGAAATATTTTGTCCATTTGGCTTCCAGGATACAACTCAGTGTACATTTCTCCCTACTTTGTCAACCACTCCTTCTCAGTTCCCTTTGCTAGTTATTTATTATCTCCCAACTTCTAAACTTTGTAGGAAACCAGACTTCATTTTTTCCTAGATTTGCTCTTTTCAGCCTGGTCCCTGAGTGGTGATTTTATCCAGTGTAATGGCTTTAAATATCAGCTTTACTCTAGGGACTTTCAAAGTCAGCTATCTCAAGCATGAATTCCAGACTCCTTATCCAACTACCTATATGACATCTCCATTTAGATGTCTAATGTGCATCTCAAAGTTAACATGCCCAAAAACAAAAGCCTGATTCCCTTATCCCCGTTCTGACCTAGGCTTCGCCCATAATTTTTCTAACTCAACAAGACAGAATACTGTCCTTCTAATTTCTTAGATCATCCATTTAAGAGTGTCATCCTTAATGACTCTCACATCCCCTACTAGATCCTTCAGCTAGGCCCAAATGCTCTGACTTCTTACTACGTTCAGAGTCTGATCACTTCTCATATCTGCTGTCATTGGGAGTACTGGATTATGGCAAAAGCTTTTGATCTAATTTTTCTGCTTCTGTGCTAAGCCCCTACAATCTATAGGCAACAGAGCAGCCAGAGCAATACTGATGCTCCTAAACCCCAAGTCAGACCATGTTCCTCCTTTGCCTCCACATTTCAGTGGTTTCTCTTTTTCACTCAAAATAAAATCCCATGCCTTAAGTTGGCCTATAAGTCATTCTGGCCCTAGCTACCTTTCTGATTGGACTTTTTTCCACTCTCCCCTGTATTCCTACAGCCCCAGCCACGCCTGCCTCCATTCCTTTCCTCAAGCATTCCCTGCATTGCCTTCGCAAGGTCCTTGCAATAGGTTCCTCTGTCAGGAATGTGTTTATCTAGATCCCTGAATGATTTTTCTCTCTCCCTTCTTTCAGGTTTCTGCTCCAATATCATTTCCTCAGTGAGGATTTCCCTGAATACCCTACCTACACACCCTCTAGTCAGCCCCCACCTTGCACACTTTATTCTCATTACCTTATTTTTACTTTATCAGTAGGACTTACCAACAACCAAAATAGCACATATTTTCTTATGTATGTGTTTTCTTTTCCCATCTCTTTTCAACAGACAATGCTAACTGCAAGAGGATGGGGGCTTTTATCTAGTTCTTCAGTGTATTCCCAGAACTAGAACAGTGTCAAGCATGTGGAAGACATTCAATAGATACATATTGAATAAACTTTATTCTATTTTTAGATTCCTTATTCTCAAGTCAACTAGTGGAAACATAGTACATATAACCTATTTTTCAGGAAAGCATAGAATTCCTGTTCTATTTCAATTGGGTGGTGAAGGTGATGGGGATGATGAAGCTGAGGTTAGAATATCTTGAGAACTATTATGTGATTGTAAATTACCTGAAACAGCTCTTTTACAGAGGAAATGAAGTCATTGTAATCTCTTAGTCATCAGTAAAAAAAACAAGGAGAGACGATGCAAGGCAAAAAGCCATTTTGACTGGATATTTTCATGCTTTGGAAAAGCTTCAAATTTCTTTTTTAAGTTGTGCCCTCTCAAGTAAACTTTGACTCCCAAGTATATTTATTCAATCAAGAAGATTATTATTACATTGCAGTGCTTAGGAGTAGTGGCTTCCTGTGGCTTTACGATTTTAAGCAAGTGATGACATTTACCATAGAGATTACACATGGATTATAGTTTGGTAGAATACATTGTTGAGGTTTTCTTTTGGTATCACAGTCAAAGGAAGAAGGTTAGAGTTTAATATTTTATAACTCACAGCAGGTTACATATTCAAGCTAAACATATTTTAGTAGCAATTCTTCAAGCTACAAAAGGGCATTGCTCCTAGAGAAAAAGGAAATGTTAGTTTGCTACTATGACTCCCAGTGGAGTCCATACTATATAAGCAGCATTATAAAGGAATCTACTGGTTTATTTCTATATTCAGCTGAATACAATTTTCACTATGTGGAACCATGTTTGATAATATTTCTCTGTCTGACGGAAAACATGAGTTTGCATAATGATCAGGCCGTGATGTAAATTTTAATCTACTCATATATGTTTTGTTCCTAAGAGTGACATTTCCGTGGCACTTAGTTATATACTGTACATACTGTTACAATGACATCATGGCTACAAATGGATTTAATAAGCTGGTTTCTATTTTCTCCTGTGATAAATTTCTTGAAAACTGTTATTTATTTGTTGCCGTTAATTTAATTAACATTCAGAAATTATACAGCCCATTTGGCAGTGCTTTAAATTAATGTAACAATTTATCCGGAATTGTTAATGTGATTTGAAACACTGATAGCGTCACCATTATCGAGTATTTGCTGAATATTTCTGCCATTTAGCACACTTACAATGTTTTGTCTTTTTCATGTAGATAGTTCTTATTAAAGACCTATACACTGTCACTTATCAGAAAGGATATTAAAGCACTACATAGAGTTAATCTGAAAATGTGTCCAGAATTGAATTAAATACAGACTCTTAACGGCCTTGGCTGCTTCTCTCCTTATCTGCTTTGGAAATTATGAGAGGATGAGGAGAGTAAACTCATCAACGACATGCTAGGAAGGAAAATAACATCATCCCTCTGCCACCATTCAGAGGTGTGAAAGTATTTACAACAGTCTTTATAAAAAACGGATATATTCTATCACAAGCATATAAAGGCAAGTTATTTTCCTTAATTTGATATAATTCTTTCTTGTTTCTTCCATACTCTCAAAGTGTTTGAGAAAATACTTTCAGTTAAGCATCTTCGATGTTACATTGAAACTGCAAACATACACCAGGTAATACAGTATTCTAAGTGGGTACAAAGCTCAGATCTATATGGGAAAGTGACTAAAGTGGATGTGAACCCAATAAGAGAAGGCCAAAAGAGTAAAAAGAAGATTTTAGGATGACTCAAAACTGGAAAAGTTAGAAACACTGGCCTTTTATTTATACTTTGAAGAAACTCTTTGTTTCCTGAAATTACTTTGGCCTTTCTGTTGAGCCACATTCTCCTGCTTTTATTTTTTTATTATTATTTTTTTATTTTTAAAATTAAAAAAAAAATTTTTTAAATTTATTTTTGAGGCAGAGAGAGACAGAGCATGAGCAGGGGAGGGGCAGAGAGAGAGAGGGAGACACAGAATCCGAAGCAGGCTCCAGGCTCCGCACTATCAGCACAGAGCCCAACGCGGGGCTCGAACTCTCGGACTGTGAGATAATGACCTGAGCTGAAGTCGGACACTTAACCGACTGAGCCACCCAGGCGCCCCTCTCCTGCTTTTAAACAACCAACAATTATAAATATAAAAGTTTGGTGCTCAGAGGAAGGATTCATCATTTTCTCTTACTTAGGCACCATCTACAGTGTCATGTTAGTGAACTGGAGGCCCCTTCCTACAGAGATAGGAAAGTTATCTTTCCGTTACTTAAAAATAAGTGACTTAAGGGAACTCTTTATCTGATATGAGGTCAGTAAGCAGCCAGAATACAGAGATGTAATAGAACACCATGGGATGAGAGTTTATTGTGAGTTGATGGCTAAAACGTAGATTACTAGGTATCTCTCACTCCCATTTTTTTATTGGGGAATATCACTAATTTCAAGGTGTCATTGGATCATTTTTAAAGTACATAGAATATGTATAAGATAAATACAAATTTCTTCTGATAGAATTTCATAAACAACATTGCTCTTGTCAAAGATTTTGTAATGATATTTTAACAGTAGTTTTCCTAGGGAAAAATGGGATGGTGAATGCTTATTATATATATATATATAAAGAACATCCTTACAAACAAATATGCTGAAAGACTGCATATTTTAAAAATGCCTGTATAAAAAGGAACGAAATTAAAGAACATGTACAATGTGCTCAATCGCACCGTTGAAGCCTCTGTCTACAAGTAGCATACGATTCGAGAGTTTAAAGTATTTTGCAGCTCTTCAGAAATAGATCCTCCTTGTAGCATGTAAAGCTACTGTTTGGTTAAATTTGATAAAATACTTTCTAAAATGTACTAAGTAAGGAAGCAGGGGGACTGCCTGGCAGAGATGCGAGAGGCAGGGCATTTTTACCCGTGAAATGGGGATACTAATTTTACATCTCTCGTAGAATTCTTGCAAGTTTTAATGATATCATGGCTATAAAGTACTTATCATGGTACTTGATGCATAAGAATTGCCCATTCAATGTTTGATATTGTTACAGAATTATTACTATATTTTTAGGGCATACACAACATGCTAAAAGTTCAGGGGCAGGAGTCACAGAAGGAAGGGTGTACCATCCTTCCTTCAGGATGTACCATCTGAGCCTTATCTAGAATATGAGTATACAGCTGTCATGTAAAGATCGAACGGGGCTCCCACTAAAAGAATTATAATTATCAGTGAGGTTGCAACTGTTAATTGAATTTCAGACCACTTATCTTTGCACAGTACCAAAAGTAACTAAATGGCAGATGTGGTACTAGGAAAATCTTAGGATTATCTCAGCATTTAAGGGCAAATCACTTAAAATATCTATGTTACTGAAATGGAGGAATTTCCTTCCTTTCTTGCCAAGGTCTGGTGAGGAAGAGCTGTTTTTAGAGCAAGTTTCTTCCAAAATTAAAAATGGCTTCCATGAGGATTTTCACTGCCAATATGAGGCTGTGTAAGTCGTTTCTGTTTCATGCAGGAGCCACTAACACTTAGAATTAAATCAGCCGAAATCGGAGAGCAGGGCTACTGCTGGGAATGTTCCTGCTGCAGCAGCAAATCAGAAGCATCCTGTGATTTTTTTTTTTTCTTCCATGCAGCTTCTGGCCCCACAAGAGTGACGCTCGAACAATCCCACTGGTACCAGCGAAATTAGCTTTTGCAAATGTTATGAGAATTTAAACTTACTCTGAAATACACACAAATTGGAGACACATACATGATGCTATCAGTTATTAATGTACTGATGCAATTAGAAATAAAGCCTGCAGACCAAGTTGAGTTGTTTTCATGAATGCTGGGGTTGAATAGGCCATCTATGCTTGGTCTTCCTGTCTCTCCCAGCAGGCGAATCAAGCAAGTGAATCAAATGTTAAACGTTCTCTCCAAAAATAATGAAAAAAGGACTGAAATTTGTACCCCAGCTTCCAACCAGCGTGTTTGTGGTATCTGGAGAATTCTTCTTGATATCGTGTGTTTCTGTCTCTTTCCTTAACAAGAGATTTGGTCCTTTCAAAGATATTTGTTCTTTATGGAAATTGCTGGTTTTCACACCAATATGGGGTCATATGAAATAGAACGCAGGTGGAAACAACGTAAAGTGAAAACAAGAGATGCAGCACATCGATGGGGGCAGCTCCTGGCAGTGGATATTTAAGACCATTAAGATTACCGCTTCCAGGACTTTAACTCTCCTCTTCCTTTTCCAAAAATGTGAGAGTCACTGAGGCCTGGAAACCTAGGCCCCCTTGGAACCTGCCTGAATCAGTCCAGAAATGATTATTAAGTTATAGCCAGAGATGAAAATCTACCAGCTAGTGGAGTCTGGAATGAGTTTGACTTGTGTAACCTTTGCATGGATGGGGGACTCCTTGTCTTTGAGTGTTCACCAAGCCATAAACACGCCCTAATCTTCACTCTATTTTCCCAGTCAGATGCAGCTTCCCAAGCAGGTGCCTTGTTTCTTGGCTTCCGTTCCAGTTCCCCAGGTTGGACTGTCTCTCTTTTCTGTCTTCAGCAATCTTGGCTAGGGCCCTGACCTCCTGTCTAGGCCTGGTCCATCTTTTCCTCAGCAAAAGCTGGTCTCTGTTACTGTTCCTTCAGTCACTGGGGGAAGTCTCGCTCCCATGAAGCTCTTGATTCAATGGTCCACTAGCCTAAGGTACCTCTGCTTTGTCTCATAACCAGACCAGCCACATGCCCCTTGAATACACACCTGCTTAGGCCCAATAAGAGTTCCATATGTTATTTTAAACATGGGCTTCTGGCCATTTCTTTTGTGAGTCATCCCTACAGCTGAATTGGTCTACTAACCCCAGTCTAGAACGTTGGGGGCCGGCCTAGACTCCTGAGAAGGGTCTGATGAATTCATACTCAACAGCTGTGAGCAGACCTGTGAAGGATCCCAGTGACTCCCTTTTTTGGAGAATGCCTTTGTTTCAATGATATTCTTGCTTGATAACTTACCTACACTCTTCTCAGCAGCCAGCAGTCAATGATATAAAAAGGGAAGCATCCTGGTCTCAAGGTAGGACCAACTCTGTGGTGCAGTTTGTGTTCCAGGGTGAGGGACAGACCAAGCTTTTCCCCACGCTTGCTTAACTGTTTTCCTCATCAGATCCCCATATCTCTTGCTACCTTTTTGAATGAATTCCCTTAAATAATTGGCTTTTCCAAGAATCCCCCTTCTAGGCTCTGCTTTTAAAGAAGCTGACTGAAGACAACTTTCTTTCCTCCTTGGCCCACTGCTAGGATCCCAGGCTTGAGACCCAATCATGAATTAACCATCTCTCATGCCATAAGTTAGGCTATAAAATCATCTCAGCGTGGCATGCCATCTGCCAAACCAGCCAAGGCTATACTCATCCTTATTTTTCTCCCTAACCCCCACAGACCCTAAATATCACCTCCTCTTTACCCCTGCCCAAAGGAACTTTGGCAGGGCACAAAGCTTGTCGCATAAGCCTGGAAATACAATGGAACTCTATCGGAAACTGAAATGTATCTGAGTCCCCCAAATCAATGTATCTTACTAAGGGTATCACTGGATCCTTACTTAAAGATGTTAGTTTCTAGAGAAGGTTATTATGTACTCCCTTATTTCTTAGTTTGTTGGGATCTGGACTTCCTTTTTGAATAGAGCAGTCCTTTACAGACTTTAGGCCACAAACTATTTTAAGTTTTGCACGCAATATGCATTAAGCAACCCACGTGGAAAGGATGACCTCCTTACCATCCACCTGGAGCATGGAACAAAAATAATGAACTGAAGTGAAACATGAAATATCCATAGACTAGCTATTTTTCTTATTCCTTGTCATCTGTATTATGTTCCTTAAAAATGCCTTTGAGGCAAGTGTATTTTGAGTAGAATATACAATCAGCAAGTTTTCTATTATTTACAAATTGCTAAGTATATCCTGTCAAAACATTCCCTAAAAATACTTCACATTCTCTCAATCATGCTAAGAAAAACACAATAACTCAAGGAAGAGTTTGCCTACAGAATATCACACCCTTCTAAATAAAGTTTTAGGGAAACCACATGAGATACTTGGTTCCACTTTCACCCTTTGCTGAAAATTAGCTTATCCACAACCTGCAGAGAAGTTTTCCAAAGGCTTCATTAGCTCATGTTTTTATTAATGATTGGAAATATTGCTGTATTATCAGTCACTAGAAAAATTTAGTGGATGCATGGCTAATTGCAGGTATAGGCTATTCTTTCTTTTTCCCCCCCTCTTTCACAATTGTTTTTTATCCCACATTCTTACCCTTTCCATAAAAACTGCCACTTCCACACCACAACTTTTCACTATTTACTGAAATAATCTTAATCTAGTTAAAATTCTGTCTAAACCATCCTTCAGCCAATTGCAAGGCAAATAGAAGCACCTTATATGAAGTCAGGAAGCCTGACTTATTTCAGCTCTGCTTTTTTTCCCCTTTCTGTGTGTGTTGTCCTGTTCATTTCCTAGTCTTTCTTACAGCTCTCATGTTGATCATCTGTAAAATAAAAGTGTGAGAACACTGAACCTGAGGATATCTTTCAACAGTAACACCCTAGAACACTGTAAGCTATTTCTGGGTGTCTTTTCCCTGTCATCCTATTTCCAGCTTTTCTTACAGCAATGACTTATTATTGGCCACTGCTCCTGGACACAGAGCTACTCCTTAGACGTTTTTTTTTTTTTTGAGAGAGAGAGAGAACCCATACAAACAGAGGGAGGGGGTCAGGGACAGAGGGAGAGAGAGACTCTTTAGCAGGGGCTCTATCTCAGGACAGTGAGATCATGACCTGAACCGAAACTGAGTCGACTGAACCGAATGAGCTACCCAGGCGCCCCTAGACCTTGTCTTTTATCCTCCAATTCATCTTTCCATCCTGTGTCCTGTTCCTTCAAAATTTTACTCTCTGCATAGAAAGATCCTTGGCCATTCAACAAAGAACTAGGGCCCTGTTTTACCAGTAATTAGCTCTACACACATGACGAATGACAGGCACTTCCTGCTCCTCATGGGTGAAACGGAACTAATAATAGCATTCTGTAAGTTTTGAGATGTTAGGAGTTAGAATGAGAGAGAAGTGAGTGTGAAGTATTGTCAGAAATGCAGTGTATTATGATAAATGGACACATTAGCATGGACTGCTGTGTAGTCTCTCCTAGGTAACTCCTGTTCTTTCTAATAAGACCTTCAAGAGACAAATTTCTTAATCAAAAACAATGACCCCGAAGGTCTTGTGAACGTTCTGCCCATCTGGTGGGGAGAGATGCATATGGCAACTCTCTAGTCATACTCCAATTGACAGTTTTGTGGGTAAACACAAAGGGGATTTGTTTAGATTTATGTCTTTATGGGTCAAACTGTTCTAACTATACTTAACAGTATTGTGAAACCTTCTCAATATGCAAGCTCAGCGCATCAGGTGGATCTATGTTTATAGTTTGAATAGTATGCAGAAGCTGGGATGAAAAGGAAGGGGATTTAAGTCGAATCCTGTAAGATTATGTTTTACAATGAATAGTCATCCTGAGGAACGGAAGATTGTGAATTAAAAATAATCCCAGTTTAAGATGATTTAATACAGCCTTTGATACCTCTGAAAAACTGTCCAAAACTAAGACCCACGGTATTTAATGGATCAGCCACAGCCACAAAGTCAGATTTTTCTTTTCCCAAATCATTATGGGGATATGGCAATGGAGGCATATTTGTCCAAATATCAGGGCACTATTCAACAAGCCTGAGCCCTGGCATTTAGGTTCTTGGAGCCTCAGTTTCTTCATATATAGAATTAAGATAACCTAAACCACTTGGTTGTTTTGAAGGTTCAATGAAATGATGCGTGTTGAAGTAGCACATATAAACTTGACCCAATTCAGGTGATTAGTCCAGTTCACACATTTAGTATTATATCTGTCTTTTTATTCTCTGAATTTTATACACCATATTCAAATAAGGTATAGGATTTTTGTGTTTAGGAATCATAGTATAATACTTTAAAAACATCTATCACTTCCATCTTCCTTATACACGATGACTAATGCATATCAATTTATCCAATTATCATGCATTGAAAGTTTTAGATAGGAGAGACTGCAATAGCTTTTCCATAGTATTAGGTGTTAAAACCCATAAAATATCTAACCGATATCTTACCGGCTATTTTGTGCAGCAGACTTTCCATTTCCATTAATTGGTGGGGCAAGAATGTTTCTTGCTGGAAGAGTGGGCTGTGTAACAGGCAGATTAACCTCTGTAGAAAATGATTTTAACTTTTCTTGGGACTCTGCCATTTGTTTATTTTGTGATCATATAGAAATTGTTTCATTTCTCTGAACTTCATTATCCTCAATTATGAAATAAGGACGGTAAAGCTGGCTTGGCTAATTTCACAAAATTGTTAAATAGCTGCAAATGACTCTAGATAAGATATGAAGTTATAAAAATATAACACTTGATGATATTACAATTAGTGGTATAAATAATTCTGCCATATTGGGTTTCACTCAACTTTAGTCCCCTGATACCACTTCTACAATTTCTATAGCAGCCAGGGATCACCAGAGCTTTTATTTACATAATATTCTGTATCAACACTATCTTGTTACCAAAATTAATTTGCTTTTAAAAAGAAACCTTCTATCACTGTTTTAAATGGAAAACAAGTGTCACTTTGAAAAGTAGTAGATAACTTTAAAAATGAATGCAATTAATAAATGCCATTGAATTCTAGGTAGATGCTGCTGTCTTCTGTGACCCTGACCTGCTCCATTTGTTAAAATCAGAAATTAGTAGACGTTACGAGAGGCATTAACCATTATGCTAGTTTTACACCAAGGCTTTCCACTAGATGTAAGTCAGAAGTACTGAAAAATATTTAAAAGGGGTATCATTCTCACTGTATCATTTTTCTGGCTCTTTCTTAAATGACTTCAAATTATCTTGCCTACCTTCTGTAGGTCATATCCCTATTTGGAGGGGAACTGGTGCCACAGGAAGTGTATTAGGCTGGAAGTATATGTTCTGCCTCAGACCTTGACATGTCACTAATATCCATGAGCCTTAGTTCCTCAACTTCAAATAAGGGTGTTAAGATATAGTGTCTCTAAGGTCTCTCTTCCCTGTAATACTCTGCAGGGTATTTTATTTATGCATGAAAAATACTTCATTTAGTAACTATCTAAGAACGTCTAGATTTTCAGTTTTAGAAGAATGATCTTGTTCATCATAATGTTCTATCTTTGTAAATAAGGTAATTCTGAACTTCTTTTGACATCACCCATTCAAGAGATGGCCAAGTTTATGGGGGAAGTCATGGAATTCACTTTAATGCAGTGGAGGATTATATACCATCAAGTATGTGAAATTATCAGGTGAAGTGAATCATGGAATTCACTTTAATGCAGTGGAGGATTATATACCATCAAGTATGTGAAATTATCAGGTATTCATGAGAAACAGGCTCCCTTGACCTCTCCTGCTAGAGTGCTACAGAAAAGTCTTGATTGATAGTATGCTTTTACAACAAAAAAGTAAAAAGGATAGATTACTCTGCTTTGCAAGCACACCTGAATCAATACAGCACTAGATGAATTTGGGGGACCATTAGTTTTGTGTCGATGGGTTCTGAATGATTTAATGATGATTTGAAATTCGGGCCTTTGATAATGTCCTCAATTCTACAAAGAAGTTCATTTAAATTGGTGAGTGACACTGACCTATGCTTCCTATTGGATGTTTTATACTTTAGCTTTCTTGAGACTGTCATTACACATGTACACACACACACCTGTCATATATTATGTATTAGCACAAGGTAGGGCAAAGCTTATTTGCCTTTTCAAAATTTTTGGTAACCAGCTTTTCTTAATGTCTTATTTTATTAAATATATGCTCTCGTAAAGTCGATTATCATATCATATGATTATCATAGTAAAGTGACAAATGTATACCAAGAGCTTCGTATTTAAGGACTGGGATGAGAGGCTTGCTTAGGGGAACTGATCAGTGATTAAAGTGGGGCAGTCCTCCCTCAGATCTGTCAGGTCTTCTGACAGGTACACAATTGCTTGTCAATGTAGCTAACCAATCATTAGCTACTTATCCCCACTCCAAGACTCTTCATGCCCCACACCAATGTCTACCAGTATCTGACTTACCTCTCCTTTGGAATTGCAGTCCTCACTCTGAAAACCTTAGGTCTGTTGATGATGCCCCAAACTTACCTTTATTACACACCACTCATTAATTGTTCTGGATTTCTCCTAAACTCTACTCATCTATTTTCATCTTCTGATAAAAGACCTACCTCACTAGACTCAGCCACAATTAGGCCCCCAGAGATCTCACTCTGTCACCTAACCCCAGTCCCCCAGCCCATGTGTATGGGTTATACCATTGTGTTGCCTCACATGGAAAACTCTCAGCTGTAAAGGGGTGGGGAGAGGGAAGACAAGAAAAAAAAAATACAGTTTGATTCCTTTAAATTAAAACTGATTATTTTTTAATCAAAGGAATTCTTAGAGTAAGTCATCAATATAAATGTAAAGTAGCTGTGGTTTCTTTCATGGAGGATAAATTAAATTAAAAGTCTCAAGGACAAACATCAATAACAGCTTAAATAAATAGAATGTGTTGGACTGAAATGTCACTCCATTTCTATTTCAGCCTTCTCTGGGAATGCTTCTGCCAATATGTGGTTTTGGCTTTGCAAGGCAAACACAGGAGAAGCTGTATTTTGTCTTTCAGATCTTCAATGGTAATCAGTATAACCTATCACTACTGAATCGGTTAAGCCTAATTATTTTCGACCTTCACATATGCCTTCAAACCAGGATTATTCATCCCTGTACTTCAGTATCAGCCTAATGAAAATAAATGCAAAGTACCAGAGCATCTTTGATGCAGGACTTACAGGCTCTCTCTCTCTTTCACAGTGTTTACATCCTCATGGGGTGCCTGGGTGGTCTGTTGGTTAAACATGGGACTCTTGATTTCAGCTCAGGTCATGATCTCATGGCGGTGAGATGGAACCCCGCGTGGGGCTTCACGTTGATAATGTAGAGCCTGGTTAAGATTCTCTCTCCCTCTGCCCCTCCCCTGCTTGTACTCTTGCTCACTCTCTCTTTCAAAAAAAAAAAAATCTCATGATTATCTGGGTCGTTATCTGAGCAGTGCTCTGCTAGTCTAATCTGGAGTCACTCATGTGTCTGCAATTATCTGACAAGTCAATTGCAGACAGCTTTATTACCACCTGGCAATTCGGGCTGGCTCTACCTGTCACTTCGCTGGCGTCTCACTTCCACAGCATGGTAGTTCAAGGTTCCAGGAAGGCAAGAACAGAGCTGCAAGGCCTCTTAAGACCTAGAGGGAGTTTACAGTGACATTTCTTGCCACATGGCAAGTCATGAGGCCATCCTAGATAGATGAAGTAGACTCCAGCTTTTGATAGGAGTAGCCAACTCACATCGCAAAAGGGAGTGGATACAGGGAGGAGTGATTTATTATAACAGTCTGTCATGCCGATATACTGTTTCCATAAAGACAATTTAGAAAGAGCTCTTTTATCCTCATGGTCTTACTATTCTTGATTTTAAATACGATGTTACCCAAAGCATTGTAATTCTTACAATTAGCTCAAAGTATTCAGAGAATAACATGGAGAATTTCTAAAGATGACAGCTTCCCAGATGTTGAGGATTCCTAGTCAAACATTCAACTGTTTAATAATAAATTTGTAGTCTATGGGAAATGGTTAATGGTTCTTCTGAATTTGAAATGGAATTTCCTTGCCAAAAAAACTTTTTATTTTTCTTCAAGAAAGCCATTGGCTACATAATTCTTAACATATTTTATCTAAAGCAACCCACCCAAACGAAGTCTTTGATACATTCTTTTGTTTCGAGGCTTTTTAAATAAATATGAAAAAGGCAAAAGCTGGAGAAAGGATAGTATTATTGCAAATTATTGATTTAAAAAAGGAAATTATGAGCATTTGGCTCATCTGAACTCAGAACTTCATTAATGAAGAAGTCAGAAGTCACCAAAGTATCAATAATGGGCACAGTAAGCCAAGCTGAAAACTAGAACAGAAACCCCTAGCATGGTCTGTGGAGTGAATACAAATGCTCCTGTACCTGTCAGATTATACCACTCTCAATTCATTGGCTCATTAACCCCTACCTGTGTCACAGGATGGCTTGGAGTCCACAGAGGTGCCTCATGTGATCACTCCAATAGGGCTCATAGTTCTTGCAAGACAGTCCTCTTACTGGTGTTCAGTGTCTGGGGGGCTACTATTGTGTGACACTTCCGTACTGCCTCTGACACCTCCAAGGGAGCGATCGCTCTGGTTCTCCTAATCCTGACATATTCATAGTGCTAAAATGTTACTAGATTTCTTTTTGTTCTCGTAGTGCTGTGATCATACTCTATCCTGTGTAGAACTGAGGGCAATATTGGCTTCCCCATCTTGTACCACATTTTTTTTTACCTGTGGCCCTAGGCTCTACTGCTTATACTCCTATGTCTCACAAAGTACTTCAGGAATTTGAGAAGTCCAGTCAACCTCTGCCTGCATTTTCTCCAGATTGTTTATACTTAGTTGATGAGGATGGAATAGGGTAATTGTAGTAGTCAGGGTTAGAAAAACAGAACCAAGAGGATATATGCAGATATATATCAGAGAAAATTTATTATAGGAATCAGCTCACTTGGTTGTAGAGGCAAAGAAATCCCACAATCTTCCGTCTGCAAACTGGAGAAACAGGAAAGCCAGGAGTAGTATAATTTAGTCCCAGTCTAAAGGCATGAAAACCAGGGGTGGTAAATGGTGTAACTCCAAGTCCAAAGCCCCAAGAACCAGGAGCTCAGATGTCTCAGGGCAGGAGGTGGATGCCCCAACTCAAGAAGAGAGAGAATTCGTCCTTCCTTAGCTTTTTAGTTTCCTTGGGACCGTCAATGGCGTAGATGATGCCAACCCACATTTGTGACTATAGGTGTCTTTACTCAGTCTACTGAAGCAAATGTTAATCTCTCCCACATATACCCTTACAGACACACCCAGAAATAATGTTTTACCAGCCCTTTGGGCATCCATTATTTCTGTCAAGTTAACACAAAAATTAACCATCACAGTAATGACCCAGGCTATTTTTCCCATTGACCACTTTTCTCTCCGTTTAAACAAGCACAGAAAGATTCACCCCCTCATCCCCTAGGCAACTTTCCCCACTGAAAATAGGCAGGTACAGTTCTCCACAAGCAAATAGACACTGGGGAAAGATGACCATCTGTTGATTTCAGCAGTTCATGAGACATCTGAAGACATACCTGAAGTTCAGTTTAGACTCAGCTTTCAGGCATCTGACTTAACAAATATGTTAAGTCATGACATTAATACTTAATTTTCAGGATTTCTCAGGCAGGAAAGTCAAATTCTAGAATATACAGTGTAAAATCATGTGACAGGTAACCCTACAATTTTCCATAGTATTATGGAACTTTCCTTTGAATAAACTTTTTGAAAACACATTGAGAAAACAGCATAGTATGGTGAAAAGAGTTTGGAGTCAGACAGATCTTGGTAAACTAGCTCTCTCTCAAATTAGCATCATGTTTTTAAGGCATGTTTTCCTCATATGGAAAATAAGGATAATAAAACTTAATGTATGATTATTTCAGGGATTAAAGAAGAAAATGTGTGTAAAGCTTCTAGCACACTATTTAATAAGAGGTAACAGCCTTTTGATACAAAGAAGCTAGCATTGTTTTTGCAATCCAGCAACTTACTTCAAACCTGAGAGAAATTATTACCTTCTTGATTATGTATATATTAAAACAGTAATTTCTATAAATCATAATATTATATGGAAATGATAATTTTTATATTAATTCTTAGTATTGTTATTAGAGAAGAGTGATGATAGAGAAGAGATATGAAATAGTATAAGACATCCCTACTATGACAGCACTTTAAAAGTAGAGGGGTGCTTGGGTGGTTCAGTTGGGTAAGAGGCTGGCTTCAGCTCAGGTCATGATCTCGGGGTTTGTTAGTTGGAGCCCCACATCAGACTCTCTGCTGTCAGCACAGAACCTGCTTGGGATCCTCCTCTGTCCCCCCCCCCCCCTCTGCCCCTCTGCCACTCTCTCTTTCTCTAAAAAATAAACCTTTTTTTAAAAAAAGTAGACCCGGATGACTCAGTCGGTTAGGCATCTGGCTTGACTTTGGCTCACATCATGATCTCGCGGTTCGTGAGTTCTAGCCCTGCATTGTGCTCTGCGCTAACCAATGCAGAGCCTGTTGGGATACTTTCTCCCTCTCTCTCTGCCCCTCCCCCACCTGCTCTTTATCTCTCTCTCAAGAAAAAAAGTAGAAAGTACTACTTTTTGTACTTTTAGAAAGATATGAGGCATTAGAATTCATGCAGCAGACATTTATTGAACACTAGATAGGGAGGAATACAGTCCAGGATGCTGAGGCTAGAGTGCAGAAGAAGACATGTGTAATCCCTGCCCTCATGAAAGAGAGGCAGACAATAAACAAATGCTATATTATACATAGGAGGATGAGAAAGGAATATTTGAGTCAAAGAAAATAATTTTCAGTGGTGAGGTGGGGGGCATCTCTCTAAAGAAAAGACATCCAAATGGAGACCTGAAGAAGGAGAAGCATCTAGCAATATAGAGACTGGAAGTACTAGTCTGGGGAAGAGCCAAAGCAAAATCCCAGGAGAAAGAGCCTGGTATGTTTTCACGGCCAGGCTTAGAGAAAGGGAGAAATGTGGTAGGAATGAGGCTCGAGAAGCAGGAAGCAAGGTAAGGTAGAACCATGGGGTTCTGAGGATTAAGCCCTGAAGAAAGGGTTCTTTCTTTCTTTTATAACTGTGTCATTGAGAAGGCCAGCTAATATCACAAGGATCCAAATGTTTGAAATTCTTATTGTATTCAGTATTTAACAAATGATATATTATTAACCACTGAACTACCAACTGCTATTCCTTATGCAAAGAATGAGCTACTGACCATCATTCTGTCTGCCTGCTTGATTTTGCAAAAGACCAGTTAACTATAATCTCCCCTAGCTATAGTCAGTGTTACAGGACCTGCTTTTGCTTGCAAAAATAAGAAATATTGTATTTTGTGAAAGAGAGGGCAATATGGCTGTCCCTGCAAAACACACAAACCGTTCAGAATTCTATCCATGACCGAAGTTGACCTCTTTGCTTTGTGTGAAAAGCAAGGACTCCATCTAGTTTTCTTATCTTCTTCAAGTTGCCAATTAAACTTTAAAAAAAATGGGGGGTAATCTTTCACCTCAAGCCTAGATGATGGGTATGATTTGATCATTCCATCTTTTTGAAACAAAGAAGTTTTCATGTGACTCACTGCCAGTCACAATGATTGACTAACACTGGAGAGAAGGAAGGGGTAGAGGAAAGATCTTTAAAACTGAGATGTTGTCCTCTTTGGATATCTCTGGTCTCTAGCTGCTTTTGTACTTCGGAGGTTCAGAGGTGATTCAGTGGATTGTGTCCTTAGATTTTATTCCTGAGAGGAGAGCTCATCATTTTCCCTTTCCTTCTTTCACAATCTGCCTTTTCTCAATAGCACATGGGCCTACGGGAAAAGCCTTGACTTTGGGAACGAAAGGCACTGTGCTCTAACGTAGCTTCACCTCAAGGTGCCAGTCTGAAGTGTGCTGTGGCTAAACATTTGAGACTGTTTTCTCATTAGGAAGTGAGAAGAGTAATCTCTACCCCTTCACAGAATTTGGGCGGAGAACATATGAAAAAATATCTGTACTTAAAAAAAAAAAAAACACGCAGAATCAAGAGGCTTTAAATAGAAGGTATGAAGCATACTGTATTTTACAAATAAAGGAGAAGAAAATCAATTATTTAAGAATTTCAATATGCTTGTAATCACATAATCAGATAATCAATAATCAAGTATATGATCATTATTCTATTCTATTCAAATCTGGGAGGATAACAGAAACTATATATGGAAGTAGGTATTATAGAAATAAGGCTGTGTTAGTAATTATGTTTTTAAAATAAATTATAGGATCTTTTTAACCATAATAAGAATAGTTGAGGGGCAGCTGTGGCTCACTTGGTTAAGTGTCTGACTCTTCTTTTTGGTTCAGGTCACGATCTCACGGTTCATGGATTAGAGTCCCACATCGGGCTCTGTGCTGGCAGTGCTGAGCTTGGGATTCTCTCTCTCTCCCTCTTTCTCTCTGCCCCTCCTGTGCTCTCTTTCTCTCAAAATAAATAAACTTAATAAAAAAGAACAGTTGAAAATGTCCCAGTTGTTACCACATTATTTGCAAGTAGCATATTTAGGGCAGAAGCCATACTTCTTCTTTTGATACTTCTAGAGAATAATTTCTGTCTAATGTCATCTTAGTTTTATCACATTTGTGACTCTTCTTCCTTCAGTAGATTTTCTCATCAGGAAACTGCTAATGTTATCAGACTTTTTGTTAAATATACAAACAATTACTGCTGTGATTGGGGAGGATATTAATGCCATACGTGACCCATCTGAGGGATAGGAAATTGGAAATAAGTTGTTTACTTTTATATCCTGTTAGCAAAGAGTTTTGAATGGCATGCTATTAATTTCATGAAATAGAAAATGTCTAGTACAATCAATGGTAACCAGGCTTTCCTACAATAGACTTACACAATCCCATCTATTTTAGATTATAAAATTGCACAAAATTTGTCATGCAAAGCCATTTTACAATGTTTCCTGTTAGTCATCTGCAGTGTTCAAATCTAGGAATTGTGCAAAGCTGGAATCCAATGGCACGAAGTAAAGGTAAAGTGAAGAGGTTGGGTGAAAATCAGTCAAACTGGTGGATATTTCTCTGGCAACTGACCTAGACAGACACAGTCTTGGATAAATCTTGAGGTGTTAACAAGAGAATATTGGAATAATTTGAAATTTGCATGGTCTTACCCTGATTATATTTTCTATCTCTCAAGAATTAAGGACAGGACCTTATGCTGACTGTTTCTACTGATCTCATGGCATTAGGGAAATAAAAAGAAATTCTACCTCACCAGTTGCTGAAGATTAGAGAACTTACTAAAATTTAAGTGTGGATATAAAGACCTTACCCAGTGACCTCAGAAAGGCGAGTGTGAGTGGACCAGAAAGTATGGACCACTGTAGCATAAGAAGAGTTGTCAATCTTGAACAAGCTGTACAATTTGAGACATACTTACCTGGCCTACCACTTTTCTACTGTTTCTTCATGAGCCACCCCAAGTATCACGTCTTATATGAAACTTTTCCAAAGGATGTCTCTTCAACAAGTAAAGGTTTCTTATACTCTGGTCCCATGTGTATAACTCAGTATTGGCACTAATCACATTTTAATATGATCAGTCCATTTATACCATAGTACAATTTTGTCCCCTGGGGGACACTGGGCTGTGTCTGGAAATATTCTTGGTCATGACATCTATGGAGAAGGTGGCTTGCTACCAACATCTATTATATAGAGGCCAGGGTTACTGCTGAACATCCTGCAATGCACAGGACAGCCCCCCACTACAAACAGTTGTCTTGCTCAAAAATCAGTTGTATTGGGGTTGAGAAACTCTGTAACTGCTCATTTTAAAACTCTCAGTAATTATCAGAGCCTGTGCTAGGTTCAGAAGAAAGAGAAAAATAGTAAGGTAACAGGGTCAACTTATTTGTTTATATGGCTATCTCTCTCTCCCTATATTAAAGTGATGATGTTTTTCAAGGAGAAACCATTCTTGTGACTCTCCCAGATGACCAGGCTCTTGGCTGAATGGATAGCATGACTGTTCATTCAATCACTCTGCTCCTCAAGACCAGGAGTCTCTGTGGTCTCTTATCTCCTATTTCCAGTTGATTACCAAGTCCTTCAGATGTTACCTACTCCATCCCACCTGCTAGATGTAGATTAAAATTTTCCACCGACCTTTAGCTACTGTTAGGATAAAGACTAAATTCTTCCAAGGCTTTTCACTTTGTTTCTCTGCTACTCCCCTAGCATCATCACACATTATGCCCTTCCCTGACCTCTTGTTTTCTGCTTTCCAATGATATAAGCTTCCTTTCAGGTTCTTGGGCTATTTCCCATTGCTGGGCCTTCCTACACACTATTACCTCTGAGTTCTGGTTCCTTTCCTTTGTTTTCCTGGTTAAATCTGATTCATCTCTCTTCAATTTTTTCTTCCTCAGAGATACTTTCTCTGCTCACACACTGGGTCTGTGCTCTCCCCGTACCCTCCTAGCCCCTTTCTTCATAGCATTTGTCACTGAAATTATGCCTTAATTTGTGTGATCACATTTGCTTTTGCTCGCCATTAATCTCCAGCAATTCTAAAGGGCCCAGCGCATCTTTAGAATTCATTAAACACTTGTTGAATGAATGAATAAATAAAGGAAGGAAGGAGTTTGTGAATCTGAGGTCATGTTACAGATATCAGTTGGCAAAGCCAGTTCCTGACATCATTCATAGTGTTTTGTTTTGGAGTAAGGACGTATGTTTTATTCATTTATTTTTTAATTTAAATTCAAGTTAGTTAACATATGGTGTAATAATGGTTGCAGAAGTAGAATTTAGTGATTCATCACATAACACCCAGTGCTCTTTGAAACAAGTGCCCTCCTTAATGCCCATTATCCACTTAGCCCATCCCCCACCCACCTCCCCTCCAGCAATCTCAGTTTGTTCAGTCTTTAAGAGTCTCTTATCATTTGCTTACCTCTC
The DNA here is from genome assembly GCF_028749965.1 of Puma concolor. NCBI lineage: Eukaryota > Metazoa > Chordata > Mammalia > Carnivora > Felidae > Puma > Puma concolor. Next base: position 167,851,807 of record NC_141670.1, on the reverse strand, counting down.
TGTTTTTATCTTATTTTTCCTTCCCTTCCCCTGTGTTGATCTGTTTTGTTTTTTAAATTCCACATGTGAATGAAATCATATGATATTTGTCTTTCCCTGACTTACTTCACTTAGCATGATACCCTCTAGTTCCATCCACGTTGTTGCAAATGGCAAAATTTCATTCTTTCTGATCACCAAGTAATATTCTACTGTATGTCAACCTGGACTAGAATTTGAGAAGATGCTTCAAGAGAAAAAATTCCAGTAGAAAAGCTTGGCTTAGGGCAAAAAATCTCCAGTACAGCACAGCGTTTGTCTGAGGATTTAGCGAAGAATGTGACTGCTAAATGCAAACTTAAAAGTCATTCCACTAAAATGTAGTAAGACATGGGGCACAATGCTTTGACACCCCTTTAGCAGAGTATCAAACAGAATTTACGTAAGAATGAGAGAGAAATGCAATTATTAATTTTTTGATGGGACTCCAAACAACTCTGGGAACTTAGATGCCTATGGTGTACTAGGAGGGGCAAACAAACATGGCAGAAGCATCACCGGCACCTGGCAGAGGCAGTGGTAGCTGGCAAGGGCAATAGCAGTCTATGGCAACATGCGAATGATTCTGAAGTTCTCAGAAAAGAGGACCAGAACAAGAAATGAAGAAAAGGACTGTGTTTGGCAATTAAATAATGGCTATACTTGAGGGCCTGGTTCATGTGCACAGGTAAGAAGTTTATCAAGAGGTGGTGTTGTGCATCTTGCGTATGCAAAGGGAGACCAAGAGCCACTGGAACATGGTAACTATTCTGAATGCCTACCATTTGTACCAAAAGACTGGTGAGGCCTGGGGGAAAGACTGGGGACACTTATGACTCATGAAACTCATAACTCAGTTCTTGATTCGTACTGATCTTTTAATCTTCACATTCTTCTGTCGCTTTCATGAGCTGTCAGCGCTGAGTTGGTCTCTTTCAAAATATCACAGATGTGGATATCAATGTATTCTTTGCAAATTGTGCTTATTCTTCAATGGAAGTATTATCTTCAATCATTTAATGAGGACTTTTATTCCAAAAATCAGTCACATACATCAGATTCCATAAGCCTTGGGTCAACCTTTACCTAGAATTTAAATGAGAATGATTACTTAATTAACTTAAACTTTATCTTGAGGCGAGGTGGGCAGGAGAAAACATCGGACAGACTAACCATATGTTTGAAGAACAATGCAAAATCTTTTCAATTATAAAATGCTTAGAGTAGGATAATGACAAATATTTCACTTTTCTTGAGCCCATTTTTATTCTATGTAAAGGACTTTTGTCATGGAGTCATAAAGCTGGAAACATACCTCCACATGTCATATAGTTTATAGTCTATTCTCCTGCCACACAGATGGTGGTCTAGCACACTTTAACATATCTTCAGGGATCCCTTTTTCTGAGCTCATGCCAGTGTGAATATTAAAACCCCTATTCATGGAGAGAAAATACAGCCTCTTATATTGCTTTTAGATCCTAGAAGTCTTTTTGGCATTCCATTATTTTTGTGTTTTGCCTTCTTACTGATTAGAATGGATACTTCAAGCTAAATAGGTAGGAAACAGGTCAGACTAGGAGGGACGAGATGGTGGAAATAAAACATGGCTACTGAGAATTAGTGGTTTGTAAAGGGAATGGGACACAGGCACAAATAAGAATAATATAGGTAAAAGAAAGATTGTGGTTAAGTTTGTGTGGTAGACAGAATAATACCTCCCCCCTCCCCACAATCAATAATAGTGCCCCAATCCTTAGGACCTATGAATGTATTAGTTTATATAGCAACAGGGACTTTGCAGATATAATTACGTTAAGGTCCTTGAGATGAGGAGATTATCCTGGATTATCCAGGTAGGTACAATCTAATCACATGACTCCTTAAACATGGAGAATCTTTTCCAGATGTGATAGGAAGGAAGAATGTTGAGTCAGAGTGAGATATGCTTATGGAAGAACATCAACAGAGAAGCAATGCTGCAGGCTTTGAAGGTGGAGGAAAGGTCCACGAGCCTAGGAATGTGGGCAGTCACTTAAAACTGGAAAAAAGCAAGGAAATGAGTTCTTCCCTAGAGTTTCTGGAAAGGAACTAGCCTTACAGACACCTTGAAGTTAGCCCAGTGAGACATGTGCAGACTTCTAACCAACACAGCTGTAAGATAACAAAGTCATACTGTTTTAAGCCTCTAAGTTTCTGGTCCTATTTTATAGCAGCAGTAGAACACGAATATGGTTAGATCTTCCTTCTTCTGCCCTTGACTCCCTACATTTTACCCTTAAAATAACATCTGAAGTGATCCTATTAAAACAAAAGACAGACTATGTCTCTTTGCTCCTCAAAATTCTCTAGTGGCTTCCCGTATTAGAATAATAACAAAAATCCTCATGGTGGCCTCTAAGGCCCTACACCATCTGTCTCTTCACTGCTTCCGACTTTTCCCCTACTCCTATCATCCTGACTCCCTCTGATCGCCTTGTTCTTTCTAGACCACATCTGACATGCTTCTGCCTTAGGACTTGGTGTTTAGTGTCTCTGTGACTGAAAACCTCTTTCTCTTTTTACCTGCCTGACATGCTTCTGTATCTTTTTTAGGTCTTTGTCCCAATGATACCCATCAAACAAATCTTTCATGACCACAAATAAATTGGAATTTAAATCTCCTATTTTCACCCCCAGAATAATATACTCCTTTGTTTTTTGTCACAGCACTTTTACATATAATATGCAACACCATTTTACATATATTTCACTTACTTATATTGTTCATTATCTTTCTTCCTTCATGAGAATGTAAGGCCTATTAGGGCATGGATTTTTTTTTCTATTTTACTCATTGCTGATTCTCCAGTATCTAGAATGTTTCCTGGGACATAGTGGATGCTGAATACATATTTTTTAATACATTGAATGAAGGTGATATTGGAATTAAAAAGAGGAAATTACCTCTCTTTGCTTATTCTGTCCTTGATGCTGTAATGACATTTATATTCAATGCAACCCAGGTATAAGCATTTTAAAAACATATGCCTCTCTACAGAAATCCACAAATCAGGAATTAGGTTGGTTTACTTAGACTCACAATTAGTCTTTCTCTAGTTCAAGATGTCTCTTGAACTTATTTCTCAAAAACTTAGCATCGGTACAATGTATGAGTATCTGTGATTATGAATTTTGCCTTGGGGTCCTGTTTGTTTCACTCATTTGGTCTTGTCAGGTTGGCATATACTTAACCACATATGTGCTATCTTTCCACACCTCTTCTTAAATAGAGCTCATTGGACACAACAGCTGTAACTCATTTCTCTATCACTAACAGTTAGCATGGTAACCTGGAATGTAGTTTGGCCACACACACAAAAGTTATTTCCTGATCAAATTTCTTTCTTCCTTCTCCCTTTATTTCCATTTCAACTTCAGTAAAATTCGCTAAGCCTTCCTTAGAGTTAGGTCTCCCTTTCTCACTCCAAATCAATACAAGTATCATTTACTTTGAGGGTTTATTGATTCACTGTACATAGGTTAAAGAGCTCATTACTGGGTTGGCATTTTATCATGAAACTTTGTCAGTGAATGCTGTCATTTTCACAGAGGAATAGCTCTAAACTCTTCTGCTGTCTGCCATTTGGAACTGTTTATTTCCCCAATTCGGGTTTCTACCAAATGTTATTTAAAAACAATTTTTTTTTACAAATGAGAGTCCTGATTGGGCAGGATATTGAGGCTAATTTATCACAGAAGGCTAATGGTGCTTTATATTTCATACCACTGATATCTGTTATCTCACAGGAATCTCACCACAGTATAAAGCCTATGTAGGGTAAAACTTGACTATTACTTAGGTTTAAATAAAGCCTAAAGTTAAGCAATTATTAAGGAATTTGAGGTGATGGTGAGGGAGCTGAGGCACTGTGGTGTTGTATTATATTGTGATGCTCAGTATTGAGATGCTGATCTGGAGTGTTCCCAATGAGCCATGTTCATTTTCTATGATAACCCCAGGTAGATACCACCTAGTCCTTGTAAATTGTCATTGAAAGAAAGTGCAACTCTTTAAAAGTAAACCATTCTATTTTCAGTCTATCATATGTAAGGCAGCTCTTATACTCAAGGGGAAAAATAGCTAAGTGATTTTTATCCATTGGTTGGAACATAAAGTACTGGTTTCTGGGAAAACACAAAGTACTTTCTATTCTCGTCCACATTTGACAGTACAGGTAACAATATGGTATAGGTATAGCCTTGATAAAGAAACTCTATCTTAGGTGTGACAATTCCATTATAGAAGAAAACATGCAAATAAGTTACAGAACAGTGTTTCTCAAATAAATAGGAGGAACATACTAACATCATGACTTCCAGGAACCACTGTACTTCACGGGATATAGGAGTTTGGTCATATTCCTCATGTATATTAACAAGAAAAAAGATTGAAATTTGCTGCTACAGGGACTGATTTCCATCTCTCCAATGACCGTATTACGACGCCACTGTTGAGCTTCGATAGATAGTTCTTATGAGCGCCCCCAGTGGCAAAATAGTTCTTCCAGGTTCCTTGCTTTTTCTTTAAGCTAGACAGATATGTCCACCTGCTGATGAAAGTTCACAGTGAGCAGTAAAACTCTAACTCTCCTCCTAAATACAAATAAAGTTCATGGCGGCTTGTTGTCTGCTGCGTGCAGAACCCCATGCTTGTCCTTTAAAGCTATAGAAGCAAGAAATATTTCAGAGCTAGAATTTAACTTAAAAAAATTTTTTTTTTTTTTTTTTTTTTTTTTTTTTTTTTTTTTTTTTTTACTCACCACACCTGCAGAGAAGTCTCTCTAGGGATGCTGGGTGGTTGTTGAGCAAGAAAGTTAGGAGGAGTCACTCCCCCATGAAGGAATTCATGTGGATGTTTCCGCAAATGCGTGAAGATTGAAGTGCCTAGTGTTGTTAGCGTTCTGCCTTAATGAGCATGAACTTAACTTTGAAACAGCCCACCAATTTTCTGTAAACAAGCTTCTCAGTTAAATGCCTTATTTAGTGATTGCAGAAAAGGCATTTAGTTGTAAACTCGCCTACATGATTTGATTTAAGAATATTTATATTCTATTTTACTCTGGAAACTACATCGAGACATTATCCAAAGAGGAATATAATAAAGCAAACAGATTGCATATACTTACTTAAGTCTTTTACATTAAAGTTAAATGCTCCGAGTTTCAAATACTTAAGAGACAGTTTAAGAGAATGCTATTTCATTTTATGTTTTCAGAGAATGGGACCTATTTTTAATTAAAGGGCAATAAAAAGCGAATCACTAGAAAATTATTTCTGGAGAAATTTTGTTAAGGTAAATGTTTATTTAATAACATTTTAAGGATAATAACTCATGCAGGATCATGTTTATTGTATATTACTCATTTATAAAATTATATCTTAGAGCCTAAAATTGCTGATACAAATTTCAAAATTGCTTTTCCTTCAGGAGACTTTTTGACTTTTTAGGATACAGGGTCTGGGCAAGAAAAATTCAACAAAGAAAAGCTGATTAGACTTTCTTGAGAAAAAGGAGCAGTATAATATTTTCCCAGATTTGTGAGTAGTATTATAAGTGAGTCTGAAATATTTCGATTATTTTTACGTGTAACTAATTTTGGGTTTATTTTTTAAATTTTTTGGAATAATTTATTATGAAGCAGTAAGTAAATGAAACATGATCTTTTTTTTAAAATGCCCTCCTTAATGCCCATTCCCCACTTAACCCATCCCCCCAACCCACACACTCTCCAGCAGCCTTCAGTTTATTCTCTGTATTTAAGAGTCTCTTATGGTTTGTCTCCCTCTCTGTTTTTACCTTATTTTTCCTTCCCTTTCTCTGTGTTCATCTGTTGAGTTTCTCAAATTCCACATATGAGTGAAATCATGTGATATCTTTCTCTGACTGACTTATTTCGCTTAGCATAATACCGTCTAGTTCCATCCATGTTGTTGCAAATGGCAAGATTTCATTCTTTTTCATCACTGAGTAGTATTCCATGGTAAATTTTGGTGTAATTTTAAGTGAAACGGGCCCCTTCTTTCTGGAAGTCTTTCCTGATTGTTCATCTAGAATTAATCATTCCTTCCTCTTCTCCCACCAAATTTCCTTGGCTTAAATAACATTTTAGTTAGCTCTGCATGTAGCTTGTCACCATGTGTTGTGGAGAATAGGGATGGGAAGGATAAGGAAGAGAATAACAAATATATGTATAACAAAGTACTTATAGCAAAAGTAAAAAGTAGAAAGCTATAGAAATAACCATCGGAGGCCAACTCTACCCAAGTATTAGGCTTAAAGAAGAAAGTACTAAGACAATAACAGCAGGAACTTGAAGGTATTTCTAAGGACAGGTCAGCTTGTGTGAAGTCAAGAATGTGTGGAATGGGTATACATATGAGGGTTATCTGAAAATCAGGTACTGCATCTGTTACACAGGGTATATATGGCGTATGGACTTAAGTGAGGCTGGAAAGTTAGGTCGTAGTGAAATTGTGAACAATTTCGAATGCCATGCTAAGAAGGTTGGACTTAGTCTTTGCATATATTGGAAGTTTTAGATGACATTCACCCTCACTAGAGTAGATTGCCTTAGAACAGGGTCTGTCTGCACTCACATAAAACATGTGAGTAAGCTAGACTCTATGCCCCAGCATATACCTCAATGCATAGCATACTAGAATTGTAAATATTTGTTGAATGAATGCGTGAGTGCATGAATCATGCGTGAAACCAGATTATTTCCATAAAGTTAAAAGCTCTGGTGTGGGAGAGGAACATGTCACTTAATAGCCTCAAAACAAGAGGAACAGAAATGTAGAGTTAAAAGCAACTTTGCCTTGTAAATGATTTTTAAATGTGAAAAAAAAGAGGACTTTAGAAATTTTCATTGCTTTGTTCCATTTTTCCAGAATATATACAATATGCAATTTCTTGAAGCTGAATTTAAGATGCACAGTATCTTTATTTTAACCTCCTTTATTTGAGCCAGATTCCTTACTGCCACTCTAACCTACAGCTCCTTTGGACAGTAGAACTGAAGAGAAGAAAAAATATCACTTCTACCTGAGATCATCTCTGCCGACCGTCCTCCCGTGATGCTTTGCAACTATTGTTTATGTTTGGTTCTAAGTGCTTGTATGTGAAAAAACGTGCAGATTACATGGCAGCAAACATGGCAGCAAGCTGAAAACACATTTCTATTTTGAGTGCCAGAACCGATCAAATGATGGAGAAATGTTCAGGTATAGAGTATTTTCTAATCTGATTTTGAAAACTTGGTCCTGAGATGTGAAATGCTTATTTTAGAAAGACAATGAAGTGACAGATGGGTGCTTGTTTTTGTTTTTTTCTTTGAACTTAGGCATTTTTATTTTTTTTTATTTTTTTTTAACATTTATTTATTTTTGAGACAGAGAGAGACAGAGCACGAACGGGGGAGGGTCAGAGAGAGAGGGAGACACAGAATCTGAAACAGGCTCCAGGCTCCTAGCGGTCAGCACAGAGCCCAAGGCGGGGCTCAAACTCAAGGACCGTGAGATCATGACCTGAGCCGAAGTCGGACGCTTAACCGATTGAGCCACCCAGGCGCCCCTGAACTTAGGCATTTTTATAAAAGCACTTCCTTCACCTCTGAAGTGTATCTCTAGATAGGAAGAGGGAGAGGGCTATTCTTTGTAGGAACGGCAAATAAACACTCTGCCATTGTAATTAGCAGAGAACCTGACTTCTACTGCAGAAATTGAAAAATGAAATGATCAGGACTCAACCAACATTTGGCCAGTTGTTATAAGGACTTGACTATGAAGGTATAAGGTGAAGGAACCCCACAGTTTCACAGGTCTTAGTAATCTGCCTTTATAAACAGGGTTGACTGTTTAAGTAACCAAATTGGGAGGGAAGTTTTGATTTAAGTTGGAATTTAAAATCAAGGTAAGATGTTTTGCTTTGGTTGTGTGTGATTCAGCCACAAACCATTAACAACAAATAACCACATGGTGCCTACCTACCCTCAAGGACACTCTTCTAACAGATGTGAATCTAAGAATGAATATAATCTTTCACCTAGTCTCAAGGAATTTAAGGGATTGTTGAGGCAAACAAGTACATAAGCAAATTGGATAGCATGAATGTATATTAAAAAGGAAGATTATGGAGAACCATAGGAGTAGGTATGAAGAGTTGAGTCCCCTCACCCATCTGGGAGTAAGGAGTCAAGGTAAGATACCAGAGAAGTGAAGTCTAAGCTGAGTCCTGAAGACCGGTAGGAGCTATCCATTTGAAGGAAAGGAGCAACAAAATGGCAGAGATGAGCAAGAAAATGGAAGCTTTGAGAGCTTTAAACTATATAATGTGACCAGAATATAAAGGGCCCCAAAGGCAGAGAGATAAGGATAGAGGAAAAAGCAGGGTAGAGTGTATGAAGAACAGGGAACTTAAACCATCAGGGTAGGATAAACAGATTTGTACTTTAGCTACATAGGCTGAAAAAGACTAAGACTGGAATGAGGGAGAGTCATGATGTTATTTCAGTAGTTTAACATATGACTTCACTCATATGAGGACTTTAAGAGACAAAACAGATGAACATAAGGGAAGGGAAACAAAAATCATATAAAAACAGGGAGGGGGACAAAACAGAAGAGACTCATAAATATGGAGAACAAACTGAGGGTTACTGGAGGGGTTGTGGGAGGGGGGATGGGCTAAATGGGTAAGGGGCACTAAGGAATCTATTCCTGAAATCATTGTTGCACTATATGCTAATTTGGATGTCAATTAAAAAAAATAAAAAATAAAACAAGTTAAAAAAAAAGAAATAAATATAGATGTTGACAATAAATAAATAAATAAATAAATAAATAATGTTCTGTTAGCCACATTTAAAAAATTAAAAGTAGTTTAGCAAAGAATGATAAATCTCTGTCACATCCATGGCAGAGAGATCCAAAAAAAAATGTAAGGGAGGTGGAATTAACAGTTCTTAATAATTACAGAGGAATAATGGGGAGAAGGAAAGGATGATTTCCATTTCCCCATGTGGACAACTAGGTAGGTGGTTGCACATTCTTTGAGATCTAGAACACAGAGGATAAGCATGGAGGCTGGTCTTCTGGGGTGAAGAGAGATGAGGAGGGAAGGGATAAACAATGGCTGCAGAATTTGCAGGATATCCAATGAAAAAAATTCAAAACACTGAACTTAAAGTAAGTAATTTATATAAGAACTATGAATATATAAAAGCAAAATAAGGGAAAAGCTTCTGTTCTTTATATCCTTGAGTTACCATTATTATGTATCTTTCAGTGTCAAATGTGAAAAACATACCTGCGGCCTCCAGAAATATTGAAGAGATATTTTATAGTCTCTGGCTGGAAATCTTTTCCAAAATAGTACTTTTCTATATGCATCTTGAAAGGCCATAAAGTAAACCCTATTGCAACCCAAGTTATTTTATTGAACTCATAGTTTTTGGTGTCAAAATTACTGTGTAGTAAGTTTGATACTTAGAAGTAATTTTGTTATTAGATTACTTATTGTGCTATTCTATTTAACTATATCATTGTGTTTATCATTAAAAGAATTACCTTTCCACAATATTGTTTTTGTTCAACACAAGAAAGTTTAGATTGTTCAAGTTGTTTCTGGTGAAATTCAAATTGCATTTTATATTTCTATATAGAAACTAGTCAATAGATAGCCAAGATTGAATTAATCATATTGATTAAGTTGGAAAAACAATAAAATATTTTAAAATATAATTTGTTTGGGGTATAACAGAAAGTTTGAAAGAATTAGACAAAATTACCTTTGCAACCATAACATGTAATACACCTATAGGAAAATAAACCAGGCAAACTTCTGGCTAGTGATCATCCTACTCTGAAAGCCAACATTTTGAAAAAACTATGAGGTAACATCTGTCAGATATGAGCTACGTGCTGAGGATCATAGGAAAAGTTTATCCTGCACTTCTTTATTAATTTTTTTGCTATAGTTTATGTGATACAAAAATATTTAGTTGAATTTTTGATAAATGTATAATTTATATACAATAAAATTCCCCTTTATACTGTTTAGTTGTAAGTTTTTAAATGTACGTACAGTTACTTAACTTACACAATCAAGACAGAAAACAAAACCCATCATTCAAAAGCCCAATCCTGTGCCATTTTACAGTCAAATTTTCTCCCAACCCTTAACCCCTGGCCACCTCTGGTCTGTTTTCTGGCTCTATAATTTTTCTATATAAATGGAAGCACATAGTATGCAGTGTTTTAAGTCTGGCTTCTTTCACCAGCATAATGTATTTGAGATCCATCCGCGTTGTTGTGTATGTTGTTACTTTGTTCTTTTTTATTGTTGAGTGTTGTTCCATTGTATAGATGTATTGTGATTTACCATTCCGTAAGGAGATATTTGGATTATTTTTTGGTGATTACAAATAAACATTCACATATGGAATAGTGTGAAAATAAGTTTCTAAAGTGGCTATACAATTTTGTATTACCATCACCAATCTATGAGAGTTCCACTGGCTTGCTTTCTTGACAACACTCTTGGAATTGTCCATGTATTTTGGTCAGTTAAAAATAAGAAAATCAGGGGTGCCTGGGTGGCGCAGTCGGTTAAGCGTCCGACTTCAGCCAGGTCACGATCTCGCGGTCCGTGAGTTCGAGCCCCGCGTCGGGCTCTGGGCTGATGGCTCAGAGCCTGGAGCCTGTTTCCGATTCTGTGTCTCCCTCTCTCTCTGACCCTCCCCCGTTCATGCTCTGTCTCTCTCTGTCCCAAAAATAAATAAACGTTGAAAAAAAAAAAATTAAAAAAAAAAAAAATAAAAAAAAAAAATAAGAAAATCAAAAACAAGAGCAATCAAAAATAAGAAAAAATAAATTTTGCATTTGCTTTCACATGCCTTTTCTAGAACTCTATTTCCCGATGCAATATTTTTATTTAAATAAAACTTATAAAATAAAATTGTTTTATTTCAAATTCACTTAGTTAGCATATAGTGTCATAATGGTTTCAGGAGTAGAGTTTAATGATTCACCCCTTACATATAACACCCAGTGCTCATCCCAACAAGTGCCATCATAATGCCGGTCACACATTTAGCCCATTCCCCCACCCACCTACCCTCCAGCAACCTTCAGTTTGTTCTCTGTCTTTTAGAGTCTCTTATGATTTATCTCCCTCTCTCTTTTTATCTTATTTTTCCTTCCCTTACCCTATGTTCATCTGTTTTGTTTCTCAAATTCCACATATGAGTGAAATTATATGATGTTTATTTTTCTCTGACTTACTTCGCTGAGCGTAATGCACTCTAATTCCATCCATGTTGTTGCAAATGGCAAGATTTCATTCTTTTTGATCATCAAGTAATATCTCATTGTGTATATATATACACATGTCAGCCAATGGATATTTTTCTTTCCATAATTTGGCTATTGTTGATAGTGCTGCTATAAACATTGGGATGCATGTGCCCCTTTGAATCAGCATTTTTGTATCCTTTGGATAAATACCTAGTAGTGCAATTGCTGGGTCACAGGCTAGCTCTATTTTTAACTTTTTGAAGACCCTCCATACTATTCTCCAGAGTGGCTGCACCAGTTTGCATTCCCACCAGAGGCTCAAAAGTGTTCCCCTTTCTCTGCGTCCTTCCCAACATCTGTTGTTTTCTGAGTTGTTAATTTGCCATTCTGTCAGGTATGAAGTGGTATCTCATTGTGGCTTTGATTTGTATTTTCCTGATGGTGAGTGATGTTGAGCATCTTTTCATGTTGAGCATCTTTAATTCTAGTCATCTGGATGTCTTCTTTAGAAAAGTGTCTGTTCATGTCTTTTGCCCATTTCTTCACTGGATTATTGGTTTTGGAGGGTTGGGTTTGATAAGTTCTTTATAGATTTTAGATACTAACCTTTTATCTGATAGGTCATTTGCAAATGTCTTCTCCCATTCTGTCGGTTGCTTTTTAGTTTTGCTGATTGTTTCCTTTGCTGTGAAGAAGCTTTTTATCTTGATGAGGTTCCAAAAGTTCATTTTTGCTTTTGTTCCCCTTGCCTCCACAGACATGTCCAGTAAGAAGTTGCTGTGGCCAAGGCAAAGAGTTGTTGCCTGTTTTCTCCTCTAGGATTTTGATGGTTTCCTGTCTTACATTTAGTTCTTTCATCCATTTTTAGTTTATTTTTATGTATGTGTAAGAAAGTGGTCCAGGTTCATTCTTCTGCATGTCACTGTCCAGTTTTCCCAACACCATTTGCTAAAAAGACTATCTTTTTCCATTGGATATTTTTTCCTTCTGTGTTGAAAATTTGTTGGTCATACATTTGTGGGTCCATATCTGGATTCTCTGTTCTGTTCCATTGATCTATGTGTCTGTTCCATTGATCTATGTGTACTGTTCCAGTACCATACTGTGTTGATGATTACAGCTTTGTAACACAGCTTGAAGTCTAGGATTGTGATGCCTCCAGCTTTGGTTTTCTTTTTCAACATTGCTTTGGCTATTCCTTGATGTAATTTTAAGTTTGGTTATATTATATTCTTTTTGTATGAAAAATGTCTTTTAAATTTTCCTTTAGCGCAAGAATTCTGGTAATAAATTCTCAGTTTATATTTATATGAAAGGATCTATTTCCCCTCTATTTTTGAACGGTATTTTCACTGGATATAGAGTTCTGAGATGATGACAGTACCCCCCCCCTCCTAGCACTTTAAAGGTATCACTCCATCTTCTAATTTGTGTGGTTTCGAATGGGAAATGAACTATAATTCTTATCTTTGTTCTTCTGAATGTAATGAAAGAAATGTATGATTTCTTCTTTTTTTTTCTTTTTTTGGTAATGAATTGTAACTAGTTCCCATAAAGACTAAGCAGATCCTGCAGGATACCATTTCATGTTGAATTCAGTCATATTTTCTTTCAGGTTCTGAAAACCCTACTAACTCTTCTGTGCTTTATAATGACCTCAGTCTATATATTTACTTCACTATATTCTTCCTTGCTTTTTTCTTTTTCTTTATTTCTTTCTTTTTACATAAGGTTTTATATAATAAGAAGACTTCCATCTCTTTTTAGTTTCTTTTTTTTGAGAGACAGAGAGAGAGAGAGATCGAACATGCATGAGAGTGCAAGCAGGGGAAAGGCAGAGCAAGAGAGAGAAAGATAATTTTTTTAAGTTTATTTATTTTGAGGGAGGCAGGGAGGGGCACAGAGAGAGGGAGAGAATCCCAAGCAGGTTCCACGCTGTCAGCGCAGAGCCCAATGTGGGGCTCAATCTCTCAAACCATTAGATCATGACCTGAGATAAAATCAAGAGTCAAAAGTTTAACCAACTAAGTCACCCAGACACCCCCCTTTTTTTGAGAGAGAATCTTAAGCAGGCTCCACGTCCAGCATGGAGCCTAATGTGGGGCTTAATCCCATAACCATGAGATCATGAATTGAGCCAAAATCAAGAGTCCAATGCCTAACCAACTAAGCCACCCTGGTGCCGCATCTTTCCAGTTTCTTAATGTGTAGTCTTCACTTATTGGTGTTAAGCAGGCCTGACTGTCCTAAAATAAACCTACAAAAATGAATAACAGTTTTTGTTTATCTCTCAGATGTGGGTTCACTTTATTTGAGTGATCTTCTCTTCACTGCCTGCCTCTATTCTGAGCAACCTTTGTTTTCTGGGTAGCTGTTTCTTATTCTGTTTTCTATTCTCTATCACATCATGGTGATTGGGTGCCTTCTTAGTAAACTCTTTAGAAGACTTTCCCAATGGAATGTTATTTTCTTTGGGGCAGGGAAATAAAGTTGATCTAACTCCCTCTCTGAAATATTGTCATTTACCAGCTAAAGAGCATCTGAAGGGTTGTAAACCTCTCAAGGCAACCATCGAATGGACTCTACAAAATTTGGTTCAACAGAAATATAGCATATTCCCTAGTCCTTTGGCTTATTATGACTTCCATCATCAATGTGTAGTGATGTATTTAAAATTTTTTTTTCAACGTTTATTTATTTTTGGGACAGAGAGAGACAGAGCATGAACGGGGGAGGGGCAGAGAGAGAGGGAGACACAGAATCGGAAACAGGCTCCAGGCTCTGAGCCACCAGCCCAGAGCCGGATGCGGGGCTCGAACTCACGGACCACGAGATCGTGACCTGGCTGAAGTCGGACGCTTAACCGACTGCGCCACCCAGGCGCCCCAAGTGATGTATTTAGAATTCTAAATTCTAGGATTGGATAGAGCCTCTGGGACCCTTCCTACACTATTTCTCATGGGTTGATATCCAGCTTCTACCTAATGCCTCTCTCAACTACTCAGCAACCTAATTACTTTCCTCTGGACAAATTCTAGTTTTTGTGTCCTATTGAGATTTTTACAATATTGACTTCACCTACTAGAATTGGGGCAATTAATAAGGAATAATATTTTCATTGGGTATCACTGCTTTTAGCAACATAATAATGATATCTTGACTATACTACTTTCTAGTTGCATCATATTGGAAGTTAATCTCCCTTCACCTCTGTGTGCATCTGTAAAATGGAGCCAATGATATTAATTTCTATAAATAACCTTCTAGGGGTTATAAAAATTAAATGAGTTAATATGAGTAACACCATTAGAATCGTGTTTGGTACATAATAAGATTCAGCTACTAATTTGTGCGTTGGGAGGAAAATCAATCTGGAGAAGAAACAAAAGTGGCTGCTTATTAATAATCCCAAATGTCTAGGGGGGTTTCTTAAAACAGAATTTTCAGATAAACTTAAGAGAGACAAAATCTCATAAGGGAGTAACTTTTAGAGAGTATTAGTTTATCTTTAAGAATGACAGAGTAACCCAAAAGAAATTAATAAAAACTGCTAAAGATTGAGGGTTTTTTTATCAGTCATATTTTGTTTTTGTTCTTATTTTCCATTTTCTGGAAGCCAGCAATTGTGTTTACAATAACCCAAATCTCCTCTCCTTTCCAATTTAAATGAACCCACTTTGAATCCACTTCAGAGGCATGGTTTTATAATTTTATATTCACGACATGCTATTCATCTTCTCTGAACTTGCCTTGCCACCACTGACAATCAGAATCCCCTCAGATGAATTTCGCAGACCCTTGAAAATTAATCCTGCAAAAGGTTGAGGAGGCCATTGAATTTTTTAAAGAACGCTTTCGGCTCAGATCTCAGTAGTCATCTGAATTAATATATCCAGGCTTATCTTCCACTTTTCGAATAATAAGTATATCCATAAAGGAAACGGGAAAGGATCAATGGAGAGGAAATTTTGAAAAACCTTCTGGAGTAGATGCTTCATGATTTTATTCTGAAATAATCCTAAAGCCATCAGGTAAATACAAATCTAGTAAGAAACACATTGATATCAATAGTATGTTATGGATTTTCAATATTTCATTACTTCTTTAATAAAAATGCATAAATTTTTGGCTCTAAATTTCAGAGGTTCATACACAGTAATAACTATTAATTACAAAGCAAAAACAAAGAGAATTTTCCAACTAGTCATGTTTTAATAAATCATCTATTGCACTTGAGCCATACTGTCATATTAATGAGTTTAGAATTATGTGTTCTAATCATTGTGCCTATTGCTTTTAGCTTATTTGAGGGCCTCTTCAATGAGTATTCGTTGTTATTCTAGGAAATTGTCAAACAATGGCATAATTTCACTACAGGTGTTACCTAAACAGTCTTCTTTTTTTGACAAATTTCTGACAAAATGAATGAATCCTTAATAGCCAGAACACGAGGTGGATCATGGAGAAAATAAACATCATTTTCCATGGAGTTCAAATTATCTACCTTATTTATTATTGAGACATTAACTCAGCTGCTGAAGTAAAGCTTGGTGAACTTATTTAAAGTCTGCTTCCTGGGGCACCCTGGTGGCTCAGTTGGTTAAGTCTCTTGACTCTTGATTTCAGCACAGCTCATGATCTCCCAGTTCCTGAGAGCCCTGTATAAAGCTTTGTGCTGACAACACGGAGCCTGCTTGAGATTCTCTCTCTCTTCCTCTCTCTCTCTCTCTGCAAAACCTACCCCCCCCCCCGACCATGTGCATGTGCACACTCTCTTTCTCTCTCTCTCAAAATAAATAAATAACTTAAAAAAAAAGGGTTTGCTTACCGAAGTGTCAGGAATGAGGAAAATGCTTTTGACTCTGAACTACTTTGAATATTAAGATTGTTATGAGAATTAGGGGCGCCTGGGTGGCTCAGTCAGTTAAGCATCTGACTTTGGCTTGGGTCATGATCTCACAGTTTGTTTGAGCCCCACATCAGGCTCTGTTGCTGACAGCTCAGCGCCTGGAGCCTGCTTTGGATTCTGTGTCTCCCTCTCTCTCTGCCCCTCCCTGCTCATGCTGTGTCTCTCTCTGTCTCAGAAATAAATAAAACATAAAAAAAAATTTTTTTAAATATTGTTATGAGAATTCAAGTGAAATCATGTGAAAATTCTTTGAAACATTAAAGCATTCTGCAAGTGTGATATGTTTTGGTACACTATGGTATATCATTAATATTTATAGCAGAGTACAGATATAATCAAATTTATTTCAGGATGATTAAACTATGTGAATATAGTTTGAAGGATGGCCTACAGTGGGGAGAGATTACAGGTTAGATTATTGGCTTGTGAATGAATCACTGGGACAAGAACGGACAGGACAAACACTATGGAAGTGGGTAACTTCAGTGATCATTAAAGTTCCTTTAATATTGACATTCTTCATTAGAATCTGATAAACATACACACACACACACACACACACACACGCACACACAACTATGCCTTGCCATACATTACACACAATTTTATATGATTCTCTCTAAAACCTACAAATACTTAAACTTCTTATAGAGTGTGAGAGAGAGGGAAATGCTACATAACCCAGCTGTTTGGTTGCAGGTTGATATGGAAGAATGATGGCATCTCAATAAAAATAAGAACAGCAAGAGGAACTTGCAGGTGATGGCATGCAAAAAGCTTGGGGGTTAAGATAGGAAAGATATGACAGATAAGATGCTCGGGGTGTTTTTAATTTTAGAGGCTAAAAGGATATACAAAGGGAAATATGTATTAGGCATATCACTTGGGGTCTTGATGCTCATGAGCATGGTCAATTTAGAGAGTTAACTCTTACTTTTGGAGTTGTCTGCATATGGAAGATGAATGTTGGGAATACTGAAAACTTCTGGAGTAGTTCATTTCTGACCTTTCGAAAATTCTATTTTTTTTTCAATACCAAGGATTAAACCAGGGCTTTGGGTGTGCATTTCTAGGTCCTTATCATTACTGAAGCACTCATCTGCAAAGCTAGTGTCATTGTGTAAGTCCCTGTGAGCTGAAACGGATCAGCCAGAAGCAATAAGAGGAGAGCACTGCAGTAGAAGAAGGAAGCCAGATATCAGAGGTTAAGGACCAAAAGAGTGATACTAAACTTCACAAAAGAAGCTGTGATTAGTGAAGGCATAAAAATGAAATTAATTAGTTCAGGAATAGATGGGAACCTAAGGAATCAGTAGATTGAGGTTAATGGTTTGGGGCTATTTCTGAGAACACAGCAGGTTGTGGGGAGGCTCTTTTTAAAGATATTGGGCCAAGTCTGATTGTAGGACAGACTTACCAAGATAATCAGCCCATTCTCCATCTTCACTATGTTTTCCATCAATGTCTCCCTTTCCAACTATGTACAAATCTCAAGATACACTGCTAACCTTACCTACTCTTATCATTAAATAAAGCTTTCTTCCATAAGCAGCAGTAACTTCATTTCCTCAATACATGCAATGCTATCTTTTCTTTTGTTAACTGCATTATAACATAACAAAAAGAGATGCGAAAGCCATAAGTGTATATATCTCTTGGATAAAGCTGTTTTTAATATACCTTTGTCAAATTTTTTTCTAATAAAAATTTTAAAAATCATGGTGTTAATTAAATAAGTTTATTATAGTCAGTTCCAATAAACCATAGAGATATTTTGTTCCAAAGGCATTGAAGGGAATCAATTTTATAAGTGAGAAACATTTTTATTGATGGTATATAAGATTGGGTCTGATTTTCACTCAATCAAAACATTTTAAAATATTAATGAAAGACAAGTTTGGGAAATCATACCTGCTTTGATACTGGTAGAATGATGGTTCATGAAACACCATCAGTTCTGCCAGTGGAAACTAAAAGATGGAGCAACATTGATTCCTTATTTAGAGAACCAGTTGCCGAAATGTGGAAGTATGTGAGTTTCAATTCATTCAACAAATATTTAGTGAGCTCTTACCATATGCCAGGGACTTTTAACCTATATTTCTCTGAAGAAGCTGGGTGAATTTCAACTATGAGGCAAGTGAATTCAGATTACAAGGGCAAATAATAAAAAGATATTATAACATGAAGCTGGAATCTTTTATTCCTATAAGAACTGAATTGAATTGGATCTAGTCAGTGATACCTCTCACTGTGGTTTGGGGGAAAAAAAATGATGTATTCATTTTCAGTTGCTCTTCAGAAGACCGTATCTCTGAGCACTAAATCAGAAGAATTTCTAGGTAAAAATTAGTTTCAGTTTGGTATGTCATTGTATTGCTCTATGACTTAAAATGTAGGGGGTACAACTATAGTTAGAGAATATTTTTCACAACTTCTCACAAGTATCTGGTATTATTAAGCTTATGAGGGGATAAGGACAGTCTCAAGTGAGATCTGCATCCAACTAAGAAATAAACTGTCATGGGTCACCTGGGTGGCTCAGTCGCTTAAGCATCTGCTTTGGATTTTGGCTCAGGTCATGATCTTATGATAGATGGGTTTGAGCCCCACATCAGGCTCCGTGTGGAGCCTGCTTGGGATCTTCTCTGCCTCTCTTTCTCTGCACCTCCCCAGTTGATGCTCATGTGCACTCTCTCTCTCTCTCTCTCAAAATAAATAAACTATAAAAATAAAAAAGCTGTTATAGTTCAAAACTGAACTATAAATTTGTTAGAGACATAAACTCATGCTTCTAAGGATATATATCAGAATTAATTTCAAATTAAGATTGATCTTTCTTAATGTCGTGTTAGAAGGTGGAGGGTAGTAGAATTATAAACTTGAAATTGGTGCCTAGGCTGATGCCATTGCCTGTCAAAGAGATCCTTACAAGGAATCCAATAAGCCTTAGGGAGTTTTTTACCTGTGTCCAATTTGAAAAATTATTTGGTATATCAGATGTCCTATTTTCTCTTGCTTCCCCCAGTGAATAAAAAGTAGTATACTACTATTTTGTTACTGTAGAGAAGAAAGTAAATGACTTTTGGAGGGAGCCAAGCAGGTCTTGGTTTGATTATCTGATCCTCCCTGTACTGCTTTATATTGTCTTAGTCCGGTTATTTAAACTTTGGGAGCCTCCTTTATTTATTAAGACTGGGGATGAAAATGGAAATAATGCATAGAATGTACACAGTGCCTGTCAGTTTCTTTCCCTTTTTGTGCTGGATACTCGGTGTCCATAATTCATCCTTTCAATTATTCATTTAACCAGTTAATTCAATTAAATCCATGAACATTGAGCATCTACCCTATGCCAGACATTGCATTAAGCACTGGGGAAGCGGCAGTGAAATAAAAATGCCTTGCCCTTAAGGAGCTTATATCCTTATTTGTGAGATGTTACTACGATCCTTTTTTTTTTTTTTTTTTTTTTTTTTTTAATGTTTATTTATTTTTGAGACAGAGAGAGACAGAGCATGAACAGGGGAGGGTGAGAGAGAGAGGGAGACACAGAATCTGAAACAGGCTCCAGGCTCTGAGTGTTCAGCACAGAGCCCGACGCGGGGCTCGAACTCACGGAGTGTGAGATCGTGACCTGAGCCGAAGTCGGCCGCCTAACCGACTGAGCCACCCAGGCGCCCCACGATCCTTTTTTAAAAATCTTTTTTTAATGTTTATTTTTGAGAGAGACAGAGCACCAGAGGGGGAGTGGTAGAGAGAGAGAGGGAGACACAGAATCTGAAGCAGGCTCCAGGGTCTGAGCTGTCAGCCGAGGGCCTGACGCAGGGCTCAAACTCGCAGACCAGAGATCATGACCTGAGCCAAAGTTAGACGCTTAACCGACTGAGCCACCCAGGTGCCCCTACTGCATTCTTACTAAGAAAGTTAATCACATGCTTACTTCTGAAGTTATAAACATATAATTATAAAATTATTTAAGCTAAAATATTCCTATTTCTAAATCCATCTTTCTTTTTTCTCTTCCTTTCTTTTAGCCCTTTCTGTTTTCCCTTCAAACTTTACACTTAAACTTGAAATGAGTTAGAGGGTTGGGTGATGAGGGTATACAAAAGTGTAAATCCCTAACTTCAAGAAGCTGAATGTCACAACAAAGAAAGAAAACATATAATTATGAATAATAGCTCAAATCACGTTATAAAACATAATAACACATTAAATGATAAATATCAATATAGCCAATGCATATTCAGAGAAGAGATAAATATAAGTCAATGGAATTTGCCAAATAAACTTCAAAAAAGAGGTGGAATTTAAGCCGTTAAAGAATTAGTAAATTTTAGAGACATGGAGAAAGGAAGAACAATCATGAAAGGGTAAGTTTTTTTTTTTTCCTCTCAGCTCCTAATGCCCAGGTTCTTAATTAGTATCATTACTCTAGTTGTGCTAGATTTCAGATTGATAAAACACCTTGTCAATTTAGCAAAGCACAACCTGGAAACAAACTAAAGATTTTCGTTGGCTTCATCAATAAATCCAAATTTCCCAGGTATCGTTTTTGATCATTCAATTTATCCAGCTATAAATGAGAAAGATCCTTACAGTTTTGCTTTTAAATAACAGAATACATAGAGTGTCCTTAGACTGCCTATATCAAGTAGGGTCCACCCCCTACTACGGAGGCCGGAAGGCAAGGTATGTGTCCACAGCCTGTTGGCAATTTGTTATGACTGACAAGGCGCAGTTCATTCTACATTGATGGTTAGGGTTAGCCACCTGAGTTAGAGATGCATGCGCAGTTTGCAGTCCTCTGGCTCTGAAATACTCTGCCACAGCTCATCAGCAGCATTCATTGTTCATGCCCTTACTGTCTTCACCCCTGCGTACAGTGGTTTTCTTGGGCAGCTAAGCATTCCAGGGCGTACGAAGAGGGGTGGAAACCTCTCTTGCCACCCTTTACTTCCTTCGTGGGCCATTCTCCGAGTGCTTTCAGAATGCGTGCAGCAGTTGAGAACTAGTTGGCTCAGGTATGGGACTCTCACCTTGGTTCCTTTCAAAGTTAGTTCCTAAATATTTGCGGGAAGTAGGCCTTTTTCTCTCTGGTCTTGGCAGTCCCTCCATACCAAGATTAGGTACAAAAAGTGTCAGTGAATCACAGGGTTCGTCCCCATCCCTGCCTATATTTTTTGTGGCCATCTGCCTGTAATTCTGGGCATCCAGTATTAGGTATGTTGTCCAAGAATGTGTTTTTCCATTCATCTTCATCAAGGAGGCAGATCATTGAATTTCTTCCCAGATTTTTGGCATGTGGCTTTTCTAATTTATTCGTTTGTGGCGTTATTGCCAGTTTTTTGTCTGTTTTCATACAGTCACAGGTATTTTAATAAGAATCCTGAGAGTCATTTATCAGTTCACCCCCATGCTGACTGGAAAGTTTCTCTTTCATTTTTGAAATCAGGACCAGCTACATAATTTGTGTGGCCTGGTGCAAAGTGAAAATGTGGGGTCTTTTGTTTAAAAACTCTTCCTAAGGGCCCACAAAAACAGAGTGCTCAACAAACATTGCAACCTCAGTGCTGGATCCTGGGCATCTGCCCGCAAAGCTGGCCCAGCTTAAAACTGTCTCCATCTTCGGCCCTGATGCCTTTGCTGTCTCCCGGTGTTCTCTTTCTTTCTCCTAGAGCTTCTCCATGCCTTAACTGCCTTCATTCTTCTTCTCCTTAAAACCCCCTGGGGCGCCTGGGTGGCACAGTCGGTTAAGCGTTCGGCTTCAGCCAGGTCACAATCTCGCGGTCCGTGAGTTCGAGCCCCGCATCCGGCTCTGGGCTGATGGCTCAGAGCCTGGAGCCTGTTTCCGATTCTGTGTCTCCCTCTCTCTCTGCCCCTCCCCCATTCATGCTCTGTCTCTCTCTGTCCCAAAAATAAATAAACGTTAAAAAAAAAAAAAAAAAAACCTAAGTACAAGTGGACCCGAGATTACACCTTCAGTTTCCTCACATTCTTTTTCTACCGTGTAATTCTCAGAAATGCCAACTAGTTTAATGATCTCAATCACTCCTGTCTGAGGATGGCTCTAAACTCACTACCTCCAGCTTTACTGGTTCCCCTAAGTAGGAAGTACAAATTTCTAATTGCAAAGAGACATGTGCACTGACAGCTGAAACACCTATAGTGGAATCCTTCGTCTTATCCTTTATTAACCTCATTCTTTCACATGAATTTTCTTTACGCTGACTCTTTGAATATTGTCTCTCCCTGGATTCACAAATCTAAGTAACAATCAACCTTTGATCTTTTTTTTTTAATTGGGGGTACTAACTCAGTATTTTTCTGTTTTTTGCGTTTTGTTTTTTTTAGTTTGTTCTATTTTGTCACGTTCTCTGAGTGTTTTAAGTACTTTAAATCTATTTTTTAAAGTTTATTTATTTTGAGAGAGGATACAGAGTGAGCAGAGGAAGGGCAGAAATAGAGGGAGAAAGAGAGAGATAGAGAGAGAGAGAGGGAGAATCACAAGCAGGCTCCACACTGTCAGCACAGAGCCCGATGCAGGGTTGGAACTCACGAACCGTGAGATCATGACCTGAGCCCAAACCAAGAGTCAGACATTAACTGACTGAGCCACCCCGACACCCCAGTACTTTAAATCTATTTTGGGGGGCACCTGGGTGCCTCAGTCATTAAATGTCCCACTTCGGCTCAGGTCATGATCTCATGGTTTGTGAGTTCCAGCCCCACATTGGGCTTTTGCTGTCAGCGCAGAGCCCCCTTCAGATTCTCTCTCTCTCTCTCTCTCTTTCTCTCCCACTCTGCCCCTCTCCTGTTCACACTCTCCCTCTCTCTCAAAAATAAGTAAAGATTAAAAAAATTTTTTTAAATAAAGTGTTAAAAATAAATAAATAAAATAAATAAATCTATTTTTTGGGTGGGGGCAGAGATTAAGATTTAGTAAAATAAATAAGATCTTGACAAAAATGAGTTTGGGCACATAGATGAAAACATCAAAAATACTTTTTTTTAAACATATGTTCAACTTATATCATCTTTAAATCTTGGGTGATATACTTGGTTTTCTATTATTATTATTATTATTATTATTATTATTATTTTAATTTGAGAGAGAGAATGCATGAGTGGGGATAGGGGCAGAGAGAGAGAATCCTAAGCAGTCTCCATGTTCAGGGTAGAGCGCAATGTGGGTCTCAACCCCATGACCCTGGGACCATGACCCAAGCCAAAACCAAAGGTCGGTTGCTCAACCACTGAGTCACCCAGGCACCCCCTTGATTTCCACCTTTGGTGTTAAATTGTAGGAAACATCCCTGCTAAAGAATCAACTAAAAATTGCTTTCATATATTTTGATGTGTGTAAAAGGAAAAAAGCATAACTTTTATAGTGTATAAATATTGAAGTGGAAAAGACTTTTTTTGAAATATCAAGATCATTGAATCAAAGATACTGTGTGAACAAAATATCGTAAAACAAAGTTTTAAATCACAATTTTCTCTGATTTTTAAATTTTTTTAATGTTCATTTATTTTTGAGACAGAGAGAGAGACAGGGTGCGAGTGGGGGAGGGACAGAGAGAGAGGGAGGCACAGAATCCGAAACAGGCTCCAGGCTCTGAGCTGTCAGCACAGAGCCCCACGTGGGGCTCGAACCCATGAACCGTGAGATCATGACCTGAGCCGAAGTCGGACGCCCAACCGACTGAGCCACCCAGACGCCCCTCTGATTTTTAAACGTAAGGATATCATTTCCCAACTCATAATTTTGAGTCCATGTTGCATTAATGTAAAACAAACCACATGGCATCATGCTTTTCTTTGTATTGTACTTTGTAGCTTCCCATTTGTTAACTTCATTTTATTCTTACTGTTAATGACCATGTTAGTTGGGCCATGTCATTTTGCCAAGGATAACTTTGGAACATTTTATACATTTAACCAATATAAGCCACTTATAGCATTGGTGTTCTATCTTGCTAATTTGAGGGAAAGCAAGCTTCAACGTTTAAAAATATTTTTGCAGGTAGCCTCTGATTTTTAGCTTTTATTTGAACATTTTATAACAAAATAAATTGTTAAGGTTGGTATACTCTACAGCTAGTTACTTAATGCAGTGTTTATGGGCTTCAGAAAGAGAAAGGTTTGTTTTGTTTTCTTAAGAATTATTTTTCTGTTCTGGGGCGCCTGGGTGGCGCAGTCGGTTAAGCGTCCGACTTCAGCCAGGTCACGATCTCGCAGTCCGTGAGTTCGAGCCCCGCGTCAGGCTCTGGGCTGATGGCTCGGAGCCTGGAGCCTGTTTCCGATTCTGTGTCTCCCTCTCTCTCTGCCCCTCCCCCGCTCATGCTCTGTCTCTCTCTGTCCCTAAAAAAATAAATAAACGTTGAAAAAAAAAAATTAAAAAAAAAAAAAAAAGAATTATTTTTCTGTTCTGCTACTAAAGTATTTGCAAGTTCATTTCTAGCCAAAGACATTCATCTCAATTATTTGAATTGGCTCCCTGCAGATAACCCTTAATATAGAATATTATTCACTTACAAAATAGTTGCCACAGACATCTGCCAGTGCTCAACCTGGCGGCAAAGATGTGTTAAACCGTTTCAAATTATGTCTTCGGACACACGGTGAATATCACTATACCATCATGTTCAGTGCTATGGTTTGTCTTCATTCACTATCTCTACTTATCTGGTCTCCTAAGTCAGCAGAATTGTCACAGCTAAATATTTTGGAACATGTAATGGTAAATTAGTTTGGCTGTTAAACTAGGTGGGAGAGTAAAAGGTATACATTTACTAATTTTTCTTTGGGGTTTCTGGTTAGATTTTATGGTTTATTGGTTCCATATTACTGTCATAATGATCACGCTCTGGAACTTTTCTTTGGGAAAGAAGAACAAAACACAAGCTGTTAGAAAGCTCAGAAACTACC
This sequence comes from Puma concolor, assembly GCF_028749965.1. Taxonomy (NCBI): domain Eukaryota; kingdom Metazoa; phylum Chordata; class Mammalia; order Carnivora; family Felidae; genus Puma; species Puma concolor. The sequence continues at coordinate 167,826,609 of NC_141670.1, read as the reverse complement.
ACGTTTGTGTATAATGGAGGGGTCACTATATTTTTTAATAGTATTTTATGCCGTATTTTTATATTATGAGAGAAGCAGGTCCTCTGAGTTTTTTAGAGAAATATATCAGTTGTTTCTGAAGTCCACGGACATCAAAGTACGCACATACAGATGAAGTTCAACTACCTCTAACATGCATGATAGAGCCATGTGACATGTGCCATCAGACCTCCAGATCTTTGCATGAGGAAGACTTTGTGCTCTAGATACCTTCTTCAGCCTTTCTGATTGTTGGGGAGGATGCTGCTTTCCGCTGGGAAGGGCCATTTGTCAAGATTCAGTTCAGATACATTCTCCTCTGTAAAATCCTCTCTGAGAACAATAGCTGTTTATCATCGACACATTCCAACTCTCAAACTCCTCCCCAATAGTCTAGTTAACATCATCCTGGAACTTAGGTAATGGCAATCGTTTTGCAATATCTCTGGTTTGACCACTTAATAGCACTAACATTTAGTAGCCATAGGGCTACTTGTTGGTGTTTGGCTCCAGAAAACATCTCTGTTAAAGAATCAATCGAAAAATTCTTCTATTTTGGTTATGAAATTTCATACAATATCCCATAATAAGGTTTGATTATGAACTACACTGGGAGGAAATTATTTATAGTACATAAGACTGTTTTTGTAGTAATACTTGCAATCTGTACATGCATATGAAAATATGCTCTACCAGATTTTAAAACTTATAAAGTTACTGTAGTTAAGACAGTGTGATATTGATATGGGAAGAAGTGAATAAAGGAACAAAAATACATGTATATGTAAATGTATCTATCTATACATACAAGAGAATTTGGTATAAAATAGGAATAGCTTTACAAATCAGGGGAGAAAAGATTGACTATTCAATAAAAACATGCTGGAAAATTGATTATAAATATGAGATAATACAGAATTCTATTTTTAATTATTTTTATAATGTTTATTTTTGAGAGAGAGAAAGAGACAGAGCACAAGCGGAGGAGGGGCAGAGAGATGGGACACAGAATCCAAAGTAGGCTCCAGGCTCTGAGCTGTCAGCACAGAGCCCAACTCAGGACTGGAACTCACAAACTGCGAGATCATGACCTGAGCTGAAGTGGGACGCCTAACGAATGGAGCCACCCAGACATCCCCAAATTCTATTTTTATTCACACTTTACCTTAAGTAAATTTCAGATATACATACAACCAAAAGTAAAGCATTCAAATTTACAAGAAAATAGAGGCAGATATATATGACTTCAGGAGAGAAAATCGTTTTTAAACAAATTACCAAAAAGACGAGACACAAAATAAAAATTTGGTAAAACTGACCACATCAAAATTAAGCCATTAACTTCAACCTAAGACACCAGGAATAAAGTTCAAACACAATGCTCCAAGCTGAGGGAAGATTTACAAAGTGTGTACAAACACATAGCATTACTATCTGTAATATATAAAACTACCCAGTAGAAAATTAGGTAACAGATTTTAAAGGGTAGCAGAAAAGAAACCCCATGAGGCCAATAAGCACCTAAAAAGAGGTTCACTGTAACTAGTAATCACGGACATGCAAAATAAAGCAATCAGACATCATGAAATATTCATCAGGCAGATACAAATGAAGATGTGAACCGATGGTAGTGAGGGGCTGGAGAAACAGGTACACTCTGGTTCTGTAGGAAGAAGTGTTCATTGGTGCAAGCTTTGTATTGACCCTATATAGTATGGTTGAAGATGTGTTTAACATTCAACCCAAAGGACCCCACTTCTGGCTGTGTACCCAAGAGAACCAGAACTCATAAACGTGAGGAGATATGCACTATAATGTTCACGGCAGCATTGTTTATTTAAGAAAATACTGGAAACAAATTTACCATTCATTATGGAAGCATATATAAGTGAATTGTAGCACACTTACAGTGAAATACTTAAAGCCAGAATGGATGAACTAGTGCTACCACACGTCAACATATATAAATCTCAGGAATTTAATTTTGAGCAGAACATATATGGCGGAACGATATGTCATACATAACTTATATAACATTTGAGAAGTTACAAGAGAATTATATATACTTTGAGAATACATATACATGAACTAATAATATAAAACACAGATGTAAAAGAAAAACATCAAAATCAGCTTAGAGCTACTTTGGCAATGAAATTTGGGAAAGGATTTTTGGGGCATGCAATATTCTTCAACTAAATGGGTAATTATTTACTATAAATATTCAAAATCAAATCTAGCAAACTGTTAAGATTTAATAAAATTAGGTAAGTTCTCAGTGCGTTATCCACTCCTATTTTCTGTAACCTTAAAAATAGTTCATAATTAAAAATGCATCTTCTTTACAAAAGAGCCTATTGTGTGCCCCTTAAATATTAATGTTTCCTAGATGGTTTAAAAAAGAGTTTTGTGTTTTGGGGTGCTTGGGTGACTCAGTCGATTAAATGTCTGACTCTTGATATCGCTCAGTCTGTGATCTCTCAGTTGGTGGGATCGAGCCCTGCATTGGGCTCTGCACTGACAGCATAGAGCCTGCTTGGAATTCTCTTCCTCTCTCTCTGCCCCTTCCCAGCTTGTGTGCACTCTCTCTCTCTCTCAAAATAAATAAATAAAAACAATAATAATAAAAAGTTTTATTTTCAAAATTTATATACATAAATGTATGTAACATATAAAAACACATAAATACCATTACACTGAGATGAGCTGTACTTAGATAGTCACAGATACAAAGTATATCTGTAAAGATATATTTTGCATATAGAAATGGATTCTATATCAAAGGATATATACAAACCAATTTCATATAGTGCCCTCATATTTAAATTATTTTATATAAGGGAAAGAAAATACTTATTTCGGGCAGGGGGTGCCTGGATGACTCAGTTAAGTGTTGGACTTCAGGTCACGGTCTTGCATTTCATGAATTCGAGCCCCACATCTGGCTCTCTGCTGTCAGCACAGAGCCTGCTTGAGATCCTCTGTCTCCCTCTCTCTCTTCCACTGCCCTGCTGGAGTTCTTCCTCTCTCTCTCAAAAATGAATAAACATTAAAAAAAATTAATAAAAAAAAGAGGAGAACCTGGGTAGCTCAGTCAGTTGGGCGTCCGACTTCAGCTCAGGTCATGATCTCATGGTTCATGGGTTCAATCCCCGCATCTGGCTCTGTGCTGACAGCTCAGAGCCTGGAGCTTGCTTCAGATTCTGTGTCTCCCTTGCTCTCTGCCCCTCCCCAGTAGTGCTCTGTCTGTCTCTCAAAAATAAATAAACATTAAATAAAGAATAAAAAAAGAAAAGAAAATACTTGTTTGGAATTTTGAGGTGGTTTCCTTATAGTAGAGACTTATAAATAATTGTGGCAAATAAACACCAAATATGTATAATCCATGTCCTTTGATTTGAATACATCTCAAAATATTTAATTTCTTAATGATTTAATTTTTAATAATTAATATAAATTTGTTAGGTTTGATCTTGTGAATTAAAAAAATAGACATTTCTATTGTCTGGTTTTGTAATCCACTTCCATGATGTCTATATCTTTAATTCATCTCCAGCTTACTGTTCAGGCTCTCTGACTCCACAAACAGCCTAGAGCAGAGCTTCTGGGGAAACCCTGTCAGCATTTAATGTGATCATCCTGTCACTGTAATATTGCCCAGAGCTGTACTTCCAAAATCGCATAACTGGATTTATGCTTGAAAACTTGGAATCATCAGTGGTCAAGGAAACACTTTTTCCGCAGAGAGGTTTAAAATTTTAGTTCACAATGTTGAATCTCAATTTGCTGAATTAATTCTGGGTGAAATAACTTTCAGACCATTTGGTTCTTCATTTTTTACAGGAAAACTATTCTTTTTGCATTTGATGTAGTAGGCAACTGAAAGAGTAAAAAGAGAATTCAAAGACATCATGGAAATAATCATTCTGAAAGCAGCTACCACCCCCATGGCTGGTGAAACAAGGAAAGAGGTTGGAATTATTAAAACAGACACTTGGGGAAGGGGCCCCATGGAGTAGAAAAGTCAGGTCCCTGAGAAATGGCCAAGCTCAGCAGGAGCTGGTGCCTCTGAGGGGCAGCAAGATGGAGATGTTCTGCCAGTGTTGGGAAAAGTGCAACAGCTTCTGTTGCAGGGCAAACTGTCACCACGAGGGTGAAGAAGCCTTCCTGAGGGGAGGCTCACAGAAACCATGTAGACAGGAAGCTCACAAGAAATCCACGGGGAAGAGCACAGTCCTTTCTCTAGACTTGCAGACTCCCTCTAGCTCTCTCCACTGGCAGAGCCTAAGTCAGGAGCTGGCCACACTTGAATTTAGTGGAATCACAGTCCCAGTAAAGTAAGTTGGGGTTGGAACTGAGACACAGTAACTTAGAGCTGTCATGCTGTCTGTTTCAACATACAAGGTAGGAGGCTGTCATTCTACAACGATCTGAAAGCAGATAGATGGGCAAGCCAGAACTCTCCTGATCTCTTCAAATGATCTAACCTTTGACATCATAAATGTCTCTTGGGAATGTTCATTCAATAAATCCAGTATTTCTTTATTCACTATTTTAAATAAAATGCATTCATATCCACTTTACAAGAAGTGCTATTCTGGGCTAAGATGACATAAACTCAGTTCCTCTCTTCAAAGAATTGAAAACCTAAAAATGAGATTATATATATATATATATATATATATATATATATATATATATATAAAATCTGTATATATATAAAAAATGTATTATGTGAAACCTAAAACTGAGATAATATATAATCTGAATATATAAAAATATAAATATATGTAAGAATATATACATATATATATATATATATATATATATAATACATATATCTAAAAAAACAAAACAAATGAACCAACACCAGACTCTTAAATACAGAGAACAAACTGGTGGTTGCTAGAGGGGAGAGATGGGTGGAGGAATGGACGAAATAGACAAAGAGGATTAAGAGCTACAGACTTCCAGTTATAAAATAAGTAAGTCACAGAGATGCAAAGTACAGCATAGGAAATACAGTCAATAATACTACAAGAATGGTTTATGATGATGGATGCTGACTACAATTACCATGGTAAGCGCTGAGTAATGTATAGAATTGTCAAATCTCCCGGAGCTAATATAACATTGTATGTCAGTTATACTTCAATAATGAAAACGCATATATCTATGTATATATACATATATCTATATGTAACTATAGATATATTTATTCATATATACATCAATATATATTCTATATTTAAATTAATAAGAGAATAAAAGCTGTACAACCTAACTATACATCCTAAGGTCATAGAGCTCCAGATATGTCTATTCATTCTTTAAACTAACTGATAAAGGGATCAAAAGACTGAGGGATCATTTATAAAAGACTTTATAGGAGGAGTATCTGGGTGTCTCAGTCGGTTAAGCGTCCAACTCTTGATTTCAGCCCAGATCATGATCTCGCAGTTCCTGAGTTTGAGCCTGGCTTGGGATTCTCTCTACCCCTCCTTAGGCATGCACTCCCCCCAACCAAATAAATAAATAAATAAATGTTAAAAAAAAATAAAAGACTTTCTTGGAGAGACTGCAAGCTTTTGAAAATGGGTAGGATTTTAAAATTGGATATTGGCATTAGGAAAGTCTTTACAGACAAAGAGACTGGCATGTTAAATCTGGGCTTACAGGAAAAGAAAAAAAAAATTTTAATGGCAAAAAAGCATTGGATTTACCCTAACTATGATGTTGATGTAAGGATAATGAGAGAGAAGTCTGAGGATGAAATTAAAAATCAGACTATGAAGCCTTTTAATGCTATGCTAGGAAATTTGTTATTTATTTAGTGGATAAGCTACTGGAAATTTTTTCACAAATAGGTAAAAAGCTTCACAAAGTTAGGCTAATGGCTGTGTACAGGTTGAGTCATAAGAGAAAGAACACACTGGCAAATAAAACAGGGAAATCAGTAATGAAGCTGAACCAGTAGAAAAGAAGGAATAAAGGACTTCAACAAAATATATATTTCCATCTATTTTTTTTCTACAGTGAGCCTCCATTTCTGCATAAGCTAGATGAGGTGCTAAAAATGTTTTTTATGTAGGTGGTTAGCCTCTGCTTCCACGTTCGTAATACAGCTGTCCCTGTCCATGTTATTTTTAAGAATTATAAAAATAGGGCAAAATCAGATACAGTTTGAGTAAAAAAAAAAATTAGAATGCCTCCTTATATTAAGCCTCATATTTTTAAAAAATGTTTATTTATTTTTGAAAGAGACAGAGAGACAGAGCGTGAGCAGGGGGACAGAGAGAGGGAGACACAGAATCTGAAGCAGGCTCCAGGCTCTGAGCTATCAGGACAGAGCCCGACGCAGGGGTCGAATTCACAAACTGTGAGATCATGACCTGGGCTGAAGTCGGACACTTAACCAACTGAGCTATCCAGGTGCCCCTTAAGCCTCATATTCTTATTATAGTATCTTTTATGGATTAAATACTTACAATATTAATTATGAGAATAATCAGCTGAAGAACTTTATTTAGATCAAAGATATAGGAATGATATCAATATGTTCATAATTTATAAAGCACTAGGATTTTAAAAAGAAGACTAACCCAAACATAATCAGATACATACACACATGTAGATATATATGCATACACACACACACACACACACACACATTTATATGTACTCATTTATCATTAGAACATTTGGAAGTACAAATTAAATTAGCCTCAACTAGTTTCCATAGCCAACAATGTCCAGGGAAATAAATAGAAAGTTTTAAGAAAATTATTTTGAGGAAATTATTTTTATGGAAATTATTCCTTCTTTTCTCCATTGCTACCAGTTTCTAGGACCTTATTGTATTCTTCATAAATTAATTCATTAGCTATCAAAGTACTTCAGTATCTGGTCTCTTTCTCTCTCTCTCTCTTTTTTTTTTTTTTCGTATCTTTCTTTTACTGTCTGTCATGAATATTTTCTCACTATCTCATTGCTCACATGCTATTCTGCACATGAGCTCCTCCATCTGGGCTAAACTCTGTGTTTCCCTTTCAACATTTTCTTTGCCTCTTACAAGCTGTATGATCTCGGGCAAGTATATAAAGCTTTCTGTGCTTCTAGTTATTTCATCTGTAAAATGAGATTTAAAATATTGCCTCCCCCTGTGATCAATTATAGATGCATATTGTAAACATAGAGCAACCACTAAAGAAAGTTAAATGTAGACGAGTAGATAGTAACCCAATAGTGGGCAGAAAATAGGATACTAAAAATTTAATTCATCTAGAAGAAGGCAGGAAAAGAAAAAAATAAAATAAAAAGATAAATAGAAAACAAATAGCAATAAGATAGATAAAATAATAAGAAACATAATTGTATCATTCATTATCTTAAATGTAAATCATATGTAAACACTCGAATGAAAAGGCACAGTCAGAATAATGTCTATAAGAAATCCATTTCAGATACAAAGATGCAGATAGGCTAAAGTAGAGTAATATGAAAAGATGCAACATTTGAGCATTAGTCATAAGAAAACCAAAGTAGTGGGGCACCCAGGTGGCTTAGTAGGTTAAGTGTCCGACTTCGACTCAGGTCATGATCTCGTGGTTCTTGAGTTGGAGCCCCGAGTCGGGCTCTGTGATGACAGCTCAGAGCCTGGAGCCTGCTTTGGATTCTGTGTCTCCCTCTCTTTCTTCTCCTCTCCCCGCTTGCTCTCTCTCTCTCCCTCTCCCTCTCTCTCAAAAATAAAATAAACATTAAAAAATTAAAAAAAAAAGAAAACCAAAGTAGTTATATTTTGGACTAAATTAAAATGATGATTCTATAGATCAAAATTATGGAATGTAGCTAAAGTAGTGCTGACAAGGAAATATAAAGCTTGTAATGCTTATATTAAAAAAAAAAAAAAAAGACGGGGCGCCTGGGTGGCTCAGTCGGTTAAGCGTCTGACTTCAGCTCAGGTCATGATCTCGCGGTCCGTGAGTTCAGGCCCCACGTCGGGCTCTGTGCTGCCAGTTCAGAGTCTGGACCCTGCTTCAGATTCTGTGTCTCCCCCTCTCTCTGCCCCTCCCCTGCTCATGCTCTGTCTCTCTCTGTCTCAAACATAAATAAAAGCATTAAAAATTTTTTTAAAAATAAAAATAAATTTAAAAAAAGAAGAAAGATCAACCATCTAGGCTTCATCTTAAGAAGCTAGGAAGAGGAGGGAAAATTAAATCAAATTAAGTACAGGAAAGGAAATAATAAAGAAAAAAAGAGAAAATCAGCAAAATAGAAAGACTTCTACCTAGACCTAAACTAAGAAAATAAAAAGATAAGATACAATTTAATAATATCATTTAATAAAAGAAAGCTGTTGGGGCTCCTGGGTGGCGCAGTCGGTTAAGCGTCCGACTTCAGCCAGGTCACGATCTCGCGGTCCGTGAGTTCGAGCCCCTCGTCAGGCTCTGGGCTGATGGCTCAGAGCCTGGAGCCTGTTTCCGATTCTGTGTCTCCCTCTCTCTCTGCCCCTCGCCCGTTCATGCTCTGTCTCTCTCTGTCCCAAAAATGAATAAACGTTGAAAAAAAAAAAATTAAAAAAAAAAAAAAGAAAGCTGTTATTTCATCTCAAAAACATGTTGAACATAAGAAGGTAGATACAAAAACTGTGTGTTGTATAATTCCACTTACATGAAATTCTAGAATAAGTAAATCCAACCTAGATACAAAAAGCATATCATGCAGATGATTTCATACATAAGTTTCTTATTTTATCATCTTTCAGAGAGCTACCATATTTGAGAGTATTCCCCCTTCTGGAATGTTTAGACATAACTGTTAATGGGGCAAAGGACTTTATTACCCAGGAAAAAGGAGAGAGCCATGGATCTCGCCAGGCACTGGTCTTTTCTTCTATTGCTTTCAGTCTGTATTATACCAGCATTGCTTTCATAAATTACCGAAACTTAAGTTTTGGAAAATTGCTTAAGTACAAAGCTGTATATTGGTAAATAATAGTAACCTACTGGCAACCTATGTCTTGTGGCAAAAGATAAAGAAATGAAAGAAAAATAAAATAGTATCATCAATATAAAATATACGTACTAATTGTACTAATGCACCACAGATTTGCTGCTCTGAATGTTTTCCTTTGGGGAAAAGAGATTGGAGCAACCCTTTGTAGACTATCCATAGAATTAATGATTTCCTGACGTTGGTCATGGATTCCCCCAGGCATAGGATATGCTTTAATGGGTAGCTAAAATATCATAGGCTATTTCTCTCATTTCTCATAAATATTTATTCAGTGTTGTGATGGCTTTTATAGCCAAAAAACAAAAAGAGAGAGAGAGAGAAACTGGTTTCTTGTATTTTTGAGAGGAAAGTCATATTCATATGAATGAAATCCATCTCACTTCAAAAGAGGGTGACCCTGGGGGCTCTGAAACTAAATTTCAACTCTTAGCACAATCAATTGCTGCAAAGTGACCAGGGCATAGCAACAGCCCTAGAGTGTGATGATTAAAGGTGGAATCTCTCTAGATGAGCTGATATGTTGCATAAACTTTGAGTCTTAAGCAGAATTCTTAGTAGTGATTGAATTTGCCATGAGACTATCTTTGCCAAAAGGCAGCTCGCAGGTACACAATGTCAAAATGATTCCAGTAAGGAGTGAAATTCCAACATCATTTATTTCCAAATATATCATTCCTTCCCACCTATCCACCTACCTTTCTCTCTCCTCTCCCACCCAACATTACAGAAATTAGATATCTTCTTCAATTAACTGTTGGTCCATACCAGAGTCTGCTCTCAAGAGTATTCATCATAAGAGAGGCACGATGGATAACCACTAGCAAAGCAGATCCAAAACTGATATAAATTAGATGCCCCTCCTCAGAACATAACATAAACCAAATACCAACATGGACTGTCACCCTAAAACACACACACACATACAGATATTTCAAAATACCTGGATTTGATCTTGTCAAATAAATTATATTGTATTGCATTCAGTTAACTGACAAACACTTACTCAGTTCGTATGATGTTCCAGGTGCTGTAGGTATGTGACATAAAATGATGTCATGATAAACAGAGTTTCTACCTTCAAGGCACTTACAGTTGAGTGAGAGAAACAGAATTAGATTAGCAGTTATGAATAGTCAATTAAGGCCCATGGCCTATCTTGTCCAATGGGAGCCACCATGAATGTAGCAACCCCTGACTTTAAGAGTCAATTTAAGGCTTCCTGGAGAAAGACATACTTAACTAAGTCCAAAGCATGATTAGAAGGCAAGAGCATTCCCTGAAAGAGGATATGTCAAGTGTTCAAAGACACCAGGCAAGAAGAGATAACCAACCATCCAGGAATGGAAAATAGGTCAGCATAGAAGAAGAAAAATTAAAGCAGGAAGATAAATGTATAAATAGATAGATGGATAGGTAGATATAGTCTGGCTTTCCTTTTTCAGTGTATAAATCATTGTCTCATTTTTAAACATCTGTTTTTTGAAAAGTATATTGAAAATACTGCTAAAAATGTCCCAGGAAATCGCGTGTCCTCAATTATCTTGCCTGGTTGATTGTTTCCTGCATAATCTCCCAACTGATCTCCACTCCTCTTCCTCTCCCCACAACCTCTCCCCCTCACCAAACCAAGGATTATCTTTCCAAAATGCAAATTGGATCATGTCACTTCCCTGTTTAACCTCTTCAATGTCTTCCCACTGCCCTCAGGATAAAGAGCACAAACCTTAACCGGCACTGGGGGTGCTGGCCCTGCTCATCTCTGCAGCCTTGTCACTGCACACTACCCCATGACATCTGGCTCCGGCTACCATGGCTTTTCTCTCACACACATACCCCACCCCAAACCAGGAATGCTCAAATCCTCCTGTTCCATGCTTTTCTAGAGACATCCACCCTCTTTTATGACACAGGTAGTTACTATTTTATTTTTATATCTAATTGTATAATTGTTAAATAGAGCCTGTCTCCTGCCGTAGGTCATGTACATAATGGGCGCAGGGACCCTATATGCTCTTAGGGCCAAGAGGACAGGGACTCTTTTGTGTTTTTTCCATTACTGTATCCCCAGCTCTCAGCACTGTGTTTGGGACATAGTAGGGCTTAACAGGTCTTTCCGGACTGAAAGAGTCAGTGTTATGTTCAGGAAAGCTGATTGCAAGTCAAGTTTTTCATGTCCTTGAAATGCAAGTGCAGGAAACAGGGCCTCCTGAAGACTGACTGCTGATCAGACTGACAGGTGGCATAAACCAAAATTGAAGGTCTGTCTATGCATTTGCAAAACTATTTCCACTTATAACACACCGCCAGGATTTAAAGCTTCTGTATGCCAACATTCACACATACATTCTGTATTGTCTTTCACTCCGGAAGAAAACTGAAGTAACTATTTTCTGATTGCTGAAGTCCAGTGTTCCTTTGTGAGAGGCCTGTTATTTCTGAGTGCAAGTCAGTTTTATATAATGTAGCCATTGTTTCAGATTTTATCATCGCCTGCCTCCCTAGCATTGCAGAAGTCAAATTTGCCAGAGTAGAGGGAATATTTATTTATTTTCAAATGAGCCATGCCGTGTTATGATACAATGAAAGGACTAATACCTGGAGTTTGGTGGCCCAGTTTATATTTCTATTATGTTGCCAACTCACCATTAATTTGTGCAAACGACTGAACTCTTAGGTAAGGTTGACTCTGAGAAGGGATTTAAGGACTCTGGATGTCTTCTGGATGACAAGTACAATACCTGAGAACCATTACTGATTTCTCTGGCAAGGAAAACAATTTTTTATAGCTCATAGAATTAGTTCCATATTTAGTTATGTTTTCTCCTTTCCTTTTTTTTTTTTTAATTTATAATTTAATTTGACTAACAGCCTGTTGCCTACTGCCTCAAAAAGAGAAGAAGCTTCATGAGTTTTCATATAATTAGGACTTAAGTTTATTTTATTTGCTTTGGTTTATTGAATATTTTTTGAATATTTAACTATGGTGATATTGAAGGCGAGTAAAAATTTATAAAACATTGCATTGGGCTGATTGTATTGGGAAGGTGCCAATCAGTTTTAATTTTTCTCCTTTTTTACAGTTTTATTTTGTTTCCTTTTTGGCAATGTGAATCACTGTTTATATGTTATGTGCCAGCTTTCTGTCTTGATATTTTCCTGTTGACGTGCGAGATAGCATAATGACACAGAGCCTCATGTTAGCATTACTGTTAAAATACTCCAATGTTCTTAGGCTGGTTTAGAACCTCTGTGAAAAAGTTATCCGTTTTGGGTTTGTATTGAAATTACTTTTAAAAAGGCATACGAGTTCATTTTCGAAAGATGGCTTTAAAAAATCTTTTTGTTCAAGATAACAACCTGAACCTACTCATTGAAGTTCTCTACTCCTGAAGAGTCCACTAAAAATAGTTATAAGCTAAACTTTCCTGGCAATCAACAAAGGATGAAGTCATTAATGAACTAGAAATCTCAATGAATTTCCTTGATGAAGGGAAGTACATGAATAAGTGTGGTGTGATGGAGCTGGATGGAAATAGACACTATATAGATTATGTTCTGAGGACCTTGCTGCAAGGTAGGAAGTCAGCATTTCTGCAGAACCCCAGACAGTCTCGAAGGCAAGAAAGAGAAGTATTTATAATTACTTCAGGAAAAATCGCATCTTGCCTTGCATTCCTGATCCCTCTGCTTACAGCATGCTTCCTTTTTTTTTCCTTAAGTTTTTTTACATTTATTTTGAGAGAGAGCGAGAGAGAAAACAAGTCGGGTAGGGGAAGAGAGAGAGAGAAAATCCTAAGCAGGCTCCGCACTGTCAGTGCAGAGCCCATATGGGGCTCAAATTCACGAATTGCGAGATCATGACCCGAGCTGAAGTCAGACACTTAACCAACTGAGCCATCCAGGCGCCCCCAGCATGCTTCCTTTTAATACCTCTGTTTTTCTTCCTTATTTCTTTCAAGTCCCTATTCAAATACCACTCTATCAAAGAGATACTCCTGAACCATTTTATTAGGCAAGAACTGTCTCTCCTTTTCCCCTCAAACCCATCACTCTATATCTATTCTACCCTGCTTTCATTTTTTTCATTATACCTAGCATATTATATCTTTATGCTTTAATTTGTTCAATGTGTCTCTTGCAAAAGAAAGTAACCTTCAAAAGAGCATAAAATTTATCTGTTTAGTTAACTAATTTGTGGACTATCAATAAAAATTTGTGGATTTTTTTTGATGTTTATTTTTGAGAGAGAGAGAGAGAGAGAGAGAGTGTGTGTGTGTGTGTGTGTGTGTGTGTGTGTATGTGTGTGTGAGCAGAGGAGGGGCAGAGAGAGAGGGAGACACAGAATCTCAAGCAGGCTCCACGCTCTGAGCTGTCAGCACAAAGTCCAGTGCAGGGCTCGAACCCACAAACTGTGAGATCATGACCTGAGCCGAAGTCAGACGCTTAACCGACTGAGCCAACCAGATGCCCCAACAATTTGTGAACTTAATAAGTGAATGAATGGTTGAAATGTAAATATGAACCTGGGTATGTTACCTTCACCCCATCTTCACACTTTCTCAATACAATATTTACAATATCTAGTAGCCAGACATTTCTCCCAATTTGGAAGGGTAAGGAAAAGGAGTAGATTTTTCTAAAATGAATGAAGGGTCAAAAACAAACTGCAGCAGCTAGAATAGATGTTGGTACTTTGGGCAGTATAATGGCTGGGGTCCCATTAATTCATCGAAGTCCACAAACTTCCAGTCAACATATTTGCTTCATTCTTAAACATAATGATCGGTCAAGATTTGCCACACATTTGAAGAAAGCATGTGGGATGACAAAGATCAAGCAGAACAAACAGAAACACCTTACTCTAGAAAAACAAAGAAAATGATTTAAAAACAGAAAACTTTAAACAAAATCTAATTCATATTCTTAGAGAGTTTTGAGAAGATATTGCATCCTCAACACTAGAACAAGATGCTATGAAGAGCCCTTAGTAATTAAAAATATACCAGGTAAAAATTAAAAAGAAAGCCAAAAGAAGGAAAAAATAAAAGTGAAGGAATTCCCCGCAATGTAGAGAATAAGATATAAAGAGGCTCAGTCTAGGAAGTTCAAGTTTCAACTATTAGGAAGTCAGAAAGAAAAAAAAAAAAACTATAGAAGCGGAGATTCTCAATAAAATAAGTAACATTTCCTAGAAATGAAGAAAAGCATGGATCTTTAAATTCAAAAGGCCTAGTAAATAAAAAGAAGAATAAAGGACAAAAGTAGCACACATAGGAATATCATCGTTAAACTATATGCCACTGAGGATAAAGAAAAGATCTTAAAATCCCCAGTGAAGTGGAAAAACAAAGGAACAATAATAGTACATGTTAACCAACTGGAATGTAAATAAAAACTTAAAAAAAAAAAACTAGTCACCACTAAAGAATGAGAATCATACTGCCATAAATTTCAGCAATACCAAATGCTAATATACATAGATATTTGAGTTCAAGTCTTGAGAGAAATAGTTTGAAATCTAAAATCCAATGGCCAGAAATACTATCAGTAAATTAAAAGGGCAAAGTACAGGCATTTCAAGATTTGCAATGGCTTAAATTTATCTATGGTAAACTCTTACTTAGAAAATCACTTGAGGATATTTATCAGAAACTTTAGGGAGTAAATTTTAAAAAGAAGTAAGTATTTGGGGGGGTGCCTGGGTGGTTCAGTCACTTGAGTGACTGACTCTTGATTTTGGCTCATGTCATGATTCCATGATCCATGAAGCCCATGATTTTTGGCTTCAGATTGAGCATGGAGCCTGCTTAGGATTCTCTCTCTCCCCCAGTACCCCTCTCCCCACTTAGTGGGTTCTCTCTTTCTCTCTAAACAAAAAATCCTATAAAGACATTTCTGTAAGCAATCTGAAAAGAGCCAACCCACATAGGATCAAGCTGATGGAGGACTCCAGGAAAGAAGTGTTCTGGGGAGATGGTGTGGAGTGTGTCACAAAAAAGAAAACAAGGTTGAAAGTTAGAAAGAATTTAAGATTAGGTCAAAAGAGTAGAATATAAGTAAAAATAAAGAAAACTAAAACCTTAAGAAGAAAAATAAAGTTAAAAGCCAGTGTTTTTCAAAAAAAAGAAAAAGAATGAATTCCAATCATAAGTCAGAAGACATTGGGGATATGGTTTCTTCTGTCTTCCAAACACACACACACACACACACACACACACACACACACACACACACACTTTTTTTTTACAGAATTATTTGAGAATAAATCGCAGACATTATGTTATTTTGCCCCTAAATACTTGAGTGTAAATTGTTTAAGAACAAGGACATTCCCTTATATAATCACAGTATAATTATCAAAATCAGGACCTATATCATTGACACTTTGCTATCTGTTCCAAAGTTCACATTCAAATTTCTTCAGTTATCTAAATTTTTCCTCAGTTCAGTGGTCTTTTAGAGCTAGCTATATATTTTTTTCCAGTTCCACTATCCAATCCAGGAGCACAGATTGTAGTTAGTGATGATGTCTCTCTTTTTTTTTTTAATTTTTTTTTAACGCTTATTTATTTTTGAGACAGAGAGAGACAGAGCATGAACGGGAGAGGGTCAGAGAGAGGGAGACACAGAATCTGAAACAGGCTCCAGGCTCTGAGCTGTCAGCACAGAGCCCGACGCGGGGCTCCAACTCACATACTGCGAGATTGTGACCTGAGCCAAAGTCGGCTGCCTAACCGACTGAGCCACCCAGGCGCCCCGATGATGTCTCTTTAACATGAAACAGTTCATCCGTCTTTCTGTCTTTCATGATCTTGACATTTTTTAAGAGGCAGACAAGCTGTTTTATAGACCATCTCTCAATTTGAGTTTGTTTGATGTTTCCTCATGATTAAATTCAGGTTATGCATTTTTGGCAGGGATCTCACAGAAATAGACTGTGTTCTCACTGCATTCCATCAGAAGCACGTCATGTTGGTTTGTTCCAATATTCCTGACATTATCTTTGATCATTTGGTTGAGGTAGAGGCCTTCAGATATTTTCATTATAAATTAGAATTTTCCTCTGCAATTACTAGAGAGTTCTTTGACACTATACAAATATCTTCTTTCTCATCAAATTTTTATCCACTGACTTTAGTGTGGAAATATAGTATTTTACATGGTAAGAAGGTGAGAGAAAGTTTTAAGGAATAATAATCTTTAATTTTTATGTCAGTATTCAAAGAACTTTCAGTCAATATTTCACCACTTTAAAATAATTATAGGGAGATTTAGAACCAGCAGTGCTGATTTCATTCATATATGTTTTACTATTTGTGATTTTTAAAAAGATACCTCTTTTACATTTAGTAATTTAGGTCATTTCTAACAATAGATTAATAATCAGTTGTTTCTAATCATACTCCACTGATTCACTATGAAGCTGAAAATAAAGGTGATGCTACAGTCTTCATCTGTGCATTGGAAAGGATTAGTACTTTTTATCCTATCACTACAAGTACTAGATAATTTTACCCTCTATTTGCTAACAATTAGATGTGGGGTTATATCATAGGAAATATACACAATAAAACCACCCATAATTAGCTTGAGTTGAAAAAGGAGGAAAATGAAAACAAGATAACAAATTAATGTCACCAATGGGTAAAGTTGAAAAAAACAAAACAAATAAAATTTTCAAATACTAGTGACAATGCAATGATAAATGACCTTGGGAAAAGAACCAAAAAAAAAAAAATCTATTATCTGTCTATCTATCTATCTAGATATAAAAATTGATTTATTTTGCATACTTGATTGTATTAGATTCTTTTAATAGGTAAATAAACTACCAACTTAAAAGTATTACCAATAACAAAAAAATTTTCTGCCAAATTTATCAATAAGTATGACTTTACATTATCAGAAAATTTGAGTTTAGTCTTGAAGTAGTTAGTGATAAAAAGGAAAGATTTCTGTTTTCTAAATGTATGTCACACTACGTTAAAAAGGGCAGGAAAGGGACATTAGCAAAAAGCTTTGGCTGGAAAGCAATGAAGGACAAGTAAGACTAGAATACTTATTGTCAAAATAGGCAAGAAATAACAAGGGTTGGAAAGGACATAAAGAAAAGGGAACCCTCATACATTGCTGGTGGGAATGCAAACTGGTGCACCCACTATAGAAAATAGTGGAAAAACTAAAGAGTAGAAATACCATATGATCCATCTATTCCACTACTGGTTATTTATCTGCCAAATACGAAAACACAAATTTGGAATGATCCATGCACCCCTCTGTTCATTCAGCATTATTTATAATATCAAGATATGGAAATAACATAAATGTCTACAATGGATGAATGAATAAAGAAGATGTGGTGTACATACACACATACACACACACACACACACACACACACACACACACACACACACACACAGTGGAACATTACTCAGCCATAAAAAGGAATGAAATCTTGCCATTTACAACAACATAGATGGATCTGGAGGGTATTATGCTAAATGAAATAAGTCAGAAGCATAAAGACAAATTCCATATGATTTCACTCATATATGGAATCTAAAAACAAATGAACAAATGAACAAATAAACTCATAGATGCAGGGAATAGATTGGTGGTTACCAGAAGGGAAGGAGGTTTGAGTGGGCAAAACAGCTAAAAGGAATCAATTGTAGGGTGGTGGATGGTAACTATACTTTGGGGGTGATCACTTTGTAGTGTATTCAGATGTCAAATTATAATATTGCATACCCAAAACTTATATAATAAAACAAACAAGCAAAAGACTAGACTACTTAATAGATACAATAAGTAAAGTAGAGAATAATAAAAACAATAAAATATTGCCATTCTGGGAAATCTACAGAATGACTATTGGAGACTTTTCAATGATAATGGTGAGATGTTAGTTTTAGGAGGAAGATGTTGAGCTCCATAATAATATGGTAAGCTTCAAAAATTGGCAGCATACGCATGGAAGATAGCCTACCAGCAATTGGTTAAAGGGACAGAGATCAGAGCTATTAACGCTATCATCATTCAACAGATGAACCTATGGCAGATGCCTCCCAGGAGAATCAGAGATGGGACACAGCACCAGGGATTTCGGTTTTGGCACAGCTTAGTCAAAGTGTAGAAAAAGAAGAAAACGCACTGGAGATTTTTCAGTGGGTGGAAGAAAAATAAGTAAAAGCACCATTCACAAATATGTCACCAAAGTCCTAATGATTCTCCCTTCTTAGTATCTCTTCAATCTCTTTTCTCCATCTCCACTGCCTATTTCTTGGTGCAAGCTTTAATCAGCCAGCTAGTGGTCTCTGCTTCTAGGTTCCTTGGCCTCCCTTTCCCAATTTATTTTCTGAACTGCTGTGTGATCAGAGTGATCTTTATAAAATATTCAACTAACCAAAGCATTCTCCTGATCATTTTTTTTTTACTGGATTCCTCATGTCTTTATATTTAAATCTAAATTATGATACCGACATATTTACTACTCAAAATTCCCAAGTCCTCTATGTTATTACACATGATGGTCCTTCTAAAAAATGTTATATACTTTGCTTGAAACAGACTCCTCTCTTCCTCGCCTGATAATTCCTACCCATTCTTAAAAACTTAGATCAAATGCCACCTCTAGGAAGTCTTTCTTTCCCTGGAAACAGGTGTCTTTCCTATGTGCTTTCTTCTGTCATAACTTCTGTCACATTACAATCACTTTGAGTGATTTGTACAGCCTGAAAAGTAATAGTACTCAGCAGACTTTGTTGAATGAAAGAAGCAAGAAAAACAAACCAACAAAAAGAATGGATGAAGACAATCCTTGGGAGGCTTATGAACAAAAAGCAACTATGCTACAGAGACCTAAAAAATACAGAAAACTTATAAAAGCAAAGAACAAGTCAAAATGACTGCTGAATTCACCTAGAGGCTCAGGGGAGACCATAATAGTTTCACTGAAATGGAAAGGTTTGCAGATTCTAGGGAAATAAGAGTATGCCCAATCACTCTGATAGGGCCATATCACAAAATCTTGTTGCTTAATGCATAGATTCTTCTATTCTGTTAATAATATGACAGCTTCTAAGTATCCACATGGTATCCAAATGGATATCTATAGACCCAGATATACCTGCTCTATCTCTCCAAACTAAAATATCAGAGTTATTGTATATATCTGGTCTTTAATTTTATTATAGAATTGGAAACTAACAAAATATAACAAAGAACGACACCATGACAGCAAAGCCTACAGTGTAGAGGATAAATTTCCAACAAAATTTTGCACATATCAAGCACTTACAAAAAGTTACCGAAAATCATTATACAAAGAGGACAGGTAGAGTAGGACTAACTTTACCGACAGAAGAATGGAGGAAAGGGGATGTAGGAGATTAACTTGCCCTGAAGGTTGATTTACAACCAACTTCTGCCCTGGAGTTAAATTGGAAAGTCAAAGCTTGAGAAGCCATTCTCAAATGGTCTTTAAAATGATGAAGGAAGGGGAGGGGCGCCTGGGTGGCGCAGTCGGTTAAGTGTCCGACTTCAGCCAGGTCACGATCTCGCGGTCCGTGAGTTCGAGCCCCGCGTCGGGCTCTGGGCTGATGGCTCAGAGCCTGGAGCCTGTTTCCGATTCTGTGTCTCCCTCTCTCTCTGCCCCTCCCCCGTTCATGCTCTGTCTCTCTCTGTCGCAAAAATAAATAAACGTTGAAAAAAAAAAAAAAAAATTAAAAAAAAAAAAAAAATGATGAAGGAAGGGGAGGTTTCAGGTGGGTAAGAGATCCAGGGGAGAAGAAGGAACAGCAAGAAAGAGGGGTTTGGAGGTAGACTGATGAGCACCAGAGATTCTCATGATTGCTCATGTCAGGCCTCTGCTGGGTTTCTAGTATGACGGTATGTGGGCTGACTGGACCACTTGAAGACTGAGAATAAAACAGATAGGAGGTAAGATATTTTAAGAAAAATTTTAGAAGTACTAGTTTTTGTCAGATGAAATAAAATGTGGTGTTTATCATTGTTCACCAATCTGTTCATCTAATATAGATGCCTGTGTCCTGTTGAGATGATTACCATTAGTGGGTACCATTAAACACAAAGTGAGTACCATTAGCAGGAAGTAGACATAAAGAAGATTGCCTCTCTAGTGTGAAATATTTACTGCTGTTTGCAAAATAAAAAATTTTCACTGCTAGTAATGAGCAACCACAACATTTATATCCCAACTCCAAAACATAGGCTAATATAGACTGACATCTGCCAAATGCTTGTCAACAATTCTTACTTAATGACAGGAATTTAAGGCATTTGGTTATTCGACCATGTGTTTCTTGCAAATTCTCCTAAAATGCAGTAATATGTAACAGTAAAGCAAGTTAACCTTTAGGGAACTTTTCAAGTAAAATTAATTCAATCTGTTTCAATTCAATATATGTATATATAAACAAGTGAATACAAAAACTAATTTGACCCAGGAAACTAGAGGGATAGAAATACCCGTATATATCAAAACAGTCATGATTAAATTGATTGTTTCCATTGTATTGAGGTAAGCTGTCCAGAAAAAAATATTGAAAGTATGTCTGATCAGAAGGTATTGAAAGCTGCATGGACGGCATATCACAACTTACCACTGATTCTTCATGAAACAAACTAAAACTGGTGAGGTTCTACAGTCTTCAGTTTTTGAGACAGTCTCTTCTGGGCATTTAAGGGAAGTAGTAAATTTACTGATTCGGGCCACCGGAATGTTATGGATGTTTCAAAAGTAAAAGAGAAGGATGTTAACCTGAGATCAATTTGGAATCAGTGTCTTGTGGATGGCCATTATTTATTAGTATCATAAGATATGGAGCCAATTCAACCTGACTACTACAGTTAACATACATATTTTTGCCCAGAATTCCTTGCTCAAAGCAAATCACCTGCCCCTTTCCCTCAGTAATCCTTTTTAGTGCCCGTAGTTCTGATAGGACTGATAAGGTCGAGCGTGTTCCAAGCCCAACCAGAGTTCTTCATCAACCTAATCAGAGTGATTAAGACATAAGCATATAACCAAAGCTGGACCAGTGAGAAACTTCTAGGGGACTATTACCAAAGTTATCAAGAAAAATACTATTCCCTTCTTTGGGAATCACAAGTGATAAGAACTGGATATTCTTTGCACTCCAGAAGCCCTCTTTCAGGCCTATAAAGCTGTGTCATTTGAGAAGGAAGACAAGCAGAGTAGAACAAAGGTGAGAGATGGAATAAGGTGGAGGTCTGACATTTAATACCTGGATGTAGTTGAGCCCGAAATAGAAAAGATGCACCTTTTTGGCCCTCTCAGCTATGAGAATGGGTGAATTCCCTGATTTCAGTTTAAATGAGTGTGAATTGGATTTCTGACATTGAAATTAGAGGCCTGATAGGGGCGCCTGGGTGGCTCAGTCAGTTGAGCGTCCGACTTCAACTCAGGTCATGATCTCACAGCTCGTGGGTTCGAGCCCCACATCAGGCTCTGTGCTGACAGCTCGGAGCCTGGAGCCTGCTTCGGATTCTGTGTCTCCCTCTCTCTCTCTTCCTCCCCTGCTTGTGCTCTCTGTGTCTCAAAAATGAATAAATGTAAAAAAAAAAATTTAGAAATTAGAGGCCTGGGTAATTCACCATGAATGACTTAAATTAATGGCTCCCAAGCATTTGGGGTAAAAGTACAACTATAAGAATGCAAAGGTCAACCTTCTTCTACTTCACTTCTTACACATTCCGACAGAATATTTCTATTCCTGCATTCCCTTGTGCACATGATTTCTCTACAAAGGTAGTTTAACTTTTTAACTTGATCACGGTGGTGAATCTGTCATTCTCCCCATAGACTCTGAATCCTTGCAGGCCTAGAAGTATAACACCGGGAAAAGACAGGCTCCGAGAGAGCAATGCTTCAAAAACAGTTTCCAACAGTAAATAAAAACATCATTTACAATATTCTTTAGACCTCAGCAAAGCAGACATGTAATGACAGCCTCCAGACAATATTCTCTATTATTTGCAGGGTCTATATCATCTCAGTCATTTTGCTTTTAACTCATCACCAACTTATAAATTTACATTATTTATCCATCTTAGAACAACTGAAGAAGGTTGATTGTGCTTGAATTAGGTACCGATATTTTGAAATCATATCCTTGAGAAAGTGAAGATTTCCAGGGCATAAGCCTGTCATTCGATGTTCCTAATCACCTGAGGAACCTGACAAACTACAGACTCCAGGGGTTCACTCTGGCCCTGCAGGATTAAAGTTTGAAGGTGGGAGGTCTTTCATTTTTAGTCAACACTCCAATTGGCTTCAGTCCATAATTTGAAATTTCCAGAATTGAAACCGGTACATAATTTTAATCAGTAACTTAAATAAATTTGTGTTAGCTTGTTCTTTTTTTAATTTTTTTTTTATTTAAATTTTGAGAGGGAGGGAGACAGAGAGAGAGAGATAGAGCGAGCATGAGCAGGGGAGGGGCAGAGAGAGACACAGAATCTGAAGCAGGATCCAGACTCCAAGCTGTCAGCGCAGAGCCCAGTGCAGGGCTAGAACCCACAAACCCGGAGATCACAACAACCCCTGCTGAAGTCCCACGCCCAATCAACTGAGCCACCACAGCGCCCCTGTATTAGCCTATTCTTAATACTCTGTCAGTTTTATCTAACTTTTTTTTGATGTTTGTTTATTTTTTGAGAGAGACAGAACGTGAGCAGGGGAGGGCAGAGAGAGAGACACACACACACACACACACACACACAGAATCTGAAGCAGGCTCCAGGCTTCGAGCTGTCAGCACAGAGCCCAATGTGGGGCTGGAACTCATGCGGGGCGAGATCATGACCTGAGCTGAAGTCAGTCACTTAACCAACTGAACCACCCAGGTGCCCCGGTTTTATCTCACTTCATAGTGAATATGAAACACCTGACTCTTGTTAAAATGCACATTCAGTGGATCTGAGGTATGGCCTGAGATTCTGGATTTCCAATCAGCATCCAGGCAATAAGTTCACAGACCGTACTTTGATTAAGGCACCTCTAGTGCATTTCGCAAAAGATATGAAAAACTCAACAAAACTAAGTTGTAAATATGTAGTAAATCTGGGCTATGAAAAAATAAAGGTAGAACAACAAAGATAAGAATATCACACAGAAGCACAGGTTTCATGACCCTATAGAGTTGTGGAAGACTACATGTCTATATCCAGGCACTAAATCACGTAAGGGAAAGCACCCTCTTACAGGGTTCCCAAGATACGTGAAAAGAGCAAATTAAGTCTTAGGAAGAAGCACAAATTCTGTGAACACTATGAGATGTAACAGCTGTTGTAATTTTATCATACAATAGATGTGTCTAAATTTTTTGTTAATTTTATTTTTTATTTTTTTAAATTTACATCCAAATTAGCATATGGTGCAACAATAATTTCAGGAGTAGATTCCTTAGTGCCCCTTACCCATTTAGCTCATCCCCCCTCCCACAACCCCTCCAGTAACCCTCAGTTTCTTCTCCATATTTATGAGTCTCTTCTATTTTGTCCCCCTCCCTGTTTTTATATTATTTTTGTTTCCCTTCCCTTATGTTCATCTGTTTTTTCTCTTAAATTACTCATATGAGTGAAGTCATATGATATTTGTCTTTCTCTGACTAATTTCACTTAGCATAATACCCTCCAGTTCCATCCACATAGTTGCAAATGGCAAGATTTCATTCTTTTTGATTGCTGGGTAATACTCCATTGCATGTATGTATATATATATATATATATATATATATATATATATATATATATATACACACACACACATATACCACATCTTCTTTATCCATTCATCTATTGATGGACATTTGGGCTCTTTCCATACTTTGGCTATTGTTGATAGTGCTGCTATAAACATGGGGGTGCATGTGTCCCTTTGAAACAGCACACCTGTATCCCTTGGATAAATGCATAATAGTGCAATTCCTGGGTCGTAGAGTAGTTCTATTTTTAGTTTTTGAGGAACCTCCAAACTGTTTCCCAGAGTGGTGCACCAGCTTGCATTCCCACCAACAATGCAAAAGAGATCCTCTTTCTCCGCATCCTCGCCAACATCTGTTGTTGCCTGAGTTGTTAATGAGCCATTCTAACATGTGTGAGGTGGTATCTCATTGTGGTTTTGATTTGTATTTCCCTGATGATGAGTGATGTGGAGCATTTTTTCATGTGTTGGTTGGCCATCTGGATGTCTTCTCTGGAGAAGTGTCTATTCATGTGTTTTCTCCATTTCTTCACTGGATTATTTGTTTTTTGGGTGTTGAGTTTGATAAGTTCTTTATAGATTTTGGATACTAACCCTTCATCTGATATGTCAAATATCTTCTCCTATTCTGTCGGTTGCCTTTTAGTTTTGCTTATTGTTTCCTTTGCTGTGCAGAAGCATTTTATTTTGAGGAGGTCCCAATAGTTCTTTTTTGCTTTTGTTTCCCTTGCCTCTGGAGAAGTGTTGAGTAAGAAGTTGCTGCGGCCAAGGTCAAAGAGGTTTTTGCCTGCTTTCTCCTCAAGGATTTTGATGGCTTGCTGTCTTACATTTAGGTCTTTCATCCATTTTGAGTTTATTTTTATGTATGGTGTACGAAAGTGGTCCAGGTTCATTCTTCCAGCTGTTGCTGTCCAGTTTTCCCAGCACCACTTGCTGAACAGACTGTCTTTATTCCATTGGGTATTCTTTCCTGCTTAGTCAAAGATTAGTTGGCCATACATTTCTGGGTCCATTTCTGGGTTTTCTATTCTGATCTGTCTGTTGTTGTGCCAGTACCATACTGTCTTGATGATTACAGCTTTAGAGTATAGCTTGAGGTCTGGGATTGTGATGCCTCCTTCTTTGGTTTTACTTTCCAGATTGCTTTGGCTATTCGGGGTCTTTTCAGGTTCCATACAAACTTTAGGATTATTTGTTCTAGCTCTGTGAAGAATGTTAGTGTTATTTTGATAGGGATTGTATTGAATATGTAGATTGCTTAGGGTAGTATCAACATTTTAACAATATTTGTTCTTTCTATCCAGAAGCGTGGAATCTTTTTCCATTTTTTTGTGTCTTCTTCAATTTCTTTCATAAGCTTTCTATAGTTTTCAGTGTATAGATTTTTCACCTCTTTGGTTAGATTTATTCCTAGGTATTTTATGGTTTTTTGTGCAACTGTAAATGGGATCGGTTCCTTGATTTCTCTTTCTGTAGTTTCATTTTTGGTGTATAAGAATGCAACCGATTTCTGTGCATTGATTTTATATCCTGCAACTTTGCTGAATTCAAGAATCAATTCTAGCAGTTTTTTGGTGGAATCTTTGGGTTTTCCATATAGAGTATCATGTCATCTGCGAAGAGTGAAAGTTTGGCCTCCTCCTGGCCAATTTGGATGCCTTTTATTTCTTTGTGTTGTCTGATTGCAGAAGCTAAGACTTCCAATACTGTGTTGAATAACAGTGGCAAGAGCGGATATCCCTGTCTTGTTCCTGACCTTAGGGGGAAAGCTCTCAGTTTTTCCTCATTGAGGACAATATTAGCATTGGGTCATTCATATATGGCTTTTATGATCTTGAGGTATGCTCTTTCTATACCTACTTTCTTGAGGGTTTTTATCAAGAAAGGATGCTCTATTTTGTCAAATGCTTTTTCTGCATCTATTGAGAGGATCATGTGGTTCTTGTCCTTTCTTTTAGTGATGTGATGAATGATGTTAATTCTTTTGCAGATATTGAACCAGCCCTGCATCCCAGGTATTAATCCCACGTGGTCGTGGTGAATAATTTTTTTAATGTATTGTTGGATCTGGTTGGCTAATATCTTGTTGAGGATTTTTGCATCCATGTTCATCAGGAAAATTGGTCTATAATTCTCCTTTTTAGCGGGGTCTCTATCTGGTTTTGGAATCAGGGTAATGCTAGCTTCATAGAAAAAGTTTGGAAGTTTTCCTTCCATTTCTATTTTTTGGAAGAGTTTCAAGAGAATAGGTGTTAACTCTTCCTTAAATGTTTGGTAGAATTCCCCTGGAAAGCCATCTGGCCTTGGACTCTTGTTTTATGGGAGACTTTTGATTATGAATTCAATTTCCTTACTGATTATGGATCTGTTCAAATTTTCTATTTCTTCCAGTTTCAGTTTTGGTAGTGTATATGTTTCTAGGAATTTGTCCATTTCTTCCAGATTGCCCATTTTATTGGCATATAATTTCTCATAATATTCTCTTATTATTGTTTTTATTTCTGCTGTGTTGGTTGTAATCTCTCCTTTTTTCATTCTCGATTTTATTGATTTGGGTCCTTTCCTTTTTCTTTTTGATCAAACTGGCTAGTGGTTTATCAATTTTGTGAATTCTTTCTAAGAACCAGCTTCCGGTTTCATTGATCTGTTCTACTGTTTTTTTGGTTTCGATAGCATTAATTTCTGCTCTAATCTTTATTATTTCCTGCCTTCTGCTGGTTTTGGGTTTTATTTGCTGTTGTTTTTCCAGCTCCTTAAGGCCTAAGGTTAGGTTGTGTATCTGAGATCTTTCTTTCTTCTTTAAGAAGGCCTAGATTGCTATATACTTTCCTCTTACGACCGCCTTTGCTGCATCCCAGAGGTTTTGGGTTGTGGTGTTATCATTTTCATTGACTTCCGTATATGTTTTAATTTCCTCTTTAGCTTCTTGGTTAGCCCATTCATTCTTTAGTAGGATGTTATTCAGTCTCCAAGTATTTGTTACCTTTCCAAATTTTTTCTTGTGGTTGATTTCGAGTTTCATAGCATATTGTCTGAAAATATGCACAGTATGATCTTGATCTTTTTGTACTTACTTAGGGCTGATTTGTGTCCCAGTATATGGTCTATTCTGGAGAACATTCCACGTGCACTGGAGAAGAATGTATATTCTGCTGCTTTAGGATGAAATGTTCTGAATATATCTGTTAAGTCCATTTGGTCCAGTGTGTCATTCAAAGCCATTGTTTCCTTGTTGATATTTTGATTAGATGATCTGTCCATTGCTGTGAGTGGGGTGTTGAAGTCTCCTACTATTATGGTGTTACTATCGATGAATTTCTTTATGTTTGTGATTAATTGACTTATATATTTGGGTGTCCCACATTTGGCGCATAAATGTTTACAATTGTCAGGTCTTCTTGGTGGATAAATATATATACATATATATATATATATATATATATATATATATATATATATATATATATTCATCTTTTCTCCCCTCAGAGAGTCCCCCTTAAAATTTCTTGCAGGGCTGGTTTAGTGGTCACAAACCCCTTTAATTTTCATTTGTCTGGGAAACTTTTTTTCTCTCCTTCTATTTTGAATGACAGCCTTGCTGGATAAAGAATTCTTAGCTGCATATTTTTTTTCATTCAGCACACTGAATATATCCTGCCACTCCTTTCTGGCCTGCCAAGTTTCTGTGGATAGGTCTGCTGCAATCTTGATCTGTCTTCCCCTGTAGGTTAGGGACTTTTTTTCCCTTGCTGCTTTCATGATTTTCTCCTTGCCTGAGTATTTTGTGAATTTGACTATGATATGCCTTGTTGATGGTCGGTTTTTATTGAATCTAATGGGGGTCCTCTGTGCTTCCTGGATTTTGATGTCTGTGTCTTTCCCCAGGTTAGGAAAGTTTTCCACTATGATTTGCTCACATAACCCTTCTACCCCTATTTCTCTCTCTTCCTCTTCTGAGACCCCTATGATTCTGATGTTATTCCTTTTTAATGAGTCACTGATTTCTCTAATTCTTAAATTGTGCTCTTTTGTCCTAATCTCCCTCTTTTTTTCTGCTTCATTATTCTCCATAAGTTTGTCCTCTATATCTCTGATTCTCTGTTCTGCCTCATCCATCCTTGCCGCTGCAGCATCCATCCGTGATTGCAGCTCAGTTATAGCATTTTTTTATTTCATTCTGTTTTTTACTTCTTTTATCTTTGCAGAAAGGGATTCTAATCTATTTTCGACTCCAGCTAGTATTCTTATTATTGTGATTCTAAATTCTGTTTCAGACATCTTGCTTGTATCTGTGTTGGTTAAATCCCTGGCTGTCGTTTCTTCGTGCTCTTTCTTTTGGGGTGAATTCCTTCGTTTTGTCATTTTGAAGTGAGAAAAGGAATTAATGAGGTAGAAAAATTAAAATTAAAAAATATTAAAATTAAAAAATTAAACACACACACACACACAAATCAAATAAATGATGCTAGGTCCTAGGTGTGTTTTGGTCTGGGTGTTGAAAGTAGTTTGACAGAATAGAGAAAAAAAGGGGGGTGGGGAAAGGAAATAGTTTGAGAATTTGAAAAACTGAATACACTGAAGTAGACTAAAATGAGACAATGGGAGTAGAATAGAATTTGAAAAAATTGACACAAAAGTAAAGAATATAGTAGAAAAATAAAGAAAACTATTTTTAATAAAAATTAAAAATAAAAATGAGTTTTTTCTTTCTTCATTCAAGAAAAATAAAAGAAATGAAAAAGAGAAAAAAAGAGACAAAAAAGGAAATCATTTGAAAATTTGAAAAAGTGAATACACTGTAGTAGACTAAAATAAAATGATGGAAGTAAAGTAGAATTTGAAAAAAAAATTACATAAAAGCAAAAAATATAGTAAAAAGAATTAAAGAAAAATATTTTTAATAGAAATTGAAAGTAAAAAGGAAGTTATTCTGTTTCTGCATTCAAGAAAAAGAAAAGAAACAAAAAGAAAAAAGAAAAATAAAAAGGAAATCGTTTGAAAATTTGAAGAAGTGAATACACTTAAGTAGACTAAAATAAAATGATGGAAATAAAATAGAATTTGAAAAAAATTACACAAAAGTAAAAAATATAGTAAAAATTGAAAGAAAAATATTTTTGACAAAAATTGAAAATAAAAATGAATTTTTTCTCTTTCTGTATTCAAGAAAAAGAAAGTTAGTGAAAAAGAAAAAAAAATGAATAGATGGACCTGCTACCAGATTGAAATAGGGCTGAAATTACTTTGTTTTCCTGTAGAAGTCAGACTATGAAACACTTTATAGTCCATAAGCTAAGTAGGCAGTGAAACTTGTGTTCTTGATTAGCAAGGTTGGCCCAGTTGGGCGGGGCTCAGGGTAAGCTCCACTAGATGGCGCTGCTCGCCTTCTGGGGTGGAGTGTTGTGGCATTCATAGGTGTGTATGCTCATGTGCTGGAGCAGTGAAAACAGCGTCACGCAGCTAGCCAGTCTCTAGTATCAGAACTCTGTTCTCCCGGATCAGCAATTGCACACCTGTTCTTTGTCTTCAGCTTTCCTCCACTCCCCGCTTCTTCACTGTCCGTGACGAAGCCCCAGGCAATACCTCTCTCCCGAGTTTTGTCTCAGATGCAGCTGTTTTCCTGGTGCCTTACTTCTGAAGGACTGCAGCTTTGACCTGTTCATCCCCTGTGCAGGAGGGTCTCACCAACCAATGGCCGAATGCCAGCTGCACCCAGGAACGCCTGCTGCTGCCAGTGCCCCAACACTGCGGCCAGGTCCCAGTCCACCCCAGAAAAAGTTCACAAGATAGTGTAGCAGCAGCTTTTCAGGGATTATGGAAAATCACAACACACATCTGGCACCAGGTTTCACCCTTAATGACCTTGTTCCAGCACCAGCGAATGTGGCCATTTTCTGGGGTCTGCTGGGACCAGGTGGCTTCAACAGTCTCTACTAAATGTCCTTCCATCAGTGGAACTACTTTTCCCCATGTGGCCCAAGAACCTCCCAGACCCCACTCTGTTCCTGGGGATTCACCCTTCCCACTGGAGCACTGCCAGGTATTGAGCTGCAGAGTTGCAGCCTTTGCACTCCCCTTGTTTACAGTCTTAATGGACTTTAAACCCTCTCCTTTCTCCTTTCTCCCTTTTTAGTTTAGTCCCTGTGGCTGTTTCCAATTTCCCACTTTCTCTCCAACTGTTTTTGGGGAGGGGTGCTTTTCCTGTATTCTCCCCCGCCCCCGTGTCCATCCTCTCTCCACCCGCAAAAGCGCCTCCCTTCCCACGGCTTCTCACTGCCCACGTTCACCTCTCCATGCCACGTACCTGCTGAATTCTGTGGTTCAGGTTGTGCAGATTGTTGTGTTAATCCTCCAATCAGTTTTCTAAGTGTGCAGGATGGTTTAGTGTTGGTCTGGCTGTATTTCATGGATGGGAGACACACAAAAACTTCCATGCTGTTCTGCCATCTTGGCTTCTCCCTAAATTTCTTACTTTATCTCTTATATCAGACCTGAGGTCATAATAAGGAAGGAAATGTAATTGAGAAAGACTGGTTTTCTTGAAGCCAAAGATTTCTGATCAAAATATGTAATTCTCTGGTGGCTTTGCTTGGTACAAATGTAAATTTTACAATTGCTAGACAAATGGATGGGAATGACTTTCAAGCAAGTTAAGTGCCAGGGAAATTTAGAAAATTCAAAAGGCTCTTAAAATTTTTTTCCTACCTTGAGGAAAAGTACAGAATTGTCTTAGCAATGATCACATTTGTCAGGTATGAGGTAAAAATAGTACATGGGCCATGACATGCAAAACAAAATGGGTAATCAGATCATGGAAACATTCCTCGCTTCCTCCTAGTTCTTTTTTTTCTTAACTCTCCCAAGAGAAAAGAGCCCCCCTCTCCTTCTCTACCATGAGTCATGTATACTTTTGCTCATTATTTCTTTGATCTGTCCTTCATAATTAAGAGTTCTTTGGTTCTTTTTTATTCTTTCCAAAATCTTATTTAAATTCCAATTAGTTAACATACAGTGTAATATTAATTTCAGGTGTAGGGTTTAGTGACTCATCACTTACATACAGCACCCAGTGCTCATCACAAGTGCCCTCCTTAATCCCCATCACATATTTAATCCATCAGTCTGCCTACCTCCTGTCCAGTAACTATCAGTTTATTTTCTATAGTTAAGAGCCTGTTTCTTGGCTTGCTTCTCTTTTTCCCCCCATGTTCCTTTGTTTTGTACTTCAATTCCACATATGAGTGAAATCATTTGGTATTTATCTTTCTCTGACTGACTTATTTCTCTTAGCATAATACTCTCTAGTTCCATCCACATCATTACAAATGGCAAGATTTCATGGCTTTAATAAGTCATGGCTTATTAATGGCTGAGTAATATTCCATTTTATATATACTACATCTTCTTCAGCCACTCATCAGTCAATGGATATTTGGGCTTTTTCCAAATTTGGCTATTGTGGATAATGCTGCTATAAACATCAGGTTGCACGTATCCCTTCGAATTAGTATTTGTGTATCCTTTGGTATATACCTACTAGTGCAATTACTGGATCACTGGGTAGTTCTATTTTTAACTTTTTGAGACACTTCCACACTGTTTTCCAGACTGGCTGCACCAGTCTGCCTTCCCACCAATAGTGTAACAGGGTTCCTCTTTAAGAGATCTTTTGTTCTTAAAAAATAGAACCAACTTGGGGCGCCTGGGTGGCTCAGTCGGTAAAGTGGCCGACTTCGGCTCAGGTCATGATCTTGCGGTCCATGAGTTCGAGCCCCGCGTCGGGCTCTGTGCTGACAGCTTGGAGCCTGGAGCCTGCTTCCGATTCTGTGTCTCCCTCTCTCTGACCCTCCCCCGTTCATGCTCTGTCTCTCTCTGTCTCAAAAATAAATAAACGTTAAAAAAAAAAATAGAACCAACTTAAGCTAGCTTATCCAAAGAGAGAGAGAGAGTGAGAGAGCGAGAATATTTTCTCTAATGGATATAGAGACACATGTGATATTCAAACCATTTAACAACTCCCAAATCACAACCTTCTTTGCCAAGAGCTTAAATAGGCCTTCAGTGATTGTGTATCCTCAGAATGTTTGTAAGACAGATATTTGAAAAATCAGATTTTACTACTAATGGCTTTAGGATGACCAGGACTGAAAGATAGAAAACACTTAAAAATGAATATAGTATAGGTGCCAATCAATTTGAATGAATTATAGTTGTAAACAAACTGATATTACTATACTAGTATATTCAGCTAAATTCCATCCCTATACAATCTTACTATATATATATAATATATATATACTATATATATACTATATATAATATATATAGTATATATAATAATATATTATATATAGTATAATATATATATTATACTATAGTATAGTGTAATATATATATATATATATATATATATATATATATAACTTTCCTGAAGTTGTGAATCATTTCTCAGAAACACTTGAAATCCTTATTTTTTTTTTTTTATTTTTTTTTAACTTTTATTTATTTTTGGGACAGAGAGAGACAGAGCATGAACGGGGGAGGGGCAGAGAGAGAGGGAGACACAGAATCGGAAGCAGGCTCCAGGCTCTGAGCCGTCAGCCCAGAGCCTGACGCTGGGCTCGAACTCATGGACCGTGAGATCGTGACCTGAGCCGAAGTCGGACGCTCAACCGACTGAGCCACCCAGGCGCCCCTTGAAATCCTTATTAATGGCTTTTAATCTATGACTAAAAGGTGTATTGTGTTGTATGCTTGGGTTTTTTTTCCTCAATAGATGTACATCCCTCATTAACTTCAAGATGAATTCAAGTAAATATAAATACTGATCCCACCAAGCGTCATCCCAAGACCATGTGTTAATAAGTGACTAACGTATTAAAGATATTCCTGGGCCAATTATTCAAGTAACACAGAGACAGACTCTATAACCATACCCCCCTTGAAATGACCATTTTGTGACTCATTTACCAATTAATTCAAAGAAAATCATGAGAACAATAAGTATGAGCTAAGCACAGTTAGATGCTAGAAAAAAACAGATGAATAAAATATAATTTCGCCCCTGGGGAGCCTATGCTATAGAGGGAAGACATTAAGGAAACAGGTCACTCCAATAAGATGATAAGCACAGGGGGTTATGAGTGTCTCTAGGCTTATGAGGTGAAGAAATGATCCCAGATGAAGGTATATCTAAGATAATATATCAAATTAGTACTAGAAATTGGGAGATGGAGAGGAAGCATAGGCAAGTGTAGTCAGGGCTGGGATAAAGGAAAGACAAATAGAAATGCTAAAAGGCATATTCTGAATGTAAGGATATGAGAGAATGAGACAGGACACAAGAAAAACATGGTCCATTCAATAAATGACAAATACGATTTTCTGACTAGAGAGTAGAGCTCAAGATGGAGAGAAAAATGAGAGATGACACTGAGCATAGAAAGAGATCACCAATCGTCTGAGAAATCATGTCAGGAAGTTTGAATTTAATTCTGAGAGCAATGGGAGCCATTTGAAAAAAATAAGGATATAATCAGATTCTCATTTTAGAATGTAATTACTTTGACAATAATATGAAAATGGATTTGGAAGGGTAGGTGAATTGAAAGCAATGAAACCAGTTAGAATTGTACAGTTGCTCAGAAGAGAGGCGACTGTGGCCTGAACTAAGATCATGGCAGTAAGTAGGAAAGGGGGATAAATTTGAAGTCTTTAGAAGTTATAAATGAAGAAAATGGATAATTGATTGAATGGGGAAGGACATGGGTAAGGAGGAGAAGACAAAGTCAAGTATGACACCTAAATAAACTGAAAACCAAGATGGTGTCTGGGATGTGAAAAGTAAATAACTACCACTTGACTCTGTGATTTTCAGTCTCCCTTTATTAGCATCTGTTCATATATTATAGGATAGATACCTATCTTCCTTTTCAATTTTCTTCTATTAAAATCATCTCTCTTTCATATTTACCTAGCCTTCATGGAAAGCATGATTTCTTTGACCTTTCTGCTGGGATCAGAACTGCAGATATATCTTTCATTATGAACTAAAAATATGCTGTGAACTGCATTCAGATAGTTTGCCCCAATACTCTCAGCAGCAGTACCCTGCTATGAGTTTTCTATGTTACTATGGAAAAAAGAGCAGCAAGCTAAAACACTGCCCCCACCTAGTGGCTGGTGGGTCAAAACAGGAAGCTAGGAAGGTGTCACCAAAATAAGGATTCCACACTTTCTCTCTCTTCTTTTAACTTATTAGTTGAGTGAGTGCCTTTCCAACAGTGAAGGCAAAATAAGAATTGTAGGAAACATATCTTCCATGATAGTTCTCATTTTCTTTGCCTTTATTATTTTCCTTACCTTTTAGGGTATCTTGTTTTAATATATAAAGGGTTTCTACTGATGGCTCTGTCTCAGTGGGAGGAGCACACGCATACATGTAAACACTTTCAGGCAAATATTTTAGAGTAAACCACTGGGGACAAGAATACTGACATGTTCATTTTTTTTTTAGTGTAGTTCCCCCTAGAATTCTAGATAGAGTGTGGATACTCCATGGTACATAGATGAAGCAAACGTTTTGGAGGTGCTTGTCTATCAGAACCCATAAGTCTTCACCTACATCACCACTGGGTCCCATTGACCCTGTAGCTGGGTGTTGGTTTTTGTATATATATTTTTAAAAAACACTAATATTATCTTTTGCTCAGCAAATTCTAAATATACTATTTAGATGTTAGTTGGGTGAATAATAATAACAGTAATAATAACAATAATAATAATAGCAGACCATCTCTATTGAAATGCTTAATACATGCTAGCTTTCCTTTTTGTTTTTGTTTTTGTTTTTTTATTTCCCACTACATATTTTTCTTAACTTCCACAAGCTTGTTTTTCATAACCAGCCAAGCCCGTTCCCCTTCATAGGACCAAGAGTAGCTGCTGTTTCTCCCTGGAATCTCATTGAGAATGGAGAAGTTTTCTGTCTTATTCATTGTTGGATCCTCAGCACCTAAAACTATCTTTGATGCATAATATGAGCGGAATAAATATTTCTGAATATATTGCTCATTAATTGTTTTATGTGCATCTTTCTCTTCTCTCTGAGCACACTGAAGGCAGGGACATGATACATTTTATATTCCACGTAAGGCTTAAAATTCTAGAACATAAAATTCAAAGTACTAAAATATTACTTATAAGGCTGAGTGACTATGTTAGTGAATATCCAAAAATATATACCAAATTTGAAAGAACAACTTCAGGAGGTATGTTTGTTTCCTACACCTGCAGTAATAAATTACCACCAACCAGGTGGCTTCAAACAACAGATTTTTTTTTCTCTCAGTTCTGGAAACCAGAAGTTTGACATCAAGGTGTCAGCAGAGCTGTGCTCCTCTGAAGGCTGTACGGGAGATTTTGTCCTTGTTTCTTTCAGCTTCTGGTGGCTCCAGGCATTCCTTGACTTGTGCCATGTAACTCCAATCTTGGTTTTCATCTTCACATCAACTTCTTTTCTCCCTGTATCTCTCCTCTGTATATGTCTATAAAGACACATGTCATTGGCTTTAGGGCCCACCTGAATAACTGCAAATGATCTTATCTCAAGATCCTTAACTTAATTGCAGTTCCAATGTCCCTTATTCCAAGTAGGGTTACTTTCACAGGTCCTGGGAATTAGAATATGGACATATCTTTTGGGAGGCTACCATTCAGCCCACTATGGCAAGCATGAAAGGTATAGTAGAAAGTGTGCAAATTTGGACTTGGGCATACCTGGATTCAAACCCCAGATCATACATTTGCAAGCAGCCTTTCCGATCCCCCTCAATCTCAGTCTTTATATCGCATCAGCTCTTATGAATTGCTAAGTGTACCATGCGAGAACACGTATACAAATGAAGAGCAAAGTATCTGGTCCACTGTAAATGCTCAAGAAATGTTAGTTCCATTCCTCCTGTCTTTGTCAGCACCTTGAAAGAAGGTGCTTACCTAGTTCAAGGCTTCCTTCTGAATGCCAGTTGTAACTCATACAGTATTTCAGTAGCTATTTCTCTTGTTGAAATCTTCTCAGCAAACTTTTCAAACAAATCTTCAATCTTTATAATCAAATTCATCAAATAATATGGTCTTACAGCTAAATATAACTACCTTTAGAAATTAAACTAGGCTTCTGTCCTTGGATATTTGGAGGGAATTACAAATGAGGGGGTTTGGCCCTTGTTTCTTGGTACCACTGAGTGGAAAAAACTAAACAGATCATAAGTACATCATTGTGCCTTCTATGACATTGTGTTAAAAAAATAGTCTCTCTGAAATAACAGAGACGCTTGTCTCAAGTTGTTACCTTTTTTTTTCAGTTGCTCTTTGACAACGCAAAGAATCTCACAAAATAGACTTTGCTTAGAGCAAAATTAAGTATGTGTATAAGTGAGATTAAAGACTTCAATAAAGAGGCATGATGTAGAAATTTCCAAATGAAGGACTTAGAAAAAGTGCCTATATATATGCCAACTCAATTAACATAAGCTTGAGAGGAGCATTCACAACCTCATGGTTAAAAATAAGATTGGTCTCAGTATTATATACTGCTCTTCAAAAAACTTGTATCAGTGTCACCATGAAATCAACCTTAGTTCTGTTTGATCAATGTATTCATGATTGTAAACATCCAAGATTGTTAACGAATGCCTATTACATTCTGGACCTTGTGCGAGATACGGGAAAAAAGAACACATAAATACTGCCTTCCTGGAAGAAAGAGTTTAGGAAAAGATACATACATGTAGCTCTAGACAAATGCAGTGTTGGACACTGAGTTTAATGCTAAGGTGTAGGACTAGCAGAGAGGAGGGAGAAAGTAACTCTCCCTGGGCTTCCAATGCCCAGCAGAGTCCTTGACACATAGTAACTACTCAAAATATAGCTGGTAAGTGACTAAGTGATTGCCTTGGGATAAATTTCAAATGGTAGACATTTCTAAATCAAAAATGTTGACATCATCAGGTAGGCATTTTCAGGATGTAAAGAATAGAGGGGTTCCTGTTATTTGAGTGATGATACAAGGAGGGGTCTAGAATTACTGACAATAGTCTTAGCACCCACACAGCGGGGCTTCACTGGGAAATAGAACCTGACTCAAGATCCTGGATTAGCTCTAGAGATTCTCAGCAATAACATTAAGGGGACTCTGCTGCCTGTTGTCTTTGCTTCTCTGTAAGCACATCCAAGTCCCCTGTTTTCCCCAGCAACTCATGCTAAACTCCCCTTTTTTTCTATACATTGCTTCCTCTCGCTGTGTCTTTGTTTCTGCCCCACGCTATTAACTGTGTCCTTGCCTGTGTGTCTTACCTTCAGAAGGAAGAGAGTCTCCACTGAGTATAGAGCATACATAACGTGCAGCGTGGATATTTAAGGCCAATTTGTAGCCCACTGCCTAATCTATAGAAGTACTTTATTTGCATCAGAGAGTTGCGCCTAGTCTGGGAAAGTTATTTGACCAACATACGGTCAGATTCGTATCAGAAATAATAGCTGTGGACCTGGTACACCCTCACCAGACTATTTCATGTGCAGTATAACAATCACAAAGAGGATTCCCAGTGGTACCACGAGAACAATTGAGATATATTAACCTCCTGAAGTATCTCTGAGTTATATTTGCAGTAGTAATCACTACTATTTATGGAATACATGATTGTATATGAAGCGCTGCACTAAGACTTTTATTATATTATCTCAATTAATTCCAATCTAATGGTGAGGAAACTGGACCTTAGAAAGGCAAAATGACTTTGTAACAGAGCTAGTAAATAACAAAGCTGAGGTTGAATTCAGATCTTTTTTACTTTAAAGCCTATGCTCTAATCATGATACCACATGACTACAGTTTCTAAAAGTGCAGCTTGGCAATGGATTTCAGAGAAACCATCATAGTCAACAGCCCATCATGCTTACTTCAGAAATGGGGTACTCATAAACACCATATTGCAAAGACGCCAGCCTATGTGTACTAGGAGTGTTGTATTATACTGTGACCAACCGGGATCTCAACTCTTCACGTGGCTGTTTTCCCTGAATATTTTATTCCATTCACGTCAACATATTTAAGTCTAGTGAACATCAGCTGGTGTCTATGTGATAAATATTATGGGCACACAAGGATGAATGAGACATGGGGCACAACCTCTAAAGCATAGAGTGAGGAGACAGGCCTCTGAATAGCTACATCATGACCACACTAGGTGGAATGTGTCAATGCTCCATAGAGACATTGACAAAGTAACAAAGAGCAGAGTGGGGGGGGAAGGTTAATTTGGCCCGGAGGGAGGATTGGGAAAATCTTTGACCTTGTAGGTAAGTAGGATTTTGATTTTAAGAAGAGAAAAAAGTATAACCAAACACTGAAGTATGGGAAAATACAAAATGTTAAAGAAATAATGAGTAGCCCTTTGTGTCTGCAGTAGCACACGCCTGAGTAGACAGGTAGTCAAGAAGGAAAAGGTGTTGGAAAAGTACATAGAGAGAGATTATTGAGAACCTAGCTTGTCAAAGAAAAGTCTGGGCTTCTCTGTTTGAAGGTATAGCAACTACAAGCACTTTTATTCTGTCAAATAGATTGTTCCTAGAATATAAATCAGAAACCATACCAACGTTGCCCATAGTGACTACACTCTAAATGATAGCATCATTTACATTCATGCACAGTTGCAGCGTGGCAGTCTGCAAGTATTTTCAACCACTCTCCTGAAAATAGGGGCTTATGATTGCTGTCCAGAGTGGTCTCTTCAAACATTTCAAATATGAAGGACGCCGGTTGCCCACATATGTGCCCACATTTATGCCCAGGAAAGGGGTGAGGGGAGCGAGAGAGACTGGTTGTGCTATGAGCACAGGAAGGATTTTTATGGACTTGTCTTTCATCTGTGTGAGAAAGGAGGATGACGTAGCAGGTCTATTTATAGAGCTCTAAAAATGATTTCTAGTCAGGTAATCTTGAAAAATCAGGGAATGCATATGTAACATAATGAATATTTAAATCTAGGAGGAACTTCAGATCCTCCTGAAACTAAGGTATTTCTGCGGCAACGTTACAAGGGGACGGACTCCAAAGGGATGAGCATTGTTACCATGGCAACTGTCAGGCTGACTCATTCATAGATAACTCCTTAAACTTGTGACATGAGAGAAATAGCTTGAGGATTTTTAACACTGAACCAAAATACACATTGCTCCATGCAGATGAAAAAATACATCAGCATAGTGTGTGTTTTTTTCTTCCTAAGGCTCTCTGTGATGTTTTTATACAAGACCTCCCTTGTCCTTGTCCTTCAGTCTCTTCCACATTCAGGATGGAGAAATGGCCACAGATGAGGTATGAAGAATTGGAAAGAACTCAAGCTGCTCTTCAAAAATAAAATCTGCATTATTCTTGCAGATATTGTTTCAGTGGCCATATTACTTGTTGATCCTTTATTTCCACTCACATCTGAGCTAGGGATTCAAATTTCAGTATGCTTCTGAGTTACATGTTTTAAAAACAAATGTGAGCTAAATGGGTGAGGGGCGCTAAGGAATCTACTCCTGAAATCATTGTTGCACTATATGCTAACTAATTTGGATGTAGATTTTAAAAAATAAAACATAAAATAAAATAAAACAAATGTGCTAAGCTAAAAGTAGTGAGTTGGAAGGGCAGGAAAATACACAGTACGTGAAAGTAAAGATAAAGGACCTTCTCTCCTTTACTTTTTGTCTCTATCCTTCCCTTTTCCTCTTGTTATTCAAGAAAATGTGTTTCTTGTAGAACAACACTAAGAGAAGTTTCCAAGGCTCATATTTGTTTTGCTTCAGTGAAAAGACAACACAAAAGGAAATTGATAAAATAGGGAATGACATTGTAAGTGGAGACAGGGGGCCACCTGGGTGGCTCATTGGTTAAGCTTCCAACTCTTGATTTCAGCTCTGGTCATGATCTCTTGGTAGTGAGATCCAGCCCCTTGTCGGGCTCCACACTGAGCATGGAGCCTGCTTAAGATTCTCTCTCTTCCTCTGCCTCTGCCCCTCTCCCCTACTCATGTGCTCTCTCTCTCTCTTTCTCTCTCTCTCTCATCACTAACTAAATAAGTAGATAGAGACAGGAACAGATACAGATTTTATAAGACTAATGAAAGCATAGACATGGATCATTTAGGATTTTGAAGAAAAATACCCAGGTCACCATTTCTTGAATTATGATCTGAGAATTAAAGAAGCATAATAATGTTCTTGGAAGCCTTCATCCAAAAAATGTAAATTTCAGGATGGTGCTCCTTAGGATCACATTCAGTAGTCCAAGTGGTCCTGACGTTAATTACATACACGGAGTGTGAGAATCATTGATCTAGGCAACCCCCTCATTTTACTAGATGAAATTGCTCACTGTCTGGGAATTTGATTTGACAAAGATTATCCATAGATCTAAAACCCACCTCTCCAGATCCTTAGGTTTATTCTCATTAGCAAACCAAATCCCCATGTGAGTTTTTTAAGTAATATATCTAGAAAAATTTTATGACAAGGAAAAGGCTAGCATATGAATAAATTAATACATTTTAAATATGCTTAAAAGGAACATGTTGGTGTGTGACTCCACAATTTAATTAGAAACTTGATTGGCTGGGTGGTAAATTATTCAAGGCAATTTCTTTTTCTGGGTCATTTTTGTTGCTGATGCCTAACTTTGAAACATACACCTCCCTTAGGAGTGGATAAGACACACTAAAAATAAACAAAATGATATAGTTTAAGAAGTGAGTCTTATTTGTCCTTGACATCTTTCACTTTACATGAGAAAACAGTTTTCTCAGCTAAATATTAGAATTTTGTAAAAATGGGTTTGGAGCTTATCTGTAGATTTTGATATTCAGACTGTTCATAGTTACTAATACCCCATCTCTCCTCTTGAGTGATAATTGATCAATTGCCCTGCATTCACACACTGAAAGAGCATTTTGGCATTTAGCCAGCGCAAGGTGGTGGGTGGGGGAAGACTGATATGCACCAAGCTTCTGTCCTACACCCTTGTCTTGCCTCTATCTTTGATACATTCACTTTGATAATCTCATTTAATTCTATCCCCATAGAGTTGATGAGGGCTTATTAAATATAAGCCCCTGATATCTATCTACTTATCTCACGATCAGTTACAATACTTATATCTCCACTTCAAGCTCTTTGAATTAATGTCCAGCATAAATACATCAACTTTTCCCTGAATTCTGGTACTCCTCTAGTGATTGCCTTGTTTTCTTTATTTCTCATATTCCCAGCAACCAGTTTAAATCCATTCTCTTTCCTTCCAATGTTTTGTTTCTTACTCCTCTCCTTAGGCTACTCCTACTCTGCCGCCATTCAGATTCCTAGTATGTTTCACCTCTGCTACAATCTTAACTGGGCTGTCTCCCTCTGGATTTACCCCTCCTCTCAACAATTTATTGCTTCCTTCAGCAAGTTGTTAGATACCCTCTGGGCTGCAGGCCTTGTCCTCAGCACAGGGAGTAACAAAATAGATATGTCTTCATGGAGCTCACAGGCTGGTGGAGGAAATGGAAGAGCACCCAGCCAGTTTTCCTTGCAGAGAAATACAGGTTATGAAGAGAGGGTCCTGGGGGAGCAATAGGAGAGACCAAACCCAAACTTTCTCTTTCCTGATTAGGGATAGAAAGGTACAATTTGGCTTCCAATCTGAGGCCTGGATCAGTAGGGTGTGGCCAGGGGCGAGAGAAGAAGAATGATTGTTCTAGGACAAGAGGACTTCACAGCAAGAGGAAATACCGTGTGTCTGAGGAACTGAGAGAAGACAAGCGTGGCTGGATGATAGAGTGGAAAAGGAATCGAGTAAGGAAGTGCAATTAGAGAAATAGGAACAAAGGAAGCACATTGTTTGCCCTTGGGCAATTTGTATTTTTATCTTCACAACTTGGAGGGACCACCAAAGTTTAACCTTGGGAGCAACATATTCATCATGCGATTTTTAAAAATGGAAATGCCACTTTACCTGCCATATATCAAAATGCATTAGGGAAGAAGAACAGACCAAAAGTAGAGGACTAGTTAGAAGCCGCTTACAGTTAATCAGGTGAGAAATGATAAATGCCAAACTAAATCGTAGCATCTGTGGATGGAATAAAGAGATATTTTCATGAAATAGAAAGGTCAGGTTTTACTGACTCATTTAATATGGAAATTGAGACAGAGAAAAGAGTCCAGAAAGATTTTTAGCTTCTGATTTGATCAACATGGGGAATGGAGATGGGGGTGGAGGTAGAGAAGCAGACTTAAGTGTGGGTGGGCGTGATTCTGTTTGGGGCCATGAATAGTTGTTTCATTCAGCATTCCATCATCCGGTGCCGGAGGCAAAGAAGTAAAGCCTAGTAGCTCCCACCCTCAACAAATATATGTGCTCTCTTCTCCTAGAGTGTTATCATGCGCACACAATCTAAATTAAAAGATCCTTAACCTCTAGGCACTTGCCATGTTTGCCTTTCATCTTACTGTTACTTAGAAATAACTGCCAGCAAGGAAAATGCAGTTGCTACCACAGGCAATGATTAAGAAGGCTTTCACTTAGAAGTAGTAAAATACTTTGGCAGGCTTTTGAATGGGAAGCCATCCTACCAAAAGAAAATTATCCTACTTCCTATACTCCTTGAGGATATCGTAGAACGAAAATGTTGTCTTTCCCTCAGCTAACATCTGAAGAATCATCCAGGGCAGTGATGGACAATTGATTGTATTTAGCATTCTGTGGGG
Organism: Puma concolor; assembly: GCF_028749965.1. NCBI lineage: Eukaryota > Metazoa > Chordata > Mammalia > Carnivora > Felidae > Puma > Puma concolor. The sequence continues at coordinate 167,784,029 of NC_141670.1, read as the reverse complement.
ATGTCAGCTGCACACAGATAAGAGCATGGCAGTGGTGTTCCTTACCAGCAACAGCTGATGAAGGAGAATTCATGGATAAAACATCAGAGAGGACTGAAAAGTCTACATTAGAACTGATTGTTAATGATTAATCCATAATAAAGCAAGTCAGAAGTCAGCCTTAGGCAGGAGACAAAAACCATGTCCTAGGAGAAAAACCTTTCGTGCTTATGATACATACTTAAGCCATTGCTTGTTATATACTGGAAAGAACTAGGAGTTTAAAGTCAGACAGATGTGGGTTCAAATCACAAATCTGACGTTTTTGAGCGGAGTCATTTTGGGCATTTCATAAACTCAGAGTCTCATTTATAAAAAGAGAATACTAATTCCAACTTCATAAAGGTGCTGTGAAGTTTAAACAATATAACATATAGAAAGCACCTACTACAGGTAAACATTCAGTAATAGGCAACTCTTATTAAGTATTTAGAGAGGGGCATTGATAACTCAGCTAAAGAGAGTACAAATATATATTAGGCATTTCATTGTCCTGTGACATGTTTAAAGCTACTTTGTTTTCCTCATTTATTCACATATAGTTTTTAAATATTTTTAGGACTATTACATACATAATTTTGATTTACTGTTACAACAGACTTCTTCATGGTTTTTCTGCCCTTCACACAGACAAGGAGATTGAATTTCAGAATAATTGACAAATTTGCTCTAAGATCACAGGACTAGTGAGCAATAAATCTTTAACTAGATTCCAACTATCTTAGTTCTGTTTTTGCCAAAGACTTAGTTGATGGGTCAATTTGTTTTAGCATTGTGTTAGCATGGAGGTTTTACTCCTAGTTGGGTCCAGTGTATATCCTTAATGCAAATCTCTTTAGATATGCATGTTTGATATGACCAATGACTATGAAATTGTATTAGAGGACTATTAAGTTTATCAGAATTATTAACTTTACAATCCACAAACCACTTTTTCTATACTACCAAAGAAATTCCTAGACTTTGAAGTTTCATTATTGTTTTGTTTTTCTCATTAAATGGTATACCATTGCCAAGGTCCTTCTCTGCAGCCAGGTCTGCCAAGTCACTTTTTAGCCGGATCCAGTCAAAGACCAAGAGAAGTTTGAACAGATGCTCAACGAGTTTGAGCCACCAGGGATGGCCAGTATGGATATTGATGTAGCTCTTTAGTTCTATAAACTTGACTTTAAGATACCTTACTTAGTTAATGCTTTTTATAAATTTGAATTTAGTTTAATATTTAGAAAATTATAGTACTAAAGGAGCAGTCTGTGGTTTTATTTTTATTTGTCTTAGCAAGTTTCCATATTAAGCTCCAGAGCATAGCATCACACAAGGCAAAAGATGAACTGAAACACCAGTACTTGTGATCTACCTATCTATCCATCTATCTATCTATCTATCAAAAAATATTTATTTCAATGTTGTTTTTAGTTGTTTAAAAAACCTGAAATGTTCTTCGTGGCCATTAATAGAATATGATTAATTTCTATATTATAGTACACTGTATAACCACCAAATGGAATGTTATATCTCTACCCATCGATTTGGAGGAATTTCTGTGCTGTTCATTAATAAAAGAAAGATTCATAGAAGTGAATATATATAATGTTACTTTTGAAAAAACAATGATAAAATCCCATCTATACATATATATGTTCCTATATAATTGTATGAGTATGAGCAAACATATAAAATGTTGCTCACCAAGTTACCAATTAGTGAAAGAAAGTAGGATAGAGGAAGAATGAGATCTTGATAAACAATAAACAAACAAGCAAATGAATAAATAAATAGCTGTGTAGAAGTAATACTTTTCTTGATAAAAAGTAGTATATATAAAATGATCTTATTTTTTTAAGTAGATAGAAAAACTAGCCACCAAAATGTTGATAATGATTATCTCTAAAAGGAAAATTAAAAGAAAACTAAGCAAAGGAAGACGGTACAGAAAAGAGAGAATGGAGCAAGAAGGCAAACATGATAAAGTTGACATTTGAGCATTTAATTTGGCTACCCATTCTATTTTGAGAGTCCCCCAGGGACACCCAAGAGACCATTATCTATGGTCTCTTTAGGATGACAATCTGATGGATAAATTGATGGAAATCCATCTTCCTGTTAGAAAGTCTGAAAATAAAGTTCCTGAGAGTTTCTATAGGATTCCTTCCTGGAAGGGGTAAGTGACAGCTCTAAGAGATATCAGAAATACTTGGCTCTTGAGAGAGCTATCATTGTATCCCATAACAGTCTCTCCTTTTCACCCTATTAGTTTTAAGTTAAGAGTTCCTGGGGCTCCTGGGTGGCTCAGTCAGTTGAGCATCTGACTGCAACCTAAGTCTTGATCTCACAATTCATGAGTTTGAGCCCTGCGTTGAGTTCTGTGCTGACAGCTAGGAGTCTGGAACCTGCTTCAGATTCTGTGTGTGTGTGTGTGTGTGTGTGTCTCTCTCTGCTCCTCCCTTGCTCACACACTGTCTCTCTCTCAAAAATAAATAAACATTTAAAAAAAAGTTAAGAGTTCCTTAGTCATCAAAAAGAATGAAATCTTGCCAATTGCAACAACATGGATGGAATTAGAGTGTATTATCCTAAGTGAAATAAGTCAGGGAAAGACAAATATCATATGATTTCAATATATACGGAATTTAAGAAACAAAACAGAGGGACATAGGGGAAAGGAAGGAAAAATAAAATGAGATAAAAACAGAGAGGGAGGCAAACCATAAGGGACTCTTAAATACAGAGAACAAATTGAAGGTTGCTGGTGTGGAGGTGGGGAGGGTGGGCTAAATGGGTGATGGCATTAAGGAGGGCACTTGTTGAGATGAGCACTGGGTGTGATATGTAAGTGATGAATCACTAAATTCTGCTCCTGAAATCAATGCTACACTCTATGTTAACTAACTTGAATTGAGGAGCACCTGGGTGACTCAATCTGTTAAGCCTCCGACTTCAGCTCAGGTCATGATCTTGGGGTGCATGAGTTTGAGCCCAGTGTCACACTCTAATGACAGCTCAGAGTCTAGAGACTGCTTCAGATTCTGTGTCTCCCTTTCTCTCTGTCCCCCCCTCCAGAAAAAAATAAATAAACATTGAAAAAATTAACGAACTTGAATTTAAATATAAATAAATAAATATGTATGCACCATCTGACTTGGGGGGAAAAGTTCCTAATATCTAATTCTCCTCCCACAAAACATAATAGAATCCTTACTTTATATACACATATACATGTATCTTTTTAATATAATTTGTTGTCAAATTGGTTTCCATACAACACCCAGTGCTCATCCCAACAAGTGCCCTCCTCAATTCCCCTCCTTACTTTATACTGACTGTTCCCTTTTAAGCTCTATTCACATTAAAAGATCACAATTCACGAAAGAAGACTACCTTCCTGGGCTAGAAAATGATCGCAAAGTTTTTTCCATCTCTTCTAAGTAGTGTGTGTTTTAACAGAACTTTAGTTTGATTCTGATTCTCATGTTTTTTTCCCAAGCTTACATCACTTTATAGTTTAGTTTTCTTGAATTGCCATGTATACCACATAATGGTTACCATCCTGGTCATATAATCATAGTTCAACTCAGGATGGTCAGCCAAAACTACCACATTCTGAATGTTCCACTCCATGCATATGTTTTTACTTCTGCTCTTACTGAGATATTAGAGAAAATGGAAACATTGGTTTCCTAGGGATCTCTGGAACTAAGGAAGTTTGAAAAAACTTAGTGTGTCATATATATGTAATTAATTATGTGGTTTTAAACATCAGTAACATTTATGATTCTCTTGATGAATTAATCACCAATCTAGTATTTTACTGATAACTTTCAATATTGACTAATTTGTAAATGAGCTCAAAAGTTTCACTGAATACGGTCCATTTTTAAAGCTTTGGTGTAAATAGCCTTATGCTTCCAAAATGAGAAGTTACTACTGAAACCATCAATGAAATTTCATTTGATATATTTCAAAATATGTCTCTTAGTATTTTGTAGAAAGTCACTGTGACTTCAGCCCTAAAACGTAAGTTTGTTTTAAACTCCATGTGCTTTTCTCATTTCCCGGAGATTTATCAGTTAGATATGTTAGTGGGAGTTATAGACCCATTAATCTTGAATACTTAGAGCAAAAATACTCTGGATTGGAAATTATTTTAGTTAACTGTAAGTCCCCATGTATGTTATCTAAGGATGACACGTTTTTTTCAGAAAATTGGAACGTGGCAAGATGAATTTGGACTAACACACTTAGTGCTTATATCCAGTGCTACAGACACACAACACTACTTAATTCACGTTCAGCTAGCATGTTTGTGCTCTCCACTGCACACTATGCCAGGGCCTAAAAATTAAAAACAAAATAAAAATCCTTTGCCCTTGGGGAGCTCAGAATCCAGTGGGACTGAGAAAGAATTGCAAGTGCTACAATCAAAGTGGGAGAACAGTGTTGTGGGAGCTCAAAGGAGTGAGTGACTAATCACAGAATCAAATTTCCCAGGGGTTCTATCTTCTCACCTTCTACTGTCTCCATGGTGAGCCAATTCATTCCCATGACTTCATCTATCACTCATGACTCACATGGCTCTGTTTCCCCCTGAGCCCTATCTTCCTATATTCTGGCCCATAACTACTTACTTGGCATCTCAATGTGCAAATGCCACTGACACCCACAACACACACCAGCCTGAAAACCATTAGTCATCCTCAGCCCCAAATCTTCAATTCTTATTGTTACCTCTCTACTCACTTACGTCAGAAACCCAGTGGTCATAGCCGATGCTCTCTTCTAACTTCACTGCTGCACACGTTTTTCCTCCTCTCTTCTCCTTCAGTGCTGTGTTAAGTCAACTCTGATTTATCTATTACCTAGGTGAATGCCAGAGCTTGTTAAACCGACACCCTCCTACTCAATAATCTTGTCTCCTTGAGTAGGCAGCTACCAATGAAGATGGGAGGAACTACTCTGCTTCAGAGTATTTGAAGTGGAGGGAATTTCATGCAGGAATCTGGTTACACAGGTAAAGGAAGAGCTGAGAAGACTACAGAGAACAGCAGGACAGCTTGGGACTAATAGTGCTGAGTCTCACCCACTGACCTATGAGTTCCTGGAGGCAGGCAGGAAAAATGTGTTATTCAACTTTTTCTCCTCAGCATTTGGCATAATACAACTCATTAAGCATAGTAAAAAACCATTAAATGTTGACACAGTGACTCAGTCATTCTAATACCCTAAGATCTTTTTGCCTCAGAAGTTTCTAGAAAATTGTCCCTGCTGCGGGCCCAACATTTCAATATATCTTACCATGGAAACAACTCTAACTATTTGAGCTTCTGATTATTTAAACTTTAGAACATAAGACATTTAAACTGACACTGGATGAAACATTAATTTTATCACATCCATTTGAAGAAATTGGATTTGTTGTGTAGAAAAATGTTTTTATATTTTTAAAGGCAATATGTCTTTGTACCTTCTACAGTAGATATTAGGTTACAAATGCTGAGGGGTGCCTAGGTGGCTTAGTCGGTTACACATCTGACTTTGGCTCAGGTCATGATCTCATGGTTTGTGGGTTCAGGCCCTGTGTTGGGCTCTGTGCTGACAACTCAGAGCCTGGAGCCTGTTTCAGATTCTGTGTTTCCCTCTTTTCTGCCCCTCCCCCATTCATGTTCTGTCTCTGTTTGTCTCTCAAAAATAAATAAACATTAAAAAAATTTTAGATTACAAATGCTGAAATTCTTATATTGTACAGTCTCGGTCTCCAATAGTACTTCCAATAGTCTCGTAGGTGATTGCATCAGAACCCAAGTGCATTCTCTAGTTGTCACATCCCATGTCATCTGTGTGTTTATGTATCACAGTGATCACAACGGCCTGTGTGATTTTCTTAGGTGCCTCTGATTTGGTACAAGCCCGTAACTCGCTGTTTCTGTTTTCCCACGAGGTTGATTGACTCTAGAATTGTTCAGAACAAAACTCAAGACTGACAAAAAGCCTGACTGCCCAGATGGATAAACCAAATGGGGCTATTTAGGATATGGCAAAGGTAAAGAAGACTATGTTCTCTGAGGCATAGTGCAAGGCTCCAGTGTGTGGGCAAAAAGTCAATAATAAATGAGAATATGGGCTTTGGAAACAATGACAGTGCATGTATTTTAAAGGTACTGTAGCAAAACATGGCTAAGGAGTAAGCACAACAAACATATATTAACAGTTAATAGTAGACGATGTTAAGATAAAAGATTATAAATTAACAGCAAACCTGGAGATACAATAACGAATTTCCATGGCAGAATGTATTTAACAGTGACACTGATACAGAAACATTCATTTAAGCAGGAGGCTGCATTAGAAACAGATGTTGTGCGGTTCATTTCAATTACAACTTAAATTGGTTTATTTATCAGACCATTTTCCACTACATTTTGTTTGCATGAGATGCATGTTGTGTGGGTTGTTTCCCCCTATCTTTATAAGCTATACTACTTGTTGCCAGCATACACACCTAGTCTCCAGGTTACTTTTTTTAAATCTAATTTATTGTCAAATTGGCTAATATACAATATGTACAGTATGCTCTTGTTTCGGGGGTAGATTCCGTGGTTCATCGCTTACATACAACACCCAGTGCTCATCCCAACAAGTGCCCTCCTTAATACTCATCACCCATTTTCTCCTCTTCCCCCACCCCCCATCCACCCTTAGTTTGTTCTCTGTATTTAAGACTCTTTTATGGTTTGCCTCCCTCCCTCTCTGTTTGTAACTATTTTTTCCGCTTCCCTTTCCCCATGGTCTTCTGTTAAATTTCTCAAGATCCACATATGAGTGAAAACATATGATATCTGTCTTTCTCTGAGTGACTTATTTCACTTAGCATAATACCTTCCAGTTCCATCCACATTGCTGCAAATGGCATGATTTCATTCTTTCTCATTGCCAAGTAGTATTCCATCGTATATATAAGCCACATCTCTTTATACAGTCATCAGTTGATGGACATTTAGACTCTTTCCATAATTTGGCTATTGTTGAAATCACTGCTGTAGACATTGGGGTACATGTGTCTCTATGAATAAGCACTCCTGTATCCTTTGAATAAATTTCCAGGTTACTTTTCTTCAGAATTGTCATTGCGTTTGATAGGGAGTCGTCTTGATTAAAGTTAAATGTCTTTTCCTCCTCTCTCTTTGCTCTTCCAGTTAATAAACAAAGCCAAATATGTCTCTCTTTTTGTTTTTCGGTCATTTGCCATCTCTGGGTCTCAAATTTCTCATAATACCTCCCTTTTCTGAAATCGGGAAGATAGGCCAGACGACTGAGGTTTTTGTTGGGTTTCCTTAATATGTGTAATTTTTTCTTAATTATATTCTGATATGGATGTTGATCAGCATCATTATTGTGGCTTTTTTCTGGTTGGAGAAAATAAAAATGAAGTTAACCAGCACAAAGAAAGCAGAGTTTATTGCAATGATATAAAGAGGGCTCGTAAGAGGTTAAAGTATTGAACATGTCCACATGTCCAGACCTCATGAGAACTAGAAATAAGAAGTAAAAAGGCTTCATGAACTCAGTTGTTCATTCTCTCACAATGTCAGACTCTTCCTCTTACGGCTGTATTTCCCTTTCTCCGGTCCCTTTATGTGTAGGCTGGCTTCCTCTTTTTTTCATAGTCTCTCTTCTCTCATAACCTCATAATAGCAGTGCAGCCCTAGTGCTATGTCATGACTTTTGCACTTAGTCCTACAGCTCCTGTCAGATTCTTTATGCAAGAGCTAATTTCTGAGAGAGGGCTCCGATTGATTCATCTCATCTTTTTGATCCAGGCACAGGTTTATTTCCTGCCTGTGGATCAGCTGCTTTTAAATTAGGTATCTACTCTCTGTTCCCAAGGTGGTGGTGGGGGGTGGGGCGGGACAGGATCATGAGATTTCATTGTGGCCTTGTTCGGTCAGCAGGCAGGGCAGTCTCCATCTTCGAAGGGACCACAGAACTGGCAGGCAATGACGCACAGCTCTACCACAATCAGCTCTTAGGAAAAGCAGCCTTAGCTTTGGAAAGAGCACATATTAGAGTTCAACTAAACTGGCATGAATATTTTACAGGGAACACGGATTTGTGGTTGGGATGCTTTATAATGTATGTTCGAACTTGTGAAAGATAAAATATAAATGTGTGCGAGAGCACTGGTTGTTTTATACACACGAACACACACACACACACACACACACACACACACACACACACACACACACACACATCCCCTTTCCTGAGAACAGTTTGAAAAGAAGGGATTGTTCGTATGATCCTTCTGTGTGAATGCAATATTACTAGACGTTAAAGCAATATTTTGTCTCTTCACTAACAAGTCAACCAGCCTGAGATGTGCTGGTTGTGGAGGCAGCTCATAAAAGACCACTTTTTTAGCCCAGCATAACATCTAAGAGCTCATTCTAGTCACAGGCATACCCCAATAAAACACACAACTCTTTTTCCCTATTCCAATGCAAGATAATGCATTTTTACCAAATGATTTCTTATGGTAAAGTGGCAAATTATAAACCATCCAATGTCAGAATTCCCTAGCACAAAGTTTTGAGGAATATGTTAAAAGCCCAAGTAGACCAGTGAATATACACAATTTTCATGGTAAATAATGGTAGAGGATTTTGAAATATTTTATTGATATTAAAAGGAAGGATATTTTCATCTAAGGCAGGGTTTCTTAGCTTTGGCACTATTAACATTTTGAGCCAGATAATTCTTTGTTGTGGGGTCTGTGCTGGGTAGTGCATTACGTGTGTGTTGAGAGGGAGCACCCCTGGCCTCCGCCCACAGATGCCAGTAGCACATATCATCACTCCCAGTTGTGACAACCAAAACCATCTCCAGACGTTGCTATGTGTCCTCTGGGAGCAACATTGCCTTGAGTTTGAAACCACTGATTTAACCCTTGTTCTCCACAAGAATTATTTTTTTATTTATTTTTTTAATATGAAATTTATTGTCAAATTGGTTTCCATACAACACCCAGTGCTCATCCCAACAGGTGCCCTCCTCAATACCCATCACCCACCCTCCTCTCCCTCCCACCCCCCATCAACCCTCAGTTTGTTCTCAGTTTTTAAGAGTCTCTTATGGTTTGGCTCCCTCCATCTCTTTTTTTTTCCTTCCCCTCCCCCATGGTTTTTTTTTATGATAAATAATTTCTTATTCCCTTAACGTTTTTAGGTTTATAAAAAATATGTCCTTTTGGAGTCTAATGGAGCACTACTGATTTGGTATCATCTGTCTTGCTTTTCCTCAATGAATCACATTCTCTCATCCCTGAATCAGCCTGACCAATTTCATTAGCCAACTCAAACCCGTTAATCCCATTAATTTGCTTCAGTGTCAGAGAATCCCCGATGGCCCATAGTTTCTAAATCCGTTGCTCTTCTTCCTCTCTCAGAGTAGCTTGCATACTTGAGAAAGCTGGTTGAATACTTGTAAATACACCCAGAAGAGAAAAGGCTTTAGTGTTCTTGCTCAACGTATTGCTACCTTTAATTTCTTTCTGCAAGATTTTCCATTCTCCCTTGAGTGCTTGCACCTTGATTCATAAAGAAATAATAGAAAATCTGGTGTACAAGACAACAAAATGCAGCAGTTTTAAACCTTGCTTTTCTGTCTAAAAACGTAGTATACCAAAACAAGTCATAGACTTTTACTATATTCAGATGTCATTGTTAATATTACTATTAAGATGCAGATAGAAAGAATAATTTCTTTAAAATACAGTACATCGGGGCGCCTGGGTGGCGCAGTCGGTTAAAGCGTCCGACTTCAGCCAGGTCACGATCTCGCGGTCCGTGAGTTCGAGCCCCGCGTCGGGCTCTGGGCTGATGGCTCAGAGCCTGGAGCCTGTTTCCGATTCTGTGTCTCCCTCTCTCTCTGCCCCTCCCCCGTTCATGCTCTGTCTCTCTCTGTCCCAAAAATAAAATAAAACATTGAAAAAAAAAATTTTTTAAATACAGTACATCGTTTCTCTGACCTGTAAATAGTAAATTCTCTCAGAGAGAATTTGCTTGTCTCGTGAGGTTGTAAGAACAAAATGTGATGGGGTTGGAAAGACTACAAAAACCACAGAGCCTTCTCCAGGAGAAAGAGATTATTGTGATGCTTGTGCCATCGTACATCATACATCATAGTACAAAAGAGACACGGCTGTATTTTGTATCTTTCCATAATCATCATTATCACCACAACCAAACTACCATTCTCTTCCAAAAGTTTTCATTAAGGATATCAATCTCATATGTCCATATGTTCATTTCTCATGGGAATGTCATGGATTAAGATAATAATGCTAGACATACCTAAGACAAGTGCAGAAAACTACTTGTGCCACATCACCCACTTCCAAATGTAACATACAAGCATAAGTACATTTTCACTGAATTACTTCTTCTGGAAAATAGGGTAAATTACTGCTCTAATTTAGAAGCAGGATGCGAAGTTTAGTCCTTATTTAGTAAAAAAAAGAGCGAGTTGTGGAGAGCAAAGATCTCACTGCATGTGTAGAATTCTGTCTTTACAGGAAACAAAACAGTTTCCAGAAAGGGAAAGGGAAAAGTCTATGCAAATGCACACACACACACACACACACACACACACACACACACACACTCACACACACACATACACACACACGCACACTCAAATCTACACAGAGATTACTCATGTTTACATTATTTCCTCCTTTCTACTCTCCGTTGTTTACTTACCACAAACTCATATTTTAATTATAGCATTTATTATCAGAGTATTGTTTGCCATTATAATCCCTTATAAGTTTTTCCCCATCACATATTAAAACTTTATTGAGGGAAAGTTGGTGTAAGGATTTTGCCCCATGTTCTCATTGTGAGGAAATCCTTTGTATCACCTGTGAAGGTCTGGAAGCTAATGGCTATTCAGCATGAGTACTAAAACATGTTTTCCACTGCTGACTGTGCTGATCATCATGGCAAAGTTTACAATAACATGTCTTTGGATAGTTATTACTTTTCTTACATTGGCTGAATTACAAATAAGAACCGAACACCCAGACTTACAATTGATCACAGACAATTGCTTATTTTCGTGGTCATTGGGGTCCTTCTGCCTGTAAGTTTTTTTTCATAAACATCTCTTTAAAAATAGAAATGCTTATGAAAATGAATATGCACACTCAAAGTAATTTGGAAGTATGATATCAATCTTTAAATAGCAATAATTTTGAAGATCATATATTTGTTTAGCATATTACAGTTTCTAAAGAGCTTTCACCATAATTTCCCAAGTAATGTTCACAATACATTGTGAGTGCTAGTAAATGATATTATTTTCATCTTTAAAATGAGGCATCTGATTGGGCATCTGGGTGGCTCAGTCATTTAAGCATCAGACTTCGGCTCAGGTCATGATCTCATGGTTTGTGGTTCTGAGCCCGGTGTTGGGCTCTGTGCTGACAGCTCAGAGCCTGGAGCCTGCTTTGGATTCTATCTCATTCTCTATCTGCCCCACCCCCACTTGTGCTCTGTCTCTCAAAAATAAATAGATGTTAAACAAATTTAAGATTAATTAATTAATTAATTAATTTAAAAAAACGAGGCATCAGAGATACAAGGGGTTAAGTTAGTTACTCATGTTACATAGGTCTACATGTCATAGGCTTTGGAATCAAGGTATTTTGAAATCTAAGGCCCAGAATCTGTTCAATTCATTTTTCCTCCAAAAAGGTGCTATGGTAAAAAAATTGAAGAGAATGCAAATGAGAATATTAGCGGTTGAGAAAGGAAGTGTATGTAACCCTGTGGATTTTCTTTTCTGTTAAATGAAGGTAAAGTGGAAGGAGATTTTAGAGCTTTAAGGGATATTGTGTGATTAATAGTGAAGAGCTAATGTCCTTGTCATTGAACAAGAAAGAATGGCTTTGAATTATTGCAAGATGCCACTTGAGTAAACAGGGTGAGTGTTCTTGAATATAATGGTTAAAGGACATTGGAGCTCATTATCCAGAATGAATATTGTCTTATATTTTGGGATATTTCAGAAATGGCATACAGATCCATAAAGGGATCTATATAAAGTGCGGTTTGCCCAGATGTAAGGCATGATGTGAATCAATGTTTCTCAATTAGTGGTATATGCAACAATGGCAGGACACAAACATTGTTCAGGAGTCTGTAGTGTTTTCTTAACTTTATTCACAATCACTACTGACAGATAAATAACCTTTAAAAGAAAAAGGGAACTCTTGAGACTCACATCTTAAAGACTTTATGATTTTACTGCTACCATTTTTTAATGGACAATTACACTTTATATTAATGAAGTTCTTTAAAAACAGACAACAACTAAAACTCTAAGATAATCATCACAGTCCCTTTCCAGTAGCTTGATCTATTTATTGAACCCAAATCTTCCTGACTCTCACTGCCAGGGGAAGCCTGGGCAGAAAAAAAATGCAAAAAAGGAAGTCCTTAGTGTTATCTTGTACAAGAGGTTTGGAAACAAACTCAAATACAAACCCAACTCTGACGTCAAACCAATTTCTAAAGCAAAGCAAGAGTGAGGTAAGAGAGAAATGGTTGAGCAGTTCCACAGCTGATTTCAGTTCTCAGGCCAAATGATTATCTCCATCCAAAGGTGATTTTTAGTATGATTAGACAAGTTGTAATTTGCTAGAAAGATCCAGATAATGGTAATTGATGACGCTTATAAGACAAACAGCAGTATTCATTCAAGAGGCAATTTAGAAAACACCCTCTCCTTTTAAGTGCATAAATTTTTAAGTTATTATTGAGCACACATTCCCCTCCAAAATGGTACCATAACTATAATATCCAGATGTTAATTTTTGTGAACATGGATCTTTCAGTACAACTTTCCTTTGTGACCCTCCTGGTGATCATGACCTTAACTTCAAAACTTAAAATTCATTTAAATGGATTTACCCTACATTGGAAGGAATTCTTGTCCATGCATTCAATTATTACTCCAACACTTCTAACCTACTGGTTGTCCCATACTTGGAGGTGAAAATTTCAGTGTATTCAGGTTTAACTTCTTCAGGGACAGCAGGACAGTGGATCTCTGGGATTACACAATACTACGTACTATCACTTTCATACAGAAGGCCTTTGATGACGATGATGAGAGTCCAATTTTTTGTTTCCTTTATTTCACAGGATTATACACTCACCATGTATTTCCAGCAATCTTGGAAAGACAAAAGGCTTTCTTATTCTGGAATCCCACTAAATCTCACGCTAGACAACAGGGTAGCTGACCAACTCTGGGTGCCAGACACCTACTTTCTGAATGACAAGAAATCATTTGTGCATGGGGTTACAGTGAAGAATCGAATGATCCGACTGCATCCTGATGGAACAGTTCTCTACGGACTCCGGTAAATGACTTTGTGTTGTATGATTCACTGTTGCTGCTGCTGTTGTTATTGTTGTTATGTTTTATTTTTTACTTTTGGAAATGGGCCGAGGGAAGAGAAGCAAGTAGGAGAATATATAGACACTTTCATCTATGTAACAAAGTTATATTAAAGACCAGAAAAAACTCTTTTGGAATCATTTGAACTAAGTCTAGGCAACTTTGTTCATCAAGGTAAGTGAATTATTTGCCCTAAACTTCAAATAATAAACATAGGAATAAGAAAATGTATGTTTGCCAGATTTTATATCTAACTTAACTGTAGAAGTTATATCCTTTTTTAGCAAATTGCTAGTGGCTCAGAGCCACCCAGACTGAACTGAAATGTGTTCTAAGTGTTGGGTATAGCTACTTAATTATGAAAGAGAATTGGGAAACAATACTTTGAAGTAGGAGGAAAATATTTTGTAGTGACTTTGAGAAGATACATAGTGTTTTCATTCCCTTAAGTCTCTCTTTCAGTGTTTGTGTTTAGGTATATGATCCATATGGAATTAATTTTTGTGTTTCATGTAAGGTAGAGGTTGAGATTTAATTTTTTTCCATATGAATGTCCAATTTTATAATTTATTGAAAAGATTTTTCTTCTCACACCAGATTGTGTTGGTGCCTTTGACTGGATAAGTGGGGGGGGGGGGGGTGGTGTCTAATTCTAGGCTTTATTCTATTCCATTGTTCTATTTGTCTATTCACCAGCAGTATCACACTATTTTAATTACAATAGCTATATGATAAATCATGAAGTAGTGTAAGTCCTCCAACTTTGTATTTATTCTTTAAGATTGCTATAGATATTCTAGACCATTTGCTTCTACCTATAACTTGTAGAATCAGCTTGTTGATTTCTACCTGAAAGTATCTGCTGGAATTATAATTGAGATTGCATTGACTCATAGATCAATTTGGGGAGAATCAGTATCTTAAAATGATCTAACACTCTAATCCATGAACATGATATATCTTCACTTCTTTAGGTTACCTTTAATTTATATCAACAATAACTTGCACCATAGTGGATTTTGTTTTGTTTGTTTTTAAGAATCAAGTATAAAAGAGGTATCATATACTTATTATTAACCCTCATTTGGTTATGGGTTTATTAAAAATTTTAAGACTAAAATTCAAATCAACTTCCCATTTTACCAAAGAAATACCTGAATTGTGACGTTATTGTAAGATATGTAGAGTGGTGGTCCTTTAACCTTTGTTGTCACCTTTAAAAAAAAGAAAACAAACCTTTGTTGTCACCTTATCCTTTTGGGAAACTGTTGATAGCTATATCCACAAACTCATGTATGCCCCAAATTTTCCTATTATTTTAGAGTCTTTATAAATCCCCTAAAATTCTTCACACACCGCCAACACTAAGTTAAAACTCTAGGTAAAGGATAAAATCATACAATTAATTTCTGTACATTCACAAATACCCCAGAACACTATGAAAGTGAAAAAAAAAAGCTAGATGTGTGATAAAACTTCTGAACTTAACCCAGTGGTTGACTATGTAGTTGATAGATTTGGACTTTATTTACATAGTAAAATAGATTCAGATAAAGATAATGTTTGGAATTTCTTCACTCTTTCAGTACCCCCCAAATCTTTTGACTCTAGTTTAAAATCTCTGACCTAAGGGCGCCTGGGTGGCTCAGTTGGTTGAGTGTCTGACTTCAGCTCAGGTCATGATCTTACAGTTAGTGAGTTCAAACCCCACATCAGGCTCTGTGCTGACAGCTCAGAGCCTGGAGCCTGCTTCGGATTCTGTGTCTCCCTCTCTCTCTGCCCCTCCCACACTCATGTTTTCTCTCTCTCTCTCTATCAAAAACAAACAAACATTAAAAAACTTTTTTTAAATCTCTGGCCTAAAAGTCTCTGAGAAAAATGGCAAAATAAACCAACAATTCCCTTGAATGTATCGATAGTGACTCCTGATGAAATCTACTAATCCAAGATCAGTGGTGATATTAATAACGGTATATACCCTAGAAATCAGTTGTAATTTTTTGCCACCTATGAAACTTCTATCAGATATAGCCAAGGTATAAAAGGGAAAAATCACTCTTCTAAAGTATTCTGGGAGAATAATTTCATAACCCAACTTAGTAAGCTAATCAATCACATGTATGATCACTTTATGTGATTAGTCAAGAATGCATAAAAAGTTGTTTTTGATTGAAAAAAAAAAGGCAATCAGGTTTTTACAGGCAAGAAAGTGGTTTGCAATCTCAGTTTACAGAATCTCACTTCAGGCATTTCTCAAATTATTGGCAGCCTCTACCAATGGGAATTGATGTAAAGGAAGAAAAACATTTGAGAATCTTGAAATTGAACATACCTCATTTTAAACAAATAAAACTGAGGCACAAAATGACAAGGACCGTTTCTAAGCACCTTGTCTATCTAAGGGATTGGGACTAAAATATAGGTGTCCTGACTCCCATAGTTGTGCTTTTCCCACCCCACTGCCTTTCAAACACACTTAGAAGAAAACACCTCCTTCCTAGTTGTCCAACCTTGCTCTTTCCTCTTGGGAGCCAACCCAGACTTGGAGCCCGCAAACAGATCTACCAAAGGAAAACACAAATCCTTCGTCTATTATGCGAACCCTGATTTCTTTTAGGCACCAGCATTCTCCATAAGAACCTCACACCACTTCTGATCTCCTTCTCCTCCCTGTCTTCTTCCCTACTTCTTCCCTCACAGGTTTCTTTTTCTTTTTCTGGAGGTTATAAACATCCTGGAGAAACCATAAGCTCTAGCAAAGAAAGCATGACTTCTGGAGTCAGAGGACCAAAAGCGGGCTCAAATTCCAGCATTTCTGATTGTTTAACCTTGCACAAGTTATACAAATTTACTGAATCTACAATAATGGGCTAATAACCCCTTATTCATTGTTGGGAAATTCTTATTAAATAATGAATAGATTAATATATGGTGAATTCTAAATTGTATTTTTCTAAAGTCATTGTGCTTTATATAGCTATATTAGGTGCTGGAGGATGGTCTTCTAACTCTCAAGAATATCAGTGACCAGAACAGAGATACAGTTATCCAATTAAAAAAAATCATTGAGTACCTGTATATGTTCATATACTCACTGTTCTGGCCCTGGAAATAATTCCCCAGAAGCCTGATAGAAATTTGTCATTATGGCAAAGGGGAAATCACCAGCGACTATGAGTCAAGAGACTTGTGGCTGAACTAGATTGTGCCCTTAAGTAAGCTATTTCCTCCTCTGGGCTTTGGATCCCTCAGTTTTAAAGGGAAGAGATTGCATAAAATTATACCTAAATTCCCTTCCAAATCTAACTTCCATTGCTTCCCTTATCCTATATGTTAAGGAATGTTTATTTTAATCCCTCTGATATAACATTTTCTAGTCTTAGAAATGACAACCTGTATTTTTTTTCTTTGTAATTGACTTTTCAAGAATAACTGCCATATATCACTCCCTAGCACATGTACTAGAAAATCCTTATCATACAACATATGTATTGGCATATTTATAGCTGTACTTATTTTAGATACGGGTAATCAGGAGAATGAAATTTCTTGCCTTATCCCTTTTCATAAGTCCAGCTAATAGTCATTATGAAATGAGACCATATACTAATGGGTTGTTTTTAGCAATGATGGGATCAATGGGATTTTCTGAATGTCCCTGAAAGCCCCTTTAACCAGGTATTCCATAATCATGAGACTATATCATTAAGCTAAATAAAATGTTTTCTATATTCAAACTCAGTATGAGATGTTAAAACTTAATGTATTTGAAGCTGCAAGAATAGAGTTGGTTGTTTTCTATTTTTGTGAACTATGTCAAATCAGATTTTATACACAGGGAATGACACACAGTTGCGTTAACACTCTAAAATAACAGGGTGGTGTCTGATGTAAGTCTAGTGCTTTTGGAGGAACCAGACTGCAGTGCAACAGGCATTCAGCAAATAGAAGAGACTCCATTCCTCATGTTTTTTGCTCTCAGGTTACCTCTGCAGTGACAAAATGCATTACACCAAGTAACAGCCCCATTGTCACTATTGCTTCCTCTTCCATTTTGCTAGGGATCTAAATAAAAGAGGTCTGTGATGTGCTGTGAGATGTGGCAGGAGACCGGAATTTATGACTATGTCCCATGATCACTCCACCCTGCTCCTTTCAAAGCACATTATGTCATTTCCTTTCTTTTTTATAATATGAAATTTATTGTCAAACTGGTTTCCATACAACACCCAGTGCTCATCCCAAAAGGTGCCCTCCTCAATACCCATCACCCACCCTCCCCTCCCTCCTAACCCCCATCAACCCTCAGTTTGTTCTCAGTTTTTAAGAGTCTCTTATGCTTTGGCTCTCTCCCTCTCTAACCTCTTTTTTTTTTTTCTTCCCCTCCCCCATGGACTTCTGTTAAGTTTCTCAGGATCCACATAAGAGTGAAAACATATGGTATCTGTCTTTCTCTGTATGACTTATTTCACTTAGAATAACACTCTCCAGCTCCATCCACGTTGCTACAAAAGGCCATATTTCATTCTTTCTCATTGCCACGTAGTATTCCATTATGTATATGAACCACAATTTCTTTATCCTTTTGTCAATTGATGGACATTTAGGCTCTTTCCATAATTTGGCTGTTGTTGAGAGTGCTGCTATAAATATTGGGGTACAAGTGCCCCTATGCATCAGCACTCCTGTATCCCTTGGGTAAATTCCTAGCAGTGCTACTGCTGGGTCATAGGGTAGGTCTATTTTTAATTTTCTGAGGAACCTCCACACTGTTTTCCAAGAGCGGCTGCACCAGTTTGCATTCCCACCAACAGTGCAAGAGGGTTCCCGTTTCTCCACATGCTCTCCAGCATCTATAGTCTCCTGATTTGTTCATTTTAGCCACTCTGACCGGCGTGAGGTGATATCTGAATGTGGTTTTGATTTGTATTTCCCTGATGAGGAGCGACGTTGAGCATCTTTTCATGTGCCTGTTGACCATCCAGATGTCTTCTTTAGAGAAGTGTCTATTCATGTTTTCTGCCCATTTCTTCACTGGATTATTTGTTTTTTGGGTGTGGAGTTTGGTGAGCTCTTTATAGATTTTTGGATACTAGCCCTTTGTCCGATATGTCATTTGCAAATATCTTTTCCCATTCTGTTGGTTGCCTTTTAGTTTTGTTGATTGTTTCCTTTGCTGTGCAGAAGCTTTTTATCTTCATGAGGTCCCAATAGTTCATTTTTGCTTTTAATTCCCTTGCCTTTGGAGATGTGTCAAGTAAGAAATTGCTGCAGCTGAGGTCAGAGAGGTTTTTTTCCTGCTTTCTCCTCTAGAGTTTTGATGGTTTCCTGTCTCACATTCAGGTCCTTTATCCATTTTGAGTGTTTTTTTCTGAATGGTGTAAGAAAGTGGTCTACTTTTATCCTTCTGCATGTTGCTGTCCAGTTCTCCCAGCACCATTTGTTAAAGAGACTGTCTTTTTTCCATTGGATGTTCTTTCCTGCTTTGTCAAAGATTAGTTGGCCATACTTATGTGAGTCTAGTTCTGGAGTTTCTATTCTGTTCCATTGGTCTATGTGTCTGTTTTTGTGCCAATACCATGCTGTCTTGATGATTACAGCTTTGTAGTTGAGGCTAAAGTCTGGGATTGTGATGCCTCCTGCTTTGGTCTTCTTCTTCAAAATTACTTTGGCTATTCAGGGCCTTTTGTGGTTCCATACAAGTTTTAGGACTGCTTGTTCTAGCTTTGAGAAGAATGCTGGTGCAATTTTGTGTTCTCAGTTTTTTTTGTTTTTTTTTAAAGTTTATTTATTTTTTTTGAGACAGAGAGAGACAGAGCATGAACGGGGGAGGGGCAGAGAGAGAGGGAGACACAGAATCGGAAACAGGCTCCAGGCTCCGAGCCATCAGCCCAGAGCCCGACGTGGGGCTCGAACTCACGGACCGCGAGATCGTGACCTGAGCTGAAGTCGGCCGCTCAACCGACTGAGCCACCCAGGTGCCCCATGTTCTCAGTTTTTAAGAGTCTTTTATGGTTTGTCTCCCTCCCTCTCAAACTTTTTTTTTCCCTTCCCCGCCCCCATAGTCTTCTGTTAAGTTTTTCCGGATCCACATAAGAGTGAAAACATACGGTATCTGTCTTTCTCTGTATGACTTATTTCACTTAGCATAACACTCTCCAGTTCCATCCATGTTGCTACAAAGGGCCATATTTCATTCTTTCTCATTGCCACGTAGTACTCCATTGTGTATATAAACCACAATTTCTTTATCCATTCATCAGTTGATGGACATTTAGGCTCTTTCCATAATTTGGCCGCTTTGGAAAACAGTGTGGAGGTTCCCCAAAAAGTTAAAAATAGATCTACCCTATGACCCAGCAATAGCACTGCTAGAAATTTACCCAAGGGATACAGGAGTGCTGGTGGATAGGGGCACCTGTACCCCAATGTTTATAGCAACACTTTCAACAATAGCCAAATTATGATGTCATTTCCTTTCTTACTCAAAAGTGGAGACCAAACAACCAAATTCCTCAGTGTCATGCATCGAATCCTTAAGCTTCTGTCTTCCTACCTTCCATTTAACTCTGAGGGAGGTTTTCTCCTCTTTTGAAGGCCAGTCTCTCCACGTATGCATTTAATTTTATTGCTGCACACTCTTTTCAGACTTTGATCCCTGCTTTTAGCGAATCTTCAGCCTTCCCTCTCCATGGGTTCCTTCCCCTTGGTTTTGTCCTCAAACCGGTCCTCTCACACTTCACCTCTTTGGTTTCCTCTACTCCCTCACCATTTACACCTCGGTCTCCAAAACCCTGGCTGCCGCCCACGGTACTTTCCTAAAACAGCTCTGTCCAAAATTAACGGCACTGTTGCTGGTTCTCAATCTATACTCCTGACTGCTCTGCATGATTTAAGAGTGGTGACCTACCTTGACTTCAAGACTTCCAAGACCTGCCCCCAAGTTTTTCATTATTGCTCTTCTTTTGGTCTTTTTGCTATTCCCTCACCAGTTGCTCTCTTGCCTCTAGTGAGCTAGAAAGATTCCTTGAGTTTTGACCAACTCACTGATGTGACAGCTTAAATATCTAAAATCCCAATTTATTGAGCTCAGAAAAATATTTGTAATTACTTACTAAGCATTTGTCTCTGGATGCCCACCCAGCCAGATACTCCTGACATGACCCTTATTTCCCTATTATCTGTTTTTCCTAAAACCAGATTCTCCTCCCTACACAGCTGTTAACAAAAGCCATCATTCTCCAAGTCAATAGGGATATACTTGTAGGCAGTTTTGCCTCTACATCTCTTTTGTCCCAAGGTCCAATCTGTTGCTTCCACTCTGCTGTATCTCAGCTATGTCCATTTGCAAACCATTTCCATCATCTCACTTAACATCCTCACTGTCTGTCACTTCCTGGCCAATTTCCTGTCACAGTTTTTCTTGTTCTCACCACTGCCATCTTATTCCTACAGGACACGTCAGATCAAATCACTCCTACATGAAAAAAAAAAAGTCTCCACAGTCCCTATAAAATTACATTTTCATTCTTCTGTCTATAATCTAAGACCGTCTATATGTCACCAACAACTTTCCCACATAATCAGCCATTTTCTTCCTCTCTGAAACTTAAACTTTTAGAAAACAACTTACTTGTTTTCTCTAAACACATGCAGGGTGTTTCGAACTCAAGTATGACCCAAATATATGACCCAAATAGATTATATTTATGCTAAAGAATGATTTGCTATTTACCTGAAATTCAAATTTCACTAGGTATCCTGTATTTTATCTGACAACCTTACAGCCCTGCTGAGATGCCCTTCCCTTCTCTATCCCCAAACCCCCTTTCCCTCACTCTATCACTGTCCCCCATTTTATCCCTTTTTCTTACAAGCCTCTCTCAAATTCCACTTTCTCTAGGAAGACTTTCACAATCTTTTTAACCAGATAAAAACTCTCTCTGATTTGATACCTTACTTTGCTTTAATCTCATGTAGGCCCATGGGATTTGTAATACTCTTTTGATGTTATATCTTTCTCTGTCTTAGAGTTATTTTCCTGTGATACAAACAAGATTGTATATCCACTGAAAATGTGAACTGTATTTCTTTAACCTTTGATCTCCTCTCTCAAACCAAATAAATGTTTGAAAAATTGAAATGAAAATTTGTAGGATGTGGTCACCTGACTCACAATAGATGTCAGCTGCAACATTTCCTATAACTAAATTATGGCTCTTAACCAAAGAGCGATTATCACTATTAATGACCAGATGTGTTCTGCCTCTTGTCCAAACATGATCCAGCTGGCTGCAAACACTGATTCTCTCCAAGGCCTGACCCTGTGGATGCTGAAAAACTGTGTTTATCTTTCCCCGAAAATGGCAGAAATGGATGACTTAATTCTGGGGACATATTTAGTGGGATATTTAACCTTCTTAAAACTGCCCTTCCTTTTGCCTTTCCCTCCTAACCCTTGCCTTGGTTTTTCTTTCAAAAGTTCATAAGGCTTCTTTCCTGCATTTTCTAGCAAAGGTGAGCATGGGGACAGGTGGTTTTGAGGAGCTATGTGAGAATGGGGAGTGGA
This sequence comes from Puma concolor, assembly GCF_028749965.1. Lineage (NCBI taxonomy): Eukaryota > Metazoa > Chordata > Mammalia > Carnivora > Felidae > Puma > Puma concolor. Next base: position 167,761,960 of record NC_141670.1, on the reverse strand, counting down.
GTGAATAGTGAAAATCTTTCTGGCCCAATACTGGCCCACATTGGACCTTGTAAGTATGTTGAGTGTTTACGTGGGCTTGTGTGCACATATAAGCACATATAGAGTAAGTCACACATACCACATCATTTAAATGAATATTTATAGCGATGAAGGCAAGGGATTTAGCAAATAACCAAGCATATAAATAATTGCAACTATACTATGCACAAGTGCTATTCTACTACCCAAGTATGTAAGAGTGCTAACCAATACCCAACTATGTAAATAGTTAAAACTATACTATGCTAGGTGTTCTACCCCTATTTCCATATTTAATCTTTACCCCAACACTATGAATTGTTTACTATTATTATACTGTAGGGCAACACTAAGAGAATCCAAAGTAACTTTTCTTGCTTCATAATTTATTATTTGTCAAGGTGAAACAGGTCAAACAATTACACACATTACATTTAACTAATAAACTATCTAAATACCAAAATCTCCTTTACTTCCTGTTCCTATATTTCCCTCCCTGTAAATTGCTCTAAAAAAAAAAACATGAATCTTTTACGATTACATCCACTTATTATAAATGTGTTTCTCTATGCCCTGTATTTGAAGCTTGATCAGATTTAGATTATTTTGTTGTGCTTCGGCAACACTGCTTCGTAAGCCATATCGTACACTTCTATCAGGAGACACAGAATGCCTGCTTGTCTCTGTGTTTGTGAGGTGAAGACTGATGAGCAGATTTAGCCATTGACAACTTGATCTTATAATGGTGTAATAATGGTATAATAATCCTGTTAATTTTGTATGTAATCATATTAGTTTGCTAAGGCTGCTGTAACAAAATACCACAACATGGGTGACAACAGAAATCTGTAGTCTGACAGTTCTGGAGTCAGCAAGGTTGGTTCCTATTGGGGGCTGTGAGGAAAGGATCTGTTCTAGACCTCTCTCCTTGGCATGTTGGCATGACCGGTTTCTCCCTGTGTCTCTTCACATTGCCTTCTTTCCATGTGTATCTATGTGTCCTCTTTTTTAAAGGACACTGGTCATATTGGATTAGGACCTACCCCAACGAACTCACTTTAAATTGATTACCTCCATTAAGAACCTACCTCCAAATAAGGTCACACTCTGAGGTACTGGATGTTAGAACTTCAACATATTAATGTAGGGAAACACAGTTCAGCCCATGACAAGTTTAGCAGCTACTGCTAATCTTTGCCTACACCTGTTTAGACTTTGCAAACTGGTGATATTCCATCATTCCTTCTTAATTTATTATCTAGATTTTTCTCTAAACAAGAACTTCCCCTGATCAACTGTTTGGTAATCCTGAAATAAACTTGTTTCAGGGAAGACAGGATAAATGCTTGATTGTTTCCCTTTATTTAGCAGTTTTAAAAATAACTACTTGTTTCCCTAGAGTCTCCCAAACGTGGCCACTGAGGTTTGATGTTTTGTTGTTTTTTTTGTGTGTGTTTATCATGAGATCATGGGTTGTGACAGGTATGTCTGTTGCAGTCCACTCCACCTGTTGTTACTTTTGACCCTCACTTTGTCTCATCTTTGGCCACTGGCCTGGCAATCCCTTTAAGTTGGCTCCTGAGTTCTTTCAACGTATGATCTCAGTAGTCATTGACAGCCTCCTTGTCTTCTGATACCTCAGCTTGTCCGTTGTCTGTCCTACAAGTAGAGGAGACACATCACAAGTTCATCTGGACATTTCTAATTCAAATTTAAAATTATAGGGCTTTTTAAAAAATTTAAAAAAAAGACTTTAAGGGGCGCCTGGGTGGCTCAGTTGGTTAAGCGTCCGACTTCAGCTCAGGTCTCGATCTCGCGGTCTGTGAGTTCCAGCCCCGCGTCGGGCTCTGGGCTGATGGCTCAGAGCCTGGAGCCTGTTTCGGATTCTGTGTCTCCCTCTCTCTCTGACCCTCCCCCGTCCATGCTCTGTCTCTCTCTGTCTCAAAAATAAATAAACGTTAAAAAAAATTAAAATTATAGGGCTTTTATTCAACTTCTTTGATTTTATGTTTGTTTCTTTCATCTTTATTATAAATATTGATTCCTAATGTATAAACATGATTATTTATTTAGTTTATCCTGTTTTATATATAAAAATTATATTTATATATATAACATTTTAAAAACAACAATAAGAATATTTTTTAATAAAACTACCAACATCATTGTTACTCATGATGGGATTACTAGAAACAGGTTAAGAGTTCTTTGCAGTGATTTTGCCTTTAGGGCATATCCTGTTAGGGACATAGAGTAGAATTACTATTTTTAAAGTTACATTTTAAGCTTCAGTTTAGGAATAGTTCTGTACTATATGGTTAAGCCACCACTTAAAATGCATTTTACTTTTGGTTTAGATTTTTTAAATTTGATTTAATTCTATTTCATAATTATATAAAACATTGACATAGTTCTAAAGTCAAACAATGAAACAAAAGAAGTATTACTTCCATTGTGGTCTCAACGCTTTCCCATTTTCTTCCCCTGTAGCACTTTAATTTTCTTTAATATTTTCCTTCTATTAGACACACACATATTGTCATCACCTTTGCCTGAATATAGCACAGTGTACCTGCTACTCTTTACCTTGGGAAGTGATTTTGCAAAGCCATCATAATTTTGGAAGCAGATTTTAACCCAAGTTTCCTCATTTCAGCCTATATTCTTAGCTCCTACACAGAGCAACTTTTCGCCGTCCCGTTTAAGCTTGTCTTTCCCTGCGGGTTATTTCCGAGAAGACAGTCTTCTCTGTCTGATGCTTTCATTGCTCACCATTATCGGACTGAAAATAATTGGAGAGGGTACCCAGCATAAATGGGAATAGTTCTGCCAAGTGTGTGAGCTTTATAAAACGTACACAACTTTGTCAGGTTTTCTAACGCACAGTAATGACTCAAAATTGCAAGAGACGCTTCTAAGTTTTAGGTTTCAGAAATGAATTTAATGTTAACCAGAAACCTGTGGCCTGATAGGGATTTTGAGAACTTCCTTGCCGTATTTGCTTACCTAGCTCTACTCTGAATCGATTTTTTGATGTTCTTGATAGTGCTTGGCCATGAGTTGTGCATGAAAATAAAATGAATGGCTACATTTATTGAATGTAAAAGAAAAACAGAGTTTCCCACTATTTCTTGGAGGATCATTTCATCTTCATGATAAAGTAAAGTAAAACGTAGAGGCAATTATTTTGAAAATACTGCTCTAAAAAAAAACCCACCACTATTGATTTTTAAAGCAGTTTGGGGTCCTAACTGTTTCATATTAGCTCTCTACATTGATTGTACACCCTGAAAAAAATTATTTCTCTCTCCTAAGGACTTTCTGTATATAGAAGCAGTTATGATTACATTCAGGAGTCCTGGGCAGATCACACAGGGCTTACTGTGAGATATGCTGGGCAAAGATATTGTTGAGTTGATTGTAGAGAATAAATATGTGGGCTGACGCAGTGTTTGCAGAGGAAGGCTGGCTGATATTGACAAATGCATCCTGTTAAGAGAAAGAAACTTCTTACTTCAAATGGAAGAGAGAAAAAAGAGGCCATGCATAAAGAATAGGTAGTTCACTCTATTAGGAAGAATGCCTGGAGACTTTCTTTGCAATTCCAACCAAAGAGCACAGTATTGCTATTCCCCTCACACTGTAGTTGACATATTTTAGAGTTTCATCAGTGGCATACAGAGAAAGCAATTTGAAATGTTCTCCAGTGAAAGGGCTGCTATTTTTTTCTTTTCAAAGTTTTTATTTTTATTTTTAATGTTCTTTAGTCATCTATCTACATGTGAAACTCTTTATGATTAAATATTTGTCAGAGTCTCTTTTTTGATAAATATGGAGATGTGACTAATTCAAATACTAAAAGACCAATTTAAATCATTATGCAATTACTGTAACGATTGTTTGGCCATGTGATCTGTGGATGTGTCATTATGATTAAACCTCTTTAATGAAATTAATGTAGATGATTAAGTAAAAACGGTGACCATAAATATCTTAAAAAAGAACAGCATCTTCTGAAATTCTTCACCTTGATTGAGTCTCTTATGGTATAATCCAAAATCCGAACTCTTAGCAAAGAAGAAAAGAATGAGAGAGAAAAATGTAAGAAGAAGAAAGAAGGAAAGAAGAGGGATGGAAGGCAGGAAGGCAGGAAGGAAGGAAGAAAAGAAGGGAAAGAAGGAAGGAAGGGGAGAACAAAAAAGGAAAGGAAAACCAAATATGTTAAAGATGTGTTCTGAATTTTAGATCCTAGTTATAGTATTAAAAACACCACACACATTTTCCAAGAAGATGTATTAGGTTTTGACAACCTAATAAAATTTGTGAAATTTTAAAAGTAATCTTCTCCAGTACCCTCAGCTGATTCCATTAAGCCATCATTTCCATCTTCAGTATCTTAGTACCACTTGCATGAATTCTGCCATATCATCTGAAATTATTGACTCATTTTTTGCATATGTATATATGTATATCATATATACATAAATACATATACATTTAATTATTTTAATGTTTTTATTTACTTTTGAGACAAAGACAGAGCGAATGGGAGAGGGGCAGAGAGAGAGAGGGAAGGAGACACAGAATCTGAAGCAGGCTCCAGGCTCTGAGCTGTCAGCACAGAGCCCCACGCGGGGCTCAAACTCACAAGCTGGGAGATCATGACTTGAGCCAAAGTCAGATACTCAACCGACTGAGTCACCCAGGCACCCCCATATATATTTTAAAGAAACTTTTATGGCGTCTGTATGTAGAAAGCTATTATTTTAAAATAGACATTAAAGTACATCTAAGCTAGAAATTTTATTAAAATATAAAAATTCTTATCCATATTCCACCTACAATGATCTTCCCTCATTTATAGAATTGAGATAACAATATTACTTATCTAATGGGATATTATTATGGTTAAATAAGTTAATACAGTAAAGAACTTACAACATTCTCTGGCACACAGTAAAGGCCTAATGAGCACTGACTTGTCTTGTTCAAAAGTTTTGGCACATGTACACATGGATAATAAACATATACTGTTGACATAATAATGATCATTATCAAAATAAAGGCCTAAGTTTTTCTACTAACCTTTAGAGGTACCAAGTTAAAGCTAGCTTCCCTTTCAGTGTTTGTGTCTCAGATTATGAAATGTCCAACCCAGAAGTCACCAGCTGGCTATATTGCAATTCAGCTTCTCATTTTGAATACCAAAGGGAAGCCAGAGGATGTTCTCAAACCTAAAATCCCACCTTGGTTTGTCTATCACAGGTAGTACTATGCCTGATATGTCACATCTTTTTTTTCTTTTTCTTAATTTGAGAGAGAAAGAAAGAGCATGAGCAAGGAAAAGGGGCAGAGGGAGGGAGACAGAGAATCTTAAGCATGTTCGGCATAGAGCCTGACGTGGGGCTCAATCCCATGACCCTGGGATCATGCTCTGAGTTGAAATCAAGAGTGTTGGAAACCCAACCAACTGAGCCACCCAGGCATCCCAAATCACTTCTTATTTTTAAGTATTATGATATTATAACTTTCCAGATGTGGAGTGACCAATGTAACACGATGCTTATAGATTATGCAGCATTCCGTACCATTATGAAAGAAGTAGCCTACCCTAGACCAGAACGGAAATGTTTAGAGAATTTCTGGAAGACTATATTCCATTAAAATACCAGAGAAAACATTTTCTTTAAGGAGAGATCTTTTAGAAAAATATTAACTTATTTTTTATACCAATGTAAGCAATCTCACTGGTGTTAATAACACATATTTGTGGTAAACCTAATATTGCTTAATTACATCTAAAAGAAGTAATGGAACAATGAATACCATATTTCCTAGAATTAATGCCTCATCCTTCAGAGTGGCACAAACCACAAAACATATTTTGGGGAAAAATGTTTTCCTGCATGACCCAATTTCCCTCCTGTTTGGAAACAGGAATAAAATATTCTTGAAGAGACGCAGTTCCTTTTTCCTGGTATTGCCCATTCTTTAATTGAAAAGGTAGAAATATTCAAATTGCATAGATATGGTCATGACACCTTAAGCAGTGCTCACAAGTACTGTTAGTCCAAGTCGAGCATGCTTTGTTCTTCCCAGGACGTAAACGTTATATCAAAGAAGCAGCTCGTTGTCCAATGAATTAATATTCACTTTTCAATGTCTTTTAGGAAAAATTTTGGCTTATTGTTCCTAAACGTTGTTTTCTTCTCTTTAATATATACAGAGATAGTGAGGTAAAGCCAGCCCGTAATGAAACCACAAAGAGCTGAAGCTTATAGAGCTGCTGATCTATTTCCTTCTAATTGCAAAGCAGGGGTAGACACTTCGACAACAAGAACAATAACAAATAATGTAAACATAGGTTTTATTTTTTATTAAATCCTCCCATTCTTACCCCTGTTTTTTGAAACTTGGAAAAAAGTTGCTTAAAGCAGAATTCTTTGCTCTTCCTACACATCAAAGGATTACTGAAGATAGAGGAATATATTGCTCTAGAATCCAAACAACTGTTTGCTTTGAAAACCCAGGTCATTATGCTTTGACAACTAAAGTGAAATCCTGAAGATTTGTGAGCACTGCTTAAGGTGCCATGACCATACCTATGCAATTTGAATATTTCTACCTTTTCAATTAAAGAATGGCCAATACCAGGAAAAAGGAACTTCATCTCTTCAAGAATATTTTATTCTCAAGCCTGACAGTCTCAGGTCCCAAGGCCTGCCAGCATTTCAATGTTTTTTGAATGAGACATGAAAAGCAAGGCTTAACGGCTTCAAACTAGAAAACTGTGAGATAAAAATTAGAATTATTGATTAAGTGCCTCAAAATATGACATTGTATCTACAAGTCACTCGCAGATTAAAAAAAAATCATAAAACTCAAGATCATAAAAGTTATTTTTCATATTATTTTTGCTGCATTTGCTCAAGAATGCCTTAGGCTAAAAGAATGCTCAAAAAGACCAAATTCATGCTCTCTTTACTTTGGGGTTTTCTACCAGTTCTCTTATTTATCTTTTTGTTCTATCCTGCAGCCTGCCAGATTTGTTTTAATAAAGCACCATTTCATCACACCGTTCTCTTGCTAAGGAACCTATTGATTCCCAATTACCTACCACCTCAAGTCAAAGCTTTTCTCCAGACATTCATGACACTTCACAATTAGATCTACCCTTGTTACACAGCCTCATTTAAGATTTGTCCCAACCATGAAGCCTTACACTGAATGTGCAGGTTTCTTTTTACTTTTCCTAATTACTAGACTGATTTTTATTTCCTAGCTTCTGTCAGTGGTTCCCTTTTTTTTTAACTCATCGATGAAAATTATTTTTCATTTCTCAGGTTCCAAGACCCAATTTAAAGATCTCCTATAACTACCTTAAACCTTGTAAGTCTCCCCCTCCTTCGTTGTACAGAACCCGGAACCACTTACAAGTATAGCATTTAATTATGAAATGTCTTCTCCGGTTAACTACTGTTCACTATGTTATTCTCATCTCCCCAAACACTGTAGCCTCTTTTGAGAATAGAGTCTATTTTTCATACTTCTTTTCCCACAGTGCATACCACACTCAGCATATACTAAGCAAATGGTACACTTACCATTTTACTTATTACTTTTAAAACTCAATCTTGGTTTTAACTATATCTCCATGACTATGATTTTTGTGCAGATTTACTAAATTTTAAGGAGAAAGCTAATGCATTTTATGAAAATAAATCTGATATGAAAATGGAACCCTTAAATGAAAATTGTTAATTCTAATGCATAACATTCTGCTGTAGCTTATGGGCAGGGGAGCTTTTTCCTAAGAGTATAAATCATTTTAAGATATGAGGAATATATACAGTGTTATGGATCAAGTTCTTCTATTTTTATCAATGCATAAATATGTGCAAAAGTGCTTTCTCTTCAAAGTAGCTCCCTCAGAAAACTATGTCCTTACTCTTCAAAGTATCTTTACAACTTCTCTTTAGAAATTTCATTTAAACCCTGGGTCACATGTTTACATATTCAAGGTGTTGGAAATTGTTACCTTGAAGGTGATGATTAGAAATAAATAAGAGTGAAGTTGCTGGATCATAGGGTAGTTGTATGTTTAACTTTTTGAGGAAACTCCATACAGTTTTTTAAGAGTGGCTGCACCAGTTTGCATTCCCACCAACAGTGTAAAGGGTGCCCCTTTCTCCAAATCCTCACCAAGCTACTACTACTACAAGGTATTTACCCAAAAGAAACAAAAATACTAATTCCAAGGGTTACATGCACCCTGATGTTTATAGTAACATTACCAACAACAGACAACCTATGGAAACAGCCCAGTGTCAAACAACTGATGAATGGATAAAGATGTTGTATGTATGTAAGTATGTGTGCGTGTGTGTGTGTGTGTGTATGAATATTACTCAGCCATCAAGAATAATGAAATCTTGCCATTTGCAACAACATGGATGGAGCTAGAGACTATTACACTAAGTGAAATAAGTCAGAGAAAGACAAATAACATGTTTTCACTCACACGTGGAATTTAAGAAACATAGTCAAATGAACATGGGGCAGAAAAAGAGGAAAACCAAAAGACAGACCTTAATTATAGAGAACCAACTGATAGTTACCAGAGGCGAGGTGGGTAGGGAATGGGTTAAATAAGTGATAGGGATTAAGGAGGGCACTTGCTGTGATGAATGCTGGCTGTTGTATGTAAGTGATGAACCACTAAATTCTACACTTGAAACTAATATTACATTGTATGTTAATGGAATTTAAATTAAAACTTGGTGGGGGGAGAAAAAAATAAGAGTAGGAAATAAACTTGTGAACAATATTTTTGGTCAAAAACTGATTGCGACACTCCCACACACACAAGTTTTCCTGTATAGTTTGCTAAATAACTATAAACGCATAGTCCAAATTAAAGTAGAAAGATGCTTTTAGCTGAGGAAGCATACAAATCAAATAATTTCATATATCTTCAATGGGATCACTTTTAAGAACGTGAACACATCTATATTTATTATAACCTATCGTTCATAGACCAGAGTCAGTAGAAGAACTATCCAACCAACTACTATCTGACCTCCATCCTATCGGGTAAGGAGAACTATATTCCAGTGAAGAGAGTAAAGAGATACTGGGGCAATGTCCTTGAATAGTCAAAAAGGTATGGGAGCTACTGCCAAAGTGGAGGCTTAGCCTTTAATAGAAGCATGAGCAGTTCTTTTATTGTTATAGGAGAGAAAGCAGAGTTAGGGGATGGACTCAGATGGAGAGCTCAATGCAGTGGTGGTATTTAATCATCCCATTTTCTCTGAGGAAAACTGAGGCATCAACAAGTTAAAAAGCTAATTTAAAATCATATCACTGGAAAGTGACTGAGCCAGTATTTGAAATCAAGCAATCTGACTTCATGGCCTAAATGCTTAACCACTATTCTATTCGAAATACAGAGTTTAGCGCAATGTCTGGTCCTGGCTAGACTATTTTTCTCAGTCCTGGATGACACAACTTGAGAACAACATTGACAATCCAGAGAAACACAGGTGGGATAGCAAAGAACAAGGAAGTCTGTCCCTATGCGGAAAGTAAATTTCTTAAGAAGCTCTGAAGATTAACACTCCCAGATCTTTTTATCTTCAAAGCAGAGGGATGCCACTATAGTTGATTATTTTTTAAAACATGTAAGAAAAACAGAAACTATGGTTTTAAACAATATTTGAAGGAAACAGGAGGAAAATGTAGAGGGAATTAGGGAACGACCTCATTTTACCTAGGCTGAAAATAAGCCTAGTTGCTGGAGACATATGATAACTCGCCTAAAATTTTTGAAAGTCTGCCATTTCAAAGAAAGCTTAGACTTACTCTGTGTTGCTCTTTAACAGAGGATCAACATGTGAGATTTTCAAAAAATATGTCATTCCATTTGTCTGCTTTTGTGGGCCTAAGGTGAAAAAAGTACACTATAAACATTGATCCTACATTCAAAAGTGGAATTAATGCCTTGTTACGAGTGTCTGTCCAGAGGTGGGTAGGCTGGTGGAAAAAAGAAGTTAAGCTTTAGAATCAGAAAAACCAGCCACACCACGTACTGGTTGCACATCTTAGGAATCACTTACCCAAATTTGCTGAACCTCAGTTTCCTTACTCATAAAATGTCTGTAGTGATATCCATCTTTCTTTCAGGTTTTTATAAGAACTAATGTGTGTGAAGTGAAAAGAAAAACATTTTTTTGCTTGTTTTTCTCTTACCCTTCTCTCACACTGACCTTTCCATTGCCAGCAATGCTTAGACAGAGCTTCGATAAGTACAAATTTATGTCAAAGATGCTACAAATAGGGTTCCAGCCCTGAGTGTGAGGTTGATTAAGTGGGTTCACAGGTGCACGGTAACTCCATATTGTTATAGACCTAACAGAAACCTTATTCACAGAGATGAAAAGCATGGATGTTAGAGGCAGACAGTCCTTGGATATAATCAGATAATTCTCCAGTATGTCAGCTATATGACCTTGCACATGTTAATTAACCTGTCTGTGCCACAGTTTCTTTAATGGGATCATGATATGCCAGTGGGATATCATTGTTGCGACAATTAAATGAGAAATACATCTAAAATGCATAGCAAAGTGCCTGTCCGGTAAGTAAGCACTCAGTAAATGGTAGCTATTCCTATTCGTAGGGACTGCTCTGTGAGTTAAGAGCCTGTCTCTCTAAAGTGTGACTCCGCTTCCTTGGGACGTCCTGCTGTTTTCAAGATTGAATGGAAGTCTCTTTCATGGCCCTTATAGAATCATTTGGATTACCTTTGATGGTGTCTGTTCTTAACCTTTTAGAATCTCTGTAGGTTTGTTCAAACTGGACAAAGAAGAGGACTATCATTCTTAGATTTTTAGTCATTAGATTTTTGAGTCATTGGATTAGTGAGGCCAGAAAAGAATGAAGTCATTATCTTTGTGCAGGGAATTCTGTTATTGCTCATTATTTTCAAGTGTTATGTACTTTCATCTTTTGTGTCGCAGGATAATTCTGTACCAAGGAAACCATATGTGCTGAAAATATGGAGTCATTTTTATTCACCCCATATAAAAGGGGCAATGAGGAATGCCATTTTTAGATAAAGATGAAAAGTCTTTGAAGATAAGCCTCCTTTGTGTCTTTCAGCTGGAAATACACATGCCAAATGAGATGCCAAGAGATTTCATTTCTGCTAAGAGGCTTAATAAAATTAAAGGCTACAGTTGTGTGTAGCGCTTATGGTTTAATATAGAGAAAAAATATGGTATAATGAGTTTCTTTGTTACAGGTTTGACTTTCATGTTCTGTTTTTATCCCCGTCTTTATTGTCAAGAAATTTAAAATGTTACTATTTCAGGCCTGTGAGAATCATGGGCCATACTCTTAAGTCATTTACATTTTCCAAAATGGATGTTTTACTTGTTTCCAATGTTGGGAAAGAGTCGAAAGGAAATAATAGCAAAATATTTAGCCTATATGGTATATTCTAAGGAAAATACAAAACTGATGTCCAGTCAGACAGGTGTGGTGCTACCAGGGTCATCTCTGGGGTACCCCAGAGTCTGAAATAGTGCTGGAGAAATCTTTTGCCCATGACCTTCAGCAGCTGGAAGAACAAATTTGAGAAGGGCCACCTAAATGTTCACTACTCTATGCACTGACTCTATTCCCTGGACATCCTCCCTTTTCCTCCTTCTACTGGGAGAATCAAGAATTGGCATTGGGAATCAAACAAGCCTACACGCTGAATCATAATGCATCCAGTAGGACTCTGGGATTAGTACATTAAGATAAGATCATGCATTTAAGATAAAGTTTGGAACTTAAGGGGATATTAGTCGTCTTGTCTAAGCCAGAGTCACTGATGAGCATCTGGAACACAGCAAAGGCATTCCCTCCCTGCTGTGGATCTTGTATTTTCCCTCCATTCCAAATATTGTAGAAACAGAGTGGAAAGTCCTCTTTGTTTTAGCAGGGCTTTAGGAACAAAATCACAGGAATCAGAGGGTAACAAAAGTGGCACTATGACTCCTTCTGGAACTAGAATACCAGTCCAAGTCAACCAGTATGCCAGGCAAATGTCTGTGGCAATTCTAATGAAATTATCTGGGCCTCCGAGGTCACCAAGTCCCTGCTACTGGCACGCGCCGGCTCTCGAGAGCTGGGAGGGGCATTAGGCACTGGTGATAACACACACTCAGAAGTAAGACACAAGGTTCAGATGATCAGCTAGATGTCCTTGGGCAACGTTCTCAAATTATAAATCTCAGTTTTTCCTTCGAAATTAAAATAGTAGCTACTTCATGGGGGTTTTTTCCCCTGAGAATTAAAGGTGAAAATTAAAGTTTAGGGTGAGAATTAAAGGCTAAACAGTATAGAGCCTAGCACATTAGCAGAGATTCAACAAATACGTATTGCCATTCTTATTAGCTGGCTGATTATCTCCATCCGAAGATTCTTCGGTAGAAATTAAAGCTATAGTTTAACCATTAGCTTATCAATTAGCTCATGCATTCATTCGCTACGTCACTACAGATCCTGTTGAGAAACCACTACCACAAGGTACTGTTCTAAGTGCCGTGATTTCAAACCCTTTCAAGATCACCAAACAAGAGAAAAGAAAGCTGCTGCTACCTGGGAAAGAGTGAAGCCTCTTGTTTCGAGTGTCAGCTCTATCCATCACCGGGCAGCATAGGGGACATGTTCCTGGCGACTAAATCTCCTCTTGTCAATGTAGAAAATGAATAGCAACCCTCATACTGGCACCAACCACTCTGATGCTCTGAGCAATCCACTCCTCCCCATGCGGTGTTTTATATTCTCCTGAGGGTTTAGGTGCTGATCAAGAATGGTCAACATACATTTTAAGAGCGTGCTCTTTGCACAGATGCACACGGTGATAGCCCAGTAGCACAGGCATAAGCCACAGTCTCTTTTTCTGTCTAAAGCTCCTTATACAGAGAAGGAGGCTGCTTCTGTGATCACAGATGCCACTCACCTAGTGGAGGAAATGTATTCCAGCAAAATCTGCTCCAAAGTGAATGTGTACTGTGCATAATATTTTCCCATTGAGTTACTTAGCTAGAATTGTTTATTCTTCGGATGTAGTTAAGAGTTACATTAAAATTGAAGCAACACATAAAGATGCTATGTGTTTGAATGGAGAATAATATTTTTGATAAAATAATATTAACATTAAAACAATGATAAAAATATAAGGTACTCACATCACAAGGCAAAAATGATATGAAGCACTCTATAAAACACAATCATTTGCCTTAAAATGCTTTTCATACCACTCCTATTTAGAGAAGGCAAACCTCTAGACAGTTATTTGCCTGCTTTTGAAAATTCTCTTTGAATCAACTTAGCACTTGTAAATTGACAGTTACATGTATTTATCCTTTTGGGATTTCTCTTCACTTGAACTTTCTGATTTCTTTCTAAGTATCTTGCTAAGTCCTGCATAGTTTTGGATGGGAGCTAATAACTCCCATTGTTATTATTGTTATTGCAATAATAACAACTACTATTTATCAGGTGATATTAACTGCCAAGCACAAATGTAATTTTATTTAATTCTTCCATCAGTTCCAGGAGAGAGTATTATACTTTCTCTTGCAACAAGTGAGGAAACTAGAGTTCAGAGAGGTTAGACAAGTTCCCCATGGGAACTTTACTACTATGTCCATGAACTTTACCAGAATAGTATTAGGCTTTGTATTGGAAGTTCTCCCCATTGTCTATGGAAGCATCATTCCCTGGCAATCAGCTGGTATCTGCCTGAAAGACCAGAAACAAATAATTTTATTGTGTCTATATCAGCTCTTCTCTTTCTAGTTTATTAGATTATTTAACTATTGACTAGAATTTTCATTAGAGGTCATTAGGACTTTACATATTATTTATCACCCTTTTGGCAAAGCTCTTTTCATTGAGGGACATTAGCCAGCTTGTAGAATTTGTCTGCAGTCAATAACTCAAAATGAGTCTGGTCATATATGTATGTGGTAATTTCTTCAGCTTATCCCTTTAATTCATAATCCTGACTTATGTAATCTAAAACTAAGAGACAGTGTCCCAACAGGCAGTTTATATGTTATAGGTCAAACTCTCAATACCTCTGACAATCAAAAGTCTTTCTGATTTTAGGAAACTACATGAAAATAGTATTTTCTAAAGTCCACTTTATAAATGTCTGTGAATGAGACATTAGCATGGCAGCTACCACGATCTAAAATATCACTGTAATTTTGTATCATTGTACTGTATTTAATTTGCATACAAACCTTAGATAAAAATAGACATGATGGTTTTCAGTAATCCAGGGAGAAAATAGGTGTTTAATGTTAAGGATCTACTAAGTTAGAAAAGTTCCAATTAAATGTGTGATCTCTCCATCCAAGACCCCCAAAATAGCCTCCTAGAATTAAGCCAACTTCATTTATTTGATCAGCTCATCCAGAATGACCTGCCAACAATGTTCATAGCACAGGTTCACTATATGCTTAGAATCTTATTTCTTTCCAAACCCAGCAGGAATGACGACGATAAAAAACGAACCTTACAAAAAATAAATCATTCAAGAAAACAAAACAAAACAAAAATTTAGTCAATCAGTTAAGGGAAGTAGTCAGTTTTTCCTGGATACTGGATATTTCTACATCAATAGATAATAGACACTTCCTGGATATTTAAGTCAAAGATTATGCTAAGAGAAATAAGTCAGTCAGAGAAAGACAAACACCATATGAGTTCACTCGTATGTGGAATTTAAGAAACAAAACAGATGAACATAACGGGGGGAGAGAAAGAACAAACCATAAAACAGACTCTTAACTACTGAGAACAAACTGAGGATTGCTGGAGGGGTGGTGGTCAGGGGAATGAACTACATGGATGATGGATACTTGTAGTGAGCACTGGATGTTGTATGTTAGTAATGAATCACTAAATCCTATACCTGAAACTGAAAAAAAAGTCAAATATAATTTACCTTTTATCTGAAGATAAATTAATTAACAGACATAGTCTCTAAACTAGGATTTTGCTTTTTTTTTTTTTTTTTTTAGGAAGTTAATACTGTCCTTAGCCTGAATAGGAGTCTGAGCAAGTCAGATATGACATGAATACCTCCAAATTTTATATAATCTGTATTTGAAATCCTAAATTTGGCCTGGTTTCACACCTGAAGATTGTATCCAGATTACTGGTGTGTTATTTTATGTATTTATTTATTTATTTTTACTTTAGCTTTATTTTTCATTTTATGAAGAATTAAAAAATATTGAGAAATGATATTCTTTTAGTTTCTGGATATACGCAAATTTATATTTTACAGTTATACAAATGCTGCTTGAACATAATATTTAAATTTGTCTTTTTTCTAGAAAAGTCTAAAGTAAACCCATATCTCTAATCCCTTCACAAATATGACAAGATCCTCTGCTTTAACTATCCTCTGCATTTCTTCCAATTTTTATTGTCAAGAATTTTAATTACAGCTTATTTTTGAACACACAAATCTATTGTTATCGCTTTGGTATTTTAAGAATCAATGCCATTGGCATTTATCAGCAGGAATTAACAATTTTTGTTGTTACTCATTCTTGTTTCTTACACTCCCCAACTTCCTTTTTATTTTATTTTTCTTCTTGCCCAAATGTTAAGCAGCAAGAGTCTGGTTCATACATCAGAAAGTGTATTTGTTTCATCTGGGTTCATGTGTTAGATTTTGGGTATAATATTCTACTTTTAAAGATATTTTTACTCAGCACTTTGAAGGTTCATCTCCACTGTCTTTTGAATTACATTACAAATTTAAAAACCCTCAGTCTTTCTATTTCATTTTAGAATTTCTGTCATTGATCCTATACCTGATTTGACTATAGTGTCCTTTGGTGTGGGGTTTTTTGATGATTTTTTTTTTCTTTTTAAAGTTTATTCAGCATTCTGGGATATTTTATTCAAATTGAAAACTCATATATTTTATTAATTCTGGTAAGTTCCCATCTATCATATCTTCAGATATTAATTTACCACCATTCTCCATATTCTCTCCTTTTAAAAAATTTTTTTAGCTTATTAATTTTGAGAGAGAGAGTGAGCATGAGCAGGAGAGGAGCAGAGAGAGGGACAGAGAGAAGACTAAGTAGGTTCCACGCTGTCCGCACAGAGCCTAATGCAGGGCTCAATCTCAAACTGTAAGATCATGACCTGAGCCAAAATCAGGAGTGGGAGCTTAATCTACGGAGCCATCCGGCCACCCCTCCATATTCTTTCCTTTTATAGCTCCTATTAGGCTTATGTTGGAGCTTCTGGTTCTATTCTATTCATCTTTCTTAATATTTTTTATAATTTTAATATTATATACTGAATTCTAGGGCATTACATCATTAACTTTTTAATTCAATACTCCAGGCTTCAGTTGTGTCCAGGGTTCCACTTGGCTTATCATTTGGGACTTTTATTTCAACAGGCATATGTTTAATTTCCATGTTTTCTAATGGATTTTTTATAACCACCTAAATAATTTTATAATTTTATAATTTTATTTATGCTTTTTACTCTTTTATCTACTTAGGAATATTAATTACACATCAACTGAAGTTCTTTCACATTGCAGTAGAACCCAGTGGCTGGAAATAGGAACACTGGATTTGGATGTGGGAGTTGTAATTCTGGCTCCATAACTTCTTACCTTCCTGCTCTTGAGTAGTTACTTAATATCCCCATCTTTCACTTTCCTCACCCACAAGAGGTGGAAAATACCAGTATCTATCTCATAGTGTTTTTAGACCAATAATGAGATATATATGTAAAGCATTTAGTATAGTGCTTGGTACCTAATTAGTGTTCATGAATAGCTGCTATTGTGGTTGCTGTTATTATGATTATAATTACTATTTGCCCAAGTGTAAGATTTCAGAGTATTTATCTCCTCTGCGTATCGGGTAAATTTTACTTATTATCTCATCTTCCAAGGGAGATTACTCCTGCAAGCATCCTGGGTTCTAGTGACCTCACAGTAAGGCTGCCTTGTGAAAGCTTCAGCCCCAAATTTATAGAGGAAAGTGACTATACCCATATGTTGTCTCAGACTACTTAGCTCAGAGGTCTGACTCTGATAGTATGGCCAGTGTTCCACCCTGTTTCTCAGTAGTAGTTTGAGCCCCCATACTTGCTCAGAGCATATGAGTAGAGGCACTGGTCATTTTGACCCCAAAAGTGAGTGATCTTGTGTTAGTAGCTAAAAGGACTTGTTCATGGCAACATGTGAGAAATTTCATAGGATATCACAGAATTTGCAAGGGAGATTTCTAGAATACGTTTTTGTTTATTTTCTGTGTGTGTGTGTGTGTGTGTGTGTGTGTGTGTGTGTGTGTGTGTGTTGGAGGGGAAATCATAATCAGATATGCTATTGATTACTATTAATGCAATACTTTTTCAACTCCAGGATGATATGATGCAGCAAAGCATGTTGTGGTTTCACACGACAGAAAATAAAGCATGACATTCAGATTTTTCACATAAAGAATTAGAAATATTTTCTTTAATAGTTTTTCTAAATTTATTTATTTACTTTCAGAGAGATAGAAAGAAAGAGAGTGCAAGCAGGGAAGGGTCAGAGAGAGAGAGAAGGAGAGAATCCCAAGCAGGCTTCATGCTGTCAGTGTAGAGCCTGGAGCTGGGCTCAATCCCACAAACTGTGAGATCATAACCTGAGCTGAAATCAAGAGTCAGACACTTAACTGACTGAGCCACCAAGGTACCCCCAGAAATATTTCCTAATGTTTTTAATTGATGTGCAAATATCCTGTAGAATCTCGTTTACTGAGGGGTAATAACCATGTTTTATATTGTTCCCTTGATGTTTAGAAAGGAAGACATTTTGCTTCTTAAGTGCATGGAACATTATTTGACTCAGAAGACAAAATCTTAGGGGCGCCTGGGTGGCTCAGTCGGTTAAGCATCTGACTTCGGCTCTGGTCATGATCTCATAGTTTGTGGGTTCGAGCCCTGTGTCAGGCTCTGTGCTGACAGCTCAGAGCCTGGAACCTGCTTCAGATTCTGTGTCTCTCTCTGTCTCTGCCCCTCCCTGCTTGCATTCTGTCCCTCTTCCTCTCAAAAATAAATAAACATTAAAATTTTTTTAAGAAGATAAAATCATATTTCATGGCACAGTGAATAGATGTAATGTGGAATTTTGTTATAATTTTCTGGTCCTTGTTTGTTAAACTTTTAATGTTCTACCTTGTACACGATATAAAAATTGACACAAAGAATTAAGTTGGTTCTTTTCATCTACATTCCCTGACCAGATTTAAGTCAGGAATAGGGAGTGATTAAATAATGATGATTAAATCAAAGTAAATATGTTGCCTTAATATTTGTAAAATAACATGTAAGTTTATATTTATGAAAGGACTCCTCTGCCAGTGCTATAGCAGGTGCAGACTCGTATTACAGTTCAGAGATTTTTACATATTGCTTTTAGGAGTAACACCTCAACTTATATAGCAAACCAAATACATAAATTCCAAAGAATCTAAGATTTTTATCGTGATACTCTTATGTATCGAAGAGTATTGAAGATACTCTTATGACAATTATTTATTTATTCATTTATTCAGGTGCTTCCTTTTGCTGTGAAAATTACAGAACTCCTATGTACTGATTTTCCTTTCACGTGGACCAACGCCACTGTTGCTAGTGGATGTATTAGCTTATTTGTCAAAGCTCAGGTTACATCTGTGATTGTAGTTCAGCAGAGTGGTTCATTGAAGGTACCAAAACACATGGCGTTGGTATTAAAGAGGTGAAGCAGTGTCAATCATATGCTTCTGTGACATCTCTATGACCCTCAAGCACTTCAGGAGTATCTGCGATGGTGAGAGAACTGCTGACATTTACAAGAGCGGTCCCAACACATTAACTGGCACACTATCGGCTCTTCTGCCTTGTTGTATATAACTGATGTAGCACCTTTCTTTTTAGGCTCAGTTCTCCTTTCTTAATTCATATCTGGTAATTCCATGAATAACATAAGATAACCAGCACCTTTCTCTCTCTGCTGGATCTGTGATCTGCTACTCTTAAAGCATGACCAGTCCACTCATTTCTTCCATGGAACCTCCCATCTTTCCTCATTCTACCAAACTCTGGAAATTAAATGCCACATAGATATCTTCATTCTTCCCAGATGCTGCTTCTAAACAATTAAATCACTCCCCTTTTTCCATATTCGTCTATACCCCCCTCTTCCAACCCCCACTAGTGTTGCTTTGCATCCACATGAGGTTATAGCTATTTTCTTATATAACTCACATAACTCACAGTTTTGTTTTTGCTTTTCCATCCTATTCCATCTTTAACCCAATGCGTGCTATATCCAAATAGATAAAATTATGGACCGCTTCACTTCTCAGTTGATTTACCTCCAGCTTCATTCTTATCAAAAAAATTAGCAGAAAGTCTGCACTTGATCTATATGCTTTTTTACTTTAATCTCTTCACCCAGTCTTCCAAAAGCCCTCAACTGAAGGTTCTGCCCTGATAGTTACTCCAATTTATGGTCCCTTCCCAATTTACTCACATTAGAGTCCTGTTCAGTCAGGATACCATGGTTGGCTAGTATAATGTGGTTCCTCACTATACTTTAAAGCCATCCACCCTCTCTAGGAAGCTAGTGGCCACCCCTGGTTACTCTCATAATCTACTTTCTTTGTTCCCATTTGTGGGCACCAGAACAACATGGGAGAAAGCCACTGTTTTTCATCCATTCTTTGTATAACCCCACCACTATACCAAAACAGCCATCCTTTAAGTCATTAGTCATCTTATAACCACCACACTCCATGACCTTTCATCTGCCTTGTGGGTATGTATTGTGTCTCCAACCAGATTATCAAATTAAGGGAACAGATTCTCTTTTATACATTTCTCTATTTCCATAAACATTGGTTTATTGAAAACATGTAATTTTTGAATGAATGAATGAATGACTAGATGGATGAATGAGTGGCCTCATGGATAGGGGAATGATTGGAATTCCCCCAAAAAACAATAAAACCTATGTTGCTCCACCTTACCTTACTCCATATCACTGTAACTTATGCACAACAGTGGTAGAGTGGCTTTTAGCACTACACTAAAGCAATGGAAAGTCCTGCTCATGTCAATCTTTCCCCCAATTTAATTATTTCCTTTTAACAACTTTGGTTGTACTCCCACGAGCTGGGTCAGACGACAGAAGCCAATCCAAGGTCAGAATTCAGGTAAAATGGTAAATTGCAGTCAGCTGAGGTTAATTTAACTTGGTTTGTTCTTCAATCAGCAAAACTTAAGGACAACAAGATGGCCATGGCTCCCAGCTCTCACCTCCCTCATCATTCACAAAGATACACCTACTAAGCTTTGGTGACTTCAATGGTCCTTGCTACAGGAGGGAATCCTAAGATCAGAGAGTGCCAGAAATGCAGGCTTTTTGAGTATTGAATATCTTAGGCAGAGTAGTTAAAGAACAGGTCAGGAGTTAGAGATCCACCTTCTTACCACAAAATGATTACATTGCTATACCAAGATGATGTGTCTCAGTTGTTATGTCTTCCTGAGCCATGATTCAGGTTACAGGGCAGCAATCTTGACATACCTGCCATTCCTCCTCTAAAATAGGCATTAGACTTCTTTTTAACTTATTTCCATCATGTCTTAAAAAAAGTTCTGCTTATGTTTTCTAGATTCTTTTCATTTTCCTTTGCCAATGAGTCATTTTCTCTGTGCTTATCTCTGTGCTTTTCTAAAGATGACCAGTCTTTGGAACATAAAGGTTAACAAAGCCCTTCAATTTTTTCACTGGACACACTGTCCCTCAAGATTATTCACAGGCAATTGGATCATTGCAAAGCTCCTCCAGTTATTCCAGAAACAGGTGATCTTCCTGCTCTTCGTTCTTGTCCTTCCTTCCTCCATAATAAATTCCTAGAAGAAATCAGTACTACTGCTTTTGGGGAGTTGTTCGAACCACCTCCCCGCCATGGAGGAAAAGGTCATGGCTTACATGAAATCAGTCATATGAAAAAACGAATTAAATTTCAGCCTCAAATCTAAAGGTCAACATTAAAACTTCCTGACAGAAAATATATGGAACCGTCCACTGCTCACTCTTCTTTTTGTAAAAGATAGTGTTCTGTATTGTCAGGCAGAGTGATGGAATCATACAAAACTGTGTTCAGTTTCTAGTCCTTTCTATTAGCTGTGAAACTTTGGAGTATTCAATCTCCCAGCACTTCAGTTTCCTCATCTGAAGATGCTGATAACATCTCACAAGATTTTCATATTAAGTATCACTGTGTGCAAAGTAACTGGCACAATAAGGGTTCAATAAATGGTAATTACGGACCCACTGCGATGAAAACATTGATCAAAAATTGGCCTGCAGATCTCCGCTCCAAGCGCTGGAGCAGAATCCCTTGAAGCTAACCGCAACAGATTGCTGCTCTCCTCTTGTTCAGATGTCTCATGGCGGAGCACCATGCATGGCTGTGCTCTATTTAATCAAGTGAAAACATCAAGCAATGTTCAAAACTGGTCATGACTGGCCTATATATAGCTTTTTCCAGAAGGTCCCCAAAGTGCGTAATCAAATGTCTTTTCACATACTGCATGAATCCCTAATAATTGCTCTGACACCAAGCATGTGTCTCAAAATGTCTTAAAAACATTAAATTGCATTCTAATGGTAGGATTTTTGATCAACATTTCCTGGATGCACCTTTGATTTTACAAAACCAAGGAACTAATTGGTGGGAGGAACATTTCCAAGTACCACTAAAGCAAACCCGGGGAGTCAGTCCTGAGCTCGCTCTTAAAATCATTGTGTTTAAATGTCTTTCAGTTGTTCGTCAGAAAATCAGGAGCTGTGTGCTAAGCACACCGGCTCACATACTAAGCCTCAGATCATGGGCCCCAAATCAAAAATCAAAAAAAAAAAAGGTCCCTATTTGTAATATTTTTAATTTGTCTAGAGTTAGAAAAGCAGGTGTAAACATGAATTTGTAGAGGAAACTTGTCCAAATACTTTTAGCTGTTCTCAAATGTGCATTAAAAAATGCCTAACAGGGGCGCCTGGGTGGCGCAGTCGGTTAAGCGTCCGACTTCAGCCAGGTCACGATCTCGAGGTCGGTGAGTTCGAGCCCCGCGTTGGGCTCTGGGCTGATGGCTCAGAGCCTGGAGCCTGTTTCCGATTCTGTGTCTCCCTCTCTCTCTGCCCCTCCCCCGTTCATGCTCTGTCTCTCTCTGTCCCAAAAATAAATTAAAAAAAAAAAAAAAAAGTTGGAAGAAAATAAAAATGCCTAACAGTTTAGCACATCTAGTGTCTCATGGCAAGACACATTGGTGAAAATGGTCCATGCATTTGGAGGTCTCATGAAATTATACATATTTTTAACCAATTTACTTTTCTGAATCTTCAAAGGACTCCACCTATCACAAATTGGCTGTCACGCACAGACAATAACCATGGAACTCAGAAATTATCTCTCATGAAAAATAAGTTAAAAATAACATCCTATTGGGGCCCTGGGTGGCTCAGTCGGTTAAGCGACCGACTCTTGATCTCTTGATTTCCATGCAGGTTATGATCTCAGGGTCCTGAGATCGAGCCCCACGTTAGGCTCTGTGCTGACAGCATAGAGCCTGCTTGAGATTTTTCTCCCTTCCTCTCACTCTGCCCCTCCTCCACTTACATGCGTGTGCACGCACACACACACGCATGCGTATTCACGTGCACATGCGTGCACTCAAAATAAATAAAGAAGATTAAAAAAATAACATCCTACTAAGCAATAATACCTTCAACTAAACAGGACAATATTAATTCCATCATATTATTTATAGTAGGTCCCCTTGTCTGAGAGACAATTTTGGCTTTGTTGTTGGTTAGCTTTTAGAGGTGCTTCGAAGTCATGGTAGATAACAATTGAATAAAATGCTAGAATTTACTGAGTCCTTGCTATATGCCAGGCACTATGAAAACCAGTTTGCATGGATTATTTTATGGCAATCTCACAAAATCTCTCTGAGGTAAACTAATATCCTTATTTTAGATGAGGAAATAAAGGCCCAAGGATGGTCAAATAACTTTCAAAAGATTGCACATGTAGTAAATATTAGAAGCACTATTATGAAGAAGTAGGATCTATAGTTCCATGCTTTTAAAAAAATTTTTTTTCAACGTTTATTTATTTTTGGGACAGAGAGAGACAGAGCATGAATGGGGGAGGGGCAGAGAGAGAGGGAGACACAGAATCGGAAACAGGCTCCAGGCTCTGAGCCATCAGCCCAGAGACCGACGCGGGGCTCGAACTCACGGACCGCAAGATCGTGACCTGGCTGAAGTCGGACGCTTAACCGACTGCGCCACCCAGGCGCCCCAGTTCCATGCTTTTAGAACTACATTTAGCTTCTGTCTAAACAAATTCTCTAATCTACAAAGCATGCAAACCTACAGGTAACATATGATCTTCATAATAAACTACTTTGTAGATAAGCAAGTTTATGGCAAGAAGTGTTAAGGTCACAAAGCTTGCTGTGACACAACTTGGAGCCCAAGCCTGACTTTCACTTCAAGTCACTCAAAATTATTAAGAAATTAAACTAAATCCACATTGGCAAATAAATGTTTCTTTTAGTGGGACCCACTGCGTATATACATGAAGGGTGACTATAAACTAATTATATCCTCAGTAAATCTTGGATCCAACTACATTTTGTCATGAACATTGTTTCTCTCTAGTTGGAACCACCATTATTTCTTACCTGAACATGCCTGCTCTCGTTCCTTTACAGCTGCAGCTCATGGGATCACGAATATTTCTGAGGAGCTGTTATAAGAAATGAACATCACCCTCCATGAAAATAAATGTTCATGCATATTCACACATACAGACATATGCATAACTGAGCATGAAATTTCATGGACTCTCCTTAGTCTAGATTCCTTCTCTGAGTTTTTAGCCTCTCCTCCAAGTCGATTAGATGCACAGCAGCCATGGTGATGCTTAAAACAGAAATCAGTTCACTTCTCTACCAAAAACCCTCCAAAGACTTCTCACCTCAGTCAGAAAAGTATCCAAACTGAGATACCACACAATCTGACCCCAGGGTACTCTCTTGCACCTTGTTTCCTACCTCATCCCTTCAATCATTTATTCTGGTCACAAAAGCCTTCTTGCTCGTAAACAACAAACTGACTCCTGCCTCTGGCCCTTGTTCTTCTATTCCCTCTGCCGAGAAAGCTCTCCCTCCAGAAGGCCACAAAACTCGCTCCTTCACCCAGATCCCACAATGCCACCTGACCAGACAGGTCCTCTATCACATTCTTTCCTCTTGCCTTGATTTGTTTACTGCCTTAGCAATTATAACTATTTTTCAAATTATGTACTTCCTTGTACTTTGATTCCTGTCTCTAAACATCAGATTCTCTGTTCCCTGAGTACACAAGCTTTGTTTTGTTAACTGCTGTAATCCCAGTGACAAGATCATGGTTGGCACATAGTAGCCACTCATACCGTATTTGTTGGATAAAAGCATGAACTAGATAAAGGACTTAATGAGTAAATATGACACAAAATACAAATCTAAATGAGTGTCTTCCCAGTCAAATTAACCACTTAAAACAAACAAACAAACAAACAAACAAACAACAAACACCCTAACTTGTCTTCAAAGTTGTTCAGAATGAGGTTAATTTCATTATTCTAGAATAATATTCATTATTCTTGCCTTATTTGTCTTCAAAGTTATTTCAGAGTGAGGTTAATTTCATTATTCTAGAGTTACTTTAGAACTTTTTTTAAGTGCAAGATGGTATATTTTTAGATGAAAAACCCATTTCATTTACCAGATGTGTTTATGGTTGATTTTTCACCCCAAATCTAATTGACCTTTAAAAGGGAAAATTGTATTTTGGGTGCCAAGTTAAATGATGCTGTGCTTGTTGAACTGCAATCAATAGTCCTCTCTGAAATTTCTTATATATCAAAAAAATATATTGTTACTCTAGGAGTTCACTGGTTTGTCAGAAATCCAATATGCTTTAGAAGGAAAATCAAGAAACCATTCCTTCTGTTCCCTCCTTTTTCATGTGTGACGTTGAATACTGGGCTAAAACAGTCTTTAAAAGGTGTAAAGAAAGTATGTTCTCACACTAAGGTAGACTTAATTAAATAATAACATTTCATCAATTAACATGTTTGAAGATCACTGATAGAACCCAAATAAAATATTCAATCTTCCTTTGTGCTAAAGTTGGTATGTAACTTCTTTGCTTATACAAATTCAACCTGTTTTGGGTTTGGGGGGTTACAATAAATGTCAATCTATATCAGGCAAATACCCTACGTCATTGATCTCTAGTTATCCATTCAACAAACTTTTCTGGAGCACCAACTATGTTCCAGGAGGACAGAAAGTTTCTGGAGATACAAAGTTGAGTCGTACATATAGTTTAGAGAGAGAGAGAATCTGGGAAAGGAAAAACAGCTGCACAATGTACAAAGTATCCTGAGTGAAAATGTCCAAAATGGAATAGGATCACAAAGGAACAGAAGCCTAAGTCTTCAAAGAAAAATAAAAAGAGTAGATACTTATGAAGAAGGTGATAATTGAGCTCAGTTGTGAGGGATGCTAAAAAAGTTAAAGAGAAGAGGTCAGGGGAAGGAAACAGCTATCAGGGCAGTGGAAATTGTTGGAAAGGCTTTGAGTGGATGGAGAATACACTGAGTGGGTAAGCATAGGAGTCAAGCATGGAAGGGTATGTGGGGTCCTTATACAGAGTATTACAACAGAGATCATGAATCCTGCATTTAGAAAATAGGATAGTGACTATTTCAGAATTATTTTTTAGCAAGTCCCTTTCTAGGAGCAATGTGTAGGTTGAAATACAGGGAAGGTGAGGCTGTGTTGGATTTTTAGTAGCCAACTTGAATTTCTTTTTTTTTTTTTTTTTAGTTTATTTATTTATTTTGAGAGAGAAAGTAAGAGAGAACAAGAGCAGGGGAGAGGCAGAGAGAGAGAGGGAGAGAGAGAACCCCAAGCACTGTTAGTGCAGAGCCTCATACAGGGATTGAACCCAGGAACCGTGAGATCATGACCTGAGCTGAAACCAAGAGTTGGATGCTTCACCGACTGATCCACCCAGGCCTCCTGGTAGCCAACGTGAATTTCTAAAAGGAGCTAGGTATTTTGTTTGTTTGTTTCATTTTTTATTTTTTTACTCAAGTATAATTAACATGCACTGTTATATTAGTTTCAGGTGTATAATATAATGATAATGATTCACCAATTCTGTACATTTCTCAGTGCTCATAAAGACAGCTGTACCTTTAATCCTCTTTATTTCATCCATCCCCTCACCCACTGCCCCTCTGGCAACTATCAGTTTATTCTTTGTATTTAAGAGTGGTGTTCTTTTTGTTTGTTTGTTTGTTTGCATGTCTCTTTTTTCTCTGTTTATTCATTTGTTTTGTTCTTAATTTCCACATATCAGTGGAATCATATGGTCTTTGTCTGTCTTTGACTGATTTCACTCAACATTATACCCTTCAGGTCCATCCATGTTGTTGCAAACAGCAAAATTTCATTATTTTTTATGGTTGAGTAATATTCTATTGTATATATCCATTCATCTTTATATATTCATCTATCAGTAGCAATTTGGACTGCTTCTATATCCTAGCTATTGTCAATAACACTGCAATAAACATAGCGGTACATGTATCTTTTCGAATTAGTGTTTTTATTTTCTTTGGGTATTACGCAGTAGTGAAAGTACTGGATCATATGATAATCCTAGCCTTAATTTTGATGGTAACAAGAAGGTAGGTAATTTTATGCTCAGATTCAAAGATCTGACTCTATGCCACACTGGATTATGAGTTCCTAAAGGTAGAATACACGGTCTTAATCATCTTTCTTTCCCTGGGGTCTAGCAGAGTTCCTGGGAACATAGGTACTCAATAAATAATTGACTCAGACTGTTACATTGTTTTCTAAATGCAGTGAGTTTCCAGGCTCTGTTGTACAACACACTATAACACAAAGATAGAAACATCCTTATTAAGCCTTTACAGGTGTCCACTGGTCCATCTTTGCTAAGAAGCAGCTATGCTTGCATTTACTCTCTGAGACAACTGCACTGAAAAATTCAAGAAAGCGCTTGAGACCACCTCAGTTTGCTCTCCCTCCTTGGCAGGATAAAGCCAGAACAGACAGTTCAATTAGAAGCAACTTGGATTTCCTATTTGATCTGATTCCCTTAATCCTCTACCTCTACTAGGTTCAGTGAGTAGCGTAAAGGAATGTAACAAGATTTCTCCGAAAAGGGGGCTGGAGCCATCATTGGGAAAATTTAGTTAAGAAAATAATTGTATGTGTCATATGGCCCATCTTCTGGCAGCTTGCTCAATAGCTGAGGTAATAATAAGTACAGCCCACCCATTCCCTTCCAACCCTATTCAAACTCTATCTAAATTAGTTTAATTGATGGTTCTTTTTTAACTGATTTGGCAAACAAGAGAAGTTTAACTACCATGTTGTGTACACACACTGAAAATCGGCATACAGTATGTGCTAATAGCTGTATACAATTTTTTAAATCTTCCCCAAAAAACGGATCATGGTTAATGCCATATGTGCTTTTGAAAGCCATCACAAACATGGGGCGCCTGGGTGGCGCAGTCAGTTAAGCGTCCGACTTCAGCCAGGTCACGATCTCGCAGTCCGTGAGTTCGAGCCCCACGTCAGGCTCTGGGCTGATGGCTCAGAGCCTGGAGCCTGTTTCGGATTCTGTGTCTCCCTCTCTCTCTGCCCCTCCCCCGTTCATGCTCTGTCTCTCTCTGTCCCAAAAATAAAAAAATTAAAAAAAAAAACAAAACGTTGAAAGCCATCACAAACATGTTGAAAAGCTTCTAAATCTCTTGAATCCAAAACATAATGAATATATTATTTTGAGAGCAAAAGAGAAAGGATATGGAGCTAAAATTCTGAGAGGTTAAGCTGGGAAACATAGGTAATAAGTGGTGGGACCAGGATTTAAATTCTGACTCCCAATCCCCTTGGTTCTCAAATTTTACTCCCCTTCCCAGTTTTACTGAGATATAATTGGCATATAACATTGTATTAGTTTAAGGCATCCAACATAATGATTTGATACATGGATGTATTGAGATGATTACCATAATTGCTTTAGTTAGCATCTATCACCTCATATAGTTATAATTTTTTTCTAGTGATGAGAACATTTAAGATAGACTCTTTTAGCAACTTGCAACTGCACAAAGCAGTATTGTTAATTATAGTCATCATGCTGTACATTACATCTCCAGGACATTTTTATTTTATAACTGGAAGCTTCTACTTTTTGACCACCTTCACCTATTTCCCTTACCCACCACCACCTCCACCTCTGACAACGACCAATCTGTTCTCTCTTTCTAAGAGTTTGGTTTTTGTGCGTTTGAATCACCTGGGATCTTGTGAAAACTCATATTTTGAGTCAGTAGTGTTATGTGTCAAAGGTGGGGACTGAGATTCCAGGGACCATACCTTGAGTATAAATACTCAGCCACTATGGTTGTAAACCACTGCACTGGACTGTGAGCACAGAAAACTCAGTCCATGCCAATGACTGTGATAGATATCTGATTTAGCTCTGCGAGTGCTGGACTCGGGTCTAACTGGCACATGACATTCTTCCTTGGCCTGGCATTGTATATCTAATTACTTGAATTTTCAGATTTTTAAGAACAAATTCAGGTTGTTTTGAGACATTAAACTCCCAGCAAAGTATTTATGATCCACTTTATGTTTGTCCCCTCACCTGGAAAGAAAATGCCCGCATAAAAGACAAGTCAGAGATAAACAAGGGATGATCAAAGAGTCAGAGGACCCACAGAAAGCTACATCACTAAACCCATGTTAAGATGTAACAGGATAAGGAAGGCAAATTCCCCCAAAGTTTTTTTTTTCTTGCATTTCCTCTAAAACGCCTGCTCTTTGGTACCTCAGGGCCTCATTTACTGTCCCTTTTCTGGAATATTCTTTCCCCAAATCACATGGTGGTTTTCATCTGTCAGTTTTCAGCTCAATGTCACCCCCTCAGAAATGACCACCTTATCTAAAATAGATCCCCCACCTTTATTTCTCCCCTGAAATTGCCCATTACCTCCACAAATGCAGGGACCCACTTCTTCCTTATTCACCAATTTCCATCACTGTCCATGATGAGTGAAATGCATGGTAAGATTTACAACTATTTGTGAAATGCATAAATGATTTGATGATCATCCCTGTATATGAGCTTTTGAAAGTCAGTGCAACCATTCTTCAAGGCATTTCAATCACCTGACTTAGTTCCAGTCAAATTTGAATAAAGTAAAAATGATGAAAATAATATTTCAAAAATATATTTCAGTCTATAATTTAATTATTAGTCATTATATATATTTTCCTTATTATATCATTGATTAAGATGTTCATACTACCTATTTCCAAAATGATTCAAAGGAGTTTCCGAATTAAACTAAAATTTGAACATTTTATAAAACTAAAGCAGAACAGATTCTATCTTAATATAACAAATCACTTTTTAAAATATAGAGCAGTTTTGAATTACACATTTATAATTGAATGTGTTATGTTTCTCCCTCCACTAAATGGTTGAAACCTTGGAATAAAAGATTATGCTCTCCCACTAATCCACAGTGGTTCCAATATAATCCATGGTAGCTTCTGCAATAGATTTTCTTTATTGTAAAAAAAATTTTAAATCAACATTGAGGAATATAAGACTAATAATGGAATCAGTAGTCAAAAGAAACCATTAATAATATTAGTTATATTAATTATAGCTAATGTTTATGGAATGAAGGTCTAAGGTCCTATATTAAAGTTCTGTTCTAAGACACTACGGTTCTAAGGAACATGTATTAACTCATTTAATCATAACAATCATATGCCGTGAGCTCTACTTTCATCCCCATTTTAATAGAGAAAACTGAGATACAAAGCAGTTGAATAACTTCAAGTTTACATAACCATGAAGCAGAAAAGCTAGAAATTCAAACCAAGGTGCTCAGTATTCAGAGTCCACATGCCTAACCACATATGGAGGGAGTTTTCAATCCACATGGAGCCAGCACTGTATAAAAAACACGAGCTTTTAATTCTTCCCACAGCTCTATGAAATATGTGGTGTTATCCATGTTACAAATGAAGAAATTGGGACTTAGAGTCAGGATTCTTATATCTGTGAGCATTGACAATTAATCTCTCAAAGACTCAATTCCCTCATTTGTATAAGCTAACATCAAGTGTGTCTTAGAGTTGGGGGGGACAATTAAAACATGTATGTCAAGTGGCAAGTAATAGATTCTACACAAATGGCTTTTTGTTGAAGATGTTACCTAAATCTGTGTCCCCAGGAATGTCTTTCCCAAGGACCTGGAGGGCATTCCTTTGAAATATAATCATTAGGGAAGATCAGGGCCCTCTCTCCCAGTCTCTACAGTGGGGTAAGTGTAAGTACCAACCAGCAAAACACAGGTGGCATTATCACATTGAGCAACCTGACCAGTAAGATTCACTAGTATTTTCTACTAACTCACCCAAGAGCTTAAAAACTCTTCCATTTATGGTTTCAATGGAGTTACATTCACTCTCTCCCCTTACTGTAAAGTTTTGGAATAAGGTCTTTCTTGCCTGTTTAAAAGTCAATCAATCAAAATTTTTTCCATAATGGAATAACAGTCTACCTTGAAAGCATTGAATCTAACCTCATTTTATCAATATAATGATTTTTTGCAGAAGGGATGCTGCAGAAATAGGATAAAGTGTATACATATACGCAGTTGACCCTTGACAAGTTTGAACTGCATGAGTGTACTCACACGTACATGTTTTTATGTAACTACAGACCAATATTATAAATGTACTTTCTCTTCCTCATGTTTTTCTAATAACATTTTCTTTTCTCTAGCTTACTTTACTATTAGAATACAGTATATAGTACGTATACAAAATATGTGTTAATCAACTGCTTGTGTCAACAGGAAAGCTCTGGATCAAAAGTAGTTAAGTTTTAGGGGCGCCTGGGTGGCGCAGTCGGTTAAGCGTCCGACTTCAGCCAGGTCACGATCTCGCGGTCTGTGAGTTCGAGCCCCGCGTCGGGCTCTGGGCTGACAGCTCAGAGCCTGGAGCCTGTTTCCGATTCTGTGTCTCCCTCTCTCTCTGCCCCTCCCCTGTTCATGCTCTGTCTCTCTCTGTCCCAAAAAATAAATAAGTGTTGAAAAAAAAATTTAAAAAAAAAAAGTAGTTAAGTTTTTGGGGTGTCAAAAGTTATACTCAGATTTTCAACTGTGCAGGGGTTGATGCCCCTACCCCGCCATGTTGTTCAAGAGCCAACTATGTAAGTGTGTGTGAGTGTGTGTGTGTGATTTAAATTAAATTATTGCACCATTCCACAATTCTTCACTGAAGAGTTAGAATCTTCATCACTCGACAATAAGGCAAGATTATGAAAAATGTGATTGATATCTGGGTGCCATTTTTATGGCCAAGAAAAGGTCAGCAGCTCCTTTTTATCATCTAAATTCCATACAAAATGCATTATTTCAGATACAATACTCAAGGATGAGATGCAACAGATGATTATTTTGAAAATGACAGCATTAACTATACTCTGCTTCTCTTTCAATTTTCACCAGTTTCGCTAACGATAAAATGGCTTGTGCCTTGACTCTGGTACTCACATCTCAAGCTCATTAATATACTGCTTTTATTTCTTGCAAAACTCATGTCAAACTGATTAAACCAGGACATAAGTTCAACAGCGTGGAATAAAATTGACGTCATTTTGTCAGATGGTCTCCTTGCCTGGAATCAGAAAACAGCCTGAGCTGTGTATTCCAAATCTGGAATGTGTTTCTTTAGCCAGCCTAAGGACCACACAATAATATACATACTCTTTTTAACAAGCTTACATTTTTTCATTGGCTGAACTCTATTTAGAATGAGTAGTTGTTTCTGCCAGTCTTCTTGTTTTGCCTTCCCCATCTGTCATTTCTGTTATTTAAAATGAGTGAAAATACATAAAATTGCCATTTGGGGGTTATTTTATCTCTTCTTCTCATTCCAAAAATGTTGTATTAAACTTCTAATTTTCTTTTTACTTTCTTTAATAATACAGAGAGTTCTATGTTCTTACAGCAAATACTATTTTTCCCATGATGAATCATCGGGTGGGTGTTATTCAAAGCAGCGCATCAATGCACAAAAGTTACCAGATAGAAGTATATTCTTAAACATTTAATAAGATATTTTATTGAAGACCTTCTCAATGAGGACATTTCCAAGAGTCACTGTAGGACTCAATGAATGCATTCTAAAGAGAAGTTTGGTGTCATTGAGAGGTTGAATCACGATTCTTCAAGATGTGGTGCACTTCGTATCCAAAGGATATAAAGTTCCTTAAATAACTATGGCCACAAACTAAGAGGAAGTGGCTAGGGACCAGAACAGAGGCACATCTAGGATTTAGGGGCCCAAAAGTTGTACAATTTGATATATAACTGCAAGACTCTTTCTAGAGTCTTGGAAAGGATCCAATGAAAATAAGAAACCTTGAAGTTGAAGACTCATTAGTTGTACAGTGAATCTGCCTCTTGACATCAGGTGGGCAGAGGCAGGTGAGGCAGGTGGTGATTGTGCTCTATCTACATAAATCAGTATCCCAAATTATGATTCTTAGCTTTTAAATGCTCCCATCACTTCATGCTCAAAATTAAAACTATCTAAACTGTCCTTGATAAGGATTACAATTCTGGACCTTAATATTTTCATTGAATTTTATTCCCATAAGGATGCAGGCCTCCAAATGCAGTGTAACTGTATTTTGTTGTTGTTGTTGTTGTTGTTTCCAAAAACGCTAACATTAAGCACTTACTAGGTTCTAGAAACTGTCTTGAAGAGTCTACTGAATAATTTCACTTAATTCTGTCAATGATACAGAAAGAAACATGATTTTTAAATTTCTATTTTTGAGAAATTAAGACTAAAATCACCTATAATTGCCTAATGTTACCAGTGATTCAATAGCAAACGTTGCCTATCTGATGTCAAATCTGTAGCTATCTTTTCTCTGGCCCCTCATGCAACACTGCTTCTGTGGTATCGAGTGAATAAGGAAAGTAAAAGCAAACGTTGATAGACATTCCTAGTAGTGTGGAAAGCTCAGAACATACATAATAGGAGTAAATATTTTAAGATTTCAGAACAGAATTGATGACACTAATGGCTATTTATTTACCAAATAATGCCTCCCCCTGAGGTCCCCACACACATGCTAAATCATAACCTTGGAAAGCAAGGGATATGGATCTAAAGAAGTGAGACAGTTGGCTCTCACATATTCCCCTGAAAGAAAATTCTTGAGCAGAGTGTGGTTTGTCAGCCCAAACAACTCATACGTGGAATATAATTGAATTGTCACAGTTGGGAAATACGGTCAGAAGTACTTGGGCTGGGTCTTCATGGGATTCGTTCTCTAGTCATCATGCCCATAGTGGAAACAACAGGGGGATTCAGCACCGGGTAGATCCAGTCCAGAATCTTGGACGGTACCACAGAGGCAGACTGAGGGGAGCATTGAGGGCTCTGTGTGTGTGTACAAACAAGGAGACAAGATGGGCACAAAAAGAATAACCAAAAAGATCTTCACTCTCTCCTAGAACAGACCCAGACACTCCCCTAAAGACACCTGGAGTTATGGTTCAGAGGACAGAGGTGTTTTGGGGTGGAAGGTGTGTATAGAGAGACTAGAAAAAGGTTCGGACATATTATTAGATTCTCAGAAAATACATGCCCCAATGAGTTAAAATCTGGGAATTAGTATTAAAAAACAAACAAACAAACAACACTGCCATAAGCAAGGCAGTTTTTTTAGAGTAAAATTGTAGGTACTTTTCATCCATCAGATTATGGTGTAGCTAGAATTAATATGCTCTGAGTTCTTTTCTGTATTGTGTACGTACATTTTACATTAAGCATACTATGAAACATTTCTTGTTAACTTGTCTTCACCGCCACTAAAGTGAGCTCCTTGAGGGCAGTGTTTATGATTCCTTCTTGCATGTGGCCCTTATGTCCTTCATACATAGACTCTCTCGGTGTGTACTTGTTGAGTTACTGACAAGAAACTGAGACAAAGTGAGGTTTAAGTAACTTACGTTGGATAACAAATACTTGGCAAAAACAAATTTAGAGCTAAGTCCATGACCTCTGGGTTGTTCTGAAGGGCAGGGTTCTTCTAATAAGCTGCCCTAACAACTAGGTGTCCTCTGGAGGTGGCCAGACATCACTGAGAACTGTTGGAGGTCCTTGAGGCATCTGGTATTACCACATGTGGAAAAATTGTGTGCTATAGTCTACATAGCTTTCTTTTGCTACAAAGCCCATAACTTCCTGTGTGTATGCTTAATTTACAGTTCGTTGTGTGATTTGAGAGGATTTGTTCATTGGGCTTTATATTTCCTGGATTAATAAAAACTGCATTTTCCAGGCGCTGATCGCTCCACTCTGCCCCCAATTCATTAATGGCAATGTGGCACAATAAATAAGCCCCATCTTCTGGCCCGTTTTTGTTGACCTAATGGGGTGGTTCATTACTACTGTTGCTTTTCTTTAATATTTACAACTGAATCTGCTGAAGGCAAATAGTGCTACAGTGTCCATTTCCCCAGGCAGAATCAATAGTGCTATTGCTATAATATAGCCTCTGAGCTCATAACTCTATCATAGATACTACTTTCTGAGTCATATTATAAAATGTCAGAATGTAAAAGCTCTGATCCCCCCACTGGAATACAGGCATACCTTGGAGATATTGTGGGTTTGGTTCCAGATTACCACAAAAAAGTCAACATCACAATAAAGAAAGTGGAATGAATTTTTTGGTTTCCTAGTGCCTTTAAAAGTTACATTTACACTACAATGCCGTCTATTAAGTGTGCCATAACATTATGTCAAAAAAAGTATACACCTTAATTTAAAAATATTATATTGCTAAAAACATGCTAACCAGCACCTGGCTTTCATTAAGTCATAATCTTTTTGCTGGTCTTGGAGTTTTGCCTTGTTATTGATGGCAGCTGACTGATCATGGTTGTCCTTCCTGAAGGTCGGGGTGGCTGTGGCAATTTCTTAAAATAAGACAGTAATGAGGTTTGCCACGTGGATTGGCTTTTCCTTTCATAATGATTTGTCTGTAGCATGCAACACTGTTTGATAACGTTTTACCCACACTAGAACTTTCCAAATTGGAGTCAATCCTCTCAAACCCTGACACTGGTTTGTCAACTAAGTTTATGTAATATTCTCAATTCTTTGTTTTCATTTCAACAATTTTCACAACATCTTCACAAGAAGTGGTGTTCATCTCAAGAAACCACATTCTTTGCTCATCATAAGAAGCAACTCCTCATCCATTAAAGTTTTATTATGCGATTTCAGCAATTCACTCACATCTTCAGGCTCCACTTGTAAGTTTAGTTCTCTTGTTATTTCTGTCATATCTGCAGTAACTCCCTCCATTGAAGCCTTGAACCCCTCAAAGTCATCCATGAAGGTTGGGGCCAACTTCTTCCTAACTCCTGTTAATATTGACATTTTGACCTTTTCCCATGAATGTCCTTAACTGGCCTCTAGAATGTTGAATCTTTTTCAGAAAATTTTCAATTTACTTTGCCATCAGAGGAATCACTATCTATGGCAACTATAGCCTTATGAAATGTATTTCTTAAATAATAAGACTTGAAAGTTGAAATTACTCTTTGATCCACGGGCTGGGGAATAGATGTTGTGTTAATAAGCATGAGAACAGCATTAATTTCATCTTGCATCAGAGCTCTTGGGTGACCAGGTGTATTGCCAATATTTTGAAAGGAAATTTTTTCTGAGCAGTAGGTCTTAATAGTGGGCTTAAGATATTCAGTAAAATCATCTTGTAAACAGATGTACTATTATCTAGACTTAGTTGTCACATTTATAGAGCACAGGCAGAATTCAGCATAATTCTTAAGGACCCTAGGATTTTTGAAATGACCAATGTATATTGCCTTCAACTTAAAGTCACCAGCTGCATTTGCCTGTAACAAGAGAATCAGCATGTTCTTTGAAGATTTGAAGCCAGGTATTGACTTCTCTTCTCTAGCTCTGAAAATCTTAGACGTATCATCTTCCAGTATAAGGCTGTTTTGTCTACACTGAAAATCTGTTGAGGTGCCTGGGTGGCTCAGTCAGTTAAACGTCCAACTTCGGCTCAGGTCGTGATCTCACGGTTGATGGGTTCAAACCCCACGTCAGGCTCTGTGCTGACAGCTCAGATCCTGGGGCCTGCTTTGGATTCTGTCTCCCTCTCTCTCTTCTCCTCCCCGATTCATGCTCTGTCTCTCTGTCTCTCAAAAATAAATTTAAAAAATTAAAAAAAAAAAAAAAGAAAATGTGTTGTTTTGTGTAGCCATCTCCATTAATTAATTTAGCTGGATCTTCTGGATAACTTGTTGCAGCTTCTAAATCAGCACTTGCTGCTTTATTTTGCCCTTTTCTGTTCTAGAGATGGCTACTTTTCTTAAACCTCATGACTCAACCTCTGTTAGCTTCAAAGTTTTCTCCTGCAGCCTCCTTGCCTCTCTTGGCCTCCACAGAATTGAAGAGAGTTTAGGTCTAGCCCCAGATTAGGCCTTGGCTTGGGGGACTTGCTGTGTCTGCTTTGAGCTTCTGTCCAGACCACTCAAACTTTCTGCATGTCAGCAATAAAGCTGTTTTGC
This sequence comes from Puma concolor, assembly GCF_028749965.1. NCBI lineage: Eukaryota > Metazoa > Chordata > Mammalia > Carnivora > Felidae > Puma > Puma concolor. Next base: position 167,725,046 of record NC_141670.1, on the reverse strand, counting down.
TTCCTATCATTCATGTGTCCAACTAGAGTGGCACTCTTAATTTCTTCTAAGAACTTTCCCTTTGCATTCATAACTTGGCTAACTGTTGCAAGAGGTCTAGCTTTCGGCCTATCTTGGCTTTTGACATGCTTTCCTCACTAAGCTCAATAATTTCTACTTTTGATTTAAAGTGAGAAACATGCAAATTTTTCTTTCACTTGAACACTTACAGGCCTCTGTCAGCTTATTAACTGGCATCGTTTCAATATTGTTGTGACTCAGGGAATAGGGAGGCCCAAGGAGAGGGAGAGACAGGTGAACAGTCATTGGTGGGGCAGCAAGAACACACACAACATTTATCAATTAAATTCCATACCATATGTGCACATTTTGTGGCCTCCCAGAACAATTGCAATAGTGACGTCAAAGATCACTGATCACAGAACACCATAACACGTAGAATAATTATTAAAAGCTTGAAATAGTATGAGAATTGCCAAAATGTGACACAGAAACAGTAAATGAGAAAATGCTGTTAGAAAAATGGCCCAAATAGACTTGCTGAATACAGGTTGCCACAAACCTCTAACTTGTAAAAAAAAAAAAAAAAAAAAAAAAAAACACCAAAATAAACAAACAAAAACAAAATTGCATCTGTGAAGTACAACAAAGCAAAACATGATAAAAACAGGTTATGCCTCTAGTGTCACTTCTGTCCTGTGTATTCCAATCTTTTGGAAGAACATAATCATCTGTTGCTTCATCCTATTTTAGATGAACTTGCATAGAAGAGTACCCCCATAGCCTTAAAGGAATCAACATGGGTCCTCCCATCCTAATGCAACATGTACTACCTTCACTCCACAAGAAATATCCTGTCTTTCGTCTTTCCACCCTCACCATCCTGGTTTCCATGGTAGAGATCTTGGCACAGCCTTCATTCACTTAATAAGTACTTTGAATATTGTGTATGGGTAAGGAATCATGAATTTTGAGGTCCCTTCTATCCCATGTGAATAATGCACTTTGAATTTTACAAATATATAAACTCTTTGGGTAGTCCACTGGTTCCTATGGAAAAAGGGTACAATTGGGATGTACTCTGGCACCAGAGCTAGTGAAAGGAAAACAAGCACAGAATTGACATGACTGTCTCAAAGACGTATTTCCTTTGTATGGGGCTAACACTTAATTCCCAAGGAGTGGTTGGTACAGCCTCCATAATCAGTGTGAATAACTCTTTCCCAGGAATGGAAATATCCTATCTCAGAAATCTCCCAGGAACTCTCAGCACTATATAAACACTACTTCTTTTGAACTAGTGGCCCATCTCTTGGGCCATCTGGGTGACTCAGCCAGTTGTGCATCTAACAGTCTTGATTTTTGGCTCAGGTCATGATCCCAGGATTGTGGGATCAAGCCCAGTGTCAGGCTCCATGCCTAGCATGGAATCTACTTAAGATTCTTTCTCTCCCCTTCTGCCCCTCCCCGCAAAATAATTTTTTTTTTAATTTTTAAATGCTTTGAATTTTCCATCTGTTATAAAATAAAAAGAGAAGCAGGCACTGACTGCCTGGTTCGTTGTCTGCCCATGTGAACAGGAAAAGCCCACGGTGTTCATCAGCATCCAATATCAAGGCCCGAGAAGAGATTTGTTGCACTCAGTCACTCTCAAAAGGGACACAGTGTCATTGCTCTGCAAAGTGAGCATTCAAGACTTGGAAGATGGAAGAAATGAGGCCTCTGCTGCCTCTACCTCCCATGTGGACACCCTCTGTGCAGGGCTTCCTGAAGAAAAATGCTGGTCCTGTAGACTTTCTAGGTATGTCATCCATATTCACTCCTTGGTTGACAATGTTAGTTAAGAAAATAAGCAATCCCACTCACTTTCACCTAATGAGAACTTATTTCTTCCGCCTCCCCACCCAGGGCATTCAATGACTCTAAAATCTACCACCTGCCCTCCCTCCTCAGGAATTGATGTGTGTGTTTCCACTTTGTAAGGAGTTGTTCAATGTATAAAAGCATTTTCTGATGCTTCACTATCAGTGGTCAAATGCCACCAACTGCCTCTACCTAAATCTGAGTCAGGGGTGCCTATCATTCTTATTATTTCAATCAGTAACTGAGCTTCTCACCCCAAAATCCACTTCTTGGCTGAATACCCAGACATATCATAGAACCGATGCTCCCTCATAGGAGCATAAGGGTAAGTAGGGATTTTTGAAGCAAGTGGAAAAAAAAGAGACATAAAGGAGTGGGAAAATCTGCTTCTGCTGTTACAACTATCACTCCTTCCTTTTAGTAATTGTTTTAACACAGAGGTGCCCTGGCTGTTGGTGGCAGCCTTCATTTGTGACACACTGATGGCACACAGCATATCTTCTCTCCATGGTCCCATGGGCACAGAACCAGATTGCCATGCATATTGATTTTTCTCTCATCCCATCGAGACATCACAGCTGCCCCCTCAGAGTGTAGGTGGAGGCGAAACCTCGCTCCTGAGCAGGACAAATGTATGCTCACAGCACTGCTCTTGGAACAACTCCCATGCTTCTCTGAGCCTTTTCCATTTGCTCCTTCTGGGGTTGAGAAAATGAAAGCAAGGACCTCAGAGGACCTTAGACAAGTCTGAAGAATAAAAAATAAAACAGCTGGGTTAAAACCAGCTCAATAATTTTTCTGCACTTTGCACTCTCCTCCTCCAAAACTGTGGCTCTGGAAGATGCTGAGAAAGAGAAAATTGAATCTGGCCTTGAGGTTTAAAGGAGGCAGATGCATCTGAATGTAAGTGGTAAATCACTGTGGTCTTCTTTATGAGATGATTACATTATCTGACTGGATGCTTGCATAATTAATGTTCTAACACATTGGGCCTGGGATTTGTGGTTACATCCTTGGCATACATGTGGTCTGGTGTCTCTGCTCACAACTGGCTACACATCGTGATTTCTCTGTCTGTATTTGAAGATCAAAATCAGAAGAACAAGCAGAAACTATGGCGACAAACAGCACTGATTTGGACATAATGTTTTCAGGTGTTCTGAAGCTTGGAGCCTGGTCCAAGTGATTTTTGGACTTTAGACCACAGGTCAAATAGTCAGAAATTATCGTTTCGGTAGTTTTCTTCTGATTAATGGGGATCTTGAGAGCTAATTCTTCTCACTCATCTCCCATGAGAAGTCCCCAAGCATACCCATCAAAAAAATTGTTTGTCTAATCAAACACAACTCTCACGGCTCATCTTGGGCTTTAATCTGTTGATAAATCAACAGCCTTACACGTAAGCGAAGTAAATTAGTACGTCGGGGGTTTCGGAGACGGCTTTCCTGCCTTTCCTCCACTTACCATTTCACCACACACAGTTACACATGTGTTCATACACACAGGCCTACAAATTCGGTCTGAGGCTGCAGGTGTATGAAATCTCTGAAGTCATAGACTTTACTTTTAATTCCAAGGCTTAATCTCCAAATACTCCTGGAAAAGTCAATGCAAATTTACACTGACAGATACCAGATTCTTATATAAGAATTGTTTTTACTTAAAAAGGCATTGGTGTTACAACTGGATGGAGAGAAAATGTGGCAGAGCAGATAAATTTGTCTATTTTCTGGTGTTATAGGAAATATTCAGTTCAAGGGAACTATGATTAAGTCACATGTCTAGACTTGGTTTATGTCATCTTCATAAAATATGTTGGCTTGTAAGAATTATGGGACATCTTTGATGCTGTATTCATTTTTTCCTTGACTTTATTTTCTTTAAATTAATTTTATCCCCAAAGCAAATCCTTGAACGTATCTTGATTTCACCTCAAATTTTATTTTTTTTTTTAAATTTTTTTTTTCAACGTTTTTTATTTATTTTTGGGACAGAGAGAGACAGAGCATGAACGGGGGAGGGGCAGAGAGAGAGGGAGACACAGAATCGGAAACAGGCTCCAGGCTCCGAGCCATCAGCCCAGAGCCCGACGCCGGGCTCGAACTCACGGACCGCGAGATCGTGACCTGGCTGAAGTCGGACGCTTAACCGACTGCGCCACCCAGGCGCCCATCACCTCAAATTTTAAAAACAATTCAGTTTAAGATTTATGTGAATGTATATTCTGAAATATCTTCTCAAATTCTATAAAATGCCTTATAGGGATGGTTCTGGAGGCCATGCTCTTAAATGTTGGTATTACAGCCTCTCGAAGTTTTTCTAATTCCAGTTACCATCTAAAACAGAGGTGAACATTTTCCTTTGTTCTTTATTCCCCATCTCCTCTTTTCTCTTTGAGTTCCTGCAATTATTGAATCAAGGAATAATAATGGAAGAGAAGAAAATATCTTCTATGTAGTGCTAAATCAAACCCCTCTAAAGGAGATCTTTAAGGAAATCTGCTAAACATAAGTTAAGATATTTGGGGGAGATAAATGATTATACTCATTTGTTCAGAGATATCTTTATCATTCTCCAGTTTTTTTTACTCAACTATCTGTGAATGCTTAAAAAGACTAGCACAGAGTATTTTCCCAGAGTTAGTAAAACCTTACAGGCTTAACTGCACAAGAACCATGGGGATTTTCTTAATAAAACACTTCACATTTGAGCATTAGGGTCACAAGATTAAAAAAAACTGAATGCCTTCAAATCATGAGTTGACCTTAGGGCTGTTGGCTTTCCCTCTGCCAGGATGGGCCTTGTTCATCTTTTTTTATCCAGATACTCTGGTGTAAAAACATACTTAAAAAAGGATTAGTTAACCTGCTGGGGGTGAAAGAGTGAGGGTGAAAATGTTTCGTGCTGGGTTTTTGTTCATTGTTTGTTTTAAAATTAACGGAGGCTCTAAACCCTGTCACAGTCTATAAATAATTCTAGTAAAGAATGCCAAGGGTAGAAATGGATTTCTCTCCATGGGAGCTGGATGGCATTTGATCTCCTTAAATACACAATGACTTCACACCTCCTTCAAAGGTATCCCTAGTCTTGTTCAACTTTTGCAACTGGGTCTCAAAAAATAATAACTGATAAAATATCTAAAATACATTTATTGAATCCTTATTTTCAAACATATTGAATATCATAATCGAAAAATAAATGTAATCGCTAACATTGGTTTACTACATACTATGTATCAAGCATTGAGTTTTATCATTTCACTTAACACTCCCACCATTAAAAATCTAGGATTTATGATTTTTCTCATTTGACTGAGGAAACTGCAGGATGGAGGTAATTTCTCCAAAGTCAGAGGGCTAGCAAAGAACAGCCAACCATATGACCCACACTGTCTAACTCACAACCAAACACACACCAAGCATAAACACAGGGACAAATATTCAACATTTAGAGAATAATTTCATTTTACTGAATTATGTTTATTACTTCCCAGATTACACCAGAAAAAGTTATTTGAATTTATAATCTTATTCAGGAGTCTGAAAGGCATTAAGCCACTGTGACAATGCCTTCTGTGAGTGGGTTTTCCATCTTCCTGGCAATCAGTGTTACTCTGAAATGAACTCAAACCTAGTTCCCTGACAGGCAAGGAAGGAACAAGATTTTTATAAATAGATGGTTAGAATTCACAAGTGTATACCAATGACAGGACATGTGGAAACGTGCAGCATCATGCCACAACTTGTGTGAATGCCATATAAGGTTAGCTTATTTATCTACCTCGTTGAGCCATCAGCTTGATGTTAATGTGGCGTTACACTCAACTTGAGCTTCTCTCTGGTTCTCTTGTCTTTAGAATTCCAACTTATGATTGTGTTTGCTTATTAGTCTATGAACTCTAGCTAGGTTCTAGGAATTGAAAACTATGCTAAGATGAGGGTTCCCCAAAGCTGGCCCCTGTTATTTACTCTTGCCGCAAGGTTCTGCATCTGATGCCAGTGAGAAAAGCAGGTGAATCAGAGCTGATTTCTCTTTTGAAATGACTTTTCAGGAAAGTATCATACAATTGGATGTGGCTTCCACAATTCTCATACTCTTAAATACCTTTCTAGGCTTTGTATACAAGAGACTAGAAGTTAGACAGCAGTCAACCTTTGTGATAAAATCTGGATACTGTAGGTAAAGAATCGCTGAGGTTTTCATCCAGTGATTTCAAACGCGCACTATTTTTACATAATATTGTTAAAGCACTCACAGAAGCCTATTATACACGCGAATTTAAGAGTTCTTTCTCCTCACCTATATGGCCAGCTATTCAATTACATTTATTCAGGTTCCATTCTATGTCCCACCTCTGTAGCACATGGAACTCCAAACTCATTTTAGCCCCAAAGGTACCCAGGTTAGTTGTAATTATATATTTAATCTAGAGGTGTCAATCCATCTTGGAAAATAGAGTCCAATGGAAACGCAGTCTTTAGAAACTTCTCCTGGCTATGACTTCTTCAATGACTTTGGAAGAATTGCTTAACTTTTAAACTGTTAACTCTATGGATTTACTTAGAGTAATCGAATAATGACTGTAAAGATGGATTGTTCTGATTGTATGCCAGTGTTCATAGCAGCATTATTCACAACAGCCAAAATGTGGAAACAACCCAATGTCTATCAACAAATGAGTGGATAAACAACATACGGTATACCCAAACAATGAAATATTACTCAGCCATAAAAAGGAATAAAGTTTTGATATTTGCTACAGCATGGATGAGCCTTCAAAGCATAATGTTAAGTAAAATAACCCAGTAACAAAAGGACAAATATTATATAATTCCAATTATATGAAATATCTAGTTTAAGCAAATTCATAGGTATAGAAAGTAGATTAGAGGTTACCAGGGCTGTGGGGCAAGGAGAACGGGCAGTTAATGCTCAATATGTACAAAGATTCTGTTTGGGATAATTTTAGAATTTTGGAAGCATATACTGGTGATGGTTGTACAACATTGTGAATACAATTAATGCCACTGATTTGTACACTGAAAAATGCCCCAAATGGCAAATTGTGTTAATACATTTTATCACAATGTTTAGAAATTAATATTTAATACTATATACCAAAACTCAGCGTTCACTGTAAATGTGGAAATGGTATGGTATATGAACTGTATCTCATTAAAGCTGTTAAAAACAAACAAAAAACAAATTGTTCTGAGGTACAGATGGATATCAGTAACTAAAAGGGTGAGGGGGTGGAAGGACTTGGGGCCACAGGGGGAGGTCAGTGTGGTAAATAAGTGAGAGCTGTGCTCCCGTAAATTGCTCGGGCTTGTCTCTTTTCCCTTGTGGTCATGCTCTCTAGCTTTGAGCATCTTCATTCTTCCCTAGAGATGGGTCCATTCTGAGAAAACAGACAGAACCAAAGTTCCTTAAACCAACTACTCTGTTCGGCTTTTGGCATCACCTGTGTAACTAACATGTTATTGAGATTTGAGGAACAGACTTGATGTTGGCCTCTCCTGTCCCTGAGGATGTGACTGTGCTTAGCCAAAGATAATATTGCTAAAATTTGCCTGTCTTTCCCCTTTGTTACTCAGACAGCACTTTAGATCACAGATGAGGTTGACCACCACCTCGGAACGTTGATGATAGTAATTATTACACTATTCTTAAACCTTTCCATTTCCCCCTAACTGACATGTCTCCCAGGTATTTTATATTCTAAGAAGTCAGTAATTGTCTTTTCACTAAAGAAGGAAAAATTCCTGAGCTGTTAAATCTAATCTCATATTTCACAAGTTTAGACTCAGATTTGATTCTATACCTCAAGTGTTTCGGTAATCTGTGGCTGTTGCCAAGCAAACCACATCTCCTGATACTCCCTTTGATTGTAATGTTTCTATACCATGTAATCACAATAATATTCTCATAGTATTCATCGCAGTGCACAATTTTTAGTATACTTGTCAGTCTCCCCCAATAAACTATGAACTTCAAAAAGGCAGGCACCATGTGCTATTTTTCTTCTCACTTCCACCAGAGTGCCTGGCCTGTAGTAGATGCATGAAAAAATGTTTGCTAAATGAATCAATGAACAGAAAAAAATTAATCAGTAAATGAATGGCATTGAAAGAGCCCAGTAAATAAAATAAATCCTTTACTGATTTAAAAAAAAAAAAAAAAAAGACATCTCAGTGAAAAAAGTGCCCAATTTTGTGAGTAGTCAAATATTCAGTGGGCCAGTCATCAGTCACCTATGTGGATATGCTTTCCCACCTGCTATGGCCTCAGTAGTCACAAATACCCTTTCCTAACTGGCTATATATATATATATATATACACACAGTCCAAGAGTTGTAGCTCTGTTAAAGTAGAGTAAGCATAATTTCAAAATAAGCATAATTTGATACATAAATGTATCAAAATCTGACTAACTACATTTTTCAAGTTCCAAAGTGCTGTTTACTCACTTAACTTGTCCTTAACTGATGTGCCATTAAATATACACCAGGAAGGGCAGAATGCAGAACGTCTAGTAGAATGGCTGTTAATGGCAATACTGTCATTCTTTTCTAAGAAATCGTATGTATTAAATATGCACTCCAGGTTTTTGACTCAATTCCAGAAGAAAATCAATGTAAGTTATTTAACCTGATAGCTTGTACATTCACTAAAGCCAACAGCTGAAGTGCACACAGAGGCTGTAAAGCACATGAATGAACGAAAGCTGGCATGTACTTGTGATAAATTACCCACATTAAATTTAAAATTTTTTTAATGTTTACTTATTTTTGAGAGAGACAGAGAGAGACTGAGGGTGAGTCGGGGGAGGGGGAGAGAGAGGTAAACACAGAATCCGAAGCAGGCCCCAGGCTCTGAGCTGTCAGCACAGAGCCCGACGCAGGGCTCAAACCCATGAACTGCAAGATCATGACCTGAGCTGCGAGATCATGACCTGAGTCGAAGTCAGACACTCAATCGACTGAGACACCCAGGCGCCCCATCCACATTAAATTTAGATAGCAGAAGGGAAGTCTCAGGAATCTAAGGATTTTCAATTTCATATGAGCATTATTTTTTCATTCTGATATCTGGCTGTTCCATTTAAGGTAACTATTTTCACATTGTGGCATTACCCTTGTATTATTTTTGTTCTAAAGTCTTGAATAGGGCTGCTGGGTACTATTAAAAGTTTTTAATTTCAACTCCAGAATGGATAACACTTAATACTACGAACAGCACCGTCTTCATACAATAACAATGTAGATTTAACTCTAGATACAGTATATTGTTCACTGGTTCACTCATGATAGATTCATTATTTATTAAGACTTTTCTATGAACCATAAATTATGCCAGGTGGTAAAGACATAGAAAGATAATAGACATAGTTTTTCCCTAAATGAACTCAGTTTCGTGGTGGGAGATGAACAAGCAAACAGACTTCCAATATTTGACTAGCAAAGGTGGATACAAACACAGGAGTTATGGGAACATTGAGAGTGGACACCTACCTCGGCCTGTGGGTAATGAATGGCTTCTAGAAGGAGGTGACAAGTAGGAATTAGAAGCAAAGAAAAAAAAGAGGACTTTCTGGATAAAGACAGCATGTGAAAAACCCAGAGACATGAGCAAACCATCCTGCAGGGCAGAATGATGAGTTTCTTGGACATTTAAGAGCTTTAGAACATTAGTTAACCAACAGCTGACACTGACTGGGCTTTGGCATTATTTCTTTCCCAAATCACCAGAGTCAACCTGCCTTTTCAGGTTTATCCTGAGAGTTTATCATACCCCATTCTTATGATTTGGACCTAAGCCCTAGGAGACCAGATAGCCTCTATATCCCCAGCCCCTACTACAGTGGTTAGCTATAAGGAATTATGTGTCTATGTGTGTACCCCGAGACTCATAAAGATGGAGAGCAAACTGAGGATTACTGGGCGGGTTGTGGGAGGGGGGATGGGCTAAATGGGTAAGGGGCACTAAGGAATCTACTTGTGAAATCATTGTTGCACTATATTTTAACTAATTTGGATATAAATTTTAAAAAATAAAAAATAAAATTAAAAAACAAATTCCAAATCTACAGAAAAAGTTCAAAGTTCATGGCAAGGAATTACATCAATATTTAACATATTTGCACATTTGTGCACTCTCTCTCCTTCTCTAGCTTAGTAGCTCTCCTTTTTTTCTCCTCTCCCATGTTTTCTCCTTTTCTCTTTTTCTCTCTTCATGTTGATTTATGTTCTAATTTTTTAATTTCTAATTCAACTGCATTTTGATATCTGAAAATTTTCCTTTAAATTTGTTTATTTATTTTGAGAGAGGAAGAGAGAGAGAGAGAGAGAGAGAATCCAAAGCAGGCTCTGCACTGTCAGCACAGAGCCCGACCTGAGGCTCAAACTCATGAACCATGAGATTATGACCTGAGTCAAAACCTGAGCCACCCGGGTACCCCTGATATCTGAAAATATTTAACAATACTTAACTAAGACTGGGGAATTTTCTTACTGTTTTCCTCTCCTTTATGGTATGTTTTGGGAAGACTGTTTATCATCTGACATTCTATGATTATCATTCCTATTTTCATCTTATATTAACGTTGATTGCCATCTTCTGTTAAGTATGAAATGTCTTCTGTCTTTCTGGGCCAACAATAACAGGTGCATGGGGTGATTTGTGTGGCTTACACAATTCTTAGTTGAAGAGAGCTTCTTCTGTCCATCTCAGGAAGCATTTTCCCTTGTTCTGTGCAGAAGGTGTATCTCCTTATTCTGTGATTATTTTCTATTTTGGTGACACTCTTAATGTTCACTGCTTTTTTTTTTCCTTCTTTATCGCCAAGACTTCAAGGTTGTTCTCCATCTGCAGCAACAGTGTCTTCATGAGATAATCTCCTTCCCTTCAGCCCTCTGAGCTATCAATTCCTTGTCCTGTCCTCAAGGTTTCCCCTTTTATGGTGGGACTCTTTTTATCTGGAGTGAATATTATTGTGTTCTATCACCCCTGCCCCCACTGCCCCTTTCCCTCTTCCTCACAGTTTCCACTTGACTTGCAGCTCCAACATGAGCTCTGCAGCTTGGCTCCATTAGTTTGGAAATATTTCTCTATCTGCACACAAATTGTAGTTGTGGTGTTCACTGTCTTGTAGTTATGCTATAGGCATAGGTTATCTGCGATTTTCTCTGCTCCCCTTGTGAATCTGTGTTGGTTTTTTTTAGAGAATTCATAGAAAAAGCTGTATTTAGAAGGAAATGAGAATTTCAGTGGTGTTTTGAAAAAAATGGTAGCCTCTCTTAGGCAAAATATGGCTATAGAAGTCTTTAAGTATCATATATTGTATTAACTCATATTTTTATTATTAAATTATAAAACTCCTCCTAAAATGGATCTGCTGGCCACATTGAAAACAGTATTCTCCCCAACCTTCATTTTATTTCCAAAGTCATCAGTCAACAGAATTTCTCTATAATAGAGGAAGGCTAATTAATGTTGGGTGTAAAGACTAGTAGAAGTCACCAAATATCTATTCTTCACTTCTTTGGGAACAGAACCCTAAGTTTTAGTTAAGCATATAACTGTTCTAAGTAAAGATTACATTTCTTAGCTTCCCTTACAGAAAAGCATGGTCATGGAACACGTACTGTTCAGTTATATATAACCGAAGTATCATTTTGTGACTTCTGTAGGGATCTCTAAAAAAATTGGGTATACCCTTATTTATCTTCTCCCATTTCTGCTGATTGGAATACCAACATAATGGTTGGAGCTCAGTCATCTTAAACTAGGAGGAGGAAGTTCCACATGTTCAAGATGGAAGAGCAACAAAATAGAAATAGTTCCTGATAATTGTGGAGCTACCATATCATTTCAGGAGTGCTGAATTCCATATTGTATTTTATTTTGTGTGTATGTGTGTGTGTGCATTACTTATTTATATTTAATTTTTTAAATTTACATCCAAATTAGTTAGCATATAGTGCAACAATGATTTCAGGAGTAGAGTCCTTAGTGCCCCTTACCCATTTAGCCCATCCCCCCTCCCACAACCCCTCCAGTAACCCTCAGTTTGTTCTCCATATTTATGAGTCTTTTCTGTTTTGTCCCCCTCCCTGTTTTTATATTATTTTTGTTTCCCTTCCCTTATGTTCATCTATTTTGTCTCTTAAAGTCCTCATATGAGTGAAGTCATGTGATTTTTGTCTTTCTGTAACTAATTTCACTTAGCATAATACCCTCCAGTTGCATCTACATAGTTGCAAATGGCAAGATTTCACTCTTTTTGATTGCCGAGTAATATTCCATTGTTTATATATATACCATGTCTTCTTTATCCATTCATCCATTGATGGACATTTGGGCTCTTTCCATACTTTGGCTATTGTTGATAGTGCTGCTATAAACATGGGGGTGCATGTGTCCCTTCAAAACAACACACCTGTATCACTTGGATAAATGCTTAGTAGTGCAATTGCTGGGTCGTGGAGTACTTTTATTTTTAGTTTTTTGAGGAACCTCCATACTGTTTTCCAGAGTGGCTGCACCAGCTTGCATTCCCATCCATATTGTATTTTAAAAACAGAAAGCTAAGTATCTGTGGTTTTTAAGCTGCTGTTATTTTACATTTTCTGTCATTCTCAGCCAGACCTAATTTTAAAAGCAAGCAGGGAATTGGGGATAACTACAGACATAAATAACTGCTTCTGCATCAACTGTAGCTGCTAAATATGGGGCTAAAATCACCTTTGGCTCATATAAATATGGTTCAATTCTGAACCATCAGCAATAATGTTGCTTCATCTATGCATTGAAATGTCTGCATTATATATAAATTTCCTTCATCTTCTTGTTGATGTAATTGATTTTGTATCATAAGACTCTTGATATATTATCTTTAACTTATAACTACCATAAATTCTTCTAGCTTTCTTTCTTTACAAAAACTCATGCATCTTTTGTAAGATTGATCTTAGATAATCTTAGAGTTAATGATACAAATGAAAATGAATTCCTTTGAATTCATCTAGTATATTTTATAAGTTGTATTATTGCTGTCGATTTGCATAGGCTTGCTCTATACCTTATTGAACTCTCATATTAATTCTAAAAGTTTTCCTGCAGACAACCTAATTCTGCATTTGAAGTATTCAATAAACATCATTTATTTATGTAAATTTATTTATTTACTGAGCAATGACCAGTCCTAAAGACTGCTAGGTAGAGAAGGGAGAACATAAGAAGATGGATATATATACGATGGAATATTACTCAGCCATAAAAAAGAATGAAATCTTGCCATTTGCAATGACGTGGATGAAGCTAGAGAAATAAGTCTCACTTACGCTAAGTGAAATAAGTCAGTCAGAGGAAGACAAATGCCGTACAAATTCACTTTGAATTTAAGAAACAAAACAAACAAGAGAACGGGGAAAAAAGAGAAAGAGAAAGGCAAACCAGAAAACAAACTCTTAACTATAGAGAATACACTGAGGGGTTGCTGGAGGGGAGGTAGGTGGGGGGATTGGTTAAAGGAGCAATGGCAATTAAGGAGGGCACTTGTCATGATGAGCCTTGGCTGATGTATGTAAGTGATGAATCACTAAATTCTACACCTGAAACTAATATTACACTGCATGCTAACTAACTGGAATTTAAATAAAAACTTTAAGAAATATACGAATAAATAAATAAGATATACCCTGGATCAGTCAAATGCTAATATACTTTGATATACCATAAGATATTGAGTTTCTCTATTCTCATAAATGATAAGAAGAATAAGAATAATAAGATTCTATCATATCCTTAGAAGAATCACTAATTTTGATTTTTATTCTCTGGATATTTCAATAAACTGATCAACGTAATTATTGGAATCCATTTAGGTCAATAAGATAACTTATCTACAAGGAATAAGCCCACTTTAGAAGTTTTGTTCATACTGGATATTCAAACACTCTAGAATGGTCTTGGAGTAAGACTGGATACACCCTCTTCAAAAGCCAGCTCAGTCAAGTTCTTTATTCATATTGGATGACACAGCTCTGCTCAAATTATTCACACAGGAGATTTGCAGCTGCATAAATTATTTCAAGTGGCTGATATCACAGTCTATGAAACCCTTTACCTTAAATGAATGGCTAGTGTGCTTGTCTATTATTGACGAATGGGAGTGGAATATATTAGTCATAAAGAATAGGCTTTCCAAGTTAAAAAATGGAAGTAAGTAAGAAAAACGGACTATGAATAAATATCACCTTTTCAAAAGAGAGCTGAGAAAATATACCAGATTTTATGAGAAACTTTTCTCTTTTTTACAGTTCAAAACCAGCCTTTTCAGAGTGATTTGATCATTTTTCACTCTTGATTCATTCAAAGTTCATTCTACTTCCTCAAACTATTGATAATATTATTGTACTCTATTTGATATTTTAGAAGAGGAAAGGGTGTCTTTGGCCATAAAGTACCATACTATTGTTTGATACTCCATTAAGAAAAAATCATGGTGATTATAGAAAACATGTGATGGGAAAGTAATCACTGACATTCTTAAGCAGTTCTCCCCAGAATTAACCTCAGGGATTATTGTTGAGCTGCAGGAGAATCACCTTGAGCATCATTCAACATTGGGGCTCTTTGTAATGTGACACTCTTTGCTGCCATTTTCAGTCATATAAATAATTCATTATAATAAAAACTATTGTCAAAGTAGTATCTAGGCCAATAGCTAAAAGTCACACATGGATTTCTAATGAGAATTAGAGAAGTTCAATGACAAATGAACGTATAATAAGATTATCAACTCTGCTAGTAATTGAGGAGAGAACACTTCACACCCATTTGATTGGCAAAGCTTAAAAAAAGTTTGACAATGATATATTGGCATTAAGAATTCTCATGCATTGCTGAAAGGAATGTACATTTGGGACAACCACTTTGATGAGCAACTAAATCATATCTAATAAACTGAATTTGTGCATTGTTCAACCCAGGAATTCCAGCCTTAAGTTTTTATTCTTGCACATGTGTTTAAAAAGAATTGCAAAGAACTGTTTATTGTAGCATTGTTTTAATAGTAAAAGAAAATTGAAAGAAACCTAACTCTTCATTAACAGGAAAATGAAAAAATGAAACATGATACAGTCACACAACAAAACACCACACTGCAGATGAAATAAACAAGTTAGATTTGCATACATCAATACAGATAAATATTTTTTAAACTCATTTTAAAGAATACGTATAAGATGGAACAATTCATATAAATTTTAAAACATGGACAGCAATACTATAGTTTATGAATGTATACTTATAGAATGAAGACATTTTTGGAAATGAAAACCATTGAGTCTAGGAATGTATAAAGAATACCAAAGTAATAGAGGACAGCTACACAGGGATTTTCAACTATATTTTTAGTGTTACAGATCTACAGTGGAGATAACTATATGTTCATTATATTATTCTCTATTTTTTTCATTTCTTATATATAATAATAACAATAAATATTATTTGTGGTACCCTAGCATGGCAAGAAACAGCATTAATATCAGACCCTTATACCCGGTTGATGCCTGAGTTTCTTCAGGGTATAATCTGACACTTACCTGGGAGATAAAAACTCCCAACAGGAAAAGGAAGAGCTGTCTACTAGCCATAGACATCTTCTACCAACTCATGCCACCCTCTAGAATTGACCCAGAAACATGATTTTGAAGCAACTCATGAACAAATTCCGTGTTTGAGCCCTCAAGCTCAAGCATTGTTTCCATAAGCAAGTCATAGGAACTTTTTCCCATGCTTTTTTCATTTCCTTGTTGCTTTCTCTAGCTTACTTGTTCTCATGTCTGCTTCTCTTGCTTTGATAGGAAGTAGTGGTTATGTATTATTCATTTTTTAATCTCTCTTTTCTCCTTATTCCAAGGCTAATGGTATTTTATGTGTGTTTCATTCTAAAGTTTATGTACAATACACAATAAAACGATGCCCTGCTATGTAATGCAGATGCCAAATCCTGCTAGGCTAGAGCAAAGTGTTCCTGAAGTGATGTTCCAGCTTGTACATCTGGGGCAAAGGCAGAAAAATAGACCTAAAATGTCTGCTTATAGAGATACCTCTATCACCATGCACTCTTCTTTTGTAAAAATTAACATTAAAAGAAAGTGGAATCTATGGTCAATAGACTGGCTTCAAAACTTGGTTCTATGTATGATTAATGAGCCATTTGATCTCTGGAAAACTTTTAACAACCTCTTACTCTGATTCTTATTCCCTCATTTTAAAAAGAAGAGTAATATTTGTGGGTTTCTCATGAGAATTAAATGAAACCAAATATGTAAATGTTGATAAAAAATATACTTTAAAATGTCTTATGACATGTTGTATAATTGTAGTGACCATGCCAAAATCTGATGATATAATATTAAAGTTCAATTCACTGAACATAATTCTATAAAGAGCTAGCTAAACCAACATGAAAGAGTCCTATTGCCTTCCAGACTTCCATTGCATTAAATGTGAGATCTGACACTCCCCACAGAAGTTAGGTACTGAAGTACCTAGCCTAGTACCTGGTGCCTAGCTAGGTACTCCACAGATGTATTACAGAGCACTATAAGAATTTTTTGTTATTATTTATATTCTAACATTCTTCTGTTAATTGCCTTAGAAACCTTGTAAGCAACTATGCCTGAACTCATTCATTATAACTGGCCATTGTAAATTCTTTTGGACTCAGTGTTGTTCATATTTGCTTTGTGGCTCTCCTCTCAGTTCCCTCTTAGTCATTGTTCTTTGATAACTGTCCATTGAGAACATCAACCCTGTTCCTCACACTCCTCATTCCAGTGTCTGTCATTTCCATCTTATTTTATATTTAGGTATATCAATATGCCTAAAATTACTCTACCTTCCAAAACCAAAACCTATGAAAGCCTCCTCTCTAACTCAATCCACAAGCTATAGTTTTTATTTCTTCACTTCTTGATCTTACTCAATCTACTACTTCTTATCCACAGCGTGCTTTGATCTTGACCTCTTTCAGTTCTTTCAGAGGACCACATCCACTCAAGAATTATTTGTTTCCTTACGGAAGCCTAGATCTCATGGTCAATCATTTCAGAATTGCTTTTGTCAGAAACAGAGAATTCTTATATTCTAATTTTTTGCCATTCCAGCCCTCCACTTCCCAACTGTGATTGGACCCATTATGTTATTCAAAACTCCTCTGTCCCAAATCACAAAATCCATCTTCAAAGCATGCTCTGAAGGGTCCCTCTCCTAAATAAACTTCTTCAACTGAGCTACCATCCCATTTTTTTCTTTAGACACTAAATATTCCTCAACTTCTTTCAATCTGACCTCCCATTGCAAGATTTCTTGAATCTTTTATTTTTTTTTAATCTTTAAGATTTATTTAAATCCAAGCTAGTTAACATACAGTGTAATAATGATTTCAGGCATACAATTTAGTGATTCATCACTTACACATAACACCCAGTCATCATCCCAACAAGTGCCCTCCTTAATGCCCATCACCCATTTAGCCCATCCCCTTACCCACCTCCCTCCATCAACCTTCAGTTTGTTCTCTGTATCTTAAATCTTCTTTTAAAAAATGATTTACAAAGATCTTCTACTCATCCAAACAACCTTTCCTTGATAGTTGATTACAACTGGGCACTTTCCTCCTTCTTCTTGTCTCTCCTGATCCCTCCTCTTTGCATTCTCCTGATTCCTTCTGTTCAGTGAAGGCGTTCTTCATACGTATATTCTCCATCTTCTTCTGCAATTGCCTCAATGTGGAAATGTTATCTATCATCACAGATTTATTAACTACCTCTCTACAGATGGTTCCCAAGTATATACTGCCAGCTTAGCCTCTTCTGCTTTTCCTGCTTCCTAATGGTTACCTCTCCAAAGAGGTTCTACCGGAAACAAAAATAAACATGCCCACAGCAGATCCTGAGTTCCTCTCAAAAACTGTCTTTCCAATTTCAATTAATGACATCACCAGTCTGATATTCAGATAGCTTGGAGTCTCATGCTTATCTTTCATTTCTGAATTCTAGTCTTGTTCCACAGTTCTGTGCATTAGATCTCTCCAGTATCTGTGGAATCATTGCCCTCCTTTTGGATTTTGATGTCCCTTTTATCTATTATCTGGCTATTGTGATAATATGTTAACGCTTCTCCCTGCGCCTCGTGTGGTTCCCTCTCTCCAGTTAATCTAATCCTGCTGCTGAAGAGAACTTTTGACCTAAAGCATAGCTCTGATTTGACTGCTTCTTTCACTCAGAAAACATCAGTTGTCTAGACATTACAATTTAAGTTATTTAATATGGAATTAAAGACTCGTCATGATCAGGATTCAATTTTTTTTCTTGACTCTATGCAACTGTAACTACTACAGAATAGTAGTTACATGCTCAGCTCTGGAATTCTGTAAACGTGGTTTCTGTCTTGGCTCTACTATTTCATTGTTGCCATAAATACTTACTAAGTACCTTAACACATTCCAGAAATTATTTGGGGGGGGCTGGAAATACACAAGGGAACAAGAATACGAGGTTCCTGCTCTCTCAGAACTTAATGCATTTTTAAAATTAGTATTTGTTAAGTGTGCCAAGAGTGTCTACTACCATTTGGTTCCAGGAGATACAGCTGTGAATAAAACATACAAGTAAATGAATAAATAAATGGATGACGCAAACACATACAAATATGTATTATTATAATTAGTATCAAAGTTTGATAGGGTGTTCAGGCTAACCTGTCTAAAGAGCTGACACTTGGGTTGAGACCTAGCAGAGAGCATTCTAGCAGAGAGATCAGCAAGTGCGAATGTCATTGGCGAGAATGGCGAGAATGTGCTTGGCCTTGTTAGAGAAACAGGAAGGGACTCCGAGATGGAAGAGCACTGTGACTCTCTAGGCAAGTTTCTCTGAGCCTCAGGCTTCACCTCTGAAACAATGATATCAGTACTCTACTTCACAAAATGGTAGTGAGGGTGAGATGAAGTCATGCATGTGAAATGATTAAAGAGTATGGTAGCTCTTACCAGCTTTGATGAAACCACTTCACTAGACGTTCATTATACACGTCCCAGTGTCCAAAACTTTCTCCCACTCCCCTCTCCAGCATATCTATTATGCATGATGCTCCTTTCTTACAAAAGAAATTTCATTTTCCCTCCTCTTTATCTGTTAAAATAGCATCCATATTTCAACGTCTCTTCTATGAATGCTGCACTGATTTTGCCAGCCCAATGCATTTCTCATCTCTGGGCTCCCTTAATACTTTGTGAACATCTCCCCTCTGTGTGATCCAAATCACATTCCCCACTGCCTTATTTTCTCTACCAGATTCTGAGCTTATTTAGGATGAAACCAAGTGTTCAAATTTTGGTCCCCAGCCCCAGCAACCTACATGTGATGATGCCTTGCCCAGTTATATAAATACTTGATAAATAGTTATCAAATGAATTGTTATTGAACTAATTCCATTCACTTTGGGCTTGGAAGTCACACAGCTCAGTCCATAATACTCCGTCCGTGGACCCCCGGAATTCATGTCCTTCTCTCATGCAAAATACATTAATACCTAAAAGATTTAACCTGTCCCAGTGTCAACTCTAAAGCTAAAATCTCTTCTAAATATCATCTAAATCAAGTTTGGTTGAAACTCATGATTCATCACAAGGCAAAATTCTCCAGCTGTGAACCTTTGAAGCCAGACAAGTTATCTGCTTCTAAATTACAGTGGTGGGACAGGCACAGGATAGACTTCCATTCTAAAAAGGAGAATCTGGAAAGAAGAAAGGGTCATGGGTCCCACATGTGTGGAATATGCTACCTCCAGAGGGCAAAAACAACCCACCAAGTATTTTCCTTCTTTCTCAGTGGTGAGAAATGTGAGATACAACAATCCCTTTAACTTTGAGTGGCACAGCCTTGCATTCTAGGCTAAGAGATCCTTCAAACTTCATGTAGCAGCTACCTGGATATTTGTCAGTCTATCATTCACCCTTTGGAGACTATCTTACCAAAGTCTCCAAATTGCTGATTAACATGACATAAATAGGACTGGACAGATGGAGAATTTGAATTGCGTAGTAATGACAACAGAGGCCTCGGCGAATTCTGCAGGATGATCAAAATTGTATAGGCTTTCAGGGTTGACTTTGTACCCTCCCACAGCTGTGAACAATTATCTGATGCCTCTGGTAAGGAGGCATAGCTTTAGGCCACACAGTTGACTTCAGTGAGGAGCAATTCCTGGAAAGAGACCTGTAGATGAGTCTTTTGGTCCTAAAGGAAGTTCTTTGACATCCACCATAAAATCCACTACCATATGGATTAGTGCTTTTATTCCTAACGCAAATATGAGATAACTACTTTTTTTTTAAGTGAGGCTGAATAACTTGTCTCAGACAATAAGAATAATAAGTTGCAATGCTGAAATCAAATCAGGGAGATTAGCACATGCTATCATATGATCTGATATTACATACTATCATATGACCTCACCAATATGTTATCATACCTATAAAGGAGAGAAAGAAAAGAAAAGAAAAGAAAAAAAGAAAAGAAAAGAAAAGAAATTAATCCACATTCTCAAGGAAAGAATCAATATCAGATTAGTATCAGATATTTAATGAAACAAATGGACAGGATAATTTCCACATATTCTCAATAAAATGGTGTTCTTACCATGATGAATCTTTCCACAAGAGTCTCCTCCCACCTCAAACTCAAGAACCTTGTTTCAGGGTTAAGGCTGAGCGAACATGTTTGCTCATGGTGGACATGGCTTTATTAAGCTGCTTTCAAGCCATGTAACACCAGGGATCTTAGTCTCTTTCTCCAGGTGTAAAAGTGATTTGCAAATCCAGGCACTCTGCTCCACCCTTGGAGTTGACAATACTAATCAAACTTGCTGTGTCCCCCAGGATAGGAAACAGATGGCACATTCCAATTAGCCTATTTGGATAAAATCTAATCAAGGGACTCAGAAAAGGTGAGATAGAGTCTAGGGAAACCAACAGACACACGGTGTGTTACCTAGAACTACCAATAGTGAAGTCCCTTAAAAAAAGAGGTAAAGGAGAGAGTAGCTTTATAGGAGGATCATCTGACATCATCAACCAAGGGGAGCCCACAGGAGGGAGCTGGAGTAACAGGTACCCTGACTTCACTGTCCTCCTATGTCTAATCTTCTGCTTCTGCCTTCCATTAGCCAGACCCAAAAGGAAGCCAAAAGGCCACAAAGCCCTCTCTATAGTCCACATAGGATAGCATCCTGGGGCATGGAGGAAAATGGATAAAGGGTGGAGAGTAGGTCTGGAAGGGCAAATGGGAATATCAAACACACTTTCTAACTCTATTGTACTGTGCCTTAGGTATCATCAGTTTTGGTTTAATGGATCTCACAAGCCTGACCCAAGTAGATAACATAACTAGAACTCTCTTGTTGTCAGTATAGATGTATATATTCATATTGTGGTGGAGAAAGAGGAAGGAGGACACATTGAGGAAAAGTAGAAGGAGTCTCTTAAAACTCCCGTTTTTAACATTATTACATAATGTTATAGAACATTGGTTCTTTCTGTCCTTGGATTCAACCCACTGAAACACTCTTTATCAGAGAGGCCGAGTCACAATGAGATTCTTATAGAAAAATGGAGTTGACAAGGCAAAGGTTAGAAGTCAGATTCATGTATGTGAGATGGAACAAATTATTTTACCCCTCAAATGAGCCCAATTTCTTCTCCAAATGGGTATAACAACATCAGTTGTCTGTAGAGTGCCAGGCACTGTGCGGGTGCAGTGGGTATTCATATACCCATTTTACAGATGAAGAAACTGACACTTAGAGAGGTGAAATAATTCCCACAGCTAATAAGTGGTGGAGTTAGGATTGGAATCTAGTCTGTCCAACTTCAAAACTCTATATCTTAATCACTATGCCAAACTCTAGTTCAAATGACTTTTGGGAAATTAAGTAAACTAAATTATTTGGAGTGTCTGACTCAAATGTGACAGATATATGAGGCTGAATGCATGTTTGCTGAAAGAAGTTGAATGAATGAATGAAATCCATGCTGAATGCCCACTAGGTATTTTTATAGTTTATTTTATAAGAAAGGCCCAGTGTATGTTAAGGATAGGAGACAGAGAGAGAAGTAATGTTTGTCACTGACTGAACCACATGCATTAGATATGCAAAGGTTATTGAATGGCTTGTGTGACATCCAAGTATCAGATAATTCTATATTGATTTCTAGAAAGAAAATGAGAATGTCCAAGCAAAAATGGAGTTTCAGTAACCATATCTGTGGTATGCTGAATTTAATGTCCCCTCAAGGTAAAGTCACTTCCTCATCCTTGGAACCTGTGTACATTACCTTATGTGGCAAAAGTGTAAATATTACTTTATAATGCAAACAATGCGACTGAGTTAAAAATTATAAGAGTTGCTCATCTTGGCACAGAGGTGGACCCAAATGCAATCACACGTATCCTTAAGAGAGAGAAGCAGAGGACACTTTGAGATAGACACACATAGAGAAAAAGGTGATGTGAAAACAAGGGCAGATAATTGGAGTGATGCAGCCATAAGTTTAAATATCTATTTATTTTTGAGAGAGAAAGAGTTGGGGAGAGGCAGACAGTGGATCTGAAGTGGGACCGTGCTGAGATTAGTGAGCCTAATGTGGGGCTTGAACTCGCAAACCATGAGATCAGGATCTGAGCTGAAGTTGGTGGCTCAAGTGACTGAGCCACCCTGGTGCCCCAGTGCAGCCATAGGTTTAAAAACGCTTATCTTCAGAAGTCACCAGAAACTGGAAGAGACAAGGAGGGGATTCTCCACTGGCTTCTGGAGGGAGTGTGGCCCTGCCACAACACCTTGGTTTTAGGAATTTGGCCTCCAGAACTGTAGGGAATAAATTTCTGTTGTTCTAAGCCTCCAAATGTGTGGTAATTTGTTGCAACAGCAATAGAAAATGAATACAATGTGCTTACAAGTGATACTTTATTGGATTGTACTAGCTTTCAAAGGAAACAATTGGCAAAATAAATTATTGCCACTATAATAAAGCCTGAATTCTACAGAAAAAAAATATTGTTATAAAAATAAGGAAACCCCAACATTTTGTTGAAGACCTACTTTTCATTTCCCCAAAGCCTCAAAGCTAGCTAAGAGAGAGAGGGTGTTGCCAATGAATTATGTGAGCGTGTGGTGTGGGGGAGGGTTAGGTGACAGGAAGGAAGAAAGCTGAGTCTGGAAGTGGGCACTGTTACTGGGGAGCTAAATGCTGCTGGAGGGGATGCCCACTGGATCTTCCCATAAACCACAACTTGGAGCACAATGCCATGATTACCTCAGAAAATGATTTAAAGGAAAAAAAAAAAAAAAGACCACTCAAATCCATGCACAGAAGTGAGAAGAAACTCTAATCATTTCAATGAAAGGGGTTTTTTTTGACAGATATGGTAGTGGGGAGACAGAGTATATTTAATGCACTCCCCACCCCTTGGAAGAGCAAAAAGTTCAGTGATTATGACACAGGTTTGGTTCCAGGCCAGAGAGATATCCTTTGAGGGAAGTGACCAGGATCACAGTTCAATGGGTCAAATCAAAGAAGGCATGAACACCAATGCCTAACATCGAACTTGTGTATTTTCTCTCATGCATCTATGTTCTCCCACAATAATGTGAAGACTGGGGTCCATTCCATTGATTAAAAATCCCAGTGTCTAGGGGCACCTGCGTGGCTGAGTCAGTTGAACATCTGACTCTTGATCTCAGCTCAGTCTTGATCTCAGAGTCGTGAGTTCAAGCCCTACACTGGGTGTAGATCCTACCTAAAAAAGAAAAGAAAGAGAAGAAGAGAAGAGAAGAGAAGAGAAGAGAAGAGAAGAGAAGAGAAGAAGAGAAGAGAAAAAAAGAAAAGAAAAGAGGAGAGAAGAGAAGAGAAGAGAAGAGAAAAGAAAAGAAAAGAAAAGAAAAGAAAAGAAAAGAAAAGAAAAGAAAAGAAAAAAGAAAAGAAATCCTAGCATCTAAAACAATGCCTGGAACATGGTGAGTATTCACCAATTGTTTGTTGAAAGAATAAACTTCCAGTGAAACCCATCTTGGGCATTTATGCTATTGGAGAAGGGTCCGTTATATGGAATTTGGCCTTCATTGTCTTAGGAACACATACTGAATATCCCATGGAAGGCAGCCAAAGAGATGCCCAATTTCATATAATAGACCCTCATTTGAGGCTTCAGTCAGACTGGGACTCTTGTCAGGGCTGGAATTATAAAGTAAAGAGGCTTTAAGGTCTTCCATACCTACCAATTCAGTCTGAAGTTAGAAACTGTGGGGCTAGGGATAAGGTTCAAAATGTTGCACCAGAAGCAGAAATTCTTGAGTCCCAATCCTTTGTTCCTTCCTAAAGCCACACAGGCACTGGTGAGGCTTTAGAAGCTACTGGAAAATTCATAGCAATTAACTAACAATTAAGGCATTTGTATTAAAACAACAGTGAATGATGTTTGGTAAAATTGATTTTTCCATAAGAGAAGTTTAAAATAAATTAGCTATTTCAAGAGAATCATGGCTGTCAGCAAATAGAAATGTCATATGCTTAACTCAAATCACAGTAATGCTCTGTGTTAGTCATCTGACTTCTTTGGGTCTCCGTTCGTTCATTTGTAAAAGGAGGAGATTGAAAAAAATAATTATAGCCATGTCATAATCACCAATGGTCTAGCAACCTATGACTCAATCACTAAAAGCTGGAAATGTTCTGCTTCTATGATGATAAATCACTTCCTTAGTGCTGTAAATGTACTTAGAAGCAAATCAAAATTTACTGGACAGCAGTGGAAATTAGTCTATTATACGGTGCTTTTTCTTATTGGAAAACACAAAGTAACAATGCAGCCATTACCTAGGAAGTGGGGACTCTTGGAGACAGACAAATCTAATGAATTTGAGGGACCAGGTTAGCTTTTTGTATTGACCAGAGAGATACTGTGAGCTCTTTGAGTACATGAACTGTGTTTACACCATGCCTGGAACATAATGGTAGGTACTCATGCCCTCTGTGAAAGCCTATTGTTAGGCCTTTATTTCCAGACACAGACATGATGAGGAAAATCACAATTATCTGTAAATTTTTGGCATTGTATCCATGTTCAACTCTGTTGGAGTTTCAATAAAGGTTTTCCAAGGCAACTGATGATGCTCATAATTACAGTCAGTACATTGTATTTTTAAAATACTGTATCCAAGTTCCGAGTATCTTTAAACCCTTCCTGTAGAGCTTCTTATTCTTTCCAACAGTTGCCTACAAAATAGTAGGTTATTATCCTTCTAGCCTACAGATAGAGGAAGCAAATTATAAACATGACTGTACATTGGGGTTTTGTCCAGGGTATTAGAGTTAACTTCTGTATCACCTGTTCCAACAGTGTCGGGGTCAAGGTCCTCCCTGGTGCTTTAAACAAGTGTCCAACTCTAAACTTTTCTTCACAGCCTCACACACAGCAGTCATGAGCTGTGTCCTCAAGGATGATAATATTGACTTCTGATATTTCTTTCATGGAGATCAACAGGAACTCCTAAAGGCCAAATTCAGATAACTATTTTTAGTTCTCATTCTATTTAGGCACATCTTAGATATTTACATATTTATGTATTTTCCCTGTTCTTTGGCTTTTGAGATAGAACTTTCGTACGTCTTCTCTTTATTTTATTGACTGTCTTTCACCCTCTAGCAATCCTTCAAATTTTAATCTTCTCCAGGTTCCTATACCAACTTTTCTCATTTGGCCCATCAGCGATCCCCTACTCTTGTGACTTTGACAAAGAAACATTTTTTTTTTTTTTTGCTGAAAACTTTGACCCATCATCTGACCCCAAACTCAATTACACATATTCCCATCTGGACTCCCTGCACTTACCTCACATCTTAAGTTCTAAGATGGAACTTGTAGTCTTCCCTTGTAAGTCTGCTTCATCTTCAACATGATGCACTTCCACTATTCCCCCCCACCCCCACATCATTCCAACATCTTCATCAGACTAACTCTACTTCTAGAGGTAGAAGTTATCAAATTCTTCAGATTCCCCTTTGAAAAATGCTTCTCTAATTCCTTTTCTTGTCTCCATGCCTGCTTCCTCTGCCATAACTCAGATTATCACCACCTTTTTTGTGTGCTTTTATAACTCTTCTTCCTACTGTTTCTCTCCCTACTTTTGACCATTCTCTATATTGCTGCCAGAGTCCCTTCCCTCCAAAATGACGCTAACCGTATTTCTCTCTTACTTGAAAACTTCGCTGAGCCTCCAGAACCTTCGATAATTTGAAATAAAATTCTCACTTCTGCACTGATATGAATGGGTTGACAATCTTGTTCCAACTCCTTTCTGGCAACATCTTTCGCTTCTCTTTGCAAACACTTAGTGCTACTGGCATTGAGCTTCCTTACTCCCTTCTCATATCCAAATCTTTTCAAGATTCTACTTCTTTTAACATATTCTTTTTTCATGATGTATGTAACTTCTCAATAAAATAGTTTCTTATTTGGGGCACCTGGGTGGCTCAGTCTGTGAAGCGTCTGACACTTGATTTCAGCTCAGGTCATGATCTCACAGTTCGTGAGATCAAGCCCCACATCAGCTCTGCACTGACAGCATGGAGCCTGTTTGGGATTCTCTCTCCCTCTCTCTCTGTGCCTCTCCTCCATGCTCTCTCTCTCTCATTCCCTCAAAATAAATAAATATTTTTAAAAATAAAGTATTTCTTATTTTTTGAGGATTGATTAGTTGCTCCTGTTCTCAGAGTCTTTGGATCTTATGTATATAAGTACCATGTACTATACTATAATTTTTCAATTTATGTCAGTTCACACCACTAGACTATATTATCAATTTTTAGGTACAAGGTTCTTGACAAATCCAAAAAATGGAACGTAATATGCCATACATTTTAGCAATTATGTGCTAAATACATATTGTGGTGTTTTTTTGTTTTCTTTTTAAAAAGCTGTAGTTTCAAATCATGCAAATGCTAAGCATGCCAGACATTGATAGCTTATAAACTTTGGGGAAAAGTATTTAACTGCCAGTCATGAAACTGCATATAACATCACTAACGTACTATTGAAGAATAAACTCCACTGTCTTGTGTTCTTCCCTAAAATATTCACTTTTTGAAACCTATGGTGTGACACAGTAATAAGAAAAATATGATCCTAGAACATTCTTTTCATTGGTTTTAACAGAAGATTTCCTTGAGAGTGATGAATTACTTTGAATGCAGGCTATGCAGTTGTTCATAAGACCTTAATAAAACTTAAAAGTTCTAAAGCATAATGCAGTGTTTCATCACTCTGAAATATGGCAGGGACTCCATCACTTTAGGGTTTGTTATGCTTCCGCAAGTTCAAAAACAAATTCTCTATTGTATTACCTTGGCTTCATTATCTGAAAAAAATTCTATTGTCTACTACTTTTATAAAAATTTTTATTGCTTTCCTTGTTTTGTAAGACTTTGTTGATGTTAAGATTGCTGGCTTAAACTTGTGACCTAATTCAGAGCATTTTAAAAGGAAGAAAAAAATTCTCCCTTTAGTAACATCTTTGATCTGAACAGGTTTTGATATTGCCACACACACAATTGAAATTCTCCTTTCATTCTATCAACATAGCCAGATTTGGGCATAAATATTGGTGTTGCTACATTCCCTATTTTCAATTTGTTCTTAAGCAGCAGTCATTGAGAAAGTGCAAATGAGAACTATGGGTAAGGTCTTTGGAAACATGGAAAAAGGAACAATTCATTCTGACTGAACATAATGGAAGATAAACATCTTATCTTAAAAGTCAATATAATTAAACTGCACTGCTTTATTTGATAAATGGAATAAAATACTAATTCCAGTTTTCATAGGATATTCTAAGACACTTTAAAGGTAAACATCTTCAAAACCATTTATATATTAACACATAAGCAGCAGGCAAGAAGCATGAAGAAGATAAAGCTAAATAGGTAGACAGACAGACAGACATAGCTACACACAGGTGATTGATGATAGACTTGCTTATTAATTTTACAAAGGTTTTAACACAACAACTCTAAATGTTGTTAGACTTTTAAAAATCAGGAGTAAACACTCAATGGAATAAAAACTGGGGTTTTAAAATATATTTATTCTTTATGACCATTTGAGCAAAGAACAACATAATGGTGGGTAATTTTTCATAGTTTTTTGCCTAATTAGATATTCTTATGAAGAGTCATGAATTTGGACTTATATTTCACATTTTACACTGCAATAACTACTGAATCAAAGAACATATAACATTTTGTAAAATATAAAAACAAGCATAATAGCACATTTAAATATGAAGAAAGAAATTCAGGCCATTCAAAGAATGAAGATTATTAGAGACAAAATATGCCCGACCATACAAAGATAAGTTTTTGTAAGCTAAAATGCAGTAAACTTAAAATAGCAGAATTAGGAAAATATAACAGATGAACATAATAGATAAACACTTGCTATTTGAAATATATAGAAAACTGAGATTAATAGATATGGTCAGTATACAGATTCTGTTTAAGAAATGATCAAAAAATAATACACAAATGGAGAAATACAGGAAGTTAGCTAGTATTTGAGAAATCTACCTCCATTCTAACAAAAAAAAATTTAACTCCATTAAATGATTTTAGAAGCATTGTACTTTGATTCTAAAAAAGTGATTTTTTAACAAGCCCTAGTGTTGGTGAAGATGTAACAGAAAAGGTAGTCCTATAAATGTCATTTGAGAATGAATAATGTCAGCCCTTTAAAAGTAATATGGCATTAGAATAGGCTCTGAGAATTCACTTATGGCCTTTCTCTGAATAGCCCCATTTCAGCGAAATAAACTGAGAATGGAAAACTAAAATAATTCATTTATTCTGAATGCAAAATTGAAAACATCATAAGTTCTGAAAAGTAATGGAATGGTTAAGTAAAGAGTCTATTAATAAAATGCTATCATATAAAGTAATCAATATGTGAGCTATGACAGTGCTAGGAAATGTTAACATAAAATTTTATTAAGAGTAAAAGGCTCATTAGACCAGACGGAATGAACAGACATATACAGAACATTCCATCCAAGAGCAACAGAATACAGATTTTTCTCAAGTGCAGATGGAACATTCTCCAGGATAGATTATACATGAAACCACAACACAAGTCTTAACAAATTTAAGAAGATTGAAAGTACATCAAGCATTCCTTTTAAACCATAATGGTATGAAACTAGAAATCAGTTACAGAAAGAAAGCTAGAAAATTCACAAAAATGTGGAGATTAAACAATATCCAAAATTAAAGAGGTAGAAGCCTCAATGTAAATATCAAACAGATACCAACGTTTTGATTGTCCTAATTCTTTTCTCAAAAGGGGAAACATGAGCTAAAAACTAAGCAGACATGGAGCCCTCAGCTGTGGTGGGAAGAGATTGAGAAACATCAGTTGGGGACATAAGTTCACGGTCATTGACCAAATTGTGGCTCAGAGTATTTTATTTTTCTGGCACAGCTTTTGTTTTATTTGTTATTGTTTTGTTTTGTCCTGTCATGACATAATTTTTAACCTTTGAATTGAATTATGACATAGACTAAAACAGTAAAATGCAGACATAGAGTAAAACCAATATTAAATGTTCAGTTCGATGCAGTTTTACAAATCTGTACATCCATGTATCTACCCCAGATCAAGATGTTGAATAATTTTCAACATCCTAGATGATTCTTTGTAACCCTTTCCAAACAATACCCCAGCCCAAAAAATAACCATTATTCTGACTTCTGTCATCATCTATTGGTTTTGCTTGTTCTCAAACTTTACATAAGTCAAATCACATGGTCTTTTTAAATTTTTTTTTAATGTTTATTTATTTTTGAGAGAGCGAGAGACAGAGCATGAGCAGGGGAGGGGCAGAGAGAAACACACACAGACTCAGAAGCAGGCTCCAGGATCAGTACAGAGCCCGATGTGGGGCTCGAACTCACAAACTGTGAGATCATGACCTGAGCCGAAGTTGGACACCCAACTGACTGAACCACCCAGGCGCCCCAAATCACACAGTCTTTAATCCTTTGCATGTGTTTTCTTTCAAATCAGCATAACATCTGTGAGGGTCATTCATGTTATTGAATGTATCAGTACTTCATTTTTGTGGCTGTGTAATATTCTGTTGTATGAATATACCATGTTTTAATTATCCACTTTCCTATTACTGGATTTCTTTGGGCTACTTCCCAGATTTTGGTAGTTATAAATAAATTTGCTTCTAAATGACTTTCAGTGAACATACACAGTCGTACCTCTTGGATAGATACATAGGAACAGAATGGCTGAGATGAGGGCTAGGCGTGTGTTTTGCTTCGGTAGATTCTGGCACATTTGGGAGAAAAATGAATTAGCAATGGGCCTGTCCAGTTACAAACAGGCCCTATCACCTCTGCAGCCTTATTTATCTGTGTTGCTTGGTCCAGAAGGGCTTTTCGTTTGCAACTTCTGCCAGAAAAAGAACTTAGCACACTGATTCATCTGAAATTATAAACGTCAAATTTCCAGTGGTAATGGCTTTTAAGTATTTCAGT
The DNA here is from genome assembly GCF_028749965.1 of Puma concolor. Taxonomy (NCBI): domain Eukaryota; kingdom Metazoa; phylum Chordata; class Mammalia; order Carnivora; family Felidae; genus Puma; species Puma concolor. Next base: position 167,694,517 of record NC_141670.1, on the reverse strand, counting down.
CAAAGAAAGGCAGAATCGTTAAAGTACAGTCAACCCATCTTCTCAGGACAAAGGTTACTTCAAAGTCAAGAGCAGTCGTTGTTTTTCACGTTCCGGCGATGCGCGCAGGGTATACAGTGTCCCGCGCTCCCCAGCCTTCCTCGCTCAGCATTCAGCCTCGCGCTCTGCGCCCGGGCTCTGCCTTACGAGCTGCCTAATTGGCCGTGCTCACTTCGTTCGGCCACAGGGCCCAGCGCTCGGGCCAAGGCAATCATCTTTGAGCACATTTCTACTACAAGGATCTTTCCTTTTCTTGTATTTCACTTAATAAAATTAGTCACTACACATGGTGGATTAGCAGCCGCTCAGCTTCCTCGGATTTACATGAATTTATTCTCAGTGGAGAGATCAAGAGGCAATTTATTCAGTTCCTGGCCTTGTTAGGAGTTCCCATCATCCGACCCTGCAGCTCTGTCTGAATAGCATGTTTGTGATTATTTATTATCTGGGATGATTCTTCCCACTTTTGCAGGCAGCTACGAGGAGATCATTTCCTGATTCGAAATTTTTCTGAGCTGGTTTTAAAAGAGCAAGAGGGAGCAAGAGAATAAAAGGTAGAAGTTTTTAATAGTGGACTTAAATGCCAAAATTTTGACTGAGCACAGAACTCCTCCCGAAGCCTTTATTTTTGACAAAGTGATTAGCAGGATATTTCTCCATGCGATAAGAGCTGTGCTTTCAAGTAGACTGTATCTATATATTGTGCACGCATAGTTAATAAGTGGAGGATTCAGTTTTTCAGGAGTGGTAGAAATTAGCATTGTACTGGCCTACAGCTACAGCGAGAGAAGAGGCAGTCTTTCTGGACATTTAGACCAAATGGAAGCTAAACAGGAGGGAAGATCTAATCGTGTACAACCATCCTTGCTCCTTTCATGTCCAGAGATATTTTTGTAGCTCCACAGTTGAAAAGAGCTGCATCTGAAATCACCAAGAGCTTGAATGTAAAGACACCTTTTCTTTCTGGCTTCTGCATATATGAAGAGGCTAGGCAAGTAATTTACAAGTTCGGTGGCTTTTTTTTTTTTTAAGTTTATTTATTTATTTCAAGAAAGAGATAGCACAAGTCGGGGAGGGGCCGAGAGGGAGAGGGAGAGAGAATCCCAAGCAGGCTTCCACACTGCCAGTGCAGAGCCGTATGTGGGGCTCAAACCCATGAAGCTGAAGGATCATGACCTGAGCTGAAACCAAGAGTCGGATGCTTAACTGACTGAGCCACCCCGGGGACCCAAGTAATTTACATATCCAATGCCTTATTCTTCTCACCTGTAAAATGAGCATGACAGCAATACCAATCTCAAAGGACTCTGGTGGGGATTAAGTGGAATCAGGCCTTGCAGGAGCACAGCACTTGGTGGCATTTGCTAATATCCACTTTCATCATTATTGTGCCTGTTCTTGTACTTGCTTTCTTCTCCTTCTCCCTCATCCTACTCCTGTTTTTCCTCCTCCAGCCTCCAAGTCCTAGGTAAAAGAACCACAAACTGTACATTAAGCTAGCCTCTGTGATGAGAAAGAGCCACAGAAAACCCAGATGTCTACACGCTAGCCTTCTTTCGTTATTGTTGTAGGTAATACATCAGCGTTCGCCATTTCCCTTGCAGATCAGTTTCAGACTTTTGCAATTCAAAAAGCTATTGCTTCTTGTGTTTTAGCTGTGCAGCCTCATTTGTAGCTTTACAGGTCATCCTCCCAGTGAAAGAAACTGAAAATCTGTGTACAGTGACTTCTTATGGTGGGTGGCAACAATACAGCTTTCATACTGAAAATTACTTTTTCTTCTTTTTTCTCCGAAGTGATTTGGGCTCAGAGGAAAGGTGCTAAAATATCGTAGGATAAGGTTGGTATGTTCATTCCTCCCTCCTTTTGCCACGTTAGAGAATGTTAGCCAGCTTAAGGGATTATTATACATTAGCACTGACTGATGAGAGGAATGTCGAGGTCATGTGGTCTTGCCCACAGTTCTGTGGGAGAAAATCACACACGTGCCTACCTGACCGTGAAGTTAGCAGACTGGCACACTGTAGGTGTGCTCTCACCTTGACCCTCTGTATGCTCCAAGCTTGCATCACCCTGTAGAAAATTTTCACCAGCAATCTTTGCTCGCCATCAACACCCTTACTGGAATGTTGGTAATCGTTGGCTTAACTTCTTATCTCTTAGATGCTGGAATCAAACTCCCAGAAAGGTCACCTCCTCATCCACCTAGCAATGCCCAAGGGTTCCTAAACTTTTACCTCCAACTTCCCCTTGCAGACTAGGAAACATGAATTACAAAGACACTTTTTAATGTTTGTATAACACATATCTTATTTCCGTTGATTGTACAGAAAGTATAGGTCTGCCTCCTTGAAAGTTTTAAACATACTATTCTCTGTAAGAAATTTCATAGGCTATCTTCACTTAATTTTTTTTTCTGCATCCAGTATGCTAAAGTGTAAAAGTGCACTATTTTCTAATATAACCAAGTAATAAAAAATGGATCAAGTGCCCAGTATTAACATTTTACAGGTAGCCTATCATTTTTGCTTTCTAATTCCAAGTTCTCAGTTACTCAGGGAGAGATGTGGAGATGCTGATGTTCAATTATTCTGCATTTAAAACAGTCACGTAAGGAATTGCCAATTTTCCTTGCTCCCTGGAAAACTTTTTAGGGAATCTGGATGTTACTAATGGATTGGAAAAGAAGAGGGAGCAAGATTTATATACCTCCAGAAAATCGGGGCAGTTAGGGCTGGCTGCAATAGACAGCAGTCTACACACACAGTAGCCAACAATATGACATGGCTCCGTGAGACCAGACAGAGAGCTACATGTGCAACAAGGAGAGTAGTTGATAAGATCTAAAACATGATGACACAAAATTCCCAAATACTTGAGCTGACCCACGAGGGTACCGTGTTGAGTTTTAACCACCATATTTTTACATTTGGCACCATGAAGAAGCATTATGCATGCCCTGGTCTTTCCATTGAAAGAGAGAGAGAGACAGAGAGAGACAGAGAGGCAGAGTCAGCACAGTAATGCTCTGACGGAATATCTAAGAGACTATTACCAGTGGTTGCCTTTGCTTTTAATTGTATACATTTATTTACTGTTCAGATTCCTTACCATGTCTACAAAACTATCTTTATTAAAAATAAAATTGAGCCGATTTTTTTTTAAAGGTTTTATTTATTTTTGACAGAGAGAGAGCATGAGTGGGTGAGGGGCAGAGAGAGAGGGAGACACAGAATCCGAAGCAGGCTCCAGGCTCTGAGCTGTCAGCACAGAGCCCAACACAGGGCTTGAACTCTCAAACTGTGAGATCATGACCTGAGCTGAAGTCGGACGCTCAACTGACTGAGCCACCCAGACGCCCCAAAATTTTTTAAAATCACTTGGAGAAATTCAAAAAGGTGATAACAAAAATAATAATAATAATACCAAACACCTTTGTAGTGCTTGATATATACCAGACACTGCTCTAAGAACTTAACATAGATTGGCTGTTTGGGGTGCCTGGGTGGCCTAGTTGGTTAAGCGTCTGACTTGGGCTCAGGTCATGATCTCATGGTTCGAGCCCTGTGTTAGGCTCTGTACTGACCACTCAGAGCCTGGATCCTGCTTGGAATCCTGTGTATCCCTCTCTCTCTGCCCCTCCCCCACTCATGCTCTGTCTCTCTCGCTCTCAAAAATAAATAATCAATATTTTTTTTGAATTTTAAATATATAGACAGAGATTGGCCATTTAATTCTCATAATAACCTTATCATACCATTTTACAGATGAGCAAAGTGATGTACAAAGAGGCTAAGTAACTTGACCCAAGTCAAATGGAAACCATGATTTAAAACAAGGCAGTGCAGCTCCAGGTTCTGGGCTATTGAACAAATATACCGTAAAGTAATTAAGTTAAAGGAAGAAGGCTGAAAGATAGTGTGATTTTTATCTGTATGCATATGAGAAATTTAAAAAGGTAGGGAAGTTTGTTAGTTGTTTAGGTCCACAGAGAACCCCATTCGTAAAACATAAGCTCTAATTAAAGCAGAAAGAAATGAAATTTAGTATTTGAAAGAACTTGACTTCAGTTGAAGAAACTCTGGAATGGCAAAACAGGAAGATGACTTTGAAAACATGGGTTTCTTTATTATTAAAAATATCTCTGTAGGGTAATTACAGTAATTAAACTTTCCATCTTCACCATTACCATTGTCTTCTTTGTAATCTAATATCTATCTCTAATTCCATTTCCTTACTCTTATTTACAAATTGTTCCCCTCCACCGATCAAGTATATTCAAATGCCTTAAGGGATACTAACTTGAACACTATCCACCCTCCTTTATTACAGTAACAATTTCATTTGATTGGCCCCATTACTCCTATAAGGATGAAATTAAGATGATTAAATAAAACATATAAAACGAGTCATTAGGGTAGTCTATGTGAAGTTCATACAGGAAAACTAATGGAGATTTTTGAGTTTCACTTTTTTAGGACACAATTTTCCAGTACATAAGGAAAAGGCCATAATAGTCATGTTTTCCAAAGAAATGTCATAGTGAAATTTCTTTAGTGAAATAGCTAATGGACTGGTAATTGTGTACTTTATTGAATATGCCAGTACTTATCATTAATGTGATCCATAAAATGAATAGTATCTCTTACTTTATTGAGATTAGAGTAGCAAATGAGCTAACAATGCTTGCAAATTAAAATCTAGGCTATAGCACTGACAATGGGGGGGCATCTTATTTTAAAAAGAAGGAAAGTATTGAAACTTTAAAGTGGTGATTTTGTAAATGTGGTAGATCATTTTCTCTCTGAGTTGTGACTAAGGTCCATGATCAAGAAGACTGAATCTTGCCACTTCTGCGCCAGAGAATCTACTATCACAGAACCTCCCTACCTTTAGTGAGAGATCAAATTAGGAGAGGCTTTCTCAGGAGTCCTGATATCCCTTATGCCCACCCCATCATACATTCACCAGTCCCACAAAGTGCGCATGACATTTTTCTCTTGCTGGAATGTATGTGATGGAAGATGCTCTCATTCGCACAAAATTGATTGTAATCTTTGCACAATTCCTTGCCCCAAACCTATATTGCCCACCTTCCCCTCCTCCCTTTACCAAAGCACAATGAAATGCCAAAATCTGGAAGAAACATTATTATATAGATGACCTTGATTCCTTCTCAATGTATGCAAGGATAATTCATAAATAAAACCTATTATAGGTATTTTAAACCGTATTTGTAGCAAACCCATACCTAATCAGTGTGAAAGAAATAGTTTGTCACGACACTGTGGGAAAGAACTGACACTGGACCATGTCATAGTAAGTCTGCCATTTGTCTAGTGACTAATTGAAGTTATACATCATTGCCTACAAGACAAAAATGTTCTCCTTTCTCGCTGTTCTTTGTTTGAATTAAAAAGGGAATCCTTGAGAGAAAAATAGAGGCAATTTCTTTCTCTGTGTTTCAAAGACAATATGATGTTTAAGTATCTGATCTTGGAGGTCAGGCAGACCTGAGTTCCAATCCTGGCTCTGCTATTTGCTAGATTTGTAGTCCTGAACAAGTTACATAACGCTTTTGAGTTTTGGTTTCTTCATCTACAAAATGAAGCCCATTAAACAGAGTCAAATCATTAACTGTTATTAGTAGGAGAAGAAGTAGTTATTCATCATTGTCTGGCACATTTTCAGGAAAAATCTGATTACATAAAAGTTCCTTCCTTTCTCCTAAAAAATTCATCAACCTTTCTGAATAAATATTTGTAGAAAAACTTTTCCCAAAAAGTCACCATGAGAATTAGTTTCATTCTTTTCAAACATGGTGGTCATATAAACAAATAGTTATTTAGATTCAGGGGAACTAAACTTAATTTGTTACAACTAGTCAGCAAGTCAATCCTGGAGTCTTGAAGATGAAATAAGCAGAATTGCCATTCCAGGAAGAGACTCCCAGCATAACCCAAGATGAAGAGGCATAGCAATGGATCGCAAAATTGAATGTGTCCCAGAATGACCAGGAGACTTTGTTAAAACATAAATTTTTGGACCTCAGCCCCAGAGTTCCTGGTTAAATAAGTTTCAGATAAAGCCCAAGAACTCACTGTTCTAATGATTTCTAGTTGACTCTGATTCCACCGGCCTGGGGCCACATTCTGAGAAGCATTGGAACAGGATGATGTACTGGGGGACTGCAGAGACTGTGCTTTGTTGCTGATGAAGGGGTGCAATGAGCACATAGCCAGAGATGGACCAGAAGAGACAGATAGAACCCAGATCATGAAGTACCTTGGACATCTACTGAGGGATAGAAGTTTAGTCCAAGGCCCAATTTGGAAGGATCACTGCTACAGGAATAGATTGGGGAGTGGGAAGCCTGAGGCCTAGTTGGTCAGTTGAGAAGTTGGTGTAATCATCCAAGGGAGAGATGCTGGGGCTTGAGTTGAGTCAACGTGGGAACAGAGATGAAACAGACAGAGCTTGATGATGTATGTGGTAAAAGGATGGAAGGAGCCTGGTTTGAAGATGCTCTTCAAGGACTCAATCCATAATAAACTATGTAAACTATAATAGTTCTAATTATATGTCAGAAATTGTTTTTTAATTACTCCAGATATTTAAACCCATAATAAAATAGAACAGGTTTGAAAAAATGTAATATGTTCCAACCATTTTAGCAATCTCTATCCATTTAGTAAACGATTACCAAAGTATAACAATGATAGTAGTGTGGAGTTTCCTCAAAAAATTAAAAATAGATCTACCCTATGACCCAGCAATAGCACTGCTAGGAATTTACCCAAGGGATACAGGAGTACTGATGCATAGGGGCACTTGGACCCCAATGTTTATAGCAGCACTTTCAACAATAGCCAAATTATGGAAAGAGCCTAAATGTCCGTCAACTGATGAATGGATAAAGAAATTGTGGTTTATATACACAATGGAGTACTACGTGGCAATGAGAAAGAATGCAATATGGCCCTTTGTAGCAACTTGATGGAACTGGAGAGTATTATGCTAAGTGAAATAAGTCAGGCAGAGAAAGACAGATACCTTATGTTTTCACTCCTATGTGGATCCTGAGAAAATTAGCAGAAGGCCAGGGGGAAGGGGAAGGAGGATAAAAAGAGTTACAGAGAGGGAAGGAGGCAAACCACAAGAGACTCTTAAATACTGAGAACAAACTGAGGGTTGATGGGGGGGTGGGGGAGAGGGGAAAGTGGGTGATGGGCATTGAGGAGGGCACCTGTTGGGATGAGCACTGGGTGTTGCATGGAAACCAATTTGATAATAAATTTTGTGTGTGTGTGTGTGTGTGTGTGTGTGTGTGTGTGTGTGTGTACACAATGATAGTTAATGTGTATTTAGTGCTTGCTTTGCACTAGGAACTCTCCTGCACACTCAGTATTTTACTTAATTCTCACCACACTCTAGAGTGGGCACTATGATTAGCCCCACCTTACAAATGTGGAAACATGGCTCATAAGTTAGATCATTTCCTGTTTCAGACAGCTTTCATGTGCCCCTCCAAAGCCACTCTCCATTCTTTTCTATCTGCTTTCTGCCATAGGAAGCTGACCTGTGTGTACAAGCTTCCATGTGGGTTTAGCCAATAGGAGAACCTGGCAGGAGACCAGAGGTAGGGAACAGAGTGAGGTCAGGTTTTATTCCCTCCTCACACGTTGTCTCACACTGGCTATGTTCCTCAACAAAATGCCATAGATCTCTGAATGTGGCCCTGTCTACACAGCTTTCTCCTTCCTGGTTCCAGAAACTAATTTTTCTCCTCTTCCTTTCGGGTTTAGGAGTAGTAACACCTCTTCTGTTCCTATGACCAAGGTACCACACTAGCTGTTGTAGTTTTCTTGCAAAATGCTTACACTTTTAAATGAGTCCCTTTATGACAGTATCACTAAATTATCCCCCATTGAACAGTCAAGGAATATAGGGAAAGGGTACAGGAGGCAGGGATTCAAAATCCCACAGTCTGACTTTAGACACCAAGTTCCTAGAGTCTGCTGAAGTTGGGGAGAGGGAAGGAGAAAAGCTTGGTCAGTAGTGTCTCTTCTGTATTTTGGAACTGAGTCTAGACAAAGGCAAAGAACCATCTGGTTAAATAGATTTCTACAAATCAAGAAAAGCTGAGAGTCCGAAAAAAGATTAGTGAAAAGTCTATTCCTTGTCCTTTTGACCAGTTCATCCTAATTGGGAAAGAAAAGAAGAGATTCTACATGGCCCTCAACATCTTTATATGACAGCAACAGGATGTTTAAAAATAGATAGGGTCCTAAGTAGCATCATTATGAAGATACTAAGTGGGAACCGTTGGTTTTCTCAATCTCACATCACACTCCAGTGCCTGCCCCTTCCATCAGCAAGACAAGGAATTAAAATAGTGTGGTGAGCAAAATGAGACAGGATGGAGTCAAAGCTTCTGTGAAGTTTCTAAAGGGGCTGTTTAAACTAACAACCTTGTACATGATGTAGGTGACTATTTTTTTTTAATGGGTGACGGAGGAGAAGCACCATTCTGGAGATTAGCTTTTTATTCTCTCATATTCATATCCTGTTTAGTTAAAAGAATTCATTTTCTTGCAGTGTGTGGTATCATATTCCTGATTATAGAGTGTCATATATAGTGATACATACAGTTATATGTAACTAAAGTTAATATACATGAAATCTTCAGAAAACAGATGGATGTTCAACTTTCCAAAACTGATTAGAATTGTTAATCAGAGTTCAGAGAAGAGATAGTCATCGCCAAGATACCAGCTCCATCAGCTTGTGATGATTTCCTTAACATCCTAACAAGCCCCATATCGCTATCCTAACCATAGATAAGCTTAACCATGCAGCTACCATTTTACATTTAAATATATTAGTTCCTGAGGCACCTGGGTGGGTCAGTTGGTTAAGCGTCTGACTGGCTCAGGCCAAGATCTCAAGGTCCATGAGTTCAGGCCCCGCATCAGGCTCTGTGGTGACAGCCCAGAGCCTGGAGCCTGGTTCAGATTCTGTGTCTCCCTCTCTCTTTCTGCCCCTCCCTCACTCATGCTCTCTCTCTCGCTCTCTCTCTCGCTCTCTCTCTCTCTCTCTCGTTCTCACTCTTGCTCTCGCTCTCTCTCTCTCAAAAATAAGCATTAAAAATAAATAAATAAATAAATAAATAAATAAATAAATAAATAAGTTCCTTAGCCCAGAAGTCAAAAGTTATGGAGATGTTGCTATAAAATTAAATGTTAGATAGTGAAAATTCACATGGTAATGTGACCACCACTGAGAAAATAATTAAAGACTTGAGAAAATGAGAACAAATAAAAGTCATTAGATGTAGCAAACCTAGTTTTTCCAGGAGTTAAAAAGCACAAATAAATATATATATATTACAAAGGAAGTTTAAAATTTTTTAACTCAAAAGAAAAATACACTTATCAAGACTTGATTTCTTAATGAATTACAATATTAAGTGTATTTCATTTATGTACACAAAATAACATGCAATTTTCTATAAAACCACTGTGATAATCGCATTCAATACATAGATGGTCAAAACAGTTCAATTTCTTTTCCCAGAAATAATCCTATTAAATTAGAAATGAGTGATATACCAATGCACTGTAAAATCTAGCTCTCTTGACTCTAAGCCCAGGATTATTATCAATCTAGTAAATTTCTATTCTAACAAATTACACAGAAACCATTAATAAAATGTCTTAGTTCCCATATGTCTACCCAACTTGTTTCCTTGGCTTTAATTAACTTTCTACTTGTTCCTTGGCCTTAAGGTCATGCCCATATGCAGCTGACTTAAGTGGACTGCACCTTTAAATGAGACTTTCACTGCAGCCATTGATGTAATCAATTCAGTCCCCACAGCCAAACTGATCATTGCAGCAACAGACATCCATCTTTGAGACAGCTACATTTAACAATCCCAGCATGCCGCTGTCGATTTACTTTTAGCCACAGACAAGTCTGGCCCTCACCTTGGGCAAGCTTTCCCAGACTAGAAAGAATGATGCAGTTGGTCCAAAATTTCAGGGCTAATGATATGAATGACCCACCAGTTTATAATTATAACTGTGTCAAATGAGAGGATGTGGGGGGACCAAAACTGTGAAAGTAATGAGTAAACCAAACCTGGTCACTAAAACCATTAACTTTTTCTGGGGCGCCTGGGTGGCTTGGTCGGTTAAGCGTCCGACTTCGGCTCAGGTCATGATCTCACGGTCCGTGAGTTCGAGCCCCGCGTCAGGCTCTGTGCTGACAGCTCAGAGCCTGGAGCCTGTTTCGGATTCTGTGCCTCCCTCTCTCTCTGCCCCTCCCCTGTTCATGCTCTGTCTCTCTCTGTCTCAAAAATAAATAAATGTTAAAAAAAAATTTTTAAAAACCATTAACTTTTTCTTCTGTAATATTTGTAAGGCTTATTTGTGTTTTAGAAATAGTTAACGTGTATTGTACCCTGTATGAACAAGGCAGTGTTGTGGGTTACTTTTTTTTTTTCCCCATCTACTATTTCATTCAATCCTCTCAACATCCCAAGTTCTGTTTTTTATTCCTACTGTTTCATTCAGTTCTTTTGACATCCTACAAAGTATTATTAACAGCAGTTTATAATGAGGCTATGGAAAGTTAAATAAAGTCACATAACAAGTGGCTAAGTTAGGATTCAAACTCACATCTGAAAGGTAACATTGGGTAATTGGGTTTTAGTATTATAAACTTTTCCAGTCATAGCTAAGGTCACAATGACTTCCCATTCTAGTGATAAACACATCAATCTTTGTGTCTCATTTTTCTAGTTTTCTCAACCCCAGCTCCTACTAAACCTTACAGAAAGGTTGAAATTTATTCCAAATTATTAATAATGGGAAGGAGCTTAAAAAATTAACAAGAATTGAAGTTTTTAAATTTTTTAAAAATATTTATTTATTTTTGAGAGAGAGAGACAAGACTGTGAGCAGGGAAGGGGCAGAGAGAACAGGAGACAGAATCTGAAGCAGGCTTCAGGCTCCATGCTATCAGTGCAGAGCCTGATGTGGGGCTTGAGCCCACAAGCTGTGAGATAATGACCTGGGCCGAAGACGGATGCTTAACCAACTGAGCCACCCAGGAGCCCCAAGAATTGAGTTTTTAAGGCAAAATTAAGTCTGATTTGAAGCACATATAGAGAGACTTAATTAAGGGAGGCAAGGGGGATTTCTTTGAACTCTTAAAATGACCCATTGGTAGTCACCTTCTCGGAACGTAGGCAGCTGATATGAGTACAGAGACAAGTTAAAAAAAAAAAAGTCACCATGAAGGGCAGGTGATTAATACTATCTCAGAAAGGGCAGAGACCAATCACTTGCATGTTTGACTCAGCACTTCACTTTGAAGGCTTCTTAAATATTCAACCACTAACTCATTTCAAAAATGTGAACTTGGGAGGTGGGGATCTGGTTAAATATGGAGGAATAAACACAAGTCTATTTCTTCCCAGACTTTTCACATTACCAAAATGAAAGAGGAAAAATAAAAGTAGTATAAACCCTCAACGGCAAAACAGAGAAAGAAACAAACATACAAAAAAAAAAAAAAAAAAAAAAAAGGAAAGGGGACAACAGTAGAAAAGAAGGAAAGAATATAGATTAAAATTTTATAGGTAGGAAGTTGGTGAAGGAGAGATCACTGACTTAGTGGAGAAGAGAAAGCTAAACTCTTATATAAGTGCCACAGTAAATAATGACGAGGCAAAAAATACACCCCTCAGATATCTCAACACTCGGGTTTGGGGCACAATGTTCCATGAAATGTCAGGGCAGAGCTTAGGGCTGAAGATAGCAGAGTAAGTGGAAAGGCTTCATAAAAAGAAGTTAGGCCCAGGGGTGCCTGGGTGGCTCAGTTGGTTGAGTGACTGACTTTGGCTCAGGTCACCATCTCACAGCTCGTGAGTTTGAGCCCTGCATCGGGCTCTGTGCTGACAGCTTGGGGCCTAGAGCCTGCTTCTGATTCTGTGTCTCTCTCTCTCTGCCACTAACCCACTCGCATTCTCTCTCTCTCTCTCTCTCTTTCAAAAATAAATAAACATAAAAAAATTTTTTTTTAAAGAAGAAGAAGAAGTTAGACCCAGATTTCTTCCTGCAACACTTGCTACCAGGCAACTATCCATCCCCAACTTTCAAAGACTAGAAGAGTTTTATTCTCTTATGAAAATGAACCAGAGAATTTGGACTCACGCTCCCCCTGTGATGGGGCCATGGTGAGTTACTAAAGAGATAGCAGGCAATTAAATGAAAGTCTCAGTAGTTTCATTCCCACACATCTGCTCACAGACCATTGGTAACCCAGGGTATATCTACTGCTTGAAGATTTGTCTCTAAAAAAATTTCAGAGGAAACTTGCAATTAGTAACATAGATGATGGTCTCTGAATGCAAAAAGCTAGTCTTAAATTCAGTCCATCAGCTGAGAAGCCAGGCACAGCTTTTAAATGCCTAGCTCTCCAAATGCACAAACAGCAAATAGTAAGGGCAACAGCAAATTGAAGATAAAGCAATTTGAAGAAATCCTTCTATGTGGGACATAGAGGAAGGGGAATGGAATTTAGAAGAAACAGAGCCAGCACAAAGGACAAAAAATAATTTCAAACAGGAAAGAATTTAAAAATATATCCATAAACAGAAAGAAAAGATTATATCCATAAACACACAAATGGGATGCAAATGGGATACACAAATGTAAAAATTTTATAGCTCTGGGGAAAAACTGTCCACGAAAGAGTAGAACAAATAAGCAAGAAAACTTCAGAGAAAGTGGAATGAAAAGCAAACAGATGGACAATGAAAGAGAAAAAAAAAAAAACAAACTAGAAATTCAAGTGTTAAGAGGTCAAGCATCACAGCAACAGTTTCGTAAAGAAGGAAAAAAATTAGTGGTGCCTGGGTGGCTCAGTGGGTTAGGCATCAGACTCTTGATTTGGGCTCAGGTCATGATCTCCCGGTTTGTGAGTTTGAGCCCCATGTTGGGCTCTGTGCCAACAACATGGAGACTGCTTGGGATTCTCTCTCTCTCTCTCTCTCTCTCTCTCTCTCTCTCTCTCTCTCTCTCCTCTCCCCCACTCATGCTGCCTTTTTCTCTCAAAGTAAATAAATAAATAAATGAATAAAGAAAGAAAGAAAACTAATTTAAAAAAAAAAGAATGAAAAAAGTTAAAAGGAAGAAATCCTCAAATTAACTCAGGAAATTTTCACAGACTGAAAAAAATTAAGTTTCCAGGCTGAAAGAGTTCCCCAAATTCCCCAGATGAGTAAATGAAAGAGACACATTCCAAGGACCATCACAAAGAATTTACAACCTCCAGGAGATAAATGAAATTCATGAAAGCTCCAAGGAAGGAAATGTAAGTCATATCCGAAGAATAGGAATTAGAATGACAGCTGATTTCTCATCAGCAGAACTAGAATCTAGACGTACTAGTGGGAAAGTACCTTCAAAATTCTGAGGACAAATTATTTCACCCTAGAATTCTATATATGATAAATCATGGAGAATAATGATATTTTTTTGATATTCAAGACCAAATAAAATTTACCTCCATTTGTACGCTTTCTTTTATATATATATTTCATAATGTTCATCTATTTTTGAAAGAAAGACAGAATGAAAGTTGGGTAGAGACAGAGAGACAGGGAGACACAGAGTCTGAAGCAGGCTCCAGTTCTGGGCTGTCAGCACAGAGCCGGATGCAGGGCTCAAACCCACAAACCACTAGATAGTGACCTGAGCCAAAGTCGATGCTTAACTGACTGAGCCACCCAGGCGCCCCACCGTTTATATGCTTTCTTAGAAAATTGCTGGGGCGCCTGGGTGGCGCAGTCGGTTAAGCGTCCGACTTCAGCCAGGTCACGATCTCGCGGTCCGTGAGTTCGAGCCCCGCGTCAGGCTCTGGGCTGATGGCTGGGAGCCTGGAGCCTGTTTCCGATTCTGTGTCTCCCTCTCTCTCTGCCCCTCCCCCATTCATGCTCTGTCTCTCTCTGTCCCAAAAATAAATAAAAACGTTGAGAAAAAAAAAAAATTTAAAAAAAGAAAATTGCTGTAGAATATGCTACAGCAAAATGAAATAACAAACTGAAATAATAAACTAAAGTAATAATAGCAATAATGATCATAATAGTAAAGAGACACATGCAATCTAAGTAAGACAATAGGAGAACCCAATAGGAAAGAAAATGTGACATGTGAGAAATCTGCAGATGACTAATGTACACCAAACATGGAAGGCAGCCAGCCCAGAGAAAGACAAAAAGAGCTGTGAGAGGGGACAACGTGGCTGTGGGTATGGAGTGGGGGCAGTTTGAAAATTTAAAGACAGTCCAAATATCCATGTGACAAAGGGCAATAGCATTTGAAAAACATGTAAAAGCAGTTTTAAAGTTTTTATTAATTTATTTTGAGAGAAAGAGAGAGTGACAGAACGAGCGGGAGAGGGGCAGACAGAGAGGGGGACAGAGGATCCAAAGCAGGCTCTGTGCTGACAGAAGAGACCCCAATGAGGGGCTCAAACTCACAAAACATGAGATCATGACCTGAGCTGAAGTTCAACACTTAACCAACTGACCCACCCAGATGTCCCAAAACAGGATAAATTTTTTAAATGAGGAAATCAATAAAATCAAAGAACACAACTTGTACAAGAAGGGAAATAACAAACATGGTACACTACTTGGCTCACGGTGAGCAGTATTTATATAAGTGTAATAATACAAACACTAACCCCTAATTGAAACAGGTGTATACATATATATGTATATATATGTATATATATATATATCTATCTATATGTATATATATATACATATAATATAATTACATAAATAACATATATGATAATAGCATAATTATATGATTAATGTACCAATTATTGCATTGATAGATATAAATTTTATCTATACATATAAGTTTTGTGGTAAAATAAAGGAGGTGGGTATAAGAAAGCTGAATATTCAACTATGGTAAGAGGAAGGCAGTAGAAAATAGTGGTTTTGGTTTAGTAAAAAATATACATAATTGGTGTTTGCCCTTGGTTCCTGGCATGAACCTTCAACCCCTTCAAATTTTCTCAGTGATAGGAGTATGTCTTGTTATGCATAAAGACGTGTTTCTTTCCAACACGTGTTATTTTATACTAATGAGATGGAACCCTAAATAACTTCAGGATGGGGGTTGGTCAGCAGAAAAAAACAGGTGACTAGAGCAGTGGAACTCTCAGCCCCATCTCCCAACCTCCAGAGACTGAGTTCAATCATATAGCCAATGGTAGTAATCAATCATGTCTATGGAAACCTTGAATAAAAACTCTGGACAACTAGACTCGGGGTTTCCAGGTTGGTGACATCAATGTGCTGAGAGATGGCATGCCCAGATTCCACTGGGAGAGGGCATCAAAGCTCTGGGTCCTTCCCACACTTCCATCCCTCAAACCTTGCCCTACACATCTCTCCCATTTGGCTGTTCCTGAGCTGTATCCTTCATAATAAAACTGTAACTTAAGTATAGTGCTCTGAGTAAGATCTGTGAGTTGTGTAGCCCACCAAATCTTTGAACCTAAAAGGGGCTTGTGAGGACTTCCAAATTTGTAGTGAACCAGGAAGAACTGTAGGTAGAGTGGGGACATCTAGGATTTGCAACTGGCATCTGAAATGGAGGAAATCATGGGTGACTGAGCCCCTCAACCTGTGGGGTCTGTACTAACTCAAACTTTAATGGATTTGTGAGACACTAAGTTGCTGTCAGAGAATTGGATGTTGCAAGCACAGTGGTCAAACAAAATGTTCAGAAATATGAAAATTAGTACCAGAAGAAAGGTAAAATGGTTCAAAGTTATTTTCTCTAGAGAGCTGAATTGAAGGGCAGAAATGAGTGGGCAGGTGCTGCTTTATCTCCTTAAAATCTTTTAGATTTTTTTTATCATTTTCATGTATTACATTGACATAAATTAATTTTATTAAGAATGAATTCATTTCTAGGAAGTGAAAGTATCATTTTATTTTATTATTCACTAAGCTCTCCAAATTATGATGCCCATTACGTGATCATTAATTAACACCTTGATTTGTCCCCTCTTTATTAAATATCTGACCTTCTGTGCCCAGCAGGGAATAAAAATACTTTTGGAATGCATATTTTGATTGGGAAGAGCTACATGAAAAACATGAGGCTATATGCAGAGAATAAGTACTACAATATTTTTTAAAAACTCATTATCAATATTATTATCAACTGGTAGAAATAGGCATTTTTGACCGGGCATATTTTCATAATATACATTGGTATAACATGATTAACTAAATATAGGATGCAATTTTCATTGTACATATTATCAGTAATTATTATACCAAAGTCATAAAAATTATCAAACTACTAAAAAATTACATAGTATGTGTGGAAAATCAGTCTGTGAGTATGTATCATGGGGAAATGCATGTTTTATACAGAATATGAACTCAAGACGCTTTATCTTCGTGCCTAGCTTCTCGTTTGGCAATCACTTTTTAGTTTAATATTGGAGTTGTGATCTGTGCCACAGTTCGTTTTGATGGTCTCCAAAATCATTGATTTTGGCTTGATCTTACCTACTGTTCAAGATTTACTCAATGAAATTTAGGCCGGTTTCTTTGTTATACATTTGAATGTCAATTTATTATTTTTAGCTTGCAAAACGAATTTCAAATGCATTTTCTTCTCTGTTTAAATTCCCAGAAGAGATATAACTCTGCCTTGGCGGGGCTGGAACCTCCTAATCCCAAACCCCCTCCTTCCCCATTGAAACAGTGGTTTTCATTATGCACTTCTTTATTAACTTGAGGTTTCTCAGGCAAACATCACTACATCAGTGCAGACACACACTGAGACATTTAACAACAGAAAGCAGAATTTCATCGGGACATAATCAGATGATGAAACCAGTATATTAATGCAGTGAATTCTGTAAAATCATCTCAGGTAGTTGCATCCAGTGAGATGGGGCCCCGTGGGGTCTAGGGCTGGGGTGGGAATTGCGGCAACATTTGACAGTTGAGAAACTGGTAACGCCATTAACCCAATACAGCCAGATGCACCTGATTCTTTCAGGGTCCTTTCTCCCTCTTTCTTTGCCTTGTATCATTTTATTCTTCCTTATTTCCCAACACTCCCGTTTTCCCCCATGCCTTTATCCTCCAAATATTCCCTTTTATCATGTATTATGTGTCAGAGCTGATACGCAGTGTATACGTAATAACTCTCTAATCCTCCCTACAACCCTATGGGATGGGTGTTATTAATATTGCCATCATACTGATAAAGAAACCGAGACACAAGATGAACTCCCCAAATTCACATACCTAGAAAATCTGACATTCTTAATTATTACTGATACACTGCTTAAGAAGCCAGATGCTCTAAGGAGCCCTTGTCAACGCCTTCCCCCAAGTATACACAAGGCTTTCTGCATCTAGTGATTCTTAAAGAAGCCCAAAAAATTCCAGCTTCAACTAGTTCACCCAAATCAGTCAGTCTGTTGCCTGCAATGCAGTTGTTCGTTTTCCAATTTGCGTTTGGATTCTTAGACCACATCTATCTTCCAAAGCAATGTGGAGTGTTGTTACAGACAAATAAAAGGAAAATGTCAGATTTTCTGAATCTGAATTTACCCATGTGACATGAACTGTTTTGGTTTTAGCCTTAGGGAGCCTTTTTCCTAAAGCTTACCTGTGCTTTATAAGATGGTGTGGGCAGACTGTTGCTCCTAAAATGAGGAATAATTCCTGCCCATTAGCAAGTGAGTTTGCCTCCAGGAAACCATTGAAAGTAGGTACAAATCAGAAGAGTTTCCGCAGGGGCCTAAATTAACCTGCAGGGGCCTTTCGAAGCTGCAAGCAGTATTACTCCCAAGCACAGCAAGGTCAGCCCAGTCACGATTTTGGCTCTGCTTCTGAAGTGGGAATAATTTTTGAAAGAGACCTTGCCTGTTGCTTTATGTTGTGGAGAAGAAAAAAAATAAATAAGAAAATGTGACTAATCAAGTGCTGGAAGACTTGAAAACAGAAGTTTTCTGATTAGTAATGCAAAGCTGGGATCATGTCTTCTTGTATTTGTCAAAATGGAGAACATAAAATCCTGCTAACCTATTCAGCTAGCTAAAAGGTTTCCATGACAACTGTGGGAACTTGGAACATTCAGTACTCTTGTCTTCAAAAATAACCTTTCCGTATAGGCAAGAGATTGTTAAAAGCACTAACCCACTTCACCTCTCCAGTCCAAGGTAACTACCTGACCATTATGTTGGTCTCTTACTACCCTGGAAAAACTTCAAATGGTCTGTTTATTCTACAGTGTAGGAATAAAAATTCAGATGACTAGCCCAGTATAAACTGTGTTTAATCTCAGCATGTTTTAGCCCGTTCACTTTGTGCACTCATTAGTTTTTCTGGAGAAAAGAGAACTTACTTCTATGCAAGGAATTACAGATTTAAAGGTTGTTTCTTCTCTCCTTTTAAAGCCAATCAAGTCGAAAATAGAAAATATAGTTATCTCTTATGAAATTTTGCCCCTGAAATGCCAGCAACACGTGCTCATGGTAGATAATATAGGACACACAGAAAATGTTAAGGAAAAAAAAAAGGATCCATTATCTCACAAACCAGAGAGCCTGACCATTGTTGAAATTTTTATATATCCTCTTCTAGTGTTTATATCATATCTCTGTTTCATTAGTTCATTTTTTAAACTGAATCATTCCTTAAGCTTGACCCACCCACAGAGATAAGCTTGGATAATGGAGGGCTTATTGCAAAAAAAGACAGAAACAAGAAGATACATAGTAGATAATCACTGGGGTGGCAGTGCCTCTAAGAGCAACTTCATGAAGATCCAAAACAATAGCTTAACAAGTATTCAAGATAATTAACCTACCTCATTTGTGCTTTGGCGTTCATATTTTCCCAGAGAGAGGTTCTGATTGGTCTGTTGGCCCTCATCCAACATGGAACATCTATTTTTCTGGTTTACTTAATCCTCGCCCAGGTTGCAAGTTTAGTTTCATGTATCACGAATGGCAGAACCCCAGAAACTTAACTGGGCCATTTTAGCCTTCCTTGAGTAGAAGGCAGTCTCAAAGTCTCCTTATTGGTATGTCTTATGCACAATTCTATATTTATTTTCTCCCTGAGAGTCATCATCTATTTCAAAAGTGGGAGAGTAGAAATGGTTGAACGGAAGTGCAAGCAATGGTGGTGGGAGGAGAGACAGCATTTTAGAGAAAGTAAAAGCAATAACTAATAAATAAACACAATGGAAATTCAGGGTGCTTTGTATTATCACAATGTTTCAGCAAGTCTAAACATTGGGAATAAAATACTCCTTCCCCAAAATATTTTTTGTTGTTCTAATTTCTAAACAATCAGTGAAGACACTGATGGGTTTTACTAAAATAATATATATTTAAGCTTCAAATTAGCACATCTTAATTACTTACACTATAATCAACCTTGTAATCTATGTGGGAGTTAATTCAAAGGACTCCCTGTGTGGTCCATGACAAAGAGGATTAATGTTCCTCTGGTCTCAAAAGCAAGTTCCATAGGGTTCCGAATTATTCAAGCTCACTTTGGGCCCAGTTCATTTATTCAGCTCCTATGTCCTGTACATTTCTGGACTTAGCCAGTAAATTTGACATAAACAATGGTAGCATAGTGGTTGTAAAGATAAATGAACAGAACTTCAGTTACTTCAATTCAATCATTCTACGCACAAATCATTTTTGGAAATGGGGAATTCAGTCTTTTGAAAATATTTCTCCCTGTGCTCTTCCTTCTTTACAAAAAAAAAAAAGTACTTTAAAATATTAATTTATTCATTTTTTCCTTTTTTATACCATAAATATTTATTTTTAAAATATACTTTAGTCTATTTTCTTTGTTGGCATAAAATCATATTAAAAAGTTCAAGACTAGAATTTTACTATCCATGGTTTTTTTTCTGACTATTGTTACTGTTTGTTACATTTCTTTCTTTTTTTTTTTTTAATGTTTATTTTTGAGAGAGAGAGAGACAGACAGAGCATGAGCAGGGGAGGGGCAGAGAGAGAGGGAAACACAGAATCTGAAGCAGGCTCCAAGATCCAAGCTGTCAGCAGAGCCCATCACGGGGCTTGAACCCACGAACCGTGAGATCATGACCTGAGCCAAAGTCGGTCACTTAATCCACTGAGCCACCCAGGTGTACCTTACTGTTTGTTACATTTCATGATTGTTACTGAAAATAATTTTGTCCTATACAGGAGGAAAGGGTATTTAAAATGATTCATTCCAGATGTCAACGACTCTAGATAGTCCATTGTCTACCATATTTTAAGCATCTAATAATATTAACTTCTCATTGTAAACTATTCTACTACAATAATATTCCTTTATCCAGAGACACCAAAATCTATTTAACTCTTAATCTGTTATTGGACGATTAGCTTGTTTCCAGGTTTTGTGATTATAAACAGGGCTAGATGATACCTCTGTACACATTTTATTCCTACTTTCTGACTTTATCTCAGTCTAATTTTGTGGGACTGCTTTTAGGCAATAAACAGTGCCAAAAAAGCTGGACGAGAGCATCGCAATTGATTATCCACAAACTAGATGGTGTGAATCATCACTGCGGTGAACTGTAGCTTATTCAATAGTTAATTATCCACAGAGTATCCATAATTTATATGACCTACCTACAACATCCTCATAAAAATAAAAATTAAAAAAAAATCTTATGGCGCATTGTCTTTAAAAAGCCTTAAGAATCTCCCCTTTTTTTATATGCATCTATTATTTATGTGCAGTATTCTTGAACATTTCCATCTAACATGTTACGCAGAAGCTTTGCAGAATAAAATCCTCCCAGGCAGCTCCTCGTCATCTGGGGCACCCTAATCTGCTATATTTATTCATGTTCCAATGCACATGCTAAATAAGAAATTGGCAAGATGATGCAAGGGGCTATGGATATTCAGCTTTGTTCTTAAGCTTAGAGTCAGACAACATTTCTCGGGGTAGTTTACTTCCTACCAAACTGCGTGCAGAATAGAAGGAGAATTTGATTTACACCCACACAGGAGGAAGCAGCTCTGCCCTAAAATCACAATGCAGTATATTTGGGAGAGGATTGTTCTGTGAGAGACAAGGCAAAGCCGTGGTATGAGTTTGGCTCCAGTGCCAGACTGCCTGAGTTTGAATTCCAGTGGCTGGTTGGGTGACCCTGGGCTAGTCAGTGGCTGAACTGGGTTCTGTGATAAAAGAATAAACAAATTATCGTCCCTGTACTCATGGAAATTTACAGTTTAGAGAGAGTCAGATAATTAAAACAATCATTATGTAAAAGAACACAGATCAGGACATCCCACCCAGCCTCAGAATATCTGTCAGTTATATTATTATGAGATTGATCATGTTACCTCCCATAAAAGATTAAATATCTTTGAAGGTAGACCACTGACACACACACACACACACACACACACACACACACACACACACACTGAAGGTAGATTTTCTCTCTCTCATAGATAAATACAGACATAGATACATATATAGATATGTATATAGATATACATATACACATATATGTATATATATGTGCACACATACACTGAAGATAGACTCTCCCTACACATACATATACACATTTACATACATACCTACACATATTTTTCCTTTAGGAAAAATGAAGGGATGCTTTCTCCACTCTCCTCTACTCTACAGCCCTCTTCTTCATAACTTTTTTCCCTTGCTTAACTAAAGCTACATGACTCAAATCCAAATTCTACTTCGTCTTTTTTTTTTTACCTTCTCCAAAATTACTTAGTCTCACTAAACCTCAGGTTATCTTAAAATGAAAATTAAAAACCATATAATCTCATAGGGATTTTATGCAGATTGTAAACAATAATGTATACAAAATGTTCAACATAGTGCCAGGTACATAGTTAAGAATTCAATTAAGGGGCGCCTGGGTGGCGCAGTCGGTTAAGCGTCCGACTTCAGCCAGGTCACGATCTCGCGGTGCGTGAGTTCGAGCCCCGCGTCGGGCTCTGGGCTGATGGCTCAGAGCCTGGAGCCTGTTTCCGATTCTGTGTCTCCCTCTCTCTCTGACCCTCCCCCATTCATGCTCTGTCTCTCTCTGTCCCAAAAATTAATAAACATTGGAAAAAAAATTAAAAAAAAAAAAAGAATTCAATTAATGTTGGTTGCTTTTACAATTAGCACTCAGTCAATATAAGAATCATCCACAGACTTGGAGCTCATTATTATTCCCTTCCCTCTGGTATCTTATAATTATTAGAGAACATTTATTGAACACTTATAGAGAATATAAAATTATCTACACATGGAAGGGATTATTTTCAATGGCTATATATGAACCGTTAGATATAGCAGGCTGATTCCAATCACCATGTGTTGTCTGGTTAAGCATTCCTTTTTCCACACACATTCCCCACCCCTATAAGTATCACATGACCCCAATGCTCAATTCCAGCATGAAGAGAATTTTGCTGCCCATACAAGTAAGCCAAATGGAGAGCTGAGCAATGTCTTAGGCACATAGGCAAGTGAAATTTTCACCAATAGGCCATGAGAAGGAAAACTGAAAGCATGGGCTTTGTTTATGCCTATTCACAAGATCTATGGTATCTCCTCCCCAGTGCTGTTGGCCAACAGTACTTGGAGATCTTTCCTTTCAGACTTAGCTTCTGTCCAAATGACTGTGCCCATTCAGCGGAAGGAGATGCCTTTTTCAGTTTAGGGAAATTGGTCAGCAGTTGGGTTAGGTCTGTTTTCAAATCATTTTCATGTCATACTTGAAACAAAGCCTTTGAAAAGTCCAAGAGCTGAAATGTTGACAGCCGTTCTACTGAATCTATTTCGACAACTTCCTTTTAAGCCACTGAGTGGTACACATCCAGATACCTTGGCAAAGGAGTGAGGGAGGACTTCAGGGTACAATTCAATGAAACACAGAAGAAAGAAAACTTTATTGGCCCCCAATTTACATTTATTTCCTCTCTACATCTATAGCCAACATCGCTGCATCTTTGCCTTGGTAAAAGAGCACTTCAGAGTGGTCTAGCTCTTTGTAACCTATCCCACCCCCAGTCCAACTGTAAACGCAATGCTTAAATAATCACCTTATTGTTGGGGCAGGGAAGAAATAAAGGATTGGATTAGGAAAGACAGACTCTAGCAATGGCTAAGACCATAGACGGTGGAATCAAAAAGACCTAGGTTCCTATCCTCCCTCAGCCACTTACAAGCTTAGTGACTTTAGGCAAACTACTCAACCTCTCTGAGCCATGACTTCCTTAGTTGGTAAAGTAGATGATGATGACAGTTTGGACTTTACAGGGTTCTTCTGGGAAAATAAATAATGGTAAAGTCTTGGCATAAGAAAGCACTCAGTAGATGTTCGTTTCTGCTACTCTTAAGGGAGACGGATGGAGAGCAGTATAAGTCAAGAAAACTTTATCATATCTGTCTTCTGCTGTGCCAAGCCTGTGTTATTAGGTTTCCAAGATCAGGAAACCACTAGGTGCCTTGTCTGATGTTAGCAACTCATTTTTGTTGTGCAAAATTCACATTTGCAGGCCTCCCAGAAACTGTTGTAGAATGAAGCACATAAAAGATTCATGCACATTCAGCGGTTACCTCCTGGATAACACTTCTCAGGGGATTGATTAAGGAATTTAATTTAAACCAACAGAACCAGTAATATTTCTGCTGATCCCTTGTGTAACTGTGTTAGTGAACATAAATATACATGGACAGGCTTGGGGTATTCTGTGATTCTTACAATTATCTAGTTCAAAGGAAAGCAAACTGATTACCATATGCATGAAACCGAGAAAGAGAAAGTTCTGTTCTGTGTCAGCAGGAGGAGGAAAGGTGGTTTTGAAATATGAATGTCTTGCTACTTTTATTTGATGTGTTTTCAATGCTCGTATAGAGAAAATAATTGCCAAAACATGACACGTAGAAGCAAATCGAGTGTGTATTTTTCTTTTCAAGCTGCTGTGTTCAAATTTTGACCAAAAGTAATGCCGGTTAACATAACTCCTGCAATATGTGCATCCAGGTGATTAAATGCTAAGAAATTAAAGGATCAGAATCCTTTCTTAATATTTGATTATCATGATATACTTAAAATAATAATTATGTCTAGCATTATATTGAACAGCAAAGAGTTCATCTGTTTCAATAATATCTTTCACAGAAGCTCAATATATAAGACAAATAAAAAAGAGATTCTCTGGTTAAAGTGTGGGTTAGATGTCTAAAATTCTGACCTTGTGTCCTCCTCATCAGTCCCCAGAAATAACCACTAATGACCCTGTGTAATCCAAAAACTCAAAAGAACATAGCTTAAAAACCATTCCTTTGATGCATTACTCTTTTTTATACACTTTCACACTACTTTATTTCATTCTCACAAACGTCCTGTAATGTAGATCTTAACACCTTCATTTTACAGGTCAAGAAACCAAGATTCAGAAGGAAAAACATTTCCAATATCACTCAGTTTATGAGTGCTCATATTTGAAGCGAAACCCAAATCTTCTTGCTCTAAAACAGTCTTTTTTTTCTTTATTTAAACTCAAGTTAGTCAACATACAGTGTAGTCTTGGTTTCAGGAGAAGAACCCAGTGATTCATTTCTTACATATGACACCCAGTACTCATCACAACAAGTGCCCTCCTTAATACCCATCACCCATTTAGCCCATCCCCTCACCCAACTCCCCTCCAAGAGCCCTCAGTTTATTCTCTGTATTTAAGAGTCTCTTATGATTTGCCTCCCTCTGTTTTCATCTTATTTTTCCTTCCCTTCCCCTATGCTCATCTGTTATGTTTCTTAAATTCCACATATGAGTGAAATCATGATATTTATCTTTCTCTGACCAAATTATTTTGCTCAGCATAACGTCCTTTAGTTCTATCCACATTGTTGCAAATGGCAAGATTTCACTCTTTTTCATCAACGCAAGTAAAGCAGCGTTTCTTAATTTGGCACTACTGATATTTTCAGAAGGATAATCATTTGTTCTGTGGAGCTATCCTGCAGATCATAGGATGTTTAACATCATCTTCGGCCTCCACTTACTAGAAGCAAGTAGGATGCCACCCCTGTAATGACAATACAAATTGTTTCTAGACAGTACCAAAGGTCCAATGGAGTGGGATGGGGGACAAAATGGCCATGGGTGGAGAACCAGAGCTCTAAAATCAGGGCTCTTAATCTGGTATTGGTGGATCCCCAAAAAGGCCCTTGGATAGAATTCTACTGATCCTTGAACTTGGATGGGAAAGATTTACATCTTTGTTTTTACTAACCTCTGTTAGAAACTGAACCTTTCTTTATATGATAAATGTAGGCCATAGACCTTAGTAGAATTATCGGTACTTGTGACCTATAACCAATAGAAAGTATCAATGTACCAAATTTTCTAACTTCAGTTATTGCAGGTACTTCAAAATATCATTGAAAAATAGAGCAAATGACTCTAATTACTACTTTAAAATTATGGTAGCTACTTGACACACTGTCCAATCTTCTTTAAGACATTACTAAAGAGGTATATATGTATTATTATATTATATTTTTTAGGCTTCTATGCATATGATTATGGGGGTTTTTTTGTAGGTTCAAGTATTTATTTAAATTCCAGTTAGTTAACATACAGTGTAATATTAGTTTCTGGCACAGAATTTAGTGATTCATCATTTATATACAATACCCAATGCTAATAGCAACATGTGCCCTCCTTAATACCCATCACCCATTTAACCCATCCCCCCCCCCCATGAAACTTCCTTCCAGCAACCCTCAGTTTGTTCTCTATAGTTAAGAGTCTGTTTTCTGGTTTGCCCCTCTTTCCCCTCCCCCTCAGCATGTTTATCTGTTTTATTTCTTATATTCCACATATGAGTGAAATCATATGATATTTGTCTTTCTCTGAATGACTTATTTTGCTTAGCATAATACCCTCTAGTTCCATCCAAGTCATTGAAAATGGCAAGATTTAATTCTTTCTGGTGGCTGAGTAATATTTCATTGTATATATACCACATCTTCTTTATCCATTCATCAGTTGATGAACATTTGTGCTCTTTCCATAATTTGGCTATTGTTGATAATGCTCTTATAAGCATCGAGGTGCATGTATCCCTTCAGATCAGTATTTCTATAGCTAGAAGGCAACCTTTGGAAGGGGAGAAGATATTTGCAAGTGACATATCGGATAAAAGGTTAATATCCAATAAAAAAAAAAAGAACTTTTAAAACCAACACCCAGAAAACAAATAATCCAGTTAATAAATGGACAGAAGATATGAATAGACATCTTTCCAAATCAGACATACTAACAGACACAAGAAAAAAAGCTCAATATCACTTACCATTAGAGAAATACAAATCAAAACTATAATGAGATACCACCTCACTGTCAGAATGGCTAAAATGAGCAACACAGGAAACAACAGATGTTGGAAATGGATATGGAGAAATGGGAACTCTCTTACACTATTGGTGGAAATGCAAACTGGTACAGTCACTCTGGAAAACAGTGTGGAGGTTCCTCAAAAAGTTAAAAATAGAACTACCATATAATCCTGCAATTGTGCTACTAGGTATTTACCCAAAGTATACAAAAGTACTATAGCATATTTCTTAAATTTCATTAACTCTATTCCAAAAATAATTGCTTTCCTGTGTAATCCTTTTTTTTTTTTTTTTTTTTTTTTGCATCTGTACAGTTTCTGAGAAGATGTCCGTAGGTTTAACTTGACTGTGGAAGGGGTCCATGGTTCAAGAAGTCTACAAAACTCTATTCTAAAGCTTCATCTTACCTCATTATCCTTTGGGAGACAAGTGGTAAAGTTATATAGTGGCTCCTTTTCACCTGTACTCAAATTACTTAACCAGATTAAATAATTTTCTAAACCTCAGTTTCTTCATCTCTAAAATGAGAATAATATTAGCACACGGCTCATACAGGATTTCATAAGGTTAAGTATTTAATACACTACCTGACACATACTAAGCACTTCATAACTGGAAGTTACTATTTTTACTGCTTTAGTGTTTTATAATATGGCCTCTGTTCAGATGTAATTGTCTAGTAAGTATTTTGCCAATAGCAGTGGCACTGACAGTGCATAGAAATCTCTGAAACATATGCCAGGGAATATAAAATGCTTATATTAGTCTCTCTCCTGGCTAGTCCTGGTTAGCATTTTCCATTTATAGGGGATATACAAGAAATTCATTTCCTTGAAGAAGGATTTGAAAGTGCTCAAAATTCCATTTGTTCCTAGACACTGTGAGGATAGAAACAATATTTATTTCACAGTGCTGTGCTCAGTGGTTGAGAGGCAGGAGGAACAATGACAACAGAAGTGAACTGGGAATTGGTGGACTGGGTGGAGCTTCAAGCCCCAGGTTTCTGCCTTTTGCCTGCCCCTCAATGCCAATTACCAACAGACCCCTGCTGATCACACTTCCCATCCTTGCTCAATTCCAACTTGAAAGAATTTCTTTTCTCATACGATGCCAATTCATGATAAATGCTCACATAGGCATGACGATTTCAATTGCCAGACCATCTGCCTACTGGATATTTTACTGTGGTTTTTAGAGCCAAGAGCTTCACCAGTTGCCCTGTTTCTAAGGAAACAGAAGCTATAGTGACAATTCGTGACTTAGATGAACTGTCTCACTGCTCATTAAAGATGGCCTCTGGGGGTCAGCAAGCACAAGCTGTACTTGTATTCCTGGAGCCAGAGCGCTGGGTACTGTACTGCTCATTTTCATTGTTCTCATTTCCATCTTCCCTTCTGAATCACTTGGGGAACCACGTTGAAGTGTGATCTGAGCACAGAAAAGTCTTTATTCCATCCTCTGTCTCTGAGATGTTTAGATGGGATGAAGAGATGGGTGGATTCAATCATTTAGTCAGTTAGTCAACAAACAAATATTGAGTGTTTGATTATCAGGTCAATTTCAGGATAAAGTCCAAGTTTCTTAGGTTAGTAAATAAATAAAATCCAGTGAGGTTCAAACCACAGCCACTCATTAACAGGTGAAATCAATTTAGTGGTTAGTGACAAATTTTTATAAATGAATAGAATAGAACAGAGTAGAGCAAAGTAATTTCTAAATACTAAGGGTAAATGATGCTTCGTGAAACTACTTAAATATTTTTGTATGTGTTGTATTGAGTTGAAAGGTAAAATGTATTTCTTGTTCAAAAGTGAAGTGAAGAAAAAGTTTGAAAGCCACTGGCAGTGAAGGACCTTTCACCCATCTCCCTATCCTGTCTCTAAATGCTACATCAAAATTCGTTTTCTGATCATGCTGCACTGGTCTCTAAAAGCACATAGCTCTGTGGCTCTAAACCTTTTACACAACACACTCTTCCACCAGTGCCTGCCTCACGGCTCTTTGTCCCCTTCTAGCCTTCTCCAGGAACACTCTCCCACCCACCCCATCAACCTGGGGGTGTACTGCATGTATGGGTTGAGTCTCCTTCTAGAAGATTACAAGCATCCTAGCACATACATATCTTATAACCGATGTGTACTTGTCTTTCATGTTTTCAACTATATGCTCTTAAAGATCACAACTGCGTATAATTGGTTGTTGTAGCCACACCTTTTAACTTCCACAGGTGACTGTGAAGAGCAGCCAAGCCTGAAAAACAATAATCTAGTTCAATAGTGTCAAAGTGTGAGATGCTTCTTGATGGTAGTGGTACACTGGCCGACTTTCACCTGGAGACTGAGTTCTAAGGAACATTAAATGATAATAACATTAAATAGTATTGAATCACACAGTGAGGAAATTATTCCCTTACAAATCGTACCCATCCCACTGATTCCAAAAGGAAGAAAGATTTTTAGGGTGTGTTAAAGGACCAATTTTTTTTCAGGTAAAATTATGACTTTCATACCAATATAACATGACACACTAAAGATTTAACTCATTGATCAATAAGGGAACCGGTAAGATTTTGCAATGAGATCAAAGGAAGGTTCAAAGGGCCCTATGCACATAGACAAATAAAGAATACTGAAATGAAATTACACATAGATGCAAAATGGGTCTATCCACAAGGCAATGATCAGTTTCAATTCACCTGACGCAATGAATTTCTGTTTCTAAGGCTAAGAATCATTTGCATTATCATCATTTTCTACAACTTATCAAGTTGTAAAATAATTCAAGGAACAATGAAGAGCTAAGATAACATAGAAGAGTTCTTTTTTGGTTCATTTAAAAATCTTTCTTAATTTTTTCCAACTGGCACAAATCTTTCATCCCCTTCCAATAATTGTTAATCTTTGTAACAGAGAGCATGCCCCCCTCTCTGAGCCTCTGGCATGTAGCAATGACTAGCTGGAATTTTAAAATATCATTTTACTTTCATTGTGATCACCTCACACTTACGTTTCATTATTTCCAATAAGTCAATTTTATTCATGGTAGTCGTATGAATTTTTTGAAATATATTAATATGATGAGTCTGTTAAAGGAAAATAATGAGAAAATCACAACACAGTTACAAATATTAGGAAACCATTTGTATACTGGTTAGAACAGACACTTAGAGCCAGCTTCTGTGGGATCGAGTGACTTAAGATAAATTACTTAATCTCTTACTCTCTCTATGCCTCAGTTACTTTATCTGTAAAATGGACATAATAATAATATCTACCTCATAGTGTTATTGTGACAATTATTTAATGCTTCGAATAGTATCTGCATATAGCAAATACCCAATACATATTAATTATCATTATTTTTCTTTTTATTATATGATGAAAATTGTGAAGACAGTATTCAGACAACTATAGTTTGGAAAACACTGGCATCTATACCAACAAACAGCTAATAAGATTTTCTCTTTTAGTTGCCACTACCTGAGAGGGTTTCTGAAAGGGATCAATAGTTTCTTTCTGCTAGTCAGAATCTGTTACCTTGTATCTCTGTAATTCCTCTCAGTTTTTCAAGACCCTTCGGTAATATATCAGTCCCATTGACCTTCAAATCCATTGACCTTCCTCCCAACAATGAGTTCAATTCTTTCCTTACTGAGCTTAGAATCCATTTTCCATCACTGTGATCATTCATTTACATATGTACTCAACTCCCTTATTCTTGTCATATGATATTTGCCTAGAAAATCTCCAACCCTAATTAAATACAATTGCCCTATGCCTGTATGAATGGAAGAACATGATAAAGAGGAAAAACCTAACAATGATAACTAATTAAATTATGAATTTATATCCAAACTTTAAGGAGTTCTCAGCACTGTCCAGCAATCCTATTACATTTCCTTAAACAATTGATTTTCCAATCCCCAAGACTACTATTTACACCTTTTCTTATCTCCTCAAGTCTTCAATGCCCATCCCATTTACAGCAATCATTCTTGCCTCTATTTCGTTAAGAAATTAGAAGAATCAAGGGCACCTGGGTGGCTTAGTTGGTTAAGCATCCAACTTCGGCTCAGGTCAGATCTCATGGTTTGTGGGTTCGAGCCTGTGTCGGGCTCTGTGCTGACAGCTTGGAGCCTGGAGCTTGCTTCTAATTCTGTGTCTCCCTTGCTCTCTCTGCCCCTTCCCCACTTGTGTGCATGCTCCCTCCCTCACCCTCAAAAATAAATAAACTTAAAAATATTTTAAAAATTAAAGAAATGAGAACAATCAGAAGAGAGCTACATCTATCCACCAGCAAATCTACCAGGTCTCTGAAAATATCCCCACTCAGACTGACACCCATTAGTTACAATGGATGAACTGTATCAGTTTCAGTTATCTAAGACCAAGGACTCTACCTATGCACTGGCTCCCATTCCGTCTGACTACTCAAGGACTTTGTTCCTACAATCCTTTTCTTTTATTGGACTATGGCCTACAGCACACAAACATGCTGTTTGACCCCCTGCAAACTCCAGCTAGCACCCATATGTTATAGTCAAAGTCACTGAAAGGCGACTTTGTCTCCACTTCTGTAGAATAGCCTCCCTGCCACTCCAACTTACAGGTGATCAATGAACCTCCATCTTGTTAATTTCAGTGGCAAGCTATCAATATTCATCTTACTAGACCTCTTGAGTCAAAATGTTGACTCAAACTTTTTCTTGAAACACAGTCTCTTGCTCGAAGGATGTCACAGCCTCTAACCTTCAATCATGCCTTCTTAACTGACTGATTGCTTTTTCTCAATTTTCTTTACCAATTCTTCATCCTCTATCACATATGTGAATATTGGATTTCCCTTCAGTCCTAAACATTGTTCTCAATCCTACAACCAGTTCCATGGCTTGAAATATCATCTCTTTCCCCAATTTCTGGTCATTCCCAAATTTCTATCTCTAACCATGACCTCTTCCTGAGCCCCAGATTTGACAACTCACCTGCTTATTTAAAACTTCTGCTTCAGTGCCAGTAGGCATCCCAAAATCAGTATGTCCAAACAAGAACACTTAATGATCCTCTCTGACTTAGTAAAGATACAGATTAAATTAATGTATCAAATAAACTCAAAAACACACTGCCTTAAATAAAAGCCAAGTTTATTTCTCTCACACATAAATATCCAGATAAGTGGTGGTGTCAGAGTACAAACATGAAGGATTTACTAAAGGAATTTATTAAAGACTACAAACTTTCTCATTTGGGGGAGAACCTGTGGAAGTTAGGGTCCAGAAGGGGATGCTGGAGCATGAAAATCTCTAATGAGGTCTCATGAAGCACTATGGTGAGGAGATAAATTGGAGATTACAAGGGGATCTGAAAATGCAGATGCTTTCAACAGCCAGTGTGAGACAATGAACAGGAGCTGGTGAAAAAGTCTATTAACATATATTACCTCTGCCAAGCTATCAGTTCTGCAGGTCCTCGGCCAAGCATCTAGAGGTGGGATTGTGGCCATTGTGGCATATAGCTAGTAGTCAGGAAGAATAACCAAATGCAGAGCAAGCGAGAGCAAGTACAGAACTGAATCCACCATTACCTAGAGAACAGATGTATAGAGGAAAAAGAAGTGGCCCAAAGAGGATACTGAATGAAATGATGTCATCAAAGGGATAAACAAAACAAAGGGTGTCCATTAAAGGGAGGAAATAGAAAGAAATCCAGAAAGTGGTAGAATGGAGACCTGAGAACTTTCTAAAGCAGAGAGTGAACTCTGTCCTGTGCTTCAGAGATACTCATAAGGTAAGCACTGAAGGGTGGCCATTGGATGTGGCAGTATGACAGTCAGTGGTGACCTCTGAGTGCAAAGGTCTAAGTGCAGTTATTGAGCTGTATGCTAGGAGGAGCATGTAAACATTCCCAAGAAGGGAAGGAAAGAGAGAAGGCAGTAGCCAGAGCAGGAGGCATGGCCAAGAGAAGAGTGCTATTATTGTTATTTGTGGAGTTCTTTTTGTTTGTGTAGCTGTATCGCAAAGCTTGGAATATGTTTATGAGCTATATGTCCTGAGCTATACTACTTCAGAAAAGGACTAATAAAACATTAAAAAAAAAAAAAAAAAGTAGGATAAGTAACTGACTGATTAAGATTCTGGCTTTGGTGGAAAGGAATAGAGTTGCAGGAACAGTTGAGGTTTTTCCTCAACCAGAAGGCTAAGGATGGGCATGTAAGCACTGTAGGTGAAGGGAAGAGGAGTGGCCCGTCTTATTGAGGTTATCTGCTAAGCGATGTCCCAGACGTGGTTGCTATTATCTAGGGAACTTAAGAAGAATAAAAAAGAGGGGCACCCAGGTGGCTCAGTTGGTTAAGCGTCTGACTCTTGGTTTTGGCTCAGGTCATGATTTCACGGTTTCATGGGTTTGAGGCCCGCATCAGGCTCTGTGCTGATGGCAGTGCACAGCCTGCTTGGGATTCTCTCTCTCTGTCTCTCCCCCCCCCCCCCCCCACGTTGTCTCTGTCTCTCTCAAAATAAATAAATAAACTTAAAAAAAAGAATAAAAAAAAAGATTTGGAATAGTGCTTGAGTTTAATGGGAGAGCTAATTCACCAAAGATAATTGAAAGAAATGTAAAGTTGAATTCAGAGCCTGACTGAGGTTGGTGACCATGAATTTGCAGTGAAACTATCCTGGACAATTGTGCTTCACTGTCCTTCAGTATTTGATCTTAGTATAAAGATGGATTTTCAAGTTGGTCACTCCAAGCTTAGTGTTCTTCACTGTGACGGAGTCAGTTGATTGGTTAGGATGCATTCTGCTTGCAAGAAATAGAAAAATTGAACAAGGTCTAAATTTCTCACACAATGAAGTCAAAAGGTAGATGGCTGTGGACACTGACTGAACAACTCAGTGAAGGTAATACGACCAGTCTCTCTGTAACTCTTTCTGCTTTTTGATCACATTCGCAGTTGATCCAGTAAGACGAGAGTGGAGGAGGGATGATATCTAGGACATTTATATGAAGTGCATCTTAGCATAGTGTTTAAAAACCTGGACTCTAGGGCCGTATCTCTTGGGTTCAAATTTCGGCTTGACAACTCACTATGTGGTCTTGAGCAAGTTCATCAATTTCTTCATTTGTGAAATAAGGTGACAATAGCACCTAACTTAAAGGTTGTTTGCAAACTAAATGAAGTAAGTAGGGTACTTAAAATAGTGTCAGGGTTATATTATAGCAAGTGCTCCATGACTGTTGGCAATTATTATTTAAAAGGTCCCAGCTGTGAAGCTGAAGGGTTAGACAGGCATACATCTGTGGCAGCCTGAATTATAACCTTCCCAAAGCTACCCATGCCCTAATCCCTCCAACCTATGAATAAGTTACCCTACATGACAATAGTGACTTTACATATGTGGTTAAATTAAAAATCTTAAAATGGGACTAATAACCTGTTATTCATATGGGCCCAATGGAATCATAAGTGTTCTTGTAAGGGAGGCAGGAGACGAAGAGTAGGAGATATGACTAAGGAAGCAGAGGTCAGAGTAACACAGGATGGGTCATGAGCCAAGACATATAGGATATCTCTAGAAGCTAGAAAAATCAAGAGACCAGAGTGTTCCTTGAAGCCCGCAGAAGGAATGCAGCTCTGTCAATGATTGGATTTTAGATTTCTGGCCTCCAGAACTACAAGATAACAAATATGTATTGTTTTAAGCCACTAAGTTTATGGCAATTTGTTACAGCAGCAATAGAACCCTAATACATATCTGATCATGGAGAACATTGAACTTGATGGCAGATCCTAAGACAAGAAGATGGTTATGCAGCAGATCTTAGTGATTATGAATAAGGAGTCAAGCCTGGGAATCAATTCAGAGTAAAAGATTAGAGGGGCACCTGGGTGGCTCATTCAGTTAAGTGTCTGACTTTGTCTCAGGTCATGATCTCATGACTCATGAGTTTGAGCCCCCGGTCTGGCTCTGTGCTGACAGCTCAGAGCCTGGAGCCTGTTTCAGATTCTGTGTCTCCCTCTCTCTCTGCCCCTCCCCACCTTGTGCTCTGTCTCTCTCTGTCTCTAAAGAATTAATAAACATTAAAAAAAGTTTGGGAAAAAAAAAGAGTAAAAGTTTAGAAAAGGAGACACAACTTCTGAATGGCACCATATTATACAAACTCTTTATCTTTTATTGTGGCCAAATATTTTTTCTTACTTATTTATTTTTTTCTTATTAGCTGAACTCTGCACCCAATGCATACCTTTATGAACTTCAGTTTAGTGGTGTTGTTTCCTACACATTAGTCATTTCTAACTATTCAGTCCACAAAATTCATACTAGTCCTCAACACCCTACTATGTGGGCAATAATATCTGTAATTTTTATTTCCCTTCTTCTTTTTAAATTTTTTTTTTTTTTTCCAGTGTTTATTTATTTTTGGGACAGAGAGAGACAGAGCATGAACGGGGGAGGGGCAGAGAGAGAGGAAGACACAGAATCGGAAACAGGCTCCAGGCTCTGAGCCATCAGCCCAGAGCCTGACGCGGGGCTCGAACTCAGGGACCGCGAGATCGTGACCTGGCTGAAGTCGGAGGCTTAACCGACTGCGCCACCCAGGCGCCCCTTATTTCCCTTCTTCTAATCAGGAAATTATTTTCATTTTTCTCTTAATAGAATTGTGTTATATAATCCTGAGTTATGTATATTAATTTTTCATGCAGCATTAAGATTGCTTTTTCTAAGAAATCCTAAAGACCAGAGCTAAAGTGGTTTCCTAGCTGTGTTCTCTCATCAAGATGCTATAACCAAAGCTAAAGGGCAACCCATGCTTGGTATTTCCTCTTGGTTCTTGTCAGTTCTTTGAATCTCAATGTCCTAAAGATTGGACTGTAAAAGTACGAAACAGTTTCATAATTAAATAAAGGTATTCTCAGAGCAAGCAGAGGCAAAATAAAACTTCAATCCTGTTGTGAAGAAAAAAGATCATTGGTTTCAAAAATACACTAACAAAAAAATGTAACACAACAGTACTTTGTAAGATGTGTCACATAGTAACATTTTAGAATGGACGGCAGAGGTTGGAAGTCCACATCCTGTGAAAAAAAGGTCTCTACCGTCAGCATGTAGGTCTGTCTTTTTCTGGGAATGTCTCATATAGTTTCCAACACAATGTGAGAGTAGCTACAGAGAAGG
This sequence comes from Puma concolor, assembly GCF_028749965.1. Lineage (NCBI taxonomy): Eukaryota > Metazoa > Chordata > Mammalia > Carnivora > Felidae > Puma > Puma concolor. Next base: position 167,658,812 of record NC_141670.1, on the reverse strand, counting down.
TTTCATTCTAGTTTCTGAAATAACAGGCCTAATTTTTAAAAATTGAGGTTATGGAAACAAATGATGTACCGTAAAACTTGGGAACGTGTACAGAGTAAGGGTTGTAGCTGACCTGTATGCTATGCTTACTACTATCAGAGACCCTTGACTTTCATGACGGGCATATGGTCCCCGGTTCTTGGAAAGATAAAAGCTTGTTTTTCCCCAGAACACATTCCCATGAGAGTCTCATGTTTACTATGCATAACATGATAGTAACAGAAGCTTTATTTTTTATTCAGGCAGCAATTTTTTTAATTGACTAGGATCTCACTAAAATGGTTTTAAAACCAATGGGTACATTTCCATATATAGTATATGATAGATTATTTCACAACTTATTTACAAGCATCTGATTAATTCTACTTTTCTCTTTTAGTTTATCCAAAGTATATACTATCAAAAAACAAACAAATATACAAACAAAACACAAACAAAAAGAACCCCAAAGTATATACTATCTAGGTACAAAATATTACCTTCTTAGACCTCCTCACTTTCTCTTTGTTTCCTTCGTCAGCACCAACAGAGGAAGGTTGGCTTGCATAGGGGTTACCGGCTGGACTCCAAGTCTAACTCTAAGTCCAAATTCCTATACCGGCATTTCCCAACTGTGTGACCTGAGCAGGTTCACTCTATTCATTCATCCTGAATTCCTGATGTCTGAAAAAATCTACATTTTAGGCTGGTTGTGAGGACTAAATGAGATGTACAACATTATAACATGTCTAATACATAGTTAATAATTGTGTGATTTCTTTGGAGGTCCATATTTCACCCACCCACCCCCAAAACAGTTTTCCTTTACTTCTGTTAAAATAGTATTTTGTGGGGTTCCTGGGTGGCTCAGTCGGTTGGGCATCCGACTTTGGCTCAGGTCATGATCTCACAGCTCATGAGTTAGAGACCCGCATCAGGCTCTGTGCTGACAGCCCAGAGCCTGGAGCCTGCTTCAGATTCTGTGTCTCCCTCTCTCTCTTCCCGTCTCTTGCTCATGCTCTCGCTCTCTCTCTCTCTGTCTCAAAAACATAAATAAACATTAAAAAAAATAGTACTTTGCACTGAGATTCATTTGCTAGGAGAAATGGAAGAAATAAATCAACTAGTCTTCGTCACTACTTAATTTCCAACATAGGTGATTTAAATTTGTGCCTCAGCTCAATTACAAATGAACAGCTGAAATGAACCCTTGTCATTACTGGAAATGAGCCAAATTAAGTTATGAAATCCATGAAAACCTTTATCATGAAGCACAGAGGGTAATCTTATTTTTTTGACCTATTGGTTATATCAATAGAAGGCTCAGGGAACAGATCCATTTATTGATATCCTTCTCTCAGCCTAGACAGTTCCAGCCTCAACTAGTCATTCCCTTCCTACACAGACTAAACAAACACACTGCATCTTCCTTAAAGTTTACAGCAGAGGGACATCATTTTGCGTCCCTTGCAGTATATGCATCATCTTATTTGATACACTCATTGGGAATTTGTCATATATTACTCTCATTTTATTTATTCACATATATATGTGACATTTCCAATAAAATTTTATTTCTGCTTGTATCCTTCAGCAATTTCCCATCGCCTGCAAAATAAAGTCCATGTTTCCATACAAAGTTCTCTTTATATTTATCTCTTACCCTTGTTTGGCTTCTGGCTGAGGCAGAACTTTTCAAGTTCCCTGATATAATCTGCATATACTGTATTCAATTGTACTATGAAAATAAGAAAACAAACAATATATATGAAACCCAGAGGAAGTGTTGAGAAAGGAAGGAACTTGTGAAACAGAGGCAGAACTCATAAGATGTGCTTAATATGGACAATAAATTAATAACACGTATGATGAACCAAAGAAAAAATAAATAGAAAAATATGATGGAACAAACAAGAATGTTTACTTACAGAGAGAAATAGGGAAAGATCAAAGTCTTGGTCATCAACTGACAACCATATATGACAACCCCAATTCTGGCCACACATTAGTGACACCCAAGAGCCTCAGTTCTGGCCCCACACATGTTCTATTCAAGAAATACAAATAAAATACATGGCTGTTCAAGGAGCTAATTACCAAGACTCAGCTATGGTTAGATCTAATTGTTTTTATATCTCTCCCTACATTTCAGTGGCTCAGAGTACCTTCTGTGGGCTACCTTGCTTAACCCTCAACTCTAGCCCTGGTAATCACACCATCACTGGAAAGTCTGAGTCGGCAAAGAAATAAGAGGGCATATGAACACTGTGTGTCCCAGAATTTAGGTGATGAGATTCTTATGCTTAATTGTACCCTATTCTAAGTGTAGGTTGCCCCATTTGCTTTGCCTTACTGCCTTACCGTACCTTGACTTAATATGTCAAGTATTTAAGGATTTTGATTTGGTCTGTGAAACTTTGTGTTCCATGACCTCTGGGAAGTTTGTTTATTTGTGTGTTTAGAATGTACCAAAGAAGAAAGATTTCTCACATGACACTTAAACACATCAGGTTCTTTCACATGTTTTTTGCACATATTTTTTTGCATTTCTATTCTTTTAACTTATTTTTTTAATCTACATTCAAGTTAGTTATCATAGCTTTTTGCACATATTTTATTCTCCATACCTAAAATGCCACTTCTCTACATCTTTCCTTTGAATAACTGCTTATGCCTTAAAACCCAGATCACACTAGTCCTACTTTTATTTTTCTTAATTTTGTTTGATGTTTATTTATTTTTGAGAGAGAGATAGACAGAGTGCCAGTTAGGAGAGGCAGAGAGAGAGACACACACACACAGAATCAGAAGCAGGCTCCAGGCTCTGAGCTGTCAGCACAGAGCCTGATGGGGAGCTCAAATCACGAACCATGAGATCATGACCTGAGCCAGAGTCAAACACTTAACTGATTGAGCCACCCAGGTGCCCCTTGTCCTACTTTTAAAGTCTTTCTATCTGTGCCCTTTGTTAAGTAGCTTCTAAATGGATGCCAATGATTCCTACCTTCTGGTATTCCCATCATGTGTAATCCTCTTCCCTTGAGTGTGTCTGTACCTGGACACTCACTTTAAAGGTATAGAATGGAAGCAAACATGATACGATGTCACTTCCGAGATTAGGTTTCAAAACGACTCTCGCTTCCATCTATCTGGCTATTTCTTTTTTGCTTTTTCTTTTTGGCTTTTTTGGCTATTTCTCATTTGCTCTAATGGAAGCCATTTGAAAGTTGCCCTATGGAAATGTCTATTTGACAAAGAATAGAGGGAGAGCTCCAAATAACAGCCATCAATGTGGCACCAGTCCAGCAGCATGTATGGAACCAAATCCTATTAGCAACCACGTGAGTGAGCTCGAGAGCTTTCAGATAAGACCATAGTCCCAACACCTTGACGGCAACCTCTTAAAAGGCCCTGAGGCGCAGGCACCAAATACATCAGGTCCACAAAATCTATGAGATAACAAAGGTTTGTTGTTTTAAGCTGCTAAATGTGGGGTGCAGCAATAGATAGCTAGTACATTTCTTGCACACACATCTATATTAGTACTAATCACAGAGCACTGATGTAATATGTTTATATGATCCATGAGATTGTTTGCACCTTAAGACAGAACTTCTATCTTAGTGGGGCACCTGGGTGGCTCAGTAGGTTGAGCACCCAACTTTGGCTCGGGTCACGATCTCACAGTTCGTGGGTTCGAGCCCCTCATCAGGCTCTGTGCTGACAGCTCAGAGCCTGGAGCCTGTTTCAGATTCTGTGTCTCCCTCTGTCTCTGCCCCTCCCTTGTTCGCATTCTGTGTGTGTCTTTCTCTGTCTCTCTCACAAAAAAATAAACATTTTTTGAAAAAGAAAAACAAAAGAACTTCAATCTCAGTGATGTTTTCCAAGAGTCTGGAAGCTCTTGGAATGTAGTAGTTCCATGACTAAGATGTTTAGTGATTTGGAAGCTCCTTGTAGTAATCAATTAAATCATTATAATAATTCCAAGCATTATTGAACCCTTGACCCTCCAGGCAATTTTCTAAATGTTTACAGGTATTATTTTATTCAATCCTGGGAAGGAGAAAACTGAGTCACAGAGAAGTCAGGTAACTTGCCCAACATCAATAACTAAAGGAGTCTGGCTATGAACAGGAGCAAACTACCTAGAGCTTACATTCTTATACAAAGATTACATCCATATCTCATATTTCTAATATTATATACAACTTATATACATATTACATGTTTTTGTTTCACATGCACAAACACAGTACCTTGCATAGAAAGGATCAATAAATATGAATCAGTAAATGAGTGAGTGAAGGAATCAACACCAGAGATTTTTTTTTTTTTTTTTTCTGGCTGAGTTCTTATCTTCTGAGCTAAGGGGACATGCACATCTGCAATGGAGGAATTCTTTGACTCTTCCCTGAGGATCCATTATCATCTGTGATGATGTGAAACCGACACCATCAGTCCGCAGAGACCCTTTCAATTCCCCATTCTGTCTGAGTGAAAACTGGAGAAATGCCACATTGTCGAGGGCCTTTATTTCTGCCAGTGTTTGTTTTCGTTTTGAAACTATTATTTTAAATGAGCTCATTCAGGACAAAAAAAGTACTCTCTCTGAAATAAGATCCAACTGACATACAACAGTCTTATTACATCATAGTTATAATTCAAATCCAAAATGGTAATCCCAAATCAAAGACTCTGCTGCGATATTGTTGCTATAGGTGGGGGGAGATTTCTCATGCATTATAACAGACCAAATAGAGGTGAACAACCTACACATTCTGCTTTCAACCTTCAGCCTGCATTCTGGGAAAATTATTTCACCGCCCAGAACTTCTTTATCTACTGTTCTTTTATCCATGCTCACTAAGGTAGATTGGCCTCTACCTAAAACAGTATATGCCTTATTTTTAGGAGTTTAGTCTATCAATGGATAGATTCAGCTGTCAAAATTCTGGACGAATACTAGGTAAGCAGTGGAAGTCCAAGTGTGCTACCTTACAGTTTGCTAGCCTCATTACCTCTCTATATAGAAGAGGTTGGTAAGTTTAATCATAACAAGACACAAACTATCCAAACACCTGACCCTACCACTGCCTCAATTATTTCTAGCCTTGGCACTTTTGTAGGGCCCTACGTTTAAATTATTTTATAGTTTTGTACCACCCAGGAGAAGAAATGAGATAACAATGAATATTGATGGCCTCCAGGAGGTGGGACTCGGGGAAAGGAACTTCAGGGTCTGGCACTCAGGGAATGGAGCTCAGGGAATGAGGCAAAGAGAATTGGGCTCAGGGAATGGGAGTCAGGGAATAGGATTCAGGGAATGGGGCTCAAGGAATTTGACTCAGGCAATGGGACACAAGAAGGGGACTCAGGGAACAGGACTCAGGAAATGGGGCTCAGGGAATGGGGCTCAAGGAATGGTTTTCATGGAATGGAGCTTAGGGAATGAGATCTAGTAATGTTACTTCTTTTTTTTTTTTTAATTTTTTTTTTTAGTGTTTATTTATTTTTGAGACAGAGAGAGACAGAGCATGAATGGGGGAGGGGCAGAGAGAGAGAGGGAGACACAGAATCGAAGCAGGCTCCAGGCTCCGAGCCGTCAGCCCAGAGCCCGACGCGGGGCTCGAACTCACGAACCGTGAGATAGGTGACCTGAGCTGAAGTCCGACGCTCAACCGACTGAGCCACCCAGGCGCCCCAAAGTAATGTTACTTCTTAAGGGAATGGGGCTCAGAGACTAGGACTCAGCTGTGCTGAGATTAGCAAAATCTAGCAAATGATGTATACGGTCTTCAAAAGCAGTTGGAAATGCTGAAACATTGTTATCTCTACTTTGCAGTATTGTCTGAGAAGTAGGTCTCAGTAGCACACATGGGGCCAGAACAGGACATTACTGTCTAGAAGATGCTGGATTAATATTCATGAAGTGAGGTTGTGGGGAAGTAAACACTTCAAATAGTAACTGAAATTATGACTGAAAATAGTATTATTGTTAGTGCTTAATATCTCCAGGTAAAGCACAATCAGGACTCTGATAAAATAGGAAAACTAGGGGCGCCTGGGTGGCGCAGTCGGTTAAGCGACCGACTTCAGCCAGGTCACGATCTCGCGGTCCGTGAGTTCGAGCCCCGCGTCGGGCTCTGGGCTGATGGCTCAGAGCCTGGAGCCTGTTTCCGATTCTGTGTCTCCCTCTCTCTCTGACCCTCCCCCGTTCATGCTCTGTCTCTCTCTGTCCCAAAAATAAATAAACGTTGAAAAAAAAAAATTAAAAAAAAAAATAGGAAAACTACAGAAAGTTACTTGGTAAGAGTCGGTGTTTTTCCTAAAGTTCATATATGTGATGGAAAACAAGAGCACTTACAAGTTTCCAGAGACTTTTCATAAAGCCTACACTTTCTGAAATATTTAAATTAATAACATTTTACCTATACAAATTTACTTGGGGCAGAATGAGCACATCTTCTTGATAACTCCTCACATGCAATTCTTACAAATTACTTTGTGATTGTTTTCAAGGGCTGTCTCGGAAAACCAAGAGACAGTTTTACATGTAAAAGGTACAATAGATATAGATGTAAAGGTGTTGGTGTTGGTGTAGGTGTCGCTATGGATGCAAATATATGTGATCTGATTTCAGAATAGTAGGGCAAGGGAGCCTGGGTGGCTCAGTCAGTTAAGCATCTGACTTTGGCACAGGTCTGATCTCACAGTTTGTGGGTTCAAGCCCCATGCTGGGTTCTGTGCTGACAGCTCAGAGCCTGGAGCCTACTTTGGACTCTGTGTTTCTTTCTCTCCCTCTCTGCCCCTCCCCCACTCTCACTGTGTCTCTCTCTTTCTCAAATATAAATAAACGTTTTTTAAAAATTTACAGAAAATAATAGCAAGTCAAAAGAGTTGTCAGAGATTTGAACGTTTGATTAAGATTGGGTCATGGGTGCCAGCTTTGTTTTTATTTTCTTTCTTAAATAATCAAGGATGTATTAAAGTAAATATAAAGCACAGAAAAAGAGGAGACATTATGTTTGCTATCTAAGAAGCCATATACATAGAAGATAAAGAATAGTCTTCACATTGGAGGAAAAGGCATTACAGTAAATCAATAGGCAAACCCATGTACGTTAGTTAAACTTTGCTAAAATTTTAATGCATTTCATAGCTTATTGTCAGACCCAGGTATTATAACTCAAGGCAATAAAATTCATTTCCCAAGTGTGTTCTCTGTCATATTTTGGAACATACATTCTCTTCACTTTAGTACAATGCTTTTTTATCAGGGGGTCTATGCAGTCAGAACTATTTTTATAATAACATTAAGATGCTGGGGCGCCTGAGTGGCCCAGTAGGTTAAGCTGCCGACTTCGGCTCAGGCCCTGATCTCCCGGTTTGTGGGTTTGTGAGTTCGAGCTCCGCGTCGGGCTCTGTGCTAATGGCTCAGAGCCTGGAGCCTGTTTCAGATTCTGTGTCTCCCTCTCTCTGACCCTCCCCCGTTCATGCTCTGTCTCTCTCTGTCTCAAAAATAAGTAAACGTTAAAAAAAAAGATGTTAAAATGCATTCATCATTGCTCTATTAAAATAAATCAATAAATATATAGTAAATCGTTTTTCAGTTTTAATTTTAAATGTGGTAAACATTGATATTTAACAGTATAAATGTATCAGAAGACCAAAATATTTGAGAATCACTTACGGCTTTAGGCTAAAACTATCTTTTTTTTTTTTTTCTTGGATAGTGAAGACACAAATACAGGTGTATTTCTTTGTCACTATTATTCCCAGAATAGTCTCAGCTAGTACTTTATTTAAAAAAATACTGGGGCGCCTGGGTGGCGCAGTCGGTTGAGCGTCCGACTTCAGCCAGGTCACGATCTCGCGGTCCGTGAGTTCGAGCCCCGCGTCGGGCTCTGGGCTGATGGCTCAGAGCCTGGAGCCTGTTTCCGATTCTGTGTCTCCCTCTCTCTCTGCCTCTCCCCCGTTCATGCTCTGTCTCTCTCTGTCCCAAAAATAAATAAACGTTGAAAAAAAAAAAAAAAATTAAAAAAAAAAAAAAAAATACTAACGTACTCAAAGCATAAGAGACTCTTAAAAACTAAGAGCAAACTGAGGGTTGATGGGGGGTGGGAGGGAGGGGAGGGTGGGTGATGGGTATTGAGGAGGGCACCTTTTGGGATGAGCACTGGGTGTTGTATGGAAACCAATTTGACAATAAACTTCATATATTGAAAAAAATAAAAAAATAAAAATGAGAACAAAGAGAGACAGAAATTAAAAAAAAAAAAAAAACAACCTGCTCTCAGTGTATATAATCCAGCTATATTAAAGATTCGTCCAAATAAAATCTCTATTAATTGAAAAAATAAATAAATAAATACTAATGTACTTTATTGGAAAAAAAACTAGGCTATGGAAAATTGAAAACTATCTATCTGACATAAGTATTTCAGCAGACTAGCAGAGCTCATGAACCCACATAACACAAATTTTTGCAGACATACACATCCTTTTAATATTTTTCTAAAGTGGCAAAAAATAAACACTATCGTTAACATCCTCAAAGCTATGGCCAGTTCATAGCATAAAAAAGTAAGAAGCAAAGGTATATAAATTTAAAATTATGCTCAGTAATCAATGTTTAAGTATTCTACTTACTTAGAAATTATTGATAATGATTATCCATTAGTTAACTCAATTTAATATCTAAGACTTTACAGCACATATCATGAAAATTATCTTTATACTGACGTGTTACAAAACATAATTGCTGTTAAAGTTTGCCAGAATTATGATCCAATTTATTTGAACACAAATTTACATTTTTTCATAATCTTAAATATTATATAACATGAATGTTAGCATATTTGATCAGTTAACCTGTATGAGTTTAGGGAAAGCAAACCAAAGTACAAAAAAATGTATGCTTTCATTATACTTAATATTGATAAAGCAGAAAAGGCATAGCTGTTTTATATTAAACCAAAATTATGAAGCTAAATCCATTTACCAAAGATTTATCTTAATTAGATGAACTTAGATCCTTAAAATGTTTCTGTGCTTGCTTCTTTTTTTTTTTTAAGTGTTGATTTATTTGTTTTGAGATAGAGAAAGAGAGCATGTGGGAGAAGCAGAGAGAGTAAGAGAGGGAGAATTTCAAGTAGGCTCCACACTGTCAGTGCAGAGCCTGATGCAGGACTCAAATTCTCCAACCGTGAGATCCTGACCTGAGCCAAAATCAAGAGTCAGACATTCAGCTTATTGAGTCACTCAGGCACCCCTGTGTTTGTGTCTATAAAAATATATTTTGTTTATACTCAGGTTTATCTTCAGATAGTATGTATCTTTTGCCTTTTTACTAAAGAAAATATTTCGTTTAAAGATATTTAATGAATATCTTTAAAATATTAAAATATTAGAATTTAAAATATTAAAATTACCATTTTCCTTATTTTTTAGCAATTTAGGAATATTTGATTTTTATTAGCACTTATTTAAATAAACCAATCAGGACATATTAAAGGCTTTATAATCTAATTTATTAATACTTTCCTATAATAAAAGGTAAAGGCCCTTCTGAATTATACATACAAAAACACAAAGATGATTATAAATTTAGATCTATACATTTGCCACAGGTCAATAAGGAATATAGAAACACAGAAATTCATGGTCCAGACATCAAACAGCTCCTTTCCATTGCACTGGGCACAAGATTCTTAATTAACTTGAGCTCAAAATGGGCAAATAGATAAAACAAACAAAAAGGCTAATAAACCAGACTCTCTGGTGTCTCTCATCCAACAGAGTATAGAACTCTAACTCTATAATCCATTAACCTATTTACAGAAATCATTAAAAGGTCAGACTGTGAAACCAAATTCTCAATCGCTGCTATCACCAAGGGAATAACATAACTGGCAGTAAGCAAACCAGAAACAAAAACAAACAAAAAATCAGTATGGAGGATAAAAAGAGAATCAGAGTCAGCGAAGTTAAATTTTTGAATTTCACCTTAAAATGAATCAATAAATATATATTTCACCCCTGCGAGTCAAGAAATGTATATACCTGAGCTTAAGTCAACTATAAGATAACACTTTTCTGGTAACACATTTTACCTGGCTCTGTTAGGTAAATCCACTGGTCATCTTGATAGATTACCTCCAAAACTGTTAAAGGAAAATAATTTCAAAAATAAAAAATCATATAAGAATATGAAACAAAAGTGTCAAACATTTCAACAACTCAATTAATGAGAGAACTAGTAAGATATTACATGTAGTTCAAAGGGGAATCCAAGGAGAAAATATACTGAAAAGACATATCATACTGAAAAGAATTTACAGATATATGCAAACTGGCAAAATTAGCCAATTATCCAGGCAATAATTAATTACCATTGCACTTCAATGGATAAGAATTCTTTGCATTGTTATTTCTCTAGAGCATACAGAGTTGCAAAATAGCTGTTAGGTAATGAAAAGTGAGATAATCCTGACCATTAGAAAAAACATCTAGTAATCTTTCTGATTCATTTTAAAATCTTTCATAAGTTTCCCTACACAGTAAGAGGTAAAGGGCTTTTTGAATTACATATACAAATGCACATAATTTACACATGTTTGTAAATTCAGATATATGCTTTTGCCACAGGTCCAGAGTCAACAAAGAAATGCAAAACTATGGTCATCATATGACTTCCTCCTCTAACAAGAGAGATTTCTCTTCTGACCAAAAAACAATTCCCAGCATAGAGGGATACTATGAAGATTTGGGGAGATAATATGAGCAAAGTGCATACTGCTTTTCCTTCTCATATTTCTATGCACAGTATTAAATACAACATGTAAATTTCTCTATTAAATAAAGCAATTTCTTTGTATAAGATTTGAATTTGAAATATTGAGAAATGATTCTTAAGGAGGAGATGTTAATTACACTTTCTGCTATTATATCACTATATTATTACTTATAGGATTAATAATATTATATTATTATATATAATATTATATAAGTCTAAATGTTTTATATATGAATATTTCCAATGTACCATTTATTATAATATTATTGGCAATTATTAGCCCAAGGTTCATAAATACTAAACTACATTCAAATATTTTAAAATATGTAAAACTCAAGACTCCTTTACTATGAGGCATCAGGCTATTTAAACTCAAATCATTACATATGTGGAATATTCAAAATTAGTTTCTATATGTTTATTGTGAAATATTTTCTTAATAAGTAACTATAATTTAAGAAAGATTTATTGGTGAGGCACCTGGCTGGCTCAGTCCAAAAGGCATGCAACCCTTGGTCTCAGGGTCATGAGTTCTAGTCCTATGCTGAGCGTACAGTTTAAGAATAAGATTTATTGGGTACAGCGTTTTGAATTTACCTAGCAGGCTAATGGTCTCTACTAAAATGTAGTTCTAATTTAGGCAGTTGTTAGACTATAGGACTGAACGATTTAAACAATAAAGGTACTAAAACAGTCTTTTGTCACAGTAATTAGTTATCAGGCTTCACTGGAACATTCAGGTTTCCATAAACCTAAAAATGATATTAATGAATCTTATTACTCTTGGGGTTAATGGTGAGAGAAATCTCTTTATGTTTAATGTAACATAAGCAAAGCTATATGTATAATTTCCCTTGTTTAGGAGAAAATATTTTGACTTCAATATCCGTATATGTAAGCAGGTATCCTTTTTAAGTGCAGTATATTTAGAGTTTTTGGGGTTTTTTAATTTTTTAGTTTGAGGAATGGTGGTGAGAGAGGGTATACTAGAAGAAATGTACATTTATTTACTCTGAATTTCCAGCAACTAATACTTCCTTTGTTTAAAAAAGAAGGACTACTGGGGTGCCTGGGTGGCTCAGTCGGTTGAGCGCCCAACTGAGTCAGGTCATGATGTCATGGTTCATGGGTTTGAGCCCTGCGTCAGGCTCTGTGCTGATGGCTCAGAGCCTGGAACCTGCTTCAGATCCTGTGTCTCCCCCTCTCTCTGCCCCTCCCCTTCTCACGCTCTTGTAGCTCTGTCTCTCTCACTCTCTCAAAAATAAACATTAAAAAAAAATTTTTTTTAAAGGAAGGACTACTCTGCAGGGCACCTGGATGGCTCAGTCGATTAAGCCGCTGACTGTAGATTTTGGCTCAGGTCATGATCTCACAGTTCATAAGTTCAAGCCCCACGTGGGACTCTGTGCTCACAGCACGGAGCCTACTTGGGATCCTATGTCTCCCTCTCTCTGCCCCTCTCCCACCTCAAAAATAAATAAATGTTAAAAAAATAAAAGAAAGGATGACTCTGAAAAAGTACTTCTGCGAATTATGTAATTTGTCGACTGCACTTGTGCTCTAAGAAATTAATCACAGCCTTCTTTAGGTATAACTAATAATTAAGGATTTCAGTGTAAATAGATAGAAACATAGTAAAATGTGCATTGCCAGTATTCAATGGAGAATAATGATAGTAGTAGAATTACAGATATGCTATTTATACATAATTTACATACATAAGAATAACATCATGTTAGTTCTTGTTACAAAATATTTTTAAGTTTCTTTCTTTATGTCCATGTACACTTCACTTCTAGATTGTCCGAATATTCCTTCGTTTTTCTTCAGTTTTTAAATTGAAAAATAAGCCAGACAACAAAACTTACTAATTATTAATTGCCTAGGAAGTTGGCATTCTGATGAAACAGATGAAAATTTAATATTTTAATGATTAAAAGCAAAAACCTTCTCATGCCAAGTAAATTCTTCCTTTTCACATAGAAAAGTCCAGCCCCTAATCCACTCACCAATCATGAGAGAGAAATCTAACACAGATTAACCACGGAAGTCCCCTTCCATTCAGCCATTTAATAACAACAGTCCCTATGCTGTGCCTAGAAAGAAATCCAACTTTTTGTTCAGGCCCTAGTGTGCATAAGTTCTCTTAGTAGCAAGGGAAGGGGGTTTATGGGAACCTATGTTTACGTTTGGACTATTTAATGCAAATACTAATGTTATGGCCACTCTTTGCTCACATGACCTCTAAAAACCCTAACAGATGAGACATCCTATGATACGGGGTTCAATTTAAGGATACATTAAAGCAGCTTCGTGGCCCTAGAAATTATCCAACTGACAACAGCCTCTGGATGTTTACTTAGCAAAGGCACCCAAATGATTTTTCAATAAGAAATTGAACCGGTAGAGGGGAAATGGATCTTCATTTTAAGTCTGTATTCCAAGGTATACCAAATCTGTATTGGTGTAGCCTTTATTAATAAAGACAGCATGGTGGTCTCTTTCCTTCTTCTCTAGAGAAGCAATGATTTGCGTGTTTCCTGAAGTTACATATTAATTCCATTAATTTACCCCTCAATTCTGTGCCAGACACTGGGCTGGACGCTGGTAAATGAATCATTAAGAGGTGAGTTCTCTTGTGGCACTTACCATCTCTCTATTCAAGCAGCTACACACAAAAAACAAGTAATCAAACCAACAGACATATAATTGCAAATTGTGATGAAAATTTGAAGAAATATATATACATATATATATATATATATATGTACATGAGGAAATCTGTACAAGTTGATAGATCTCTTAAATGAAAGGACTCATTTCAGATTATAATCATCATTCACTACTAAATGCCAGTTAGGTATAAAGAATGTGAGGAAAAGGTAAACTTTCTGTTCCTTTGCTCTTTTAATGGTAATTCTAGGATAGGGAGAAGAAGGTGGCTATAGCTAGTTCAAAACAACATTTAAAATAAGAGCATAAGTGGGTTATTTGAAGATTTATCTGTTCAGGTATATAGACAAAGGAGGGAAGGGGAGGGGAGGGGGGGAGGAAGGAAGAAGGGAGAGGAGAAAAGATGGAGGAAGAGTAGGCAAACTTTCAGAGATTGCTACAAGACCATCTCCATCCCATCCTATCTCCTTCTTCCCCTACCTCTTCCTGCTGAGACCCTACTATGCCAAAATTGCTATTCATTAATCCAAGGTATACATTTTTTAATTTTACTACATATGTACACACATGTAATTTCCTAAGGCATATAATTTGTTCTTGAAAAATTGTATTTTAAGTTTTTATTGAAATTCTAGTTGGTTGACCTACAGTATAATATTAGTTTCAGGTATACAATATAGTGATTTGACGCTCCCATACAATACTTGGTGCCAATTACAACACATGCACCCCTTAGTCCCCATCACCTATTTAACCCATCCCCCCACCCACCTCCCTTCGGATAACCACCAGAGTCTGTTTCTTGGTTTCCACCCCCCTCTCTTTTTTTCCCCCTATGTTCATTTGTTTTGTTTCTTAAATTCCACATATGAGTGAAATCATATGGTATTTGTCTTTTTCTGACTGACTTATTTGGCTTAACATAACACTCTCCATCCATGTCATTACAAATGGCAAGATTTCATTCCTTTCTTTGGCTGAATAATATTCCATTGTATATGTAACTTTTTGTAGGCACCTGTTCTGGTTTCACATTATGTGAGATATATCCATGTTTATACACGTAGATCTAGTTCATTCATCAACTGCTCTCAGGTAATCTACAGCATAGACACCTGAGTTGTGTATCCATTTTGCTTTGCTGGACAGTTTAGGTGTTTACCTGTTTTTGCTATTACACGGAGCCCTTGATACACATCCCTACTTTTGTTCTCTTGTGTGCAAATGAGTAGACATCTAAAAGCAGAATGACTGGGTCCTACTAAACTCTCCAGAATTTAACTCTTTAACATTGTACTCACAATAAAATTAAAAAGAAAGACATCTTATTTTATTCTATAGCTCCATTTTGGGAATTTATGCTTATAGAAGCACAGGGACATAGGGGCGCCTGGGTGGCTCAGTCGGTTAAGCCTCCGACTTCAGCTCAGGTCACGATCTCACAGTCCGTGAGTTCGAGCCCCACGTCGGGCTCTGGGCTGATGGCTCAGAGCCTGGAGCCTGCTTCCGATTCTGTGTCTCCCTCTCTCTCTGCCCCTCCCCCACTCATGCTCTGTCTCTCTCAGTCTCAAAAATAAATAAACATTAAAAAAAATTTTTAAAAATAAAGAAGCACAGGGACACAAATAATATTATTTTATTTATTATATTTTATGATTGCAATATCTGGAATGCTTCATCATTAACTTGGAAACATTAAATCCTCTTTCTATTTTTGTCTTTTAGAATATACAATCACCTCTCAATTAGCTTATTTTGTTTTTCACGTTTTTATTTAAATTTCAGCTAGTTAAGGGGCGCCTGGGTGGCGCAGTCGGTTGAGCGTCCGACTTCAGCCAGGTCACGATCTCGCGGTCCGTGAGTTCGAGACCCGCGTCAGGCTCTGGGCTGATGGCTGGGAGCCTGGAGCCTGTTTCCGATTCTGTGTCTCCCTCTCTCTCTGCCCCTCCCCCACTCATGCTCTGTCTCTCTCTGTCCCAAAAATAAATAAACGTTGAAAAAAAAAATTTAAAAAAAATAAATAAAATAAATAAATAAATAAATAAATTTCAGCTAGTTAATAAACAGTGTAATATTAGTTTCAGGTGTAGAATTTAGTGATTCAACGCTTCCATGCAATACCCAGTGCTCATCACAGTAAGTGACTTCCTTCACCTCCATCACCTATTTAACCCATACCCCCCTCACCCACCTTCCCTCTGGTAACCATCAGTTTGTTCTCTATAATTTAGAGTCTGTTTCTTGGTTTTCCTCCCTTTTTTTTTCTCTTACCATGTTCATCAGACATGGGTAGAGCTAGAAAGTACTATGCTAAGCAAAATAGGCCAGTCAGCAAAAGACAATACCATATGATTTCACTCATATGTGGAACTTAAGAATCGATTAGCTTAATTTTCATGGTGTTCATTATGAACCAACAAAAGCAGCATGGCTTTATTTGAGATTTTTATATCTATAATTTACATTTGCCCCTCAAAAACTGTGCATAGTAAAACCATAAGAATACATGTCAACACAGATATTAAGTTCCACATATGTTTTTTCATCTAGTTAATTGAACAAGACAGCAGCGAAGTCACTCTATAAGCAGATTGTTCACTCTTGCTTGATATTTGGTAAAATTCCATTATCGGTCTTCTTTTAATCACAAATTTCTATAACACTAATGACTTTAGTTTCTAAAGAAAGAATGTGTCCAAACACATCTTTAAATAAATATAAAAATATTTTACTGTGCTAGTAATCAAAAAATTAAAATAAAATTTAAAGTACCACTTTTCATCTGTTAACAAAAAGAATACGATATCCATTTGAGCAGTAGTGTAGGGAAATTGATACTTTCTTGCACTACAACTTAGGACAAGTCTTTAAGAAAGTATTTTGACCGTATATATTGTGAGAAGCCATAAAAATTTTCATATCTTTGGATAGAGTAATCCTACTTCCTGTATCTCTATCCCAAAGAAATAATTCAAAATCTGGAAAAGCCATATATTGATGTGTTTATTTTAGCTTTCTTTTAAACTCACTAGATTAAAAACCACCTAAATGTCCAACATAAAGTGTATTGTTTCCTAATGAAAAATTTGCAGTCCTGATGCCAAGGAGGAAAATGTTTGTAATATTAAGATTGAAGGGAAGAAAAGGGAATTCTAAACATGGTTTTACAAGTATGCAAAAAGCCCAAGGACATTGCGGGGGTGGTGGGGGGATAAAACTAAATAACCATAATGTTTATAGTTGTCATGGTAGAAGTAATAGTTACCCACTAATTTCAGAATATTTTAGAAAATGTATTATGTATTTAAAAAGGAAAAGAATGGTGTCCCAAGCCCTGCTTTTCTTTTGAGATAGGGAGCTGGAAACTTTGCATAATTTACACTCCTGTCTTATTTATATTCATTTTTGGTTTTGCTTTTTTTTTTTTTTTTTTTGTATTTTTTCAACAGAAAGCCATTGTCTTAGGACACTGCAGTATTTTAATGCTTTATCACTCCTGAACTTTCTTTCACTCCTTCAGGAATACCATTTCAAGATTACTCTGATTACCTTTCAGTAAATGTCTGAGTCCTTTGTTTTGGTAGAAATCATCATGAGGCAAAGTGACAGAGCAGATTTGCAAATAAGTCAAAAAATTAATAATTGTAAAAGAAGATCTATAACTTTGCTTTACCTCCTAATTCTGTCTGACTCCTTGTTTAACTAACCTGCACTTTTTGATTACCAAGTCATGGCATTCCAGTCAAGGTAAACATCTGACTTTGACTTCAATTTTTAAGTTCCTTCTCATTGTTTAAGGGCTCGTTATCATCTTAATTCTTCACAGTTTGTCTGCCACAGAACTTCCTGATGATCAAAATGATAATAAAAATGCTCTGATTTGGGGAAGGTAGCCATATTTTTTCAACACCTTAACACAGATCTCAGATAATTGTTACTGGGGAATACTAAATATAATAGAAATTTAAAAGATGCTCTTACACCTCACAGTTATATGCATATAGTGATATAATTGGGCAAAACAGTCTGACTTAAACTCAGCCAGATACCTAAGGTAAAAGAAGACTGAGGTTGGCATAGCATCCTTGGCAAGGGTCTATTAATCACTATTGCCCTATTTTTACCTTTTTTTTTCTCCCCTGCCCTAGGACTCTCTGATTTATGAACAGCTTTTCATATTCACAAAATGGTTCATGAATCACCCTGGCCCAACAGAAATGAATAAAAATGAACCCATTTACACAACATTTGGTATATAGCTAATTACCAAAAAACAACTGCTTGGGATTGCACTGAGAAGAGTGTCGTTAACATTCAGCAGTAAAAGTAAAAAACAAAGAGAGAAAAGAAAGCAAAAACCTGGAATCAAAAAATAAAAAGTAAAAATGTAAAAGGAACAATGAGAATGCTCTTTAATTAGTGTGGATTTTTAAAAATGTAACCAAAGAGTACTTAATGATGTCATCCAAGAGGAATGGTTAAGTACTATAACAAGATATCTACATTTCAAAATCTTGAATACCCATTACAAATGTGTTCATGAAGACTATAAATGTATTATGAAAATCCTTACCTTTAGGTTAACCAAAAAACAGCAAATGAAATTTTTAAATACAATGTAATTTCACTTTGCTAAATAATATACTTAGAAGAAAGGAAATGAATAAGATTGTGGTAATAAGATTATAGGTCATTTGCATTCTTTTATCTGTATTTTTCTATATTTCCCAGGTGTTTTATTATGACCACACATTAATCATACAATATTTTTGTATCAGTAAACGTACATGTATTTATTTATTTATTTAGAAGCATATAGTTTAAAAGTAATAGCTAGAGTTAATTGAGTGACTACTATGCATCAATCACTGAACTTGTATGCGCGTATAATAACCCTCTTCTCTTTCCTTGCTTCACACCACATCCGCTTCCATAACACCTCCATTCTTGGAACATCACAAATCCAGGTTAAAGCATCTTTTGTCCAAATGGCCACCAACAAAATAAGCATAGGATTGAGCTCTATTCCTTGTGAATGATTTTCATGCTTTCTTGATAATATAAACATTTCTCTGATGTAAGTTATTCGGATTTCTAGAAAAATGGTGAAGATGGCTTACCCAAATGAGAAGTGAGCCTACCATACATGGCTATTTTGTGAAACCAATTGACTGGCTCTATCTTCTATCTTCTGAGACCTGACAGTATACTAAAAACAACCCTCCAAAAATAAAAAAGAATTATGACAGGATGAAAGTGTAGCTGGATATTTTTAACTGCTATAGCCTCAATGCTCACAGGATTGCCTGATTCCTGTGCATCCTCTTTCATTTTTATACTCATTGATTGGTAAAGTATGTCTTGAATTACTGATAATTAAATGAATACTACATATATACGGTAAGGTCAGATCTTAATTTTTTTTACACTTATCTTACTGCCTATAAAAGAAATAAATAATTCCTACACTGAACCAATAGTTCTCTGCTTAGACTTATCTGCCCTGAATATAGTAACTAAAGAGAAAATAAACCTCAGGTCTTCAGTCTGGCATATCTGAATGTGAATCCCAGTGTTACAATTTAGATCATGTAAACTTGGAATTATTTCTTAACTCCATCAGGTATCCATTTCTTTATCTCTGAAAATAGCATAAGAATTACATCAACATAATAAGGCAATTGTAAATAATAAATCAAATAATGCATGAGTTGTAGTCAAAATAATGGCTCTCCAAAGATGGCCATGTCCTAATTCTCAGAACCTGTGAATATGTTACCTTACGAGTCAAGGAGACTTTGCTGGTGTGATTAATTTAAGGGTTTGAGATGACATTATTCTGGATTATCCGGATGGGCACAGTGTAATCCATAGAAGGGTTCTTTTTTTTTTTTTTTTAAATTTTTTTTTTTCAACGTTTATTTATTTTTGGGACAGAGAGAGACAGAGCATGAACGGGGGAGGGGCAGAGAGAGAGGGAGACACAGAATCGGAAACAGGCTCCAGGCTCCGAGCCATCAGCCCAGAGCCTGACGCGGGGCTCGAACTCACAGACCGCGAGATCGTGACCTGGCTGAAGTCGGACGCTTAACCGACTGCGCCACCCAGGCGCCCCAAGAAGGGTTCTTATAAAAGGAAGGCAGGAGAGTTAGAGGGTGAGGGGATGTGAAGCTAGAAGCAGATGTTGGAATGATGGTCTTTGAAGATGGAGGAAGGTGTCATGAGGCAAGGAGTGTAAGCAGCCTCTAGAAGGTGAAAAAGACAAGAAAATGGTCCTCCTCTAAAGCCTCTAGAAGGAACAAAGCCCTGCTGAAACCTTGATTTTAAGACTTCTGACCTCCAGAATTGTAAAATAATAAATCTGTTGTTGTTTTAAGCCACTAAATGTTTGGTAATGAGGAAAAATGATAGAGTATGCATCAGAAACTAATGCAATATGCGTGATGCTTAGCACAGTGTCCATTATGTAAGATTCCAGCATAATATTAGCTAAGATCAGCCTGCCCCTTGATCTAGGTAAGAGTAGCTTAAGTCTACAATCTATTATTTGTGGGAGTCCAGTGCCTTCCCAGGATTGCTGAATCTTCTCAAAGGGTTTTACACGATTTGAGCATCTAGGGCTTGGAATCTTGGCTCTCACTGAATTGGTTCAATTTATAGAGTACTGTTCCATGAATGCTGTCAAGATATGAATTCAGCCCCTTTCCAAGGATAAAAATAAAACATTTACATAAAGCTTTACTGTGTGTGTGTGTGTGTGTGTGTGTGTGTGTGTGTGTGTGTGTGTTAGTATTGGTTTAGGTAAATAGAGAAAAATTATCACGGTAATGCAAACTGTTTTAATTGAATATTAAACATAACTGTTTTTTAAAATTTTGCTACTCCATCATTTTTCTTCCCCATGCTTAAATTACTCTTAAATCTCACATAGCAGTTTATCTCCTTTTATTTTCTCACCATTCATATCTCACACCCTCAGAATTTCATTTTCAAATACCAAAGCATTTTCTTAAACATGGTAGTCTACCTAAAATAAAACTTGGTGCCAGCTGTGACAATAATACATATTCTTTTCACCACTCAGTGTTAGCCAAGGAAACAAATCTATATACTACCTGGTCATGACTCAGACTAACCCACCCATCTTCCCTCATCAGTTTCTTCGGGTGATACACCCAACATGGATTAAGGTGTAGCCCAGAGATCACAAAGACCATTCCTCAAACCAGCTTCACTGATAGTGATATCAACCTTATATCTGCTACTCACCATCAATCTCACCAATCTTAAGGCTGACTTTTTTTGCCTTTGCGGGAGAAAGAAAGAGAGTGCGAGCAGGGGAGGGGCAGAAAGAGAGAGAGAAAGAGCCCAGTCAGAGCCTGATATAGGACTCAATCCCTGGAACCATGACCTGAGCTGAAATCAAGAGTTGGACACTAAACCCACTGAGCCATCCAGGCACCCCAAGGGCCACCATTTAGACTTAGCATTTTCAGGCTGCCTTTTTCATCTTTCCTCATATTTTTTTTTTCATGTAGAATCTATTAAATAGTAGAATTTTGTTCTACAGAGATCACACTCAAAACTTGGGAGCTCATCCCTATAGAACTGAGGATTACAGGAAAGTCTCAATCATATGTACATAATTTGTTCATTGATTTGTTATTTGCAAAAGTGCCCTCTTCATATGTATACGTGGGCACTTGTGTGTGTGTGTGTGTGTATGACTGGATTTTAATGTATTTATAGGCCAGGACTTACTGGGTTGTGTTTTGTCAGCAATGAGAGCCCTTAAATATCAAATATACATGATTTGCAATTACAGTGACTCTTAAGGTCAGTGACCATGCAGCATACACCTTAATAAATGAATACTACAGCAACGTGATTTCCATTCACTCTAAAGTCTCATGGGACCACAGTTTCTAACTAACAGCCTGTTATAGTGTTCTGACCTAACCTTCAAAATGTCAATAAATTGGATTATAATGTAAGCCACTCCAAATGTCTTTGAAAAAAGACAGATAAATGTTAAGCTGTCATGACTGTACCTCTGGGAAGTCTGTGTTCAGAAAAAGTTAATGCTTTTACGTTTAGCTGGTTCTACTTTATTGTACTTTCATTTACTATCAAGGAATAATAATGTTTTCACATATTCGGAATGAATGACCTGGGTGTTAAAAGTGAAAAACAAAATTCAAAAAACACTTCAATGTTGAAGCCCTCAACCCATCCAGTTTCGTGATCTTTGACACCTTTGATTCCATAGAAGATTTAGACTATCAGGCTGCTTGAGCCACAGTGTGAGTCCACTTCCATGTGGACGTGTTAATCACTTGTGGAGGTGACTAACCACTACTGAGCAATTACATTCAGCAAAGTGAACAAATGGAAACACAGGGAGCAGTCATTCTTGGAGACTCTCATTGCTGCTTTGCACCCAGAAGACAGAACGGCTGAGCAGAAATCTGCCCAGGGACATCTCTCTTTTTATTGATGATCCTGGGAATTCTTGCTCAGCAATTTTTTTCTTACAAAGGGCTAAGGGCACTCAGCCTCAGCTCACTTAGCCATAAGTATTACAAAATCTGGAAATGCCAAACCCTTAAGTTAGCGGAGACCAACACTCGGTTGCATACATTTCTACAGATCACAACCTAAATTTATGAGTAACTGCTTGCACAGAGGTCCCTGTCTGAGCCTCAATGATTCCTCCCTTCTTAGATAAGAGACCCTTGGGGGGTGGGGGGCAGTGACAATATTTGTATGAGTGCAACTTTCCTTCCTGCTCTTACTAAATAATTTTGGAAGATTTGGCACCTAACCCAAGTGGAGCCAATGAGATCCTCTTGAGAAGTTGAAATTTGGAACAGAGAGATCCCAAGAAGGAAGTTATTTCACTAATGGCCATCTTCCTCAGAGAAAGTCAGGCACTTTTCACAGCTCAGGTTCCTGGAGCTGCCCTGACTCTTTCCCTTTCTGTGTTGTGATTACTTAACTCTGCTTGGGTTCATAATGGTACTTGAGGCAAAAGTAAACTGGTCCAGGTGATACTAGTTGAAAAATCATCAGGTCATGGGCAAGCCTCTGATGCGATGTATAGTTTCCCAAGGTGATTATCAATTAAATTATATCTGTTGAGGGGCGCCTGGGTGGGTCAGTCGGTTAAGCGTCCGACTTCGGCTCAGGTCATGATCTCACGGTTCGTGAGTTCAAGCCCCGCGTCAGTCTCTGTGCTGACAGCTCAGAACCTGGAGCCTGTTTCAGATTCTGTGTCTCCCTCTCTCTCTCTGACCCTCCCCCGTTCATGCTCTGTCTCTCTCTGTCTCAAAAATAAATAAACGTTAAAAAAAATTAAAAAAAAATTATATCTGTTGATTGCTGAATGAATTGATCATAACAAATAGCAGCAGTAAATGCAGTTATGCTTTACAAAGATTTTTTTTTTAACACTCACAATTCTAGGACCCATACATTCGAAGCATTTGTTAATCATTTATAGATGGTGCTTTGTTGGTTTTTCAAATTGCTTTGTAAAAATTCCAGAGCCTCGCAATATGTGAATCATGGTTCAGCATAAGCTTTCAGTGCATGTCCTTACTCTGAGATGATGT
The DNA here is from genome assembly GCF_028749965.1 of Puma concolor. Lineage (NCBI taxonomy): Eukaryota > Metazoa > Chordata > Mammalia > Carnivora > Felidae > Puma > Puma concolor. The sequence goes on along the minus strand of NC_141670.1, from coordinate 167,635,712 downwards.
GGTTTGCTTACTAGATGACACATGTCTGAAAATGAGGTCAATTAAATGAGATATGCTGGCCAACACTCAAATGATGCTCTCAAATATCCCTAAAGTTTTTCAATAGCTCCACAAACATTTGATTTTAATTTGAGTTTTAAATATTATAACTATTTTAAACTATAATAAGCATGTGCATTGCAATGTGTCTTATGCCACATTTTAATGCATTCAAGACCATCATAGTATTAACTTTTGTTGCCAGATTAACTTATGCAGAGCATGAAGCACCAAATAAAGCTTCCCTTTAATCCATCATTAAACACCAACTAGAGTCCATCCACCTAGGGGTGTATCTGAACCATTTGCAAAGGTCTGATTGACTATAGAGGAGGTTACTTGATCACCTGGGGGATCCCTCTGCCAGTTCAAGGTAGCCCATGGCCAGTCATGCATGATTTTAGAAGCAAGTGTTTCCTTACTTACTAGGACTTTTTGATATTATACAAATAAAACACAAGACAGAAATAATTGGTGCTGAGAGATTTAAGACCATAATTCTCATCATAACCCCTGCTTTCAAATTTCTATGCTTATTAAAATAGACGTCAACATGTTAATTTATAAGATAATTTCATATTAACAAAATATATATAGCTTTCATTTCATTTGCATTTTATATGCTGAAGTTCTGTAGATTTCACTTTATTAAAGATATCCTCAGAGGAAAAATGTTTGAAAACCACCATTGTGGCAGGGTCACTCAACCTTGGCACTACTGACATCTGGGGACAGATAATTCTCTATTGGTGACCAGTATCCTGGGCATTGTAGGATGTTTAACAGCATCGCTGGCCTCCACCCACTAGATGCTGGTATCAAGCCTCTACCCCCAGACTGATGATCAACAACATCTCCAGATATTGCCAAATGTCTCCTGTATGGAAGAGTTATCTCTGGTTGAGAATTACTGGATAAGTCATAGGATCAGAGGGCTGGCCACACTAGTAATTTCTAAGGAATGTTCACATCTTCCTGAACTTTTAATTCATAAGCAGCTATTAAACAAGAATACAGTAATGTAGGGGCACCTGGGTGGCTCAGTCCGTTAAGCGTCTGACTTCGGCTCAGGTCATGATCTCACGGTCCGTGAGTTCGAGCCCCGCGTTGGGCCCTATGCTGACAGCTCAGAGCCTGGAGCCTGTTTCAGATTCTGTGTCTCCCTCTCTCTCCACCCCTCCCCTGTTCATGCTCTGTGTCTCTCTGTCTCAAAAATAAATAAATGCTAAAAAAAATTTTTTTAAGTGAAAAAAAAGAATACAGTAATGTAGATACGTGATTTTTAAAGCATTTTAAAATATTCATTGTGCTGCCTTATTAGGGGCGTTTGAGACACTACACAGGCCATAAAAAAATGTTGTGGAATTATCTTTTCAGGCAACAAAAGATCTTCATGATCTATTACTAAGTGAAAAAATTAATTCATATGCCAATGGGAGTGGGAAGCAATAAGGAATGTAGTAAAATCCTTTTATATGCTAAATTCTGGAATACAACTAGTCTTCATATTTTTTTGTAAAATACTTTGAAGAAATTTTTTTTAATTGAATTTTAAAATTCTTTTTGCCCCTGCCTAATGCTCAAATAAATCTGATTAAATTGACCAACATCCTGTCTAAGGAAGGTTTCAAAGGGAATATGCAAATGTTCACCTCAGTAAACTGTAATTTTTCATGAGGAAAACCAAAGAGAAATTGGAAATAGCCAGTATTTTTCCTAATAATGTTTTTAAGAAGAAGGTTCTGTTGGGCTAACACAAATGACCAAAACAATAACTCATCTTAGAAGCCACAAAACACATAGGTTTGAGAAATACCTTGTCAAATTTAAACACACTGTTGATGGGAGTATAAGTTGGCACAACCTCTATAAAGAGCAATGTGGCAAAATTTCAAATATACATACCATTCTTTCTAATAATTCTCTTTCTAGAAATGACCAACATACAGTTAGCCATAGTAGCGTGTACCAGTATATTCAGAGCATCTTCATTTATAAAAGTAAAAAAAAAAAAGAAAACAATGTAAATGTCCACCGAAGTGTGATTGGAAAAATAAATTATGATATTTCCATATAACTGGACCTATTGTAGTAAATTTTTTAAGACAGCTTATTTACCACATGGGACCAAATCCAAGATGCACCGTTAATGAAAACAAGCAAGATTCAAAACAGGAGACGTGGTAGGATGCTAAGAATTTTCCCTCTTAGAAGACATACCTGACTTCTTCGGCATTCAGAGTATTTATGGAAAATGTCCAGTGTTGTACCTCCTATGGATTAAGCTAGAAAGGGAATATTACTAAATTTGAATCTTTCAAATTCATTAAAATATGATTATACATTACTTTGTACAGAAGAATTATGTAATTTTTTTAAAGAAAAGTACTTTGTCAATTACAAAGTGATACCAAATGTTTGAAGGCATGGACTAGCCAAAGGAATTTAAGGTACTCTCACACTCCACATTCTAGGAAATTTTAGAGGCAAGAGAAAAAGGAGGGATAATGGAAATCCCAGTAGGATATCTAGAGTCAAGGTCCTGGGATTTGCATAAACAAATAAAGTCAATGGAGAGCGGAAACTGGTAAATACTGTCTGAACACCAATCCTAGGATAGTGTTTCTTTACTGGTTATATGCTACCTGCTGAGTATAGGTAGAAGAGGATCTCAGATGAATCCAACAAATCTTTCTAATAGTGAGGAATGTGAGGACCCAACTGTCATAGAAGGCGGGTTTTATTGTTCTTGTCATTTTTTTTCAATATATGAAATTTATTGTCAAATTGGTTTCCATACAACACCCAGTGCTCATCCCAAAAGGTGCCCTCCTCAATACCCATCACCCACCCTCCCCTCCCTCCCACCCCCTAACAACCCTCAGTTTGTTCTCAGTTTTTAAGTCTCTTATGCTTTGGCTCTTGCCCACTCTAACCTCTTTTTTTTTTTTTTCCTTCCCCTCCTCCATGGGTTTCTGTTAAGTTTCTCAGGATCCACATAAGAGTGAAAACATATGGTATCTGTCTTTCTCTGTATGGCTTATTTCACTTAGCATCACACTCTCCAGTTCCATTCACGTTGCTACAAAGGGCCATATTTCATTCTTTCTCATTGCCATGTAGTACTCCATTGTGTATATAAACCAAATTTCTTTATGCATTCATCAGTTGATGGACATTTAGGCTCTTTCCATAATTTGGCTATTGTTGAGAGGGCTGCTATAAACATTGGGGTACAAGTGCCCCTATGCATTCAGTACTCCTGTATCCCTTGGGTAAATTCCTAGCAGTGCTATTGCTGGGTCATAGGGTAGGTCTATTTTTAATTTTCTGAGGAACCTCCACACTGCTTTCCAGAGTTGCTGCACCAATTTGCATTCCCACCAACAGTGCAAGAGGGTTCCCGTTTCTCCTATCCTCTCCAGCATCTATAGTCTCCTGATTTGTTCATTTTGGCCACTCTGACTGGCATGAGGTGATATCTGAGTGTGGTTTTGATTTGTATTTCCTGTTCTTGTCATTTTTGTTGTTGTTTTATTATTAGTCTATAGCAGGAGAGGGAGATAGGTTTTGATGCATAATGTTGATCTCTTTTTACTCATAAGGCCAGACCCACTGTAGATACTGTCACAGACATTGCTAGATGCTAGAAAGTATAGGAAGGACCATGAGATAGTAACAGCTGTAAAATGACCATCATTTGTGGAGCACTTACCAACTACGAGGCACCAGGCTAGGAGCTTTCCACACATTATCTCTCTTCATCCTCACAGCCATCCTTTGCAGGAGGTATTTTGATTGATGAGGGGGGCCTAGTCTTACAGAGATAAATAAAACTAGATCAAACTCACACAGCTAGTGAGCAGCAAAGAAAGACTTGAACTTAATCTGCCCACCTTCAAAAACTGTAATCACAAAATTTTGATGCCAACTGGTAAACACGATGGGGGGCTGGGAAGCCTGGAAATGAAAGTCATCATCTTTATGATGCTGCCTTTTCTCTCTCTCATCCTGACAGGATCACAACCACAGCTGCATGTATGATGGATCTACGAAGATATCCTCTGGATGAGCAAAACTGCACTCTGGAGATTGAAAGTTGTGAGTTACCTGGACAGGGGAATGAGAAAGAGGGATGTTTGCTTGACCCAATTAAATTCAACCTTGCCCTGAGTAATTGGAACTGGGATACTTTTAGCTACACTTTCCTGCCAATTTTTCAAGAGATTCACAGTCCAGTGACATTTCCCTCATATTGGTGGCTCAAGGGTCATTTCAATGCAGTTATATACTTTTGAACCATTAGAGAAAGCCCACTTACTTTGGCTGGACAATTTATGAACTCATGCTTTCTCCTTAGGGTAGAGTTTCTCCCAAAGCCTTCTAATCCCCAAGCTGCATTAATAAGAGAGGCAAAACATTTTAACATGAAAAGACCTTGTGAGATTGTTTTCGGTTCTGTAGTCTATACATGTGAATGACTGAAAATTGTTGTCTTTTAGAACAACACTATGTTAGAGTCTTGTGCACATTTGGCTTTCTTCATGGGAAGAACAGGATGATAGTAGTCATGAGGCTTGTGCTCTGGGCCAAAGAGTTGATATTTTTCAAGTCTAGTAACTGATTTTGTTTGTCTTCTGGGATTGTGTTGCATTGATTGCTTTCTTGACAATTAGAATATCTTAGTCACTAATATTTAATCTGATTGACTCTGTTTCATAGTTTCTCAGCCATCAACATGCAGGCAGTTGAGCCTGTTTATTGTGAATACCAGACCAAGGTGATTTCCTGGTTTTTAGAGGCACAGAAGGGTGCAGGAGGTAATTCAGAGCATTCTAAAACTGCTTAATGTAATGTGAGAAATAGAGAGCTATTTATTTAGATAACCTAAAATACTCCCAGATCTAGATATCAAAATACCAAAGGAACATTCCAGATGACCCTATAGTATTATTAAAGAGCAAATGTATTCACCAGTGTCTGATTATTAAGCAATTACATTAGTTTTCTAGTTTGTTGTATATAGGCTTGGAAATAAATAAAAATGCTTATGCAGATATAGCTATATATTTAGACATGCACATTGATCTACTACCACTAGAACCTGGAATGAACAAGAACATTCATGAGTTATTCCTTAATTAATATTCTAATTTTAAAATACAATGTATAAATAAGTTCAAGAATGTTAATATATAAAAGTATTGATGGTGACTTTGGTTTAAATGCCAATGACAACCAAAATTAAACCATAGAAATGAATTATGAACCCAACTGTTTATTAATGGCTAATGATGTTTTATAAATAAGGCTGAACTTTAGCTAAGCAAGTAAACCTTAGCTTTTAGAACTGATATGGAAAGAGCAGGATGAATAGCTTATTCGTATGGGTTGGCTTTTACCCTTGACCTCTCTTCCGTTGATTCTACTGATTTGTTATCTTTGCTTCTATGCTGGCATTAAGGTATGACAACCTCTTGAAATCACAAGATCTTCTGGTTTACACCATTCATTTAAAGAAGCAATGAATTTTGACAAGTATTTGAATTGTTTCTGTGTTATAAATTGCAAGTCCTGAAATTAGCAGCATTTTTCTCACAAAATATATATTTTATAATTCACATCAAGTTTGTCTGTGATCATAGGTTTATACTCCTCTTTAAGCAGAGATTCTCTTTGTTCATATTTAGAAAATATATGACTTTTAGGTCCGTTTATCATACCATATAATGACCCAAACAAAAACTGTAAATGAGGTATAAATTAAACACAATTTTTGTGGGACAGGTATGGGGGGAAGCCCAAGCATCCTGATAGTCCAAAGTTATCATAAAATATGATATCAGGCAATAGGTGGTGACCCAAGTATATCAAAATCATTGAGGCATTCAGTAAAATACAACCAGATGTCTGGACAGATGGAAGGCCTAGTAGCTAGGACCCTAAAATCAGCTAATATGTATGGATGCAGGAAGATGGTAACCATCATCAAAATGATCCAATAGCAGTTCACAGAAATCTGGTCCCTAAAGGTATTTACCTAAAGCAAAGCAAAAACTCAAGCCGGAAGAATTTGTGCAGTGAGGAGTCTATGAAGGTAGGAACATGGGAGAAAGGGGACAGGAGCAGGAATGGAACTGTCTTCGACTCACCAAACAACACCTCTGTAACATAAGTATTTCTAATAACATTTGAGAGTATGTATCTGAGGCTCAGAAAAGTAAAATAATTAACCCAGAACCACAGGCAAGGAAAGTGGTAAAGAGGATTCAAACCCAGGTAATGTACTTTCCTTCACAGAATCCTCCAATCAATAGGTGAGCAAAGAAGCAAAGAGCACCCATCATTAGGGGTGTAACACCTAATAAAAAAAATAAAGAAAAAAAAGGGGTGCCTGGGTGACACAGTCGGTAGAGGGCCCAACTCTTGATTTCAGCTCAGGTCATGACCCCAGGGTTACAGGATCGAGCCCTGCTTCGGCTCCTCACTGAACATGGATCCCGTTTATGATTCTCTCTCTCCTCCTGCCTCCGCCCCCTCTCATGTGCACACTCTCTCTCTTTCTCTCTCTAGAATTAAAAAAAAAAAAGTTAAAAAAAAAAGTATAACACCAATTGGAATCACTCTCAGCTGGGTTAAGATTGCTGAGTCAACCAAAGACTCATCTTTATTTCCTAAAATTATCCCTGATAAAGGTTAGAATAGATCTCAGAAGCTGAAGCAAAATTTTGCATTTAGGTCAAAGGTCAAATGATTGCAACTGTGGAAAGAGAGGATAGTCTGTGGAGGCAGGAAACTGAGTAGTCCTTGATTCCATTGACGTTAACCTAAAAAAAAAATTAAAAGCCTCAACATTGCTTACTAAATCAACATTATTTTACTTAAAAATGTGTCCCTTTTAAACAAGAGATTAATCAGTGTAAAGAGATTTTAAATCTTTTTTTGTTAATTTTTTTTTAATGTTTATTCATTTTTGAGAGACAGAGAGAGACAGAGCATGAGCTGGAAAGGGGAAGAGAGAGAGAGACAGAATCTGAAGCAGGCTCCAGGCTCTGAGCTGTTAGCACAGAGCCCAACGCAGGGCTTGGACTCTCGAACTGCGAGATCATGACCTGAGCTGAAGTCAGATGCTCAATCAACTGAGCCACCACGCACCTGAGATTTTAAATCTTTTTTATTTTTTTACATTTATTTATTGTTGAGAGACAGAGAGAGACAAAGCATGAGCAGGAGAGGGGCAGAGAGAGAGGGAGACACAGAATCCAAAGCAGGCTCCAGGCTCTGTGTCAGCACAGAGCCCGATGGGGGGCTCGAACTCAGAACCATGAGATCATGACCTGAGCCGAAGTCGGACGCTCAGCTGACTGAGCCACCCAGGCGCCCCTCGAGATTTTAAATCTTAAGAGTAAAAACTTCAAGTAACTAAGTAACATATGGCAATAATATGGACTTTGAATGAGCTTTGCTTGTTCTTGCCTAAGTACATAATCGATGTGTTGCTAAGTATCAATAAATACTGAATCTGTCAGTCATCTATTTTTTAACTCTACATGGAGAGACATGTGTTGCATTATTTGCTGAAACAGCTCTCCCTGAACTGACAATTTATGAAGTCTATAACTGAGCTTTAAAGTGATTATAAATGAGAAGCTCCAGTATTAGTTGGGAGATAAGAATGATAAAGTAGAGATTCTGCCAAAGTAAGATTGCACCAATCACACTTTTGTGACCAGTGGAGTAGAAACTTTACCTACCTTACAAAATTTACTGGCTTATGTTCTCTCCCATCACAGTCCCAAGGATGGGGTAATGTTTTCCTTGGTTAGGTCCTCTGAGACAAATTAAAGATGTTTTGCTTCACTTTAATGTCATCTAGTCAAGTAAAATTGGAAAGGCCATAAAGCCTTATTAAATTGAAAATTTACTTGAACTTGGAGCACATTAATAGCTTCTTGGCCCTGGGATGCTATAAAATGAGTTAATGGCACATAGAAAATTCAATCAAGGAGTTTAGTATTAAGAGCGCTTGGAATTTGAAATCAATAAAGCTATCATGTGAAGGCTTGATAGCCACAAGCTTCATAAAGATACGAAAAGGGTTTGGGGTAACAGTCATGGAGGTTTCAGGTGTCTTTTCCCATTCCCAGAAGCAACAATTGAGGAAAATCTCCATCCTAATCTTACCCTCTGACTACCAGCAGATAGTGTCACCTCTCGCTATACCCCAAAAAGTAGAAGCCATTTCAGGCCTGGAATCTCTCAGTGGTCTGATCATTATGTCTTCATCATTCTGACTTAGCCCCCTGTATTTCAAAGGAAGAGATGCTTCTATTCCTTGAATACACTGACCTGATCCCAGTGTTCGGGATTCCATCGCTTTCTCCTCTAATTGATTTTCCCAAGTTAACACACACCTCTACCCCTGATTTCCTAGATCCTCAATCTCACCCAGTCTGCTATCTCTCTTCACAGCCTAAAAACTAGCTGAAAACTCTTCTTATCATAAACATCTCTACTCTATGCCCACATCTCTCCTTTTTTTTTTTAAATTTTTTTTTTCAACGTTTATTTATTTTTGGGACAGAGAGAGACAGAGCATGAACGGGGGAGGGGCAGAGAGAGAGGGAGACACAGAATCGGAAACAGGCTCCAGGTTCTGAGCCATCAGCCCAGAGCCCGACGCGGGGCTCGAACTCACGGACCGCGAGATCGTGACCTGGCTGAAGTCGGACGCTTAACCGACTGCGCCACCCAGGCGCCCCAGTCCTTAAACGTTTCCTAATCTCTCTGCTTTCTATTTCTACAAACTGCTCAAAAGATTGGTTTATATTTCTTGTCTATTGTCTCAACTTCTTAACCTACTGTAATCTGGCCACCCAACTCCCACCTTCACTGACAATGTTTTCAGAAAGGTTACAATCTCTTTACATACCATCTTTATTCCAATGATCCCCAAAGTTATAACTCCAGCTCAGATCTCTTCAAGGTCCCAGATTGATACATAGCACTGTTCTTGACATATCTATTTTGGTGTTGCAAAGACATCTTAAATTGAATTTGCTCAAAACTTATCAATTTTTCCCTCCCAGATGAGTTTCCTTTTTAGTCTCCTTCATCTCACTATCCAACCACCATCCTAGGATTAATTGTTGACATCTCCCTCACACTCCTCCTATTCAATCTATTTTCAAGTACCATCCATTCTACTTGCAAGGTATTTATCAAGCTCTTTCACTCTTTTCAGCCCTACTGCCATCACCATTACTTCTTACCTGAATCATTGTAGCCATGTTTCCATTGGTCTTCTTGCCTTCACTCTTGACTCCAGCCCATTCTATACCCAGCAGCCAAAGTGATCTTCGCATGGTATAAATCAAGTCATATTACTTCAGTGCTTTAAAAATATTCTGGGGCACCTGAGTGGCTCAGTCGGTTAAGTGTCTGACTTCGGCTCAGGTCATGATCTCACGGTTCGTGGGTATGAGCCCTGCATTGGGTTCTGTGCTGACAGCTCAGAGCCTGGAGCCTGATTTGGAACCCACGTCTCCCTCTGTCTCTGCCCCTACCCCTCTCCTGCATGCACTTTCTCTCTCTCTCTCTCTCTCTCTCTCTCTCTCTCTTTCTCAAAAATAAACATTAAAAAAATAAAAAATAAAATGAATAACAATATTCAAAGGTTTCCCATTGCACCAGACTCTCCATGCTTCTTAATTTAATCTTCAAGCTCTGTGTGACCTGCCCTCCCTTGATATCTCCACTCTTATCTATAGTTATCTTTCCCTTCTTTTACTACATTAACTCCAACACCCTAGATTCTTTGTGTCTTGCAGACTAAGCTTTCTTCTATCTCATTATCTTCACTATCTTATTCCTTCGGTCTGAAAATGCTTTTCCCCATTTTGGTGATTTCCTCTTCTCATCCTATAGTTCCCACCTAAGATACCACCTCCAATCAGCGGCTTTCCTGAGAATCCAATCTAAATTAGGAAACCCTACTTATTCTCTTTCAAAACTCTGTTAGTTTCCCAAATGGCACTTAGTATTGTAGTATTTGTTTCCATCTTTATTGTTTTTTTCCCCTCTGTGGATTATAAACTCCATGAAGGGAAAGGAGCATTGTTTTGTTCACAACACAATAATTAAAACCTAGTCTCCTACCTGACAGTATCTGTGGAGTGTATGTATGCTAAATATTTTGGGTTCAAACTTTTCAAGTCTTTTGAGTCTTAGAAGATAAGTCTAGCTCTAATTTTCTTAGATAAAATTTATGGCAGGGATTTTTTATGTGCAATAAAATATTCTTTCATTTGTACAATTTTTATGTTCATGCTTTAAGACTAACTTAAAATTTTTAAGTTGTAAATGTGTCAGTCAAGAGCCAGTTAGGGAAAAACAACATTTTACTTGAGGAACTTTGATAGGCTGCTAAATGTGATCAATTACTATCAATTGTGGGGTGGAGGGGGTGGGGCTTGACTTGAGTCATTAACTATGTCCCTCCTACTTAAACCACAATCAATTTATCAAGCAAAGGAAACATGTAATGACACTGGGTTATTTTTATACCTGTTTCTTTTTTAAAAATGATTTGGAAACTTTTAATTTAGGCATTGCTTTAATGTATTCAATTTAGTGAACTATCAATCTATCTTTTAGTCTAGGAATATTGTCATTGTGTTGATTTAAAAGTCTTGGTAGTAACACCATATACACAGAATGTCAAGCCATAGTCATATTGGATTATTTCCAAAATAAAATTGTTTCCTTGTCCAAAAAATAGCAAGTGATAAGAAAAATGTGTCTACCCAATAAGGCGGCCCAACTCAGCTATGGAAAATTCCCTGAGAAAATGTGATGTTTGCGAAGTGAAATGCTAAGATTTATTTAGCACCTATAAATAAAATCAAAGTGTAGTATCCAGACATGAGACAGAAGCAGTTCTACAAAAGTCTGTCCTGGTAAAACCACATGTATCCAGTTCTTAATGCCATATTAAGATAATTTCCTTCGGAAGAAGAGACCAAGATATTGGGTAAGAAAATTTTAGGGAGGCATAACAGCTATTTCCAAATGTTTTAAATGCTACCATATAGAACAGCAACGTTATCCTTGGTATTGTCCAGTGTATTAGTCAGGATTCTCTAGAGAAGCATAACAAATAGGATAGATAGATAGATAGATAGATAGATAGATAGATAGATGATAGATAGAGATTTATTATAAAGAATTGGTTCATGCAATTATGAAAGCTGATAAGCCCAAGATCTGTAGGGTGAGTCAGCAAACTGGAGAGCTGATGGTATAGTTCTAGCCTGAGGGCCAATAGGCTTGAGACCCAGGAAGAGCCAGTGTTTCAATTTGAGTCTGAAAACAAGAAAAAACTGATTGTCCCCATTCAAAGATAGGCCAAAAGAACTCTTTCTTATTCTGGGGAAGGTCAGTCTTTTTTGTTTTCCTTGGAACTTCAATGGATTGGGTGTAGCCTGCCCACATTAGGGATTGCAATCTACTTTACCTAGTCTGCCAATTAAAATGTTATTCTCATGCAAATACAGCCTCATAAGAGCATGCAGAATAATGTTTGACCAACTCAAGTTGACACAAAACTATCACAACCAGAATGCAAGATTTGAACCCATTTAATTCAATTCAATTCAATTCAATTCAATTCAATTCAATTCAACTAGCGTTTCTTAAGTGGTGAGCACATGTGGCTCTATGTATAAAGTAAATGCTGGTGATATAGCAGCAACCAAGCACACAGAGAGGCAAAAGTTATAAGAAGGGGGATGCAGAATTTGAGAGAAATACTTCCAATGAGCAAATGTGCCCGTTCATGAAATAAGTCTTTGCTAAAGAAAGACTTCCGATCCCACACAGAGTTTTCAATTAATTGGAAATGGCTACTTACCAGTATTAATGTAAAAGACATTCCTCTTCGAGAGGTCAGTTAATTATATAAACTTAAAGATGTCTTTGAGCCCTAAAATCTAGGACTCTGAGAGTGTATTTAATTTAGTCACATCACCAGTAAATTACTTTATGTGCTTTCCTAAAATATTGGTTCTAAAGTGATTCTGATATGTAAAGGATATTAGAATATAGAAAAAATGTTATGAATACATGAACACATACTCACAAGAAAAATATGAAATATAGGATAATTACAAGCAAAGCCTTTGAATCACTCTTACTTTATTGCTGCCTGCCAGATCATTAATTCTGATCTGAAATAATTTAAAAATAACATCTACAACATGCTGCACACTTTCTATTCATGGATGCTAAACACCAAAAATAACAGAAGTAAATTGAACTTCATGAATGATTCATGGCTTCCTTGCTTTATGTCCCCATTGTCAAGGAAATTAGCAGCATTGGATATCTCCTTAGATAAATTTGATTTTGCCATATTCAGTAGACTACTTAATGAAAATGAATATTTCACATTTATGTTCATAGAAATGTTAATGAATTTTAGTGCCTGTAGCTTTTTTGATGAGCAGAGGGGTGGGTGTAGGGAAGAAGGGAATATTTCTGAATTAATTTATTCCTTTTTCCAGGCTGCTTCTTTGAAACTGTGAAAAAGCACTCTTTGTGAAAAGTCTCTGATCCTTTAAAGTTATAAAATAAAAGCCAGTGGAGGAATGGAGTTCTTTTCATGAAAATTAGTTTTGCAATCAACTTGACTATAAAGTTAGCCTTATAACTGTTCATTTCAATCCTAGAGACAGTTTAAGTTTATTTTCCATACTTGGATGAGTGGCTATGGAGATTGATGAGGATATCTCTGATTTACAGATTTAGATTCCTAGAAATTTCCTCTTTCCTTGCCGCTGTGATGGATGACCATTTTGCTATCAGCTTCCAAAAAGGGAGTCAAAATAAAGATTATTACTTTGCCTAAATGATTTAGGTATTAATCAAACACTTAAAGACATATTTTATAATGTAACTTTGATCTAGAACTTGATACCCCTGCTAAACTGAGGGCTTTGGTTCACTTGGGATCCAAACTTAATAATAATGATAGCTAATATTTCTTCATTCTATACTGTGGGCCACACACTTAAAGATTTCCCATTGAATCTTCACCAAAACCCTACTGTTCTATCCCATTTTGTAGAGGAGGGAATCAAAACATCATGGTAGTAATTTGACTCAAGTCACAAAATGATAGTGGTCCAAATGGGATTTGAAATCAAGAAATCTGACTTGAAAGTAGATTTGGCCCTTCTTTGTAGCCTCTTAAGAAAACTCTTCTCTCTAGCTTCCCCACTGGGTGCGAATTGCATGGTTCTTAGGTCTGATATATCTGAATGCAAAGTAGACCCCTGAGAACAAAGCAGGTTTTAATCGGTCTTCCTTTGTCCTGAATCTGTCTCAGTTGAGTTCCTATTTGGACATTTATTTTCTGACATTCTTGCCAACTAAACCGAATATTGATATAATTTAAAGAATAACCATTATTTTACCAGGTCACTTCTATAATTGCAACAGATCCCACAATGGTCAGAAATCCTTTCTCTTCTAAATGGCTACAGATACTAGTTCCCAAATCATTTTCATATAGTGTTAGGTCTAACAGATTGCGGTGGTTCTATAGTTTCAAAATCTATTCATTACTCATAATTCTGATGCACAAGCACCTGTAATCTTGGAAATGCACATATTCTCTTGAGAGGTCTGGACTTGTATTGTTCTGTGAACCACATCCATATAAAAACTGTGTGACAGTATGTAAAATTCAGTTTTTATTTAGGTGTCAGTTTCCACATTTAAATTGCTTTATTCTTATCTTTATGATCAAAGATTTTAAAAAGGAGCTAGGGACGCCTGGGTCTATTAAGTGTCCAACTTTGACTCTGGTCACAATCTCGGTTCATGGGTTTGAGCCCCGGTTCAGATTCTGTGCTGTGCTGACAGCTCAGAGCCTGAAGCCTGCTTCAGATTTTGTGTCTCCCTCTCTCTGCCTCTCCCCCTCTCACACTCTGTCTCTCTCTTTCAAAAATAAACACTAAAAAAAAAATTTTTAAGGGAGCTTGTAAAATATTGATACCATGACCCCACCCTGGACAATAACATCAGAATTTGTGGAAGGTGGGCCTTTGCACAAACATTTATTTAGCTCCCCGATGATTTCGATATGCAGCCAAGTTTGACAGGCACTGCATTAAGGCTATAATGCTTCGAATTTCTGCTCCTCTCTTTCTAATAGACCCGGTTCCCTAAATGGGAAACAGAATGGAAACAGAACTGAGAGAAGAAAAGTATAGCAAAGAACACAAAATAGCATGAAATTCAAAGAAAGAAATTATTGAAATGATCAAAGGAGAAAATTTAAGCTATTCTTTTCTTTATCCCCTCTGGCAGAAGGCTCTTTTTTTTTTTTTTTTTTTTTTTTTTCTTTAAAAGTGGATGCCTTGAAATAAATAGATAGACCAATGGACCCTGCCTTTCATTGGAATTAAGTGCTTAAACCAGACATTCAAATCCATGTGATAATAAGTCAAGTTGTTACAAGATACTACTCTATCTTTAAAGCCCCAATATATATACCACATATTAATATGAATGCAATCAATGACACATTAATTTGTCTAATAATTCTGTGGTGAGTGGGGTTATCTACTTGGGAAAGAGAGGTATGCACATTGGCTGCTTTAGTAACATTTTCTTTCATTTTAAAAAAAGAAAAAAGCTAGTCAAAATTTATACTTGAATTGAACACACAGCAACAGGCTTTAATGGGAATAGTTTATCAAACTGAAATCAAGTATAGTTTATTTGTTTCAACCACAAAAAATAATATAATAATAATTTCTATATTCATCTTCATTTCCCTGCAACCTGTCCTATAGGCACTAACTGAACTCATTTGATTGTGTAGAAGGGCAGATTTGTCACAGAGCTCCCACTAGGTGACTGCATTGACTTCAAATAGATTGTATTCCCTGTGCTTAGATTACATAGACCTGCAATTCTGACAAAGAAAATTCCACTGAATAGAGCCCAAGCATTTCAGCTTTTACCTTAGAAACTGTCAGAGTGGAAACCCTTCACCTATCTGATGCTCCCTGAGGGGCTTGTCAAACGTTAATGTGCATATGGGGATCTTGTTAGAATGCATTCTGGTTTCATGAGTTAGGCTGGGGCCTGAGAGTCTGAACTTTTAACATGCTACCCGGTGATACCTATGCTATTTGTAGGTATGCTATATGCATGGACCACACTGAGTAGTAAGAACTGAAGTAAAAACAAGAAACAAAAAACCTGTCTCACCTGTGTTCCTCGATCTACATTACCAGCCTGTTTGCTTCCTACTGAGATTTAAATAATTAGCTAAAAGCCTTTGCCACACTGGTGGGTCGGCACTTGATTCAAGAGAGTTTCAGGTTTTAAATTAACCAAGGCAGAAAAGTCATTTTCAAGTGACGTAAATAACTTCCAAACACTGGAACCGGAACAGCTTAGATTTTGTAAAGTACCCCACGTATGGAACATTTGTGGTCTACCATTTTATATGCGAAAGATTCCCAGATATGGTATGTCATTCATTAGTACTTTTAAACCCACAGTGAAAATAATAATAATTATTTATATGCATATTTATATGCAGACTGCATATAAACACGACACCAGCTCTGAGCCTTATACTCCAGTCCAAAAGAAGTCACATAGGAAGCCTCTTATCTGTGGTAAGTTCTTTCTTAGGACAGTCAAGGTCTGTGGCAAAATGGAAGAAATTATTGTTGTAGCAAAAGAGATCAAAAACTTAAAGTCTGGTGTATAGAAAAAAGTCTACATGTACACTGGATTCCCGAAGAATTAAAACAGGATCGTGTGAGTGAAAAAAAGCTAAACATACAGAGAAAGGAGAAGAATTAACCTTGGATTGGCCCATGATAGTAAGATGACATGAAATTCTAAGTTAGAGGTTTTTAGAAAGGAGGAATGGAGAATAGCCTGGAGGAGATGATGAGGAACAAAAAGGCACTTAGTGCAACTCCCAAGTCCAATATCAGAGATGTCACAGAAAAAACAGCCAGTACATTGAGAGGGCTACTGGGTAAGCCGTGTTTGCAAAGGAAAGCAAGGCTTTGGTGGGAGCAAGTGGTAAAGACAAGGACATTGAGGACAGAGGAGATTTTGCTTATGCTGGACTGCGTTCCGCTGGGCACTGGAGGAAGAATTTGGGAAATTGTGGAGGGTTGGAAGATAGAAGCAGAATAGAGAGAGTATAAGTCCTTAAGAGACCTCATTAAGACAAAGCTAAAGTGCCCGGTACAGTGTTTAAGGTAAAGTAAGTGGTAATCACAACCATCACCGATGTACAGAGCAATCAGATGTTTGCTCCCCCAGAATCCTGAAGTTTCAACCTTCACATCAGTTGTGAGTGCTCCTTTTCCTCAGTTTTGTCATACCTGTCATCACCCTGATTGTTGCCACTATTGCTGCAATGTCATCATTGCTCTCCCCTCTTCATTTGTAACCATTTTCTCCCGTCTCTCTTAGCTTTTTCCTAAAAAGCTGATCTTTCTGTACATCACCAACCAATCAAAGCCCTCTTCTCCACTCTTGAGCTGACTGATGACAGAGTGCCAGGAGCAAGTACTTGTTTCACTCTTCCTGGCTCTCTTTGTCTATTTCTGGGTTCCCAGAGGTTTCTGATTCTTTTATCATATACAAGTGATTATTGTGCACATCTCATTCCCAACACTGTCAGTACTTCTAGGATGACAAGATGACTATATCATAGTCCCCCAAAGACTACATTCTTAAGGTAGCACGTGTATGGATGCACAAATGCCATTCCCAAAAGTTTTAGATTGTTAGAAATTAGATCATTGATCAACAACTAGAGAAACATTCCATTGATATTTTAACATGGCATTCAAGACCAATGCATATATATATATATATGTATATATATATATATATATATTTGCATAAATATATTTGCATAAATTTATATATTTGCACAAATATATATATATGTGTGTGTATATATATACACACACATATATATATGTATATTTGGTCAGGATCACAGACCAGTGACTCAATTCCTTTTAGATTAACTTGGGATCACTTGAAAAGACTCTATAGGCACTTCTCCTATCTTTGGCTGCTTAAATACAGCTACTGATTGCATCATATTCCTGTGTATCTCACTGCCAAGTGGACTATTTTTCAACATTCTTTTGTGTGTTCTGTGAAGCACCATACAAATGATTGTTCAGCCTACTTTATAGGCAAGAAAGTGATGTGACAAAGAATTTGGCCCACAGTTTCTTTCCCCAATTCTCAGGGAGGAAATCTCCATTTGTTGCATTTGAACAACTATGGCCCCCTACACAATTATAGATAAAGCCTCCATTTCCTTAAGAAAGGAAAGTGGGTGGCCCATCCATTGGCACACTTTCAAAAAATATCACTTTGTGGATTTATCAGTCCAATCTCTCCCTAAGAGTTTCGAGAACCAAGCAGATATTTTAAAATCTTGGTTAATTAATTTAGACACACGTAACTTTATTCATTCACTCATATTCTGTCTATAGTCCTTATGAGGTATCATGAACTGTTCTATACAAAGCAAAACCCCTAACTAGATATACCTTACAATCTGTTACAGGGAATTAGAAAATAAAACAAAGTCACTGATCTAAAATAGAATTCTTGCAGGAGTATGATATGCTGTGACAAATGTGTTGAAGAAGAGAAAAACTGGGTAGAGGGATGGAGACGCGTGTGTGTGTGTGTGTGTGTGTGTGTGTGTGTGTGTGTGAAAGAGAAAGAGAGAAGGAGAGAGAGTAGGTGTAGCGTGTATGTAACGCTGTTTTGGATCAGAAAGTTATGAAGAGTCAGTAATTTTAACACTACTGAAGGAAGGACAAGCCAGTGTACGTCTACATTTCATAGTTATGAAACAGAGCACTGAAGTGTTAAAAGATCTATTCAATGCTACCAAGACAGTCAGCAATTCTGAACTGCTGGTTTATGTCTTTTTCCCTTGTTCTAGTTCATAGCCCTATCTTGCCTCCGTGCAATGAATAAAAAGGGTTTGCTTTAAATAAATGGCATGTGTGAAATCCTAACCATGTTTATTCAATAACTTAAGGATAGTATCACTGCCAAAGAGTATGTAGAATTAGAAGGTATCTCAGTGGCTTGAGAAACTTGTTTAATGTATCTCTGACCAATTACCACAAATTAAAATGTGATTACAACAGTGACCTTAGAAGTAGAGAGCAGTTTACAGCTCCATGCAGTGTGGTCTGACCTATGTATGCCTCAAGCAGTTGGAGAACTGTCCATACTGGAGCAACAAAGTTTTCCACTCTTGTCCATGGAGTTTCAGCCCTGCAACATAATGTCTTTCTCAGCCACTGCCCTTTATATCCACAGGGCCCACTGGGCTAGATTTCATGGAGGTAAGTGTGCACGTAATCACATGTTTACCCTCAAAGGTAGTAGAAATGCTGCAGTGCTCTGGAAGTTACTTTTATTGAATCCTTATCAATCCCCATTATTATTTGCATTTGACCAAGTATGAGTGTAAGACCAGAGAATAATAGCATACATATACATGTGCATATACAAATACATATCATGAAATATTTTCATACATTTTCATTTGAGTCCCACAACAACCTTTAGGAAAAGTAAAATAGCTGTCATGACTCCCATCATGCTGATACAGTCACCAAGCCTGAGAGAAGTTAAATGAATTTGCCAAATACACAGTGTGAAAACATGGCAGAGCCCAAACTAATAGGCTACAGGAAACTTTGCCCTGTTGAACCTAGTTCTTCTAAGAGAACAAAATGGGACACTTTGGAAAACTTCATTTGACTTTCTTAAGTCTCAGAGGTATTTCTCAATGATGAAAAGCAATAGTTTGCTAAATAAAATCTAAATGGCTTAAAACAATCCTATGGTTTCTCCCAAAGTGCTAATTATAACTCTGTGTATATAAATGCATTCAGTTAAAACTTAGATTCACGTGGGGCACCCGGGTGGCTCAGTCGGTTGGGCGTCCGACTTCAGCTCAGGTCATGATTTCACAGTCCTTGAGTTCAAGCCCCGCGTCAGGCTCTGTGCTGACAGCTCAGAGCCTAGAGCCTGCTTCAGATTCTGCATCTCCCTTCTCTCTCTGCCCCTCCCCTGCTCATGTTCTGTCTCTGTCTCAAAAATGAATTTTAAAAAACATTAAAAAAAAACTTAGATTCACAAATTTAACATTTGTGATTCTATTGCCAGTCAAGGTTCTGTCAAGAAAACAGAAGAGCCACTCAGTGTATTCAAGGTATTAAAGGTTTTAATATAGAGAAATAAGAGCATACCCAAAGACTGGAAAATCTGCCCATGCATCTGGCAGCAATTGCCCCCAGAAAATAATGGCCTCTCCTCCTCTATCATCCAAATCTGGTGCCAATGCCTCTCTTTGGAAAACCATAATCTGGGGAAGCAGATTCTGCCAAAACTGTATCCAACTTCTTTTCAGTGATATTTGGGGAGGTGATTCCAAGTTGACAACAAGCAATCTAACACAGGCATGACAAAGTGATCTCAGAATTCCATGTTATTATCTTTAAGTTTTCTGAAGCACACCCTGGAATCCTATATCCTAACTGGCATAGTAAAGGAGCAAGCCACATAGCCAGGGAGAACACCTCATGATTAAATTCCCTCCGTATATTCAACAAATATTTGATACAAAACAGACATGGTTCCATCCCTTCTAGTGCCTACCTCTTGATAAGGCTTTGTCTTAAAATCCATTGAATTTGAAATTGGGGGAGAATTTATATGTTGTTGGGTCTTCACAGACTTGAAGAACATCAAGAGTCTAAGATTGCTTCAGCCATCTTAATGACCAACTTTGAGAAACCATCCAGTTTAATCATAAAAGCAGTCCAAAATACCCACTGAGTCATCAGATGTCATTTCTTGATTCATGGCCATGCTCTCAGGGAATTATCAAAGTAATCCTCAACATTTGCATAGCACTTTGTACTTATTGAAATGTATTCTCTAGCATTGACTTGTTTGACCCTCACAAAACAGATATGGGCAGATAATTTTCTTTTTAACTAATGAAAAACCAAGGACATAGATAAGGGCAATAAATTGTTTATTAATTAATGATCAATGTAAGACTTGAAATTAGGTCTTAACTCTCAACTTAGGGCCCTTCAACAGTATCCCACTGTCTCTTTTGTACTAAATAAACTGGAATCAGCACTTGTTATATGTGATGTTATAGAATTAAGAAGGCCTTGCCCTTCTACATCATTTTTATTGCCCACTTGTAATTGTTCTTCCAGTTTAAATTCTGAACTGAATTGTCTTGAAGTATCTAGAAGTGTCCTCTTCTTTGTTTAATGGAAAAATGAGCGAATGCCTCTTGGACAGAGCTCTTTCTTTCATGAACATTCTGTGCAATAAATAGGTCACCTGGTCACATTCATATCTTTAAGGAATTTACTAAGTCAGTTCTGTCCTATAATATCCGTATCTGGCAAAAATACTTTTAGAGAACACAAGCACTTATGACAGAATTTTAAAACCAGAGAGGACACTGAAGATTACTTAGACCAATTCTCTCACACGGAAAAGAGTGAAATCCTGTGGAGCTTGTACTTTTTTCTTTTTTCTTTTTTTTTTTAATGTTTATTTATTTTTGAGAGAGAGAGAGAGAGAGAGAAAGAGACAGAGCATGAGAGGTGGAGGGGCAGAGAGAGAAGGAATCCAAAGCAGGCTCCAGGCTCTGAGCTGTCAGCACAGAGCCCGATGTGGGGCTCGAATTCACAGAGTGTGAGATCATGACCTGAGTCAAAATCAGATGCTTAACTGACTGAGCCACCCAGGTGCCCCGAAGTTTGGATTCTTTTGACCTTGAGGTCAAAAATCACATGGCCAATCACTTAGACCTGTGAACAGAAGTCTGGTTTGAAGATTCTTGGGAACTGCCAGTATGTGGGGGGTATCATAAAATGTAAAGAATATTCTCAGGCTTAAAATCAAGTTGTGAAGACGTGCAACAATGAAAGAAGCACACAAGCCAAGAAATAATTCCTAAATAATGGTCCATAAGCTATAATTGCTGTAATTCGCTGAAAAAAATAGAGCAAGAATTTATTTTTAATTTCTGCCTCATTCTACAAAAGATGTGAAGCACCTCATAAAAATCCTTTCAATACAAAAGAATTAAATTAAGCAGTTGTGGTGACCATGGTGAAGGGAAATTATAGGCATAAAAATGGTAAAGCCAGATCTGCTATTAGGGGTGAACCATACAGTTGAAATAAATGGACCCCAGATTTATCACTAGTTTTCTAATGGCCAAGCAAAGTAAACACAGTCAATTTATAATATTCATATTGTCCACAAAACAAAACCCAACTTACTGTTCAGTGGTATTCTTCAGTAGGTATTTAGAAAGAGGGCCCTGAGTTTCATCCAGTTCTTTCTTAACACAATCCATCAGTGTGCTCCCGTGGCATAACACCAAAGTACAATTCAGTAAAGCAATCATATTAGATCCAAAATGATGTTGCTGAAGGATCCAGCAACCTTGTGATATGGCTTGATTCAAAGGCATTATGCAGAGTATGTAGAGAAATGGATAATTACTTGACTCTCAAGTGTTTCTTCCAAAATTTTTATGGAAATATGTGAAGCAAGGAGCTCAACATAATAATATCTGGCAAGAACCTATGGTGTAGATGGTCTGTCATGCTGATTGATGGCTGTTCTACAAGCTTGGATAATCGACCAAGCAGAGATGTGTGTCATTAAGGGAATCTGTGAAAATGTAGGAGCCTAACTGAGTCGTATTTAACATCTTTGCACAGGGATGAATAGGGTCAAAATCACTTAGGAATTTAGGAACGGCTTCTGGAAGGAGATGGGACCTGAACTTGGACAGGCAAGGAGGAGAAATGAGGAATTTTAGACTAGCAGAAAATCACATGACCAAATGGTGGGGGCGTTGCAAATAGAAGACAAGTCAGTTTGCCGTCAAAATTTATGACTTTAAAATGAAGTAACAATGGAGCATGTCTAAACACAATTCAGCTTGATCCTTTTTATGGAAATATTGCCAGTAGAAAGTTCTCTAATTTAATATGACAGCACTGGTTTGATAGGATTTCAAGCCAATGAATTCAGTAAGTAGATTTGTTTTGATGACCTTTGCTAATTTGTTGAATGCTGTGAAAATCCCCTGCAGACTTTCTAACAGTTCCAAAGCTAAAAATAATGACCTCACTGAAGATTCTGTCAGCTGTTCTGATTCAGAGAATGGCTGCGAATGACTGATGGACTCTTGTTCCCAATGAGGCTGAGAGATTTGCAACCTGACCTGTCTTGTACATACCAGAAAATGATGTCTGTACTTAACTAGAAAGCATACATAGGGTCAGAGGGAACAGTAAGGACTATCTCTTATTATAAATAAAAATTGTAATTACATGAGTATTTAATTGTAGGCTATGTTTCAGGTGTTGTGTTTTACACTACATGTATTATTTTTTCGTATTATCCTCACAACTTCTCTGTGAAGGAGGAAGTATCACTAGCCTGTAGGTGGGGTGACCAAGGCTCAGAAAATTTAAGTGACTTCCTCGAAGTTACAGTTAGTTAATACCACAGGCTTTGAACCCAGGTCTTTGGGACCCAAAAGCTAATGTTTTTCACCTTTATGTAATACAGATTCTCTGTCTCTTAGGGGCAGTTGCTTTAAATTATAAAACTAAAGCATTTTGGTTTCTATTATGAGACACAATTTAAAAAGGGAATTCCTGCAGGAACCATAGAGTTTGAAGGTGAACTAAAGGTTGCAGAATCAATAACCTGCTCCTCTACTTCTGGGTATGAGATATGAAAGAGGAATGCCAAACTGAGCTGTTGAGAGCCCTGCAGCTGGTTGAAGGCGAATCAGGCCATCCAGGATGTTGACAATACTGTGTGTTTTGACACTGCTGCTGCCCTTATGTCTGCTCTGGGACAGGTCAACAATTAGTTGTGGAATGAGAAAAGAACTGAACCTGGATGTTTAAAAGGCAAACTAAATTAATCAGGTGCTACCATGGTATTATGTGGTCAGAGTACCAGAAGCTGGATGTCTTCTTTTTTAACGAAAATATCCTGAGGACTCAGAGAATATTAAAAGGTGATTGTTGATAATTTGGAGAGGAAAAAATCAAAGAATATACAGAGTCATATGCAACTCTGGTTAAAATCGAAGTTAATGGTCTGTTTCAGGCTGCCATCTCCTTGAGGTTAGCAATGGATATGAGCACAACTGCTAATTTTCTTGCTAAAAATTTCTTGAAATCTTCTTGAGGATCAGTAGGGTATCTCCAGCCTATTACTGTCACTCAGCATTATCACGAGTGTGACCCTCCATCTATATGGTGCTTTTCAGTGCCTAGTGAAATATTTATCTACGCTATTAAAATTTATATCTGATCTTACCAAAATATGTGATTTCCTTTCTTCTCTGAATAATTGAATATTCTCTCTTGAAAACATAAACTGTTTCTAGAATCAGCATCAAAGAATCAGAAATGTTTGGTTGACTAGTTAATTATTTCTGTAATCCATCCAGCAAGCATTCATTGTAGCCTGGGTAGTGCCTGACATTCTCCTAGATAACAGTGGTAACCAAAAGTAGAGAGGGACAAGAACAGACACTCAGATCAATGGAACAGAATAGAGAACCCAGAAATGGACCCAAAAACCTATGGCCAACTAATCTTTGACAAAGCAGAAAAGAATATCCAATGGAATAAAGACAGTCTGTTCAGCAAGTGGTGCTGGGAAAACTGGACAGTGACATGCAGAAGAATGAACCTGGACCACTTTCTTACACCATACACAAAAATAAACTCAAAATGGATGAAAGACCTCAATGTAAGACAGGAAGCCATCAAAATCCTCGAGGAGAAAGCAGGCAAAAACTTCTTTGATCTTGGCCGCAGCAACTTCTTACTCAACAGGTCTCCAGAGACAAGGGAAAAAAAAGCAAAAGTGAACAACTGGGACCTCATCAAAATAAAAAGCTTCTGCACAGCGAAGGAAACAATCAGCAAAACTAAAAGACAACCGAAAGAATGGGAGAAGATATCTGCAAATGACATATCAGATAAAGGGTTAGTATCCAAAATCTACAAAGAACTCACCAAACTCAACACCCAAAAAACAAATAATCCAGTAAAGAAATGGAGAAAACACATGAATAGACACTACTCCAGAGAAGATATCTAGATGGCCAACCGACACATGAGAAAAAGCTCCACATCACTCATCATCAGGGAAATACAAATCAAAACCGCAATGAGATACCACCTTACACCTGTCAGAATGGCTAACATTAACAACTCAGACAACAACAGATGTTGGCGAGGATGCAGAGAAAGAGGATCTCTTTTGCACTGCTGGTGGGAATGCAAGCTGGTACATCCACAGTGGAAAACAGTATGGAGGTTCCTCAAAAAACTAAAAATAGAACTACCCTACAACCCAGCAATTGCACTACTAGGCATTTATCCATGGGATACAGGTGTGCTGTTTCCAAGGAACACATGCACTCCCATGTTTATAGCCACACTATCAACAATAGCCAAAGAATGGAAAGAGCCCAAATGGGCACAAAAACAGACACATAGACCAATGGAATAGAATAGAAACCCCAGAACTAGACCCACAAACGTATGGCCAACTAATCTTTGACAAAGCAGGAAAGAACATCCAATGGAAAAAAAGACAGTCTCTTTAACAAATGGTGCTGGGAGAACTGGACAGCTATATGCAGAAGGTTGAAACTAGACCACTTTCTCACACCATTCACAAAAATAAACTCAAAATGGATAAAGGACCTGAATGTGAGACAGGAAACCATCAAAACCCTAGAGGAGAAAGCAGGAAAAGACCTCTCTGACCTCAGTCGTAGCAATTTCTTACTTGACACATCCCCAAAGGCAAGGGAATTAAAAGCAAAAATGAACTACTGGCACCTTATGAAGATAAAAAGCTTCTGCACAGCAAAGGAAACAACCAACAAAACTAAAAGGCAACCAACGGAATGGGAAAAGATATTTGCAAATGACATATCGGACAAAGGGCTAGTATCCAAAATCTATAAAGAGTTCACCAAACTCCACACCCGAAAAACAAATAACCCAGTGAAGAAATGGGCAGAAAGCATGAATAGACAGTTCTCTAAAGAAGACATCTGGATGGTCAACAGGCACATGAAAAGATGCTCAACGTCGCTCATCTTCAGGGAAATACAAATCAAAACCACACTCAGATGTCACCTCACGCCAGTCAGAGTGGCCAAAATGTACAAATCAGGAGACCATAGATGCTGGCGAGGATGTGGAGAAATGGGAACCCTCTTGCACTGTTGGTGGGAATGCAAATTGGTGCAGCCACTCTGGAAAACAGTGTGGAGGTTCCTCAAAAAATTAAAAATAGACCTACCCTATGACCCAGCAATAGCACTGCTAGGAATTTACCCAAGGGATACAGGAGTACTGATGCATAGGGGCACTTGTACCCCAATGTTTATAGCAGCCCTCTCAACAATAGCCAAATTATGGAAAGAGCCTAAATGTCCATCAACTGATGAATGGATAAAGAAATTGTGGTTTATATACACAATGGAGTACTACGTGGCAATGAGAAAGAATGCAAAATGGCCCTTTGTAGCAATGTGGATGGAACTGGAGAGTGTGATGCTAAGTGAAATAAGCCATACAGAGAAAGACAGATACCATATGGTTTCACTCTTATGTGGATCCTGAGAAACTTAACAGAAACTCATGGGGGAGGGGAAGGAAAAAAAAAAAAGAGGTTAGAGTGGGAGAGAGACAAAGCATAAGAGACTCTTAAAAACTGAGAACAAACTGAGGGTTATTAGGGGGTGGGAGGGAGGGGAGGGTGGGTGATGGGTATTGAGGAGGGCACTTTTTGGGATGAGCACTGGGTGTTGTATGGAAACCAATTTGACCATAAATTTCATATATTGAAAAAAAATAATGAAGATTCGTGGGAGAAAAACTTAAAAAATAAATAAATAATAAAACTAATTAAAAAAAAAAAAGAGCCCAAATGTCCATCAATGGATGAATGGATAAATAAGATGTGATATATACATACAATGGAGTATTACTCGGCAATCAAAAAGAATGAAATCTTGCCATTTGTAACTACGTGGATGGAACTGGAGGGTATTATGCTAAGTGAAATTAGTCAGAGAAAGACAAAAATCATTTGACCTCACTCATATGAGGACTTTAAGAGACAAAACAGATGAACATAAGGGAAGGGAAATGAAAATAATATAAAAACATGGAGGGGGACAAAACAGAAGAGACTCATAAATATGGAGAACAAACTGAGGGTTACTGGAGGGGTTGTGGGAGGGGGGAGGGCTAAATGGGTAAGGGGCACTAAGGACCCTACTCCTGAAATCATTGTTGCACTATATGCTAACTAATTTGGATGTAAATTTTAAAAAATAAAAAAATTTTAAAAAAAGTAGAGAGGGTACCTACCTTCCCTATTGGAGCTTCCAGGCAGGGGAAGGAGACAGGCATTTATCAAAGACTTGCACCAATAAAGGCAAACACTGCTATGAAATAGTGGCACTTCATGCTATTAAAGAGCAAATCAGTGAAGATTGGATTTATGGTGGCAACGGAATTTCCTTGAGAATGTGTCTTTGTTGTTTGGAGATCTAAAGATTGAGTAAGGAATTTAACTAGGCAAAAAGGAGAATAAAGCACAGCCCAGGCAGAGAAAACATCAAATTCAAGTGTCTGTGTGTGGCAGGAAGAATCTTGACAAACATGAGAAGCAGAAGTAAATCTAATGTGGTTGTAGCAACAAGAGAAAAAAAAAAAAAAAGACCATTGTATGAGTTAAAGCTGGAAATGTAGGCAGAGAACCTACCCTGGAGGATCTTGTAGGAATTTTGTCTTTATCCTAAGAGCAGTACATCAATGGAGGATTTCTGAGCTGCGGGAAGGAGGCTAGCATAATAAAATTTGTATTTGAAAAGTCACTGTAGCTATAGTATTGAAAACAGACTGATGCAGGTAAAGGCAAAATAACCATTTTGGAGACTATCAGAATGGACCACAGAGATATGCTAGCTTGGACCAGGATGGCAATGGGAAGGAGTAGATGGATGCAAGGAGAGTTAAAAGGGAAAAACAGGGCTGCCTGGGTGGCTCAGTCGGTTAAGCCCCCTAGATCAGCTCAGGTCATGATCTCATGGTTCATGGGTTCGGGCCCCACGTCAAGCTCTGTGCTGACAGCTCAGAGCCTGGAGTCTGCTTCGGATTCTGTGTGTCCCTTTCTCTCTGCCCCTCCCCCTGCTCGCTCGCTCGCTCTCTCTCTCAAAAATATAGACATTAAAAATTTTTTTTTTAAATAAAAAAATAAGGGAAACACAGATGGGACTTGGTGAAGAAGTTAATTTGAGAGAGAGAGAGAGAGAGAGAGACGGAGGAATACATAATGACTCCTACAATATCTGGGGCGTTGTTTGTATTAGTGGAAGAACAGTGATTAGTGGATGAACAAAAATTAGAAGAATGATGTTTTAAATTCTGAGTAGGGAACAAGGAAGAGATCACAGGTATAGTTTGGGGTTTCTTGAGGTGTGGTACAAGTCTGCAGCACAGAAAGACATCTACCCTGAAGATATAAATTTGTGAATCATCTAAATGTTTTGATAATTATAGCTGTAGGCACAGATGAGTTTCCCTGTGGAGAGGATGCAGTATGAGGAATGAAGAGTGTTCAGGAGGCTCAAGGAACTGCAGTATTTAATGACAGGACAGAATAGAAATTAGACTGGAAAGGAGACAAGGAAGGAATAGCCAGAGAAATAGAAGAAAATTACAGAGTATGGAGTTGGAGTAACCAAGGAAGGAAAGGAAAGGAAATCGTGGGCTCTTAACTGAAGATTTATATTTATATTTATATTTATATTCATATTAATTTATAGTTATAGCTTTGTCTCGTGTGTAAGATTGAACATCCTTCTAGTCAAGAGCGGGGCATTCCATCCTCAGTGGCTGCTGCTTTCTTCACCTCTTGGAAGCCTCCCTCTGGAAAGGAGTTGCTTGTTAATGGAGATTTTAAGGTCTACAGGAACCCTACTCATCTGACTGTGTCGGGGAGAGCCCAGGCCATGGAGGCAGAATCGCAGCCATGTGTCAGCCCAGGTTCTTGTGGCACACACAGATTATTGCCCACCACACATTTCTGCAGCTGTTTCTCAGTTAAAATTTATGGACCCTGTTGTTGTCGAATATCATTAGAAACTCCACACCATTTAGGGTGTTTGTAGGGCAAAACAAAGATGAGAATTGTGTGATGTTAAGAACTGTGTGATGTTTAATGGAAAGATGCTAAATTTTGAGATATGGAGTCATGTAATTTTTTTCTAATATAAAAGTGAATATCCTGGGGTGCCTGGGTGGATCATTTGGTTAAGTGTCGAGCTTCGGCTCAGGTCATGATCTTACAGCTCATGAGTTTGACCCCTGCATCAGGCTCTGTGCTGACAGCTCAGAGCCTGGAGCCTGCTTCAGATTCTGTGTCTCCCTCTCTCCGACCCTCCCCTGCTTTCTCTCAGTCTCTTTTTCCTTCAAAAATAAGTAAACATTAAAAAAAAAGTGAACATCTATATTCCTAACAAAAAAAAAAAGTTCAAGTTCAAAATGGAACAGAGGAAGGATCATGTATTTTGAATCCTGGTTCTAATACTAATTCTCAGATCTTAGGCAGTTCAGTCTTTGTGATATATTTCTCTCATCAAAATTATGAAAATACGTCAAAATATATTTACACATACACACAGGTTAGAGCCCTCCCACATGTAGTGGTATTTGCTTCTGTTAGTTGTTTCTCCATTTTAGAAATACTTTCTGGGGGCGCCTGGGTGGCGCAGTCGGTTAAGCGTCCGACTTCAACCAGGTCACGATCTCGCGGTCCGTGAGTTCGAGCCCCGCGTCAGGCTCTGGGCTGATGGCTCAGAGCCTGGAGCCTGTTTCCGATTCTGTGTCTCCCTCTCTCTCTGCCCCTCCCCCGTTCATGCTCTGCCTCTCTCTGTCCCAAAAATAAATAAACATTGAAAAAAAAAAAAAGAAATACTTTCTGGGGAAAAAAAAGTAAGAAAGAAAAATACTTTCTGACTTTGTGCACATGAAAATGCTAAGCATGGAATATCATAATCTACACTTTTCAGAGCTCAAGACGCTCTTTTGCAAGATAACTTTAATATGCTCTCTTGGTCTCAGCTAACTTAATGCTTGAAAAAAATAGATTTCACTTGATTAAAAGAACATTACATCGATTCTTATTTTCTCATTATTTAAAATATATACATACATACATACATATATAATGAGATTTAAAGGTATTCATTAATGAATATAGATCTAAATCTATTAAAGACTGGATTTTCAATATACATTTTCTTGAGAAATTTGAATTTATGTATATCATGTTAATATAGTTGGCCTTAATTCATTATGAAGATAACAAGCCCTACTGGCCAACTCCTCTGTAGCGTAATAGGGAAGGAACGGTGTGAACTCAAGCATCTCTGGGTTTGATGCCAGATTTGCTACGTGTGCACATCTCCATTACACCACATTGTGCCTCATTTGCTTCACCTGTGAGATAGGTACAACAATGCTTACCCCATGGGGTTGCTCTAAGGAAATGTCTACCGCATATAAGTATTCATTAAACATCTGCTTGACATCACAATGATACTACATCAGGATAGCAGCCTCCAGAAAGAGCAAGAATTGACACCTGAAAAATTATGACTGTATTCTAGCATTCACGTCTTACAGAAAGATAATCACGTTAATATATTCAGGGTGCTATGAACCCTGATGACATGATGATAACAGATCAACTCTGGGTTTAAGGTCATCTCATAGTCTATGAATCAAAATGTTTCATGATCCTGGATAGTGTGGACACTTAACTTCCCTATGATGTGAGAGAAGAAAGTGATGGTTTCTCCTGTACTAGTTTTCACTGAAAGGTGCCCATCTTTCACAGAGAATTTCTTCAATAATGATTTGCTGAGTGAATGACTAAAGGGAAAGGGAATGAGATAAAAGTTTTTATGCATATTCTAGGAAATGTATAGAAATTAGAGATTACACTAGTTTTGCAGACTTAGCGCTCTGTAGAAAAATTAGTGAGTGCTGTGCTGGGTTCTTTAGTCATTCATTTACTCAACAGATATGGTGCTCTACCATGTTGCTACTCTATTAGGTTCCATGTTGGTCAAAAAAAGAACCACATCAGTAGGTCTCTGCCCTTGTGTCAGATAGGAAAATCATGGACCAGGTAATCACAAGATTATTCCAAAGCCAGCCAAATAGAGTAGCCCTCTCATCTAATTTTCATCTAATCTTTCCACGTTAGGCCAAGTGTGTCTATCTTGTTTCTCCCAACAAAACAATATCCAGTCTAACCAAACCAAAAGCCAAGATAAATCGATGACATTGTTTCTTTTAACTTCATGCTACAATTTTGTCTTCTTTAGGATATTGTTTCCTTCTGATCCCGAGCATAGAGGTATATTCTAATTGGCCTATTGCCTGATTGATATTTTAACAGCCTCAGCTTTTTAGTTTAAAAATTAAACATTTGGATTTGCTTATTTTGGATATTTTGTTTATTTCTTCATAGCAATGCAGGTTTCATGAGAAGAAAGTATAGAAGTCTCAGAGATCTTTCCTGGTATACTTCTAAATCCAGTTGCTTTGCAATGTTTTTTAATTAAGCAAAGAATACTAAAAACATAAAAATGTAATAATGAATTCCATCAAAGGTCCTTCAACTATAGTATTTTCTCTGACAGTGAGGTCAAGCCATCTTTGGGGGGAATTCATGCTAAGTAATTCCTTTGATATTTCCATCACAGGTCCATAATTATTGCTAACTTATTTTTAAGGCTAATCAAGATCAATTTTTAATTCATTTAAGTTAATGGTATGGAAGTCTTCTTGATATAAATTCCTTGAATTTGTTTTCTAATATATACAAAAAAAAAAATTCCCTCTCCCAACTTGATAGATTAAATGGTATAGGAGAAAAGACACCAACTCTACCAGTTCCTTATAAAAATAGGAATGATCGCATCTGTCTTGCAATATCACTGGGCCTGATACACAGTAGGTATTCATTTTCTATTTTTGTTTTTGT
The DNA here is from genome assembly GCF_028749965.1 of Puma concolor. Taxonomy (NCBI): domain Eukaryota; kingdom Metazoa; phylum Chordata; class Mammalia; order Carnivora; family Felidae; genus Puma; species Puma concolor. Next base: position 167,604,413 of record NC_141670.1, on the reverse strand, counting down.
CAGTAACACATGTAAGTGGTTTAAGATTTCAATAACTTTTCCAAGACCTATTATAAAAGCATCAGTCCTCTGTCCCCATCTGCACACCATCTTCCCCCCTTTCCATTAACCAGCAATAGTGGACGTCCACCTTTTAAGTTTTTTTTTTTTTAATTTTCCTTCAGATTTCTAAATAACATCACTTGTGCTGTGAGTTCTTGGCTTCTCACTTTTATACATACCTTTTTTGTACATTCCCATAGCCCCACCCAGCACTGATACACACATTTCCCTTCATCTCCCTAACATTAATGTCTGATGATCCACTAATATTAAAATATTGAAATACTTCTTCTAGGTTGAAAAATAACTACTGCTCTGTAACTATCAAGTGACCCACCTCCACTCTATTAACCCAGCCTTATGCATAGACCCCTTCTAGATCTTCCCCACCTAAAATCTACCAGTGAAGGGAGTGATGCCTGGCCCAGCAGCTTCCCTCAGCATTACCCAGTGTCCATTATACCTCAGTTTGTGGTTCATACCAGACAAGTTGGTAAATACTTAATAGTTTTAATATATTATCCCTGGCTATATTATAATTTTAGTGACACTGATATTCAATGTTCACATTATTACAATTCTGTGAACATTATTTACAGCTGAGCTATGTATACTATGTATACTATGTACATAGTATATTATGATTATGACTATACTATGACTAAAGTCACTGTCTTGTACTATTTAGCCTCTTTTCCATTATGAAACCATCTGTAAACTCTTTGCTCTACGTGTACATCTCTTCTCAAACACACAAGTGATCTATCAAATTAATTTTCCTAGAGACATCTCCTCTAGAACTCTGTGTTCTCTTGCTTGCATCTGAACTAATTGCTCTCCAGACCTCCCTGCACTTTTACCATATTACAATCTTCTTTCCCATCATCCTAGGGATTTTTTGTCTGTCTTTTGTATGGGAGTCTGTTTCCCGATTTCCACGTCATCTTCTTCCTTAATTTACATCCTGGTGGATCTTTCCCCTGTAGCTTCCTGAGAGTAGCTGAGGGAAGATTAACTTTTTGAGAATTTGTGTGTCTGGCAATGCCTTTATTCTCTCCTGACAATTGATTGAATTTTTATGTACATAGACTCCTATGTAAGAGATCAATTTCCCTCATATTTTTAAGGCAATATTCCAGTGTCTACCTTCCAATATTCTATTAAGAACGTCAATGCCATTCTGATTCTGGAATCTTTGTATATGGATAGATTTTTCCTCTGCAGCATTTTAGGATATTTCCTTTGTTTTCGAATATTCTAAATTTCATAATGATGAGGACTTTGGGAAGCTATGTGATCATGGTAAGGATCAGATTGGTCTTCTAATCTGGAAACACCTGTAATGACATATAGTTGGAATCTTAAATGTCTTAGTCCATTTGGACTGCTTTAACAAAATACCATAGATTGGATAGCTTATAAACAGCAGAAATTTCTCGCAGTTCTCAAAGCAAAGAAGTCCAAGATCATAACACCAGCTGATTTGGCTTCTAGTGAGCACCTGCTTCCTGGTTCATAATGGTCATCCTCTCACTGTGTTCTCACATGGCTGAAGGTAAGGAATCTTTCTAGGGTTTTCTGTAAGGGCACTAATCCCATTTATGAGAGCTCTGCTCTCATGGCCTAATCACTTAACAAAGGCTCCACCTTCCGGTACCTTCATATTGAGCATTAGGGTTTCAACATATGAATTGGGTGGGCACACTAAAATTCAGCCTGTAACAGTATGGCAAGTAAGCTTTTCAAATTGGCTTCTTTCACTTACCAATATTCGTTTAAAGGTTTCTATGTCTTTTCATGGCTTGATAGTTCATTTCTTTTTGGCACTGAGCGATACTCCATTCGTGCCATTTAAATATTGAAGGACATCTTGGTTTCTTCCATGTTTTGGCAATTACAAATAAAGCCACTATAAACATTCATGTGCAAGTTTTTGTGTAGACATTAGTTTTATACTCATTTCAGTAAATACCAAAGAGCACAATTGCTGGACAGTATGATAAGAATATGTTTAGTTTTGTAAGAAACTGCCAAACTGTCTTCCAAAGTGGCTGTGCCATTTTGGATTCCCACCAGCAATGAATGAGCGTTCCTTTGCTCCACATCCTTGCTAGAATTGGAGTGTTGTCAGTGTTTTGGATGTTAGCCATTCCAATAGGTATATAAGTGTAATTCATTGTTGTTTTATTTTACAATTCCTTAATGGCATGATATAAAGCCACTTGTGTTTTTACTTTGGTGAGGTGTCTATGCAGATCTTTTGCCTAATTTTCAATTGGGTTATTTGTCATCATAGTGTTGAGTTTTTAAGAGTTCCTTATATATTTTGGATACCAGTCCTCTTTCAGATAGATGCTTTTTGCCACTTTATTTTTAAATTGTTTTAATAGCAATGCATTTACAAAGCTAAAATATTTAAAAAAAAAAACAAAATTAAAAGGCAAATATTGGGAAGCCTCACCCACACTCCCTTCCAAATTCACTCATTCTTCACCATTTGTATTAGTTTTTTATTACTCTTTCTATTGTCTCTTTATGCAAATACAAATGTATACAAATAAATATTTTTATTTTTCCCACTTATTAACAAGAGTGAAAGCCTATATACATCGTTCCACACTTTGCTTTTCCACGTAACATTTCTTGGGCATCCCTCCATATCAAGCATAGTGATCTTCCCCATTGTTTTATATAGCTACATTATGTTCCATTGTGGGGATGTACCCTAGTTAAATTAAGAACTTCCCTGTGGCTGAACATTTATCACCCTGACTTTCAAAGGTACCTGGTACTCAGAAATTGCTGAGATTTTCTGAGTCTCCATAATGAAAATTGGGTGCTTCTTAGCTTTCCCCCATTGCCAGCTTAGATTCTGGTTTGCTTAAATGTGCTAAGACAGTTTCCACTTGACCATCTGCTTTCTAGCTTCCAGAGTTTCTTTAGTGCAACACTTCATAGCATATCAGAATCATCTTCAAACTCAAGGAATATATCCTTGATTGTCTAGATGTATGTGACTAAGTTTGTTCTTATCTTGTATATTTCCACTCACTGTACTTTTCCAGACTTTGATCACATCCTTTCAGAAGGAAGAGACTCAGTTTTCACAAATGAAAATAACCTTAGAGAGAATTCAAAGGTAGGGGATGAAATTGTTTACTTTTTTAGAGACTAAAACAAAGAAACAGTATGTTCCAAAGACTTCCTAGGGTCATTCGGCAAGCCAATAAATTGCTTTCTATGGCTTTTGCCTCCCTGTCTGTGGCTGTAACTATTACAGTACCATTTCTGTCCCTGGATTTCAACTCAGTAGGTCTAATTACTGTTTTCCTAATTTATAGAAATTGTTAGCACCATTACTGCAGATATATCAAAGGCCCTGAGGGAGCAGTAATTCTCCTGCTGTACACTTAAATTGATATAGTCATTTGGCTCATCAACTGTGTAAGTCACAAGATGGACCTCTCCTGAGAGGTTATAGAGCCGCAGTTGAGTTTGGGCCCTGCAGTCAGACAGATCCCACAGCTCCCCCACTTTCTAGTTACGTCACCTTAAGCAAGTTACTTAACCCCTCTAAACCTGTGTTTTCCCTATCTACAAAATAACGTACTCCTCATAGGTTTGTGTGCAGATTAAATACACGTAAAGCAACTAGTACAGGGCCTGGCATATAATCAGCATGCGATGAATGTGGCTATTATTGACTAGCCCATAGCAAACTACTTGGTACCTAGTAGGCATTTGAGAAATAATTGTTGAATGGATAACTGAATGGAGGAATGAACGCTTCCTTTTAACAAAAATACTGAATCTGATTAAAGTGTGCAAAAGGTTCAGCTCACCAATTCCAGTGTGTGTGTTCTGGGACACGGGGGTGGGGGTGGGGGTGGCAAATCTCCTCCTCCTCTCCCCACTCAACAATTCTCCGTCACCTGCTGGGTGTCCTACAATCCACTCGGTTCTGACACTACGTGGAGATAATGTCAGATTCCACAGGTGAAGGGCTCAGTCCCACAAGACTGCACCCCACCCCACTTCAGATGCCAGTCACGAGTTCAGATTATCATCTGCACTTCTAATTAGCCAGTTATAAAAAAGAGGTTCCAATGATCCCCTGCCCCTTGAGTTTTAACTTGCTAGAACAGCTCACATTACTCAGAGAAATATTTTGCTTGCGAGATGACCAGTTTATTATGAAAGGATATAACTCAGAAACAGAGTTATAGAGAAGAGATTCATAGAGCACAATATGGGAAAAGGGCATATAGGTTTCATGGCTTCAGAGGGTGCCAACCTCCCTGAATCTCCACCTGTTCACCAATCCAGAAGCTCTCTGGACCTCATCATTTTGTGATTTTATAGAGTCTTCATTACACAGGCATGGTTGATTAAATCACTGGCCGCTGGTGAGCAAATCAACCTGTAGCCATTCTCCTCTCCCTAGAGATTAAGGGGTAGGAGTGAAAGTTCCAAACCTCTAAACACATGGTTGGCTCCACTGGCAACCAGCCCCCATCCTTAGGTGCTTTCCCAAAGTCACCTCAACAGAAAACTAGCAGTGTTGGAAAGGGCTTGTTATGAATAACAGGACACCCATCTCACCTTTATGGCTCTGAAGAATTTTAGGAACTGAGGACAAAAGACCAAATATCATGACAAAAGATACTCCCATTGTTCTTATCTCTCAGGAAATTCCAATGGTTTGGGAGCTGTGAACCAGCCACTTTGGAAAGACCAAATATACCAGAGAAGTATCTAAGGCTAGCTGCTCAGCTAGCCTATAAACCACTGCCTGGCTCACAGCAGAAACTGACAAATGAATCTTCCAATAAAGGAATGAGCAAATAGATATGTTTTACCTACATTAATTTTCAGGATGCAAAAACAAAAATTTTTTTAAGAAAATTATTGGGTACATGTATTTAGGAAAGTCAATTTGTTATTAAAGGAATATCCTCTATTATTCAAATTTGAGGCTCCAAACACTCTTCCAAAGTGCAAATTTTAGACAAAGATTTCTTGACCAACCGTGACCAATCAGGTACTCACTCAGTCTTGTCTGCAGTGCCCTCTCTAGCCGCACTTGCACTAAAGACTAAAGGAGAAGTGGGAAAATTCTGTGTTTAGTATTTGAAAAGCATTTGTCACAGGTAAGATGGTGTTTGTGCTCCTTGTGTGATGAGGGTGCTGGTTTGATTTAGCAGAACAGAATAGGTCATAGACCTTAGTAAAAATGCCTTGGAAGAGGCACTTTTTAAAACTCTAGGTTTTTTATCCAAAAATCTCCATCATGTAATGGACACTAATAATGTCACCCAGAAAAAAAAGGAACCATTCAAAACAATTTACATTTATTTGTTGTTGCTCTGTGGATAAAAATCTGATAAGATGAGATTTAAAATAGTTTCTTTGATCTTTTCGATGCCCATGAAGGCTGAGAAATGATTATAATAGGTCCCATTTTTGCCTAGTCCCACACTACAGGACATATGTTACATCCAGTTCTCACAAATATTCTTCAGGGTCATCAATTTATTGTTATTCCTATTTTACAAATGGAGAAATGGAGACCCCACATAAAAAAATGTGTCAGTGATCACTAGAATGTTAAGCAGAAAGGCAGGATACAAACCATGTTCTTTCAGATTCCAAAATTCGTGTTTCTCAATACCTTTCTCTCTTGTAATGAGATGTTTTTCCTATAAATCGCAATGAGGTATCTTCATAGACAATGAAATAATGTTAGACCCATCATGTGACACTTGGCACACTAAATTTCCTAAACCAACTCAACATTTACAAAAAGGTTAAGAAGTTTAGGTATAGAAGTTTAGGAGTTATCATAAGCAATGCCAGAGCAGGAAAGAGAGGGTAGGAAAAGAATTGTAAAAAATAAAATAAAATACTAGGAAAGAGAAGAGTTTCTGTGAGTTTCATATATATGGTGAATGCTGGCCACTTTTTGAACACTCAACATTTCTATCTTGTATACCCACCCCCATCCACCTCCCACATCCTGTAAGGCAAAACTTGTCTCTAACTATAAAACCTGAAAATCCATGATATTCATTGTTCCAGCCACCCTGCATATGGGCACGAGACAGACCTAGGTACTATCACTCACTCATACTCATTGCAAATATCAAATCAGAAGTTCTTGACATAAAGAGGAAGGAGCACAGAGAAGCCACCATGACAGGAACGACCCCATCACAGCAGCTTCTAGAATGGTTTTTGTGGGTTTCTCTGGTCTCCAGCTTCAATGTTGATAGAAGCAACATCCAGGGCAGTAACAATAGGGTGTCATGGGACCAGTTCTATGGCATCTATTTTGGCATGGTTCCTGGCTTTGCCACCTCACAGCCTGGTTCTCTGGTAGTCTCAAGCAACCTGTGAGCTTCCTAATAATACCTTTTAATAAGTTCCTTTCTATTTAAACTAACTTTAGTCAAGTCTATGGCCCATAACTAAGAATCATGACTGTCACGATATATAAATAATAGCAATAATGATCATTATAACCAGCATATCTTGAGAGCCTATGACTTGATAAAATATTCTGATAAATGCTTTAACAGCATTTTATTCATTAAATTCTCACTGTAACCCAATTGTTTCCATTTTACAAATGAGGAAACTGAGAGGTTAAATGGCATGCTCAAAGACATATTGCCAGAAAGTGGCAGAGGCAAATTTTGAACCATCATTTTGACTCCAAAACTATTCACTCAGCCACTAACTTTGAATATATAATTTAGGGGTAGTTTGTATTTATATTTTTGGGGGTATAAGTGGCTATAGGTAATTGTATTGGTCAAGCTTCTCCAGAGAAGCAGAATAGGGTGTGTGTTTATGTATATACGGAGAGATTCATCTTAAAGAGTGAGCTTACAAAGTTTCAAGGGCTGGCAAGTCTCAACTCTGCAGGACAGGAGAGCAGGCCAGAGACCCAGGGAAGAATTAATGTTACAGCTCAAGTCCAGAAGCAGTCTGAGGGCAGAATTCCCTCTGTAGGTATCTATATCCAAATTCCCTCTTCCTTTTTTTTTTTAATGGTTTAAGTATAATTTTTTGTCAAGTTAGCTAACATAGAGGTATACAGTGTGCTCTTGGCTTCAGCAGTAAATTCCCACGATTCATCACTTACATACAACACCCAGTGCTCATCCCAACAAGTGCCCTCCTCAATGCCCATCACCCATTGTCCTCTCCACCCCCGCCTCATCAGTGATATATGTCAAATTCACTCTTCTTATAAGGACATCAGTCATATTGGATTAGGATCCACACTAATGACTTCATTTTAACTTGATTATCTCAGTTAAGACCCTATCTCCAAACATGGTCACATTCCGAGGTACTGGGGTTAGGACCACAACATATGAATTTTGGAGGGGACACAATTCATCCTATAACTGTAGTAAATTTCAATGCGACATTTTGGATAGCATTTAATATAAATGTAACCTCACAGATTTTCTGAGTTTGAGTTTGTTTATAGGTCCCCTCAGTTTTTAAAAGACCAGTCCTGCCCATAACCATCAGCAAAATGCTAACCTTAATATTATTAGTAACCAAGGTCTCCTATGTTCTAATTTAGTTCCTTAGGGATGATAATACCCAGCTATATGGGAGTTTTAGATTGTGTTTTCCCAGAGAAGTACAAAAACGAGTTGCATAGTTTCCTAGTACTTAAACCCATTGGGAGAATCAAAGGAAATAAACTGCATTATGGCACAGTGAAACAGCTACTCAAAATATTCTGTTGTTCAAGGACTGATCGCTTTTAGCTGTAATTTCATAGTTCTTGCAAAGGTTTCAAACCGTGAGGGGGTCAGACAGCATTGTGAAGTCTGAAGTACACCTCTTAGCAATGAACATCATGATAGGAACATTTGTCATGTTTTTCGTCTAGAGATTTCTTATTCAGTGGTTGCAAGTGAAGGTAAGTGTTTGGAAAAGCTACCTTAACTCTTCCATCAGTTATTTAATAGCAGCAAAACCTTTTTGCATTTGTGGAGTGCTTTATACTTTTCAAAGTGCTTGCACACGCATTAGTTCATTTCATCTCAATGGTCCTTGATTGGCCTAAAAGTTAGATCCGCCTTCCCAATGTGTCTAACAATCTTAGAGAGCATTTTATGAGCCAAAAAAACATGACCCAAAGTAAGGAAATTGCTCTGAAATCGTTCCCTAAAATCAAGGCACCATTATTATACAAATTCACAAATAGTAAAGCTACTGAGTTAAACCCTTAAGGGAATTGTGGGGATTATGCAAAGATTTTCAATCCTTTACTATTTACTTTGTTTTTAACAACATTTTCTGTAGGGCTAGCTCTTAAATCCAATTTTACCTTATTAAAAATTTTAGACAAAAACACGCCTCTATTACCATTTTTCTATTCTGTTAATAGCCAAACCTACACATTCCCTTTAAAGGAAAACTGAGGGTAATTTGTGGTCAAAAGATCCTAAACTGAAAATACTTGCTGTAATTAGATAGGGCCTGAATATTTCTCCCTACACAAAGCAGATGGTGATTTCTTTTTTAAACAAAATAGTGATCTGTGTTTCTGCCTGTGTGCCTTCTGCATCAGACATGAATTAAAAATGAATTTCTATTTTGTTTCACTCTGGGAGCCTGTTACATTGACCAACATTGTTGGGGGGAGGGGGAGAATCACCTAATTTGTCCAAGTATAATCACACGCTGTACAACAAAGGCATTGGCTGTTTCAACTCTCTGCAGGCAAGCTTTAAAAAAAAAAAAATGAACAGACGCAGCATAATCTTGAGGATCCTCTTGTTATTCTGCTGGTGGAGTCTGTAGCTACGGAGACATCTGTGATGTGGGATAAGGAAGATCGCTTTTCTGAAATACAAAGGGTACAGAAAGTAGAAAGATCATTTTTAGGATTTAAAACCTAAGGAATAACCTTATTCTTTGCCCATATGTTTTTTAAATGATTGATTGCAGGATCACTGCAATTCAGAGTTGATTTTTTCCCCCATTTATTTGGTGTTAGAAAATAAAAATGGAATCCAACCTCCTAAACCATGTAAGGAAAGAGCTAATTTCATACAACAAGTGTGGAAGGTATTGCCTGTGTTGATAATATAACATGCCTCTAATCCTGGGTTCTAATTATGGTGTGCAGCCGCATTTCTGTTGAGGTGGGAGTTTAGATAAAACCTTGCTTCAAAGATACTTTCTGCTGTTGATTTGATTATACAGTTCTATGGAGCAAATCACAATGCCCTTACAGTTAGTCTTACAAATAATATCTTTCCTATTTTAATATAAAATGTCTATCATTACAATGGAGAGTCTCCATTTCTATATAATCTGATTTTGAATAATCAAAACTATTCTTCAAATACTACGTTACTACATGCAAAGTAAAACGGAGCATTGGGTCAAGAATCCACACAACTAAGATCCAGAAGTAACTTAACATGAAGCACCCTGGCAATTTAGACTTTGATGAGATAGGAAATAATAATAATGCCAATTTTTATTAAGTGCTTGTTATGCCCCAGACACGGTTCTAAATGTTTTTGTGCATGTTAATTCATTTTCTTTTCACAACACTTGGAGAATAAGTATTATTACTATTCCAGTTTTATAAATGAGAAAATGAAGTCACAGAAATGTTAAGTGGCTTGACAAAGATCAAACGGCTAATGAATATAGGAGCTAGAATTCAAATCCAATTAATTTGGCTCTAGAGCCCAGGCCAGTAACTATTATACAGTGTGGACACTTGAGAAGCTAGTGACAAGAAGGAAAAATGGTACATTTTAAATGGCTTATTGTGTCTGTCAGATTAAAACAAAATGAAATAAAATAAAGAGGTCAAGAGAACTCCAATGATTTTTTTTTTTTTTTGGTCTTAATATCCAAAGAAATTTTTCCTGGGGACTTAATTGAAAACATGCTTATGAAAATATCTTACAGACTGATAGCAAAGTAGTCAAAGGAACAGGGGTAAAAAGTACTCCAGGGCACCTGGGTGGTTCAGTCAGTTAATCATCTCTGCCCCTCCCCGACTTGTGCATGCTCTCTCTCTCTAAAAAATAAATAAACTTAAAAAATTTTTTTTAAATTATTCCAGATTCAGGCAAAAACAGCAGCATATGCAAAGGACCTGTGGCAAAAAGAAACATGGGTGTTTGAGAGACTAAAGTTAAAGCCGGAATATCTAGAATCAGAGTGAGTGGAGTCTGACTGAGGGAGAAGAAGTCAGAGAAGAAAGGGAGCATTCCACTCAGGGCTTTGTGAGCTGTGGTAAAGGTCTTGATCTGTGTCCTAAGAGAAATGGGAAAACATTAAGAGAATTGGTGGGGGAGGGGGTCGGGGGAAGGGGAAAAAATACATGAACAAATTTACCACCTGGCTGCCACCCTGTAAAACCAAAAACAATTTTGAGAGGTACATTGTGAAAACCATTACACCAGTTTAGAAAATATTGCGGTAGCATTACCCAAAAATCATGAAAGCAATTATATCAGTGGAGATGGAGAAAACTGAACAGATTCAAGAGATACTCCAGTGTTGGAATTTTTTAAGTGATGACAAATTAGATATTGGAGATAAGGAAGGAGGTGTCAAAGATGATTCTTCAATTTCTGACTAGTGCAACTAGAGATGATAGGTTTAGATGAGGAAATCAAGAGGTCATGTTGAAGATATTGAACTTGAAGTGGCTCTAGCTGTCAACTGAAGTTGTCAAGTTCACGGTGAGACTGTGAATCTAAAGCTCAAAAGACAGGTCTAGGCTGGACATATATATACATTCAGAAGTTACCAAGGTAGAGATAGTTGTAAAAGCCAACAGCATGCACAACTTACCTAGGGAGAAAATGAGTAAGAAGAGAGGAAGGCCTGAGACCCAGCTGGGGAGAACATAAGCTTGCAAAAAATTATAAAACAGAGCTTCCAGGTAAGTAGGAGCATGACAAAAAGAAAATGGTGTCAGGGAGGCCAAAGGAGTAGAGTTTCAAGAAGGAAGGCAAAGATAATAGAGTCAAATGCTGCTGACAGGTCAAGTAAAATGTGGACTGAAAAGCTGAATATAGCCAAATGGCCATATTGTCATAAACCGTTTGGAGGTGATGGGACTGAAATCAGACTAGAGCAGCATAAATGGGTAGTGAAGGAACACAACCACTGTGGACAACTCAGTAGAAAGTTGGCTATGAAGTGGGGAGAGGGATTAAAGTGGCAGCAAGAGAGACATAATGAGATGAAGAAAATGACCTCAGCCATAAAATTCAAATCTCTGATGATAGTATCTCAGAATCTGCCCACATTTCTAGACTATTAAACACACAGAAGATTGTAATATTTGAACATTTTCAAAAGAATGAGTAGTTTATAATTGACCATAAATTTTTATTGAGTCCTAAGAGAGTTCTTTTTCTTTCTGTAGTGATCCATTAACCTTGTCACAATTTTAACTACAGAGAAGCCCTATCCATCTAGACTCAGAGAACAGAACAGGGTACATGTAGATGTTTAGGTTGTTGTCCATCTGTTGCACAGAATGTAAAAGGAAGACCCTTTCCCTTAAAGCTTCAAAGATGTAGTTATTAAAAGTCCTTAGGCATCCACTATCAATCATTTTTATCAAATATTTATTAAACACATACTGCATACCAGCTATTATGTTAGATGTTGAGAACACAAAGGTGTCTAAGACATAATACCTGAGTTTAAGATGTTTATCAAATAACAACAGAAAATGTACATGTAAACAGATACCACTAGGACATTGTAAAATGCCATAAAAAAATATGCACAGGATGCTACATAGAAGAGGTATATGAAGTGCCAGATTGAACAAAGAGGGTATGTGTCTAGGCACATGAACCTACACACACAGACACACGCACACACACACAACCATGGGGCTCAATCATGGAATGTTTCATGGAGACAGGAACCCCTGAACTGAGTCTTAAATAATATTGATAGTTTATTAAGAAATTATAATTAAGAAATTATTTATTTCTTATTAAGAATAATTTATTAAGAAATTATTAAGAAATTATAGAGTGGTAAGCAATTTATATCTTAATCAATTTATTACACCCATTATAGAGATAAAGAAATAGAGGTAGAAGGAGTTTAAGTAGCTTGTCCATGGCAGCATAATCAAGTGTTAGGGTTGGGATCCAAACCCAGTCTCCCCCCAGAGCCAGTCTTCTGGACTGCCATGTTACATACCATATACCAGGAACCACCATATACCATGACAGACAATTAGACATTAGGCAAGCTTTGTGCATGTTGGTAATTGGGGCAGGAAGGGCACATCCCAGGCCTGAAAATTAGTCAATCTTATTTTTCTTTGTTTTCTAATCTCAGTCTGGCTGTAGGATGTTTTATCCCAGGAGTAAAAAGAGGAGGCATAGCCACTTTCCCAGGTTAGGACATCAGTAAACAGAAAGGAGCTTATTATAAGATAGTCTAGATTCTGGTCCCCAAGTTACCAATATAGAATAGAAATAGAATGAATAACAGGTTCTGTCCATTTTAAAGTAAAATTTAGGGGCGCCTGGGTGGCGCAGTCGGTTAAGCATCTGACTTCAGCCAGGTCACAATCTCGCGGTCCGGGAGTTCGAGCCCCGCGTCAGGCTCTGGGCTGATGGCTCAGAGCCTGGAGCCTGTTTCCGATTCTGTGTCTCCCTCTCTCTCTGCCCCTCCCCCGTTCATGCTCTGTCTCTCTCTGTCCCAAAAATAAATAAACGTTGAAAAAAAAAATTAAAAAAAAAATTTAGTAAGGATGACCTGGAGGACAAGTTTCTATTTAAGTTAATAAGTTCATCTTGAAAAAAAAAAAAATGGCTCAAGTTAGGCTCCATCACACCACCTGGCAGTCGTGGCACTTAGGGAACCATTGGTGATTGATTCCACTCTGGGCTATAAAGAACAAGCAGATCTTAAAGGAGAAACAGTTTAACCTTGACAGGGGCAGATGGACTTTAGGATTAATCATGGCTAGCTTCCAGAACACTGTATCAGAACAGAAGAAAATTTTGTCTTATGAACTGGGGACCCCAGCAACGGTAGTGAGATCAAGGGAAGAAAGAGGCTAATTGACTTCTCACCAACGATACTCTTATCTAACCACTGAGAATAGAGATGGTCTACAATCACACAGTACAAACTTCCTGCATCAGAAAAGCAACATAAGGAAAGATTTATCCTTAGAACCTGCAAAGACTGGTATTTATGTCCCCCCAAATTCATATATTGAAATCTAATTCCCAAGGGGCGCCTGGGTGGCGCAGTCGGTTAAGCGTCCGACTTCAGCCAGGTCAGGATCTCGCGGTCCGTGAGTTCGAGCCCCGCGTCGGGCTCTGGGCTGATGGCTCAGATCCTGGAGCCTGTTTCCGATTCTGTGTCTCCCTCTCTCTCTGCCCCTTCCCCGTTCATGCTCTGTCTCTCTCTCTGTCCCAAAAATAAATAAACGTTGAAAAAAAAAATTGAAATCTAATTCCCAATATGATGGTATTTGGAGGTGGAGACTTAGGGAGGTGATTAGGTCATCAGGGCAGAGACCTCACAAATGAGATTAGTGTCCTTTTAAAAGAGACCCCAGAGAATTTCCTTGCCCCTTTTTCCATGTGAATAACCAGCAAGAAGATGGCTGTCTATGAACTGGGAAGAATGCTCTTACCGGATACCAAATCTGCTAGTACCCTGACCTTGGACTTCCCAGCCTCCAAAATGATGAGCAATAAATTTCTGTTGTTCATAACCTTCCCATTCTATGGTGTTCTCTTACAGCTGTCTGGACAGACTGAGACAAGACCTCAACCAAGAAAGGAGGGACTAGAAGAAGCTGGTATTGCTATAGACTATTTTAAGAATTTTGGTGTAAGGATTTGGGGGAAGATTGCCCTTCCATGAACTGAGAGGTCATTAAGGTGCTAGTAGAAAAGTAGCTGCAGGGATAAGTGGGCAGAAGAAGGCTTCCAAACTGTTCAATCGATTTGATGGGGTTTTTTTTTTCATGTCGCCAAGTTCCTTACCTTCTTGTAATGACAAAAACAAATTACAAAATAAAGAAATAGGAGAAGTAGATGCAGAAGTGGAAATGGAGGTGGAAGTGGAAGAGAAATAAGAAAAGGAATCAGGGCAGGTGGAAACGGAGAAGTCAGAGGAGGAGGGAGAGAGAAGGAAGGAGAGGAAGAAGAGACAGAAGAGAGAGAGGCAAGAAACTTATGTCAAATGATAAAGGCAGAGAAGAAATTTAAGGGAAAATCAAAGCATAAAACTAAGACTAAGGATGAAAATAAAAGATAATAAAATACAGTAAACTTTTAACCTAAAAACTATAATGTTTAATAAAGGCAAAACCTAAAGAATAGCAGAGAAGAGAAGGAAAAACAAGTGAAATTTTAAAAAAATTAAAACATGAAAATACAAGGGATGAAAGATTAAACCAGGATAAATAAAAAATATAAAAGTGCTAGAACCAGTGAGATAAAAAGCTGGAAACATGAAAGTCAGAGGGATAAAAGATAAAAGCTAAAACAAGAAAATCCAAGCTAAAAGCAATACTTAGAAGTTGAGCATGAAATTATTTTAAAAAACTGTTTAAAATTCACTCTTTCCTTAAAATAGAATAGAAAGAGGGAATTTGAGATAGAAAGTGAAGACAAGGGAGAAACAAGAATCCTAAAGAATTAAGCAGAACAAACTGAAATAGAAATAGGGAAAATTTAAGTAGTCAACATACACCACGGCAACAAGAAATTCTAACATAATGCTGAGATGCTGATTTTTACCCCAGCATATGTGCTTGATGCAATAAGGAAACAAAAACAATAGGCCAAAGAGGAGAAAGAGATGAGCTCCTAGTAAGCCACACTCTGAAAATGCATCCTTGGTGTCTGTGCATTCTCCCACCTCTCCAGTCCTCATCTGGAAAAATAAAATAAATAAAATACTATTTTTCTCTCATCCCAGGCCAACCTCCACAACTGCTTACAGTAAGGAACAGACTTCCACAGCTTAGGTACCATGAGCCTTAGGTACAATTGTAAAATTGCAAACAATACAGAGTTTGTTTCATTTTTTAAATCCGTTTGCTTGTCCTTCCAATATGCTTCTACCATTTAATCTCTTCTTCATTCATTAGTTAATTACCACTTAGTTTGAATTAATCTAATTCTACCATTTCCAGAGTAACTTTCCTTTTAAAAGGAAGTCCATTGGAGAGGTATTTTGGATAGAGATCATTTCTTCCTTCCCTGGGTTTTAGTATTTAGCAACACCAGGAAGATTCACGTTAGATGTCATCCCTTTGCTCCACCCCCAACCATACCCTTCCACCCTTGTCCACCCTGTCTGTGTTCTGGGAGGTTGATTTATAGGCTGTGTCCATGGGCCTGCTTACTCACAGCCTTCTGGTTAATTTTACCAGTTGGAAACATGGGCAGGATATCAAAGAATAAGAGGACAGTGAGACTAAGGTATTTATATCTGGGTTCCCTCACTGCTATAGATTGACTCCATCTCTTTATCAAGGCCATAGCTCCTGTCTGATGGACTTCTCCTGTAGCTATTCCCTCTAGACTGTGAGCACAGATAGTCTGCTTTCTCCTCCTGTCCCTTCAATCCTGGGAGTGGTTGATATCTAGCTCCCTGGAAGTAGATAGTTCTGGGACATTTAGCCATCCCTTGGTAGTTTCTCCTAGCCTTGTCCTCAGCGTTGTAAATAGCCCTTTCATTAACTCCTCAATATTGAGTGTGCCATCTGTTTCCTGCCGGGACCTTGATTGACACAGTAGGTAAAAGTATGTCATAGGTAAATTTAACTTTGGCATTCTCCACCCTAACATGCAGTACCCTCATCCTGCCCATGGGCTGCCTATAGATCCCCATTTTGACATACCTCTAGGATTCATAAAGCCATGGTTATCTAGAATGTGTCTGACTTCCTTTTCCATCTAAACTTATCTGCACAGTGAGCCATTTTCCCAAGATGCATGTCTCTTCAATGTGCATGGAAGTGAATTCCTATAACCAATCTCTGCCAGGAAATGAATTGTCTCTCATGCAGGTCGGAAAATGTTTCCTAATGGCCTTCAAATAACAAACAACAGCATGAATTATTGCAGAAAGAAAAAAATCTTACTAGCATCTCTTCCTCCAGTTTTGTTCTCCACCCATATATTCGAAGTACTGCAACCAGATTAATTTCTCTATAAATACATTCTCATTATGCTACCCACAGATTTTAAAAGCCTCAGTTGCTTCTCACTGTCCATGGGATAAATTCAGCCAGTTAAGATCCACAGTCTGGCTCCAAGTGGCAGATAAGTCTAGCATTAGGGGACTAGCATAAGGTGGAAAGGGGAAATAATCTCAACACCACTCCTATTTTCCAAAAATATTTTCTTCTTGTATTCTTCAATAACAGAAGAACAACGTCATGAGGCAGGGGTGGACTCCTCCATGAGAGAGCAGCTCATAATTTTTCCTTGACTTTAGTTTCTGTCATGATGAAAAGTGGCAAAGTTTACCCAGCCATACAAAAATCGTACCGTGACTTATGCTTCACAATGTACTTAACTGACTTCATGTGCTCTTGAGCTTCAACTTCTGTTGCTTTTTAGACTATTAAAATGTGTTCTGAGATTTTGTGACATTGGGTTGCAAGATTGTAAGTAGGTTCTAACTTGAGGTATCGAGGGTATGTGGTGCCCTCCATTTCCAACGGTGCATAAAGCCTTCCTTCAGCAAAGCCTGGACATACCCATCATGTACATTCTGACTTCCTTCCAAGCTTCATTATTCCCTTACCTGAAATGTCTTTTATCTTCCTCTCTGGTTATCCAAATACTGCTGGCACATGTCCTGTGCTAACTAATTAGTAGGCCTTACCATTATTATTACCCTGCCACTCAAAATTCATTTCAAGCACTATTCTGAAGAGACCTCATTGTTTACCAGTGAATTTGTCATATGCTTCTTTATAGCATGTGTCTCTTAATATAGGTCAGGTCTCCCCGATTAGACTGTAAGTACCTTTAGGAAGCTCCCATATCTTTGTACCCACATTAGCACACCATCCCAGGAATTGAAAGAAAAGAGAAGAAAAAACATGTCTAGCTGAAGTCAAAGCTCATTTTATCTACCAAAGGCAGATCTAAGGAGGGAGACAACCTGACAGAAAAGGGAAATTTTACTTTACTTCTTTTATGTTCTCATATAGACCTTAAACTATCCCCAAAAGGAAAGTATTGATAACTGACCCTCTACCTGAACAGAGTCAATGATTCCAGGAAAAGTTTAATCAGGCAAACATGGGGCGCCTGGGTGGCTCAGTCGGTTAAGCGGCCGAATTCGGCTCAGGTTGTGATCTCACGGTCCGTGAGTTCAAGCCCCGTGTTGGGCTCTGTGCTGACAGCTCGGAGCCTGGAGCCTACTTCTGCTTCTGTTTCTTCTCCCTCTCTCTCTGCCCCTCCCCCATCCACGCTCTGTCTCTCTCTGCCTTTCAAAAATGAATAAATTTTTTAAAAAATCAGGCAAACATTATGTGTTCCCTAGAACTCTTTTCGTGGACTCTTCTTTCCAGCTAATCCCTTTGCTGTCCCATTGGGTGACTCATTTTAGTCTCCATCCTGTCTTCATCCTTTATCTCCTCAGTCATGTTGCTGTGTATTAGGTAGGACACAAACTAGCTTTCAAGAACAAATAAACCCTGCAATTTACTGGCTCAAACAAGACATTTGCTTCTCTCTTGGTTATCTGTCCAGAGGTAGGTGGTGGTCCAGGATGAGTAAGTAGCTCTGCTCCAAAAGCATGTCCAAAGACCTCTCATCTTTTGGATATGCCAGCCCCTGAGCACTTGCCCATGTCCACATGGTCAAGGCTGGCTGATCATATCCACATTCTAGCTCACAGGAAGTGGGCAAAAGGAAGCAGAGGGCAACCAATTTCCTTTGGGCAGTCTCTGTCCCACCACGTAAGGTTCTTGTCTTAACTAAGACCCTAAAGCCCTAGGTTGTCAGCCATAATTATATATTGGCCTGGGGAGGTAAGTCGTGTTCTGGGAGTGGAGGCTTCAAGCCCCATGTCACACTACTACCACTACCCAGAAACCTGAAGCCTTTGGTTGTAGACACCCAAAAGTATGTCCCATGGTTAGCATCTCATCCCCAGCATGAATGTAGATGCAGCCTATATGTGAGTTAATAAATAAAGACTGTAATCGAAGGGGATCAAGAACCACCATGCTTCCTTTCTCCAGTCTCCCATTCCTGTACCTGACTAGTATTGTCTACTCCCCAGCATCCATGAGCTCAGGCCTAACACTCTAAGCCAGTGATTGTTCAACTCGGTCACTTCCTCCTGGCCCCCCTGGGAACATTTGGTAATGTCTAAAGACATTTGTGGTTGCCATAGCTGAAGAGGGCCTGAGGTACTGCGAGTATCCAGTGGGCAGAGGCCAGGGGTGCTGCTAACCCTCCCACCATACACAGGATAGTCCTCTATGACAAGCAAGTATCCAGCACAAATAGAATATTAGCAATTCTGAGAAACCTTTCTCTTGGACAGCTCTGCTTCCTCTCAGAAATCTTAACAAGGATCCAGGGTCGAGCTCTTAGCACAATAGATTCTTATGATTGGCACTGTGCTTTTTACCCATGCTTTGGCCTGCTTTCTCACTATCCACTGTTTCAGACCCTTGATCTAGGTTCCTTAAAAACTAATAGTCTCAGTAGTCTGTGACCACTAACATTGTTTAAGTCAGTCTTTTCTAGTGAAATAAAACTTTATTATCTGTTAGGGAGCATTAAAGATTTGTTCTCAGTTCTAACAAAGAATGAACACAGGCAGTTAGCTTAGTGGGAAGAGCGTAGGCCCGGGGAACAGGTTCTTGACCTTGATCGTGAGCAAATTATAGTCCTTGTGAGCTGTAGTTTTCCCTTTCAGTGAAATGAACAGTGGGACTCATTTAGTCGCTAAATCGTTCTTGTTGTGTCTGGTCCCCAGTTGCAA
Organism: Puma concolor; assembly: GCF_028749965.1. Taxonomy (NCBI): domain Eukaryota; kingdom Metazoa; phylum Chordata; class Mammalia; order Carnivora; family Felidae; genus Puma; species Puma concolor. The sequence continues at coordinate 167,585,348 of NC_141670.1, read as the reverse complement.
TAATTACCTCTTCACATCTCTTTTTTTTTAATTTGTTTACACAAACACACACATCCACCCCCGACGCGCACACACATACATACACATTTCTGTAAAAGAGGTGATTTCCTCAGTTAAGTTTATATTTCCTAGAATTAAACCAGTAGTAGTTTGCAGTAACTATTATTAAGCCAACAGGCAAATCTTTCTATATTCCCATCTAATTATTTTTTCTAATTTCAAACTTACCACTCCTCAACTTGAATGTGTGAGCTCGTCCAAGTCTTAATCTCTCTGGGTCTTAGCTTCCACTTGGCAAAGTAAGAGTTCATTTCTCAATTCCCTTCCAGTTCTGATACACTATGCCTACCCAGAACCTTCTCTGACCTAACCTTATACCCCCTAAGCCCGTGTGATGATTGGTATCATGAAAATACAGTAACACTTATAAGTGAAGACATCAACGTTCCTAAAATGGCAGTAGGAAAAATGTTTAGAATCATGACTGACCATGAACATACAAAAAAGGGTGGTTATTTTATGACTTCATACAGTGTTTCCTTCTTTTTCTTTTACTGTATTTTACAGCCCAAACTAAAAGACAGAGCAAAACATCAAGTTTAAATATAGACATATCAGCGAGATGCTTCTCTTCAATTTCCTAAGTAACTTGCCCAACCTGATTTTCTATATCATTAAAAAAAAAAAAGGTACACATACAATTTTATTTTTGTCCCAAACGTTGCAAAAAAAGACTATTTAGAATTTGGTAAGTACATCTTTCTGCATCCTGGCAATTCACCTTTAGTTTAAGGATATATCATGGGAACAGGATTAGGACATTGATCAAGCTAAGTTTCAAGTGGCTAAAGTTAAAGTTCATGACGAAAAAGTCACAATATTTGTGACTTCTGGGTGTCTGGGAAGTTGCTCTGTGCACCAGATGTTGGGCAGATGGGTCCTGTTTTCCAATGCAGCTAACGATCTGGAACATTAGAGGCAGAGAACAGTACCTAGCTGCTTGTCTTTCCAGGGTCTCCCTTCCGGTAGAAGCAAGTAGTTGCCTCTAAACCCTGAGGTTTGACATCCCAGGGATACGAGAAAACTGCTTGAAAGTGGGTCACAACTACTGAACAGGAATGAGTGCTCAGGCATTCCCCTAAGAAGAGGACAAAGCTTTCTTCACCTTCTACCCTGAATTAAATTCTCTTGTGTGAAGAAATCGAGGCTATTACTTTTAACAATCTGCTTTGATGACTGGTGAACTGAACAGTCAGAACTGGTTCGATACAAACAGGCAGAGGTTTGTTTTTTTTCCAATCATGGCTCCTGATGCGCCAATGAATCTCTTTGTCATCTTTGCAAACATCTCAAGCAACTTCCATATCTTTGTGACCACTTTCAGTTATTTACCCAAAAAAACCCTGAAAGCCAAAGAACAAAACTCTCAGTCCTGTTTAAAATCCCAGTCTTGGGGCGCCTGGGTGGCTCAGTCAGTTACTTGGTTTCAGCTCAGGTCACGATCTCACATTTCACGGGTTCAAGCCCGCGTCAGGCTCTGCCCTGACCATGAGGAGCCTGCTTGGGATTCCCTCCCTCTCTCTCTGTCCCTCCCCTGCACTCTCACTCTCTCTCTCTCTCTCAAAATAAATAAACATTAAAATGTTTAATAAATAAATAAAACTTAAAAGAAAGTAAGTATCCCAATCTCCTCCTATCTACCACTCCTCCCTACCCTGCAGTTCCAGAAACTACAATAAGAAGGGAAGGGAGAAGCTCTGCTCTGTCATCTTGCCTCTGAGAATAGATATTGGGAGAAGGAATGTACATAAAGGAAGAAAATAGTGTTCGCTTAATAACTAAGTGTTGTCAGGTGTTGAAGCTCCTGTAGCTAACCCCATCTGGCCAAACACGTCCTCTGTACAACAGGCTTCAAAAAACCGCCTGTCTCGGGGCGCCTGGGTGGCGCAGTCGGTTAAGCGTCCGACTTCAGCCAGGTCACGATCTCGCGGTCCGGGAGTTCGAGCCCCGCGTCGGGCTCTGGGCTGATGGCTCAGAGCCTGGAGCCTGTTTCCGATTCTGTGTCTCCCTCTCTCTCTGCCCCTCCCCCGTTCATGCTCTGTCTCTCTCTGTCCCAAAACGTTGAAAAAAAAATTAAAAAAAAAAACAAAAAAAAACCCGCCTGTCTCTTTGAGTATCTGAATGAGTTCCGGGGAGGTGTGGGGCCTCCTGGCTACACACTTACCTCATGTGAAAATAAACAGCCTTCACCACTAGGCAACACCCTATCCCGCCCACTGTCCCCATACACACACTCATGCCCTGATCCTGTAACTGGAGCCACCGGAAACTGAATCTTGCCACATAGCACGTGCCCCCTGCTGCCTCTCTTTCTTTCTGCCCTGCATAGTAGTGTCTCACATCCTTGTCCCCGTGGGGACAGGGACATGTCAGAAGTCTGTGCCTAAGTAAACAATCGCTGCAGGAATGAGGTACAAAGTGTCTCTTTCCCGCGGGTATTCCCAATCTTCAAGTGGTTTGTCCCTTTCTCCCTGTGAAGAGTTGAAGAGAAAGCCGAAACATGCTCTACTAGCTGAGAAATCGCACCCTGGCAATTTTCTCAATGCGCTCTTCCCTCTTATTCTCTCTCACTCCATATCCCCTTTTCTCTCTTCGTCTTTCCATTACTTTTATTTGGACTAGGGTGGGAATGGTGATTCAAATGACAGTGTCGGCTGCCTCTCAATTCGCCCAGGAAGGGACAGCTAGTCCCACCTGTTTGTGGTGATCTCCAGAGCGTGAGGTACCTTGTGCCTCATTCGCCCCTGTTGTGGATTCCACCCACCAATCTGGGGAAAAAGGGAAAGTGACACCTGCATGAATTTCACTCTCCTGTCACCGAGTCATCCGGTACATCACAGGCTCAATGACTGAGAGCAGTACCTCCATCCCATATAAAAATGACAGTCTTTTTTTTTTTTTAATTTACAGCCAAATTAGTTAGCAGATAGTGAAACAATGATTTCAGGACTAGAGTCCTCAGTGCCCCTTACCCATTTAGCCCGTCCCCCCTCCCACAACCCCTCCAGTAACCCTCAGTTTGTTCCCCATATTTATGAGTCTCTTCTGTTTTTCCCCCTCCCTGTTTTTGTATTATTTTTGTTTCCCTTCACTTATGTTCATCTGTTTTGTCTCTTAAAATCCTCATATGAGTGAAGTCATATGATTTTTGTCTTTCCCTGACTGACTGAGTTCACTTAGCATAATACCTTCCAGTTCCATCCACGTAGGTGCAAATGGCAGGTCTTAAGAGACATACCTGGGCTCCAGATCCAGCTCTGCCTCTTAATGTTGCGTTAAGGCAAATTGCTCAATTGAGGCTCAAGTTCCTCATCTCTAGAATAGGAACAACATCAACCCTGTGGAGCCTTGGGCTCTGATTTATAAAAGTGCTCAATAAGACACACTATTTAATATTTCCATCAGATTGACAAGCAACATTGTGACAAGAATGTGCAAGAAACTCTCTAGGTAAGGGTGACATCAAGGGGTTCACAATCTAACACAGAGATTGACACATAAAGACATCACTACAATAAAATGTGGCGGGTTCAAAGAAAGATACATCTCGACTGCTTATGGGGTCAGAATGAACCAGGGGAACCTTGAGGCAAGGGGGCTAGGATGATCTCGGTTTTAATTGCCTACTCTTCATCCTGTTGGCAAGAGAGGGATTCCTGCCTGGGTTCTGGGATGGCTGAACATGTAACACCTGACAGTGGACAGAACACATCAGAGCAGTTTATTAGTCACATAGAGGAGGAGGGTTGTACTCAGGAATAGAGTGAATAATCAGGGGCTATGTGAGGCAGGTTCCCCTGGTTCCCAAGGTCGGGGGTGGTATGATTGGCTTATTTGAATAGCTCCACAGGCTGACAGAGAAATGAAACCCATAAGTAGAACCTGTGTCTGGTCCTCATGCTAAGGAGGACTGTATATCTAGGGGACAGGAGCAGAGTAGAGAGGGGATCTTGCAGGTCATTGACGGCCCTCCTGATCTCACCAGACATCAAGGTAGCACGTACTATTGAGCTTTAGTGTTAGGTCTTACAACAGCGTCCTGCAGCAAACACCATCTGAACTTGGTCTGAAAGATTAACCATATGTTATATGAGTGACTGATATGGGTTGGGGTCATGACATTCCAGCTGAAGTCAATTCCACTGCCAAAAGCTAAATTCTCCCTGCACAACGTATGTAAGATCTGTACACATTTAATGTTACTGAAGCATAAATTGTGAAGTAGAAGATAGTAGAAGGTGGAAGACAGAAGGTCTATAAAGACCTATAAAGACCTATAAAGACCTATAAAGACCTATAAAGACAGAAGGTCTATAAAGAAGGTGCATAAAGAGCCTTGAGGCCAGACAAGGAGCTTAGACAATTCTCTGATATGCTGATGTTAAAAGAATTCTTCTAAAAATGGTTAGAAGTCCAATAATTGGAAGAAGGGTTATTTAAAACAAGTTACTAATTTCTCTACCACATGAATATTCTACCAATATACATTTGTAAATCTCCAAGATAGAGTGCATTACTGCACAATCTTCTTGAACCTGAGGACATTAATCTTTTAGGAATTTTTTTTTTCCAGAACACCAATTAACTGTTCCAAAGAACAAAGTTTAACAATTACTGTTATAGGTAACAAGGGATCATTAAAAGATTCAAGCTGGGAGTGACATTGTCATATTTGTATTTTAAATTAAGTATTCTGGTACATGTGTAGAAGATGAATTTGAAAGGATAAAAGAGTATTTAGTGATCCCAGCCAGGAGGCCGTGGAAGCAATCCAGGAAAGCAATCGTGAATAGAAGTAAGATAGTAGGGACGAGAAAAAGTGAAATTCGAAAGAAGCTTTTATTATTAAATGAGGTATATGTATCAGTGGGAGAGTTAGGTCATCCTACAGTCAGAAATACACGCCAAAATCTCAATGACTTTCCATAACAAAGGTTTCAACCCTGTTTACACTAAATGTCTATCATAAGTTGATACAGGGAGGGGGTCCTGCTCCACAGAATCATTCAGGGATCCAATTGATAAAGATTCCACACTCAGATAGCAGCACCATGTGGAAAAGAGAGCTCCTTGGGTCATTCTAAAAAGGGGAAAGAACATGGACATTCAGACTTTGGCTCTGGCCTCAAGTAACACCTGTCACTTTTGGTTATAGCCAAGTGATTAGTCACAGGGCTCAGACTAATTGCAATGGACCTGGGAAATGTGATGGCCCACGTGCCCAGGGATGGTATAAAAACCAGGTATAGGTAATACCATTCACAGTAAGTGAGGAAGAAAGATTCAAGGATGCCTCCCACTGATAACAAGGTAAATGATAATGCCCTGAACTGGGAGCGTGAGGGTACCACAAGAGAGATGAAATGTTAGGGAAATGAAATAGGTGAGAACTCCCACTCTGAGCATTTTGAATTTTATGTGCTGAAGGAATTTTCATTTGAGGATGACAGATAGACTGTCAGAAATTTAAAGTCTAACTGTCAGAGGAGAGTTAAATACTGGAAATAAGATTTAGGAATCATCATCAGTCATTGAAACCAAGAGTGGAAGTACTATCTAAGGAGAGTAAGGTGTTCCCTAAGGACCATCAGAGTTTTTGATTTGAGAGAAAACCTGAAGAAAAAGAGAAAAAAGCTGTCAAAGGCAGACAAGGAGAAAACCCAGAAATGTCATTTCAAAAAAGTGAAAGGTGGTGAGGGTTTATGAGAGAAATTAATCAGCAACAACAAACAGAACTAAAAGATCAGGTGATAGGGAGGCTAAAAAGGGCCCAGTTGATTTAGGAGTTAAGAAGCCATTGATTTTACATGTAAGTGAGATCATACACTATTTGTCTCTCTGTGTCTGACTTATTTCATTTAGCATAATGTCTTCCAGGCTCATTCATGTTGTCACATATGGAAGGATTTCCTTCATCTTTCAAGCTGAATAATATTCCAGCATATGTGTGTGTATGTGTGCATTATATATGTATATATGTGTGTGTGTGTATAATCATTGTCTTTATCCTTTCAATGTCACATATATTATACATTTATGACATATAATATATATGTCATATTTATGTCATATAATATATATGACATTGAATGGATAAAGACATTTTATCCATTCATTGTCTTTATCCATTCAATGACCAACAAACATGTAGGCTGTTTTCATATCTTGGCGATTGTGAATAATGCTGCAACAAACATGGGACTGCTAATATCTCTTTAAAATCTTGATTTCATTTCCTTTGGATATATACCCAGAAGTGCAATTGCTAGATCATAAAGTATTTCTCTTTTTAATTTTTGGAGGAACCTCCACACTGTTTTCCATAGTGGCTGTACCAATTCACAGTCCCATTTAGTGATGCACAAGGATTCCTTTTTGTCCACACCCTCACCAGCAACTTATCTTTTGTCCTTTTGAGGATAGCCATTGTAGTAGGTATTAAGTGATAATCTCATTGTGGTTTTAATGTGCATTTCCTTGATGTTTCCCTGATTCATAATCAGTGATGTTCAGCACCTTTTCACTTCCCTGTTTGTCATTTCTATATCTTCTTTGGAAAAAAGTGTAATTAGGCCCTTTGTACATTCTTTAATTGGGTTATTTGGTTTTTTGCTCTTGAGTTTTAGGAGTTCCTTGTATATTTTGGATATTAACCCATTTTCAGATGTATGGTTTGCAAATATTTTCTCCCATTCAACTTTTTGTACACTTGAAATATTTCTTAGTCTTCCCTTTTTTTAAAATTTTGATCCCAGTATAGTTGATATACAGTGTTATATTAGTTTCAGGTACAATATAGTGATTCAACAATTCTATACATTATTCAGTGCTCACTGTGGTAAGTGTACTCTTAATCTCTTCATCTATTTCACCCATCCCTCTATCTACCTCCCCTCTGGTAACCATCACTTAGTTCTCTAGAGTTAAGTGTCTGTTTTTTGGTTTATCTTTTTTTCTTTGTTCACTTATTTTGTTTCTTTAATTCCATGTATGAGTGAAATCAAATGGCATTTGTCTTTCTCTGACTGATTTATACTCTCCAGATCCATCCATGTTGTTGCAAATGGCAAGATTTCATTCTTTTTTTGGATAAATAATATTCATATATATATACATATATTCATATATATTCATATATATATATATATATATATATATATATATATATATTCCACATCTTCTTTATCCATTTATCTATTGATAGACACTTGGGCTGCTTCCATAATTTGGCTACTGTAAATAATGCTTCAGAAAGCATATGGGTGTATATATCTTTTCAGATTACTGTCTTCATATTATTTGGGTAAATACCCAGTAGTGGAATTACTGGATCATAGGGTGGTTCTATTTTTAACTTTTTGAGGACTCTCCATACTCTTTTCCACTGTGGCTGCACCAGTTTGCTTTCCCACCAACAGTGACAAGGGTTTCTTGTTCTCCACATCCTAACCAACACTTACTGTTTCTTGTGTTTTTTATTTTAGCCATCTGACAGGTGTGGGGTGATATCTCATCATGGTTTTGATTTTTGTTTCCCTGATAATGAGTGATGCTGAGCATCTTTTCATGTGTCTGTTGTCCATCTGTATGTCTTCTTTGGGGAAATGTCTGTTCATGTCTTCTGTCAATTTTGCAATTAGGTTCTTGGTTTTTTGGTGTTAGGTTGTATAAGTTATTTATGTAGATTATATGTTATATAGATTTTGGATACTAACCCTTTATCAGATATGTCATTTGCAAATATCTTCTCCCATTCTGTACCCCGTCTTTTAGTTTTGTTGATTGTTTGCTTTGCTGTGCAGTAGCTTTTTATTTTGATGTTATCCCAACAGTTTATTTTTGCTTTTGTTTCCCTTGCCTTAGATCTAGAAAGGTATTGCTGGAGCCAATGTCAGAGAAATTACTGCCTGCTCTCTGCTAGGTTTCTTATGGATTCAGGTCTCACACTTAGGTCTTTAATCTATTTCGAGTTTATTTTTGTGTATAGTGTAAGAAAGTGGTCCATTTTAATTCTTTCACATGTAGATGTCCAGTTTTCCTAACACCATTTGTTGAAGAGACTGTCTTTTTTCCCATTATATATTCTTTCCTCCTTTGCTAAAGATTAATTGAGTATGTAATTGTGGGTTTATTTCTGGGCTCTCTATTCTGTTTCGCTGATCTGTCTATTTTTGTGCCAGTACCATACCATTTTTATTGCTACAGCTTTGTAGCATATCTTGAAATCTGGGATTATGATACCTCCAGTTTTGTTCTTTTTCCAATTGCTTTGGCTACTCGGGGACTTTTGTGGTTCCATATTGTATGGGTTATTTGTTCCAGTTCTGTGAAAAATGCTATTGGTATTTTGATAGGGATTTCATGGAATCTGCTGATTACTTTAGGTAGTATGGACATTTAAACAATATTTGTTGTATCAATCCATGAGCATGGAATATCTTTCTATTTGTACCATCTTCAATTTCTTTTATCAGTGTTTTATAGTTTTCAGAGTAGGGGTCTCTCACCTCCTTGGTTAACCGTATTCCTCAGGATTTTATTATTTTGGTGCAATTGTAAATGAGACTGTTTCCTTAATTTCCCTTTCTGCTACTTCATTATTAGTGTATAGAAATGCAACAGATTTCTGTACATCAATTCTGTATCCTGTGACCAGACTGAATTCATTTATCAGTTCTAGTAGTTTTTTGTGGGAGTCTTTAGGGTTTTCTATATGTATTATTATCTTGTCTGCAAATAGTGAAAGGTTTGCTTCTTCCTTACCAATTTGGAAGCATTTTATTTCTTTTCTTTTCTTTTCTTTTCTTTTCTTTTCTTTTTTTTTTTTGTCTGATTATTAGTCTTGCCAGTTTAAAATCACACCAGAAATATGTTTTCTTCTTTGTTGAATTGCAAAGAAGAGGGAGGAGGAGGAGGTGGAGAAGGAGGAGGAGGAGGAGGAGAAGGAGAAGAAGCTATTACAGAAAAAGGTTTATGAGAAGAGTCAAGGCACAAGCTATGATTTGAATAGTGAGAGAGCAATGAGGAAGTGGAAGAGACAAAGAAAGTGAAGTTTTATTCTTCAACCCCACGAATCACTTATTTATTTACCAATACTTAGTAAAGCCTTATTAGAATATAAACATGACACATGAGCTTTCTGCTCTTAATATTCTGCTCTAGTGGCTGTATACTGTATTTCCCCCTTGCTGTTCCTGTAACATATTGTAGATTCCTTTACTTTAGCACTTTTAACAGTATATTGTATTTCTTAAGACAATGAGCTCCTTCAGGATAAAGACAGGGTAAAGATTTTATTGATCTGTTTATACCAGAAGCTCATCACAATGTCTGGGCATGGAATAAATTTTTTAAATTAAATTATTTAATCCTCACACTGAAGGCGGCGGTTATCATTAGCTTCATTCCCCAGAAGAGCTAGCTGAGACTTGGGGCAGCTACAAATTACCAGAAGTCACAAGCAGTAAGTGGCAGAGCTGAAACCAGAATCCAAGCTTTTGATTCCATGTCTGCTACTCCATCACACCAGAATTGCTTTGACATCTTTTCTCCGAGGGTGTTGAGGGTGATGGATTCAAAAGGACTTCTGCATTGCTTTTCAAATAGTTCATTGTATTTACGATTACAGATTAGCAATGCAATCTGAGGTGGGGGTGGCTCAATAGATCAAAACCGGTCTGTGGATTCCCATAGTGCCCAAACCCATAATCATGACTGAGCTGGGTCACCGCATACCATACTATAGCAGGAGTAACCATATGAAATTGCTGTTTTAGGTTCAAAAAGGGTCAAATATCAGCACTGGCATATCGTTCAACCTAATAGGATATAGAGTAATTCCTTCTATGGTACGAAACTAAAAGTATGAAGTAGCAGTATAAATTCATTAGTATGAAAGTAGGCAGTGTGATTTTAGAAACAGTCTAACAAGGTTTGTAACCATGTTACTTAAACTTTCTAGACCTCTGGTTTTCAATCATTCAAATGAAGATCATTTCTTCCCAAAATGACTGTTATAAAGATTGAATGCCGTGGTCATGTATGTAAAATGTCTAGCTCTAGACATGACCCGTTAAGGGCGTTAAATCAATGGCAGCTAAAATTATGATCACAAGAGGACGTGGATGCTTTTGCTATAGGGTGTTTATTTTTTTCCAGAATTTATTCCGGAACACAATTTCTAACTTCCTGGACATATTTTGTATATAACTTCTTTGGAATTTCTTGTGATAATGCATATCACTTGCCTTAGAATTGAAAAGTCCACTATATGGAGTCTAACCAGGTGTCACAAACAGTTGTCTGCCAAGTAATACCTTTTAATTTTATTTTTGTTAATTTTTTTAAATGTTTATTTTTGAGAGAGAGAGACAGAGACAGACACAGAGCACGAGTGGGAGAGGGCAGAGAGAGAGGGAGACACAGAATCCGAAGGAGGCTCCGGGCTCTGAGCTGTCAGCACGGTCCTGACGCACAGCTCAAACTCATGATCTGTGAGATCATGACCTAAGCTGAAGTCAGACGCTTAACCAACTGAGCCACCCAGGCACCCCCAATTTTTTTTTAGTTTACTTCCAAGTTAGTTAGCATATGGTGCAACAATGATTTCAGGAGTAGATTCCTTAGTGCCCCTTATTCATTTAGCCCATCCCCCTCCCACAACCCCTCCAGTAACCCTGTGTTTATTCTCCATATTTATGAGTCTCTTATGTTTTGTCCCCCTCCATGTTTTTATATTATTTTTGCTTCCCTTCACTTATGTTCATCTGTTTTGTCTCTTAAAATCCTCGTATGAGTGAAGTCAAATGATTTTTGTCTTTCTCTGACTAATTTCACTTAGTATAATACCCTCCAGTTCCATCCACGTAGTTGCAAATGACAAGATTTCATTCTTTTTGATTGCCAAGTAATACTCCATTGTATATATATGCCACATCTTCTTTATCCATTCATCCATCGATGCATATTTGGGATCGTTCCATACTTTGGCTATTGTTGATAGTGCTGCTCTAAACATGGGGGTGCATGTGTCCCTTCAAAACAGCACACCTGTATCCCTAGGATAAATGCCTAGTAGTGCAATTGCTGGGTTGTAGGGTAGTTCTATTTTTAGTTTTTTGAGGAACCTCCATACTTTTTTCCAGAGTGGCTATACCAGTTTGCACTGGTATTGCACCACCACCAATGCAAAAGAGATCCTCTTTCTCCGCATCCTCGCCAACATCTGTTGTTGTCTGAGTTGTTAATGTGAACCATCTGACAGGTGTAAGGTGGTATCTCATTGTAGTTTTGTTTCCCTGATGATGAGTGATGTTGAGCATTTTTTCATGGGTCAGTTGGCCATCTGGATGTCTTCTTTGGAGAAGCGTCTATTCATGTCTTTGGCCCATTTCTTCACCAGATTATTTGCTTTTTGGGCGTTGAGTTTTATAAGTTCTTCATAGGTTTTGGATACTAACCCTTTATCTGATATGTCATTTGCAAATATCTTCTCCCATTCTGTTGATTGCCTTTTAATTTTGCTGATTGTTTCCTTCACTGTGCAGAAGTTTTTTATTTTGATGAGATCCCAGTAAAGTAATACCTTTTAATAAAAGGTAATCTTCAACAGGGAAGATGTAGCCCAACAGTAGGTTTTTTAAGATAAATATTTATATGGATTTTCTCAAAAAATTCTTGGAAACATTGGCTATTCTAAGCTCTAGAAAAGTAATCCAGTCATAATCTTGTTTTTGAAATGAAAATTAATGATGAGAAGTGGTTGTTCCAAAAACATTCTAGAAAAATGGCCAGTATTATCTTCACTTCCAGGGTCTTTTGGTCGGCAGTATGTGGACCAAACCAAATTATTCTGAAAAAGTCTGAAAATATACCACAAAAAGACTATGCAACAAGACTCTTTTAGCAGAATTTTATTTGAAATTCCACATTTTAGGGGTGTCTGGGTGGTTCAGTCAGTTAAGCATCCAACTCTTGATTTTGGCTCAAGTCATGATCTTGAGATTCATGAGATCAAACCTCGCATTGACCTCTGATGATAGTATGGAGCCTGCTTGGGATTTTCTGTCTCCCTCTCTCTCTGCCCCTCCACACACCCACTCCCTCTCTTTTCCTCAAAATAAATAAAACATTTAAAAAATTAAAATCCATATTTTAGTAACACGAACTTCTGGAAATTGAGCACCCATCTATATAACTGAAAGATCAACATAGAGATTCTTCAGGGAGAGAAAGTAATTCAATCTACTCTTAAAGTCCCAGCCATGTTGTTTCATGGGAATCTAACTGTGTATCTTCTTGATGAAATTATAATATGGCCTTTGGCTATTCTATGGAAATTGGGTATGAGACACTAGACTATAATCTCTTTAACTTTTTCCCATAGATATAGCAAAATGGGTAAGAATTTCAGTCTACAAACTAAAATATGTCAAAATACATTCTTTATTTTCTACAATTTAATTTTATATGTATGGATCAGTCTAGTAACTTCCACATACGCTTTTAAATACAGCCATTGCTCGGACACTTTAGGTGTAAATGCAGGAGCACCAGGACTGCCCTTTTCTTCCTGCTCTTATGCCTGGTACTGACAGTAAGCTCAGAGGACACAGGGGTAAATGGCATCAGGACAGCAGACGGGATACACTTTAGTCAAGTCATACTTCAATTGTGACACTTCTTCCTCTAGGGTTGATTCTAAACTCTGGAGGTGCTTATAGACACAGCACCCTTGGGGCAGGGAAGGGATACTCACCTTTCCTGCTCAGTCTGTTGGGTCCTGGGAGTCTGACTGGCCTCAAGTGACCTCAGAGAGAACTTGTCCTGTCTGGGGCCCAGCACAGGTGAAATCAGATCTTGCTCCCATGGTGATTAGACATTCTGTGGGTGTTCACTCAGCTGCCACTCTCTAGCACTAGTAATATGCCCAAGACGGAACTGGGTTTTTGATCGCTGTGCATGCTGCATCCTTTCAATGAAGCAAGCCTGAGAGCTCTTAGAGGACCATGAGTTCTCTCCCAGTGTGTGTCTGCAACCAGAAACCTTCTGGACTCCTCCCTCACTGTTGTGAATCCACAGGAAACTCAGACACAGCTGTCTCTGGCTGTGTATACTTCCTGTTCTCCCAAATGGTAAAATAAAAAGCCTCTACAATCATCTTCAGCATAAGGCACAGGCTCAGCTCGTATCCTGGACATTGAAGAGGCTCTCTAGAGTCCCCCAGAATCCAGCTTGAAGAGGCAGAGGCAAGCACAGGGCTTCCCCAATTCCCATCTGACTCTTTCCTCTCTACTGTTCTTCCCCCTCACCCCTTCCTTGAAGCCTTAAATTATTGCATGCACTGGGGGAGTTCAGGATGAAGAGAATTCTTCAAAGAGTTTGCATGTGTAGACATCCAGCTGACTTTCAGGATCTTTCAAACTGAAGAACCAAGAATTTGTCATGTTTATTGCTCAGGTTCCCCAAGAGCCCCTTCCCCTTCTATCCCTCTCCAGTGGTGTATGATCACAATTTTATTGTCTAGACCAGCAGTGGGGATGAGGTTCTTGGATTTTAAGTGAAGAAATTCTGTTTGGGATTTGATTACATAATAATTCTGTATCTTCCCTTCCTACAAGTTCTGTCTGCTTAAAATCAGACCTAGGTATCATTAGGAACCATTTATCATATCACCAATACAAATACTTTTAACATGAACACTTTTACCAACCACAGCATTCTATAGCCAGGGTTTTTCAACATTGGCACTATTGACATGTTGAGATGGATAATTCTGGTGGAAGACTATCCTGATCATAACAGGGCATTCAGCAGGGCCTCTACTCACTAGAAACTGGTAGCATCCATCCCGAATTGTGACAACGAAAAATGTCTCCAGATGTTGCCAAATGTCCCCTGGGCAGGGTAAAGGACTCTCACTTGAGAACTGCTGCTATAGACTGATCTTGGAGATGCCTGTGTAATGTCTCCAAGTATTCTGATGATAGAATGCTTCTAAGAAGCACTCTGTAGCTGTAACTTTGCAAAATGACCTTTTTTATCCTCCCTATGAGTCAGGTAGCACAGATTACTGGCCCCGTTTCCACAGTTAGAAACTTGGAAGCATTCAGCTTTCCCAATCAGGTCATGGAAGTCTGTACTTTCATTTTCCCCCTCTGAAAAGTGAAAATGGTAATCACCGCTTTTCTTCCCAGCCTGAGATCAGGCAATAACCACAGAGCAACGCCCTTCCCTAACTACTGTTCCCAAACCTCCACACCAAGCAGCTTCAAAGATAAATTTACGTTTGCCTGTCCTTCTATTTCGTGGGCATCAGAAATAGAGCCCTCAACATAAATAAAATGGCAGCAAGCCACATGTTTCATCACTGTAACTGCCAAACTACACGGAGCAAAAAATCAATTCCATTCCAGCAAAACCAGTCATAATCAGATTGGGTTTTTTTCTGTCATGCCCAGACACAATGCAATTTTTAAAACACAGATATTAATGTGCCCAACATGCCTACCACAATAACCTCCGTGACACCAATCCAGCACTTGGAAATGAGTGCAGATAAACTATAGATACAAGCAACTGTGAACTGTCAGCTCTACGATATTCTGGTTACATGGATTTCCAAAGCCAAGAAATTACACAAGAAACGCATAATAGTTTGCGAGCCACAAAAATACACGGCCTCCTGGTTGCCCACCTGATCCTGGAGGGAAGCCAAAAAAATATGAGGTATTGGAAGATGGCTGAGAATTGCAGGAGAAATCTATCTTGTTGGAAACAATTTACTTGACTTGGATACGAGAGCTTGCCACTATATGACTATGATAGGCTGTGTGCAATACATCTGTGAAAACCCAGGGCACAGATTACATACTTCACGTCCACAAATGGGGAAATTTAGAAATTTGGAAATTAATTTAGAAATCAAATTGAGTGAGTCTCAATAAATATCATCAGAGTGTGAATGAGAAAAAGATATGAGACTAAAAACATACGTAAAGGAAATCAGGAACAAGGCAAATAATTAGTATAAATTGACAATAAACTCTGACCTGCTGGAATGGTAATTTTTAATTTACTGTGCTTTATTGCTACCAGCTACAAAAGCATAATAATTGAGAGATATGAAAAATGAGTCCATATCATTTGCTGCACATAGATATTTGTTAACTCATATGCATAGCTAAAATAGTATAGACTATCCTTTTCAAAACAGTACTAAAAAGATTATAACTTAAGCATTAAATATAGCAAAACAGGTAATTTATTATAGTTACTATAGCAATCAATTAGAGTTGCATGTATTTAAATGTAAACAGATATTTCTAGCTGAAAATCTGAATTTGTGACAAGATATATTAATCACAATTTTTCTGGTGTTAACATAAATGAATTTTAAAATAAAACCTCGTAAGAATCAGTGATCCAAAGCTGAAACCATCAGGAAAATACCTAAAACTCCTGCAACTAGAAAAATAAAATTTTCAGACTATCCCTGCTCTGCCTGTGAATTTGGAAGGTCTTGAGTGCCCTCTACAGGTTACTTAAATAATAGTCACAGATTTGAAGTTCACTGTCCCAAAATAATATATTTGGGTAATTTCAGAACACAAAAACAATATATTGGGGTTTTATTTTTAAAAGTATTAAATGTTTACCACATAAAATTTTTGGAATTAAAAAAAATCACCCATAATCCTAACATCTGTAAATAACCAATATTAACTATTTCTATACTTATTCTTGATTATATATACACATGTGTGTACGTTTTTATGATGTTTTTCTTCTCTTAATAGCATGCTGTAAATATTTTACTATAAGTTGTTTAGGTTTTATAAATTTACCACAAGTTTTTTAGTTGTATAAATTTAATATTTAATGGATTCTCCCAAAATGTGTTTTATTGACAAATCACCATTTCGTATGGTCAGAATTTCTCAGTGAAAAGTGACACTCCATAAAAAAAGGAAAGAATTTTTCAGCAACCATTCAAGGGTGGGTTCACACGCAATAAAACTAGGATGCATATGAATCTTCAAAATAAAAGTGCCATAAAGATATTCTGAATAATTTTCCACATTTTGGATATAAAGTGGTCATAAAAATTAAACTACGTAACTGGGGTTATCATCCTAACTATTAATCTAGGGTTTTAGGCCAGCGCCAGCAATAACATTGGCAGAGAGGTAAGGTTAAGGTAATACTGCAGTTAGATTAGCTGGGTAATTGCCCTGGTTTCTACTTTACTTGTTTCCGCTCTGATCTTCAAAGATAGTTTACACTTCAGAAATAGAGCTACATGTATCATATTGGGTGCTTATCAAAATCAGAGGTGACTTCTTTCTCTAGGCATGATTTCCATTTTTTTCTTTTAAATAAAACAATAATGTACACTATTAAGGATGCCAAATAGATCAGGCATTCTTTCTTTTCTTTTCTTTCCTTTTCTTTCTTTTTTTGTTTTTCTTTTGAGAGGGGGGCAGGGAGGAGGGGAAAAGAGAGAGGAACAGAGAGAATCCCAAGCAGGATCTGCACTGGGCACAGAGCCCAACGTGGGGCTTGATCCCACAGCTATGAGATCAGGACCTGAGCTGAAAGCAAGAGTTGGATGCTTAACCCACTGAGCCACCCAGGCGCCCCTAGATTAGGCATTCTTAAACAATCTTAAATAGGATTTCAAAACAATTTTAAATGACATTCTGATATCAACCTATTAGAGTCTCTGCTTAAGGGTCTTTTTTCACATGTTCAAGTGAATGTGGTCATTCCATGAGCATTAGGACCACAACCAAACAACTGTTTCAAAGCCAAGAGGTTTTAATCTTCTTTTTTATCCAGAGCAGAAATTGCTGGCAGAGGTGGTGACATCTAATCACAATAACTCTAAGACCTCATATGAGGTGAGTTGAACAAGCAAGGCCCTCTCCGTTCTGTGACAGCAGTATTAAGCAAACTGTCTCAATTTTGGAACAGAGAGTTCTCACAGAACTTTACAAAGAGTACAAGTTTTATTTGGTTGCAATGCTGTGAAATTCGTCTTTAAGACAAGGTGCACCTAGATCTTGGCAGAACTTAGAAACAAGAATTAATAATCACAATTTATTTTCATCTTTTGCCCAAATCATTTTTTAAGAGAGTGTGCACAAAGTTGGGCTGTTCATTAAATATATACACAGTGTAAGAGCGTTTTAAGACTATAAAAACATTGACCATAATTACCCCAGGAAAATCTACTTTGTGATTGTTAATGTAAATCGGAAGGAGATGGATAAGAATTTTTTCCTGAGGCATAAAATATTCTCCCTTTGACTATTAAGGCAAATGAAATATAGCTGGTGGCTATTTGTTTTGACAAAATTTTATTGGTAACAAACATGTAAGACAAACATTTCATAATAAGATTTTAGGATTTCCAGATGTGATTATCTTTTACCCCATTACTGATTTTGGCAATAGTTCTTATCTGTGACCAATAATTTCCCCTAAAACATATGCACCTACATAAATTATTTAGCACTTATTACAAGAAACTATGTATTGTGAAGGGAACGTTATTATCATGAGCCTATAGACTTACATTAGTACACCAAATGGTTATTGGTGGGAATAGAATGGAATACCCCATTCCATTGTTCCAGAGGGCAAGAAAGGAAAATAGTATGACACTGAAGCTGATAAGACTGATTCAGTCCGAGTGAGATTCCAGCCCTGGATCCCATAAAAGGGGGATCTGTAAACTATGGAGGCAGCTTGATTTCTCTAAACACAAGTCAAAACAGACCTCACTTTCTGATTTGATAGGATTGCAAAATCAGCAAATCAGGAAAATGTGATAAATACAGAGATAAAGGCTCAAAGCTAAAACAGTTAGGCAAATATTAAGTGGATAAATGATGGTGCCACCCCGTAAAGTGCTGATCAAAGACTTTTGATAGCAACCTAGAGGGATATTGCCAAGGGAATGTTACAGGGCTCTATTTTTGTCTATGCCATTCCACATTTGTCTCAATCAAGGGAATAATGATAAAAGGCATGTTTATCAAATTTGAAGATAACATGAAACTAAGAGGGTGAGCAAGTAAGGATTAAAAAAAAAAAACCCTCAACAGGCTAGAAAGGCAAGTCACATTGAATTAGATAACATTTAAGGGGACAATATAAATCCTATATTTGAGCCTGAAGAGGGGAAAAATGTGACTGTCAAAATGCTAATTTGAACTTGTGCTCCTGTAATAGAAAACCAGTAAGACTAGCAACTAGAACTTAAAAGTCTTGCTCTGAGGCACCTGGTGGCTCAGTAAGTTAAGCACCTGACTCTTGATCTCAGCTCAAGTCTTGGTCTCGGGGTCGTGAGTTCAAGGCCCTGCATTGAGCTCCACACTACTTAAATGCATATATATTTACATATATACATATAATATATACATATAATATATATACATATATTATATATATATGTTAAGAAGTATTAAATATATAAATACATAATATATAGATATATAAAATATACATATATATGTGTATATATTTAAAAGTCGTGTTCTTTGTTAGCCACCCACACTGAGAGTATCATGAGTTAGACGGGCATGGCATAAAGCATGTAAGAATCTCATCAGCATGGGGCCAGAAAAATGATAGAGAAGGGCAGAACAGAGTCAGACAGACTTTCGGTCTCCGAGACAGCACCTGGACAGCCCAAGGGTAGAGCGATTGCAAGCAGTCCAACCTGGCAGGCAACTTCATCCTGGGAAATTACGGGTGGCTAGCTAATTTAGAATTCAGGATGGGCCAACGATTAGGGTCAGGAGATCTGATGATCATAGCAGGATTCCCGTCAGTGGGAGATTTAAGAGGAACTGGATGTATTCCAAATAAAGAAACCTTGGGAGATGTTAGGCAATACACTAAAGCCCTATTGGTATCTGGGATCCAGCCAAGCCATCTTGCCATCAAGCACTATAGGCAAAATGTCTTATACGCTACGAGTTTCTCAAGGGTCTTAAATTATTGGCTCGAAGATACATAAAGAGAACTATAATCTTAAAACAAATATAGCATTAACAAGTCAGCTAAAATCCAGTGCTTTTATAGTGACATGTAAATTATGTTTAACATGGGATGTTAATGCATTTTAATGTAGTTAATATAATGTGAGAAGGTGTCTCTAAAAGCAGAAGTGCCTGGGGTCTAAAAATCTTTACATGGAGATAATCTAGTGCATACAAGGATTAATAGACTAGACAGTATTAAGCAATCAGATATGAAGGAGCAAGACTCTTGAAAAGTCATTCTGGGAATTTACATATTGGGCAAACATAGGAGATGCCAAGGCTTGACTGGAGTGGGTAGAAACTAGAAAACATGCCTGGGCTGTAAGATTCCAAACCTGAAGGACATGATATAATTCCAGATCTGCCACTGCTTAATTCCTAAATCCGTCAGGAGTGGCTCAATGACCAGGACAGAATTAACCTTGGGAGTCAGGGAAAGGAGCCAGATAACTCAGAGAGGTGGAAGAGACAAGGGTGTTATAGCCACCTCTCAGTTTGGGATTCCACGCTTCAAGGGGCATACCAGCAAACTGGATACTACTGAGCAGAGAAAAGTTTCATAGACAGGATATCCTGGGAAAGATCAGAGCTGGGAGAATGAAAGACTGAAAGGGATCCTGAGAGGGGTACTCAAAAAATGGGAGGTGCTGTCACGTAGAAAAGGTTCTGGGTTGGTCTTCCTACTAACACAACAGGTAGACAAGGATTAGATAATGAATACTCTCTAAGAAGATGAATTTTTACTTATTATAAGGACATATTTTCTAATGTTTACTTATAAACCTAATTAACAGTTGAGTTGACTGAGAAAAAAAAAATGACAGCCATCCCTAGGGACTGGATGACCACTCAAACAGTACCTTATCAGATAGGAGTCAAACACTAAGTGGATCACCGCATGGATTTGTACTTAAGGTTTTTTAATACTGTGACAATACTTTAAAAATATGCCTTCCATAGTTTGTTTACTGCTTCTTGGGATATCACAGAGATACAGATGTGAGTGAGAAAGGAATCCAAAGTAGCTCTTAGAATAAATGTTGTAACACATTTGGAGCCACTGGAAGGATTACACCCCGTTGGCTTCCTTATCTGCTGCTGAGATGCACCATTACAAATACCCGATAATCTTGTAACATGAAGTATCTACACAGTTATAAGAACAGAGATACTGATAAACTCCCAATATTTCTGCCCTCATGTGGAAGGAGAAGGAAGAACCGGGTAGTGATGGACTACTAAGTGTATTTCAATAGATCATTTTCTAACAACAGTTGAAATGCTGATCATGAATGTGATTTAGGACCCTTCAAACAAAGGCAAGTAGGAACTGATGAAAATAGGAAGGGAACATATTGGCTCTTGTAACTGGACCAGCCACTTTCCACTAAACACATTTTGTTTGCTGACAGCTAAAAGAGAGAGGGAAATCTCTCCTCCAACTTTTGAACAAAAGTCCCAGGTTTCTCTAGGAGTGAACTTGGATCACCTGCTTATTTCCAAGAAATAATCTGACCGAGGGATTACAATGAGCTGATTGTTTTAAACCTAGATTATTGCCTAATCCTGAGCCAGTCACTACAGCAAAGGGGGTGATATTTTAGCAAGTGACCTAAGCCAATCAAGCTCCACACTGTGAAACTTGAGATGAGGCTATGGCTGCTCCACAAAGGGAAATACATTTACTTCTGCCCACTCATGGGTTAGAAGCTTAAATATCTACAGGATCTAAGACACAATTTAAATACAATTTTAGACCATCCTCTCGGGTCTATTAAGCACAGTGGGGAGTGATTTTTACTTTCAGATTAGAAAATGGATCCGAAACAGAGTGTTTCAAATAATAAAGAGAAACACTAACATCCAGATACTTCTACATTTGTACTAGCTCCATGCATCTTTATCCATTGACATCAACTTAATTTTATCTGTACTTTCTGCACCAAGAAGTCCCCAGGGACAGAGAGGAAATTTTGAGAGCTTCTGTGTAGTTATTGTTGCTAGGAAACAATATCCTTGGTATCCAAGTGTTCAGGCTTTGAGGCACGGTGTGAAGTCACTGGTTCATAAAGGAAAGCCTTTGGTAAATAGGTTGTTGAGGTGTGAGTAAATTGATGTTCGCTCTCTGTGGCAAAATGTTCTTGTGTAACCTTTGAATAATAGTGTATTTCTAGGCCTCTATTCTTTCCTTTGGATCCAGCTGCCATTATTGCTCTCAGGAGAACTCAAACTTCTACCTGAAATGGAGTGAGCATTTTCTTTTTCCCCCAAATCATGTGTAATTATCTCAGTGCCTTGAACGCTAAGTTTAATGGGTTTTAGTTAAACAAAGCATAAGTGAGCTTGGAAATAAAGACCCAGACCACTGAGCATATGAGCAGTTGAATACTCTTAAAATCTGTATTGGTTGATGGCCATATTCCAGCCCTTTTTCTGTGCATGGCATTGAAGTGTTCTACTTCAGGAGTGGGAGACTTCAGAAGTAGGAGACAATGAGAGGTGTTGTTTTGACTCATCCACTGCCTTCTCCTCTCTCAACCCCAAGCTGCAGACTGTCTCCGGTCTCAACAATTCTAATTATTGCTACCATTTCTCCCATAAGATCCTATTATTCAAAAACTGGCTTGAGGTTTTAACTTATCACCTCATTACTCAGTATGTCTAAAATTAACAAGCAGGGTTTTCCACGTCCTTGATGCCCAGACCCACCTGCAAGTCCCTGATGACCAGAATCATCTTAATCAAGGAGTAAATCCAGCTCAAGAATACTACCATACAATTACCTATATCAAGCTACCTGGCTGAGACAATAAATTTAGAACTCTAAGCTGCAAACAATATTCACTAATCCATTTATTAAAAAATATGTATTGGATGCTGACTGTAGACAGAATCTGTTCTAAGCATCAGGAATTTTTAAAAAATGAATCAAAGAAGGTCTTGCTTTCATAAGGTATATAGAGAGGGACAAAGGACACAAATGGCAGAGATAAACACAAAGCTACATAAACAGATGAAATATTTACATGATACGATGTACTATGTAACTGACAGGATTCCATCAGGAAAGCAGAAACTGCTCAAGTTTGTTCAAAAAGGTAGTTCAATAGAGAGAATTGGTTATAGAAACCGGAAGGGCTGGAAAAGCGAAAGGGAGAAGGAGGATGGGATGCTGAAGGAGCAAAAGACAGAAATGGTTAATACTCCCATGCTGGATGGAGCCCATGAGTCTGAATCTGCTGAAATCCTGTCAGAGATGGTGTTCGAAGTGTAGAGTTGCCCAAAGAGATGCTGCCTCTTGCTCAGCTTCAAAGATCTGGCATCACCCTACTGCTCCAGCAGCAATCACCAGCAACTGCAACACAACTACACTGCTAGAGCCAGAATCCAGAACATTCCCTCCCCTTCTATCTTCTAAGCTTCAGCCAGTTCTTCTGAGGGGCAGCATTTAACACAAAGCCAAAGAGACAGGGAACCCAGCCTCAGCAGTACAGTGTGTAGAAAGCGGGACATGAGGCACAGAAACACCAAATGAAAGGCTGGCACGAGCCATAACAGAGGTTTGTTTTTATTATTTTTTTTCAAGTAAGCTTCACGCCCAGAGTGGAGCCCAACACAGGGCCTGAACTCATGGACCCCAAGATCAACACCCGAGCTGAGATCAAGAGTCGGATGCCCAACTGACTAAGCCACCCAGGCACCCCCACAAGGGAGGTTCTAACGAAAAGCGCTGGTAATCCCAAACCTGGAGCAAATAATTCTTCCCTAGAAGAGAAAGAGAATGTATCAATCCAGTTTCTATTGCAGATAACAGAAGCCCATTTGGCTAGCTTAAGCAGAGAGAGATTTAATAGAGGAAAGTGGTGCTTACAAAATTAAAGGATTGAACGAGTGGGCTCTAGGCTGAGCCACTGGACATGACTCCCAGAGCTACAGTGCAGACTGGCCCTTCAAGGGAACTGATAGCACCACCACAATCAGGAAGCTGGTCATCAGGTAGCTTCTACCACCATGTTGATTCGAGCTAAAACCAGAATTTCTGGTTCCACAGCCATCTATACTCTATGAGCTGTATAAAAAAAAAAAAATGAGTACCTCAAATACCATCTCTGACATCACTTAACTCCATCTAATCCAGGGGAGCCTAAATCATATCCACACCCTTGGTTGCAAGGAAATCTGGGAAATGTTGTCTTTCCTGAAGGAGATTAGAACACATGCTAAAGAAAGCCAATACACATAATACCTGACATAGAAGGAATTCTGTGGTGAAAGATGTAGCATTTTAGATGACATTTACAAGCTCCCAGAGGACAAGAGCCATGTCAACTTTATTTACCATTATACCTCCAGTACTTTTCCACCACCTGGCACATAGCTCTCAATAAATATCTACACAATAAATGAGTAGAGACACGTACACAGGTTCGTGCCTGGTTGTCAGGTTAAGGTTGGTAACACAGAACCAGGAGTCCTAATGACAAGGAGCAAAAATTCAATATTCTACAAACTTTTAGTGGATACTGATTGTATGCTAGGAGCTTGATACATATGCTACTGAGGTACAAAAAGGAAGGAAAACTAGTTCCTGACCTCAAGGGCTCAGAGCCCGGTGGAAGACAAAGAAGCCAAGTAAAATTCAACATTGTTTTGTGCTTTGTTCAAGGCAAGCGCATAGTTGAGTTGATAAAAGTCACTTGGGGGCAGAAGAGCTGTGACAAGTGCCTTAGGTATCTGCCTACACTTCTTCCTACACTCAGTCATGGCTACCAACCACTGTCCCCTTGTCAGCCCACTCTTACCTTCGCATACTGGAATCTTTGAAGATTTTATAATGTTTGTATGTATTTAGCTTTGCCCCTTAAATTTCAGTTTTCCTGATAAAATTGGATTGCTTATTGAGTAACTTCTATGAAGTAAATCACAGTCTCCCGCCGACATCTTCCTAATCTTATGTTATCCCCTCTATATGTTTATTCACTGTACATATTATTCTCTCTGGAAGTAATAATAGATGCTCCACCACTCTGGCCAATTTGCTCAGCCTGTTATTAGACCATTAGATCCTGAAAAGCAGTGTCATGTGTGACCCACTGTATATCCTTAGTTCCCAGCATAGTGTTTGATACATAGTAGGCACTCAAAATATGTGTATTAGAATGTTAAATATAATTTCCATTGATCTGTCTTTGCCAATTTAGAGGTAGTTGGTATTTGTGCTTCAGCAGAGGTCCTGATGGGTATCCAGGAAGATGAGAGGGTGAATCCAGAGTTGCCCATGGCAGGGGAGAAGGGTCAGCAAAGACCTTGTATTAGAGCACTCGGGAAGAGGAAGTGAGCAAGCAGGTGCCCCTGATAAGCAGCACATAGAAGCTAACGTAGAAGCTGTGCTTGATCATCCCTGTTTTTACTGCCTACTAGAAACAGGCCACCCAGGGCCACAAAGTAATGATAGAGGCTTAATGAGGTCAAAAGCTGTAGGTGAAACCATCCCCAAACTGGGACAAGGTCAAGGGTTTGTACTCAGGCTTTGGTCTATAAATACTATGTCTCTCCACAGAGAGTCTCTAGATACTAGGTTTTAGAACTTCCTCCCAAACAAATACTTACAGTTTAAATACTCCATGTTGCCAGCTAAAAGCAAAATCATGTGTAATCTAGCTTAGAATAGGACAGTATCTCTTTGTGAAATGTGACGAGACAAACAAGAGCCTGCCTGGATGAAAACCACTCCAACCCCATATAAAGGTGAGCAAAGGGTATGAGACATGCTAGTCTAAACCCCACACTCCGTTCAAGTGTGACAAGAAGGCAGCTTTAAATTTGAAGTATATTGTCTTGGCTTCTTTAAAGGATTTTTAAACTAAATTGTATTTATTTTGATTCCATCTATCATTTTGAAAAAGTTGACCTTTCACACCGTCTTCCTGAATGGATGTGGCTGAGGTATTTATCATCACATAAAAAAGGTGCATGGGAGAAATTTTCCCCAGGCCTAGCATCAGCACTTTGTTTTTTTCCCAAGCCAATTGGTTTGTTTTCTTCTCAGGGGCATTGTGAATTTTTAAACTGGTCTGATTTTGTGTTGATGGAAGGCACTTTTATGGCTCTGAAGAGATACAGGTCTGGATGATCCTGGAAGCTCATTTCCTCCTTCCTGGCGGACAGCCGACTCAGCAGATCTAAGTGAACTTGACAAGCAAGGGCTGGTCCCAGCTGCCAAGTTCCTAAGGCTATGCCTTTATGACCCATCCACCTCCACCACTGGGACCCGCCATTGTCACACAGTCACGTAGTCATATACAAATGTCCAGCCAGTCCTTTAAAAAGTACAGCGTTACAAGGCAGGGCTCCTCTCTACCGGAATCTTAGCTACAGGGCCCTCAGTCTACCTCTGATGAGCTTAAGAGCAAAGGAATTTGGGGAAATTTGCACTCCACTATATCTCTGCTGGATAGATTTTGAAATTCAACCCCATTCTGTATCTTTTCCAGGTCACACTGGTCATGTGTATTTGAAACCATATTGCTCACATGTAGAAAATATACAGGATTCTAGGACATCTTTTTTTTTAATTCAGTGTTTTCATGTTTTAACAGATACACAGGATTCAAAAATCAAAAAATATTAAGATAAATATAGTGCAATTTTCCCTCCCATCCCTATCGCCCATCTACTTAGTCCCCCCAAAGGAAATAATTACCAATTTGTTATCTGACCACCCCCCCCAAGGTTCTTTTATACATATAAAAGTATAGACAATTATGTTGTTGCTTTTCCCATATTTTTCTCACACATATTACAATGTTATAGCTGAACTTTGTGGGGGTTTCTTTTCATTAAAAGTAGTTTTGGAGAGGGGCTCCTGGGTGGCTCGGTCGGTTAAGCGTTGGACTTCGGCTCAGGTCATGATCTCACGGTCCGTGAGTTCGAGCCCTGCGTCTGGCTCTGTGCTGACAGCTCAGAGCCTGGAGCCTGCTTCAGATTCTGTGTCTCCCTCTCTCTCTGCCCCTCCCCTGTTCCTGCTCTGTCTCTCTCTGTCTCAAAAATACATAAACGTTAAAAAAAAAAAAAAGTAGTTTTGGAGAGTTTTTCATATTATATGTAAGAATTTCCTCATTCTTTTTTACATCTTTACAATAGTGCATTAATGTACCATAATTTAGTCAACCACTCCTCTATCGAGAGACATTTATATTGTTTCAAATATTTTGTTATTAGAAAAAGTGCTGCAATGAATAATCCTATGCATACCCTCTTCACAATTATTCAGTTCAATCTATGGGACCAATTTCTAGAATAGGAATTTCTGAGTCAAAGGATATATACATTTGTATTTTTGCTAGATAAAGCCAAACTTCATCCTGTATGGATTACATCAAACTACACTCACACCAGCACCACATAACAGTGTCTGCTTCTCCACATGCTCAGCAACATACTGTGTTATCAATTTGTGGATTCTTACCAGATTGTCAGGTTAAAAAAAAAAAAAAAGGTATTTTGATATAGTCTTAATTTTAATTTGTATCTCCTTTATTATGATTGAATTGGGTATTTTTCCCTTTTTAATGAACTGCTTTTGAATATCGTTTTTCCATTTTGTTATTAGGTTTTTGGCCATTTTCTTTTATTGTTGTTTGTAGAAAAGTCTATATATTAAGAAACGTAGTTATTATCTGCAATATGCACTATAATTATTTTTTGTTTATTATTTGTTTTTGATGTTGTTTATGGGGTTATGCCACACCTTTTTTTTTTTTTTAATATGCACAAATCTGTCATTTTTTTTAAATGACTTCTGCTTGTTGTATTACAGTTAGAAAGGCTCCTCAAGGGGGCGCCGGCGTAGCTCAGTTAGTTAAGTGTGCAACCCCTGATCTCAGCTCAGGTCATGATCTCACAGTTCATGAGTTTGAGTCACGCATCAGGCTCTGTGCTGACAGTGCAGAGCCTGCTTGGAGTTCTGTATCTCCTCTCTGCCCCTTCCCCATTTGTACTTTCTTCTTCTTTTTTTTTTTTTCTAATTTTTTTAATGTTTATTTATTTTTGAGAAAGAGAGAGACAGAGCATGAGCAGGGGAGGAGCAGAGAGAGGGAGACACAGAATCTGAAGCAGGCTCCAGGCTCTGAGCTGTCAGCACAGATCCCGATGTGGGGCTTGAACTCACAAACTGTGAGATCATGACCTGAGCCAAAGTCAGAGGCTAACTGATTGAGCCACCCAGGCACACCCTCCCATTGTACTTTCTCATTCCCTCAAAATAAATAAATAAACAACAACAACAAAAGTCTCCTTGATGCCAGAATTATAAAAGAACTCTCCCTTGTTTTCTTCTAGTACATACATAGTTTTATTTTCTAGATAAAACTACAATTAATTTGACGTTTATAATAATACACGGAATGACATATAGGTCCAAACAAATTTTTTCCAGTAGCTCCCCAATTTTTTCTACATAATTTATGAAACGGTCTTCTTCCCAATTTTTCCAGGTGCCAATTCTATTAAATACTACATTCCTCTGTTCTTTTTGGCTCTAGTTCCGAATTTTTAAGTGCGGCCCATTAAGCTCTCTGTCTATACCAGCATTAAAATAACACTTGTCATTATTGAAGATTTTTAGTACATTTTACTACCTGATAAAAATAGGTATCCTTTATCTCTCTTATTTTTTTGGAGTTTTCTCGGAACTTCTGATTTGTTTATTTTCATTTTGGAATTATTTTGTTCAGTTTCCAAAACAAAAACCTATTCGTGTAGTATTCATGTTAAATTACAAATGAACCTACGATGTTGAGTCTTTCTACTCAAAAACATGAGATGCCTTTTTGTTTATTTAAGGCTTCTTTTGTGCCCTTCAAGAATGTTCTCAATGCTGCATATGTCTTGCATATTTTTCAGTTTATCGCTATATATTTTTGTATCTATTTTTAAATATTCTTCCATTACACATTATAAATTGTTGTCTTTACATCTGAAACTACCCATTTCTATACAGTAATTTTGTACCCCATTATCATGTCTAATCCTATTATTTCTAATTGTTATTAAGTTCACCGCTTAGGGTTCACTGAGTATACAATTGCATGATTTGTAAATTAGCTTAACCAGCAGCTTTACAACTTTATACTTCAATTTTCTTTCCCTTGCCTAATTCATTGGTTAGTATTTCCAGACCACTGTTAAATAAGACCAATGGTAGTGAACACGTTTACCCGGTTAACTCTGCAGGAATGTTTTAGTGTTTCCACAATAAATATGATGCTGGCTTTGAGACTCAGCTATATCTTGCTATGTAAGGAAGTATCTATTCATATTTATTGGGTATTGTTTTGTCAAAAGACTAAATGGCTATTACATTTTGTCAAATGCCCCTTTGGCACCTCTGTAAATAATCATATGCTTTCCTTCTCTTTAAATCTATTAATATATTAGATTATATTACTAGATTTTTCTAATATTGAACAATTCACACTCTGAATAAACTCCACTAGTTACTCCTTATTATTTAGTGTACTGCTGGATTTTGTTCACTAATATGTTCTACTTACTTAATGAAAATAATTTGGAAGTGTTCAATCTTAGCCTTTACTTTGGAACTGTTTAACTAGTAATAGACTTATAAGTTCTTAAATATTTGAGTCCCGTGGGTGTTTGTTTATAGGAAATGAAATCAAGCTGTTTGATATCCTATCTCTCCTGATTTGGACAAATGCTTTTCTTATGAAAAAATTATCCATTTCATTCAGATTTTCTAATTTGTTTGCATAGATTTGAACAACCTAGTCTTATGATTCTTTACAAGCCCCCTGTTTCCAA
Organism: Puma concolor; assembly: GCF_028749965.1. Taxonomy (NCBI): domain Eukaryota; kingdom Metazoa; phylum Chordata; class Mammalia; order Carnivora; family Felidae; genus Puma; species Puma concolor. The sequence continues at coordinate 167,556,414 of NC_141670.1, read as the reverse complement.
GGTGATTTCCCTTTTTATGTGTTAATTATCCGTCCTGATTCATTTATTTGATTAGACTTCTCTGTAGAATAGTTTCCTCAAATAGGTCCCTGGGTGATATGTTCTCTAATCTTTGTAGCTTTGTATATCATCTCTGGAAAGAAGCAATATTTTGGCAGGGAATGGGACCCTTGGGTCTCAGATTTGCTGTCCTTTTTGCCTATACTCTAGGTATTCTGTGGATATTATTCCATAAGCTTTTCCTTTCCATACAAGAAGTCCAATATGTTTTCCTTTGAAAATACCTTGTACTTTCTGTCTGGGAAATCCTAAGATTATCCTTTTACTCTTGGAGTTCAGGAATGCTATCACAATTACCTAATATAATGAGCCTTTCAATTTGCAAAATATTTATTAAGCTCAAGAGAACTTGTGTTTTCTTTTTATTTATTATGCTTCATCTTCTTTCACGACTGCCTACTATTTATTTATATATTAGATCTTTTAGATGAGTCATTCAAAACCATTATGTTTTCTTCATACTTTCCAAATCTCTGTAATTTTGTTTTCTTTTGAGATATTTCTTTCAAGCTGTCTTTTAAAATGTTAATCTGGCCTCACCAGTGACCATCTCCTCAATTTATTTAAAACATCTTTTATTAAAATCTATGGGTTTTAGTAGAAGGAAGATTTCTGTGCTCTAATCAAATATACTTGTGTTCCTATATATATATATATATATATATATATATATATATATATATTTTTTTTTTTTTTTTAGGTTTTCCTATATTTTTAATAAGGATGGGAATTGAAGAGTTCAAACTATTGTCTTCCTCCTCCACCAGTTATTTTCACAAGGGGCCATATACTCTGGATGTTCTGCTTGCTTTTCTTCTCTGGGACTATTGGATTCTCTTAGAAGCATTGTTGTTTTTTCTTACATATACCTTGTGGTTTGGACCCAGCTGCCAGAGCACTGAAAATGGAAACAATGTTTTCGGTGAAAAGTACAATGAGCTCCTGGGAAAATGTCATTCTCTTGCTGGTAGATCAGGAGGTAGTCTCTGTCTCTGAGGCAGCCTACCTTTTCAACTCTCCCACCGCTCAAAACAATTCCCCCAGTTACCCAAGTGTTCGTGCCTTTTATTTAGCGGGTCCAAAGAGCCCCTGCATTCAGCTTTCTTCATCAATCTCACTGTCCCAATCCCCATTCAAGAACTCCAGGCCACTAGTCCCCAGAGTGGGGGAAAAAAACCCGTGACACAATTGTCCCCTAGATCCAGACAGAGCTGAGACCTCACATTCCCCGGATGGTACTTCATGCTGGGCTTTGAAATAGTTCATAGCTGAACTGAAAATGGAGGGGAGAACATCAGGGTTGAATTTAAGCTATCATAGTGCCACTAGCCATTTTCTCATTCTAGAACCATAAATAGGCTCCACGGGGATCCATGATCCTCTGAAATTACCATCAAATTTTATTTATTTATTTATTTATTTATTTATTCATTCATTCATTCATTCATTCATTCATTCATTTATCTATATATGTATATGCATGAATATGTTTCTGTGGAGTTTTTTTAGAAGTTATTTTTTTATTTTTAACTTTTTTTAATGTTTATTTGTTTTTGAGAGAAAGAGACAGAGTGTGAGTGGAGGAGGGGCAGAGAGAGAGGGAGACACAAAATCCGAAGCAGGCTCCAGGTTGCGATCTGTCAGCACAGAGCTCAATACAGAGCTGGCACTCACTGACTACGAGTTCATGACCTGAGCTGAAGTCAGGTTGGACGCTCAACCAACTGAGCCACCCAGGTGCCCCTAGAAGTTATTTTTTAAAGAATTTTACTTTTTTAGAGCAGTTTTATGTTCATAGCAAAACTGAGAGGAAGATACAGAGATTTCCAATATGCCACAGGCTTCCACATACATGGACTCCTCCGTTATCAACATCCCCCATCGGAGTAGTACGTTTGTTACAACTGCTGAACCTACATGGACACATCATAAATCCCCAATAGGCCAGTAAGTCAATAAGCCAAGAAGATGTAGATCACTCTAAATCCAATAGGTAAAGAGGGTCTCACAGCTTCTTGGACACCAGGGATCATAGCTAAAATAAATATCTTCTGTTTCTATGGCTACACTTGAGTCATTGTAAAATGGGTTACTGAATATGGAAGATTACCCTTTGAAGAAAAGGCAAGTTCTTAGACCTAGAAGGAAATGGTTTAAAGAGAAATAAAATAAGCTAAATTGAAACCTATCACACAGTAAATAATAACGTCTATAGAGGGACAAAAGTAACAAATATAAAAAGGTTGTGGGTTCAATGAGTTTAAGAATAAGAATTCAAAAAAGAGCTCTTTGTGAAGATAAGTTAGAAATGTGTAAAGCAATAAAATTGAGACAGGTTTATTTCCCCTCAAAAAAAAAAAAAAAAAAAGAATAGATTAAAATTTCCTACATCCTTGCACTGGTATGTTTTCAGTGAGCCTCACTGAAGACTTGGCACTCTTCTAAATTTTAAATATATTCTTTTTTTTCATCTCTTGGAAAATATTAGTGGTTTTAATCAAAAGTAGGTCAGCGTCATATCTACTATATTATATGGCTATCTTCGAAACACAAGCCTTAGTAATTCTAATGGAAATAAAGGATTTGATGGTTTTTTTTTTATCTGAGATGAATATAAAGAGAAAATGAACTCAGAAATATCTTCTTTATGTCTACCAGGTAGAAAGAGACAACAACTATAGCCTTCTATATGCCCGAACTGATTTTTAGATTTTTAAATATACCCATACATTGTTTTTATAGAAGTTAATTTCTTATGCGACCATAACCCAGCTAGACCACTGATAAGGGGAAACAGAAGTAGAAAAGAGAAGACAATAGACTTCAGGGTAGACCCTAATAATGCAATCTACAATCTTCTATACATTACTCTTAAATTAACAAAAGCTCACCCTCATAAATATTAAGCTATAAATGTATTATCAAGAATTCATAGGGGGAACCTGGGTGGCTCCGTTGGTTAAGCATCTGACTTCAGCTCAGCTCATGATCTCGCTGTCTGTGGGTTTAAGCCCACATTGGACTCTGTGTTGACAGCTCAGAGCCTGGAGCCTGGAGCCTGCTTTTGATTCTGTGTCTCCCTCTCTCTCTGCCCCTCCCCCACTCATGGTCTGTCTCTCTTTCTCTCTCTGTCTCTCAAAAATAAATAAACGTTAAACAAAAATTCATAAAGTTCTTTACACTTATCACAGGGAGCAAGCATAATGTATAGAATTATTGATCACTATGCTGTATACCTGAAACTAATATAATGTTATATGTGATTACACTTCAATTTAAAATTTTAATTTAAAAATTCATATAGTCCTTAATTTTTCACCTGTATATTAGATAATAAAAATATATGAGGGGGACCTGGGTGGCTCAGTCAGTTGAGCATCCGACTTCAGCTCAGGTCATGATCTCACGGTTCATGGGTTCAAGCCCCACATAGGGCTCACTGATGTCAGCCTGTCAGCACAGAGCCCCCTTCAGATCTTCTGTCTCTCTCTCTCTGCCCCTGCCCCACTTGGGCTTTCCCCAAAATAAATGAATTATAAATATATATGTATATATGAATAGAAGTTTACCTATTTTCTAAAATAAATGTGTATTTCTTTTTAAATGTCTTGATCATATAATCAGTATGTACAAATTTGGTTTTTCATTATACTCCACCATTTTACCTTTTCCATATCCTTTTTAACAAATATGTGCTCAATTATTATTATGTATTATTGTTAAAGGATGCATAGTAAAAATCTATGTTCAGGTACTAGAATCAGCTATCCCCTTATCTAACCAAAGAATTCCCATTAGCAGACGCAAAGAAAATAAATAAGGAGCAGTGATATCAGACATCACTGAATGAGCACAGAGTTTATGTCCACTAAAGCAGATGCATCCGTCTTCTCAATGCAAGAATAGTGCTCATCATGAGACCTATATGCCATCCTATTTAAAGCATTGTTGTCTTACCACCACTTGCTGGGAATTTTCTCTCCAGTTCCAAGACTCTTCAAAATGAATTTCTAGACCAACCTAACTCTATTTAACCATGCTGTATTTCTTGGTTTCAGATGGCTATACCACTGATGACATTGAGTTTTACTGGAATGGAGGAGAGGGAGCAGTAACTGGAGTTAATAAAATTGAGCTTCCTCAGTTTTCAATTGTCGACTACAAGATGGTCTCCAAGAAAGTGGAGTTCACAACTGGTGAGGTTATTTCCCTCCAAATGAACTCGAGGCACTGTGAAAGAAAGAAGACGATTCCTACCAAATGGAGATCTGATTTTTTTGTTTCTGTTTTCCTTTTTTAATTCAGGGGCATATCCACGACTGTCACTAAGTTTTCGTCTAAAGAGAAATATTGGCTACTTCATTTTGCAAACCTACATGCCTTCCACATTGATTACAATTCTGTCCTGGGTGTCTTTTTGGATCAACTATGATGCATCTGCAGCCAGAGTTGCACTAGGTAAGGCATTCCCAGCACTGAAAAGAGCTGGTAGGATTTAGCTTCAACCAACCAACCATTGTTAGGAATTATGAGCAATGGCTTTCTCTCAGAGCAAGTCAAAGAATGAGATTACCATAAGAGTCCTTATAGTAAAATATCAAAGGGTAAGCATTTTCAGGATGAATGTTTTACAGTGCAATATCTTCTTAGCATTTTACCAAAAAAATCTTGAAATATAATTAATACTAGCTATATTAGTGCTTCTTAGAGCCTATTTTTAAATTTTCATTACACTATTTTTTACTAACTTTGTGATGATTTCCTCTTTGGTCTCTGCTTTTTACAATGAAGAACATTTACAATGCATTATTCTCTCTCTTTTTTTTTTTTTGTATGTTGTATTCTTTTTTTTTGTAATATAATTTATTGTCAGATTGGCTTACATACAATCCCCAGTGCTCATCCTAGCAAGTGCCCTCCCATATTCCCTTCTCCCCCACCCCTCATCCACCCTCAGTTTGTTCTCTGTATTTAAGAGTCTTTTATGGTTTGCCTCCCTCCCTTTGTAATTATTTTTCCCTTTCCCCTCCCCCATGGTCTTCTGTTAAGTTTCTCAAGATCCACATATGAGTGGAAACATATGATACCTGTCCTTCTCTGACTGATTTATTTCACTCAGCATAATACCTTCTGGTTCCATTTACGTTGCTGTGAATGGCATGATTTCATTCTTTCTCATACAATGCATTATTCTCAAATGGATTTGGAGAAAGCTAAACCTTGTGACTGTTAACAAGATATGTCAATTGTTAAAAAATACTATTTTTCGAACATTAAAGTTAAGTCGTATCGATCTGAGTTTTCCTTAAATGGAGCTCATCGCACTTGAATAGGGCACAGACATTCATCAGCTATATTAATGACCTGTGATCAGCACAGAATAAAAATGGTTTCCTTCCTGGAGGAACAAAATTCAAAATTAATCTTGCCATGGTTGAGTAATTGCAGCAAACTGAAAGGCTATATTTGAGACTTTAAAGGATTCCTTGGAAAGTTAGAATATATAAGGTCCGTTTGATGAATCTGAGCATGTATAGGTGTGCCTCATTATTTGATCCTAGACCCCTCTCAGTTATCATTTTCTGGGGCTTATTCTCAAACATGCGTGCACATGTGTGCGTGCACACGCACGCACACACACACACACACACTCACACACACACCAAATACATAACAGCATCATTTCCAGCTAAGCTGACATACACATCACTTCTTTTGAGATTGCTGAACTGGGTTAGATGTTCAGTATCCCCTTCACACTCAAAGTAATTGTCATCTCTATAACTTATTTCTAATGACTAATTTCTAATGGCTCACAGTCAAATGCTGTTAGCCCCTTATCAACCTTTGAACATTCCAAAACTTAGGAAAGGCAACGAATAGTTGATCACATCATAGGTATGAATCTGCATATATTATTTGAATGTGAACATGAGTATGTGTATACTATGGTTAAGGAAAAAACAGTGGATGATGTCAACAGCAGGGAATACAACTATCAAGGTCGTAAATTGTGGTTCTCCTTACACATCTATCCCCAAAGCTAATGTGGTATTTTGATTAAAGATGTTAGCACATAAAATGCTGACTTAATCTTCTCTTTGAAATGTAAAATCTGTGACATTTTAAAACTTAAGTAAAAAAGGCATTTGTTTACTAACGCTTCTTGCTTAAAAATTTAAATCAAAGAGTAGAAACCAAAAAGTAATTAGTGGATTTGTAAATGAATGAACTGTTTATTTCTGCTGAGGATATTAGCTAGAATTATATTGGGTGAACTTTAAAATTTTATTCAAAGAAATAAGTGAGACCATTCATGATGGCATTTCAGATCAGTGCAGTACTTTGGAATTCATCACTGATCTGAACCATTTTAACTTTTTATATGCTAACTCCGACTTCTTGTTTTATCTGTTCTCTTAAAGTTGAATAGTCAAATCAGGGAATTTATCCAGAATAATCTCATGGGCAAATGAGTGCTAAACTATTGTTCCCCCTTTTCAGTTTCTACCTTCTATTCTCTTTGCCGGATGTCCTTTGTTTTTAACACCCATTTTAACATTTCCTGTCTTTATTTTTAAGGACTGCCATCAAGTTTCAAGTTTTATCTTCTCATCTTTCTGTTTTCAGTTTAAGTGCCTTTTGTTTAACACTTCCTTGCTTTTTTGCCCCTAGCTGGGTGATCTATGGAAAATAACTAGTCTCAGAATTTCTGTTTATGCATCTATAAAATAGAAATCATATACCTGCCTTACCATACTCAGCAAGCTGTTATGGCAGTCATATAAGATAATTCATAACTGTGTTTAAACTGTAATATTGGGGCACCTGGGTGGCTCAGGCAGTTAAGCATGGGACTCTTGATTTGGGCTCAGGTCATGATTTCACTATTCATGAGATCAAGCCCCATGTTGGGGCTGTCAGCACGGAGCCTGCCTAGGATTCTTTCTCTCTCTCTCTCTCTCTCTCTCTCTGTCCCTAACCCAGTCTCTCTCTCTCTCAAAAATAAATAAATAAACTTAAAAAATAAAATAAAACTGTAATATGCTATATAAATGTGTAATATTAGTATTATAGCACAAATTATCTTCGTAAGATTCCAACTTCCTCTTCAGTTTTGTTTTTCCCAATTACATTTCATCATTGCCATCATCAACACCAAATATTTATTACAGTCATGCAAAGATTATATGGTTAAGAAAGGTTGTGCTTAACAAAATAGACAAAACAGAATTTTCCTTTTAAGAGTTTACAGTCTTAACCTTCTTTAACAAATCCAAGTTGAATTTTTCAGGAAATCTTTTCTTGACTCCAGGGAACTAATTCATTCTAGGCTCTGGAATCAAGAACTAGAGGTAATATTTGAAAAATCAAAGCAACAAGGTTTTATTTAAAAAATACATAAATCAAATGTTTGATGCAAATCGTGAACTTTCTTACATATATCTTCTTTTAGTGTTGTTTCACTATGAATGATGCATTATTATTTTAACGTGTAATACTGACCTTGTATATATTATAGACTTATGGAATGAAGTAGGTCTCCTCACGATGGTTACCAACTTTCAGTTTGGTAGTGGCTGTTGTGGGCGTTAGTGTCACAAGGACAGATTTAGTAGGAAAATGAGCAAGATGCTGAGACCCGGAAGAAGTCCGGGTTACCCGGTGTGTAACAGAATGAGGAACATTTGACAGGAGACAGTGAGCACATCAATGGGATTTTGATATGCAGGCCCATTTATTCTTCTTTCTTCTATGTGTATTATTTTTTTTTTAAATGGCTTCCAACCCTCCATTAATGGTGCATCCTGTTTTACGATTTGTTCATGGCCTGTATGGGGAGTCTGAAGCTTTGTCCTTCCAAATATCTGCTCCTTTTGCCTAGTGGTTTATCACATTGCTGCCATCATTCTGGGACACCAAGAAGGAAATAGCATCTGTCTTAGTCTTTCAAGGGCAGCTTAACAAGTGCATTCAGCTAAGATGTGTCTTTCTGTTTCATAGGCATCACCACCGTGCTGACAATGACAACCATCAGCACTCACCTCAGGGAGACTTTACCGAAGATCCCTTATGTCAAAGCGATTGATATTTACCTGATGGGTTGCTTTGTGTTTGTGTTCCTGGCTCTCCTGGAATATGCCTTTGTAAATTACATCTTCTTTGGAAAAGGCCCTCAGAAAAAGGGAGCTAGCAAACAAGACCAGAGTGCCAATGAGAAGAACAAACTGGAGATGAATAAAGTTCAGGTAATGTATTAAATATTCCTTACAATATTCTTCCAAAATGTATCAGCAGCATGGTGCTCAGGGCCCCCATAACAGGAAAAAAAAAAAAGTATATTAGTTTATCTTTAATATGGCTCAAACACGCCTCCCTTTTACATATTTGAGAATTGGGGATTGAACAAGTTAGGTTGAAGTTACCATAGATTAGTAATATACCTGGACCTAAAACTCAACCCTAAATCCATTATTCTTTATTCTAAACCAAATAGTTGTAAAACTATAGGCAGAAGAATAATGCCAGATTTGCTTGAAAAATGAATGAGACAACTAAAATAAATCAGTTCTGTACTCAGTGGAAATGAAAAGATATGGCCCAGTAGTTACAACCACGGACTGGAATTAAACTGCTTGGGTTTGAGTCCCAGCTCTGCTACTTACTGGCTTTATAACCCCAGACATATCAACCTACATAACTTCTCATCTAGTCTCTGTTCTCAATGTCATCATTGAGGTTATTATAGTATACTTATAGAGTTGTTATAAGGACTAAATTAGTTTTTTTTTAAGTCTAATATTTGTAACAATACCTGGAGCATGATAGGTACTCATTATCATTATAGCTAGCTAGCTATTACCCTTGGATGTAAGACACTGTCACTATTTTTCTTTTGCTTTTCGTTGGTAGATCTTATGACTTGTGCTTTCACTAGTGCTTTCTTTATTCTTTAAGAACATCTCTTTAGCCTCTACTTCTATGCCATGTTTCACTGAAATCAAATTAAAATTGTGAACATTGAAATACTGCATCCACTATAAGTTGTTTTCAAGATGGCACCCAGGGTGACAACTCAAAAGATTCGCTCATTTAGCCACCATTCTGAGCATTAGGGATACTTCCCTGAAGGAGACAAAGCTCTGGCTCTCATAGAGTTTAGACTCTAATATGGGAAGACAGACCATAAACACGTAAGCACGGATTAAGAGGATATTTCAGGTTGTAGTAAGTTCTGAAGAAAGTAAAACAGAGTGATGGGTAAGAGAATGATTTGGATCAGCTTCAAGGGAACAAGGAAGGTAGATCAGGAAGACCTCTCTGAGACATGACCATTTGATCTGAGACCTAAGTGATGAGAAGCACTAACCACACCATGTCCATTCGAGGCAGAGGACACGACAGTGCAGTGGCTCGGAGGAAGGAATTGCTTGAGGTATGAAAGTACTTAGAGGACACCAATGTGGCAAGACCATAGCAAGTGAGGGAGAATATGTAGTATTAGAGGTGGCTGGAGAATCAGGCAGAAGCCAAACTATAAATCTGCAGTGTACATATCTTCATGCTCTTTGGTGGGATATCAAAGCCAAACCCTGTCAGGTAATTAGAAAATTATAAGCAAAATACCAAACAGATTCAGCCAAATGGTCAAAATTCAAAGTAACTCATTCAAATAATATTTTATTCTTTTTTTTAAAGTTCCTTCTTTTAAGTTTAATTTTTTTTGAGAGAGAGAGAGAGAGAAAGAGAGAGAGGATGAGCACGCGTGAGGGAGAAGCAGAAAGAGAGGGAGAGAATCCCGAGCAGGCTCCATGCTGTCATCTCTGGCCTGATGCAGGGCTCGATCTCACGAACTGTGAGATCATGACTTGAGCTGAAATCAAGAGTTGGAAGCTTAACCAACTGACCGACCCAGGTGCCCCAGGAAATTTTCACTCTTATGTGAAATACTATGCTGGATTCTATGCAAGAAGGAGGAAGCATGATACTTGCCCTGAATAATCTTCTGATCTTTGTGGGAAAGAAGATTATATTCAGATGAGGTGATTAGATTATAAAATGAAACAGGACAGCACCTACCTTGAGGAGTGTTTCTGAAAGGAAAAGGCTGATTCTGACCTACTAGCTTTAAAAGTACATTAGCAGATTTTAAGGCCACCTCTTTTCTGTTTCCACTCTCATCTCAGTTGCCTTCTAAGCCTCTGCATAGCTTGGAATGTATATTAATGGATATATCATGAGGGAAAGCCCTACATAAATAAAGTGGCATAGGTTCACTGGTAGGAAAATCTGAAGCCATGGACTGGATGGATGTCAAAGATAAGTAGAATTTGGAAAGGTAAAGGAGAAAATAGGACCTCTGAATTGGCTAGAAAAGCAGTGTTCTCTAGAAAGGTAATTAAATGGAAAGGTCACACCTTCAGCAAACTGAAATCAATGCATTCAGATAATTTAAAAACATCATAAAACAAACTTTAACCACACTCTTTGGTCATTTACCTTGATTCCACCCCAGGATATCAGAGAATTTTTCTAAGATGTTAAGGGAGAAATAAAGGCCAAATGAAAGCCTTGTATGCCACATCATATCTAGATGTATAATACATATTGCCCTCAAGAGGGCTTAGTGACTAATAAATAAGTAAAATGTTTCTATCTAACTGATCTTTGTGTTTGAGTAACATTGGGCTCAAACATAGTAAGGTTTCACTGGATCTCAAATCAGGAACTTTTTATGCCAGATGAATTGACATTTTAAATTTGAATTCCAGTAGATAGGATAGAAAAATCCCTCAATTATCAGGGTTTTTTTTTTTGTTTTTTTTTTTTATGAAATTTATTGTCAAATTGGTTTCCACACAACACCCAGTGCTCATCCAGGGATTTTTAAAGAAGATAAAAATGTGCTTTTATCCATGGAAAGTTAGATTAGAAACTTCACAAATGCTTTTCAGAAAAACACAGACAAAATCATGCCCAAATTAATTAAAAAATCATGTTAAGACATGAAAGAGTAGTTTATATTGGACTAACTCTCTTATGGATTAAAAATTATAAACCCCGAGCAAAAAAAAAAAAAAATATTTTTGAGAGAGAGACAGCTTGAGCAGGGGAAAGGGGCAGAGGGAGAGAGAAAGAATCTTAAGCAGCCTCCACACTCAGCATGGAGCCCAAGGTGGGGCTTGATCTCTGTGAGATCATGACCTGAGCCAAAATCAAGAGTCAGACACTCAACCGACTGAGCCACTCAGGTGCCTCCTGAGCAAAAAAATTTTTAAATCTGCTTGAAAACATGAGACTAACTGAAAACAAACAAAAACAAAGGAGAATCAACCCTCAAATGAAGGGAATGACATTCTCTTAAATCACTATTTATATAGCTTTGTCCAGAGGCCACTCCCCAGTCTGCAGAACTTCAGCCAAAAAACCTGCAGTTTTATCAGTCTGATGAGTCAGAACATGGAGTTTGATACTTCCAGAGTTTCAAGAAATCCTAGAAAGAAGTGAGTCACAAGAGAAATGCAAAATCTGAATTTGGGGCGCCTGGGTGGCTCAGTCAGTTAAGCATCTGACTTCAGCTCAGGTCATGATCTCCCGATCTGTGAGTTTGAGCCATTCATCGGGCTCTATACTGACAGCTCAGAGCCTGGAGCCTGCTTCAGATTTTGTGTCACCCTCCCTCTCTGTCCCTATCCTGCTCATACTCTGTCTCTGTCTGTGTGTCTCTCTCCTCTCTCTCAAAAATATACATTTCTTTTTTTTTTTTTTTTTCAACGTTTATTTTATTTTTGGGACAGAGAGAGACAGAGCATGAACGGGGGAGGGGCAGAGAGAGAGGGAGACACAGAATCGGAAACAGGCTCCAGGCTCTGAGCCATCAGCCCAGAGCCCGACGTGGGGCTCGAACTCACGGACCACAAGATCGTGACCTGGCTGAAGTCGGACGCTTAACCGACTGCGCCACCCAGGCGCCCCTACATTTCTTTTTTAAAAAAGAAAGCTTTAAAAAAAAAAACCTGAATATAAACTTCCCACAAATCCTTGGTTGACCTCTGAACTACAAAAGTATAAAATGCTAGGAAATCTGGAAGGGGGAAACGGCTGAAAGACTGAAAAAAAAAAGAACAAAAATAAGGGATTCTCCTTGAGTTAAGGGAAAAATTAAAATAGATTCATCGTAACTACACATAAAACCCACTCACTACCCATTCTAGGTGACCTATTAGTAATTTAACTGCCTTTTATTATTATTATTATTATTATTATTATTATTATTATTATTATTTTGGAAAGAGAGAGAGAGCAGGGGAAAGGGACAGAGGAAGAGAGAGAGAGAGAGAGAGAGAGAGACTCTTAAGTAGGCTCCACCGTCAGCACAGAGCCCAAAACAGGACTTGATCAAATCACTCTGAGATCACGACCTAAGTCAAAATCAAGAGTCGGACACTCAACCAACTAAGCCTCCCAGGTGCCCCTTCTGCCTATTAAAACAAAACCCAACATTTGTTAGGGAAAATAACAGAATCCAAAGTCTCTACAGACCATCATCAACAGCTACTATATAATAAAAAATCACTAGACATGAGAAAAAAGCAGGAAAACATGCCCATACTTAAGAGAAAAGACTTAAAAAGAGAAAAGAGAAAAGTCACTAGAAACAGAACTGCAAAAGTCTCAGATGTTGGCTTAAAAGATAAGGACAATAATTAAAAATAATAACAGTAATTAATATATTTAGAAGTTCATAGAAAATAGCCCAAAACTAAAAGGAGCTGAAATATCCTGTAATAGGCAAATGGTGAAACAAACCATAGTAGGTTCATACCATGGAATACCAGCCCAATAAAAAGTAATGAACTATTGATACATACAACAACTTGAATGGATCTCAAGGTATTATGATGAATGGGGAAAAAGTCCATCTTAAAAGATTATACATTGTCTGATTCCAGTTATATAATATACCTGAAATAATAAAATTTTAAAGATTAAAGAACAGACCAGTGGTTACCAGGAGTCAGTGATGGGTGGAGGGATTGAGTGTGATTAATTAGAAAGGGGTAGCACAAGGTGGTGGAATAATTCTATAGCTTGCAGTGGTGGTTATGTGAATCATCACATGTAATAAAACTACATAGAACTATACATACTTTATACCAATGTCACTTTCCTGGGTGATATTGTACAGTAGTTAAGTAAGATGTCAATAGGAGAAACTGGGTGAAGGGTACATGAGAGCTCTCTGTGCTATCTTTCTAGTAATCTACAATAATTTCAAAAGAAAAATTTTTAAATAATGTCCATAGGAACAGATTAATATAGGTAGAGATGGGGAGTTTCAAAAAAAGACTTGAAACTGAAAAAGAACCAATGGAAATCATAGAATTGAAAAATTCATTAGACTGGGCATTATATGTAAGTGATGCATCACTGGGTTCTACTCCTGAAGCCAATACTATGATGTATGTTGACTAACTTCAATTTAAATAAATTAATTTTTTAAAAAGATTACATACACTTCAATTTTTCTATTTAGATTACTGCATCCTTAGCAAAGCAATGCATAAATCAGATCTCCCGCCCCTCCTTTTAGATAGATGAAAGAATATCCATTATATATTACATATACCCTTTTGAATAAAAATTGCTTATATATTTAAAAAAAAGAAAAATGCATTAGATGAATCAGCATCAGATTTTATAAAACATAAGAAAGGGTTAGTGACATTAAAGTTAATATTGGCCATCTCTCAATTTTTCCATTACTCTGGTTCTTATCATTAATGTTACTACCTCAAAGAAGGCTTAACTGACACCCCCAATGGTGGATTGTATTTTGTACCAAAAGAAAAATGCATTAGATGAATCAGCATCAGATTTTTTATAAAACATAAGAAAGGGTTAGTGACATTAAAGTTAATATTGGCCATCTCTCAATTTTTCCATTACACTGGTTCTTATCATAAATGTTACTACCTCAAAGAAGGCTTAACTGACACCCCCAATGGTGGATTGTATTTTGTACCATTGTTATTTGTTCTCATGGCTTTCTGTGCTTTTCCACCATAGGATTTACCACAACAGTGAATATATGTTTACTTAAGTAATTATTTTTTAATGTCTATCTCTCTACTAAACTATAAGTTTCCCAAGGATTGGGATCAAGGTCCTTGTCTATTATGTTTATTGTTCTTTAATCAGTGGCTAGAACAGAGGAAAAAACAAATAAGTATTTGCCGAATGAATAAATTTAGAGAGGACTTCTCCATTCAGGATGAGTTCTTAGCTACCATAACCCAAGGTCCTGAATGCTACATCATGTTTTATAAAACTCATATACATTCATAATAAGTAAGAAAAAGAGACTGTAGTCCACTTCAATTTTTGCTCCAAACTTTCTTACTGTTTCTATCACTTTGATTTTTAATATTTTCTAAAGCATGATTTATATCAACCCCTGCTATTCTCTCCGAATCACAGTGTCATATAACAACAGATAGATATAATCTTCAATAACAAAGCAAGTGTATTACTTCGTCTTTTCAGTGTATTATCTCCAGCAGTTAAGATAATAATGCAACCTGTGTGGTATTTAAAAATGCTATCCCCTGGTGAAATTTAAAAAATAGAAAATAATATCAGATTTTTTCCTTTCATATAAAAGTTTGGGTGGTCCTCCCCTTTCCTTTTAGATACTGGTAAACAGTTGAATTCAAATGATACATGTGCTGTGGTCCCAGACAATTTTCATTTGAGGGACCCTAATATTTGCCTTGGTACCCTAGAGCATAGCATGGCATCATTCATTTATTACACAATACTCTTGATAGCCTTGGCTGGGCAGTCATGTCAAGGGTCATTTGTACTGAAGTTAGAAGTGCTTGCTTTGTCTTGATTTATATTACCACCAGCTGCAGTGAAGCATCTTTTCTGTAGGAGTACAGATGCTGAATCCAGACATTAGGAGAGTTTCAACCTCTGAGGTGATAAAGACTGTAGATTCATGTACCCCTCAGGCATCATTTGAAACTAGAGATGGTATTTAGAGTTTTGAAAGATAGATTTCACAGTACTAGTAGGCTGTAAGTATGCTACTTCTGGGCCACTTTTACACTAACCTGGAATATACGTGGTTGTGTCTGTTGGCCACATCCACCTAGGCTGGATTGGTTGCATGGGCAGTCTATAGTCAGGTACTGATTTGAAATCACTTGAAGTCATGGGGGACACCTTGCAACCCCAACAATTAAGAAATAGAATTTCCATTCAGATTCAGATATCGATGCTGTAATCTGGCCTCTTTCCTCTCATTCCTATTCTCTGTGGTGTGTTATCTACATTTTCAGACACTTTTAGACATCTACACTTTCAGACAACTTGCTAAATGGAAATCAGCTCTGTACTGTGATTAATTCCAGGATCCATAATGCATGTGAAAGCAGGCATCCTAACAGTCAACAGCTTTTCCTTAAAACTAGCTTGAAACAGATGGATACCTACATTAGCCTTTGAGCCTAGGATGTACCCCACATCACTGCCTTGTCATCGGGCCAACTAAGACACTTCTCTCAGCCTTTGATGAAATTTTAACCTTTATGACTTAGCATCTTGGATTCTGGAGAAATTCAGGCAGGACCTTTGATTTCTGTGGATAGCCTGTGTTAGCAATTCATGGACTTCTTTAGCCCTTAAATCCGTGCCCAAATCTGGCTCGGTTCATGCTTTGTTCTCTAGTCTTGGCTTAATGTAGCTAATCTCCAGATGCTTCAACAGCTCTTTTTCCCTCTCTCTCTCTCTCTCTCTCTTCCTCTCTCTCTGCTTCCCTCCTCCCTCCTTCCCTCTCTCCCTGTCATTTCCTTCTATACCCAAACATCTAGGATTCTTTTGTAAATGAGGAAGAAATCAAATTCACTTAACAGGCTTAAGAAAAAGGTGGGGGATATATTTTGGCACACACAACTAGAAGGTCCATGAGTGGTTCTAATTTCCTATGTGGCTATATCCATATATTTAAACATTGTCATCAGAGAGCATCTCTCTTCATCTGTTAACTCTGCTTTCCTTTATAATGGTTTTACGTTCATTAAACCCTTCCTTCATGGTGTTCCAAAACACCGAAGTTTGTATGTTTCAAGCTCTGCAACCCTAACGCAAAAGTACTTTCTTATCACCAATAGTTACAACAAAAAAAGTCTTAGGATTGAGTCTTCTGGATCAGCTTGAGTCATATTCTCATGCAGAAATCAATCTCTCTGACTAGGAAGTTGGGAAACAATAAATGCACAGGTCTGCATCACATGCCTGTCCCTGGAGCCTTAAAGATGCAAGTAGGTCCACTTCTACCACATGCACCAAGGAAAGTCAGGGAATGTTATCAGAAGAAGGTGGAATGGAATCAGGCAGGCCAAACCAATAGGCATCCACCAAAACTCACCCTAGACTCTGCCTAAAAGAAAATATCCATACTCTTTAATGCTACATCCAGCACCCACTGTGATCTCATGCTGCTTTCCTCTTCTGCCTCAGTCCTCCTCCCTCTCCCCTTCACCGACACACACACTTCGCTCTAGAAGTTCAACTCACAGTTTTCCCAAGTTGCCATGGTTTCACTCTTTGCTAACTTAGCTTGGCTTGTTCCCCCAAATTCACCTCTTGCCTGATGTCTGCCCTCACTCATCAGGTGCTTCTCTTAGAGCTCTCCATTGCACACTATGCTTACCGTTTTTTGTTTTAAACTTAAAAAATATTTAAGGGGTGCCTGGGTGGCTCAGTCAGTTAAGTGTCCAATTCTTGATTTTGGCTCAGGTCATGATGTCACAGTTGTAAGATTGAGCCCAGTGTCAGGCCCCATGCTGAGCATGGAGTCTGCTTAAGATTCTCTCTCTTCCTCTTCCTCTGCCCCTCCCTTACTTGCACTCTCTCTTTCTCTCTCTCAAAAAATAAAAGTCACTTAAAAATATTTAATATTGGGGCACCTGGGTGGCTCAGTCGGTTGAGCATCCGACTTCGGCTGAGGTCATGATCTCGCGGTTTGTGAGTTCGAGCCCCGCGTCAGGCTCTGTGCTGACAGCTCAGAGCCTGGAGCCTGCTTCAGATTCTGTGTCCACCCCCGCCCTCTCTCCGCCCCACCCCTGCTTGTGCTCTGTCTCTCTCTGTCTTTCAAAAATGAATAAATATAAACAAATTTTGTTTAATATTTAATATTTAACTTTAACAAATATTTAATGAGTATATACTATGAAAATACTCTGTCTGCACTAGGTATAGTCAGCAATGAATAAAAAAAAAAACCTTTCATTTGGATGGGAGAGAAAGATGAACATTATACATATAAATACATCACACACAATCAAAATGACACTCACAAACACACATATAATGCCAGGCAATAATATACACTATAAAGAAAAACAGAGTAAGACTTGAATGCAAACACTTTATCTTCCACTTTGGGTTTTCCAATGCCTGCCATAGAGCCTGGCACAAATCAGGCACTTAAATGACTTTTAAAACAATAAGTGAACTAATGAATTAATTACAAAACCAAGCAGAATGCTCTTAAAATTCGTGTATAATTGGAAACTTTTTTCTATTATATTTCTATTGTTACAAAAATAAAATATTTAAGCCTCTCTCTTTTTTTTTTTTTTAAGCCTCTCCTACAGTGAAAACTGTTTGGTACCTGTCCAAATTTAAAATATATATATAATAAATCTTTCCTAATGAAGGACATATATTTTGATTAGGGACAGTCGATGGTAATAATAGATGTGTGCTATTAATAGATTGCTTTCTTTTAAGTTTGTTTTTTTTATTTTGAGAGAGAGAGCATGAGCAGGGAAAGGGCAGAGAGAGAGGTAGAGAGAGAATCCCAAGCAGGCTCTGTGCTGTCAGAGCAGAGTCTGATGCCAGGCTCAGTCTCACAAACTGTGAGATCATGACCTGAGCCACAATCAAGAGTCAGACACTTAACCAACTGAGCCACCCAGGTGCCCCTAGACTGCTTTCAAACGGTGTTGATACTTTTCTTTTCTCAGCAATTCCTTCTCCTGAAATCTCTATGTTAGAATCTAAAGTGATTGATAACTCTACTCTGCTGTTACTTCATGATATTCTCCAGTTGGGAGGAAGAAAGTGTAGAAGTGCTTTGTTGATTACCTTAGGAGAGGGGCAGAGGGAGAGAGAACCTTAAGCAGGTTCCATGTCCATCATGGAGCCTGACATGGGGCTCCATCTCAGGACCCTGAGACCATGACCTGAGCAGAAATCAAGAGTCAGACGTTTAACCGACTCGGCCACCCAAGTGCCCCGACATCACACATTTTGAATACCTCCTTTTCAAACATCCAAAAAGTAATGGTTACTTTGACCAAAATCACTTCTTTATTTTCCTGAAGAGCAAAACATTACTGAAGAGTTTTTGGATGACTTTTTAAGGGGATTCACTGAAGATGAATCTGAAAACTGACCCTTATTTGCATCATTTAGAATTCAGTGAATTTGCTGGTTATAATGCATTTTATATTTAATTGTAAAAAGCACTCATCTCACATATTGGGTCTCCCTAAGTCTATGTATAAAATGCTCCTATGTATAAGATAGTTTATGGTTTCTTGTTTCTATCATTCTCTACTCAAAGCTCAATAAATTCCCACTAACATCAACTTAAGAAATTACTCCCTTGGGGCGCCTGGGTGGCGCAGTCGGTTAAGCGTCCGACTTCAGCCAGGTCACGATCTCGCGGTCCGTGAGTTCGAGCCCCGCGTCAGGCTCTGGGCTGATGGCTCGGAGCCTGGAGCCTGTTTCCGATTCTGTGTCTCCCTCTCTCTCTGCCCCTCCCCCGTTCATGCTCTGTCTCTCTCTGTCCCAAAAATAAATAAACGTTGAAAAAAAAAAAAAATTAAAAAAAAAAAAAAGAAATTACTCCCTAACCTTCATGTCACGTATCTCAGGCTTGAACAGTGCATATTTGTAATTAATTCTTAGCTCTCTGAAATAAGCTAACCACTTTGTGGATTTTAGGTACACCAAAATCAGCTAGGACCCTTGGAATGCTTGTGTAAAATGCAGACTGGGAAGACCTGAATCTAGTATGAAATGAGCTCAAACCTGTATTTTTAACAAGCTTCCCAATAGATTCAGATGCACAATAATGTCTGAGAACCACCACTCTAGAGAATCTAGCCACTTAGTGTCCCTTAGCCACTGAAACTCAAACAGAGCTTAGAGAGATGACTCCAAGTCAGAGTTTCAGAGTTCCTCATTCTATAGACATTTACTCAGCCCCTCCTTAGGAGTATCAGTCTCTTTTCTGGAAGAGCAAGGGGAATATAACAGTGATGAAAAACACAGTAACATCAGAGCAGCTGTGCTCCTGGAGCTTACATTTCAGTTGAATAATTAACAAATATGTAAATATGGGTGGCTCAGCCAATTGCGTCCGACTTCAGCTCAGGTCATGATCTCATGGTTCCTGGGTTCCAGCCCCGCGTGGGGCTCTGTGCTGACAGCTCGGAACCTGGAGCCTGCTTTGGATTCTGTGTCCCTCTCTCTGCTCCTCTGCCATTCGTGCTCTGTCTCTCTGTCTCTCTCTCAAAAATAAACATTAAAAATAATAATAATAATAAAATAAAACAAGTGTGTAAATAAATATACACTATAATGGCAGATGATGATAATTATGGTGAAGAAAATGGTGAGGAGCTAGTCAGGTAACAATCTGAGGAAGATCATCCCAAGAGAGAGGAACAGCAGTTGACAATGTCCTGAGGACTTAGAAGCATCAGGGGAGACAGTCAACAAATGACAAGTGTGGCTGGAGCAAAGAGCTCAAGGGGCAGAGTGAGGGCAGAGGTCCCTGCAGGAGCTAAATCACATGGTACTCTGTGGATTTGGATGAGAAAAATCTGGATTTGATTCTATGTCTTAGGAAGTCATTTGATTTAAACAGAGGAGACATTGGTCTGTTTTACATTTTTTAAGCGTCACTCCAGCCGCTATGCAGAGAAAAGACCATAGCGTTCCTTCCTGGAAAGAGGAAGACCAATTATGCAGCAAGACATGATGGTGGGGAAAAGCTGGTCAGAATCAAGATTTATTCAAAAGTAAAGCCATTAGGATCTGCTCATACCAATGTATGGGAGAAAGAAGGCAAAGAAAGGGGTCCAGGATAAATTTATCTACCTGAGCAACGCGCTGGAAAATTGCCAGTTGTTTCATTTGTCATTCTTCCATTTCTATTTCCTAAATAACAGAGTGTGGATTTGTTTAGATTTATGTAGGTTTGTACTCAACCTTCTATAGCGTCTTGAAACAAGTTGTCAGGAAGTTTGCAAAGAGATATGCAAATCACCTCCAGCAAAGCCTCCTATTTCCACCCCCACACCCCCCATCTCCCACCCCACCCCCCCAAACCAAAAGGTTTCAGGAATTTGAGACCTAGGGAATTGGCGTTCAGCACAGCCCTGGTGAGAGCTAATGACTGACAGCAACAGCCCGGATGTGGTACATTCTAGGAGCAGGATGGGCAGACGTGACATGTGGCTATGTGGCTCTCTGCTCCCTACAGGTGAAGGCAGCCAGTCGCACTGGACAAACTCAGTTAAACAGACTGTAGGCTTCTGGAAGGCAGCTCCTTACGTGGCGAGCACCACTTCACTTGGCTTCCTGCGCTGTACTTCAGAACCACTCAGTAAATGTGAATCCAACTGAATTAGCTAGCAAGAAGGAAATAACTTCCTGTTTGCAAAGTAGATTGAGCCCGGAAAGTATTTCTCAACAGGGCTTTAAAACTGCCACTGGAAACAAGATTATATTTTATTCCAATTAGACTGCAATGAGTTCTGCTCTATTTACATATTGAAAATATCCAGAACAGTTCGATTCAGTGAGTGGCAACATTTTTCACAGCCTACGGCACTGTTTGCGTATGTTGGGAATGAGAGGAGTGAGGGAGTGAGTTGGAAGGGGTGGGGGAAAGGCTAGCCCCAAGCTAGAATATGAATTTGTACATTTGCTCAGGGTTCTATTGAGGGAAGAAATACAGCCATCACATCAATGTGTTCCGGACTTGAGTCATTTAAAAACGACTCTCATGATTTTTGTCATACCCTTTCTATCAGCCAGAGTTCTCCAGAGAAACAGAACCAATAGGAACAGAACAGAATCAATATACATATAAAAAGAAATTTATTTTAAGGACTTAGCTCATACACTTGTGTGTGAAATCTGCAGGGCAGGCTGGAAGTTCAGGCAGAATTTCTAAGTTACAATCATGACCTGAGCTGAAGTCAGACACTCAACCGACTGAGCCACCCAGGCGCCCCGGTCCTCCTGAAGTCTTAATTATGACTTTATTCATTTGCTCTAAGTTTAGGCTTAATGATAGATCTAAACTTAAAAAAAATCAGTGATGTTGGTCTGAGGAATATATAGTTAATATAATGCAGTAATTCACCCCACTATTAGGTTTATCTCCCCAATCACTGGAACCACCTGACAATTACAGGCCTTACTCACCAATGCAGCAAGTTCAACATGCACATCCCTAACTGGACTGTACCTTCTCTGCAAGCAGATCAGAAGAACAATATTCAGAAGACAAGGGCCAAGTATGCCTGCCTCCTTCTCCCAAATATGCCCAGTGGGGAGCAGTGGGAGAGGAGAAAGGGAAAATAAGCTGGAAGTATTGACCCCTTAGCTTCTTTCCCAGGGACTGGAGTGGAAAGTCTCTTCCTTTATGGCATCATGAGGCATGAGGAGTGATTATCCAAACGAACAGCTATTTCAACATTAGCAATGAATGCTTTAGGAAATCTGTCTGTATATGCCCTGGAAATCCACTGTAATGACATTTTCATTTGCCTCACTTCCTTCTGTTTCAAGGTTTAAAAATCCTTGATGCTTAGACCATGCCCAATGCAGATGTTGATCTGATCTCTTATTAACTAGGCAGCATTTAACCATTGCAAATGTTGAGGTGATCTATGACATGGCTCCTTATTGTTTCTGAGGATGTGAAAAGACCACTTTCCCCCTGGACATTATTTTTGGAAAGCTGTGCCAGCTGTCGATATAAAGATACCTTGGGTGTTTTTCTACTGTTGAGGTAAAAGGAAAGCCACTCTTCTCCAAGGACAGGGGTTAGGCCAGAGCCAACCAGAAACCTGCTGGTGTCACCAGTGGTATTCTGACCACATAATCACTTTACCGAGAAGCAAAAAGCTTAAAAGGTAGGGAATGAAAACACACTTCAGGAGAAATGCACAAGCACCCATCACACACACACGCACACACACACACACACACACACACACACACACACAGTCTGTAACACTGGCTTTTAGGATAAGTTCTAGACTGTGTAGGAGAAAGACTGGAGATAGATCGCAAGCGTTATATGGCACTTCTTAAATTTTCCTAATAAGGGACACAGTAATGTTCATTCAACTACACAGTAA
This sequence comes from Puma concolor, assembly GCF_028749965.1. Classification (NCBI taxonomy): domain Eukaryota; kingdom Metazoa; phylum Chordata; class Mammalia; order Carnivora; family Felidae; genus Puma; species Puma concolor. Next base: position 167,533,894 of record NC_141670.1, on the reverse strand, counting down.
TGCAGTCAGCTTTCATGGGTAGTTATAGAACCAGATTCATTCCTTTATATGTCAAATCACTTAAGCTCTGATTTCTAGCCCAATGACAAAATATTTTGAGGGATTTGAACAAACCAATAAATAAGCATCATGCAATTTATAGGTGCATTAGAATCTGTACCAAAGCTAACCAAAATATCTTAATAAAATGTAGTTTTGCATGACCTCTGTTTAATGAGGAGCATCTCTATGTTTCACTGGCAGATTCTAAATTCTAGCAACTTGTTTACTTAGGGAGATTTCATAATAATGGAACTTAATGATGCATGCAGTACAGAAGAAGTGATTCAATTTTATAAGTTTTTTGTTTGTTTGTTTGATTTTTAGTATGCTGTGTCTTCTGCCTGGAATATTATTTGTAACCAAAGACTGCCAAAAATCAGAAGCAAACCCTTGAGATTACCTAGTGAAAACCTTTTATTTATAGATGAAGAAATGGATTTAATAACAAACCCAGGATGAGAATACAGTTTTCACCTCTCAATCCTTTGTTCTGTCTTTAAGGCCTAGTATAAGTTGCATCTCCTTCATGAAGCCTTCCTTGACCTTCAGACTTTTATGAACCCCTAATCATGGTCTATACTGTACCATTTAGCATTTGGTTAAAAACTCTTTTCACTCCCAAAATTATATCTTACTCTCGTATAACTTACTCTTGTATATTTTATCTTGTATTACAAGATACTCTTGTATCTCTCAGGAGACTTTTTTTTTTTTTTAATTTTTTTTTTTTAATTTTTTTTTCAACGTTTTTATTTATTTTTGGGACAGAGAGAGACAGAGCATGAACGGGGGAGGGGCAGAGAGAGAGGGAGACACAGAATCGGAAACAGGCTCCAGGCTCTGAGCCATCAGCCCAGAGCCTGATGCGGGGCTCGAACTCACGGACCGCAAGATCGTGACCTGGCTGAGGTCGGACGCTTAACCGACTGCGCTACCCAGGCGCCCCAGGAGACTTTTTTTTTAAGTTTATTTATTTTGAGAGAGAGAAAGTGCAAGTGGGGGAGGGACAGAAAGAGAGGGAGAATCCCAAGCAGGCTCCATGCTGTCAGCACAGGGTCGGACGCGGGGCTCAAACTCACGAAACTGTGAGATCATGACCTGAGCCGAAATCAAGAGTCAGATGCTTAACTGACTGAACCACCCGGGCACCCCTCAAAGGAGATTATTATCTCAAGGACAAAATCCATGTTTCATGATACTCTTGACTGAAACACCATAGTACCTAACAGAATTATGGACACCATGATTATCTTCTAAGGTTCTAGTCCCTTTTCTAATGGATTCAGCACTTTGTTCCATGTCACTTCAACCCTACCATCCTCTTTCACAATGTAAACTTTCATATGCATGACTTTTCATCCATAGACATACACACACGCACACGCACACACACACACACACACACACCTGACACCTTGCACTGTGCCTGGCACAGAGTAAGTACTCAACAATGCTTTCCTGAGAGAGGGAGAGGAAGCTGGTTTTTGAAGTTACTATACTCAGGGAAGGTACACAGGTACACACAAGGATTAGGATTAAATTGAGCCTTAAAGAAAATACATTGATTAACACGCAAACAGGAGGGAAAATTATATTTGAGACAAAGAATATCCTGTATTTTAATCCCATATTAGGCACTTATTCCTTGTTTAATTGCAGGCCATTAAGCTCTCTGGGTCTCTATTTCCCTATCTGTTGAACTAGAATAATATTATATATTCCATAGGGTTGTTATAAGAAATAAGTGAGATAAATTATGTAGTAGGATTCAATAAAGAGTAGTTTTTAACAACAACAAAATTAATAATAACTCCCTGAATAAATAAGCCAGTAAAGGTGCCAGTGAGGGCATAATAGGTAGCTCAATTAGGCTAGAGCCAAATGCTTTACAGAAAGAAATGATTGATGGGAGTGGAGGGAGAGGCCAGATTGAGTCTCTCTCTCTCTCTCTCTCTCTCTCTCTCTCTCTCTCTCTCCAACTACCTCTGAGCTTAAAGCTATCAAATGCATCATTAAGTTCACTGCGGGATGTGGTGAAGGCTAAGGACTATGAAGCGGTCCTTTCTCAGTAAAAAGCACATAAGCTTTGAAACAGACAAGACACAAGTTGTAATCTCAGCTCTCTTAGTGGAGTAAACTTGAGGCAGTTTCCTGTTGCAAGTGATAAACAAGGTATACAAAGCAGCTACCATAATGCTAGGCTTTGGGTGGACACCCAATAAATCTTAGTTCTCTCATCTGTGATGTACCAGCCTCACACCCCACCACTCTCTGCACCTTTCCTTCTATTTTCCTTCCTTGTCTGTCTTTGCCTCCTCCTACACTTTGTCTTTCTTTGTTACCCATTTTTTTTTTTTTGTCTCCTTACCTATACCTTTGACACTCAAAAGTGTTTACTGAGATTAATTTCATTTGAAAGCATTTATAGACCACTTACTGTAACTCAGGCACTTGTGTTAATAACACTGGACTTAAACACAGCTGCCTGTACTGTCCTTGGAAGTATTTCAAACTCCTTTGTATGAATGAGCATGTCCTCTCAAGGTAAATCAGTTTGCAAAGTGCATCAGCTTGAAGTTAAACAAAGCCACTTTACAGGCCAAATGTGCTCACGTATGGAGTTCCGTAAATGTGTGTGGGCATAGCACAGACAAAAACCAGGAAATCTGAGGTAGGTACTACTGGAACGGCACGAAGCAACAATAAATAATGGGGGAGACGCAAAAGTCAAAGTACAGCTAGTCATATCCTTTTGAGCCCTGAATCCTCCTTTTGGCAGTTTAGCCTGAGGAAATAACTAGGGAGAAGGACAAAGGTTTACGTAAAAGATGTCCCTTGTAGGCTTGCTTATATAATACCGCAAAAGTAAAACAAGCCTTCGCATCTCACAATAGATCAACCCAGTTATGCTCTATCCATATAAGCTGTTAATAAGTGATATCACAGAGGAATAATTATTAACATGGAAATAGGACCATGCTACACTATTAAGTGACAAAGCATATTGTAGACCAAAACATACCAGGTGAGTCCGTGTTTGTAAGTAGAAAAAACAGAAGGTGGCTAGCAGGATACTAAAAATAATGAACTCTAAAAGTGAAATGATAAATTTCTATTTCTTATTTTTTTGTTTCCTGTTTGTTTCTAGTTTTACATATTTCCATGTGCCACTTTTGTAACACGAAAAATGCCATACATAAAAATGATGTATGGATTGATAGATGATTGTGGATTATATAGACGGTAGATTAGACAGACGGTAATTAGATAGATGATAAATAAATAGATGACAGATAAATAGGTGGCAGTTTGGATAAGTAGAGTAGATAAGTGGTAGACGGATAGATGAAGGATTAGATAGAAAGATATAGATAGCATTAGGTAGGTGGTAGATTAGCCAGACGAAAAGATGGTGGATTAAATAGGCAGACAGATTAGACAGCTAGATGACGGATGAGACAGAGACGGATATAGACGGGTGATGGACTAGATACATACACAAACAGACACAGACAGATGATGGCTTAGACAGCGGTAGGTTAGGTAAACAGACAAGGATAGATACATAGATGCTAGATCCGGTTGCAGGAGGCACGCAGAGCCGGACGTCCAGCGACAGTCTTTAAAGAGTGGGCTGCGGTGTCAGCAGTTACAGGGTCACGAGCACAGACCGTGCCCCGGCAGTTGGGCCTGAGCGTGTCCTTTCCCGTCAGGTGGACGTCCACGGCAACATCCTCCTCAGCACCCTGGAGATCAAGAACGAGACGAGCGGCTCGGAAGTGCTCACGGGCGTCAGCGAGCCCAAGGCCAGCAGCATGTACTCGTACGACAGCGCCAGCATCCAGTACCGCAAGCCCCTGAGCAGCCGCGGGGAGGCGTACGGGCGCGCGCTCGAGCGGCACGGCGCGCACAGCAAGGGGCGCATCCGCAGGCGCGCCTCGCAGCTCAAAGTCAAGATCCCCGACTTGACTGATGTGAACTCCATAGACAAGTGGTCCCGAATGTTCTTCCCCATCACCTTTTCTCTTTTTAACGTCGTTTATTGGCTTTACTATGTACACTAAGGTCTGTCCTAAGGGTTCGTAAACGACTACTTTCCTCTTTTGATTTTTGACCCCACAGGCCCCCCGCAGCACCACTGCTGTGCTTTTTTGAGGTAAGAGATTCAGCCATCCGATTGGTTTGAGGTCTTGCATATCAATTTTATTACTGCACCATGTTTACTTCCAAAAACAACACACACACACACACACACACACACACACACACACACACACACACGCCACAAAGAAAACTCTATTTTTTTCCAGTCTACTGTGGTCCAGGTTATCAGCTCTGTCAGAGCTCTATTAATTGCCGTGTTTACAAACAAAGAACAAACACACACAAAGAGAGAAGTTATATAGGTAGATCTTTAGCAGTCCTATCTTTTGGCCCTGATTTTTTTGATCTATTTTTTAAAATGAGAAGGAAAACAGGACCTAGCTCTCCGCGCGCACTGCTTCCTGGTAAACTGTAACAATCTCATGCTGCCAAAAAAAAACAAAAACAAAAACAAAAAACCAACACAATTTCCAGGATCTCAGAAGAAAAAACAAAGCCATTGACAAGTTACAGATTTCCAGGAAGAAGGGGGGATAAGAGGAGCCTAGAAGAGGAAGGAAGTCTCCCCTCCAGCCTCAAGCCCCCCCAGCGCCCTTGCAGAAGGGGTCCCAGCTCCACGGGCGAGGAGGGAGGGATTGACAAGGGCTGATGGAGGTTGTGCAAACCAAACCTGCCATCTTCACCTCACCATTAAGCTGGATATTCTGAAAAACAACAACAGAACAAAACAAACAAAAAAAAACCCCCGCTTCTTTCTCAGACTTGCAGGCAGATTTAAAATTAACACTCAAATCCATCCTGGTGGCCATTGAGAACATTTCTCTCTTCTTGTTGAGAATAAGGAGTCTCAGGGCAATGGAGATTTATTTAACTGACTATCTCAAATGACCAGCCCTGAACTCATTTTATTACCCTGGAATCACTTGCCTCTGTGCCCTGAAGCCATGCCTTCACATCTCCTTAGTTCCTGCTCCAGAGAGAGTGAGAGGAAGGGAATGGGGGAGGAGGGCTTTAATAATGGGCTGGTGAGCATTTTTTGCGTGTAAAACACATTGCCCTTTCCACGAGGAAGGCAAGACTTATGTGCTGTGAAAAGGGTGCCTGGGCAGTTACCTAAACTGCCAAATCTTAAATCAAATAGTATATATTTCTTAGCCTTCCAGAGAGCACCTAATGGTGACAGGCCTTGTTGCACAGGCCCCGGCTAATAACCTTAGTGCTCACCTCTCTGAGCTCTGCATTCCGAAGTAGGAAATGAATGCTTCCGGAAGTGCACACACACCCATTTTGCTGTCACTCTCATCTGAGGCCGGATTACCTTTTTAAAGAAAAATCTCAAAATAGGAAAACCACAGATATCAACAACCGTGACAAAATCACTGGGCCTTCAAACATTTATACCAGCCCCTAAAGCATAGAACACATCTGCACTCATTAATCATTAATCAGCAGTCATTACTGCTCTGCCTTATCTCTGCTCACGGATTACTGTGGTCATGATCGTCATAGAAGGGGCATCCCTCAGTAGCCCAACACACAATTCTAAACACGTCTAACCAGCTACAGTTGAGGTTTATCACATTTTATGTCATGAAAGCCTCATTAATTTTTTTTCACCCTGAGTATCTTAAGAATTCTGTATGTTCATTCACAAGGTTGAGTGAAACCCTAAAACAACCAACCAGTGATGGAGGCAATTGGGGATCTGACCCCTCGCTGTCAAATATGGGTTTAGGTAATAATAAGGACAATTGCATCATTTGATGATCTGGCTTTCTCCCTAAGGCTGTGATGAGGGTCCGTGTTGACAGTAGCATCAGCTGCTAGAAATTACAGTCTTAATTGGAAAGATAAGGCCAAATTCCTGCTGATGAGCCCAAGGGGACAGAGTTTTGAGATACTCTTTTTAGAAAGCAAAAAGAAAAGAGAAACCTAAAATAAATGAATGGTTATAGCCAAAGACAATATACGTTAGTAAGAATATAAAAATTGTGCTTTTACTGGAAAAATTATCTCAATGGTTTCATAACCAGTTAGTAGGGTATGGGGACCAAATTCTCATTTAGATTTTCAATTGCATAATCACAGTTCCATGGTCAAGGAAATCTCCAGCCTCTGGGGATGAAGGGATCCATTTTGAAACTGACTACTTCTTGGCATGGAAAGAGGCTTTGCCATCATGAAATGCCCAAATAGAATGGAAGGTGCCCATGCCGGTGACTGTAAGGTTAATATTCCCAATGACCACTCAGGAAATACTGTGTATTTTAAACACAGGAAGGTAGACTTTGGGCTGATGCTCAACAGGAATGAATCATCTGATGTCAAAGTTTTTTAAAAAGCTTTTAAGGATGAAATGCTAAATTAGAAAGGAAGTATCTATGATCTATGTTCCTTAACAAAACAATTTTTCTTTATTCACCTGTTTAGATCATTCTCCTTGGAAAAGATTGAGGTAATTTATATCTTTACTAATTTTTTTATCTTGCCTTAAAAGTCTAAAGAATTTGATGCTTGTAGTTCAGATGTAAAGCATCTCTGAGAAAAAAATAGAACATTTTTAAATCTTATATCTTAGCCTTTGTAAATTGCAAAATTAGTAAGCCTGAATCTACCATCAGGCACAAAATGGTATCATTATATGTCTTCGTAGGCTTAGAGAGGGCACAGCCACAGGATTGTGCAAATTCTGTTAATAGCTCTGACTTAGAGGCAATGGTAGCCTGAAAAATGGAGAAGCTGATGTATTTCTGGTTAATGACCTTTGTCCCCACTTCCTTCTTTAGGACACCTCTCAGCCAAATCCCCTCCTCTGTGGCCCCCACCCAAACTCCCTCCAGGCTTAACAGTGCAGGGAAAAAAAACTGCTTCCTTCTCTGCCTCTCTCCCTTGTCTTGCTCTAAATGATGTACATAATACATAAAAATTGTTAGACATTCCTAAGTGCCCTCAAACCGGTCCCCACTTCTGAAAGATTCAGATCAGTACATTATCGAGGGGTTACTCTCCTGCTATTACTGGGTTGTTTTATCTTTGCCATGAAAATAGCCATAATCTCCTGCATTACTGAAGTGGCAGCAGAGGCAGAAAATTGCACAGACTCACTCTCCTTTGCCACAGTCATGTTCAGGGGACCCCATGTTCGCAGTTCATAAACTGTGTCATAGATTTAACCTGTGTAGACCCAGCAGAACCTCATCTTTCATTTGACAACGACGACTACACATTTTTTTCTACTCATGTTCCTTGGCTTAAAATAGAGGTGACACGTGTGTTACGCTTACCAGCTTTGTGAGGCAGACCCAGATAAAGACACATTTTTGGCTTAAATTATCCAGGATTATTGCCTCAATCCTCTATATTACCAAACAGAAACAGCAGACTGGTTGGTAATTCTGCTGATTAAATGATATGTGTTTTCATATCATATACACCATCTTTATTGTGCATTACAATCAATGAAAGATCTTGAAAATGCAAAGAGAAAAATGTGGTGCAGAGAATAAAGTTTGGTTTATGGATCCAAGGATAGCCAACAAACATTATGTACAATCTACAGAAATGTTGAGTAAATGCCATCTTTCCAAAATCAGTTGACTCCTTCACGAATACTTCTTTAAGAAAGAGCTCAATTGAAATTCGCCAAGTTAAACAAACAAACAAGCAAAATATATTTATCATGCTAGAAGGAAACGACCTCCACGAATTCTTATATGGACAGTTTTGAATAGCATCTCACCAAAGGGTGATGTGCCACTTTTTTTTTTTTTTTTTTTTCCTAAACTAAATGTAATCCTATATCCCAGGAGGGAGGAAAAAGGAATGTGCAAGCGTTTGTTCGTGTTGGTTCAATCAGCAATTACTGGGATGAAAAAGACAGAAAAACGAACAAATATCTCAGTTTCAGGAAAGCAAACAAAGGTAAACTTGTTAACGGAATGTAGAATATTATGTAAACTTCCTTGTAAATTCTGTACATAGTTCATTGAATTGTTCCTTGTTGTGTGGTGGTCCTCGGCTTTGGGTGGATGTTTGAACAATCCGAGCATTGTAAATAACGTAAGCTTATGAGGCACTTGCTTTTATTCACGAAGTGAAGCAACTAGTGATGTGGGCCCAAACCAGAATCTTTTTAGCTCTTGCTCTCTCTCTGCCATTGTGCGTGCGCAGTTGCGTCACCCTGCCTCACGCCCCAACCCCACAGAAAGGGACGGTAGCTGAGGAGAAGGCTGTACTCCCTTGGGGCTTAGGGATGGCACACCAGCAGAGACAGGAACTGTAGCGAGCTGCTCCTGGAACTGTATCATGAAAAATCAGGGGTGTTTCTATCAGTCATTCGTGGCTACTCATATAGTGAAATACCAAATCATCCATGTTTGTTGAGGGGTCAGGAATGGAAGGGATGTTCAAAATCCACAGGCAATCCAAAGCATCATTTGCACCAATAGCTTTAGTTTCTACCTTTTTTCCTTCCACGATGTTTCCCAGAACTTTGAATAAGACAAGAAGTGAATGGATGGGTTTGGTCAGGGTAAACAAATAGTGAAATGTCCAAATGATGGGAAGGAAAAAAGGAAGAGACAGCGAATGACACTGATAACACCAACTGGCCGATTCATCCTGCAAAGATTTAGAAGTAACCATGTCACATTTCTAAAAGGTAAAGAGAAATACTGGGAATTAAAGCAAGTATTTTTCAACTGGGAGTCCAGGATGTGTTTGATATGTGCTAGTTAAACTTAGAATCTGGTGATTAAATATTTTCATATATATGTCTCCCAAGTCCTAGTATTCTTGAAAAAGACTTCAGAATGGTGGGATATTCAGCCATAACATGTGTTTCCATGCAAGCTGGCAGTCCCAGAGATGGTGATAGTGTCTGCAGAAATTTGGAATAGCCTAGCAAGCTGGGACATAGATTGGTTTCTTAGTAACATTTTAGGGTACACAGCATCTTTCTTGGAGTTAGGAATTTAGCAAGGCGGAGTTTTTTGTGTAAAGATTCTATGTGCTTGGAGACTTATTCTGGCTCCAAAATGTCCCAATCAGTGTCCACCAGCGATGGAACTAACAAGGTTAGTAAATTTCTAGGTCTAGAACCCATTGTGCTTTTACGTGAATCATGCTTTTTCTATATAACTGAAATCAACTAAACTGACAGAAACCTAACTGTTAAAGGTTGTAATTTCACAAGCAACGTTTGCAAGGAAATCCTTTTTAATAGAAGAATTGCAAACCAGAAAATGCTAAGTTCCTAGAAGGGTAAGGATAAAGAGTTTTGAGTTTATTTTTACCTCTCTGATAGCAAGAACTTCCTTATTTCAACTGTAGAGGCCTAACAGTTGTTTGTTTTGTTTCATTTTTCCTAATCAAAAAGTCTTTGGTATATCAAGGGTCTCATGGTCATTCCTGACTGGCCCCTAGAGACCATGCAGGTCCTGGAGCAACCAGCACTCATCACAGACTTCAGTAGGAATTCAGTGTGGGGGAAATAAGTATATTTTTTAACCAGCTGGAAATAAAACCATTCTCATGAATGATTCTACCTGCATATCCTGTTCTGAAGACAATAGAAACATAAATCAATAAAAAGAGAGGCCAAATAACATGATGCATTTGCCTTAGGTACACAGGGTCACAGATTCACTTGCTTAAAACAGCTCACGTTAGAAGCCAAAGGATGAATAAAAGCAATCAGTATTGCTGTCTGGCTTTCATCTCTCCCTGGGTTTCCTTTTGAAGAGAAACAGAAAAGGGGGGACATTTTCCAATACAACTTTTTTATAGGTGAAAATCATTAAAATGTGTTATGTGTGTGCATTGTGTGCGTGTGGCCGTGTAAAACAGATTACCTCTCTTGTGTTTGTTCCTTCCCAGTGCTGTATGCCATCCAACCTTATGCCTTAACCCAAAGAAACCAATTCATTTTTCCTCTTTCTCATTCAGACCTCCTAAGTTACCTTGCCCATGCGTAGCTGAAAGCTCCAGCTTTGAACTTACCTTGCGTATCTTCAATTGAATTCGTGAAAACAATGAACTTTAATAATTTCCCCAAATTCTTATTCCTATTGCCTTTAGCAGGTCTTCGGAGGTAGCTTGTGTCGTCATGGTAGCCTCCTCTGAAACTGCCTTGGGTTATTTTTCTTTTCTGCTTTTCTGTCCTTTCTGGAAAGAGTACCTGTTTACATAAACCTGGTCTCTCCCAGCCTAATTTAAAATCAAGTGGAAATAAAAGTCTTTAGCTCAAACCTAGGAAAATTCACATTATCTACACCAAAGTTTGATGATAAGAACGGCCCTGTACATTCTAGGTGCAATATGGTGAGTTCATACTGTATCAGCTCTTTTCCATCAAACTTGTTTTCTCATGCCCTCCTTTAGCCTTAATTGTACACCTTTTATAAACCTATCATTATTCCTTCCAGAATGGTTTCTCATTCATGGAGTACACCACTGGTTACAGACCATCCTCTGGGAACCTGACCCACTATCTTTTCAGTTGCTTATTCCTGTTACAGATTCCACGTCCATGCATCTCCCACCGACTCCCCCTGAGCCTTCTAGCAGACATGAAATGTAGTAAGACAAGTCATAATGCAAACTTGTCCAAATTGCCCTTCCCAACTTTGTAGAACATCTTTTGCCTCCAAACAGCATTCCTATACTTGGAGAACAGAGAGTTGTCCAAACATATACCAAGCAATGTACAGAATAACTTTAAAAAGTTAACAGTAAATGAGCTGCGTGCTGGAGAGAGGGAGATGACAGTGGGCAGAAAACACCCGGACTTAGAATTGCATGACCTGGCCTTTATGTTGCCTCTACCACTGCCTGGTCATATGACTGAAGACCGGCCATCAGATGACTTCCACGTTCCCTTCCAAACTTCAACTAGTTGGAAACCAAGTTGCCAACTAAATTTCAAAGGGCATTTTAACAGGTTTGTGCAGGAAGTTACCAGAAAGATATAGGAGCATGGTAGTTTCTGCTAAAACAGTCCCATAAATATTCTTTGTTGTATATCTTTGGGAGTAAGTCATCAGGGTAGGCCATCTGGTGTCAAGTGAATCAAATCCAATACCTGTCCATATTCCTTTAAAATTACATTGAAGCTAAAATGTTTAGAAGTTTAAATTTACAGGCAGATGGCAAAAAAAAAAAAAAAAATTTTTTTAACAATTTTAATAATGGTCTATACTACAAATATTTCCCTTCAAGAGCACTGGAGAGTCTCAGATAACATAAATCAGTGTGGTCCCTGTTTTTAGATCTCTGGAAGATGTAGATCCCTTAGGCCATTCTCTGCAACTCAGTCAGGAAAAGCCCTGAAATGCCCCCTCCATAGTGGAAGAGCCTATCTCGAGGCAGCATCTGAGCAGAAATGCTGCTACAGTCCCCTTCAGTGTTCTCCCCAGTGTGAGACCCCATCACTGTCTGGGTTCTGTAGGCGGAGCAGCCAGATAGGGTTGAGCTCTCAGACAAGGGGAGACCTCCCATCTAGTTGGAAAAGATCCCAGGTCTTCAGAATCTCTTATCTGCTCTCCCTGCCCCACTTTCCCAACCACCCTCCTATTCCCCTCTTAACTAGTTCAATCTGGCAATTGTTTTAGGCACAACCTTGACAAAACTGAAAGTTTACTTATTAAATTTTGATTAACATTTCTAGCTATTCATGTTTTTATTTTTTTTTTAATTTTTTTTTTCAACGTTTATTTATTTTTGGGACAGAGAGAGACAGAGCATGAACGGGGGAGGGGCAGAGAGAGAGGGAGACAGAATCGGAAACAGGCTCCAGGCTCTGAGCCATCAGCCCAGAGCCCGACGCGGGGCTCGAACTCACGGACCGTGAGATCGTGACCTGGCTGAAGTCGGACGCTTAACCGACTGCGCCACCCAGGCGCCCCAGCTATTCATGTTTTTAAAGCATGCACCCTCTCCACTCCAATCTCTGAACATGACCCCCAGTGTGATTCCTGCACACGGATATTCTTAACTTTTCCCCCTTTTCAGAAGATACCTTCCAACTCTAAGCTCCCATGATTCTCCTGAGAGCCCCCTGACCATTCAGAATTGTTAGGAGAGTGCCTAAAAATTCCTCCCTTCCATTTTGGGTCAGTCTACGAATGAGATGGCCTCTTTTTTGTAAAGTTAGCCTAATATTCTGCTGCTTGACCTCTCACAGTTCCAACATTCCTATATGCAGGTGTGCTCTTAAAGTAGAGAACTAATAGTTCTCTTTTTCAGGTTTCTCATATTTTACACTTTTGAGATGCATTCATAGCTAATGTCATCTTTTTAAAAACAGAGGAAGCATTTATAAGTCTTCAAATTCTCACCAAATTGAGATTAATACTTATTAATATATATATCCATCAGGATTCATTCAGGTATAAGTAACAAAAGATGCAACTAAAAGTAACTTTAACCAAAATGATAGCTTATGTAACAGTAAGTGCAGAAGCAGGGTGGTTCCTGGGTTATTTCAATAGCACAATGATGTCATCCAGGACCTGAGACCCCTCCCAGGACCAGTTCTTCCTAACTCTGTATGTTATCGGCACGCATTGTGGTTGCAAAATGGCTACACTCATGTACTCGTATCAAGTGGCAGAAACAAGGGAAAGTCCTGCCTTAGGTCTCTTTTTGAAAGCAAGGAAATCTTTCCCCACAAAACCCTCCCAGCCGTCTTTCTTGTTCCATTGGCCAAGGTTGGATTACACAACCATTCCTGAACCAGTCACTGATAAAAGGAATGAAATTATCATGATGGGTTTACAACATTGATCCAGTGAGTTGCCCAGGGGGAATAAAAGATGGAATATGTTAACAAAAAGAAGGAAGAATGGCTTTGGGGTAGATATCCAAACACGACTGTCACACATTGGTCTAAGGTATCAGAAAAGACTTTGTCACACATAATTTCATGATTTGATCTTGAAATCATTACCCTACAACCCTATGAAAATTATGATGACACTACCAATATCTGGTAATGGAGGCTAAATAGGTTAAATGATTTACCCCAAATCTGATAATGATAATTAGTGACAGAGTTACTATTCAATCTGAGATTTTTTTTTTTTTTCTTTTTCCTGACTGTAAAGGCAAAGCTATGTCTATTCTAACCATACTGCCTAGATCTAATGCTTTGTACTTTGATGATCCAGGTTTTGGGTGGTTCAAAGATAAGAGGAGAGTAGGAAGAAAGAGAACAATTTCCAAATACTCTTGTTCTTTTTTTATCCTTCTCCATCTTGCACAGTCCCTCCCCGGCAAACGCACCCCCCCCCACCCCCCCCCACCCCCAGCCAAGACTTACAAAAGCCTTTCATTATTCTCTTGAGGGAAAGTGTAGAAGGAATAGCTCCAGCAACAATTGAATAGCCTGAGGTGTGCCCAGTTCTTTTTTGGATAACATTACTGTTAGGGGACCACATACCCCAGTTTCCCCAAGACAACCACAATTCACTCTCAAATCTGTCCATTTAGATAACGATTATATAGTCACACTGGTTATGAGTCTCATAATTCCCATCCCTGGCGGGTATGGGAAATATTAATAAGCTAATATTAACACCGTGGAGAAAATATATGCCTTGGCTCCCTGTGAATCACTTAAGCCCAACCTCAGTCTCTCCATTACTCACACTCACTTTATTTCTCATTGTTCCCCTTACCCAGCTTCAAGCAAACTAATCCTCACATATCTACTGCAGCAACAGCCACATATCATCCCAAAGTGTGCTCGCTGCTGTTTGAAGTTTTACATTTCTTTTCCACTGCCCAGATTCTCCTCTTCCCTTGCCCCTCCCCAACGCTGGATTATAAATCAAGGCAACATCATCCAAAAAGCCATCCATGAGCAGCCAACCTTTCCTCATTCTGTTTACTCTCCTGCTAGCACCCCCTCGGTTCTTGTGGCCACTTAGTCAATAATAATAGATGTTGAATTTGTGTATCTTCTGGTAGTCTTGAAAAATACACTCTCTGCTTCCCAAAATAAGGTCCTTAAGGGTAAATGCCCCATTTTCTAATTCTTTTCTATTGCCCAAAGCATTTGCTGTTCTGTCCGTGGTAGAGAGTCTGTAAGTACTGACTGAATGGCCTACACTGGTAAATGTGGGAAAAGAAAGATTTCCTAGGGACAGTACTTCAGGATTACAGATAATAACTTGTGAAACAGGTGCCACCCACACCCTCCCCCAACTTATTTTACTTCCATAGAGCCTAGGTCTACAATCTCTAAACAGATAAAAAATACAGTCAAACTTACAGTTGCAACCAGGCTTGGGTCTGTGCAAATTGGCCATTGAGATTTTCCTCATTGCTTAAGACTTAAACAGGCTGAATCTTAACAACACCATTCTAAATTCTACCAGTGCTGGCATAACTGAACTTTCCATGCTGATTCCAACTGCTTTAACTTTATGGAAACGGGAAATTCTTCACTGGAAGTTTCATTTTTTCCCCCCATATACTCCCCTTTGCCTTATTCAAAGCCTTCTGCATCTAGGTTGTATGGGGTCTCAAAGTTGGGACTGTATTGCCTAATTGGAACACTGCAGCATGAATTATAAGAGGACCTTTCCAGAGGGTACTGCACACGAGATTTCACTTCTGTCAAGAAATGAACAGAAGGTTTAGAACTAAGAGAGATGGGCAGTTCTTCATGGTCCCTCAAGACTGCATAAGATAGATGTGCAGAGAAATACCTTTTCTGCAGCCCTTCTTTCAATTGTTAACTTTCCTGTTCTCCTGTTCTATATATTATTTACAAATTTCCATAAAAGAAATATATCGTTTGCAAGCCTTACCTCAGAGTGGCAACCAGCCACCCCAGTTTTACGAGATAACGTATTTTTCTACTTGATATTCCCCCAAATACATTGAATTGCAGTGTACCTGCTTTTTCTTTTTTTAAGCTAAATCAATTCATGTTAATCTGTTTCCTACATCTTTTTAAAATACTCACTGGATAAAGCTTGAAATATTTTATATTTTGCGACAATGCTCCTGAGACATTTTTAGGGAAGCCCCTTGATTATTCTAACTCACTGCAGTGTCATGGAAAGCAGAATTATTAAATACAGTGATATTTCATATTCAGAACATCCACTACTAGGTAGGGAATGCTCGTGATTAGATACGCATATATTTATTGACTGTGTTGTTTCAACTCCTTATTTTAGAGAGGGCCATGAACCCTCTCGATACAAACTACCATGCGGCATTATTCCAAAGTGAAGATTGCATGAGGTTTTCAGAAATTCTAAATGTTTACAAGGACTAAAAATTTTTTGACATCTTTAAAGAAGCTTTTTATTTTTGACCACCAGGCAGCATTTTGTGCCATTGTGATGGGAACCTAATGGCTAATGTGAAATAATGTTGTTGTGTCATTTAAAAGGGTAATGAAAATGTAAACGGGAAACTTTAACATTGTGTAAATACAAATAAAACTGTTTTTGAGAGAAACACATCTGGGTTAGGGTGGCTTGCTTGAAAAATTCTCTTGGCTGTCCATCATCTCCTGTGACTTTACCCAAGGACACTCAACCTGAGGCAAAGATCTTTTCACAGTGATTCGGGAGGTTTGGGAAAGCAGGGCTCATTAGGGTAAAGAATGGGAAAATTTCTATTCCTGCCAGCAATGGAACACCTCTTCGGCACCACCTCACCTAAAACCTGACTGAATCCAAAAATTAGCTACACTTTCCAAACCAGTCTCCTGCTATTTTAATTCATAGCACCCTGTCCTAAATAGCCGGGGCTTTCAAAAGCAGGTGCTACATACACACAAAAATTCATACCTTATGTTGCCTCTCAAAACCTGTTATGCTTAACCCACCAAATATGTTAGAATATGTTAAATGTTTTACTCCTTGTGTTTTTAAGTCCCCACTAATCAGTTTGCTGAATCGTCTATTTGCCCTCCTACCGAACATGAGTTAGCTAATTTATGTCCTGGTTGGTAGTACACAGTTCTTGTAAATAAAATAATCCCTTTCTCCCTATTTTTCAGCAGGCAGAACTTCTTTAATCGGAAAGAGACATAAATTACAACATATTAATGTTCTTTTGTTCTTTCGACGTAAGCATTTGCTTTCTTACATAAGCAGATAATACTTTTGTATACCTACCAGACCACTAGAAAAGCTATATGGCAAGAATAAGTATTTCTGGAAACCAAATACATTTTAATGAAATGGGATAGGTTTTAAAAATGCCAAGAAAAGAAAGGTGGACTCCTTGCTTTTATAATTCCAGTTTCTATTTTGTATCAATATATGCTGCATTTTCTGATTGAAACTACTGTTGTGTTTAATGAAACTTGAGATTTTCTGTGGTTGCTTTTTACATTTGAAATCAAACTTTCATACAGTGTTTGACTGTAATCTGTTAGGGATTTGATTAAAATATCCTAACCGTTTCATTAATTCCTTTTTAAGTGCTTGAAGTATGTGATGTTATGACTTTGCTATCTCAAAAACTATCTGTGGACAAAAATCCATGAAGCCTGTAGACTGTGACTTATACACATGAAAGAAGCAGAGTTCCCTCTAAGCAGTGAGTCAGTGAATAAGAAACTGTTCAGTGTCCTCTGATTCCTGACCCTTTTACCTTTCATGGCCTTTTTTCTATTCCTAATCATTCATTGAGTAATCATGTATTCTTGTAAAATAGAAAATCAACTTACATACAATCAGGTATGGACACAAGAAACGCTTGTGCTCTCGATATCAGGACTCACAGATACTCTAGCAGTCACAGGACTGTAGTTCACTCAGTATTTTTTGTTAGTAGTGTGGCTTTGCTACAAAATAAGTTGCTGTTTTCTTTGTTCTGGTACTACAGGATTTTAAATGTTTCAGCAAATGAAAGAAAACACATTTGAAGGTTGGTGTCAAAAACCACCAGCTAGACTCACA
The DNA here is from genome assembly GCF_028749965.1 of Puma concolor. Taxonomy (NCBI): domain Eukaryota; kingdom Metazoa; phylum Chordata; class Mammalia; order Carnivora; family Felidae; genus Puma; species Puma concolor. The sequence continues at coordinate 167,516,819 of NC_141670.1, read as the reverse complement.
AACGCCGTTGTGCAGCTTCTGAAATGTAGTTGGATGCTGTAAATATGTACAATTTATGTTAGCTTGTTTATTCCTAAAACACAAATAAAACTTTTTTTTTATTAAAAATGCCTACATATAAAAAGCTTAGTTTGTACTATGTTCAAAAACATGCAAATCCTTTTATAATCCTTAAAAATGTTTAGAATTCTGAATCTACCACTTGAGAGTCTTTATTGTAAAATTTAATACAAAGCAAAATCCCTTTATTTGGAAGAAATTCTTTGCAGTATTATCCAACAATTGGGGAAAAAATACCAGCACTTTTACAGAAGCTTATTTCTGTACCACTTTGATTTTGGGGGAAAAAAAAATTCTTTAAGATGACACACCTTACAAACATTTGGACACATGGAGTATTTATATATTATGAAAAAAAGAAGAAATTAAATCTTCTTGTATTCAAAGCTGATGGCTAAAGTGGACTTTAATAGCATCCATTTGTGAGGTGCATTATGTCAAATTTCTTTTAAAACCTCCACTGTAAATATGAATATTAGAGTTGGCCGATTTGTCAGTCTTTCCTAATTTGAAGACCTCCAACCTCCAAACTCATTGTGTCCCTTCAGAAATAATATGTTGATAAGAAAATAATGAACAGACTGAAGGTGTGAAGTTCATATATCCATTAATTGGTTAGCAGAATAGCTTTTCAGTGAGAGTCTAAATTCCAGCCTAGAGACGACATTAACACCCATCCAGCAAAATACCTGGGATCAGCTCTTCATCAGCAGACCTTTGGCCTGCAGAGCTGCCAAGAATTGTAGAGACATCCTACCCTGGTTACTATTTCCAGAAGACTATGTTATGGAATGGAAAAAATAAATGGACAACCAGCTTTTTTAGAAAAATAACAAACATATATATAACATGTTTAGGATTTGCTATAAGAATTATAGATGAAGCCAACACAAGATAGGTATTTGTGTATCTGTGATGTAACTGGTATCAGCCAAGGACATGGAGAGATTGGAACCCCGTGCATGTTGGTGGGACTCTCAAATGGTGTAGTCGCTATGGAAAACAGTATAGAGCTCCTCAAAAAAATTAAAAATAGAATTGCCATGTGATCCAGCAACCCCACTTCCAGGTATTTAGCCAAAAGAACTGAAAGCAGGATCTTGAAGAGATATTTGCACTCCGATGTTCTTTGCAGCATTGATCACAATGGCCAAGAGGCGGAAACAACCTGAATGTCCATTGATGGATTAATGGACAAAGAAAATGTGGCATATACATGCAATGGAATATTATTCAGCCCCCTAAAAGGAAACTGTCATATGTTAAAACATGAATGAACATTGAGGACATTATGGCAAAGCGAAATAAGCTAGTCACAGAAGGACAAATACTGCATGATTCCACTTCTATGAAGTATCTAACGTAGTCAAACTTGAAGAAGAAAGCACAATGGTAACTGCCAGGAACTGGAGGATAAGGAAATGAGGAATTGCTGTTCAATGGGTAGAGTTTCAGTGGTAGAAGATGAAAAAGTTCCAGAGATCTGCTGCCCAACAATGTGCAGTGAATTAACAATACTGTGCTACACACTTCAAAAATTGTCAAGAGGAGAGATTTCAAGTCATGTGTTTTTTGCCATAATTGAAAGAAGAAGAAAAAAGATATCAAGTGGTATAGCCACTTTGAAAAAATGTGGTAGTTTCTTACAAAGTTAAACTTGTCATATAAAATGATCCAGCAATCACACTCCTAGGCATCACCAATTTCCTTCAATAGGTGAATGGACAAACTGATATATCTACTCAATGAAATATTATTCAGGGATAAAAAAAATAACTTGTCAAGCCACAAAAAGACATGGAAGAACCTTAAATGCATATTACCAAGTGCAAGAACCCAGTCTGAAGAGACTCATATTGTATGATCCTAATTATGTAACATTCTGGAAAAGGCAAAACTATAAACACATTATGAAAAAATCACTGATTGTGGGGTCCAGAGGAAGGTGGAGGAAAGAATTAGTAAAGCACAAAGGATTTTTAGGGTGAACTATTCTGTAAAGTGGATTCATGACAGTAGGTATTTGCCAAAACAGAGCTATTCAACGAAGTAAAAATTAATGTATGCAAATTTAAAAATCATTTAGGTAGTCAAGCAATCCCAGCAAGGAATGCAGACTATGGCAAAAAGATTGAACTGTATTACAAATGTAGGAAACCACCTCACTGAAGGGGGGGTGGGGAGCAGCTGGTACTGACCTAAGTAACTCTGGAAATGTGTGAAGTAAGACTAAAGACTAAAATATATATTTTTTATATATATATATATATATATATAACACACTAGAATTGAACAATTAAGCAAATGTAGAGTGGATGGTAAGAGTAAGGTTTCTTTTTTTTTTTTTTTTTTTTTTAGTGTTTATTTATTGGGGGGGGGGGGCATAAAGAGGGGTGGAGAGAAAGAGGGAGAGAATTCCAAGCATCAATGCAGGGCTCGAACTCACAAACTGTGAGATAATGACCTGAGCTGAAATCAAGAGTCGGACGCTTAACTCACTGAGCCACCCAGGCACCTGGGAGTCAGGTTTCTTACAGCTGTACTGTGAATTTACAGATAAGGAAGGGTAGCAGGTGAGAATGTGATCCTTGTGGTAATGGATTAGAGTTGAAGACATCAGGATGAACTTGTGTAGCTTAATATAGATATAGTTGATTATGTAAAGAAATATTTACAGATAGGTATATATACACAGCTTAGTTTACATACATATATTTCTTTGTTGTCAACTGAGGGTACTTAAACAATACCCCAATAACAATGAGCACATCTAGCTTGATTTCTATTACCATTCCTCAATAAAATGAACCAGGGATTCTTGGGAGAAATGGTTGATTCTAGGACTGGGCAGGAAATAGGCAAAATGAGCCTGGAACATACTGCCAGAAAGTTAAGGAAATAATATAAAAGAGCCAACTGAAAGAGCTCCCAATGGCCAAACCTGGAACAATTTGAATAGTAAATAGTATTGGATTATAACCATAAGTATAAATACCCATGAGTCCATATTATATAAATAAAGGATTAAATTAATACGAGACAAATCTGTGCAGATCTCCAAAAGGTTTATGTAAGTGCTCTGACCTAAGGAAGGGAGAGCACAACTTCCCATTTCTTAAATATGAGCCACACATAGTGACTTCCTTCCAAAGAGTACAATATGGAAAAATAGAAATAAAGAGTAACTTTACAGTAAGAAGCCTGACAAACTACCTCAGCTAGGTAAGCAAAGTCAATGTCAAGTCACAAATCCTGTTAATAGTATGTACCCTCAATATGGTGTGTTGCAAATGGCACTTTACCTCTGTGATTTCCCTCCCCCAAACCCATAACCCCAGCTTAAGCATGAGAAAAACATTAAATTCCAACAGAGGGCCATCCTACAAAATACTTCACCCACACTTCTCAAACTGTAAAGGTCATCAAAAACAAAGAAAGGATGGGAAACTATCACAGCAAGAGAAGCTAAGGAGACATGACAACTAAATATGAAATCCTAGAACAGAAAAAGCACATCAGGTGAAAACTCAGGAAATCTGAATAAACTATGGAATTTAGTTGATAACAATGCATTGGCATCAGTTCATTAGTTATAACAAATGTACTTACTAATATGTTAATAACAGGGGAAACTGGATGTGGGGTATATGGGATCTTTCTATCCAATTTTTATGTGAATCTAGAACTAAAACTAAACTAAAAAAAAAAGAAAAAGGTCCATTTAGAGAAGAAAAAAGAGTCACAGTTTGGGAGAAAATACCTGCAGGGCATATATGTGATAAAGACTTGTATCCAAGCTACCAAGAACTCCCAAAACTCAACACTAAGGAAACAACCCAATTTAGAAATGGGCAACAGATCTGAACAGACACTTCACCAAAGAAGATATACAGATGGCCAACAGCACATGCGACAATGAACATCATGTCATTACAGAAATAAAAATTATTAAAACCACAATGAGATACCACTGCACATGTATTACAGTAGCTGGAATGAAGGTTGACCAAAGCATGTGTTAGGAAGCAAATGGAGGTGAATGAACTCTTCCAGACTTTGGAAATATCTCATTCATCTAAGTATTCACTCTAAAGGAAGCATATATCCATACCAAGGTATACATAAGAATGTTCACAGGATTCTGTGTTATGTAATATACATAAAGTTTTAAACAACCAAAATATCCTTTAACACGTGAATAAAAACATATGGTAAAACTCTACAACTGAATACTTCTCAACAATACAAAGAAGTGAACTATTGATATATGCAACAACATGGATGAACCCAATACTGAAGGAAGCCAGATTAAAAGAAAAGGTACATACTATATGATTCCACTGATATTAAACTCTTGAAAGTGTGGAGTACTCTACAAGTGGCAGGAAGCAGACCAGAGGTTGCGGCAGGGGTGGGGGAGTGGAAGAGCAGGGATTACAAAGGAATAGGAGGAAACTTTCAGGATTGCCATGTTCACAATCTTGATAGAGGTGATTCTTTCATGGTGTATGTATGTCAAAATTTACCTGACTGTACACTTTAAATAAATGAGTTTATAGTATATCAGTCAGATCTCAATAAGGTAGTTAAACATACTAATGGAGTGATAAATAAGGTAGTGAGAGGAATAAGTAGAGCAAGATTTTCTGCCTCTCAATGGAAATACTGCATGGACGGCTGAAATTCAGAAGGCCCTTAGATAAGTACACATCTTCCTCAACTTATGATGGGGTTACATCCCAAAAACCCACCATAAACTGGAAATACCATAAGGCAAAAATGCATTTAATACACCTCACCTACCAAACATCGTAACTTAGCCTAGCCTACCTTCAGTGTGCTCAGAACACTTATGCTAGCCTACAGCTAGGCAAAATCATCTTAACACAAAGCCTATTCTTTAATAAAGTGTTGAACACCTCATGCAATTTACTGAATACTGTACTCAAAGTGAAAAACAATGATTATATGGGTACAGGATGGCTGTCAGTGTATCGGTTGTTTATTCTCATGACTGCATGGTTCCCTGGTAGCTGCAGCACAGCCACTGCCCAACATCAGGAAAGAATGGTGTCCTGGATATTACTAGGCCAGGAGAAAATCAAAATTCAAAATGAAAAAAAAAAAAAAAAATCAAAGTATGATTTCTACCAAATGCATATTGCTTTCGCACCAGTCAAGTCAAAAAATCTTAAGTCAAATGATCGTACATCAGGGACCATCTGTACTATTTAAAGTGCTAGCCTACAAACTGCCTCTGGTCCTTAACGACACAAGGAACTTGCACAGGAAGTAAGTCACCTACCTCCCAAGCACACTGTTTAGTTCAGCTGATTTTTTTCCAAAATTAACGTTTCTCAATGAAAAAAGCAATATGCTGATGAACGCTCTAGCTTAAGCTCCTCATGTAATCATTGACCTGTAACAAATAGTCCACAGACTGGCATTAGTTTAGGGACACATTTTGAGTAGCGCTGCCTAGGTCACACACAGATGTTCTTTTAACCTCTCTAAGCCTATCTTCATCTGTAGGATAACTGCTCTGATGAGCTACAAAGCTTGCAGATAGCAGGTTCTGATCAATTATGGGCCACTGCTTTATGTAGACAGTGTTTTAAAATAAAGCCATATGTAAAAATGAAATGTCATTTTTTATTTGTTCCGAACGCTTGGGTTGTTTTTCAATATTTATTTTGAGAGAGAGAGAGCGCATGCGCGCAAGAGTGAGGTAGGGGCAGAGAGAAAGGAAAAGAGAGAATCCCAAGCAGGCTCCGCACTGCTAGCATGGAGCCCAACGCAGAGGGCTCCATCCCACCGACTGAGATCATGACCTGAGCCGAAATAAACAGCTGGATGACTAACTGACTGAGCTATCCAGGTGCCCCAGAATGCTTGTTTTTAAAGTTAACTGAAATTAAAAATGGCTTGTTTTCCAGTGAAAACTATTAACTTCAATATTAAGGGTTTATAACAAAAATGGACTTATATTTAATATTAGCTAATATTTGAATAGTTATATACACACTATACAATGACATCTATTCTCTTTATCACAGCACACCCTCCCAGACACAGAAATGCAGAAGTAACAGTGTTATTTTCATTTTTCCCTATTCTAGTAATATTTTAATAATTCATAAACTCAAAACTGTTCACACAATTTTAATTATTTTTTCTTGCTCATGTCTGAAGAAGAGCTTCTTTCTCTAAGAAATTTACATTTTATAATCTTTCCTTTGAAATATAAGAAAGATATGGAATCTCCTGAGTTATATATGCAGCTTATACATTCTTTAAAAGTTATTTTTTAAAATATTACAAATTAATCATATATATCCATAATACACATCCTTGCTATTCATATATTCCTTTAAGCAACATTCAAGTATATTTGTGCTTTGTATGTTTACATTACTTTAGAACCTATTTTCAACTTTCAATAAAACTGTATATCTATAAAGATTTCTCAAATATTTAATAAATGGGGCAAAACAGCCATTACGAAAATATAAACTGCTATTATAGCTTTCTCATCTATCATTTTTATGCATTTCCAGTCAACCATGTCATTTCCTGTTCTTTAGGGAAGCTGATAAATTTTTATCTTTGCAATCTCAACACTGTTGCTTTCTCAGCACAGCATAAGAGTCCGTATATTGCAGGTTTTCTGAACACACAGTATTCACTCGGCCGTTATCAGGTGTAGCAGTGAAATCTGATAGTGTTGGTATTCATCATTTCCAGTTATTTCAACTGCAGGACCACCTTAAAACACAAAGTCGGGGGAAAAAAATCAGGTTATTCCAAAATGATGCCAATCTCTGCTTAATGAAATGCTTTGAAATCTCTGAAGAAGGGCCTGGAGAACTGATAACAAGCAAGCACAATGCACAGGAGCACGCCTGCCAGGGTCCATGGCTCTGAATCAATTAACATTTACATTGGGCCGCACCACACACCCTTTCAGACAGCCCCATACGAAAGCAAGCCAGGCTGCCAATGTGGTTACTGGGCATGTGGACCAGTCATCATGGCACTAAAATCGGCATCTGCAAAGTGTAGAGGAAAACTGAGGATAGCAGAGTTGAAAAGAGGTAAGGCTAAGAAGGCTAGTCAATGGCAAGAAAAGGTGGTTAGAGTATCTGGCATTAATCATGGATTTCAGATCACACAGAAAAAGCTGAGCAATAATGAAAGGAACATACATATACAAAGACAGTTATTTTCTGACAGCAGCAGTTTGTACTGTTTAAGTATTTTTCTCATTAAATAACTGGGAATTGTTCCTGTTATTTAGCCAACCCTTTGTAAATGCAAAATTTTTACTCATTCATTAGTCATATCTTATCCCTACCTGATTTTGTCATAATAACTACAAGCCATATTTTGTCTCTCATTCTTAGAGGATTATAAAAGCAATTTTATTTGTCCAGTTAAATAAGACACTCTTTTCTTTAGGATCACAGCTATTTATAATCATAAAAACTCTTTAGAATCACAGCCCCAAGGTAAAAATTTATTTTTAGCATTACTGAGCACTGGGGCAAACAAAATCTAGCTGTGAGAACAGCACTACTATTCTATCAAAAATGACTAATTGATAAGTTAGGCTCAAAACTAAGCAGTCAAAATTACAAGTTGTAATTTTTTTAATATCTAAAACTAGAGATGCAGAACAGATCAACAAGGTATTGGGGCGCCTGGGTGGCGCAGTCGGTTAAGCGTCCGACTTCAGCCAGGTCACGATCTTGCGGTCCGTGAGTTCGAGCCCCGCGTCAGGCTCTGGGCTGATGGCTCGGAGCCTGGAGCCTGCTTCCGATTCTGTGTCTCCCTCTCTCTCTGCCCCTCCCCCGTTCATGCTCTGTCTCTCTCTGTCCCAAAAATAAAATAAAAAACGTTGAAAAAAAAATTTTAAAAAAAACAAGGTATTTTCCGTGCTTGACATAAAAGATCAGAAACAAAAGAAATATTAAAAGTCAATTATGAGTTTTTCTTCTATTGCTCTAAGGGTACCTATCAGTCAACACTTAAACATTTTAAACCACACAGCACAATTAAAACAAATACCTTATTAGCTGCTTCCAAGGAATTTATTAGATTCTGCAGCTCTTCTTTACTCATTTCGACAGAATATGGTTTGACTTCACCATTTTCTTTTACGTCTAGAGTAAGGTTTAAAAGTGGCATTTGTAACGTAGCAATCTTGTCACTAGACAGTGCAAGCTGTTTAAAATGAGGAAAATAGTAATTAATAAGTAGTAAAAAAAAGAATATATTAAATATACATCAGAGCTTATTAACAATACAAGAACACTCCTGTTTGCTATCAAATACAGGAAAAGGAGGAAGAAACAAAGAAACCCCCGCCAAACCAACACATACATGAAGAACAGAAAGAGAAAGGAGGATGAATAGAGAGGATGCGGACTGGGAAAAAAGGACAACCAGTCCGAATTTCATAGCATAAGCAGCAATCCGGTGCAGAGTTATGGCCGGGAAGGACTGAATGGGTCCAATGCATCAAGAAACTGAGAATTCTTTTTTTTTTTTTAATTTTTTTTTTTTTAATGTTTATTTATTTTTGAGACAGAAAGAGACAGAGCACGAACAGGGGAGGGGCAGAGCGAGAAGGAGGCACAGAATCTGAAACAGGCTGCAGGCTCTGAGCGGTCAGCACAGAGCCCGACGCGGGGCTCGAACTCACGGACCGAGAGATCATGACCTGAGCCGAAGTCGGACGCTTAACCGACCGAGCCACCCAGGCGCCCCAAGAAACTGAGAATTCTTAAAGACGTGTGAAGAAACCGAGAGGATGAAAGTCCATGTACAAGGATACAACCAAAAACACTGGTAAAGCCTGGGAAATTAAGACGCTTAATTCACAATCAGCCAATTCTCTACCAAATTATTGTTAAACACATTATCAAGATACCACTTTCAATTAGAGTCACTCAGCAAAAACACTCATTTTCCCTACTTCTTATTTTCTGTCTACAGAGAATCCTAGAAGAAACAGAAGAACCAAATATTTATGATACTAATACTTTTTGAAACAAGCGCCATGGCTTCATTGGCAGATGGCAAAGGAAAAATCAAATTTTCCTGGAATCTGCGCTAGAAAACCCCACAATAAGTGAATCTTTGAAGTGCTACTACTTGCAAAAATTTACTTATGCAATGAATGGTAAGGAACTACTTCCCTAACGAACAACCTCTAAGTCCACCCTCGGCGTGCACACACTGTAGAATTGAATCCTCACATACTTCCTCCGTTTTCTCTTCAAAAACCAGGGCTCATCATATCTGAGATTTAGAAGTATCAAAGATGGGGCGCCTGGGTGGCTCAGTCGGTTAGGCGACCGACTTCGGCTCAGGTCATGATCTCACAGTTCCTGAGTTCGACCCCACGTCGGGCTCTGTGCTGACAGCTCAGAGCCTGGATCCTACTTCAGATTCTGTGTCTCCCCCTCTCTCTACCCCTCCCCTGCTCACACTCTGTGTCTCTCTGTCTCTCAGTAATAAACGTTAAAAAAAATTTTTTTTAATTTAGAAGATGGTAATGTAGACCAAAGATGATCTACATTATAGATAATTGTCTTCTTCAGTGTGTCCAATAAGTGGTTTCTCAGTCTATGCTTGAATACCACCAATGATAAACGTGCTACCTCAAGAAGAGGTTAAAATAATCTTCAGATACTGATAGGTGTTAAAACATTTTCCTTAGGTTGAATGTGAACTCGTCTTATTTCAAACTATATAACCTTAAACCTTAACCTTTGTCCTAGCCGCTGTAGCCACAGAGCGTATATCAAGTCCCTCATCCATAGAGATGATTTTTAGTCCTTTAAAGAGAATTATCATTTTTCTACTAAGTTTTCTCCTTTCCCCAAATGTTTGAAAAAAACCTTCATGATTTCAAGTTCCTGTTCATTCTTTTCTGGTTTGGCACTAATTTGTTTAAGTATCTCTTAAATTTGGCAAACAGAACTAAAAGCATTAGTAACTAAATTAACTAAAAAGTGAAATGAATAAAAACAGAATTAGAACTACCCACTGCTTGAAACACTGCATTTCTATCAACAAAACATAAGACTGAATCATCATACTGCTGACTCAAGCCACATTTGGTAAATCAAAACAACTAAATATTCTCATACATATTACTTTTGGCCTACCTCTCATATCTTTTATATTAAGTTGGTTTTATTTATATAAAAATCCTCTATCTAGGTTATTGCTGCTTAATTTATTGTGCTTCATTTGGCCCATCGCTGTAATTTGCTACAAAATAATTTTAAACTTTGTATTATATTAATATAATGTATCTTAGATTTGATAAGCATAATATTCATAAAAGACTGGGCCAAAACCAGAATCACAGAGACCTCCTCCCTGGATAACACAAATACATCTGGCTTTGGTTGTTTATCCAGCTATGACCCAAGTAACTATGTAATCGTTCCACATTTTTCTCCACTTTATCCACAAAGACAGTATGAGACACTTTATCCAGGATCATGCTGAAATGAGGAAACGCAATATGTTTCAACACAACGTGTTTCAACACAACCTCCTTATTGAGGTCTACGTATCCTATACAGCATGGAAAGTTGGTCTGAAATTGTTTTTTATGAATCCTATTGATCATGAGTCTCTTTTTCAAAATGTTCATTAAAGTTAACTTTTAATAATACATAGATTTTCCCCTGGAGACAGAATCACATTTACCAATCTCAGGAAGACTATAATAAAGGCTAGAAAGTTCTAGCCAAAAATATACGTTGAATACATACTACTCCACTATTTAAGATATTTAATGATTCACAGCTCTAGTTAATTAAATTTATTATCAATGTAATTTTATTACATATTTTTGGATGTCTGTACTGTACTTATGCATAAATAATGTAAAAAAATGTAATTTTTTTTTTTTAATTTTTTTTTCAACGTTTATTTATTTTTGGGACAGAGAGAGACAGAGCATGAACGGGGGAGGGGCAGAGAGAGAGGAAGACACAGAATCGGAAACAGGCTCCAGGCTCTGAGCCATCAGCCCAGAGCCTGACGCGGGGCTCGAACTCACGGACCGCGAGATCGTGACCTGGCTGAAGTCGGACGCTTAACCGACTGCGCCACCCAGGCGCCCCAAAAATGTAATTTTTGACACTGTATTCTTAAAATAACAGAAATTTTAGATCTATATTATGAAAAAGAATAAATATTTCTTTCCATTCAAAAAATGAGATAAAAAAATACATGCCTATAAACAGATTCTCACCTTTAACTGCCAGTCAAAATCCTGTAGCTGTGCAGAAGAAATATCAACTATTTCTTCTAACAGAGCCTTCTTGATTTCCTCTTTCCTACTTTTCAAGCATTTTATGATAGCTTCTTGATGAAATGAATTCAACTGATTCAACTGCTGAAATATCTATGAAAATAAACAGAAAGCAAGTGAAAGGGCCTTTCTGTTTAAAACGTAAACATATAGCTCCACTCCCCTTTCACAATCCCTTTAAAATGATAGTAAAAGAAAAAAAAAAAGACTTCTGTACCTAGAATACGATGAGAATGTGTAACTGACAAACAAGAGATTTTTGCAAAACAAAAAGGTAAAAAAAAAAAAAAAAAAAAAACTAAAAAAAAAACTAAAAAAAAAAAACTAAAAAAAACTAAAAAAAAAAAAAAAAAAAAAAAACTGACTGATGAAGTAGCATGAAAGCAAAGACCATGAACGCTGGCATAGCTAGATTAATATCAGACAATGTAGCCTTTAAGAAGTATTACAAGAAATAAAGAATGGCAAAAGGACCATTCAACAGAAAGAACAATCATAAATTTGTGTGCACCCAATAAAAGAGCTTCAAAATATATAAAGTAGCAAAACTTGGCAGAACTAAAAAGAGAAATCGGTAAGTCTAATTAGATTTATTAGATTTATAATTAGAATGTTAACACATCTCCCAGTAACTGACAGGAAAACACACAAAACAATCATAAAGATTAGAATCAAAAAAATACTATCTTCTTTAACCTAATTGACACGCAGAACATTATACTCAACAACTACAGAACGTACTATTTTCAAATATATGTGGAACATTCACCAAAAGGAACCATAAGACAAGACATGTAGCAAATCACAACAGATTTCAAAGGACTGCAATCAAATTATATATATATTTTTAACATGGTATAATTAAATCATAACTGATTACAAAAAATCTCCAAATACTTGAAAATTATACAACATAGTAACACAGTACTAAGGAAGATAGAAAGTCAATCTTGCATAAACTCTTTCAGAGAATAAGAAAAGAGAAAAAATACTTCCTAATTCATTTTATTAGACCAGAATAAGACTTGACACCCTGACAAGGACATTACAAAGAGAAAAACTATGGGCCAATATCACTCAAAAACAGATTCAAAAGTCCTAAATAAGATATTGGCAAATCAAATCAAGAAATACATAAAAACATAATACATGATGACCAAGTGGTGTTTATTTTGGCAATGCAAGGTTAATTTAGCATTTAAATATCCAATGAAAGACACCACATCAGCAAAATAAAGAAGAAAAAAATAACAAATTTAGGGAAAAAAATTAAATAAAATTCAATACCCATTAATGATAACAATTCTCAGCAAAGTAGGAACTGTAGGAAACTTCTTTAATCTTATAGTATACATCTATAAAACCACACAGCTAACACAATAAATGATAAAATTGTGAATCCCTAAGATCAGGAATAAGACACTGCTTTTTGTTTCAACACTGTCTTAAAGGTGTTAGGCACTGCAATAAGGTAAGAAAAAAATGGGTATTAAAATCTAAAAAGAAAAGGATTGTACACACAAAAGAAATAAATCCGGAAAAATGTTTTATAAGCCATTAAATAAATTTTTTTAAATTGTTGGATATGGGGGGGCGCCTGGGTGGCGCAGTCGGTTAAGCGTCCGACTTCAGCCAGGTCACGATCTCGCGGTCTGTGAGTTCGAGCCCCGCGTCAGGCTCTGGGCTGATGGCTCAGAGCCTGGAGCCTGTTTCCGATTCTGTGTCTCCCTCTCTCTCTGCCCCTCCCCCGCTCATGCTCTGTCTCTCTCTGTCCCAAAAATAAATAAACGTTGAAAAAAAAAATTAAAAAAAAAATAAAAATAAAAATAAATTGTTGGATATGGGGTAAAGATATAAAAATTGCTTCTATATACCAGCAATAAACAAGTGGAGAACAAAATTAACACCAAAAGTATCAATTACTTAAAAATAAATCTAAAAAAATATTTGCAAGATCTCTATACTGAAAACTGCAAAATAATAGAGAAATTGAAGTACTACAAATAAATGGAATGTTATTCCATGTTCGTGGATTGGGAAGATTTAATATTAAGACATAAATTCTTTCCCAAATGATTTTAGAGATTCAGTGCAATCTCCATGCTGCAAACCAAATGATGTCACTTCAAACTTATGTTGAAATTCAAACCTTCACTGTGATGATATTCAAAGATGGGGCCTTCTGAGAGGTAATTAGGTTTAATAGGTCATAAGGGTAGGGCCTTCATGATGGGATTAGTGCCCTTATAAAAAGAAACCTAAGAAAGAATGCTTCCCTCTCCCTTTGCTATATGAGAAACACAGCAAGAAGGCAGTCTGCAGCCAGGAAAAGGGTTCTTGACAGGGAATCAAATCAGCCAGCACCTTTACTTTGGACTAACTTACCAGACTCTAGAATTGTGAGAAATAAATTCTTAATTGTTTAAGTTACTCAGTCTATGGTATTTTGTTATGGCAGCCCAAGTTGACTAATATTCATCAAAATCCCAGGGTTTTTTTTTGTTGTTGTTGAAATTGACAAACTGACTTTAAAATGTACGTGAAAATACAGAGGACCTAGAAGAGCCAAAGCAATCTTGAAGAAGCATGAAATTGAAAGTCTTCTATTATCAAGACTATGTAACATAGCTTTAATTCTACAGTAATTAAGACAATGTAGTATTGGGAAATATAGACTAGACTAATGGAGTAGAATAAAGAGTCCAGATACAGACCAACACATATACAGCTACCTGATTTACAACAAAGGCTGCACAGAAATTCCATGGGGCAAGGATGGTCATTTCAATAAATGGTACTGGGTCAATTGGCTATTGATATGAAAAAATGCGAACTTGACCCTTAACCCACACACAAATATTAATTCAAAATGCACCAGTAACATAAATGTGAGAGCTTCTACAAGAAAACTAACAAAAAAATCTTCATGACTTGGCACAATTATTTGTTAAACAGGACTTTAATAGCACTAACAATCAAAAGAAATGTTGACAAAACTGGACTTGATTAAATTCAGAACTTCTGTTGACAAAAAGACACCATTAAGAGTGAAAAGGCAAGCCACATAATGGAAGAAGATGTTTAAAATACATAGCTCTAACAAAGAACTCCCACCCAGAATATCATCCAAATCAAAATGAATATACATAAACTACATTTTTTTATAAGCGAGCAACCTACACAAACATGCCAAAGTAACTTTTTACCAAGGTACAAAAGCCATTCAATGGAAGGACACCCCATTAATTTCACTTCAAGATATCTATCCTAGAAAAGGTGGCCAATATGCTATTTTTTTTACTTTTTTTTTTTAAATATGAAATTTATTGTCAAATTGGTTTCCATACAACACCCAGTGCTCATCCCAACAGGTGCCCTCCTCAATGCCCACCACCCACTTTCTCCTCTCCCCCACCCCCCATCAACCTTCAGTTTCTCAGTATTTAAGAGTCTCTTATGGTTTGACTGCTTCCCTCTCTGTAACTTTTTTTTCCCCCTTCCCCTCCCCCCTGATCTTCCATTGAGTTTCTCAGAATCCACATGTGAGTGAAAACATGGTATCTGTCTTTCTCTGCCTGACTTATTTCACTTAGCATAACTCTCTCCAGTTCCATCCACATTGCTACAAGTGGCCAGATTTCATTCTTTCTCTTTGCCAAGTAGTATTCCATTATATATATAAACCACATCTTCTTTATCCATTCGTCAGTTGATGGACATTTGGGCTCTTTCCATAATTTGGCTATTGCTGAAAGTGCTGCTATAAACATTGGGGTACAAGTGCCCTTATGCATCAGCACTCCTGTATCCCTTGGGTAAACAGTATGTGTATAAGGAGACACACACAAGATATCAGTAGAAGCACTATACATAATAATGAAAGAGGCAAGGATCTAATGGTTCATCAGGAGGCCAGAAAAAGAAGTCCTGCTAATCCTATCATCAAATACTATAAGAAATTAAAATATTAAGAACCAGATCTACATTTACCAATACTGACAAGTCTAAAACAATATCCCATAAAAAAAAATTACAAATGGATACATATGTTATCATTTACAAGTTACACATTCAAACAGCTCAAATAATTGTATACATTGCTTAAAGACATAAACATTCCTACAACATGGAATACAAAACATGTATACCAACAAGTTGTGATCTCTTGGGGAAGGGTGGCATGCCAGGTGGTATTTGGGTATATTTATAATACCTTGTTTCTAAAACAAACACACAAACCTGTAATACATAAAGTAAAATGTTAACAACTGTTTAATTGTGATAATGTGAATTTAGGTATCAGTTACCTAACTTCTGGTTTTCTTCTACATGATTTAAATGTATCACAATTCTAAAAACATAAACAACCAAAACAAGAGAACCAGAACTTCCACAATCAGATTTGCCTACTCAAAATTATGATGTTTTTGTTAATATAACATATACTTACTGATGATGGCTCCTGTATGATATAGTGCCCTAAAACCAACTTGAGAAAAACGTTAACACTACTTATTACTTATTATGAGATATAGAAATTTGGAGTGAAGTTACCTCTTCATCAGGTAAATTTTTACCAACTACAGCTTTGAAAAATTTGGTAATATCTTCTAGAACATTCTTCCATTCTGTCGAATCCCAAACACTGTGATAATCCTGGTAGAGAGGATAAGCTCGGCCACAAATGCCATCAATTATTTTATGAAGCAGCTAGAGAGAAAAGAAAGTAAGTGAATTATAAGTAAACTTACAAAACAGACTTATCTTCCTTGTAGGAAACAAATGCTGTTGGGAGCAGCTCATGTTACCCACAAGAGCAGCTGAAGATTGAAATGTAACTATTTTTAACATTACTCTTATTAATTAAAAATTAAAGCTCCAATAAAAATCCCAGACTTTCTAAAATTCTGTCCACCTTCAGAAGCTGAAATAATTTCATAGACACATTGTTGTTTCTCCAATAATCCTAAAAGGATGCTGATGAATATAAAAGTTTCACCTTGGGATTCCTTAGACATTGTATTTATACCAATAATAATAATAATAATAATAATAATAAAGTATGACTTTTAGATCAAAGTTTTTTACTGTAGATCTATAAATTTCATTTCCCCTTGCCTCCATTTTCACAGCATTGACACTCACTTGTTTTGGTCCATTCCAAGAAAGTCGTCAGTGCCTTTATCTTCTTTTTTTACATTCCTGTCCCTGTACCCTACCTTAGTATCGGCAATAGAAATCCTAACATATATATAACTGAACATAGTGACTAAGACTGAATTTTTGAATAAAACTGTCTAGTTTCAATCCTAGTTCCACTACTTAACTAGTTTTATCAAGTTATTTCGATGTTCTGTGCCTGTTCCGTGTGTAAAATGAGGAGATCATCTAGCTACATTATGCTGTTGTAAGGAGTACATGCAAATTACTTGGCACATTCCTAGCATGTATAAAACCCTTACACACTGCTAGCCATTGTTACCATTCTTCTCATTATTGTTATTATCACTATTACTGCCACCACCCCCACCACTACCGGTATTACGTTCCATGTCTTTAACATACATTAACTGATTGCCTACTATGTCAGCACTATTCGAGATAAATGATTAACATGGCTTTCTTTCCCAGGGGATATTTGTGTCTTGTTAAAAGAGTATCTGAACCCAAATAATCTGGAAAATTATTTTAAACAACAAGTCTTCCAAATCTTTTCCCCTGGACCATAGTCCACTTCATTTTAAGCAGTGACTCTTCCCCTCGTGACACCACACATATCAGAACAGAAATGAGCAACTGGTAACTCCACTTCCAAATGATGGCTAATGCCCTCTATGAACAGACCTTTTATTTACCATACATCCACCAACAGTCTCAATTTGAAATTCATTCCAAATTCTCTACACATATCCCATGTTATCCCAAACTGCCCCCACGCTAAAGCAAAACACAGAGCTCAAACTGATAAAGTACTATCTTTTGGAATATAAATGTTTTAAGTCATTCATTCATTCATGTTTTGTATTCACATGTACAACATAGGTAATGAGCACTTCACTCCATTTGTTAAACAAGTTAATGGAAATACAAAGCAAATATAACTGTAATGGATACTACATATGGAGCCCTGACTGAGTACCAAGCACTGTGTTCATCCTCACTACAACCCTATACAGGGGGTAAGTCTTGTTATTATCCCCGTTTTACAAATGAAAAAACTGAGGATAAACAAGATTAAGGTGCTACCATATCAGAGCTTTAGTCCATTAGAGAAAGACAAACATAAATACATAAATGCAATTTAGAATGAGAGGAACTATATTATAAATTTATAGAAAGTACAAAGAAGCACAGAGAAGAGGAGAAAGGGCTGCTTTTAAAAGAATAAAATGAGGATATCACCTACCCACATTATGTTGTTGTAGTACTTGGCCATTTAAGGGGAAAGAAGGGCATTTCTAGTCACCAGCAACTGCATATGCATAAAAGAATAAAGTGAACAATCACATGTTCAATTTGAAAAAAGGATACAAGGCTGGAGAGGTGAGTGGAGGCCAAATCATAAAGGGCCTTGTATACAGGGTCCAGACTTTAATTGTCTCAACAGGGAAGCAACCTGTTCACATATTTGCATTATGTTTCCATAAATTTCCCAACAAGTTGGGAGATGCAAGGAGAGAAAAGGAAAAGAGAGATGGTGAGACCAAAGGCCACTTGCCTTCTCTTTACCAGGAAGAAATTAGATGGGGGGAGGGAAGGGCGGGCGGCTAAATAGTTGAGGACACTCAAAATGGGGGCAGTACTGAGGTAAAAGAGACTGAAAAGGAGGAAGGACCAGGGATGATACTCAGAATTTTAGGCTGAGTGACTGGGTAAACAGTGGTGCTCCAAACCAAAAATGAGGCTATAATCACAGGAAGAATAGTTCCAGGGGGAAAGACAAGGAGTTCAGCCAAGGACACACTGAATTTGAGGTACCTGGGGTGTGTCTAAGCAGGAGCCTGACACCCAAGGAAGAGATTCTTTGCTGGATGCAGGGTTCTAGGCGTCATCAACCTACATGATGAGAAAGGTTATGGGCCTTACTAAGAAGCAGGTAGAAGGACGATAGGAGCAGGAAGCTAATACAAAGACTCACAACCAACAGATCTGAACATATGTTTCACCTTTGCCACTTACTAGTTTAACAACCTTGGGCACGGTACTCCAACTCTCTCTGCTGACATTTTGGTTTCCTCACTTGTACAATCACAGGAGAGTTAAGATGGTTTTTCCTGATCCTGATAAGAATTAAGTTTGTTCCCTTCCACCTCCCCCTCCCCCCCCCCCCACTTTCCCCATTACAAATGGAACAGAGGAAAAAAGAAGTCTTAAATGAGGGGCTTTTAAGGCTGTCTACCCCACACGCCTCTATCACACTACGTAGGGTAAGCCCCCACTCCCACCTGTCACCCATTATAAGTGGAACACAATAGGGACTTACTCTGAATTGCCAATCATTTACACTTAAGGCCAGTCCATCGAAGCTTGGAATCCAGACAACTGCCCCCCATGATTAAGCAGAGTTCACTATGCATTAATTCCTTCCCTCAGCGGACACTGATCAAGAACCCACCTTGAGCCAGAACACAAATCTGAAGAACTGGGAATGTAAAACAAAGTTATCTACCCTGAAGGAGTTCAGAATAAGAGAGAGACCAGAGTCAAGCCAACTGGTCAAGAAGTTGTGTAAGTGCCCGAATTGTTGGGCGACAGAGGAGATGGGAATAAACATACTTATATATTGATTACAATACAATGTATTAATTGGTTGACTTCTGAGGACAAACAACCTCCGCTCCCAGACCTAATGCTGCAGCTTAATTCTGCATATATTGCTTTCTTTCAGGGATGGGCAAATTTCCTTCAGGTCTACATTTTTCTGCTTGAAAGTTCAAGGGGGAAAGTCTCACTTCTCAGTCAGATTTTCCTCTTACAGCAACCACTGGGTTTTCTCCTCCTTTCACAGCCCACAGTAATTACATAAATGCAATTACTGCCTCCACATTTCATTTTTCACACTCAAAACTGCCAATGCCTTTGGTATTAAGGCTAAATAACAAGCGTGGCATATAGACTCGAGCCACCTGACTTTCTACTCGCCTGCCTAGCCTTAGTCTCCCTGCCCTGCTTCTCACTCTGAATTTCAGCCTCCAAGAATTCGAGCAGGTCCTCAAAGCCCGCAGAGGCTGGTTTCCTTTTTCTAGCCTTGTAGCTGCTATTCCTCTGCTTAAAGCATTCTCTCCCTTCTAGCCTGTCTAGTCCGACTCGTCCTCTGGAACTCAACCTAGAAATTGAGACGTTCCTTTTCCGGAACGCCTCTCCTTGTCCCTTCAAATCTGGGTTGCTACCTGTCCCACAAGCTGGTTACTGGATAATTCAGTTTGGTTTCCTTATTAGATACAAGCTCCAGCAGAGTACGGGCTGTGTCTCACTCACTGTTTTACCTTATGCCATTTGGGCACTCAGCACAAGGCCCACTTAAGTGAAAAGCTGGCCGAACAAACGAACGAGGCTCTTTCCAGATCCCTTACAGCCAGGTTACTTCCCAGGCCCAAGGTTTCAATGTATATGTCACCTCCTGAGAGAAAGGCCACCTTGGACCACCCTACCGAAAGTAAGTTGCTCAGTTATTGGGAGTACTTACCAATTTGTTTTGTGCAGCCCTCCAGGGGGCAGGGTGTGCTTCTCTACGTCCCCATGTCCCCAGCCTATCCCCGGCACCTAGCACTGTGCCTGGTGCACGGGCAGCATTCCGGCGTGCGTGGTGTACGAATGAATGAAATGAGATGCTGCACACCACCGGCTCCACGTTGTAAGTTTTTCAAATACTACGGTGGGGACTCCGCTCCCCAGCCCAGAGTCAGCGGGTCTTGGGCCGCGCCGGGGAGCTGACGGGCCACCCCCACCCAGGTGCCAGCAAAGCCGAGGAGTCATCTCGCAAAGCCCCTCGAGGGGCAGCTTCAAGCGGGGGCGTGGAGGTGGCGCCCAAAGCGTCGGCCTTCTCAGCTCTCCAGGGGCAGCAGGGGGCCGTGCACCCGACTTGACGCCCCCTTCCCCGTCCCAGCCCTGGGCAGTCCGGGCGAGCCCAGCCAGCGCGTCTCGATCAGACCGGGCCAGACCTGCACGCCGGGGCGTCCCGGGGCCCCGCCTGCCACGCCGCCCGCTCTCTCCTCACCTGCGGGCCCAGCTCGGCTGGAAGCTTCTGCAGCTGCCACAAGGGCGTCCCCTCTTCCGGCTCCATCCCAGTACCAAGTAGGAACCTAGGTCACATGACAAGGCCCGGTCGCGCCTCACGAGCGACGGCTCAGCCACGTGACTCTCTCGGGTGGGCGGGGGCCGAGCGTGGAGACGCAGGGGCTCTCGTGCGCGTGCGCAGAGACACTGCCGGCGCTTTCCCTGTAACTAAGGAAAATCCCTTTTCCTCCTGGAGTAAGTTTGCTAAACACACTTATTATATTGAAAGCAAATTTGCAAATCTCGCAAGCACGTTGCAACTTTGTTCAGAGTTCTGTCGAACTTTCTCTGCACTCCTTAGAAAGCCGTCTAATAAGAGTAACCCTGTTTTGAGCTCAGGGCCATTGTCCCGGAGGCTTGGCATGTGTCTCTTTTTACTATTCTAAATTTTTTTTTCAACGTTTATTTATTTTTGGGACAGAGAGAGACAGAGCATGAATGGGGGAGGGGCAGAGAGAGAGGGAGACACAGAATCGGAAACAGGCTCCAGGCTCTGAGCCATCAGCCCAGAGCCTGACGCGGGGCTCGAACTCACGGACCGCGAGATCGTGACCTGGCTGAAGTCGGACGCTTAACCGACTGCGCCACCCAGGCGCCCCTCTTTTTACTATTCTAATTGGAAGGTTAAGTGAGGGTTTGCCTGTGTGCAAGATACTTTATATAGATTATCGGGTACTATTTTCATCCCCATTTCCAAATAACAAATAAGATCAGTCACTAGGATAGTCAGATTTAGCAAATAAAAATAGAGTGCCTGGTTAAATCTGAAATTTCAGATAAGCAATGAACAATGTGTTCTTAGAAGTCTGCTCTAAATATTGCATGGGGCGTACTTATACCAAAAAATTATGCCCTGTTTATCTGTAAGCCAAAGTCAACTGGGCATTCTGTGTTTTACAGCAACCGTAAAAGTCACAAGAGCTAGGAGGCACAGCCTAAAGTTAAGCAAAGTCAGACCCTACAGCCACACGGTTAACATCGAACTAACCAAAAAACATTTTCTGTGATTTCTCTCACTATAGCTGTTACTTTAATCAGATGCTGGAGAATTTCGAGGGATAAGACAGTTCCTGGTAACTAGAAGTACACAGTAAGTGGGAGACAGAAACAGAAATGACAGTCTAATATAAATTTAATAATAAAAGTAGTGAAAAGTGATGAAGCATACCACAGAGGAGAAAGTAATTATTTTATTCTGTGGGCTATGCAAAGAAAAACTACATATTAGTGACACCCTTCAATGTTTAGCTGGGATGCCCTTTCTCTACTCTGTGCCCCATCTCTTGGAGGTGAAAGCAATTTCCTCCTCCTCTAAATTTTCATGACTCTCCCTCACTTAAAATATTTAGCGCTTTCCAGTTCTTAATATACATAGTTATGTACAACAATCATTGCCCCAACTGAAACATAATTATCTTAAGACACTTCGACTTTGTGCGGAAGAGCCCCTCAACTAATAGTTAATGAACAAGGAGTCTGGAAATCTCCTACCTAATCTGTGCATGTTTAGTAAGTCTACTGAGGGTAGAGACTGTTTTCTAAGAAAGGGCCAGATTTTGTATATGGTAAAATATACAATAAAAATATTATAAATATTATACAATAAAAATAAAATAAAAAATATTTATTAAGCATCTACTATATGCCAGTTTCTATATTTTATCTTATTAATCTTCCCTATAACATTGTGTTGTGGGAGTTACCCCAACTTTCCAAGGTGAGGAAAAACAAATTTGGTGAAGTATCAACTTTGTCCAAGGTCATGCAGGTGTTAGTTGCAAAGTCACTGGGCTGTCTGTGTGTTTCACTGGCCCTAAAGAGTAAAGAAAGGCATTCTGAGGTGATATGACTTCCCAAGGCCATATAACAGATTAATAGATAAGGGAAAGAGGCACAGAGAACAGGGCCCAAAATTCAGTCAGAGTACTTAATATTTGCCTTTTGATAAGAGGATGTTCTTATATGTATAATTCAGGAGGTTTTCAAAACATTTTTGTTTCTTACAGTCCCAATTTTACTAACTGTGCTCTAGTTCTAAATTTACAAATCTTACTTGTAGTGATAGTTAGACACATGGGACTCTGGAGTTAAACTTCTTAAATTTAAACCCCAATTCGGCAAATTACAGTCTGTGGAATATTAGGCAAGTAGCGTTCACTTACCTGTGTTTATGGTTCTTCGTCTGTAATTGGTTATGTTAGCACAGAACTTATAGAGTCATACGTTCATATATGTAAAGTTCTTGAAATGAGGTCTAGCCTGGAACATAAAAAACATTATTAGATTCCCTTATAAGTGGCCTTCTTTTCTCCCCTGTTATCTAGCCAAAGTTTAGTGGGTTCCAGAAAGCAGGGTGTATCTCCCTCTTCTTTACCCTCCTAGATATAGTGTTGGAGAGTCTCTGCCTTGGGAATGTGATCTGCGTCTAAAACCCACCTAGGCTGTTATATAGTGCAGTATAGGCAGTGCAGGTCAGTGGTCACAGCTCGGACAGATATAAAAAATAGATCTAAAGATCTCAGATAAACCTCACTGGGTGTGCTTACTGACCTGAAATTGGAATTCAAGCTGTTTATCGAAGAGTTAATTTGTTGCTCGAGGTTATTTGTAATTGGGATCTTTTCATTTTGAAGTGGAAGGAGCAAGAAAGAATTTTGTGCACCATGCCCTGGGATGTTTATTCATTCACTCACTCTTTTTTTTTTTTTTAATTTTTTTTCAACGTTTTTTATTTATTTTTGGGACAGAGAGAGACAGAGCATGAACGGGGGAGGGGCAGAGAGAGAGGGAGACACAGAATCGGAAACAGGCTCCAGGCTGTGAGCCATCAGCCCAGAGCCCGACGCGGGGCTCGAACTCACGGACCGCGAGATCGTGACCTGGCTGAAGTCGGACGCTTAACCGACTGCGCCACCCAGGCGCCCCCATTCACTCACTCTTTAACAATTATTGGTTAAACACATACCATGCATTAGATACTCTAATGGCTCTGGTATTGCAGGCAGTGTGAACAATAACTTACCTTCTAGTTGTGTATGGCGGGACCTCAGATATTGAACAAGTAAGCAAATAAGATCATGTGAGCTATGGAGAAGCATCTCTCTCTCTCTTTTTTAAAATGTGTATTTATTTATTTCAAGAAAGAGAGAGAATCCCAAGCAGGCTCTGTGCTGTCGGTGTAGAGCCCCACGTGGGGCCCGATCCCACCACCCTGGGATCATGACCTGAGCCGAAACCAAGCGTCAGTCAACCAACTGAGCCACCCAGGTGCCCTGGAGAAGCATCTTAAAGAAAATGAAACAGAGTGATGTAATAGAGAGGGATGGTGGAAATACACTTTACATTGGTCAAGGAGTACGTTGCCAAAAGTGGCATGTACATGCAGGCATAAAAGAGGAGGAGACATGAAGGCCAACATCTGGGAAATGAGAGTTGCTATTACAACGTAGAGGCCCTGAAGCAGGAGAAAACCTGCCTTATTTAAGATAATAAACAGGGGTGCCTGGGTGGTTCAGTTGGTTAAGTGTCTGACTTTGGCTCAGGTCGTGATCTCATGGTTCAGGAGTTCAAGCCCCACATCAGGCCTTGCGCTGATAGTGAGGGGTCTGCTTGCGATTCTCTCTCCCTCTTTCTCTGCCCCTCCCTTGCTCACACTTTCTCTCTCTCTCTCTCTCTCCCAAAATAAATAAATTAATTAAAAAAAAAAGATAATAACCAAAGCCTGTAGAGCCAGACCAAACGCAGTAAGCAAGGGAAGCGTGATGGAGATGATGTCAGAGATATTTTTAATCAGCAAATCGACGTGAACTAGTCTGCGTTTTTAATTTTTTTTTCAACTTTTTTTATTTATTTTTGGGACAGAGAGAGACAGAGCATGAACGGGGGAGGGGCAGAGAGAGAGGGACACAGAATCGGAAACAGGCTCCAGGCTCGAGCCATCAGCCCAGAGCCTGAAGCGGGGCTCGAACTCACGGACCGCGAGATCGTGACCTGGCTGAAGTCGGACGCTTAACTGACTGCGCCACCCAGGCGCCCCTAGTCTGCGTTTTTAAATGGTTATACTCTGGAAAGCATTTAGACTTTGGAAAACCAGCTCTCGGGTGCAAGAGTGAAAGCAGGAGAATCAGTTTGGAGGATATTCCTTTTTTTTTTTTTTTTTTTGATGTTTATTTATGTACTTTGAGACAGAGCATGAGATGGGTAGAGGGGCAGAGAGAGGGAATCCCACACCATCAGCACAGAGCCTAATGTGGGGCTCTATCCCATGAACAAACAGTGAGATCATGAATGACCTGAGCCAAAATCAAGAGTCAGACACTCAACCAACTGAGCCACCTGGGTGCCTCCAGACTAATCCTAACTAATGTAGGCATTTAAGTTGATATGACCTAATTTGCACGCATAGACTATAGAAATCTAGGGGCTTCGATGATGAGTGGTGGGAACTACATACAAATGGAAAGACTCAAAAGATATTTTGGGTAATGCATAGAATTGTTGAATCCTTGTATTGTACACCTCAGACTAATATAACTGAATGTTAATTACACTTCACTAAAACAAGAAAAAAAAGAAACATATTTAAAATCTCAAAAAAAAGATATTTTTGGAACTAAGATCTATGGAATTTATGGTGGGATGGATGCTTTGGAAAGAGAAAGAGGATGTAGAAGTAAAATGCAAACTATATGACAGGGTAAAGCATCTGTCCTCTCAGCCAGCTGGAGGCTGGGGGCTCTGACCAAGAGATAGAGTCATAAGCTAGAGCTACTGTGTTACTGAAACTTTTTGAGGAACGGTGTGGAACAGTGGCTCTAGAGTCAGAGTCCATTTATATCCCTGTCACTTAACAGCTGCATGACTTTACGTAAAGTGCTTAAATTCTCTGTACCTCAGTTTCCTTGACTGAAGATAGGAATAAAACTACTACCCACATAATAAAGTGTCTGTGAATTTAACATGAAATAATGCAGAGGTGCCTGGGTGGCTCAGTCGCATAAGCGTCCGACTTCGGCTCAGGCCCCGATCTCGCGGTCCGTGAATTCGAGCCCCGCGTCGCTTCTGTGCTGACAGCTCAGAGCCTGGAGCCTGCTTCAGATTCTGTGTCTCCATCTCTCTGCCCCTCCCCTGCTTGCACTCTGTCTCTTCTTTCCCCCCCCCTTTCAAAAATAAATACACTTAAAAAAATTTTTAATGAAATAATGCATACAATGTGTTTAGCATAGCATGTAGAATGTAGTTCGCCCATAGTAAAGATTACCTATTATCTTTTGCCAATACTAGTGTTACTTGGAGCGCAAGTAGTATTCAGTCCTGGGAACAAAGTGAGATACATTCACACATGTACACACATGCCCTGTGCTAATGGGTCTGGTGAGGGGCCCAGATAAGGAAAGTTCCAGAGAAAACTGGAGTTGATTCATCCTGTGAATTCCCATAAGTAACTGACTCTGGCAAGGGTGGACATAGATTGTGCCGATCATTCAGACACAAGGTAGGCATTATGGCAGATACTGCTGCTTTCCCCCCAGTATGTATCTTCTCTTTTATGAGTTAAATTGTCCCCCTTAAAATTCGTCTGTTGAAGTCGTAAGACCCATCCCAAAATGTGACTATTTGGAGATAGGTCTCTATAGAGATAATCAAGTTAAACTGAGGTTGTTATGGTGCATCACAATCCAATATGACTAATGCCCTTATGAAAAGGGGAAATTTGGACACAGATACAAATTGAGGGAAGGCTATGTGAAGAGACACAGGGAGATAGCTTGGCTCTCCAAGCTGAGGAGAGATGGCTGGACAGATCCTTCTCTAACAGCTGTTAGAATGAACCAACCCTGCGAACACTTGAATTTTTAATTTCTAGTCTTTAAATTTTTTAATGTTTATTTATTTTTGAGACAGAGAGACAGAGCATGAATGGGTGGGGGCGGTCAGAGAGAGACACACACACAGAATCTGAAACAGGCTCCAGGCTCTGAGCTGTCAGAACAGAGCCTGACACGGGGCTCGCACTCATGGACCGCGAGATCATGACCTGAGCTGAAGTCGGACACTTAACTGACTGAGCCACCCAGGCACCCCTTAATTTCTAGTCTTTAGATCTGTGAGAATAAATCTCTTGTTTAAGCCCCCCAACTCAAGAGACTGATAAACCAGAATGTCCTGGGATAAGAATTGTTTCTCCTTAGGGCACTCTTTCTTGACCCACAAGTTCTTTAACCAAATCGTGGATTAGAAAGATGCTTAGTGAATGTAGGACTAAATGAATGAAAATGGAATACATCTAAAATACTTCCTTAAAATTGTAATGAACTCTAGTCTTTTTTCATTCCAGGAATGTGTAGGGTGAAAACAAAGCATCCTTTCCTCTTGACTAAAGAAAAAACTTGTTTCTTTGACTAGATACCGTACCCTTGTAGTTGCTTTATACAGACTCTTGACCAAGATTTAAGAAATACTTCTGTTCCAGAGGGTTACCCTGGGAATTCCTATTCCCCATCATTGTGGGTTGTCTTCCTAGTTAATTTCAAATGATTACTTTTTCCTTGTCCCTAAATTCTGGGGCTCCCTACTTTTACTACCCATGAACTGACAACATTAGCTTCAGTAATTACAATTTCTGACAAATGTTCTAGGAATCAAAAGCTATTAACTCATTATTCAGAATTTATGGCACCCTTTAATAATAAAAAAAATTGTCTGTAGCTTTCCACATCTATTTTCCCATTTCAAACCTGCTTTTCCAGTTATCCTCTGACTTGAAGTTGACTAATTTGTTCATCATAATTAGATGTGTTGCAATGCAGATGTGCTTAGTGATTTGCATTGCAATCTATTTAAAATTATTCCTGTCCATAAATTGTTGAGAGGAAAGGGCCTTCCAAGTTTAAATGACTTTAATTATTATAACTGTACAGGAAATATTTAAATGTTATATTGGCATTGATTCTATTGCATTAGAAAAAGTTATGAATAGCTAATTTGTAAAGATTTGGGGGGTTCTGGGTTCAGTCTTGTCTGTATCAACTCAGATTTGGCTGCCTAGAGAAACAGTGTCTTAGAGGTCACTTGGATAAATGCCTCATCCTGGTGAATAAACGTAATGAACTGAAGGTCTTTTGTTTTTTGAGCTTTGTACATAGTTAAGAAATGCTTTTAATATCTCCTTATTCCATTATTCTTTATCAAAAAATATTCTTGTAGCTTAAGGTATCTGAGTTCTCCATTAAAATGATCTTTGAAACAAATAGACATTTTGATTTAAAAAGGGCAATAGAGATCATACATAAGTTATTTCAGTGTAGCACTAAAAGATACAATATATTAAAAGCTCTGAAATTGCTCTGTGAAAGTGAAATACCTGGGTGAACTGCAATTTTGGACCTTAGATGGAATGCATTGTAATCCACACTACATCCTTAGGAGCGGCAGTCTTTTAGAATGGCATGTCAAGTGCTCAATTAGTCTTTCTGATGAAGATTCTATGCCTATAAGACCTCTCATTTCTCAGTTGGCACCTCCTTTAATCACTGTACGAAAATTCTCCACGTCTGTGAGCTCTTAGAATTTTAGCCAGTGCTTCTTAATCAAGCTAGCACATTAGGGTCACTCCAGGGAATTTTTGAGTGATTGATTTTTCACTTAAAATGTGTCCAATTTTATTTTGTTTTGTTTTTGAAATAGCTTGGTAATTTACATACCAAAAAGCCCCACCATTTGAAGAACAGTTCAGGGAGGTTTACTGAATTTATACAGCTGTACAACCATTCCCACAATTTAGCTTGAGAAACTACCATGGTCCTGCAAAATGTCCATTGTGTCTGTTTGTAGGCAATCATGTGGGAGCTTTAAAAAAAAATAATATCCAGACCTCACCCCTTCTGCCAATAATAAAAGAATGTTACTGCAGGTAAAGCACCAGTATTATTTTGTTTGACAAAACACCCCGTGTGATTTAATGTAAACCAGTATTGAGATCCACTGATTTGGAAAAAATTTTGTAGAAAAGATGAAGATTTGGAGAGCGAAGATGTAAACCCTTAGTAACCAAGAGATCTGGTCAGTCTAGACCAATGTTGTCACAACAACAGCACGATAAGAAAGACCTTTAGCACATTTAGAGAATGGTGGGTTTTTGATCACTCTGCTATTCCTATTGCTTAGAATAGATTTTTCTAACTTTGAGTAGAATCTGCTCTCCTTTCTCCTGCAGCTCGCTCCATGTACACCTAGTTGGCCTAATGAATTCAAACGCATCCCCCAGAGAATTTTCATTACTGCCTCACTTGTGTTTCCATAACTCTGAACAAACTATCACAGTCCTTATTGCATTGCATGGCAGCTATTGGTTTCTATTCTGGCTCTCCCATTTTTCTGAGACCTCCTTGAAAAGCAGAGGCCATGACACATTCATTTTAGCATTCTGGACAGCATCTGGCAGGAAGGAGGTTCCCCATAACTGTTTATTGAATTCAGAAAAGAAGTAAGTAATTTAAAAAAAAACAAAAAAACACTGTAGGGAGCATAGGTAATGATTCACAACCTTGACTACAAATTAGAGTCAACTGAGGAGTTTTGCAGAATCCCTACAACCGATCAAATCACACCTAGAACAATGAAGTCAGAATTTCTAGGGATAGAACCCAGCAATATTTTTTTTTTCTAATGTGTAGCTGAACTTGAGAACCATGAGCTTAAAGCCTTAGAGGATGGTCCAAAATTACCTCTTTGACCAAAAATATCTCTGCCCCATTGTCTAAAATATATAAATTATTTGCTGTTACATTGACTGAAAAGAGCTCAGAAATACATGTGGCTTAACAAATATCTGTTTAAAATATTACAAAGCCCTTAAGAGTCTCAAGAATGAGGGGGCACCTGGGTGGCTCAATCTGCTAAGGGTCCGACTTCAGTTCAGGTCACGATCTCACAGTTTGTGAGTCCGGGCCCTGCATCTACCCTTTCATGGAAACAGAGATAGGGCTATCCTTTGGTGATTACATTTCAGAAACATAAATCACAAATTCTTGAGAAAGATATTCCTAAAGTGTAAAACTGGCAAGAGACTTTTCAAAAGATTTCCATCTCAAAGGGGAAAAGTAATTATAATTACAAGTTTTCCCAAAGAGAATGTTCTAGGAAAGTGGAAGTCAGGAGTTCAGTCAGGAAGAAGCCTTTCTATAACGTTTAGTCAAGCTGGAAAATGTTAAAATAGTCTTGGTCAAAGTCAAAATAAATAGATAACTTTGAAACTCTGAGACTGGTAAATAAGGTCAGGTCCAGAAGAGCTGCCAAAGAAATGCCTCAGCAAAGAGTTTTCAGCAGCGAAGTTTAGCATAAGGGGATTGGATATGCAGAAGAACCAAAGAGGAAAGCTAGCAAAGGGCTTGAGGAATTTCTGGAGATGATTAGAATATCTTGCAGCTTTCCCTGCATAGCCTGGTTGGTCTCCAGCAAATGAGATGGAAGTGCATCCTTCAGCACACTCTTCTTCCTGAAGGAACGCTCAGGTCCGTGTACCACCCTACCCTTCAGCGACTGAGGAAAATGCCCGCAGCTGCAATCCCCAACTGGCCTGAAAAGGTCCTTCTAACCCCCTAATCCGTCTGTTGGGGGAGGTCCATTTGAATGCAATTTCTGGCTCTCTACCCTGTAAATGTATTATCATCCCAAGCCTGTTACAACAGTAGAGGAAGGCACAGAGACATTTACCCTGCACTGGTTCCAACAAGGAGTGTGAGTTACAACTTGCTGGAATTGGGGGAGGTTTCTTTTGGTTTTGCCCTGGAATCACAGGAGTACTTTTTTTCTTTTCTGCATATTATGGTTCTTTTCCACCTTCTATCTGGCAGCTTCCCCTCCCTCATGGTTTCCACTCTTTCTGCTTCAGCACTTGAGTTTTTACCTTTAATCAGCTTGACTCAGCAAGTCTTAACCTCAGATCTGTGTCTTCAGGTATATATTTTCCGGTTTCTGCCAATTTACCATTCTTTTCATTGGCATTTAAAGATATTTTCTCATTGTATTTATTCTTTTTTTGTGGTTCTTCCTGGGCAAAAGTTTATTTTAAAAATATCTTTGAAACTCAAGGAATTCTAATGTCATAGGGGAGATATATTTTGTGAACCAGTTACCACAATATGAAGGGCATCCATATGATAGCATTCCATCAATAAAAGAATTATAAATGAAATAAGGTACAGTCATATAATGGAACACTGTAAAACGCTGCTCTTAAATGAACTTACTATATCAGTGAGAATAGAACTAGATCTTAAAAATATAATGTTCAAAGAAACAACAGTGTTGGCCAGAGAAAGGGGACCCCTCTTGCACTGTTGGTGGGAATGAAAACTGGTGAGGCAGACAGCATGGAGCTTCCTCAAAAAGTTAAAGTAGAACTATCCTGTGATCCGTAGCTACACTACTGGGTGTTTACCCAAAGCATACAAAAACACTAATTCAAAGGGATTTATGCACCCTGATGTTTATTCCAACATTATTTACAATAGCTAAACTGTGGAAGCAGCCCAAGTATCCATCAACTGATGAATGGATAAAGAAGATATGGCATATATGCACAAAGAAATAAAAGAACAAATATTTCCAAAATATTTGGAAGAACAAAATATTTCCATTTGCAACAACATGGATGGATCTAGAGAGTATGATTTGTTTAAGAAACAAAACAAATGAACAAAGGGAAAAAAAGAGAGAGACAAACCAAGAAACATACTCTTAATTATAGAGAAGGAATAGATGCTTACCAGAGGGGAGGTGGGTGAAATAGGGGAAGGGGATTAAGAGTACACTTGGGGCGCCTGGGTGGCGCAGTCGGTTGAGCGTCCGACTTCAGCCAGGTCACGATCTCGCGGTCCGTGAGTTCAAGCCCCGCGTCGGGCTCTGGGCTGATGGCTCGGAGCCTGGAGCCTGTTTCCGATTCTGTGTCTCCCTCTCTCTCTGCCCCTCCCCCGTTCATGCTCTGTCTCTCTCTCTGTCCCAAAAATAAATAAAAAACGTTGAAAAAAAAAATTAAAAAAAAAAAAAAAAGAGTACACTTATCTTGGGGCATCTGGGTGGCCCAGTCAGTTAAGCGTCCAACTCTTGATTTAGGCTCAGGTCATGATCTCAGGAAAGAGATTAAGCCCTGTGTTGGGCTTTATGCTGACAGTGCAGAACCTGCTTAGAATTCTTTATCTTCCTCTTTCTCTGCCCCTCCCCATCTCAGGCTCTCCCTCTCTCTTTCTCCAAATAAATAAATAAACATTAAAAAAAAGAGCATACTTATCTTGATGAGCATTGAGTAATATATGGAACTGTTGAATCACTATATGGTACCCCTGAAATTAATGTAATACTGTATGTTAATTATACTGGAATTAAAATAAAAATATACACATAATGTTCAGTTAAAAAAGATGTGGAACTAAATATTGGCACACCATATAATAGTCGTGTACATTAGTTAAAATACAAAAAGTAGCAGAGCATCATATAAATGTGTATTTTTTATGAAAGGATCTTGGAAGGTTATACAACATAAACATATACCTTCTAGAAGCAGGACTTGGAGTAGTATTGAAGGGGACTTTAGTGATATCTTTAATATTTCATTAAAGAAATAAGAAATTAGAGGCCCATAATCCAAAATGATAACTATAAATCTGAAAAATAGAATATTGTAAGTTTGTTTTATGTTCTTTTTACTTGTCTAGATCATTTAAAATTACAAAAACAAAGCAATAATAAGGTCCATGACAGGTACAAGCCAGGAGTTAAGAAGAAAGAGAACTATCAGGGTGATCAGAGTCATTCTATTAAGGGAATAAGAAGGATTTGGGAGTTGGGTTGAATATTCATAGGCAGAAATGAATGAGCATAGCAATTTAATTGGAAGGAATCACACAAACCAAAAAGGCAGACAATAAAATTCAATGTCAGAATATATCCCAAATAAGTACATTTTTAAATCAAAATTTGAGGTCAAGAATGAAGAAATTTCTATATATAGCATTGTGAGCAATATTCAGATCATAGTGAAGTGAGTATATTTCTCTAAGGTAGCTCTTCTGTTGGTATTGTTAAGTTATGGAACAGAGCAAGAGGAAACAAGAACTCGGTCAGATAGTTACCATGGTAGAAACCAAACTAACTTAGAAAGCATCTAATCTAACTTCCTCTTACAAAAGAGGAAATGGAGGCCCAGAAATTAAAGTCACCATTGGTCAAATCCAATCCAGACTCTGACTATAATGCCAGTGTCATCAGAACACAATTCAATAATACTAGTCATGTCTTGTTTTTCTACTGTAGTAAAACATTTATCTACTTCACATGCTGAAATGTAAGAAGAATGATACATAGAAATTATAATGTCTGCTCTAGACAGTGTTTTTAAAATTTACAGGTAAAGCTGATACTTTCCTAAATTCACTTTTGTTAAATCTGTTTTATTTTAATCTACTTTTATGCAAATAAAGATTATTTTAAAAAACCAAAGAAATTTTAGCATGGATTAAACTATGTAAATTGAGAGCATATAAAAGAATAGCATAAGACCTCTGTCTTAGCATCTGTAAAAGCTGGCTTAACGGAATGTACACACACAAAAAATATTAAGAATTCTTATAAAATCCCTATGGCAATGATAGCAAGTCAATTTTATGCACCCATTAATATTGAGGGGCCTCGTGAAGGACCACTCAGAAACTAGCAGGACTGCATAGAACATTAAACATCATTAGTGCCCTCTTTCAAGAAAAACAAACATAACAACATTTGAAATTATAAAAGGATGCTCTACCAGACTCCTTTAATAAAGAATTTCTCTAGGGCATTTGAAATAAAACTTGATTTATGGAACTTTGACAAAGACGTAATGTTTAAGAAACATCACTTTGAGGGCACCTGGGTGGTTCAGTCGGTAAAGCCTCTGACTTCAGCTCAGTCATGATCTTGCAGTTTATGAGTTGGAGCCCTGCGTTGGGTTCTGTGCTGACAGCCAGGGCCTGGAGCCTGCTTCAGATTCTGTGTCTCCCTCTCTCTCTACCCCTCCCCTGCTCATGCTGTGTGTGTGTGTCTCTCTCTCTCAAAAATAAATAAACATTTATTAAAAAATAATTAAAAAAAAAGAAACATCACTTTGGTAAACAGAGAAATAAATATTTATCTTGCTCCATACTCACTGTGGGTTGAGTAAATGTGTCTCCTAGATGACAGATGGTCCCAATTAATCTGAACATTAAACATTATACCCTGGGTAGATTTAAGCAATAACAGTTTTCAGAGGAATAGTCAATGCCAGCATGTGGTAGCAGAAACAGTTTGGGGCACAGCAAGGGACTCAGCTTGTTGGAGGTCTAACCAGCCCTCTTTCCCACCTCTCAATTCTATCTGATTGACAAGGGCAAGATATTTTCTAGATTCTTCCCTTCAGGTCTCAACTAATGATTCAGCAAATGCCCTGAATTTCCAATTGGAAGCTTCCAAATCAGTGGGAGATTTTTAATGTGGCCTGGGACCAAGTAAGTGAGAACAGGAAAGGCCTGCCTATACCTTGCCCTTCTGTTTTGGTAGTTCTTGTTAACAAAGATGATTCCCTTGGATTCCAAAGGGCCCTGGTTTGGCTGGGTTTTTGTTTTTGTTTTTTTTTTTTTTTTAAGTCTATTTTATTATTATTTGCTTACCAGAGCTTTCACAACTGTTTTAGCTGACCTTGGGATGTTATATTCCAAATTGTACTCTCAGCTTCCAAGATGATGACATTGATCTTTTTTTTTTTTTTTTTAATTTTTAATGTATCTTAACAGTTTAAAAACAATGATAAAAAGGAAGTTGTGATGGCTAATTTTATGTGCCAATTTGACTAGGCCACAGCACCCAGATATTTGGTCAAGCATTATCCTACATGTTTCTGCAAAAGTATTTTTAAAATAAGGTTAACTTTAAATCAGCAGATCTTGATTCAAAGAAATTAACCTCCATAATGAAGGTGGATCTCATTCAATCAGCTGAAAGCCTTAACAGAAAAAGACTGAGGGAGAATTCTGGCAGCAGATAACCTTTGCACTCACACTGCAAAATCAATTCTTCCATTGGTCTCCAGCCTGCTGCTGCAGGTTTTGTATCTCCACCACCACCTCCCCCCACCACCACCACCCAATTGTGTGAGCTATTTCCTTAAAATTTCTCTCTCCCAATATATATTTATACCATCATATTGGTTCTGTTCTCTGTCGAACCCTGACTATATTACACCACCATAGAGCTTGATAATAAACATCCCCAGCACCTTTGAAGTCCACTGTGTGCTCCTCTCTGGTCATGCTGACTTTCTATTGTGATTTGTTTCCTGGCACAGTAATTACCCCTGAGATTTGTTTTCCATGGTGTCAGTTACCTGCAGTCAACCATGGTCCGGTAGCAGAAGCTCCTCCTTCTGATGTATGGTCAGAAGGTCACTAGTAGCCTAATGCTATGTCATAGTGCCTCTGTCATTCACCTCACTTCATCTCATCACATAGACATTTTGTCATCTTACATCAACACAGGAAGAAGAAGGGTGAGTACAGTGCAATGATATTATGAGAGAGAGAGACCACGTTCACATAACTTGTTTTACAGTATAATTCTATTTTATTATTAGTTATGATTATTAACCTCTTACTGTTCCTATGTTATAAATTAAGCTTTATTGTAGGTCTGTATATATTGGAAAAAACATAGTATACATAGGGTTCAATACTATCTGCCCTTCCAGGCATTTCCTGGGGAGCCCAGAACATATCCCCCCACAGATAAGGGGAGGCTATTATTCAAAGAAGAGATTTGGTACAGAAAAAAAACTGAGGGTCACTGGAAGGGTTGTGGGTGGGGTAAGAGACATTAAGGAAGACACTTGTTGGCATGAGCACTGGGTGTTATACGTAGGGGATGAATCACTGGATTCTACTCCTGAAATCATTATTGCACTATATGCTAACTAACTTGGATGTAAATTAAAAAATAAATCAATTAATTAAATTAAGTATTAAATTAAGTTCAATTAAAAAAAGAAGAGATTTGGTACTTCACCCAATAGATGGCAGGAATGTCACTATATTCAGCATGAAAACTTGCACTGGGCTTAATGAAGTACCTAACTTAATGGTACTTCCTATCACCATTTAAGTCATGTACCATGTATCAGACCAAAAAAAAAAAAAAAACAAAAAAAACAACCAACTAGGATTCTGCTTGTCAGCCTGTCCAGGTCAGGGCTCTTCTGCAGAGCACAGGATCCTCTGACCAACCCCACTACTGCAGAGCAATAACATTCCTACTGGCCATGCAACCTACATTGTTGGATGGAGCTCATTTTTCTTCTCAAGGAAGATTTGACCTTGCAAAGACTCTTGAATGCATCCCTTCCTTTCCACACCACTGCCAGACCCTTGTTTCAGGCCTTTATTTCATCTCTCTCACACTGCAATGTCTATCCTGTCCAGTGTGTTTAATTTGTTATGGCACAGAACTGACCACAACTCTTTTGCTCAAAAACCTTCACACTGGAGTCCTAATACTCTTTGTCTCCTTCTCTACTCTGCACTGGCCTGAAAAAAAGGTAAACAATTCTCAAACATGCCATATACTCCAATGCATTTGCATTTTTCTTATTTGTCTGTTGTTTTGTATTTAGCCAGAGGCTTGACCCTTATTTTTCAATCAGTCCATTCCTACACTATCAGAAGCCCCACTCAAGTCACAACCCCATATGAAACTTTTGCTAGTTCCGCTGTCCCATGAGAATTCCCTGTCTTTTACACTCCTATAACACCTGTTCCATACCTCTATAGTAAAGATATTTGTATACACTACATACAGTAAATGTATTAGTATTTCACAAACTGGTATTAAGGTTCTGTGGTGATATTTAAAGGGAGATGGGGAAGATAATTCTAATGAAAAGCACTCTCCTTTAGAGTCATCCAACCCCTACAAGGATTAAGATTTTTGCTAGG
Source organism: Puma concolor (assembly GCF_028749965.1). NCBI lineage: Eukaryota > Metazoa > Chordata > Mammalia > Carnivora > Felidae > Puma > Puma concolor. The sequence continues at coordinate 167,480,144 of NC_141670.1, read as the reverse complement.
CCAAATTGGCCTGCAATTTCGTCTTAGAATAACTAAATCCCAAGTTCTTCCTAGGCCTCCCATGGCAATAAATGTCTGCTGTGCTGCCCCGCTCATTTGCCAGACCTGCCTAGTCATGACCGAACCCCAGCTGTGGCCACAGCAGAGCCTGGTGGGGAAATAGAAAGGAGAAAAGGGAGGAGCAAGTGTAGAGAGAAGGGCACACTGTATTGGAGGTATCAAGGTGACATTGCTATCAGGAAGAGGTGGTGGGCAGACAACTGGAAATGCACACCTGCAGCTCAGCAAAGGGCAGAAAGCTTGGAAGTCCTCAGGCTGGAAACCGTAACTACATTATCACAATGAATGAGCTACCAGGGCAGATCTTGGGAGAATTCATACACCTGAGGTAGAGAAGAAAGCAGATGAACCAGACGAGGGTCTTTATAAAAATCTTTTTTATCTAGGGGCGCCTGGGTGGCTCAGTTGGTTGAACATCCAACTTCACCACAGGTCATGATCTCAGGGTTTGTTGAGTTTGAGCTCCATGTCGGGCTCTGTGCTGACAGCTCGGAGCCTGGAGCCTGCTTCAGATTCTGTGTCTCCCTCTGTCTCTTCCCCTCCCCTACTCACACTCTGTCACTCTCCCTCTCTCAAAAATAAATGAACATTAAAATTTTTTAATGTTTTATTTAAAAATGATTTAAAAAAAAAAAGAAGAGAACCAGGAAGAACCACAGAACTCCCCCAAAGAAGAGTTCCTAGTAGCAGGGAGTGGCTATCAAAGCCAGTTGTGACAATGGAGAATGGGAGAGATACAACTGAGTTTGACAATTGGAATTGTGACCATTGATAAGTTCAGGGGAGAAAAGAGTGAAATCAGATTGCAGGGGCTCAAGGAGTCAGGAAGCGATTAAGATATGTTCCAGTGAATCTTGGTAATGTGGAGAGAGAAAAAAAAAAAACAGTTTGATCTGAAAGAATAGCAAGATCAAAAGAGAGCCTTCTCTATCATTTTCTCTTCTTTCTTCTCCTTCCTTCTCCCTTTCTCTCCCTTCCTACCTTCTTTCTCCTCCTCCTCTTCTTTGGTGTGGAGAACATATATATTCATCTCTAAATTAAATATACGTAGGTTGAAGGTCCAGTGAAAAGAAACAAGTTAATGATATAAAGAGGCAATAATGGGTACCATAAAGCTGTGGAAGGGGCAAGAGCCGGTGGCCAGAGATACCAACTTCAGAGAGAAATGAGCTTTTTTAGAGAAGGGAGAACCACTTACACAGAAATGCAGGAATGGAGAAAGAGTGAGAGGGAAGGGAAATAATGAGATTTATACATTGTGGTGCTTGGATCCACGTCAGCATGCTGTGGACTCCCTTCTAGTGAGTGGAGGTGGTGAGTTCAGGCTGTCATTTGGTGGGTGCTCAGTTAAGTGTTTGTCAGAAGAGGGGAGCTTGGCTGATAATGATAAGGAATCACATAGGAATAAACAGAAAGTTTATCGAGAGTGTGGACTCCATTAACTTTTCAATTAGCTTACTTTCATAACATTCTGCTAACACAACCTGGAAACGTAAGAGGGGAGAAACAGCCGGTAGAGTCTCTGCATGGTTGGGAATTGACGGGGTAGACTAGTAGTAGAAAAAGGGATGGAAGTGAGGGTTGACCATGATCAGGTAGAACACCCTTGAAATATGGAACCAGAAATATAAAAACATCATAGAGCTGGGCAACCTACACAGGCCAAAGCCACCAATATCCTGCGAAAATCTCCGTGCTAGTAATATGAATATGACCTATAAATCCCCAATGTGAAAGCTGTTCCACCTCTAGCATGTTTCCTCTATCTGCAGTGGTCTTACCCTTATTCATCCTTTCATTTGCCTGACTTCTCTTCATCCTTCACACTTCGGCTTGCTCTAACTTTGGCTGACAAGAGGATCAAGTGAGGTGATAGATGTAAACTACTTAGAATAGTGCCTAACATAGAAAGGTTTTACTGATGCTCAGTAAACGTCCAGGAAAGAAAAAAAAGAGACAAAAAATGCAAGATGATATTACTAAAACGCAGGATGATATTCCCTACAGGAGATAAGCCCTTATTGCTTGAGGCATTGACCTCTCCTTTTTTTTGTCCAGCAGTTAGTCAGGAAACCAATCCTGGGAAACATCATGATCTGTGCTTAAGTCACTCTCTGTTAATAAGTATAGAGAAAAAGAAGTGGTGGTTTATGAATCCTAAAATCCGCTTGTGTATCACTTCAGGAAACATTGTTATATGTAGAATGTTTTGAGGCAAACAAACAAAAAACACCCTTATATATGTTCTATGCTAAAGCAGTGACCTGAAAGAATGAATGTTTCTCTTTCGCCTATATAATTGGATAAGAAGTATCAATGGTCATAGAAGAAATCATACTATTTTATAAAAATGTTTCCTGATAAATTCTTAGTCTACTGCTGCCATGCTAATCTTTGAATGTTTAAGAAACGATAGGACAATAGAAGTCAGTGGATTAATAGCTATCACTTATTAAGCACCTATTACATGATGCGGTGTAGTCTTAATAACACTGTTGTAGATATTACTGGATTCATTTTACCTGTGGGGTTTAGAGATGGTACCTTAGATCATTTATCTAAAAATATGCAAAGCTAAGATTTAAAGCCAGGTCAAACCTAGGCACTTGATTACTATGCCATGTTTCCTATTGGGAATTAATTATGAGGCTGTTAGGTTTTTTTGTAATGTTTATTTATTTATTTTTTAGGGAGAGAGTCTGAGCAGGAGTGGAGCAGAGAGAGAAAGACAGAGAATCCCTAACAGGCTCCATGCTGCCAGCACAGAGCCCAAAGCAGGACTCAAACTCATGAACCATGAGATCATGACCTAAGCTGAAATCAAGAGTTGGATGCTTAATCGACTGAGCCACACAGGTGCCCCAAAACCATTAGTTTTGAGATACTAATTACAAATAATTTGGAAAAGGTGAAATTTCCTTACATTTATATTGTATACTTTGAATATTAGTTTAAAAAAATCATCAGATGATAGGTACATTATATGAATTATAAGGAAGTAAATATATTGTTTGGCAATTAGCTAATGTGTTAAAGAAACTATGGATTTTTTCTTCCTTTCCTTTTACAAAATGGAAAGAACCCTTAGAAAAGTTGTATATTAGAGGAATATTTGCAAAAACAAACTGAAGTCCACTTTAATAGTGGCCATTTGCAATGATATTCATAAATATTAATTTTTTAAACTTGACTGGATCTATTTAAATCATAAACAGGGTACATGTACCTTTCCTTGTCAAATGACACAGACACGAATGGAAAGCTAATAATTTCCCCTCACTCTTCAATCCTTCCCTTCTGAGTAAACAATTTTGATGTGTATCTCACCACATATTTTCTGTATTTACATAAAAATATACAAATATGTAAAGAATACATAAGGACAAGTTATATTACCAAATGTTTCACATTGTTCTGCAAAAATTTACCTAATTTTTTACTTTACTTTTACTTACAAAATATCACATTTTTAACTTAAATATTACGTCAAATTGTCTCTAATCATTTAAATCTGAGCCAGTGATTCTCACCCTTGTTGCAGATTAGAGTCCCTCAGGGAACTTGAAAGAAAGGAATTGCCGGAGCCCCACCCCTATAGATTCCAGTTTAATTGGGCTGGGTTGAGCCTTGGCATCAAGCTCCCCTGTTGACTCTGAGGTGTAGCTGGTTAGAACCACTGATTTAAGCAATCCAAACAGGCGGCAAATACCAGCGGCCTGCCTGAATTGTCCTGGTATGCATCCTCCCAGGAAGGCCCTTCACGGAGATTATAGCATGGGTGCTGACTGGGGAAACTCTGGGAGGCCCATCTTAAATTTCGAGTCTCCTCAAGAAGGTTGGCTATCAGATAGAAAATGTAATTTTAAGTTTAATCCTAAATCCTGTTAGGGACACTCACATGACTGCAAAAAGTGCTACCAAGGCTAGGAATTTTCAGAGGCCGCGTAAATGCCAGTCTTCTTGAATCAACTGAATTTATTCCCAGGGTTGACTACACTCTATAGAGATTTGCCCTTGCCTGCAGAAGTTGCTTTCCAAGTTCTGCCATCACAGGAAGCCACACCCAGAACTTGTTTCTCCCCTCCGGGAGAGGCACGTTCCCAGTGAATGTAGGAACTTGTTTGGCGTCTCCAGCCTGGTCTGGGAGAGTCTGCAAACCTCCCAAGTGGCTCCATGGGTCTGCCCTGGAGAGCTCTTCCCTGTTAGTGAAACATTTGAAGGATCGTTAGTTTTCTTCACTTTGGCTGCGCATTTGAGCAACAGTTAAGAAAATGTAAGATAGATGTACAAATGAGCTGTGGAGGTTTTGGCTCCTTTTGTTTCAGTGGGATAAAACAATTGGCGGTCAGTGATTATTAGTTTTTAGTCTGAATTATTGCCATTATTGGCTGTCTTTTCCCAAATCCCTTTTTTCCTTTCTCAAAGCAGTTAGTCGGTCAGAAGTTTTGAGGGACCAAATGGGTTGCTGGAATTTATTTAGGAGAAAAATATTTTTGCTTAAAGCCACAGACCATGGCAGGTATACGGACAAAGTACATTACACTGAGCGAGGCCAAATCAGAATTGTAGTCTTTTTCTCAATTCCTTTCCCAGTTATAAAACAATAACATTAAAAGTTTAGATTTGTTCCTTTTACCCCTCCAAAAAAATAACTGCCAAGCGCTTCAAGTCTGGATAAACGGCCGGGGTGGGACTGTAAAAGCTCTGGACCACCGGGGCCCGGGCCCTCTGCGCGCTGGCAGCTCGGTGCTACAGCTGAGGCCGGGAAGCCAGCCTCCGCCACGCCACGCCCCCCTGCGTCACGGGAGGCGGGGCTGCCGGCGATTGGCTGTTCGCGGAAGCTCTGCTGCTCGGGAGCCAGGCCAGGAGGGCTGGAGGAGCAAGGGGAGGAGGAGGAGGAGGTCGCGGCTTTGGCTCAGGCTTCAGCCGAGCGGTTTGCGGGCTGTCTTCTGAGAAGTGGTTTTTTTTGTTTGTTTTCTTGTTTTTTGTTTCCCCAAAAAGCAAATGGCTGGCAGAGACGCATAACCCGCCTCCACTCTTCGGATTTGTGTTGGGTTTTCTCTTGCACCTTGAGAGTCGTGATCGTCATGCTGTGATGTGTGCGGATGGAGGAATTGGTAAGGGTGAACGTGGGAACTCCTAGGTCTGTTTCCTTGACTTCTGTTTCACTTCTCACCCTGCTCCCCCTTCCCTTCCCCTCTTCCTCTCCCGCTTCCCCAATAATTGCTTTCAGGTTTGATGCAGTGCCTCAAAACTAGACTTTAGGTCTGTTGTTGAACTTAAAAAACAAAACAAAACCAAAACGGAGAAACCCCGTTTTCAGTTACTTGATTTTGATTGCAAAAGAGGAATTATTTTATCTATTCTGAATGCTGGGTTTTGTGATAAGATAAATTATGCGCGCACACACTTGTCATCTCATTGTGAAATCCAGCAGTCTAAAGGCAATTTTGGCTTTGTATCAAGCGTAAGGAAGACAATGGGGGTTGAAGTTGTAACCCAGTAGAAAAGCCGGGTTTATTCCTTAGGAAGGTGTTGTGTTGGAGTTTGCTCAGAAATGGTTTTAAAGGAGCGCTGCAGAAAAGCTCGCGTTCGTCCCCGCACACATTAACTTTGCAGAACTTAATGGTTTGAGGCATCCTTCCTCTTACGTTTTAAAACATAGTCATACTTTCCTATGTACAGCAGAGAGACATCAACTTGGTTAATGAAACCCTCCAGTTTGGAGAGTCAAGCCTTTCTGCTTTTAAAGGATATATTTAAACTATTCTTAATCATAAGGGCATGCTAACTCAGGTGTTTAGAATGTTATCTCAATAAGACCACAAAGTTTCTTGTTGCTTCTTTTCATGCTAGTTCTTTGCAAGGAGAAACAGTTCTGTAGTCTGAGAGCAAGCTTCTGAGTCTCATCAGCTCTAGAAGATTGATCCACAAGAATGGGGGCTCTTTGTCTACCAACTGATTGCTGTACTAGAAAAGTAACTATAGAGGAGAGAGTAATTTTTATATTGGGTTAGGTCAAATATCTGAAGAGTGCCATCATAAAAAAAAATCTTTGGCTTAAGAACAGGTGCGTGACATATGATCGTTGTAACACTGTAAACTCCTTCAGTGCCCCAGTGTGAGTCCTCACTCCACTCTACCCCAAGGGGTAATGTCTGCTCCTTCTGGACTCTCTTCTGTTCTCATTACAAATACATATTACATACTTATATTGGGATGATTTGTTTTTATGAAAATGTGGTCATACTACATATATTGAAAAGCAAATTGGCAACATGCAAAAAGTTTTAGGGAGTTAAAAAAAATAACACTAGCTGCTAATTTTTTAAATAGTTATTTATTTGAGAGAGAGAAAAAAACACGAGTGGGGGAGGGGCAAAGAGAGGGGGAGACAGAGAAATTGGAAGCAAGCTCCCCACTGTCAGCTCAGAGCCCAAAGCGGGGCTTGAACTCACCACGATGAGATCATGACCTGAACCAAAGTTGGAGGCTTAGTGGACTGAGCCACCAAGGTGCCCCAGCACTAGCTGCTAATTTAACATTTGTTAAATTGTATACATACATAGATAATCTACGCAGTCTAAAACCTGATTTCAGGAATGCTTGACCTTTGGATGGCAAGAATCAAATACTTTTTTAATACAATTACTTAATGATTAAATAGAAATTGAATAGGATATTGTTTATTTTGATGTCTGTAAAATGAAGGAAATGACTTATTGGCTAGACAAATAAACTTGTTAGAATCTATTTTTAAATTAAGAGGTCAAGAATGTTCACATACTGAAGGCTTCAGTACATGTCTCAGTTGTTGTCTGATCTAATTAGACATAGCCTTTTTGATGAAGGAAAATCAAAGAAAATGCTACGAGCAAAATCGCTTGGTAATACCCCAAACCCAATGCAACGGTGAAGATACATTGAATAGTTTGTGCTTGCGAGAAGGAGAATCTGTGGATCAACTCTTGGAACAATAGTGTGTGTGCTGTCTCTATTCCTGGTCGTAGTTATAGCAGCTGAACAGCTTTCCTTATCACTTAAGAAGTGGTTTGATGTGAATGTACTCTCTTAAAGACGTTATTCCCTTCTTATTACCTTAGATGGATTTCTTTCACTTCAGAAATCATCTTAGCCATAGAAACGACACTTTTCATGGAGCTAGTGCCACCATTAGAGTAAGAAGTAACAGTGACACTAGTTTTGTTAAAGAGTTGTGGCCTTCATGGAATCTTCTGTGCTTCTAAATGAAGGGTGTGTTCATGCAATGATATAAGCTGATAAAATGAGAGTATGTATTAAAACCTGTAAATCCTTTCAGGCTTTGACTCAGTAATACTGGGTCTAGAAATATATACCAAGGTAATCCTCTGAATTTTATATGAAGATTTATAAATATGCTAATTACAGTGAACATGAATGTAATACGAAAAAGAAGAATAAAGCCTGCAATAGCAAAATACCTAAATTATTGTACTATATATCTATATTGATGCAATTCAGTTTCCAAAATAGTTTTGAAAAAAATTTCATTACTTAGAAAGTATTCTAAAAAGATAAAATATCATTTACTCACATATTCAGCTCTTACTATATATTAGGCATTGTTCTAAATTAAACATTGAACAAGACTGTTGTACTTCCTGTTTGTATACAAGTTCCTGTTTGTATCAATGGATGTATTCACTGACATATATGAAAAAAAATTAGATTTCTAGGTGGTAGAGTTGTGGCTCTTTGAAAATATTCTTCTTCACATTCCCAAATCTTCTATAGTTACTATTATTTTAATAATCACAAAAATACTGTTTTGAAAAATGTTGCCAAGAGATACCAAAACCGAAATTAAAACTCTGAGGTCTATATTTTATATACTAGTAAACCCTTTTCAAAGGATATTATAAACTGCAGTGAGACATAAATGAACACCCACGTGAAAAATTATGCCCAATGAAAAATAGACATAAATGGACTTTTTTAAGGTCAGGAGGAGAGGGATGTTTACTAAGTTAGCACACTTTCACACATCACATCAGTAAACTTGGAAAGCAAATTAAAATGTGTGAAGTTGTTGGGAAGGAAGACTTTTTAATGATATGGAAATATGTTTAGGGTAGGAGGAATGAAAAGTTACAGAATCTTACTTTTGAAAAAATCCAGTTTAATGCACAGAAACTACTTTATTGGTGGAGAGTAAACCAAATGGTGATGTTACTTATGTTTGGGTGATGGGATTATGGGTGATTTCTGTTTTTCTCATGGTATTCATCTGTAGTTTCTAAAATTTCTACAGTAAATATATTTTGGTTATCAGGGGAAAAATTGCTATCCTAATAAATCAGTTTGTTCTAGAATGAAGAGTACATGGACGATATTCTCTTTGTTTTCTTTCACAAAGCCTATATAGTCTCAGGGTGTAATTCCGTGTCAAGTGTCATTGTTTCCGGATTATATTTGATGGTGAGAACATGTGAAATTAAAGGGAAATCTCAAGATAAAACTTATTCTAGTCACATTCACTCTAGTGCCCCCAGCTGTTTTCTGAAATAATAAGCGGTGTTGGACTGATGAAAGCTTTATTCCTATTCATGTCCGGTTGATCACATCTTCTTGGGGCCCAAGCTACTAGGTCTTAATTAAACACTTCTTAATTTCGTTTTCTAAAATCTACTCATTTCATTCAAGGCCTTTCTGAATGAGGAAGAGGAGTACGTCTATATTTCTGTCAGCAACACAAATTTATAAAATTTCAACTCTGTATGTAGGAAAGGTAATAAAAAAATCATAATAGCTTAGTTATGAGAAAGAAGGTCAAAATCAGTTTTAAATTATCCAAAAATTTGGTGAAGTCTTTTTCTTTAAGGTATAGTTTTTATAACTAGCACTATTTAAAAACATTGTCATTTCCCTTACAGGCTATAATGATACACTGAAGGTTATTGTTAAAAATCTTAATTTATAATATCTTTTCTTCCCTGAAGTCTTTCCAAGACAGGTGTTCTCATATATTCTCTCTACTAACCTGTGATGCCCTTCAGCTAACAAATCAACATTTCTACCTTGTCAGGTTAGAAAAATGCCTGATTCTGATCTATTATTATACTTAAAAAATTTTTTTTAAATGTTTATTTTTGAGAGACAGAGAGAGAGACAGAGTGCGGGAGGGAGACACACACAGAATCCAAAGCAGGCTCCAGCCTCTGAGCTGTCAGCACAGAGCCCGATGTGGGGCTCAAACCCATGAACCATGAAGTCATGACCTAAGCTGAAGTCTGATGATGCTCAACCAACTGAGCCACCCAGGTGCCCCTGAACTATTATTATACTTTTAAGATTCCTAAACCAAGGACCTAGAGAAAAGTGAAATGTTTTCAGTAGGGCAGTGGTATTTTTTTTTTAACTTTTTTTTTTAATGTTTATTTATTTCTGAGACAGAGAGAGACAGAGCATGAGTGAGGGAAGGGCAGAGAGAGAGGGAGACACAGAATCAGAAGCAGGCTGCAGGCTCTGAGCTGTCAGCACAGAGCCTGACGCGGGGCTCGAACTCACAAACCGTGAGATCATGACCTGAGCCGAAGTCGGTCTCTCAACCGGCTGAGCCACCCAGGCGCCCCAAGGGCGGTGGTATTTTTTTTTTTAAAAAAAATTTTTTTTTCAACGTTTATTTATTTTTGGGACAGAGAGAGACAGAGCATGAACGGGGGAGGGGCAGAGAGAGAGAGGGAGACACAGAAACGGAAACAGGCTCCAGGCTCTGAGCCATCAGCCCAGAGCCTGACGCGGGGCTCGAACTCACGGACCGCGAGATCGTGACCTGGCTGAAGTCGGACGCTTAACCGACTGCGCCACCCAGGCGCCCCAAGGGCGGTGGTATTTTAAAAAACAATTCTTACTCAGAGTCCTAAGCTGTCTTTCCTCTCTCAAATTGTAACATTTCATTTGAGCTAAGTAATGCAAAAGAGAGTGTATTGTGGTCCCCAGTGCCCAATTAGTCACATTTTTTGCCTGCTTGATTTGGGTCATGGTCCAGATGGATGGGGTGATGGTAGGAATGTGTGGACAGAGTATGTCCTGTTAAGGAAGCAGTGTTGGTAACAGGCAGAGGACAGGAGGTATAGTGGGGAATATGAGCGTGGTTTCTGCCAGGTTGTTGGGGTGTCTTCGCCAGCCATTGGTGCTGCTGATGTCACGAATGTGCACTCCGAGATGCCTCTGGAAATCTCTAGTAATCCCACTCATTGTTAGGTTACTAGTCAACTGTGTTCGGAAGTACATTTTTTTCCTTTTTTCAGTCTAGCCTCCCTGCCTTTTCTCCCCCATTCCAATGTGCTTTCAACTTCTTGCAAAGAAATCCTTTAAATGTCCATATCGTATCACATCCTCTTTTTTTTTAATTTTATTTTTAATTTTTTTAAATTTACATCTAAATTAGTTAGCATATAGTGCAACACTGATTTCAGGAGTAGATTCCTTAGTGCCCCTTACCCATTTAGCCCATCCCTCCTCCCACAACCCCTCCAGTAACCCTCAGTTTGTTCTCCATACTTGAGTCTCTTCTGTTTTGCCCCCCTCCCTGTTTTTATATTATTTTTGTTTCCCTTCCCTTATGTTCATCTGTTTTGTCTCTTAAAGTCCTCATATGAGTGAAGTCATATGGTTTTTGTCTTTCTCTGACTAATTTCACTTAGCATAATACCCTCCAGTTCCATCATGTAGTTGCAAATGGCAAGATTTCTTCTTTTTGATTGCCGAGTAATACTCCATTGTATATATATACCACATCTTCTTTATCCATTCATCCATTGATGGACATTTGGGCTCTTTCCATACTTTGGCTATTGTTGATAGTGCTGCTATAAATATGGGGGTGCATGTGTCCCTTTGAAACAGCACACCTGTATCCCTTGGATAAATGCCTAGTAGTGCAATTGCTGGGTCATAGGGTAGTTCTATTTTTAGTTTTTTGAGGAACCTCCATACTGTTTTCCAGAGTGGCTGCACCAGCTTGCATTCCCATCATATATCCTCTTCATATCTTCGATGATTTCCCATTTCCTTCAAAATAAGTATAAATTTTTCATCTTAGTAAGTATGGACTTACATGGTCCTAACCTAGATTTACATCTTTATTTGCCCTCACTCCTTAATGTGTACTTGAAACTCCAGCCATATTGAACTACTCACTGTTACTTAAATGAACACAGGGCTTTTCAGTCTCGTAGCCTTCATTCATAATATTTCTAAAATCTACAAATCTCTCCTGTCATTTCCCAGAGTTCATTTAATGTGCCCTCTCTTCCCAGAAGTCTACCCTCCACTCCCTTTCTGTCTTCCAGCCTCATGTCATGTCCTCTCCTAGGACTTTCTGTTTTCTAAATTTATATACTGTATGATTACACTAATGTTACCTTTTTGTTGTTGTTGTTGAATTGAGTATGTTGTCCTGCTCTGGGCACTTTTATTCATTCTCAAAGTACCCAGCACTGTGCCTAAGACAAGGTAAAATAAAGGAACACTAGAAGGTAAGCTCCTAGGAAGCAGAGATTTTTGTCTTTTGTTCCCTGATTTATTTCTGCTATCTGTAACATTGTTTGGCATATACTCGAAGCTCAGCAAACATTAGTTGAAAGAATGAAGTTATTCAGTATGTTAGACATAGTGCATTATTTAATAAACCTCTTTACAAAACTCTGTGAGGTAGGTGATGATTATTTCTACTTTACAGATGTGGAAACTGAGACTCAGGAGCTAAGAGCTTGTGCTAAGTGGCAGACTGTCAATCTGAGCATCAGTGACACTTGAACTTGTTAGAGCTTGTGTTTTTCTACTAGCTGCAGATTGTTGCTGCACTTATTGCTGGTTTGAAAACAGCTAATTATATCATCACTTCTTGTTCAAGATGAATGTGTTTTAAAGGGTCAGTAGCATTGTGTTGATTGTTGGAGTTGACCATTTATTATGAATTCATTTTATAATCCCATTGAATATCATTAATTTCTTTTCAATACCGTTTACAGCTTTCATCTGTCCTTTATTGGTGTTTATATGCTATACCTTGTAATATAGGCATAAATGACAATTTATTGTATTAATTTTATTTTTCTGAAATGTTTGAGAGAGACAGAACTGAGCAGGGGAGGGGCAGAGAGAGAGAGAGAAGGAGAGAGACAGAATCCCAAGCAGGCTCCCCGCTGCCAGCACAGTCTTATGTGGGGCTCGATCCCATGAACCGTGAGATCAGCCAACACCAAGAGCAGGATGCCCAGCCAACTGAGCCACCCAGGTACCCCAAAGACAATTTAAATATACATGTCAAGACAATTAAAATTCAGGTATACCACACTTTATTGTACTTGAACTTATCATGCTTCTCAGATGCTGAATTTTTTACAAATGGAAGGTTTATGGCAGTCCTGTGTCGAACAAGTCTGTCAGTGCCATTTTTCTAATAGCATTTGCTCATTTCATGTCTCTGTGTCACATTTTAGTAATTCTTGCCATATTTAAAACTTTTTCATTATTATAATATTTCATTACTATTGTATTTGTTATGACGATCAGTGATCAGTAGTTTCTGGAGATGGAATCTACTCCTGGTGAAGATGCTGTGAAGATAATTGAAATGACAACAAAGGATTTAGAATATTACATACACTTAGTTGATAAAGCAGTGGCAGAGTTTGAGAGGATTGATTCTAATTTTGAAAGAAGCCCTTCTTTGGGCAAAATGTTGACAAATAGCATTGCGTGCTACAGAGAAACATTTGTGAAAGGAAGAGTCAGTCGATACAGCAAATGTCATTGTTATATTAAGAAATTGCCACAGCCACTTTAACCTTCAGCCACTACTGCCCTGATCAGTCAGCAGCCATCAACATTGAGGCAAGACCCTCGACCAGCAAAAAGATGACAGCTTGGCTGGAAACTCAGATAATGGTTAGCATAATTTTAGCAATAAATCAGTTTTTAATTAAGACAGGCATTAAGGTATGTACATTGTTTATTTAAGGTATTTACATTCTCTTTGAGACATAATGCTATTTTTTACTTAATGGACTACAGTGTAATAAAAACGTAACTTTTGAATACACTGAGAAATCAAAAAATTCATTGGCTTACTGTACTGTAGTGTGTGGAACCAAACTGGAATATCTCCAAGGTATACCTGTAGTTGATGTATGTGATCTGTGCGTTCATTACATTAAGTCATGTGTGGAAGTCATTTTTAGCCATTGTAAACTAATACTTCTCTGAAATACTTGTAACATATTTTAAGTCACCCAGCACTTCCAGGAGTGAATCTTTAAATAGTTTTTAGAAATTAATTAAATCTCATCCATTATACTGAAATCTCCTTTCTACAGTTCAGCTAAAGAAATGCCTGTCTTCATATATCCAGTGATACCATATACTTTTAAAGAAAACTATGACTTAAAATTTTAGTCTTTTTTTAGAAAAAGTTTATTTATTTTGAGAGAGGAGTGGGAGAGGAGGAGAGAGGGAGAAGAGAGAATCCCAAGCAGGATTCATGCTGCCAGCATAGGGCCCCATGTGGGGCTCGATCCTACAAGCTGTGAGATCATGACCTGAGTCAAAATCAAGAGTCAGATGCCCAATGAACTGAGCCACCCAGTCACCCCCAAATTTTAGTCTTTGATGTGTTTATTTAGTTTGTATTTATAACTCAAGTTAATAATCTGCAAAAAACCTTTGGAAAACAATTTAATGTAGTCAATTAACTTAACCTTGAGTTTTATAAGTATATACCATCTTTCAGAGTTAAATTCTTTCCATTTTAGCTACAAATAACTCCCTTCCCTATCCATTAATTTTTTTCTCTTATTCCTCATTCTTTTATTTTCTTTGCCTTGATAAAAGTTTCTGTGGTTACACATCCAGAAAATATTCCATTTCTTGTGTATAAAAGAGTAGTTTCACTAATTATTTGAACGACAGTAACATATACACTATTGGGCTAGAAATGATTAGTTGCATAAAAATATTTAGTCATAATGAATCTATGGAGAAAATATATTTATAAATTATAAATAAGTTTTTCCAGAGCAGATTTGAGCTGCCTAGATCAATGATTTCAGATTCTGGTACCCAGAATTGGCATCACTTAAACTTGTTAGAAATACACATTCTCAGGCCCCAGTGCAAACCTTTTGAATCTGAAACTGGAGTGTGTGTGTGTGTGTGTGTGTGTGTGTGCGCGCGCGCATGCATGCGTGTGCACGTGCGTGCACAGGGGAAGAAGCCATGTTTTCACAAATTTCAGGTGATTCTGATCTGTGATAGTTTGAGAATGCAGGCTTAGGGTAAGATCCTTAATGAGCAGGCCATAGTCACTGGGTTTTGGTGGACAGGTGCCTGGTCTAGTTTAAAAGGTCTCTGAAAAAGACAATTCCATGGACTCCTGTGTGCCATTTCAAATACTTGTGTGCTACTTGTGAGCTAGCTTCAAAAGATATAATTAAACATTTTTGTGTTTCATAAGACAAAAAGAGGGGGACATTTTTCTCATCCTTTGATCTTGGGTATATTTTTGGAGGATGATTAAAGAAAGCAAATATGAATCCTAATGACTCTCAGTAGGGAGTTTGTGCCTAGGGAATCAAGATTTCTTACCAGAGGTCCTGAGTGTCTTTGTGGAGGTGAGGAATGATATAGGTACCTACTTTGATCATTAAAGTTGTAATTAATTAATTATATATAGAGTCTCCATATAAAAGTATTTTCATAGTGCATCTTTACAGGCTGTATTCTTTTATTTTTTATTTTTTTTACGTTTATATATTTTGAGAGCGAGAGCAAGCCTGGGGAGGGGTGGGGTAGAGAGAGAGGCAAGAGAATCCCAAGTAGGCTCCATGCCATCAGCACATACCCCAATGTGGGGCTTGAACCCACAAATCATGAGATGATGACCTGAGCCAAAACCAAGACTTGGACGCTCAACCGACTGAGCCACCAGGCACCCCATCCCTGATCTTAAATGTAGAAGCAAAACATTAACTTACTTGTATGCTTTTCTCTACCATAAGCATTTGGCTTTGTGATTAAAGTTGGGACATGTTTTGTGGGATTAGTTTTAGAATAGTTTTTCACTGAAATGAAGATATATTTTCTAATGATAAAGTGAGTATATATTTTCATGGATATAGACAGTTACAAAACATATTTAAAAGTTATCTATTAATATACTACCTCAAAATAACCAGTGTTTATGTTTTAAAAATATTTTATTCCAAATTTATGTATATAAAGAGTGTATGTGTGTGTGTGTGTGTGTGTGTGTGTATATATATATATATTCATTCCACTTGAGTTCATAGTGATATACAGGTATAAGTAATGGATTAAAACCTTATAAACTTATAAAACCTTATAAACTTCAAAAATTCATTTGAATATTTTTTAAATATTATATTTCCATTTAGATACACCACAATTTAACAATTTCTCTTTTTCTCGGCATTTGAATTAGTGCCCTTTCCAGTGCTGAGTTGATCATCTTTCTACTCAGGGCCGAGGACGATGAGCATTTTAAGGCGTATTACCTCTTGGCTCCAGAGAAGTGAAAAAGCGGGCTAGATTACCCCAGAACTGTATGAAAGCTTGCTTTCATTGAGCATTATGAATAAAGAAATTCTTTGCTACATTCAGTGCAAAAAATACTCTGTTTTAATTGCTTTTTTAAGGTTACTGGTGAAGTTGGAAATACTTTTTTCCTATGTATTTGCAGTTTGTCAGTGTCTACATGTTTGTTCATGCCCTTCTAGCAAATATTTAAACCAGAAGTGAATAATTTTTTATATTGCTTTTATAAAATACCAAAGTAAAAAGTAGGCCATTGTGAGTGCTAATAGGAAAATTTCATTTTCATTTCGATGAAAATAAGGCAGAGCTCACAAATTAGCTGTGAAAATTTTAAGGTAGATACAAATGTGAATAAATCTTAGTAATTTTAAACATAGGGTAAACACACTATCATACAAAATTTTAGCAGGCATAAAATCTTGTAGTCAAACTATGACTTAAATAACTTACGACATATTTATAAGTGTGCAATTTAGGAATTAATAAAAACCTACCTATATATGAATGAGTAATTAAACGGTAGTGGAGAGGATGGCTGGATTATTTTATGTGAGTGCCACTAACTTGATGTATAATAATGGGTGAGTCAGTGTCTCTGAACCTCAGTTTTCTTGTGTATGAAGTATTTAGTTGGATATTTCAGATCTTTTCTAGCTTTAAATTATGAATTTTTTAAGTTGCTAAGTCTTATCACCTTTAAATGCTTTTCCTACTTGGTGAAATGTTGCCATCAAATGATTAATAAGTGCTCCATAATAGTAAGAATAGCTGCCACTTACTGATCTATTCTATGCCAGCTACCTTGCATATATTCTCATTAACTCCTCACAATAAACCTAAGGACCTAAAGAGTACTTATTAGTTTCCTGATGGGGAAACTGAAGATTATACAAAGTCCTACTAGGATTGAGTGATTAGGGCCAGGATTTGACCCCATGATTGCCTGAAAAGCTCTTTTTTCCACTCTGCTACTTTCCTCTCTCTTGAACAAATGTGATGGCTTGCTCTAGACGTGTATTCAGCAGTAGCATTATTGGCATTTTAGGCCAATAATTCTTTGTTGTAGTAGGGGCTGTCCTGTGATTATAATGGCATCCACGGCACCTATCCATTAGCACCCCTTCAGTTGTGACAACCGAAAATGCTTCCCGATACTGCAAATGTCCCCTGGGGAGGCAAAATTGTTCCTAGTTGAGAACCCCTAGTTTAATGCAACCTAAGTCATCAATAGGACAAATATAATTATCTCAAGCAGAGGTAAGTGGCTTTAGGTCGTCTTGGATTACAGAAGACAAGGTAGAATAGACCAAGTAAGATCCCATCATTCAGTAATACTTACTGCACACTTCTTGATTGCTTGACCTTTATCTTCTTGAGACTTTTCTTCTTTGGAGAGCACTCATTTCAGGGATGCATAGTATATGACCATGAACTTATTAGATATTAGTTAATTTATTTAAAATATTTATTTAAAATACTTATTTAATTTATTTAAAAATATTCATTGGGGCGCCTGGGCGTCTGACTTTGTCTCAAGTCATGATCTCATGGTCCATAGGTTCGAGCCCCGCATCAGGCTCTGTGCTGACAGCTTGGAGCCTGGAGCCTGCTTCGGATTCTGTGTCTCCCTCTCTTTCTGCCCCTCCCCTGCTCATGCTCTGTCTCTCTCTGTCACAAAAATAAATAAACATTAACAATTTTTTTTTAATATTCATTGAGTACTTGTCATGTGGTAGGCATTGTCTGGTTATTGGTTCAAACTGTAAATAGGATGGTCTTAATGGGGAAGCAGCTATTAAATAATTACAGTTCATTCCCCTCTTTCTTACTAACAGTCTTTTACAGCATGTATTTAGAATCACAATCCAGTGTGTTTATTAGGTTTTACACACACAGCTTGTCACATAGAGCTAGAATTTGTTGTCCTTTGTGTGATGAATAAAGATGCCATGCCATGAAATTTGTGTTCTGCTGTTTAGGAAGGTATTTTGGCTCTTGTTTTCAAAATGGGCACTTATCTGGGTGCTAGCTTCATATCATAACTTACTTGTTTATTGATTAGGTTAGTGTTTTAATGTTCTTTGTATTTACCACTCTGAAACCTGGCCATAAACATGTCAAGGTTTGTCTCATGGAGGTTAATCTCTGAAGTATTTCAGGGAATGAGGGAATCTCATGAAGTTCATGCCTGATCCCTCTTCTGGGCTCTTTGTTCCTTGAGGGCAGGAATCATGGAATTTACATAGGACTTTTCATTATTGTGGTTGCAGTCCAGGAAAAGTGCCAGACTGGCACAGGGAACCCTTGGTGCCTGTTTATTAAACAGATAGAAGGAAAAGTGATCTCTGAACAGTGAAAATAGTTTTCACTAAATAAGCCATAAGTTTCTGTGTTCTGCTTCCTGAAGACCATTGAGGTCATTATTAATTCAATATTTAAGCATATTGATTTTCTAAGAGAGTTGGGAGTATGAGTTAAATTTTGATAAAGTCAGATATTTGGGCATCCAAGGGAGAAACCTGTAAAGTCAGACATGAGCATTCAAAACAAGGAGGCCTTCAACTACTGAAAGAGAACCTATGGATGGTTTCCAAACATCCTGAAGGCATTACTATATAGAACACTTTGCTGTAATGGTGCTTAGAACATTGGAACTGAATTCTCAGAAGAAAATTTACTTAAACTGTGTAAAATATAGAAAAATTCATTTATTTATTTTTGTTTTATTAAAACATTTTTTAATGTTTATTTTTGAGAGAGAGAGAGAAAGAGAGAGAGAGCACAGACAGGGGAGGGACAGAGAGAGGGAGACAGAATCCAAAGCAGGCTCCAGGCTCTGAGCTGTCAGCACAGAGCCCGATGCGGGGCTTGAACCCACGAACTGTGAGATCATGACCTGAGCCAAAGTCGGATGCTTAACTGACTGAGCCACCCAGGCACCCCTATTTTATTTTTTTTAAGTACAATGTTGTGAAAGCATGATTCTTCTTTGACAAAGTTGAATTGTTCAGTATAAATCCTAGGAAGCACTAACATGAACAAGGAAAAAATAAAGACGATCTGGAAGGGGATACAGTTTCTGAATACCAGATGTTACAGAACAGAGGGAAAAACCATAAGTCTGTGTAGGATCAAACCTTGATTATCCAAAGTAGTGGTATATAAGAATGCACATAAATTCCAAAATAGTAATCAAGAAACAATTTATATTTAATTTTAAAAGGCAGTCACACACAGGGACTACACACACACACACACACACACACACACACACACACACACACTTATACTCCCCTGGTTTTAACACTCTTCACACTTCATCCTATTGTTTTTTTTCCCACTTTGTGTTTTTTCTAATTTTATTTTTTTAATTTTTTATTATTTTTTTTTTAAATATAATTTATTGTCAAGTTAGCTAACATACAGTGTATACAGTGTGTGCTCCTGGCTTTGGGAATAGATTCCCATGATTTATCGCTTGCATACAACACTCAGCGCTCATGCCAACAAGTGCTGTTCTCAATGCCCATAACCCATTCCCCCTACCCCCAGCCCCCATCAACCCTCAGTTTTCTCTCTGTATTTAAGAGTGTCTTATGGTTTGCCTCCCTCTCTGTTTGAAACTATTTTTTCCCCCTTCCCTTCCCCCATGGTCTTTTGTTAAGTTTCTCAAATACCACATATGAGTGAAACATACGATATCTGTGTTTACTCTGACTTATTTCACTTAGCATAATACCTTCCGGTTCCATCCACGTTGCTGCAAATGGCATGATTTCATTCTTTCTCATTGCCAAGTAGTATTCCATTGTATATATAAACCACATCTTCTTTATCCATTCATCAGTTGATGGACACTTGAGCTCTTTCCATAATTTGGCTATTGTTGATAGTGCTGCTGTAAACATTGTGGGTACATCAGCACTCCTATATCCTTGGGATAAATTCCTAGTAGTGCTATTGCTAGGTCATAGGGTAGTTCTATTTTTAATTTTTTGAGGAACCTCCACACTGTTTTCCAGAGAGGCTGTAACCAGTTTGCATTCCCACCAGCAGTGCAACTGGGTTCCTGTTTCTCCACATCCTCGCCAACGTCTGTTGTTTCGGAGTTGTTGATTTCAGCCACTCTGACTGGTGTGAGGTGGTATCTGAGTGTCATTTTGATTTGTATTTCCTTGATGATGAGCAGTGGTGAGCATCTTTTCAAGTGTCTGTTGGCCATCTGGATGTCTTCTTCACTGGATTATTTATTTTTTTGGGTGTTGATTTTGATAAGTTCTTTATAGATTTTGGATACTAACCCTTTACCCAATAGGTCATTTGCACATGTCTTCTCCCATTCCTTTGTTTGCTTTTTAGTTATGCTGATTGTTCCTTTTGCTGTGCAGAAGCTTTTTATCTTGATGAGGTCCCAATAGTTGATTTTTGTTTTTGTTTCCCTTGCCTCTGGAGACATGTTGAGTACAAAGTTGCTGTAGCTGAGGTCAAAGAGGTTGCTGCCTGTTTTGTCCTCTAGGGCTTTGATGGTTTCCTGTCTTACATTTAGGTTTTCATCCGTTTTGAGTTTATTTGTGTATGGTGTAAGAGAGTAGTCCAGTTTCATTCTTTTACATGTTGCTGTTTCATCCCAGATAAAATTGTTTTGGTACTTAAAGGGATAAACCTTAAGCTATGTGAAAAAAAATAGGTATTCAGAAAACTTCCTCCCTGGGAGTTTCACAACAAAGAAATTCAAATACCTGAGTAATTTTTAAAAATATGGTCTCCTTGTTTTATTTCCCTTTTTATGTCTACCTGTCGCAGAGTCTTTTTAGTGGTCATTTTAGGGTTACATGCTATAAATCTAAATCTGAAACTCTAATAACTTTAGCATGCACAATAAAAGATACAATGAGATCATGGAATAACTAAGCTTATATACCTTATGGAGCTGGTGTATACAAGATTGTCACAGATATTCCTCTTTTTGCTAAGTATAAGAGAGGTGGTACCTGATTCTTATGTTCGTTCCACAGATATGCATTGAAATCTACTCTGTGCCTGGTACTTTGTAGGACTAGTCTGTATGAGTGAACAAAAAAGATAGAAATCCCTCCTCTAATGGAGAGGAGAGACAAGAGCTAAAATACAAAAATAATTTTATGATGTTGGAAAGTGATGCAAAAGTTCTATGAAAAATAAAACTGGGAAGGAGAACAGGGATGGCTGAGGTGAGCCTGTGGCAGGTGGCATGAAGGAGGGGAGGAGCAATAGATTGGAGAGGACTGTGGTACCTGGGTGGCTCAGTCAAACATCTGGTTTTTGATATTGACTCCGGTTAGGATCTTCCATTGGGGAGTTTTAGCCCCATGTTGGGCTCTGTGCTGGCAGCATGGAGTCCGCTTGGGATTCTGTTTCTCTCTCCCTCCCTCCCTCCTTCTCTCTCTCTCTCTCTCTCTCTCTCTCTCTTCCCCTCCCCTGCTCATCTGTGCTCTGTCTCTCAAATAAACACTAAAAAAATAAATTGGAGAGGAGTTTGAGAGGCAGATACACGTGATGCTGACAGCTATTGTCATAATTGAGAGCCTCTAGAGAGTTTTAAATTGTGGAAAATTCAGGATGTAACTTAGGGTTTAGTGGTAGAGGTGATGCCATGTGGTGAGATTCTGGATTCAGCTGAATTTGCTGACTATATGTGGGTTTTGAGGAAAGGACAGGACCCCAGGCTGAGGATCCGGAAGGATGGAGCTGCCATCAACTGATAGGACTAATCTGCAGAGGAGGCAGAAGAGCACAGTTCTGTACATGTTACCATCTAGAGATGGGCTGCCTCGTTGGCAGGCAGATATAGGAGTCTGGAGGTTGGGGGAAGAGGTCTGAGCTGGAGGGCAGTTACATGGGGGGAACCTGTAGAAGTTCTGGTTTGATGGCCCTGGTTTCTCAGTACAGTAGAAACAAGGTCATCAGCAGGAAGAATGTTAGGAGGGAGATACGGAAAGTTAGAGGAGAAGGTATGAAACAGTTGTCTATGAAAGTGGGAAAATGAAGAGTTTGCAAATGCTGTGTGATTACCATCAGCAGGTGTGGCTGGCTGGTGGTCCATGGTCAGTAATTTAAAGTGACACCAGTGAGGGATGTTACACATTTCTCTGACACTTTCAACTTGGAGGTACTAACTAGAACAGAGTATAACAGGGATCTGGATATAACTGATTTGAGTAGAACTAGGATAAGAGTTTTGCCAAGACAGGAAAGAAGAGCTAAGGGGTAGAGAGACTACAGAAGGAAATGATAACAGGGTTGACCACGAAATTGAATTTGGATGAGCAGGGAAGCGAGGCCATGCACGAAGGAGCAACAGTGAAAGACCTCAGTTTAGCTGCTTACAGGTCCCTGTGGGGGCAGATGATACTGAAGTCAGGTTAAAAATGAATCATTTAAAAGCAAATTTTATTTGTGTGTACTGAATCACGTTTCAAACATATGTAAAGATTGTTCTATTGAATGCATCAATAGAATGTTTTAAAATTAAATACAAATATTTGAACTTGTTAACTTTAGTTTTTCAAATGAAGTGTGTCTTTAGTTCTTTTTTTTCCCTAAACGACATAAGTTCAGATTTTTTATACTCATCGTCTTCTTTCTTCCAACCTTCATGTTCTTTGGATTACGCTTGGGTAACCAACCACTCACCAAGCTATGTCCCTTGGGTAAATTTCTCAATCGCTCTGAGCCTCAGTTTTCTCATCCTAACATGGGGATAATTGTATGTCCTTTGTTGTAAGGATGAAAGTTACTGTATATTTATCCCCAGCACAGAACTCGGCATGTCTTTCTAAGTGGCAGATATTGTTATGATCTTAGGTTTATTGGATTAATATTTTATTAGAGTTGAATAACCAAATGTCAAAAACATGCTTTTCTGTCATCTCAATATTTAGGAGTACTATCTAGAATTACCAATGTCAAAACATAGTATTAAAAATTGTTATTAACTTTTAATATATGTTTTTTCAGCTTTAAGAATAGACAAAGACATATTAGGAACTAACCATGAGTATGGGTGAGCTTTTTTTTGGTTCCTAGTACCAGAGAGACATTCATACAACTGCAGCATTTTCCCTGCCCTTTTGCTAGCTTAAATCAGTTTTGAAGCCCAAGCATCAGCAAATGTAACTCATTTGGATGTGTGGTCCTTTCAAGAGAAAGTTGAGATACGTCGAAGATGAGAGATGGTAAAGCTTTCAGCGTCTGAATGGATGAACATATATATATATATATATATATATATATATATATATATATATATACACACATACACACACACATATATATGTATATATATATGTATATATATATATTTACACATGCACACTCACATAAGAGAATTAAAGAATGTCTTATACTTAATGTATTTGGAAACGTTAAGAATGAATAACTCTTCCCCGTATAAAACTATGCATCTGGGTACCACAGTCATATTTTGTATCTGTCTTCTTTTAAAATAAACATGTTGTCTTTGAAAATTCAACTGCAATGATACTAAACATGAGGACCCTCCATTGCTGTGGAGGGTTCCTTCCCTCAGTCTGATTTAGAGGCTGCTTCTGTGATGTAGAACAGTATTTTTTGTTTCTCTCCCCCTCCATCAGCCAGTGTCTGGTTTTCAGGTCATGGACTGAGTAAACGTGGCTTAAGCACTCCTTGTTTTTCTTAAAAAATTTTTAAAAAATGTTTATTTGTTGGGGTGCCTGGGTGGCGCAGTCGGTTAAGCGTCCGACTTCAGCCAGGTCACGATCTCGCGGTCCGTGAGTTCGAGCCCCGCGTCAGGCTCTGGGCTGATGGCTCAGAGCCTGGAGCCTGTTTCCGATTCTGTGTCTCCCTCTCTCTCTGCCCCTCCCCCGTTCATGCTCTGTCTCTCTCTGTCGCAAAAATAAATAAATGTAAAAAAAAATAAATGTTAAAAAAATGTTTATTTGTGAGTGTGTGTGTGTGTGTGTGTGTGAGAGAGAGAGAGAGAGAGGGAGAGAGAGAGAGAGAGAGAGAGCACAAGCAAGCTGGAGAGGGGCAGAGAGAGAGGGAGAGACAGAATCTGAAGCAGGCTCCAGACTCTGAGCTGTCAGCACAGAGCCCGACATGGGGCTCGAAACCACAGACCACAAGATCATGACCTGACCCGAAGTTGCATGCTTAATTGACTGAGCTACCCAGGTGCCCCTTTAAGCACTCTTTTCTAAAGATGCCTAAGGGCTATGTGCTTGAGTAGAGGTGACCTTTTCCTATTTAGGGTCCTAAAAAATGACAAAGCTCTCACAAAGATTTCGTTAGTGGTAGAAGTGAAAGATACTATAAGTTAGTTTTTTATACTCCTATGTAGCACTTCCTCCCATGATAATAATCAGCAGTTATCGAAAGTAATTACTTCAGTTCATTGTTTTTGGTGGCATATTCTCCTTGCCTGGCCTCTTGCATTCATCTAAAAGAATATATACTTCGACTGGGGATTTAGTTCAAGAAGTTAAATTAATAGAGAATATTAAAGAGCACACGGAACTCCAAAATGACTTTATTTGGCAAATCTGATTCCTCTCACCTGGAGAGCACAGAGGATTATGGGACTTCATTATTCAAGATCCAGTTTTCCCACTAAATAAATTGACCCTTATCACCAAACTTGTATTAGATCCATCTATGACTGTTCATATTTTTTCCAGTGATTATGTGGGGTGATGAAAATACTTTCTCCTTTTGTAGATCACAGGATAGTAGTTACTAAAGGAGCCCTGCCAACCTGTCACTTTGGCCCCTGATACGACAAAGAAACCAGCAAAGATACCAAATGATCTTACTGCCATTGTTATTATCTGTCAGAGAGAATTGATCTCCTTGAGGGCAATAGGGCTCTTACAGAATTGAATAAGTTAGTCAGGGATGACCCAGATTGGAACAAGCCCAAGTTTTATCAGGGCTCATCGTGCTTCAGAGAGGGCTACCTGACACATCGAGGTCAAGGAGACTTTCATAGCTTGTAAGTTTCTACTGTGAACAGTTCCTATCTTATTCTCGGAAACTGATAGCTATACAATAACTCTGTATTTTTTATTGACCCTACTAGATAACTTGACTTTCTTCCAAGATCTTGAACATGCAACAACTTTGATATTTTGTTAGGATTTTCTCCTCTTAGTTGAGAAGAAGATTAGAAGTCTGTCAAGGCCGGGACTTACTGTTCTCCCTTGCTGAGCTTTTGGAAATGTTGGTTGAAACTGACTGTAACTATATTAAATCTGTAGAAAGAATTGATCCTGCAGGCCTCACCACCAACTTCTGTTTGTGCAGGTTGTCAAGTCACTGGTCATAGCCTTGGTCTATACAGTCAAAGACGATGGGCTTGCTGGTAACAGGATTGGTACCTAATAAACTGTTCACTCTTAATTTCAACTTCACATTTTGAAATAAACTGATTTAGCATAGAGTAGTGGTTCCCAAAGTATGGTTCAGGACCAGCAGCATCAACACTACCTGGAAATATGTTAGACATGCAAATACTTGAACCCCCACCCCAGACCTGTGGAATCAGAAAGTCAGGGTTGTGGTTCAGGACACTCTGATGCATGCTGGAGTTTGACAGCCACAAACAGAGCATCTTGACATGACTATACATAGGAATGTTTTTCTCTTTCAGGCAAGTGAGCTTATGTGTGTAATTCCAGTTGTTTGTTGGGTGGTGATGACCTCAGAAAGTTTTAAATGCTAACTGGGCCCAAAGGAATTCATTACTGCATATTTACCTTTGGTAATCTGCCTTGCTACAAACTTTTCATTAAGCATTCATTAAGGGAAACAGGGTTTTTGAGAACTGTTTGCTTTCAAGTACATTTGTATTCAAGAAGGAGCATAGTGCGATATGTTATTTTAGGTACGCTCTGTTATGAAGGATTTTTGTTTTTAATATCTTCTAGAAAAAATGCTATAATTGGAAATAATATAGTTTTAAATGATAATATTTGACTTTAAATTTTCTATAGAAGTAGTATTGTATAGTTGGAAAGGCATGACTTTGGAGTTAAAATTGCATGCCTTGAGTTATTATAAACCCTTCTTTGACTTTTTGTTTCTTACTTTGAAAAATAGAAGTCATAAATGACACTGGGAAATGTATTTCATAAAGAGTAGCCATGATAGAAATGTTAGTACTTATTTTATAAGCAATGCTTGGTTTACATTTCTTTCTTTCTTTCTTTCTTTCTTTCTTTCTTTCTTTCTTTCTTTCTTTCTTTCTTTCTTTCTGGGACAGCATGAGTGACTGTGAGCAGGGGAGAGGGGCAGAGGGAGGGAGAGAGAGAGAGAGAGAGAGAGAGAGAGAGAGAGAATCTTAAACAGACTCCATGCTTAGCACAGAGCCCGATGTGGGGCTCGATCCCAGGACCCTGGGATCATGACCTGAGCCGAAATCAAGAGTTGGATGCTCAACCGACTGAGCCACCCAGGCATCCCTATATTTCTTTATTGCTAATCTTAATTGGTTTTGTGCATAATGATCTCTTGTAGATTTTAGAACTTTATTGGTTTTTTCAGCTTCTGTGACTGAATGGAATATTGGATCACGTAGCATCACGCAGACCTAATGCTTAGGGCAACATTAGACGTTTGTAGCTATTAATTATAAATTCTCCCTTCAAAAACTTTATTTAAAAAATTATAAATCAATACATCCTCATTGTGCCAAAGATAAGAAAGAAGAGTTCATCTTCTATTCCCTTTGTATTCTCACTATCGATAACCGATAGTCATAGCCCTGTGTAAATAATTCTATACTTTTATCCATGTTCTTGCAAATGTATGTGAACATACACACAGTTTGTGTTATTAAGTGAAGCAAACCAAGGCCAGGCCAATTGTGGATTCAACAGTGCATTAAGAAATACAAGCTAGATCTGTGGAGCTGCGGTACACTAAGATAGCCCTTGATTCTCTAATCAAGGCTTGATAATCTGATCCGTAGACCCTCGTGTGCTGATGTGGCCCTTCTTCCAGCCTAAGAATTTGAAAAGGCAGTGGACTTCTGTTCCAGCATCTTGTGAACTGGCAGGCTCCACATTCCTCACAGCCGACAGTACTACTAAACGGTCTTGTCTTCCTGAGGAACTAAGGAGGTGACAAGAGCTGCACCGGCTTATGTGCATCCTAGATCTATGTATACCTTTGCCTATTTTGGTAGGTGGTAACTAAAGTGAAACTTCAACTGTGCCCACGTTGTTATTCTTACCATTCTTTGAATCCAGATCAGTCATTTTGGTCTGTGCTTCATTCATGTTTATTAATTTTTGGTTTTGATCATTTCTATTTGCAGGTCTCCGTTATTTCCTTTTTTTTTTCCCCCTAACTATACATAATAGTCATTCGTTCGGGTCAATGGATGGATATATATAATTTTAAATAAATGTGTAATGTTCTGTAATGTGGATGTGTCCTAGTGTATGTATCAGCTCTTCCATAATTGAAGGACTCTCATGATATTTCCAAAACTGTTACTACAAAAAAACAAACAAAAAAACCCCCAAAACTACAGTATACATTCTTGTACATATACCTATACCTATAGGTAAGGCTCCCCAAAATGGAATTGCTGTGTCAATAGTTACATGTATTTTCTTTTTTTTTTTAATTTTTTTTTGATGTTTTTATTTATTTTTGAGACAGAGAGAGACAGAGCATGAGCAGGGGAGGGGCAGAGAGAGAGGCAGACACAGAATCCGAAGCAGGCTCCAGGCTCCGAGCTGTCAGCATGGAGCCCGACGTGGGGCTTGAACTCCCAAACCGTGAGATCATGAAGTGATCTGAAGTCGGACGCCCAACCGACTGAGCCACCCAGGTGCCCCAGTTACATGTATTTTCAATTTTACTAGATATTGTTAAATTTTTTTTTTTGGTGGAGGGGAGATTTTAAGCAATTCATTTCCCATTGCCAGAGGATTTGTTTCCCGTATCCTCACCAGCACTGACTACAAGAGAACTTTCCTAAGCAAGAGAGAAGTTAACAATTTTACCCAGCTAACAATAAGTGTTCTGAATTTTCTTCCAGTAAATTTACTATAATTTTTACATTTAAGTTTTAATCTACCTAGAGATTTTTTAAATCAAAAATTTATTAAAATATCTTGAAATAAAAATTTATTTTTAAATGAGGTATAAAGGATTTTAGCTTTCTGGCTTTCAAGATGGATAACCACTTATTCAGGTATGTTAAGTCATCATTTTCCCACTGATTTGAAATCCCACAATTGGGATATTTGCCATATGTTATCTTTCTGTTTATACAAGGATCTACTTTTGGGCCCTCTGCGCTAATTTTGTCTTGCCATTATAACAACCACAATTTAGTGGCTTAGTCCATGCCACTCATAAACGCTAGTTTATGAGTATAGTTCTGTTGATGAAAAGTCCAGGTATGGTGAGACTTGGTTCTTTGCTCAGGTTCTCAACGGCTGAAATTAGGATGTCATCGAGGCTGAGTTCTTAACTGAAAACCCAGGAAGAATCTACTTCCAACTTTACTCAGGTTGTTGGCAGACCTTGGTTCTTTGCAGTAGTAGGACCTATGTCTCCATTTTCTTGCTGGCCGTCACTGGAAGGCTGCTCTCAACCCCTAGAGACAACCAGCAGCCATCCTTTTGCATTGTATTTAATTTGCTAGATTTTCATGAGTTTTTCCATCAATATTCCTAAGTAAAAGTGGTTTATAATTTTTTGTGGCAATTATAAAAAAGTTTGCACATGTTTTTAATATGTATAGATATTTATATTATGGTGATAAATGGTTATTCGCAGTGAAACTTTTTTATTTTTATTTTTTTTACCATATAATTGCCTTGCTGTGAAGGAGTGTTGCAAGTTGGGTGTATGTAGCATTTGGTTCATGTTAATCTCATACCCAGTCCTTCTCTCCCAGTATTCACGTGTGTTAAGAATCTTGACCTTTTGGGGCGCCTGGGTGGCTCAGTCGGTTGAGCTTCCGACTTCGGCTCAGGTCATGATCTCATAGTCTGTGAGTTCAAGCCCCACGTCGGGCTCTGTGCTGACAGCTCAGAGCCTGGAGCCTGCTTCAGATTCTGTGTCTCCCTCTCTCTGACCCTCCCTGTTCATGCTCTGTCTCTCTCTGTCTCAAAAATAAATAAACATTAAAAAAAAATTATTAATAAAAAAAAAAAAAAGGAATCTTGACCTTTAGGGGGTGCCTGGGTGGCCCAGTTGGTTAAGTGGCTGACGACTTCTGCTGAGGCTCAGGTCATGATCTCCGGGTTGGTGGATTTGAGCCTCCTGTGGGGCTCTGTGCTGACAGCTCAGAGCCTGGAGCCTGATTCAGATTCTGTGTCTCCCTCTCTCTCTCCTCTCCCTCCCCCACTCACACTCTACCTCTCTGTCTCTAAAAAATAAATAAACATTAAAAAAAAAAAGCATCTTAACCTTTAGGATCTATGATCATATTAATTAATTTTTAAATTCTAGATAAAATGCTAATGTCCATTAGTGAAAGCAAAGTGTCCAGAGTCAGGTGTTTTTTGACATTGCATATTTGGGTAATGTTGGGCTTCAAGTTTCCATGCTTAGCCTGGGAACATGCAGGCCTTTTCATATAGTTAATCTTTAATGGTATTTTTCCATCACTAACCAGCAGCAAGTTTGTTGTAACCCAAATTTTCACAAGTAGTAGTTTACTCCTGAAGTAAAAATGATGTTAGGCATGGAGACTTTAATAAAACCTAGGTAAATGTTGTTTTTTTTTCCTTTAAAATTTTTTTTTTTCAACGTTTATTTATTTTTGGGACAGAGAGAGACAGAGCATGAACGGGCGAGGGGCAGAGAGAGAGGGAGACACAGAATCGGAAACAGGCTCCAGGCTCTGAGCCATCAGCCCAGAGCCCGACGCGGGGCTCGAACTCACGGACCGCGAGATCGTGACCTGGCTGAAGTCGGACGCTTAACCGACTGCGCCACCCAGGCGCCCCTCCTTTTAAACGAAATACTAAATCTCCCTACCTTTAGGGACAGTAGCTCACTCACAAGTCAAGTATCTAGATCTGAAAATTCTTTCTGTTTCTAAGTGATGATAATTGAACTTTTAGCCTTTGGTTCTGTGTGTGCGTGCGTGTGTGTGTGTGTGTGTGTGTGTGTGTGTGTGTTTAATTTTGCTGTTAATTCTGAAGGCAGTGTTTCAATCAGTGGCAGAGTAGTAGGTCAAATAAAGCATGGGACCATTTTATGTATTAGCAGAACACCGTGACAAATCAACTCTCTTTGGAGTGGGCTAAATCTTGGAATGATGAATGATGTTTTGAAAAATCGTAAAAATGCTTCATAGCACGTTGTTCTTTAGAGTTTTGTCTACTAGGTTACTCTGTTTACCCCTGGGAACAGCTGAGAAGAAGGTATTGCTATCCTCACATGGTTGGTTGCCTGGCAAACTCTCCAATTAAATGAAATGCAAAGTTGCTAAAGCTGAGTGTGAGTTATATACAGTTTAAGAAATTAAATATAGATCAATAATTGGGTATAGTTGTTAATGTCAACACTGTGCATATAAATTCTCAATATTTATGAATAAATGCTATAATTGAGAGAACATTTTCCAGATAATCACTACATTTTTTTGCTTTACTTAGCTCTTAATTATGGTTCACACACCATTGTAAGGGCTTTACGTATATTAACTCACTTAATCCTCACAACAACCCTTTGATCAAGGTTAGCTGGCAAGTGAAGGTGCCAGGAATTGATGTCAGCATCTGGCTTTGGAGTCTATGCTCTTAATCACTACTATACTGCTTACTGGTCTTATAAAGCCAGTAGGAAAGAAAACGATGATTTTCTGCAAGAGTCTTTCAGGCTTGGAGAAGCAGATTCCTTCTATTAATAAAGGTAGGAGGAATGCAGTCACAAACTGACTGCTTCTGTTTTCTCAAACTTAAATCTTATTACTCCTGCTTCTAATGGAAGGAAAGCCAGGCTGAACCATGAAAGAGGAAATGGGGTGTTTCGTCTCCTTTCCCCATACTTCCTCGTTTCTATAAAATTCAATGATCAACAGTCATTTGTTGATCATCTAACTTTGGCCAAGCATTAGACTCTGTTGTGGAGTCTGGAAACAATTAGATGTGTTGCCTGACTTTGAAGAAAGAAGCTACCTGCTGCACCCTGAAACAAGTGGGGTGAATGAGCCAGGCTCAGCATTGTAATGGGAGCAGAGCAGGGAATGCCTTACTGTATCTCCTGTGTGGACCCTCCTCAGTTTCCCCCACTCCACGGTCAAACTAAAACAGTCAAAAGGATGAATAGGGGCTGGTGCAGTGAGTGGATGAAATGATTGACCAGCCCTCCAGAAAGAGCAGCATTTGCAGAGATACGAGGTATAACCTGTGCTTTGCAACCTCCCTGATAAGTCATTTGGGTACTAGATTCCACATTCAGGGCTCCATTCTAGATTCTTTTAATCAGGATGTCCAGGGAAGGGGCCTAGGGAACTGTTACGACAGAAGCTTGGGAAACACCAGACAAGTGGAATACAGTTTGTTTGTGAACATAGTTTGAATTTCGGATAGAATGGTTGAGGATGAGATTGGGTGGTGTGGGGGTCATTTTATGTCCTGCCTATATTTTGTTAATGTTTGTTCTTCTATATGTATCCTACTTAGTGCTGGTTACTTGTCACGTATCTACAGGTGTATTGGACTGAGCATTTACTTAGAGTTGGACAACTTTATTTAATTTGAAAAGCAATACATTGAAAGATTGGATCTCAGCCCAATTTACAGGGTTTACAACCTTGATTCTGTATAACCTGAGAAATAGCCAAAGTGGAGACTGAGAGTGGGGAATAGAATGAACAATGTTTGTCAACAGTGTGCCCCATGATTCTTCATGGTGTCTCATTTTTTTCATTGGCAAGCTGAGGTGCAGAGGTTAATTACATAGGTCACATACCTAATAAGTTATACAACTGATATATGAGCTGGAGTCTATAGAGCAGGAAGAATTTGATTTGTCAAAAAGTGGTAAACATTGTGCTCATTCACTCAATTAAAATAGGTGAACCAGAAAATGCAGAGTTAGGGTCAGGGGTTATAGTAAAAAGGCTTCTGACAGTTGTTATCATGTGAAAATATGTGCCCAATATTCTGTTTTTTTTTTTTTTTTATTTAAGAGAAACTAAATATCAGTATTTTATGTGAATTTATATCTATTTGCAAAGGTTGGTCCTGTATCAGAAAACAAATTCTAATGTGTTTACCGACACCATGATACAAGATACATCACTGGGTAGAATTTTGCTTAAAGGCCACTGGTTTGTGGCCTCTAGATTAAATAATCTCTAAAGTCTAAGCTTTAAAATACTATGATTCATGCTGATTCTTAATGAGGTATGACTTACTCTGATTTGCTTTCCTTTTGATATCTTAAGTTTTGCTGTAGATTTATGTGAACTATTATTAATAACAACCTTCTTTAAGCAGTAATGTATTTTTAGCTTTGCTGGGATAGATAAAGAAAGATTAAAAGGCTACCTTCTCCTGGCCATGATAGGAAGTGTTGCCATCCCTGAACATTCTAGTTCAGCTGCTGTTTTCCCCTGCCTTTCTGCCATAACAGAAAGTAGGTCTGTTCACTTCCATGTATACTTTCGACCCATTGTGGAGCCACATTCCATCATTGTCTTTCCAAAGTGTGTATAGCAACATACTAGTTAATCTCAAGACCAATTCAGTGCATCTTGACCAGTATTAAAATGGGAGAGAGACCAAATGAGAGGGAAAATAGAGTAGAATAGAACATGCGTTGCAAGTAATAAGGATAAGAATTGTTTTATAACTTCTGTTTCAGCTGTGTTTGTATTTGTGTGTGTGGAGGTTCTAGGTTACATCACAGAACGTATTTCTCACCAGTCTGACAGTTGACAAATTTTGAAAATGCTCGAGCTAGAATGTCTAAGTAGATCCTTGGTCATTCCTGCTCGATATAAAGTGGTTTAAATTCTAAACTGGAAATTTGAAAGGATATTAACCACATCTTAATTACCTCTGCATCTGGTCTTTTTGCAATCCCACGAAGACGCTATTAGTGTCTCTGTCTTGTGTAGATCAGTCCTTTGATCCAGTATTCACTCTTCAGGAGAGAATGGCAGTGCTGAGGGGAAGGCATTACAAGATGAGTCACCTGGCCTTGGAGAGAAGGACAGAGATTCAATGGCTGAGGAGGATGCTGGGGAGGGCAATAGGCAGCCCCAATTCAGTCCTCACTAAAATTCCCTGGGATTGAGAACGGGGGAAGGGGAAACACAATACATGAGTAAATAGAGCCCCTAATGAAAGTGTTCTCATACCATTTATACCTTCAGCGGTTGGGTCATATGTTTGTTTGATATGGAAAAAATTGTAAATTTTACTGTCCTTCCTGTTCTTTAAGACTTTCCAGAAGTTTATGAGGAGTGTTTCAGTGGGTGTCTGTTTGTTTTGCCAGATCACCTACACCTCCTGGATCTCAGCGCGTTTTGGACATGACTGAGTGTCTTCGGTGGGCCAGGTATCGCTGGCAGTGGCTGATGGGCAGCACACGCAGGGACGACGAGGAGAGGCCGTACAACTATTCCTCTCTGCTCGCCTGTGGGAATGTGTCCTCTCACGCTCCCAAACTGGCAGCAAAGCACCGCGTTGTTGTCCCCCACCTTCGGCCCTTCAAGGATGAGTATGAAAAGTTCTCTGGTACCTACGTCAATAACCGAATACGAACAACAAAGTACACACTTCTAAATTTTGTGCCAAGAAACTTATTTGAACAATTTCACAGGTACTTTTATTCTCTTTTTGAAAAAGAAGATCTTACGTTCTTTGTCATTCTGGTTGATACAAGAATTTTCATTTCTATAACGTAGGTTACCTAAGCCTGCGACTTGGGACATTTCCTTTGATGACTCTGGTAGAGTCTGTTGTGAAAAGATGACCCCTCACGTTTACACAGCGCTTTACAATTGGTAAAATGCTTTCTCTTGACCAGGGAAGATACTGTTGTGTTCATATTCTAGATTAGGAAACAAAGTTCGATGCTGGGGTTTACCCATGGTCATGCCAGTGATAAGGAGCAGACCAGGAGCCATAGCTCTGAGTCTTTTCACACTTGCTTCCATGTTCTTTCCATTAGACCAAGCTGCATTTTATTTTCGCTTTTTCTTACTTGATTATAGGGGGAAATAGAGCTCTGAAGCAAATGCAGATATAAGATGTTACTAGGTGAAGCAACGGCATAGTTCAGTTTAATATGTATTTATTGAAGCTCTCCTGTGAGTTTAGGCATTGAAGGAAATGTCTAAATGGTGCTCCTTTCCTAATGGAGTTTGCCATTCAGCCGAGGAAACAGGAGGTGTATACAATGAAAAGACACAGTGGATGTGATGAGTGTTATAAAGTCCTGCCAAGTAGGATGGAAGCCTCAAAATGAGCAATAGTAGAACAATAGAAGAGGAAATGGCGTTGAAATTTAATTATGGAGAGCGGGTGAGATTTTCAAGGCAAAGGTGTTGGCAAAGCACATTTCAGATGCAGGAAGGAATAGGAGTAAAAGCAGAAAGGCAGTAGCATAGATTTAACTGAGGCCTGGAATGTGGACCCTTCTGTCTGACACCCTTAGAAGCAAATAAAGGCAGAGAGAACATTTAGGAAGATTCCGTATGTACTCTGGTGAGTGGTAAGACCTGAGCTTAGAAAAATGCGGGAATGAAAAGAATGATCTATTACAGATATTATGGGTTAGATACGGAGAATTAAGTAAAAAGATGGTGTGAACATTTTGATCTGAGTTAGCCAGAAGGATTAGGAGAAGACAGGAATGAAAAGAAAGTTGGTTTGATTATTTTGTTTTTATAAATGTTGAGTTTGAGATGCTAATGTGTGAATAGAGAGATTCTCAGCATTCATTATTCATTCTACACATATTCATTTTCATTATTCACTCTACTTCGGTTCCACATGCATTTATTGAACGGTGGGTATGTTTACAGTATAGATGTGAATTTGTTGAATTAATGGCTTTAAATGCTATGGGTGAGTCTGTCTTTTATGAAGTTCATAATCTAGTACACTTGATGGAGCTAGAATCTGGAACTTGAACAGAGTCCAGGGCCAGTGTTGTAAGTTTGGATGCAGTCCACATGGAAACAATAGAAGCCAAAAAAGTAGGAAAAAGAGTTAAGAAAGAAATTTTCAGAGCAGAAGGAGTTAGAGGCGAGGAAGGGAGAAATGTGGGGAAATTATTTTGAGAAGTGTAATGGTTAATGGAGAAAATTCATGGTAAAAACTCAAGGGGCTATGCAGGATTGAGATTTTAAGGAAATGAGCCACTTGAATTTACCTTAGGGACCAGTGGAGAAGTATTTGAATATGTAAAATAAAGGAGTGGAGGAAGTTCCTGAAAAAGTGAATAGCCGAAGAGCTGAGATAGAAGGGTAGGTCTCCAGGGGAAAAAAAACCCTCTCGGGCTTCTCTGGTTATTTTGAGCCTTGTTTGAATCTAATGTTCGGACTTGCAAAGTAACTTCTGAAGGCTAGAGAATTGGAGTTTTAAAACATTTATTTCTACTATGTGTTAAACACTGAATTTCCTCTAAATTTCTAGAGCCTTTAAAATGAAAATAGTGTCTTCTGTTATGCTTTATGTCATGTCTTACACAACCCAAGACTGTCCTGCTCCAATATTCACTATTATGTATTTAATAAAAAATACCTCCTATTTATTGAAGTAATGCCCTGAGCTGGATGTCTGCAGGAGTGACACATTGCTCAGATCCGTCAGGTTGTGCTAGTTATCTATTTCGTAGCATCGAAAATGAAACAGTAGAAATTCGTTGGAAGGCACCCTGTGGTATTGTTGCCCCTCTTGCTTTAAACTTGTATGTGATTTGTTAACACCTGCTTGTGTGTGTTTGGATTTGCAGAGCTGCCAATTTATATTTCCTGTTTCTAGCTGTCTTGAACTGGGTGCCTTTGGTCGAAGCCTTCCAAAAGGAAATTACGATGCTGCCTTTGGTGGTGGTCCTTACGATTATCGCAATTAAAGATGGTTTGGAAGATTACCGAAAATACAAGATTGACAAACAGATCAATAATTTAGTAACTAAAGTTTACAGTAGGTAAGTGGAACAGGAGCTGTGCTAGGGAATACCCATGTCTTAGAAATGTGCAGAATGTTACTTTTTTCTCCCTTAGATGTGATTGGGACCCTTTTTGGTGATGGTGGTGGTGGTGATGTTTTCAGCTAATATTTGTTGAAGACCTGCAGTGAGTTTAGTTCAGGTGTCATAGCAGAACCAAAATGTGTAAGGTGGTCCTGATTTAGGATGGTCTGATTTAGGATTCTTTGACTTTACTGTGATACAAGGCAGTGTGCATTCAGATTTCAAATTTAGACAGTTTCCCTGGGTGAGTGATGCGGTAAGATACTTTCATGATGCTGGACAGTAGCAGGGAGCCTCAGTTCCCAGTCAGCCCTGTGATCAGGGGGGTACATAATTATTTTGTACCCATACAACATTCTGTTTTTCACTTTCAGTACAGTAGTCAATAAATTATGTGAGATATTCAACACTTCATTATATTTTAGTATATGTGCTGCCAAAGCGAGCACTAACACTTCATTATAAAATAGGCTTTGTGTTAGATGATTTTGCCCAACTATAGGCTCATAGGTAAGCATTCTGAGCACGTTTAAGGTAGGCTAGGTTAAACTATGATGTTCTGTAGGCTAGGGGTATTAACATGCATTTTCAACCTACAGTATTTTCAACTTGCAATAGGTTTTTTGAGATGTAACCCTTTCATAAGTCAAGGAAGAGCTCTAAAAGTTATTGTCAACCCAGGAGTTGATAAAGCAAAAGCTTCTATAACTTATTATAAGTGGAATTGAAAGCATTAAACTTCAAACCATAAGAAAGAAAGCAAGCAGATAGTTTTTAATACTAGATGTTATAATTTGGGATTAAGAAGAGGATGGAATAAGAAAAATATGAATGGATATGAAAAACAAGATGGGATATGGAAGAAAAGACCAGAAGTACCTGTTGAGGAAAGGAATACTGAAAAAGGGGAAGAGTGGGGTTTTTTGTTTTTTTTTTTTAAAGATTTTATTTTTAAGTAATCTGTATAGCCAACGTGGGGCTCAAAATCACAACTCTGAAATCAAGAGTTGCATGCTCTACTGAATGAGTTAGCCAGGCACCCCAAGAGTGTTCTTTTTTGTACACAAAACTAGAGGCTTATAAAACTCTTCCCACTGCAGCAGCAAAAGGTATTCATAATAGGTCTTTTCAGAAGCATATATACTCTGTTGGAGACGTGTATCTCCAGTATTTATTAAACTGAAAGACTGTGTAGCTAAGAATAAAGTCTGTAAAGATGAGTTTTGAACTGTGCTGTATGTTGTAAATCTACATCTACAAATTATACCTACGATACTGGTATCCAGAGATAACTATAACACGGCTGTATATTCCTTTAAGTCCTGTGCTCATTGTGTACATGTGTTTTACAAAATTAAGATTGTGTTGCATATATTTTTACCCTAGTTGTTTTAGCCTAATACTGTACCACAAACATTTCCCATGTCTTTGTGAAGATGAAATTTTCCTATTTCATACTTTTATGAAAATGAATTACAAAGTTTATAAAACTCTCTGGCATTATGTTTCATGAGAAATGTATCTATTTTTTATTTTAAAATGCTATTTTTTTAATTTTTTAATGTTTGTTTATTTCAGAGAGAGAGACAGCATGAGCAGGGGGAGGGCCAGAGAGAAGGGGACGGAGGATCCAAAGCAGGCTCTGTACTGTCAGCACAGAGCCCGATGTGGGGCTTGAACTCATGAACTGTGAGATCATGACCTGAGCCAAAGCCAGACACTTAATTGAGCCACCCAGGTGCCCTTGTATCTACTTTTTAAAAAGTCATCTTTAGGGGTGCCTGGGTGGCTGAGTCGGTTAAGTGTCTGACTCTTGATTTTGGCTCTGGCCATGATCTCCTGGTTCATAAGATCGAGCCCCATGTCAGGCTCTGCACTGACAGTGCAGAACCTGCTTGGGATTCTCTCTCTCCCTCTTTGTTTTCCTCTCTCCCTCTCATGTGTACATGCTCACTCTCTCTCTTGAAAATAAAATAAATAAACTTTAAAAAGTCATCACTAGAACAGATTTGTGAAATTCTGAATCTAATATGTTAATAGCTTTACAAACAAGTTTATAATGTTATTTATTCATTCATTCATTCATTCATTCATTCATTCTCGGGTAGGAGTGTTCTGAGGAAACGGAGTATATTAACTTGGCCCGAGGTAACCCACTAAAGGAGCCATGATGACAAATGAAGAGAGGGAGTGTTAGGCCTACTGTGAAGGGACTTTACCACCAGGCCACTGCTTGGACATTGCACTAGCCAGGGTTGTCCAGAGAAATAGAACAAATAGGAATGAGATTTATTATAAGGAATTGGCTCCTGTGATAAAAGAGGCCAAGAAACCCCAGCATCCACAAGCTGGAGTTTCTGGAAAGCCAGCAGCACACTATGGAGGCCTGAGAGCCAGAGAATTGATGGTGTAGATTATAGTGCAAATCTGAAGGCCTGAGAACCAGGAATGCTGAGGTCAGACTATCAGTGTCCCAGCTCAAGCATCAGAAAGGCAGATAGTAAATTCAACCTTCCTCTGCCTTTTTGTTTTCAAGGGATTGAGTGAGGGCCATCTGCTTTACTCAGTTCACCAATTCAAATGCTATTTTCTCCCAGAAACACTCTCACAGACACACCCAGAAGTAGTGTTCAACCAGTTTCTGGGCATCCCTAGTGAAGTTGACATGTAAAATTAACCATCAGAGATGTTTTCCTTTAGTGGCAGAGAATTCATCTCTCTCTCTCTTTTTTAAGTTTTTATTTAAATTCCAGTTAACATACAGTGTAATATTAGTTTTAGGTATACAATATAACGATTCAATAATTCCATAGATCACCTGGTGCTCAGCACAACACGTACCCTCCTTAACCCCCATCAGCTATTTAACCCATCCCCCTACCTACCTTCCTTCAGGGGTAACCATCATTTCTCTATAGTTAAGAGTCTGTTTCTTGGCTTGCCTGCTTCTCTCTTTCCCCCACCCCCTTTTGAGCAGAGAAGGAATGGGTGAAAGCTATGCTTTAGGAATATTGGTCTACTCAAGTCCTGGGAATAGCCTCTCCTAATAGAGTAGATCTGCCTCTGCAAATCATTCCAGAGCACTGCTGGGAGTAGATGCAAAGTACAGGAAGGGGTGCATACAGAGGTACTGTGAAGAAGAACCCAGTTGAATTTGGTGAACTTTTGTGATTTTTGAGTAGAAGTACCACTGATAGAAGTAGGGAGCATTACATTCACCTTAGGGGTAGGATGAGCTGGAAATGAGAGCAAGACAGGCATCCAAGTGGAAATGCCCCCCAGGCAAACAGGAACATAGTGCAGAAGTTCTGGAAGGAAGGAAAAGCTATGATAAGAAATGACAAAGTCATCAGTCTGTGTAGAGATGATTTTGAAGTGAGGAGTTGGACTTAAAGCCCTAAGAGAAAACAGATGAAGAGCTGAAAGGCTGAGCTTTGAGCCCAGAGGTAGGCAAGCACTTCTCAGCCCCTTGAGCAGACTTTCCAGGTTCCTTTGGGCAGATGTTGCCACTCCTTCTTCTGACATCTCAGAGCATTTGGTACATTTCTTGGATTGACGTTAATGTTCTTATGTAGACTCTAAGTTTTTAGATTGTAATTCTAAATTTGTCAGACTAGAGATTCTGTTCTAGTTACCAAGTCTGAATAAGAGACATGTAGGCTCAAAAGTCTAGTTTTATAATAAAAAGCAGTACATTTTGTTTTTTCAACATTTTTTTTTATTATTTTTTTATTTTTGGGATAGAGAGAGACAGAGCATGAACGGGGGAGGGGCAGAGAGAGAGGGAGACACAGAATCGGAAACAGGCTCCAGGCTCCGAGCCATCAGCCCAGAGCCTGACGCGGGGCTCGAACTCACGGACCGCGAGATCGTGACCTGGCTGAAGCCGGACGCTTAACCGACTGCGCCACCCAGGCGCCCCAAAAGCAGTACATTTTGAACAAATTTTAGGCTCTTTTGGCTGACCAAAAGTTCAACCAGATGACATAATTTTTGTTGTTGTTGTTTAGTTTCAGGAGAAAAAGAACTCAAAGAATTGTCCTCATGGAATTGTCTTTAATTTTATGTGAGCCACAGAGGAAATAGTTAGGCTGCTCTGATAAAGTGATACTTAAGCTAAAACCTGTGGGATTTTGAATTGCGTTCGTTATTAGAATTCTCCAGTGACTTTCTCAATATTTGTTTTAAAGATCTAGAAACAAAACAAAACAAATAACTTTTTTTTTTCTCCTTTGTAAGATGATGTGACTTGTACTTAGATAAGGGAAAATTTGGTCTGTGTTTTTTTTTTCTTATACTCTTGTCTATTTAAAGCGAACCAGGAAAAACTGTTGTATTGTGTAGAAAACTGAGAATAACAGTAAAAGCTCATGGTTTTTATTTTAAAGTCATGAGTGTTTTACTAAAACATTGGTATGAATCATTTGATGGTATTTGAGTCTTTATCATATGCCAAGGATAGACAGGTGGTGTTGATACAACCTTACCCTTAAAAACTAACTGCAAGAAACAGTATTTTAGAATGATTATATGATGAGCAATGAATCGAGA
This sequence comes from Puma concolor, assembly GCF_028749965.1. Classification (NCBI taxonomy): domain Eukaryota; kingdom Metazoa; phylum Chordata; class Mammalia; order Carnivora; family Felidae; genus Puma; species Puma concolor. Next base: position 167,439,734 of record NC_141670.1, on the reverse strand, counting down.
TTTTGACCAATTTTAAGATTACCCAGAGTACCAAATTTAGCGAACAGGAAGAATGCTTCTTATGAGTATTTTTTAAATACAAGTTATTGTATATAAATAATTACTGACTTTTAGTGGTAGTTTAAAGTTGATAACATGTGTTTGTTTGCTTTTCTTTAAAAAAAAATTTTTTTTTAATGTTTGTTTATTTTTGAGAGAGGGAGACAGAGAGCAAGCAAGGAAGGGGCAGAGAGAGAGGGAGACACAGAATTCAAAGCAGGCTCCAGGCTCTGAGCTGTCAACACAGAGCCTGATGTGGGGCTTGAACTCATGAACTATGAGACCATGACCTGGGCTGAAGTTGGATGCTCAACTGACTGAGCCACCAGGCACCCCTGTTTGCTTTTCTAACTTGTTCTAAATAAACTGTAATTCTGATTTTCTCAGTTAGTAGCTGGATTACTTTAGGCACACTCCATAAGCTAGCAGAACCCCAGTTCCCTTCATTAGGAATCTAATAGTAATAAAACAGTAAGCAATAAACTCAGCCCTTTCTAAGTCCTAAGTAAAGGTTCGCCATTATGATCATTTTTGTAGGCTAGTAATAACTACTAGCTACAGTTGTCACATTATTAAGTCATTTAATCAACATCTGAGAACTCCTTAGGACACTGTTTTGTAAATATTAAAATTGCCTAGTGGGAGACCTGGTATGATTTTTTTCTAAGGTGTCCTTTTGGACATAGTCCACATCTATTTTAGATAATTTGCATACAAATTTAAAGATAAGATGCAGTATTCTATTTAATTGTTTATAGTCTATCCCAAGATGCCATTTTGTGATTGCATTTCAAAGTAGAATTAGGTAATTTTCTTTTTGTCTATTATTTTATGTAATTTTATTTTGTTTGGTGTTGCAGAAGAAATACTGCTTACCTTTTTCCCCCTCCCCTCACATTGTTCTTGGAACAAATTATAAGGATATAAAGAAATAAAAGTAGGCTCTAAGATCATGCCTTGTTGATTTAAACATGCTAACAACTTAAATTCCCATGAAATACAAAGGCATCACTTTAGAGAACAAATTATTCCTCAGCAAAATTAAGGTGAAGGTGGGAGCCATTAAATTGTACAAGCTTCTGGAAGAAGCATATTAACATTTTTGTGCAGATAATTTGATTCTTGTTTGTAATATGTGGTCTTTCACATGGTGCTTGTCTTTGGGCAAGTATCTTGGGAAATAACAAACACTAATATAGAAATTAAACATTTAAACTTTATTATACCTCAATTAAGTTGGAATTAGCTATTATGGAAAACCTAACTTTCTTCAGATTGCCTTTAAAATAGCAGCCGTGTATAAGGTATTAAGATTTGTTTCAAGAGAATAGAAGTGTGTCAAAAACAAAACTACTGAAACCCAAGTGTTCAGGTGCCCAAGCTAGACCCCTGGAAATTGCCCCGGAGTCTCCCCCATTTCAGCTAGTCAGCAGCAGTCCTGAGGACCCGCTCTCTAGTGATTTCTTCTGACTTGAGCCTACGGTGTGCTTTGAGAAATCTGCCACCAGATTATCTCAGCTTGGTCTCCAGGAACCACCCAATAGTGACCATCACAAATTGCAGGGCCACGGAGCTGTTGGTGGTAAAATCTGTCGTGATCCTGTGGAAGACTGTGCAATCTGAGGACCTGCCTGACTGCTTATTTTCTTACATCACAATTAAAAATGCTATCATGAAGATGGCAGCATAGGAGGATGCTGGGCTCACCGCGTCCTGCTGATCGCTTAGATTCCACCCACATCTTCCTAAATTACCCAGAAAACCGCCAGAAGACTAGCAGAATGGACTCTCCAGAGCCAAGTGTAGACAAGAGGCCCATGGAGGAGGGTCTGCCTCCCTCCCGGTGCTACAGGGCCCCTCCCGCAAGGGATCACCGACAGCAAAACAAGCTAAGCCTGCCCCTCCCGCCCTTGTGCACCTTGCAGATCCACCCCAGCTAATATGCCAGATCCCCAGCACCACAAGCCTGGCAGTGTGCAAGTAGCCCAGACAGGGGCCACACCACTCCACAGTGAGTCCTGCCCCTGGGAGGGGAGAAGGTAAGGTACACACCAGTCTGATGATGGCCCCAGCAGTGGGCTGGGGGCAGACATCAAGTCTGACTGCGGCCCTGCCCACCAACACAAGTTACTCTGGACAGTACAGGGGAAGTGCCCTGCTGTTTGGAGCCACCTCAGAGACTACCCAAAATGACGAAATGAAAGAACTCTCCTCAAAAGAAACTCCAGAAAGTACGACAACTAACAAATTGATCAAAAACAATTCAAGCAATATAACAGAACCAGAATTTAGACTAATAGTCATAAAATTAATCACTGGGCTTGAAAAAAGTATAGAGGACAGCAGAGAATCTATTGCTACAGAGATCAAGGGACTAAGGAATAGTCAGGAGGAGCTAAAAATGCTATAAATGAGGTGCAAAATAAAATGGAGGCAAGCACAGCTCTTATTGAAGAGGCAGAGGAGAGAATAGGTGAATAAGAAGATAAAATTATGGAAAAAGAGGAAGCTGAGAAAAAGAGATAAAAAAATTCAGGAGTATGAGGAGAGAATTAGAGAACTAAGTGATGCAATCAAATGGAACAATACCCATATAATAGGAATTCCAGAAGAGGAAGAGAGAGAGAAAGGGGCTGAAGGTGTACTTGAACAAGTCATAGTTGAGAACTTCCCTGATCTGGGGAAGGAAAAAGGCATTGAAATCCAAGAGGCACAGAGAACTCCTTTCAGACGTAACTTGAATCGATCTTCTGCACAATATATCATAGTGAAACTGGCAAAATATAAGGATAAAGAGAAAATTCTGAAAGCAGCTAGGGTTAAACAGACTCTAACCTACAAAGGGAGACCCATAAGACTAGTGGCAGACCTATCTACTGAAACTTGGCAGGCCAGAAAGGAATGGCAGGAATTCTTCAGTGTGATGCACAGAAAAAATATGCAGCCAAGAATCCTTTATCCAGCAACTTTGTCACTCAGAATAGAAGGAGAGATAAAGGTCTTCCCAAACAAACAAAAACTGAAGGAATTTATCACCACTGAACCAGCCCTACAAGAGATCCTAAGGGGGATCCTGTGAGACAAAGTACCAGAGACATCACTACAAGCATGAAACCTACAGACATCACAATGACTCTAAACTCCTATCTTTCAATAATAACACTGAATGTAAATGTACTAAATGTGCCAACCAAAAGACACAGGGTATCAGAATGGATAAAAACAAGACCCATCTGTTTGCCGTTTACAAGAGACTCATTTTAGACCTGAGGACACCTTCAGATTGAAAGTGAGGGGATGGAGAACTATCTATCATGCTACTGGAAGTCAAAAGAAAGCTGGAGTAGCCATACTTATATCAGACAAACTAGACTTTAAATTAAAGGCTGTAACAAGAGATAGAGAAGGGCATTATATAATAATTACAGGGACTACCCATTAGGAAGAGCTAGCAATTGTAAATGTCTATGTGCCGAATACGGGAGCCCCCAAATATATAAAACAATCACAAACATAAGCAACCTTATTGATAAGAATGTGGTAATTTCAGGGTACTTTAATACCCCACTTACAACAATGGATAGATCATCTAGACACAGGATCAATAAAAAAACAAGGGCCCTGTTGGGATGAGCACTGGGTGTTGTATGGAAACCAATTTGACAATAAATTTCATATATTGAAGAAAAAAAAAAAAAAACCAAGGGCCCTGAATGATACATTGGATCAGATGGACTTGACAGATATATTTAGAACTCTGCATCCCAAAGCAACAGAATATACTTTCTTCTCGAGTGCACATGGAACATTCTCAAAGATAGGTCACATACTGGGTCACAAAAGAGCTCTTTATAAGTATAAAAGAATTGAGATCATACCATGCACACTTTCAGACCACAATGCTATGAAACTTGAAATCAACCATAGGAAAAAGTCTGGAAAACCTCCAAAAGCATGGCAGTTAAAGAACACCCTACTAAAGAATGAATGGGTCAACCAGGCAATTAGAGAAGAAATTAAAAAATATATAGAAACAAATGAAAATGAAAATACAACAATCCAAATGCTTTGGGATGCAACGAAAGCAGTCCTGAGAGGAAAATACACTGCAATCCAGGCCTATCTCAAGAAACAAGAAAAATCCCAATTACAAAATCTAACAGCACACCTAAAGGAAATAGAAGCAGAGCAGCAAATACACCCTAAACCCAGCAGAAGAAGAGAAATAATAAAGACCAGAGCAGAAATAAACAATATAGAATCTAAAAAAACTGTAGAACAGATCAACGAAACCAAGAGTTGGTTTTTTGAAAAAATAAACAAAATTTATAAACCTCTAGCCAGGCTTCTCAAAAAGAAAAGGGAGATGGCCCAAATAGATAAAATCATGAATGAAAATGGAATTATTACAACCAATCCCTCAGAAATATAAGCAATTATCAGGGAATACTATGAAAAATTATATGCCAACAAACTGGACAACCTGGAAGAAATGGACAAATTCCTAAACACCCACACCCTTCCAAAACTCAATCAGGAGGAAATAGAAAGCTTGAACAGACCCATAACCAGCGAAGAAATTGAATCAGTCATCAAAAATCTCCCAACAAATAAGAGTCCAGGACCAGATGGCTTCCCAGGGGAGTTCTACCAGACGTTTAAAGCAGAGATAATATCTATCCTTCTCAAGCTGTTCCAAGAAATAGAAAGGGAAGGAAAACTTCCAGACTCACTCTATGAAGCCAGCATTACTTTGATTCCTAAACCAGACAGAGACCCAGCAAAAAAAGAGAACTACAGGCCAATATCCCTGATGAATATGGATGCAAAAATTCTCAATCAGATACTAGCAAATCGAATTCAACAGCATGTAAAAAGAATTATTCACCATGATCAAGTGGGATTCATTCCTGGGCTGCAGGGCTGGTTCAACATTGGCAAATCAATCAATGTGATACATCACATTAATAAAAGAAAAGATAAGAACGATATGATCCTGTCAATCGATGCAGCAAAAGCATTTGACAAAATTCAGCATCCTTTCTTAATACAAACCCTCAAGAAAGTCGGGATAGAAGGAACCTACTTAAGCGTCATAAAAGCCATTTATGAAAGGCCCACAGCTAATACCATCCTCAATGGGGAAAAACTGAGAGCTTCCCCCCTGAGATCAGGAACACGACAGGGATGCCCACTCTCACCGCTGTTGTTTAACATAGTGTTGGAAGTGCTAGCATCAGCAATCAGACAACAAAAGGAAATCAAGGGCATCAAAATTGTCAAAGATGAAGTTAAGCTTTCACTTTTTGCAGATGACATGATATTATACGTGGAAAACCTGATAGACTCCACCAAAAGTCTGCTAGAACTGATACATGAATTCAGCAAAGTTGCAGGATACAAAATCAATGTACAGAAATCACTTGCATTCTTATACACTAATAATGAAGCAACAGAAAGACAAATAAGGAAACTGATCCCTTTCACAATTGCACCAAGAATCCTAAAATACCTAGGAATAAACCTAACCAAAGATGTAAAAGATCTGTATGCTGAAAACTATAGAAAGCTTATGAAGGAAATTGAAGAAGATATAAAGAAATGGGAAAACATTCCATGCTCATGGGTTGGAAGAATAAATATTGTTAAAATGTCAATACTATCCAAAGCTATCTACACATTCGATGCAATCCCAATCAAAATTGCACCAGCATTCTTCTTGAAGCTAGAACAAGCAATCCTAAAATTTGTATGGAACCACAAAAGATCCTGAATAGCCAAAGTAATATTGAAGAAGAAGACCAAAGCAGGAGGCATCACAATCCCAGACTTTAGCCTCTACTACAAAGCTGTAATCATCAAGACAGTATGGTATTGGCACAAAAACAGACACATAGACCAGTGGAATAGAATAGAGACTCCAGAATTGGACCCACAAAAGTATGGCCACCTAATCTTTGACAAAGCAGGAAAGAATATCCAATGGAAAAAAGTCTCTTTAACAAATGGTGCTGTGAGAACTGGACAGCAACATGCAGAAGAATGAAACTAGACCACTTTCTCACACCATTCACAAAAATAAACTCAAAATGGATAAAGGACCTGAATGTGAGACCGGAAACCATCAAAACCCTAGAGGAGAAAGCAGGAAAAAACCTTTCTGACCTCAGCCACAGCAATTTCTTACTTGACACATCCCCAAAGGCAAGGGAATTAAAAGCAAAAATGAACTATTGGGACCTCATAAAGATAGAAGCTTCTGCACTGCAAAGGAAACAATCAACAAAACTAAAAGGCAACCAATGGAATGGGAAAAGATACTTGCAAATGACACATTGGACAAAGGGCTAGTGTCCACAATCTATGAAGAACTCACCAAACTCCACACCCGAAAAGCAAATAATCCAGTGAAGAAATGGGCAGAAAACATGAATAGACACTTCTCTAACGAAGACATCCAGATGGCCAACGGGCACATGAAAAGATGCTCAACGTCGTTCCTCATCAGGGAAATAGAAATCAAAACCACACTCAGATACCACCTCATGCCAGTCAGAGTGGCTAAAATGAACAAATCAAGAGATGATAGATGCTGGAGAGGATGTGGAGAAACGGGAACCCTCTTGCACTGGTGGTGGGAATGCAAACTGGTGCAGCCACTCTGGAAAACAGTGTGGAGGTTCCTCAAAAAATAGATCTACCCTATGACCTAGCAATAGCACTGCTAGGAATTTACCCTAGGAATACAGGAGTGCTGAGGCATAGGGGCACTTGTACCCCAATGTTTATAGCAGCACTTTCAACAATGGCCAAATTATGGAAAGAGCCTAAATGTCTATCAACTGACGAATGGATAAAGAAATTGTGGTTTATGTACACAATGGAATACTACGTGGCAATGAGAAAGAATGAAATATGGCTCTTGTAGCAACGTGGATGGAACTGGAGAGTGTTATGCTAAGTGAAATAAGTCATACAGAGAAAGACAGAGACCATATGTTTTCACTCCTATGTGGATCCTGAGAAACTTAAGACCATGGGGGAGGGGAAGGAAAAAAAAAAGTTAGGGAGGGAGCCAAACCATAAGAGACTCTTAAAAGCTGAGAATAATCTGAGGGTTGGTGGGAGGTGGGAGGGAGGGGAGGGTGGGTGATGGGCACTGATTGAGGAGGGCACCTGTTGGGATGAGCACTGGGTGTTGTATGGAAACCAATTTGACAATAAATTTCATAGTAAAAAAAATAAAAAAATAAAAATATTATGAAAAAAACCTAATCACTCAACAAATTTGAATGCCTACTCATTGTAAGCACTGAGAGATTTAGAGATTTAAACAAAAAATGGAAAAAAAGGTAAATACAATACCTTTCTTCCAGGAACCTACATTATTTTCTGATTTTGACAAATCACTGTGTTGGGGCAAATGGGTGGCTCAGTCAGTTAAGCATCCGACTTCGGCTCAGATCGTGGTCCCATGGTTTGCGAGTTCAAGCCCCACATCAGGCTCTCTGCTGTCAGCACAGAGCCTGCTTTGGATCCTCTGTCTCCCTCTCTCTCTGCCCCTCCCCTGCATGCTCTCTCTCGCCCTCAGAAATAAATAAGCATTAAAAAATATATAATAAGAATCACTGTGTTGATTTTAGGAGTTTCAAAATAGTAATGTTAACATTTTAGGATTATCTCATAAATTCATAGGATTGCAGCAGTCTTAAAATGAGACTAAATATCAGTGACCTCCTAAAGTAATTAATCTTTTGTGTGATATTTTCTAAAGTGATGGTTCTTGAAATTCACTTTCTAAACCGTTTTTTATTTGGCAGTCCTCAGTAAGTGACTATATATTTGGAGTGACGTCTCCTTCTTGAGAGCTGGGCCCTGGACCTATGGACCTTGATTTAAGTCCCAGGACAAGTTTAGGAGCTGGGGGACCTTGAGAAGGTTACTTAACTTACCAAAACCAGTTTTTTCTAATTTGTAAAAGGTAGGGTAGGGGGCAGGGATTGTAATTCCTTCATAGTACTAACCACATAACATTGATACAAAAATTAAATCAGTTGGTGTGTATAAAGCATCTGATAAATTTTAGCTGCTGTTTATACAGTGATTATTATTTGATTATTGTAAATTTTTTAGTATTTTATGGGAAAAATGCTACATCAAAGAGAAATACTCAGAATCCTCTGTTTAAATTTGTTAAAGTAAGAAATAGAAGTTTACATCCTCCACTCTTTCTTCTTATGTCTCCCCTTCCTCCCAACCCCCACTCCAGTGTAATCACTGCTAATAGTCCAGTGTGTTCTTCCCCACGTTTCCCATGCTTATGTAGCAGAGCTGTTTGATCTTGAACTCTAAGAGAAGCAGAATTGGGTCTAGGAGTTTGCCTGAAGGAGGGATTGTGAAGGCTATGTCCTGTCCAGTGACAGTGGTTCAGGAGCACAAGCAAATAACTAGATGCAATAAATTCTACTTGTGTATTCAGGCTGTGGGAGAAGAAGAAGGTCCTTTTACTAGTTTTAATTCTTGATTGGGTAAGGAAATACAGCCTTGTTTTGAGTCTCCTATGATGATAAATCTTCAGAGCTAGTTAAATGTGGCAGTGAGCATTGTCACCAGCTTGCACTTGGTTTCTCACACTGTGTTCTCTTGCCCTATGTCTTTGTACTCTGCCTGAGTACCCTGACTGATACACTGTTCCACTGTCTTCACCTCAGTCAGTCTTGATCATCCTATAAGACTCACCTCCTCCAGGACTAAACGCCCCAATGGTTGGCTTCCATAGTAGTAGTAGTAACCTGTACCTACAGACCTCTCTCTTAAGAAAGTACTGTTTGTGTCTCTTTTTCAAATTTCAACCATAACTTCAATAGGGTGGTGAACATATATTAACCATTTGTGTATTCTTAGCACCTAATATGGTAGCTGGCATAAATTAACATCAGTATATGTTTATTGATCTAAATGAGCTAGCTGTTGGGCAAATTAGCTATTTTTTTTTTTTTTTTTGAAATCCTGGTGTTTACTCCAAATAGGGGACAATGAAGTTAATTCAGTTATGAAATTGGCTTCATTTGAATTTCGTTCCAATGTGGAATAAATAAACTTGTCCTTCATAGGAATCCTACTTTTTACGTTTGAAAGAAAAATAAAATTCTTAACCCTAAGATTCAAGTCTGTCTTCTCTTCCTATCATCACACTTCACAAATTCTTAGCAAATTTTCCTCATAGCTTTCCTCATAGAAAAAGTAGAGGTCATTAAGCATGAACGTATGTATCCCAGATTCCTTTGTGCATCATTCACATTTATACCTACTTTCTTCTGACCTGAGATGAAGAACTAGCTCCTTTTATTATAATAGTAACCCTTCATCTGTGTTCTTTTTTCCTTTTTTTTTTCAGTTTTTTAAAATGTTTTATTTATTTTTGAGAGAGAGAGAGAGCGAGCATGCGTGCATGCAAGCGTGGGAGGGGCAGAGAGAGGGAAACACAGAATTCAAAGAGGGCTCTGGGCTCTTAGCTGTCAGCAGAGTCCAATCTGGGGCTTGAACCCACGGACTATAACCTGACCTGAGCCGAAGTTGTTTGACTGAGCTACCCAGGTGCCTCCTTTCATCTGTGTTCTTAATCCTATTCCTTGTTGTTTTTCTTTCTTCCTTCCTTCCTTCCTTCCTTTCTTTCTTTCTTTCTTTCTTTCTTTCTTTCTTTCTTTCTTTCTCTCTCTCTCTCTCTCTCTCTCTCTCTCTCTCTTTCTTTCTTTCTTTCTTTCTTTCTTTCTTTCTTTCTTTCTTTCTTTCATTTTTGAGAGAAAAAGCATGCATGCGTGTGCCGTAGAGGGGGAGAGAGAGAGAATCTTAAGCAGGCTCCAGTGTGGAGCCCAACGGGGCCTTGATCTCACAACCATGAGATCCTGACCTGAGTCAAAATCAAGAGTCAAGCATTTGACTGACTGAGCCACCCAGACACTTCTGTTTCTTGTTGTTTCTTCAAAACCTCAACCACCTTTCCTACTCTGTGTTCTATCTTCTACCTTGCCTTTTCCATAGACTCCTTCCCAACAGCCCATGTTCATGTCCAATTCTCTCATCCTTTGTCCTTTGACTTACCTTTCATTGCAGTGGCTACTTTTACCCCTTATTCCTTTCAGAGGCTAAACGTGACATGCTCTACTTCTTCAACCTTCAGGCATTCTTAGGTTCATGGAGGTCTTACTTTCTAATTCACACTCCCCAGCAACAATTTTACACCATCAGCCTTTTCCATAGTCAACAGACATCGTAATAAATAAATGCTGTAGGAATGGCCCCTTTGCAGCTTCTTTTACTATGATGACTCCCTTTTTGAACTTTCCTTCTCCCTAGATTTCTGTGATCTCGTTTTCTCTTGGGTCTCCTTCCAATTCTCTATCACCTTGACGTCTCTTTTCCTGAGGAATCTCATGTCCTTACCTGGTGTCTGACATAGGTGTCTCTGTACCTAGTACTTCCAAACTCACATCTGGAAATTCAGATCAGAACCCTCAAATTGCTGCACATCTTCAATTTATATCCCATTTCAGATAAAACCTTTCCAGTCTGAGTTTTTATTATCTGCCCTCTCATGTGACCAGTTGCTTCTAAAATTTGACACATGGCAAAAGGCACCATTCCTCATCCCGTCAGGCAAGTTAGAAACCATAATGTCATCTTCTATAACTTCTTTACATGTAGTAAGTCATGAAATATGGTGTACTAAGTCGTAAAACATGTACTAAGTAGAAAAACCCAAACATGTCTTGATTTAATCTTGTATTTATCTCTGTTGCTATTGCCTTAATTTTGATCATCTTCATTCTTCTCCTGAATTATTTCAATAACTTTACATTGTTGTTTTGTTTTGTTTTGTTTTTGGCCATTCCTACTCCAAATTAGCCTGACACCCAAAATCCATCCATTACTCTGTCACAGGAGTTAGCAAGTAGAGATAGTATCAAATCCTTCTTCTGGTGAATCTTGTGACTCCCCATTTTTTATGGAATGAAATCACTACTCTTAGAGTTGTAGGACTGAACCTTTGAAATATGATCCATGCCTGGGTTTTTGATCTTCTCTCTTACTTCCTTCCATGAAGAGTGAACTGGTGTATACAAACAGTAGGAAAAAAGGGTGGTACAGACCATTGATTTGCCTTTCTCCTTACACTAACCAACTCTTTAGGTAATTGAGGATTTTCTTTAGTTGGATTCAACCTGGTGCATTAGGTATTTGGGGGAAAAGCGTCCTGAAAACGTACTTCTTAGGTATCCTTTTAAGTTAAATATTTCTTGAGATAACGGATATAATTCCCTATAGCAGAAAGTGTACAAACATTGGCGTAAGGTGGCATTTCTATTTGATCTGATGCATAATTTAGCATATAGCTGTCGCTCAGGCTTCTTTGACAATGAATTTGAATATTTAGCTCTATAAATGTAATTGAAGAGAAATCTTTACTTTAGAAATAAGTGTATTTTTGTGACAATTACCAGTTGCATTGGTAGGCAATGGAGGAATGAGACAGACCTTCCTAATATTTGTTGATAGCATTGTATATGAAATGCTGCTGAACTAGTTGATATGATGTTCTTTGATACAGATTTCCTCATTCTACTCTAAGGAAAATGCTTTGTGAAGCGTCATTCATGCTGGTTAGTATGAAAAGGCATGAGAAAAACTTTAACATAAAGCAGGGTATTTAAGGCAGACAATCTCAAATGATGTCTCTTTCCTTTAAAATGAATATATAAATGGGAAAACTACACTTTTGAAAAGACTTAAAATTTGCCATTCTTCTTTCTAATGATCAGCTACAGCAGACTCATGACTATCAGTATTTCCATTAAGTGATAGTTAGAGGCGTTAATAGCAGTATAATGATTTTTAAAACGCTGAGTATTTTATTTATTTCATTTTATTTTTTATTTCATTTCCTTGATGTTTTCTTTCATTATTCATCCTATCCAAAGGATGGAAAGCTCCTTGAAAGTAGATGGTATGTCTTGTGCACTTGTGAGTTCTTGATACCTGACCACAGGGCAGCACACAGTAATTGCCTTATGCGTGAATAAACTTATCAAACGTTAGTTTTATTCCAGAATTACTCTCAAGCAGCTTAATAGTTCAAAAATCTCAAGGACTAAAGAGCTGAAAAATGTGTTTTAGTAACTAAATAACTAAATTTTCAGGTGAAGCAAATTCTGGAATTTAGGTTTTCTCTGGCTTCCGTTTTAGCATTTAATGGATTAAAATTCACCCCAAATGCTTAAAACATGCCTCAAATTATACACAAAACCTAAAAAATAAGATTATCTGTGTTTCTGTCTTAATATTCTCTTTAAACTTCCCCTCCTCCCCCAATGTTAGGAAAGAGAAAAAATATGTCGACCAATGCTGGAAAGACGTTGCTGTTGGGGACTTCATTCGCCTTTCCTGTAATGAGGTTATTCCTGCAGACATGGTCTTACTCTTTTCCACCGATCCAGATGGAATCTGTCACATTGAGACTTCGGGTCTCGATGGAGAGAGCAATTTAAAACAGAGGCAGGTGGTTCGGGGATATGCAGAGCAGGTAAATACTGTGTTCTCACTTGGTGACTTATTAACATTTTTCCTTTCAGAAGATGACCGAGCTCATTTTTCACAGAGACAGAAAATGAGATTTTTAAATTTATTTTTACCATTACAAAATAGAAGCCCAGAGGGCTTAATCCATTTACAGATATCCCTGGAAGTGTTTTATAGATAATAGGCTGTAATGACTTTGAAGTTCACACATTTTAGTCTGGCGATCCTATATTTTTTGGAACTGAATTAAGGGAAACTAACAGAATTATTTTGCAATTTGGAAAATTATTTTGCAATGGAAACGATCACCTTCTGTTCCTACAATGTATAATTGCATACATACCCAGACCTTTTGAGACTTGTGTAGTTTCTCATGCCACAGGGCTTCTAGACTCTTCACCACACTGTGGCGAGGGAAACAAGAACTGTGAAGTTCTGTGAACATGAGTTTGAATGAATTCTAGCTCTCCTATTACATTATTGTGTGGCCTTGGGCAAGTCACTTATTTTGTGCCTCAGTTTATCTTAAAATAGAAATGATGATGCCTGTCTCATACCATTGCTGTGAGATGTAAATGAAGTAATGTATGTAAAAATATCATGTACATTGCTTAAATATTAGTTTCCCTTCCCTGTCTCTGGAAGCACTTGAGATGAAGTTTTTAAAAATTTAATAGTCTTTTTAAAACTGAACCATTAAGTCAGGTAACTGACTTAAACTGAACCATTAAGTTCATAAACTAAAAAGTGTTTTAGCCAAATAAATGCCCTGATCTTTAGTAAGTTTCATGATATGGTGTAACATTGGGCCGTCTTTCTATCTATGGATTTAATTTAGATCCTGTGATTGATAAGCCTCTCAGCTTCGCATTGTCACTTTTGTGAACATTTATATTACTAAGACGTTTGTAAAAATCTTGTACAACTTGAGATTCCATTATATACTACTAAGTACCTATTCTGACGGTAACACCAGTTGATTAATCAGTACACTTTGGGATCAATTAAGGGTGAGTGCTCTGGCATCCCATGACCTAGATTATAATCCTGTTTCTAAACGTCTCCTTGTGTGGAGACGTAGAGCAAATTACTGATCTTCTCTCTGTGTCTCTTTCTTTACCTGTTAATTAGACCTAATTATAGCACCTACCTCATATTAAGAAATTAGTATGTTTAAAGTACATAATAGAGATTCTACTACATCAAAAGAACTAAAAAATTAGTGATTAGCAAATCAAATCATCTAATTATATAACTCATTTTCCATATGTTTTGCTGTGATACGTTAATACTTGATGAGATATATCAATAATAATTTTTTTTATTAGGCAAACATTCATATGAAAACAAGGAAATGAGATAAGGTTTCCCTGGCTTATTCTTAGTGAATCCATGCCTGTGTTCTATAAAAACATTTTGTTTATTTGCTCACGGGTTTCATAAAGCATACTAAAATTACCATTTAATCCATTAGAGAATTTTGTAAATGCTGACGTCCAACTTATTTTTAAATTTTTAAAGAAAATTTGCTGGGATAAATGCATAATGTGCTCAGAGTGTTCGCATACACATTTAATCTCCGAAAATCCCTACATGATAAAAGAATAACAACAAAGTATTTTCAGCTTTTCAGTGATTTCTGCATAAAGGAGTGTCTGCTGTATGAATAGAAGGTCTTCTCTGCAGAGAGTCCTGCATGGATTCTAGTGTATGAATAAGACCTATAGATGTTTGTTAATGCTCCAGGACCATCCCCATCCCACATATTCATTTATGATTATGCCTCTACTGTTCTTCATTTTCTTTATTTGGGCAATTTGTGACCTAAATTTGGTAGCAAGAATGCATTAGTTTTATCTTAAGAGTTGGTGAAAGGATAAACACTTAAATATCAAGGGTTTAACTTTGAATTTTTCTTGTGTCATGATTTTAAAATATGTAGATATATGTGTGTGTGTGTGTGTGTATATATATGTATATATTTATTTTTTTGTTTGTTTTTAGGACTCTGAAGTTGATCCAGAGAAATTCTCCAGTAAGATAGAATGTGAAAGTCCAAACAATGACCTCAACAGATTCCGAGGCTACCTGTGAGTGATACATGACTTAACCTTCATTGGTATGAGTAGAATTATGTGTTGCAATTATATTTACTGCAGTATTTTTGTGTATGTATATCCAAGTTAAATCACCAAAGGCCATGTGTTTAGCCACCTATTAATTTGTCTTTATTTTAATAATCTGGTAAATATTATTAACTGGGTGTTGTATGAAAGCCAATTTGACAATAAATTATATTTAAAAAATAATTAAAAATAAAAACCACAACAAAAGCTTGTTCTTAAAATAATCACAAAATCTCGGTCAGTGGTGTAAGAATGTTTTACATGAGCTCTGTATTAAGCTTAAGACATGTTGTTTGGAAGGAGGGGCCTTCACAGAACTGGCAACCTAGGTGACATGATAGGATAGTGTCCTCCTGCAGAATTAGAGTATCAAGTGGATATTTCTGGTTGGCAAAAGGTAGCCAAGGAATTGAAATGTGTAAGAAAAAGTATGGGAAGTCACAACAGTGTTCATTCTGGAGCCCTCGAGGCATCTATATCCCTTTTGCAAGGGCAGCTAGAATTTGGTGTCTTACCTAATTTCAGACACTTAAGTGCTTTATGCCTTGAACCAAGTTATTTACTCTTTTTGATCCTCAGTTCCCTGATTTTTTTTTTTTTTAAATTTTTTTTTTTTTTTCAACCTTTATTTTTGGGACAGAGAGAGACAGAGCATGAACGGGGGAGGGTCAGAGAGAGAGGGAGACACAGAATCGGAGGGAAACAGGCTCCAGGCTCCGAGCCATCAGCCCAGAGCCTGACGCGGGGCTCGAACTCACAGACCGCGAGATCGTGACCTGGCTGAAGTCGGACGCCTAACCAACTGCGCCACCCAGGCGCCCCACTCAGTTCCCTGATTTTTAAGAGGAGAGGAGACAATCAGATCTACTTCATAGTAGTGATCTTATGAGAGAATGGTAAAGAAAATTTCCAACTCATTTTGGAGACCAGGATTATCCTGATACCATAAACATACAAAGACACTTATGGAAAGATCAGTGTCCTGCATGAACACAGATGCAAAATTATGGCAAATCAAATCCAATGATATATAAGAAGGATAATATATCATGACCCAGTGGGACCTATCCCAAAAATGCAGGCTGGTTTAATATTAGAAAAGCAGAGTGCTTAAGTGGCTCAGTCGGTTGAGTGTCCAAGTCTTGATTTCAGCTCAGGTCATGATCCCAGGGTTGTGGGATTGAGCCCTGCGTCAGGCTCCACCCTGAGTGTGGAGCCTGCGTAAGATTTTCCCTCTCTTCCCCTCTTCCCCGTCCCTTATTCGCATGCTCGCTCTCTCTCTCTCTCAAAAAAAAAACAAAAACAAAAAAAAACCTTAATATTAGAAAGTCAAATGATGTAATCCACCATATTAACAAGCCCCAATTAACAAATTAAAAAAGAAAAACCCAAGTGATCATCTCATGAATGTAGACAAAGCATTTGACAAAATCTAACTTCTGTTCTTGCAAACTGGAACTAGAAAGGAACTCTCTCAACCCGGTAATGGCATATATGAAGAACCTACAGTTAGAATCATACTTAATGGTGCAAGACTAAATGCTTTTAAATGTTTTTTCCCTAAGATCAGGAACAAGACAAGGATATTTACTCTCACCACTTTTATTCAAGATTTCACTAGAGATTCTAGATTAGTGTAGTCAGGCAAGAAAAGGAAATAAAAGATTTCAACTTAAAAAGAAGTAAAACTGTTTATTATTCATAGATGGCTTGATGCTCTTTGTGGAAAACCTGATAAAATCTATAAGAATTTAACAATTGGGCTTAACAATGTTGTAGGAAACAGATCAATATACAGAAATCCATTGTATTTCTATATACTAGCAATGAGCAATCAGATATTGAAATTTTTCAAAATACAACTTATGATAGCATCAGAAAAAATGAAATACCTGAGGCTAATCCTGACAAAAGTTGTGAAACACCTGCACACTCAAAACCATTGAACACTGCGGAAAGAAATGAAAGACCTAAATAAATGGAGCAATGTATGCTGTTCATGGGTTGAAAGACTCAGTATTGTTATGATTCAGTTTTTTTTCCAAATCGATCTGTAGATTCAATGTAATCCTAATCAAAATCCTAGCATGTGTTTTTTTAAAGAAATTGGCATGTTTATTTTAATTTTTTTTCTAAATCGATCTGTAGATTCAATGTAATCCTAATCAAAATCCCAGCATGGTTTTGTTATTTTTTTTTTAAAGAAATTGACAAGTTTATTCTAAAATTTATATGGGGTTGCAAAGAACCTATATTACCTTAAAACAGCACTGAAACAGAACAGAGTGGGAGAGCCAACACCACCTGATTTCAAAACTTCCAGTAAAGTACAGTAATCAAATTAGCATCATTTTGGCATAAAGATAGACCAGCAGATCAGAAAAGATTAAAAGATTATAGAATCCAGAAATTGACCCACACATTTATGGACGATTGGTTTTTGTTGTCCATAAATGTGCCTTGACAAAGGTACACACAAGCAATTTAGTGAAGAAAGGTTTTTCTTTTCAACAAATGATGCTAAAACGATTGGATATCCATATTGTAAAAAATAAACTTCAAGCCATACCTCTCACTGTTTAAAAAAACTGAACTAAAAATGGCTTCTATAGTTTAATGTAAACCTAAGATTTGAAACTCCTTAAACATGGAGGAAACATAACAGAAATCTTTGCTATCTTCAGTTAGGCAAAGACTTCTCAGAACACCCAAAGCACAATAAAAGGACAAAAAATACATAAAAGAACTTCAGAATCAAAATTAAAACCTTTTTCTCTTCAATGACACTATTAAGTGAATGAAAAGATAAGTAACAGATTGGAAGAAAATGTTCTCAATGCGTGTAACTGATGTGTTCAGATTATACAAAGACATCTTAAAACCTGGTAATAAGGGGCGCCTGGGTGGCTCATTTGGTTAAGTGTCCACCTTCAGCTCAGGTCATGATCTCATGGTTGCTAAGTTCAAGCCTTACATCCTCTGTCTGCGGTCAGTGCAGAGCCCGCTTTGGATCCTCTGTTTCCCTTTCTCTCTGCCCCTACCCTCTCGCGAGCATGTGTGCATGCTCTCTCTCTCCCTCAAAAATAAATAAACATTAAAAAAAAAAACCCTCAGTAATAAGAAAACAAACAATAAGTTTTAAAATAGTCCAAGAAATTTGAACAGACACTTCACCAAAAAACGTATATAGGTGACAAATAACTGTGTAGAAAGATACAAGTTAAAACCACAGAGCTACAACTACTAACAGTTCAAAAGACTCAACTATACCCAGTGCTGGTGAGTAAGTAGGAGAACTGGAGTGCCCACTTACTGCTTGTGGGAATATAAAGCAATACAGCCACTTTAAAGAACAACTTGGAAGTTTCTTAAAAAGTTAAACATATGCCCACTGTATGATCTGGGTGTTCCACTCCTAGGTAGTTACCCACGAGAAAATAAAACATGTCTCAGTAGAGTAGTCTGTACACAAATATTCATAGCAGCTTTGTTTGTAATAGTCCAAAACTGGAAACAAGCCAAATACCATCAACAAGAGCATGGATGAACAAATTGTATATCCATACAGTGTATGGAATTCATTGCAGGGGGAATTCAGCAAAAGGAATTCACTGGTGCTACATGCTAAAATATGGATGCATCTCTGAATGTCACGTTCAGTGAAACAAGCCAGGCAGGAAAGAATATATACTCTATGGTTTGATTTATATAATTTCTTGAAAATAAACCTAATTTAAAGCAATAGAAAGCAGATAAGTGAGTGCCTTAACTAAATTTCTGGAACTGGACTCCTAGTCTACCTTGTCAGCCTCTCTCTTCATCCCGCTTGGACATATTTTTTTTTCTTAATAGACACATTGGAACATCATTTGCTGTTGTGAGTACTCAGTCTTGCCCTAGAACCCTTACCTACTTCTAAGGCCCCACTAGCCTCTTGGCTGTCCTAATTATCACTTGCCTCTGGATTCTCTGATGCCACGTTCACCTGCTCTATGGTTTTTCCATTCGTGATGGGCTCCTCTGATGTCTGTCTGCTTCAACTGTGCTGCCTTACTTTCTGATTAGTCTGATCTGACCACTGGAATTGCCTTTCTCTTGGAATCCACAACTAAAGCTGCTCTCTGCTTCTTTTCCCTCCCTCAGATTCTGTCTTCCTCAGTAATTAGATTTTCCTGGGTCTGCTCTGTTGAAGCTTCTATTAAGCTGGCTTCAGCAACTTGCAAGGAAGCATTGAATGATAGAGTCAGCCCAGGTAGATAAAGTGATTTTTCTGTGGAATTATTTTTATCCACTAAGCTAACTCCTTATCCTTTACCTGCTTTGTGGTCTGTTTTCTAAAATCAACAAAAATTGAGATGCTCAGGCTCACTTTCTATATGGTGCCTTCTCTGATCTTACTCTCAGGTAGAGCTTTCTCCCTATTTGTGTCCACAGTGCATGTTGAATATCAAGTTTCTATTATAATATCTATAATTACTACACTTACATATTTCTGTATCAGTCACTTCCCCTTAGACCACAGGAGCCAAGACTATGTGTGTTTTTCTATTCCCAGCATCTGAGTGGGAATGCTGGGCCTGTAATAGATGTTGCCTAGTGATTTCAGGGGATGAGAGCTCTATGTGGACAGTCAGTGCTTCATATGGAGTCCAGAGATCTCACATCATAAGTGCCAAATATCATATACCTGTCAAGGGCAGGACCTGTTTAATGTTTGGGCAGATGCTATTATTATAGAAGTTAGGCTTTGATCTAATGATAGTAACCTAGAGTGATGTAATGGTGAAAAATAAGGATCTGGTGGGGGGGGGTAGGAATTTTAAATCTTACTGAGGAACTTTGGAAATGGTTTCTATGTTGAATCTGTTCCTATAAAGGCTCTAGGGATAATGAATGTTATATTGATGAGGATTGTGTGGGGCTTGCCTGGGAACACTACATAGAAATGTTACTGTTGAACTTAAATTCTTCATCTGCAGGGGTGCTTGGGTGGCTCAGTTGGTTAAGCATCCGACTTCTGTTCAGGTCATGATCTCGCCATTTGTGAGTTCGAGCCCCGCATTGGGCTCTGTGCTAACTGCTCAGAGCCTGGAAACTGCTTTGGATTCTGTGTCTCCTCCTGTCTCTGTCCCTCCCATGCTCATGCTCTGTCTCTCTCTGTCTCTCAATAATAAAATAAACGTTAAAAAAATTTTTTTATATAACAAATTTTTTATCTGCAAAACCAGGAACCAGAATTAAATTAAACCCAAGGACACTACACTATAGTTGTCTCTTTGTACCTAAAACCACATATGTGAAAGCATACAAACATAGATCTCCTAGAATAAGATGTTTGCAAATTATAGGAGTGAAATGACACATCTGTTTCTTCCTCCTTTGTGGTATCCTTCTTTGCAGAGTTTTCCTTAGTAATTGCAGGTAGCAAGGATACCAGATAACAATTACAGTTCTCCTATATTTAAGAAAGAAGAAACAACTTATCAACTGAAGTATATTGCTTAGAAAGCAACCTAATTTTAATGCTGAAGTTAAGAGGGCATTTTCAAAATAGGTGAAATACATTACTTTTGCTTATTTAAAAAAAAAAAGTCCAATTATTTTGCTCTTTATTTTTGCCACTGTTGTAACTTGATCAAGTAATTGCTTTGATAATCTTTAAACCATTTATTACAGGAACTTTCCAACAGGCAAAAGCAAAAAGAAAAATATAATGAACACTCATGGGCTCTCACCCAGATTTAACTATTTCATAATTTTGCCAGTTTTGTCCCCCCCCCCGCATCACAGTTTACCACATTTACCAGGCTGCATCCTTGTGGTAGTGAACATTGTTTTCTGGCCATCTGATTTCCTATAAACTGTCCAGGGACACTTTCAAATCTGATGAAGGACATAATTTCTTTTTCTACAAAATGATACACACACACACACACACACACACACACACACACACACACACACCTACATGCAGGAAATATTGCATACAATTTCAAAGGCTTCATGGATCTCTTGATCTCCACCCCAGGTGGATTTGCTGTTAGAGATGCTTCATTAGGTACCTGTGGAAACAGGTACTTGCTATTGTGTATCATCTGGAGGCCTGTGATGTCCCCTGTTCCATTGGTGGTTCTATTAAGATTGGTGTTGTCAGCCATACTCTTTCATTATAAAATCCTCAGGCTGTCACCTAGTGGGTTTAGCAGCCACAAATTACCATTCCCTAGAACAGTCCTTGATTCCATCCAGGTTGAAAATGGAATTTTTCTAATTCTATCAAGAACTTTTCCCTTGTCCGTTACTAAGTTACCTGAAACACAGTTTGTACTAGCAGTAGGTTCCTTATTTGGAATATTTTTTTTTTTGAGGTTTTGTAGTATGAGAAGTTGACAAACGGGAATGATAGAAAATGATGGTAGCTGAGACTTGTTGCATCTTTTATCAAGCCAAAGCAAGATAAGAAAATCAAAGGGCCCAGAGATTTGAAACCTTTCTTGTGACTTGCTTGACTTAATGTGACTTTCTTGACTCCAGTCAAGAAAACTCAGAATGCATGATTTTTATTTTTACATCCCCACTTTTGCTATTTAAAGATGAATCTCTATGCTATCTTTCTTATAGAGAACATTCCAACAGAGAACGCGTGGGTCTCAGTAAAGAAAATTTATTACTTAGAGGATGCACCATTAGGAACACAGAGGCCGTTGTGGGCATCGTGGTTTATGCAGGTTAGTTACACTTCTGATTTTCACTGTTGTCTCCTCTGTGTTTTTCTTCAAGTTAACATTTTTCATTTATTCAAAATGCAGTCTACAAAAGCAGAAAGGAAATTTTGTCTTCGTAAACTTAATCCTCGGTCTCTTTTTTCTAAATGGATCACAAAAGCAAACTAAATTAACAAAATCTATTGTGCGATTACTCTTTATTAAATTATCTGCCACAGAGATTTAAAACTATGCTATTTGCTATCTGGCTTTAATTTGCAAATTTTCTGACATGTTACCTATGTAGGCCATGAAACCAAAGCAATGCTGAACAACAGTGGTCCAAGGTATAAGCGCAGCAAATTAGAAAGAAGAGCAAATACAGATGTCCTCTGGTGTGTCCTGCTTTTGCTTGTGATGTGTTTAACTGGTGCATTGGGTAGGTAAATTTGATTTTTTTTGCTGACGTCTTTTCAGCAAGGTATTTATTTAAAAGTATTTTATTTTCTGGGGCGCCTGGGTGGCGCAGTCGGTTAAGCGTCCGACTTCAGCCAGGTCACGATCTCGCGGTCCGTGAGTTCGAGCCCCGCATCGGGCTCTGGGCTGATGGCTCAGAGCCTGGAGCCTGTTTCCGATTCTGTGTCTCCCTCTCTCTCTGCCCCTCCCCCGTTCATGCTCTGTCTCTCTCTGTCCCAAAAATAAATAAATAAAAAAAAAAAAAAAAAAAAAAAAAAAGTATTTTATTTTCAAAATATTGATGAATATTTGACTTCTGTAAAGGAGGTTTCATTCGCCATTCATTTTTTTCCCTCACATCTTTATCTTTCTCAATCTCTGATCTGAAAAACATTAATGTTGATTATATCCAGTTACATGGGGCCACAGTAGTAAAGGGACCTGGCAAGAGATTTAAAGAGAGACCGAGACAGGAGAATTTGGAGCCTTTTGAATTTTAATTTGTTTTAAAAAATAAACAGTGGGTCTTCAACCAAAATAAATACTTTTATTCCTCTTTAGGAATGAAGTTCTATATTTACATAGTGTATATGTAGCATTCTTTTGATGTCTGTGTGTTTTTTGAAAGGTCATGGAATCTGGTTGAGTAGATATGAAAACATAATATTTTTTAATATCCCGGAGCCTGATGGGCATGTCATATCACCATTGTTGGCAGGATTCTATATGTTTTGGACCATGATCATTTTGTTACAGGTAATTTATGTTGAGTTCATCATAGAATTTTGAGGACTTTGTTACTTAATCCAACTACATTTGGTTTCTCACCCGTTATTTTCCCTCTCTAATATTTTTTAAATTGCTTGGTTCCTCTTAGGTCTTGATTCCCATTTCTCTCTATGTTTCCATTGAAATTGTGAAGCTTGGACAGATATATTTTATTCAAAGTGATGTGGATTTCTACAATGAGAAAATGGATTCTACTATTCAGTGCCGGTCGCTGAACATCACCGAGGACCTTGGGCAGATTCAGTACCTCTTTTCTGATAAGACAGGAACTCTCACTGAGAATAAGATGGTTTTTCGAAGATGTAGTGTGGCAGGTTTTGATTATTGCCATGAAGAAAATGGTAAGTGTGGGTTTCTGTGAAAACCAACCTGAAGATTGGGCTTTTTGGCACCCACTTAAAAGTTTGATAATTCTAGGGACACCTGGGTGGCCCAGTTGGTTAAGCATCCGACTTCAGCTCAGGTCGTGATCCCACTGTTCAATCCCCGTATCGGGCTCTGTGCAGACAGTGTAAGGTCTGCCTGAGATTCCCTCTCTCTGCCCCTCCTCTGCTCTCTGTGTCTCTCAAAATAAATCAACTTAAAAAAAATTTTTTTTTAAATACATTGTATTTTCTCTTAGGCACATACATTTTTAAGCCAGGTTTTATTGTTACCTGTGAATGCAAGGGATAAAATGTTGAATGTTTATCACATAATCACTACACAAATGTAAAAAAATAGCTAGTCATACTGGATATGATGATACTCTGCCTTGTTTTATCTTCTTTATTGCATTTTTGTTACAAAAACAGTATTTTAGAAAATCTCAGATAAGGTAAATGAGGAAAAACATAAAAGCCATAAGTAATCCCCACCAGAGTAGACCACTGTTAACATTTTTGTACATTTCTTTTGTCTTTTTCTTGTACGCTTTATGTTTTTTAAACAAAAATGAAATTACAGTGTGCTTTTGCTTTTACAACCATTTTTCTTAAGACTTCATTGTGACTGCCTTTCTGTTCTCTCCTTACTCTTCTAGAGGCTATGCTATATTGCACTGTAATAATTGCCAAAATTTATGTAAATAATCCACCATTAATTTTGGTTGTCAACATTTACTGTGGTAAGCAATGCTGCAGTGAACCTCACTAGCTAAACTTTCACACCTGTTTGTGAGAGGAGTGTCTTCCAAAATAGTTGACTATGTAGATCCCTATTTTCAAGTAACTTATGTAGTGTTTCACAAAATATGTGATGAGGAGCATCGCATCTTTTTTTTTTGTATTCGTAGCATTTCAAATTTTGTGTTTGTAGCATTTAAAAGGGCTGATATCAGCCCTTTCCTGCCACAGTTCCTGAGCACACACTTGGGCCCAGTGAGTGCTTCTCTTCTATAGCCCTTTATGCAGAGAAGGTACCAAGAGATTGAGAATCACATGCTATCATGACTGAACTGTCTGTGGACCATGGAGTGTTGCACTGCTTCTGTAGGTACCAACTTCGCCTGTAAACACTTCTCTACTACACATACATACGGAGATCCTGGTCTCTTTTCTGTAATAGTTTAAAAATAAGGACATGTTGTATACACACTCTGATTGATGAAGGAAGGAGTAGGGGGGGCTACTTCTCTCCAGGATTTAACCCTAAGATATATTATTTTTACTGAAATTAAAGCTGGTTAACCCTTCAGGATTTGGGGGCAAAAATCACTGCCTAGGAGATCTGTCCATAAAAAACATCACTGCTAGGAAATAGCCCCGTGCACATATGCATTTGAACTAAACACATCTGACGACACCATTTTATGTTTTAAAACCTTGCAACTTAGGAGCACCTGGTTGGCTCAGTTGGAAGAGTTTATGACTCTTGATCTTGAGGTTGTGAGTTCAAGCCCCACATTGAGTGTAGAGGTTACTTAAATAAATAAACTTAAAAAAAAAAATAAAACCCTGCAACTTAGAAATTTGGTTAATGAACTAAGTAGCATCAGCAACGCCTCAGTGTGTATTAAAAACACAGAATCTCAGGCTCCTCTTTAAAACTTCAATTAAAATCTTCATTTAACAATATTCCCAGGTGATTTATGTGCATATTAAAATTTTAAAGCAATCCTTTAAAAAATTACTGAAAGAGAATATCTTTTTTAATAGTAATCTTTTTAGTTTAGAATAGCATTAGATTTATAGAAAAGTTACAAAGATGCTTTTGAGGGTTCCGTTATGCACCCCTATCTAGTTTCCTCTGTCATTAACATCTTACATTAGTTGTATAATACATTTATGATAAGTAATGAACTAATATTGATATCATTATTAACTGAAATCCATACTTTATTCAGATTTCTTTAGTTTATACCTTTTTCTGTCTGAGGATCCCATCCAGAAGACCATGTGACAGTCCACATTTAGACTGCTCTAGATTTGAAATCTTCTAAGGCTTTCTGTTTCTCGATGACCCTAGTTCTGAAGGGCACTATTCAGGGATTTTGTAGAATGTTTCTCAATTTGGGTTTGTCTAGAGAGTGCCTTTATGATGCGGTTTGTGAATCTGATCTACATGGTGAGAGCATTTAGTAGTTTCCAAGAACAAAGATTTTGGAATCAGGCCTCCTGAATCTGATTCCCATCTTTGCTGCCTATGGGCTGTATGACTCTGGGCCAGTTACATAATTGCTCTGGGCCTCACTAAAAAGGATCCATAATAGTATTCATGAAGATAATTCATGAAAAGCCACTCAAAGCATGGCACAGAATAAATTCTTTGTAAGTATGAGCTGCCATTGTTTTTCTCATTACAGTTGTCAAAGTAAGAAATAGATTTATCTTTTGAGGAGTTCATGGTCCGATATGGAAAACAGGCATGGAAACGTAAAAATATCTTACTTCGTCTCATAGGATGAAAATCTGGTGTTTTGGAGGTGATTTTAGCATTGATCAAGGTTTGGGACCTAGAAGGATATTGGGCAAGAAATTTTTGGAATGCTGGAAATGGGCAAGGAATAAGTTTAGAATAAAAGATTTGTGTGTATCAAGGATACATGGATGATACAGTTGGCCGAAGCTTAGCTGAGCGTGCTGTTTATGAGCAGGTGAAAGTCGGGATGCTGGAAATGTTTGGGGGATTAGTTCATAGCAAAATGCTTGGAGGATATGGGGATGATACAGTTGGGAGAAATCCATGTGCACGTTGTGCTGTTCACCCTTGTTTTGGGCCCTTTGAGGAGCACATTGAAAAGTATGATCAACTTTTTGTTCCACAGATTTTTGCTCACTTCTTCCAAATATCAAATAAATGTAAGTAACAGGGCCTGAACAGGTTACTAGATATTTGAAAGAGGATTCAAAAGGGAAGATTAGGGATTAAATAAGAAAGAGAATTAAAGTAGTTAACCTAGCATCTAATCAGTACCTACCTTGATAGAAAGACTACATACTTTGCATTTTCTCTTGTGAATTGGAAAGCAAGAATTCCTGCCCCACTCTGAGGCATTTATGGAACTAATTGAAACCTGTTTTAAGAGACATATGAAAAGTCTGCATGATCAGCTGGATAGATTAAAAAAATTTTTTTTTTAATGTTTACTTATTTTGAAAGAGAGAGAGAGAGCACACGCGCGTGCGCGCACCTGAGTGGGGGAGGGGCAGGGAGTGAAGAAGACACAGAATCTGAAACAGTCTCCAGGCTCCAAGCTGTCAGCACAGAGCCCGACACAGGGCTTGAACTCACCAACTCTGAGATCATGACCTAAGCTGAAGTCAAAGGCTCAACCGACTGAGCTACCCAGGCGCCCCGGATAAATTTTTGTTTATCAGTATGGTAATAAGCTTTTCTTTCTCATACCCAATTTTTGATTTTTTTTTTAAGTTAATTTATTTATTTCGAGAGAGAGAGACAGCATGCAAGCAGGGGAGGGCCAGTGAGAGAGAGGGAAAGAGAGAGAATCCCAAGCAGGCTCCATACTGTCAACACAGAGTCCGATACAGGGCTCAAACTTACAAAACTGTGTGGTCATGACCTGAGCCAAAACCAAGAGTTGGACGCTTAACCGACTGAGCCATCTCATACCCAATTTTTGAAAAACCTTCACTGAGTCTACAAGTATTACACCTATAGTTTTGTTTTCTGAATCAAATTATAGCTTTACTGTTCTGTTTCCTTCCCAAAGCTTTTTACAAAATGATTAAAGGTTGCTCCGTGTGTTCTTGAGTCCACTCTTCCAGTGTTATTTATTGAGCAAGTTTGTCCTGTCCTAAGGGCTGAGCTGTCTGGCATTATAGTAATTACACAGTTGCATGAGGACTGATTTCCCTAATGATGTACAGAGAAATTCCTGAAGTATAAGCCTTTATGTTTCTATAGGTTTTGTAATATTGTAATTATTTATTTTTAAAATGGTATCACATCACCAATAAGTTTCTTTAGCTACTCAAGGATTTATCAACCTCAGCACTATTGCCATTTGGGGCTGCATTATTCTTTGAGATGGGTGCAGTTCTGTGCATTCCAAGATGTTTAGATGCCTCCATGGGCTCTGACCACTGAATGCCAATTGCACTCCTCCCCCAGTTATAACAACCAGACTGTGTACAGGCATTGCCAAATGTTCGCTGGGGGACAAATTCACCCCTTGTTGAGAATGACTGAACTAACCTATACAGGTAACTGCCAAGGAGATATAACATAGTGGATACATGTACTGGCTTCAGGGTCAGGAAGACCTACATTTAAATCCCAACTCTACCCCCAACTAGCTGTTTAACCATGGTCAAAGTACTTAATCTCTCTGGCTCTTAGCCTCTCTTACCTGCAAAGTGAAACAGTGATAGTTCCTAACTGGTAGCATTATTTTTAAGATGAAAAGGGAAGATCTAGATACAGATATTTACATAAAGACCTAAACAGATGATTGATGAACAGGAAGTACTCAATAAATTTTTTTTTAATGTTTATTTATTTCTGAGACAGAGACAAAGCATGAATGGGGGAGGGGACGAGAGAGAGACAGAGACAGAATCCGAAGCAGGCTCCAGGCTCTGAGCTGTCAGCACAGAGCCTGATGCGGGGCTCAAACTCACAAACCATGAGATCGTGACCTGAGCCGAAGTCGGTCGCTCAACTGACTGAGCCACCCAGGCGCCCCAGGAAGTACTCAATAAATGTCAAGTCCCTACCCCACAACATTCCCTTGATTCTACGGATATTCCATTTATGTGTCTATTCAAACATGCATTCATTATTCATTTGATACATGTTTAAACTACAATACATGGACTTGTTGAAATCAAGCAGGGAATATTGGTGTAAAATTATAAGGAATATCATGTTAACATACATTCAGAACATAACATTCTGAGCACTGTCTGTGAACTTTCTAGAACTGGATGTAAGACCGATGATTATTACTTTTGTGAAATGGGGAAAATTCGTTTGATTTCTTTATTACTAAAATTGACGTATTAATAGTATCTGCCACAGAGGGTTGTCCTAGTTATTAAATGAGACAGATGCCTGGTGCATAGTAACATTCAGTACATTCAGTAGATAGAAGCTTTAAAGGCTCAGGGAGTGAGGGCTAGTATAGTTACAGAGGTCACCATTGAGGAACTGGCCTTTGAACTAAGCCTTCAAAGATGTTGAAGATTTATGTAAGCATAGAAAAAGAGAATGGATATTCTGGACAAGGGCACAGGTGAAAATGGAGAACTTCAGTATGTTTGGGATTCAGTAAGTGGATGGGTTTTTGAAGCTGAAAGGCCATACAGGGAAGCATTCTGTATTATTTAGTCAGAGAATATATTGAAACTTGCAGAACTGGAAAGGATCTTAAAGTCATTAAATCCAAATTGTTCATTCGGCCAGTAAGAAAACAGAGGCCCGGGAAGAGTTAAGCGATTTCCTAGAAAACACTGAGTCTTTGGAAGAGTTGGTTCTAGAACTCAGGATCACAACATTGCCTCTTAGCTTCTCTTTGTCCTTGAAAAATACAGATACAAGGGGCGCCTGGGTGGCGCAGTCGGTTAGGCGTCCGACTTCAGCCAGGTCACGATCTCGCGGTCCGTGAGTTCGAGCCCCGCGTCGGGCTCTGGGCTGATGGCTCAGAGCCTGGAGCCTGTTTCCGATTCTGTGTCTCCCTCTCTCTCTGCCCTTCCCCCGTTCATGCTCTGTCTCTCTCTGTCCCAAAAATAAATAAACGTTGAAAAAAAAAAAAAAAAAAGAATTGACATTTAAAAAAAAAAAGAAAAATACAGATACAAACTATTGAACAGAATATGAAAATATTTTTTATTTTGAAATTAACTTGCCAAAAGCCATACTCTAAGTAGCTAGACTTGGCTTGAATGCAGCTAGCAATTCAGCAAGTACACATTGACTGATTGTTTACTCTGTACTCCTGGACATAATGATTAACAAGGCAGACAGGGGCCCTCTCACAGAGCTTCTGTTGAATAGTCACAAATAAATTAATTCTTAAATCAAGAAAAATAAATAATGAAAAGTGCTTTTCAGAGAATTAAAATGAGATGATATGATATAGAATGATTGGAAGGCATTTTGGATTGGGTAGGGGAGCAAGGCCTTTCTAAGGGTTACAGCTTAGATCTGAATAACATAACCTTGAAGTTCAGATGCGAAAACCTACCAGTTACAGGCAGCAGCTAGTATAGAGGCTCTCAGGCTGAAATGAGCTTGGCAATTTTCAAAGTAAGAAAAGAAGGCCAGTGAGGCTGGATTTTAGTGGACATGTGGAAGAGGAAGGGGCAAGAAACTTCGAGACGATCAGCAAAGGTCAGATCATTTTGAGCTATGTAAGCCAACATAAGGAAAATTTTGTGCAGGAGTAATGTGATCAGCTTTATATTTTAGGAAGATCACTGTAGCTACTGGTTAAGGAATGGAATGCCGAGGGGTAAGGAGACCAGTTATGAGGCTGTTAGCACTGGTCCAGTTGAGAGATGATGGTAGCTTGGTAATGAAGATGGAGAGAATTCAAGATATTAGAGATATTTTGGATAAATAATGGACAGCTATTGGTGATGCTTTACAGCAAAACAAAACAGACAAACCAAAACAGACAAAACTCTCTGCATTTTTGGAGTTTATATTCTACTCGATGATTCAAAAAATAAATAAGATCTATAGTGTGTAGATGGTGGTAAGCTCTGAAGTGGTTATATCTGGAAAGTCTGCTGACAAGGGACATGCTAAGAGACTTGAGAA
This sequence comes from Puma concolor, assembly GCF_028749965.1. NCBI lineage: Eukaryota > Metazoa > Chordata > Mammalia > Carnivora > Felidae > Puma > Puma concolor. Next base: position 167,409,841 of record NC_141670.1, on the reverse strand, counting down.
AGGTAAAGGAGTTAGCCATGCAGATAATCTGCTTGAAGAACCGAATAGACATCTAACTAGAAGTATCAAGTGGAGAGTTGGATATATATAGGAGTCTGGATTCCAGTTAGAAGTTGGAGTTGAAGATACAGGTTTAAAAATCATGTGCACAGAGTTGGCATTTCAAATGTGGGACCAGGTGATATCACCAAGGAAGAGTATATAGGTGGAGAAGGGAAGGAGCTCCTGCAGCAACCCAGTATTTGATTGAAGAGAAGATAGCAGGAGAAAATAAGAAGGAATAGCCACTGAAGTAGGAGGAAAAACAGGTACACATGGTGTCAGAGAAACCAAAAGAGCCATTTCAAGCAGAGAACGGTCACCTCTGTTGGATGTTGCTAAGGATGCATGTAAGATATGGACAGATGCAGTAATGGGATTTGATAATGTGGAACTCATGGGCGACCTTGCCAAAAGTAGCATCAGTGGACAGACAGGGACAGAAAGCCATGAGATTGGTTGAGGGGAGCTTGGTGTAAGCGAAGGAGGGGAAAGTTGTAAACGTGAAGTCCTTGAGAAGGCCAGAGGAGTGGGAGGCAGATCATGAGTGGAGAGCTTGGCATTTGAAACTTTATCCATAGTAGTAGGAGGGTTTAGATACAGATGTGGATAGGTTGGTAGACTTGACGATAGGATAAGAAGGGAGTTGCTGTCTGATTGCTTTTACTTTTCCCAACGAGGTAAGTTCATGAAGGGAATCTGGAGAGGGGAGTTTGGAGGGCAGTTTTTGAAAAGGGAGGAGATGGTGTGGAATAGCTGTTTAAGTAAATGTCTGACATATTCAGTTTGCAAATGGTTCTTCTCAAGTAATGACCCAGTATGATTTTTTATCGCTCAGCCAAGAGGTTAGATTCCTACCAGGAAGCTGCCTCTGAAGATGAAGATTCCATGGACACTCCCAGCGGCTCCCTCACCAATATGACAAAACCGAGGACCCCCAGCTGCAGGACAGTTCATAATGGGCCCTTGGGAAGTAAATCCTTGAATCATCTTGCTGGGAGCTGTTTAGCTGTGGGAAGTGGAGAAGGAGCCAGTGAAGTGCCTCACTCCAGACAGGCTGCTTTCAGTAGCCCCATTGTAAGTGTGAATATGTGACTTGAATCTTGTATATCTATAATGAATAATGAAAGAACATCCCCCTAATTATGACAGAGCCAAACACTGTTGTCTTTTCTACCTGAGAAGAGACTACATAATTGTGGTTCAGTGTAATTGCCCGCACAAAATTAGAAATATAAGCAAACAGTATCATAGCTTCCTAATTTGTGGGATACTTCAGTGTTGAGAGATAGTGTATCATTTCTGAAATAGCATAGTATTTCTGATCAGGGCCAATGGTGTCTAAGCCTAAAGAAGGCTGCCTTGGGGCAGCTCAGTTGGCTAAGTGTCCAACTCTTGATTTTGGCTCAGGTCATGATCTCAGGGTTGTGAAATCAAGCCCCGCATTGGGCTCTGCACTGAGCCTGGAACCTGGTTACCATTCTCTCCCCCCCACCGACTCTCTTCCCCCATGCTCATGTTCTCGTTCTCTCTCTCTCTCTCTCTCTCTCTCTCTCTCTGTCTCTGTCTCTGTCTCTCTGGAAAAACAAAAACAAAAACAGCTGCCTTGGGTTACAGACCATGACTCACTCTCAGAACCAGCAAAGCTTTCCAGAGTTATCTCATAGACAGCTAAGTATGTCTGAATGACATACGTACTGTCAGTACCCTCCAAGGCCTTTTTTTCTGCATTTTTCCCCCCCAGTCCCACCAAACCTGTGTCCTCTTCCCCATTCTGAGTCCTCAGAGTGACATTTTCTGATATTTCTATTTTAGAGCTCATCTGGGTATCACTTGAGTTCCTGAGGGAAGTTTTGGAAGCTGTTTAGTTATACCCTCTGACAAACCCATTTTGCTGAAAAAAAATCTAGAGGGCCATGTGGAAGATGGGAAAGAGGAATGATACTTACATGAAAGAATCAGAGTTCAAAAGTTTTGCTGTACTTGGAATTGTTTCTGTAAACCTTCAGCTGCCCTTTCTGCCTTCCACATCTCATTAACTCTTGTGGTTTGCCAAGACGAGGATTCCCCAGGCTTGAGACTGGCAACTGGTCTAAAGTAGGTGGCGTAACAAGAACAAATCCACTTTGGGGGAACTTTGTGTGTCTGCATTGAATTTATTGTATGGTTTTCGTAGCAGAGATGTGATCTGAGTAGATGCCAGTGGTCTCTTTTGTTCTGGAAAGGCCTTGAAGGGAATCTCCTGGCTCTTTTCAAAGTTGCCAGTAAAAATTTCAGGAGTGAGGGTAATCATTTCCGTGCAACTCATTTAGTTCATTCCTGTGGCACTGAAGATATAGCACCTGTCATATTGTATCTTGGCCACATGTCAGACTATTCCAAACATCTAGGCTTAATTTTTTTTCTCCAACTTCTGAAAGGAAAATAGGAAAAGAATGCATACAGCCTCTTCTGTGCATTCACTATAAGGCTGTATCAGAAATAGATATATATTTTTTTCTCTTTTTACCTATTCCTGTACTGATCTTTTACATTTTCCGCCCACGCAAAGTTAACCACATGTTGACCCGTGTTTACTTGGAAATAGGACATTGGTGACCCACTGGGGTTGTGCCCTACCCACCCTCTCAGTTTCCTGATTTAGCCTCATCTCCTTGGAAAAAAAGTGATGTTTCTTAAAGTCTGTTCTTTTATCTGTACCATTTTCTCCATCTAACATTTTTTCTTCCCATTGGCAACCTACCTCTGTCTACCAAATCTGATGAAACACTTATTTCTTTTAAGACTACATTAAATACTCTCTTCTGAAGACTTCCCAGACTCTCTTTTCTCAGCTTCTGAGTTCTGTGTACCCATTCCCTCCCTTCCTTAGTTCTCATTACGCAGGCCTTATTTATGCCCCTGAAATATGCCAATAGCTCCTTAAGAGCAAGGACTTAACATCTTGAATTCTCAAGATCTGTCTCAGGGACTCATGTGTCCATTCTCAATAAAGTAGTTTTGAAGGTTGTTAAGTGAAGCTGCTTAACAGGCTCAGCCTCCCCACTCAGTGCATTTTGTTTTCACTTGCCCTTTATTTCAATGCCATGTGCCATTTTGATTGTAAAGATGCACTGGGGGTGTTTTGTGTTTTCAAAACCACACCATTATATATAGGATAAAGAGGTCTTCCTTGAAATATGAGATCATCTCACTCTTGCTCTAGACAAGTTGATTTTATCCTTTTGAGACTAAAGATTATTTTGAGAAAGCTATAGATTCTTTGACCTGAAAAATTAGCATCTGTTAAATTTTTGCATCCAGTTCCAGAAGCCTGTCAGTGGAGCCCAGGTTAAGAGCACCAGCTTGAGAGCACACTGAGAGCTGTGATGTCTAGAAATGGAAAATTGTAAGCTAGCACCTTGCATGGAGATGCAAGTTAAGAGCCAGGGAGTAAGGATCCTAGGTGGGCTGCTGGCAAAAATATTCCAAGCTTTGGGAATTAACATGTCACTGAAGCCCCAGGCTCCTGGGTTCATACTACCTACTTAGAAATAGAAACCTTTTCTTTGTAAGCCAAGGTTGTTTATGCTTCTTTCATCCTCTTTATGTTTTTGTTCAACAGGAGTGCTGTTTGTTTTACCCAGGTGACTATTCTCTTAGATCTCTATGTGGCTTTCCTTTCTGTCACTGAGATCTCAGCTTTAGTGTCACCTCTTCAGTAAACCTTCCCTACCACCTAATCCAGAGTTCTTTCCACCCCTCCTGTCTCTCTCTGTCTCAATCTAGAAGCATCTTATTGTTTATAGGTTAGTTTTTGTATCTGCTATCTCCCCTAACTAGAATGTGAGCTGCACGCAAGCCAGGATCGTATCTGTCCTATGCATCCCTCTGTCCTTGAGGAGTGCCTGATGCCATAGATGCAACAATGAATATTTATGGGATGAATGAATTAATGAAAAACAATGGCAAAATACTAGACACAGGGATGTAAAATGAGTAAGACATGTCCTTATCTTTCAGTTTTGTTTCTAGGCAGAGGAGGCAGACATAAAAATAAATAAAAACAATCCTATATTAAAGATGCAGTAATAGTGGGTGAACCCAAAGTATAGTGAGGGCACAAAGAATGGAGTGTTCAACTCTCAAGGGAGGAGGAGGGATCAAGAAGGGCTGCAGAAAAGAGGTAAAACTTGAGTTAGGATTAAACTAATAAGGAGGGATTTACAGAGCAGAAAAGAAAGCAACCTCAAGCCCAAAAGACCTAGACTTTGCAGCAATAAAAATGAAAATTGGGGTAAGAGAAATGGACCTGAAGAGAGAGGGTCAGTAATTGATAAACATAGGTGGGAAATAAAGCCAGAAAAGGTGGGGGAGGTGGCCGAGAATTACTAAAAAGGAAGCATGATTCGAAGGAAAGCCACTAAGTTTAAATTGATATTTAAACATGTCTTAGAGAGGGGCGCCTGGGTGGCTCAGTTGGTTAAGCGTCTGACTTTGGCTCAGGTCATGATCTCGTGGTTCTTGAGTTCGAGCCCCGCATCAGCGCTGTGCTGACAGCTCAGAGCCTAGAGCCTGCTTCAGATGCTGTGTCTTTCTGTCTGTCTCCCTCCCTCTCTCTCTCTCTCTCTCTTTCTCTTTCTCAAAAATAAATAAATATTAGAAAAAAAAATTTAAACATTTCTTAAGAGTTCCACTCTGAAATGTTTTTTTGTTTTTTGTTTTGTTTTGTTTTTGTTTTTGACTTAGTGCACATTAGCATTCTGAGATGCCTCTGGAAATATTTTCTAACTCATGGGATCTCACAAGCAATAGATGACAGTATATTTGCCAAATATCATGTGACGAGTTTCCCAAGCATCCCTTGCTGACTAAGCATTGAGTAAGAAAGAAGTCTCTCAAACATTACCACTGTCTTCTATTGACTTTGGCAAGGAGGTCCTGAGGACAGGATTATTCTCTGAGTAACTGAGGGCCCAGACACTGGCTCAGTGTTACTGTGTACGTGAGATGCGTGAGGAAATATGGCTGACTCACTAGTGAACAGCCATCAGGATATTAGTGCCTATGAACTCCACCAAACTATGTCTCATATCACAGGATAGTAGATGTTGATGTATTTAAATAGAAATTTGAGAATGCTTTGTGACGGCATATAGTTTGGACCCATTGTGAGCCTGGTGATCTGCCTATAGGTTCCTGTTGTACGGGTATCACCTCACTCATTATCTCATTGACTTTATACAGCCACCCTGTGAGGTAGGTGTTATTTTTACCATTACTCAGAAGAAGAAAATGAAGCTCGGGGAGTGAAGCACACTGCCTGAGGATAGCAGCGACTATGCAGTGAGTCCAGGATCTAAACTCAAACTCATGTGATTTTTCAGCCTGTGCTGTTTTCTTATTAAGCCTACGCTAGTTCTCCCCAAACTAAGCATAAAATACAAGCCATGGTCTTTTTTTTTTTTTTTTTTTTTTTTCAACGTTTATTTCTTTTTGGGACAGAGAGAGACAGAGCATGAACGGGGGAGGGGCAGAGAGAGAGGGAGACACAGAATCGGAAACAGGCTCCAGGCTCTGAGCCATCAGCCCAGAGCCTGACGCGGGGCTCGAACTCCCGGACCGCGAGATCGTGACCTGGCTGAAGTCGGATGCTTAACCGACTGTGCCACCCAGGCGCCCCAAGCCATGGTCTTTTGAGCCTAATATCACACGTCTCACATCTCCACCGTTTTCTCCTATCTCTAAATCACCTCTCCTGGCTTCCTGCAGTCAGTATGCCAACCGACTACATGCACGACTTCTCTAGAATACAATGGCATTTTAGTGAAATTTGATTTGTAGTTAATGATCCCTCTTTTGATTCATCTGAAAAATTTCTAAAGCAGTTGTCTACATGTGACTGTTTTATAAACCATTTTCCAGTACAACATTCTTTTGTTAAAACTAGTACTCTTCAGTAAATGTGAGAAGCACTGTGTTAAAATGGACATGGAGTCTTTTCAATAGCAGAACTTCTTAGAGCTAATTTGTACTAAGAATCTTTTTTTTTTAATTTTTTTTAATTTTTAAAATTTTTTTTTAACGTTTTTATTTTTGAGACAGAGAGAGACAGAGCATGAATGGGGGAGGGTCAGAAAGAGAGGGAGACACAGCATCTCAAATAGGCTCCAGGCTCTGAGCTGTCAGCACAGAGCCCTATGTGGGGCTCGAACTCATGGACTGTGAGATCATGACCTGAGCCGAAGTTGGACGCTCAACCGAGTGAGCCACCCAGGCGCCCCTTTTTTTTTACTTTTTTAATATTTATTTTGGGGAGAAAGAGAGCGAGCGAGCACAAGTAGGGGAAGGGCAGAGAGAGGGGGACAGAGGATCTGAAGCAGGCTCCATGCTGTCAGCAGAGGGCCAGATGTGGAGCTCAGACTCAAGAACCATGAGATCACGACCTGAGCTGAAGTCAAGAGTTGGATGCTTAACCGACTGAACCACCCTATGCTAAGAATCTTTAAGAGGAGGGCACAGGGCATATATTGCCAATATATTTGATGATCAGAAATCTCTTGGAGGGGCACCTGGGTGGCTCAGTCAGTTGAGCATCCAACTTTGGCTCAGGTCACAATCTCACATTCGTGGGTTCAAGCCCCTGCATCGGGCTCTGTGCTAACAGCTCAGAACCTGGTGCCTGCTTTGGGATTCTGTGTCTTCCTCTCTCTCTGCCCCTCCCGTGCTCATGCTCTCTTTCTTTCTCAAAAAATAAAATGAAAATGTTAAAAAAAAGAGAAAAATCTCTTGGAGGAACCCTCATTAATGTCATGTATATTACTAGGTAATATTCTTTATATATGTTTGCCTGCTCATACTAATGTTTATTTTGGAGAGGTTCTTTTGTTTGTTTCTGTTTTTGTTTTTATTATAGTAATGATTTGAACTATAAAATTTTTTGTATTAACCATAAAATAACATGGTATGAATAATGTCCTCACTTTTAAAAGAGGTGGTACTCATCAGTTATTAGATGAATCATCAGTTGCTATTTTTTTTTCTTTTCAAATTTTTATTTAAATTCTAATTAGTTGATATACAATGCAATATTGGTTTCAGGAGTAGAATTCAGTGATTCATTACTTACATACAACATCCAGTGTTCATCATAACTAAGTGCCCTTAATGCCCACCACCCATCTAGCTCACCCCCCACCAACCCCCCTCCATCAACCCTCAGTTTGTTCTCTATCAATAAAAATCTCTTATGGTTTATTTCCCTCTCTTCCTTTCCCCCTTCCCATATGTTTATCTGTTTTGTTTCTTAAATTCCACATATGACTGAAGTCATACAGTATTTGTCTTTTCCTGACTGACTTATTTTGCTTAGCATTATATATTATATACTCCAGCTTCATCCATGTTGTTGCAAATGGCAAGATTTCATTCTTTTTGATGGCTGAATAATATCCCATTGTTTATATATACCACCTCTTCTTTATCCATTCATCAGTCAGTGGACATTTGGGCTCTCTCCATAGTTTGGCTATTGTTGATAGTACTGCTGTAAGTATTGGGGTGCATATACTCCTCCAAATCTGTATTTTTGTATCCTTTGGATAAATACCTGGTAGTGCAATTGCTATGTCATAGGGTAGTTCTGTTTTAACTTTTTGAGGAACCTCGATACTGTTTTGCAGAGCGGCTGCACCAGTTTGCATTCCCACCAACGGTGCAATAGAATTCCCCTTTCTCCACATCCTTACCAACACCTGTTGTTTCTTGTGTTAATTTTAGTCATTCTGACAGGCGTGAGGGGTGTCTCATTGTAGTTTTGATTTGTATTTCCTTGATGATGAGTGATGTTGAGCATCTTTTCATGTGTCTGTTAGCCATCTGTATGTCTTCTTTGGAAAAGTGTCTATTCATGTCTTTTGCTCCTTTCTTCACTGGATTATTTTTTTTTTTTTTTGGATGTTGAGTTTGATAAGTTCTTTATAGATTGTGGATACTAATCCTTTATCTGATATGTCGTTTGCAAATATCTTCTCCCATCCCATCAGTTGTCTTTTAGTTTTGTTGATTTTTTTTTTCCTTCTCTTTGCAGAAGCTTTTTATCTTGATGAACTCCCAATAGTTCACTTTTGTCAACTATGTATTTCAAAATAGAAAAACAGTCAACTAGATTTTGGTGGAAGGCATTGTTCCTATCTACTTTTGAATTTAAGTTAATAGTCAAGGTGTTGTCCATCAGTATTGTGCATTCTGGATTTTCCTTTTTTTTTTTTTTTTTTTTGGTCTGTTATTTTCCTATTCTCACTTCCCATGATGCCATGTTAAATGTTTTTTAGAAGAGTAAAGTTTACTATCTCATTGTGCATAGAGTGTGGTTATAAAGGCTACTTCTCATGTAAATTTAAAGCTCTCATTTTTAGATACTTAACATAACAACACTTTTTCTAATTGGGTTTTCAGGAAACAGATGTGGTACCAGACACCAGGCTTTTGGACAAATTTAATCAGATTACACCTCAGCTTTTTACACCACTAGATGAGACTGCCCCAAATCCACCACTGGAGACTTTGTATATCATTGACTTCTTTATTGCATTGGCAATTTGCAACACTGTAGTGGTTTCTGCTCCTAACCAACCACGACAAAAGGTAAAGTCTCTAATGCAAACAAGGATCATCTTCTAGAAGAGAACTTTGGGTTTAAGTGTACTTGTACTGGCCTTGTTATGTAGATAATAATTAACACTATTACTAATGATAATAATAATAGCAGTTAACACACACCACTTAATCTGTGTTCCGGACATATGTTCTAAGTGATTTACTGGTATTAACATGTGCAATCCTCCGAACAACTTCCTAAGTTGGGTAATGTTACTCCACTATTCCATTTTGCCATTGAGGTTAAGTAACTATCCTGGGGTCACAGAGCCAGTATGTGGGGGAAGCAGGATTTGAACCCATGAAATAGGACTCAGTGCTGCTCTACTATTTTGCCTCTAGAAGGATAGCTGATGAGAACAGTTCTTGTGGAATGTGGCTGTGCTCATTTTGCAGTTTCCTTACCTAATCAAAGCTTCTTTGAGGCTTCTGAGACCTCCAACGTCATATGCACTACATCAGGCAAAATTTAAAGTATTAGATTAATTATCATGTTTCACGATAGGGTACCTTTTTCATGTACCAGTTGGGTTAGTTCTAACTCAATTTAAAATCCAGCACATTTATAGTGTACCAAGATTCTGCAGTTCCCACAAAAGCTAGATTTAAAAGGCCTATTTGTAGCTTAGAATTTATGGAAAAATTCACTTTCAATTAAAAAGAAAAACTTGTTTTAAAGACTGGTGATTCACCACATGCTGTGCTGTGTTCCTCGTGCGAAGAACTCTCTTCCCTTTTGCACACACCCACTTAAATTCAGTTTGCAGCACAACCCAGTTACATTTTAATTTCCCATCAGATCATCTTTTTTTGGCAAATTCAGAGGTGGTCAACTTTACCATAAAAATAACTTATTTCCAATTAAGCTTTTATCAGAAAACTGTTTTTATAACGTTTTCAATTAGAGAGTTGCTCTTTGGAAAGTGATTATGTACTTAGAGAATAAATTACTGGATATTTTTTCCTCTTCGTGTAACAGTTTTTCTCGTGCATCTGTATCCAAAGTAGGCATCTTCTGGTGTTTTTTTGTTTGAAAATTTTGTTGCCTTATCCCCAAAGAATAGGATATGCTGTTGTCTGAAAGAAAATCTCTAGAGCTATAAAAGCCTAAGCTTTATGATATTTTGAGGTAATGATAGATCATGACTAATAAGTTAATCAGAATCTGTCAGGAATATGAAAACCTCATCTGTGGTTGTTTCTCTTCATTTCTGAGTTGCTGATAAGTCTGAAAATTGACCAGCATAGGTGTCTCCAACTATCCAAAGATTAATAATGTTTAGGAAAACACTTCTATATTTTGGGCTTTTCAGAATGAGAAAAATTTAGGGTTTAATTGGCCTTCATAATTAATATTAAACTCTAAGTTTAATCACTGATAAAAGTTGAGAGCTAGAAAAGAAAATAAGGCTACAAATTAGAAAAAAATATGTAATAGAAATTCACATTCACTGTGAATTTCTGCTAATAAGCTAATAATTTCTGCTGATAACACTTTAAGTGACTTTGTTCACTGGCCTTTTTAAAACAACAGGAAAAGTCATGGTAACAATCTTATAGAATCTGAAAAATAAAAGAGGAAAAAACCCATTTTGTTAATCTTTTAGCTTTCTTTCAATGTTTTAAATGCATATTATCACTCATTTGTTCTTATGTTCATACAATTTTTATTTTTATGTTGTTCACATGAATTTTATATTTTAAAGCTTTGCCAATTTTACCCCATAGGCTTTATAAACTTTATTTTGTAAGGACTGTGTAACATTTCAGGAAGATTTTTCTGCTTTGCTATTTTTGAATACTTAATTCGCTTATAATTTTTAAATTGCTATTGCTAGGATGTACATAATAAAGATTATGGATCACCTATATTTTAAGTTATTCGTTAGGAAAAATTGCTTTAATATGCCCACTACTGGCAATATTGGCATTTTATATCTTTTGCTATTATTTGCCAAATTTCTTTCTAAATGGTTGTAGAAATTTATAGTGCCATCAACGTTAGCACATCTTTTTCATTATGGCCATTTTAATTTTTGTTAATGTTTTCTGGGACAGTTTTTTTTTTTTAATATTTATTTATTTTGAGAGAGAGAGAGAGAGAGAGAGAGAGAGAGAACATGAGGAGAGAAGGGGCAGACAAAGGGAGAGAGAGAATCCCAAGCAGGCTCTGTGCTGCCAGCACGAAGCCTGATGCGGGGCTCAACCTCACAAACCTTGAGATCATGACCTGGGCTGAAATCAAGAGTCGGACACTTAACCAACTGAGCCACCCAGGCACCCCTTTTCTTTTTTTTTTCTTTTTTTTTTTTTAACGTTTATTTATTTTTGAGACAGAGAGAGACACAGCATGAACGGGGGAGGGGCAGAGAGAGAGGGAGACACAGAATCGGAAGCAGGCTCCAGGCTCTGAGCCATCAGCCCAGAGCCCGACGTGGGGCTCGAACTCGCGGACCACAAGATCGTGACCTGAGCTGAAGTCAGACGCTCAACCAACTGAGCCACCCAGGTGCCCCAGGCACCCCTTTTCTGGGGCAGTTTTAAGTATGAAGAAGCAGGCTGCTAGTTATTTAAGGAGGGGTAATTCTTACCTACTTTTTTCCTGGTTTGACTTCAACATTGTTATGAACTGCTTTTGACTATATGATGGAGACCCTCCCAAATTGTCTTCCCTAGATTGGACTCTCATCACTGAGTGGAATGCCTATCAAGTCCTTGGAAGAGATTAAAAACCTCTTCCAGAGATTGTCTGTGCGAAGATCAAGTTCGCCGTCACTTGCCAGTGGGAAAGAGCCATCTTCTGGGATCCCAAGTGCCTTTGTGAGCAGACTCTCTCTCTTTAGTCGAATGAAACTGGCTTCACCTGTGGAGGAAGAGGTCTCCCAAACTAGCGAGAGCCCTCGGGACTCTAGTAATTCTGCTCGCCCGACGGAGACTGAGAAACAGAACTGTGATGCAGGCCTCACCGATGGCAAGGTGGAATGCTCCCCTGGACAGCCGTTGGCCTCCAGCCTGTGTTATGAGGCTGAGAGCCCAGACGAAGCGGCCTTGGTGTATGCCGCCCGGGCTTACCAATGCACTTTACGGTCCCGGACACCAGAGCAGGTCATGGTGGACTTCGCTGCTTTGGGGCCATTAACGTTTCAACTCCTGCACATCCTGCCCTTCGACTCAGTAAGAAAAAGAATGTCCGTTGTTGTTCGACACCCCCTTTCCAACCAAGTCGTGGTATACACAAAGGGTGCGGATTCTGTAATCATGGAGTTGCTCTCTGTGGCTTCCCCGGGTGAGTTCATACAGAACTGAAAGCAGGGATATGAAGGGCTCAGAAATTCAAAGGCCACTCCAGATGGTTTTATAAAGACAAGCAAGTGGATATTTGGGGGATCAGCTGCACTTGGCAAAGTAGGGGAAGCTGCCTAGGATTTGGTGAGAAAGCATGTAAGTCTGGGGGCTATACAGACCTGGGTGCAGATCTGACCTATGTCTTGGTAAAGTTACCTACTACTCTGTGCCTAAGTGTTCAATAAATGGGGATTGTAGTACCTTTTTTGTAGGTTCCTCAGAGGTTTAATGACACGCCATATCCAGTATATGGAGAGCCTTTGTCCAGTGCCTACCAAATGGCAGGTGTTCAGTGAATGACAGATAGCATTATTATAGTTACTGTTACTATTGTTATTGATGGTGTGGGGATGGTGTTTGTATTAAGTTCATGGTACTTTTCCCCAGGGAGGAAGGAACAAGGGAAAGCTTTATTCTGAGGGTCCCTTTAATAAATGCACAGTTGGGACTCAAAACTACAAGGTCTTTTGTTTGTTGTGGGGTAAGCCACCATTGTTTGTAAAACTTTGTCTTTAATTGGGCAGCCTGGAGGGAATACTTGTGTTTTGTTAATTATTTCAGATGGAGCAAGTCTGGAAAAACAACAGATGATAATAAGAGAGAAAACCCAGAAACACTTGGACGACTATGCCAAACGAGGCCTACGCACGTTATGTATAGCGAAGAAGGTGAGGCTCTCAGGCGCATCTTCTTTATTCTTCCACCGTGTAGCCATCGTTTAATGACGAGCATGTGTCAAACCCTGGTCCGGATAATTGGCAAAGCCCCTGGATCATGGACTTTCTGTTCACAGCTTCTCACTTCCATATGTATTGGCTGCTTGGAGTTTGTTCTCCAAAGCAGTGTTTTGCTTGGAGAACAAGCCACAAGCGTACCTAAAAGTTCTGTTCTCTGAGTTCTCATGTGCTGTGTTAGAAACCAGAGCATCAATTTCCGCGTGTCATTCTGGGCTCTAGCGAGTATGAAAGACAGGGATGTACAGGTAGATCAAAGTATCAGTGCATTAATTGCCATCCATTATAATTTTTAAATACGAGGCTCTCCAGGAAGCCTGAATTGGAGACTGTAGCGAGCACCTAAGACAAATGTAGGGATCGCTCATTTCTCACCCAAATTCTAGTTCTGACGAGCTGCGTTAGGGAAGCTGGGATCCATTGCAGACTCTTAGTCAATATTTAGTCACCCAGCTGCATATAGAATCAAAAGCCTGCCCCACACAAAGTTGTAAGAAAAATGGAGAGTTTCAAGATGAAAACAAAAGGAGAGAATGCTGCCTTTTCAAGTGGAATGATCCTGTCCCTGATAAAAATGCAGCCCAATAGATGTCAGATTTTTCCTAAGTCAGATTTACCTTGTGAGTGAGAATAAGTAGATAGAGAAGTTGCCTCACCCCCTCCACCTCACGTTGCTTTTTGAGAACCAAAATGTGGATTTCTCCCTCTATGGCAACCTGAAGAAAGAGGAAAATGTATCACTGGTTCCTTCTCCAGGAATTTCATTTAATATTTTTGGAAGAGTACTTCCTTGCTCCGCTCATACAGCTCCCTCTCTCTTTTCACCTTCACAAATAACTACACAAACTAACCGTCAAAAGATATTGGCGGTGCTGTTGGCTATGTAATACCTCAAACTGAACAGTCCTGACACCACTTTCTCAACTGCACCATTAGAATCTTTCTAGATTTAACTACCACGTGGAGACCTCTTCCAACTGCGTACCCCCTGGGTTAATTAAAGAAATTAACCCACTCTCATCATGTATGATGCCTAGAATTTCCAAGAACTACTGAGCTATCGTGTCCATCCATTATCAGTGTTAAAGAAGTCTGACCATAGAGCTTGGGAAGGTTGTGACCAGGTGGTGTGAGAACCTGGCATAAGTATGTCTAGAGAGAGGAATACCAAAAACAGGTTGATGGCTTGGTATTCAGCTAGTGGTCAGTCCTGGTGGGATCCCACAAGATGATCTGGCCTGTCTCATAGCTCTTTTTACCCCCCTAGGTCATGAGTGACACTGAATACGCAGAGTGGCTGAGGAACCACTTTTTAGCAGAAACCAGCATTGACCACAGGGAAGAGTTACTCCTTGAATCTGCCATGAGGTTGGAGAACAAGCTAACTTTACTTGGTAGGTAGACTCTGTTGTGTTGTCTGAATGGACAATTTTGAAAAACACTGGCTCTCTCTAAGTAAGTTATTCACCAGTGTTTTTTTCCCCCCTACTTGATCTAATAGAGTACATAGTTCTGTCTACCGTGTCCAGTCTGATCTCTACCCAGTTTCCAATTCTTTTCATTCTGTTTTCCGCTGCAGTGAACTAGACTCCATTTATGGTGGGATCAGGGTGGTCGTCCTTAAGAAGATCATTTAAAACCTTATCACTTTAACTTAGAATACCAAGTCAAATAAATATCCTGGTTCCCCCTGGTTCAAGAGGACTTCCAGCTTAAGTTTCTTGCCAGGCCTTGGATAAGGTACTTAATATGTGTTGTCTCTTTGAACCTTCACAACAAATCTCTAAATTATTTGGAGGAAACTTGGGGCACAGAGCAGCTCATTGACTTGTTCAAAGTCACACTAGCAGCTGATACAGCTGCAGAGAAACTCGGGTCTACCTAGCAACAGGGCCTGTGTGCTTTGTATGTACCTGCAACTGGACCAATGAAATTTTCTCTCTTCTCTTACTTCCTGATTGCTGGTAAAAGTTGCACAAACGACACCTCTTGTCTCAGACTGAGCTGTGCCTTGAAATCATCTGGGGAACTTTAAGATACTAGTGCAGGGCACCTGGGTGGTGCAATCGGTTAAGCATCCCACCTTGGCTCAGGTCATGATCTCAGTTTGTGAGTTTGAGCCCCGTGTCAGGCTCTCTGCTGACAGCACAGTACCTGCTTCAGAGCCTCCCTCTCCTCTCTCTCTGCCCCTCACCCGCAGTCATGCATTCTCTCTCTCTCTCTCTCTCTCTCAAAAATAAATAAACATTAAAAAAAAAAGTTAAAAAAGGGCACCTGGGTGGCTCAGTCGGTTAAGTGTCCGACTTTGGCTCAGGTCATGATCTCACGGTTCATAGGTATGAGCCCCGCATTGGGCTCTATGCTGACAGCTCAGAACCTGGAACCTGCCTCAGATTCTGTGTCTCCCTCTCTCTGCCCCTCCCCACTAGCACTCTGTCTCTCTCTCTCTCTCTCTCTCAAAAATATATAAACATTAAGAAAAAATTTTTAATAAAAAAACTTGCATCCTATTCTCAGGGATTCTGATTTAGTTGGTCTGATGTGTGACTGGGACATTGGAATTTTCAAAAGATCCCCAAGGAATGCTGAGCCAGCCAAGGTTGAGAACCACTGTCTCCGAGTCTGGACATCTAGATTCTAATCTAAGTGCTAACATAGCAAGAGACCAGTATCGGAGCTCCATTCCTCTGGTTCAGAGAAAAACAATGATCCCACTTTGTGTCGAGTCACTAGAGTAATAGTGCTGTCCTACGTCATTTCTTTGTGACAGCATCAGTTGTATGGGTCTACCTCTCCTTGTCTGAAATTCCAAACTCAAAAACGCTCTGTGGGTTTAGTGCCAGAACTCATTTGGCTATAAAAATCAGGCCTGGTCTGATAAACTTTTGTAAGTCTTTATTTTCCTAACTAGTGTGAACATTTGAAAGTTTTCCACAGAAATATTAATATGTTTGGTTATCAGATACTTCAAAATATGATAGATGCACTATATTACCTTCATAAAATATGAAAAAATTTGAATTCCAAAACTTACCTGGCCCCGGTTGTTTTAGCAAAAGGAATTATGGACTTCTAATATCTATTTTTAATGCTGTTTCATAATATAAGCCACTTATTGGCAAGAACATTCTTTGAAAGCCTGTCCTTACCCTTGGGAGTGTCACAGAATTACAAAATCATAGAGAAAGGTTGCATAAGTAACTGAAACGAGTCCCCCTCAATTTACGGAGAGGAAAGCTAGCCACAAGGAAAACAAGTAAGTTTAATAAGCTCATTGATTCCTAAGGCTTCCCTCCCAGAATATTACTTTGTATATGATTTTGGTCTGGGTCCACACTTCTTTGAATCTCTGGAAGCTGCTGGCACAGTTCGGGTAGTTCAGGATTGGGTTGACAAACAGACACAGTTCAATTATAGCCTAGGTGAGCTCCTACTGGCTTCAGTTTCTCACAGGCTCTGTTGCACTTTGGCTATCTTTTAGGTGCTACTGGCATTGAAGACCGTCTGCAGGAGGGAGTCCCCGAGTCTATAGAAGTCCTTCAAAAAGCCGGCATCAAGATCTGGATGCTGACAGGGGACAAGCAGGAGACAGCTGTCAACATAGCTTATGCATGCAAACTACTGGAGCCAGATGACAAGCTCTTTATCCTCAATACCCAGAGTAAAGTATGTGTAATGAGATTGAGTCTTTTTTTTTTTTTTTTTTCATAGCCAAGGGAGCATTTGTGATTTGATGAATGGAAGGAGGAAAAAAAAACCAATAACCATTAGCTCCTTGATAATTACTTCTTCTATCCAGCAACCTAGCTTGTGCTTGGGAAGGTACCATAGTTCTTCTAAAGGCTTCATGGTTTAACATGATTCAAAGAAATTGTTGCTATAGAAAGTTGCCTTTTTATTTTCTATCTGCTTTCCCTTACCCCCCATTGGATTTCCAGGGATCTGATAAGATTTAGCCCATAATGAAAAACTATGTCAAATTCTTGGACAGGAATATACCTCTGTTTCAAGTTGAGGGGAAGTGATGATTTCTATCAGAATTAGGTGAGTAAATTGGTATTTTTATGGTTAATTCCAAAAATAGACTCTCGGGATAATTATGCCCTCTAGTGGTAATTCTTAGATAGTACCGTTGAGAATGTCAAGTTTGTAGAACTGTTTTAAGGAAAGGGAAATTTTTTTTTTTCCTTAAGGAATTTAAGAGGTTTGGATACAGCTTATTTTTTTTTTTATAATTGGCCCTGCCCCACCTCCCATTAAATTCTAACACAAATTTCTAATGAGTTGAATAGGTTTTGGGTTTTTTTTTGTTTAATTTTCCAGTATAGTAATAACCTCTGAGATTTGTGCATGCCGCTTAATTAGCTTGGAAAACCTTTCTCCCTCCTTCCTCAAAGTCAGACTTCATCAGTGGCATCCATACTCTGCCAGCAACCCGCCTGTCAGAAATCCTCTGGAGCTTCTCATCTGGATCACATCTTGGGGCTGTCACAGGCTGCCATGTTTGGTTAGCCATGTTATTATGGTCGGGCCTCAGTCAATACCTAACCAGATCATATATTTTAAGGAAAGAGAACTTTCCTTTTCAACACAGGGTGGGTTCTCCTTGGCAGTTGGCTGTGATCCAGAGACCCATAACCACAACCTCCAGCCAGCTCCTAGTACCAGCCAGGTCTGAGCACAAGAAAATTGTCATTAGTCATTTTGGTCACTAAAATGGATGTGCCCTAAGGCTGGTAAGACCCTGGTTCATTTACTTGGTCTGCCAGTGATCAGGTATGTGACCTTGGAGAGTTTTCTTCTGGACCTTTTCCCTAACCTGTGATGTGAGAGTAACATCTATTTCATAGGGTCATTGTAGGCATTAAATGAGAAAATATAAACTATAAATTAAACATGTAGTACCTGTCAGAAAGGGTTCAATTACCATTGAAAAGGAAGTCAGTTCTTTTTATTTGATTTCAACTTTGACATTTTTATGAGCAGTAAAATCCATAGGATCATAGAGCTTATTTGTAAATACACAATTATAGTTGAAGATATTTAAAGTTAGCAATTCAAGAAGTCTTTATAGAGTATCCACTGTGGACTGTTCTAAATGCAAAAAATACATTTTTTTTTTAATTATCAAAAGCTGTGGGGCGCCTGGGTGGCGCAGTCGGTTAAGCGTCCGACTTCAGCCAGGTCATGATCTCGCGGTCCGTGAGTTCGAGCCCCGCGTCAGGCTCTGGGCTGATGGCTCGGAGCCTGGAGCCTGTTTCCGATTCTGTGTCTCCTTCTCTCTCTGCCCCTCCCCCGTTCATGCTCTGTCTCGCTCTGTCCCCCAAAAAAAAAAAAAAAAAAAAAAACGTTGAAAAAAAAAATAATTATCAAAAGCTGTTCCACCTATGTGAATTTTCCAGGTAACTAACAGAGCACAGTGAACACAATTTAGTTTTATGGTGACTCAAGTCCATCCATATAAAATGCCAGGCACATAGTAGGGGCTAAGTCACTATATTATTTTCATTTTTTTCCCCCATTCTCCTCTATCCATCAGGAGATGCTAAGAATTAAAAAAGAAAGATCACGGAACCTGGTTGGCCAGTTAGTGAAGAAATTGCTTCTGTGACATTCTAAGTGAGCCACCTGGAAACCAGTAGAATATCTGGTCATTTCTGTAGTGTAGTACTTCAGCTTTACAAATTTCTATCAACTCTTGTTCCTAAATCTGCAAGTTAGATTGCAGTAAATGTCACCACTTACAAAGTTTACATAGTTTCCATTCTCATAAAAGGCCTGGGTCTGTTTTTTTGGGGGGGAAAGGTTAATATAATTATATATTGGATTCTTTATTGCCTTTTGATATATAAAGGCCTTTCAGGATTCATCATTTAATTTTTAAGTTTTGTTTTTATTATTTCACTTATAATTTTTTCCTGAGATAGTAACTTTATTTTCATGTTGGTTAGAATCCATAGAAGGCTTTCTTATTCGTGATCTTACTTGACAGTTACAACAAGGCCACAGATCAGGTAAAATTATCCTCATTTTTATAGCCTGAAACTCCAAAAGGTTGTAGTTTGCCTACTCACAGCTGATTACTTGTCAAGCATACATTTTGTATTGAATTACATATTATATAATCTATACCCATCTGTAGTTATTCTCATTATTCGTGGAGTTGAGTTCTATTCAGCTGCTGCAAATGCTGTATTAGTGAATACTGAACCAAACGTAGTATTAGGTTGCCATAAGCCTCTGGTCACAACATTGTGTCAACCAATCAATATAGAACCTTGTTCCGTGCGTGTTTCTGTTTAAAAACAATTTATTAGGGGCACCTGGGTGGCGCAGTCAGTTAAGCGTCCGACTTCAGCCAGGTCACGATCTCGCGGTCCCTGCGAGCCCCACGTCAGGCTCTGGGCTGATGGCTCAGAGCCTGGAGCCTGTTTCCGATTCTGTGTCTCCCTCTCTCTCTGCCCCTCCCCCGTTCATGCTCTGTCTCTCTCTGTCCCAAAAATAAATAAACGTTGAAAAAAAAAAATTTAAAAACAATTTATTATATGTATTATAACATTGAATTTTTGGCCAATCACAACCTTCTAGTACATAGGACCCCTAGACAGCACTGTGCACTTCAGCAGCGCTATGCTTGGAGGCCATTTTAAACAGTGAAATTAACAAGAAGCACAAACATACAGAAAATGTGTCACCAAACAGTGAAAAGGACACTTATTTACAGTACAGGAGCTGACATAAGATAGAGCATCACTTTGTTCAGTTTCGGCTGGAGTCATATCACGTGACTCAAAAAATTTCTCTCTGTGCATGTTTACCAATGATCATGAAAGCACTACAAGTATTGATGGTGGGATTACGAATAAATTTTAGCAAGTAGGTGAATTCACAGATATGGAATCTGCAAATAATGAAAATTGAGTATATATATATATTTCTATAACGAAAACGTAATTTCTAGAACTAAATGCATGCTCAAATAAGAGGATAAAAATGTCTATAATCATTCTATAAACATAAAACTACAGATAATTTATGTTCATATTTTAGAGGGCTTCTACTCAAGCCTCTATTCTGTGCACCCTGAGCATACAAAGGCTGTCATTATGTATTGTATACTATTGTAATTGTGTTTTTTCACTTAACAAATGCCTTAAGTATCATCTCATGTTAATAGACACGCTGATTTTCAATGACTCAAGGGTATGTTACCTTCTGAATATATCGTTTTAATATAACCAAACTCTAGAAGGTTTTTCAAAATAACTTTTTACTATTATATGTTGAGCCTATAAAGGGCATATTTGATTCACCTTTGTATACTTTTCCTCAGAAGTTTTTAACATGTATGGGATCAGAGTGACATGTATGGGACCTGTGAGTGAGGGGATCTCTTACGAATGAACTCTTTCAGTCTTTTTTTTTCTTTTTCTTTCAGTCTTAATGTGTAAACTTAAATGCAGTGCTTGTGGATTTTGTTAGGCTCTGTCCTTAGTGGTCACTTGACACAATAATTTCTGGGTAATTTTATTGTCAGTCTTCTTGAGTAGAATCCATCCAATGAGTATTTATTGAGTGTCTGATGTGACCCTCTCTCAGGCATTGTGAAGGCTTCAAAAGTAAATTAAAAATGATATCTGTCTTCATGGTACTTCTTAACTATGTGGGGTGAAGAGAGTGGAGGGATGTACACAGACCAAACGTGACAAGCACCACTGAAAACATCCCAACCAGAACATAAGCTCGATGAGGGCAGGGGTCTTCTTGTGCTCGTTGGCCAATCCCCAGTGCCTAGGATGTTTTCTAGTATAAAGTGGTTTCTCAATAAACCACTGTGAATGAATGAATGTTGAGTCCAAAAGAAGATAAAAATAGTAACTATTATTTTTTAAATTCTGTGTCATGCCTTACACTAGGAACTTGGCACACATTATTTCACTTCTTCTTGACAATGATGTTATAATGTGTAGACATTTGCATTTTCTGATGAGAAAGCTGAGGTTCAGAGAGGTTACATAATTTTCCTAATGTCAAACAGATAGTAAATGGTAGAAAAAGACCAAAGAACTCTCAGGAGTCACTGTTTGAGAAGGTAAATTGTACAAATCAATGAATTCTCAGCTATTTTTAGTTGCAGAATTGGGGATGAGAGGTCTCTTCCATCCTATTAACTGATCTCCTCCCTCCTCCCCCCCCCCCCCCGCCGATCTCTTTGAAAAAGCTGGGAGGTCTTCAAAAGTAACGGGTTGAGGAAGTACCTGGGGTTGCCTTTATACACAGTTGCTAAAGAATGACAATGATAAATTTAGCTGGGTATGGCCACCAAGGGAGCCCTAAGGCCAAGTGTCTTTGCCTCTTGTTTCAAGGATGCCTGTGAGATGCTGATGAGCACAATTTTGAAGGAACTTCAGAAGAAGAATCCAGCCTGTCCAGAGCAAGCATTGTTAAGTGAGGGCTTACACCAGTCCCCAGCCACACAGGACTCAGGGCTGCGGGCTGGACTCATCATCAATGGGAAGACCCTGGAGTTCGCCCTGCAGGAGAGTCTGCAGAAGCAGTTCCTGGAGCTGACTGCCTGCTGTCAAGCTGTGGTCTGCTGCCGAGCCACCCCCCTGCAGAAAAGCGAGGTAGTGAAGTTGGTGCGCAACCATCTCCAGGTGATGACGCTGGCCATCGGTGAGTGGGGATGGAACCGGCCGCGTGCTCCTCACTTTCATGCCACGCTAGGGGCTGATCCTTCTGTTCCGTCCTTCCTTCTGTACTTCTGTCTACCCTTCTGTCTGTCCTTTCCCTCCCCCACTTTCCTTCTCCCTTTCCTCTCTGCTTCCTCCCTATCCTCCACTCCTTCCCTTCTTGCCTTCATCACCTTTTTGACCACTTGCTTCGAACCACATGGTAGGGATGTGATGCGGAAAACAACATAGTAGGACTTTGGGTTACATGTGAGATCCCCAAATCAACTAAGTTAAGGAGGGTAAATGTACTGAATTATAAAACTGGAAAATCTAGGGGTTCTACCTTCAGAAAAGTTAAATTTAGGGACATGAACGAATCATTTATTTATTCATTCAACAAATATTTATCGAGTGCCTTCTGTGTACCAGACATTTTTCTAGGCACTGGAGATAAAGGAGTATATAAATTGACAAAGTACTTTTTCCTAAGGAGCTTATATCCACTAGAAGGCATATAGTAAAAAATGAAATAAAACAAAAAAGCCATACATATATATCAGATAGTGACAAACTATTAAAAAAAATAAAGCAGAGCCAGGAGACATAGAGCACTAGGGGAGGGAGGGGGGCTGCTAGCTTAAATGTTTTTCAGAGACAATCTCTGAAGTTTGCAGGTGGGCAGAGACTTGAAGAGAATGATCAGGGAGCCACGGAGATCTGAGGTGAGAACATTCCTGGTGAGGGCAGTGAAAGTGAAGACTGTGGGCTAAATTTGGGGTGCCTCAAGACCCAAGCAGGTTGAGCAAAGGGAAGAGTTTTCTAGGTGGGTGATGGGCAGAGAGGTGGCAGGTGGCCAAATCACGTAGGGTCCTGGAGGCCATTATACGTTTTTGGCTTTTATCTGAGGAGGTAGGGAGTCTTGGGAGAACTTTGAACAGAGAAGGAAAATGATCTGCTTTAAATTTAAGAGGATCACATGGCTACTGTGTTGAGAGTAACTGTTGGATGCAAGGACATAGGTAAAGAGGCTACTGGAATGGAGAGTTGGGAGGCTACTGGAATAATTCAGGCAAAAGGTGGTGGTGGCTTGAGCCCAGATGAGACATGAAACACGGTCAGCTAATAGACATGGTTTGGAAAAAGAGCTGGTGACACATGCTGATGAATTTCATGTGTTGTATGATAGAAGGCATTAAAGGAAACAAGAAGATTTTTGTCTCTGAGAGCAGAGGGGATGGAACCAGGAGGGCAGGGGAATCAGGAACTGGGACACATGCATCTGAAATTTGAACAGGTCCATAGAGATCTGAGCAGGGATGTGTCAGGTGGGCAGCTCGATAGGAAGTCTGGAATTTAGCAGTGAGGGATTGGCTGGAGATACAAATTGGGGAATTATAAGTCTAGATGATACTTAAGGTCTGGCTAGTAGATGCGACCACCAAAATATGAGTATAAATGGAAGAGAGAAGCTGTGTGAGATTAAGCTCTGAGATACTGCAGTGTTCAGAAATGGCAAGATGAGGACTCAGCCATCTCTTGTAGCCTCTGTTTTTACCTGGATTGCTTTCAGTCTCAGGTAGCTTCTCCCCTCAGCGTGCTTGCTGATACAGCTGCCAAAAATTCCTAGGTTTACATCCTATCCTGTTAGCAACCTGAGTGAAAAGATAGCAACTCTTTTCAAGTTGCTGGAGTAAAGAATCAGGATGAGAGTGGAATTTTGTTCAGCTGTCTTATTGAATGAACATATAAATGAATGAATTGTTCAAGTCCCTGGATCCAGATGTTCCTGAGGCTAGAACTTCTGGATATGTCAATTACATCATTGGAGTCAGGTGCCCATCTCTGAGCCAATCACCAAGGCCAGGAAACCGATGATGCTAATTGTCTAGATCTGGGTGAGTTGCCGTCCTACATCTGGGGTTTTTGGTTCATCCCTAATAAACCACATGGACTCAGAGTTCCCAAGCAAAATCAGGATACTGTTACCAGAGAACAGTGAATGATCAGTGGGCATTTGGGGACAACAAATGGTCATTACCAACAGGAATGTAATACTTCCCCTAAGAAGCTGCCAGTGTGTGGGGCGCCTGGGTGGCTCAGTCTGTTGAGCGTCCGACTTCGGCTCAGGTCATGATCTCACGGTCCATGAGTTCAAGCCCCGTGTCGGGCTCTGTGCTGACAGCTCAGAGCCTGGAGCCTGTTTCAGATTCTGTGTCTTCCTCTCTCTCTGACCCTCCCCCCGTTCATGCTGTCTCTCCCTGTCTCAAAAATAAATAAACGTTAAAAAAAATTAAAAAAAAAAAAAAAGAAGCTGCCAGTGTGTTGGGGAGACGAAGAAATATGTAGCAGTCGTAATATCATATGATAGAGAAACGCAGGGTGGTGCCGGAGTCTAAGGAAGAGGCATCTGACCTAAAGGGAGGATGAGAAGGATTTCCCAGAGGAACTGACCTCTAAGCTGAGGGCAAGAGCAATTGAAATGCAGCCATGTGAGGTGGGGGTGGTGAGGGCAGTGTTACAGGATTTGGAAACTGCATGAGCGGTGGCTGGAAGGAGCAGGGATATCTGGAAAATTGAAAGTCAAGTGAGTGGCATGGAAAAAGGGGAGATAAGTCCAGAAAGGTTGCCTTAGCGTGAAGGATTTTTAAGGATTTTAAGTGTCGAATTTGGAATCCTTCCTCATGGCAGTGGGATGCCGCGCTTCATTTCTCTTTAACTGGCTTCCATGTCATTTGCAGACCTAGGATCAACGTTGAAGGATTTGTTTGCTTGGGTGGTCGCTGTTGCTTTGCAAAAAGTCTGTATCTTTTCTTTACCCTTCATACGTTTCTCAGCTTTTCTTCTGTCTCCTGAAGGTGATGGTGCCAATGATGTCAGCATGATACAGGTGGCAGACATTGGGATGGGGATCTCCGGTCAAGAAGGCATGCAGGTGAGTGGACGCCATCCACCCATGTGCCACAGACTTCACCTGCCCACTCCAAGGCAACGTCTTTTCACAGTAAAATCTCTGTGGTACAGTGAGGCTGGCTGTGGCTAGATCAGGAGTGGGAGGCAGGAAGACAGGGAGTTGGTCTCTGCATTCATTCATTACCTACTGTGTGGGTGTTAGGGTATTTTCCTGGGTAATTTTAAGGGAACCATGTGGTTCCCTTGTTCAGTTTAAAACATATAGCTCATCGGGGCGCCTGGGTGGCTCAGTGGGTTAAACATCCGACTTTGGCTCAGGTCATGATCTCGTCGTCTGTGAGTTTGAGCCCGTCGTCGGGCTCTGTGCTGACATCTTGGAGCCTGGAGCCTGCTTCGGATTCTGTGTCTCCCCCTCTCTCTGCCCCTCCCATGCTCATGCTCTGTCTTTCAATAATAAATAAATGTTAAAAATTTTTTTTTAAATATCATTCATCTAGAACATAAAAATATATATATTTAGTCCTGCAATAGCTGTGTGACTTTTTTTTTAATTTTAAAGATATTTTCTTATGGTTTTATTTTATTTTTTTAATTTAAATTCAAGTTAATCAGCATGCACTGTAGTCTTGGCCTCAAGAGTAGAACCCAGTGATTCGTCTCTTATATATGACACCCAGTGTGTATCCCAAAAATTGCCCTCCTTAATGCCCATCACCCCGTTAGCTTATCCCCCCACTCACCTCCCCTCCAGCAGCCCTTAGTTTATTCTAGCTGTGTGACTTTTGACACTGGTGAGAGCTACTAAGGATTTGAATAAAAGACCTACAGACCTAAAGAGGAAGGGAGGGAGATAATATTTGAGAGGGAGGGGGGTGCTCTGTGTGTGTGTGTGTGTGTGTGTGTGTGTGTGTGTATGTGTGTGTGTACACGTGTGACTATTAGATAGTGTTTTAGGCACAAAATTCAGATAAAATCTTGTCCAAAGACTGCTTTTCATGTATGGAGCAAATGCTGTTAGAGAAAGATAGGATAGAGGCTTAGGGTTTCCAGAGAATTGTAAATTATGACATTCTCTCCAACAGTTGAGAAATTCAGTGATCTCTTTGCCTGGCACATTATACATTGTTACATAGTGTCAAGACTACAATACTTTTAATATTCTTCCCAGTGAGGGAGAAGCAGATGCATATTGTGATGCATGGCATTCTTGCTACGGGAGCTGCTTTCCAGAAAAGTACATTTGCTGAAATTGGGTCGAGTGGTAACCAAAGAGAAGTCTTGTTTCATGTGACCAGACTGGAAAGCTGAATAGTAACTCCAGGCAGACCATCAAGTCTCTGTGTTCATGAGTTTTGTTTGTTTCGGTTTGGTTTGGCTTCGTCTGGTCTGCGTGTAATGTTTAAACAACAGATCGGACCAGTTGGAGCCTGATGATGGTCAGGCCGTCATGCTGTGTCTGTTTTAACACATTTGATTGCTCAGGGTGGCATTCTCTCCCCCTTGTCTCTGCA
This sequence comes from Puma concolor, assembly GCF_028749965.1. Classification (NCBI taxonomy): domain Eukaryota; kingdom Metazoa; phylum Chordata; class Mammalia; order Carnivora; family Felidae; genus Puma; species Puma concolor. Next base: position 167,383,990 of record NC_141670.1, on the reverse strand, counting down.
GGCTGTGATGGCCAGTGATTTTGCCATTTCTCAGTTCAAGCATCTCAGCAAGCTCCTTCTTGTCCACGGGCACTGGTGCTATACACGGCTTTCCAACATGATTCTGTATTTTTTCTACAAGAACGTGGTACGTAGCTCCAGACAATCTGTCCCTTCCCCCTTTACACTTTCTTATTCTGCTAGCATAAGGGATGAGGAGGAAATGCCCCCACGTTAAGCGGCTCTGCTTGCTGATGTTTGGGGAGCAGCCAGGAGCACTCCTGCTGCCTTACCAGAAATAATCTGCGAATGTGCTCCGTTTCAGCTGCTGACAGCAAATTGCTAGCCTTGTCCGTCTGCTGGCGTTTTCTATTCCCTATGCTTCTAAATTCAATTAAGTCCTGTCTGGTTCATTTAAGACCTAATTTTTGACCTTCCATGAAAAGGTAGTGACAAGCAGAATTATGAAATGTTTAATGCCGTCTGTCAGTAGAGAATGAAAATGTTTGCTTCCATTTTACAGAAGATACCAAAAAATACCTGGGGTCCTCAAACCGATGTCCCATGTTGTATGTGGAAGACACAGATGCCAGGGACAACCCAGTTATCATGCCTTAGCCTGTAGCTGGCTAACACTCAGAAATGAAGAATTCTCTGGCAAACCTGTAAAATGTATTTGTGGTTGAGAGTTATTTGATGGCCAAGGAACTTAATTTTGATTATATGGTTCCTAAAGGGGCAGAATTTGATGAGAATCCGAGCTTCTGATCTTTGACATACCATTTAAATTTCAGTCTCCTCCTTTATAAGATCGTGGTGACCTCAGATTGCTTCGCTTCACTTAAGTTCCTTCCAGGCAGAGTGATTATGTAAATATGTCATGATTTTTAGACTAAATTTATTCCTAGCCTTCAAAAAGTCCATAGGCAGTGCATTAATAGTAAACATAAATTTACATCACTCTATTGAAATACCACCTTTAGGAAAAAAATAACTTCAGTAGGTCATTTTTCAGATACTCCAGATGTGTAATTTAGATCCATGTATCTGTGTGTGTGTGTGTCTGTCTGTCTGTTGGTCAGCAGAACATTTTTTTTTCTTTTGTCCTGTAGCACAATTAGCTTTTTTAAAATTCTGGGGCTTAATGCTCACTGACTTCTAGGGAGGAACTGCCTTCCCAAGTTTTTTTTTAAATACTTTTGCATTTTTTTTGCTCGGAGCTTGGAGCCTGCTTCGGGTTCTGTGTCTCCTTCGCTCTCTGCCCCTCCCCTGCTTGTGCTCTCACTCTGTGTCTCAAAAATAAATAAATGTAAAAAAAAAAAAAAAATTGTAAATACTTTTGCATTTTCCTACCTTCTCCTCTTGTGGTGCAGCTCCTCTTTCCCCATAAAGCCCAGATTAAACCCAAGGGTTAAGAAACACTACTGTCAGAAAGAGAGGTGACGTATATCTTCAGAGAGTGGGGCACTGTTTATTATTAGAGACTGTCACCAGGGAACAAAGACGGAACAGAGACAACAGAGACGGAAAGGTGGCTTTCTGCTGTGGAACCCTTGATGGCCACTCCCACTGATAACCTCACAATTTATCTCTACCTCTTTTGTACCTAGCAAAACAGTGAATGCTTTGTAAACTACGGAGAAAAAGGCCCAGTACCAGAAGCCGTTCAAGTAACGTATGTTTCTGAGACTGTGGTTCTTGGATCTGAGAAAACTTTTGAGATACTGATGAAGACTATGAATTCACTCCCCAAAACACATGCACCAAATTAATACATTTTCAGGAGCAGGGTGTGGTGTATGTCCATAGACCCTAGACTTAAGGATTATTCTAAGGATTGTGGCCCCTACCCTAAAGTATTCTAGTGTGTCTAGAATGCCAACAATAACATCTCAATATGTTTAAGGCACTCTACAGGTCATGGGCACTTTCTGAGTTGATCTTGATATCAAGCTCTGAGGTGGTATAATTCTCATTTTTCAGATGAGGAAACCAAAAATTCAGAGGGGTTGGGAAAATGGCTTAAAGTGAAAAGAGCAATATGAAGTGTCCTCAGGCCTTGAAGAGGACCCCTAAATCTCGGTCCAGTGCCCTTTCCTGTGGCCTGCCTTGCTTGAGGGCACGGAACTTTTGCCATAGTGGACTTAGTTCGTCTGAGAAAAATATTGGAGGAAACACCGTAGGATGTATGTGTCTCGCCTCTAGGGTGACGACCTGTCCTGATTTGCCGGGGGCTATCTCAGTTTTAGCAGTGAGAGTCCCTGTCCTGGGAAACTCCTCAGTCGAAAACTAAGTGGGATGGTTGGCTACCCTGCTGGCACCACTAAACACATAATTTTAAACCATGAAAGCAAGAGAATGAATATTTGTTGTGTGCATGCTTCATACCAGGCACTGGGCTAGGGTCTTTTCATGTAGAAGAGATTCCTCAGTTTGAAAACTGGCTCTGCTGCTTACCAGCCAGGTAACTCTGTGCAAATTCCTCAGCCTCTCTCTACCTCAGTTTCCTCGTCTGTAAAATAGGACACCGATAATTCCCAAGTTGTTAGGAAGCTTGAGCAAATCATTTGTAAAGCTCTTAGAACAGTGCTAGGACCACACAGTAAGTGGCATGTGTGTGTTCATGTGTGTATGTAAGTACGTGTGCGTGTGTATGTGTTTCACTTAAAGAAAACATTTACCTAAAAGGGACGCCAAGGTAAGTTGTGGTCTTCCATTCTGTAAGTGAGGGAACTACACCGAGGGAGAGGCAGAGATTACACAGCTGAAAATGGCAGCATGTGGCTGGTGCGGTGACGGCACACGTTGCTGTTTCTAAGATGCAAATGTCGTTCTTTGTGTCCGTAGGCCTATGTGAACCTCCTTTTCTGGTACCAGTTCTTTTGTGGATTTTCAGGAACATCCATGACTGACTACTGGGTTTTGATCTTGTTCAACCTCCTTTTCACTTCCGCTCCTCCTGTCATTTATGGTGTTTTGGAGAAAGATGTGTCTGCAGAGACCCTCATGCAACTGCCCGAACTTTACAAGAGTGGTCAGAAATCAGAGGTAGGTGCTAAAGCAAAAGTGCTTGGACCAGTGCACATCCATTGTCAAAGCCAGGGCATTTTCCAGTCAGCGCAGCTCAAATATTGTGGTACATTCAGGACTACTTAAAACAATTTGAATTAGGGGGCGCCTGGGTGGCTCAGCCGGTTGGGCATCCAACTCTTGATTTTGGCTCATGTCATGATCTCACAGTTTGTGGGATCCAGGCCCACATAAGGTTCTGTGCTGACAGCATGGAGCCTGCTTAGGATTCTCTCTCCCTCTCTCTCTGCCCCTCCCCTGATTGTGCACATGCCGTGTGCACTCGCTCTCTCTCTCTCTCTCTCTCTTAAACGTTATTTAATGTTGAAATAAACATTAAAAAAAAACCTATTTGGATTATATGGTTGTTTCAGAAGATCGCTGCTAACAGAGAGATAACAGGAAGATATTAAGTTACTTGCTTCTGAGATGAACAGAGGTAAAACTATGAAAAGCCTTAGGTACTTATATGAAGAAATCTGGTGTTTAGACCTCACAGCTAATAATGGCTAGTATTTGTGGGGCGACTGGGTGGCTCGGTTGGTTGAGTGGCTGATGTCGGCTCAGGTCATGATCTTGTGGTCCGTGAGTTCGAGCCCCACGTCGGGCTCTGTGCTGCCAGCCTGCAGCCTGCTTTGGATTCTGTGTCTCCCTCTCTCTCTGCTCCTCCCCTGCTTATGCTCTATCTCTCTCTGTCTCTCAAAAATAAATAGATGTTAAAAAAAATTTTTTTTTAAATAATGTCTAGTATTTGCTAAACCTCACTGAGCTGTCTCTTGTGCAAACTACTGAACATTCCATCTCATTTATCTCCACAAAACATGTTGAGGGAGAACCTCAAAAATCTTGCAGCTGAACAAATGGCAGAGCCAGGATGTGACTCCTTCTTAGTCTGGTTCCAAAGCCAAAATCAAATTCTTCATGTTCTACTGTCATGCAAAATAGTGGCTTGTTCTGAATGGCCCCCTCTACTTAAAACCATGCCCCCGCCTCTGCTTAATTGATCTTCGTGCTGTCTGTCTACCGATGGATCATTTATGTATGTCCCCACTTTCCAGTCTTCTCTCACTGCCCTCATTGCCTCCCACCCAGAGTATTGTGGTTGCTGATTAACTTGGCTAGCTGTCTCAGAACTCTTTTCTTTCTTTTTTCTTTTTTATTTTAGAGAGAGAGAGTACATGAGCAGGGAAGAGGGGCGGAGGGAGAGAGAGAATCTTTTTTTTTTTTTTTAAAGTGTATTTATTTATTTTGAGAGAGCACAAACTGGGGAGGGGCAGAGAGAGAGGGAGAGAGAGAATCCCAAGCAGGCTCCACACTGTCAGCGTGGAGCTCAGTGGCGGGGCTCGATCCCACTACCCTGGGATCATGACCTGAGCTTAGATCAAGAGTCGGGTGCTCAACCGACCAAGCCCCCCAGGCCCCCCAAAACTCTTTTCTTTCTAATTTCTCTTCTACAAAATTAATAGTAATTAATGTAGCACTTATGAACATTTTTGTAATGCCTCCTATATGCCAGGCACTAAGTCCTTAATATATATAAATCTAACCTCAAAATGATCCTATAAGTAAGTGCTGTCTTTATCCACACTGTAGGTGAGGAAGGTCAGGCACAAGAAGGTCCCTTCAGTAATCTGCCATGTCACAGTGTTCATGGGTGGTACAGGTGAACTCTGGATCTCTAGCCCGTCCTGTCCACCATTATGCTATGTGGCAGAAAGAACACTGATGCTGTCTTCAGTCCTTGGGTCACCCCCTGCCTCCACATGCTATTTAATGCCAAGAATCCAAAGTGCTTTCACAGGTGCATTGTCAGGATCACAGGGACTGAGGCGGGCCAGGAGCCTGTAGACACCTGTAAGTGGGCAAAGCTGAGGGGTCCATGTAGTCACATAGTCTGTCTTGAAAGAAGACTCTGTTACTCAAGACTCTTTCAGTTGCAAGTGACGACAGAAACCAACTCGAACTGGCTTAATAAAAAAGGGAAGTTTATTGGCTTAATAAACTTTTGCATAGCTGCAAAATCCACAGGTAATGATGACAGAACACTGTTACTCTTAAAGCAACTCTAAATGTCCAGGTTAGGACTCACTGGCCTAGCTTGAGTCTCATGCCTTTTCGTTTTCTCCTTGACCAAGGTTGGGACAGTTATCATTTGTGAGGACAGAGCTGAATCACATGGACAGGATTGGAAAGAAGGGTGTCCTATAGAAGTACTGGACAGACAAAAATCAGACCCACCATAAGAAATCTCTGTGTTGTGCTTCACCCACTGTTCTAAAGACACTGACCCAGATCAGTTAGAAATAATGCTGAGTTTATGTTTAAATTCTGAGTGTTTAAATTCTGGTTCTGTGCTGTGTGACCGTGGTAAATTATTTAACTTGCTTGCATTTCTGTTTCTTTATAGAGATGGTATGAGGATTGAGGAAGATAAAAAGTTCCATCCACATGAAGCTCTCAGTATTGTTATTTTTACTCTCCAGAATTAACCAGAAATTTGAGGAAATCTCAAATGTAAAATATGTTTATTTTCCTCAGTCTAACTTTATCCTGACTTGAACTTCCTTTCTAGGCTGGGGAGTAAGTTAATGTCCACAGGCTACCTGCAGTAGGCAACACAGAGAAGTCACACGTTCATCTTTCAGGGGAGAAGAAATCCTCATAATCCTTTAATACCATCCAATCCATTTGGATCAAGGAGCTAAATAGGGTTTTCCTAAAGGAATCCAGTCTGACTTAAAGTTGAAGGCCAGGATGCAGGAATGTATGGTTGATATTAATGAAGCTTGTCCTGTACCCCTTACCTAAATTAAATTCCAAGTCCATTGGGGAAAGAGAGGTGAGGGGGGAACGTTCAAAATTTTTGTAGCTGGCATTTTAAAAGCCCATTTGTACAGACTTTGGTTGTTTCTTACCCTTGGAAGAGTTGAGGTCATTGTTTCCTATTGTTGAACCCTGTTATCAATCCTTTGCACACATTGTTCTATTGAGTTGGCCAGTTTTATAATACATGGTAATAGCAAGAGGATTCCCAGCATGTGGCTATTGATAGAAGGTCATTGATTTCATTGAGTTTACCTTCCAGAGGAGTTGTCCTTTCTTTGAACTTGGTCTTCAAATGAATTCTGTTTTATGCTTGAGCCAGTTCCTGCCTTCAGCATCATGAAATATACTCTCCAAGGTTTCAGAATCTTCCCCTGAAGGAGATGATGTGGAGGGCTGTAGCAGAGGCTTCCCTTCCAAGAAACAATCATCTGTTAACCATCTCTCATCACCCACACAGTCATCTTTTCTGGCTTGGACTTCATGTCCACATTTTCCCTTTCGGTTTCCAAGAGATCCGATGAGTTCATCTCTTTAGCCTCTCATTCATCTTTTACCCTTCTCTACTTCCCAAGTCCCCTTACTCATGTAACTGCTGTGGAGTAATTGTGCTTTTACCTTATTTGAGCTAGGATTTTTGAGCAACTTCCATTCATCCAGAAGCATGAAGTTACATTTTAGCTTATCCCCAAATTGTTCTCTCTTGTCTAGTGGCATTTTGGTTGCCCCTTTGGTTTTGCTGCATTCTCTTCTATCATTTGATTGTGCTTCTGCTTAGATTTTATGGATATTTGGATGATGAAAGGCTGGTAAAAAATCCTATCATTTTTAAGGAGGAAATAGTAAAAGACACACAAGGAAAAGGAACAGGACAGTGTAATAAAAGGAACAATAATAGTAATAAGATCAGAAACAATAAATCCTCATTGTTTTGATTTTCCAGAGGACAAAGAGATCCTTTTAAAAAAGGATAGATTTTAAAACTCTAAGTGTAGTCTATTGAAGAATAAAAGAGTGTATATGGAGAATTTGTGTATTTCTAAAACTTTGTTATTTAGAAGACATTGGTTATTTTCAAGGAAATTTCAGCCTTTTCGTATTTGGAAGGAAATGAGAATGAGAACATGTTAAGAAAAGAGAAGACTAGGGCAGGGATATAATACATGTGTTGCCATTTTTGTCCATGGCAGACATCACTGATAGACCATAGCACTCTATTGCTCCTCCTGGGTCTGAATGCAGCCTCAGAATCGTTCTGCACACACATCAACATTCAATCAGAGATGGCTCTTGTTTGAAAATGTGTTTTCAAGTAGAGATTAGTGTCTCTGCTTGAACTGTTTTGTTATAAGCTTTTGGTAAGAAGCAGTTTAACACATGCAAAACTATATAGGAATAGTTTATTAATCCAGCAAATATTTACTGAGTACTTGATAGGTACCAGGTACTGTTTTAATCACTTGAATAAAAAAAATCGGGGCGCCTGGGTGGCGCAGTCGGTTTAGCGTCCGACTTCAGCCAGGTCACGATCTCGTGGTCCGTGAGTTCCAGCCCCGCGTCAGGCTCTGGGCTGATGGCTCGGAGCCTGGAGCCTGTTTCCGATTCTGTGTCTGCCCCTCCCCTGTTCATGCTCTGTCTCTCTCTGTCCCAAAAATAAAAAAATAAAAAATGTTAAAAAAAAAAAAAAATCAAAGCCCCACTGCATGTAATTTGCATTTTGTTGAGAGACCCATTAGGTACACAAATACAGTTATTTCCAGTAGTGATGAGAGATGTTTCTTGTTGGAGAAAAAGAGTGCGTGCACACACCCAAGCGGGAGAGGGAGAGAGAGAATCTTAAGCAGACTCCATGCTAAGCACGGAGCCCAGTGTGGGGCTTGCCCAAGGTTGATCAAAAGATATAAGTGACATGAGCGGAACAGAGTTCCTTTATGGATTTTTTTCACCTGGGATTTTATTCAACTGTCACACCTTATTTGTTCACCACTGTTTACAAATCCCACCACTGTTTACAAATTCCCATGAAGGAATATAGTCTTCTTAGAGAAGCAAAAGTAAGTATTGGCTTGTGTTGTTCCTTGACTTTGCTTTGACCCATTTTAATCTTGATCCCTCCGCAATATCTGTTTCCTTTTCAGGCATACTTACCCCTTACCTTCTGGATCACCTTGTTGGATGCCTTTTATCAAAGCCTGGTCTGCTTCTTTGTGCCTTATTATGTGAGTCCCCGTTCACTCAAAGAATATGCTATTAATGAATCAACAAGGTTTCTTTGTTGCCAGTATAAACACACAGGATGGATATATTGGGGTAGATTGCTCATATAATCAAGTTGATTATTAGCTGACTAAATTATAATGTCCCCCCCAAAATGTTAGCTAATGGATTAAGTTTGGAGATAAGTACCTAGTTGACTCCTCTTGTATCTCCTTTTTAGCCCTGTACTGCTTGATCAGTTTTGCAAATGACCTGAATAAAATTGAGAGTCCAGGCATATAATGAGATGAGTCAAAATCAGAAAGGCAAAGTCAGAATATGAGATTTATTATTAGTGCTGGGCTGATTCTACCAGGATGATATTCATAGTATTAAATTTAAGTTCTTATTCATAGTCTCTTCAAAACTAAAAAACCTGTTTCACAGGTGAGGAATAGAAGAAATGTGACTAAGGAAAGAATGTGTAAAAATGAACTTTAAAATTTGTGCCAGCACCAAGCACAAAACATGATGTAACTGCCCACCCATACACAGCCCTACCCAGAAGAAAACACTAGTTTGATCATAGATTGGTGTTAACAAAAAACACAGAGTTAAGAATGAGAAAGGTTATAGTCTCTAAGTTAACAACTTCTATTCTTTAGTTATTTATTTAAATAAAATGACTTGAATTTTCCCAGCTAGAATATTCCAGGTTTACGGCATTTCAAGGGAATACAGATAAGGCAATCTGAAGTGTAAAGCAAAGGAGAACAATTATGAAATGCCAGAAATTGTGAAATGTCAGAAAATAGTGTCATTCAAAGAATACTTTAAGGACTTGACATATACGTAGGAGAGGAGGGGATATTTACTTAGCAGAGATATATACTCAAGATAGCCTTAATAGCTGCCTCAGAGGCTTGCAGCTCTGTTCAATGGGACATATTTCCTATATTTCTATACTTCAAAGAGCTGGGAGAGTAAGTACAAGGTTCTGGGAGGATGAATTATGACTCAGGATAAAGAGGCATTCCAACTGAAAAGTTTAGAGATTAGACAGCCTAGCTAAGAGTCAGTCTCTCTCTTCTGGAAATGTTCGAGTTTATCCTAAATGACCCGTTGTTGAAGAAGGGACCCATCCACAGTTGAGCTGTACAATAAAGGAATGGTATTCACACCACTGAATGTGACAACTCTCCTGCATCACCGCCTGTTGTCCTTTTTGTAGACCTACCAGGGCTCAGACATTGACATCTTTGCATTTGGAAACCCCCTGAACACAGCTGCTCTGTTCATCATTATCCTCCACCTGGTGATTGAAAGCAACAGTTTGGTGAGTGGTTTTCCTGCCTCTGAATTGGGCTGAAACTGTGCTTGGGGAAGTGTCTTCTATTAGCAGTGACCCTACTTAAACCCTTCATGCCTAGAAGACACATGTTAACAAGAGTAATGATTCCCAATAAGAGGGGTGATTCATGGCTACTCTTGTTGACTGTTGAGTGCCATTATGTTGAGCTCGATGTATAGCCAGGGAAAGTGGGAGATACCTACCTGGTCCCCTTGGTGGTAGCCATGATGGATGGTTCACGGAGGCGTGAATCCGGCTGGAGAAATAATTGATGGCCAATACTCTTCAAGATGGCCAACATTATTAGATTGTGCTGATGTCTTGCAACTCAACTAAAAAGAGGGGTTGTGCCATAATCCTGGTATACTGACTTCAGTAAGTGATGATTTTATCACAACAAAATTTCTCATGATACAGGAACATATTATCTTCCCTCCAGAATTTTTACTGTTCGTTTAAATCTAGGTCTTTTTTATCTTATTTGCTGACTTAATGATAAAGTTAGGTCTCTTCATCAAAATGATTGCACTGTAGCTCTCTGCAGCAAAGCTAATGTGTAGGATTCAGATCATGAGAGCTTGGTTATAAGCCTTCCTTTGCAGGTGAACATTCTACCCAACTCTGAAGAATAAACTGCCTCTGTGATTATTGATGCCAGTTCCTCATTTCCGTTGGCATCATCTTTGCTATAGTCTAAGCCACTATCATCTCTTCCTGGACTATTGTACAGCCTCCTTAGTCTTCCCACCAACCTCTACTCTTGACTCCTCTAGCCGTCCTCTGCAAAACAACCAGAATCATCCTTTTGAAACACAAACCATGTCTTGTTGCTGTCCTTTGGGTAAAACCCTTCAGTGATTTCCTACTGTACTTGGAATAAAATTGAAAAGCCCTAAGATGGCCTACAAGACTTCATGCAGTGATACCTCTCCTTTTCTCTCCAGTCACATTTCCACTGGAAACACACTGTCCCTTTTCAGTGGCTCCGATACAGTAGCTCCTTACCTTATCGGGTCCTTAGCATTCACCATACCTCCTGAGGGGAGTATTCTTATTCCCTTGGTTCCCTACACTTTTCCCAGCTCAAATACTATTTTGGGTCTCGGCAAAAATGCTGCTTTCTCCAGGGGCCCTTCCCTAACCATCCATTGTCTCATGCCATCCGTTTGCTTTTATCCATCACCCTAATAATAATTTCTTATTATTCAGCAGTTACGTGATTGTCTGATTCGTGTTTACCTTCTGCCTTAAACTATAATCTCTGTGAGGACAGAGTTCATATTTATTTTGTTGACCACTGTATAACAGAATCTAGGACAAGACTGGCACATCGTAGGTGCTTAAAAATATTTGAATGGATAAACAAATAATTAAATGACTAACCAGTATTTAGAGTGTTTTTACCACCCTGGTAGTGAATGCATTTCACACAGGAATAGCTGAATGAGGTTATAGTTGAAATGTTATGTGCAGTTATATTGTAAAATTATTTATAATAAATTCTAAAGTAGAGCTGAATATTTCTGGCATCTCTTCCTTTGCTTACAACCTTCTGTAATCAAACTGTACAAGCCCAAAGTGTAGTAAAAGGTTAATATCTGAAAATACCAGGTAGGGAGACTAAAGGGAATTCTAGAACTAAAATATTTGGCATTGTTTTAGTATCTATTTGATTTCATTTTTAAACAATTTTGTAGGTACTCTTAGTTACTACCCAAGGGATTGTCATAGGTTCTAGCATTTATTAGCGTTTCAAAGGATCTAATGGATCAAGTGTGTCCGTTTGGGTTCACTGGTTATGAACAGCAACCTGAGCAATAGAAAAGTTATTAAAAATATACTGAAGAACGATGATAAAATCAAACCAAACCATCCTGAGAAACGAGAGTGGCTCCAGACATCCAGGAAACAAACTAACGGACAAGATTGCTCTGCTCTGAATTGGCTATAGTCATTTTCTTTCTGCTCTTGCCTCACTGTGCTCCAAGTTTAGTCCCTGGTGACAGAATTCTGTTTCCTTAGCTTCAGTCCTAGACTTTGGCTAGAGGAGGGATATCATGCCAAGACTGTGCACAATGTCGGGCTGAGAAGGAAGAAAGTGAAAGCCAGGCGCCAAGAAAAACAGTGTTTGCTATTTATATAGCAAATAGTGTCCTTTATAGGACGCATCATTAAACTTTTTTCTCATGCCAGGGGACGCTAGAGCTCACAGCCTCGGAGAGTCCCTTGTCAGTAAGAGTCAGCCATTGGGAAGGTGTGAAGCACCCTCATCTCATTGTCACCCCCCACCTCCCTGTTTTCACCCAGTGTCTCTTGACTCTAATTGTATCAACTTTTGTAAATGTGCCAACCATCAAGTTGCTGTCTCACTTGCCAAACGCACATCCTTAGGGAAAAAAATTCAGGCAGTAGCGTTCAGTGGGAAGGAAAGACATCTGAGAAAGAAAGACAAAAGATAACAAATCATTGCCTTAGAGGCATGATGACCATCAGGATGTAGCCAACACTTTCTGAGCAGTTTGTACATTTTACACAAAATGAGCAGTCTTTGTGATGCGTGTGAAGATGTCTACCTTGGGGAAATACTTTGCAGAATTAAGAGAGAGAGAAAAGGAGAAAATTATAGCCTTAGAAAATATTACTGAAGGCAGTGCTTCCCCGCAAAAGCATAACCTTTTCCACCATGGTATACACTATGATCTTAGGTGGTAGTATCCACTGCACTAAATAACACTGAATACCCCACTGTGGCAATTTCCCTTTGTAACAAAGGTCAGACTGTAGACTCGGCAGTTACGATAATACGTAATGGCGACATTGCATTTAAGGAAGTCATCTACTTGTTTTTCGAAATGAAGTTACTTAAATAGTAAGCCAGTTTAAGGGAAATACTAAGAGGGGCACCTGGATGGTTCAGTGGGTTAAGCCTCCGACCTCGGCTCAGTTCATGAGTTTGAGCCCTGCGTCGGCTCTGTGCTGATGAGGCGGAGCCTGCTTGGGATTCTCTGTCTCCCTCTGTCTCTGCCTCTACCCCACTCTCACTCTCTCTCTCAAATAAATAAATAAACTTAAAAAAATATATATTAAGAAAAATTCCAAGCTATCCACAGATACAAAGGTGGCTAGGTTACAGTGTGAAGAAAAAGATTTGTTTCTTGTTCATATAAAGTCAGCTGAGGTTCCAGATAGCTCTAGAGTACTTGTTCTCTGAGTGGGGGGCTGAGTGCCCTGGCTATGTCTTGTAGCTTTACCATCTGGAATTGTCCCCAAGAGGGGGATCTTCTTGATCAACATGGAAGGAAAGGAGACCGCATGGGAAATTGCACACCAGCTCTTCCATGCCTCTAAGCTGGACATTTTGCATCTCTCTTCCATTCACATTTCATTGGTCAAAGCAGGATATATGGCCATACTTAATTTCAAGGGGATGAGGAAATGCAATCCTTCCATGTGCTTATGATAGGAAGAAATTCGAATATTGGTGAGGAACAGTAATGTCTGCCAGCCCTGTGAATGGGTAAAGTTTGAGGACTGAAGTATAACTTAATGAAGAAACAGACCAATTAGTGACTGTATTAAAAAGAGAGAAAGAGAAAGCGAGAATGTGACACCTTATGGTGCGTGGACAATATAAAATAGTCATCAGAATCAACCTGTTGGCATTTGACTTAGCTTTACAGAATTTCAACAGTGATATGAACTGTTCACGAAAGATGCTCTCATCTCTTTGGTATTTTGTGTTTTGTTCTCTAAGGTTTGTGACGTTTATTCATTGCTCAGACATGTTGTCTCTTCAACAGAACAGAGTGCATCAGGGTGCAAAACCCTGTCAGTGAGAGAGTGTTCATTTCCCCCGCTTTTCATGTCTTGCAGACCTGGATCCACATGCTGGTCATCGTTGGTAGTGTCTTGTCTTATTTTCTCTTTGCCTTGGCATTTGGAGCCATGTGTGTGACTTGTAACCCGCCATCCAACCCCCACTGGATCATGCAGGAGCACATGCTGGATCCAGTGTTCTACTTGGTTTGTGTCCTCGCAGCCTACGTCGCCCTTCTGCCCAGGTATGGTGTCTTATCTTCAAGAGAGTAAGTGAGATCACAGGCTGAGAATTCTTCAGGCAACTGCTGAGAATGGATGGCAGGCCGTCCTGTTTACTAGTGGAGAGGTCAGCCTGTGTACTAGTTAAAACATTGGTGTGTTAGCTCCTTTACCAGAGAACAAATATGGTTTAAGCGAACTGGAAGGGATAGGTCTCTCTCGTGGAAAATTCTGACTGGTTGGCAGTCCCCAAAGATGGGGCAGCTTCACCCACAAGGTTATATGAGGATCCTTTCCTCTGTCCTTTTGTTCTGCCAACCCCCACGGGTGTTGCCCTTATCTGCATGATTGAAGGTGACTCACCCTCAGCCCATTCACCTCCCTGCCTGCAGGAGGGAGAAAGAGAGAAAATGGAGTGCGAGCAGCTTTCTTCTTCTTCCTTTTTTTTTTTTTTTTTTTTTTTTTTTAATGCAGAAGTGACCCAGAAGTTGCTCATATCCCCTTAACTAGAACTTAAGTATCTGGACTCTGAGTGGCTAAAATCTGAGTGTTTCTAAAAGGAAAAAGGGGAGAATGCATACTGAGGGACAGCATTGGTCTTTCTACAGCCTATAACTGCTGAAAACTTAATCTGAGTTCAGTTACCTTTCCCATTTTAGTTTAAATGGAATTTCTAATATTGTACGTGATGGAACTGGCTAAGAAGTATACGTGGGTTTTTAATCTATAGCTCTTTCTCTTTATATTTTTATAAAATTTATCTGTTTAGCTGGAAACACTTTGCCAAATAGTTGTTCTACCTTTGTAAACATGGTGTGAGAGTCAAATGGTGATTTCAGATGATTCTTTAAGAGAGCTGACAAACTGACTCCCAGGCCAAATCTGACCCGCTGCCTGTTTTTAAAAGTAAATAAAGTTTCGTTGGAACATAGACATACTTATTTATGAGTTATCTATGGCTGATTTCGCACTACAGTAGCAGAGTCCAGTAGTTCCAACAGAGACCGTCTGGCTTGCAAAGCCTGAAATATTACTATCTGGCCCGGCGGAAGAAAGTTGGCCACCCCAAGTTTGTAACACCAATGTAAGACAGCATGAGCGCAAACTCTGTTACTGATGGGTATTCCTTCTAGAAATGTGTAAGAAAAGCCCTCTTGAGTCCTTCTATGGTGTTTACGATTGTGTACTTGACAGTATTACTGCTCAACTGAGATGCTTCCATGCTACTCACTGTGATTACCAGCTTTCAGATCAAAAACTAACAAGGTGATTCCCACCAACAGTGCAAGAGGGTTTCCATTTCTTCACATCCTCTCCAGCATCTATAATCTCCTGATCTGTTCATTTTAGCCACTCTGACTGGCGCCAGGTGCACTGTTGGTGGGAACGCAAACTGGTACAGCCACTCTGGAAAACAGTGTGGTGGTTCCTCAAAAAATTATAAATAGATCTACCCTATAACCCAGCAATAGCACTGCTAGGAATTTACCCAAGGGATACAGGAGTGCTGATGCAGAGGGGCGCTTGTACCCCAATGTTTATAGCAGCACTTTCAACAATAGCCAAATTATGGAAAGAGCCTAAATGTCCATCAACTGTCCATAAAGAAGATGTGGTTTATATATACAGTGGAATACTCTTTGGCAATGAGAAAGAATGAGAGAGAGAAAGAATGGCCACTTGTAGCAACATGGATGGAACTGGAGAGTGTTGTGCTAAGTGAAATAAGTCAGGCAGAGAAAGATACCGTATGTTTTCACTTATATGTGGATCCTGAGAAACTTAACAGAGAACTATGGGGGAGGGGAAGGGGGGGAAAGTTACAAAGAGGGAAGGAGGCAAACCATAAGAGACTCTTAAATGCTGAGAATAAACTGAGGGTCGATGGGGGGTGCGGGGGAGGGGAAAGTGGGTGATGGCCATTGAGGAAGGCACCTGTTGGGATGAGCACTGGGTGTTGTATGGAAACCAATTTGACAATAAATTTCATATAAAAAAATAAATAAAAGAAGAAACAAAACAAAACTAAAATGAAAAAATAAATAAATAGAATAAAAACTAACAAGATGAGCTTGTAGAATTTATGAGGACACAATTCCTAAAAAGTTATAGCCCGAAAAGAAAAATCCTCCCAATTGTACCACTAAGAGTACAATTCTATCTGACATTGTCGTGGTAGGCTGAAAAAAGTGACCCCTAAAATATACCCATGCCCTAATCCCTGGAACCTGTGAATGTTGAGTGTTTTGCTTATGCAGATGTGATTAAGGATACTGAGATGGGGAGATTATCCCGTATTATCTGGGTGGGCCCTAAATGGGGAGATTATCCCGTATTATCTGGGTGGGCCCTAAATGCAATCGTAAGTATCCTTATGAGAGAGAGGCAGAGGACAATTTGACACAAGCAGTTATGAGAAAGCACTCCAGCCAGAGTGGCAGAGATTCCTTGGCTACAGGCTAAGGAATGCCAGCACTTATCAGAAGCTGGAAGAGACAAGGACTGGATTCCCCTCTAGAACCTTTATAAGTTGCATGGCCTTTCCTCCACCTAGATTTTGGTTCAGTGAACTAATGCCAGAATTTTTGGCCTCCAGCGGGTACATGGGTGGCTCAGTAGGTTAAGCATCCAACTTTTGATTTTGGCTCAGGTCAGGATCTCATGGTTCATGAGTTTGAGCCCTGAGTCAGGCTCAGTGCTGACAGCACGAAGCCTACTTGGGATTCTCTCTCCCTCTGTCTCTGCCCTCCCCAGTTGTGCTCTCTCTTTCAAAATAAATAAACTTAAAAAAAAACAAAAACAAAAACTCTTGGCCTTCAGAACTGTGGGAATAAAGTTTGGTCGTTCTAAGCCATCAAGTTGATGGTAATTTGTTACAACGGCCCTAGGAAACTAACAGACTTTGATATGGGGAAGATGGGTGTTGCTATCACAAATACCTAAACATGTGAAGGTGGCTTGGAAACTGGAGAATGGGCAGAGACTGGAAGAATTTAGAGGTACCTGATAGAAAAATGCTAGACTTCTTTAAACAGACTGTAGATGATCAGGGACATTAAAGTTCCTGCTGGTGGGGAGTCAGAAGCAAGTGAGAAGCACGGGTTGAAAAAACCATATCATCTTAGAAAATACATAGACGGTCTTAAACAGAATGTTCCTAGAAATGTGGGTGTTAAGGGCACTGGTGAGGAGTTAGAAAGAAATGAGGAACATGGTATTGGAAGTTTGAGGGAAGGGGATCTTTGCAATGTAGTGGCAGAAAACGTACCCAAAGTGTGTTCTGTTATGTGGAAAACAGAATTGATGAACTATGAACTTGGATATTTAGTGTTGAAGATTTGGCCTGGTTTCTGCATGCTGCTTTGAGTAAAATGTGAGAGAAAATAGACTGAGGGAAGGCCTGTTAAACCCAGAGAAGCTAGATTTAGAAAATTCTCAGCCTATCCAGATTTTAAAAGTTGTTACAATTAAGAGATTGGCTTTGGGGAATATGCTCTAGAGAAAAGGGGAACAGTGTGGCCGGACAACCTTTTGCTGGTGCTGAAGAGATCAGGTCTGTGACTTCTGGATCCCTTCAGCCATCTTGACAGCCACCAGGAAAGGAGATGGGGTTATATAGGAAAGATCTGTGGAGGACCCTCAATTAATGCCGTAACTCTGCATGACATATATATTGGAGACCCACAAGGTTTATGAGAATCCTGTACCAGCATAAACACTGCCAGCTTGGACTGAAAGGCACAAGTTTGTAGCAATGTGTCATAGTACTCACGGGAAACTAAGAGCTAGCATTTTTTGAATGCTTACTATGTGCCAACACTGTCTGCTTTCCACGTATTAACTTATCTAACAGCCTATGATCTAGCAGTGTCGGCACCTCTCCTGCTAAGATTTTATTTTTTTATTGATTTGACAAGCACTTTTAGGGCACTCACTGTTTTCCAAGTGCTTTTACAAATATCAACTTATTTAATATTGTTAGTGCCTCCATTTTATAGTTTGCTTATCTTTTCCTTTTACCTCAGGAAGACAAATGGCCACCAGACCCTTTTACTTTTTCTAATTGGTGAGTATTTTTTGTGTCCCTGTGCTACATTTGAGGTGAATGTAACTCTGTGGTGCTTTTTGTAACCTAGGTTTGTATACCGAGTTCTTCAGGGATCCCTATTTCCATCTCCAGTTCTAAGGGCGAAGCACTTTGACAGACTGACTCCAGAGGAGAGGACTAAAGCTCTCAAGAAGTGGGCAGAGGCTGGAAAGATGGGCCAAGTGACACCCAAGAATGCTGACCACTCAGACTCCAAATCAGAGAAAAGAGCTAAGTCTGGCCCTGCTGACAGCTTTGCAATGATGTCAGCACCTTCTCATCCTGTTGACCAGGGAGACTTCTCTGTCCATGAAACTGCTTTGGACTCAGACTACTGTGAAACCAAGGCCTCAGGGATGGCTGGGCCCCCAAAGGGTTAAAAAAAAAAAGCATTGTAGCCTCCTTGGAGTTGCAAGTATTCCCTCAGATTTGGAAGAGGGACCTTGAAGAGGCACCTCTATCAAGAATGAAATGGATTTTTCCCTAAGGGACATGAACATTCATTCTACTGTGCTTGGAAAAGCCAATGTGATGACCTTTATCGTATGTTTGTAGATACATTTGTAAAAGGACTTGGAGTGTGACCTGAACAGAGTTTAGGGAAATGAAATACTTAATTCAGAATCAAATGCTTTTATGAAACTTTTTGGACTTTGTAAAAGCTCTTTTATTGTCTTACAAGTGCAGACATTCTTAAGGGATTCCTTTGAGATGTATTTATTTAATTGGGAGATCTCCGATTCCAGGGAAGTGTTTTCAATGAGCAGACTCCAATCTGAATTGTTTTAAATGAAGAAAAAGTAGTTTTCAGATCAGTTAGAACTCCAAAGAGAAAAAAATGTTACATATAAATGGTTCACTTCCAGAAAAATTCAAAGAACCTTCTAATGACAGTGTACCTAAAAGAGGGTAATAGCTATACTATTTGAAATGAGTTAGTGATTATTAGTAGCTTATTTCATGCAGGAAGATGCCTTTGGTCGCCTGCAGATGTTAGGCATATCTTTCTGCTCATGTCAGTGTTCTCTTGAGGGGGAGTCTTCATTGGGAAAGGGCAGAGGGATGCCAGGGTTCCGTAGGAATGTGTTTCTCTCTCAGCTTTCAGTCAAAAGACAACCTTTTATGAGGGCTGCCTCTATGCAGCTGTTGTCAGTTGGGACACAGACCATAGGTAGGGGCAGACAGAATCAGCTGAGTCTCTAGCCTATTTGGCAATTTCTTGTATTCTAAAACTTACAATCAAAAGCCTGATCAAAATGAGACAGTCAATTTCAAAACAGTCTTTCAGAGACCATTTGAGGGTTCATGGTCCTTACAGAATCCTACAAATTCTCTGGTGTTACAACTTTTAAAAGTGATTTACTGTGAATTGGGACTGATACAGGTGGTTCTCAGAAGGATTTCATGAGGTTCTTAGAAAACTTCATTTTTTAAATATATTTTAGGACAGGAATGTCCATAGCAAGTTACTTGCTGTTGCAAATCATGTATGCTGGCTTTAGTTGGAACAAAGTCTAGTTTACCAAGTAATCCAGGTATTATAATATCATCTATTCTTGTTGAGTTCTTTTTAAAATTCAGTATCTATTCATCTGAACATTGTCAGCCACTAGTCACCCAGAATCTCCTTCCTGAAATCTCCATGCTAATGTTCTCTGTCTGTATCAAGGTCTTATGACTATTAATCTGTTATTCTCAGGGCTTGATATTTTCCTGATACCTACTTTCCTGGTCTGACATTTTTTTTTTTTTTTATAACTGTCTGATGCTACTACAAATAGTCTTTTATACAGACTGATTTCTAGAACTTTCAAAATCCCACATGGATATTAGAGGTTGCTTTCTGCTTTCTTAATGATTTTTTTAAAATTGTTTAATAAATAATTTGTACAAAAAACTGTCATCATTCCCGTAGATACCACTGAACCTAATAGTAATTGTTACCTGAGCTTAGAAGGAAGCCCTTTTTTTTTTTTTTAATTTTTTTTTTTTCAACGTTTATTTATTTTTGGGACAGACAGAGACAGAGCATGAACGGGGGAGGGGCAGAGAGAGAGGGAGACACAGAATCGGAAACAGGCTCCAGGCTCTGAGCCATCAGCCCAGAGCCTGACGCGGGGCTCGAACTCACGGACCGCGAGATCGTGACCTGGCTGAAGTCGGACGCTTAACCGACTGCGCCACCCAGGCGCCCCTAGAAGGAAGCTCTTAAAGCACACCTTTTACCAGAATATTGTAGTGACCTTTTCTTATATGGAAAAATCAGTAATGTCATAGCAGCTGGCATTCATTCTCTGAATATAAATAAAGGGTTAGAATGTAAAGAGAAAAAGAATAAGCCAAGAAGACTAAGAAAAAAAGTTAAGTTTCCAGATGTCAAGTATCCGTACATAAGAGTAGAAGAAACTCGAGTGTTCATGTTATGTGTCCGCAATCTCTTATCCACAATTCTAAAATCCCAAGAGGTCTGGAACTTGAGGGTTTTTTCATAAGTTAGGCACAAATTAAATGTACCAGACATATGTAAAACTATGTAATATAATTATTCAGATGTTTTACTATAAAAATGTATTACTGGGTGCTAAACTGTATTGTATCTTTTAGTTTCTGAAAAATTCAGGATTCTGTCACACAGCTAGCCCTCAGGCAGAAAAAGATTTGGGATCCATATCAAGCCCTTAACAGGCCTCATTTACAAGTGAGTAACCTTTACACAAAGTTATTGCATTTTGGTGTTCAATATATTTTCCCAAATTTGAGGGATCATTGTTCTTTATAGCCAGAAAAAAATGGTTAATAATGTATATTTTGAGGTATAATTTTATCCCAAAAGATTTATAAAAGAATTATTCCAGGCTCCCAAAATGTACTCTGTAGACATGAAAGATCCTTGCACTCTTCCAGGATTAAAGTTTTCTTTGGACACTTAAGTAACCTGAGACTATTAGCAACCTTTCACTTCAAAAAGCCATCCGTTACCTAAAATAAAAGAGCACGTTTCTGTGAGAGGGAGTCCAAGACAGGTAAATTCGGGTTGGTAGGCGGCTGGGGCCAACAATTATGGTGGGAGACACAGTTTCCTGGGACTTTCCATCCATGTTCCATGTCCATTAAAAAAAAAAAAAAAAAAAAAAGGATTGTACCACTTTATTTGTATTGCAGGTTATTTAAAATAAGTACAACAGGTACACTTGACTGAACAGAAGTTGAGCAAGGCTAAAAGTTATTACATTTAAGTATGTACCTACAACTATAACAAAACTGACATAATGTTCTTAAACTTTCATACAATTGTGACTGCAATTCCGTTGCTGGATTTCACATTCTGAGTAGGTTCACACAAACTAGAGAATAGGAGAGGAATAACATGGAACGTGTCAAGACAACTTTTTGAAACTGAAATATGTGGGCACATAGAAAAGAGTAGAAAAATACATGTATAAAATAGCAGGTAGTGTCTGCTGAGGCAGTCCGGGTTGCTTGCTGGTGAAGGTTAGTAGGGAACCCTACTTGCTCAAAAGGCATTTGGATGTTGCAAAATGAACGCCTAACTAAATTACTTCCGTGTGAAAATCTATATTTTGGAGCTTTTTAGTGGGGAGAGATTGATGTGCATAAAGTGGCCTAGTGCTTAAAAGCAGTAAAAAAAATTTTGTTTTAATCATCAACAGGAGGAAATGGCAACAACACCAGATAGGAAACATGTTTCAAGGACAAAATGTGGTACTCCAGGCAAACTTTCACCGTGCTTTGAGATGCGGTTCTGCGACTCTATTGTTATGGGTGAACACAGGACAATTGGAAAATATGGAATTGGAGGTCGGGTGCAATTTAATTTTCCTCTTCCAAAATTGAATCTCTCCAGTCTAAAGCGAGTTCTCCTTTGGCAAGCTTTAATCTCCATTCATTGTCACACAGGCAAAACAAAATGTTTTCCATGAATATGCTTCTAGTTGTTAAAATCTCAGTCAGCCGATACACAATGAACAAACCCCAGCTCTGAGGAAGCTTTTGTGGAGACTTTTCTATAAAGCAACATCCTTGATTTGAGTTCAGAGCGTGCAGTCCTCTATGGGAGTGCTAATGTTGATGTCTGAAGAACTTTGTGTTCAAAATGTCCTTCCATTTCAGCTACCGCAGTGGATGCTACTTGTCTTTTATATCTGTCCGTCATAGGTTCTCAGAATTATGCAAACTTGAGAAGAGTAACAGTAAATCATTTAAGCTTGTAAATTATCCTGGCTTTTTAATAAATCAAAAGCAAGTCTCCAGCATTAATATTGCAATTTGCCACTGTGCTCAAGAAACAAAAACCGGCAAAGATTAGTCATCCTGGATCTCAAGGTCCTCTTTGTGACTGAAAGAGAATTTTCCATAACCTGCTCCCCCAGCACCTGTCATATTCCAGGGCTGATAAATTTTGTGCTAAGGTCAAGGTTAGGCCTGGCAAGAGAACAAAATCTGCTTTTCTTTGTTTTTGGGTTTTTTTTTTTTAAAGACTTCATTAAACTTGAAACAAGAGAAAACTAAAGTTGAAAAAAAACTGAATAAAATTAGACCAAAACAAACATGAAAATTTGCAGTGCACTGCCGAGCATCCCGGTCCACGGAAAGTGCTTCTGTTCAGCTCTCTGCGGGAAGCACTCCACAGTCAAAAAGGCCATTTTCTTTGAATGTAGCTGGCAAAAGTCTCTGATCATCTTTGGGATTAGTTTAGGAGGAAGGTATGGATGTATATTTGTCTTTCAATCCACTCGACGAAGTAGGACACGTTGCTATAAACCCCAGGCCCCAGGACTTTGGAAAAGCACACGGAGCCCCATGAGGTTAAACCAAATAATGTCCACTGTCCTCCAGGCCGCTCACAAACAAGTGGCCCGCCGCTGTCACCCTGTAATGAATAGCAGTGCACATTAGTCACTGGTATTTCGGAACCCTCATGGCGTCTGTGTTATCCTGAGGGTGCAGTAAAGCCAAACCCAGCTTAACCAACTTCTTGGAAAGTTCTAACAAAGCTTTCATTGCCAACTGGTGGAGGGAGCGTGCTTTCGACCTACGCAAGTGGAACTTGCACTTACACTCTGATCTTGAAAAAAACGGAGGTGCCTTGGGAAAGGACTACATTCTTTTTTTTCCCCAAGAAATCAGAAGATTTCTCAGTCATTTCCTGTGCTAAATTCAAATAGGTCATAATTTCTTTTTAAATGGGTGTATCAGAACTAATACTCTGCTAGTTTGATCTCGTTCTTTAACTTTGAGTCATTTTATAAATGTGGAAAGTACCCAAGTGGGACATTCAGAGATTTGATTTTCTCCACAAAGCATTACTAGAAAAATCCTCCAGAATAACCCTATTTTCAAGATTCATGCTCCATTAATGTGCAGTCAGTAAAAGACACTGACAACTTGCTTGAGTTCTTAATACTTTTTAGGACCGTTCCAATTAGTATGCTTGAATGGAAAACACCACATAAGAATTATTTCCGGCAAGGTATTTTGTGGATAGCTTGTATTCTCTTTCACATGCTGGGGATTTTCGTTCTTGACATCTAACTTCAGGTGTTGCAGTTCTTCTGCCCACATGTAATTAAGACACTATGACTTTATAAATGTTACTATTTGTTACATCTGAAAAGATCAGAGATTAAGTGCATTCCACACTGCCTCAAAAGAGAGGGATGGATACCTTGTAAAATAAGGAAGTAAGTGTGGAAATTCATAGTGGGAGTTTACCAATAATCCTTGCCCTGTAAGAATTTCAGACTTAGAATTAGCTAGATGGTCTTCCCGCTCGGGTCATGTTGGAGAAAAACAGTAATTATGTTTATTGATGCCTCCTCTAAACCCTTGCCCTCGGATTAGCTCATTTAATCCTCATGAAACCCCTATGAGTTGACAGTAATTATAATATGCGTGTTGGAGGCAATGAGCCTGAAGCACAGGTGTGTAACGTGTTCGTTGGCAGAGTTAGCGTTAGACGCAGGCATCCTGACACCATGACTCCAGCTCTATAACTACTTCTCAGAAGTGTCAGCAACTACTACTGCTATTAGAAATAGTTTTGACTGTGCTGTGGGCTTTTGTGGCAATGGCGATCCTTACGTTCCTAACTTAGCAATGCCGTAAGCCTGAATAGTAAGGATAGACCTTGCAAGAGGCTGAATAAACCGTTCTGCCTGGAAGCCTCATGGAGTTTTTTAAAGCAAAATTTACTAGAAAAATTTTATCAAATTCCACAATTGTTTTATCTCCCCTTAGGTAAAGGCAAGAGTAAAATGCTGACTTATTTAGGATAAGCTGTTTATTATGCCAGAATGTTATTAAAGTTGGACGTGCCTACGTTGCCTCTAAAAAAGAAGCCTCTGCAGAGAAGAGAATGGAAAGGGGTACACGGTAACTTGGGAATTCGGTATACTGAAAGATGCTGCCAATAAAATCAAATGTAACTAGCATTTCTAAAAAAAATGAGACGTGTACAGATCAGCATCTCTGTACTTTCAGATCAGGAATTTAGCCAAACAACTATTCAACATCTACTCTGCAAGATTCTGTGCTAGGGTATATGCAGACAAAGAAGGCATGATTTTTTTTGTCCCGGAGAGGTCACAAGTCTGCTTGGGTACCAAGCATAACTCTACTTGAAAGCCAGGACTAAGGACCATGACGAAGGAGTCTTCAAAGGAGTGAGCGATTACTGCCAGCTGGAGAAGAACAAAAGGGCCTTCCCAAGATGTGGATTTTGAGTTAAGCGTCGTGAGGCAAATAAGTGTCAGGGGGAAAGCAAGAGAGGAGAAAGAAGCAATTCAAATACAAGGGATTATACAGCAAAAAGGCATAATTTGCTCTTTTTTGGTCCTCTTCCTTTTCATAATATTGGGTGTTAGGCCAAAGTTTGGCTTCAGTATTGATCCCCATGATTTATTTCTAGACCTTAACAGAAGGGTCTAACAGCTTCCAATGTATGCTATGGATGTAATTGAGGAAGATAACGAGAGGTTCTGGTAAATAATCTTGCTCCAGACCTGGGGGAAAAGTAGCTTTTGATTATTTGTTTTGTTCTGTATGCTCCCTGGGGATGTATTATAGAGTATCTGGTATGCATTTAAGACACCCACAGTGTTGAACTCCTAGGACCTAGTTCCTACCAGGCGACATGATATGAACATGCCTGTGCCTGTGCTTGGGCTTCAATTCTCTTTCAAAGAACACCTCCCTTCTTCTCCTTTAGCAATTACCAAGGGATGAAGAGGCACTATTTTGGGGTGGGTCTCCGAATGGTGTTGGGAACAGGGAGAAATGTATACACACTCATCACTGTTACCAGGAGAGTGTAGCGGTTGAGCACTTGGACCCTGAAGCTGGACTTCCTGAGTTCATATCCTCACTCTGCCACCTTCATGCTGGGTGATACGGGGTTAATTACTTAACTTCTCTGCTCCCTTGTTGTCTTGATTTGTAAAATAGCAAAAACAATGATACTGCCACAAACGTTGATTGTGAGGATTAAATGAGTTATTAAAAAGCACTTGGAAGAGATACTGGAACACAACAAACACCAACCAATAGATACTGATGCTAAAGGTACAATTCATTGAGTGAGTCGGACATCACACACAGATAGGTGAAAGGGCTTTCACATACATGGACGTGGGTAATCATCAAACACCCTGAATATTAGAATCAGCCCCATCTTATGAGAAAACTTTCTAGAGAAACTTCTCCAGGTCACTTTGTTCTTACAGGCAGAGATAGGACCCAACACAAAACTTTCAGGTTGCACATTCTGTGTCCCAAGACCCACACCAAGCTGCCTTCCCACTTTTTTTTTTTTGGCTTGGGAAATCAAACCTGGGCCTCTCATATGAAGGTAGGAATTCTTCCACTGCTGCCCACCTCATTTGGACAATTCGTGGTCAGGAAGCAGAAGAGACTGTGGCCTTGGTGAAACTCCAGAGGAGGTGCCTGCCTCCCTCTTTCCCATGACAACTAAAGAATCACCACTGGGCCATTTCCAGTCCCCTGATTTGCCCATTTTGAAATAGGCCACTGAGAATGTCCTTTTGTTATGTCGTGTGAGTGGTAATGACATTGTTGATCTCTTGTCAATTCTAAAATGTGAGGGGCAATCTGATTTACTGAACAGCAGTGAAATAACAAAGGTCTTCCATAGCAGTTGCACTCTGTTGTAAACTTCTTTGAAGCAGAAAGAGAAATTCACAATCCAATTTACAACTGCACCGAAAATTGTAAGATACCAGGAATAAACTTAACCAGAGAGGTGAAAGACCTATACTCTGAAAACTATAAAACATTGATGAAAGAAATTGAAGATGACACAAAGAAATGGAAAGATGTTCCACGATCTTGGATTGAAAGAACAAATATTAAAATGTCCATACCACCTACAGCAGTCTACAGATTTAATGCAATCAAAATACCAACAGCATTTTTCACAAAACCAGAACAAACAATCCTAAAATTTATATGGAACCACAAAAGACCTTGAATAACCAATGCAATTTTGAAAAAGAAAAAAAACCTGAAAGTTTCACAGTTTCAGACTTCAAGTTATATTTCAAAGCTGTAGTGACCAAAACAGTATGGTCCTGGCACAAAAACAGACACATTTATCAATAGAACAGAATAGAAAACCCAGAAATAAACCCACAATTATATGGTCAATAAATCTTCAACAAAACAGGAAAGAATATCCAGTGGGAAAAAGTCTCTTCAACAAATGGTGCTGGGAAAACTAGTCAGCATGTACATGCCCAGGCAGTAATGTTTCTGACATTGGCCACAGCAACATTTTTCTAGATATGTCTCTTGAGGGAAAGGAAATAAAAGCAAAAATAAAAATGAACTATTAGAGCCACATCAAAATAAAAAGCTTCTGCACAGCGAAGGAAACAATCAACAAAACTAAAAAACTGCCTATGGAATGGGAGAAGATATTTGCAAACGACAAATCCAATAAAGGGTTAGTATCCAAAATATAAAAAGAACTGATACAACTCAACACCCACAACACAAATAACCCAATTAAAAAATAGGCAGAAGACATGAACAGACATTTTTCCAAAGAACACATCCAGATGGCCAACAGACACATGAAAAGATGTTCAACATCCCTCATCATCAGGAAAACACAAATCAAAACTACAGTGAGGATATTGAACCAGCCCTGCATCCCAGGTATAAATCCCACTTGGTTGTGGTGAATAATTCTTTTAATGTATTGTTGGATCTGGTTGGCTAGTATCTTGTTGAGGATTTTTGCATTCATGTTCACCAGGGAAATTGGTCTGTAGTTTTCCTTTTTAGTGGGGTTTTTGTCTGGTTTTGGAATCAAGGTAATGCTCGCTTCACAGAATAGTTTGGAAGTTTTCCTTCCATTTCTATTTTTTTGGAATAGCCTCAAAAGAATAGGTGTTAACTTTTCTTATGTCAATAAAAGAAAGGACAAGAAACACATGATCCTCTCAATAGATGCAGAGAAAGAATTTGACAAAATACAGCATCCTTTCTTGATAAAAACCCTCAAGAAAGTAGAGATGGTAGGATCAAACTTCAAGATCATAAAAGCCACATATGAAAGACCCACTGCTAATATCATCATCAATGGGGAAACACTGAGAGCTTTCCCCTTATGGTCAGGAATACGACAAGAATGTCCACTATCACCACTGTTATTCAACATAGTATTGGAGTCTTAGCCTCAGCAATAAGACAACACAAAGGAATAAAAGGCATCCAAGTCAGCCAGGAGGAAGTCAAACTTTCACTCTTCGCAGATGACATGATACTCTATATAGAAAACCCAAAAGATTCCACCAAAAACTGCTAGAACTGATCCATGAGTTCAGCAAAGTCACAGGATATGAAATCAGTGCACAGAAATCAGTACCATTCCTATACACCAATAACGAAGCAACAGAAAGAGAAATCAATGAATCGATTCCATTTACAATTGCACCAAAAACCATAAAATACCCAGGAATAAACATAAGCAAAGAGGCGAAAAACCTGTACACTGAAAATTATAGAAAGCTTATGAAAGAAGTTGAAGAAGACACAAAAAAATGGAAAAAGATTCCATGCTCCTGATTGGAAGAACAAATATTGTTAAAATGTCGATACTACCCAAAGCAATCTACATATTCAACGCAATCCCTATCAAAATGACACCAGCATTCTGCACAGAGCTAGAACAAACAATCCTAAAATTTGTATGGACTCAGAAAAGATCCTGAATAGCCAAAGCAATCTTGAAAAAGAAAACCAAAGCAGGAGGCATCATAATCCCAGACTTTAAGCTATACTAGAAAGCTGTAATCATCAAGACAGTATGATACTGGCACAAGAACAGACGCTCAGATCAATGGAACAGAATAGAAAACCCAGAAATTTACCCAAAAACCTACAGTCAACTAATCTTTGACAAAGCAGGGACGAATATCCAATGGAATAAAGACAGTCTCTTCAGCAAGTGGTGCTGGGAAAACTGGACAGCGACATGCAGAAAAATTAACCTGAACCACTTTCTTACACCATACACAAAAATAAACTCAAAATGGATAAAAGACCTAAACATAAGACAGGAAGCCATCAAAATCCTAGAGAAGAAAGCAGGCAAAAACTTCTTTGACTCGCCCACAGCGACTTCTTACTCAATACGTCTCCAGAGGCAAGGGAAACAAAAGCAAAAATGAATTATTGGGACCTCATCAAAATAAAAAGCTTCTGCACAGCAAAGGAAACAATCAGCAAAACTAAAAGGCAACTGACGGAATGGGAGATGACATATCAGATAAAGGCTTAGTATCCAAAATCTATAAAGAACTTATTAAACTCAACCCCCCAAAAACAAATAATCCAGTGAAGAAATGGGTAAAAGACATGAATAGACACTTCTCCAAAGACATCCAGATGGCCAACCGACACATAAAAAAATGCTCAACATCACTCATCATCAGGGGAATACAAATCAAAACCACAAAGTGGTACCACCTCACACCAGTCAGAATGGAAAACATTAACAACTCAGTCAACAACAGGTGTTGGCGAGGATGTGGAGAAAGAGGATCTCTTTTGCATTGTTGGTGGGAATGCAAGCTGGTGCAGCCACTCTGGAAAACAGTATGGTGGTTCCTCAAAAACTTAAAACAGAACTGCCCTACGACCCAGCAATTGCATTACTAGATACATATCCAACGGATACAGGTGTGCTGTTTTGAAGAGGCACATGCACCCCCATGTTTATAGCAGCACTATCGACCATAGCCAAAGTATGGAAAGAGCCCAAATATCCATTGATAGATGAATGGATAAAGAAGATGTAGTACACACACCACACACACACACACACACACACACACAATGGAGTATTACTCGGCAATAAAAAAGAATGAAATCTTGCCATTTGCAACTACGTGGATGGAACTAGAGGGTTTCAATGTGAGCGAAATTAGTCAGAGAAAGACAAATATCATATGACTTCAATCATATGAGGAATTTAAGATACAGAACAGATGAACATAAGGGAAGGGAAGCAAAAATAATATAAAAATAGGGAGAGGGACAAAACATAAGACAAAACATTAAATATGGAGAACAAATAGAGGGTGGCTGGAGGGGTTGTGGGGGGGGATGGGCTAAATGCGTAAGAAGCATTAAGGAATCTACTCTTGAAATCACTGTTGCACTATATGCTAACTTGGATGTAAATTTAAAAATTAATTAATTAATTAATTAATTTTTTAAAAACTACAGGGGCGCCAGTGTGGCTCAGTCGGTTAAACGTCTGACTTTGGCTCAGGTCATGATCTCACGGTTTGTGAGTTTGAGCCCCGCGTTGGGCTCTGTGCTGTCAGTTCGGAGCCTGGAGCCTGCTTTGGATTCTGTGTCTCCCTCTCTCTCTCTGGCCCTCCCCCACCCCCACTCTGCCTCTCAAAAAATGAATAAACATTAAAAAAAATTTTTAAAAACTACAATGAGGTATCACCTTATACCTGTCAGAATGACTAAAATCAAAAACACAAGAAACAAGAGTTAGTGAAGATATGGAGAAAAAGGGACACTCTTGCACTGTTGGTGGGAATGCAAACTGATGCAACCATTGTGGAAAGCAATATGGGGGTTCCTCAAAATGGTAAAAATAGAACTATCCTAAGTTCCAGTATAGCACTACTGAGTATTTATCCAAAGAATACAAAAACACTAATTCAAAGGGATGCATTCACCCTGATGTTTCTAACAGCATTATTTGCAATAGCCAAGTTGTGGAAGCAGTCCAAGTGTTCACTGATTGATGAATGGATAAAGAAGATATGGTATTTATCTTGGAATATGGATATCTTGGAATATGGAATATTATTCAGCCATAAAAAGCATGAAATCTTGCCATTTGCAATGACCCGGATGGAGCAAGAGAGTATAACGCTAAGCAAGGTAACTCAGTCAGAGAAAGACAGATACCATGAGTTCACTCATATGTGAAATATAAGAAACAACACAAAGGGGAAAAAAAGACAAGTCAAGAAAGAGACTCTTAATTATAAAGAATAAACTGATGAGGGGAGGTGGGGAGGGGGATGGGTGAAATCAGTGATGGAGATTAAGGAGTGCACATGTGATGAGCCCCGGGTGATGAATGGAATTGTTGAATCACTTGTACACTTGAAACCAGTATAACATTGTATGTTAACTATGCTGGAATTAAAATTTTAAAATGGAAAGAAAAAAATAACTCTTTTGTCCTTCCCTGGTTTCTAGTTCAACATAATATTCAATGAATGTTTATTATATAGAAATAAAAACGCCTCCCTGTATTGCTAAGTTAGCATGCTCAGGAAACTACTGCGACCAGGAATCCTGGGTGTCGAAAGCAATAAACTCAGGAGCAATCAACTCTTGAGACAAAGGTAGTTCTCTCACACAGCCTGGAAGGTGGGATGTGGTGTGTGCTTTAACGCCGTCACCCTGATGGCTGAAAACATCCTTTGGTGCTCCTCTGCTGTGGGCAGGGAGGGGAGGTGGGGAGGGGCAGCCTGGTTGGAGCCATGATTACCACTAGCTCCTCACAGAACCTTGTTTGTGCTAGCTGCTAAGATGGGCCAGACAACTGCTTTTCTTTGTTTTGCCGACCCAGGGTGCTGTTCCCCATGCAGTAGATGAGAAAGCTGAGGGCAACCTGAGTGAAGGGCATGGAGGTAGTTAGGGGGATCACTCGGGTACTGGATAAAGTACATACTGTGAATAATTAAACATTTGGTAATAAGCAATCTTCAAAAAGCATTCCCAAAGGGCCACAAATGAATCATAACAAGTTTATATGGACCCATCGACGTTACTGCTGAACTGAATCTCCTCGGTAACCAGAAAGCAATTTACCATGCACGAGTCGACTGTGCCGGACTCATAGCCGGCACATATCATCCGGGTGGTGATGGTCTTCATGTCAAAGTAGGACTGGCATTGCTCCAGAGAGATGATGCGGACTTCTCCCTCTTGCAGCTTAAAAGGCACTAGATTTTTTTAAAAAGAAGAAATACAATATATAAGAGGGTAAAATGACTCAAAGATGAGGCTAGCTATATATGAAATGATTACATCTGTATACCAAGAGAACCATAATCTTTATTTAAAGTGTCGTCTCAAAGACAAGTCTTGTTTGGCATCAGAATCTTCCAATTAGAAGTGTTGACAGCAATCATCTCATCAAACCCCTTTATTTTACCAATGGGAAAACTGAGGTACAGACTGGTCAAGTAACTTGCTCAGGTAACTTGGCTCATGCTTCCCACTCCCCCTTAATATATCCTGCAACAAGAACAACAACTACTAAAATGAAAAGGGAAATAATCAAACCAAAGCACTGCCCCCAGATGCAAGGCTGCTGGATCAGTGTCAGCGGAGCATGCCAGCCCCCTTCTGCTAAGGTACAGAACACCATCTGGTCTGACAGGGGAATGATTGCTCTATCTTAGGTTTACAGAATACGTCTCATCATGTACTGCCATAGCCATTACTGGAGGTATGAACCTTTAATCCCTAGAGGAGATGACAGGGAGATGTCGAAAGGGACAAAGCCATCCCTACTGTCAGCAGAGGGAACATGTGAATTCCATCCTGTTTCTACATTGTCACAGAATAATAACGGATTTCTTGGAGCATAATCTTTTGTTGTTTAGACCTTCTACCAAATTATACACATTGTTCTCCTTTTAGATAGTGATGGTAAAGCAGTGCCTATGTACAGGACAGCTTATAGGAAGAAAGAGTCATGTATGGGAAAATCAGTGTGACGGGAACAGTTTCAATGAATTGTGCAAAGAATAGTGATAAGAACCATCACCATTTACTGGGTACAGGCCAGGACCTGATCTCGGCATTTTCTGGGCCTCTTGTCTTTAATCTTTGCAATAATCCTGTGAAATAGACAGTTGCTATTATTTTTTTCCATTTTAGAATAAGCTAGAAAGTCAGGGTCAATCAAACCTTTCTAACTGAATTCGGACCCCTGGTCTTCATGCCATGCCATATATGTGGTCTGTGTGATGCTACATGATTGCTGTGAGTTTGATGTGGATATTGTGGAAACACAAGTAGACACAATATAAAGCATATTCTGCTGCTATATCACATCACGGTACTAATTATAGCTTTGAAAAACCAAGAGCCACAGGGATCGTGACATCATATGTCCGACACCGCCTTCAACGGTCTTCCATGGGAGCTCTTCAGATGGCATTGACTCATTTCTATCGTTTGCCTTTTTCTTTCTGTCCCAAGTGATCACATAGAAAAGAAACTCAACTTAGCCCATAACTTTTCTGACTAAATTTTGAGAAGAAGAAAAAAACTGTCATTCAAATCGGCAGTTGCTAACATAGATAACACGATATCAATATGCATCGGCATTCCCGAGAGCCGTGCTGGTGTTCTTGATACAGTTGGGGTGGCCAGCACTTACTGTAAAGCAAATGCCTCACTGATTACATTCTTACTCTAAACTTTTAACAGGTCCAACAAAATGAGAGAATCCGTTATGGGGGCTGGGAGTAGGCAGTACCAATTGCTTAATTTTTGTGTTTTGTAGGTTTCAAGCATCTAGAGAGCCCAACTATTTTGATCAATTTAAACAGGCAAATGGCAAATCAGGTTTCCTTCTGGAAGGACTTACAGCTTGTTATGGATGTTGACAAGACCATATCATAACAGAGAATTGGAAACGTGACCATGCAGCCTGACCGCAGGACTGAAACTGCCTGATCTCCAGAGAGGGGGCTCCCAGTGAGAGTGACTTGGCCTGCAGAGTGCAAATCACCGGTAGAGACAGTCTGAAGCCAGGAAGATAAGCCTCATCTCACAGGGCAGCCCCAGGGCATCAGCAGCGGCTCCCTGGAGAAAGAATCTGGGGTGCAGAGAAGGATTTTTGAGGCTGCATGTGAGTCTGGCAGGTTCAAGTACCATGAGGTGCTGACACCTCCATGTGCGTGGCAGGTGGGTGTGACACGTGCACCTCGTCTTTGCTATTTGTGGCTACACTTTTAGAAGTGAAAATGGGAAACTGGCGCCAACGGCTGGGCAGTAACACAGTGTTTTCCAGGGACAAACTGAAAGGCAAGTGCTCCTGAGGACGGTGGCTTACTTTTGTTGCCCATATGCCCCCAGCCTGTGATGTAGCAGTACGTATCCGGTTCCAAGAACTGCTCTGTGCCGGGTAAGCAGACCGGCCGCACGTAGATGGTTTCATTGATGTCTTCGCTTAGCTCCACTATGCTGATGTCGTAGTCGACCACAGCTCGACTGTAGCGAGGGTGGAGGATGATGGTCCTCACCAGGCGCGTCTGCATAAACGTCGACGGGTGGTCTAGGTTGTTGATGCCAAAGACCACTTTCCAGACGGCAGCGCTCTCTCTCCTAAAATGATGAATTCAAGAGCTATTGGCTTAAACTTAAATTTACATTTTAAAATGTACATGCAAATTTTTTTAAAAAAATTATTTATTTATTTTGAGAGAGAAAGAGAGAGAGAGAGAGTGAGGAGGGGCAGGGAGAGAAGGAGAAAGATAGAATCCCAAGCAGGCTCCGTGCTGTCAGCACAGAGCCCGACATGGGGCTCGAACTCATGAACCTTGAGATCATGACCTGAGCCGAAACCAAGAGCCGGACGCTTAACGGACTGAGCCACCCAGATACCCCTAAAATGTACATGTGATTTTTCAAAATATTTTGTTTATGTAAATAATGGCTCTTTCCCTGCACCTCTATAATGGCCTGAGTTAATTTGTAAATAGGTATTCTTGTAGAAAGAAAAGCTCGTGTTTCTAGAATGGGGCTATTTTGGAAAGCAAAATTTGTTCGGTTTGGAAGGCAGCCAGGGTGGTTTCTTGCTTCAATGAGTGGGAGAAATAATAAAAAGACATGAAGAAGAAAGAGGAAATTCTGGGGCATGGAGAGTCCTGAAAGGTAAGTGAGTAAAGTGTTTTAAGGTGGGAGTTGACTAGAATAATCCCAGCAAGTGCTCAAAAACAATGCAGTCTTGTGAGCCTGACCACCAGAAGTTATGGTAACCTTTTTAAGCCTTTGGCTTGAAATTTTCAAAAGGTTCTTCCAAAAACTTGCCATTTCTTGGAGGCACTTGCTGCTTCTTGGAGGAATTTCTTAGTCTTGGCTTTTTATTCTCCTCCCTTTTCATCTTTCCGCTTGTCTCCTCTTCTTCTCTGCTCTCACTCAAGTCTATGTCAAAGTGCCCCAGGGCTCTACTGTCAGTCTTCTTATTGCATACTCATCCCCTTGAAGACTTCATCTAGTCCAATGGTTTTAAATGCCACCAAATCCTGGTAACTCCCAAACATGTATCTCTAGCTCTCCCCTCCCCATGAGCTACAAATTTGAATAGAGAATCATCTCAACACATTTGCTTGTATATTCAACAATAGCTAAGATTTTTTAGTGCTTACCACATTTTTGACAGTGTTCTAAGCATTCAGAATGCATTTTATAGGTATTTAGTACTTATAACCATGTGACACAGTTGAAACGTCTTTCTCTTATCTCAACGTCCTCTGCATCAGCAAATCTTCACCATTTCACTTTCAAATATACCCTGAATCTTGATGTTTCTCCCTCTTCCACAATCTATCTTAATGTAACCACTGCCAAGTGCTTGGACCACTGCAATGGCCTCCCAAAAGAAGGCCCTTCTACCCTTGGCCCCCTGAGCTCATTCTCCTCATGGCAGCAGAGTGATCTTTTTAAAAACAACATTAAAGGGGCACCTGGGTGGCTTACTCGGTTAAGTGTCTCACTCTTGATTGGGGTTCTGGTCATGATCTCACAGTTCATGAGTTCAAGCCAGTGCAGGAATCACTTGGGGTTCTCTTTATCTGCTCCTCCCCCGCTCTCTCTCACTCTCTCTCTCTAAAAATAAATAAATAAATATTTTAAAAAATTATATTGAGTCCATCTCATGCTCATAATTCTCCAGGGAAATTGAATCACACTGGAGACATTGTAGACTTCTCCCCATGGCCCCTGAGCTGACTTGCTCCATTCCAACCCCAAGAACTTTCTAGTTTCAGACATGCTGAGGATATCCTCAACTCAGAGGCTCTTCCCTTTCTGTTCTCTCAGCTCCCATATGGTTCCCACCTTAACTCCTCTTCTTTGAGGTCTCAGCTCAAACACCACCTTCTCATAGCTGTCCTCCTTGGCCACCCAGTCTAAGCTCCATTCTGTCTCCATCACTCTCTACTCTTGACCCTGCTTTAATTTTTATCTCATTGGTATCAATGACATCAACACAGCTGTTTGTCTATCCTCTGCCTTGCACCCAGCATAGAAGTTCCATGAGGCCAGGTTGGTCTTATTCAGTGCTGTATTCACAGGCCCCATGAACTAGTATGTAGCAGGTTCTCAACAAGTATTTGCTTAATGGTGGCTCAATGCACATAAACACTAGTAAAAACATTTACTAATGGCCACCTAGGCAAAGTCTATTCTTCGTCAACCCTTCCCCACCCTCTCTACCTTTCCCAGTCCCTCCTCCTCCAGAATAGGCCAGGAGCAGAGGAGTGGAGAGGACCACAGTGCTAGCAGAGCTTTCCTAGTGGACACCCCCTTACATGGTGTTAGCATAAGTGAGCCATGTCAACTGTCCCCACTTGGGAGCTTGCTCAACTAAAGCAGGTTGATTTGACCCACTAGACAGTTGTTTTTCAATCCAGGCTGAACGCTGAATCATGTGGGGAACTCTTAAATACTGATTTTCTGGGCATCACCCCACATCAGTTGAAAGCTTTAGGCTAGGTGGGGCATGGGAATCAATATTTTTTTTTTCTTTTTTTCAAAAAAAATTTTTTTCAACGTTTATTTATTTTTGGGAGAGAGACAGAGCATGAACGGGGGAGGGGCAGAGAGAGAGGGAAACACAGAATCGGAAACAGGCTCCAGGCTCCGGGCCATCAGCCCAGAGCCTGACGCGGGGCTCGAACTCCCGGACCGCGAGATCGTGACCTGGCTGAAGTCGGACGCTTAACCAACTGCGCCACCCAGGCGCCCCAAGGAATCAATATTTTTAAGAGCTCTCAATGGACTCTCTGACAAAAACTCACCCACATTCCTTCTTTCCTTTGCATGCTTTTCTTTACTGTGTTTTCACGCATGGCAAAGATTCAAAGAGTTGGTATTTCAGGAGGGTTAGGAAAGAAGTGGCCAAGGTCAGCATTCAAACTATTTACAGCTTTGCTGGATTCTTGGAGTACACTCTACTAAATGACTCTTCTAAAAAACGTAGTCCATGAGTTCTATCCTTTTACCATTGTAAAGAAAAATAATTTTAGGCTATATGAACAGGAATTGATGTCATTCTTCGAATGCAGATATAGATATAGATATTAGCTATCAACATGTAGATAGGTATAGATATATAGATAGTTATAGACATATAGCACTCCTCCATGCCAAACATGGTGCTAGGGATTACAATAAGCAAGATATGATTCCTCAACAAACTTCAGAATTGAGTGAAGATGAACAATTAAAGAAACAATCATAGTAAAATGTAGGAAGTGATACCTCATGAGCATTTCAAGATGATATTACAGAAGAATTATTTTTCATTAAAGAAGGCTATCACTCAAAGAGTATGTCTTTCTTTCTCTTCCTCCCTCCCTCCCTTCCTTCCTCCTCTCCACCCTCCCTCCTTTCCTCCCTTCCCTCTCCCTCCCTCCTTACCTTCTTTTCTTCTTTCTTTCCTCCCTCCTTTTCTTCTTCCCTCTCTCCTTTCCTTTCCCCCTCTCCCTCCCTTCTTTCCTTCCTTCCTTCCTTCCTTCCTTCCTTCCTTCCTTCCCTCTCCCCACTTTTCTCTCTCCCTCCTTTCCTTCTTTCTCTTTCTCTCTCCTCCTTCCCCCTCCCCTTCCTTTCCTCCCTTCTGTCCCTCTTTCACTTCCTCCCTTCCTTCCCTCCTTCCCTTGTTCCTTCCATTTTTCCATCCTACAGAAGTAAGTGCATGACCATTTGAGAAATTCAATATTCCTTTGAGATTCTATCATTTAAGGCATCTGAAATCAAGCAACAATTTATTTCAAATTTATGCTTATTTAATAGCTCCTTGCCCTTGATTCAGAGCTACTAAATTTTGTTTATAACAAATACTCATCCATTTGCTTAAATCATAAGCAGTATTTCAAATAATTGAACACTGCAAATTATTTGTAACAAGATGAAGTAGCATCAATTTCAGACTTAATTACTGTATTGTGCTTAATATAATTCTAACAGTGAAAAGTAAAACTGCTAAATTTTATTAACCCGTATCTAGTAGTTTCTTGCTACATAAGTTATGGTCTTTTTGGCATTAACATCCACCAAAAACAAACAGAGTAACACAGGAAATTCACATAATTTTTGTAATCTGTGAGATATTGTTCTTTTTACTTTTTGTTATGAGTGTGATGGAAAAAAATAAAGTCTCTTTTAATGTTTTTTTTTTTCCCAAGGCTGGCAAAAACCAGGAAAACCACAAGCTGTTGTTTGAAATGGACATGTGAAGTGAGGGAATTGTGTATAAATGGTAAATGGGCATATTAAACACATGCTGGAAAGAATGAGTCAGGAATAATAGCAGAGACAACCCCGTGTTGGTGGAAGCAAAAAGAGGAAAGAAAATTTAGAGTTTCATGAATGCCACGGGAGTCTAGTTTCAGTTCAAAATTACCCTGTGGAGAAACACATAAGAACAAGGAGGTTCACTTGGGCGGTTTAGTGAAGCATTTGAATGACAAAAGAAAAAAAGCCAATTATAGAAGCTGAAAATCTTCAGCAAAAGGAGGATTTTTTTCAAACTGAGCTGTCAGACATCAAAGCATCAGTACAGAGAGCTGGTGCATCCTTAAAGAAGTTTCTGCAGAGACCCGTCATGTTCTGGGAGGGATGAAGCAGGCAGAGAGGAAGCCCAGTGAAAATCCACCAAATGAAAATGGCAGATGGGGCACCTGGGTGGCTCAGTTGGTTAAGCTCCAACTCTTGATTTAGGCTCAGGACAGGATCTCAGGGTCTTGAGACCTAGCCCCATGATGAGCCCCACACTGGGCTCTGTGCTGGGCATGGAGCCTGCTTAAGACTCTCTCTCTCTCTCTCTCTCTGTCTCTCTCTCTCTCTCTCTCCCCCCTCTCATTGCCCCTCCCCCAAACCATGCATGTGTGCACTCTCACTTTCTCTTAAAAAAATGGCTGAGGAAGACATTAAGAGACCCCTTTTCTCCTTTCATTCTTGCCCCAGATGTTATTTCCTTGTCTGAAATTCATATTTAAGGTCTAATTTGCTTCATGCCTATATGACTGCTTTAACAATGGATACACTCTACAGAGAACATTGAGATGATATGATTTTCACCTAGAATTCTTCAAACATCAGCTCTAGAGAGAAAGCCCAGCTTCGTACACATCTCAGATGACATTCAGGAAAATTTACACGAAATTGCAGGCACAATGTCTCTGGTCGTCAGAACTGGTCACTTTGGTTTATAATTTGCCACCCTGAATTCTAGTTTAGACACAAAAATGCCACATTTTTACTTAATTCAGCTAGCCAGCTTTAGAGATTTTCTAACTTCTTCTCTTAAGAGCACAAAATTTCCCTTTCTTTCACCCTTTCTGATTTTGCTTTAATATCTTACATTTAATATTTATCATTTTAAGAAAAGAAAACTAATTTATAATTAACACCTGTGATAGAAATCACCCTAGTTTTACAAGTCTTACTACAGAAATAGCACAGCTAAGTGGTGATTTTGGAGGTAGTTTGAAGGGGACCAAATTTGCACTAAGTAAAGAAATATCACACGATGGCATCATTGTTGTTCTACATATCTTACAAACTTCTTTTAATATTGTACTCTGTCCTTGGTATTTCTAAAGAATTCTCTGCAACACTCCTGGTAAACAGACTTTAGACTAGGGTGATCGCAGAGTGAATGTGTGAAGGGACTGGATACAGGTCATAAGTACAGTGTGTCAGTCATAGGCTCTGTCTACCGTCCACATCTCAGCTCCTGCTTATTGCTGTCATGTTGGAATGCTTGGTGTAACCTGACCTTTTATTTTTTTGAATGTCCAAGGGAAGCCAGAGTGCTGGATTCCTTTTATGGAATCCACAGTTTTAAATGCTGGCCAAACAACAGCAATACAATAGGCAAAAAAAAAACCCAACAGCCTGGATTTTATTAGTGTAAGAGTTCCACTTTATAGCTTTCCAAGTATTTCTATACACAATGTTTCAAGCTATCTTCTTACCAACTGCGAGATGTAAATAGGAATTCGAATTCCATTTTAGAGAAGAGAAAGCAGTGACTCACAGCAGATGAGTGACTCATCTAAAGTCACAGAGATAGTAAATGATGGTGATAGACCGGAAGGCTGGTCCTTTAAACTCCTAGAGCACACCCTTTCTACCAAACTTCTCTGAAACAAAGAGAAAGATC
Organism: Puma concolor; assembly: GCF_028749965.1. Lineage (NCBI taxonomy): Eukaryota > Metazoa > Chordata > Mammalia > Carnivora > Felidae > Puma > Puma concolor. The sequence goes on along the minus strand of NC_141670.1, from coordinate 167,344,459 downwards.
TACAGGCATCTACATAGGAATCAGGTACTGGCCACAGGAAAGCATGTAACATGGTGGAGACTCACTGGTGAGATAGCAGGAAGATACCTTCTTTTTCCTGAATGTATCATCCCGCCATGATGGGGAGCTAGCCACCAGCGGTAAAATTAGAGAAGGTGAAAAATCCTGTTATCCCAGGGTCCGAAAAAGCAAGAGAAGGGGGCAGTCAGATACATATCATAGACATTCAAGAATCAGATTTCAGAATGTTTTGGAAAAAAAAGGCAGACATGATAGTGTGCCCTGGGACTCTTAAAGCAAGTATAACTCAGGAGACATGAGAGAATTAAAGCGCCAAATTCTGATGCTACTGTCACAAGTGACTGCAGTAAGAAAATGAAGAGTCATCTAAAAAGCAAATGTGACTGCACACGGATCCCAGAGCTTTGCAACTGGAAACTATCACAAAAGACTGGCATGAAAGCATAGTAGCTATTGGAAAGTCTTTGTCATAGGCTGAGCAGTGGTTTGTTTAAGTAGGAAAAAAGTAGGAAAAATAAAAATGGCTTCTCTGCAAAATAATGTGCAAGAACAAGGAAAGGGGAAAATTTCTGTCTGTGGCAAATAATATTACTAAAGAACTAAGACAAAACAAAACTATTGGAAGTTTCCTTTGCTTCCAGTTTCTCCATTCAAAGAGAATGTTCTTCAGACAATATGCAGAAGATTCATCTTTCCATTTGATAAAACATACAGGGGCTTAATACATTACAATGTTGAACAGATGTGTGGTCTAAGATTTGGGAGGACTCAGTGAGACGTCATTGACCTTCTGTGAGATATATTAACATTTCTAGTTCCACACAAGTTATAGTCCTAACTACTCAAACAATTGCATCTTTGAAACATCTAGAAGATGAGTGGCTGAAAGAAATGAAAACACAAGGATGAGGAAGACAGTTCATGCCCTCATGGAGCTTTTATTCTACTTAAAGAATATATAAAGAAGTAAGATTATCTCAGGCACTTAAAAGTGACAAAATAGGAGAACTTGATAGATGACTGAAGGGGGTGGGGGTTCACTGTATCCAAGATGGTTAGGGAAGGCCTTTGACAAAGCCATACTTAAATAGAGACTTTAATAACCAGAAGGAGGTAGCTTTGTGGCTCTAACTGTGAAAACAGCAAGTTCAAGTGTCCTAAGGTGGATATGAGCTTGGAGGATTTCAGGGACACGAAGAAGGCTAGATGTCTGCAGCCCAGTGAACCATGGGAGTATAGGGGAAGATGTAGTCCAAGAAGTAGGACTAGATCTTGAAAGGCTATGATGAGAAGATTTTATTCTTGCTACAATGGGAAGCCATTGTGAAATTTTAAGTAGGGGGAGCGACATGGTCTGATTCACATTTTAGAAAGATCACTATCTCACCGTGTGGATAATAGACAATAAGGGAACGAGAGAGCAGTCCAAAAGACCAGACAGGAAACTGTTTTAATTGTTGTTATGGATTGATTGTGTTTCTCTCTCAAATCCATATGTTGAAGTCCTAACCATGGGTACATCAGAATAGGACCTTTTTGGAGATAAGGTCTTTACAGAGATAATCAAGTTAAAATGAGGTCATTAGGATGGGCCCTAATCCAATGACTGCTGCCCTTATAAAAAGGGGAAACTGTAGATAGGGATGCACACCAAGGGAACACTATGTGAAGACAAAGGCAGAGATTTGTGTGATGCTTCCACAAACCAAGGGATACCAGAGATTGACCGCAACCACCAGAATCTAGGTGAGAGGCATTCTCTCCCAGCCTTCAGAAAGGACCAACCCTTCTCATATCTTGATCTTGGACTTCTAGCCTTCAGCACTGTAAGACAATAAACATCTGTTGCTCAAGCCACCCAGTTTATAGTATTTGGTTATGGCAGCCCTAGAGAACTAATACAATAGTGAAGACCTGCTATGATAATGACTTGGACTAGGAATATAGGGTGAAGATGGTGAGAAATGGTTGGGTTAGAGATATTTTGGAAGAAGATCCTACAGAAATTATTATTAGAGTAAATGTGAGAGGAATTAAGGATAATTCCTAGGTTTGGTGAACCAATGATCATGATGATTTTTACTGAGATGGGGAAAGTTTGTGAAGCACACAATTATTTGATCAGTGGGAGAGGCAAGAAATCAAGTTTTGTTTTGGCCTCGTAAAGCAGGATGTTTATTACATATTCAAATGGACATCTCATCTAAGCAGTTAGTTATACATGTTTAAAGTCAATGGGTAGTAGTGAGGGGTGGGAAGAATCTGTGCTGGGATGGAGATATATGTTTGGAAGTCATGAACAAATATGTGATATTCATATTTTATATTAAAATGTGATATTCAAAATGATATTCATGTCAATACTTGATCTTCATATTTGCTCACATATGAACACATATTTAAACCATATTATTAGATGAGCGTAGATGGATAAGAAAGCCAAAAATTGGGCCCTTGTCTTAGCTTGGGATGGTATAATAAATTACCGTAGACTGACTGACTTAAATAATACACATTTACTTCTCATAATTCTAAAGGCCAGAAGTCTGAGATCAAGGGGATAGCATGGTTAGCTCCTGGTGAAGACCCTCTTCCTACTTTATAGACAGCAGTCTTCTTGTTGTAACCTCATATGGCAGAAAAAGGTGGCAAGCTCACTTTCTTTTCCTGTAAGGACATTATTCCCATTATGGGGCTTCTACTTTCATGATTTAATTATCTCCCAACAGCCCTACCTCCTAACTTCATCTAATTAGTTTCAACATATGAATTTGGAGGGGAAACAAAGCCTGAGGTCCATAATAGCTCAGGAGCACTAAAGCACTCAGTGGCCTAAAAAAGGAAGAGATGGAAAAAGAGAAATAGGTAGGTCAGTGAAATAAGAGGAAAACAAGAACATTTTTGTTATTCTAAAATAAAAGTGAAGAAAGTATTTCAAGAAAGATGTGGTGATGAAATACTAGGGAGGGTTCCAATAAGTTGGAAACTGAAAAGTCACCATTGAATATGGCAAGATGGAAGTCATCAAAGACTTTGATAAGTGCCATTGTTGTGGTGACCCTGATGAGAGCTTGACCAGTGTGGGTTGAGGAGAAAATGAAAAGTGGAAAGGGGGAGACAGTGACTGTGCCGAAGTCTTTTAGGAGTTTTACTGTGAATAGTAGCCAAAATGGTCAGTTGTTGAAGAGAGATGGAAAGTCAAGAGAAAGGGGCTCAAGTTAGTGATATCAAGGCATGTTTGTCGAAGAGAATGACCCAGCAAAAAAGGGAGAAACTGATGATACAAAATAGAAATGGTGATTTTAAAAATAAAGTCTTGAAAAAGATGAAGGAGGACATGATCGTCTTAAACAGAAATAGACACATCTTCCACCATAACTCAGGGGAGAGTAGAGGATATGGCCATATTTACAGGCAATTTGTTGGGATTAAGGATGAGGCAAGGTGGAATCTATGGCAGTGTCTGTTCTCTCCATGAAGCATGAGGTGAGACCAATGGAGGGTGAAGAGGATTTGGGGAGAGAGGAGAACATGTCAGATAGTTGTCTCTGAGGGTAGAAAAGTGATCTTACTATGGAAGTAGATTAGAAGTGTCCCACATTGTTAGATGCTCATTTGAGACTCATGATCACACATCTTATGTGAACTCAGCAGTTGGGCATGTGATATTCTTCAGCAATGTGGTTAGCTGTTCAGGTGCAGATGCAGAGTACATAGTAGGTGGCATGACTAGAAGAAACAAGTAAGTAACTACAAAGCTTAAGAGAGGAGGAGCTCCCATTTTCAGTGAGCCCCAGAAACTATGAGGTTTGACCCATATTTTAAACCCACTTCTGACTACATCCTAGACCCAGATATTTTCCACTGGAGAGAGGAGGGGAGAGAATATCTCCATAGGAGGCAGCACAGTGGCAAGAATGGAGTCAGGTCCTTGTCACCAAGGACTTTTCAAAACTACACTTGCTTATTCTTCAGTGACGCTGGAAAACAGCACCCCAGGGGACATATAGATCCAAAATGGAGAATTTCTGCTTTACTGGGCACTATTACTGATGGGAGTGGATAAAATTCCTCAAGGGAATAGAACAGAAAAACAAATTGTGAATTACTGGCACAGTTCATAGGCACCTAGAGATAAAGAGGGAATCATGAGGACACAACATGATTTAACTTTTAAGAAAAAGTCAGACCAAACCTCTCACTTCCTTTTCTGAGTGCAGTAACAGACTGTTAGATTAGGAGAGCTGGGTGAGCACAGTGACTTTGTTCTATGGAGAATGAGAGAGGGAGCTCTCCAGAAGGATGTAGAAAGATGACAGAGTAATACTAAAAGTCTAGCTGACGTTGAATGTCAGGGATGGTGCTGATCTCCACTCTTGGGTAATGTCCTCCCTCAATTCCGAAAAGCAAGAATATTAGGATCAGAAGCTGAGGTATTTGCATTGACTCAGTTTTGGACATCTGCCTGGTCTGAATGGCAGGCAAATCCAGGGACAAAGACATTGAAAGTCTGGGTGAGAGGACTGAAGTGATTAGCCTGGCACACAAGGTTAACTGTGAAGAGGAGGGCATGAGAAGACTAGGGGACTGAAATCACTGGGGGACACGTGCAGACTAGCAGCCACAGTCCTGTTGGACAGAAGAGTTGGCTGGGTGAAATCACAGCATGGGTAACGTGGTGGGGTTAAGGGTTGTGGTCATCTAGTGAGGTGATCATTTTTTTATGCGCATTTCCTGGTGAGGAATTAGATGCTTCTGACAATTGCCACTTGTGTGCCAGCCTAGGAAGTCCAGCCTTACGTCTTTCAGAGGCAAGAGAAGGCAAGAACGATGCATGTGAAATTACTCCTGAAAGTCAAAGTCTTTCTTGTTCAGAACTGTTGACGTTGAGTTGTTATTAGGGCATACGGGCCTTGGTCTGATCAGCTTAGTAACTCATGTTGTTAATTTTCATTTGGGATTTTTAAATACTTTTTCATAAAAGAGAAAAACAAACCTGTCTCTCTGTTTTTTTTTTTTTTTTCTACCAATATAATTTAAAAAGACAGGCTTGATAAGACCTGCAGATGGGTCATGCTGGGCCTTGCCAAAGTATGGGATCACAGTGTGAAGTAAAGCCCATTAATTGCAGCAGTTGATGACTCCAGCAGGGAATGGGGCTTACAATGAGACGTTCTCAAAGCTTGCCGGCCACTGGAGAGATTGTAAAATTGAATCAGTTATTAGCACATATTCAGGAGAAGGCTTATTTGAAGTTGGGCAATTTCTAGCTTTTTATGGACAGACCAGATCCCTCTTGACAGTTCTGTTAAGTCTAGTGTTCCATGAAATTTCACCAAGACCTTTGATATTATATCCATTTCCTTAATTGTAAACACATATTTCTTTTCTAATGCAAGGTTTCTTCTTAACTTTACGGAGCTGTCAATGACAGAGGAAGCTTGGATACCACATATGGAAATGACAAAAGTGGTTTATGAACCTGGTTTAGCTAGCACGTAAAGAGTACTGTTGGATTTATTTAGGTGATCATCTTTTGATGAATGTAATCTTGCTAGTATCATCTTCTGCTTATCACGGAGCTATACACCAAAACTGGGAAAGGCATCTGGAAACATCTGGCCCCTTCCAAAGCAATAACATTGTAGTGTATTTTCCTGACATACTACCCAGACTTTTCCAATTGCTTTGGGTCTTACACACTAAAAGTTCTCAAGAGGAGGTACTGGTTTGATTTTTTTATATTTTCTTTTCCCCAAACGAGCCATCAACTGGAAATACACGTTTCCATTTTACAATTGTACTCTAATTACTCGTTTAAATGTCTGTCTCCTTACTTGGTTAGCACTTCAAGGAAGGAAACATGTATTCATCTCTGTAACCCCCATGTAGAGCTGAATATATATGCTGGGACTGTAGCCCGTAGCAACAAGGACCAGTAGGTGAGTAGCTGTGCTTGAGAAGATGTATTGCAGTATTGCTAAAATGGTAGCAAAGTGGGACTAACCTGAACGTCCATCGACTAGGGGATAATGGAAAAAGTTATGGTAAATCTATATAATGGAATATCATTTAGGTTTGAAAAAGAGTGAGGGAGAGCCACGTCTCTTAACCTAGAGGGAGGTCCATGATATATTATCAAATGAGAAAAACAACTTAACAAACGAAAGCACAGAGTATGATTCCAAATCGTAAAAGTAAACAGTGGCACCCTGCGAAAAGTCTATGTGTTCACAGCTGTGAAGGAACACTCCCTCGGCTATCACAGGGGTTACTGTGGAAGACGATGAGAAGGGAGAAGACAAAAATACAGCAAATCTGTAAAATACACAAAAATACACAAAATGTAAAGATACTCATGCGATACTGCAAAGGGAAAAGGTAGAATGCACGTTTTCAGCAGTAATTTTTTAAAAGAACAGTTGACCTTTATCGAGAGCGTACTGATCAATGTCAGGCATGGTTCTCAAGGCTTTGCATAAGACTATTTCACTTACTGCCCGCACCAGCCCTGTGAGGTAGGGACTATTATTTCCCTCATGTCATAAGTGAAGAAACTGTGGCCCAGAGAGGTTAATGAATTGACCTGTGACGACACAGCAAGTGGCAATGCTAAGAAAAAATATGAATAGGCAAAAAAAAAAAAAAAAAAAGAGAGAGAGAGAGAAGAAACTGCATTTTTTTTTCTAGAAATTAAGCTGATCAAATGAAAAGAATCAATTTGGTCAGGTGATAGAACTATGAGTTATTTTGTCTTGAATATTTGCTATTATTTAATATTTAATTTTACTTTGGAGTAAAGTAAAATTATTAAAAATAAATAGAAAAAAGGTGTGGTGATTTTAAAACATGCCATCAAATCTTCCTCCTACTGAGAGGAGAGTTCCTTGCTTCTTCCCTTTGGAGCTGAGCGGGGCTTGTGGGCGCTCCGACCAACCACAGAGGTGAAGTACCTGCCTCTTTGTGTGTTTTTGGAGGCTAGGTCAAAAAAGGCAACACACCTTCCTCCCAGCTCCCTTTCTGAACAGCTGGTTCTGGGGGACCAGCCACCATGGTGTTGAGTCCCACATGGAGATAGATGTACTAAGGCCCCAGCCAACAGGCCGCATCGACTGCCTACCTTCCGATGGTTCTAGCCCTCAGCCTTAGAATCTTTCAACCAAGGCCCCAGACATTGATGATCAGAGACAAACTGCGCTGGCTATGTCAGCTCCAAACGTCTGACCCCCAGAATTGGATTTTTTTGTTTGTTTGTTTTTGTTGTTATTGTTTGATTTGGGGTGGTTTTTTTTGTTCTTTTTTGCTTTTTTTTGGTTTTTTGTTTTGTTTTGTTTTGTTTTTTGTTTTTTTGGCTCCTAAAATACACAGTCGATAGAACAGGTGCAGTGATATTTGTCAATTTAGGGTAGGGTTCCCCTTTATCTCATTTTTCTAGTCCCTTCAGGCATATTGTGATGATGAATTTTATATGCCAATGAAGTTAGGCCATGGTGCCCAAATATTTGGTGAAACATTGTTCTGGATGCTTTCGTGAAGGTATCTTGGGCAAGATTAACATTTAAATTGGTGGACTTTGAATAAAGCAGACTACCCTCCATAATATGATTATCCTCATCCCATAAACTGGAGACTTTAAGAGAACAAAGACGGGTCTCCCCTGAGCAAGAAGAAATTCAGCCAGCAGTCTGCCTTTGCATTCAAACTGAACCTCTCCCTGAGACTCTAGGCTGCCAATCTACACCATTAGGTTTTGGACCCACCAGCACCCGCACAATCATGTGAGACAATTTCTTAAAATAATTTCACCCCTCCTCTCTCATTCTCTGAGAACCCTAATACACATATTGGGGTGCCTTTAACTGTGCTTCTCAAACTCCTCACAAATCCTCCCAGCTAACCTCACTATAGGAAACATAAATCCCCTCTGTTGAACTTCAGATGTAGTTGACGTATTTAAGGGGGCTGGAAAAGAGACTAATGCTAGCTGGAGAGCCAACCTTCTAAACCTCTTTCTTCCACTTCCCCCCTCTTTAGGGAAAAATCATAAACAATATGATTGCCAATAAGTGATCAGCACATACATAGGATGACAACATCAAGGGTAGGAAAATCTAAGCAGATAAAGGAAGTAAATCAACTGTGGCTTCTGCACTGAAGTGGCTTCGCAGAATTATGTAAGACACTAAGAATGCCCAAGTGACAGAATGATCAGGTTGAGGCAAAGCCGAAGGATGGAGCTTACCCCTCAAAGCAGTGGGCAACCGTCAGGACCCACTTCTTGGCAATGAGGACACAGCCACAAATGTGTCCACTGGGTTCACTCTGCAGGGAACACTGCCATGGCCATCTTCCAGGACGACTCGTTCGACCCCCAAGGATCCTCTTGTTCATTCGGGCAGCAGGGCGGTGCCCACAGTCTACCAGGGAGCAGGAAAGACAGCGGGTGATTCACCAACAAACCCAGCCCCATGCTTGGATCTTTGCTGTTAAGCGCAAGTTATTGTTTTTGCCCCGAGCCAACCCAGTGAAGTTCGTATTCTGTTGCTACACCACTAATTCTCTCACCTTGTTGAGTACACAGAAGAGAAATCTTACTTCTGCTCTGACAAGGCTGCCTAGATTTGGAAACATAAAATGGCATAGTGTTAAGTCACGTATTTATCACTCACTTCAAACACTTTAGCACCGAAAAGCAAGACATAGGTTCCACTGTTCCCAGAGGTTGTATTCTTTGAGTAATGGTTATCGGTACTGGTGCAGGAATTCTGGAGGCAGGGCTATTGTCAAATACCACCTTGGAAATGACGGCATATGGAGGAGGTTTACTTTTTTTTTTTTTTTTTTTAGTTTATTTAATATCATCATAATATATTTTCACATGTGTGGGAAAAGAAACTACTTTTAGCAAAGTCTCCCACATCATCTTGGCTGGTGGCACCGGCCAGAATATTGACTCGGACCATAATTTTCTTTTTTTTTCTTTTTTTTAAATATGAAATTTATTGTCAAATTGGTTTCCATAAAACACTCAGTGCTCATCCCAACAGGTGCCCTCCTCAATGCCCATCACCCAATTTCCCCTCCCTGCCTCCCCCCTTCAGCCCTCAGTTTATTCTCAGTTTTTAAGAGTCTTATGTCAAACCATAATTTTCAAAGTAAGGAGAGGAAGGCAAGGGAACTGGGTGATTTCTTAGAATCTCTAGTGAGAAAGGAGCATGTCAGATTTTTATGCTTAGGGAGAGGGTGTGGATGTTCAACACAAGTTGCAAATAGTTTAGAGAGATAAAATATTACTTCAGAAAGTTAGAGAACAGATAAAGGAATTGAATATTTAGACTGGAAAAGAATCATGAAGATACTTGTAATAATAAAATGTGGATCTAGGGCACCTGCCTGGGTGACTCAGTTGGTTGAACATCCAACTCGGTTTTGGCTCAGGTCATGATCTCACAGTTTCGTGGGTTCGAACCCCACATCAGGCTCTGGGCTGGCAGTGAGAAGCCTGCTTGGGATTCTCTCTCTCCCTCTCTCTCTCTGGCTCTCTCTCTCTCTCTCTTTCTCTCAAAATAAGTAAACTTAAAATAAAATTTTAATGTGGATCTATGATTGGCTGACAAGAAGAAGGGGGTTAAATTTATTCCATGTAACTCTAGATGGCAGGATCAGAACCAGTCAGTAGAATTACAGGAATAATGGGTTCAGTAAAGAAAGACTTTTCTAAAAACCAGGGTTAACCTTTAAAGGTAAGAACATGGGCCATGTTTAAGCATCTATCAATGTGACTGCACAAGAGAATTCAATGTAGGGAATATTAAGTTTCAATCACAAAGTTTTCTTTCAACCATGAAGCATTTATTCACAGTATACATTTAAAAAAACAAAAGATACTTTGAGACTGTCAATGGGGCGCCTCGGTGGCTCAGTCAGTTAAGCAGTTAGGCTACTGACTCAGTTTTGACGGTTTTTGCTTTAGTATATATGATCTCATGGTTTCATAAGTTTAAGCCCCGCATCGAGCTCTGTACTGGGGGCATGGAGCCTGTTTGGCATTCTCTCTCTCTCGCTCTCTCTCTGCCCCTCCCCTACTATGTCTCTGTCTCTCTCAAAACTAAATAAACTTTAAAAAATTAAAAAAAAAAAAAATACCGTGACATGCTTAGAATCCTAGACCTCTCAGAAAAAAAGAAGTATCCCTAAATATGCCATGTCCACATTCCCTTTTGAGGATCTGCTATATTTTCATTTCTTGGTAAATTTGCATGGGGATATGTGTAATTATTTGTATCAATAAGTTATATAATTCAGAAAACACATGTTTGCTTTTTGCCTTCCCACAACCTGAAGTCCTGTCTCCTACTTACTCTCTATCTTGTTATCTTTAATTTCTTTGTAGTATTTCCAAATATCTGAAATTTATTTTGTTTACTAGCTTATAGTTTCTCTGTCTACCTATACAATGTAGGTTTTTTAAGACCAGAGCAAGTGGACTTTCAAGGCTACTCGATTATAATTTCATTTTGTGTCAATTTTTCCCTCAGATTCTCCAAGTTTGATCAGTTCTCATCACTTCAATTCCCTCCTAACTAGTTCCATGTAGCATCTGTAGGATATTAGACATGAGAATTTACTTTGGATAGGATTTGAAAAAGCTCCAAAATTAGAATCTAAGTTCCTCTTCCTTCACCATAATAGTTTCTGTAATCTTCATTAAAGAAAAATGTAATTAGCAAGAGAAAAGAATCTGTGTCTAGAAAGAAGAGATAAAGCAAAACAATGTTGAAATATGAAGGCCAATCACCATTCTATGGAAGTTCTTTATTGATGTGATACATTTGGATTATGCTAAATTAGAAACAGGAGAAAGCCCCTGATGATAGATTCCTACTCCATAATCCACTCTACACAGCTCTTGTGAAGAGTGTCTTACCCTTTTACCAGCAGTTCATGCAAAGTGGTCCCATTGAGGCTCTCCCAGTTGGAGTGTAACGTCAGCCACTCCTGGTCTTGCTCCTGTCCGTGTACCAATTTAGTCACAGATGGTTCTCTAATAGAAGGACAAATAATGAAATATTCAAAGCACAGTGATCTTTGACAGGCCATATCATTATTTAACACTCATTCTCTTTCAAAAAGAAACATTACAAGGGCGCCTGGGTGGCTCAGCTGGTTGAGAGACCGACTTCGGCTCAGGTCATGATCTCATGGTTTGTGAGTTCGAGCCCCGCGTCGGGCTCTGTGCTGACAGCTCAGAGCCTGGAGCCTGCTTCTGATTCTGTGTCTCCTTCTCTCTCTGCCCCTCCCTCACTCATGCTCTGTCTCTCTCTGTCTCAGAAATAAATAAACATTAAAAAAAAATTTTTTTAAAACAAACAAAAAAAACCCAAAAAGAAACATTACATTATAAGTCAATATTTCAAGGGTGGGGGGGTTGTATTAGAAATTTGGCATGGAATGTGATCAATAGAAGAGGAAGCTACTAAAAGTATATACTAAAGCAATAAAAATCTTGGGGCGCCTGGGTGGCACAGTCGGTTAAGCGTCCGACTTCAGCCAGGTCGCGATCTCGCGGTCCGGGAGTTCGAGCCCCGTGTCAGGCTCTGGGCTGATGGCTCAGAGCCTGGAGCCTGTTTCTGATTCTGTGTCTCCCTCTCTCTCTGCCCTCCCCCGTTCATGCTCTGTCTCTCTCTGTCCCAAAAATAAATAAACGTTGAAAAATCGCAACTGTTACAGCTGTTTTAATCATGCTCTCCACTGACATGTACTTGAACTTTGTGAGGTGTTCGGATTCTAACGTATATGACATAAAAGTTCCAATATCTCAAAAACAAGAGCAACTTCGGGCAGGGATCAAAAAAAGCAAGATAAAATTTATCTGCCTGGGATTTTTTTTCTCCTCTCTTCTTGCCCAATGTAATCCTGCAATGCAGCGATACCTTAAAATGAAGTAAATACAGTAAAAACTAAAGAAGTAAATAAGTAAATTGATTGCTATGTAATATCTATTTGGACAGCACAAAACTGTAATGATTTTTCTCAACATACTATAAAATCTTTATGCACCAAAAGTCCGGAAAAACTCTGGAAAATAGAAATGGGAGTTAAACACTATTATTTTCCTCTTTATCTGTCTTCTTAATCAACTTCTCTGAATCCTTTTCCGTGAATGTCTTATTCAATCATTCAAGCACATATGGTTACACCACATCCAAGATTGAAAACCTTGGGTTTTCAATCCAAAGATTGAAAATTGGGGTTCAAAAGTATGCAGGTTTTATGTAAAATATTCTATTCTTCATGAAATAATTGGCTCTTTTAGGCGATCTGTATTTGCCGAAAACCTTTTGCAGTTCCATCACCTGAAGCCCCAGGGTAGATGAGGTGGAGGAATGAATTTAGACAGGAGGAAGGAGGGCTGCTTCTAAACCTGGAAGGAAGATGATACTTTGCTGAAGTTGGAGGGGAGTAGAGACTTCAAATCGGATAGCCTCTATCTTTCTTTCCAAGTAAAAGGTGAGCTCCTCAGATGAAAGTTGGGGATGTCAGGGGCTCATGATGACAAGGAAAGTGACAGGTATACGGATTCGTTCCCTGGTGGAAGTGTTTGAAGAAACACATCAAAGATAACTGAGGACAATGGCAACGGCACTGAGGGTTCAAATGAACCTGGAAATCCTGAAATTGTGCCAGCATCAAGTCTTCATGCTTAGTGACTTTCTTTTCCAATAACGGATGGATGACACTTTTTGAAAAAAAAGAGGGGGTCGTGTAGAGGGCACAAAAGGGAAGCAAAGTTCGGTTCAGTGGCATCGAAAGGGAAATGAACATTGCAGCTGATTATTATTTAAAAATTATTTCTGGGGCGCCTGGGTGGCGCAGTCGGTTAAGCGTCCGACTTCAGCCAGGTCACGATCTCGCGGTCCGTGAGTTCGAGCCCCGCGTCGGGCTCTGGGCTGATGGCTCAGAGCCTGGAGCCTGTTTCCGATTCTGTGTCTCCCTCTCTCTCTGCCCCTCCCCCGTTCATGCTCTGTCTCTCTCTGTCCCAAAAATAAATAAACATTGAAAAAAAAAAATTAAAAAAAAAAAAATTATTTCTAAAATTTTCACTTTATGAGATTTAACTAATCTCATCATAGAAAACAAAAGGAACAAAACCTTCCCCAAATCCTGTTACTTTTAAAAAGAGGGAAACCCTCTAAAGAGAACTGATGACAGAATGAGAGCCAAAGAAAAAAACAAAACGGAGCCCTTAATAATGAATGGATTCTAATCACTGGATGTTAAAGCAAAGAGCATGCACCCTGACCACACTTTAAGAAGAGTTCCACCAGATTTAAATTCAGTTAGAAACTTGAATGAACTGTGAGGTCATTGAAGAGTTCACAAAACCTACTGCAAAATGAGGGTTTTCCTTGTCCTTGACCAAAATGAGAGTATGGCTTTCTGTTAATCTCAGAAGTTGCGTATGTGGAGGCATAGTGAGAGGGAAACTTTCAATGTCAGACAGAGGTCACAAATACCACTGACAGTATTTCTCCTGATACCTGCATCCTGAGAATTATGTTCTGTGGTAGAACAACTTGGGAGCCTCCTAAATCCAGGCATTTTACTGGCCAAAAGACAAAGGAAGATAAGCATCAGATTAAATTTGTTGTTTAAGTCATTCTTTAGGCAGGTATTTATAAGGCAAAAGGGATTTGCACAGGGAAGTCTATTCAGCATAGGATTTGCACTGATGGTGGATAGAAAAATCATTGCAAAGGAAACTTCAGTCTTTCAATCTGCAAGGCAACTTCAGTTACCCTGAAAAAAGGTCTCCACAGAGCAAGGCACATGGGATGTTTCTGCATTTCATTCATTAATCTCCAACAAGAAAGGCAATTTAGTCTGAATCTCTCACTTACATCAAGTGGAAAATATAAGAAATTCATCATCAAGAAGAGGGGAATGTCATTACAAAAATTAGTTTCCCATGAAATTCTTAAATACTAGAATGCTTTTCATACACAAAAAACAAATCTTTCAGCCCCAGAAATGCCATTCTATGGCTCATTAAAAAAATATCAGGAAATCCATATGGTTGTATTTCTGCCATCATACAGAATCTGAGCATCTGTGTGATTTCAATTTTTAAAATTTTTTCTTTAGACAAGTTTTAAAATTAAAAAATACTTATACCTGGAAAAAATAATACAAATTATACAGTGAAAAAATATTCTTCCCATTCCAGATGTATAGAAACAACCTCCATAAATAGCATCTGAGAGTATCCTTGCCAAGCTTTAGCTGTAATTCATGTATATATACATAGATTTTTTTAGTCCATACACCTTGTTTTCTGTTGTATTTTTTTTTAATCTACACACCTTGTTCTGTGTTGTACTGATGATATTTTTATTTAGTGATTTATCTTGGAGGGCTTTCCGTAAAAATAGTTAACATTTGTCAACTGCACTATTTTATCTTCTTTAATCCTCTGAACAATCTTGGAAAGTAGGCATCATTATTCCCTTTTTCGGAGATGAAAAAATTCAGGTAAAAAGAGAGTAAGTACCTTGCCCAAAGTCACACAGTGACTAGATGGCAGAACTGGGATTTGAATCCGGTGGTCTGATGCCAGAGGACCACTCCTAACACTTCGAACACCACGTGGTCCCTCTTCATTAACAACACATGCTGTGTTCTTTTTACAGCTGCAGAGTTTTACCATTATATGGATGTACATACATTTACTTACCCAGCCCACTATTAACCCACAGGTAGGCTGTTTCCAATTTTTGTTACAACAAAAAACAGCAGTTAACCCTTTTAACTGTTCACCTTTGCCTACATGCACAGTTTCCCAAAATAAAAATAATTTCCTAGATATAAAAGTATCAAATCAAAATGGAAATCTTTGACTCACAGTATGGATTTTCCCTTCAAACACTAATGGCAATTTACATACTCATCAAGAATATGTGTGTAAGGACTTTTTAACTTTTATAACTATGCACAAAGTGTAAATCATGCTATTAAAAGGTATCTGGAACTTAGCTGCTCAAATTTGGTTTGACAGTCGGTAGTGATTTTGACTTACCTTTTTCCATATTTTACCAAATTAAAGAAAGTCTGTTGGGTAGACAGCGAAAGAGCAAAACCCATTTTACTAGTAATTAGGCATCAAAGTCACTGTATCCTAAGAAAGTGTGTGCAGGGAATATAATCAACCCTGAATGTTTCTATAGCAGCCATGAAATCATATACAGAGAAAGAAAATAAGGGACAATCTAATCCAGTGCCCTCATTTGACAGCCTGACAGTCTGAGAAAACTGAGACACAGATACAGACCCATCCCAAACATTCGTGGGGGCCAAACATTTGTCAGTAAGGGTACAAATGGAGGCCCACATAAGATATGTCTACATATTTAGATGTTAGAAATCAAATTCACAAGTTGTTAAAGAACATGTCTTCTATCTTCCCTTTTTTCCCCCCCAAGATTTTATTTAAATTCAAGTTAGTGAACATATAGTGTAATATTAGTTTCAGGAATAGAATTTAATGATTCGTCGTTTACATATAACACCCAATGCTCATCACAAGTGCCCTCCATAATGCCCATCCCCCATTTAGCCTCACTCTCCTCCCCTCCAGCAACCCTTGGTTTGTTCTCTATATTTAAAAGTTTCTTATGGTTTGCCTCCCTCTCTGTTTTTTACCTTATTTTACTTTTCCTTCCCTTCCCCTGTGTTCACCTGTTTCTATCTTGCCATCTTGACCAACGTATCTTTTAGGCTCGGAATATAGGATTTTGGCCTCTTTGGAACAGTGGTTTCAAACCTTGGCATTCATCATCACCTGGAGGACCTGTTACAACAAAGCTTGCTGGCCCCACTCCCAGATTCCCTGATTCAGTGAGTCTGAGATGGGGCCGCAAAGGCTACCCTTCTAACAAGATCCCAGGTGATGCGGCCACCGCTGGTCTGGGACCACACTTTGAAGACATTGCTTCAGATAGCAGACCAGGCTCCAGGTGGGCAAGACCGATTCCTTGCCCCATGGGGTGAGGCATGGCTGGGGAGGAAGGCCAGAGTGTTCACTCTAAATCAGGGTTTCTTATCCTCAGCACTGTTGACATTTTAGACCAGATAATTACTCACTGTGCGGAGTCGTCTGGTGCTCTTTAGGATGTTTAGTGTCATCCCTGACTTCTACCCACGAGATGCTAGCAGCCACCCCTGGACTGACAATTAAAAGGGTCTTACAGACGTTTCCAAATGCCGCTTGAGGGGCAAAGTTAAGCCTGGTGGAGAACCACTGCTCTAAATCATGGAGCCCAGGGCCAGGGCCCTCTGCTCTGGGTTGAGGGGCAGTACTGCACAGAAAAGCAAAAGGATTTCCAAATTTGCTTCTTGAATTGTGTGGCCATAAGACATATATATATTTAAAAATGTATAATTCAGGGCGCCTGGGTGGCACAGTCGGTTAAGCGTCCGACTTCAGCCAGGTCACGATCTCGCGGTCCGTGAGTTCGAGCCCCGCGTCGGGCTCTGGGCTGATGGCTCAGAGCCTGGAGCCTGTTTCTGATTCTGTGTCTCCCTCTCTCTCTGCCCCTCCCCCGTTCATGCTCTGTCTCTCTCTGTCCCAAAAATAAATAAACGTTGAAAAAAAAATTAAAAAAAAAAAATGTATAATTCTTCCTCTGCCCGCAAAATGAGAAGATAGAACTTCTCCAGAATTCTAAAACATCTTGACATTCTGAAAGGAATAACACATGGATGCATTTCAAGGCTTAGGTGAGCAACCAGATCTCTAGATAGTCGGACCTGTCCTCCCACGCTGAAGGCACCCAGTGTTCAGTAATAAGGCATTCAATGCTTGTGTTATCCTTATGTTGGGGTTGCTTACTTAAACAATGAAGGTCAGCACAAATTCCCAGAAACCAAGGGCTTCTTCACGTTTGGCAGCAAGAGAACAGGGGAAGAATTACCTAGAAAGGTTACACATTTCAGTAGCAGGGCAAAGTCTGTTCTCTTGTGGCTACTGCTGGGGAAAAATAATCTGAGTTTTCATCTTCAATACTAACAGTTGGTCTTGAAATATAAATGTCTAGTGTAGTAGACAAAATACGTTATTTGCTCTTCTAAATATCCTGTTCAGAACTTGGAACGTCTCCACTAAACATTTAGCTCTCTGAATTCAGAAATATTTTCGTGAACACTGTCATATTATTATCTCTGTTTGGTTTCTATAGACTAGACATGTTATTAAAAAATTAGTTAAATTATTTTGTCAAATAGAAAGATGACCTGGAAATTCTGACAAGAAGGCAATAATAGGTTTAAAACAAAGCAGGAATGAATATCACTATAGAGTCATTTGTCTGGTAAGTTAGCTCAGCTTATGCTTTATACAGGAAAACTTCCCCCTGGTAGTAATGTTTAAAGGACAGCATAAAGTCTTGAGTTAACTTTTCCAGTAAACTTAGTATTTCTAAAAATATTTTTGTTGAAATCCTAACTGAAGGCATATAATTTTATTCATTGGTCTGTCTCAGAGGCAGAGTACAAGAACTGTATGAGGCAATGAGCTATACGTCCAAGTGACAAAAACTATCCCCAAGCAGAGAGGAGAATGTTATGAATTTAAATTAAATCACAGTATTGATATTTCATAAAATTTAAACATCAATAAAACTAGGTTTTTAATCCATATTTATCTAAAATTATAACATGAAGTAAAATACAAGTTTATAAAATATAACTATTAACTATACATTATTCTAACATAAGTTAGAAAATAAAATTAATATCGAATGCCTGGGTGGCTCAGATTCTCTCTCTCTCTCTGCCCCTTCCTTGCTCTTGCATGTGTGTGCACTCTCTAAGTTAAATTAAGTTAAATTAAATTAATTTTAAAAAGTATTGTTGAAAATAAACACGTCATTAAAAGTGAAACAATCAACCAATCATAAAAATTTTTAATTAAAATGTCATTTGATCGTTTTTAAAATTCAATCTTATGAAGCAAACAGAGTACATGGGGTCAAGTGGTAAGTATACTTTTGAGCAAAAGTGTCTGCCTCTTTCAGAATGCACACTAGCCCAGGGCACTTTCATGGCTCAGTTGGTTAAGCGTCCAACTTTGGCTCAGGTCATGATCTCACAGCTTGTGAGTTTGAGTCCTGTGTCAGGCTCTGTGCTGACAGCCTGGAGCCTCCTTCAGATTTTGTGCCCATCTCTCTCTGCCCCTCTCTGGCTCATGCACTCTCTCTCTTTCTCTCTCAAATATAAATAAACATTAAAAAAATAAATTATTTAAAAAGAAAGAATTTACACTATCCAACTCTTTCCTTCAGTCCTTTGGTCTATTTTATGTGCAGAAAATTCCATGGCTTTTTTGATAACTTGCAGAAAACCTTTGGAAAATTTTTTAAACTCTTTTTAAGAAACAGATTCAACATTTTATTGAGAGTGGCTTGAGTTTAGTTTCAAAGAAAGTGTTTCCTCTTTGTCTTCACTTTTCAGTTGATCAATATAAAAGCAGAGATTACCAATTTCAACTACAATACGCCATTTTTTTGTTCCACTAATTCAGAAAGACTGTGAGCCAGAGTAGAATTAATTTTTCTAACAGAAGTCTTGCTTTGTCAAGTGCCTGTTTCTTCCTCCTCTTGAAAACTATAGAAGTATAGAAAATACCCCTTTATTCAATTAAGACAGACTATGTCTCTGGATATAAGATAAAATAATTCAAACTTTAGGGATTTCAGTATATATATATATATATATATATACACATATATATATACACATATATATATACACATATATGTATATATATATATATACACATACACATACACTGAGGTTTTTATATGTTTATTATATATACATATTTATTTTATATATACATATTTATTATATATACATATATACATGTGTGTATAAGTGTACACTTATATATATGTATATGTATATATATACATATATATTAAGTATATATATGTACATATTTTTTTTTCATGTATATATTCAGTTACTAGTTTTACATAAACAAACAAAAAAAAAACCTCAGGATTTTAGCCCCTAAAATACCACTGGAATATCTGAGTATGAAAAACTAGAAATGTAATCAATTTCTAAGGAGATGTGGACGGTCTTCAGAAAAGCGGGTGCCAGAGAACCAAGAGCCCTCAGGACCCTCTACCTCTCATCTACCCTCTTCTGTGAGAAGAAGCAGGAGGTGATGTGAGGGTGGCTTTATTGTCTCCATGTGACTTTCCACAAACCAGAGGACAGGCTGCCTACTCTTCTAAACTCAAATTCATTCATCTTCGTGAACAAAAAGGAAAGAAGTCTCTTCTTCTAGCTCAGCCAAAAACAAATTTCTTTGAAGAACTTTAAGTATCCCAAATCCAATCACTGTGACCTAGAAGTGAAGTCCTTTGATTGGTTCAGCTTGGGTTAGGTCCCTCCCCCTCAACCAGTCACTGAGGCCAAGAAGAGTGGTTCATGTACAAAATGGCATCTCCCATTTGGATCCCAAGGATAGAATGAAGAGTGAAGCAAGTCCCCAAAAGGAAGGGATACAGGGAAGCAACTTAATAAATGTCTGCTACAAGTGATTTTAATTGAAATTTTTTACTTAAAAGATGATTATGCCTCAGAGTCAAGATTCTACATGTTCCTTTGTTACTGTTTAGAAGAGGTAGGAAGGTGGGGAGCCTGGGTGGCACAGTCGGTTAAGCGTCCGACTTCAGCCAGGTCACGATCTCGCGGTCCGGGAGTTCGAGCCCCGCGTCGGGCTCTGGGCTGATGGCTCAGAGCCTGGAGCCTGTTTCTGATTCTGTGTCTCCCTCTCTCTCTGTCCCTCCCCCGTTCATGCTCTGTCTCTCTCTGTCCCAAAAATAAATAAACGTTGAAAAAAAAAAATTAAAAAAAAAAAAAAGAAGAGGTAGGAAGGATAAAAACTTGGGTAGAAATTAGATTTGACTTATGTTCATAAATGAAATACTGGGTTACTCCGTAAGTGTTCAAGCTGATAATGTTGTAAGGTGAATTGGATCTCAGGAGGAACATTATCCTGGCAGAATTAAACAAATGATGCAGTCAGATGGACAAAGGCTAAACCTGATGACTATGGGGTTAATAAGGTGTAATGCGAATGGAGACAACACAAGGGTGTTGTATTTAGACGCAGTCCCTTCCTCAAGGGGCTATTATTTTAGTTAGAGAAACAAATAACAAACATGTTAAAAATAATTTCTAATACTGTGCTTTGAAGAAAGCAAAATAAGCAGAGAGTGACTTGGTGTGGGTGAAAGCTGCTTCAACTAGGGTTGCTAAGGAAGGCCTTTCTAAGTGTTTGATGTACGAGCTAAGACGACATGAATGATGAGAGGGAGGTGATCACATAAAGGTCTACAGATCAGCATTCCAAGCAGGAAGAACAATGAGGGCAAAAGCCCCTGAGGTGGAAATGGGTTTGCAGTTTGAACATCAGTAATAAGGTCATCGCGTCTAAAGTTCATGGACACGCGGAGAATGCTAGAAAAGAGGGAGGGAGGGACCAGTGTCTTACAGCCAGAGTAAGAATTGGATTTTGAGCCCAAACTATATAAATAATAAGAAAAGACTAGTGGGTTTGCCATGCAGATAATGTCATTGCTGACTGTCAGTCTTGTCTTGGAGGTAAAAGCCGGTCAAACTGCAGTAAGTTTGAAAGACACTATGAAAAAGATAACAGATCTAAAGTTAGTCATCACCAGGAGTCTTCTGGTAAAAGTTCCAAAATGAGTAAGCTGCCAGATAAGGACTTCTAACAGAAAGAATACAGGCCTCTTTGGTCAATTATTGATGGATTATCTTAAATCACGTACTTAACTTCCCAGAACTCACTCATATTTATGTCCAATGGCAATGCTATATTCATTATGATGACTGGGGAATCCAAGTCCCCCAGAGACATTATGGAGATGCATTTTTTCCATTCTAGAATCTTCTGGCTCACATCCGCCCTGGTATTTTTGGCTAAAAGCTGAGTCTTGACAGTACTTAATTCTGGAGAACCATCTGTTGGTTTTAAAAATCAGGATATGAGTCCATTTTCCACTGATAAACTTTTCACCACAAAATGGAATGTAAGAGAGTAAAAAACAATCTGATTAATTCAGAATCCCACGTAGTTCCATTCTAATTAATAACGGCGAATTTCTCTATACCACTGAGAAGTTTCCTTTTAAGTTCATAAACTATTCATTAACTCTACCAACACAGTTTGAGATTCAGTTTGCTAGATTTTTTTTTTTAACGTTTATTTATTTTTGAGACAGAGAGAGACAGAGCATGAATGAGGGAGGGTCAGAGAGAGAGAGAGGGAGACACAGAATCTGAAACAGGCTCCAGGCTCTGAGCTGTCAGCACAGAGCCCGACGCGGGGCTCGAACTCACGGACCGGGAGATCATGACCTGAGCCGAAGTCGGCCGCTCAACCGACTGAGCCACCCAGGCACCCCGAGATTCAGTTTTCTAACAAATATCTAAATTCTTGGTAGAGCCTGCTGTTGCCGATCATACAGCAATGCTTTCAGGACAACTGATAGACTTCCCTTGCTTTGTTTATTAAAGCCTCATACCCAGTAGTCTCATGGAAGAACTTAAAAAACACTTTTACTTCCTTTAGGATACAGCACTTCTTCGGGAAATTATTCTTCATCCTCACTCCAGAATAACACGTTCCAGGGAACGATACACGCACACTCTGGACTATCTGATTTTCTTCTCACCCAGGCAGTCACTTAACCAGCTTCTTGGAAATGTGTAGGATTGAATTCCCTGTGCCCAAGCTACGTGCCTGCCAGAAAAACCGTGAAGCTGTTGTGTGAAAGAAAACAACTTTTTATGGATGTGCTTCAGCTAACTTCTACTCAGAATATGCCTACCGTCTACTTATTACTATAAGTGGCTTTTTGAAAACCGAAAAACACTTATATTGTTGTCCTGCATGCATGATGAATTTTCTCCACTGCTGCACCTCCTCACAGTGGGAGAGGCGTCTAGGTGGCTCAATCAGTTAAGTGGCCGATTCTTGATTTTGGCTCAGGTTTGTGAGATCCAGCCCTGTGTCAGGCTCCACGCTGACAGCATAGAGTCTGCTTGGGATTCTCTCTCTCTGCTCCTCCCCTGCTCACACTTGCTCACTCTCTCTCTCAAAATAAATAAATCGACTTTTAAAAAAATGCCACAATGATAAGATCATTAGGTGGTATGGTACTAAGACTTGGACCAAAAATCTTGAAGGGAGCAATACTAAAAGGGATTTATGTTTAAGAAGCTGGTTGGCCACATCAATCGGGTCACGTTTATTGATTAACTGGATGTACAGGGGATCTACTCCCCACGAGGCCCTTTGTCTTTGCTTGGACTTGCATCCCGGCACCATATTTTTCTGTGACCTAGCAAAGTTCCTTGATCTAAGCCTCAGTTTCCTCATATGTAAAGTAGAAATAATAATGCTATGTCTACTGCGAGATTATAGTGTGGATAAATTGGGTTAATATATATCAAAGACTCAGAGCAGCCTGGCACACAATGAAAATTAGCCATTACTATTTTGTATAACCTTTCTGGGAAATAAGATAAAGAATAAAAAAATAAAAGTAAAATGGTATGGCATTGTAGAATTAAGAGGGAAATTGTGTAATACTAATTCTTATGTACCACAGAAAGTATAGAGAGAAAAAAAGACATGTAGATGAGAAAGTCTTCACAGACGTCATGGGGCTTGAGTGAGGCCCTGAGAATTTGGAGAGGAAATGTATGGACATTTATGGACAAAGACACAGAAGCAGGAAAGAATGTGCCCGTGGAACACGGATAAAAGACAAGTCAGTCTTGAAAGAGAAGGAGCGTATAAAGGGGTACAAAGTTAAAGACAGATGAAATAGTTTATGGTGAGTCCACTAATTGGGGAAAATAGTCCAAACTTTTTTGGTTAAAAAAAAATATATGTGAAATGAAAGATTTTTCCAGAGAAATTATTTATTTCTACCTTAATCTATTCAGTCTTCTATAACAATTTACCATAGCCTGGGTGGCTTGTAAACAACAGAAATTTATTTCCCACAGTTCTGGAAGTTGAGAAATCCAAGACCAAGGTCTTGGCAGATTTGGTGTCTGGTAAATACCCGCTTCCTTGTTTATAATAAGATGGCCATCTTCTTGCTGGGTCATCACATGGTGGAAGGGGTGAAAGAGCTCTCTGGGGTTTCTTTTACAAGGACACTAATTCCATTCATCTGGGCTCTACTCTCATGACCCTCATGCAGTTCTGGGAAAAGTATAATGTGGTGCAGCCCTTTTGGAAGACAGTTTGGCAGTTCTTCAAAAAATTAAAAATCTGACCCAGAAATTTTAGTCCTGAGTCTACACCCAGGAGAAACTGAAAACATACATTCACACAAAACTTGTACATCAATGTTCTTAGCAACATTTTCATAAGAGCCAAAAAAATGGAAACAACCCAAATATCCATCAATTGAGGAATGGATAATCAAAGTGTGGATATATCTACACAATGGAATATTAGTCAGCCATAGATAGGAAGGAAGCACTGATACATATTATAAAACATAGATAAACCTTGAAAACATTATGCCAAGTGAAAGAGACGAGACAAAAAAAGGCATATATTAGATGATTCTGTTTTTATGAAACGTGCACAATGGGCAAGTCTCTAGAAGCAGAAAGTCGTGTTTGTCCGGGGTTTAGGGAGGAGAAATGGGGAGTGATTGTTAGAGGCATGGGGTTTCTTTTCCAAATGATGAAATGTTTAGGAATCAGTGGTGACGACTGCACAATATTGTGAATATATTAAAAATGACTGAATTGTACACTTTTAAAGCGTGAATTTTATGGTATATGAATTATATTGTATATTTAAAAAAAAGACCATAAGGATTCAAGCTTCTTTTCCATGGTTTCCTTGTACAGGACCAGCAGCCTGGGCTGGATCTACTACCACACAGGATTTAGTCTTGTCTTTGAGCTTCACGAGTTTCATGGAAGTCAATCAATAAGGAAACCATCCTTATATGACAAATGGAATCTGAAGTTAGAAGATTTTCCCTGGAAGTACACTTCCGGGAAAAATTTCGATATAAATCCTTATATCAGCGACTCTCAGGTAATACAATTGAGGCTATCTTTGTGGTTTAGCCCAAAATAAAGAAATATTCTTTGGAAGCCTGGTGCTTCTATTGACCAACTCTAAAACATTAGGACACAAAATCAAACTTCAACCAATCCCATATAGGAATTTTTGTCAAAGTAGAATAGCCTATTTCCAGATGATCTGGTTTTATATAAAGTTTATGAAGCCAAGGGACACCGAGAATCACATTCTCTTAGACCAACTTTCTCAAATACCAGATGTCTGAACTGAACATTTGGCAAGTATTAGAGGGCAGTCTAAATTCTGATTTGTATTGTTGATTAAATAAATGTCCATATGTTTCTAATACTGGGCATGTAGGTAGCAAAGTCAATATACTGTCATGAGAATTAGGGGCTGATTTATATCCTTGTCTAATCAAATAGTCATCATACTTCCAGGCTGGGGTGAACTCATGATATCTGCAGATGGGCGTAAAAAGTTGTACAGATTCAGCAAAGAACTCTCAATCTTCTCATTTGGGCAAGCACTTAGTTGAGAGCTGAGCATTTGTGCTGTTAGACATGGAAGGTGTAATTTGCATCTGAAAAACTCCAAGTGTAGGTTTTTTAATCAACTGCCTCTATCATGAAAGTATTTCAATAGAAGCCCTCAAAACACGTAATTCGGTCTAGACTTACATTTTGATAAACTAACTCCAACCTGTCCCCTCCCTGCATTTGGAGTTAAAGTATATTAGTTTGGGACACTACACTACAACGCTATTCTCTATAAATGTTTACTGAATGACTAAATGAATGACTTAAATGTATATTATAATATCAAGACAATGATAGAGTTGAATATTTTTCTTATATACTTCTAATAGGTATGCCAGGTGCTATGCTGTACATGAACCATTCTCAGATGACAAAAAGTCTGGAAGTTTTTTCCAACAACTTTATGTTCTAGGTTGTTTCCTTATGTGTCTTCCCCACTACATGGTAAGCTCTTTGATGATATTTTCACCCCTGCATCCTCCACATAATGCCTACTCTAGTTCAAGGCCCATAGCAGATTCTCAAAACAACAACAACAACAACAACAACAACAACAAAACAAAACAAAAACCCAATAGGAAAGACATACTGAATAGAACTAATTGGGGTTGTGCTTTAAGCTTCAAGTTTCTGGGTGTAAAGCATGTTTGAAGGTATAAAGACAGACCTACTCCACTCCAGAAGCTTAAAGAGGACAGCTATAATATTTTCCCTTCCTTTGGCAGCTGGAGTGTAGGTCAATGACTAATCATGGCCAGACAGACCTTTCTGTAGGGACTTTGAATCTAGAGGAAATGACTCAGATGCAGGGTCACTTAGACTTTGAGGCATCAGTGGCAGACCTGTGAATTCACAGTACAGCTGCGACTCACCAGAGACAGTGGGAACAGAGCAGATTCCTAAGTAGCCCATTCCTACTGTAGGAATCAATGGCCTCTTCTTGCCCATTATCTTCATTCCTGCCCCAGCCTGGCTCTCCAGATTTCTGTCAATTCACGATCTACGCAAGAAAACTGAAGAGTTCTCTTGACGGCGATCAGAAAGTACAAAAATACTAAGGTTACCCTTCCTACTCATTTCCTTCAAAGACTTATCACTACTTACCCATTAACTCACTCAAATAATGCTTATGGTTTTCCAGCTACACTGCTCTCTCAGACTTTCCTAGCCTTTCTGTGAAATAAAGGTATGTTTAAAAAAAATCTAAATGTCTTTTTACATTTTAAATATCTAATATATTGAAATAGCATTTTCCCACTATTTTAAAGAAATGAAGAAAGTAGCATAAGAAATTTAAAAAAAAAATCCAATATGCACACAATAGCCAAAGATGGCAATCACCAAAATGTGCCTCGTTGGATGAACAGATTTAAAAATGTGGTGTATCCATGCAATGTAATATTTTTTCAGCCATAAACAGCAATGAAATGCTGGTCCGTAGTTGTATAAAAACACTATGCTAAGTGAAAGAAGCCAGATAATGGAGATGGTTGCATAGCATTGTGAATACACTAAATGCCACTGAATTTACCCTTTAAAATGGTTAAGATGGTGAGTTATGTTATATGTATCTCATCAAAATAAAAAACGAAAATCCAATATACAAAAAAATTAGAAGAGATATCAAAGAGAATATTTAAAACAAGATCCCTTCTGTTTATAATAGAGCAGGGTGGCCTGTCAGAAGAATTTTTCGGCTGGCAAAATCTTTGCGGTTGCGACTTTTCCTCAGAACTCTCAACAGAGTTATCGATCATTATGTTAATCCAGTTTTCATATTAAGAAATAACCTATGTTTTGGTGAGAGGAAAATAAAGCTCATTCAAAAGGCTTTTCATTTATCTCTGATCACAGTCACATACCATTTCATTTAGATATCCGTAAGGATGTTGTGAAAATGAAGTATAATTCAATGGATCTTGATGGATATAATTTTTCCGCTCTGGCAAAGTTGAAAGTTCTTTCTTACATAGTAGCATCAGTTACTCAACTTTCCAAAGATGTAAGACTTTACATGGGGAAAATAGGCTGAAGATACTGGGATTTATGTCACTCTTCAAACTGAGATAACAAAAATGCGCTGCTAGTTTCTATCCCATAATTCATAGCTCATTATTGAAAAATTGTTTCAAGTTTGTTCAGTGGAATCCTGGGAAATGACATTTACTCAATTTTTTATTCTAGAACTTTAAAATTTGTTTGTCTTTTATTTCCATCATTTCCACATTTCCCCCCAAATCTCACATACAGCAGGGGTAAAAAAAAATATATGTGGGGGCGCCTGGGTGGCGCAGTCGGTTAAGCGTCCAACTTCAGCCAGGTCACGATCTCGCGGTCCGTGAGTTCGAGCCCCGCGTCAGGCTTGGGCGGATGGCTCAGAGCCTGGAGCCTGTTTCCGATTCTGTGTCTCCCTCTCTCTCTGCCCCTCCCCCGTTCATGCTCTGTCTCTCTCTGTCCCAAAAATAAATAAACGTTGAAAAAAAAATTAAAAAAAAAAATATATGTGAATACATATCCTCACATATACATCTAAGACCCTCAGTTATTGCTTTCCATCCCCAACAGAACTGAAAAAGAAAACCCCACAACATAGCAAGTATCCAACTTTCAAAGTATAGGTTTCAGTCTATTTGTATCAAAGCCAGAGTTAGTGTCTTTTCATTCTACTAAGGAGCCAAAATGGCGAACTATTTCCTGATTTACGTTTCCTAATTACTACTGAGGGTAAACTGAAATGCCGTCAACTTTAAGTTCTATTTCTCAACTTATTAAAAAATGTGTGTTGCTTAAAAAGAAATTTTCAGTACCTCTTGGGAGAAAAACCTCAATATTTCCCCATCCAGGTTGCTTGGAGGAAACCGTCTTAATGCTTTTGCAAACACTCAAAGTGTTTCCTTTCAGAAGTTGTTAAAATACAATTACTGCATTTACTACAATTACTGCATTTACATGTAGCGAGAGGCTTCATCAAAGTGGCTTTTCACCGCAGCCTCTTCAGAGCAGGTGCCTGTCATTAAATATGGTTCTCTCACCTGATTCATTTCCCATGCTCTGGAGGGCTCTATGTGAGAGCACTAACTCACTCTGCATTCATAAGGAAGATGTTATTGCCAATTCCACGAAGCCTTCTGAGAAACTCATCAGTGCTACAAACTACTGACCTTACCCTAAACCCATCTGCTTGCAGGCTAGCTGACTCAACGTCTCCTGCCAGCCATCCGCACACACGTGGTGTTCTTTGGCAGATCTGTGAGCCGTCAGGAATGAGGAGGAGCTCACATTTTTAGAGAGGGTCACTGCGGAGAAAAAAAAGAAAGGGAAAACCCTAATTAGAAACATTTCTGCTCAGGAAACCAAACGCTAACTTAACATGCTTTCGCTTTGCTTGCATTTGTGTTTCGTTGTTTTAAGAACCACTTGATGAGTGCTTGCCCTGTGCTTAGCACTGCTCTCAGTGTTGTGGAAGACTGCAAAAAGTGAATTAGAAATGTTCTCTGCCCTCCAGGAACCACAGGCTCTAGTGAAAGACATGGGCAGTTCTTAACTTTTCTTTACGACTTACAAGACGACCAGAGGCAGCACTCAAATCCCTTGAGTTTATCCAGTGATTTGCACAGCTATCAGGGGTTAGTTGTCATTTTGTTCATTTCATTTCCTTTCAAGAGAGTATGTGAGAAGGCAAGGGTAGGCAAGCGATGTTAAGTTAGGACTAATTTGGTATATGCTCTAATTCCTATTTTACAATAGAGCATCCTCTCTACTTCCTACGCCATAGATTACTTGTGAAACACTGTGCAATTAATCACAGCACAAATGATGATCATGGTGTGGCCAGATGATGCAAAGGACTGAAATAAGAGCTCAGTGAATGGAAGGATGATGAATATGGAACAACAGAATTAATCAAACCCAAGATTACAAACTGCAACACTGGATACTGGTGGGAGATGCCTTTAGGTCCTGTCCATGTAAGGAGCTAGGTAGATATCTATTTCCTTTGGATCTAGAGCAAGAGCACAGGGAAGACGGAAGACCCGCTTTTTTAAAAATAATCAATAATAATTTATTTCAAAACTTTGAATATAGTTTGTTGGATTTTCCATGAGCATTTTACATTTTTTTCTCTTTTTTTTCCCTCCAAGATCTTATTTAAATTCAACTTAGTTAACATACAGTGTGGTATTAGTTTTAGGAGTAGAATCTAGTGATTCATCACTTACATGCAACACTCAGTGCTCATCACAAGAAGCACCCTCCTTAATGCCCATCACCCACTTAGCCCATCCCCCCACCACCACCCCTCCATCAACCCTCAGTGTGTTCTCTATCATTAAGTCTCTTATGGTTTGTCTCCCTCTCTGTTTTTATAGTATTTTAATTTTCCTTCCCTTCCCCTGTGTTCATCTGTTTTGTTCCTTCAACTCCACATGAGTGAAATCACACGATATTTGTCTTTTCCTAACTGACTTATTTCACTTAGCGTAACACATTCTAGCTCCATCCACTTTGTTGCAAACGGCAAGATTTCATTCTTTCTGATTGCCAAGTAGTACTCCATTGTATATACATACCACCTCTTCTTTATCCATTCATCGGTCAATGGACATTTGGGCTTTTTCTATAATTTGGCTATTATTGATAAAGCTGCTATAAACATTGGGGTGCCTGTGCCCCTTTGAATCAGTACTTTTGTATCCTTTGGGTAAATACCTAGTAGTGCAATGGCTGCATTGTAGGGTAGTTCTATTTTTAACTTTTTGAAGAACCTCCATATTGTTTTCCAGAGTGGCTGTACCAGTCTGCATTCCTACCAACCAGTGTTAAGAGGGTTCCCCTTTCTCCGCATCCTCGTCAACATCTGTTGTTTCCTGAGTTGTTCATTTTAGCCATTCTGACAGGTGTAAGGTAGTATCTCGTTGTACTTTTGATTTGTATTTCCTGGATGATGAGTGATGTTGAGCATTTTTTCATGTGCCTTAGCCATTTGTATGTATTCTTTGGAGAAATGTCTATTCATGTGGAAGACCCACTCTAATACCCTATTCCAGGAGGTGTCCATGATATCAGAATGACAGAATATTAATAATTGTTGAAGCTGGGTGATAATAAAGAATCTAAAAATTGTATTCTAGCAGCTATATGGTCATAACAATTTAAACCCAGATGTTTTTACATATAATATGGACATTTCAAATAACAAAATAACTTAGGGGGAAATGTTCTGTGCGTTGGAAATAACATCTATGAATCACTACTGCCAGCTTTTATCATAGTAAAACAAAACAGATGAAATTGGTCAGTAAATTCTGTGAAGTCACTTAGGACTTATTAAGCTTAAATAGCTGATAGGTGTTCCAGTGGGTGGCCAATGTCAGAAACACACAGCTCACCACAGTCCCACTCATCAGAACTGTCCAAGCAGTCGGCTTCACCATCGCACCAGCGCTCACGGGACACACACTCATGGTTCGCGCATTCGAGTTCATCGTCTTGGCAAAATGCTGGCATGGGGAACAAGAAGCGAGACGATGGAAACATTAAACAAGTGTGATCATCATTCACATGCACATTATCATCTGTCAGCAGGAGCAGGGAAGGAAGAAAAGCTGCGGGTCCCTGAGGCCTCCAAACGGGTTTCAGGACAGAATAACTGAATTGGTAAAAACTCCTATCACAGATGCCAATCCATGCAAATAGCGAGCATTTAAATGATACTACCATCTCCAAGTCACTAAATTGTCTAGTTCTGACACCAGGATTGGAAAAGTGGTACCCAGAGCAGCAGAACTTCCAAAGATTGAGAGAACAGCGTTAAAATCTGATGTGGCATGAGGCAAGCACTGGGGATGAGTAGAATGAAGTGACCACAAGATGGAAACCAGCTCTGTCCACATACATGGATAATGTTTATTCTTTAAAAATCTCTACTATTAAATGACTCCCTGAATCACATACTAATTCTGCTGGGTTTTTTAAATCATAGTGACACTCCTTGATTGCCCGCCTGCCTAACATCCATTTCCTTTCTTCCTCCTTTTTTTTTTTTTTGAAAAAAATTTTTTTTTCAAGGTTTATTTATTTTTGGGACAGAGAGAGACAGAGCATGAACGGGGGAGGGGCAGAGAGAGAGGGAGACACAGAATCGGAAACAGGCTCCAGGCTCCGAGCCATCAGCCCAGAGCCCGACGCGGGGCTCGAACTCACGGACCGCGAGATCGTGACCTGGCTGAAGTTAGACGCTTAACCGACTGCGCCACCCAGGCGCCCCTCTTCCTCCTTTTTTAAGGGAACCTGATTCTGTTCAGCTTCCCACAGCTCCAGAAGATCCTGACTAGTGTAAGTGGGACATTGCATTTTCTAGCTACAACTATTTTTTTTCTGAGTATAGTTACTAGCCCAACAGAAAAGATGGGACCCAAGATCAGAGTTCTGGCCTACCATTTCTTGGGTTGTGCTTTCCAAGATAGTTTCTACCCAAACCCTGCTGGCCAGATCATGCATCCCAACCCGGGACAGGGGCAGCCTGAAGGAAACAGCACTTTTTCTAATTGGTTTTCACTAAGGGGTGCTTCTTTTTGCAATCCAGCTATTTAGGTGGTATCTTTTCTAATTCACACAAAGACCCCTGAATGCTAGCTGGAACCTTGTTCAAAGTTGGCCAATCTGAGTGAACCCTTAAGTGATATTCCAGAGATGAGGGCAAGGTCATCATCACTCCTTCTTACTGGATATGATCAAGAAAGCATGGCATCTCAGTTGCTCTTGGCAGCCATCTTTTGACTCTCGCAGATCTAGTCTGAAGTCAAGCTGAACTTAAAGAATCTAAGAAGAGGTGCTGAACTCCAACATCTAGCCTCAAGAATCCTTCCTGTACTTGACTTTTAAAATGATAATACAAGACAGTGATACATATGATATAAAATAAAATAAAATAAAACAAAATAATAAAATAAAATAAAATAAAATAAAATAAAATAAAATAAAATAAAGTCTTCACTGTTTAAGTCAGCCTGAGCTGGGCTTTCTATTACTAGTAGATAAAATATCTTGAGAGATAATTTTTTTCTGGTTCTAAAAGTAGTGGCCATTCATTTAGAAAATGTAGAAAAGACAGAAAAGCAAAAACACTTAATAATTCCACCACCTAGAGATAAGAACTGTAAACTGTTTCTTGTGACTTTCTGATCTTTTCCTATATGTGGGTATCAGCACTTTAAAAATTCACAACAATAGTGCACATAATACTTTATATTTTGTTTTATTTGCCTAATGACATGTAATGAACCCAGGAGAAATTATTCTTTCCATTTGATTTTCCAAATGCATATTATTGCATTTTAGGGTTGTATTTTCTGTCCCCTTTTTTTATATAGTTGGATAAAATTATAATTTTTCCATGTGATAAATAATACTAGAATAATATCACTGTGCATATAATTTACACATGTTTATGTTCTTGCATATATTGTTATAAGTGGAGATTTGTTCATAAGATCTGAACATACTAAAAGCTTTTGATACATATTTCCAAATTTCTAGATTATATTCAAAATTAGAGGTAATCAGTGTTTAACATATAAAAAGTTGTGTTTGTCAATTCAAGGTAAGCACTTACAACAGTTTTTCTCATCCATGGCATCAGGGCAGTCTGGGAACCCATCACAGATAACTGTGTGCTTCAAACATTGTTTATTGGATGGACATTCCCAAAGATCTCTCTCTTTACAGCCTGAAGACAGAAGAAAAGGTTATTTGCAATAGATGTGGAGATGAAAATAATGATGGATTTGATGAAGCAACGTAGAAAAATTATAGCGCAAAGTCATGATTTCTTTCTTCTTAAAAAGTCTTGACTTCTGGGGGTTCCTGGGTGGCTCAGTCAATTAAGTGTCCAACTCTTGATTTTGGCTCAGGTCATGATCTCACGGTTCATGAGATGGAGCCCCACATCAGGCTCTGCGCTGGCAGCACGGAGCCTGCTTGGGATTCTCTCTCTCCTTCTCTCTCTGCCCCTCCCCCACTCACATGCTCATTCTCTCTCTCCTCTCTCTCTCTCTCAAAATAAATAAATAAACATTTTTTAAAAAGGCTTGGCTTGACTTCTGTATACCATGAAAACTGTAATTTTTAGAGCAGAAATCTTCGATAATCTCCATGCTGCAATATAAATAGGACAGCTTTCCTAAGAGAAGATCAAAAGTGACATATGGGAAAAGGGTGAAAAAGTGGAAAAACAGCTATACACTGACGCTCATCTTTAGCTGTTCTTTTTGCCTTCGGAGTCCATTTGCCAATGCATTAGACTCAACTATGAAATGATAACTTATGCTTTAAGTAAATATGCTAAAACCTAGTGATTTAGATGCATATTATCTTAAAAATGTAATTTCAGTCAACAAATAGAAAGGCCATCTGTGTGTTTAGTAAGAGGCGCCTCCTATGCCAAATAGCAACAAAATTAATTTATTTTTATTTTTTTTAATTTTTAATGTTTATTTATTTATTCATTTATTTTAAATATATGAAATTTATTGTCAAATTGCTTTCCATACAACACCCAGTGCTCATCTCAAAAGATGCCCTCTTCAATACCCATCACCCACCCTCCACTCCCTCCCACCCCCCATCAACCCTCAGTTTGTTCTCAGTTTTTAACAGTCTCTTATGCTTTGGCTCTCTCCCACTCTAACCTCTCTTTTTTTTTTTTCCTTCCCCTCCCCCATGGGTTCCTGTTAAGTTTCTCAGGATCCACATAAGAGTGAAACTATACAGTATCTGTCTTTCTCTGTATGGCTTATTTCACTTAGCATCACACTCTCCATTTCTGTCCACGTTGCTACAAAGGGCCATATTTCATTCTTTCTCATTGCCACATAGTACTCCATTGTGTATGTAAACCACAATTTCTTTATCCATTCATCAGTCCAACAATATTAATTTAAAAGCCAGGTACAAAAGCTGTTACTTCAGTAACATAGTCTAAGAGATCTAAGGATGTGAACTTCATCAGTTAATAGGAGAAATGAACGTAATTTGCACAAGATCAGGACCATAAGCTTGAATTGTAATTTGCCTATTTAATAGCAAGAACTTGCAATGAACTTAAAAAATGCCATTTGCATCAAAGGCAGTGAGTTTCATACATCTGCTGAAACATGCCAAGAGTCTAATGCATTCTTGTCACTCCAGTGGGATCCATGGTCCTTACTAGGCTGTTAGGTGCACGAAGGAGGAGTCCACATGCTGTTCATCTTTGGCTTCCCGCCCCCCCCCCCCCGCCCCCCCCCCCCCCCCCCCCCCCCCGCCCATGTCACAATAGCCCTTGGCAGGCCTTCAACACATGTGCATTTTAAATGATGGGGGGTGGGAGGGAGGAGAGGGTGGGTGATGGGCACTGAGGAGGGCACCTGTTGGGATGAGCGCTGGGTGTTGTATGGAAACCAATTTGACAATAAATTTCATATTAAAATAAACAAATAAACAAACAAACAAACAAATGTAGGGAACAGAAAGTCTCTTCACTTCACAGGAAAAGATCATTTAGTTTAAGGTGAGTGAAATGCAAAGCAGTGATCAAATAAGGACTTTCTTAAAAGAGGCTATTTCCTGTTTGACCTACTACAAATAATTCAGAGAAATTTTGTGGGTGATTGACTCAGCTTTCTTGGAATCCGTTATAAGAAAAAAAAATCTGCTCATCAAAATTTTCATTGAAAACAGTTACCAAAATAAGTCACTAGAAGAGAAATTTTTATTATGAGCTACAATTAGATTTAAAGTGTTTCACCATTCAAAACTCTAAGAAATGAACAGTGAGGGTGTTTCACTAGCGGTACATCTGGAACAGTCTTAGGCCCAGAGATGTCTATTCTAGGAACTCATGGGTATATTATGGAGTTTCAGCTAGCAGAGGATACAGACATCATCTGGAGTGTTCTGACAATAACAGTCTCATCAGTCTCATTACAAACATCACCACTTGCCAGCAGAGGATGAGAGAAAACAGTATGAGCCTTTCTGATTATTCACAAGGTACCCTTCCTAAAAGTCCGGAGAATGTGGACTTTTGGAATGGGCCATGAACGACCACAGAAGTAGATTTTCTGGAACATCCACAAGGCCTGAATTCTTAACAGTAATAATAACAATAATAATAGAATTCATTATCCACTACATATACACATTATAAATATTCGTTTTTTAAAAAATATTCAGCGCTCAAATTTCTTTCTTTCTTTCTTTCCTATTTTTTTTAGAGAGAGAGAGAGAGAGAGCTCAAGAAGGGCAGAGAAAGAGAGAGAAAGAGAGAGCAAATCTCAAGCAGGCTCCATGCTCAGTAGGGAGCCCAACACGGGGCTCAATCCCATGACTCTTGGATCATGACCTGAGCTGAAATCAAGAGTCGGATGCTGAACCAATCGAGCGACCCAGGCTCCCCAGTTTTATTTCTTTTTTTTTTTATTTATTTTTTTTTTTTAAATTTTTTTTTTCAACGTTTTTATTTATTTTTGGGACAGAGAGAGACAGAGCATGAACGGGGGAGGGGCACAGAGAGAGGGAGACACAGAATCGGAAACAGGCTCCAGGC
Source organism: Puma concolor (assembly GCF_028749965.1). NCBI lineage: Eukaryota > Metazoa > Chordata > Mammalia > Carnivora > Felidae > Puma > Puma concolor. Next base: position 167,309,157 of record NC_141670.1, on the reverse strand, counting down.
TCTGAGCCATCAGCCCAGAGCCCGACGCGGGGCTCGAACTCACGGAGTGCGAGATCGTGACCTGGCTGAAGTCGGACGCCTAACCGACTACGCCACCCAGGCGCCCCCAGTTTTATTTCTTATAATAACACCACAGTATCAGTATGTCAGGTGATGATCATTGTTTTATAAGTGAGAAAATGACATTTAGAGAAAATAAATCAACTGTTCCAAATCACAGCCTTGCAGAGAAAGATCCAGTTGGGATCTAGGTGCAAGTCTTTAGCTGCAGTCCTCTGTAAAATGAGAATGTACCATACACATAAGGGGTAGAAAGCAATTTGAGTCCTACCTCTAATTTCACTAGCTGTGTGACTTTGGATAGGTCACTTAAACTCTCTGAACCTCAGTTTCAATATCTATAAAACAGTAATAATAATGCCTGCTACATAGGGTTGCTATACAGATTAAATGAGTATGAGCATTATCCTCTGTATCGTCTCTTTCTCAAAGAAGTTTGTGTGGCCTAATACCTCTTTTGTGGAGTTATGATGAGCATAAATGAAGTAGGATGAACAGGTCAAAACATTAGTCACATGGAAGATGGTATTCTTATTTTGCAAAGAAACCACTCTTTTTAAAGTGATGTTTTTGGTGTAATTATGTTTTAAATGTATGCTTTAAAATGAAAAGAGTGTGCCTCCACTAAAAATTAAAGACATTATGGGGGCGCCTGGGTGGCTCAGTCGGTTAAGCATCGGACTTCAGCTCAGGTCATGATCTCATGGTTCATGGGTTCAAGTCCTGTGCTGGGCTCTGTGCTGATAGCTCAGAGCCTGGAGCCTGCTTCGGATTCTGTGTCCCCGTCTCTCTCTGCCCCTCCCCTGCTCATGCTCTGTCTCTCTTTCTCTCTCAAAAACAAATGAGCATTTAAAAAATTAAAAAAAAATAAAGACAGATATGGATGGAGTGGGATGTTTAATGGAGTTTCAGGTCATGAAACCAAATAATTGTTTATGTCAGAATGATCACCACCACCACAGAGATCATGACAACACCCACTCCTGGAGGCCATGGTGTGTAGCTAAAGTAACCAAGCCATCCCAGCTTACCCAAGACCTCCTGTTCTGAGCACTAACTGTCCCTCAGTCCAAAAACCTCTCCCGGTCCCAGGCAAACCAGATGCTTCTTTGCCCTACGTGTGCTAAGTTTGCGCTGTGTCGTTTGCTTACTCTAACTTTCGTCTTCACAAAGACTCTGTGAAGCAGCAGGCTTCCCTGCCAGAGGCAGGTCCCACCTGAACTGGGGCACCGTTGTTTTTTTTTTTTTTTCTCTCTACCGAAAACGTTGTCATCATAGGTAAAGGGAGCAAACAACCTTAAAGTGGATGCTTCTTGTATTGGAAGGATCTCCCAGGCAAATATAAGGTGAGTAGGTGGGCTCATTAGGTCTGCTAAGTTGAGCTGTAAGAACTAAAATGTAACATCAGGGAGGGGCGCCTGGGTGGCTCAGTTGGTTAAGCGTCCAACTTGGGTTCAGGTCATAATCTCACAGTTCGTGGGTCCGGGCCCCACATCGGACTCTGGACTGACAGCTCAGAGACTGGAGCTTGCTTCGGATTCTGAGTGTCTCTCCCTCCCCGTTCGCACTCTCTCTTTCTCTCAAAAATAAATAAACATTAATTTTTTTTATTTTTCAAAAAGAAGAGGCAAGGTGAATCTGGGTCCTGGAGCTGCTGGGGCTGGGACAGTCTGGATGCAACCATGTTGGGCTGGCATCGGAAGCTGCAGCAGTGAGGCTCAAGGTCCCTGCAGAGCATTCAATGCTGGGATATGTACCCTGGGAGATGGAACCCTGGGAGATGCAACCCTGGGAGATGGAACCCTGGGAGATGCAACCCTGGGAGATGGAACTCTGGGAGATGGAACCCTGGGAGATGGAACTCCAATCTCAAGGACCAGTGGCAGCACCTGTAGAACAGCAACACCAGCACAAACCATAGGGCTCATGGTTCCTCAGCAGCTCCTCCCAACTCCTCCCCCATTTAGGGGTGACATCCCCATGTCACCTTCTCAACATATGCTGGCTTAGGACCCTCTGAGGAGGCAGGATGGGGGAATGGAAAGGCTTTAAACTGCAGGCTGGAGGCCCCCTTCCATGACTCATCCTGGAGGGAGATGGGGACATCTGCCTCCAGGTAAGTCTACCTCCAGGATGAGACAGCTCCCTGCTGCTGGTGTTTACGATGCGAACCAGCGGCTCTGCCCAGCTCGCGCTTCGGACATGACATGCCAGCCTCATCTCCTCTGCCATAAACAAGACCTTGGTCCGTCTGAAACAAGACCAAGCAAGACAGGACTCCTCCCCTCCAGGGAAATCCCCAGGGTGACCTTTGAGTTGCCCTCTGGATATGCTAGCACCATGGCAGATGGGTGCTTGGTTATTGCCTTCTGAGGAATGAATAAAGGCATAGAATAAACATTCCAAGCTCTGGAGGATAAAGTGGGCGTTCTCTACGTTTTGCAGGTGAGGAAACCGAGGCCCAGAGAAATTAAGTGACTGGCCAAAAGTCACACAGTCTCTAGGTGCTGAGCTGGGATTTAAATTTCACTCTTGGGGCGCCTGGGTGGCGCAGTCGGTTAAGCGTCCGACTTCAGCCAGGTCACGATCTCGCGGTCCGTGAGTTCGAGTCCCGCATCAGGCTCTGGGCTGATGGCTCGGAGCCTGGAGCCTGTTTCCGATTCTGTGTCTCCCTCTCTCTCTGCCCCTCCCCCGTTCATGCTCTGTCTCTCTCTGTCCCAAAAATAAATGAAAAACGTTGAAAAAAAAATTTAAAAAAAAAATAAATTTCACTCTTATGTGGAGCCTGAAAAATTTAACAGAAGACCATGGGGGAGGGGAAGAAAAGAAAAAAGAGGTTAGAGAGGGAGGGAACCAAAGCATAAGAGACTCTTAAAAACTGAGAATAAACTGAGGGTTGATGGGGGGTGGGAGGGAGGGGAGGGTGGGTGATGCGTATTGAGGAGGGCACCTGTTGGGATGAGCACTGGGTGTTGTATGGGAACAACATAAATTTCATATTAATAAAAAAAATCCAAGTCTAGGTCTACACAGAGCACCCCTGACATTTCAGGCTACCTGTCCAAGATGCCAAATGAAATAGCTAAACAGTGAACCAAGTAGCAAAATATCAAAAGAGAAAGCCATTTGTGAGTATCCAACATGATACAGACATAGTGACTCAAACTCTGTTTCGGCCAGTTACAGAGCACAGTCGGGGTCATCCACAAGCAAAGAGAAAGAGAGGCCTGGAGACTACTATTTGCTAAAAATGCCACGTAAGCCATTCTCTTTGAGAAGTCATAGAAATACTATTAAAGAATCCAAATGGATAGGAAAACAGGTCTTTTGGAAAACTTTAAAAATCAAGCTGTACACCCCACAAATATCAGAGTCAGAGGCTTTGATTGCAGCACAAAGGGGTTTTGATCCCAAGAAAAGATTATATTTGAAGATTTTATTTTATTTGAGCCCAGTGATTTTTTTTTTAAGATTTCTTTAAAGGTTTATTCATTTTTCAGAGCCAGAACATGAGGTGGGGAGGGGCAGAGAGAGAGGGAGACACAGAATCTGAAGCAGGCTCCAGGCTCTGAGCTGTCAACACAGCCCGACACAGGGCTTGAACCCACAGACCGTGAGATCATGAACTGAGCTAAAGTCACATGCTTAACCGACTGAGCCACCCAGGCGCCCCACTGAGCCCAGTGATTTTCAATCACTTGAAGATAAACAGGAAGGCACTTAATGACACCTGAGTATTTGTATTGTTGTCAATCTTTCTGCATATGGTGTATATCCTTATACACAGAACAGCGATCAATTAGTAATCGTGATGCTGTATTTATGTCATAAAGGGTTTTATGTCTACAGTATATATAATGAAACTGTTTTAGCCGTATTCCCATTTAACTGCCCCATTGAGAAGACATGCTGCTCACGTCACAGACCAGGTACCACCTGGCTCCTGCTGGTTGGTAGCCCAGCCAAAGCATGGACATAGGCTTAGCAAACTCTAACCTCAGTCTCACGAACTCAAATCTATGCATGAAGGCAAAACCCAGAAATGCAATCCATTGTTATTTCCCTCAGCTCTCTTTTATGCCATTCCTGTTCATTTCTTTGCCCAGATCATCACCTTTTTCTTCATGGCTTAGATATCAGTGCTTGGAAAAGGTTATGCTGAAAATCAACTTATTTCAAGTTGCTAGTTTAACAGACAGTTCCGTCCACATGGCGGACAGTGTTTTCACAGTGTTTCACAGTGTTTTCAACGGTTGTTTACATTAGCAATTACACAACCAAAACAAACTTTAACGGGGTGTCTGGGTGGCTCAGTCGATTGAGCGTGAGACTTGGGCTCAGGCCATGATCTCCTGGTCTGTGAGCTCGAGCCCCGCATCGGGCTCTGGTCTGACAGCTCAGAGCCTGGAGCCTACTTCGGATTCTGTGTCTCCCTGTCTCTCTGCCCCTCCCCCACTCATGCTCTGTCTCTCTCTGTCAAAAAATAAACAAACATTAAAAAAAATTTTTTTGAAAAAAAAAAAAACTATAACAAAAATTTACCACCAGAGCAGATGACACTTCAGAGCAACACTGGTCGTTGCTAAATTCTAACGCAGGTATAGGTACCCCCCCTTTTTCGAAAGTTCACATCACACCACTTCGCTTTTAGGAAAAGATCTACATTAGCAACTGTTTTTACTGACCCCGAGCAATCTGAAGAGGATTGTGCCTTTCACGAGAAACAGCGGAAAGGAAAACAGGAAAATAGCTTCAGCGAGTGAAAAAGGAAAAGAGCTTCAGCATTGGTTTTGCCGCCAGGCTTTACGCAGGCAGCGTGCAGGCCGAGCAGCGAGTAGCGCCCCCCAGCTCCTTCCCCGGGAACTACACTCAGCCTCTCAGCGTCAAGCCACGGAAGCTTTGATGTTTCTCTCTCTGCTTTGTCCTGATTTATTTTGTATACCCACCAGCAAGATGTGTGGTGGGTATGAGAAAGCCTAAGGGAGGATATTTTTAGGCTCTGGGAATACTCAAAATTTTTTTCTACATAAATTAATGGCAATCGCTTCTTCACTTCACACAATGTTGGCTTAGGAAAGTTTTTATAGGAATGCTGTACTTCCGGATCGCAGGGGAAGTCTGTATTTTAAAAGCATAGTTATAAATGGTGTGCTTCGGCTACCATGTTTTCCTCCTGCAGATTTGCCAAAGAAACACAAAATAAATTTCCAACGCGTCAATTATTTTGTAAATAAATAAATCCTGTTTTGAGAGGAAAACCCTACAGGGTTTTTAGAAGTTCTGGAGGATCCGCAGTGTGTGCCAGTGAATGGTTCATTGTCACATTATTCAGTAAAGCCCAAGCCATTAAGTGCGTTAAGCTTCACAATGGGCAGAATAAATCAAAACTGTCTGAAGCTTGAGGTGAAACCCGGCTTCACTGGGGCTGGTGTTTGCATTGCTGGATGGTGACATGCATGGCCATGGAACCAGAGGGCCAGACTGAGAAGATGAGAAATGGAAGCTGGGTGGTAGTCCTTCATCGGGCCCTCCTCCACAGGACTTCTTTATTTCGTCTTAAGTGTCTTATTCTCTCAGAGTAACGGACATGCCCATTCAAATGTGTACATACATCCCAAAGGGAAATAAATATATGGAAAATTTCTATCATTGGTCACTTTGAAAAACTTAATAAGAGCTTTCTCATAACTGACTACTGTTGGAGCAATTAATGTAAATCCGAATGTATTAATTTCTCTCCCATTTTTAACTTTCCTTACCTAGAGCTCTCAGTAGTGCCATCAAAATATTGAGTGCTGATAGAGATTCGACAACAGATTCTATCATTCTGGTGTGAATTGACTGCCTTTAATTGAGTGAATAAAGTTTTGATAAAAACTCCTTGCTAAACTAGAAACCTGGCATTTTAGGGTCATTTAAACCCTACAGAGCTTTGAATTTCTTTTTGCAAAACATATTCTAGGACTCAGACCATTTAAAACTAAGTTTTTACATTTCTCAAATATTTAGCCCCCTACTGATAGATTTAGTCCCCTACTTAGATTTAGGTCGAGCCACCCCAGTAGAGTGCCATGTAACCTCTTTAAGTCATCAAAGCTAATCTAGTTTAAATTGCATCTCATAATACCATAACACACTGAAGTCATAGTTTTAGCAAACAAATCCAATAGATTCTCGACAAATGACTTATATAAGGGATATTCAATGAGTTTGGATTTATTTCTCCACATAAAGACCACAAACAAGCAAACAACAGTAGCTTCTCCAAACACTGTATGTTCTTCTCTAAGAGAATTACCCCTGGTCACTGGATCATCATCCTGACAGCCCTAATTATCTAGAAGATGCACTTGTCCATATTTATAACAACTGATAGGATTTCAGTTTATTGCTTGTGACATTTGTCTAGACCAGAAGGACAACATCTACTACAGAAAATTCATTTTGGGAAGCCAGGCCATAGTTCGTATTTCAAAGGCCAAAAGAATAAAATGAATTCAAAAGATGTATTTCCTCGTGTGGTTTAGTGACAGAAAGTGTCAATTCATTCTTAAGCAGAACAAGGTAAATAATCATAGCCAAACTATTCTTTGGATAGCCTTTCAATCATTTTGCTTTATTCTAGAATATTGCTTAGTAAAGAGTATTGCCCGCTTTCTATTGCCTGACACATTCTGAGGTTACAAGTACGGAGGTTTGCAGGGAAATAAAATGGGAATTAGCTTCACTCAAATTACCATTGGCATTTCTGGCCTTTCCACTGGTGATTTTGGAACTCCACGAAGAAACGTCAGAAAGAGTTTTATCCTTTGCCGACAGAGACAAAATCAGAGAGGGCATGGAAACGAATTCCAATTAAATTTGAACGTTGGAGCCTGAACTCTGTCTGTGTACCTTAGATGTCTATTTAGCAACATGGAAATCGTATGCAAAGACACTGTTATTCTGACTTTTAAACAGAGGACAACTGCTTTAACGTTTCTAATCATAAAAATAATCCCTTGCATTTGTGAAGTGCTTCTCCTTTTACTAGGGACATATATCAGCAAGGTCATAAACGGAAGTATAATTTAGGGAAAATTAATAGAGTTAACAGGAAAAATACCTACTGAGTCATACCTTGCCATTTGGTAATATTAAAAGTAAATGCATTAGCATTCGATCCTCATCCCTGCCCATGACTATCAGAACAGCTCACATTTTTAAATACAGGCCTTTATCCTAGCCAGGCATTAACGTATATTCCAGAAAAGTGTCATCTCACACGCATACCGCAGTTTTCTTCATCACTGTCATCGTCACAGTCAGCCTGGCCATCACACCTTCTGGAAGCCAGAACACACCGTCCAGAGCCACACTTGAAGTGACTAGGTGAGCATTCTGTTAAAAACAATAAGCCACTTTATTGTCGCTGGACAGAAAACCTGGAAGCATCAACTGATCTATCCATTTACGGGTGGGCTATTGCCAAGGAGCTATTCCTGAAGAGAAGATGGTCTTCCACAAAGCTGAGCCAACCAAAGTTAGCTTGGCTTTCTCTGCTTGCTGATGGGGATCTTTTTCCTTCACCCTTGGCATCGTCTCTCCCATCAGTTGTTTAGCGTCTTTATGCTTTCCAGCAATTAACTACCTTCCCGAATGGACAACCATGTCCATTCCACGGATTGTCAGAGCCTGAAATAGCCCATGGAGCCAATGCTTCTAATGACACCTTGATGTGTCCAATTGTTTCCAGTTCTAATCCTTCCACCAGGTGGGCAGGTCCCGGATTCCCTTTCTCTACCTGATGATCCTATGTTGCCAAGGTCTCTAAAAACTTTAAAGTAACCAAGGCTCGATGTTCACCATTACCTACAGGAACCCTAGTATAAAAGCCGCCTATAATGGGCTCTGTGAGTTGAGTATGGTTAAGATAAATACCTGGAATATTACATACATCTCTGCAATTTATTTTTAAAATGAAGACAACGTTTAACAGATCAGCACCACATTCTTCAACGAATCAAGTTCATAGACTCACTCACCCATGCCGCCTGATCGACAACTAAATAGAACACAGCAAGAACAATAACAACCGGGAAACTCAAGAAGGGAGCTGATCTATTCGTCCATGTTAGATACCCGGCGGTAATTGATTTAAAAATTAACCTTCCACATCTTCATCAGGCATTAGGCAAGTTTGGTTGTCTGAATTTTCCTCTGGAAATTGACTGCAATCTGTGTCTTCAGGCCACTGCAGGCCCACGATCCCAAGAACAGACTCACAGTGTTCTTTGGAGTGCTCACACAGTGCTCTGAAAGAGAAAGAAAGAGTAAACATCAGTAACAGAAATAGCTACGTCTGAAATGGTATGTCAGGAATATACGTAGGGTTCTAATACGAGTGTGGGTCTATTATGTGTGTATCTGGTGTGTGTATATACCAGTATAGATGCACAGATACGTAACAGATATTTGGGAAAACAAAAAGAGTAATACCTCCACAAGGGAAATGCATGCGAGCAACACAATTTCACCAAAAGAAACTTCGTTGCAGAAATAGAAATAAAAGTTTGCTGTGTGTGTTTTTATTGAAATGTATTTCACATATAACATGATGTATATTTAAGGTGTAAAACATGTTGATTTGATAACATTTATATACTACAATGTGATGATAGAACCTCTATCACATCACATAATTACCATTTCTCTTTAGTGGTTGAAAAATTAAGATCCAGATTCTTAGGAAGCTTGATGATTATAATACAATACTGTTGTCTATATTCGCTATATTGTGCATAAGATCTCCAGGATCTATATATCAACTAGTCGCAAGTTTATGCGCTTGAACAGCATCCAGAACACAGATACCCTTCTGTTCTCTCTTCTGTCTTCCAAGAAGACACATTCTCCAATGCTTTTATTCCAAGTCAGGAAGTTCCCAGCATTGGTTTGGAGAGTCGGCCACCAAGGGTCATGGCATCTATACCATACCCTCAACCGCAGAGTTCTCTCCCTCTGGCGAACAGCCATGGGAGCCATTCCATGTGCCAGCTTGGCTTACCCAAGGCACTGCCATCATCACTTCAACTTGGATCAGTGGTGTTGACAAGTTTGGCACCTCCCCCCAAACCCATCTACACTGAGCTCAAGTTGGCTAAAATAAAATGTGTTCTTTTTGAAAGAAAACATACACTAAGCATTGTGCTAGGTGCTTCCATTTGTGTTATCACATTTGTACAAAGCATATATATATGTATATGTATATATATATATATTTTCTTCTTTTGGGGGGGGAGAGAGAGAGAGAGAGAGAGCACGTGCGTGCCAGTGGGGGAGGGGCAGAGGGAGAGGAAGAGAATCCTAAGCAGCCTCCACGCCCTGTGCCGAACCCTTCTCAGGACTCAGTCTCACAACCATGATCATGACCTGAGCCAAAATCAAGAGTCTGATGCCCAACCTACTGAGCCACCCAGGCGCCCCTGTACAAAGTGAGGTATCAGCCTGTCTCACAGGAGATTTCTTTACTTCCAGTGGGGGAAGAATGGTCTTGCCTCACCACATTACCAAGAAATGAGTTACATAATTAAAAAAGAAAAAGAAACATAACCAAATAAGTTTCAGGCAAATTTTTTATTTCCTTTCAAATGTATTATTTATTTTCAGAAGTTTTCAACTTTAAACTATTAATTTCAACAAAGGTCTTGGTCTCTCCCTCAATAAAATGGGGCAGGCCTTCTAGAAGGGTCAGCTTCAGTCTGGCCAGAAACTGGTAGGGAAAGGTTGACAATAGAATGGGGGAAAATTTCAGAGAAAACTCTGTCTACATTTACTCTTGCACAAGGCAGAGCATAATTTAATGCTGGTTTAGCCTCAGAATTTGGGGCAACAACAGAGCCATGGCACTTCCACATTAGTTTTGCAAAAATGGGAAATTCAATAGTGTTCAATAACCCTCTGTTAGACTGAAGAGTGTTATCGTAGATTTATAAAAAATGTATATGACTTAATTGCCGCGATTTTAAATTAGCCATAAGATACCTAATTACATGGAACATTGTCTAGTGCCTGACTCTACCACGTCCTATTTTTTCCATAAAATGGAAATAACACAAGAATACATTAAAAGAAAACAATAGTAGTGCAATAAGACAATACAATCAAAATAAGACAATGCAGCCACAGGCAGCAGCCTTGATGGTAGGGCCCTCTCTCAGGACAGCAGTAGTACCCTAACATATTTAACACGTTGTAAGGGCTCGAAAATGTTAAGTTTTTCAGGCTCAAAAGATTTTTTTTAAGAATTAAAATGTTAATTTTTAATATTTAGTATTTTTAATATTTATTCATTTTTGAGAGAGAGAGGGAGACAGAGGGTGCGTGGAGGTGGGGCAGAGAGAGAGGGAGACATGGAATCTGAAGCAGGCTCCAGGCTCCGAGCTGTCAGCACAGAGCCTGATGGGGTGGGGGTGGGGCTCAAATCTACAAATCCTAAGATCATGACCTGAGCGGAAGTCCTGACACTTCACCGATGAGCCACCCAGGTCCCCTTTAAAGACTTTTTTTAATGTTTACTTTGGAAAGAGAGAGAGAGAGGAGTGCATGCATGCGTAGAAGGGGAGGGGTAGAGAGAGAGGGGGACAGAGGATCCCAAACAGGCTCCGCACTGACAGCAAAGAGCCTGATGAGGGACTGGAACCCACGAATGGTGAGATCATGATCTGAGCCGAGGTCAGACGCTTAACTGACTGAGCCACCCAGGCGCCCCTTAAAATTTTATTTTTGAATTATGAGTCGGGGGGCGCCTGGGTAGCTCAGTCAGTTAAGCGTCTGACCTTGGCTCAGGTCATGATCTCATAGTTCATGGGTTCGAGCCCTGCATCAGGCTGACTGCTGTCAGTCAGTCAGTGCAGAGCCTGGAGCCTGCTTCCGACTCTATGTCTCCCTCTCTCTGCCCCTCCCCTACTTGCTCTCTCTCTCTCTCAGAAATAAACGTTAAAAAATTTTTTCATGAAATTTTAAGATCAATAAACAAGATTGGCAAAAGCAACGTTGCTTCATGAACATATCAGTATATTATTCTTGAACGAATATAAAAAACTCTTACGAACAAATAACCAAAATGCAAAAGTCATTTTGAAAGCCACTGAAAATGACAGATGTACTTGTAGATACGAGAAACAGAAAAAAAGTGTCTGAAGAAAGTTCACTAAAATGTTGATTGAATAACATTTCAGTCTCATCTTGGGCGTTTTAATATGAAACATAAGCCCTGAAATTATAAATCATATGTGCATGTTAATTTGTTCCAGAGAATACTGCATTAGGGACATTTTTTATACATATGAAAAGAAAATCAAGGCAAACATTTTTAACATATCATCAGAAGTGATTATTCACTATCCTTGACCTTGCTTAGCAAAAGTGGAATAAAATTGAGAAATAAATTTTTCACATAAAATGGGTAGATGTTTTGTTAGCAATACTTTAAAAGGCATTTTCCAGAAGTTTCCAGAATTATGTCTGCACAAGGCAACATTAACTTTTACTCTGGTTATCTAGTTCCCCAACTCATTTTGAAATTTTATTGCTTCCTGTCCTCTATAGATGCCCCCCTCCTTGTCATCCGCTTGATACTGGGTATTTAACTTATTGTTTTCCCATCTGTCCACTATATTGATATCACTGCTTTTTCTTAAAGCTCTAAGTGACTTCTGATCCCAGCATAGAGCTTCCGTAGTTACCGCTCACATTTGGACAAGCACATCTGTATATTCACTCCTGATGGAAAACAGTGCGAGGAGTGCAGTGGCCCGCCTGTGTGACCACCTCTTGGAAGGGCGCCATCTCTGACTACGTCACAACCTACGGCACAGGACAGGAACTGCCTGCCACCAGACAGTAGTGTTCCTCTCCTGCCATCAGAGCTGGTGTTCATCAGATCTGCCAGTCAGAAGGTGCCACCCTGATGCACGTTCATTTACTCTCCCAATGACCCTACCCAACAACCTCCTCTCTTGATTTCACAGACAGGAGTAGAAGAGCCAACGCTGAGAGAGGGGGGAATCTGTCCCCGGCCACGGGGCAGCGAAGGAGAGCCAGGACATGGCCCAGACAGTGGACTCCGGAGTAGTGCTCTTACCCCGAAGTGGGGTATCGCTCATTCTCAATCCAAGCCGCAAGCTTGAAATTCTGCCCCTTATTTCATCCCAGCAAGCAGGAAAACGTCAGCAACGTGCGTCCCTTGTCCAACCTTTAGGCCACTCCTTATGTAATGTCCCTAACTTTTTTTTTTTAATTTTTATTTATTTTTGAGAGAGTGCAAGCAGGGGAGGGGCAGAGAGAGGAACGGAGGATCCGAAGCAGGCTCTGCGCTGATAGCAGTGAGCCCGACGTGAGGCTTGAACTCACAAATCGCGAGATCATCATGTTCCACTGACTATGCCATCCGGGTGCCCCTATGTCTCTAACTTTTGAGTGCTATCAGGAGGCCGCATTTTGCTTATTTACTTTTAATATAACTTATTGTCAAGTTAGCTAACATACAGTGCACACACTGTGCTCTTGGTTTCGGGGGTAGATTCCCGTGATTCATCGCTTATATACAACACCCAGTGCTCATCCCAACAAGTACCCTCCTCAGTGCCCATCACCCATTCTCCCCACTCCCTTAGCACCTCCCCCCAATCAACCCTCAGTTTGTTCTCGGTATTTAAGAGTCTCTAATGGTCTGCCTCCCTCACACTCTGTTTGTAACTATTTTTCCCCCTTTCCCTCCCCCACGGTCTTCTTTTCAGTTTCTCAAGTTCCACATATGAGTGAAAACTTTTGATATCTGTCTTTCTCCAACTGACTTATTTCACTTAGCATAATACTCTCCAGTTCCACCCACATTGTTGCAAATGGCCGGATTTCATTCTTTCTCATTGCCAAATAGTATTCCATTGAATACATAAACCACATCTACTTTATCCATTCATCAGCTGATGAACACTTGGGCTCTTTCCATGATTTGGCTATTGCTGCAAACGCTGCTGTGAACATTGGGGTACATGTGAGGAGGCAGCATTTTATTTTATTTTATTTTATTTTCTTAAATGTTTATTTATTTTTGAGAGAGACACAGAGCACAAGCAGGGGAGGGGCAGAGAGAGAGGGAGACACAGAATCCGAAGCAGGCTCCAGGCCAGCACAGAGCCCGACGCGGGCCTCAAACCCACTGACCACGAGATCATGACCTGAGCCAAAGTTGGACACTTGACCGACCGAGCCACCCAGGCTCCCTAGGAGGCAGCATTTTAAATACATCCACGTTGCCAGAGAAAAAGGCAGATACACTCCATCTTCCGTTAACTCACATTTTAGAACACTTCTTGATCCACCAAAATGAAACGTGGATGATCTTATTGGATTAAAATCTGTGAACTACTATCAAAGGTAGTTCATGCCTCTGCTGTGTGGTACTTCAGCAGTTACTTCTTACTCAAATATTCATTTTAGAATTCCTACTTCTTTACCATTTAAATGTATAATTTGTTAAATACAGAGCTCCTTAGCAACATGGACTTTGTCTAAACTCAAACTTAGTCTCTGCTCCCTTGGTTCTCCCTGAGGGGAAGTGAGGGTGCTTGGGGGAGACCTCACTGTGTTACCTGCAAGGTGGAATACGCTGGCTTGTGTTCACATCACACTTTGGTACCAAGATGGTGCAAGCAAAGAACATGAGGTATTTGTAACAGTTGGTTTGAACAAGTGCAGGGAAAAGAGAGGACTCCCAGCTGATGGAGGCTTCTTTTTGAGTCCTGTGGCCAAGGTAATTTGGATAATTTGTATGGTTGTAGGGCAAATTCATGCAGAGTTCCAACGTAATTGGTTCACATTGACCTAGCAAGAAAACAAAACACACATATAGGTATGTATCTATATATCTATGTCTACATCTATACCTATAGTAAATTTCATATGTAAAACAATTTCTTAAAAACTTACAAAATTGAAATATATCTTACCTTCTTTAAAAAAAAAAAAAAAAAACTAAGACTGGAATGCAAACAGTATATAACTTGCGTCAAAAGGTAAATCATTTGGTTGAAGAACTTCCAAACCAGGAATCATTTCTGTATAGGCAGCTGCCAGCACAGTGCCCAGTATGCATGTCATAGAAGGTCTTTTTTCATTTTTCCCTTGGCTCAATCTATCTGAAGGTGACACTCTTTTTTTTTTTTTTTTTTTTAACGTTTATTTATTTTTGAGACAGAGAGAGACAGAGCATGAACGGGGGAGGGTCAGAGAGAGGGAGACACAGAATCCGAAACAGGCTCCAGGCTCTGAGCTGTCAGCACAGAGCCCGACGCGGGGCTCGAACCCACAGACCACAAGATCATGACCTGAGCCGAAATCGGCCGCTTAACCGACTGAACCACCCTGGCGCCCCAAGGTGACGTTCTTTTAGGTTTCCTTTTACCCATTTTGTCTTCTGATTTATTACTTCCTTTTTTGTTTTGTCTTTAAGTAGATTTCATGACCAGTGCAGAGCCCTACGTGGGGCTTGAACTCATGACCCTGAGATTCCAAACCTGAACTGGGATCTGTAAGATCAAGACTTGAGCTGAGATCAAGCATTGGACACTTAACCAACTGAGCCACCCAGGACCAAAGTGTAATGCTGTAAAGTTGGCATGAGAATGAATACAGGGTGGAGAGAAGAGAAAGACACAGAGGAGGTGTGGGGCTGGTTCAGTTTATCATGTCCATTGATTTATAAAGAGGGGTGACATTAAATATTTGGATTTCATATTACAAAAAATGAATATTCTTCATAACAATAAAAACAACGCAAGATGAGTAAAGAAAAAGTTCATGGTCTCCCTGCCCTCCTTCCTCTCACTGACCCTCAAAGCCAACAGACTGGGTTTGAGCCTTCCATGCCTTTCACTGGCTCATACAAGCAGTTACCTACAGGCATTTACATACAGGCATTTACATACAGAATGTACATACATGCATTTACATACAAGCATTTATATAGAAGCATTTACACACATAGAAGGAGGCTGCTTGCTTGCTTCTGCCAGAGTGGAATTATACCATTCCTATGATTCCTCAATTCACTTTTGTTGCTTAATTATTAATCATGACCATCATATAAGTCAGTAGATGCAACTCTAACCATATTTTTCCTAATTTCTTTAGTGTAATTTTACAAAAATGGGATGACTCACATGAATTTTTGATGCAGTCTTTTTCTTTTCTTGTGTAAACCTTTCTAGCTTTTCCTCTACCGCCCTATCAAGTTTTAACTTTTTATTGGTATATTTTATTATATGACTAGCAGACCTATCACATGGATATTTTTTTCTTTTCTATATGTGGAAACTATATCGCTAATGATTTGAGATGAGATAGAAGCTTTCAGTGTTTCCGAGCCAAGGAAGATGAAAGGGTGAAGTTGTGATCATACATTATTCTGGAGATCTCTACTGAACGTGGTAAGGGCGACTGAATCTTGTTAAGGAATCTTGTTAATGAATTGCTAAGCAATATAAACTCTCAAAATATCTATCAACCTCACGTTCTATGATTTACAGCATCAATAAGCTTTTTTATCTTAAGGATTATTCACTCACTCACTAGTTTGATTTATGACAGCCACTAGAGGGCAGTCGTGTCACAAACGTGAAGACGTTTAATCCTGCAGGACTGTTTTCAATGCGAGTTTGATGCCGTGCTCATTAGCACATTTTCCTGAACATAGATGAGATTTAATAAATATCTGTTGAAAAAAAAACTGATCCTAATTGAGTCTTAATGATATCCCACTTTTCAAAGTCTGAAAACATATTTGTTAAATTCAACCTAAAGAGGGGATTGTTAACTAAATGATGTTACATCCTTGCCACAATGAAGCCATTGGAAATCGTGTATTTTTTTAATGTTTATTTTTGAGAGAGAGAGAGAGACAGAGTGGGGGCGGGGAGGGGCAGACACACAATCTGAAGCAGCCTCCAGGCTCTGAGCTGTCAGCACAGAGCCTGATGCAGGGCTCAAACTCACGAACTGAGATCGTGACTTGAGTGAAGTGAATCGCGTAACTGACTGAGCCACCGAGGCGCCCATAGAAATCATGTATTAGATGATGGTCACTTACATGAGAAAAACCGCACTTTCAACATCTACTGGCATATACAATATTCTAAGATTCATCTTTGCCTCAAACTCTATATTTATTTTTATCATTATTTTTAGTGGTTTGATGAGTTTTATAAGGTGAACATCCCTGTACCTACCACCCAAATCAAGAAATTGAACTTTGCCAGACATCCCAGATGACCCTCCATATACCCTATCTTCTATCAAGCTTCTCCTTTCTCCACAGAGTAGCAACTGAGTTCATAGTTGTCACGTTAGTCTTCTTACAGTTTTATTACCTAAGTGTGCACTTCACCCTAAATACTAGAGTTAAGCCTTGCCCATTTTTTAAAACTTGTTTTGTCTTCCCCTCCATCCTTTAATTTTGTTCAAATTTTTAAAATTTTTTTTTTTATTTTGAGAGTGGTTTATTTTTTATTTTGTGCACTGGTGAGCAGGGAAGGGACAGAGGAAGGAGAGAGAGAGAGAGAGAGAGAGAGAGAGAGAGAGAATCCTAAGCATGCTCCATGCTCAGCACAGGATGAGATCACAACTGTGAGATCACAACCTGAGCTGAAATCAAGAGTCAGATGCTTAATCGACTGGCCCATCTGGACGCCCATCCTTTATTTTTAATTAAAGTTTAACTATGGAAGAACCCAGAGATTTGAACTGTAGAGTGTCCCAGAGTTTGACTTTGCTGACTACTCAGTCCTGGTGAAGTTAAATATATTCCTCTGCTACTCTTATTTCCAGAACATGGGCAGCTGAATGCAGAGGGCTGATCAGGCTTCATCCCTTAGGTAAGGCTATAGGTGCTATGGTGTTCTTTCATCAGAAGGCAAAGTATAACTGATTTCTCTCCTTTTGTGATGTCAGCAGCTGTAGATGCTCAATGCCTTGACCCATTAATTCACTGATTAATGTTACCAAATAGTAACCAATCAGTGTCACTATATGGTAATATTCTAATTTAATCATTTAGTTTTCACTCATTAGTTGAGAATACTTTTAGAAAGAGACCATTCCTCTCATCTACCATTTGCTCCCAAGGACTAAAGTCCTTAACCCTTATGGTGTTTGGTTCCTTTACCACATCCCTATAGTATCTGTTCCTTCCAACTGGAGATTGCAAGGAGAGGACAGTAAATTGGGAGGTCAGTAGGAAGCTATGTAAAGAACAAAGCAGTCCATTGCTTCTTCAGCATTGGAGGGGAAAAAAGGCATGAGTAAACATGTAGAAGTAACAGTTGATGGAACACTATGAGGAACCTGAGAGTCCCTGGGGTATGACAGTCATACCTGGCTTTATACAGCCATAGTGCTCATGGGCACAGAGAGTGGGAGGAAGGACACATGCCCAGGAGCTGCTCTTTCCACAGGGTTCCCTGGCTGTCTGGATTGCACACCACCACGCGGAAGTGAGGATTAGTATCCCACACCCTGCTCCTACCCCCTAAGGCAAGGATGTGTCTGTATTTTGCCTCAAGGAGGTATTAAAGATTTGGGATTGTGAGTGGATGTGGGAATACTGTGATACTTCAAGCCTCTCAGTAAACAATATCATCAGAGATGTGGGTTTTAGGGTTTTTTTTTAACTGTAGGTATTTCTGGGAGTCTGAGATAAGCCATGGACTTCTCCACTGAAAACTTTGAAAACTATGAAGACTTTTTTATGTTCAGTTTCAGGGATGTCCCATACCCTTGCAGCCTAGCCATGGACAAACCACTAAGCTAATAATTCTCCACCTTGGCTGCCTATTGGAGTCACCAGGAAATTTAAAAAATACTGATGCCCGGGTCCCAGTGAGTATATCTTCAGAGACCATTAGTAAGTTATATATTATGGGATAGCAAGAACAAGTGTCTTCAAGAACCAGAACCCCAGCAACTCCAGTAACAGGCTGACTCCATCAGACAGAATATCCACATTCTTCAAACTCATACTTCCATTAGTATGGAGCTAGAGAAAGACAGTGCTGTGTAGTTGTGTCTCAGAATCTGGGTAACGATAGTCTCTCTAGCGGTAAGGATCTTCAAATAATTAATCACATATTCAAATGCATGACGTTTTCTGAGAGAAGATGCTCCTCGACCAACTTTACAGACATACCACCATGAAGCTCTTTGAAAAATGAGAAAAAAAAACATCTTTACTTTCAATTGGAAGTTAGGGATATAAACTATTTTTAATAACAGAGAAGGAGCGAGGGACCAATGACCAGCCCAGTGCCTGGAACTCAGAAGAGGGGATGATCAAATGTCTGCTGAATATATATGGAAGAAGCTGGCGAGAATATTTGTGGTGAGTGAGGAAGCTGATGAGACAGTGAAGTGCTAAGGACATTGTTTGAGTGTATTTAAGGAACATAAAGAGAAGGGTGCCTGGGTGACTCAGTGAGTTAAGTGTCCCTTGATTTTAATTCTGGTCACGATCTCACAGTTCATAGGATCAAGCCCCACCTCAGGCTTCACACTAACAGCACAGAGCCTGCTTGGGATTCTCTCTCTCCCTTTTTCTCTCTGCTCCTCCCCCGCACTTGCTCTCTCTCTCTCTCTCTCAAAAAAATAATAAATAAGCATTCAAAAAAGAACATAAAGATAAAACTCACACAGTATACCTGAGTGGAACGATGGCACTATGTTCTCCCATACTGAAAAGTTGTCTCCAGGAAGGCAGAAATCATGTCGCCCTTCTTCACCATTAAAGTGCCTGGTGCCCATCCCAGAGCCTGGAACATTGTCTGCACGCTATAAATACCAGTAGGCTATGAGCCAGAGTTATCTAGTGCCCTTCTTTCCACTTCTCTTTTTGACAGGTGTAACATATTTTTAAATTTTATATTTTGACATATTTCAAAAGTGGAGAAAATAGGACAACATACGCTCAATTCCTCCCCACCCAAATTTGACACAGGCTCACAGTGCCCTTTCAACTTTTTTTGAATCTAACACAAAGTGCCATTCCATGTCGGACAACCCCCAAAACCAATAATAAACACATATCTTTGAGATGACACTGTAATTGTTTAAAATTACTTACGCCAAGCTAAAGGTGTAGTAAAGAAACAATCCTGAAAAAGTTCCAGAGCAGATTGGGAGATAAAGCAACGTGAAATGGACCCAGCACATACATATACATATACACATACACATACATATACATATACATATACATATACAGATACATATACGGATACAGATACATACATGCATATGAACACACACTTATTTACATCAGTTTAGAGTGAGGAAAATGGCAGTATGTCTTAATGGTTACATTAATATCTATCTCAACTGTTCTCTCATATGGAAATGGAAATGGAAAAGGCTTGGGGATTGTGCTTTTCCCCAAACAGGTATTAAGTGCTCATGAAAATAAACAAAAACTCCTCAGTCTGGGTTTTTCACTGGCTGCCTCCCTCACATCCCTGTGGGTACAGGAATAGCCCCTATAAGCTCTAC
Source organism: Puma concolor (assembly GCF_028749965.1). NCBI lineage: Eukaryota > Metazoa > Chordata > Mammalia > Carnivora > Felidae > Puma > Puma concolor. The sequence goes on along the minus strand of NC_141670.1, from coordinate 167,289,522 downwards.
AGTGACGCAGAAAGGTCACTGCGTAAAACTAGAACCTGAACTTTTCGGCCTTTCATCTGGGAGATAACCTTTATACTTTCTTGTAAACGAACAGCTGACAGACCTGCTTCTAAACCTCAAGCCCCAAGCTGAAGATGAGGCCACAAGTTGATTATAAAAAGTGAAAAAAGCAGAATATGAAAGCGGAGCCCACAAATAAGAGTTCATTACTAGAAATCAGAGTCTTTTGGGGTTTTCTGATTCATTTTCAATTTCCCACGAGAGTCTATACAGCCGTCTGCAATCCCTGCCCCTTCTCTCTTCCCCAGGAGTTCCCTCTCCTGAAAGCTTCTTTTGAGAAAGCCACCTGTTTCCACCATTTGCCACCAAAACAAATTTACCTAACAGCCTCAAGATCATTACAGGGCAGCAAAGTTCCCGGAAAGGTGAGAATACATCTTATTAGGAGAACAGACCCGCCACAGTTTTAGGTGGCTGTTTAGATGAACTTCACATTCCCTTCTTGGATAAAGTTTCTATTTTTGAAGCTGTGCTTTCAAACGGAAGAAAGATAGCATCTGCCCATAGATGGAGCCAAGAACGTAATATATAGGAGCTGATGTTGAATCGAAAATAATGGTAATGATATTAAGCAAGGTGGATTTATAGGCCGTTCACAATGACACATTTGTTTCTGATTTAAGTTAACTAAGACCATTTTGTTTCTTTTCCGCTACCACATGCAGCCTTTAAAAAAGAAATATGTATATAAATGTACACACACACACACACACACACACATTTGGAGGGATTCCAGATTTCAACATTTTAATGTCAATTCAGAAGAAAACAGCCAAAGGCACATCCTGACATGATGATCGCATTTGTCAGCTGCTGTACTTACTACAGTTATTTAGACTGTTGTTCGGGTCACAAAGGGAGCTACCGCCACATGAATCAAGGCAGGAATTGTAGAGGCATCTTTGGTCGCCTTCTTGACATGGAGTCTGACCTACAGAGGGGGGGAAAAGGCACATTTGCTTTCATCATCTGTAAAGTCCTGACACTGGGATAGAAAGTATCAAGAACGTCTGGTGGAGCGGAGGAATGACACAACTTTAATTCCCTTCCAATTTCTCCAAAAGTATTGAACACATGTTAAATATGTAACTTTCTGGATTAATTGTCCTGGCAACTAAATACAACACTGTTAGTCCAAAAAGGATTCCGTAGGAATGAAGAAATAAGAGGCAACCTAGCCTACAAAACAGGTGGTTGGTACTTTTAACGGGGGGAAAAGGGTGTTTTATTGTTTACATGGGTGAATAAACTTGATTACAGAATAAAATTTAGATGGTTGGAGAGAAAGTCCAAGATAATGATCTTGGAATTTTGAGTATCAAATGATATTATTTTAAGGACTCATTTGCACCCAACTCTATTCTTCCCTGTAAGGAAAATGCTTTCCCTAAAAATAAATAGGGCATCAACACCAATACAGTAAGGATACTTTATCACGGTGCAAATCTTATGCAGCTGCTATCCATATTTTCTATATGTCCTTGGAAAGTATCACTGGCCTAGCTCTGATGACCTGAGAATTGGGTTTCTTGTTTCCAAATGAATGAAAGCAGTAACATCAGCCTAATGGCTTTTCCTTAAGGTTTGTAGAAAGGAAACTGCTTTTCCCATTGATTTCCTGGTCATTTGTAGGTTAAATGGATAGGGTAATAAATTACTACCCATTCTCTCTCTACCTCTTGCTCATTATAGTCAGTTACTTTCATATATGTCATCTAGAATCTAGAAAATCTTGCAAGGCATTTTTAAGTATAAATAACAGTGTATGTGTACATAAAATCATTCTTATCTATAATTCTCAGATAATGTTGATTATATTGGACTCTTTCCTTCCCATTAATGTGCAACAGTATATATCACAGCCTTCAAAGAAAACAGATACCACTCCTTTTTTTTTTTTAATATCATCAGGGTCAAACCACTTTTGCAAGGTAAGCCAGGCTAATATCAATGCATCCAGTCTCTTAAAGAATTTTAATAAGACAACCTGCATTCATTATTTCAGCTGATATTGAGCGTCTGCTATGTGACAAGCTTAGGTGACAGGCTAGGCATGAGGCATTAAAAAATAAAAGAAGTGAAATGGCTTATACTCCACCTAGGCATGTGGCCATGAACAGAACCTTACACACACAGCTAAGCCGTGTGATCACTGTGTATGTAAGGTATATGTAAGGCAGTAGAAGCAAACTAGGACAATAAAGAGAGAGCTTCTCAAAGGAGTTTTTAAGGCAGGTGGGTTAAGTTGGCATAAGAAGGTAGAATGGGGTGGGGCACCTGGGTGGCCCAGTCGGTTAAGCATCCGACTTCGGCTCAGGTCATGATCTCACAGTTCAATTCGTGAGTTTGAGCTCTATATCGGGCTCTGTGCTGACAGCTCGGAGCCTGGAGCCTGCTTTGGATTCTGTGTCTCTGTCTCTCTCTGCCCCTCCCCCACTTGCCCGCACGCTCTCTCTCTCTCTCAAAAATAAATAAAAATTTAAAAATAAAAAATAAATAAAAGAAAGAAGGTAGAATGGTTTCCCAAGCGGAAAGCAGAATACACAAAGGCTGGAGTGGGGAGGGCACAGGTTGGCATCACTGGAGCTTCAGGGAGACTAGACAACAGGGCTGAGAGGGGAGCCTGAGGGCTGTAGAGGCCTGAATCTTGAATGGGGCCCAAAGGCCTGGGTGGCTTCTACTTCCCTCCCCAGTCTTCCTAGCAGAGCCGGCCTGGGATACTGGTGACAACATTCTGGAGTAGCACCTTCCCCCTTCACTCCTGGCTCTAATCATAGTGGCCTTCTCCTGGTATCTACATATATGCCTTGTTCCCCTCCTCCCTGGGACCTTCGGACAAGCGGATCCCCGTGTCCAAAGTGCTTTCTCCAGTCCCACCTTACTTCATTAAGTCAGCTCCACTCATTCCTCACATCTTAGCTCCAACGTCTCTTCCTCAGGGAAACTTCCCTAAGGCCCTGTCCCAGCGCATGCATCCCATATACAGCACAAAGCTCCCTGAACTTTCCCTCCTGGCCCATGTCACTCCATGGTAGACACTGACTTACACAATTATTTGTGTCACGCCAGTCTTCCCCAGGGGCCTGCAAACTCCATGACCTATTTCGCCTGCCACCAGATCCCCAGTGGTTGACCACATATTAGCACCACAATATACATTTATTCAGTCAGATTCATTAGATTAAGTAATATGAAGATGGTAAAAAATTTTACTTTTGATCCACTTTATTGCATGACTTTCTTACATCTCACATATGCTAGGAAATAGTTTATAAATCTTGCCATTGCATAGTAAAGAATCCAAAATTGTCTCAAACACAGATGAATTATGTCGAAAGAAAGAACAATTTGATCCAAAGGGAGGTGCTTGGCTGATATGCACATCATAACTCATGGGTAGAAAAGAATCTGCTTCTGAATGCTAAAATTGGTAAAATGAAGTACTCATTACCTGATTTCTTAGGTACTACATCTGTGATTAAAAGTACCTCTTTTTAGGCCTGGAATGCTTTTTCATTGAAGTTATTCTAAGGATCAATATTCACTATGACAAAATTAATTTAGCTACATGTGACCAACCTCATTGGCCAATTTGTGATATACGCAGCCCAAGACATGTTTTAACACAACAGTCGTGTGATAATAATAGCTCATGTTTATTGAGTGTTCACGATGTGCCAGCCCTCTGAGTTTACAGGCACAGAGCCTGAGACACAACAGAGTTCAGTTACCAGCCCAAAGTCACCTACAGCCACATTCTTTTTTTTTTTAAGTAGGCTTCACACCCAGAATGGAGCCCAATGCAGGGCTTGAACTCACGACCCTCAGAACAAGACCTGAGTCCCCCAGAGCTGAGATCAAGAGTCAGATGCTCCACTAACTGAGCCACCCAGGCATCCCATCCAGCAGCCACATTGTTAATGACTAGGCTATGCCGGTGAGTGGCAAGGTCACTTACAAACAAATGTAGTGATTTTTAAGTCAAGGGCTCTTCTTTTCTGACAGAAATAGACACAGTTTAAAAAACAACTTATTTGATTTTCTTTTCGAGTTTCACAGAAGACATCAGTAACCCTTTTCAAGTGTAGTTGAGTATGTTACTTGTTAATGTGAGGTATGAAACTGCTTCTCTGTGATCGATCACTGAATTCTACTCCTGAAAACAATATTACACTATATGTGAATTAACTAGAATATAAATAATGAATAAATTAAATTATGAAAATAAATAATTAAATAAATTAAATTAATGAAATTAAATTAATAATAAATTAATTAATTAATTAAATTTAATATTAATATTTAAATAAATTAAATAAATTTAATATTAATATTTAAATAAATTAAATAAATGAAAATAAAATGACACAGCAGGGCACACAAAAAAAGAGAGAGAAACTGTTTCTCTGCACATAGTTATTTTAGAAGGCAATCACATTTTTTATTTGTTTGTTTGTTTTTACTTATTTATTTTTGAGATAGGGAAAGAGAAAATCTCAAGCAGGCTTGGAACTGTCAGCACAGAACCCAACGTGGGGCTCAATCTTGTGAACCACGAGATCGTAAATCTCAGCAGAAATCAAGAGTTGGGCGCTTAACCAACTGAGCCACCGAGGCACCCGGGGAGGCTGTCTCGTTTGATTTCAGAAGCCAGCTCCTCCTAATTGTAACCTAATGTAATTTAACAGAATACTACAGACTCAACTTTTCTTTGATCATCGTGTACTTTCCCCATAAGACAGATCACTGAATCTCCCATGCTGTTTAAGTGTTCAACCTCCACCGTCTATCCTGAGGGAGGACTGTTCAGTGCAAGATGCTGGGGAATTATACTGACCACAAGGAAGGGTTTTATGGCCAGCCAGTGCTGTGAGCCATGCTGAGCCGGGCAATCTGGAATTGTTCATGTGGAAATCCTATGTAAGCATTAGGTAACTCCCAACTCTTTGCTCCGTTCCCAGGGAAAAGTCCGCGGGTGAGGAATGCTCTCACACTTACTGTCGCCGCAGTTCTCCTCATCAGAGCCGTCCCTGCAGTCCTCGTCTCCATCACACTGGAAAGAGCTAGGGATACACTGTCCACTCCTGCACTCCATCAGACCCTGGCTGTGACAAGCTGCGGAGGCCAGAATAATATTCGCTGCACTGATTTGTACTTCTGTCTGCGGATCGTAGATAGGATTCCCGCTTATCTGGCATTACCAAGAAATGAAACGTTCTATCTGCATGTTCCACATAAATGAATGAATGTGTCATTAATTTGTTTCATTCCACATGTTTTGGGAATGGAAAGTTTTCTTTTGAGGCTCTCTCTTGCCATGTGAAATAGCACTTACTAAAAACTAACGTTTTCTTGATAAGGGCAGGGTGAGAAATTGTCTTAAGGATGATAGTAGCTTTATTACAAATATAAAAGCTATAATTTATTAAAGGCTTAGCATACGGCAATAACTGTGCTAGCAGTATTATGTATCTAATCTCAGATCCTCATAACAGACTTGCAAAGTAGATATTATCAACCTTGTATAGAATAAGGAAACTAAAGTCTAGAGAGGTTAGCGTCCGTCTCAGAGCCACAAGGCTGTTAAAAGCTGGTGCCGGAATGTGAAGGCAAGCTTCTCTGACTCAAAGCCCAAACATTTCATTTTATTCCAATCTGACCTAATGCGCCAACGAAATGACGTATGTGAAAGACTTTGCATAGTACCCCGCACATAATAAACGCCTTATTTCAAAACTGCTTATGACGTCTGACGTTTGATAGGGATGGTGTAGTGGCTACTAACCTTCCAGTTCCTGAAGGTTGTCTAAATTCTATCCCTATTGTCTTTTCGAGCATCAGAAACCCATTCATGTAACCTCAGCCTTCACTGAGTTACTGTCTAATATTAAAGCTCCATATGCTTGAACTGAGGCTGAACACCAGAATCAGTAGACCTGAGTACCATGTCCTTGCTTTCCCAAGATCCATCGAGATATTGTCCACTCTGTTTGACTATGTCCACCAGCAAGGACTCAGTTCCAATTCAATTCAGGGAAAGGGAAAGCTGGGTATTGCATTTGTTAATTAATTTAGATGGCTTTTCTTCTGTCAAAATAAAACCCATATGACCCATATTTCTATTTTTGCCTCAAATTATAGGCAAATTAAATATTCAATCTTATATGTATCAATTTGCCTATTTTTATTAGACAGCAAAAGATGGAATAAAAACTTTAATTGGTTTGAACATGCACCAAATGCATCATATTAACTCCTTCAGGTCAATACTATTCTCGTTTAACATCTAGCTTCTACTATTCCAGACTGTCTACTCACCAGAAACACAACAGCCCGTAAAGTTGTAGTTATTATCATGTGCTCTATGTAACCCTAGGAACACTGAAGGCTTTCTTCTCTCTGGCAATCCTCTCCATGTTCTCCCACAAATAGTGACTGAGAGCATGTTTGGAGGTTCCTTCAGGGAAGCTTAGTTACTCAAACATAGCTTGCAGAAAAAGAGTCCCCCAATCTTTGGGAAGAACATCCTCTTTGACAAAGTTACAGATGCAGAAAGGAGATGCGTGGCCAGTGAGACAGAAAACAGACACCGGCCTGGCCAGAGCAGCCAAATTAAGCTTGGAGTTCTGGGGAGACACATGTGGAAGCCAGATACGTGACACTGTTATTGCCATCACACCGCTCAATTATTATCTTCATAGATTAGAAGCAAAGTACAGCGATCTTCCCTTTGAGTGCTGGACACTATATTTGTCTAAACAGGCAGAAAGGAAAAAATAAGCAAATGGAAATCCGCAGGGCACTTACAGCAATTGACCTCATCGGACTTATCCACACAGTCATGGTCACCGTCACAAACCCACTCTATTGCAATGCAGCGCCCATCTCCACAGCGATGCTCCTTTGTGGGATTACAATCTGGAGGAAACAAAAACTCAGGGGGATGTAGAGAACCAGCACAACAAAGACTTAGAACTGAATGACTCATGATTCCAGCTGAAGAGAGTCTGTTCCAATTGTTCAGATACCTTCAATGCTTTCTCTATGGTGGCTCCGGCACAATTAAAATGCCACCTCCTACCCAAGCATGTGACCCACTGGCCACCATCACTGTGGGGTAAGATCTGTCTGTTTTTCAAATGAGTAACAACCGGGCAGCTTTCTCAGTACCCATGGGTTGTTCCTGTTTTTGTTTTGTTGTTGTTTTCTTTCCTTATGAAAAAATTTTATTTTTACATTGGCTAACATAAACAGACCTGTGATGTGGGTTTCACAATGTAGATAGCTGATTTGATTTGTGAGAACTCTACCATGTATCTAAGAATTGTAACCAACCTCTCTCTGATAAATTAGGAAGGCAAACATCTCCTGTCATCTTTCCTGATGCTAAGCTTAGGCTTTTTATTAAACTATCTTAATATATAATTCATATTGGAAAAAAAACTCCTGGGTAAGAAATGCAGAATATTTATATTTTTTTCATGATCCTTTTTAGTCTAGATTTAACCTCTTCCCTAAACTATACATTCCTGGAGAAAAAAAGAGAGGGAATTAAGTCAAGTTTCTTCTCACAGAGAGCAGACTCTGTGGGATTCCTTACCATGAGATGTGGAAAAGCCTTAATATAAGTAACCACTTAACAGATGTGTGTGGATTCGTGGATAACAGATTCAATAACGAGGAACAATTATGAGTATCCACTGAGAGAGTACCACTGTCGTTGACAGACTCATGGAGCAACCATGGATCTGAAAGGTCATATTGCAGCAATAAAGTAAGGTATAGTATATGGAAGATGAAGTGCTGAGAAAAGAAGAAAGACACAATAGATGGGATACATGTGCAGAAACCAGAAGAAGCACCACGTGCTCAGCTTGCTAATAATGATGGGCAAGTGGGGCAAAGACTGGTCTAAGGGAAAGTTGTAATCATTACCGTTACAGAGGCGCAAAGTCACCCTAAGAGCACAAACTTCATGATATCCTACTATCTTCAGAGGAATTATGTTGAGTGGTTAAGACCATTCTTTTTCACACAGTAACTATATTCCCTGGTCCTCTCCATTGACCTGTCCAACTACTCAAGCCCTCCACCCCATCCCCCACCTTCCCCCCCCCCCGTTTTCTCCAGTTATCTCACTGTAAAAGGAGGGTTTGGATTAGGTCATCTATAAGACCTTTCCCAACTGTAAATTCTATGATGTACACACAACAATACATCTGTCTGTGAAGTTTTGCTCAAGAGCTCAAAATCTAAATACGGGCCACTGGCCCTAACCAGAGAAGAAATACAACACTTTCAAGGAGAAAATTTTAACATATTAACAACCGTTACCCATCTTTCCACTCTACTTAAGCACTTCATTATTGTGACTTTAAGAAATATTACATTGACACATAAGACATGACTGAGGCGAGTAATTGAGAAAAACCTCCTCTTTCTAAAAATAAGGAAACCAGCCATTTTGCAAGTTAACCTGCTAATCACGTGAACAAACAATGAGCTACGAATTCTGGACTATGCACGTCTGTCATTTTAAATGAAAACCTTCAGGGAAACAATACTACTTACCACAGTTCTGCTCCTCACTCAGGTCCCCACAGTCATCATATCCATCACACACAAGGCTATAATTAAGGCACTTGCCCGTGTGACAGTGAAACAAATCCTCACTGCAATCTGTATATAAGAGAAGCCGCTGATATGTCATCAGAGCAGAACAGGATGTTATAGGATATTCATTTAACAAAAGCATATCACGGGAGGGAAATTATAATGGTAAGCAGGTCCACATCTACTGTTTTACCAGTGAGGAGACTGTGATGCAGAGACATCCAAGGTCTTGTTCAAGATCACTTACCAAGTTCCTGCAGAGCGAGGACTAGAACCTTCTGGCTCCCAAACCAATGCTTCTAACACTTTCTGAAAGTCTTTATCTGAGATCCACTTTATGTTACCTGAAAGCTCTTTTATAGTCAAATATGAGCACAGACACTCTCAACTCAACAAAGTTCCTAATGAAATTCATGTTCATGCAGAATGAATGACTTTTAATACAGGCTGAGCAGTTATTTCCTTAAAACATTTCCTTTAAAATGAAAGTCTAGGGGCACCTGGGTGGCACAGTTGGTGGGAGTGTCCAACTCTAGATTCAGCTCAGGTCATGATCTCATGGTTTGTCGGATCAAATTCCATGTCGGGCTCTGCACTGACAGCACAGAGCCTGCTTGGGATTCTCTCTCTCTCTCTCTCTCTCTCTGCCTCCCCCCCACTTGCACTCTCTCTCTCTCTCTCTCTCTCAAAATAACTAAACTTTAAAAAATAAAATAAAATGAAAGTCTAGTTTTGTCCGTGATAAGCATGAACAGAATGGAGAGAAAAAGTTATTTAGATTATAAGGTTGTTATTTTCACACACACAATATCATTTAAGTCAACTCAGTGTTTCATAACATGACCCTCAAATAATCAGTACTGGGCTAGATTATGGTGACAAGATAAGATTAAGTGCTATGTAACCTCCGGAAGCTTAAAGTTTAATGTTGAAATAAGTAATATGGAAGGACTTGGACTTGGTCCTTGTACTAGATCTTGTACTTGGGTGAACCAGATACTTGGACACCCTGGTTCTGCCATCTACTACTAGCTGTGAGAACTTGAATAACTGGAGTGGTTAAAGTCTATGAATCTGTAAACTGATTTATGAAACTAGGATAATATCAATTACTTAATAGGGTTTGGGGAAGAGATTAATAAATATGTGTAATGTAAATCAGTATGTGTAAGATGCCAGTACAATTCAATGCAAAAATAATACTCTTCAACAAATGGTGTTGGGCCAATTGCAAAATTGAAGTCTAGCTTTTCCCTCAAACCGTATACGAAAACTGTCTCAAAGTGGATCACAGACTTCAATGTAAGAGCTAAAATCATGAAGTTTCTAGAAAAAAAAACCGGAAACAATCTTTTTGACCTTGGAAGAATTCTTAGGTATAACAACAAAAGCACGAGCCATTACAAAAATCATAATAACAAATGGACTTCATTAAAGGCTTGTGCTTCAAAAGATGCTACTAAGAAAATGAAAAGACAAACCACATACTGGAATAAGTAGTTGCAAGTCATGTATCAGATAAAGGACTTACATCCAGAATATATATAGAACTTCTAGATTCGATAATAAGACAACCCAATTTCAAATACGTGACAGAATTGAATAGAAAATCTTCACAAAAGACATACGAAGGAGACATAAAAAAGTGCTCAATATAATTAGTCATTAGGGAAAGGCAAATTAAAACCACAATAAGATACCATTACATATCCCCTAAGATGGTAATTAATAATAATAATAATAACAATAAACAGAAAATACCAAGTATTGGCAAGGATTTTGAGAAACTGAAGCTCTCATATATACTTGCTGGGGATGTAAAATAATAATGCTACATTAGAAAGCAGTATGGCAGCTTTTTATAAAGTTAACTATAAACCTTATCATATGATTCATGATTTCCATCCTTAGAAATCTACCCAAGAAAAATGAAACATACATCCACACAAAGACTTGTATGCAAATGTCTGTGGTAGCATTATTTATAATAGCCAAAGACTATTATCATATGATTCATGATTTCCATCCTTAGAAATCTACCCAAGAAAAATGAAACATACATCCACACAAAGACTTGTATGCAAATGTCTGTGGTAGCATTATTTATAATAGCCAAAGACTAGAAACCAAACGCTCACCAGCTGGTGAGTGAATAATCAACATATAGAATACTCAAATGATGAAATACTATCCAGCAATTAAAAATATCATACTATTGATGTATGTGACAGTACAGATGAATCTCAAAACCATTATGCTAAGTAAAATAATTCAGATACAAAGACTACATATTGTATGACCCATTTATGAAATTCCCAGAAAAAGAAAACTTACAGAGACAGAGATCAGAGCAGTGGTTACCTGTGGCTGAAGGGATGGGAATGGGGACTGACTACAAATAGGTGGGAGGGAAATCTGAGGGGAGATGAAGAAGTTCTAGAAGTGGATTGTGGTGGTGGTCACACAACTCCATAAATTTACTAAAAATCAATGGGATACCATATGGTATATAAATTGTACCTCAATAAAGTTATAAAAATGTTTTAAATCAATATGTGTTAAGAAGCCTGCATTTAATAGAAATGAGATTTCTTAAAAGTATTTTCTCTTATTTAAAGTGAATTACGTTCAAAATACAGATTCTTTTTTTTTAATTTGTTTAAATATTTATTTTTGAGAGAGAGAGAGAGAGAGAGATCGAGAGAGAGAGAGAGAGAGAGACACAGAGTGTGAGTGGGAGAGGGGCAGAGAGAGAGGGAGACACAGATTTTGAAGCAGGCTCCAGGCTCTGAGCTGTCAGCACAGAGCCCTGAGCCGGGCTCAAACTCACAGACCATGACACCATGACCTGAGCTGAAGTCAGACGCTTAACCCACTGAGCCACCCAGGTGCCCCCAAAATACAGATTCTTAAGGCTGGAGAGGGATCATGGAAGACAGGATCTCAGGAGAATGGATGGGATGAAAGTTTCAGCATGATTCAAGCAGAAGGAATAGCAAGAACAAAGGGGACACGTTTGAGGACAAGTCTACTTGGCTGATGAAGACCAAGAATCTAATTGTCTCCTAAATTCTACCTGATTGCTTCTCCTCAAGCGTAAGTCTGTATCTCACACGACTGGCGATGAGTACCTCTTCACTGTAAACATCCCAGACTCTATAATAATTCCTTACCAAAATTCTTGGGCATGGATCAGTTAAACTGTTGGCCACATACATCAAAATATTATACTTGTTACATGAATTATAAGTTTCTATTTCACGAAGCGTTCTTTGAAGAAGCTACTTACATACTTGTAGGGTCATATCGTTTAAAAAATGTAATGTTCCTTAGGGACCATCTATCTGTTCAGTGCCTACATTAAGAGGGTGCGTATGTGGACAACACACACACATGTGTCTACATACATGCTCCCGCTTCTACACACACAGAACTCTGGAAGTGCTTTTTATTTATTTCGCCCAGGCTGAATAAGTTTAATAACAAGGATGACCATCATAAAGGAAAATAATTAAAAAGAGGTCCCAGTTTTCACCTGACAGGACTATTTCCTCCCATTCAGCAGAGGGCGCTAAATCCCCACCCTGCACCCCACGCTGCATGTAACCACTGCCTACATGCTGAGTCAAGAAAGGTTACAAACTCTGATTCTCCTGCCCACTCTGCAAAGTTAGGGAATTTGTGCATCAAAATATATACATTTCCTTGGGAAATTTGAAAAAAATCTTTCTTATTATTGTTTTGTTTTTGTTTTTGTTCTTAATCTAAATTACTCTTGTAGCAGGTTTTGAATCAGTATGCTAGAATCAGCAATAACCAGGGGCCTCAATTTGACCATCGCGCAAAAGTATTTGCATTCCCCAGAGGAGGGAGTGGGGTGGACGGGTGACATATTTTAAACGATATGAGTTAATTTTCTTTTTTTTTAAGCAGCACATTTCACTTTTTTTTTTTTTTTTTTTTGATGGTAAGACTGGGGAATCAAATACTTCTTTTAGAATCTGATTAACCTTGGAACACGCCAAAAATTTCCAATGATTCATGCATCCCTTCTGTGAGGCCCATTCTAAAACCGTTGCATATTAAAACACCTTGCTGTAGATATTTTTTTAAATTAATGCTGTCAGTTATTAAATTGTTTCATAAAAATAAACATTTATTTCATAAATGGAGATGACTCAAGCATTTTTTTTTAATTCCTCATTATTCACACAGGTGCAGATTGAACTTTCCACTGTTACCACTTCCTTGGTTAGAAGCCATTTTCAGAGGATAGATACAAAATGAGCTGCATTTGGAAAACAACTTGTTACCTCCCTGAGGTCTGCGTGATTAGTAAACACACAGAACCTTAACCAGAGGCGCTGCGCAGCCAGAAATGCATAGCAAACAGCAAAGATCACAGTGCCTCCTTTTATTGGAATAAATGTTTATTTGGACTGAAAAGAGATGCCAGCACCATTTAGGGCCAACAAATCAAAATTTTCAAAAGCTTCTTGCTATGATTTTCTTGCTCAATACAAGCATAACTTTACATAACCTAAGGTAGATGTTTTTCTAGATACAGATTTTTTTTCTTTAATGAGTACCTGATACAAAATGTTACTTCTGCAGTTCTTCCATGTTGATATTTATTTCAGTTTGACATCTTACTCTACTAACTTTCATCCCTCAAAATTATCATTAAATTAAAGGAGAAAACTAAGGAACAGAAAAGTTTTTATCAAGAGCTTCATTCACTTTTCTCAGTCTCTACAAGTCTATGAACATAATTGTGTTGCCTCAATTCAAGATTCAAGTATGGATGCTCAATTTCCACCCAGAGGCGCCCTCATTTTGAGACGACCAGAGAAGTTAAATAGTTTGCCCACAGTTGCCCAGCTCATTACAGTTACCTACGTTTCTTGACTCCTGGGGTTTCTGACTATTTGTTTTTAGCTCTAAAGGAGGACTTCTCAATAGCAGTACTATTGACAAATTGGGAGTGGGTAATTCTTTGATTGTGGGGACGATCCTGTGCATTGTAGGATGCTGACCAGCATCTCTGGCCTCTACCCACTAAATGCCAGTAGCACCTCCTCCAAACTCCATACTCGTGACAGTCAAATTTGTCTCCAAACATTGCAAAATGTCCCCTCGGGGGGGGGGGTGCAAAACTGCCCTCTCTTGAGAATCACTGAACTAGATTTTCCAAACATCACCTGTGTCCAAGGCCTGGTTTCAATCCCATCTTTTCATCAGCTTTCTCCACACTAATCTTACTCCTAATGATCTTGCCCTTGTCATATAGTCATAGAACCTACGGCCCCTGCCTTTTTGTTTGCACCAGTCTTCTTTCCCTTTGTGACATCTCTTCTACTGTATTGCTCTAAAGTACCATATTCAATGATCTCCGTATTCATGTTATTCCTCTGATTAGACTCAAAGACTCCTGAAGAAAGAAACCGTGTCTTAACAGTCTTTATACCTCCTGGGTGTCTACAACATGCTTCGCACATGGCAGGAATTCAAGACTATTCAATACTCTGACTGATTTGTATAATCAGATTGCTACTAAACTGAAGCGAATTTTCCAGACATCTGAAGCTTCCTCCTTCAGTGTACAGAGTAATATTTTCCTTTTTATTATTTTGATGGAAACAGTTCTAGTATTTACTTGCATCCCTGCCTTTTAGGAAACAGAATATGGTCAATGTGGTCATTGTTGGTGATTCAGAAACATCATATGGAACACCAGTTTTTCTTTTGTGCTTCTTTTCTAAAATAGTTTCACGTGGTGCTGGTTTTAAAGTTGGGGTGGATGTTTTCATGTTTCTGTTTCCTCTTCAATGTACCCCCCTGACCTTTATGAGCTGCCTTCATGGCTTCCGGTGACCATCCTTTACACCTTGGAGGTGACAGGTGGTGGGCAGAGGTGGAGGTGAGCTGGCGTGGGGAGCAAAGATTTGGTGAATAAAAACGCAATAACCACAATAGCAACCAGAAGTCCTATCACTCTTGAAAGGGTTATAGCATGCCAGACAGACAATGGGCTATGTGCTTTCTAGCCAAGGATTCGGCATTCTGCACAATAGTTCTAGAGATAGTTACTGTTAATGTTTCCATCTCACTGATGAGGGCACTGAGGTCCAGAGAGATTGAGTGACTTCCCCAAGTTCACAGAAGCAGGAAATGGCAAAGCAGAGAGAGGAACCCAGGCAGCCTGACTCCAGAACGTCCACCACGAGTAATCACTACACGTTGTGATCATTAGTGTAATTAATTATACTTAGAATAAGTAGTTAACACAGCATAATTAGCGTATAGTATAATTAGTATAGCTTAGAGTATAATTATACTAAAATAGAAGTCAACCAATTTTACTCTAAATTCCGAGCAAATGATTTCCAAAGGTATTTGACGGTGATTGTAGGTGGCATAAAGTGTGTGGACTTTGTGGCCGCTATTTTCCTTGTGACAACCGTTTTCCTTGAAGCTTTCTTATTCATTTGCTAAGCACTAGTTATCTACCAGACACTGTTCTAGAGCTGGTTATACAATCAAAAGATTATAGAATGTGAGCAACAAAAGAGACACCAGACACCCTCTAGTCCAGTGGTTTCATATCTGGCTGTATATTAGAGTTACCCTGGAAGTTTTGCAAAGGTGCTGCTGGGCTCCGCCTCCAGACCCACTGGATTAAGATCCCTGCCGGTGGGGCTTCCTGCAGGGCTCAAGTGCAGTCAGCCTCAGTGGCAAAGAAACCCAGGAACAGAGAGGTAGGTAGCCTGCCTAAAGTCACAGAGTTAGAAATTGCTAAAAGAAAACTTTCCTTAATTTTTGAAAATATTTTCACTACCCTACTAAAATTATTCCAGGTGGTTGGCAATCCATTCATTCTACAAATACTTAGGAAGAGACTGAAGGACATGACAAAATTAGTTAGTGGAGAAAGTCCGTAAGAAGTCCCAGATACCTGGCATGCCAGTGTAAGACAATCATCACCCAAAGTATAATAGAGCATCCAAAATAAATATTTTCCTGTCATATAAGTGATCAGAATGTAATTGTTCACCAAGTCTGAACTTACACAGACAAGAGCAAGTGAAAAGCAGCACAGTTTGGGAAAAACAACAATTAGATTTGGACCCATTCAAGGCTGGATTCAGATACATAGATCAATGGAACAGGATAGACAGCCCAGAAATAAACCCACGCTTATATGGTCAATTACTCTACAACAAAGGAGGCAAGCATTTATAATGGAGAGACAGTCTCTTCAATAAATGGTATTGAGAACACTGGACAGCCACATGCAAAAGAATGAAACAGGACCACTTTCTTACACCATACACAAAAATGAACTCAAAATGGATGAAAGACCTAAATGTGAGACCTGAAACCACAAAACTCCTAAAAGAAAATACCCGCAGTTATGCCTTGGACATCAGCCTTAGCAACACATTTATGGATAGGTCTCCCCAGGCAAAAGAAACAAAAGCAAAAATAAACTGTTGGGACGTCACCAAATAAAAAGCTTTTGCACAGTGAAGGAAACCATCAACAAAACAAAAAGGCAACCTATGGAATGGGAGAAGATATTTGCAAATGACATAGCCAATAAAGAGCTAGTATATAAAATATATAAAGAACTCATACAACTCCATACCAAAAACCCCAAATAATCTGAATAAAAATTGGGTAAAGGACCTGAAGAGACATTTTTCCAAAGAAGACATACAGATGGCCAACAGACACATAAGATGCCCCACATCACTCATCATCAGGGAAATGCAAATCAAAACCACATTGAGATATCACCTCACACCTGTCAGAATAGTTGGTTCCTAAAAGACAAGAAACAACAAGTGTTAGTGAAGACGTGGAGAAAAAGGAAACCTTGTGCCCTGTTGATGGGAATGTAAATTGGTTCAACTACTGTGGAAAACAGTATGGAGGTTCCTCAAAAAAATTAAAAATAGGAATATCATTTGATCCAGTAATTCTACTACTGGGTATTTACTCCCCCCAAAATGAAAACACTAATTCAAAAAGATATGTGCACCCCTATGCTTACCGCAGTATTATTTACAATAGCCAAGATGTGGAGGCAACCTAAGCGTCCATTGATAGATGAATGGATAAAAAAGATGTGGGGCGTGTGTGTGTGTGTGTGTGTGTGTATAATGGAATATTTGGGGCCATAAAAAAGAATGGGATCTTGCCATTTGTGACAACATGGGTAGACCTTGAGGGTATTATGCTAAGTGAAATAAGTCAGAGAAGGACAAATGTCATTATGGTTTCATGTATACATGGAATCTAGAACACAAACCAAAACAGAAACAGACTCATAAATACGAAGTAAAACCTGATGATTGCCAGAGGGGAGGGGACTGGGGGGATGGGTGAAATAAGGGGAGGGGATTAAGAGATACAAACTTCCAGTTATAAAATAAATCAGTCATGGGGATGAAAAGTACAACATAGGAAATGTGGTCAATAATATTGTAAGGTGACACATGGTGACTACACTTGTGATAAGCACTGAGTACCGTACAGAATTGTTGAATTACTATGTTGTACACCTAAAACTAATATGACATTTGTGTATCAACTACACTTCAATAAAAACAAATAGTAGAGAACCAGGCTCAAATCTAGCACTTTGAACAAGTGGCAAATTTGTTCATCACTGTCAACCTCAGCACTGCAGCTGGACAAAAAGGGATAATACCTCCTCTGCTAAAAATGCAATCACATCATGTAAATAAATGCTACCAGTATAGTTGATTAGCATAGAGGAGGAGTCCTCCTCCTCCTATACCTGCCAGAGCCCTGGGAACCGGCATATCTTTCTGCTCATTCATTAGGAATGCCCAGCAAAACCGTCTTCTCTCTTTAGGAGCATGCAGGCTGCATTCACGCTCTGATTTGCATCCATGCCCTATTTCAGACTTAGCACTCCTCCTTCACCACAGGGTGGTGGACAGCGGGAGGGTGGCACCCTCAGTGAACGCACTGAAATGCCACAAGCACTGAAGGTTAAAACTCAGAATCAAATGTCCTCGTGAGTCTGGAAACAATTACACGCAAAAGCTTTCAATGTCTAACTAAGCATTTTCATAGACAAATATTCTGAAGGGATGTATTTTATTTCCTAAACTGACCAAGCCACATGGGTTTTGAAGTATGCTCATGAGGAAAGCCCGTATCTTCCTTCATAAACTTTCAGTTCCTAGGACATTGCTATATACCTTATAGAATAGTAATACCTTCCTTGTTCAGTCACTGACTGGAAAATTCGCTCCTTCAAAATCAATTGCAACCAATGCAGCAGAAAGCTCTTACTGTTTTAAGTGCAATGCTCACTGCAGTGAAGGAACAGAATGATGGGCCAGTGTGAGCCCACACCGGGAGTAGAGGCACATGCAGAATTTTAATAATGCCCACATGGGCTGTATTGGGAGATAAGGAAAAGATTCCACCACAATTTCCATAATTTCCATAATTCTATTGAATCATTTTAAATTCCCTACTGTGGGCGCTCTATAAAATACTGCCTTCTAATTCTACAGCAGTACTCCCTAATGTAAGTATACATCCTGTGAAAATGTTTTTCATGTAAAATCACGTGCCACAGGTTTTTCTGAACAGGTAATTCCAAAATATAAAAACAAATGTCATAGTGAAAATATTTCCAAAATATGGGTGGCATATCTGAAGTTCCATAGGATGCTAGATATTACACAAAATAAATAAAAGAATGCATGAAAAATAAATAAATAAAAGTGGGGGTATAAATGAACAAATAATTTTGAGAAAATACGAAGCTAAGCAAAATTAATAAGTATTTATTTATTTATTTACTTATTTATTTAATGTTTATTATTTTTGAGAGAAAGAGAGAGACAGGAGCACAATCTGAGCTGTCAGCAGAGCCCAACGCAGGGCTTGAAACCACGAACCGTGAGATCATGACTTGAGCCGAAGTCGGGCACTCAACTAACTGAGCCACCCAGGCACCCCAGTAAGTCTTTTTTAACTGCATTTCTCAGATCTTGCAATGTGTATGTGTTGCAACTCTCTAAAAAGTAGATTTGGCAGAATGTCTCAAATTTATTTTTTTTTCTCATGCAGTTTTCAAGACTGAGGAACTATGGAACATGAGTTAGGGAAACGCTGACCTGAAATATTATCATAATATACTGCCTTCAACACTTATGATAAATAAGCATCCTAATCCTTCAGAGAAACAAAAGGTGGTCCACCTGGCAAAGAGACCACAAGAACCTCTCAATTAAGGTCAACAGTGATGAGCTCTCATACAGCCTTGGCAACTCCTACAGGGAGTAAAACACAGCTTTTCCCGTGGTAACTTTTGCTGGTCGTATAACCATTAAAAAGCAATTAGAACACTACATATGGTTCTGCTTTGGATGCAAATCCTGCAATGTATTATTGAGATGAATTTTTCTTTTTCATCTGTTGCATAAGTGCAAAACAACTTGAAAGTTGGAATGTGTGTGTGTGTGTGTGTGTGTGTGTGTGTGTGTGTGTATGTGTAGGACCAGAATGTTTATGTCCTCTCAAAATGTGTATGTTAAAGCCTTAACCCCCAAATAACTGTATTTGGAGACAGAACCTGTAAGAAGGTGATAAAGCTTAGATGTGGCTATAAAAGTGGGGCCCTAATCTAAGTACCCTCATAAGAGGATGAGGCACCAGAGCCCTCTCTCTCTCTCTCTCTCTCTCTCTCTCACCCTCTCCCATCTTCTCCCCCTCCCTCTCTGCCTCCAAAGAGGTCACGTGAGCACATAGGAAGCTGGAAGCTGCCTGTAAGCCAAGAGAACTGTCACCAGACACTGAACTTGGTTGGCCTTGATCTTAGACTCTCCAGCCTCCAGAACTGGGAGAGAATAAATTTCTCCTATTGAAACCATGAAGTCTGCAGTATTTTGAACGGCAGCCCAAGCAGACTACTACAATATTAGACAAGCCACCCAGCAATCAAGTCAAAACAAGCAATCAAATCAATAGCCAACAAACTGACGATGTTTATGGCTGAATCTATCAATGCATGGATTCAAAACAGTTAACACCCATGGTCTCTCTCCAGGTTTCGAGAAAACCTAAACGAGGTTTTGCATCTGCTGGACCTGGAATGTTAAGCATCACAAGGGTGAAAATTTTCCCTATTAAAAACGTCCTTTTCCAAAAAGCTGACCTTTATAGCTCATTAAACTTTAAAAACAAAAACAAAATCCTCCCCCAAACAAAATAAACAAAAAAGCCTTCTTGCAATTTTGAGCACTTGAGGCAACACAACGCCCCAGTCCTTGAGCAGCTCCATTGTGGCCTCCAGCTCCTGCCCTGCTAAGGGCATCAGGCCTTTGAAAGGCGCGCAAACCCCGTACCCGTTGGCTCACTTTAGAAAGGCAAACTAGCAGTGGTCTACGCAAGGGCCGGTGGTCCGCAGGCTCTGACAATGCAATGGCTGTGGTCTGTAGGCGCCTGACTAGGACCCGGCCGCCCGCACAACCCCCAGGGCCCCGCGCCTACTGCAATGCTCCTCATCGCTCCAGTCGTTACAGTCGTTGTGGCCGTTGCACTGCAGCTTCCGGGGCACGCAGTGCCCGCTGGCGCACAGAAAGCTCTCGCCCCCTCCGCACAGCGCTGAAATACAAGGGTGGGAACACAGCGTCAGAAGGGGTTTCCCATCAAAAGTGGGAGAAATGAAGAACAGAGGGAAAACCTTCCCTTGCTCTCCAACGGATTTGTGTCCACATTCCCTCACCGAGTTTCCTTTGGCCCTCTAGAACATGAATGGTGAAATTGCCTGGGAATAAGACAAACAGTGTTTGCGGGAGAAACGCAAAAGAAAACTCAGCACTGGGCCTGCGGGGTGAGAGGTCTCCGTGTTCAGAGCACAAGAGGGTAGGTATTCTTATCAATTGCACGATTTATGTGGGGAAAATACCAGATGTGAATATTTTTCTTAATAACTGCAAATTATTTAAAAATGAAGTGCTGTTAGTTGAACAAACATTAAAAAAAAAAAAAAGAAAGAAAGAAAAACACGCAAACAAACAAAAAACCCCAACCCTCTCCTTCTAAATTGCTGCACCAGGCGTCTGGGTGGCTCAGCCGATTGTCTGACTTCGGCTCAGGTCATGACCTCAACGTTGGTGAGTTGAAGGCCCCCACGCGGCTCTGTGCTGACAGCTCAGAGCCTGGAGGCTGCTTGGGATTCTGTGTCTCCCCCTCTCTCTGCCCCTCTTCCACTCAAGCTCCACCTTCCTTTCTCTCTCCCTCTCTCAAAAATAAATAAACATTAAAAAAAATTAAAATGCTACACAATGCTGCACAGTAAAGTTACAGTAAAAAGAGTCCATCGTTGTGTGCTTGAACCAGGCCTAGAGACACCCTGATCTGTAGTGAAATATATTTACTTGCCTTAAAAGGATGTCAGTTGACTATATCAGAGTCTATTTTGGCATAAGGAATGTGAAACATGACCTAAGGATTTTTTCATTCTTTTCTTCAGCATAGTTACATTTTAATATTTTTTGCTTAGTATTATGGTACTCTTTTTTTAATCAATATTCAATGGCTTCAAAATTACAGTAGACAAGTGTAAGACAAAAAGCTAGAGAGATTTTTTTTAAGGAAAATCATTAACAAAAGGCAAAATCAGTTCCTTTTCAAAATAAAATGGGTGTTAAAATAGACTTAAATATTTGGTAATGTGCATCAAATGCCTTTCAAATGTGCATGACCTTTCACCAAGCGCCTTATTCCTTGGACTTCATACAAAGGAAATCATTATAAATAAGTGCAAGTTTTTACTTTTAAGGCTATTTGTACAATCATGATTTATAATGAGGAAATGATAGAAAAGAACTATGCAATAGTAGGAGGCTGGTTAAATAAATTTTGTTACCTTCATAATAAGAACTACTGTTAGAGCCATTGAAAAGTATACTGCAGAAAATACTTGATGTCTTAGGACAAAGTTCAAGATAATTTAAGTGGAAAAACACTGGTACAGAAAAAAAGCATAATATAATTTGGCCTAGAAAGAAGTAAATCAATGGTTACTGTGATTATCCCCACTATTGGGATTAAAAGCAATTTTTATTTTCTTCATTTTATTTTCCTCTGTATTTTACAAATGTTCTTATAATGATGGTGTCTGTTTTTATTCAAGTATAATTGACACATAACATTATATTAGTTTCAGGTGCACGGCATAATGATTCACTGTTTGTATACACAGCCAAATGATCACTTCAGTCGTTCTAGTTACCATCCATCACCAGTGAAAGTTACAGATTTTTTTTCTTATGATGGCAACTTTTAAGATTTACTCTCTTGGCAACTTACAAATATGCACCATAATGTTATTGACTACTGTATATTTCATCCCGATGACTTATTTATTTTGTAACTAAGTTTGTACTCTTGACCCCCATTTGCTCCCATTTCATTCACACCCAACCTCCCTCCCCTCTAGAAACCATCATTCTGTTTCTGTATCTCCATGTTTTGTTTTGTCTTCTTTGTTCCTTTGTTTTGTTTTTTAGATTCCACACATAATTGAGATCATATGGTATTTGTCTTTCTCTGTCTGACTTATTTCAGTTGGCATAATACCTTCAAGGTCCAGCCATCTTGTTACAAATGGCAAAATGTCATTCTTTTTTCTTTTGGCTGAGTAGTATTCCTTTGTGTATGTGTATACCACATTTTCTTTATCCTTTCATCTATCAATAGAAACTTAGGCTGTTTACATATCTTGGCTTGTGTAAATAATGCTCAATGAATATAGGGATGCATATATCTTTTCAATTTAATGTTTTCCTTTTCTTCAGATAAATATCCAGAAGTGGAATTACTACATCAGTGTGGTAGCTCTATTTGAATTTTTTGAGGAACCTCCATATTATTTTCCATAGTGGCTGCACCGATTTACATTTGCACCAACAGTGCATAAAGGTTCTCTTTTCTCCATATCCTTGTCAGCATTTGCTATTCCTTGTCTTTTTGATAATAACCATTCAAACAGCTGGGAAGCAATATCTCATAGTGCTTTTGATTTGCATTTCCTTGATGATCAGTGGTGTTGAGCATCTTTTCATGTGCTTGTTGGCCAACTGTATGTCTTCTTTGGAAAAAAATGTCTGTTCAGATCCTCTGCCCAATTTTTAAATCAGGTTGTGTTTTGTTGTTGTTTTGCTATAGAGTTGTATGAGTTCTTCATATATTTTGGATATTGATCCCTTATCAGTTACATCATTTGCAAATATCTTCTCCCATTAGTAGCTTGCCTTTCATTTTGTTGATGGTTTCCTTTGCTGTGCAGAAGGTTTTTAGTTCCAAGTAGTCCCAATTGTTTATTTTTGCTTTTGTTTTTGGAATTTGATTCAAACATTCATCACTAAGACTGATGTCAAGGAGCTTGCCACCTATGTTTTCTCCTATAAATTTTATGGTTTCAGGTCTCACATTCAAGTCTTTAATCCATTTTGAGTTTATTTTTATGTGTGGTGTAAGAGAGTAGTCCAGTTTCATTCTTGAGCATATGGCTGTCCAGTTTTCCCAACACCATTTTTTAAAGAGTGTGTCCTTTCCCCATAGTATATTCTTGTCTCCTTTGTTGTAAATTAATTGACCATATATGCACGGGTTTATTTCTGGACTCTCTATTCCTTTCCATGGATCCATGTGTCTGTTTTTTATGTCTATACCGTACTGTTTTGATTACTATAGCTTTATAATATGGTTTGAAACCAGGGAGCATTATACCTCCAGTTTCATTCTCTTTCTTCAAGATTGCTTTTGCTATTCAGGATCTTTTGTGGTTTATACAAATTTTAGGATTGTTTTATTTCTGTAAAAAATGTCATGGATTTTTGCATCCATGTTCATTAGAGATATTGGCCTATTGCTTTCCTTTGGTTTCTTCTCTTTTCTTTTTCTTTTCTTTTCTTTTCTTTTTCTTTTCTTCCTTTCTTATGATGTCCTAGTCTGGTTTTGGTTTCAGGGTAATGCTGGCCTTGTAAAATGAGCTTGGAAGTGTCCTTTTCTCTTCAATTTTTTGGAAGAGTCTGAAAAGGATATATATAAAATCTTCAAATGGGGGGTAGAATTCACCAGTGAAGCCATCTGATCCTGGACTTCTGTTTGTTGTTGGTAGGTTTTTGAGTACTGATTAATCTCCTTACCAGTAATTGGTCTTTTCAGACTTTTTATTTCTTCATTATTCAATCTTGGAAGATTATATGTTTCTAGGAATTTATCCATTTCTTCTAGGTTATCCAATTTTCTGGCACAGAATTGTTCATAGTTTCTCAAGATATTTTATATTTCTGTGGTATCAGTTGTAACTTCTCTTCTTCCATTTCTTATTTTATTTATTTGAGCCCTCTCTCTTTTTTTCTTGGTGAGCGTAAAGACTTTTAAATGTTGCTTATCTTTTCAAAGATCAAGCTCTTGGTTACAAGCTCAAATTACTTAGTTACTATTATCTTTTCCGTCTCTATTTCATTTACTTCTGCATTGATCTTTGTTATTTCCTTACTTCTACTAACTTTGAGCTTTGCTTCTTTGTCCTTTTCTAGTTCTTTAGGTATAAGGTTAGATTGCTATTTGGGATTTTTCTTGTTGCTTGTGGTAGGCCCACATTGCTATGAACCTCCCTCTTAGAAACTACTTTTATTGCATCTCAAAGATTTGTATTTCCATTTTTATTGTCTCAAGGTATTTTTTGATTTCTCCTTTGATCTTGTCATTGACTCATTATATATTTATGTATATATTTATGTGGCGTTATTTAACCTCCACATATTTGTGACCTTTCCAGTTTTCTTCTTTGATTCCTAGTTTCATACTGTTGTGGTCAGAAAAGATGCTTGATATGATTTCAGTCTTCTTTAATTTATGAAGACCTGTTTTGGGGCCTAACATATAATCTATCTTGGAGAATGTTCCATGTGCATTTGAGAAGAATGTGTATTTTTTTGCTTTTGGATAAAATGTTCTGTAAATATCTATTAAGTCCATCTGGTCTAATATATCATTTAAGACCAATGTTTTTTTATTGATTTTTTTGTCGAGATAATCTATCCATTGATGTAAATGGGGTATTAAAGGCCTCTACTATTTTGTATTCCTGTCAATTTTTCCCTTTAGGTCTGTTAATATTTGCTTTATATATTTAGGTACTCCTATGTTACATGCATAATATTTACAAAAATTATTATCCTCTCATTGGATAGACCCCTTTATCATTATATAATGCCCTTCTTTGCCTTTTATTACAGTGTTTGTTTTAAAGTCTATTTTGTTGCGTATAAACATAGCTACCCCAGCTTTCTTTCAGGTTCTGTTTGCATGGAACATCTTTTTCCGTCTCTTCACCTGCAGTCTTTGAGTGCCATTACATCTGAAGTGAGTCTCTTGTAGGTACAAAAAAATGGATTTTATTATAATTTTTTTAATCCAGCCACTCCATGTTTTTTGGTGGGAGAATTTAGTCAATTTACATTTATTTATTTTTTTTAAATCTTCAGTGATACTTTATTTTTTTTAAACTATAAATGATATATTTGGGGGTATTTTTAGTTATTTATAAATGTTAGCATGCCAGTAAAGAAAAGTTAGAGTAGTAGCAAAACTAAAAGGCAACCGACAGAATGGGAGAAGATATTTGCAAATGACATATCAGATAAAGGGTTAGTATCCAAAATCTAAGAACTTTGTTTGATAAAATAACTTATCAAACTCAACACCCAAAAAACAAATAATCCCGTGAAGAAATGGGCAAAAGACATGAATAGACACTTCTCCAGAGAAGACATCCAGATGGCCAACCGACACATGAAAAAATGCTCAACATCACTCATCATCAGGGAAATACAAATCAAAACCACCATGAGATACCACCTTACACCTGTCAGAATGGCTCACGTTAACAACTCAGGCAACAACATGTTGGCGAGGACGTGGAGAAAGAGGATCTCTTTTGCATTGTTGGTGGGAATGCAAGCTGGTGCAGCCACTCTGGAAAACAGTATGGAGGTTCCTCAAAAAACTAAAAATAGAACTACCTTACAACCCAGCAATTGCACTACTAGGCAGCTATCCATGGAATACAGATGTGCTGTTTCGAAGGGACACATGCACCCCCATGTTTATAGCAGCACTATCAACAATAGCCAAAGAATGGAAAGGACCTAAATGTCCATCGATGGATGAATGGATAAAGAAGATGTGGTATACACACACACACACACACACACACACACACACACACACACACACAATGGAGTATTACTCGGCAATCAAAAAGAATGAAATCTTGCCATTTGCAACTACGTGAATGGAACTGGAGGGTATTATGCTAAGTGAAATTAGTCAGAGAAAGACAAATATCATATGACTTCACTCATATGAGGACTTTAAGAGACAAAGCAGATGAACATAAAGGAAGGGAAACAAAAATAATATAAAAACAGGGAGGGGGACAAAACAGAAGAGACCCATAAACCGGAGAACAAACTGAGGGGTACTAGAAGGGTTGTGAGAGGGGGGAATGGGCTAAATGGGTAAGGTACATTAAGGAATCTACTCCTGAAATCATTGTTGCACTATATGCTGACTAATTTGGATGTAAATTTAAAAAATAAAAAACAAAAAGTTACAGTAGTAATGTCATTCTTTAAAGAAAAAAACTATTTGGCAATAAGTTTGACAAATCATAAAGAAATTATATGATCAATTAACCCCTTCTGGAACTCTATCCAAAGGAATCCACAACCTTCAACTTGATTAACTGTTAAAGTTAAAATCATGCTATACCTTAAGTGTGCCATAAATTTTAAATGGCTTGATGATGACTGGCCTCAGGCTATTTCTTAAGCATCATCTCTGACCATACCTTCCCTGCCTCCTGCTTTCTGCCCTGACAATAATGAATTGGTTACTTGGGTTTTTTCAATGCATTGTGCTGTTTCTTTACACTTACTGTGTTTGTTCAAGCTGTACCTTTTGACTGAATTCTACCCACTTCCCCCAGAAAACCTTCCTTGTAGGCCCTCTGCATATTTTTGGCACAATCACAATAACTCTTAAGTATTATCCAATTAAGTTGAAGTATTAAACTCTTAAGTATTATCCAATTTCTGTCCCTATTCTCCCCACATAAAACACAAACAATAACTGAAGCAAATACCACTGAGATAGTATCTCAAAGCTGTCTGCTGTCTCATTCTCTCACTTGGACATTGTTGATGGTCTCTCATCAAAGCTCTCTACTTGGCTTCTGACAATGCTGATCTTCTCCCACCTCCTCTCTTGGCTCCTCCTCCAATTCTCTAACTGGGTGCATTTCTTAAGGCTCAGTCCAATTGGTTATTTCTGTAGTGAATTAATATTACAGGTGAATCACCAAGAATAATTTGTAAGCTAGGATCCCAAATCCCCCAGGAGGTAAGATTGGTAGGAAAGGGGTCCTACAAAAGAAATGTAAAACTCGTCTAATCTTTATTTATTTTTGAGAGAGAGAGAAAGAGCGTGAACAGGGGAGGAACAGAGAGAGGAGACACAGAATCCAAAGCAGGCTCCAGGCTCTGAGCTGTCAGCACAGAGCCTGACGTGGGGCTCGAACCCACGAGCTGAGAGATCATGACCTGAGCCGAAGTTGAACGCTTAACCGACCGAGCCACCCAGGAGCCCCATGTTAGACAGTATTTTTAAAAGATTTTCTTTTCTCATTATCAAAGTAACATGCTCAGCATAAATTAGAAATATACATGTATAGGAGCATTCAAAAGAAAAACCTTCCATCATACCACCCAGAGAAAATCCCAGTTAAAATGGATTACTTTTGGGGCACCCGGGTGGCGCAGTCGGTTAAGCATCCGACTTCAGCCAGGTCACGATCTCGCGGTCCGTGAGTTCGAGCCCCGCGTCAGGCTCTGGGCTGATGGCTCAGAGCCTGGAGCCTGTTTCCGATTCTGTGTCTCCCTCTCTCTCTGCCCCTCCCCCGTTCATGCTCTGTCTCTCTCTGTCCCAAAAATAAATAAACGTTGAAAAAAAAATTTTTTTTAATAAATAAATAAATAAATAAAATGGATTACTTTTCCTTCAGGATTTCTTACATACCTCCTATGTCAGTTTTATCATCCATGCTGATTAAGAAGTAGTTAAGAACACAGACTCTGGAGCCAGACTGCCTGAGTTTGTGTCCTAACTCCATCACTTCCTAACTATGTGGCCTTGGGCAAACTCTTTAACCTCTGTTTCAGTTTCTTCATCTGTAAAATGGGGATAATAATAACTATATTCTTGTTTATAAAGAATTGAAAGTATTTATAACATACTTAAGAGAGTGCCTGGCACAAAATCAATATTATATAATTACTGGTATTATTTTGAAAGCTAACCATTTTTATATATTACTAATAAAATTACAGGTGAGTTACCTAAAAGCAATAAAATAATAGTTATGAATAATGCTCATGTATATTAAGAAAAAAAAAACTCCCTCTGATTTTGAAATTTAGGTGAGAGATTAGTAATCTAGAAACAGGAACATACAGACAGACCTTCTCACCCTCTAGAGGCTACTACCTAGAAATCAGTGTTCAATCTGAAGTTTTTTAAAAGTATGTTTTCACTTTTATTTTTTTAATATTTATTTTTGAGAAAGAGAGAGCACTAGTGGGGGAGACACAGAGAGAGGGGGAGAGAGAACCCCAAGCAGGCTCTGTGCTGTCAGCCCAGAGCCCCATAAAGGGCTCGATCCCACAAACCAGGAGATCATGACATGAGTTGGTTGAGTCAGACACTCAACCAACTAAGCCACCCAGGGGCTCCTAAAAGTATGTTTTTAAACTGGTTAAGGGCAGAAAGATCTAGAAAGACACATTCCACCTTTAATTAAACTAAGGAGACAATTACTTGAGCTACTTACCAAGAGTGTTAAGTAAACAGATTTTAGTTGATCTTTCCTGGAGTTTATAATGAATATATACTTTACATTGTATATTCTTAGTTCATCTTTTATGATGAATATTTGTTCTTTAATGGTAGTTACGTCATGGTTTTCACCATATGAGCTACAGGACATTTGGTGAAGCAGATTTAGAAACCAGAAATAAGTACATTCTAAGACATTCTTCCAGAAGGATACCAACTCCGTTGATTCTCGTTATGCATTCACATTGGGAACCAGTTTGTCGATTTTGTCATCCTGTTGTTCCTGTATGCTGTGCACCACATGAAGCAGGTCCCTGTCTGTTTCTGACAGGATAATATTAATCTTATTTTCCTAAGGGAGCACCCAGCGTATCTTGAAGATCAGAAAGAAAGCTTCACTCGATGTTGCTGTGTTGACACAGGAAGACATTTATTCCTTGGGGTGCAGCATACAGAGCATCACGACGGGACATCTCACTTGTGAGGGAAAGGTCGGCCACTGCCAACCTGCAGCACAGTGCTCCTAGAACCAGTGCACAGGGTCACAGCTTTGACTGGAGACACCAAGGTCCTTCTTACCTCAAGAGCAAGACCATGAGATAGTTTAAAGTGACTTTTGATTCACACAATCATGGCTGCCAAGGCAACAGACACATCCACCGTGCACAACTGTCCCATTCCAGCATGTGGGAGCCGAGGCTTCCCCAGTGACAAAATTTCAGTCTTCTGATAAAATGTCTGCTCTTAGAAAGAACAGCCACCACCTGCATCAAATCCCCCTGACTACAATTCAGACTAATCCACGTTTGTTCTTCATCACCAGTCCTAGTAGAAGAGGTGACAGAAACACGCACAATTCCTTTCACTGCAGAAATGACTTTGGCCGGTCCGTGGGTGCAGTTAACACTGAATTCTACCCTGTACATTCCCCTCGTGGGGTAGTTGGGAGCTTTGGAAGGATGTATGGGCCTGGAGGTGCAAACTCCAAGCCCTTAAGCCAACTGGCTGCTGACTTCTTGAGGCGCAGCATCCTGGGCTGTGTGAGAAGAATAAATATGGACGGTTTCCCAGAGCCAGGAGCACCAGGCACTCCCTCCAGGTTTTCCAGGTTATGTGCTTCAAGGGTCAGAAAATAGGCGGATGGTAGGAGAGAGTGAGACCTGCCTTCTTCTGCAGCGCCTCCTGCATCACTTCCGCAGTCAAGTTATTGGTAAGGAAGAGTGTGTTCACAGTGTGTTGTGGGATTCGTTCCACCATAATCCAACATTGTCCCAACTTTCAGCAAGTGAGAGGGATGCAAAGTTATTCAAGGAGGAAAGCAGAGCCTTCAAATCCATGAAGGAATGGGGATTTGCAGATCAGGGAACGGACAAGCCGGACTATTGTGGGAATGAGGTGTACACGAGATGATAACATACAGAGATCAGGGAACACGGAGTCCCTCTCATTTCAGCCCCACGTCAGACCTTTTCCAGGACAATGAAGAGACCAGGCATGGCCAGAAGCTCCTGAGTCAGGACCCCTGCCCTACTCATGCCCTATGCTCTTGTGGGACAAACCAGTTTTCTGCCCCATCTCCTCGTCTGCCTCCTTTCGCAGCAGCACCTCCCACAGCCACCACGACGTGAGTCCTAGTCCATTTACATTTAAAGTAATTATTAGGTAGGTACTTACTGCCATTCGGTTCATTGCTTCTTGGCTGCTTTCTAGTTCTTTGTTCCTTCTTCTCTTGCTCTCTTCCCTTATGGTTTGATGAGTTTGTTTTTTTGGTTTTTTTTTTAGATAAGGATTTTTTTTGGAAATAAGGTCTTTTATTTGTTTTTTTAAAAATCTTTTATTCAAGTTATTTAAACGAATACAGACAAAAACCAATATTTACCCATTTCTTCCACCTCCCCCTAGACTCTGCCTCTTGCAAACACCAATCTGTTCTCTGTGTCCATGAGTTTGGTGTTTTGTTTTGCTTTTGTTTGTTTTTAAGATTCCACCTATAAGAGGGATCATGTGGTATTTGTCTTTCTTTGACTTTTCCCTTGGCATAATGCCTTTGAGGTCCATATATGTTGTCACAAATGGTAAAAATTCCTTTTTTTATGGTTCTTTTTTAATGGTTCAGTAATATTCCATTGCGTGTATACACATACACACACACACACAAACATACACACACACACACAAACATACACACACACACACATATGTATATACCATTCATCCATTGATGGACACTTTGGTTGTTTCCATATCTTGACTATTATAAACAATGCTGCAATGAATGTGGGAATGCATATATAATTTTGAATTAGTGTTTCCCTTTTCTTCAGATAAATTCCCAGAACTGGAATTAGTAGACCACATGGTAGTTCTACTTTTAATTTTTTGAGGAAAGTCCATTCTGTTTTCCATAGTGGTTGAGGCACCAATTCCACTTCTACCCACAGTGTACAAGGTTCTCTTTTTGCCACCTCCTCACCAACAGTTGTTGTCTTTCTTTTTTATTTCTTGTCTTCTTGATAATAGCCATTCTAACAGAGGTGGGGTGGTATCTCATTGTGCTTTTGATTTGCATTTCCCTGATTGTCAGTGATGTTGAGCATCGTTTCAGTTACCTTTTGGCCATCTGCATGTCTTTGGAAAAATGTCTATTCAGATCTCCTATCCATTTTAATTAATTATTTAATTATTATTTTAATTCCAGTATAGTTTACATGCGGTTAATTATTTTATATGTATTAATTATTTATATTAATTAATTATATTACTTTCAGATATAATATAATGATTCAACAATTCTGTACATTACTCAGTGCTCATCATGATTGCCTATTTCACCCATCCTCCCACCAGCCTCCTCTCTGGCAACCACCAATTTAGTCCCCATATTTCAGAGTCTGGTTTTTTGTTTCTTCTTTTCTTTGTTCATTTGTTTTGTTTCTTAATTTCCACATATAAATGAACGCATATGGTATCTGTCTTTGTCTGACTTATTTCACTTAGCATTATACTCTGTAGATCCATCCATGTTGTTGCAAACGGCAAGATTTCATTCTTTATTATGGCTGAGTAATATTCAATTGTGTATGTATATGCTTCATCTTTTGTATCCATTCATCTGCTGATGGACACTTCGGTTGCTTCCATATCTTGGTTTTTACAACTAATGCTGCAGTAAACATAAGGGTGCATATATCTAGCCTGCCAAGAACCGTCTCTCCAATAGTTACAATCCTGTGGTGCCCAGAAATACCCCCCCCCCCCCCCCCCCCCCGCCACCAGAGCCAGGTGATTAAGGAGCATCCCCTATGCAGACTATGTGCTGGCTTTAGCAACGCAGTGGGAAAGTGCAGGACGGGATCGTGCCCACTTCCTTTCACGGGACTAAGAGCTTTGGGCTGGGGCATACCACTGGCTTTCATGATGTCTGACTTTTTTAATCAGAAAAGAAAAAAGCTAAGTTTTTCACGAGTTTTCAATTCAGAGTAACAGTAAATAAACGCAACCCTTGAAAACTTCGGTCTCTCTTTGTCTCTGTCCCTCCACAAAAGATAGTGTGATCATTCGTGTGGTCAGTTGCCTGCTTGCTGTCACTGCTCCCAGAACGGTATATTCCTTGATGAGATGAGCTTTGTTGACTAAAGAGAACTAGGAAATAACAGAATATTTTAACTCAGAATTAGAAATACAGAAAAGTATCTCTTAAGAGAGTGGCTGGCACTCAGAAGGTTCTTAGTTAATATATGATGAGAAAAAGTCACTTCAATCTCAATGAAGCACAGTATATTACCAAAAAAAGCAAAGAAAAAAATGCAATTACTTAATTATTTTCCAATGGTATCAAGGAAATCAGAATTTTGATTTGCTGAACATTAATTACCAGTTGATTGATTTAAGTTTCTTATGATGTTACTTCACGTGTAATCGTCAAAAGATCAGCAACAAATGTCTGGTTTTCCTTTACATGCTACCATTTCAGTATCAATACAAATTACATCTATGGACCTCAACTACTAAAATATGAAACATGTTTATATTTTGAATAGTCTTAGAGGACTCAGCACGGGACTGCGTTCCTATACCTACAAACACAGACTTCTAAAAGGTACACAGGAAACCAGATATAAAAGGAGAACCCAAAACACTAAGATTTTACTGGCCGGTCTATACAATATCCTCTCTCTAGGGTTAAGAGAACATTTTCAAGGCATAAGTGTTTATCCTATTGTTGGGATTGTTTCTGTGTTATATTAGAGACTGCAGAAATTCCATCTGTCTGCATTTCAGCAGCTGCAATGTTTCAGAAGAATTATTGCATTCTCCACCTTAGGGCTCCGATGATTCCTCCAGAAATGTAGCTGAAAGTTCACCCGTAAATAGCTCCTAACATCTAGATTTCATCGTTAAGACCCTAAATATTTTACTCCAGTAAAGCCATCTCTTGTGTATGGTTATATCAAATCTGGATCAAATTTAAAACATAGCATTGCTTGCATTGTTTTGATTATTGATATCCCCCTGTCTTGACTGATTCAGCAGACACTGACTTCTTTTGTGTGGTTCCACAGTGGGAGGTGTGATTGCCCTTGGTTTTACATTGTAAGTTGTTTGTTTATTCTTATTCTTTCTTTAGAAGTTCATAGTTTCATTAATCAATACTATTTTTGTAAACTCAGAATAACTTTTGTTTATTTTCTGTTTGATTTCTCCTTAACTTGTATTCAGCACTTCCACTTCTGGTGTGTAAAACTCTTCAACTAGCAAAGTACTTCAAACACATCTTCTTTGGAATTTCCAAGCAGCCGCATAAAGTAGACAGGCAGGCATTCTATTCACCTTCCTTAGGGGAAACGGTGATTTACAAATACAGAAATTGGAGTGTCATGTGGTTAAGACAACAATTGCCCAAAGTCATATAGCCAGGTAGACACAGAATCATGAGGTCTGAGCTTCAGGCTCAGTCCTCCATACCACACACGCGCCTGGTTTCTTGTCCAGAGCAGTTGTGTGGTCACCTTATTTGTGGTCAGTTCAAAGACATCAGTTCCAAGTAAAAGTTCAAGTTTGTCTTTATTTTTCTATCTAAACAAAAGATAAATGTCTGCCCTTCAGGTGATTGGGACCAGGTGAGATGACATTCCATCTCAGCTCTGGGTTTTTTAGAGAACACCCTGAGAGAGCTCGTAACAAATCTGTGTCGAAATTTTTCAACCATAAATTTCACTTTCTTATACCAATTATCTTCATTCAAATAACCTTTTGACTTAGCCCTTAAGGTGAAAAAGAAAGATCCCATGAGGAGAAGTCATGCTATACAATCTTGACATGCTATACAATCATCTGTGATTCTAAGAGGTGCATGTTGGACTTTAAATCAATGGCAAATTGATCAACAGAAGATTCGTTTGTTAATCAGTTACTGGATGTTTACTATGTGCTAGGCATTATTCTAGCATCTAGGGACACAGCAGTGAAGAAAACAAAAATAATCCCCTACCTTTGGTAGCATATATTCTACTGATGGTCACCTGATAAAGATAATTTTACCAAGTAAAGGTACTTCACCACCAAAGTTGATTTCCATTTAGACACGTGGCAACTGATTAATATTAATGCAATAATAGCAGCATACAAAGGAATATTGCCTAAGACACTAGTTTACATGTCCAGATGATGGGGATAATTATGAACCACCTGATTTCAGTATTCTCTGGATTCTGAAGAGTATATACCCATGAAGATGATCAACTTTTCAGTATTTTGGTCTCTGATAACAGCCTGCTGAAATAACATCCATATCCTGAAATGACCTTTATTTGGATTTTCTAGAGCCACTTCCAGGTCTCTCGGTTTGCTCTGCTAGTATATTATGGGAGGCATTTATATTGGCAAATGCTCTCAATACTTTGATTGTTAATTTTTGGAGTCCTTTTCGGAAACTACCTACCAATCACTGACTGTATAATGTCCTCATTCACTCAGTCTTTGAGCCTTTGTATAAAGTCTGAAGCTCAGGTTCAACTCAAGGTCTGAAAAGAAAGCTGACCTGGCAGAGACTCTTATCACCTGAGCCTGTACTGAGAGCCTGTTAGCCCTTCATACTACATGCTTCTTGAAATTAAGTTACTGTCAACCTCTATCGCTCTTACCTTTTACGAGAGTATTTGACTAGACGAAAAAGAACATGTCTAATCTTTTAGTAGCTGATACAAGAATTCCTCTTGTGGAGAGCACTGTATCTTTGGGTAGATAAAAGGATTGAGGTGAAAGATATAAGATGAGAAAGGAGAAAGAAAATCTAACGATATGCTCAAGTGAGTCAACTCGTTCTTACCCAGCTTTCCACGCCATACTCACTAGCACACCCTTCTTTTTGTTGAACATTAACATGGGTAGGTATGCATGGGTATCAGAGAGCTCTGTGTATGAACGAGTAAAGCATCCCCATGGGGAAAGAGAGGAGCCAGTGCTATGCCTCACTAAAAGTTGACATTTACGTAACAATTTCAAAGAGGTGAAGGAATTAACCAACTTTCAAGGGCAGATTTCAGCAGAAGGAGGTCTCAGTGCAAAGACTCTCAGGCAGGAGCATGTCTGGCGGGGGTGTGGGGTATGGGGAAAGCAAAGAAACCCGTGTGGCCACAGTAGAGCAAGTGGTGGAGAATGTAGCAAGACAGGAAGGAGAGTAGAGGGGAGGGGTCAAACACCTAGGGCTTTGCAAAGACTTAAAAGTAAAGGCATTACAAGGTTTCAGTAAAATGTGGTATGATCTGACCTATGTTTACAAGGATCTCTGCCTGTGGTGTTGCCCTACTCTAGAGGGGCAAAGAAACCAGTGGGAACTAGTGTTAGGAGCCTATCAGAGCTGTCCAGAAAGAGTGATGGCGGCCTCGTGGGGGCAGCAGTGAGGGTGCCGAGACCTGACTGGATGCTGGGTGTGTTTTCAAAGTAGAGCCAGGAGGGTTTTCTGGCCCACACAATGAGAATTGTGAGGGAAAGACAAGAGCCAATGAGGACTTCAAGTTTCCCGCCAGCCAGAAGACTGGAATTGCCATCTCCTGAGGTGGAGAAGCCTACTGGAGGAGCAAGACTGTGGGAAAAAAGATCAAGAGTTGCATTTTGGACTCGTTGCATCTGACATATACAGTGGGCACCCAAGTAGAGATATTAAGTAGACAACTGGATATGTAAGTTCAACGTCTGGGAAAGAGGATAGTAGTAAAATCCAAATAGAAACAATAGTAATATTAATGTGTGAGTTGTCAGCATACCGATTTGACACCATGTGCCCAGATGAGATTTTGGCAATGTGAGGTCAGTGGGGACTCTAATAAGAGCAGTTTCAATGGAGTTCGAAGGACAAATGTCTGTGTTTAAGAGAGAATAAAAGGAGAGGAAGTAGCTCAGAAAGGCAGGACAACTTTGCTGCTGCAGAAGCGAATAAATGGGTGGTAGATATCAAAGGAAGTGGGGTGTTTTTTTAAGGCATTTTTAAGTGATTTTGTATGAGTATGTTCTTTGTGGGGAGCAGAGTGGTACTCAGTTTTGCCTACCGGTTGGCATGAATCAAATAAACAATGATCACTCTTGAAGATAGAGGGGGCTGGGGATGAAGAGTCACCAACATCAGGGATATATTTACCATCCAAACATGAAGCCAGTCTTATTCTGTCTCTCTCTCTAATCCTATCACTAAAATGCAGCTTCCTCAGGAAAAGTATCTGTCTTCCAAGGTGAGAAATGGTCTCATTCTCTTCTTTACCTTCTGGCACATCTACTAGGCCTCTATTAAACATGGTGCACCATGCTAATCATTTCTAGCAGTGCTGATGCTCAAAACCATCAGAACTACAGCCTGCTTTAAAAAAGACTGTTTTATGATTCCCATAATTTATATTAGCAGAAGGTATTTGTTTGTTTATTGTCTCCCTCTCTCTCCCTTCTAGAATGTAAGCTCCGTGAGAGAAAGCACTGTATCAGTTTCTCTCACTCCTGAGTCTAGGATGGAATTAAATCGTTGTTAAATAATGAAGTAAAGACAGAGCGTAAGGTGCCTAGCAGAACTAAACGATCATTCCTTTGGGGCGGGGGGGGGGGGGGGGGGGGGGGGAGATGTTCAAAGGCAATACATATGTTACAACTTTCTTCTTTTAATTGGCAGGGAAATAAGGTGCTGATGAAATGTTAAAAATCCCTCTGTGTTAGTGTGGGATACTCACTCAGACCTGCTGGCAAGCCGGCCTTCTGAGGAGCATTTGCTTGTGTGGTACGACAGTGGGTATAAAGGACACTTTTACCTAAAATAATCTTCCCCACTGGCCTGTGGAGGTGTGTCTACCGCTCCCCCCAAACCTGCACCCACACTACTCATTCCTTAGGTTAAAATGAATGGTGGTTTTCCGATGAACTCTAGGAGACCAAGGGAAGGGGCCCTGGGGCCACATCGTGGGTTGCAGGGGTGTCTCCAGTCCCCTCTCCACTTTAGCCAGGGAGTGCCACAAATTTCGCTTTACAAATTGTCCGCTTTGCAAATTTCGGTCCATGGAAAATTTCCTTTGAAAATGGGGTTTTGCTGCCCAAACAAGTTTGACGACCCTTCACCCTGAAGATTTTTTTTTTTTTAATATTTTTTTTTTCAACGTTTTTTATTTATTTTTGGGACAGAGAGAGACAGAGCATGAACGGGGGAGGGGCAGAGAGAGAGGGAGACACAGAATCGGAAACAGGCTCCAGGCTCCGAGCCATCAGCCCAGAGCCCGACGCGGGGCTCGAACTCACGGACCGCGAGATCGTGACCTGGCTGAAGTCGGACGCTTAACCGACTGCGCCACCCAGGCGCCCCCACCCTGAAGATTTTAAGTGTTTACTTAAAGTCTCAGAGAGATTACACTTTAATTACACTTTTTTTTTTGGGCTATGAATACTTAGTTCTGAATTTAATTACAAGCTGCTGTGCTTCTCCTTATATCTAGACTTGGAAGAATGAGCTATTGGACGAGTAGCTTTCGAGGTGGGAGTAGGAGAGTCCAGGGAAGTTTCATGACTTGAGAAGTGACGATGAGAAGTAGACACGGAAGGAAGCGAATGAGCTCAGAAGTGGGTGTGGACCTAACTCTGGCACACTACAGTATGAGAAATGCCACACCGCTTTATTTTTCTAAATGAAATGAACGCATTCTTCCCCACTCAAAAAGGTGATAAGAAATCTTATTCAGACATGTGTTTCAGGGATTTCAGCCTTCCTAGGGCTCTGTGAGGATCCAAGGGGCTTACATGGTACCTGGAAGAACCGAGGAAGGGACTCTGGTTTTCAATTCCTCAGAGAATTGCTGAGGGACTTGTGGTTCTACGCCCTTAGGGTTTGTACTGAATAGACCACTCCACTATGTCTGACCCATCCCAAGGTGCAGTGTCATGGTCCCCAGAGTCAAGCTTTCTAGGCTGCCCCACACAGCCACTCTGTGGGATCCTGAGGATGTCTGAGATCCTGCCTCTTTCCCTGCTCCGTGAGGGACATGGCAAAACTCAGCCCCCTTCTGAGCCTTGGGTAATGTCTCCTACATCCCCTGCTCCACTTTTACACCTCCAAACATTCCCCCCGCCCTGTGCCACCCCACTCTGGGTGATGCCACACGATCTCTGCTCAGTCCTTCCCTCCCGAGAGCTGGTCTCTCTCTTCTGAAAATGCAGAGATGGTAACACGGATCCTGTTTGTTTTCTTTTTTTTTTTTTTTAATTTTTTTAATGTTTATTTTTGAGAGAGAGAGAGACAGAGCATGAGTTGGGGAGGGGCAGAGAGAGAGGAGGACACAGAATCTGAAACAGGCTCCAGGCTCTTGAGCACAGAGCCCGACGCGGGGCTCGAACCCACGGACCGTGGGATCATGACCTGAGCCAGAGCCAGACGCTCAACTGACTGAGCCACCCAGGCGCCCCCTGTTTGTTTTCTTAGTAGATTGCTCTATTACACAGATATTTTGTTCATGACCAAGGGAGCAAAGGACTCTGTTACCACCTTTTAACATACAGATCTTTGTTCCAAAGCAGAATATGGTAAGTGGTCAGTAAATGCCATTGAATAAATGCACTTGGGGACTTCTTAACTTAGATAGTCTAACAGCAGAAGTACCATGGTGACTTTCTCTTTTATTTTCTGTGGTGCTCCTACACCTGCTGCCCAGACCAGGTCCAACGAGTTCCCTTACACAGTGCAACTCGTTAGTTGCAAGTCCCTCAGTGACTGGTATATAACATGTTTCAATTAGTGAGAAACTATCATTGTCAAATACATGGCCAAAGAAAATCCAAAACAACTCCCAATTAAATGTCCTCAAGATTAAGTTACTTCTTGACTCATTTCTCTCTCTCTCTCTCTCTCTCTCTCTCTCTCTCTCTCTCTCTCTCTGAAATAAAGCTATGCTTTGATTCGATGGAAACTTTGCCATCTGGCCTTCAGCTTAAAATCCTGAAAATAAGAACTAAGTATATGTATCGCCTGACAGCATGATGGAGGGAGGATCTATCATTCTATAGAAAAATCAGTCATTGTGAAATTATCTAAAAATCATAAGCAGGAAGCAAAAATAGTTCTGTGACTGGTGGCACTCTGATAGAAGAGAGAATATAGAGTTTGGAGAGCAGTTCCATGTCAGCATTCAATGTCTCAAGTAAAATCGCAGTATAAAATAGAGCTAGACAAAATCCTGCTCAGATTTTAAATCTAATTAGACAGAGGAGAAAGTAGAGACAGAGCAGGAGAAAACGGAGGATGTTAGCTTTACGATCAGAGACTGACAGAAATAGACTGCCAAGCAGAAGTCTAAACAAAACTTAAAAAAAAAAAAAATGTATTCATTCAACATTGCAGAAGGAAGGAAGGGAGGGAGGAAAGAAGGGAAAACTTCCAAACAGGAATTGTCCAGTTAAAAGGATGTACTAATCTACTACCCCAAGCTTTAGTGTCTAAAAGTCCCAAATAGAACCCTAAAACAATTTTATCAAAAACCACTGGAAAATAAGATGCCTACAATGATTGTGTTATTTATCATTCCCTGCATGTAAGTGCAATAACGTAACTTCAGCTTTCTAGAGAACGCGGACAATTTAGAAACTATATGCCTAAACCAATCTACCCTCTTGACAAGGCAGGTAGAGATTCCTACTCAAACATTTAGGTTTTACGGAGGGGGGAGGGGTGCTACTTTCTGCGTTTGCTTTAAGAAATAAACAGTTTATTTTCCAAACAAGAATGATCATTTCATGGTGCTTTAGAAC
Source organism: Puma concolor (assembly GCF_028749965.1). Classification (NCBI taxonomy): domain Eukaryota; kingdom Metazoa; phylum Chordata; class Mammalia; order Carnivora; family Felidae; genus Puma; species Puma concolor. The sequence continues at coordinate 167,249,619 of NC_141670.1, read as the reverse complement.
ATTTTTGAGATTTTCTCCAAACTTAAGTCTGTCTCATAGGACATTTTGCAATAATTGATTATGAATCATGAAATGAAAATGATGGAACAATATATACATTACATTGACAAATTTCAAACAAATGTAGGGTGTTTTTTAGAAAAGAATTAGATGTCTGCATATAAATCTAGGAGAACTAAAAGAGATACATATTATTTGGAAAGAAAGTAACAGTCTCTTGCATTCACAGGGTAGTATCTGAAAAATTATACATACTAGCATTTTTCCTGACCTTTATTACATGTGAGAGTCGGTCACAACACCTATGGAAAGACTTATGAGAAAGATAAACAGACAAAAAAATAATAATAAGCTTGAAGAGCTATTCCATGTTATTTTTCTTACTTGTTAAGCTATACAAATTGGACTGATTTCATTTTATAAGTTAATAGTTCATGGGTTTAATTTTCAACTCACCCAGACTTATTTTTAATCCTGGTTTCTTTTACTTCAGCTCATTTTATGTGTTTTATATAATGACAATCTAAAAGCTGGAATAAATTGCTTATGATGCAATACTATTGTGGCCTGAGACCCAGACATAGAATAGACATATATATTTAGAATTTACTCTAAGAACTTAGAGGAAACGTCTTTCAAGAAGAGATAACAGTTCTGTCTTATTGTCTAAAAATTCACCTCAAATCCCATGAAGATGGCTTTGAATCATTTTCCCACCTACTCCCTATTGTTAATTATTATAATTTACAGTACCCCAAAGTACTCTCATCTTTAAAAAGTCCCTAATCTTCAGGAATACTGTAGGATCTCACTTATCTTCCTCATCAGATAGCCAGTACTGGGTGCTGAGATACTCAAGCCCTCAATTAGAGCTCTGCCCCAGACCTTCTCCAATCTCCTTCCTCTTAACAGATGGCAACAAACCCCACTCACTTGCCCTCTTGCCCTCGCACAGTAGCCCGTGGAGACAGCACACATTCCATTGCTTGGGTCAGGGCAGGGGTGGGAAAGCCTAGACACTTCCAGTTACCCGACCCTTCAAGCTTAAACCACCCCACAATGATCAGGAAACTTCAATCCTAAATGGTATCGTGATTAGAAGAAAATAAATTAATGGTTAGTTTAAAACACTCACTCTAATAACCATACTGATAGTGACTGGATCTAGAGGCCAGAAAGGTAACTATTCACGATAATGAACCTGATATGAAAATAAAAGTAATCGTGGAGAAAAAGTATGAACTTGGATTTAAATTAAGCGATTCATGCTAGTTTGGGTGACTTATGTAACCTTTCTGAGCTTCAGTTTCCTTATCTGAATCCTACCTGCTTTGGTATGGCCTTTAAGAATATAGATCAGTAATGGATAGAAAGCACCTGGAATGACCAGCATGCTCTGTTTACTAAGGTTGCGAAATGCGTAACTCACTTCCGAAAGATGGTCATCACCGAGTGTCGAAAAATGCCTTGCGCTTCAAGGGTTAACCTGTGAGTAACTAGAGGGTCCCCTTTCCCAACTTTAAAGGGATATAGCACTGCCTCCTTGGAGCTGGGAGGTGGAGGCACTGGATTCTTTGTAACAACCAAGATAACTGGAAAAGAGCCTGCTTCTGAAGAGATCGACACACACAGGAACCAATATAACAGCATCTAGGGATAGAATTCCTAACTTTTCTTTGGCTCAGAGACAGAAAAGGAAGTCAATTGCTCCAGGAAAGTTGACTTTGACAGTTAAAGCATTTGTGTTCTGCTAGATGATTTACATACTGGTGGAACACAGAGGTCCCTGAGTTCTCTCTCCCACTGCATGCCTTTCACAGCACAGCCACATAAAATTTCTCCTAGTATCCCTAGTTACCAGGATTGTATATCGCAAAGCCACACAGACTAAACCTAACACAGAAAAAAAAAAATCAACCTTGCCTAAAACTAAATATAAGCACCATTTAATTAACTTGCATTCCAGAGTCGTAGCTGCTAGTGCGCTGAGACTAGAAGATTGGGTACACAGCACCCAAGGGCTCAGAGGGATGGGGGGAAAATAAAACCTGCTAACTTTTTTTTTTCAACATTTTCATAGGAGTCACATGTTTCTTTGTACAGGTAAACAGGAAGAATGTCTCTGTGAACAAGATATAGTGATCCAATCGGAATGAGCCAAGGAAAGGAAGAGGTGAGAGGTTGGAATGAGGCCGCAGTTTCAGGAAAGCCATACAGGGACTAGAAATGGGTGGCAAATAATTTGTCATTAAGATCGGCCCTGAGTCAAATAGGAAGAGCTCTATGTTATCCCTGAGAGGAGGAAAGACCTTGGAGCAGATAGTGGAAAGTCACAAACTACGTGTCTATCACTATAGACTCTCGACACCGCAGTCTGAGCAGTAATGTAGTCTCATCTGGAAATATTCAACTGATCAATCTAATGTGCTTAAATTAATCCTGGGAAACTTTATGCCACAGGGATCAGCCAACGGTAGATGGGTTGGGGGACCGAGCTGAGCAAGGGGGTGAATACCGTTGGGAAAAGGTCCATTTGCTGCCACTTGCCAAAAGGGTAGGGAACGTGCGGTTTCCAAGCAGGCATACTCAGCACACAGGCTCTGGGCAGTGCTACAGGGAAGTCTGCCTGAGACCCCCACTATGCGAGAGGTTGTAAAGATGCACAGGGAATTCTAGCTGGGAGATGGCTCTTTTCCAATGGGCACCCTTGCTTGTGTCTTTAACCAGGTAAATGTGATATCATGAAATCCCACTTCTGCCAATTATTTTTTCTGTTGGTTTTCTTCCTTGTTGACTTATTGGAGCCCTTTTTGTTCCATTTTTTCTTTGTTTTTAAAAAGCTTTTAAATGTTCATTTATTTTGAGAGAGAGAGCGTGAGCAGGGGAGGGGCAGAAAAAGAGAGGGAGAGAAAAAGAATCCTAAGTAGGCTCCAGAGCCTGACGTGGGGCTCGAACTCCCAACTGTAAGATCATGACCTGAGCCGAAATCAAGAAGTGGACACTTAACTGACTGAACCACCCAGGAGCCCCTATTTGCCTTTTAAATTCATAGTCCCTTGAGCTGTACAAAAGTTTCACAGGTGAAGCCAAAAATCTTTATGAAATGTATATATTTGTAAACCATATCTATATGCATCACAGAACGGAAACTCTAGGAGGGCAGTAATTTCTGTCTGATTCCTGCTATGCCATGGGTCATGGAAAAGTGATGGACACACAGGTGGGCTGAATAAATGTGGTATTCAACTCAGAGCCTTTTCTAAAGCAAATGGAAAACATCCCGGCCAAATCAAGAGACGTTTTGGGGTCAAAATATGCCAAAAATAGGCCATAGAGATAGAAAATCCAGGTTAGCTTTCCTAATAGTCAAAACTGATTTTGACACGGTCATAGGGGGTAGGCTACAGGCTGACTAACTTCTGTTCAAATAAGAAAGCTTCCCATATTGTTGAAATGGTCAAAATACAAAATATGTAGCCTGGTCTGTATTTAACAGAATAGGAGAAAGGAACTCTTGAGTCGCTTTCCAGATTTAAGTGTCAGCCAAACGCCAAGGGGAATAAATGCGGTCACTGCTTTCAAGCCGGTACCTTCCTTAACACCAACCACCAGAGGGAGACCCCACCACCAAGCAAACTACAGAGCCTGCCCTATACTTGCGGAAAGTGGCCAGGTGTGTGAAAGTATTTGAAAACAACAGTCTTTTATGGGTTCTCAGCATTTCTATTAAACATCAAATCACAGTGTAATTTTGCATTTTAACTACAGATGCCAAAAATACGGAAGCCTCATAGACTTGTGCATATGGAACACTAACACGTACTTTGTGCATTTGTTTTGGAATTGACATTTTCCATTCTCATAACAACCAAGAACTTTAGAGATCCAGTTTTGACTCCGACGGTTTTCTTTCAAATGGCTTTGTATACATTTTTAGGATTGTAATCTATCCATAATACGATTTTTATGGAACTGAAACGGATTTTTTAGCAGGCGATCTCATTACAAGATAATCAATCTCATTACAAATGCCTGTTAGAACGTCTCACCGCGGCATCCAGATCGAAATGAAACTTCGCAGCTGTAGCAAAGTTCTTCTGAAATGTTAGCATCATCAGCTCCAACCCCTCTGCTCTAAGAACTCTGAAGAAAAACTGCCAATTTTACTCAGCAAATACCCTCCTAAGAAACTTTTGTGACAGCCATTCCAGAGCTGTTTACAAGTAGACAGAAAACGAGGCCAAATGTTTATGAAAGTTGGCTTGATTCGAAGGGCTCCTGGGAGGTCTCTCTCCCTAAAATATTTCCCAACTGAAATTCTTCAGTTTGGATTTCACTCATTTAACGTAAGCCAAAAGTCCTCAATTAAAAGGCAGTTCCTTGGGACTCCTCATTTATTCAACCACCAAGAATTCCACGAGGCTGTCGGCAGAAGGCATAGTGCAGGACATGGCAGAAATCATAAAGCCTTGCAGAGACCATAAAAGATGAAGGCAATATCAGTGACTAGTACCTCTGGAGATAGTAATTTATATATTTATCTTGTGTATTTATTTTTCTTTAAGAGATATTGGAAACTTAGCATGAAATATAGGAAACGGTGGAATCTAAAGATTGTGACTCCATCAAGGACATACCTGGGTAAGAGCCCTAGAGGACCAAGAGTCAAATGGGATCTTCAGGAGCCAAAGATGTCAGGGAGGGGAGTAGCAGTGAATGACACGGAATAGATGAGGAAGAAAGTCTTTTGCCTTACTGAAAACTCCGTCCAGGATCAGACCTCCATGACTTTGTTTAAACTAACACTTACCAAGAACTTTCTATTTACCAGGCAAGGTCTTAAAGGATTTACCTTCATTTTTCCTTAGAACACAGCCATGATGGTGATAACCTCATTTATCAGAGGATGAAACCAAGGCTTGGAAAAGTTAGGAAATTTCCCCCATAACACAGCTAATAAGTAGCACAGCTCCTCACCAAAACCCATGTAGTCTGACTCAGGAGCCTGTACCCTTAATATAAACACTCAAGGGTGCTGTGTTAGTTTCCTATTACAGTCATCAACAATGATCACAAACTGGGTGGCTTAAAACAATGGAAATGTATTCTCCCACTGGTCTGCAGGTCGAAGTCTGACATAGGTCTCATTGGGCTAGGATCAAAGTGCCAGCAGGCTGTCTTTCTTTTGGGAGGTTCTTAGGGGAGAATGATGCCTTCCTTTTCCATCTTCTGGTGGCTGCCCCCATTCCTTGGCTTGTGGCCCCTTCTTCCATAAGGAAAGCCAGCCACATAGCATCTCTTTGCTCTTGTGTGTGCTTCACATCTCTTGGTCTGACTCTTCTCTTCTGCCTCTCTCTTCAACTGTTAAGGACTCCTGTGATTACAATGGGGCCGCCCACATAATCCAGAAGAATCTCCCTGTTTTAAGGTCAGATGGGTAGAACCCTTACTTCCATTCTTCAACTTTAATTCCCCGTCGCCACGTAACCTAACATATTCACAGGTTCCAGGGATTAGGATATGGACCTCTTTGGAGAGCCATTATTCGGCCTACCACAGATGCCTTAACATCTTACTCTATTTGTGTGCCCCGTACGTACAAACAGCCACCTGCAAATGACTGGCTCAAACAGATGTGCCTTCTGTCCCACCTGCTGACTGCCCTCCTCTTCCTCCTTCCCGTTCCCTGTGTCAGAGATGCCATGGTCTGGAATCTCTAGTCTCAGTCCTTGACTCCAGCCTGATTCAGTCAATTCTAGTGTAAGAGGAGCCCAGGGTAGCAGGCATCTTGGCTGCACAAAATCACTAGGTGGATAATTGCTGTTTGATTCTATTCCTGTAATAAGAATGTTCAAAAGACTCAGGGATGATACTCTAAAATGTAAATGAATCTTCGATCGGGCTTTGGTGCAACCAAGAGCTATATCTGTGCTTTTGTAGCCATCAGTTACATGTGTTTCTTACTTTCTGAGTAGCCAAGCGCCAAGCAAAGAGACAGAAAAGGCCTGAGGAGGAGCTTGGCCTTGACTCACTGTCTCATTCATCATTAGTAACCAAAATCCTTTAAAACCTGCAAAAGAACTATATGTAGCAGGCATAGAAAAGGCAGAAAAGAAAGCTGAGTAGATAAACTCGTCCCCCAACCTGTACAAACTACATAATGTGCAGGGCCCAATGGAAACTGAAGACACAGAGGCCCTTGCAGGGGAAAAAAAGTGCTTCAAGGACACTAAAATACATATTTTCCTTTAAAAATACTTTATTACTTATAAAACATAATATCAATAATAGTGATATATGAGGAACAACATAAACTTACAAATAGCACAAAACATATTTTTGTGTCATAATTTAATATGATACAATAAATAACAAAACACTATTGGGGTGCCTGGGTGGCTCAGTCGGTTAAGCATCCGACTTCAGCTCAGGTCATGATCTCATGGTTTGTGGGTTCGAGCCCTGCATCGGACTCTGTACTGACAACTCAGAGCCTGGAGCCTGCTTTGGATTCTGGGTCTCCCTTGCTCTCTGCCCCTCCCCCCCCGCACTCTATCTCTCTCTCTCAAAAAAAATAAACAAACATTAAAAAAAATTTTTTTTAAATAGCAATACCCTATTAATGTGATTTTTCTGGCTCACTTTTCTGCAAATTCATGTATTAATTTAATGTTGAGCAATATTATTTTTAGTCTACATAAATGAAAATAGATTCAGTAAGTAGCTCAACAAAAAAGCAAGATTGCAAATGATTTTTGTTCGTTCTTAATTTTGACAAGAATCTTTGGTGCAAATTTTACTCTTTCTGTTTGCAGTATTTATAGGCTGTGACAACATTAGGATAGATGTCTGATAAACCGTTCGGAAATACAAATTTTAGCATATCTAGAGCTGGTGATTCTCTAGGAGCAATTTTAATAAAAAGATTTAACTCTTCATATGAATCAGTTTCATGGAAGTCTGAATTTTATTTTAAATGTAAATTTATACAATGATATTTTGATGATTCTTCTGATATTCCCTGTAAATTGTGGAGATCATAAAAGAAATCAAAAAGGGCTTTAAAATGTATATACAATTCAAAATGCCTGTTTATACATTCTATAGCCGTATTGCCAATTTTATGTAAAATTCTCATTTTCAGTTATCTTCCTTGTTAACAAATGGTTCATCCAAAGTTCGTATGAAAATAGTGTTCTTTTCCAATGACAATAGTTAAATGTGATTTCTATTTCTAAGCCTGTGGATATGCATTTTGCAATGTTTCCGCATTCAAAACCAAGGATTTTTAAATCCTTGAAGAATCCTAATAACTCTGATTAATGCCTTATTGCAATGTTCATGTGTACGCTTTTACTGTGTGATAATTTACTTACAAAGCCGGCTGCCCAAGCACCAGAAGTTTCCGTCTCAAGGTTCAGGCTGTAGAGTTAATACTTGTGCAGATGCCCCAGGGACAGGCTCCAGGGACAGTCAGCCAGGCTGACCTCCCACAGGTTCTTGGGGGGAGCCCCTCTTCTAGCCCAGGGCCAAGGCTACCACTACACCCTCAAAACCTGCTTTGTTGTGTTTCTGTTGTGGCTGCATCATGGCCACCAGTGGGGACCCAGGTCCTGACCCGGCCACCTCCAGATGATCCTCAGGCATATGCATGTGCTTTGAGGCACCAGGCCAATTGCTCAGCACCCACACCGTTCACTTCGCCATGCCTGTTGGCATAGGCCCACATGTGCACACACTACTACCTAGCATATCTCTGCCACTCACACACCTGCTCCATTGTCCCATCCAACCTCATCACAAAGCACAAGTATAAATATAAAGTTATTAGCAATTTCAAGACGGTGACAGCATAGCCTAAAACCAAGCCTGGAACCCTTCTGACCTTAGGGTCCTGTGCCACTCACTGCACAGATCACCAGCCATGAAACCAGCCCTGCCTTCAGCCTTCCAGAGGAAAAAGAAAGGCAGGAGGTGAAATGGAAATGCAAATCTGCAACAAGTTCTTCCAAGAAGTTACAATGGCAAGGGACCCAGCGTCCCACTCACCCCAAAACCTACCCTGTGTTACTTGCTGTATCCAACCTCTACCCACATCTCTTCTGCCACAGGCACCAAATTCAATCCCGCCAGAGTTCCTGTCTAGACGTGGGTACCACCACCGGGATATGGCAAAGACTGCTGGTTGTTCATCCTAAAACACCTCCACCTTTGTTGTAGTAATGGAGTTTGAGGTGCCCCTATGGCTGACCAGCTTAAGACTACATATCTTAGCTCATTTGTGGCTCAGTGTGGTCATGTTACTAAGTTCTCAGCAATATATTATAAGCAGATGATTCTTCTATTTTGCAGGCTTAAACGTGACTGGCTGCCATGTGCTTCCTCTCTTTGCCTTCCCATAAGATGGAGCACAGCTACATGGCTCAGCCAGCTTCAATCACTCAGATAAGGACCATAATCTAGGAACTGGAGAAGCAAAAAAAAAAAAAAGAAAAAAGGAAAAAAAAAAAAGAAAAATAATTGGATGGAACTCAAGTCTTTGGATGAGTTCATAGAGGAAGTTTGAGCTTACAAACTGGAAAATTCATCTTGGTTCTACTGCTTAACAGAGAAACAAAGTGTTGTTTCCTTTAAGCCACTGTATTTCAAGATCTCTTTTGTTACAGCAGGTTAGTTTTTCGATAACTGATATGAACGGTTTGAATCTGGGGGTGTTTCATTCCCACTGTCCATAAGGAAGATCTGAGAATAAAGCCAAGTCACTTGTAATAAATATAGGACCCAAGGAAGAAGGTGGGCCCACTGCATCCCAATGAGGACTCAGGGCGTACCTTCCCACACAGACATTCATTTACACATGTTGGCTATGAGTCCAATAGACTTCGTAATCCAGTTCAAGCCAGAGATGTACCCACAACAGAGCTTCTATGAGAAAATATCTTTCATGTTTGAAACAACTAATCTGTAAGTATATCTTTGAAATATAGCCCATTTATTGGCTGAAGACTGCCAGTAATTCTGTATCTGCCTTATAGTGAAGATTAATGGACATATTACATGCAAACCATTATGCATAGTATCTGCCTTCAAATGAGCTTTTAACATATTTAGTGGACTATTACTGACATTATTAAATCAATATCATAATATAGGCAGCAAGGAAAGGAGGAATTTACTCTAAGGAAGTATAGTGCCTCAGGCTTTTGGTATGACCCTCACTGTCAGAGGTATGAGGGATGAATGATTTAAATATTTCCAGATCTCTTAACTTCCACAATTCTAGCGCATTTTCCCCAAACTAAATAGCATAAAATATTACCTCAAAAAATGTTTGAGGTTTTAAAACATTTCCCAAAGTAGACAATTAGAAATGATGGGTTAGAAAATCAACATGGCTGGAAATGCCTACACGTCAGGAAGAAGAAACCAAGAACTGAATACAAGAGAGAAACATAAAAGGAAGGGCCACCATCCACTCCCCCCAACTCTGCAAGAGCCTGCCAGTGGAAGAAATGTTTACCTTCTGCAAATTCACTTTACAATCAATAATACTCAATGGATCAAAGCAAGATGGTTTTTAGAAACCAAAGTCTCTACTTTGGAAAAAATGAAAACAATAAAAGGAAAACAATAAGACCTTCTTTAGAGCCATAGGGAATAAAAAGAGGTAGTGGGAACATGTAAGACTGAATGAGGCGTGGAGAAAATCTGGTAATACACGAAACTGAAAAGTCAGACTTTTAATTACTTCTCTCTAGAGCCCTGTTTTCAGAGTGTGAACACTGACTAAGGCAATAACAAAGAGCAGAAAAGTGAGATGAAATCGGTGAAAATCTGGAGAAAGATTTCTCAAATACTCGGGACTCGGCAGTATTTTGTTTGCTGAGCACTTTGAAGGAAGGAAATATTCCACATAGTGAGAAATTCAAATAACTGAAGCGTTATCTATTTGAGATTCCTAATATCCTTCAACATTGTATTAAAGTTTCATGAAATAGAGCACTCTTTCTCCACCTTAAATCGAGTGTGCTAATTTTAAACATTTCCCTGCTGCTCCAGGGTCTTTGCGATGAGAAGCAAAAATTTTTCAGTGCCCCTGGGAGTTTCCTGCGGTAAATTTGTCCCTAGACTAAGCTGCCAAGGATTGCCACCTGCTTTAGGCTCTTGCCATTTAGGATTAATCCTTCTTGCATTATCCATAGTCTCCACCATCACCATCTCTACTAAAGATAACCCGCACCTGTGGTTTTACCCATCTCTGATTCCAATTGGTTTGCCATTAATTATAGAGGTTTGGGAAACAAACAAACAAAAAGCAAGTTTTTATATTTGTTCAAAAGTAAAAGTGAATAAGGGCGCCTGGGTGGCTCAGTTAAGCGTCCGACTTCGGCTCAGGTCATGATCCCATGGTTCATGACTTCAAGCCCTACATTGGGCTCTTTGCTGACAGCTCAGAGCCTGGAGCCTGCTTTGGATTCTCTGTCTCCCTCTCACTCTTGCCCCTCCCCCACTCACGCTGTCTCTCTCTCTCTCTCTCTCCCTCAAAATAAACATTATTATTATTTTTTTTTTTTAACATTTATTTATTTTTGAGACAGAGAGAGACAGAGCATGAACAGGGGAGGGGCAGAGAGAGAGGGAGACACAGAATCTGAAACAGGCTCCAGGCTCTGAGCTGTCAGCACAGAGCCCGACGCGGGGCTCGAACTCACGGACCGTGAGATCATGACCTGAGCCGAAGTCGGACGCTTAACCGACCGAGCCACCCAGGCGCCCCAACATTATTTTTTTTTAAAGTAAAAGTGAACAGGCTATAAAAGAGGACCTTGGGAAATACTTTTAGTGGTTAAAAGAGACCATCTTTTTGGTTAATCTAATCTTTTTGTTTTTTTACTTTTTAATTATTGATTGTGTTCTGAATAATTTAAGTGGCAACCCCTGGATAAATGAGATACTACCATTTATGCAAATGACAATAACAATAGAGGAGGCATATGAAAAGAGACCGTGGAAAGGGCAGGGAGCTTCACCATGAAAACTGAGTTCAAGTCCTGGCTCTGCCTCTGACAGCTGTGGGAACATTCACATCCACTCTAGACAGGCGTTTTAAAGATTAAAAGAGATAAAGTAAAATGCCCGCCTCCATACTTGGCACATATAGAGCTCATATAGGCAAGCTATATTATTATTTTGAAATCATTGAATATGTGTGGAAATTTGGATGTGTGTCTAATATGCTCAAGAGGGATTGTAACAAACCCAAAAATCTGTAAGAAAAAAATCAACTTCAAGTTACTTTAAGTAAAATAGTGTTAATCAGATTTCTGAAAATTTCAAGCTGAAAGACACTGGCGATCATACAGTTCTGCCTGTCCAATCTATGAATGAGGAAACATAGGCCGGGGAATCAACATCAGTGGACTAATGAGAATGTAGAGACAGGACTGGAATCCAGGTTTTTTCATGTCCTTTCCAACGCTCTTAAGCACATATGAATTAATCTAGAATAGAGGTTGGCAAACTTTTTCTACAAAGGGGCAGATAGCAAATTTTAAAAAAATTTTTTTAATGTTTATTTACTTTTGAGAGACAGAGGGAGGGAGGGAGGTGCGAGTTGGGGAGGGTCAGAGAGAGGGAGACACAGAATCTGAAACAGGATCCAGGTTCTGAGCTATCAGCACAGAGCCCCATGCGGGGCTCGAACTTACAGACTGTGAGATCATGACCTGAGCTGAAGCCAGACACTTAACCAACCGAGCTACCCAGGCGCCCCCAGATAGTAAATTTTTTACACTTTGCAGTGATATAGTCTCTGTTGTAAACTATATTCAACTATGCCATTGTGCAGCAAAAGCAGTCATAGGGAATGCATAAATGAATGGGCATGGCTGTGTTTCAGTAAAAGTTTATTTACAAAACAGGCTACAGGCTCTAGTTGGCTTCATGGGCTGTCGTTTGCTGACCCTGATCTTGAACAAGATGGCAGACTCTAGCTAAATGAAAATGATCAGTATAATTTCAAATCAACAAACCTATTGTCAATACAGTAAAAAACTGAATAACAGTAACAGAACTCAGGAGAGTGATTATATATATTTTAAATGTTGCCAGTGTGACATTTTTAAATGATGTTGGGTAAGGATTAATCCTGGCCTCAAGGCCATTATATTCTTTGGTAATATTGAGAAAATGCAAGAAAACAACTCTGAGAAAGCAGAGGATTCTTAAGAGAATTGGAATTCTAAATTATCTTGGCTAAATAAGAATGGCGAAGAGAACTAAAATATTAGTGTGCATTAAATGATACAACTTACTTAATTAAAATAACTAAAATGCAAGGCATCAGGGGTTTTGTGTAAGCAAAGTATTCTAACCTAAAGAAATAAGTAAAGAGTGCCATCAAAATCTACTAGTTACCGCAAACTGAAAACACATCACCCTCTCACCAAGGGAGCATCCTTCATATCAGAATCAATGAGTCTGATCACGGAACCATGAATAATCTCCCCGCAACAAAAACATGCCCAAAGTGCATTTGGCCTGTGGCAGGAGCCCTTGATGATACTGGTGCAATGATCATAATCTTCATGATATTCTCCAGACACACAAAGAGAGATTTCATGGAAGAAAGTGCCCAAATGCCTTTTCTTCTCCATGAAGGATTAATGCAGAAAAAAGGAGGAAGAGGAGGAGGAGGAGGAGGAAGAGGAGGAGGGGGAGGAAGAGGAGGAGAGGGAGGAAGAGGAGGAAAAGGAGGGGAAGGGGGAGGGGAAGGAGGAGGAAAAGAGGAAAAAGCCTCTTTTTCCTGCAATCTGAGGCAGGGACAAATTTCCTCTTCCTAACAAATATGACAGATTGGGATGAGTTTGCCAAGGAACACTTCAAATTTCCTCTAGGGAGCTTTTGAGAGAATTCGAAACTTTGCATCTGTTTGGCATGAGGTACCCTCCCTGAAGAGAAAGGAAAGAAGTACGAGACTTTTCAACATCTGAATTTTAAGAGAACTATACAAATTGTCATTTGACATACTCAATTGAACTAAATGTAGTACTCTATTTTCCCTAATGTTTATGTTGCTCCCTAGTAGTAAATTGGTTGTTTAAAAAGCACATCTACCCTTGGAGGCACTAAAAAGTAACCCAATGATATATGATGAGAATGAGGTTCATTACTTTGTGCCAACTTGCTCCCAACATCTGTTCAGTTTATACAATGACTCATTCAGCGTATTCAGGGCTTAGTGCAAACAACCATCATCTTCCAATATTTGATTTACCCTTGGGCTTTCACACACCTCAACTTTGGTTTCACTGCATGGCTTTGGAAGCAGAAAGGCACAAAATGAAGCTCTATCAATGAACGAGAGATCGGGTTATAAATGATTATAACTATGAAAGTTTTATGGATACAACTTCTGCAACTCAAAGGGCTATGAGTCAACATGATGATGTTATAGCCAAAAAGCATTTAGACACCTTTGCTCTCTGTCCGAAACACGATCAGAGCTGTTACTTGAGTACTGTAGTTCACTGTCATTTCCTATACCTTTTTCTTTAGATAGCAAAGAAAAATGTTAACTTAATAGATGAAGGATCACACTCCATCACAATGTGAAATCACACAGAACAAATAGTAGTTTTCATATATATACATAAAATACATAAAATACTCTCTACTCATATGTGTTCACTTGCAATGCAATTATAATTTATAGCCAAAAACCTCAGTTTTTCAATATAGATGATAGGCATTTTATTTTTGTGCATCAACTAAAAAAATTAAGACGGCTTCAACTAACACAAATGTTGACACTTTACAAATATTACTAAAAAGCGAATGAAAATTAAGCCCCTTTCACACTTGTTAAAAAAATACATGCGAACTGAAAGAATACTGTGTTGGAAAAAATGCAGAAGGAATATATTCATTATGGTGTAACGTATGGAGATGCTCATTAGTTGTAGCTGACATTATAAACAAAATTCCTACAGAAATAATACTCTGAAAATCGGAACTAAAGGGTATTTTTAAGAATTAAACTGTCAAGACCAAAAAGATGCCTGCCCCCTGGAACAAGAAAAGTTGCGTTTGATTTGCTTAACGGAAAAGTAATGTTTTGTGTAGCAACTCGGACATCTCAGAACTGTGGATTCTCCCCATTTATTTTCCATCGTAATGTCCTTCAGAGTTTTTCACAACAACAATGGATCTAACAGACGACTCAGGCATGCAAAACCAGTATATACTCAATTTTACCAGTTGGTAAAAAATGTTTTTTCTCACCCACAGCTTTGACCAGGTCACCCCTCCCAGCCAGTGGCCTCGCTATTGTTCTCCTTATCAAATGCAGACTCCTCATTCTTAGCTTCAAAGGCCCCCTCCAGTTTTCCCAGCCTTCATTTCCTCTCTAACCAGCCTGTATTCTTCCAGCCAAGAAATCCTTCATTCAGCTCTTTCATTCACTGACCCCAATCCTTCCCCCGTCCTCTCACACGTCCACGCTCTGCACCCTCAACTCACACCACTTTCAACAACCTGCCTCTCCCCCAAAATGTGATTAAGCCTAAACTTGATAGGTTAAATGACCTAAGCTTTTGTTTGCTTGTTTTTCTTTTTAAAATCTAACGACATTGGCCCTGTACACAAGAGATTCTTAAGTGGGACCGGGACACCAGTAACAAATTTCTGGTGTTTTAGTTATTCACGTTCAATCTGTTAGAGGCATGACACAGAATAAAAAATAAAGCAGCTGCATTACATTTAAATATAGGGAAAAAAGAGACACTCTATTACATGACTGCTGGATATAGGAACTTCAGCTGATACAGCTTCGGGGACCCTGCCAGGCCTGGAAGAAACTGGGAAGGTTAGCCACTAGCTGAGAGAGGAACAAAGGCATGGATAGCCTCATATCGCACCATGAAAGTGACAAGCTGAGAAGGAGGGACAGAGACAGGATACTGAAGGGGGAACTAGGCAGCACAAGAGCACAGCATCCCAAGTAGGAATGAAAATAGACCGCAATCCAGCCTGCCAGGCAGAACTGCCTTTGGGCATCTGATCGGGCCAAATGCCAACAGGGACACACATTAGTGACCTGAATCACTATCTCCTTAGCCTTAGTTTCTGAAAGTTCTTCCCTTTTCTGCAATAAACATGACTACGAGCTTGCTTCTTTTGTTGCTCCTAATACTCACCCCAATGAGATTCTCTAGTTGCAATGCAAACGGTTGGATTAATTTAGTACCCCTTAAATTAGTATTCTTTTTTTCATTGCTGAAAGCCCCTTCATTCGCTCTCTCATTCAAAAATGCACTGAGTATCAAGGTTATTCTGTCAGGAAATATCCTAAAATGATAAGCTTCCGTTTCCTCACTTGTAAAATAAGGATGATATTATGTACCCAGTACACTGTATAGAAAATTAAATGAAACAGAATGTAAAAAGCACTTAACACAAGTGGCACCCAGCACGCATGCAATCAAAGTAACTTATCATTACCGTTGTTGCTGTTATTGTTATTATTGCTCTGAGGACCTTGTTTTTAGCTGTCGCCTAACTTGAGCTAAAAACCAATAAAAACTCATTTTTAAGCAAAACAATGTTTATTTATATACATTTTTTATCTTCTCACAGAATACAATGAGTCACATCTTTTTCCAATTTTCCCGAGTTCCAGTGCCTCCATCCCAATCCTCCTGGGTCCAGCAGGGCACCAGCCTGTTTCATAATCAACTGGGGGAAACACACGAGAGAGGAAGGAGAAATACCGGAATAGAAGATTTAGTATTCCTTAGTCTGTGATACAGTCAAGAGATGAGTCGGTGAGCCATTTCCCACAACTCCGGTGGGTCTCAGAGGGAGACAGATATCAAAACTGCTTTTGCAAGCTGCCCTTTACATGTCCTGAACTTTCAAGCTCATTCCTCTTTGTCTCCTTTGCACTTCACCTTCACCCTCTATGAGCTCATCCACTTTGCTCTCAGCCCGGTATCTATACAAACAACTCCCAAGCTCTTGTTGCCCTGTTGAAACCTGTCTCCTGAGCTTCAGGTGCCTACACCCAACTGATATGATCTGGAAAGTCACAGCCCAAATGGTTCTTCCTCTTAATGTGTTCTCTTCCCTGTGGTTTCTACTGTGGCCAGTGGTACAACCACCACCCTCCATCTTCTCCCAACCAAACACCTTCTGTCTTTTCCTCTCCCACGAGAATCATCAAATTCTCCAATGTGTGAGTCCTTCAGAACAGGGACTTTGTTTTGTATGCTCCTGAATCCCCAGTGGCCAAAACAACCCCAGTGACAATAGGCACTCCATACACATTTGCTGTATGCATGAATGGCCCGTAGCTGCTTTTCCATACCTGCTGAAGGAAGGGGTGAATGCGTTTCTTTAAGCTGGGTTCTCAAAAAACAAGAACATAAAAATAATTCCCTTTTACTTAAATCTTTCTAATAATTTGTTCATTTAAACACGGCTGTTAAATCATATGAAACAATTTTGTTTTCTATCAGAACAAGATACTATTTGTTTTGTTATAATGTTCAAATGTTAATCCTCTGGCTGTTGAGTTTCCCAGATGAGCAAGACATTTTCTACTCTTCAGATTTTGTCTTATAAAAATCTGTAAAAATCCTCTATTCAAAAGTTATACTTAGCAGGGAGTCTTCTGAAATCCAAACAGAAAATTGGAAACAGCTTAACAACCCCAAGGAATAATATTTCATAAAATCCTATGGAGTAAAAAGCCAGATCCTGTGGGGCCACTGGCTGTGTGTATTGGGCAATCTCAGAAAGCATTAACTCTTTCGAGCCCTCTAGATGCTACTTAGTGGACAGAAGTAACTTGTCAAGTGTTCCCCAAGATTTTTGAGTGAAGATCTTTTCATATTTCATCTAAAACGTCATATCCATTTGAACTGATTTTAGTAGGACAAGGTTCTGAACGATACATGTTGCTTTATTGCTAGAAATATGTGGCCTTGCATTTTACTTTCTGTCAAGTGTCCAGTCAGATCAATTTGCATTGCCTGCTTCATAAAAATAGCAAAAATGTGCTACAAATAACAGAAATAAATAAAAGGTCAGTACATTCATGTCTGCATCTGCATTTGACTTGCAAAATAAGGAGACTTCATGAGATAAAAATATGTCAAGACTCTTATTTTTATCACTACTATTCTATACCGGGCAGATCTGAACATTACATGTTTTCTTCAATTATAAGACTGCCAGCAGGCAGACTTATTTTCAGTGCAAAGCCTTAGCCTAAATTAAGCCACGCATTTCTGACTTCTTGTCCGAAGAGATTGAAAGCAAAACTCCAAACTTCTTACCCAGTCAACATCAACAGTTCTAAGCTAAATGGCCACTTTTTTTGTCCCGTGTTGAGATTTATTTGAACTACAAACCATGAAAAAAAAAAAATAGGAACATTCTCATGAAGAAGAAAAGAAGCCAACTGGAGTATGTGCAGGTGACCACTGCTTGCTTATCGAATCACAAAATATAAGGCGAATGAACAGTACTTGCTGTTTATATATAAAATCATGTGCTACATACATATACATAGAAATTTCCTTATGCAACATGAACTTTTTGTATGGAATAAACCCCTCCCTTCCTTTGTGGGCCTAATGCCATAGTTCTAATCTTTAATCCATTCTAATTAAGTGCTTCCAATGAATGATTTTTAAATAAGTAGTCTTTGCACACAGAAATCACCATTTGGAGCTAATTTTGAAGGTCATTAAGTTAAATATACACAGAAATCTTCTTTCCTCCTTTTAAAATGTGTGTGTTTCGTTTACAACAGTGATATACTAAATCTGTGAGCTCTACCCGGCCCGGGTTCAAATGGGTTCAAATAACAGCTTGCGTCGTCCCAGCTCGATAACCTTGAGCAAGTGATAGAATGTAAGTATCTGTCCTCTCATCTACAAAAGGAGAAGTGTCTCAGTCAGTTTTGGCTGTAGCAACAATACCATAGACTGGGTGGTAACACAAAACATTCATTTCTCACAGTTCTGGAGGCTGGAAGTCTAAAGTCGGGGTGCTAGCATGGTCTAGTTCTTGGTGAGGGCTCTCTTCCTGGTTATGTCCTCACATGGCCTTCCTTGATATATACCACAGAGAGCAAGCTCCAGTCTCTTTTCTTATCCCATCATGGGACTCTACCATCATGGAAACCTAATTACCTCCCAAAGGCTCTATATCCTAATACCATTCCTTTGGGAGTTCAGGTTCCAACATATGAATTTTTGGGGAGACACAATATATAGCCCCAAATGGGAAGAATTGCTATGATACTCACAGTGCATCTGTGAGCAGTAAATAAGATAGTATCTCTAAACGCCTGGCATGGCATTTAGTATATAACAAATGTTCAGCAAGTGTTATTTATTATTATTATTATTATACTATTGTTGAAACTATTATTTGGATTAAAAAGTTCCTCTACTGTTTCTTCTGCATTTTTTTTTTCCAGTTCTGTAATTGCCTTACCCACATTCACCAGAGAAGAACTTAAACTAAAAGTCATTGATCTTCCCTTCTGCAAATCTCTAGCCAAAGTAACGCTCGCACGGACTAGCGCCACCAGCCTCTAACATGTAGCTATCCATCCTCACAGTTAGTCAGCATTTTTCTGTTCTTAATATTTATCCCATGTATTAATGTAATCACTTGTGTACGTGCCTATGAGTTTCTGTCACGTGTGATTCATTTTGACACCGTATGTGCCCGTTTTCAACTTTATCACTAAAGAAATAGAACTGGGATCAAAGCCAAGTCTGAAGGATTCCACAGTAGCCCTGGGCATAAGCAAAGATTTTCCAAGGCTACACACAGGTAGAAATAGTTTTAAAGGAATCAGTGTCCACATTCTTCAATGCCCTCTTTTTTATAACTGCCCTACTTAATTGTCCTACCTGTCCAAGGCTGGAGTTGTCAGTTTTCCCTTCCCCATCTCATGATGTCTCTTTTTTTTTAATTGACAAAATAAAGACATGTCTCTTATCCATTCCAAACCTGTTCCAGTGCCTCATCGTGAGGTGCAAAATATCTGAAATTCCAAACATGTAGACATTTCAAAATACCTTCAGTTTAGCTATCTTGCATCCTCATTCCCCAAATGTCAGATAATATATTGTTCCCAGGGAAACCCCTTGAAGGGCAAAGTCAAAAGAGCACTGACAAGAAACACAGAAGGACAGGGAACTCATTTCATTACAGCAACAAACTTGAGTCCAGCCATTGGGTTTTGTCTGACGGACTGTCCTCCTAAATATATGCACTAAAATTAAAAGTGCAAATGAGGTTAGAAGCTACCAGTTCCAGTTAAGATGGCATAAGAATATTCCATCTTATCTCCTCCTTTGGTTATAACTAAAAATCACAAACAAAACGCATAAAGCAACTATCTATGGGATCTGAAAAGTTAAGAATAGCAGGCAGCTTGGGAAGGGATATCAAGACATAAAAAAGAGTAATACAAATATCAAATCATTATATTGTACACCTGAAACTAACACAATGTTATGTCAATTGTACCTCATTCATTTAAAAAAAGAAAAAGACTAATTAGGAAGTGAGTTTTCTGGCATTTTCCTTTTTCACCCATATTTCCCAACATAGAGTCTGGGCAGCAAAATCATAGAACTGAGCTACAGGCATGGCCAGGAGAAACTCTCTCCCTGGTCAGAGGGATGGGAGGGAGGAATCCTGCAAAACAAAGAGTGGGGAGGCAATCCTCCAAGCTGTTTTCTCTCTTGACCCTCCTCTAGAGGGAGGTCTTAGTTCTGGAGCTGTACTCACACAACAATGGGAGCAGCTATGGGCTGGGTTGCCTGTTTGCCCTGGAGGAGGATATGACAGTGAAAGATGCTGAAACTACAGCTTTGTGGACACAAAGGACCAGGAAGAAGAGTCCCTGGGAGCCAGAGAGTTTGGAGAGATCACAGAGAGAAGAGAGATTGAGGAGAAAATCCCATAGAATTGTGTATTGAGTCCTGGATTTAGCCCCCGGAGATACATGCATGAAAATCACTTGAAACAGAATACCAAGTCTTTGAGAACTGAACTACAATGTATTCCATGGCCCAACAGTCACTGGGAGGCGAATATGTGTGGAGGATCCAAGTAACACCACAAAATGTTTGAAAAGTAAGCTGACACATTGGAACTAAAGACCACAGAAAGTATATTGGGACTTGTGACCTAAACCCAACTGGCTCAGTTGACTATAAAGAAAAACATACACAAAGATTAACATTATCCAGAGATTTTTAACAGGACCCAGAATTTCATAATATATTCAAAACACCCAGGATGTAATCCAAAATTAGTTGACACAAGAAGCAGGACACTTTCAGCAACCCCCAGGTGAAAAGATAATCAGTAGACACAATTCGTGAGAAGACCTAGATACTGGAATTATTTGACAGGCCTTTGCAGCAGCTATTACACCCATGCTCCATGAAGTAAGGGTCAACAAATTTGAAATGAATGGAAGGGTAGAAGTTCTCAGTAGAGAAACAGCAGTTATAAGAATCAAATGGAAATTTTAGAATTAAAAAATATAATTTTTTTAAAAGGCTACTGAATGGAAGAATGACGATGACAATGAAAAGAATCAATGAGCTTGAATATAGATTAATAGGCATTGCCCAACTTGAACAATAGAGAGAAAAAAGATTGAAAAGAATGAACATAACTTCAGGGACCTATTAGATACTTTAAAGGGTCTAATGCTGATGTCATTAAAATCCAAGAAAGAAAGAAGAATGAGATTTGTACAAAAAATTATTTAAAAATTAATGACTCAACTTCTGAAATCCAGAGAACACTATGAATTTAGACTTGAGCTCAGCACAACCCAAACAGGACTAACTCAAGGAAAATCATATATGTACACAAAATACTCAAACAAATAGGGCTTATTCTGGGAATGCAAGACTAGTTCTACATTGAAAAAGTAATAAATGTAAACTCCACATTGACAAACTAAAAAAAACCCCACATAATCTGCCAACATATGTGGGAAAACATTTGATAGAATTCTACATCTTTCATGACAACTCTTCAGGAAACCAGGAGGAGAGATTCAGTTTAAGGAATTATCTGATTATGTCAGCCCTGCCAAAAATATCCTACCTTTCTTGAAGTCAACTGTGGCATATAACATAACTAATCACAGGAGTGACCATCTCATTATACTCAGATTTCATACCACATTCAAAAATAGGGAGATTATTGGGGCGCCTGGGTGGCGCAGTCGGTTAAGCGTCCGACTTCAGCCAGGTCACCATCTCGCGGTCTGTGAGTTCGAGCCCCGCGTCAGGCTCTGGGCTGATGGCTCAGAGCCTGGAGCCTGTTTCCGATTCTGTGTCTCCCTCTCTCTGTGCCCCTCCCCCGTTCATGCTCTGTCTCTCTCTGTCCCAAAAATAAATAAACGTTGAAAAAAAAAAAAATAGGGAGATTATATACCAGAAGACTAGAATCTTGGAGACCATCTCAGAATTCTGTTTACCATAATAAGCAATGAACAGTATGAAGCCAATATTCTGAAAACAGTACCTTGCACAATAGCTCTAAAAACATCTAACAAAATATGTGCAAGATATATAAATGAAAATTATAAAATGCTGATAAAAGAACCATGGCAGACCTAATAAATGGAGAGATAAACAGAGTTCATTGTTTGAAAGATTCATTATGTTTAAGATATCATACTGGTATCTCCCTAAATTGATCCAGAGCTTTAACGTAACTCTAGTCAAAATCTTTGAAGGAGTTTTGACAAGCTGATTTTAAAACTTATATAGAAAGGCAAAGTACTAGAACAGAAAAATAAATTTGGAGCAAGAACACAGTTGAAAAACTCATACTACCATATGTTAAGACAACATAAAGATATCATAATCAAGACAGAGTGTTTTTGGGGGCGCCTGGGTGGCGCAGTCGGTTAAGCGTCCGACTTCAGCCAGGTCACGATCTCACGGTCTGTGAGTTCGAGCCCCGCGTCAGGCTCTGGGCTGATGGCTCGGAGCCTGGAGCCTGTTTCCGATTCTGTGTCTCCCTCTCTCTCTGCCCCTCCCCTGTTCATGCTCTGTCTCTCTCTGTCCCAAAAATAAATAAACGTTGAAAAAAAAAAAATTTATAAAAAAAAAATAAAAAAAAAAAAAAAGACAGAGTGTTTTTGGTTTGGGGATAGACACAAAGATCAATGGAACAAAATAGAGTCCAGAAATAGACTTACATGAATATGGTCAATTACTTTTTTAACAAGGTTGCAAAAGCAATTCAATCTTTTCAGCAAATGGTCCTAGAAAATAGGACATCCATGTGCAAAAAGAAAAAAATACTACTTGACCTATACTTCACACATTATGCAAAAATTAACTCACTATAAATCATAATAAAATGAAAACTAAAAAAGTCTTGGGAGACATTATAGAGAAAATCTGTGTGTGTGAATAAGGCAAAGAGTTCTTATAGGACACCAAAGTATGTTCCATGCAAGGCAAAATTAATAAATTAGATGTCATCAAAATTAAAACCATTTGCTCTGTGAAAGCCAATGTGAAGAAAATAATAAGACAAGTTACGGACTGGGAGAAACTATTTCCAAATCACATATTTCACAAAGGACTTGCACCAGAATACATAAAGGAGTCTCAAATAAGAAATCACACAGTGTAAGGGAAAAAATGGGCAAAAGATATGAACAGACACTTCACCAAAGTAGATATACTGACAGCAAACATGTTAAAAGATGCTTATCATTAGTCATTAGGCAAATGCAAATTAAAACTGCAATGAGATACCGCTACACCCTTATTGGAATGACTAACACAAAACAACAGCACAATTCACCCTGGCAATACCAAATACTGATGAGCTTGTGAAGCAACTTGAACTCATATATATTGTTGAAGGAGAAGCCAAATAACATAGCCATTCTGGAAAACAGTTTGGCAGTTTCTGAAAAAGCAACACATACATTTACCAATCTAGGTATTTATTCTAGAGAAATTTGCTTACAAATCCTATAATCAAATGTTTAGCAATAATTTTCATAACTACCAAAAACTGGAAACAAAAAATGACTTTCAACAAATGAATGAATAAGCAGATTGGGGTACATCCATAAAATGAAATACTATTAAAAAGTAAAATGAAAAAAATTGATCCATGTAACAACATGGATGACTCTTAAAGGTACTATGCTAAGTGAAAGAAGTCAGTCTCAAAAGATAATGAAGCATAGTATTCTATTGTGGGAAAAGCATGACTGTAGGTTTGGAGAGCAGATCATTGGTTTCCAGAGGTTTGAGGTGGGAATGTAGATTTGACTACAAAGAATAATATGAGGATATATTTGGGGGGATGGAACTGTTTTATCCTGATTGCGTTGGTGGTTATACAAATCTATGCCTGTGTTAAAACTCATAGAACTATACACAAGGGGGAAAAAGTGAATATTGTATAACTTAATAAGTAAAAGAAATAAATAACAGAAAGATTCTTATTATGGGAACACATATCGACACTAATATAAGCTGAAAAATAAAGTCAGCCTCTTTCTGTCAAAAAGTAACTCTAATTTGGCCAATTAACTTAACATTGGAAAGTGACTTTACCAGTAAGGTAAATTCTCTATAAGCTGAAGGAATCAAATCAATGGCTCCAAGGTTTTAAAACATATATTTAAAGCACACAATAATATGATAAGTTATTGATTGATTGATTGATTGATTTAAATTCAATTTAGTTAACATACAGTGTAGTACTGGTTTCAGGGGTACAATCCATTGATTCATTACTTACACATAACACCCAGTGCTCATCCCAACAAGTGCCCCCCTTAATGCCCATCACCATTTAGCCCATCCCCCACCCACCTCCCATCATATCAAAAATATTGTGTCATTGGGATGCCTAGGTGGCTTAGTGGGTTAAGCGTCCGACTTCAGCTCAGGTCATGATCTCGTGGTTTCTGAGTTGAAGCCCCACATGGGGCTTTGCACTGACAGTGTGAAGCCTGCCTGGGATTCTCTCTTTCCCACCCCCTCTCTCTGCCCCTCCCCTCCCCCCAAATAAATAAACTTAAAAAAATAATAATTAATTGAAATTAACAATACATCTGTTTTCCAAATTCTTTCTGAGTATACAGGATTAAATAAAGTGCCTCTAAGTGAAAAAGCCATACGTTGACCTTTGATAAAACCTGGTAAAGGTCTAAGAAATTAAGATCATGAAGACTCTACTGATGGAATAACAAATTCAGATGCAAGTACAGTTCTTTCCAACTCTGTGCTTTCAAAAATGGAAGGAGAATCTAATAAAGTTGTCATCTAATCATTAGAAATAATTTTTAATGATAGGTTATTATAATGTGGATTTTGACATTAAACTGGGAAGTTGTTCAAATAACTGAATGCCATTACTCTAATAAAATTCTTTCTATTCCCTGTACTTAATTATGTGAATAAGTTCTAAAGCACAATCATCTAGAAGAAAAAATACAGGAACGGAATATATCACAAACTCTGTTACACTGTACACAAACCAGTTTTAAAAATTTTTTTTTTCAACGTTTTTTTTAAATTTATTTTTGGGACAGAGAGAGACAGAGCATGAACGGGGGAGGGGCAGAGAGAGAGGGAGACACAGAATCGGAAACAGGCTCCAGGCTCTGAGCCATCAGCCCAGAGCCCGACGTGGGGCTCGAACTCCCGGACCGCGAGATCGTGACCTGGCTGAAGTCGGACGCTTAACCGACTGCGCCACCCAGGCGCCCCCACAAACCGGTTTTAAAAGAAAGCCAACCATTCCTCTAACACATCAAGAGAGGAATCTCCAGGGGCACCTGTGTGGCTCAGTCAGTTGAGCATCAGACTCTTGATTTTGGTCATGGTCATGGGATCCAGTCATGGGATCTCACAGTCATGGGATCAAGTCCCATGTCAGACTCCACACTAAGTGTGGAGACTGCTGAAGATTCTCTCTCTCTCCCTCTCTCTCTCTGCCTCTACCCCACTCGTGCTTTCTCTCTCTCAAAATACATAAATAAATAAACATTTTTTTAAAAAGAGATGAACCTCCAGCAAATGTCACATTTAGTAATTACAAAAGCTTGTAATAGATTTAAATCATAATTTTTATGATAAATTAATCAAAAAAGAAGTTGACACTCGGAATCCCATGACTGA
Source organism: Puma concolor (assembly GCF_028749965.1). NCBI lineage: Eukaryota > Metazoa > Chordata > Mammalia > Carnivora > Felidae > Puma > Puma concolor. The sequence continues at coordinate 167,224,402 of NC_141670.1, read as the reverse complement.
GGGAAAATGTTTCAAAGTAATACAGGGTTTAGTTCTAGAGATGTATGGTAGTGTGACAGAAAATAATTCACAGCATCCAAAGAGATTACACTAGAATGAAATTCTGTAGAAGGAAAATAGAAATAAGAGTTCAGGGAGAAAGAGAATCAATGTAATGTCCATTGACTGTGAAAAGAAGAGCTTGTAATTTTTGAATGGTTGGTAAAACCCCCCTCACTATGGTATTTAAATTCCTTTGGACACATTTAAAAAAGTAATACAATGGTTTCATTGTAAAATGTCAATTATTGTGATATCTTTTAAATTATACTCTTTGCCAACTACATTCATGATTTAAAATTTTTAGACAGTAACTTCAAATTGTGCAAGGGGTGTATCGTTTTTCAAAATCCTTTCAGGGTTCCACAGGCAAAAATATTTAGAAGACCACAGCTTTAAAACACTGTCTTACACTGCCTCCTCAATTAAAATTTAGCTCATGGGGTGCCTGGTTGGCTCAGTCGGTTTAAACGTCCAACTTCGGCTCAGGTCAGATATCAGGGTTTGTGGGTTCGAGCCCCATGTCGGGCTCTGTGCTGACAGCTCAGAGCCTGGAGCCTGCTTGGGATTCTGTGTCTCCCTCTCTCTCTGCCCCTCCCCCATTCACACTTTGTCTCTGTCTCTCCCTCAAAAATAAATAAACATTAAGCATAAAAGAATTCAGCTCATTTTGTTTCAATGGGTGCAGGGCTTCAGACACAAAATAAACATACAGATTGAACAGATGAAAAGGGAGACTGCAATTACTTCCCAACTGCTGAGCTCAATGGAATTGAGGTTATGAAGATGGCAGTGCTATTTGGCATAATGAAATTGCAATTTCAAAAGAGATTCACAGATTTTGATGTGCCGATCCCGAATCACACATTAGTTTCAGCGGGTGGCCTAGAGTTCAGACACTTGGATGGCTGAGTTACTAGGCAATTACTACATCATTCTAGTTCAATTTCAAGGAGAACTGATTGAGCTTAAGAAACTATATCCACCAAAAAGACATTAACAGGTATCCCTTCTTGGGAATTTTTGAAGACAAATACAAAACTTAGAACTAAGCTAACATTTCAATCATGCGAAGGGAAAAAAAAAAATCCCAGCAATTTCTTTCAGCTACCTGGTTCTGTTATGATTAAATTGACCACCCTTGGGGGATATAAAGCTTAATTTAGAATTAAAATAAATGATGTTTTGAATGGTTCAGGGTGTGACAGAGGGGCATTCTTGTTGCAGTGATCAAAGTGATTACTGACCAGAAACGCTCAGAGGTATGTACTTATATATGTTGGAAACATCAGACCTTTCCTTTGTAGCTAAACATTTCTGTATTTGATCATAATCTGCAAGTCCACAGGTGGGGATTTCTGATTGTGAGGCACGATACTGAACAAAATGTGGATGCCCTTGGTCTTGAGCCACTGAACAAAATAATACAGGGCTCAGTCTGTGCTCTTGGGCTTCTGAGTCATCAACCTCTAAGCCGTGAGACCAACTTGTAGAGAGAGTAAGAAGAACGAAATGCAAGTGAGGGCAGGCACCTCCTTATTTCTGTTTGAGGAACCACTGTGCTGCCTCAAGCAAAGCAGTGTTTGGCAGAGAATAGAAACCTGATCTCAAATGATCTATAAACAAAAATTACTGAGCCCAAAGAGAACAGGTAGTATTTAGGCTTAATGAGAAATCTATTTTGTTTGGCACTGCTTCTTCTGGCTGGGTATGTGGCATAGAGAAATCAAAACAAGACTGTGGTTCTCACAGAAAAACAGTGGGAACCCACCAGATGAGCATTTCCTACAGTTCAATAGATAGAAAGAAGTTGTTAGGGACTTTAAATAATTTAAAACAAAAACAAAAACCTTCAAGGTTCAATTCATAGCAGAATGAAATTCAAGTTGATCATGAATTTTATTAAGAATTCTTCCATGTCCTTGAGTCTCTCACTACCCCAATAACAAGGATAATAATAGCTGTTACTGGTATAGCTTCTCTTTCGTACCTTGCCTTTGGCTACTCACCCTAACGGTCTTACAGACAAGTGCTTAAAAGAACGGAGAGGAGATATCTGGGGGAACAGCATGGCAGGCAGATAGAACAGAATAGCTAGAACCTAAGAAGCAAAAAAGGAAAGTATTAAGAGAGGCGTCAGGGGGGTAAGACAGCCAGATAATGTAGGGCCGGATGTATGTTGCTCTGAGAAGCACTAGTTATGTTGAATTCTGTGTGACTGGTGCTCCCCTGGAGTTGTGCAATGCAATACTGACGGGTGGCCCTGAAGGTTGTAAGGATGGTGGCTCTCAAAGTGAATGAGATGGGAAACCTTTAGAAACCTTGTAGAGTAGAGAGGTGAACGTTTAAGTAGCAAAAAAGAACATTTTGTTTCTGTGTGGAAAATAGCAAACAGGAGCAAAGGAAGGAAGCAAAGAACTAATAAGGAGTTGGAAGGATAGTCCAGGAACAAGTTGAAGTGGCTTGGGTCAAGTGGTGGTTATGGAGGTGGTGAGCACTGGCTGGATTATGTATATATTTTGACAACACAGCCAATGGAATTTGCTGATAGATCAGCTATGGTATGAGCGAGCGAGAGAGAATAGGGTCAAGGATGACCTAAAATTTTTGGCTGGAGCAACTGGAATAGAGAAATTGTTATTTATTAAGATGGGGGAAGCTGGGAGAGGAGCTGGTGTGGGGGCAACATCAGATCAGTTTTGTATGTGTTATGTTTAACATAACTTTCAGACACTCAAGTGGAAATAAATAGAAGGCAGTGTGTGTGTGTGTGTGTGTGTGTGTGTGTGTGTGTGTGTGTGTATGTGTATGAGAGAGAGAGAGAGAATGAGAGAGAGTCCTAAATATGCATGCAGTCCCAAAGTTCAGAGAAGATTCAGGCTTGAGACTCACATTGGTAGTTTGTGCATGAAGCCACAGCCTGAATCAGATCACTAAAACAGGAAAGATCCAAAGACTAAGCTGTAGGGCACTCCAATGTTTAGAGGTGATAGAAATGAGGAGACACATCAAAGGAGGCTGAAAATGAGTGGCTTCTCCCTGGAATCCAAGGGAAGAGAGATTATCAGGGAGGAGGGAGTAATTAAATGTGGCAAATGCTGCAGGAGGTCAAGTCAGAAGAGAACTGAGAACTTTCCATGGGATTTAGCAACATGGATGAAAATCCCTGGAGACCTGGAGAAAAGTAGCTTTGTTTGAGAAATGGAAGCGAGGACATTGGAATATGAGTATGAAGCTTGGGGACGTAGAATAAAATTTGGGGTGAAATATAGATTTAAGAGTCATCAGTACTTACATGGCCACAAGCAAGAGATTTCCTAGAGGAAACATACAGAATGTTAAGGAAAGAAGGTTGAGAGGAGAATCTGTTAAATGCCAAAACGTAAGGAGTCTGTAGAAGAAAAGGAAAGAGTTCAGAGAGTGGCCTGTGTGGTGGGAAGCAGATCAAACAGAGCATTGGTCTAGAAATCAAAGGCAAAGAGAGTGCTACAAATGGAGAAGTCAATGGGACAAAAGCCTTGCCAGGCTTTTTGCAGGGCACAGGCAAATTGTATACATCCTCCCCCACTATCCCTTGTCTCTGCCATTACAAGACATAATACTTATAGTAGATACTATCAGTTTCCAAAGCTAAAGCAAGTAAGTGCACACTCCAGCCACCTCACTCCTCTAGTGGGATAATTCTGAGCCATATGTTGTACACTATTGCCCAGATTTTCCCAAGAGATTAAGCTCTCCAGTTGCCCACTATGGTAGCTGGTTTAATAATTTACTTTTGTTGGCCATCTTCCCTTCCCTAAATCACATCTACCCTCCCTCACTGTCCCATGCCTCTCTCAAATACACCATTTATGCTCCAACTCTTGTCTCAGGCTCTGCTTCTGTGCTTAGATTCTTTCTCCACTGGTCTATAAGCTTTTTTAAAAATGTGCAGGTAATCTTTCCTTTTCCAGTTCCTGGCAAACTGCCTGGCATACAGAATATACTTCTATTTTAGTATATGTGCTGCCGAAGCGAGCACCAGAATATACTTCTAAATATCTGTTTAATTGAAGCATTCATATTTGCATAGGGTGTTATGGTTGGCAGAATTCTTTCAGATACATTCTTTCCTTTTGCCCATAAAACAGTTATACCACCCAGATGTATAATAATAAGTATTCCTATTAAAAAGGGAGGAGGGGCACCTGGGTGGCTCAGTCAGTTGAGCATCCAACTCCTGGTTTCAGCTCAGGTCATGATCTCAACATTTGTGAGTTCAAGCCCCATGTCGGGCTCTGTGCTGACAGTGCAGAGCCTGCTTGGGATTCTCTCTCTCTCTCTCTCTCTCTCTCTCTCTGCTCTTCCTATGCTCTTTCTCTCTCTCAAAATAAGTAAATAAACTTAAAAATCAATGGTGAGAAAAGAGGGGATAGATGAGTTTAAGAAACTTTCTCAAGCCCACACAATTCGTAAGTAGAATAGTCAGGGCTTGAACACCATTCTTCAGACCTAAGTTTGGTGCCTTTAAAAGAAACATCTACATATGAAAGAAAGAAAATGTTTCCTTAGTTTAAATTTGAATAATTTAAAACCGTAAATGTAGGAAAATTTGAAGTTCTAAGAAAACCCCATTTTATTTGACTATTCATTGTAACGAAAAGTTCCTGGCTAGCTCTTAGTAACTTCATGACGCTACCTATAATCAAACTTTTGCCAGTGTCTCTGGCAAAACACTGACACTGGGTACCTCAGAGAAACAGTATTGCATTATTTATCCCAGATGAATCCACATGGCAACAGGAGAAATCCAGAGTGTGAGTTTTACCAAGATCCCAAAACTACCCTTTTGCTGCTACTGGGCTGAAATGGTTGCTCTCAGGGACCAGAGCTAAAAAAAGGCAAATAAGAGAGGAGGAAAAGGAAAAGGACAAGGAAAAAAATAAATAGCTGAAGTTCTTTCATGGCCAGGGAGATTTCTCTAGACCTACAGAAATACCATTTAAAAAAGCCTTTTCATATGTGATCACAGAGAAGGTAAAGGATTAGTCAGAAAGCTCAGAATGATTGATGGGCCTTGACCTTTAGCCCCTGAGTTCTCACAACTCAACTACTGAAACGCACACAAGTGTTTATTTTGAAACCTCTGAAGAACACTTCCCACGGCGTTGTCATTTAGCACATGACTTACTTTACAGGATGTAGCATCGCTAAAAGACAGAAAGGACGAGACAACCGTGTATCCTTCTATATGACAACAAAGTATCTTCAGAGTGTTGACTGAAGGATGCTAAAATAAGAATGAAATTCACAGAGCTGTGCCTTGGGAAAAGCAGCTGTTACAAGTCATGGGTTTAGGTTCAATTCAGTCTGAAAAGACATTCAGAAAGCTCCTGTGAGTAGGGGGCTGTAACAGAGGGTAGTGCTCAAGGATTAATAATTGAATCTCGGGATAGTCCCATGATGGTGGACTACTGGGAAGATGATAGGGCCGGGACGGGGGGGGGGGGGGGGGGGGGGGGGGGGTTGGTTTAAAATAACCTTGAAACGATATCCCTGACCCTTTGTTTCCTAATTAATTAAATGAAGGTGATAATACCTCAGAGATCTACTCTGGAAGCAAGTGAGCTAACAGCTATGAAGGCATTCTGGAAAGGAGAATGGGGTCCATAACATAAGGGGGGGAAATTACTATTTTCTTGGGGCAAATTATTCACAAGTGGGAAAGAGAAGACTAAAATGGTAATTCACTTTTAATGACCCTTCATTTCATGGGTTGAATAGGAGCCTGATGCCCAACACATCCAGCCCTTTTGATATTTTGGGCCACATAGTTCTTTTGTTGTGATGAGCTGTTTGTGCATCGTAGGAGGTTACGTAGCATACCTGGTCGCTACTCACTAGATGCTGGTACCAACTTCTTTCTGTATGTAGAGTTGTAACAACCAAAATGTCTACAGAAATTGCCAAATGTTCCTCAGTGGGGCTACAAAGTGACTCTTGGTTGAGAACTCCTGCACTAAATGGATATAAACTAATATTATGATTATTGTGATTACTTTTATTTTTTCAGATTCCCTGGATGATGCTCAAAACAGAGCAGGTACTCAACTGGTATTTGTCAAATAAATGAAAAAATGAGAAAAGGACTTCATGAGTTGTATTTATAAGTGGCCTTATAGCATAAACCCTTATATGATTAAGACTATATTATATAACAAAGACTTTTCTAGTTGGCATTCATATTCTTAGTACGTGAACACATATTTAGTAACCGTGTGTGTATGCTAGAAATTATGTTCTTAAGCACACACAAAGATCATAGTTAGCAGTAGCTCTCTCCCTAGGACATGTATCATGAACATATCTAGAATTGCTACATCCTATTTATCCATTAAGCATGAGACAGAACAATTATTTTAAATTCTAGGAAAATATTGCATCAAACACTTTTTTATCAGGTTTATTTTCAGAGAATCAATTCTACGCAGAGAAAATATTACAACAAGAATTCTAAAAAGACTATGACAAGCAGAGGATCTCAGATCCTCGTAGGAAATTTCTGTCTCTTTAAGCATATGTTTTTGGATGTAAATGCTTCATCAAACTTCTAAGGTACATTTTGAGATTAGAAAATTTATATTTTCTGATATCTGGAGAACCTATCTATATTCAGTTGGCATTTCAGTCTGAGCTATTAATACTGATAATCTTACTTTGATTTTCAAGAAACGCTTTAACCATCAACGTTAAGGAACACTGATGATGTTTTGATTCTTAAATTTTCTCTATGGATTCTTAAATCCTGTACCAATGGGCTACATTTTCCAAATGACTTCTAATAAAGACAACTAATAAAGTGTTCTTATCAAAACAGGGGCAAATGTAGCTAAACAAGATAAGATGTGAGGGACTTCTCTTTCAGATACACTCACTTATCGTTCTTATGGTTTATTGCTATATACCGTCTTTTGGATGGAAACCCAGCTTAACATCAGACCTCTACTAAACATTGTGTTAAAAAAAAGTAAAATAAAACAAACTTCTACTCCTGGCTTCAGTGTAGTAACTTCCAGCAGGTCTATGCCCTCATCAAGTAAAGCTAGAAAAGCCAGATAAAACAGAAGAAACAGGGGCGCCTGGGTGGCGCAGTCGGTTAAGCGTCCGACTTCAGCCAGGTCACGATCTTGCGGTCCGTGAGTTCGAGCCCCGCGTCAGGCTCTGGGATGATGGCTCAGAGCCTGGAGCCTGTTTCCGATTCTGTGTCTCCCTCTCTCTCTGCCCCTCCCCCGTTCATGCTCTGTCTCTCTCTGTCCCAAAAATAAATAAATGTTGAAAAAAAAATTTAAAAAAAAAAAAAAAAAAAAAAACAGAAGAAACATCTGTATCAAGGCATCTTATAGCTCTCGAGACTGTTAGGACGTGAGTGGCCAAGATCCTGGAGAGAAAATAACTGTAGAACAAAGAGTGTGCATTCTGTGGATATGTTTTCCCCTTATGGAACTTTCCAGTTATTGGCATGGTGCTATAAACTGAGAATCTGGACATAGTACCTCTGCAAAGAGGCAGAGAAACCAGTAGAGATCTTGGCATTCCCACAGGTATAGAGAGACAAAAGTTAGAGTTTGGATACTGCCAAAGGGATGAGATATTAAGGGGCCATGTATGTAGTGAGAAAGGAGACAGAGGCAAGTAGGCCTATCACTTGGAAGGATTTTCCCCTTTCATTTTCCACAAAGAGCAAGAGGCTAAAGACGTCTGCAACATAAAATGGAAATTCCAGCAATCTTATTGTTCTGAGAAGGGAAAAATAGAATTTGGGATTGCCCAAGGAAGAACAGAACACAGTAAAAACCCAGTTTCTCATTTGGGACCACAGGCGAAGTGCACCCTCAGACTTAGGACAAACCAGAGGTAGGTAGATGGAGCCTTATTAAAACAGCAAAGTCAGTCAGTCTCTGTTGGATGCAGGTGATCTGTTCCACTATGTGTCTAGCCCTCAAGAAAGGTCTTGTTGCCCCAACTGTCAGCCAACAGTCTTTATCTCCTTCAGATTTTGCTCCAACCGCAGAGAGCTGCCTCACCCAAAGGTACACCCTACCCAGAAAGGACCACATCAATGACTGAGATGGGGATGTAAAGAACCAGCTATTTGGGCCTAATATGGAACACCTTTCTCCGATCACATATACTCCAGAGCTTCGCATGGATTTAGCAAGAGACTTTGAAGGGCCTGGATCAAATTTCAATTTCTTCTTCTGCTCAATCCTGTTTACTTTCCCTCCTTTACACAAGTGCTGATGCCTAATGAATATCCTGTACAACAAACTCCATCTCAATGACTGCTTCTGAAAAACTCGACTTGTTTGTGACAGTCTCAGGAGTGATCCAAGAGAGCATGTTGTAACATAGGGTTATTGATCTGGATTACTCACTGCTGTGAAAGTGTTGTCATTCCTGGTAGTTAGGGCAGACATTCCCCGACACAATCAGGGAGTCCAATTGTTAAAACCCTCATCAGAGGTGAATAGGAATAATGTACCTATGCAAAGGAATGCACTGAATGGGGTTTGAGAAGTGAAAAAAAAAAGTAACTATAAGGACAGTGAACTAGATGCCTTACTGCTAAGCATCAATGACCTAGAAAACAATAACTCAAAGCTACAGATAATTGTAACTCATGTGTGAAAGCCAAAAAGCCTCTGCAGTAGCTTAGAAAGAGGCTCTTACAACACCGTAGCTGGAGAGTCTAGAAAACTGAGGACCAAGCCCAAGAATTAATAGAGTGTTCAAGCTCTACTGAAGGATAAGCAGCTAATGAAAGCAGATCTTTTTGGCAATGTAAAGCCTGAATTAGGGAGTTTAGAAAGAAAGAAAGAAAGAAAGAAAGAAAGAAAGAAAGAAAGAAAGAAAGAAAACGAATGCTGACACTTGGAATAAGAACAGCTGGGAATATCCTTCTGATGTCTTACCTCTAGCTGACATTGAGGCTCTACATAAGTAGGAATTGAAGGCTAAGGCAGAGTTGTAAATTGCCAGAGTGTTTAAGTCCTACCACAGTATACACACAGAACCCATTGGAAAAAGGTGGGCGACTTATTGGTTCAAGGCATTTTAAAAAATATCTCTCCAATCAACAGCTCATCACTGAGCTGCTATCTGGGTAAAACTTTCAATGGCCAGACATGACAAAGAATACAAATGTTACAATACAAAGTTAGTTTAGGGAAATCACTAAACAAGTAACTAGTAACAACACCAACTAGTAACAACAACAAATCCTGGGGAGAGGGAAATTTTGATTTGAAGAGTTGTACATTATATTATTTAAAATATCCAATTTTCAACAACAGCAACAAAATATGACAAAGAGACAGGAAAGTGTGACTGATATGTAAGGAAAAAAAACAGTCAATAGAAACTGTCACCAAGGAGGCTCAGATATTGGACTTACAGACAAATAATTTATATCAGCTATGTTAAATATATTCAAAGAATTAGAGAAACCCATTTCAAAAGAACTAAAGTATAATAACAATGTTTCAACAAATAGAGCATTAACAAAGAGATATAAATTAGTTTTTTTCTTAAAAAAAATGAACCAAGTAGAAATTCAGTAGTTGAAAAGTACAACAATAAAATGAAAATTTCACCAGAGATGCTGAACAAGCAGGGTTGTAGGATCGAGCCCATGTTGGGCTTTGCACTGGACATGAAACCTGCTTAAGATTCTTTCTCTCTACCCTTCTCTCCAGCTCACTCTCTCTCTCTCTCTAAAAAAAAATAAATAAATAAAAGAAAAGAAAAAAGAAAAAAAGAAAACAAATAGCACAACAGAAGATGTAGATCCTCTCTTATTAGTAATTACATTAAATGTAAATGAATTGAACACTATAGTCAAAAGGCAAGGATTTGCCTAGTGCATAAAAAACACTATTCAACTCATATTCAGAGACACAAATAGGTTGAAAGTTAAAAAATTAAAAATTTGAGGGGAGACTAGATAGCTCAGTCAGTTAAGCCTCTGACTCTTGATTTGGCTCAGGTCATGATCTCACGGTTCATAAGTTTGAGTCCTGCATTGGGCTCTGCACTGATAGTGCAGAGTCTGCCAGCCTGCCTGGGATTCTCTCTCTCTCTCTCTCTCTCTCTCTCTCTCTCTCTCTGACCCTCTCCCACTCAGGCTCAGTCTTTCTCTCAAAAATTAATAAATAAAAACATTAAAAAAAAGAAAAATTTGAGATGCATACATGCTTACATATATTTTGCTGTTGTTAGATGTAATGTTCTACAGATGGCTAGTACATCAAGTTGGCTTATAATGTTTTTCAATTCTTCTTCCTTATAGATCTTCCACCTAGTTTTTCTATCCACTATTGAAAGGGGAGTATTAACTGTTATCTATTTTTCCCTTTAATTCTATAAGTTTTTGCTTCATATATTTCTGATCTCTGACATTAGGTTATGGCTTCTTGATGCATTGATTCTTGTATCATTTTTAAATGTCTTTCTTTGCTTCCAGTAATAATCTTACTGCAAAGCTATAATAATCAATACAGTGGATACTCACATAAGAATAGACATATCAATAAATGGAATAGAATTGAGATTTCATACATAAACCCATACATCTGTGGCCAATTGATTTTTGACAAGGATACCAAGTCCATTCAATGGGGAAAGAATTGTCTCTTCAATAGTTGGTCCTGAGATAACTGGATGAGGTTAGACCCCTACCTCATACCATATACGAAAATTAATTCAAAATGAATTGATGACCTACATATGAGAGCTAAAATCTTAAAACTCTTAGAAGGAAACAGGAGTAAATATTAGCACCCTTGGGTTAGACTACAACTTTCTAGACATGACATTAAAACCAGAAGTGACAAAAGATAGATAAGTTGAACTTCCTTCAAAGTTAAAAAAAAAACAACTTATGTGCTTCAAAGGACACAACCAAGAAAAGTCACTTGAGGGGTGCCTGGGTGGCTCAGTTAAGCATCCAACTCCTGACTTTGACTCAGGTCATGATCTCATGGTTGTGAAATCCAGCCCTGCATCAGGCTCCATGTTGACAGCGTGGAGCCTGCTTAGGATTCTCTCTCTCCCTCTCTCTCTGCCCCTCTCATGCTTGTGCTCTCTCTAGCTCTTTCTCAAAATAAATAAATAAACATTAAAAAAAAAAAAAGAAAAGTCACTTGAAAATCACTTGGAGAAAAAAAAGAAACAGGAAAATCATTTGAAAAGACACTCCACAGAACATACGAAAATATTTGCAAATAATATATCTGATAATGGGCTTGTATCCAGAGTGGATGAAGAATTCTTACAATTCAACAATTTATTTTATTTTTGTATTATTTTTTTAATGTTTATTCATTTTTGAGAGACAGAGAGAGAGACAGAGCATGAGTGGGGAAGGGGCAGAGAGAGAAGGAGACAGAGAATCCGAAGCAGGCTCCAGGCTCCGAGCTGTCAGCACAGAGCCTGACACAGGGCTCGAACTCACAAACCGGGAGATCATGACCTGAGCCGAAGTCAGGTGCTCAACCGACTGAGCCACCCAGGCACCCCTAATTCAACAATTTAAAGACAAATTACCTAGTTTTAAAATGGACCTCATATTTGAAAATATATTTCTAAAAAGACATACAAATGGCTAACAAGCTCATGAAATGTTGAATTAAGTCCATAATTAGTCATTAGCAACATGTAAAACAAAACCACAATGAAATATCACTTCCTACCCACCAGGATGGTTACAATCAAAAAGGATAAAAAGTGTTGGTGAGGATGCAGAGAAACTGGAACCCTTCTACACTGCTGGAGAGACTGGCATTTCCTCAAAATGTTAAACAGTCATTACTAGTCACAGCAATTCTACTCCAAGATACATACCCAAGGGAATTGAAAACATATACTCACATAAAACTTGCACATGAAAGTCCACTGTAGCATCATCATTCATAATAAACAAAAAGTAGAAACAACCTAAATGTTCCTCAATTAATGTTTGGGTTAAAAAAAAATAGTATAATCGGGTGCCTGGGTGGCTCAGACGGTTAAGCGCCGGACTTCGGTTCAGGTCATGATCTCACAGATTGTGGGTTCAAGCCCCGCGTCAGGCTCTGTGCTGACAGCTCAGAGCCTGGAACCTGCTTCGGTTTCTGTGTCTCCCTCTCTCTGCCCCTCGCCCACTTGCCCTCTGTCTCTCTCTGTCTCTCAAAAATAAATAAAAGCTAAAAAAAAAACGTTTAAATAGTATGTTCATAAAAAGTAATAGTAATTGACAATGAAAATGCATGAAGTACTGATACATACTGCAACATGGATAAACCTTGAAGACTGCCAAATGAAGGCAGCAAATCACCAGAGGTCCCATATCGTCTGACTCCATTTATGCAAAATGGCCAAAATAGGCAAATCCATAGAATCAGAAAGTAGATTAGTGGTTTCCAGGGAGTAGGAGAGGAGAAAATGGCACTACTGATAATGGGTATGGGGTTTCTTTTTTGGGTGATAAAAATATTTTGGAATTAGATGGCTGTGAGGGTTGCACAACTCTCCAAGTATACGAAAAAACAGTTAATTATACATGTTAGAGAGTGAATGTTATGGCATATGCATTATATAATCACTAAATATTATGTTTTTAACATAATATAGAGAAAGTCGTATCATCTCACAAGTGTAGAAAATGCATTTGATAAAATTCAAAAACTACTCATGATTTTCTTTTTTAAGTTTATTCATTTTTTTTTTTAATTTTTTTTTTCAACGTTTATTTATTTTTGGGACAGAGAGAGACAGAGCATGAACAGGGGAGGGGCAGAGAGAGAGGGAGACACAGAATCAGAAACAGGCTCCAGGCTCTGAGCCATCAGCCCAGAGCCCGGCGCGGGGCTCGAACTCCCAGACCGCGAGATCGTGACCTGGCTGAAGTCGGACGCTTAACCGACTGCGCCACCCAGGCGCCCCAAGTTTATTCATTTTTGACAGAGACAGAGTGCGAGCATGAGCTGGGGAGGGGCAGAGAGAGAGGGAGACACAGAATCCGAAGCAGGCTCCAGGCTCTAAGCTGTCAGCACAGAGCCCGACGCGGGGCTCGAATCCATGAACTGTGAGATCATGACCTGGGCCGAAGTTGGATGTTTAACCGACTGAGCTACCCAGGCTCCCCAACTATTCATGATTTAAAAAAAAAAAAAAACCTTAGCAAACCAGAAATAGAAAGGACTTACTTCCTTAATCTGACACAGATATCCATAAAGTCTTTCTGCAAACATTATAATTAAAGGTGAAATATTGAAACCTTTCTCTGACAGAGGAAAAACAGAAAGCACAATGATTAGAAAGGAGAAAATAAACTGCCATTTGTAGATGACATAATGTGTACTTAGAAAATCCAAATGAGAGTTATAAAAATCAATATGTGATTTATTTCTACACAAACAGAAAAAAAATTTTTTTGAGTTTCTATTTACAATGACATCAAAAATATCAAATACCCATGAATAAATCTAAGGGAAGATGTGTAATATCTTTCTGGTTGAAATTACCAAACATTTTTGACAAAATTTAAGGAGTAAGTCATTAAAATACTTAATTAAAGATTATCATAGTATATCATTTTGATGGTTTGGAGGCCTCAATGTTGTAAAGCAATTCTCCCCAGTTTGATTTATGGATTTAATACAATCCCAATTCAAAACAAAACAAAAGAAAACAAAAGGCATTTGTGGCAACTGCAAGGTGATTTGAAAATTTACATAAAATGGAAGGGCCAAGAATAGGCAAACCATCTTTAAGAAGAAAAAGGCTGAAAGACTTACACTATTAAATTTAAAGACTTATTATAAAATTACAGTGGTCCAGACAGAGTGGTATTGGCTTAATTCTATGTCAAATGGAGGGTCTAGATATATATGTACATATAATCAATCACTTGACTGATAACAAAGGTAACATTACAGTGCAGAGGGGAAAGACAGTACTCCAAATAAATAAAGGGCAGTGGGGTCAATTAAATATATGTGCAGGAAAAAAAAAAGTTAATCCATAGCTCACACCATACACAAAAATTAGTTCCAGAATATTTTAGGTATAAACGTTAATACTGAAACAATAAAGCTCCAAGAAGAAAACATGGGGGGTGGGGTGGGGGAAAGCTTCTATGTTTTGATGTAGGCAAAGATGTCTTATATAAGATATCAAAAATGAATCACAAAATAAAGGGTTGATAATATGGACCCATTAAAATTACAACCTTCTATTCCACAATAGACACTAATAAGAAAAGCAAGCCAACCAAGTGGGAGATAGTCACAATACATATTCCCAAGAGTTGACATATCCAGAATGCATAACGAAATGCAAATCAAGAACAAAAAGGGAGACTTCCCAATCAAAGATTGGACAAAATACTTGGACAGACACTTCACAAAAAGGAACATTCACACAACTAAAAGTTTCAGAAAAATCAATCTAACTCATCAGGAAAATGCAACTTAAAACCACAAAAGATCACAGCACCATGAGAATTGCTAAAATGAAAAAGACAGCAACAAGTGCTGGGGAGGATTTGGGGCAACTGCAACTTTTAAACATAGCTGGTAGGAGGATGAATGGGTACAACCACTTTAAAAAACTCTGCTGAATAAACATATGAGCATGTTCAAAGACATGTACAAGAATAGTCACGGCGTCACTATTCATAATAGTTAGAAACAACTCAAACATTTATCAACAACTGAATAGAAAAAATATATTGGGATATAACCATATATTAGAATACTATACAACAATGAGAATGAAGGAACCACAAAGGTGAAAACATAACGAATCTGTCAAACATAATGTTGAGCAAATGAAGCTAGATACAAAAGGAGTCCATCCTGCTCAATTCCAATGACATGAATCTCAAAAGTAGGCAAGCCTATCTAAGATGGCAGAAGTCACCTTAGATTGCTTCTCTTAGAAGAGAGGTTACTTTTGGGTTTCTTTCAGACGACTGAAAGGGGGCTTGAGAGATTTTCTGGGATGCTGGACCTTTTGTGATTTGCTTCTTCCACTTACCTAATATTTTCAAGGTTAATCCGTGTTGTAGCATGTATCAGTACTTCGTGCATTTTTACTGTCAATTACTATTCCACTGTATGAATATACTATTTTTTTAAAAATCCATACATTAGTTGAAAAACATTTGGGTTGTTTCCACTTTTTGGTTACCATAAACAATGCCACTTATGAACATTTATGTATAAGTTTGGTGTGATCTATTTCTTAATCTGGGTGCTGCTTATAAGGATCTGATCACTTTCATAAAATATATTGAAGTATATATTATTTGTATACGTGCTTGTATGAATAGTATTTTTCAATAAAATTTTGTTTAATGAAATGAAACACAGACACCTACATTGCTTTCCTTTCTCCTGTTGTGGTGAGAAGCAAATCCTGCTGACGTTGCTGCTTTCGTTTTGGACTCTAAACTGGGAGCATGTGAGGAAATCCGGCCAGGAGGCATTCACCATCCCTAGGACTGATTCACAGCCCTCTTTTGCAGCCTCACAGAAGGACCTACAGGGCAGGAGTCCATGACTAGAAGGAAAGAAAAGATGAAAATTAATGTTTTTATAGACTACTTCCTGAAATAACAATGAAATTAAAGAAAAGCTGGCCGCCAGTGCTGAGATATCATCTTAATCTATATTTAGTGTAGTCAACAATTTAAATTTCCACATTAAGTCCTAAAACAAGGATTTCAGCCACCCTATTATCATGATTCTAGGGACAAGAAGCTAGTTCCATAACATATCAGCTCACTATCTCTTGTAGAAGTATTTATCCCAAATGATTTTTTCCCCTCAATTTCGTGTGCTGAAGTAAAACTGTCAAAAAAAAAAAAAAAAAAGGAGCTCTAGTTAATCTCAAATGGAGTAAGTTAACATAGAAATGAAGGCCCCAAATTGGAAAAGCAGAAGTAGGTCACAAAATAGGTTAATCTCATTTCTTCATCTTCCCTTTGAGAAATTAAAAGTATCTTTGAGAGGCAGACAGAAAGCTGTGCCTTAACCTCCACAGCCTCCCCAGAAAAAAAGCAGAGACAAGTGAAAACTCAGTTATTTGTCTACAGTAAGAAACTATTTATCTTCGGTTTTGAAAGTTATTTATCTTCTCAGATTTCTCTTTTATCTTTGGCAAAACAGAAAAATGCAAACAACTGTCTGCTGTTGGTAAGGGTAATGATGCTCTGGGAGCCTGTCTCTACTCAACCGCCAGGCAATCGAACACTTCTGGATCAGAATGCTACAACACGAAGGCCAGGGACTTGTTCCCTTCCAGACACAGGTGGCATTTCCTACTTTGCAGCAATAAAATGTATCTATCTCTCACCCTGGCTGGTGATCAGGCTAAGCCATTTCAAGTGGTTTCAAGGAAACTGGGGAAAAAAATATACACGTCAGTCAAGGCAAAGCACACACTGTGACAACCTTAAACAATATCTGGTTCAAACCCTTATTGGAGATGGGCCTAAGAAGATTCTGGGACACGCTCAAGAGCACAATCTTCTTAATGGCAGAAGCGGGAAGAGAATCCAGGTGTTTGAAATTTCAGTTCATGCTCTATCTACTCTTCCATATTGTCTATTCTCACATAAGGATGGAATAATTCAGCTTTAAAAATCCTTTGATGAAACAAGAACATTAAAATTCCCCATTGATACTTCTATGGATTGCAGAAACATAATGGGATGTACCAGCCACTGACAGAGTGATAGAGTCTGATAGAATCTATAAAAGAATCTCGGGAGAGAGATCTTATTATATATAAAAATATGGGGGCACCTGGGTGGCTCAGTCAGTTGAGTGTCCAACTCTTGATTTTTGGCTCAGGTCATGATATCACGGTTGGTTCGTGAGTTCAAGACCCATTTTGGATTCTGTGCTAACAGCACGGAGCCTACTTGGAATTCTCCCTCACTCTCTGACCCTCCCTTGCTCAAACTCTGTCTCCCCCCAAATAAATAAACTTTAAAAAGAACAATAAAAGTATGGAAACAGGGTCCTCAACAATCACACTCAGATGCAAATGCTTTTGGCCTTCCTCTCAGGAATTTGTCTTAAAACTGAGTATCTTTTAGGGGCGCCTGGGTGGCTCAGTCAGTTAAGCCTCCGACTTCAGCTCAGGTCACGATCTCACGGTCCGTGAGTTCGAGCCCCGCGTCGGGCTCTGGGCTGATGGCTCAGAGCCTGGAGCCTGCTTCTGATTCTGTGTCTCCCTCTCTCTCTGCCCCTCCCCCATTCATGCTCTGTCTCTCTCTGTCTCAAAAATAAACGTTAAAAAAAAAAATAAAAAATAAAAAACTGAGTATCTTTTAGAATCCTGATCTCCATATAATTATCTACCTACATTAAAATGTAACTAAATTTATTAATGAAGATGCAGAAAGAGAGGTTTTGCATTTGAAAGATTAGGTTTCGGACATAAAATTATGAATCAGTTCAGGCAAGTTTCTTGGTATAAAGAAGACACTTGACTGCCATTGTGAAATACATTAGATGTTTATAGGACTTGAGAAAGCATCACTTAAATAGCATTTTAAAATCATATTCCAGAGAAGTTAGAGACTGTATTTTCTCAAATAAAACCAAAGGACATGGTTGAGGAAATCTGGAAAACACAGAATTCTTACGCGATTCCTTTGCGACACTTTGCTAGGTTCTAAGTGCTTCATGTGCATTAACTCATTCATTTCTCATTATGGCCCTAAATATACAAATAAAAAAGTTGAAGCACAGGAAAAATAAGAAGAGACTTGCCCAAGATCACTGAGGTAGTGAGTGTCAGAGCCAAGATTCAGACCCAGGCAGACTGATCCCAGGACACGCTCAGTTAAACTCTATTTATGTGAGTCTATACTTCAAGAACGCATGTTCCAAAAGCACCACTCAAGGTTAGTTCAAAACTTGATACAGGCTCCAGACCACCACAATAAAGTGAAGTCACAACAAAGCAAATCAAATGCATTTTTTGGTTTCCCATTGCATTTATAAAAGTTATGTTAACACTACACTATAGTCTATTCGGTGTGCAACAGCATCATGTCTAAAAAAGTGGTGTCCATACCTTAATTAAAAAAATACTTTATTGCTAAAAAATGCTATTCATCATCTGAGCTTTCAGCGAGTTATAATCTTTCTGCTGGGGTGCAGGGTCTTGCTGCTGACTCATCAGGACCCTGGGGTACAGGGTCCTGCTGCTGGGGTGCAGGTGGTGGTTGCTGAAGGTCGGGGTGGCTGTAGCAATTTCTTAATATAAGACAACAATGCAGTTTGCCTCATCCACGGATTCTTCCTTTCATGAACAATTCCTCTGTAGCACATGATGCTGTGTGATAGCACCTTACCCACAGTAGAACTTTCAAAATTGGAATCAATCTTCTCAAACCTTGCTGCTGCTTTATAAACTAAGCTTATGTAGTATTCTAAATTCTTGTTGTCATTTCAATAATTTTCGCAGCATCTTCCCAGGAGTAGATTCCAACTCCAGATACCACTTTCTTTGCTCATCCATAAGAAGCAGCCCGTCATCTGTTCATGTTTTGTCCTGAGATTGCAGCAATTCGGTCACATCGTCAAGCCCCACTTGTCGTTCTAGTTCTCTTACTATTTCCACCACATTTGCAGTGACTTCCTCCACTGAAGTCCTGAACCCCTCCCAGTTATCCATGAGGCTCGGAATCAACTTCTTCCAAGCTCCTCTTAATGTTAATATTTTGGCCACTTCCCACGAATCACAAATGTCTTTAAGGCATTTGAATGGTTAATCCGATCCAGAAGGTTTTGATTTACTCTTCCCAGATCCATCAAAGGAATCACTATCTATGGCAGCTATAGCCTTACAAAACACATTTCTTAAATAGTAAAGACTTCAAAATTAAAATTACTCCTTGACCCATGGGCTACAGAATGGATGCTGTGTTAACAGGCATGAAAACAACATTAACCTCATTGTTCATCTCCATCAGAGCTCTTGGGTGACTAGGTGCATTGTCAATGAGCAGCAATATTTTGAAAGATTTTTTTTTTTTCTGAGCAGTAGATCTAGTTTAAAATATTCAGTAAATCATAGTTGTAAACAGATGTGCTATTATCCAGGCTTTGCGTTCCATCTATAGAGCACAAGTAGAGTAGATTTGGCATAATTCATAAGGGCTCTAGAGATTTTGGAAGAGTGTAGAAACACTGGCTTCCATTCCAAGTCAACCACTGCCTTAGCCCCTAACAGAGTCAGCCTGTCCTTTAAAGTTTTGAAGCCAGGCCTTGACTTTTCCTCTCTAACTATGAAAGTCCTAGGTGGCATTTTCTTCCAATAGAACGCTGTTTCATTTATGCTGAAAATCTGTTGTTTAGTGCAGCCACCTTCATTAAGTACCTGACCTAGATCTCTGGGTAACTTGCTGCAGCTTCTACGTCAGCACTTGCTGCCTCCCCTTGCACCTTTATGTTCTAGAGATGGCTTCTTTTCTTAAACCTCATGAACCAACTTCTGCTAACCTCGCCCTTTTCTTTTGCAGCTTTTCCACTTCTCTCAGCCTTCACAGAATTGAAGAGAGTTAGGGCCTTGCTCTGGGTGAGGCTTTGGCTCACGGGAATGTTGTGGCTGGTTTGATCTTCTATCCAGACCTCTCAAACTTTCTCCCTATCAGCAACAAGGCTGTTTAGCTTTCTTATCATTCATGTGTTCACTGGAGTGGCACTTTTAATTTCCTTAGCACTTTTCCTTTGCATTCACAATTTGGGTGTTTCGCACAAGAGGCCTAGCTTTCGGCCTCTCTTAGCTTTTGCTACACCTTCCTCACTGAGCTTAATCATTTCTAGCTTTTGATTTCACGTGAGACACATGGCTCTTCCTTTCACTTGAACACTTACAGGTCATTGTAGGGTTATTCATGGGCCTGATTTTAATATTGTTGCATCTCATGGAAAAGGGAGAACTGAGGAGAGGGAGAGAGACAGGGGAATGGCCAGCTTGTGGAGCAGTCAGAACCCACACAACACTTACTAAGTCCGTTCTCTTATATGGGTGTGGCTCATGACCCTCGAAAACAAATACAATAGTACATCAAAGATCACTGATCACAGATCATCATAACAAATATAGTAACAATAAAAAAATGTGAAATACTTCAAGAATTACCAAATGTGACATAGAGACATGAAGTGAGCAAATGCTGTTGGAAAAATGGCGCTGATAGACTTGCTCAACACAGAGTTGCCACAAATCTCCAATTTGCAAAACATGAAACATCTGTGAAGCACAATAATGGAAAGTGCAATTAAACAAGGTATGCTTGTATACACTTTGAGTGGACCAGCCGTATACACGGGGTTGGGCTCTCCCTTCACTCCACAAACTCCTAGTTAACTTGCAATGAATCGGTATTTGCCCAAGGGGCTAAGGAACACAAAGGAAGGGTAAAGTGATTTCTCTTTCTTTTCCAGGTGTGAGACAGCCCACAGTCATGGTAGAAGCAAGCCAGGCTTGTCTTCAGCATTCTTTCTTTGCCTTCTAGTTCCTGACCTTCCCAGTTTCTGACATGATCCTGGCCACCCTCACTCCAGCGTCCCACTTAGATAACCGCCCCCCCCAGACCATTACTCACTCTTAAACATTTCCTTCCCTTCCTACAATCAAAACTACATTCCTCAAATGATCAGATCCCAATTAGGCTGCCAAAGAAGAAAAGAGATGAAAATAGCACAGAGTAATTCATAATAACCGAGGGACACTTAACCTTCCCAAGGTTTTTGCATCATTAGAAGATGGTTGGAGCAAAGGAATCGCTAGTTGATGGAATGCCAGGTGCCATTTACCAGGGAAACATTCATCCAATAGAGTGGGGTGGGGGAGATCCATGCAAAGCTGTCGAACACGCAGAGCCCAATTCTCTCGAGAGGTTCACGGACTTTTCCTCACTTCTGAGCCCACGTATTTTTGGATGACTCAACATCTATTCTCAGAATCTTGTAGAAGAGCATTAAAATTTCACGCAAGCACCTAGCAGATTGTTTTCATGTTCTAAAGCCGAGTCTTACCTCAGATAAGACCGTTACGGACTCTGATCAAGATCGTTTTCTGTAGGAAAGCATACGTCTACCACTCTAAAACTTCCACACAGCCACTCCTCACTGTCTGATCCTGGGCCAACAATTCACTCACACGAAGGTTCACACTTTCCTCATTCGAAAAGTGAGGGGTTTGGAAGGGCTGGTTTCTCATGGTCCTTTTCCTACTAACATTCTATAAATCAAAATTCATTCTTTAACACAATACTTCTCAGAGGAGCAGTGCTAAACCTACCAGCTTTGCTAAATTTCGAAAGGTAACAGACATTTTTTTTTTTTTCCTTAAGATTTGTTCTGGGAATATATAGAGACATTAAAATACCATTAGGCCTTCCGTTCTAAAAATAGGACTTAAGAAAAATGTCTAGAGTGTTTCCAAATAGCTCTCTTAAGAGGGGTAACCGACAGAGACCTGTTAGAGCAGGACATGTGAAATGGTGATGAGTATTTATAACAAGCAGCCCTTTTAAACCGGGAGCAAAACGAGGAGCCATTTGTTCTTGTTTTGCACGAAATCCAACTGCCTATGAGGGCTTGAAGTATTTGGCTTTTCATCACATGGAACAGTGTGGTGAGACAGGCCACACTATTTTGGATTAGGAGTGTCTATACCCAAGCAGTAAGCAGACTGACATCTGAAAACAGTGCACCGCACAGGCGAAGAGTCAGATTTGGCTATGAGAATACTATTTTAGCACGGGCGATTATTTTAAATTGATGTGGGAAGCACTTGTGTTGTGCCCAAGTCCCTAACACATTTCAACTAAAGTTCAAGCAGAAAACCTGTTGCATCACCTCTGTAACTATTTGTTGAAACACAGACATATAAAGAAATACATAAATAATTCCACTATATAATGATAGTGAAGCTTTTATTTTCACGAGCAGGGACATTCTAAAATAATTTACCTAAAAAATGGGAGATTTTACCAGTATAATTTTTAGTGAATTTATCTACCAAAATTGTTAGCTTTATTTACAGTTTTTTTAATTTTTTTTTACTGTGCCCTTTAACCAACATCTCATGTCTCCCCAAATCTATACAAGTTATTTGCAAAAAAAAAAAAAAAAGTTCTGATAAAGAGATAAATTTTAAAGTTCCTAAACTAGGTCACAAAGTAAGCTTATATAGCTATGGGTTTTAAATTTGACAAATCATTTATTTTTTCAATTTCTTTACTTTGGCCTACTTTTTGACTTACAGACAAGTTATAGGAATATTACAAAAAGTTTCCATATATCCTTCATCCAGGCTCCCCCAAGGCAAACATCTTATATAACTACAGTATAATCATCAGAACCAGAAAATTAATATTGGTACAATACCTTTAACGAAGAACTCTATTCCAATCTTCCCAAGACCTCCATTCGGGATCTCACATTGCATTTTGTTGCCACTTTTTATTTTTGGCAAAGAAACCAACCTTTCAATATATTAGAAGAGCTTAGGATTTAAAACTCTTTTACCATTAAAAAAAAAAAAAAGTCTCCGTGACAGGCAGACTCTGAGATGGTCCCTAATGATCCTCACCTCCTGTTATTCATGCCTGTGTAAGCCCCTCCCTCCCCTTGAGACTCTTCTTGCAACCAATACAAGGTATTGGGATGTCATCCCATCATTACGGTACATAAGATTATGACTTCTCTATTGCTAGCACACTCTTCCTTATTGGATTTGGTGAAGCAAGTTGCCATATTGGGGGGCTCACATGACAAGAACTTAAGAGTGACCTCTGGGGGTGCCTGGGTGGCTCAGCCGGTTGAGCATCCGACTTCAGCTCAGGTTGTGATCTCATGGTTCGTGGGTTCGAGCCCCACGTTGGACCCTGTGCTGACAGTTCAGGACCTGGAGCCTGCTTCTGATTCTGTCTCCCTCTCTCTCTGCTCCTCCCCCACTCATGCTCTGTCTCTCTCTCTCAAAAATAAATAAACATTAAAAAAAAAAATTTAAGAGTGACCTCTGGTCAACAGCCAGCTAGAAATAGGTCATCAGTCCAATAACTCTTGAGGAACTGAAATTCTTCCAATTGTATGATTCAAATAAGACCCCAGCCCTGGCCAATACCTTGATTGTACCCATATGACAGACCCTAAAGCAGAGGATCCAGGTAAGTCATTCCCAGGTTACAGACACCAGAAACTGTGAGATAATAGATGTGTAATGTTTTCTTTCTCTTTCTTTTTTCTTTCTTTCTTTCTTTCTTTCTTTCTTTCTTTCTTTCTGCTGTATTATTAATAAAGTATAAAGATTTCTTTTTTCCAGTAGATTTTATTTTATTTTTTAAATTTATATCCAAATTAGTTAGCATATAGTGCAACAATGATTTCAGGAGTAGATTCCTTAATGCCCCTTACCCATTTAGCCCATTCCCCCTCCCACAACCCCTTCAGTAACCCTCTGTTTGTTCTCCATATTTAAGAGTCTCTTATGTTTGTCCCCTTCCTTGTTTTTATATTATATTTGCTTCCCTTCCCTTCCCTTATGTTCATCAGTTCTGTCTTAGAGTCTTCATATGGTTGAAGTCCTATGATATTTGTCTTTCTCTGACTAATTTCACTTAGCATAATACCCTCCAGTTCCATCCACGTAGTCGCAAATGGCAAGATTTCATTCTTTTTGATTGCTGAGTAATACTCCATTGTGTATATATATATATATACATACATATATACACGTATATATGTGTATCTATACACGTGTATATATATGCATATATATACACGTGTATGTATACGCATATATACATACACGTGTATATATACGCATGTATATATACACGTGTATATATACACGTGTATATACACGTATATATATATGTGTGTATATATATATACACACACACACACATATACACACACACACACACACACATATATATATATAT
The DNA here is from genome assembly GCF_028749965.1 of Puma concolor. Lineage (NCBI taxonomy): Eukaryota > Metazoa > Chordata > Mammalia > Carnivora > Felidae > Puma > Puma concolor. Next base: position 167,200,365 of record NC_141670.1, on the reverse strand, counting down.
ATATATATATATATATATATACACACATACCACATCTTCTTTATCCATTCATCTATCAATGGACATTTGGGCTCTTTCCATTCTTTGGTTATTGTCGATAGTGCTGCTATAAACATGGGGGTGCATGTGTCCTTCAAAACAGCACACCTGTATCCCTTGGATAAATACCTAGTAGTGCAATTGCTGGGTCATAGGGTAGTTCTATTTTTAATTTTTTGAGGAACATCCATACTGTTTTCCAGAGTGGTTGCACCAGCTTGCATTCCCACCAGCAGTGCAAAAGAGATCCTCTTTCTCTGCATCCTTGCCAACATCTGTTTTTGCCTGAGTTGTTAATGTGAGCCATTCTGACAGGTGTAAGGTGGTATCTCATTGTGGTTTTGATTTGTATTTCCCTGATGATGAGTGATGTTGAGCACTTTTTCATGTGTCGGTTGGCCATCTGGATGTCTTCTCTGGAGAAGTGTCTATTCATGTCTTTTGTCCATTTCTTCACTGGATTATTTGTTTTTGGGTGTTGAGTTTGATAAGTTCTTTATAGATTTTGGATACTAACCCTTCATCTGATATGTCATTTGCAAATATCTTCTCCAATTCTGTCAGTTGCCTTTTAGTTTTACTGATTGTTTCCTTTGCCGTGCAGAAGCTTTGTATTATGATGAGGTCCTAATAGTTCATTTTTTGCTTTTGCTTCCCTTGCCTCCGGAGACGTGTTGAGTAAGAAGTTGCTGTGGCCAAGATCAAAGAGGTTTGTGCCTGCTGTATCCTCGAGGATTTTGATGGCTTCCTGTCTTACATTGAGGTCTTTCAACCATTTTGAGTTTGTTATTGTGTATGGTGTAAGAAAGTGGTCCGGGTTCATTCTTCTGCATGTCGCTGTCCAGTTTTCCCAGCACCACTTGCTGAAGAGACTGTTTTTATTCCATTGGCTATTCTTTCCTGCTTGTCAAACATTAGTTGGACATAGGTTTGTGGGTCCATTTCTGGGTTCTCTATTCTGTTCCATTGATCCGAGTGTCTATTTTTGTGCCATAAAGTATAAATATTTCTAATTACATCACCTAGAGACAATTTTATCCAGTACTCTGTTTGGCTGCCAGTCTCTTGTCTCTCTCTTCAACAATGATGAGGTGGATGTACTCTCCACAGGGAAGAGAAATCCATGGTTTATTGTCTTTGCTAATAACAAAAATGTCGGACACAGCCGTGTGGCAAAGCTGTTGCCATTGGCAAATCAGGGTGTTTCTCTCTGTTGGTGATCACACCAACTCTTCCCAGGTTAGCACCCTCTGGTCACCATACATAGATTACCAGTGTCAAACTTTCCAGTCTTTCCAGTCTCCAGTTTCTGAATGGTCATTCACCTTGAGGAGGGGATTAGGATAGCAGATCATGCAAGCATCATGGGTCATCGGATGAGGGATTCCTTTTGTCCCCACAAAACATGCTTCTCACTTTGCATAACCTACATGTGGCTTCCTCAGGTATAATCCAATGAACAGCAAAGCGACTCTTGGTGGCACCCTTGTCTCACATCAGAAGAGAAATAATGGGGAATGTCAGGGTATTTTTTGGTCACATTGGTCTGAAGGTCTTTAAAACCAAGGAAAATTTAGACAGAAATTCTCCCCAGCCTTGTCAATGCTGATGACATCCATAAAAACATCAGGGGAGGTTATATCAGTTCAGACCTTGCCATCAATCTTCATAAAACACTACGTACAGATCTTCTTTTTTTTTTTTTTTTTTTTTTTAATTTTTTTTTTTTCAACATTTATTTATTTTTGGGACAGAGAGAGACAGAGCATGAATGGGGGAGGGGCAGAGAGAGAGGGAGACACAGAATCGGAAACAGGCTCCAGGCTCCGAGCCATCTGGGGCTCGAACTCACGGACCGCGAGATCGTGACCTGGCTGAAGTTGGACGCTTAACCGACTGCACCACCCAGGCGCCCCATCGTACAGATCTTCTTTACTCATCTCCTGTTAGGGCATACTTAAGTCTGTTCCTTAGGAAAATAATAAGAGGGAGACATTCTCTCATTTTATGGGGACCAGTAGATGGGCGAGGGGCAAACATACCGGTCAGTTTATCCAGCATCCAAAGCTTTGGAGCTGCTACACGCTTTCAATGCTTCTTGGGACCATGAGCCATGGCTGTGCTAGGCATGAAAAGAGTTCGGTGTGCGTTGTTTTAAGCTGCTAGATTTGTGGTAATTTGTTATGCAGTAGTATGTAAATAATACACTTTTCTTTGATATATCGCTTGGTCAGAAACTGCTACTGAGTTAGATGTGCCACTCATTGATGAGACTCATACAGTCATTTTTGAAAACCATATTCCTAAATTTTCTGTTAGGGTGAGCTATTCCGTCAACAATGCTCACAGAGTCCTCGTCACAGGCAGCTCCCAGAGCTGCAGACCTTAGCATGAAAAGAATGTTAATGCTGGAAATGTCTTACAAGATAATTGGCTCCTATTTCCCCCTTTTACATTGTGAGGAACATGAAAACTAAAAAAAAAAGAGTTCTCATAGTCAGATAGTATGACTCCAGCCAGGGCTCCAAAATGCATCACCTAGCTGGTCTCTTCTCACAGACGTGAGCCACAGGTAAGTAACATAGGAGTAAACCTACAAATGACACAGGAGCATGATTTCATCACCACTGCTGGAAAACACAAAAACAACAGATGGCTTGTTCTCTCTTTGATGAACCAACCACATCAGCTTCCTATGCCAGCACATTCTGTTGGCCTCAAGAGACCTCATAAGAGGTATGGCTTAGATGGGGTATGACAGAGGTAGGAAAGAGGTTTCCTTGGTTCCCAGCTCCACTAGCTATGGAGATGGAAAAGTGCACAAGAGAATGTTTTATGTCATTGTCCCACATCAGAGGAGAAATAATGGGAAATGTCAGGATGTTTTTTGGTCACATTGGTCTGAAGCTCTTTAAAAACAAAGACCATGTCTGTCTTATTTTTCCTTTGAAATAGCCACGGTTCCAGAGGGAAAGCAAGTAGGATCACTGCAGAGCGTTTAGTGAAAGAGCCACTTAACAAAGGCGCTGGCAGGGTTTAGAAAAATCAACAAGGGTAGTACAGTATGCTGGGACAGGTTACTGTTAGCATCCCAGTCTTAAGGAACAAGGGAAGGAGCAGTCATTGGAACTTAGGGAAAGCCATATGGAGAAGGCTTCCTGTACCAGCCACAGATTCTTGTGGTGGAATGCAAGCCAACCATGCAATCTGGCAAAGAAAGAAGTACGGGATTACTACACACCCTGACTCTTCCCATATGCTGATGTCCTGTTGGTGGCTCCCGCTGGCTAAGCCCCACAGCAAGGGAGAAAGTAGCATGATTGAAAGCCCCCTGGGGACAAGAGTGAAGTGGAGGATGGTGGCAAGTGGACATCGAGAAGCAAATGAGAGGGGAGCGCCAGGGTGGCTCAGTCTGTTAAGTGTCCAACTCTTGATTTTGGCTCAGGTCATAATCTCAAGGTTCATGAGATTGAGTCCTGCTTCAGGCTCTGTGCTGACAGCACGGAGCCTGCTTGGGACTTTCTCTCCTACACGTGCTCTCTCTGCAAATAAATAAGTAAACTTAAAAAAAAAAAAAAAGAAGTGGTAAATGAGAAATAGCCAGCATGCTGCTGTGTGCCCTGTATCTAGTGGGAGCTCAGCAAACACTTGTCAAGGGATAAAACACAATGTGGGGTGTGATTAGATTGTTAAACTATTATTAGCTTGAAATCTGGGAGCATTTATACCACAGAAATCAGCCAGTGCCACGAATGATTGTTTTGTTTCGTTTTTTGGTTCAGGGAGCCAGTTTACTAGCAAACCACTAGATGAAAATATCAATCATGTCATCTCTTACAGAAGAGAAAATGCTCTTATCTCCTCTGAAAGGAAAAGTACTATCATGCACTTCTCGAACCAGGTAAAGACATTACGCCAATATTAACTCACTATCCACTAACCGCCCCCCCCCCCACCACCACCACAGCCACGACTTCTCCCTTGATATACATGGTTTTCTTGGTGGTAATACCGTCCACCTAAGTCTGCAAGCCCAAAAGCCTTTGCCTCACCCTCAACCTCACCATTCATATGCAACTAATCACTACGTGCTATTAATTCTACTTCTTAAAATTCCCTAAAATATGTTTGTTCTCTCCCCACTTTATATCCTAGCAAAATTGAACTAGTTGTAGTTCCCCTAATATATCCTAGATCTAGACAGTTGCTCTACCTGAAACGTCTTCTTTTTCTACCTTGTCCACATGGCGAACTTCTATTTATCCTGCAAAACCAATTCAGCCGTTGCTTCCTCCCTGGGAGAAGCCTTCTCTAACAATGCAGGATGGAAAGAGGGCTTCCTTTGTCTGTCTGTAACCCCCACACTTTGTGAACTGATCGCATTGTACAATTTGATTGTTTTCATGTCTGGTCCCCTATTATGCTGAGTTCCTTGAAGGCAGAACTGTATTTTATTCATTTCCACATCCCCAACATCAAACTATGCACCTGGCACATTGTAGGTGCCAACAAATGCTTGCTAAAGGCATAAATAAATTGGAAACACCAACAGATGTCCAGGTCTCCCTCATCTCCTAGATTCTCATATCCTCACAGATCTCAGTGAAGTTCTCCTAAACAAGGCTCTGCTTAAAATTACACATCTTGCCACCAAAGCCCATTCTCCCAAAGCTCTCCAATTCCTTGCTGGATTTTTTTTCCATCGCACTTTTCACTATGTGATATACTACTATCTATTTATTTATTTATTTTAAATTTTTTTATTATCTATTTATTTGCTTATTGCTTATTTCCCTTCACTGTAATAAAAGTCCTGCGAGGTCAAGGATCTATTTTGTTTGCGGCTATATACCCAGTATGTACAGTCAGCAAATATTTTTTGAAAAAACAAATGAGTCACATGCAGGGGATAATTTAGTGTCCTGCTTGGAATAAAGCTGTCAGTACCAAAGTTGGGAGCAAACCATAACTACCTAACTCCCAAGTACAGATTATACAAGAACTCATGCCGGTCTTGCTCATATGATTTCCTCCCCATTAGGTCAGCAAATTTTACACGTGCTGTTCAATCTCGAAATAATTCTCGTGTAAGAGGAAAACGCTCTTAAAATGTTAATAAAATTGCTAAGGATGAAAACTCTACAGATTAAGTGTCTTGTTAATATGCCAGCAGTAGGGGGTCGCCCTTAAAATAGAAGAACAAGGAAATACTAACAGATAAACACAGCTTGAATTAAGATAAGTGTGAATAATGTAAAACCACACAACCACCCCTGAAAGGGAATATAAAATTCCACTCAACTTCTAACTGACAGGATCCTGATTCTCATTAATACTTGGCATATTTACCAGGGCCCATGGAATAGAGGATTAACGAATCACACAAGAAACTTGCAATTGTTAAATTATTTTTGCAGCTGTTTTGATTTTTGTACATCATGAAATGACGCTTTACATATGGATCTTCAAATGAATTGAATCAAAAAGATTAAATCTAAATTCTAGTCACAGCCACGTAATACCAATGAGCTTTTGAGGAGAAAAGTAAACAAATGATTCCACTGAGCTTCATAAAATATGTGTGCTTGAGACACCATCAGTGATGTGACAGGACAGAATCACAAAGAGCTGAGCTATCATGGCCGGATTGTCTAGCTTTATGTCTTTGTAAAATAAAAATAATATGAGTTATTCGACTACATCTCACCCACATTTGGGGCCATTTTGGATCATAAAATGGAAGCTTACTTACCATTTAATCTTTTATGTCTAATGCTGAAAAGCAGACAACATCAACTGTGTTGCCTGAAGTTGAAAAGCAAACAGACACAATTGACCATCTGAACAGCCATGTAGTCAACACTGGTATGGCTGAAAAGACTGCTGCTTCCAAGTTAGTTGGTACAATCAGGGAAGCAAGTGGCAAATGGCTTTCAGGATATTTACTTGGTAATAGCAACAAAGTTTATTTATTTGACTACTGACCTATATAAAATTTTAAAATTATAATTATTAAAAAATGTTAATCTGTAATATTTCCATTTATTCCCAAATGTGACATAATAGAGTTCTTGGGACATAGAAAAAATCTTTAATAAAATAAATTAGCAGTATGTAATTACTTTCCACTTAGAAAAAATTAATACAATAAGCTTATGCTAACTTATATAATTTACAAATACTTCAAAAAAAATGTTAAGTCTATTTATTTGTTTTGAGAGACAGAGAGAGAGAGTGGGGAAGTGGCAGAGAGAGGAGGGGGGAGAGATAATCCCAAGCAGGCTCCGCACTGTCAGCACAGAACCTGATCTGGAGCTTGATCTCACAACCCTAGGTCTATGACCTGAGCCAAAACCAAGAGTCAGATGCTCAACTGACTGAACCACCCAGGAGCCCCCCAAAAATGGTTTTAAAACAAATTATATTTTCTAATAGCTTTCAAGATGACTTCAGGGTTGCATTTACACAGGAGATTGGCCCATGCTGTCTTATAAAATAACACATTTAAGAATACAGTAAGCTCCCCAAAATTACATTAGAAGCAGACAAATTTTAATTTCTTATTAAAACATTATCAGTAAAATCTAACTCAGAAATGGTGTAGCAATATAATGATGTGCAGTAGTAGGAATTGTGAGTATAAATTTGGTGATGAGGGAGAGGCTTTATAATTCTAGTATAGCAAATAGTTTTTTAATCATTCCAGTAATCAACATACTTCAACATAATAAAGGGCATATATAAAAAACCCACAGCCAACAACCTATTCAATGATTAAAAAAAAACTGAGAGTTTTTCCTACAAGATCAGGAACAAGACAAAGATATCCACCCTCACTACTATTATTGAACGTAATACTGGAAATCCTAGCCACAGCAATCAGAAAAGAAAAAGAAATAAGAAGCATCCATATTGGCAAGGTAGAAGTTAAACTGTTGCTATCTGCAGATGACCTGGTACTATATACAGAAAATCCTAAAGAGTCCACCAAAAAACTATTACAAGTAATAAGTCAAGTCAGAAAAGTTGAAGGATACAAAATTAGCCCTCATAAATCAGCCGTATTGCTATACATTAATAACAAAATAGCAGAAAGAGAAATTAAGAAAACAATTCCATTTATAATTGCACCGAAAACAATAAAATACCTAGGAATAAATTTAACCAAGGAGGTGAAAGACTTGTACTCTGAAAACTATAAAACATTGATGAAAGAACTGAAGACAACACCAGCAAATGGAACAATGTTTCACACCGATAGGTGGAAGAATTAATATTGTTAAAATGTCCATACCCCTCAAAGCGATCTATAGATTCAATACAGTCTCTATCAAAATACCAAGATATTTTTCACAGAGCCAGAACAAATGATACTAAAATTTACATGGACCCACAGAAGACCTCAAATAGCCAAAGAAATCTTGAGAAATGAGAACAAAGCAGAGGTACCACAATCCCAGACCTCACGATATATTACAAAGCTTCAGTAACCAAAACAGTACAGCAGCAGCACAAAGAATAGACACAGAGAGTCTAGAAATAAACCCACAATTTTATGGTCAATTAATTTACGACAAAGGAGGCAAGAATATATAATGGAGAAAAGTCTCTTCAACAAATACTGTTGGGAATACAGGACAGATAAATGCAAAAGAATGAAACTAGACCACTTTCTTACACTATACACAAAAATAAACCCAAAATGGATTAAAGACCTAAATGTGAGACCTGAAACCGTAAAATTCCTAGAAGCAAACATAGTAATTTCTCCAATATCAGCCATATAAACATTTTCCTTGATATGTCTCCTGAGGCAAGGGAAATGAATGCAAAATTAAACTATTGGGACCACACCAAAATAAAAAGCTTTTGCACAGTGACAGAAACCATCAACAAAACAAAAAGGAAACTTACTGAATGGGAGAAGGTATTTGCGAATAATACATCAGATAAGGGGTCAATATCCAAAATACATAAAGAACTTACACAACTGAACACCAAAAAAAAAAAAAAAAAATCCAATTAAAAAATGGGCAGAGGACCTGATGGATATTTTCCCAAAGAAGACATATAGATGTCCAACAGACACATTAAATGATGCTCAATATCACTAATCAGGTTTAGAAGGTGAGAAGAATGAGAAAAAAAAAAATTGCAACTCTTGCATCTCTAAAGGAGGTGATGAAGTTTATATACTCCCAGAAAGTCACATATCATCTTGGACTACCATATCAATAATACTAAGTTATTATATATGGAGAAGTTACTGCGCACCAGGTAGGGGAAACCATGTATGGGCACTTTGCATAAATCATTCTGTCGAATACACACAAACACAGCCTATAAAGGGGGTATAATCACCCTCATCATAGAAATGAGTAAACCATGGGCTCACAAGACTAACTAATATGTCCAAGGCCCTTTAACTGGCAATTGACAGAGCTACAGATTGAGTCAGTGTTCATCTGCCCCCAAACTATAAGTGCTTTCTCTGTAGTTACCAGATTAAATTTTCTAACTTCCAGCAAACATAGTTATTTGGGAAAAAGCACAATAGTTCTTTTCAGGAAGCTCATTCAAGGAAATTCATTTGATCCTTACCACAATCCTACAGGGACTGAGTACACTACAGAAAACTGTCCTGTAGTCCTAGGTCTGAGATATAATCTTTAATCTCAACTAATCCAGCTAGATAAAGATTATTTCATCTCCACAGATATTAAGAATTTCTGCAAAGGACCTAGTGACAAATTAATACTCCAGAGGGGGAAAAGAATCAATAGCAAGCATGTCCAGTTTTTAATGTTAAGGACTCATTCCATGAGCACAGAGTTTCTCTACAAAGTATTAGAAGATGTGAGTGGAGTGACCATCACCCCACATCAGCAGGTCTCCTGGGTGTCTTCTACAAGCAAAACTGGACCTTCCAAGGCAAACTGACTTCCCTACAGCTTTGATAATGTTATAGGCCGATTATTTAAACAAGGTTGGAATGAGAGATAGTTACACATAGAAAGCATGTGGATGGTTTCTTTTCCAGACACCTTAATTGTATCTTGTGTATCAAAAAGCCATCCAGAAGCAACTGTTATTCTCCTGGCCCAGAAATTGTGAATTCCTCTCTAGTTACTTGCTGATATTTTTAAGCTAGTCCTTCTAACTCATATTTTTATGACTACCCAAATGACTTATCAGCAAAATCTCTATAGTTTGAGATATATGTCACTGAATCCATAGAAATTATACACAACTTCAATTAGCCTGTGTTATAGTATATGATACACATATTTATTCATAGCAATCCTAGTGTAAATAGAAATTATTAAAGTTCATTGTTATATATGTAGTTAATGAGCATCTGAGGGGGCAGGTTAAAAACTATACTATTTATATATCCCACTAGATCTTTTTAAACTAAATTTTAAATATTACCAAACAGCTATTTTGTCCATAATAGAATATAAGCAATGCTCCATTATTTGAACAGTAGAAAAAATTAGTATAATGGATGATGTTATGTGAAAAAGAAGAAAAATGTTTGAACTATTTTCTAAAATACATTTTACCTTTATTAACTTGTTTTGCTTATTAAATCTAGCTAGTTGGGTCTATGCACACACTAAATGACAGCAGGAAGCACTGGTCTGAAAGTGTAATTATAAAGTTAAGTATAATAATAAATGTAATAATAAAAAATAGGATAAGTCTCCAAAGTATACCTGAAAAGTGACTATAAATTATTATCCATTATAACAGAAAATGGAAAACACTTATATTAGAGCATTTCTCAGGATGAACCGGGTCAGAAGAGAAACAAATTTTACCTAAAAGTGCCCGGAAGGCTATGAGTAGCATCACTAAAATTTTACAGTTGATTGAAGTGAGAGTGGAGGTTGAGTTACAATAAGGATGACCAAAGGGAATTCAGAGTCTCCAGGAAGCTGAATGCACTCTCTTTCATTGTTTTATCTACGTACAAGATAAGGCTGAGACGTGTGGCTTTGTGCCCTGCTTCCTCACTGGCTGCAGTGTGTTGAATGGATGGTCCCAAAATGATGTGTCCACGTCCTAACTTCTGGAACCTGTGAACGTTGCCTTATTTGGATAAAAGGTCTTTGTGGGTGTAATTAGAACCTTGAGATGATGAGACCCTCTTGGGCTACCTAAACCAATGGCAAGTGTCCTCATAAGAGAAGAGAGACACACAGAGAAGGCTATGTGAAAATGGAGGCAGAGAGTAGAGTGATGTGGCCACAGGTCAAGGAAAGCCTGAAACTACCAGAAGCTGACAAAGGGAGACAATGTCCCCTGCCCCCCTCAGAATCTCCAGAGGGAGCATGGCCCTGTCAGATTTTAGACTTCTCGTTTCTAGAACTGTGAGAGAATAAATGTGTAAGCCACTCAGCTTGTAGTAATTTATTATGGCAGCTCTAGAAAACTAATCCAACCATCATGTCACGCTCCCACTGCTTCACTCTTATCACCATGAAAGCCTGCTCTGCATAGGGTTCTTTCGAGTGAAATGTTTTCCTGAACACAGTATCTGATCATAGCTCTTTACTTATTTCTACAATAATCTACTGTTTCTGTTTTACCCAGATTTTATTCTGTGGCCATTCAGGCATTTTCCAGTTAAAACAATAAACGCCTGTGTCCTGTTCCAAACACATTTTATACACTAATTAAATTAGTACATATAGGGGTGCCTGGGTGGCTCAGTGTTAAGCATCTGACGTCAGTTCAGGTCATGATCTCGCAGTCTGTGAGCTCAAGCCCTGCATGGGGCTCTGTGCTGACAGCCCAGAGCCTGCAGCCTGCCTCAGATTCTGTGTCTCCCTCTCTCTCTGCCCCTCCCCCACTCACACTCTGTCTCCCTCCCTCTCTCTCTCTCCCTCTCTCTCTCTCTCTCTCAAAAATAAACATTAAAAAAAAATACTGCAAATAATATGGAATCTATTTACACTTGAAAATGCATCTCATTCTAACATTACTATTCCAAAGATACCTTAACATTTTAATTCAGAAAACAACTGATGTTCCATGTAATTTTGTATTTAGTACATGCTTTGAAAAATTTTTAAAGATGTATACTTAATAAATTTAAAATATTCCATAACACACTTTTAATTGATTTACTCTTATTGAAAATTATTTCAATATAATAATGTAATATTGAAGTTATGCTATTTCAGTAAGGTGAAGGTGGTCAAATTAATGTACAAATTTCCAGTTATAAACTAAATAATTTATGGAGATGTAATGTACAGCATAGTGACTATAGTTAATAATACTCTATTGTACATTTAAAAGTTGCTAAGAGAGTTGATTTTAAAATTTCTCATTCTAGGGGCACCTGGGTAGCTCCGTCAGTTAAACGTCCAACTTCAGCTCAGGTCATGATCTTGTGGTCTGTAAGTTCGAGCCCCACATCGGGGTCTGTGCTGACAGCTCAGATCCTGGAACTTGCTTCAGATTCTGTCTCCCTCTCTCTCTGCCCCTCCCCTATTCACGCTTTGTCTCTCTGTCTCTCTATCTCCGAAAAATGAATAAACCTTAAAAAAATAAGCAAAATAAACTTCTCATTCTAAGAAAAAGAAAATTTGCCATTGTGTGGTGGTGAGTGCTAACTAGACTTACTGAGGTGGTCATTTGGCAATATATGCAAATGTTGAACCATTATGTGGTATGCCTGAAACCAATATAATGTTTGTATCAATTTTATATCTCAAAAAAAAAAAAAGAAATGAGCTTACAAGACACGTACACAAGCATGCTCACTCACAAATGCTTCCTCACACCTAAAATAAGAAAATTCTTTCCAATCTTATTTGATAGAGCACTAGACAGTCTCTGTTTGCCCTTCTGCATCTACCCCACACCCTCCTCACCTGCTGTGGGTTCCAGTGTTGACCATAAGAACCACCTAGTGTCTCACCTTTACCTGATTTAGAGGATGAGATTTGGCACTTAGGACCTGATGATATTTAGACGAGATTTGGGATCTCATCCATTGTGCTCACATCAATAACACACCCTTGCCCAATAGCTGTGGGTGAGTTGATCTGGTGGGAGGTCCTGGCAGGGGAGAGGGCAGGAGAGTGAGGTTGGGGTATTTATTTCTTCTTCTCTGTCCTGCAGGGCTGGCAGTGGCTGTGCTCCTCTGTCTCGGGTCACAGCACTTGGCTTGTTGGAAGACCTCTTACCCGCAGCTATAATTCTCTCCAGGTGCTATCCGCCCTTCTCCCCTTCCAAGTCCTGGGTGGTGGAACTGCATCCCCCTATCATGAGACCCTGGTGCCTCTCATAATTTATTTGTTCTCTTAACCTGTCCACACCTCCATAAATCTTCTCTTCAATAAACTCTTTCAGTCACCCCTTTGAGTGTGCTGTCTTCTGCCAGACCCTCACTGAAACACCTACTCAGTATCCCAGCTGATCGCCTCAACCTAACATCCTGACTAATTTCTTCCCAGAAATAAAACTACTCTAGGTTTTCAAAAAAAAATCTAGTTTAAAAGAATTACAACTGGCTATGACTGGCATGAGATATTTTCTCCTTTAACAAAAATATACGGTGGTAGCTTGGGATGATCTCATTCCCCCTCAGTCACTTCTGCTACAACTGACTCATCATTGAATGATTTTGGTTCCAAAATACCTGTCATCGCCATCACCGACGCACTCAGGGAAGGCGAGGCTACAGCCAAAAAGCATGATATGTTGATAGCAACTGAGGCGATGGAGGTACATGAAGAACTTGAGGAACTTCTCCATTTCCATGTTTTTGACAAATGAGAAGACAGGTGTTAGCGTGGTGTAGTAGGGCAGCATCTGACACTGGCTGTGGGTGATGTTCATACAGGCACCTGGGAAGTCAAGATATTTATATTTAGGAGCAGGCACGACAGAATCATATGTTTGCAAACTCATTTGACACGATAGACTGACAATGTTCATAATATAAAATACATTCTGCAAATAAGAATGACTCTAGATTCTAGATTCTAGACACCCACATACATACAGAAAATTGTGTGTGTGTGTGTGTGTGTGTGTGCACGCTTGTGCACGCGCCTGCATGCATATGATAATGAAATCAAGCTACTAATATTCACAAAGGGGTAGCATCTGTGTCCTGGGCAAATGCATAGAAAAATACACTCTCACAGCCAGCTGATTGCCATATAAGTTGGCAAATACTGTTTTGGATTACAGCTAGGCAGGACAATATGTATCCAAAAAAAAAAAAGTTTTAAATGCATACCCTTTGACACTGTGATATTTCTAATACTTTTATCCTAAGGAAATAATCATGGTTGTGAACATGGATTTATCTACATGGATCTTCATCTCTGCATAGTTTATAATTTTTTTTTAACATTTTTAAAGTTTATTTATTTACTTTGTGAGAGAGAGGAAAAGCTGGATAGAGGCAGAGAGAGAGAGGAAAGAGAGGATCCCAAGCAGGCTCTCCACCGTCAGCACATCGGGCTCAAACCCATGAACTGCGAGATCATGACCTGAGCCAGAGGCAGACGCTTAATTGACTGAGCCCCACTGGTGCCCCCTATAATAAAAAGATAGCAATCACCTAAACATTCACCAATGGGAGTTGCTTAAAAATACTATGAAACAAACAACAGAATACTTAACTATATGAAAGATGCTTTAGAAGACTATTTAATCACATAGAATGGTGCTTGTAGTAAATAAAAATAGCAAGTCACAAAACAATTTGCATACCATGATCCTATTTTTAAAAATACATGGTTACTCAAAGGTTTCCAATCTTGTCCATGCTAACAGTTCAGGGTCAGCTCAGAGCCTCCGATTTCATTTTCCTCCAAAATTGGCTCACTACCACCTCCATAGCCTCTCTTTCTCCTTCATTCCCTAAATTTGCATGGTTGGTGTCATATAAATAAAAATATTAATATGAATCCAGGTGATGGGATATTAGGAGACTATTCTATTTTGCTCTTTGAATTCTGTATTCTCTTATTGGTTTATATAAAGATTTATTACTTTTCATTTAAGAAGGTGATAATTAAAATTTTGGTTATTATTTAAGCAAGCTGCTACTTGAACCCAGAGTCTTCAGGTTTCGGAAACACAGTGGAAGAATTAATTCTAATTATGTTGAGGAGGATAAAGGCAAGGGAACAGAGCTCAACAAGAAAGGAAACATCTCTTCTGATATATAACTCCCAGTCAAAGAAATAAAGGGAAAAACCTCTCCAAACCTAAGGCCAATTTCATTTTAATAAAAACAATGTTTAACAATAATTCTGCATCTCTGACAAAATGGCCGAACAAACCCTTTGATCTGTAATACAGAGCAAATACAGCCTATCACAGAAGGATTCCAGACCTCCTCTTCTGCTTGTTTCCTTCACATAGGTCACCTCAGAGACTTCACTTCTTATCGTCTCACTGCCCTTCCTAGTCTCCTAAGTACTAGGACTCTAATGTCACGTCTCTTTCAAACCTCTCTGAAAACTGCCCAAACCGTGTAAGAAGTCTTTCCCCCAAATGACCAGATTGTAGCCATTAGCTCAGAGTCTCATTCTTCATGAAAACACACACTTAACCACTGTTTTTATTATCTAACCCAAAATGCGCTGAGCTTAGTGGGGCAGGATCAAAACATGATTTTCCTTTTCAAAGCCAATCAATGACATGTGGAATTTCTCTCATCCTAGAACATAGAGGAGACACGGCCAAAAACTTAAGGGCACAACACTTTTTTCGACCTCCTCAAACTCAAAATACAAAATGGGAAAGACAGGAGTCAGAGAAGAAGAAAATCCAAGTCAAAATAATACTCAGACAAAACACAAACAGACACATAAACACATAAATTCAGCCTCACGTGAGTGCTAAGGTCAGGGGTTCCGGGCACGTTGCATGAATATGACCGTCATGTCATTTGGTGCGGGAGGTTAAAACACATTTCAGTGTAGGAGATAAGCACAGGCAGAGTGATCATACAGACAGTAAACTTCAAAATGACACAACTGTATGTATTGTGCTACAAGCAGAGATGCTTACTTAAAAGAGCTGAGAGTAAGAGTTTGACTCCACCAAAAAAGGTGAAAAAAATCGGTGGAAAATTCAGTCTCAGGAAGACATGTATTGAAAACCAGCAGGTGCCAAGCACCAAACCAGGTACTCAGAGGCCCTCGTTCACAATGATCTCATTTTCACAACCTGCTAAAGTGGTATCACATCTATAGTATACATGAGAAAACTCAATTGCAGAAAGGCTAAGACATCTGCCTGGCTATGCAGAGCCATTCTGTGAAAATTCCAGATCTTCAAACTTAGGTCTTCTGAATAACTTCTGTTTGGAACCACCCCAGGCTAACACCAAAGGGGTTATTATGTTAAAAACATATCTTAAAGAATATAATTCCTAATGGCCCATGAAAGGAAAAGACTAAAAAGCATGTAATGGCATGTCATCGATCTGAATTTATATTCATAGATAATGCACCCATGTACACTGACCAGTATCATTCATTTTATATTACATTATTTTCTGTAGGGCTCACAGCTTTGGGGTTTATACACTTGATGATAAACTAAATTTGAAGTGAGGAGATGATCAAAAGGCTAATTCATCCTCACCTTGCCAAAGAATATTGAGAATCAATATTGAGAATACTGAGAAATGAATTTTAAGAAATCATTTGAAAAGTACAAAATAGTAAGGTAACTCACATTTGGTGTGCTACTATGTTATGACATTGTGAGCTGCACACACACACATGCACAAAAGGTATTTCCTTCTCAGAGGACAGCAAGAGCTCCCATAAGCATATCATCCAAAGTGCTCCTATATCCCTCAATAACATCATCCTATTTTATTTTCATTATAGTATTAGGACTACCTCATACAATCTTGTCTGTCTATCTATCTATTTACTCCCAGCGTTCTTCCACAATGATCGAAACCACTGGGATACCAAAGAGTAGACAATAGTTATTCACTGCATGAATGCAAAGATTCAATGGAACAGATTGTCCCCACTAAAAGATTTCTTCCTGAAAAAGATAGTAGATGTGAATGAGCCAGTATATCTCAGACCCAAAGGCACCAATGTTGATGGCTAATACTGCAACTATTGTTTTTAATTATCTGTTCCCTAGAACTTACCATGACCCAGGGAGTCATCCCATCCTGTTTCTTTCACTAGATTAATTTTTATCTTGGACTCCCCTCTGGACTATATAGTGCAGCAGTTGGAAGTAAGAGAAAGGGCTGCCCTCCCTTTCCAGTAAAAGGTATACCTTCTGTTACCCTTAAGCATGCTCAATTGCTTGTAGCATGAGACCTCACCATAGCAGAGAAAACAGAAATCATCATACTGCTGATGTTCAACTATCATTTCAACAGTGTTGGTACCTTCAGCAAGAAAAACATACAATTCAGAGAGGATAGGCTGAGATAGGTTTACAGTAAAAGCCTAAATAAATTATTAGTATCTATTCAAGTTGTCTCTTGTTATTAAATATACTTAAAATTTCCCTTCCACTTATTGTTTTGTATTAAGTAAAACAACTTAAAGGTAAGAAAATAGACAAAAGATCCTTGAGTACATTCTAGGCTGGATTTATGATTCTAGGTACGTTATATACATTATATACGTTATATACAATATATACGTTATATATATTCTAGGTACGTTACAATCTTATGAGAAAGATTTTTTATTCCTATTTTATATATGATGAGATAGATTCAGTGAGGGTAAGAAAGTGCTCAAAAGTACACAGATGTTAACTTGTAGAATCGAAACCAGGTTTTTCTGATCCCATAACCTATTCTTTTCCTCCGTACAATTCTGCCAAAGATACTATTCCATTTTAAACATGGTAAATTCACTTCATTCATTGTAGAATATTTTGATGACTCTCCTTGGATTTAGCAACAGAGCTGCTTCTCTACGATTGGCAAAAATTAAACGTTCTCAAAGGAAACAGTGAATTTGCTATTAAAAGTAGTTCACCTGGGGGCGCCTGGGTGGCGCAGTCGGTTAAGCGTCCGACTTCAGCCAGGTCACGATCTCGCGGTCCGTGAGTTCGAGCCCCGCGTCAGGCTCTGGGCTGATGGCTCAGAGCCTGGAGCCTGTTTCCGATTCTGTGTCTCCCTCTCTCTCTGACCCTCCCCCGTTCATGCTCTGTCTCTCTCTGTCCGAAAAATAAATAAACGTTGAAAAAAAAAAAAAAAAAGTAGTTCACCTGTCCTTACTGAGAGTCCATTTGGATTGGGAACGCTTAGTATCTATTCCTGGCTGTACTACAAAGTCAACACAGGTCAGGACTACATCACCAGAATGGAATAATGAAAGCCATTCTCTATTCTAGATAACTGATGGGGACAGTTACATCTTGTCAGAATAATTGCTGGCACAAGCCAATATGAAAGGACTTCGTGTACTTAGGAAGATCCGTAAAAGGGTTACAGTAAGATAAGAAGGAACAGAGAGTTAAAGACAGGTCCTTCTGTGAAGATCCTGGCCTCCTAAGCAACTCTGTAAACATCTTTGAATCCAAATATGGTAACTATTTTATTTCTCATAAAAGAAAATCAATGAGACAAAGTAAAACACATGAGTCAACTGTGGCATTTGTAAAAAGTCTTTACAGACATAGTCAAGGGCATTGGTAACTCAATGTCTTGCCAATTTTTGCACATGCAAAAAATGTAAGTGCCTGGCTGGTACAACACTAATTATCAGAGTTACGTATGAGCTACCAAATTTTGCCAGGAGAAGCATGAGGATTGGGATTTAACATTTTCTATATAATTATATCTATTGGTCTGCTTCAAATCCTGCTTTTATTATTCCATATTTATGTGGCTTTTCACAAGTTACTGAACTTTTCTATTTATGTTTCTTCATCTGCAAATTACTATATTTGGGGTTATTATAAGGATTAAGTGATGTTACATAATGCCTTTCATTAGCACATATGGTAAGTTATAAAACTTTTCACTATTATGATTAACTCATTTGTGACTCACAAAAACTCTGTAGACTAGAAAGAAGAAATACTTGTATCCATGGTGTATGGGTAGAAAAACCGAGGCTGAAACATTAAGCTTTCATCAGCCATTTTCTTCTAAATTCTGTGATTATATTCCATTACACACACACACACACACACACACACACACACACACACACACATATGGTCAAAATTCAAAGTTTCATTAATTAGTTTGCTTACTTGAAAAAGAAACAAATGTTGGGTGTTATATTTTAAAAAACATTAGTTATTCATTGAGAAAATATGTATTCTCTATTAAATATAGGCATTAGTCTTGGTGCTAGAGAATTTAAAAATAAGAATTTGAAATTAGACCACATTTTATTTATTTACCCAAAATGTACTTTAACACACATGAAAACTGTTTCGTTTTTAATGCCACTAATGGCAAAAATAAGTTCTAAAATGACGAGAGTATAAGAAACTACTGGGGCGCCTGCGTGGCGCAGTCGGTTAAGCGTCCGACTTCAGCCAGGTCACGATCTCGCCGTCCGTGAGTTCGAGCCCCGCGTCGGGCTCTGGGCTGATGGCTCAGAGCCTGGAGCCTGTTTCCGATTCTGTGTCTCCCTCTCTCTCTGCTCCTCCCCCGTTCATGCTCTGTCTCTCTCTGTCCCAAAAATAAAAAAAATAAACGTTGAAAAAAAAAAAAAAAACTACTTAGTGACACATCATGTTCATAGAGGGTAGGGTTTATTATAAAATCAGTGCCTCACTTGAGGTTAGTTTTAAACTTCACTGTTCACGAAGGCAATGAGATCTAAGCGGACTTTCCAGCATGTGTAGTTTTATTGGGAACCCCATTTCACAGTCAACATTGAAATACTGGAAGAATATGTGAGAGGGCAGATCTGTAATACCAAGGTCTGCATTATACCAGCTAAGTACTGTGGTTCTTAATGTATTTGTACAACACCCATTCAGATAACCATCTCTCACTCAGAATTCTCTAACTTTAAATTTTTTTTTAACCTTTATTTTTGAGACAGAGAGAGACAGAGCATGAATGGGGGAGGGGCAGAGAGAGGGAGACACAGAATCTGAAACAGGCTCCAGGCTCTGAGCTGTCAGCACAGAGCCCGACGCGGGGCTCAAACTCAAGGACCGTGAGATCACGACCTGAGCTGAAGTCGGAGGCTTAACTGACTGAGCTTAACCGACTGAGGCACCCCCAGAATTCTCTAACTTTAAAATCAGTAACAAGTCAGTCTCAAGCTGAGCTGATATTTACCTTTTCACTCTCTGAATTTACAAAGGAAGACTTTACAGAGAATACAATTGTAAAGGAAGTAAGATTGTAAAGGGAATCTCAAAAGGGAATATTGAAAATTTTAGTTTTGGGGATGCATATGATATACTTTTTCTTTTTAACAAATATACCTTTTATCTTATTACAAGGCGGTGTAAGATTAGAAAGTAAAAGTAAAACATAAGCAACCACTCAACAACAAGGAGGAAGAATGGACTAGTTCTTATTGGTTGTATCCTCAGTATCAACTTCCTCATCTCTAATTGGAATATCAGCCATGAAGTTTAGAAGACCTCTCCCTATCCCTGGCTCCAGGCAGCGGTCCTGACTGGCCAATGACTGTTAACTCATGACATTGCTTGGCACTGTCCTTAATTCAAGGGCAAATAAGAGACTGAAGTTGGTCCAATCACAGTAAAACCCAGGGACAGAATGGGCTACCTAACTTAGGGCACTCAGGGTAAATCGCGAATATAGGGCCCCTTGTTCAAAAATTATTTTATATTATTTATATTATATTATTTGTAATATTTATATTATCGTTAATAATTTCAACAAAGCGACAGCAGAGCATTAAACAATGGGTGGAGCCCTGTGCTCAGAGTTCTGTGCAACCATACAGGTCAGCGTGTTTATGAAGCTGGTCAATGATTAGAAAAGGAGTCCTCCCTCCACAAAACTCCGTCACTCTCCACGTAGGGATATTTGAGCAGCAGTCCCAGGATTTCTCTATGACATTAGGTAAGAACTAAAGGTGACAGTTTAAGAGCTGTAGGGGCCTCCAACTTAGTCAGAGGACTTCTATCTTTTTCTAAGATTTTAAGGTGTCAGAGGCAGAGATATCCAAACACACAGCATCCCTGGCTTTGTCCACCCATTCAAACATCGCATGAAAGTAGTGTCTCCTCTTGGGAAACTGGATGTATGTGCAAACTACATTTCAACTCCAGCTTGAGAGAGTCATACATCTCTCCAGGGAAGCTGCCTACACAGGACTGGTAAGGAGCCCATTCCCTGCCATTGTTAAGTGGCCTCTTTTCTCTCACGTTTAGCCAGGAGAGAAAAGGTGGTCTAATTCTGCTGATCCAATGTTCCAAACGTTGTGCTGAAATATTTGCGGCTTTATACCTGCTTCTAAATTATAGTGCACATAGTAAAGCCCACCCATCACGAGTCAGTCATTTTGAGCCCTTGACTCACAGGGAATTTCTCAAGAAAATATTAATGGCTATACTGTATCCCTACTATGGACACATTAGATGAATTTGGCCAAACTGTAACTGAAGAGATTTGTAGAACATTAAGAAGTGTTTCTTCTTTATCAAGAAGATATTAACAGGAAACTGGGAGTACTTTTCTCCTACTTGTCACCAACAATAGTAGGTAATGTCAATTCACTTGTCAGATGACAAAAAACAGGACTCTGTAAAATGTGACCTTAGAAAAAATGTAAATTCTGAAACTTCTCTACTCTCTGCCTTTTCACATTAGGGTGAAGATGGAAGTAACTGGAGTAGAGGGCCCTGGGATAATAAAGCCAAAAAAGAGAAACACAGGAAGGTTAAACATGTACACGAATGAATGAAGTTGAAATAGCAAAGAAACGGAGTCAAAAATCAGTGAGATTGGGGGCACCTGGGTGGCTCAGTCGGTTGAGCGTCTGACTTCGGCTCAGGTCATGATCTCACAGTTTGCGAGTTTGAGCCCCATGTCGGGCTCCATGCTGACAGCTCAGAGCCTGGAGCCTGTTTTGGATTCTGTCTCCTTCTCTCTCTGACCCTCCCCACTTGTGCTCTCTCTGTCTCTCAAAAATAAATAAATGAAAAAAAATTTTTTTTTTAAATTAGTGAGATTGGCCCAAATTCAAATGGGGTAGAATACAAACAAAGAGAGGCAGAGATCTGAATGGTGCAGTGAAAGCCCTGGAGTACCCAACACAAAAACTCCAAGGGGGAATATCAATTCAATTTTGTGTCTGTGTAGGGACATTGTAATTTTCCTATAATTGGAAAATGTTGGAATGTGAATTTTAATAACGATGAATTAAGTATTTAATATTAGGTTTAACATACTGCTATATAAAGCCTTTGCTTTCTCTAGGTGATTTCTTAAAACTATGAAACATAGTATTATAATTAAAAACTAGTTAATGCCAAAATTCCTCTGTGTAATTACAGGAGAAAGTTTAACTCTGCTACAAAAGTCACTAGGAAAAAATGCTTTAAGAAAGATCCTGACAAGGGCGCCTGGGTGGCTCAGTCAGTTGAGATTCTGACTTCAGCTCAGGTCGTGATCTCACGGTCTGTGGGTTCGAGCCCCGCGTCGGGCTCTGTGCTGACATCTCAGAGCCTGGAGCCTGTTTCGGATTCTATGTCTCCCTCTCTCTCTGACCCTCCCCTGTTCATGCTCTGTCTCTCTCTGTCTCAAAAATAAATAAACATTAAAAAAATTTAAAAAAAAAGAAAGATCCTGACAAAACTGATACAATATTGGTAAGCTGGGAGACAGCATATTGAGATTCATTGTACTATTCTCTCTATTTTTGTGTGTGACTAAAAATTTTTGCGTAAATTGATTTTTTTAAAGAATGAATTCTGAAATATTAGAAAATAATCTAAAAGCCCACCCATGATAAACATTGAGAAATATTTTGTAAACTAAAACAAATTTCTTTCATGTGAACAGTTGAACTCTCCATCAAGAAAAGGAAATCTCAGGATTCCAGAAAGACAGTAGGAAACTGACAACAAAAGCAGTGTGAGTACATGAGATGACATCACATGAATGAATATCACATGAGCCAATATTACAATGGCCTTGTCTTGAAGGAAGCTATCATTTTCAATAAAGAAATGAAACCTTGCAGGGGTGCCTGGGTGGTTCAGTTGGTTAAGCATCCGACTCTTCGTTTCAGCTCAGGTCATGATCTCACAGTTTCACGAGTTTGAGTCCCACGTTGGGCTCTGCACTGATGGTACGGAGCCTGCTTGGGATTCTCTCTCTTCCTCTTTCTCTGCCCCTGCTCTGTTCACACTGTCTCTGTCTCTCTCAAAATAAATAAATAAACTTAATTTAAAAAGTTAAAAAAAAAAAAAATGAAATGAAGTCTTGTATCCATAAGAAGCACAAAGAAGAACAAAAATCCCCCCAACAAAAAACAAGGACTCAGTTAGCTCAGGCATATTATGAGGATGCCATTCTGACTCTGCCTAGATTCTGGCTGGAAACAAAGCATTTATTTGTGCACTTTTTACCACAGTTCTAGCCTTCCCAAGGGTTTGAAATTACAACTATGCATGTGATCTAAGAACCACAAAAATGAAATATTAACATAAAAATTGGCCCCAGGACAGTATTACCTTGGGATGCCTGGTCAAACTGAACACAAAATTGTCCTAGAGTGACATGACCTGAATCCAAGGAAGTTTATAACCTAAAGTCATAAACCCATAAACCCATAAACCCAATCCATTAAGAGAAAGAATAATGAATCATTAACCATAACCAGCAGCAGTATTAAAAGTCTGAGAACTTCAGACAATTGAACAATCAATGGAGGCTATTGAACAAGTGTGAATGGGGGCACCTGGGTGGCTCAGTCAGTTAAGCATCTGACTGCAGCTCAGGTCATGATCTCACAGTTCATGAGTTCGAGCCCCAAGTCAGGCTCAGTGCTGACAGCATGGAGCCTGGAGCCTACTTCAGATTCTGTGTCTCCCTCTTTCTATGCCCCTCCCCCACTCAGGCTGTGTCTCTCTCTCTCTCAAAAATAAATAAACATTAAAAATTAAAAAAAAACAAGTATGAATGAAACAACTAAAGACAAAAATGTAGTCATTTGAATGACACACTATAAATTTAAAAAAACTGGACAATCTGAAAAGAAACCAAACAGAACCTCTAGAAATGAAAAATACATATAAACAATAAAATTTAAAAGTCAGTGAATAGAGTAAAATAGAAGATTAGATACTGCTGAAGAGAGAACTAAAGAACTAGAAGACAAACCTGAGAAATATACCAGAATTTAGCACAAAGATTAATAAAGGATGGATGAGAATGTCCAACCTAAGTGTAATTAGAGTTCCAGAAAGACAGAATAGAAACATCAGGAGGGAGGTTATATTCATAGCATTAAAAGCTGAGAACTCTCCCAAACTGAAAAAATATCTGAATATTTTTTCCCAAATTCAAGAAGTGCATCTTCCAGACAAGATATATAAAAAGAAATACAGGGGCACCTGGGTGGCTCAGATGATTGAGCATATCGCTCTTGATTTCAGCTCAAGTCATGATCCTAGGGTCATGGGATCAAGCCCCGCATCAGGCTCCGTGCTAAGTGTGGAGCCTGCTTAAGATTCTCTCTCTCTCTCTCTCTCTCTCTCTCTCTCTCTCTCTCTCTCTCTTTCCTTCTGCCCCCTCCCCTGTGCACATTCTCTCTCTCTAAAATAGATAGATAGATGATAGATAGATAGATAGATAGATGATAAATAGAAAGAAAGATACCCACATTCTATCCATTGTAATATAACCAGTTTATTTTTTTTTTTCAACATTTATTTATTTTTGGGACAGAGAGAGACAGAGCATGAACGGGGGAGGGGCAGAGAGAGGGAGACACAGAATCGGAAACAGGCTCCAGGCTCCGAGCCATCAGGCCAGAGCCTGACGCGGGGCTTGAACTCACGGACCGTGAGATCATGACCTGGCTGAAGTCGGACACTTAACTGACTGCGCCACCCAGGCGCCCCTAACCAGTTTATTTTAAAAACACACACACAAAACTTCAAACATCCAAAGACAATATTCCAATTGCCTACAAGGAAACAAAATTTAAGTTGGCACTAAAGTTTCTGATAGCATTGAAGAATCCAGATAAATGTGAAATAAAATTCTTAGATTGATGAGAGGAAAAAAATTGCCAACCTAGCTAAACAGTCATGCCATTTTGAGGGGGAAATAAAGACATTTGAAGATAAACCAAAACTGAAATAGTTCCCACTGGTCAAACCTCCAAGGAGTATTTTCAATTAAGAAGAGAATTTAACACAGAAGGAAGAAGCAGGAAGCAAGAAGCAATGGTGATTATTAAATTATGTATACTTGAAATCCCTCATCACATTGAAAAAGAGTGCAAGAGGCTTCTTTGTAAAGACTTCTTTAAATTGCCTAAAAATTTGCGAGGTTGAGTAGCACTGGCTATGGTACTTATTTATTACCATAAAAATCAGAAACCTGGGGCTTATTGCTTTGCTTGCTCACAACATAGAGGAAAATAAGAGTATTTCTCATATTTTAAAGTTTGAAAAAAAAATGAAAGTCTGTACCTTGGATGCAGAAAGGAACTAAGAAAGAAAATGATGTATTTTAAGTTAAATCAGATTATTGAATTATTTTGATTTTGGAACGTTACACTATATATCTGTTGCCTGTATTTCCATATCCTATGTAAACTTTAATTCAATCCCTACTATTAGAAGATGTGGAAAACAACCTATGTAACTAGCAATGAAATGAGGCAAGCATAAGTAGAAATCTATTTTAAATTATTATTGTATTTGCTGATATAGTCAATAAATATTAATAGTGCCTACGTAATAGAGCTTTCATGTAATCAAGTATATAGCATAATACTGAGCACACAATAAATTTGACATTATTTTGCTAGTCTTTTTTTCTTTCAAAAGATATATTGTATATTACTTAACATAATATGAATATATATAATGTTGCAATGCATCACAATGCTCTGTATATATGCAAAGTATATTATTTAGTCTACTTATTCGCTCACTAACCTATCTTGAACATTTCCACATATCAGTATGTATTCTTCCACAACATTGTTTTTAATGGTTGTACATTTATTCATACACCGAATCAAAAGGAAGGGATGGGGAGAAGAACAAAAGACTGATTAAAAACCCATTAAAAAATATAACCCAGAAACAAACAAACAAACCCAAAATCTTTATAAATGCTATGTATTATAAGAAAACACTAAGGAAAGAGTTTAATAAAACAACAGCTCAAATGATCCAATTAAAAAATGGGCAGAAGATGTGAACAGACATTTCTCCCCCCCCCCAAAAAAAAGACATGCAGATGACCAACAGATACATGAAAAGATGCTCATCATCACTTACCATCAGGGAAATGCTAATCAAAACTACAGTGAGATATCACCTCACACGTGCAGAATGGCTAAAATCAACAACACAAGACACAACAGGTGCTGATGAAGATGTGGATAAAAAGGAACCCTTGTTCACTGTTGTTGGGGAAGACAAACTGGTGTGGCCACTATGGAAAACAGTATGGAGCCTCCTCAAAAAGTTAAAAATAGAACCACCCTATGATCCAGCAATAATGCTACTGGGTATTTACCCAAAGAATACAAAAACACTAATTCAAAAGCACACATACGCCGTTGTGTTTTATAGCAGCATTATTTATAGTAGCCAACATATGGAACTAGCCCAAGTGTCTATCAACTGATGAATGGATAAATAAAATGAGTTACACACACACACACATACACACACACACACACACACACACACACACACACACTTGAATACTACTCATGCATTAAAAAGAATAAAATCTCGCCATTTGCAAGGACATGGATGGAGCTACTGAGTATAAGGCTAAACAAAAAACATCAGTGAGAGAAAGACAAATACCATATGATTTCACTTATGTGTGGAATTTAAGAAACAAAACAAATGAGCAAAGGGAAAAAAGAGAGAGATAGAGAGACAAACCAAAACCAAAACAAAACAAACAAAAAAAGGCTCTTAATTATGAGTACAAACTGATGGTTACCAGAGGGGTGTGCTAGGTTAATTAGGTGATGGGGATTAAGGAGGGCACTTGTCATGATGATCACAGAGTGATGTATGGAATTGTTGCATTACTATATTGTATGCTGGAAACTAACATAACACAATATGTAAACTAACTGGAATTAAAATAAATATATATATATATTTATTTTAAAATATATATATACATATATATATATACATGCATAAAATATATGTTTACAAAAAAAAAAAATACAGCTCAAAGACAAAAGAAAAAATTGTAATAAAAGAAAACTAAGAAAATTGCGGCTATAAGACTAATAATAGTAATTTAACACTGAAAATGTTTACAAGTAATAAATCAAAATTGACGAGTCTTAGGATAATCACTATAAGCACATTTAAGAAGATGCACATATAAGGAAAATAGCAACTCAACAAAAAATATCCTTCTAAATCCAAGAACCCAGAAGTGGAAGAGAAAAGTCCTGAAAATTTTAGTAAGAAAAATTTTTCCTGAGGCCCCTGGATGGCCCAGTCAAGCATCTGACCTTGGCTCAGGTCATGATCTCACAGTTTGTGAGTCCGGCCCCGTGTCAGGCTCCGTGCTGACAGATCAGAGTCTGGAGCCTGCTTTGGATTCTCTGTCTCCTTCTCTCTCTGCCCTGCCCCTTCTTGTGCTCTGTATCTCTTTCTCTCAAAAATAAACATCTTTAAAAAATATAACAAATAAAAGAAAAAATTTTCCTGAAATGAAGGAATAAATGAATCTGCATATGAGAAAGGCAACCATATTTCATTATGACATCAGAATGATGGACATCAAGATACAAACAGTTTAAGTTAATAAACTTAATAGAAGAATTCTTCAAGAACTTTGTCAGGAAGTAAGGACCAAATTTGTTCATTGTCCTTGAGTTGTCACTTCTTTCGCTTTATGTTGAACAGAGACAACTA
The DNA here is from genome assembly GCF_028749965.1 of Puma concolor. NCBI lineage: Eukaryota > Metazoa > Chordata > Mammalia > Carnivora > Felidae > Puma > Puma concolor. The sequence continues at coordinate 167,173,257 of NC_141670.1, read as the reverse complement.
TTACGTATTTAAAAAAAAATTTTTTTTTACATTTACTTATTTTCGAAAGACAGAGAGAGACAGAGCACTAGTCGGGGAGGGATAGAGAGAGAGGGAGACACAGAATCTGAAGCAGGCTCCAGTCTCTGAGCTGTCAGCACAGACCCCGACGCAGAGCTTGAACTCACAAATCGTGAGATTATGACCTGAGCCGAAGTCATAGGCTCAACTGACTGAGCCACCCAGGTGCCCCAACTATTATGTATTTTCAAAGAAGGAAAAAATATTTTCCTTTTCAATTCAAAATTAAGATTACAGTGTTTTACTTATTTTTGTATCCGTATCTCTTTTCTCTTATGTTGAAAATGTTGGTTCCTGACAACATGAATGTAAATACTTACTCGCTTTCTCCTGTAATGTGCAAACAACACTTTCAAAATAACAACCCCAATATAACAATAAGACTGCCTAATGGAAACTTGAAATGAATTAAAGATTTAAATATAACACCTAAAACCATAAAATTCCTAAAAGAAAACAGGAGAGGGGGGAGCTTCCTAACATTGATCTTAGCAATGGTTTTTTTGATAAGATACCAAAAGTACAGGCAACAAAAGCTAAGTAAATAAGTGGAACCACATAAAACTAAAAAACTTGAAAACACAACCTCTGAAATGAAAAAACATTTGTAAATCATATATCCAATCAGTGGTTAATAGTCAAAATATATAAGGAACTCACACAACTCGGTAGCAAAAAAACAAATAATCCTAATTTTAAAATGGGCAAAGGACCTGAATAGATAGTTTCCCAAAAAAGACATACAAACTGCCAAAAATAATATGAAAAGATGCTCAACATCTCTAATCATCAAGAAATGCCAATCAAAACCACAATGAAATATCACTTCACACCTGTTAGGATAGCTATTATCAAAAAGACAAGAGATAACAAGTGTTGATGAGGATGTAGAGAAAGGAGAACCCTTGAACAGTGTTGATGGGAATGTAAATTGGTGCAGCCACTATGAAAAACAGTGTGGAGATTCCACACAAAAATAAAAATAGAACTACCATATGACCCAGCCATGCCACTGCTGGGAAAGCACAATTTTTTTTATCTGCAAAAAAAATGAGAACACCAATTCACAAAGATACATGCACCCCGTATTCACTGCAGCATGATTTACAACAGCCAAGACATGAACAACATCAACGCCCATTGATGGATGAATGGATAAAGAAAATGTAATGGAATATCATTTGGTCATAAGAAGAAATCCTGTCAATTGCAACAACATGGATAAACCCAGAGAAAGACAAATACTGCATGGTATCATTTATATGTGGAATCTTAAAAAAAAAAAAAAAAAAAAAAGGGATTTCACTGAAACAGAGAACAGACTTGTGATTGCTAGGGGCTAAGGGGAAATAGACAGATGTAGATCAAATGGTACAAATTTTCAGTCATAAGATCAATAAGCTCTGAGGATCTAATGTACAACAGGGTGACTATAGTTAATGACACTGTGTGATAGACTTGAATTTGCTGAGAGTAGAAGTGTTCTCAGCACACACACACAAAGAGTTAACTACATGAAATCATGGATGCATCAATTACCTTGATCTCGGCAAACATGTCAAAATGTATATGTATATCAAATCATCACATTTGACACTGAAAATATATGCAATTATATTGGTCAATTTTTCCTCAGTAAAGTTGGGAGGAAAACAATACTACTTGTTGAAGTTTAAGCTTTCTTTGCAATTCTTTAGGTGCTTAGAGTACATCCACTAGGGATGAACAATCAAAATATTCTAAGTTCAGTGGAGATAATTCGTTTATTTTAGATGGTCAAGTCACTAACTTGATATACAGTTAGATAACTTGTTGCTTTGTTTTCAATTTTTAATGAATTTCTTCTTTTGGTATAATTGTTCATTAAGTAAGTCGTTTACCTGATTCTAAATCAAAGCTACATGAATGGTACATATGAACATGTCTTATTTGCATCTCTGTCACTTCCTTCCTGCCTCTCTTCACCAGTAAGAAACATTTTTATTAGTTTCTGGTGTATCCTCTGTTTATTTTTTAATGTAAATAAATAATTTCCCCTTTCCATTTATCACACAAAAGGTGACATTTTATACACTGTTTTGCACCTTGATTTACTGATTCACTATTTAGTCCAGAAATCATTATGTATATAATATATTATACATTATATATACATTATATATATATATATATATATATATATATATATATATATATGTGTGTGTGTGTGTGTGTAGCAATCTACCTCATTATCTTCCCAGATGTATCTTACACTATTACTTGGCTAAACCATGTTTTGTTTTGTTTTTAACAGTTCCCTCCTAATGGACATTTAGAGTATTTCCATTCTTTTGTAATTGCAAATAATGTCAAAGCATCCAGGTTTTTGAGGGATATTCTTTTTAGAATTAAAGAAATTTTCTTTCTTTTTTACTGTCAAATTTTAACAAATGTGTTTGCTTCAGCAATTGAGATGATCAATAAAAGAAATCTACTGTATTAATTAAATGAGGAGACATACAAATAAAGTGTCTAATATTAAGCCATCCTTGCATTTTTATATTTGGTTGCTGATATTCTATTTAATAGCTTCGCATTTTATAAGTGAGATTTGCATTAGTCTACCCAGGCTGTTATAACAGAATACCATAGACTGGGTGGCTTAAAGAACAGAAATTTATTTTTCTCACAGTTCTGGAACTGGAATTCTAAGATCAAGGTGACAGCATGGTGTGTTTCCAATGAAACCTCTCCCCTTGGGTTACAGAGGATGTCTTCTGGCTGTGTGTGGTCACATGACCTCTTTTTGGGGTGAAAACGGAGAGAGGGAGAGCAAGTTTTCCTCTGTCTCTTCTTATAAGGGCACTAATCCCATCATGATGGTCCCCCCTCATGACCTGCTTTAGCCCTAATTACCTCCCAAAGTCCCCATCTCCAAGTGCCATCACACTGGGTGTCAGAGCTTCAACATACGAATTTTAGAGGGATACAAACATTCAGTCCATAACATTCCACCTTTGCCCCTCCCAAATTCATGTCCTTCTTAACGCAAAATATATTTATTCTATCCCCAAAGCCCTAAAAGTCTTAAGTCAATCCAGCATCAACTCCAAAGTCTAAAGTCCAAAGTCTTATCTAAATACTATCCACATCAGATATGGGTGGGACTCAAGGTACAGTTCATCCTGAGGCAAAATTCCTCTCCAGCTGTGAAACTGAAAACGGACTTGTTATGTGCTTCCAAAATGCAATGGTGGGACAGGCATAAGATAGACATCTCCATTCCCAAAGGGAGAAACAGGAAATAAGGAAGGGGTGGCCGGTCCTCACCTGAACACTGACAGAACTTGATGTGTCCCCACACATTACTTGCTTCACTGCATCTCATGATTGGCTATCACATGGCCACGTGGCCAATCCCTGAACTCTAAAACTAGCAGAGACTTTTGATTTAAAGTGTCCATTTCTTTTTCATGGCAGCACTCTTGTATTATGTTTAAACTTTTCTGTTGACTTTAAAGGATACATAATATGGTAACATACTGTGGCTTAATAGCCATTGAGTTAACATAAATCAGTTTCTTAATGTATATCCATTGTCAGAACACATTTCTAAACATACAACCAAAGCAGAAACAAACTCTCTGAGCTGATTACTTAATAAACAATGAAATTTGAAAAGAAATTTCAAGAAGGGAATTGTATAATTATAGACCTCCCACTTCCTGAGGTGATCAAATTCTCAGTAGTACCTATAAAAGCAAGGTTGGCCTTCCCATAAAATTGAAAACTATTGTTCAATTTATCTAAGATAATTATATGATAAATAAGTTTTTAAATTTAAGAATGAAACAGTATAATCTCACCAAAAATTAAAATTCCAGGTCAAACCTTTAAACTAAAATTTACCTTTATAATTAGAAATAAAACTTTATTGTTTGGGGAAATGTTGTATTTCTTACAGCATATAAATGGTATGAATTAAAAACCTTATCTTTTAAAGAAATAAGAAGAATTGAAATAGACCATGTTTTCCTCTGTCATTGAAACTCCTATAGAATTTCTCAGGTTGTAAATATGTTCATTATCTTAAGGCAGTGACCAGACAGCAGCTACGACTTGGGGACAGGATTTCTATCTGACTCACCCTTATAGTCTGCACAGCCAAACCCCAGAGCATGGCACCCAATAAACAGTTGCTGATGAATAAATGGTGCTTCCCAGAATATCCTAAACTCTCAGAAATTGAGACACCTCATAAAGCCTGGAAGAGTACGTACACATCAGAGTGAATTCACACCAACTAACATAATTATAAACAAGTACAAGTTTTATCAATTCAAACACCACATACAAATATTAGATTAATGATGCAGTGGAGAAAAATATAAGCATAAAATATGTTAACAATAAAAGACAAGGAGTGGTTTATATCAAATGTAAATTGGTACAAAGCTTTTGGCTTACAAAACTCATTATCATATTCATTTCAACTACAAGTAAGTGAAAAGACATATTCTCCAAAGGCATAAATAACAGCAAACAGATTCCCACTGACGGTTTTTTTTTTTTTTTGCTTTCAACACAGAATTGTACAAAGACCAAAAACCTAAGACAGTCAGCAAATTGAATGATTCAGTCAAAAGAATATACACAATGCCAATTTTCTTTCAGAACCAGAGAGTAGAATAATTTACACAGTTGTTTTTGTTTGTTTGTTTGTTTGTTTAGTTTTATCTGAGAATTTGTCTTTTAAAAGATGATTTGTAAAAAAAAAAAAAGATGATTTGTAACCTTGAATTGTTATTGGGACTGTGATTGTAATGCAGTATTACCTTGTTATTATTATTATTTTTTTTCTTTATACAGATCAAAGATATTGGGCTGTTCTTTCAGAAAAGGAAATTGATAATAAATCTGGAGAGGAAAATTTTGAGCCATAGGCCTTTGACATAACTACCTAAACTCTGACTCGCTTGCTTTAGTAATGTGTTACAGGAACATGCTTTTGGGGGAATATGTCACCTGTGGAATGTGGCAGGATTCATTTTGGAAAGAAGGTCAGAAAGTCTCACCCAGAGATCTTTGAGAAGGGAAGACTAGGACTGTAGTCAAAGGAGAGTGAGCCAGTCACCAATCCATTACCCCTTTCAAAAGCCTACCTCTACAAGTTTGCTCTCTCTGGGAGAGACCCAATACTTCCCAGTCATCCAAAGGAGGATGAAATGAGGAGAAAAAAGAAAGAGTGGGGGGAAAAAAAGAGAGTCCAGTGTTACATTCAAATTTCCTTTCTCTCTCTTCCAAGAAGTGTGCCGGTCTTCACTAGAATGCTACCATGCGAACTGGAAGAACATGAAGCAATTATTCAAATGCTTTGCTGGCTCTTGCTTAGATGTTGATGCTAGCCAGAAGCCCATGTCTGAATCTCATAAGTATTCTTTAAGCCTGAAGAATATGATTAATATACAGTGGAGGGCAACCAACTGGACGTGAACATTGGTGTGGAACACTGGGGGTTAGCAGAGTACATAAGCGATGGTGTCCAGGATCAGGACTGTGTTACGGAAACTGGTCTGGATCACCCAGTAGAAGAACCAAGTGGCACTCAGAGATCTTGGAAGGCAGGAGGTTTATTTTACACCGGGGGGCTCAGAGGAGATCATTCTCCAGAGGACTGAGCCCAGGGCAGAGATCGTTCTCCAGAGGTCTGAGTGCAGGGCATCAACAGAGTGGACAATTTATAGTCTGTTACTTCCGCATTCTTCATTAGTAGTAATTTGGTGCTCACGGCAAGCAGGGTGGGAAGAAGAACCCGGAAACGGAAGTCTTTAGGCAGGGACTGAAATTCCCCTATCAGTCCTGTCGGCCATTTTATAACAAATTTTTCCCTATCAACTACAGTAAATTTTGTAGTAGCAAATTCCTAATGAAGCAGCTTAAACAGGCCTTCAACTCTCTTAGCTACCAAAAAATACTTTTTTCATCTGGAATATGTGTCCTTACTCATAATTCAAAGACCCCAAAAGTGCCTATACATAGAATTTTTACTGTCTATGAAGAATCTGATTTGGAGAAAAATAGCATTTCTATTTCCATTAATCTCCTACTGAAATTGAGCATACTTAAATTATCAATGCAGGTAACAAATGTAGGAGAACAAATTAAAAGTTATATCTGGTATTTTCATATCAACCTGGAATTATTATAGCCATTTCAAATTATTATTTATGCTCATCCCTGTTATAAAATTATAGTTATTGGCCTATAGCTAGATACCATTGTTTAATGCATTAATAGACACGTGAATTACTGTACCATGAATTTGTATTTCTAATATTTTGGTAACTGAATTGTAATAAAATTGCCTTCCTTTGTGATTCTGTGTAATTTTTTTTTTATTTTTAAATTTTTTTTTTTTTTCAACGTTTATTTATTTTTGGGACAGAGAGAGACAGAGCATGAACGGGGGAGGGGCAGAGAGAGAGGGAGACACAGAATCGGAAACAGGCTCCAGGCTCTGAGCCATCAGCCCAGAGCCCGACGCGGGGCTCGAACTCACGGGCCGCAAGATCGTGACCTGGCTGAAGTCGGACGCTTAACCGACTGCGCCACCCAGGCGCCCCTGTGTAATTTTTTTTAAGCACCAAAACAATACTCTGAGAAGGTACCCAGAGGCCTCATCAGATTTCAGAAGGAGCCCTGGGCACAAAAAATTTAAGAAGCTCTGCCATAGGGTTAGGGTGGGGGTGCGGTCAAAAAAGAAGAAGAAGAAGAAGCAGCTTTGCCCTAGAGCATCGCTGCTTTTCCTGGGGATGTGACACAAACAGCTAGCATTCTGTCACCCTAAAGCAGTATTTTGCAAGCTGAAAATTGTATAGGCATTTTTACGGGAAGAAAGTTATGCAAGTATATATACAATTAGATATAAAACACTTTATGCCTATAGATCTAACACAACTACAAAATTAGTATGTATAAATTAAATTGAAACAAAACTACAAAACTAATGAAATTTAAGTTAATTACATTAATGAATAATATTAACATTATTCTCTGAAAAGCATTGTGCTGAGGCACAAGTTTCTTCTGTCTTTACGACACTTATACTACAATGTATTCCAGCTGAGTAAGTGGGTCACCATTTTTCTCCATCTGAGTTGCCCTGAAGGTGCCCTTTGCACAAGAAGCTGGTATGTACTTTAGTTCTGCAATTGAGAAGAATATCAAGTCTGCCTCTGTTCCTTTCTTGATGCGTGGCAAATGTCTAAGCAATGCAGCTTAGCAGCAACATAAATCATAAATAGAAGCTCAAATACAGGCATCAAAAGTCCATGTAACTACTTGTTATAAGATGGTTATCCAGGTTATCGAGATCAGGCTTACATTAGCTATTTTATATTGTCATTGAAATGAAAGCATATACTTAAGAAATTGTTACAGAGAATTCTTGGATCCCCAGAATACATCTGAGGTCTCTCAGACCCCAGATGGAGAAGTACTATCCAACAACAACAGAGGAATGCTAAGGATACAATTCTCAGATGCATTTAATCCATTCACTCATCTACATTTACACATGTAAGAACAGATAAGCACAGATTCCTACTCCAAACGGCACAATAATCCACAGTCAGCAATTTACAGAGGTGTGTATCTTACTCTGAGGACAGCAGAACTGAGTTTTGAAAAATATAATAAAGACATCTAGGGTTCTATTGTTAATAGTATTAGAAAACGTCAGGATAAAAGAAAGATTTCTGATGTCTAATTAGACTCCCTCTCCCAAGTACTCCCTTGGATAGTTGCCTGATGAATAGTACTCGTGGCAAAACTTCAAAAGATGCTCTCTGATCCTCTCAGCCTCATATTCTTGCAGAACTCATTTTCAAGCTAATAGAAATACTATGTAACAAACAGAAAACCAGGAAGAAAGAATAACCTTAGGGTTTTTGATTGGTATATAAGCTTTCTACATTCAGCAAACTTTGAGCATGTGGTTAGGGCACTTTTGGTACAAAGTTATCAGTGCTAATAAATCTCTGCTTTTTAGACAGCTTCACTGTTCTGATCCAAGTCATTTTATATTCAGAAGAAAGACTCTATATAGTTCCTTGAAGAAAAAAAAAAAAAGTAAACATAAGGTGAATGTCCACTGTTAGGAGAATCGTTGAAATAAAGTATGGCCTAATGACAATATGGACTGCTATTCAGTCATTGTAATAATGAATTAAAGCTAAATTGTTGTCTTGGAGACATTTACTCAAAGTATTCTTGAATGAAGAAAACATTTTATGTAATAAATGTGATCCCATTTTTTGAAAAACAATGACAAGAAAACCTGTACGTATGTTCTTCTATTACAGGTATGTGCATATATGTTTGTGTATGATTATATGAGCATGGGGAAAACTATAAAATCATATACACTAAGTAGTCAACATGGGTTAACCATGGGCAGACTGGGGGTAATATAATGCAAAAGGAAGGAGAGGGAATGAAGAGATTTATGCAAAAAAAAAAAAAAAAAGAAAAAGAAAAAAAGAAAAATACTTCCATTTAAGCATAATATGTATAACATGAACATAGTTGTGCATTATAAAAAAGAAGAAAATAATCTCCCAATGTAGGAGGATATGAAAAACAAGCACTAGAGTAGATAAGGAAGATAAAAATGATTGAGGGGTAGGAAGCAATTCCCGAACAGCACAGTAAGATCCTCCAGAAATATGCTCCTATGTAAAAGCAGTGAAAACACTGGGGAAAAAAAATTATCAAAATCAAATTTCTCAAAACTTTGGAATTTAACCAAAGGCTTGCATCAATTAGAGGAACATTTATTCAAGAAAAATGACTGAACCATAGTGAGAGCTCTGAGCTTCGTAGCATTTCATCTTGCCCTATTTCCATCACCATCTCCTCAGTTCTGCGGTAACCTTGAAAACCAATGGCTTTGCATTTATTGCAAAAACCTGCAACTGAGGGGGAAGGCAATGGAGAAGAAAGAATGGGTTTGAAGCTATCCAAAAAGCCGTCCCCAGAAAACTGTTATTATTCAACCTGTCTGGAAGATCCCTGGAAAGAATCCATTCTCAGAGCTTCTCCTTACTTGACCTGACTCAGAACTTTTTGTTGTTGTTGTTTCTGACTCAGAACTGTCTATATGCAAACAGCCCTATCCCCAGGGCACTTGTCAAAAACAATGTGTGGCGATTGCTAAACTTCACAGCTACCTAAGGCAAAGATGCCCTTGGAAATAAGAGGCTGACCCAAAACACTTAAAAAGGAAAAACTGGAGAATAAGATAGCCAAAGCGGCCTTAGAATGGCTCTGATATATTCTCCGGGACCTAGAAGGCCAGACTGTGCACATATTCAAGAAAGCTATGAGGAGCCAGTCCCAAAGCCACATAATTATTATATAATGCTGTTTATATGAAGTGTTCAGAATAGGCAAATCCATAAAGACAGAAAGTGTAGGAGTTTTGGACACAGGATGGGTGAATGGGGAAATGAGGAACAGTGGATACAACATTTCTTTTTTCTTTTCTTTTTTTTTTTTAAATGTTCATCCATTTTTGAGAGAGAGAGAGTGCGCACATGCACATGAGTGGGGGAGGGGCAGAAAGAGAGACACACAATCTGAAGCAGGCTCCAGGCTCTGAACTGTCAGCACAGAGCCTGAGGCAGGGCTCGAACTCACAGACTGTGAGATCTGAGCCGAAGTCAGATGGCCAAGAGAGCCACCCAGGTGCCCCCAACACTTTTTGCAGGGAGGAAAATGTTCTAAAATTAGATAGTTGTGGTGGTTGCACAACTCTGTGAATGCATTCTTAAAATCTTGTATTTTACGTATTAGAGGGTGAATTTTATAGTAGGTGGATAATAACTCAAAAAGTGTTCTTTTGATTAAAGTGAATGATAGATATGATGCATTCTCATCTGATGCAGAGATTTCGGATCTGGTTATCAAACAACATGATGAGAAAAAGGATCATCTTAAGCTTTTAGCACATTACCCCACTCTTTTGTCACTTCAATTCCTGATCAGTTTCCAGGTTATTCCATTGGCCACCATATTATTTTTAACCCAAATGTTTTTGGTTGGTCAAAGAGTTTTTTTTTTCTTTCCTTAAAATTCAGTTTATGCTTCAATACATATACAAGGAGAAAAGGTGAAAATACAAAAGGCAAATGCCTTGCTAAAATATAACATGCGAGCTATCAACCTTTTCCCTTTCCGTATCACAGCTGGGTTTCAAAATGTAGCTCATGGAAGTCCAGCAGTAACAGATGTCACATAAAACCTACTTTATACATTTACAAAGCTCTGTCACACAGTGTCATACAGGGAGGATTCTGATTAAGACTTTACAAACTAAGGTATTCTATGCTTTGGCTTGATATTAAGGATGCCCAGGGGCAAATGTGTTAAGGAGAGGCTACTTCCTGGTACCTTTTGCCAGAAGGTTAGTCCTCGGTTTCCTACCCAGGATATTTGGATGGAACAGAATGTCTGGCCACTGTATTTTTGGACTGAAGTGGACTTAAATAGCTTTTACATATGCCAGGAATTTAAAATGACATTTTAATTAGAGAGCAATTTTTTCAGAGGGACAAAAGCAAATTCTCTCCTAGGTGTTAGTAGTGATACAAGGCACTACATGATGCTTTAAATAAAACTGGTTAAGTAACTACTAAGTGCAGAAGTGTGATCAGACATTATTAATGAGAAGTGATGAAGCAGATATTAAAAATTGGAAATGTCTGCAGTTTGTTTACTTATTCATTCAATAAATATTTTCTTGTGCACTGGCTATACAGCGGCAAACAAAACAGACAACTCTCCTGGAGCTTAAAATTTGCTCGGCTCCTGCAATGAAAGCAATAAAACTAAATGAAGAAACATGCAAAACTTGAAAGAGCACTGGTCCACAAGTCCCAGGATCTGAATTCCAATTTCATGCCTATCACGTACTAGACAAGCAATTTGGGATATGTCAGCTAAGCCTCAGTTCCATAACTTGAAATGGTATGTGTCGCCTGTCCTGCATACGTCATCAGTTAATTATATATAAGGAGAAAAGAATTTAAATATGCCCTAAAAATGACCAAAAGCTCTACAATCACAGGCTAGCAATATTACTGAAATGTATGAAAAACTATCGAATCCCTTGCAAAGAACAATTTTAGTTAAGATAGTGTATCGAAGGTCTATGTGGTTAGCAGTAAAGCTCAATGCTGTCAAGTACATGAACAACACGGAATGACATATATTCAAAGGTGTTGACCTTTCTCCATTTAACCGTGCTAATTTCACCTGGATTTCCTTTACATGTCAAATTACATTCCTAGTCTCACGCAATGTTCCAGTCATAGGAAGAGAAAACAAGTCGAACAGACCTCCATCAAGCTTCCAAACTGAGTAACAAATACCATATGTTTCTTTACTCTTCACAGTACGTGTTTGCCACTTCTACTTGAATCTTAACAAATGACAAAACTTTCAAAAGAGAGAAAAATCCACTTAGCAAAAGAAAATAACAACCGCTATAATTGCAAACACATTAATGGGACTGAGCTTTTGCTTAAATTACCTCTGCACTTCTGATGAAAAACACTGTCCTTAAGAAAAATGAAGGGCTTAAAACATGACGAAAACATTAAAAACTTCAAAGTAAAACTCATGAGGAAAGCAAATTTTACTTGTCATACTTTGGGTTTGCAGTTATTACTGTCAGGTAATAAACACAAATCCGTATTAATCACTGGTAAACACCAAGCATCAGAAACAGTTAATATGTAGGTGCTGTGTGAAACAATGGAATCCAAACAGTCTGTCTCTTTGGGTCTAGAGCAATAGAATAACCCTGCTTTTCTTCAGACACTGTCAAATATATACCATGATCGCTAAAATTTAGCTTCCTCCTTCCCTTCCTGACTCAGAATGAAAATCAATACTCTGTCCTACACCTAGGATGTGATTCCCTTTGTGGGTTTTCATGAAAGAGGGAGGAACAAACAAGGAAATGACCCCAGATGGATGAGTTTTGTATAATTTTCAATCACATGACCTTGTTTGGGGAAGCAGAAAATAAGAATAAAGACAACTACAGAGAAAGTTCTTACAGTGACTGCGCTCTGATTATGTTTGCCAGAGCTGACTGGATCAGAGCTGAGGCTCTCAGGCGCTTGCCCCCAACTCTAATCCCACCAGCAATCTGGAAGCTTAGTGACCTTACTAAAAACTTGAGGGATGTTGAGGAATAAAATCATGTTCCACAGCATACCGTCTGCCACTATCTACCTGGTCGCATCTCCACAATTTCTGTCCTCTCTCTCTCCCAGCTCTTGTTCTGGAATAGCTGGCATTGGTCCTCAAGCAGGGTTTCATACACACCACTTTCCTTAAGGTGTGAGTGTCAGTCATCAACACATAAAATAAATTGCACAGCCAATAAAGGGGGAGAAGAGGGAAGTAAGGAAAGAAGAATGCGTGAGCACCTCAAAAGTAAATGGGAGGGGGGATAGTTCCCATTAAATCATTGACATTCTATTATAGAACCGAGATCCTTCCCACAAGGCACCAATAACAAAATAAGTAACTTCACTTACATATTCATTTATCTATCTCAAAACAAGTAACTTCAAAACTTCAAAACAGAAGCACAAACTTTCAGAGATGAACCACCATAAAAATCACTACCATTCTATCGGGGCAAGCAGTGTGCCTCAGAAATGTTGAATGACATTCATACGTTTTCCTTTCCCACCCTTATCCCTCCCTATCTGGATGGCCGAGCTGATGGCATTTCATGCTTAGGAACAGAACCCTCAGTTAGGGTTGCTGGGTGAGTGCAACGTGGCCTCTGTGGCCAGTTCGTGGTCACACTTGGTTGCCACACTTAAAATCCACCTGTAGGTTCTACAAACATTAAAGGGCATGGGTATTCAGTACCTTCAGACTTACTTGTGTTCCTGTGATTCTGGTTCCCTGGGAGAGAAGCATCCGTGGTCCAGGCTGGAACGTGCTGGTTGGGATGCGTGGCAGACGTCACAGTGCTCTTGTTACAAATCGTATTTGTAAGAACAACATCAGACACTGGGACTTCACCATCGGTGACCAAAGGTTCAGTTCCATTTGATTTAAAATAGGCTTTTTTTAATGTTCCTGAAAGACAAAAAAAAAAAAAAAAATTCTGATACATAACTAGAAGTGTTTATTTTTAAAAACATATTGAGAAAATTCTCGAACTACTTTCCCAAGTCTCATTCTATCCTGGCTAATCCAAAGAGAAAGATGATGGCTCACAAAACTACCCACTTCATTGGAACAACCAAGAGAGTTTCTTTTCTACCACAAATAACCTAATCCTGTGAAGAAACCACTGCTTTCTCAAAAGCTTCAGGCATAGAAACTGAGCCTCCCATCTAGGGTTCCCGGTGCCCAAAGAATGCAGGGCAATTCCATTTCGCCTGAGACTCACAACAAATAAATGAAATGTGGTGAATCTTGGTGTTTCCTTCTGGCTTTCTCAGTTTCTCAATTTCATCCACCATTTTATGCTACTTAGTACCCAGGACACACGCTCTTCATATCTCTATATCTGCCACCAAAGGACAACAGTGCCTGCTTAGGTTCAGCCTTTATTTCTCCGCATTTTCCACTAAGTTCAGTGACCTGCACATAACAAATAAATAAAAATAATAGGGCTCATATATTTACCAAGCCTAGATCGGAAAACCCGCCAAAAAGCAAACTCTAATTCTAGAAAAACTAAGAGAAGGAACTAAATTACCTTCATCTTTGACCAGAACTATAAATATGACTATAAGATACAGGCATTAAAACTAGGATTATCAACTGGTCACTTTCTCAAGGTATTCATTCAACGACAAAATAGTCAAACCTAAGATTACTGGAAATCACCTCACTTTGGCTTTAGGCCGAAACTCCTGAAAACCTTGAAAGAGATCATGTATTTTTAACTTAGTAAAAATAGACAACAGATTGTTTCCAGAATATAGCACTGCAATTGAGTATGTCACTAAAATAAACAAATGTGATATTGATTCATTATAGAAATACCCAGGGGAGATTTTTTTTCTAGAAGAATTTACAGCAAATGCTCTAATTGGCTCTCACTTTTCCAAACAGTCCACGGACCATTAAAAATAAAAGAAATATAAATAAAATGTTTAATATCAGTCTATGGAAAAAATTTCCCTACATGTGCTTGACACTTGGAAAACATTAACTACAAATCAAAATAGAAAAGCAGCTGTTTTCTAGCTAACTAAGGTCAACAGTTTCATCTGCTAAAGGATTCTAAATAAAACGTCGGAGCATAAAAACTCAATCGTGACCATGTGGTGCAGGTAACATACTCTCCAAACTGTCTGTATGATTATGAGTAAGTATTAAATGCAGTAAGTAAAATGAAAGACTTTATGTAATTGTTTTTTTATTTTCAAAATGATTGAGATCAAAATAAATGTATTTGATAGGCTTGATGACTATGTAATACAGATTTCATTCATACAGGAAAATTTACCAATCAATTAGATATAATTTTATTTTCATCCATTTATTAGTTGCTCTCACCATTCCTTACTTTGGCATAAATAGACTTTTCACAATAACATGTTAATTCCATTAACGTGGCCATGATGAACTTTTAAAGTCCATAAAGTTGACTTACTTAGCAGGCTAACCCTCTGAGTCAGCATCCAGCTCTGTCAACACACATTTAGCAAATGCAAACTCCTCACAGTTACATCCCTGAGTAATCCATTCAAAAGGAGTTGCTTTCCATATGAAATATTTCAACAGTTGTTCTCAACATTTTGCTTGTAATAATTAACCATATTACTAATCTTTCCTTTATCTTTTTCATCAAACCACAGGGGTGAAAGTGTTAATAACCTCTGCTTAGGGAGGCAAACGGGAAGAGACGCTTAAATACAGAGAACAAACTGAGGGTTGATGGTGGGACAGGGGGAGGGGAAAATGGGTGAGGGGCACTGAGGAGGACACTTGTTGGGATGAGCGCTGGGTGTTTTATGTAAGCGATGAACCACAGGAATCTACCCCCAAAACCAAAAGCATACTTTACATACTGCATGTTAGCCAGTTTGACGATAAATTATATTAAAAAAATTAGCTAAATGAATTACCAGAAGAAGAAGAAGAAGAAGAGGAAGAAGAAGGGGGTCATCTTCTGAAACACTGACTGGAAACACTGAGATAATAACTTTCTAAACAATTCGGCTTCCTTGCTCTTAAATTCTACATATGAAGACAAGCTGGCAGAATAGATAGAAAGGGACAGGTAATATATGATACATGGTAGTTGCTGTAGTTAATGTCCCTAAAGTATATTTTTAAGAGACAGACAGATGGACCAACCGACAAAGAAGGAGAGAGAATAAACCTAAGGACCTGTCTTTAAAAGCCTGAACTCACTAGACAATCTCTTTTCAAGCAGCTCTGGAAACCGACCAACTCTCACCTCATAGTTGGTCATTTTTTAAAACGTACAAACATTAGAACTCGATAAGACTAAATACCCTCAAGCTACACCACGGTGAGCTATAAAAATGCTGAGAATGATTAGCCCACAATCGAGGGTTCACTCTTCCAATTTCGCCCCAGAATTTTCTACACTCTTATTTTCACAGTGCTGTGGTTAAAAGTACAGGTTCTATAGCCTGACCACGTGGGTTTAAATCCCATCTCTGGTGCTCACTAGCCCCGAAACTGGGCAAAGTCTCAACTGCCATTAAATAAGGAAAATAAAAGTCCCTCTCCTCATGGGACTGGCTGTTAAGATCAAATTAGTTAATATATATATAAACATTTGGAACAGTTCCTGGCACATAGTAAGTTCTCAATAACTGTTAGTCATTAGTACATAATGATAGTAATGAAAGTAAAACTGTCTTCCTTAGGGCTATTTAGGTACTTTTAAATAACTATCAATTTCCATTTACTCTAAGTGCATCCCACATAACAAAATGGCTAAGGAAAATTTCCAAAGTGAATCACCTAACCTATACTTTTGGAATAAAAGAAGTGTGGCTCTTTCATGCCCAGTTAATAATACAAGGCCCCACCAATCAAGGTTGTTTGGCTCAAAAGTGTATCAGCTCTGGAACACAGCTCTGTTTAATTAACAATGTTTAAGGAGGGGCACTTGGGTGGCTCAGTTGGTTAAGCGTCCGACTTCGGCTCAGGTCATGATCTCATGGTTCGTGGGTTCGAGCCCCACGTCAGGCTCTGTGCTGATAGCTCAGAGCCTGGAGCCTGCTTCGGATTCTGTGTCACCCTCTCTCTCTCTCTGCCCCTTCCCACCCACCCCCCCGCCTCTGTCTCTCAAAAATAAATAAAACATTAAAAATAAAAAAAAAATGTTTAAGGAAAAGTCTATAATTCCAATGATAATATCTGAACTTCACTGGTCACTTATAATGAACGTATCGAGCACTGTGGTAGGCAAAATTAACGTTCCTCCAGAGACATCCACCTCCTAAGTCCCAGAACCTGTGAATATGCTACCCTACATACCTTAAATGGCAAAAGAGATGTTGCCAATGTGAATTAGTTAAGGAATTTGAGATGGGGAAATTACCCTGGATTATTCACGTGAGCCCAAGATGGTCACAGGGTTTTTACAAACAGAAGAGGGAGGTGAGAGGTTTTGTGTATCAGAGCCACACAGTGTGAGAAGGTCTTAATGGACCATTGCTCATTTTAAAGATGGAAAGAGGCCACAAGCCAAGGAACACATGAAGCCTCCAAAAGCTGGGAAAGACAGGAAACAGACCATCCCCTAGAGTCTCCAGAAGGAATACAGCACTGCCAACACCTTAATTTAGCTCATTGAGACCTATTTCGACTTCTGCCCTCTACAACTCCACGGTAAGGTATTTGCATTGTACCGAGTAATCAATTTGTTACAGCAGCAATAGGAAACAAACACAAGCACCTTGCTAAGGATCTTCACTATAAGCATCTACTGAGTTAGTCTTCCAACAATCTTTTGAAACAGATGCTATAATTAACTCTCATTTACAGAGTTTCAGGGAGGAGGAAACTGAAGCTTTCAAGAGTTATTTAATGCACCCAGGAATGGAGTCAGGACATGACACACACACACACACACATATACACCCATATACACTTCTCACTTTGGACAAAGTCTGCAGGTTTTAAAAAATCAACCATCATACGCATGTAAAAAAATTATCTTCCTATGATGGGAGCTTAAAAGTAATTCCTCATCTTTACATCTCTAGCCATGAGGTAATACATTCACTGGGCATTTTCTATGTGCCAGGAATGCTGTATTTACTCTCTGCTGAAAACACGACATTTTGTAAAAGCTCCTTATCATCAAGACGTTTACAGATTAGCTGAGGGAAATAGGCATGCAGTCTAAAAATACAAACCATGATACAAGTGCTTTGAGAATGGTAAGCATAAGACAATCTGATGACAGAAAGCAGAGAGGTAGCTGTCATTCCATTTGAGAAAGCCAGGAAAGGTTTCCTAGGAGGAGATCATACTCAATATAAATCTTAAAGGATAATTAAGGATTGTCGAAGTTTGAGCAAAGCATCTGTGGGGAAGAAGAAGGAGGTATAGTAATAGGGAATGGAGAACTTTCTAGTTGGAGCAAAGGGAGAAAGATACTGAAAACCTAGTGGCAAGTAACTAAACATGGCTAGCTCATGGGGGCCTGGCAAGAGGAAAGGCTAAAGAGAGAGAAGAAGCCAGACTATGACGAGGAGTTCCTGTTAAAGGCTTGGAGTTGTTCTTGTGATGAAGAACTTTTGAAGGATCTTAAAAAGGGTGGCACATTAGAATGATCACTGTGGCAGCAACATGGTGATGGAAAGGGGTCAAGTCCAAGTGAGAAAAGAGGAAGGTCTGATCCAACACAAAAGCAGTGAGGACTCAGGTAACATTTGGAAGAGGCAAAAATTATGGGCTCATCAGGAAAAGAGTCAGAGGTCACTTCAAGGTTTCTGGTTTGAATTACTGTGTGTATGAAGGGACCTTCCACTGAGATAAGGGTGATAGTCATTAAGGCTGTTCATCAAATATTTTCAAGTCTCTCGCATTCACTAAGACATATGCTTGGGTCACATTCTCTGTCTCTGGACATTTCTGATGTGCTCAAAGGGCACAAGCTTCCAGTTATAAGTTGAATAAGCTCTGGGGATCTAATGTACAGCATGGCGATTATAGTTAATAATACTGTATCATACCCCTTTGAGGAAAAGAAAAGAATCTCCAGTGCTCTTTTTCTTTCTCGTTGGCACAATAACTACACAGGTGCAAGATGATGGCTGGGTGATCAGTTTAGTCCCTGAATGAGCATAGCCCCCATGTCATTCGCAAAGGACATGCAGCATGAGTGAGAAATTGACCTTTGCTGTTTTTAAGCCACTATTATTTTAGGGTTATTTTTGTTACACAGTATTGCATAGCCTATCCTGACTAATACAGAGAATGAAAAATAGAATTTGTAGGAGCTGGCTTTCATTATTGTTATAATTCACTGAGTATAAAATCTAGAGCAATCTAAGCATTTCCTCCAGAATGCCTTGTCAGACCCCCACAAATCTGATCTTTGTGGTCCCAGCGCACACACTGTTTGTATCACACATATACTCAAGAGCAATTGTCTGTTTTCTTGTCTGCCTTCTTGAAGGTAGGAAGGTGTTCTATGCATGTCTGCATCTCAAGTGCCCAGCAGAATGCTTGGCACCAGTGTAGGCCTTAAAGAATATTTGTTGCATGTGTGAATGATGAAGCAACTCATGGATGGGCATGGATGACACTTCCAAGAGAGTCATGGGTGTAAGGTGAGAAGAGAGAGAGCCTAGGACAGAAACCCCAACCATTTAATGGCTAGGTAAAGAAAGATAAGCTCCAGGAGACGGAGAAAGAATAGTCAGAAATAGAAGAAAAATCAGAAATGATAATATGCAGGCCAAACAGAAGAGCATTTTGGGAAGAGAGTCAAAACTGGGCAAGATTATATCTGGTCACGTGACCCTACTTGAATGAAAGACAGTATTGCTGGCACCAACTAACAATGAACATGCTCTTTGTGAGCTGGTGTAAACAAACACAGAGAGAAAGCATGCGTTCTTCATTTCAGAGTCTTGTTCAAACACACATCAGTTTCAAATGCTGCGCATTGGATAAAAAGTCACCACCTCAGAGAGGCCACCATACAATGCACTCAGTGCCTCAGTAAGAATATTTAGTAGTAGGACAAGAAGAGAAAGAGGGAAAGACCAGATTGCAGTGGGTTGAGGACTGGATCAAGCACAGAAATCACCTGGGGATCTTGCTGGAAGGCAAAGGCAGGAGGTGGGCGTGGAATCTGCATTTCACACAAACTCTCAAGTGATGTTGATGTTTCCAGCCCATGGACCACACTTCGAGTGTAAGGCTTTAGACTCCCATTTCAAAAAGCTTTAGACGTTACATATAACCTCAGACCTGAGCGGTTAAAGAAAACTATTCTCAAGTTTGGAAGCTTTATGTCCCTGAATCTGTACCAGAAGGCCAGGGTTATTAAAGGAATTTGGGGGCTCAACTAAGTAAAATGCGGAGTCAGGTCATAAAGGATCGTAGAGGATCTTAAATTTTTTGGTGTAAGGAAATAAGGATCTGGGAGGTTTTTCCAGGTTAAAGTGATAGTCAAAATGCAACATTATAAATTAGGAAGTTAAAATTCTTATAATTCCAAATTCTCGTAAAAGCCACAAGCTGCAAAGATATTTGCTAAGAGAAAAACTCTAAGTTTAATCAATGATCTTTAGCTGATCTAGCATTTTTGTAAGGAATATTTCTCTTGAGTTCAAGAAAAATGGCCTATTTACCATACTTGCGACAATCTTCACCACTATCATTTTTCTTTCTTCTTCATCGCATGACAAAAAACAAACAAACAAACAAACAAACAAACAAACCACATAGTCCTTTCATAGTATTAGGAAAATTAGGAATGTTACCTTATACCACTCATAATAAGCTTATGCCTAAAACAAAATGTATTTTTGATGTGGATGTATGGAACAGCCTTTGAAACCAAGGCTTCAACAGCCTGGGAAAGAAGATAGGGAGCATCCTAATGAGATTTTTTTGGACCATAACTTTGATGAAATTAAATTAAGATGAACAATGGTTTGCAAAACTCAGCGCAAACCAAAACCCAAAGCACCACACTTGTAGGAATGTTGCAATACCCCCCCTCATTTTTTCTCCCTGACACATACTCTACCCACTTCAACCTTCTCTCCCTATACCTGCCAAAGGCACCTTTGAAAAGCCTCTACCAGATCAAACATGTCACTCCCTTACTCCAACACCCTTATTGTCCCCATTGTGGAGTTCAAGATTAAAGTGCCACTCCATCAGAAAAGTCTGCTCTCAACTCAAACTAGCTTTGGGCCCCTGTCATAAGCTCTCCTAGCAACTGTTTCTTCCCACATCAGTTACCTCTGTTGGCATTAATTAATTGAGTGATCATTTTTTTTTTAATTTTTTTTTTCAACGTTTATTTATTTTTGGGACAGAGAGAGACAGAGCATGAACGGGGGAGGGGCAGAGAGAGAAGGAGACACAGAATCGGAAACAGGCTCCAGGCTCTGAGCCATCAGCCCAGAGCCTGACGCGGGGCTCGAACTCACGGACCGCGAGATCGTGACCTGGCTGAAGTCGGACGCTTAACCGACTGCGCCACCCAGGCGCCCTGAGTGATCATTTTTTAATGCCTTCCTCTCTCATTGAACTGTGGGGTCCAGTACCCAGGAGGGTATGTTTATTCAATGCCAAGTTTATTCAATGCCAAGTTTATTCAAGGAAGATTGCCTTGCACTCAATAAATGTTTGTTAAAGGACTGAATAATTCAGTATCAAATATAACCACAATTCTATCTCTTTCAAATGCTTCCCAACATAGCAAAATAAATATTGCATATATATGTTTAGATATTATTTATACATTTACATATAATTTCAAGCAGATATCAGCTCAATCTCTAATAAAGTACTCCAGGGCATAAACTCACTCTTCTAAGGATGTGATGGCAATATAACCTGCCCCCAGTTTAGTTCTGATAAGAAATGAATAACCTCTGAAATTAACACTCGGGTCTAAGCATAAAGGTTTCATGTGAAACCTGCCATCACATTGCAAATCCAACAACAAGTCAATTTTATTCCTTCCTAGCAACTATACTCGTAACTGAAATACACTGTGGCAATGGCTGGGTAATAGGGTTATGGGGTTATGGATTATGGGATTACTATGACACTGGATCATTGCACAAAGATTCTAGGTCTTATGGATAGAGTTTAAAAAAGATAAGCCCTCGAGGCGCCTGGGTGGCGCAGTCGGTTAAGCGTCCGACTTCAGCCAGGTCACGATCTCGCGGTCCGTGAGTTCGAGCCCCGCGTCAGGCTCTGGGCTGATGGCTCAGAGCCTGGAGCCTGTTTCCGATTCTGTGTCTCCCTCTCTCTCTGCCCCTCCCCCGTTCATGCTCTGTCTCTCTCTGTCACAAAAATAAATAAACGTTGAAAAAAAAAATTAAAAAAAAAAAAAGATAAACCCATTTTTAGTCAATTTTTGAGTATAGTAAAAACTAATTCTTAACTTTAATAATGAATTTTGTCATTTATAAAAACACTTTCACAAATTTTTTCATTTGACTTTTGTAACAATGCTGCGAAATGAATAAAAATTATATTCCTCCGCTGACAGAGAAGTTAAAGCATCTGACCAAAACTCACACGTCTAGTAAATGGAAGAGGAAGACATTAAACCCCAGCTTCCCAGTGACATTATAAATTACATTTCTATGTCACATGGCCCTTCATTATTAGGTTATAACTAAAGAAATAAAAATCTAGGGAGAATATTGTAACTTTCCGACTCTTCAATTTTCCTTTCAATGTCTTTCAAAAACCTAAATCTTTAAAAAAAAATGTTTAGTGTAATTGACATACAGTGTCACATTAGTTTCAGCTGTGCAACGTAGTGCAACTTCTCTCTGTTATGCTGTGCTCACCACAAATGTAGCTACCATCTGTCACCATACAATGCTACTACAGTATCATTGACTATATTCCCTATGCTGTGCCTTTTATTCCTGTGACTTAGTAACAGGAAGCCTCCCAATCCCATTCACCCATTTTGCCCATCCTCCCACCCACTTCCCTCTGGCAACCATCAGTCTGTCCTCTGTATTTAGAGTCTCATTCCACTTTCAGTTTGCTTGTTTGTTGATTCACTTTTTTGTGTGTTTTAGATTCCACTTACAAGTAAAATCATATGGTATTTATCTTTCCTAGTCTGACTTATCTCACTTAGCATAACAGACTCTAGGTCTATCCATGCCATCACAAATGGCAAGATCTCATCCTTTTTTATGGCTGCATAATATCCCGTTGTGTACATATATCACACCATCTTATCCAATTGTCTATTGATGGACAATTGGGTTGTTTCCATATCTGGACTATTGCAAATAATGCTGCAATAAACATAGGGGTACATACACCTTTTTAAATTAGTGTTTTCATTTTCTTTGAGTAAATACCCATAGTGAAACTGCTGGATGATATGGTAATTCTATTTTTTTTTCATTTTTTGAGGAATATCCACATTGCTTTCCACAGGGGCTGCACTAGTTTGCATTCCCACCAACAGTGTATGAACGTTCCTTTTTCTCCACATCTTCACCAACACTTACTGTTTCTTGTGTTCTTGATTTTAGCCATTCTGACAGCTGTAAAGTGATGTATCATTGGGTTATAATTTGCATTTCCTTGATGATTGGTGATGTTGAGCATCTTTTCATGTGTCTGTATGTCTTCTTTGGAAAAATATAATTCAGGTCCTCTGCCCTTTTTTGTTTGTTTGTTTGTTTTGTTTTTTTTTGCTTACAGTTTTTTTTTAAATTGTTTTATTTATTTTTTTTTAATTTACATCCAAATTAGTTAGTATACAGTGCAACAATGATTTCAGGAGTAGATTCCTTAATGCCCCTTACCCATTTAGCCCATCCCCCCTCCCACAACCCCTCCAGTAACCCTCTGTTCTCCATATTTAAGAGTCTTTTATGTTTTGTCCCCCTCCCTGTTTTTATATTATTTTTGCTTCCCTTCCCCAATGTTCATCTGTTTTGTCTTTTAGAGTCCTCATATGAGTGAAGCCATATGATATTTGTCTTTCTCTGACTGACTAATTTCACTTAGCATAATACCCTCCAGTTCCATTCATGTAGTTGCAAATGGCAAGATTTCATTCTTTTTGATTGCCGAGCAATACTCCATTGAATATATATGCCACATCTTCTTTATCCATTCCATCGATGGACATTGGGGTCCTTTTCATACTCTGGCTATTGTTGTTAGTGCTGCTATATACATAGGGGTGCATGTGTCCCTTCGAAACAGCACACCTGTATCCCTTGGATAAATGCCTAGTAGTGCAATTGCTGGGTCGTAGGGTAGTTCTATTTTTAGTTTTTTGAGGAAACTCCATACTGTTTTCCAGAGTGGCTGTACCAGCTTGCTTTCCCATTCTGCCCATTTTTTAATTGGATTTCTGTGGGGTTTTGGTGTTAAGTTGTATAAATTCTTTATGTATTTTGGATATTAACCCCTTATCAGGTATATCATTTGTGTATATCCCCTCCCATTCAGTAAGTTATCTTTTTGTTTTGTTAATGGTTTCCTTCACTGTGCAGAAGCTTTTTATTTTGGTGTAGCCCAACAGTTTAATTTTGTTTGTGTTTCCCTTGCTTCAGGAGACACACAAGGAAAATATGTCTATGGCTGATCTCAAAGAAATCACTACCTATGTTTTCTTCTAGGAATTTTATGGTATCAGTGCCACATTTAGATCTTTAATCCATTTCGAGTTTATTTTTGCATATCCTGTAAGTAAGTGGTCCACTTTCACGCTTTTGCATGCAGCTGTCATTTTCCCAGCACCAGTTGTGGAAGAGACTTTTTCCCATTATATATTCTGGACTTCTTTGTCATAGATAAATTGACTATATAAGTATGGGTTTATTTCTGAACTCCATTCTGTTTCATTGATCTATGTGTCAATTTTTGTGCTAGCACTATACTGTTTTTATTACTATAGCTTTGTTGTATATCTTGAAATCTGGGATTGTGGTACCTCCAGCTTTGTTCTGATTTCTCAAGTTGGCTATGGCTACTTGGGGTCTTATGGGTTCTATACAAATTTTAGTATTATTTCTTCTAGTTCTAGGTGAAATGCTCTTAGTATTCTCATAGTAATTGCATTGAATCTGTAGATTGCTTTGGATAATATGGACATTTTAACAATATTAATTCTTCCCATTCATGAGTATGGAATATCTTTCCATTTGTTTGTGTCATCTTCAATTCTTTCATCAATGTTTTCCAGTTTTCAGAGTAAAGGTCTTCCACTGCCTTGGTTAAGTTTATTCCTAGGTATTTTATTCTTTTCGGTGCAATTCTAAATGGATTGTTTTGTTAATTTCTCTATTGATGCTACTTCATTAGTGTATAGAAATACTATTGATTTCTGGGGGTTAATTTTGTATCCTGCAGATTTACCAGTTATTTATTTCCTCTAATAGCTTTTTGGTGGAGGATTTAAGATTTTCTATGTATAGTATCATGCCATCAGCAAATAGTGACAGCTTAACTTCTTCCTTACCAATATGGGTTCCTTTTATTTCTTTTCTTTTCTGATTACCATGAATAGGACTTCCAGTACAATGCTGAATAAAGGTTGTGAGAGTTCCTAATCTTATAGGAAACACTCTCAGTTTTTCACCATTGAGTATGATGTCAGCTGTGACTTTTTTACATGTGGCATTTATTATGCCGAGGTATGTTCCCTCTAAACCCACTTTGTTGGGAGTGTTTATCATGAACAGATGTCGAATTTTGTCAAATGGTTTTTTGCATCTATTAAGATGATCACATGATTTTTATTCTTCATTTTGTTGATGTGGTTGATCATATTGATTGATTTGCAAATATTGAACCATCCTTGCAACCTCAGAATAAATTCCACTTGATTCTGGTGAATGATCCTTTTAATGTATTATTGAATAGTTTGCTATTCTGTTAAGAGTTTTTGCATCTGTGTTCATCAGGGATACTGGCTTATCATTTTCTTTTTTTGTGTGGTGTCTTTGTCTGGTTTTGGTATCAGAGTAATGCTGGCCTCATAGAAAGTCTTTGTAAGCTCTTCTTCCTCTTCTGTTGTTTGGAATAGTTTGAAGAGAATACATATTAACTCTTCTTTATTTTTTTTTATTATTTTTTAATGTTTATTTATTATTAGAGACAGAGAGAGAGAGAGAGAGCAGGGAAGGGGCAGAGAGAGAGGGAGACACAGAATCTGAAACAGGCTCCAGGCTCTGAGCTGTCAGCACAGAGGCCAACGCGGGGCTCAAACTCACGGACTGTGAGATCATGACCTGAGCCAAAGTCGGAAGCTTAACTGACTGAGCCATCCAAGTGCCCCAGTTCTTCTTTAAATGTTTGGTAAAATCCACCTTGAAATCCATCTGATCCTGGACTTTCACCTTTAAAAACCTAAATCTTTATTTTAGAGTCCAAATTTTTGGAACCATATGGACAGCTCAGACTATCCAATAATTTTAGAAATACTCAACTGGGGCACCTGGTTGGCTTAGTCAGTTAAGAATCCGACTCTTGATTTCAGCTCATGATCTCACAGTTTCATGAGTTCAAGCCCTGCTTTAGGCTCTGTGTACTGATCACACACAGCCCAACTGGGATTCTCCCTCTCTCCATCTTTCTTCCCCTTCTCAACTCATATTCTCTCTCTGTCTCTCTCAAAATAAACAAACTTCCAAAAAAAAAAAAAAAAGAAGAAGAAGAAGAAAGAAAGAAAAAAAGAAATACTAAACTAAACTAAACCTTTGTAGCTCCAGCTTCAGGTTTGTGGGCTGAGGAGAGAAATAATTTGCTACTGCTCTCCTCTATATCCTGCTCCTGAAATAATTATTTAGAAAGTCCAACTCCCTTATCTTCCAGAATCTCTTTACTAACTTGACTTTTTGCATGAGAGAAGCCCAAAGGGACAAAACACTACTACACAGAGTGCATCTGTATTAGCATAAGGCTTTTATTATCTTTTCCTAATTCATAATCCTATTACAAAGCTATTATTGTTGTCTTTTGAAGCTACAACTCCTGTTATTTATACAAAATTGGCATCCCAGCATCCCACAGCAACACTTATGGACCCATAAATAAATAAATAACTTTGAAAGAGCATGCAGTTAAAAACTCAAACCAAACAGAACATTTTTTAAAGTAAGAATAATTTAATAAGGTTATTTTTTTAAAATTTTTTTTTCAACGTTTATTTATTTTTGGGACAGAGAGAGACAGAGCATGAACGGGGGAGGGTCAGAGAGAGAGGGAGACACAGAATCGGAAACAGGCTCCAGGCTCTGAGCCATCAGCCCAGAGCCCGATGCGGGGCTCGAACTCACGGACCGCGAGATCGTGACCTGGCTGAAGTCGGACGCTTAACCGACTGCGCCACCCAGGCGCCCCAATAAGGTTATTTTTAAAAACAAAAATATAAAACTGTTTTATTGCTTATTACAAAAACAAACATGTCAGTTATAAAATAGAAAATATTTATTTGAGCAGATACTACTTAACATATCCATATCAAATCATCTGGGGCAGAATCTATGAAAAGAATGTTTTTGAAGAAACTGTCCAAGAAACTCTCACTTTCTAAAGGTTACTTAAATATAAGCCAAAATCGTACTCAAAAGTGGTTATAAATGGTACATTTCCTAATCCCATATATAGTGATAAAAAAAATTGTACTCGTAGGTATAACCCAAGAGTAATGGAAACAGGTTCACACAAAAACTTGTACATGAATATTCAGAGAAACATTATTCATAATAACCAAAAGACGGAAACAACTAAAATGTCCATCAACTGGCAAATGGATTTTAAAAATGTGGTAAATCAATACAATAGAACATTATTTGGCCATAAGAAAGAGTGGGGTACTGATACATACTACAACATGGATGAATCTTGAAAATATTATCCCAAGTAAAAAATGCCAGTTACAAAACCACATATGCTCATACAAAATGTCCAGACTAGGGACATCTATAGAGACAGAACATAGATTAGTGGCTGCAAGAGGAGGATGGAAATATAGAGGACTAACAGTAAAAAGTATAGAGTGCCTTCTTAAAGTGATAAAAATGTTCCACAATTGATTGTAGGGATGGTGACACTTACCTGTGACTATACTAAAAATTGTCCAATATCCACTTTAAATAGGTATGTGAATTATATTCCAATAAAGCTGTACAAAAATTAGAATCTAATAAATAAAGAAGCAAACAAACAAATTTAACCCGATTAAAGCACTGCTTTAATAGCATCTCACCTCCGTGCAGAGGCCTCTAAGCCCTGAGGTACTTATTTTTTTTTTCAATATATGAAGTTTATTGTCAAATTGGTTTCCATACAACACCCAGTGCTCATCCCAAAAGGTGCCCTCCTCAATACCCATCACCCACCCTCCCCCCCCTCCCACCCCCCCATCAACCCCTGAGGTACTTAAAAATGTGTTTAAAACTTACATTTAGCATTCTACCCTGAGAATGAAAGGAAATACTCTTCAGTGTGTGTGAGCCTCTGAACCTCTTAGAATTAGACCTTTAAAAATGACAGTGGTCTGACTGAGGGAGCTCCTATCAGACAGACCCTCGCAAAGATAACAACTATAAATCTGGACAAAGCACACCAAAAAAGTACCCGAAAGCCCAGGAAAGGAAACAGAAGCTGGCCAATTCTGGAGAAGAGTTGAGTCTTGGAAGAAAAGAGTGGCAGAGAAGAGTTTCAGAGTTTTGTCCTGTCTCTGGCCTGAGAGCAGACCACAGTTGGTACCATGTGGGGGCAGGGTGACTAAAACTCCAGTAGATAACCTGAAGTCTTCCTGGGCTGAGCCACTTCCTGTTTCCTCTTCTAACTTGTCACTTTGTAACCTCTGCAGTGTCTCTCCTCTCTTGGGTATGAAACCCAGCACTTCGGGTTCTTTTCCTTCTTCTCTGACCATTCTTCCTGTATCTCTTGATTCCTTGTTTTTCTTTATCTTCCCCTTAAATACTCCAGGGCTTTTGCCCTCAGCTTTTGATCAGTACACTTCCTGTTTATGGTTCATCTATTTCTATTGCTTCAACTGCCAGTGAGACTCACACCTTCATAACTGGTCAGACTCGGCTTCCCTTCTGGATCCTTCTAGCTTCAAACCAGTAACAGTGGGGTGAGAGTTAAGTTCTTTTTTTGTTTGTTTATTTACTTATTGGGGGGGGGGGCACGGTGCTGAGAGAGAGGGAGAGAGAGAATCCCAAGCAGCCTCCAAGCCTAGCACAGGCCCAACTTGGGGCTTGATCTCATGACCATGGGATCATGAGTTGAACTGAAATTAAGAGTCAGCACTCAACCGAGACACTCAGGCACCCTAAGTTCTAAAGTGAACACGAAAGCCAAAAATCATGTGTAGTCACAATTTCCTTTGAAATTTCCTTAGGAAAGCAACATGTTCTTCTATACCTACATTCATTTCTTTTTTTTTTTTTTAATTTTTTTTAATGTTTATTTATTTTTGAGAGAAACAGAGAGAAACAAAGAGAGAGAGACACAGCATGAGCAGGGGAGGCGTTAGAGAGAGAGGGAGACACAGAATCTGAAGCAGGCTCCAGGCTCTGAGCTGTCAGCACAGAGCCCGACGCGGGGCTTGAACTCACAAACTGTGAGATCATGACCTGAGCGGAAGTCAGTAGCCTAGCCGACTGAGCCACCCAGGCACCCCTACACCTACATTCATTTCTTAGTCTTGCCTACACTGTTGAATTTGATCAAGATAAATGCACTTAAACTATGATGCCAATATATTTTGTTTTCCCACAAGTATCTCTAAGTTAACATGTCCAAACTAAACTTCCAACCTGCCTTCCATCTACCTACATCACACTCTTCCACTTTTATTTCCTCCTTGAACAAATGGTACCAAAATCACCCTGGTTGCCTAAGCCAAAAATTCAGAGGTCAACATTGATACCTCTTTTCCTTCGCAGCAAAATCCAATCAGTCCTGATTTCTGATTTTAATCCACCAAATGCCTTAATTCAAGCCCTTATCATTTTTTTACTTAGACCACAGCCAGAGCCTCAAAAAGGCCTCCTGACTTTCTGCCTCCAATCCTCTGTGGTTTATCTAGACCTACTGTCTTTTGCAGATGCAAATATGATCACATTTATCCCTGCTTGGAAAGATCCTCTAATGGTAAACTACCACTCATAGCAGCGGCTCTCAAGCATTTTTCTAGAAAATAAATACTATTTTCAAATTAATACTATATAAGTTCCTAATATCTACAAACAGAAGCTGTATTTTATTAGGATTAATTTACTGTATAAGTTATAAGTGTATAACTTATTAAAAACCAATTAAAAAATAATAGGTAGTTTTGATGAAATATAAAAATCCAAAATTGTTGGTAAGCAATTTGATCAAAATCACCTTGCTATTTATTTCTCTATTTCATTTGAATGCACATGATCAAAAAAATCCTGATTCATAGCAATAGGTAACTACCAAAAGTAGTATTTTGGGGTTTCTCCCCACTAACAGTTCACCTTTTAAGTTTAGCATTTGATTCATTTACAGAGATAGCAAGATCCAAATACAAATGAATTAATCTGTCAGCACAAATTACTTGGTTGTTGGTCTCCACTCGGTTAAAAATTGGTGTGTAATATTTAGTTTGAGTATGTGTTTAAGATTTCTTTTATAAATTGAAAGCCAAAACAAACATTTGCAGGGAGGCTGGGTGGCTCAGTTGGTTGAGGTTCTGACTCTTGATTTCAGCTCAGGGCATGATCCCAGGCTAGTGGGATTGAGCCCCATGTCAAGCTCCACACTGAGTGTAGAGCCAACTTAAGATTCTCTCTCTCTCTCTCTCTCTCTCTCTCTCTCTCTCTCTCTTTCTCCTGGGGCATCTGGGTGGCTCAGGGGTTAAGCATCCGACTTCATCTCATGTCATGATCTCGTGGTTCATGAGTTCGAGCCCCAAATTGGGCTTTGAGCCTGCTTCAGATCCTCTGTCCCCTTCTCTCTGCCTCTCTCCCTCTCTCTGGCCCTTCCCCCCGCCTCAAAAATAAATAAACATTTTTAAAAAATTCTCTCTTTATCCCTTTGCCCCTCTTTCCAGCTCTCCCCCCTCTCTCTCTAAAATTAAAAAAAAAGGGGGCACCTGGGTGACATAGTTGGTTAAGCACATTCCTCTTGAGCTTGGCTCAGGTTATGATCTCAAGGTTTGTGAGTCTGGGCCCACACTGGGTTCTGCGCTAACCGCATGGAGCCTGCATGGGATTCTGTCTCTCCTCTCTGCCCCTCCCCTGCTTGTGTGTGCTCTCTCTCTCTCTCACACACAAAAATAAATAATAAACTTAAAACATTTTTTTTAAAAAGAAAGAAAAAAGAAAACATTTGTGTAATCCTTGGAATTCTTCCTCAGAACCTTGGTTTCATGGAATAGAGTTTGAAAACCAATTACCTAGGAGCTTAAGCCCAATTCCCTTAGGACAACATGCAAGGGCCTGTGTCATTTGGACTTTTATCTATCAATCTAACTGCATTTACGCCCACTGCCAAAATTCTACCCAATCTCCTAAGTCTACCTCCATCTAGCACAAGGTTATACTTTTGCACTTGCTACTATCTCTGCCAAACCCTGTACTTGTACTATGGCCTTCTTACCTGAATTGCTATGAACTCTCCCAAAGTTAAAATGTTAATGCCTCATGAACCCTTCTTCGATTTCCCCCAAAGTACCTAGGGTAAACCTCCATCAACTTGTGTTGCCTTGTGTAGTAATCATCTCTTCCTCTCCCCCATGAGTTCCTAAGAAAGGACTTTAAGTTAACCATCCCTAGGTTCTCAGGGACTTTCAAAGTGCCTGGTACCTGGTAATCACACCTTAAGTGCTTTTAATTAATTACTTCATTAATTTATATTGATAATAATCACTAGCAGAGTGATTACACTGGCAGAAACTTCAGATTTGCATTAGATAGTCAACAGGTAACGCTTTCATCAAGTTGACACTTCAGGTTAAATAAGTACTAAGTAGAAATGACGGTTATGCTTATTTTCATTTTGACCGCATTTTTCTTTAATAGTGGCATCACTCACCAACAAAGGAGAGCAGGATCACGAGCAGGACAATGAGGGCACAGATACATGGAATCAAGACCAGCAACAGGAAGCGGAGAATATTCGCAGTTGCCAGCTTCTGAGAGCAGCCATCACCCATGTTATTGTCAACAGCTCCCAAGACCTAATGTAAAAGAGGAATATGAAACATGGTTTTAATATTACAAGGCAATGCAATACACGGTATGAAATTATAGAGTACAGCTGTCCATTCAGAGAAGCAGCATTCCTGAGAGATTCTAGTGCGTGTGCTTTAGGGCATGAAAATGAACTTAGGCATTAAATCACACTATTAAGTGAACAAATAACTATACAACCACATTCAAGGCAGATAAAATCATCTGTTTCTGAAGTGTTTTTCAGGAGTACATGAACTTTTAATGATATCCCATCTTGAATTTTTTAACATATTTGCCAATTTGGTATTATTTCAAAGGGCTCTGAGTTTCCATGGCAAGGACTTATCTTGGTCCAGAGCTACAAGCAAAGACTACCTAGTACAGTGATAAAATATTGGTGAGTAGGTGTAGACAGGACATTATCTAGATTTCACTGTTGTTCGTCCCCTCAGTCCTAAGCCCAATCTGCATGAATCTGGATAAAATTAATTTTCAGCCATTTATAATTCAGCAAGATTAAACAAGCTGAACAATGAAAAAGAGAGCCTGTCCTGTTGACCAGTTAAACACTGACAACCCCTGAGGATACCTTCCACTGTCCAGGCTGCCCCTGCAGTCTATCTATTTGTGAAAGCATTATGAGATGGTTCCGACAACATTCTTATCTTAAAGTACTTGAAATTTTGCTAATTTAAACTAAAATTAAATACCTTAATTTTTAGTTTGGTCCCTTGCCAGAAATGATGTCTGGAAGTTCATTTCTTGCAAATGGCTAGTTTAGGGCACTGACATTTTCAACAGGAGTCTGAGATGAAATTAAAAGTGATTTGAGTCCCTCACTATGAGCGATTCTTCCAATCCCATGTGAAGGTGTTTCTCACGGCTTCCTCTTAGACTTTTGACTCTCCTAGCATTTTCTTCTGTGACAGTTTCAGAGCTTGAATGATAACCTCTGCATGAGTGACTCCTGAACCTTTCTCGAGTCTCCAACTTCCTTCCAAGTTGTATCATATATTTCCAATGCCCGGTGCTCAGCGGCATCTCTTCTCAACAAGTCCAAAACCAAATTAATCTCTTTCTCTGTCTCTACCTTAAAGCTAGTTCTTCTCTTGATTTCCATATTTTTGCTAACAGACATTCCACTACTCCAGTACCCCAAGACTCCTCACTTCTCCATCATCCCCCCATGCCATGCATTATCAGGTTTTGTTGGTTCTTCCCTTATAACAATGTCTAATTTTGAAAAATGAATGGCCTTTGAGATAGACCTTTATCCTAATCAAGAAGTTCCTAATAGAATGGTCCTGTACTTGATCGTTTACAGTATATAACAAGTACTTGAAAATTTCTCATGGATAAAAAAGCAACTTGGATACGTTCTTCTGGATTGCAAGGCATATGTGATATTCCATTTCTGCTTTATTCCCCCTAAATCAGAATCAATTCTTATTCGCTAACACATATTGCAGGCAGTGTTCACTACATGTACTGTGATGTAATGACACCCTCTGTAATTTTAAGCATACCCCATGAGACATATTATTTGAAAGAACCTATGATGTTAGTTTGAGAATGGCTTGATCTGCTAGGTTAATGTCTTTACTGACCCATTCCCTCTGCACCTGGTTTAATCCATCAGCCAAAGTGAGATCAGAGTGAATTTACAATTTGATCTGCACGAAGACATGGCACTGTGTTAGAGGAGACCATAAAAAGAATGTGACCACCCATCGACCCGTGAGCGGGACCCAGGCAATCAGAGGCTCCTCACCCCCTCCCCCGTCCTTGAAATGTACCACTGTTTCCACAGCCAGAGCCATTTTCAAGAATGCAGCCTTGAGAGAGCAATGTGTTGTTGAGACCATCTGGACAATACACATGACTAAACCTAGTTAAGGCCTCTATATAAACTTTTATGATTCAGGCAGGCAGGTGTGGAAATTCACTCATCTTGTCTGCCTAAGGCAAGCCTCATAGTAAGTTACCTTGCTTCTACCATCTACCAATCTGAAGTGGTCCGTCTTTTCTTCAGTATCTCCTTGCACTCTGTGTGTAAAAGCCAGTTTCGAATTTTACCCAGGAAGCTCCTAAGTTTGCAAACCAACACACTGACACAATTTAATATAAGATCTGCAATAGCACAATAATTACAACACCAGCATTGGACAGGTGGTGTCCTTTCAGGCATGGAAATAAGCAAGTGTGGGACTACAGCCCAACAGAGACAGTAGGAGAATCTACTGACTTACTTCATTTACTCAGCAATTAGTTATTGAAAACCTAAGATTATCATCAGCATGGTGATGGATGTAACTATGATTTCAGACTAACTGTCCCTCAAAAGCTCACAGTCTTATAGGAAAGATAAGTCCATAAACGATATATCTACATGTCAAGGTAGCAAATGTTAAGCACCATGACACTTACAGCTAAAGTGCCGTAAGAAATCAAAAGATAGGAATACAATTTCTTGCTGCAGGATCAGGTAAAGCATTACAGAGAACCAGCACTTGAGGCAAACGTAATTCCGAGAAAAGTACCCCTGAAAAGTCCTACTATAGTTTTAAAGAGTGGTAAGATACAATCAGAGAGGTAAGGAAGTTATGAACTTTCTTTGGCTTCTGTAACAGTAGAAAAGGTTTCTTTGTTAAGATGGTCACGGGAGGTTACAGAGATCATCTTCTTAGGTAGCAAATTCACAATGGCCTCAGCACTGTCTGGAATCTTGTAGACAAGCACATCCTATTTAGTATTGATCCATGAAGAGTCAGTGGAGAAAGTACTAGAAGCTCATTCTGATATCTCCCATGGATATAGGAGTCAACAAGTCAACAAGTACTTGACCTCCAGAAACCATATTCATGATTTGTGCAAATATGTTCTCCAGTGTCTAGGAAATTGTTTGCTCTTATCAAGGGGAGAAGAGAAAGAAATACTTAGAAGAAAGCCAGCACTATTGTCAATTTCATAACTGTCCTCCTGTACTCATGACCACTTAGGACTATAGCTATAAGTGCTGCATTACTCAGAGGCCAGAGGAGTTTCCTCTGGGCATAACATAACTCTTAGACTCTCTTGTTGAGTTAATAACACCAGATGAGATAACCTGCTGGGGAAATTCCTAAGCTTTGTTTCAGTGGACTACAACCCTCTCTCCAGAGGGCACCCTCTTCCAGAAACTACCTCCACGGGCTTGAAACTGTAAGACAAGCACAAGCACAGCATTCCATGGGACAGGCGGGCAAGACTGCATCTGATTGACCTGCACATACTTCAAATATGTCCTTCTTGTGTTTTGTTAATCCTGCTGGTAAAAACTCATTTCTTATATCTTAAGAGCTACATTTCTTTTAAAAGCTGCCATGTTGGTTTATACCACATGTACGGATACAATCTATCTAACTAGGATATTTTCTTGAGTCAACTTGATTCCATGTGGGAGACCTTCTCATCCCTCTCCTTTCATATTTTTAACTCTCTCATGCTCACCCCTGAACTTGCTGACTCAACCATTTCCAGGACAGCCATCCTCTGACTCTTTGGAGACCGGCTGTCCATGGATGCCTCTATCTTGTTCCAGTCTATCAGCTCTCTCCTTTTTTCATTTCCCTACATATCTTCTTTAAAATCTTTGTGCCATTAATGCAACAATACTCTTGCTAATGCCCTGAACCTGCTCACCCCTCTAAATTTTCTTCTCATCCATCATGTAAAAGTCAATACCAGATGAATCCAACAATCTTATCTCTCTGTATCTACACCTGGACAGTTGAGTGTAGCTGTAAAAAGTCACTCAACAGGACTACTCAATTGCTGACTTAAAGCCTTCTCCATTCTCCTCAAACTACCTTCTCCCATTCCGCCCTCACCCTAAAAAATGACCCATCTCAATTCCCATCTTACACAGAGAACAAAAACTGTCAAATGAGAATTGCCTCACTTACTTAAATCTAAACCTACACATCTGATCATTTATAGACCCTTCCTTCCTGTTCAAACAGAGAAGCTATTTAAGGCTCCTCATATTTAAGACTAATCCTGGGGTGCCTGGGTGTTTCAATCAGTTAAACATCTGACTCTTGATTTTGGCTCAGGTCATGATCTCACAATTCATGAGTTCAAACCCCCTTTCAGGCTCTGCACTGTGTCAGCACAGAGCCTGCTTGGAAGTCTCTCTTGCTCTCTCTCTCTGTCCCGACCCCACGTGCTCGCTCTCGCTCTCTCTCTCTCTCTCTCTCAAAATAAATAAACCTTAAAAAAAAATTTTTTTTTAAAGGCTAATCCTCCCACACTCCATCTCCTTTTCCCTGCTCAGGAATCTTACATCTTAATTCTCCATTAAATCATACATCCAAATCCAAATTCTTTCTCTCTCTCTTATTCTCTCTCTCTCCTTCTCTCCCTCATTCCCCACCCCTCTCTCACTGCCATCAGCTTTTTATCATGTTTAGATTTCTCCAGTTATTTTTTTAACTGTCCTCAAGCCTAATTGCAACAGCCACTGTCCTATTTCTCTCCTTCTTTTGCATCCCAAACACCCTAAGAGTTGTTAATATTTATTGTCCAAATTTCTTCACTTACTGTTTACTCTTGTGGCCACTACAATTTGGGACCCACTTCTGTCACCACACCAAAAGACTTTTTGGTATGGTCACCAACAATGTCCATATTGCCATATCCAAATGACATTTTTCAGTCATCATTGTAATGACATCTCAATATCATTTGAATGATCAAATTCTCAGCCACTCCCATCTGCTTCAAGCACTTTCTTCCCTTGACTTCTCTTTCTCCTGTCTCTATGGTCATTCCTTCTCTTTCTGTAGGCTCTTTTCTCACATTCTCACTCTCCAGGCAATGTCACCTACACAAATAGCATCAATTGCCAACCCTGTACATGTGACTTACATCTTTAAATACTGAGCATAATTCTTTCCCCTGAGCTCCAGACTTTTGTATCCAACAGGCCATTTGACATCTTCTCAATGGATGTTACAAAAAATACCTCAAACTTGACATGTCTGAAACAAAACAAATAATCTTTATCCTCCTATCTGGTATTTTTCTAGAGTTTCCTATCTCAGGAAAAAGTAATTGAGCACCTGTTGTGTGTCAGGTGATGTTTGGGCACTTGGGATATATCATTGTGCAGGCAAAAATCTCCAGCTTCATAGATCTTATATTCTAGTAAAAATTTACCATCATGTTTACCTATATCCATTATTTCTCTCCCTAATTTGTTCTCTACATTCTAGCCAGAATGATGAAGAGGATGTATATCACTGGATACGAGAAAAGGCAACATGAAAAATGATTCCCAAACTTAACTAATTCAGAAAATTCAGAGCCTAGAACCAAGATACGATCATGAGAAGCATGTACCCAGTGTATTGGTAGAGATTTGGAGAGGGCTTTGGACTTCCAAAGGGGTGTGTGGGATTTCAAGTCCATTTTGTTAAGATTTCAAAGGTCAGGGACATCTGGGTGGCCCAGTTAAGCATCCGACTCTTGATTTTGGCTCAGGTCATGATCTCATGGTTCTTGAGTTCAAGCCCGCGTCAGGCTCTATGCTGACATCATGGAACCTGCTTGGGATTCTCTCTCTCCTTCTCTCTGTGCCCCTCTCCTGCTCACACATGCTCTCTCACTCGTGTTCTCTCTCTCTCTCTCTCTCTCTCTCTCAAAATAAATAATAAACTTAAAAAAGATTTCAAAGGTCAAAGAGACCATAGTTGACATTTCAGGTACATTAGCCTATCTTGTTCTGCCTTCCTAGAACATCTGACTTTATTAGCACATAGTGCAGTCTTGGGAATACTTCCACAGCTGCAAATGGCAGAAGCTGCTTTAGAACAAGGAGATACCTGCTTCTGTAATCATAGCATAAATAGTACTAACTCAGTTGTGACTCTCTCTTTATATGCAAATCGTTCCCTTTTCTCATCAGTGTACCAGCATCTACAGTAGCACCTGAGCACAATCAGGAGTGGACCAATACCAATTGAATAAATAAATGAATTAAATCACCTAAACAGAAATTGCTCTGTGCATCATTAATGGAAATTAGTACTTCTTTTTTTAAATTATATACGCCTTACAAAGTCTATTCCAAAATCATGGAGTAGAAAATGTGTTTGGTAAAAAAAGTAAAAATATTTCCCGTTCAGGGAAAATATACTGAAATTAATAAAATTGGCTTTTACTAGGAGTATTGGTACAATTCCATACTCACATTTCCTATTATGAGCTTTGAAGTCAGTTAGAAACTTTTGTGATTCAAGGAGTAAATTTTAGTGGGTTTTTTTATAGGCAAAATTTTTTAAATACTATCTTTGTTAAGAACATGAAAAGAAGTGGTTTTGTAACACCATTAACCCTCTAAATCAGAGATTCCCAGACATTCTTGGCTCAGGGAATTATTGGCTTCCAGGTAATTTTTTTTCAGTGGCCTAAACCAAAAGAAATGCCTAACAATTCCATTTTTTTTTTAATTTTTTTTTCAACGTTTTTTATTTATTTTTGGGACAGAGAGAGACAGAGCATGAACGGGGGAGGGGCAGAGAGAGAGGGAGACACAGAATTGGAAACAGGCTCCAAGCTCCGAGCTGTCAGCCCAGAGCCTGATGCGGGGCTCGAACTCACGGACCGAGAGATCGTGACCTGGCTGAAGTCGGACGCTCAACCGACTGCGCCACCCAGGCGCCCCACAATTCCATTTTTTTTAAGTCTCTTGGTACCACTATTTTATACGTTTTTGCATCCTAAGCACTTAGTAGCCATTTGAAAAAATACAACACATAAATTGAAATAAGCAAAATTTTCATGTGATTCTTAAGTAATGACAAATACTTACACACAACACCTCAAACCTTGGAATCAGATTGGAAATCACCACCATTCATCGCGTGTGATTTTTTCCGTGCTACAACTTTTTACACAGTAACCATCAAGAACCCAGCCTTATGAAGACAGGATGATATCAAGAGGAATACAGTACAATGTGGAAACTGTAAACTATCTCAAGCTAGTATTTCTTTTGATAACCAACAAATGTTGAGTATCACTGGATTCCTTTCAAAAACTGAAAATAACTAGCAGAGCCTCTGTGAGTCACTGCAGTGTTTGGGGGACCTCAGCCCACAGTTTGGAAATCATGGTTCCACACTATTTCTCCAACATCTACCTGCCTAAGTCCGAATCCTCGGAGAAGTCATTCATATTTAACCTCATTCAGAAAGTTTCCCTTGATACCCTAGCTATAAATAATCTCCGTCTGCCTTATCTGAATTTCTGGTAGGTGGCAGAGACTAACTGACTGCTAGCATCTATTCTTTCCTTTAATCTTAGAAACAGAATCTTAAATTTTGTTTGGGTCAATATTTAATGGCCACTAAGAATAGAGACAACATTTCCCAGCCTCGCTTGCAGCTATGTAAGGCCATGTGGCTGAGTTCTTGCTCATGAAATGAAACTAGAAGTAGTAAATGTGACTTACAGGAAGGGTCCTCAAAGAGAGGGGTATTGTCTTTCCTCTTTCCTGCTGGTGGGAATATGAATGTAATAGCTGGAGCTCAAGCAACCATTTTAGACTCTGAAGTAAAAACTATATGCAGAAGGCAGCCGAGTAGCAAGAAAGAAGGAAATTGAATCCCTGATGGATTTGTGAAGCTGATCTATCAGTCCGGAACTGCTTATTTTCCAGACTACATTCACATGAGAAAAGAATAAATTCTTGATAAATCACTGTCAGTCTGAATATTCCATCACTTGCAGTTGAAG
Source organism: Puma concolor (assembly GCF_028749965.1). NCBI lineage: Eukaryota > Metazoa > Chordata > Mammalia > Carnivora > Felidae > Puma > Puma concolor. The sequence goes on along the minus strand of NC_141670.1, from coordinate 167,133,997 downwards.
CAATTTTAACTGACCTATGCACTTATCACTTTCTACTTTGGATCATGGTCATGTATGTACAAACTAAAATTATCAATCTACAATCTCAGTACTAGGTAGGAGTACTAGTACATAGTACATAGTAGGATCAATTAAATATATGTTTTCTCAATTGAATAAATGACTCACAATTAAAGCTCAAAACATGTCCCAAGAAATGTTTGGGGTTTTTAATTTACTTACTGTGTATGGGAGGGAGATAAAAACCATAAGAGACTTTTTGATAAATAATATAACTGTCAGGTGTGTTTGCCTTTGACCAGAATCACAGAAACTCAGTGTGACCACAGTAGATTATCTCCTGCTACTCAGGAGCTAGGCGCCTTTTATATGTCTTCAACAAGGATAAATTCAGAAGAAAAAATTTACAACATAGTAAAATATAGCTTATCAATTTTCAATTAAAAATTTCTGGGGCACCTGGGTAGTTCAGTCAGTTACGCGTCCAACTCTTGATTTTGGCTCAGGTCGTGATCTCATAATTCCTGAGATCAAGCCCCAAGTAGGGCTGTGTGCTGACAGTGAGAAGCCTGCTTGGGATTCCCTCTTCCTCTCTCTCTGCACTCCCCTGTTTGCACTCTCTTTCTCTCTCTCAAAATAAATAAACTTCTAAAAAATTTCTAAAGGGGCACCTGGGTGGCTCAGACAGTTGAGCGTCCAACTTCAGCTCGGGTCATGATCTCAAGGTCCATGAGTTTGAGCCCCACATCAGGCTCGCTGCTGTCATCCTATCAGTACAGAGCCCACTTCAGATCCCCTGTCCCCCTCTCTCCACCTCTCCCCCACTTACACTCTCCCAAAAATAAATATACATTTTTTTTTAATTTCTAAATACAGTGTAGTAACGAAAATGTTTCATCAGGAGTTAATAGGGAGCAAGCAATAAAACGTGAGGTTGGTTAAAATGCAGGCAATTAGTGGACTAGGTCATCTCGCAATCCCATTGGAAACCCCACATTCTCTCCCAACTTCAGCAATCTCCTACCTGGTTTCCCCCTATCCTCACCTGTCCCCTTCCAACCTCACATTGTAGCCCTGCTTAAAACCCTCCAGAAACAAAGGCAAACTTCTTTCACATGGCGTAGAGGACAGTGTTTGTCAGACTTCGATGTACATGTGAAACATGTGGGAGGAGTCTGAGCCAGCAGGTCTGGGGTGGAGCCTGAGACTGTGCATTCCTCCCCAGCTCCCAGGTAAAGCTGATGCTAGTGGTCTGAGAACCACACTTTGCAGTAGCAGGATCTAGGGACCCTTCTGGGTCTGCACCACCAATGCTAGCCTCTTTGGACACCTCTCATGGCCTCCTTCTCTACCTTCTGCCACCTGGCTCTTCCGGATGCTCAGAAGAACTCTCTGCCTAGAACGGCCTCCCTCCATCTCCCAACCAGCCTGTGTCCCTCAAGACTCACCCTTCCTACATCCACTCATGAGCATGATTAGTTCTCATCTTTCTGCTCTTTATCCCAGTTGCAATTTACATATATGTTTGTGCTCATTAGATTCTGTTGGTTATTCCTGCCACACTGTAGGCGCCATAAAGTCAGGGACCATGTTGGCTTTTGCTCGCCAGTGTAGCCCTATACGTGAAAAGGGCCTTGACTGTAGTAGGCACTTCATAAAAGTATTAAAATGATGAATCAATAAATTCATCTAAATCTGCCCTTCCACTGTCAGAAGAGTCCTGGAAACACAAGGAGTAAAATGCTGTTCCATGTTGGAATAATTACTACCGTCATAATAATAACAACAATACAGCAAAAAATCAATTGGGCATTTCCTGTGAGCCAGGCACTGCTCTCAGTGTTTTGCATATAAAAATGCTCTTAATCCTCAAAAAACTCTACTAGGTGGTTGCTATTACCATACCCATTTATAGATGAGTGTGAGGCTCTTTGTGAATAACTTATAAAAATAATTCAAAGCAACTGACAAAAAGGCAGAATCCAAAGCAATATTCAGTCATTCAGTTCCTTTTTCTAAAGCTCAGTAGAAAGACCAGAGATCTCATGATTTTTTAATTTGATCGAATTCTATGGTTTTCGGAACTTTTTAGAACACACTGTCCACACTCCAGCTCTGTCCCTGCGAAGATAGACTAAGCTTTTACCCTGAGTCATGCAGAGCTGGATCCAGATGTCCTATGAAGGACAAGATCTCATGGCCCTCATCCTAAAAGACTCAGACTCAAAACCACCCATTCCTGAGTACAGCTCGTCCTTTGGAGGTAGGAAATAGACCTTTTCCTGAGTCTCCATGTTTCTGCCCCTCCTCCCAGGTCAGATATGGCATAATGGAGGTTACCACAGCCAGCCATTAAGAGATACATTTTAGAAGTGGCCTGTCTGTGGTATTTTTCAATTTCTTTCTAGAGCTCACATTTCAAAATTACCTTTATAACCTTGATCTAATTATCTAGTAAAACCTTAATTACCTGGAATCTTGAAGTGCATAAGTTTTCTATTCTCTATCTTTTAGATATGAGAGATGGAAAAATCATAAGAAAATAAGTAAACTGTCAAGAATTAAATTTATAAAATATTGCCAGAGAATGACTTGAAATTCTGGAATCTTCTACAGTTTCTTTCTTTCTTTTTTTTTTTTTAACGTTTATTTATTTTTGGGACTGAGAGAGACAGAGCATGAACGGGGGAGGGGCAGAGAGAGAGGGAGATACAGAATCAGAAACAGGCTCCAGGCTCCGAGCCATCAGCCCAGAGCCTGACGCGGGGCTCGAACTCACGGACCGCGAGATCGTGACCTGGCTGAAGTCGGACGCTTAACCGACTGCACCACCCAGGCGCCCCTGGAATCTTCTACAGTTTCTATAGTGTAGAATATTTTGCCCTGAGAATGCAGGGCATTGGCCCTAATGATCAGTTTTCAAAGATAGGGATATTGTTCTGCCTAGCACAGTGTAAGTAACATCATTTCAACAGTAAAAAGTCAGAATAGAAAGGAGGTTCAGGTTCATATGTAATACGTGAAAAACCTAATTAACAATAACAAAAACCCTATTTCCTGACCATTCCAAGGTTTTGCCAAACATATGCTCTCCTTGGCCTACAATAGCTCCAAAAGTGGCATGCACACCCAAAGACACTGTTTATAAAAGACTAGTATCAACTTTCTACTTCTTAAGGTACAATATCATATGTAGAGATATGTTGATTATTTTTATTTCAAATAGGATTTGCTTAAATTACAACCAAAGATTAGACAAATTTGAGGTAGTATATAAACTGTTCCAGTTTAACAGAGTATTTTGAAATGTGGAGGTTAATTCTACCTTTATAACATGATACTATACTATGGATTTTCTTAAAAATCAAAATGACTATTTTTTAATGTGTATTTTTTATTTTTGAGAGAGAGACAGAGAGACAGAGAGACAGAGCATGAGCAGGGGAAGGGCAGAGACAGAGACACAGAATCGGAAGCAGGCTCCAGGCTCTGAACTGTCAGCACAGAGCTGGACATGGGGCTCGAACCCACAAACCATGAGATCACAACCTGAGCCGAAGTCAAGTGCTTAACCAACTGAGCCACCCAGGTGCCCCAAAATGATTATATTCTTAAATACAATTATGAAATTATGTAGACTTAGTTAAGATGGGCTGGTTAGTCAATAGCCTGTTAATTTTAGCCACGTACAAATATTCCTACCTACTACCCACAAGTTATCTTAACTCATAGATCTAGTAAAATTCTATGTATCGCTTTGCGGTTTATGATACGAGCAAGTCAAATATCAAAAACATCCCTAAGCCAAAATGACAGCACACATTTTGGTGGATGGGATTTTATGCAAAACTATGGCAGAATTCAATACCCATCTGTCCTACCAAACAAGATTTGCTTACAATGTTAGAAAAAATTCACAAGAACAATTTCATCCCACCGCCAAACTATGTGTTGGCTCCAGACCAACCTAGCACCTTAGTCTGCTGGGCACAAAGCTGATAAACTGTCAATATATTCTGTACTCTGCTGCTTCCGTGATGCAGGGAGCAGCCTGCAAGAAGGACAAGGTCACTCTGCCTGCTGTGGCCTGAACAGGACATAGAAGCTCCCTTAAACGCTGTGCGAATATTATGCTATCACGTGTTAATGTAATTACAGTCCCGAAAACATGCAGACACCCAAGACTCCACTTGCTGCTCGATATTCAGCTTGGAACATGGTCCTGTACGACCATCACTCCAAAATGTGATTTGAAACGTGCTTTCAGTACCCAAGAAAGAGCTTCTCCAATCCCCTTCCACTGTCTATCCACTGACAAAAAACAAGCCAACTGTTACCCCATATTTGAGAAGAAAACCTGCCAGCGCTAGATGCTTTCTCCGCTCTGGTCTCAATGAGCTGTGGAAGCGTTCCCTATATGAATTAAAAGTAGATTTACTGAATAAGAGATTAGTGATTTAGATACACTCAGACCAGACATCTGTTAATTCTTCAAATATTAGCTCCCACTCTACCACTAAGCAAAATGCCTCCAAAATCATCCATCAGTGAATTATGCCAAACCCAAATGTCTTTTGTTGTGATGTTTGTTTTTAATATTCCAAGAGGCATGAAAAACAAGCATCTGGTTTTCAGTAAGTCTTTTCATCCCATTTTCTGGTATTTAATTGAAGCATAAAAAGTTCAAAGAACTCATGAGCTCTCTCAAAATGAAATTACTCAGTTCACACCAGAACACATGGTTCTGCAAGGCAACCAGGCTCACATTTTGTCCTTTGAAAATTAACTTAACAGCAGCACCAGATAGTACCCCCAACGCAAGTTCCATATCCCCACATCCCAGAAGGGATGCTCAATACAGACACTAAATACCGACAAATATTTTTCCTGCCGAGGAGACTAATAATAATAATCCAGTACCCAGGCAGCATATCACTTCATTGTTTCTGTTTTGAGGGTAGCATTGTTTAGCCGAAGTCTGAAATATGAGAGGGAAGATTGGAATGTTTCAGAGACAACTTGTACAATATTGTCTCCACCACTGACAATCTAGGTGACCTTATAAAGCCATCACCGTGTCCTAACCATATTTCCATATGTGTAAGTAAGGGTTGAAAAATAAATGTCTGGTGCCAACCACAAATATTCCAAAAATAAAATGAAATTGGTAAAGCAAAAGAAAAGAAGAATAACAATGTCTCTTTCAAGTTCAAAAAGCTCTAAGAGCCTTGATTTCTCTCCAACACATTGTGTTGAGTTTGTTCAATTCAGTCTCTGGGGGAAAGTTATAATAATCTTTATTCAAGTGAGGCAATGTCTTCAGGGGCAACAGGAAAATCTTTTAAGGTAAACCTCATTTTCTTCAGAGCAAGGTGGGAGGGTCATATTTCTGTTACGGTTACAGAAGATGATCTCAGAACGAAACAGCAGGCAACTCCCCATCTAGACAAGATAGATAAATGGGGCCCTGCGTCCTTGTTGTGAGATGACTTTGCCCCCAATCTCAAACATGTTGATGTTACCATTTTATGACAGCCACAAATCGTAAAGTAATAAAAGATTCCTTTTAAAGTAGATACAATATCAGAAGTCTTTCTGCATGTATTACAGAGTCTTAAAGCCTTTTCAGTATGTTTCTTTGGAAACAATGGAGGCTGGGGAGGGGGGGAGCGGGAAAGGGGGAAGAGGGTTGGGTTATCTGTCTCTCAGGAAATTAAATATTTGACATCCATTCATTAAAATGTTTTAAATTTCACATCCTGACTATAAGTTACTATATTTCTAAGGATGCTACAGCAAAATCCAGAGGAGCCTAACATATTGTCAAATGAAGCCAAACCTATTTTTCATGGAGCACTAAGGAAGCTGTTGACTTCGTGCAAATTTGAGACCTAATTGACTCGCTGATCCTATAACAATGGAAATGTTGTGACTTTAAAAAATTCAAACAGATTGGGAAAGTGAGTACAGAACTAAAATATTGACTCCCTACAGCTGAAAATAATCAGGGAATGCATACAAGACAAAATGGATTTTATGCTCTACAACAATCCATTTCAGGCATTTCAATGCAAAGTAAAACATAAACAGATGTCGAAAACAGTTAACCTACTGAACCTACCTGAAAGGGATCTTGCAGCAAAAAAAGAAAAAAAAAAAGTACAAGTTAGGATTTTATGTGTTAGATGAAGCAGCAATTTCTTTCTGAATACCTGTAGCAAAGGGGTGTATTCCAAACTTAACAGTCATCATTTGTTTTGCTATATTTCATGAGTATTCTAGTTGGAAAATTCAGAGAAGTCCTGTCTTGTGTTCCAATACAAAACATGTCTATGCTACATGCTAAAACATTAATTTGGCTTGTTCCACTCATGCTTATTTAGCACCTATTCTCCGTGCAGCTGAGCTCTAAGGATACAAAGGTGAGAAAGACATAGCCCCTGCCCTCCGGGAGTTGACAGTCTACCTCCCAGGAGATGCACACCTTAATGAGTAACTTCAATAGCCCATGATCCGGCAGTAAAACTATGCAGAAAGGACAGTAAGTCAACCATAAAGGCGAAGTGAACTAGGGCACAGTCAGTCCACACTGCTATGTTTTTAAAAATATGTAAGTTTTCACTTTTGCCCCAAGATTAAACAACAGTATTTCTCCAGCCTTCATTTTGATGGGGCTAGGAGCATGTGTGTGTTGCTTGAGGGAGGAGGGAAGCCAAGGGAAATCAACATAATTGATATTTTTGCAGGGCAATTTTTCACTGATGGGACTCTCACACATATTTCAGGACATTTGGCATCCCTGGCCACCACCTAATAAATGCCAGCAGTAATTCTCCTCACCCTGCCCAGGCATTGTGACCAACAGCACATCCTCCATTGTTTCTAAGTGTCCTCCAGGGTACTATGTTTTCTGGTTAAGAAACATTTGGGCTGTTCAGCCGGCATCTATTGAACACATATTGCACGGTAAGCTCTATGCTCTGGATGCAAGGCAAAGTCCTAGGTTAGCAAATTTCTCCCACATCCTATAGGCATTAACTAGCACTGAGAGCTAATGCCTTCAGGTAAATGATGAGCGTTTATACCTTTTTGTCCACAGAGAGATAGTACACTTTTCGAGATCAAACATTTTATCATTTCATTGTGACCATCACCGTACTTGGCATATAAAACACACACACACACACACACACACACACACACACACACACACACAGACTCTTAATGTGAACATTAATTAATTAAAGAAGAGAGACATAATTTATTAGGTCCTTCGAAACCTAACATCTACTACATTAAACTAGGAATACTGAGTAAGAGTGAGTTGTACTGGGGGGGAAATATACATGGAGTGATTATTTCTTGGGTAGACAGGGCATGAGGTTTTAAGCTCTGGTGGATCCATACCAAGTATGAGCCATGAAGGATTTTAGACTTTGGACCATCTTTGCAGGCTCTGCCCCCAGGCTACCCAGGTGTAGCTTGGTCCAGTGTTTCAAATGAGGAAGAGGTAGGACCAAGCCTTTGTAGTCCTAGAGGTGAGCAGATCCAAATGTGCTTCTGAGAAACTACGAAGCAACTGAGATCATTTGGCTTTCCAGGAGTAGATGTGAACTTTTAGTTTTGACTATTTGTGTCAGTCTTAGAACAGATATGGAAGGAAGGCTTCCCCAGATTCCATTTCTCATGATGTTGTTTTAAATTATAGTCAGACCCATGGAAATAAACCAACAAGTGGAGGTACCCAAATGCATGGGGCTTGTTCGCAAGTTTTAGCCATCCCCCATCACATGGTCCTAATTCACTCTGGATTTGTTAATTAAATAACCTCTAGCCCTGGCTTTAGATTTTAGAGACTAATTCATGGATTCTGTCAGGGAAAGGTGGCAGATTTTGTTTCGAAATGAAGAGGAATAGACAGCTTTATCATTTTGTATTTCATCTTCCTGAGGTGAACTAGGAGCACAACTCAATAAAATTTTTGTAAATGCAATCCTAAAAAGACATTTTTTTTTTTTTATTTTTTTTTTTCAACGTTTATTTATTTTTGGACAGAGAGAGACAGAGCATGAACGGGGGAGGGGCAGAGAGAGAGGGAGACACAGAATCGGAAACAGGCTCCAGGCTCCGAGCCATCAGCCCAGAGCCTGACGCGGGGCTCGAACTCCCGGACCGCGAGATCGTGACCTGGCTGAAGTCGGACGCTGAACCGACTGCGCCACCCAGGCGCCCCATAAAAAGACATTTTAAAAGGCCTGTGCATTGAACAATCTGTCTTGACAAAATCAACTTAACTCAGAGAGTCAAAGGAGATGTGGAATGGTTTAAAAAACACACTTCAGTCTTACTTCCCTAACAACAAACTAATGAAGCTAGAGGAAGAAAGAGATTTCCTTAAGAGAAAGGCTGAGCCTTGAGCCAACAGGCTGAGCAGACAGGAAGAAGAAAACATGACTCTGAAGGTCTAGATAGAGAATGGCAAAGTTTCACCCAGGTCTACCACTCTTAGGGAGGCTATTAGAAGAGGGAAGATAGTTTTGGCAGTTATTAGACAATAATACATGGCTAGAACCCAAAGAAGTCAAACAGAGAAGGAGGGGCAAGGCAAAATCTCAAAGAACAAATAAATTGATTGCCCCCAAGGAGGAAAGAATTGGAGAAATTACTGAAAACTGGCTTCTTAAAGCTGCCGGTAGACAGTTCACTGCAAGAACAATTTGGAAACCATGCTTTCAAGATTGCACATCTATGTCAAGTGGCTACTGAAAATGATATTCATGAAACACACAATCTGTCAGAGGAGAAAGAGAGTATATAGTTATTCAAATATTCATTTAATTATAATTGCATTAAGTGCTATACAGAGTAACTACTGGGTAAATAATATGTGGTAATGTGAAAAAGGAACATACAAAACTAATTACCACTTTTTCATTAAAACTTAACATGTTGTTTTAACTACAACAGGGAATAGTCTAATATTGAAAATACTTCAGTGACAAGGACTTCTAATGAATACTTGCTTATGAGCACTCAAAACTGAATTACTAGAATTATTTCATCCATAATTAAATAATTTAGCTTCCCAATTTCTTTCCAATGAGGGTTTCAAATGTTTTTAATATGTTAATCACATTTATTTTTTAAATTTTTTTTAATGTTTATTTATCTCTGAGAGACAGAGAGAGACAGAGCACAAGGAGGGAGGGGCAGAGAGAGAGGGAGACACAGAATCTGAAGAGGCTCACGGCTCTAAGCTGTCAGTCCAGAGCCCAACACAGGGCTTGAACCCATGAACTATGAGATCATGACCTGAGCCAAAGTTCGACGCCCAACTGACTGAGCCACCGAATAGCCCCTATGTTAATCATATTTACAACATAAACTGTGCTGTTTAATATTTATGATCAGAGTCCAAAGTATTAAGAATTGTATGACATTTCTTAAACTTATAAGAGGCTGATTATTAAAAGAAGACTTTTCAGACTATAAGCCTCATCAGCCCATCCGTCATATTTTTTTTTAATTTTTTTAAAATGTTTTTATTCATTTTTGAGACAGAGAGAGACAGGGCATGAGCATGGGAGGGGCAGAGAGAGAGGGGGACACAGAATCTGAAGCAGGGTCCAGCTCTGAGCTATCAGCACAGAGCCCGGTGCAGGGCTCAAACTCACCAACCACGAGATCATGACCTGAACTGAAGTCAGATGCTTAACCGACTGAGCCACCCAGGCATCCCCCCATCCATCATATTTTTTTTTTTTAATTTTTTTTTTCAACGTTTATTTATTTTTGGGACAGAGAGAGACAGAGCATGAACGGGGGAGGGGCAGAGAGAGAGGGAGACACAGAGTCGGAAACAGGCTCCAGGCTCTGAGCCATCAGCCCAGAGCCCGATGCGGGGCTCGAACTCACGGACCGCGAGATCGTGACCTGGCTGAAGTCGGACGCTTAACCGACTGCGCCACCCAGGCGCCCCCATCCATCATATTTTTAAATACCGTTTTAATGTCTTTACAGTTAGTATTCCCAAGGAATAGACCATTTTAAAAATCAGTTTAGGGGCACCTGGATGGCTTAGTCGGTTAAGCGTCTGACTTCAGCTCAGGTCATGATCTCACGTTCCGTGAGTTCAAGCCCCGTGTCGGGCTCTATGTTGACAGCTCAGAGCCTGGAGCCTGTTCAGATTCTGTGTCTCCCTCTTTCTCTCTCCTGCCCCGCTCTGTCTCTCTCTTCTCAAAAATAAATAAACGTTAAAAAAATTTTTTAATAAATAAATAAATAAATAAATAAAAATCAGTTTATGATTATACCAAAAATAAATAAATAAAATACCTAGGAATAAATTTAGCCAAGTAAGTAAAAGACATATATTCTGAAAACAGTAACACATTGATGAAATAAATTAAAGATGACACAAACAAATGTAAAGATATACCATTCTCATGGATTGGAAGAATTAGTATTGCTAACATGTCCGTACTACCCAAAGCAATTTACAGATTCAGTGCAATCCCTATCAAAAAACCAAGTGCATTTTCACAGAGCTAAAATAATCCTAAAATTTGTAGGGAACCACAAAAGACCTGGAATAGCCACAGCAATCTTGAGAAAGAAGAACAAGGCTGGAGGTATCCCAATCCCAGATTTCAAGATATACTACAAACCTATAGTAATCAAAACAGTATTGTTCTGGCACAAAGACAGATACATAGATCAATGGAACAAATTGGAGAGCCCAGAAATAAGCCCACATTGATATCGTCAATTAATCTATGGCAAAACAGGCAAGAATATACATTAAGAAAAAGTCTTCTCAATAAATGGTGTTGGGAAAATCAGATAGCTACATGCAAAAGAATGAAAGCCACATTCTTAAACCACCTTCTTATACCATACACAGAAGTGAACTAAAAATGAATGAAAGACCTAAATGTGACACCTTAAACCATAAAACTCCTAAAAGAAAACATAGGCAATAATCTCTTTGACATCAGCTTTAACAACATTTTTAAAAATATGTCTCAAAAGCAAAAGCAAAATTAAACTGTTGGGACTACACCAAAATAAAAATGTTTTGCACAGCAAAGGAAACTATCAACAAACCAAAGAGGCAGCCTACAGAAGAGAGAAGATATTTGCAAATGATATATCCAATAAGGGACTAATATCCAAAATATATAAAGAAGTTATACAACTGAATGCCAACCCCCCCCCGCAATAATCCAATTAAAACATGGGCAGAGGACCCGAATACACATTTTTCCAAAGAAGACATACAGATATCCAACAGACACATGAAAAGATGATTGACATCACTAATCATTAGGGAAACGCAAATCAAAACTGCAATAAGATATATCTTATACCTGTAAGAATGGCTAGTATAAAATGACAAGAAATAACAAGTGTTGGTGAGGATGTGGAGAAAAAGGAATCTTTGTGCACTCTTGGTGGGAATATAAATTCATGCAACCCCAGTAGAAAGCAGTATGGAAAAATTAAAAATAGAAATACCATATTATCCAGTAATTCCACTTTGGGGCAATTTCCTAAAGAAAATGAAAACACTAATTTGAAAAGAAAAATGAACCTCTATGTTTATTGCAGCATTATTTATAACAGCCAAAATATGGAAGCAACTCAAGTGTCTGTCAATAGATGAGTGGATAAAAAAGATGTGGTGCATATAAAAAAGAATAAAGATCTTGCTATCTGTGACAACATGGATGGATCTAGAGGCTATTATGCTAAGTGAAATAAGTCAGACAGAGAAGACCGATGCCATATGATTTCACTTATATGTGGAATCTAAAAAACAAAACAAATGAACAAACGGACTTAAATACAGAGCACAAACTGGTGGTTACCAGAAGGGAGGTGGATGGGGGTGGATGGGCAAATAGGTGAAAGGGAAATTTTTAAAAATGATAATATAGTATTTTGCAAAGAATAACATCTGTTAACTCTCCTGAGGTTTTTTTTTTTTTTTTTTTTTTTTGCCAGTGCCAAAGTTTTCTACACCTTGAGACAAAACCAAATGTATAAATGATAAGTGTTTTAAAATGCATAGTATGTATCTACTGGATGTATCTAATTTGCTTATGAGAAGGCAAGCTCCTGAATCCAAATTAAGAGACTAAACTAATATGAAAAAGATATCTTTCAATGTTTAATAATTGCATAAACTTGGTGCATTGACTCTTATCTTCTACAAAAAAAATTAAAAATATGATTGTGAACTAAGTGATTATAAATAATCCTGTTTTCATATGAAGAAGTTAGAAGAAATTCTCCTTTTGGAAATATAAGATTAAATTGCGTATTAACAGTATACTTTTTGTTTACTGCTTTCCAAAAAAAATAAATAAATAGGTTGCCATGATTATAAATAAACTTAGTGTAGAGACAAACATAAAAAGTTTTAAAATCTCTTAAAATTATCAAATGAAACTCATTTACCTTTTTCTCCTTTTTTAAAAATTCAAAACAACCACCTATTTATAGAAAAGGTAGAAGTACAAAACAACGATTTTTCTGAACCATTTCATAGGTTGCTAACCAGATGCCCTATCACTCTGGAACACGTTAGTGGGTATTTCTTACAAACAAGGACATTCTCCTACATAACCACAGTACAACCATCAAAACTAGAACATTGCTACCATCTAGTTCTCAGAATTTGCTCGTTTTGCCAATAGTCTCAATAATACCCCTTACACCCAAAAAGTCTAATTTAGAATCAGATATTACACTTAGCTTTTGTTTTGTTTTGTTTTTGAGAGAGAACAATCAGGAGAGGGACAAACAGAGAGAAAATCTGACTGACTGAACCACCCAGGTGCCCCAGTTTTTTCATGTTTCTTTGGTCTCCTTCAGTCTTCCTTTGACTTCCATGACTTTGACACTTTGGGGAATTACAGACCAGTTATTCTGTGGGATGTTTAGCTGTGGTTTAGGATTAAATTTAGATATCTGTAGCAGAAATATCACAAGTGGGGTGCCTGGGTGGCTCAGTCGGTTAAGCATCAGACTCTTGATTTCCGCTCAGGTCAAGATCTCACAGTTTGCAGGATGGAGCCTGTGTCAGGCTCTGTGCTGACAGCATGGAGCCTGCTTGGGATTCTCTCTCTCCCTCTCGCTCTGCTCCTCTCCTGCTCCCTCCCTCTCTTTCTCTCTCTCTCAAAATAAATAAAAATAAACTTAAAAAAAAAAAAGAAATATCACAAAAGTGATACTATATTCTTCTCATGGGAATCCCATCAATGTATTTCTCTACTGGTACAATTACATCAATCACATGGTGTGTGCCACGCCTCCCTGCTAGAATATTACCCCCCTCCTCCCCATCTCATTTGTGTAATCAAGAAGCATTTTGTGGTGAGGTATTGAAATTATGAAACTATCTCATCCCTTCATATTTTCAGTTTATTCTTTTATTGACATGTGCATGAACTCTTGGTTTCCTATTTTATTGAATGGTTTAGAATCTGTTACCACCATTATTTATTTCATGCTAAATTGCCCCCCCATTTGGTCAGTGGGAGCCACGTCAGTCTGCTTTCAGTGTCCTTTTAACATGCACCCATCATTCTTTGAGCCCTTCCTTGCTTTCTGGAACAAGATGTTTTAGCCTCTTTTCTTGCTTCACCCTTGGAATCAATCATTTCTCCAAGAACCTTGGTTCCTTTTGGTAACAAATGGTATTTTAAACCTAGCTCTGGCTGTCCCTTGGAACTCACAGGGTGTGCTCATCACTCTTAGGTTGTTGCTGTGCCCAGTCTCTTTCAGCAGACAGAGCTAGAGGGGAAAATGTATTTATACGGCATGTGCACTCGTGTATCCACATATCCACACACATTACTTCTATATTTATCTAATTTTATATGTTGAAACATACATTTACACAAGTATCTCCAATTCCAATCCCATATCACAGGGTTCTAGATTTAGCTTTCTGCCTCTCTCTGTCTTTAACTCCTTTTTCCAATAGCAAGAATGTGTCTTATTCTTAATATGTGTAATTATTTGATCAGTCCTGCAGTCTACAAGGAGTGTCCCGGCCCCATGTCGTATGGATGCCATGCTCACATTGTCCAAGCTCTGATGCCCTGCCTCGGCTGCCCCAACGCTTGGACCTTCATCCCACTCGAGCTCTGACCCTCAACCCACGCCAACCCCACACAGGCCCTCCTTTCCCCTACACCCCACAGGGCACCCCTCCACAGCCAGGTCTTGGGCACTGCACTGCCCCTCCTGGGACCAGAGAGCTTGCTTTTCTCTACCCATAAAACAGATTCAGGACTTGATCACTAAGGGGCAAGAAAAGGGAGATCCAAACAAAGGTCTGAAATCTACAGGGGGCAATCAGGTTCTTCCTCTGTTCACTGGCTTCTCACTGAAACATACACAAAAGAGGAATAAAAGGACAAGATCTAGATCCTCCAACCTTCTCCCCTACCTGTCAGTCAGGAGGTCGTGAGTGTATGCATTGTGTGTGTCCCGTTTTATGCTCCAGCAGCCAGACCACCACCGAAGCTCTGTGTTCACTGCTTCCTACCCGACCTGACCAATTTCCCAGCCACAGGGCAGAACATCCAACACTCCATAAAGGAGGGAAAGGCCAAATTGGATAATTTATTACATTTTTCCTTTGTCTTTGAGAAATGTGAGTGGAGAAACAACAAACTTTTTAAAAAGAAAAGCCTGGTTTTAAAAATTAAAAAAGCAATAAACAATTTAAAGAAATTTTGTTTTAATTACAAATTTGTTCTAATAAAAATTATAGTAGCTATCCCATGAGTTTTGCTTACTTCCATTAGGGGGAATAAATAATTTTTCTGGAACGAAGATATTTTTTCACCTGTTGGGAAAACTCTCTTCAAGGAAGAAAGGGAGAGAGTTGCCTGCTTTTAGGAGTTTCTGACACAAAATGATTGGAGAATATTATTAGTTAGGAATATTTATCCCTTATCTAGGGAGAATTTTTGTTTCTCTTACTGACATTGAGCTGATAGAGGTAAAGTCAAAACAATCTAGATGAAAGGGTCAGTGCGATCAGGAGGGAGCCGAGCAGGCAAGCTGAGGTGGTCACAGGATGATGCAGTCTGCTGACCTTGACACATAAATCAGCTCTCACAGGTCCTTCCAAGGGTCCACTTGACTTTCTCACCAAGGACACCTTCGGAAAGGCTCACCTCTATTTTAATTTCAGAGTGGGAAGCTCAGCTTTATTCTTTTTTTTTTTTTTTAATGTTTATTTATTTTGAGAGAGACAAAGTGTCAGCGGGGGGGAGGGGCAGAGAGAGAGGGAGACACAGAATTTGAAGCAGGCTCCAGGCTCTGAGCTGTCAGCACAGAGCCTGATGTGGGGCTCAAACTCATGAACCGTGAGATCATGACTTGAGTGGAAGGCGGCGCTTAACCAACTGAGCCACCCAGGTGCCCCTCAGCTTTATTCTTATGCAGAAGAAGGCAGCATAAAAATCACCACAAGCCAGGTTGAGGACCATAGTTACCAAGTCTAGAATTTACATTAAACACACACACACACACACACACACACACACACACACACACACATATCAGAAGAGAGGGAGCTAGTCTCTAAAATTTGCCCTAACTCTTCTACACAATGACACTGGGCTTCAGTCATTCTTGGCTTAATTCTTCTACCTGCCCCCTTGCCCAGAACTAGTCACCTGGAGGGAGCAGCTGGGTGAGAGCTTTGTGGGGCCTCCCCAGGGCTATTTTTAACCTCGTATTTTCTGCTTATAGCCTTTCCACTGGGGCAGCCCCAGGGCTGGGCGATTCACTCCAGCTGGGAAATCTGAGAAGTTAGCTCAGGCCTGTGTGGCAAAGGAGGTATTTTTGGCTGAGACTTGGGGATGTCAGGATTGTCATCTACTTTTTACCTCAGGGAGGGAGACACAAAAGAGCCACGCAAGACGAGGGATTCCGACTCTGAGGTTCCTTAGCAACAGCCGCCACGGAGCTTATTGTTGGAAGAAGATTCCGTGTCTACTCTGGTGGGGGTTGGGCAGGCCGGCCTGGGGGCCTTCCCAGCAATAGTGCTGCACCCTCCCCTGGAAGCCAGGCCTGGGACGTCCTCCTGCAGGCAGAGTATTCCCAGGGGCTCTCCCAGAGCCCATCTACTCACCTCTGCAGCCCACCTGCCGTATCTGCATCACCTGGAACTTGTTGGCATTGCAAATCCCGGGGCCCCACCCCAGATCTACTACATTGGAAATTGTGGCAGTGGGACCCAGCGACCCAGGTTATATCAGGCCCTCTGGGTGATTCCCATGCTGTTGAGAAGCAGTGGTCCAATCACATTCATTAACATTCAGAGATAAAAGGTCATAAGAGTAAACCTTCAGGGGCGCCTGGGTGCTCAGTCGGTTAAGCGCCACCTTCCACTCAGGTCATGATCTCGCGGTCCGTGAGTTCGAGGCCCGCATCAGGCTCTGTGCTGACAGCTCGGAGCCTGGAGCCTGTTTTAGATTCTGTGTCTCCCTCTCTCTGACCCTCCCCCAGGCATGCTCTGTCTCTCTCTGTCTCAAAAATAAATAAACGTTAAAAAAATAAAAATAAAAAAAGAGTAAACCTTTACCCATACCAAATCCACATGGCAGTACATTTTTGCAAACTAAGAGACATTAATTCTTTGTACATTTTTAGATGTAGGAAAACATTGAGCGAATGGTAGAGAGAGCTAGTAACTTTTTTTGAACACCTTTTTTCCTCCTGTGTACTGTATACCCTAATGTGAAAAACCTCTCTCCGCTGTTCATTCTCAAGGACAATGACAAGACATCAACTGAGTTTTGCCATCAAGGGCTGCAACCGAGTCAGAGTCAGAAACAGACCCCACTGCTCGGGGAGAATGGCCATGACGCATGCCAACCCTAAGAATGAATGACTGTGCATAGGTACCCTAGACTGGGCCGCGATGAAGCCAATAATTCTAATTGTGTAAGGTGATGTAGCCATTCTCAAAGTGGTCTTAGAAATGATGTTACTGTTAGGCTACTAGTAAGGAATTCGTTTCCTATGGCTGCTGTAACAAACTACCACAGTGGCTTACAACAACACAAACTTATTTCCCTATAAATCTGGAGGTCGGAAGTCTGCAATCAGTTTCACTGGGCCAAAGTCAAGGTGTTATCAGAGCCACTTGCTATGGAAGGCTCTCGGGGGAGAATCTGTTTCCTTGCCTTTTTCAGCTTTTAGTGGCTCCCTGTCTGTAGGGCATGGCTGGTAGGCCTTCCTGCATCTTTAAAGCACCTCTCTCCAATCTCCACATCCACCATCTCATTGCTTCCTCTTCTGATGGACCCTCCTGTCCAAGAACTTGTTGATTACAGCAGGTCCTCCCAGATAATCCAGGATAATCTCCCCATCTCAGAATCTTAATGAATCACATCTGCAAAGTCCCTGGTGCCATATAAGGTGATATTCACAGATCCCAGGGATTAAGACGTGGATGGGGGGGGGCACTATTCAACCTATCATACTCCATATGGTTCTATACTATCCAAACACTAGCCCCTAGCCACATGTGGTTATTGAGCATTTGAAATGTGACCCATCTGAATTGGGATGTGCTGTAAGAGTATTGAAATTTGAAGGCTTGTTATAAACAAAAAGTAATATAGGGGCGCCTGGTTGGCTCAGTCAGTTGAGCATCTGACTCTTGGTGTGGGCTCAGGTCATGATCCCAGAGGTGTGGGATCAAGCCTGGCATCAGGTGCTGCACAGAACTTGGAGCATGCTTAAGATTCTCTCTCTCTCTCTCTCTCTCTCTCTCTTTCCCTGCCCCACTCAAAAAAAAAAAAAAAAAGGAATAGATTTCATTAATAATTTTTATATTGATTCCATGTTAAAATTATAAAATTCCAGATACAGTGAGTTAAATAAAATACATTATTAAAATTAATCTGTTTCTTTTTGCTTTTTCAAATGTAGCTACTAGGGGTGCCTGGGTGGCGCAGTCGGTTAAACGTCCGACTTCAGCCAGGTCACGATCTCGCGGTCCGTGAGTTCGAGCCCCGCGTCGGGCTCTGGGCTGATGGCTCAGAGCCTGGAGCCTGTTTCCGATTCTGTGTCTCCCTCTCTCTCTGCCCCTCCCCCATTCACGCTCTGTCTCTCTCTGTCCCAAAAATAAATAAACGTTGAAAAAAAAAAATTTAAAAAAAAAAATGTAGCTACTAGACAGTTTTAAATTACACATGTGGCCGACATTGTATTTCTAAGGGACAGTGCTGCTATAGACCGCAAAGGAAGGAAGGTAGTGGTAAATTGCAATTGCTTTATTTTTGTCATACTCATACTTAGAAGGGAGCCCAGATGTAGAGAGCAACATTTCTTCTTTCAACCTTCTCTAGGAAGAGCAACTGAACACAGAATTGAGATTTCAAATCAAGACGGATATCATCTAGGGACATGCACAACAGTAACTAAAAAACAGTAACTGAAAAAAATATATATATCTATATATTTAGGTATGTGTAGAGACATATATATCTCTAGCAACTTGTGTTCTTACAAAGCACCTCCACAAAGCATTATTTCACTGAATCCTCCATCATAATCCTGTGAGAGGGACCTTGTTCCCATTTTTCAGAGAAAGAAACTGAGCCTAAGGAAAACGTACTTGCTGGAGGCACAACCAGCTCCTAAGTGACGAGCAAGAGTCTGACCCAGGTCTGCAAGCATGAGCACCCAGGGCTGCCCTGAGCCTATTTCCAGGCTTGGGTTGAACAGTTTAATCAGGTTCACTCTACTTCCTGAGTTATTTTACAACCAAGCTTCCTAACTTTCAGGGATCCAACAATTCTTCCTTTTTTCAAAAAAAAAAAAAATTATTCCTTTTTGCTACTCTGAACACTTTATTATTATTATTATTATTATTATTATTATTATTATTATTTCTTAACTGAATACAGAGGGGTGCATGTCCTACCTAGCCATTTAAGGAAGATGATTTTTCTCCTGTGTCAAACTGCTCCTCAGCTACACCCAGAGGCACACCTGGCTCCCAACTTGGTCCCGGGTTGTCTGTTGGAAGACCCCAACACCCAAGACTGTCTCGCCCCACTTTCCACCACCCGCAAGCCACATGCATTGGTGAAATGCTCAGCTCTGACTTCTGGCCAGAAAAGATATCCCAGACAGATTGGAACTCTGGTGATCGGATTTCCCTGATCAGTCTTCCTTGGGGTTGAACAGGCAATTCTGCACTTTGGCAGATGGTCACCATAAGAAGAATCAGCAAAAAGAGCCACAAAGAGGGAAGCAGACGTTAAGATCTGCTAGGATGCTTCTTCCCCAGACAGCACTTCTCAAAGGTTGGAAAGAGAGGAAGGAAAGAAAAAAAAAATGGTACAATGTGCTGCTCATTTTCTCTGCCACATTAACACTTCAGCTTTTAGACAGAGAAAGCTTGGAGAGCATCTAGTCCAACTACCTCATTTTACACATGAGGACGCCAGGATCAGATTAAGTGACTTCTGTAAAGTCTCAGAGCAACTTAGTATCAGATGAAGACTAGAATGCCCATTTGCGATTTCCTGTTTTTGTTCAACTTGGACCAAAATTGTTCTGAATGATCACAGAGAAATACATGAAGTAAACTCAGGGAGCATCTTGCTTTCAGGATGAGGCTCTGAAATGGGCACACAAAGGTGAAAATCGTGGGCAGTCAAAATAATCCTTGAAAGTCCTTAGGAGAAGTGCCACACTGGAGACCAATATAACTTCCGTAAACAAATTCCACGTGCTCAGCTTTTCCAGAGATGGAGCAAGCTCGTCAGTTTAGCACCAGATTAATGAACTGGCTTGAGGTCAGAGGACAAGAAGGCACAGAATCACATGTAGACCTGCAACACGAACACATAGAAAGGCACCAGTGTTCCGACACTAACAGTAGACCCCCTTCTCGTATCTCGGGTTCTCATTCCAGGGCACTAGGTAGAATGACCAGCAATGTGATTCATACTACTTAAACAGCTAGCTCTCTTCCTTGCACTCTTGATAAAGTGCCATTGCTTGGTTGAAAACTAAAGCTCCCGAGGCGCATGAATCTTTGTGTTCTGTTCACTGGTGTATCCCAATGCCTAGTACTGTGCCTGGCATACAAGTGTTTGTTGAGCAAATGGATGGATCTACTCCTCCTTCTGTCCACGCTGTGTGGCTGGATTCTCATAAGCTGAAGCAATTTGGGTCTAGCACAAGACTCTTAACCTCTCAGGGTATTATAGCCAGAAAAATTCACATGGAACTGTTCATAGAGATTTTTCACCCCCCCCCGTGGGGTTCAGGGACCCCCCAATCAAGATTTCCTGGTGCTACTGTGACACTTTAGCAGAATGACCTTCATGGCTTTGGAGGTGCACTTTCATAGCTGCACAAAGACCTTTCTTTAAAAGTCTCCCAACTGCTGGAAATAAAAGGTGCCCTTCAGCCAAAAGGCTCCCAGAGGTGCCAGGCTAAGCACAGCTAGTGGCACCAAAACGTTCTTCACCACCCACCCCAATATTTTCTGCCCACTCCTAAGCCAGACCTTTGGCTGCCTGGCCTTTCTCCACAGATGTCCTCCTGAGCTGCTGACAGAGTTTCAACATCGATATTGAATGGCAAGATGGATCACCTACAGGACCACCCTGGATCCCCATTGAGCACTGAAATGTCGCTTGTCACCACCAGCTCTGATGGCTTGGATGTGTAGAAATGTACTGCAGGAGAATATTCAAACAGCTGCTGTAAGGTGAGCTAATGGAGGCAACTGCCAGCAGGCTGAGAGGAAAACATAATTTATGGGCACCCTTCAGCAGAGCTCAGAGCTGAGCAAACACCCCTGCAGAAAGGCTCATGGATGAGGCGGGCAGACAAGCTAGTGCTCTCGGACCACAGTGGCTCCACCTGAGCCAAGAGATATTAGAGGCCAGGGACAGGGCTGGGAACAGTGACAGGCTCAGGAAGGGGCTGTGGACAGCACACATAACCTCCCAACCCGTGTGGTGATTCTTTGTAAGAATAACAAACGCTGTGGACTGTATTTGGAACAAAGCAGATCCAGCAAAGTCCAGAAACAAAATCAACCTCTAGGGAGTTGGGAATCCAGGCAGGGAAAAGATTGTCTATCTATGCTTCTGTGCTGGCTAGAATAGTGTCCCCCAAAACTCACGTCCACTGGAAACTCAGAATGTGAGCTTACTTAGAAATAGGGTCTTTACACCATAGGTTAGCTAACTTGGATTTAAATAATTAAAAAGAATACGAGGAAAGAAAGAAAGAAAGAAAGAAAGAAAGAAAGAAAGAAAGAAAGAAAGAAAGAAAGAAAGGAAGGAAGGAAGGAAGGAAGGAAGGAAGGAAGGAAGAAAGAAAGAAAGAAAGAAAGAAAGAAAGAAAGAAAGAAAGAAAGAAAGAGGGGCGCCTGGGTGGCGCAGTCGGTTAAGCGTCCGACTTCAACCAGGTCACGATCTCACGGTCCGTGAGTTCGAGCCCCGCGTCGGGCTCTGGGCTGATGGCTCAGAGCCTGGAGCCTGTTTCCGATTCTGTGTCTCCCTCTCTCTCTGCCCCTCGCCCGTTCATGCTCTGTCTCTCTCTGTCCCAAAAATAAATAAACGTTGAAAAAAAAAATTTAAAAAAAAAGAAAGAAAGAAAGAAAGAAAGAAAGAAAGAAAGAAAGAAAGAAAGAAAGAAAGAAAGTCCATCTTTGTAATTAGTTAGGGTGAGGTCATACTGGATTAGGGTTAGCCCTTAATCAAATATAACCAGTGTTTTTATAATAAGAGAAAAGATGGCACAAGAACAGACTCTCAGGTCAATGGAACAGAATAGAGAACCCAGAAATGGACCCACAAACATATGGCCAACTAATCTTTGACAAAGCAGGAAAGAACATCCAATGGAATAAAGACAGTCTCTTCAGCAAGTGGTGCTGGGAAAACTGGACAGCGACATGCAGAAGAATGAACCTGGACCACTTTCTTACACCATACACAATAACAAACTCAAAATGGATGAAAGACCTCAATGTAAGACAGGAAGCCATCAAAATCCTCGAGGATACAGCAGGCACAAACCTCTTTGATCTTGGCCGCAGCAACTTCTTACTCAACACGTCTCCGGAGGCAAGGAAAACAAAAGCAAAAATGAACTATTAGGACTTCATCATAATAAAAAGCTTCTGCACAGCAAAGGAAACAATCAGCAAAACTAAAAGGCAACTGAAAGAATTGGAGAAGATATTTGCAAATGACATATCAGATGAAGGGTTAGTATCCAAAATCTATAAAGAACTTATCAAACTCAACACCCAAAAAACAAATAATCCAGTGAAGAAATGGACAAAAGACATGAATAGACACTTCTCCAGAGAAGATATCCAGATGGCCAACCGCCGCATGAAAAAGTGTTCAACATCACTCATCATCAGGGAAATACAAATCAAAACCACAATGAGATACCACCTCACACCTGTCAGAATGGCTAACATTAACAACTCAGGCAACAACAGATGTTGGCGAGGACGCGGAGAAAGAGGATCTCTTTTGCATTATTGGTGGGAATGCAAGCTGGTGCAGCCACTCTGGAAAACCATATGGAGGTTCCTCAAAAAACTAAAAATAGAACTACCCTATGACCCAGCAATTGCACTACTAGGCATTTATCCAAGGGATACAGGTGTGCTGTTTCAAAGGGACACATGCACCCCCATGTTTATAGCAGCACTATCAACAATAGCCAAAGTATGGAAAGAGCCCAAATGTCCATTGATGGATGAATGGATAAAGAAGATGTGGTATATACACACACACACACACACACACACACACAATGGAGTATTACTCGGCAATCAAAAAGAATGAAATCTTGCCATTTGCAACTACGTGGATGGAACTGGAGGGTATTATGCTAAGCAAAATTAGTCAGTCAGAGAAAGACAAAAAGCATTTGACTTCTCTCATATGAGGACTTTAAGAGACAAAACAGATGAACATAAGGGAAGGGAAACAAAAATAATATAAAAACAGGGAGGGGGCCAAAACATAAGAGACTCTTAAATATGGAGAACAAACAGAGGGTTACTAGAGGGGTTGTGGGAGGGGGGATGGGCTAAATGGGTAAGGGGCATTAAGGAATCTACTCCTGAAATCACTGTTGCACTATATGCTAACTAACTTGTATGTAAATTAAAAAAAAAAAAAAAGAGGAAAGAACATGGAGACACAGGGAAGAAGGACTATGGAGGTGGAGCCTGGGGTGATACAGCTATGAGCCAAGGATTGCCAACAGCCACCAGAAGCTAGGATGAGGGGAGGAAGGATTCTTCTCTAGAACTTTCAAGGGACATGGCCCTGCTGACATCTTGATTTTGGAACAGTGAGCGAATACATTTCTATTGTGTTAAGCCACCCAGTTTGTGGTTATTTGTTACAGAGCCCTTGGAAACCAACTCAGCATCTATCTGTCCTGGCTAGTTCCAAATACACCTCTGTACAGTCGTTCATTCACAAATAATTAATAAGTACCCACTATGTACCAGGCGCTCTTCTAGCAATGAATGCAAACACAGAAAAATCTCTGCCTTCTCAGCGTAGGAGGACACAGAAAATAATCAGAATAAAGAAGTAAAATATGGTCTGTCAAAGGGTAGTGAGTTCAGGAAGGGGTCCTACAGAATAAGGCAGAGGTATTAGTTTCAAATCTAAATAAATCGAACACTCCCAGTAAATTTCGATGCAAACATTGAACCTAGTATTCTAGAACTGTCATTCGTGTAAAAAAATGGTACAACATGGGAGGGCATAAGGGAGAGAGAAGAGCGTTCCTCTATTATGTCAGAGTTTCTGCTCTAAAACTAGGAAAACCATCAGCCATAAGGCTCATTGTGAAGGGAAAAGAATACATTAGCAAAAACCATCAAGGCTGAGAGGGGATGCCCAAGGACTTTGTGGCTAATTCACACTTGTTGGTTGATTTATAAAGGAGTCTAGCCATTTACCATTCAACAAGTGCCCCGTGTCAAAGACCTCAACAAAACAGAAGTGATTTAGCTATACAAAACCACTCTTTGGGAAGAAAAGAAGCAAAAGGAGGCAACTGAACAGAAAAACTGTATCATCCAAGAGCCTCATTAAATTATCACTCAAGTAAAAGAAAGCTCAAGAGAACATTCCACATTGAAGATGTTCTATCAACATAATACGGTAGCCACTAGTCACGTGGGATTAGTGAACACTTGAAAAATGTCTGGTGAGACTGAAGAATGGAATTTTTCATTTGATTTAATTTTGATGAATTTAAATAATGACACTAATTAAATAACAATGTGTGACCAGCAGCTACTCTATTGGAGAGCACGGCTTTAGAATCACAGAAGCCTGGCTGTGCAGAAAAGCCTGGCAGACTCATTGGATCTGAGATGGGACCAGCTCTGTAAGTAAAAACAGGTTAGGGAGACTTCATAGAATGTACAACTATCATGGATAGTCTTTCCGGGACATATTTATTTCCTTAATCCTCACAGCATTCTTATAAATGGCCAACAGTATCATCTCCATTTGCTGGATCCAGGTCGAACATCAAGGTTCAACAGGAGTATCTGACTTGCCCAGGGCTTTGTAACTTTCAAGGGGTAGAGCCAGAGATTTGAACTTAGACACCAAAACCCATACTCTACTCTCCAAGGCACCCCAGCTAACAGCACCTTTCACCCTTGTGGTTTTTTTTCCATCCCTACCCTCGATAAACAGTCTCAAACACAAAAGCATGTATGTGTGTGCACTTTGCATGTCCGGGTAGATTTTGTGGAACAGGTTAAGTCTGGAGGTTGCTTGAGCGCTTCCTGCGGATCGAGTGTTCTGTACTGGTCAGTATTCCTTTAGCCAAGAAGCCCCATTTTCCGCTTGGCCAGGCAAAGTGGAATGCCTAAAACAGTGATGGGGCAAACGGGATGCATGGGTGCAATTCTCCTCATGCTCTCCGGGTCATGCCAAAAAATTAACGTTTTGCAGCATCTTTAATTTCAACACCGCCAGCTAAAGTGTGTGTTCTTGGATAATGATCCCGCCTTCGTCAGTACATCCTGAACTTGGCTCCCTTTCTGGTAGCAGTCGGGCATTCCTTCGCAGAGTTCTGTTTCCACCAGCAAACCACTCTACAAAGACAAAAACCTAAAAACTACAAATGTGTACCCAGAAGCCGTCGGAGGCTTAGCCAAGAATTGATCTTTGTCGCGCATTGTTCTCAGAGGTTCCCCGCGGGAGGAAAGCTCCACTTTCTGAACTGCGAGGACAGCTTCCCTGGGAATGCCCAGCCCGGCCGCTTTCCTGTCGGGCTCGCAGCTCCGAGCGCCAGGGGCTCGGTCTGGGATTGACCGGCAGTGCTAAAAGCGCCTACACCGCCATCCACCGGCCCCAAGCTGGTGGCACCGGGGGTGGGGCGCCCGCCACGGGAGCTGGGGCAGAGTCCCCACAGGATCCGACACGACACCACCCTCCTCCCGCCCGCCTAGCCCTCTGTCCCCGCTCGCACAGAGCGGTCACTGGTCCCCGACTCCGTGCAGCCGGCACCGCCTGGCAGTGAGCGGATTCTGCGACCCTCCTGACCCCGAAAAAGAAGGGCGGTCGCAAATCAGACCCTGTTCCTGGGGGCGCAGGCCAGTGCGAGCCGTCTGTGACGCCCTTCCCTCCCTTCCGTCTCCCGAAGTAGGGGCGGCGCGGTCCCTTCCCAAGACAGGATCGGAGCCCGCCAAACCCAGAGCAGCTCCGAGCCTGAGCCCCCCGGAGGCCGGCGCCCGTTGTGTCCAGGCGGACTTGCGCCAGAGACAGTCGGCGCGCAGGGGACGCGGGAGCTCGCGGCACGCTGCAAGCGGGGCCGGTTCTGGGATAAGCCAACGCTCAGAATGGGCCGGCTGTCCGCGGGGGGAGCGAGCGCGAGCCCCGGCTCTGCGAGGGACGGAGACCGAGGGGCGCGCAGTCGGAAAGCAGGCTTACGTCTGGGGCCGCCCGGGCTGCTGCGCAGTGCTTCCGGGGCCGGGGCGTCCCGGGCGTCCGCGGCGCTGGCGCAGAGGGGAAGCCGGGGATCCCCGAGGGGCTCGTGCCGACGGCTCCTGCTGCCGCCTCCCCCGGCGGCCATGCGCCGCCCAGTCCACTTGCCGCGTGCAGGGCGCCCGGCCGAGGAGGGACTCTGCGGGAGACGTGCCGACGCCCCTGCCGAGGAGAGCGGGGTCTCCGGACCGACCCGACTCGGACGTTGAAGGAAAGTCTGCTCATGACCTTGCGAGGGTCGCGGACTCTGGGCGACCCGTGGAGGATCGTGCGCCCCGAGGACTGGTTGCTGGGAGCTCAACGCCGCCGGGCAAGCCGGAGCTCACCGACGGCGGGGGAGGAAGGTGGCACCGAGGGGAGGAGGACGCAGGGGAAGGAGGGGTCGACCCCGAATTCATCTGCACTGAGAGGTCATCCGACCTGTTTGCGGGCAAGCGCAGTTCGTGGATCTTACCTGCTCCGGGGCTCCGGCTGGGCGGTAGCGCTCTTCCCGAGCCAGGGCTGGGGACTGTTTCCTGGAGCACATGACTCGCTTTTTCCTGTGCCCACTCTTAACCTGGTCGCTTTTCTTTCCCCGTTGTGCCCTTTGGGGGTGGGGGGGTGGGGGAGCGTACTACGGACGACTTGCTCCTCACTCAGGAAGAGACAAGTTGAACTTCAAGGGACAGGGGCCCCACATTTTGTCTGCTCCACAGATCCCACCCGCGGACCACTCCCTCCCTTCACTGCCGTCTCTGGGTCCCACCCATACGAGCCCTTAAGGACAGATCCTCCGCAACCCCACCTCTTTCGCATTCAAAGAAGTTACTCTTCAGGGGCAGAGGGGGAGGCCAAGCAGACTGCTGGCTCCCCACCCCCCAGACTTACACCCCGCGAGGACGGCAAGAAAAGAAGACCTGAAATTTTGGGCCCTGGGAGACAGAACAGTTGGGAGCAAGAGTTACTTCTCGGCGCCCCAAAATCTCCTTACCACATCCTACACCATTTTCTTTTAGCCAGAGCTTAGGCAAGTAAAAATCGAAATAACTGCGGGCACTGTCAATAAAAGGCCAACTTTGTTTTCTCAAAAAAAGATGTAACGTTTTGAAGGCGAGCATTATTTGCATTAGACAAATAGAAACTTGCCTCCTGTTACATATTTGGTGAAGAAACTGCTTTTGCAAAACTGCCTGAGACTTTGCTGAGCTTTGCAGGCATGTGGGGGAACCTCAGGCTGCTTCCCTAATAAGCCCAGGTGGCAATTTCTTAGGGAGGGATCCACAGGCTGCCCCCGAGGGGTCCGGCAACCCTGCTTTTCTGTCATTTGCTATCATCCGCTCTTCTGCAGACAGCAAGGGGGGCACTGCCGGTATTTACAAGGGTAAAGATTCCTTTCTCGTGTGAAGGCCAAGACAGTTGTCATCTGTCCGGGGGTGTGGGGGGCAGGGAGACTACATTGCATTTTTTTCTGAAAAATGAGTTTTTATCCGACTTCGGTCAAGATCTTAATGGAAATTTCAAAAATGATTCATGAGGTCATGGAATACACCCATCTCCATTTTTCTGGTGGAGGTCATGCATAGTCAACAAAGTATGCACCAGGCACCTGTTCCTTGAATAACATTGCTGAGGGAAACTGTCTACCTTTGTACAACTGGGGGGAAATCTGTATTTTGTTTCTGAAATGAAATGAAACAGTAAAAAATATATATAGTAAAATAGTTGAAACGCTGATTTCATCAGTGTTCCAAACATCAGATTTGAAATCCAGTATCTGACAAGTTTACCATCATTCAAAAAATTAAGCTCTTAGTATCTGAGGCAAGCTTTGTGCTAAGCACTGTACACAGATTCTCTCTTTTGGGTCTATCAACCCCTTTATGAAGTAGGTACTCTTACTGTTTATTTTAGAGATGAGGAAGATTTCGGGAGTTGAAGTGGCCGGTCCGAGGTTACACGGCTAGACAAGTGCTGAGCTGGGATGCCCCGGAAGCCTTGTAACTTGAGGACTGTGTTCTTATTGAAATACTGCCTCATCAGAAGTTATTACTGCAGGGACACCAGTCTGAAAACGAAGAGCCTAGGGGATTCTTCAGCCGGCTCTACCTTGAGCAAATCACGTGGCCTTCCTGAGCCACAGTTAACTCCCTTTGCAAAAGGAGGGTTGGATTCAGTCCTCAAGGGCTCTACAGGCATTCCGAAGGCTGGTATGGATTTGTGTCCCCTCCTTTCTCTTCCACTTTCTGCCCTCTGGTGGAGGTGCTGCAGGAACTGTGAAAGCAAAGTAGATAAAGCAGTGGATTGGAGATAGCTGGTGTGGACGGGTGTCCCTCTCTCTTCCACACCAGCTGTGTTCTGAGAACTAACACTGCTTGCATTGCTGGTGTCAGATAAGAATTCCTTACACTTCTTTCCAGAAAAAAAAAACCCAAAACCCAACCAGTTCTGGTTACCAATGGTACCAGAGTGAATACTTGAGGTATTGGTGGCATGACAGGAAACATCTATTTTTATATACTTTGTACGAAGGGTTTATAATGTAAGAAATCACAAAAACGTGAGAAGTCTCATAACATCTGAAGTACTTCGGATGTGCAGAGGGCCCACGGTAATCTTCAATGCCCTGAGTTATTCCTTTTTAAAAATTTGCCACATTTGCTTTTCAACTTAAAATAACAACCGCCGGCTAGTCTCTTAAAATGCTTTAATTTTACAAGAGAAACATTTGTAGCCTTTTGAAATTTTTATTGTCTAGCACTTCCGGTGTATGTTCAACTAGTTAGATCATTTAAAAGAAATAAGACAAACCTTAAAGAGGTTGATGGGAAAGATCAACTTCTTAAACATACTGAATGTATCTCTACAAAGGATAATTTTACAGATGAAACTTTGGTCACATATATGACAGACCTCCTTAGTGCTTAGTACTACAAATGAAGGCAGTTTGAGAACAAGAGAAAGATATTTTAAAGCTGCAGCCAGCCTCCGAGGACGGTAATAGGCAAGCAGTGGCTAAGATAGATACGCTACCCCCACGACCTATCTATTTAGCTATTCATTCAACTAATACTCATTTAGGATTTGCTAGCCACCAGGTGAACAAAATAAGGGCTCCTGCCCTCAGAGAACTGTCAGTCTAGTAGAAGAGATGCATTAAACATACACAAAGAATAAGCTATGTAAAAATACTTGAAAATAACGTGAGGCTGTCTTTAGGGGATTTAGAACGTGGCAGTTTTAGCTGAGATCTAAAGAGGCAAAGATTTTTTTACACTGTTAAAGAGCAAGAAATAGGTGGACTGGAAATTTAACTGTTGCAGGGGGGAGTTTAATTAAAAAGACAAAATCAACATACCCTTATCAGCACACTGAAATATTGTGCATATGTTAAGAGTAGCATGGGTAGACCTTCTGCTTTGCTGTACCTATTATTACTAGTGTATCAGTCCCCTCCTCTACTATACCAGAGCAGTCATTTGGGGAAAAGGAATAAGAATTGGTCCAGAAAAATTTCCAAAGGAATTTTTATTTTTAGTGCCCTTGCCCACCTAGTGCTGTTTCCTCACCAACAGGGCCCCTTCCTGCAATTTGTCCAAACGCCCCTACCTTTGGCCAGCATTCTGCCTGGTCTTCAGAGGGATAGTGCCCACCTCATTGACAGTGACCACATGAGCAAAAGCTGAGGTGCCTCAGTTCACGACAGATTTTTCCCCCTCTGATTTGTGAATCCATTTGTAACAGAGGTCTTGAAGTTATGAGAT
Source organism: Puma concolor (assembly GCF_028749965.1). NCBI lineage: Eukaryota > Metazoa > Chordata > Mammalia > Carnivora > Felidae > Puma > Puma concolor. Next base: position 167,104,200 of record NC_141670.1, on the reverse strand, counting down.
TAAGTCACACTTACCTATATTATTATAGCTAAGATTTTTTTTCAAGTTTTTTTTTAATGTTTACTTATTTTTGAGAGAGAGCGTGAGCCGGAGAGGAACAGAGAGAGAGGGAGACACAGAACCCAAAGCAGGCTCCAGGCTCTGAGCTGTGAGCACAGCGCCCAATGCAGGGCTCGAACCCATGAGCTGTGAGATCATGACCTGAGCTGAAGTTGGACGCTTAACCGACTGAGCCACCCAGGTGAGTGGCTAAGATTTTCTAACCACTATGTGACCAAGTACTTCACAAAGTGACATATCTATTTTGTTTTTGATCCTTGAAACAAACCTACTTTCCTTTGCTGTAAAAGGAGAATGCATAGGCTGTCATGGCAATTTTTAAATCATAAACTGCTTTAAAATAGTTGCAGACATATAATAATAGCTAATGCTTGTCACTATTTTACAAAAGGAAATTGAGGCTTACAGAAGTTAAACAATAAGTGTTGCAGTGTGAATAGCATCCCTCCCAAAACCAATGTCCATTTGGAGCCTGAGAATGTCACCTTCCACATTTGGAAATAGGGTCCTTTGAGATGTAATTAATTAAAATGAGATTATACCGGCTGAGTGGACCTTAAATATACAGAGGAGACAGAAAAGGACACAGACCCAGAGAAGAAGGTCATGCGAAGACGGAGATGAGACTGGAGTAATTATGTCCACAAGCCAAGGACTGATGCCCACAACCAGAAGCTGAGAGAGGGGCATGGAGTAGTTTTCGGTCTCCAGAAGCAGCCAGTCAATCCCACTGTCACTTTGATTTTGGACTTCTGGACTCCTGAACTGTGAGAGAATAAATTTCTGTCATTTCAAGCTACTCCGTTTGTGGCCATTTGCTATGGCAGCCCCAGAAAACTAATGCCAGCATCTACTCTGTGGCGAGGCGTGCCCCCTCTGAGGTTACAGCGGCAAACAAAACTGCACTCCTGCCCTCATGGAACTTATGTTCTAGTGAAGCAGGTGAGACAACAAACAAATCCATGATACAATGACAGGTACTGTTTGGTGCTAGGAGGAAAAAATATTGTAAGGTAGAGGATGGCCAGATGATGATGAAAAGGGAATGTCTCTCTGAAAGTGTTTTAACTCAAATGAATCTGGACTGTGGAATTTCAGGCTGTATGTGGGTAACTCTTCACAGTTCTACATAAGTACATGTTGCACGTTAACTGAAATCGAAGCTTAGAAATAAGAGAAGCGCAGCAAATAAGAGCCCTAAGCTTACCCCAATAGACCAAGATTCTGCAATACCTGGAAATGGTTTTCCAGGTGGATGCCTGGTCTCTCTTGTCCGCGGACGCGTTCGAAGCTCCCCCTCCCAAATTTGCATCTCTTCTAGGGGGTGCTTCTTCCCTCTACGAAGCTCACCGACTTATAAGTAGACTCTAAGCCCCAAGGATTAGGTGGTCTAATCACTGCCACTCAATACAGAGGACAACTTCCAAAGACCAGAGAGGAGACATAGCTGCCCTACATCAATTCTGACTCCAGAGCTTAAACATCTGCCTCACTAACACCCAAGGATGGGCAAAGGTAACACCTGGAGGAGTCACCTGGGTCATGTGAAATAACATGAAGAGCAAAAAAGCTTTAGGTCATCTTGAAACACTACCACAGATACTTACCTGCGTTTAAAATTTTTAACAAAAATCGCGGCACCTGGGGGGGTTCAGTCAGTTAGGCCTCCATCTCTTGATGTCAGCTCAGTTCGTGAGATCAACTCTGGGTCGGGCCCCATATTGGGCTCTGTACTGACAGCGCTTGGGATTCTGTCTGTCTGTCTCTCTCTGCCCCTTCCCTGCTCATGGGCTTTCATACTTTCTCAAAATAAATAAATAAACATTTAAAAAATAAGTAAGTAGGGGCACCTGGGTGTTGGTTAAGCGTCCCCTATCTTGGTTTTGTCTCAGGTCAGGTCATGATCTTGACGTGAGTTTGAGCCCAGCATCGGGCTCTGCACTGGCAGTATGGAGCCTGCTTCTCCTCTCTCTCTGTCCCCCTCCCACTCACTCTCTCTCTCAAAAATAAACACTTAATTAATAAGTAAATAAATAAAATCTTTAACATTAATAGCCATGAAGTTCAAGCATCAGACTTCTTTGCGAAAAGCAAATGTTTTCAATGTTTTGCTTCAACCAAGTTCCTCTGGCAATTTCAGCAAAGATTATACCAATTTATTTGAAATTTGAATTTAATTTGGACTTGACTAAAGTAATTGAAATACAAACACTAGGTTCTGAACACTCCCTAAAAGTTTAAGCCAAAAAATTAAAATTTCCACAAATTTCAAATAGTCAGCTACTAAACTTTTACAATGACACAGAGTGAATAGGAAAGTAAGGCCATGACATTCACAATTTTATCTGTGTCCTTTCTAGTGGCTATTTGATAACTCTTCCATTCCTTCTCTGGTTCAGACTGAAGCAAAAAAAGGTCCATATGTACTGCTTTATTTCCCTCCAAACCAGTAGTTAGGCCAAACTGAACTTCACGTTGACCTTAAAGAACTATCCTATCTCATTCATTCCCCTTCCACTCATCATGCAGCGGTTTCAGCAACTTCCTCGTGCTCGCCACTCTTTCAAAGGCAATGGGGAACTGGGGTGAGGCATCACCAGCACCTCCAGCCTAGGCTGCCTCCCAGCCCATCCCCCTCCCTTGCTCCCTTCTAGTCTTTTCTCCACCAGCAGCCAGCAGCCAGCAGCCAGCCAGTCACCTTAACAACAGTAACTATTCCCCACTTACAGCCTTCCAACACTGCCCTTTGCGAATGGACTAAACCCCAATTCCTCACCATGGTCTATGGGGCTCAGAGACTTAGTACTTGCTACTTTTCCTCCCTCATGGATTTTTCCCTCATGTCTTCAAGTGAAGGTCATTCAGGGCACAGCTCAGATGTCTCCATCTCAGAGGGACTTTCCCAGAATAGAACAGCTAGTCCCCACTTACCCACATTTTCACGACTTTTCATTTTTTAATACCACCTATCACACATGAAAGGACGTTCATTTTATTGTGTATCTATTTCCTTCCTGTCCCCTTCCACTCCTTAGTCACTCCCTAAGAGGAAGGATCACTCTCATCTCCAGTACCTACAAAGTACCTGTAACACAGGAAACACATCTGTTGATTGAATAAATAAATAATTATGTGACTTTGGGTAAATTAACAAAGCTCTGAACTACTAGCCAAGCAATTATAAAATAATAAACAGCTTAATTATTATTATTCTAATCAGTCTCATTTCTCAGCTCACTAAATTCTTCCCCACAAATGCGAAAGAAAACTAGCAAGAACAGAAGCCCAACAAACAGATAGGAAATAGGCTTTAGGCTCATTTATTAGGCCAAGATTCTGAGATACATGAAAAATAGCTCCTCAGGTAGACACCTAGTTGCTCACAGTCTTTAATATTCACCTTTTTTTTTTTTTTTTTTTCAACGTTTATTTATTTTTGGGACAGAGAGAGACAGAGCATGAACAGGGGAGGGGCAGAGAAAGAGGGAGACACAGAATCGGAAACAGGCTCCAGGCTCTGAGCCATCAGCCCAGAGCCCGACGCGGGGCTCGAACTCACGGACCGCGAGATTGTGACCTGGCTGAAGTCGGACGCTTAACTGACTGCGCCACCCAGGCGCCCCTAATATTCACCTTTTAGAGTCAGGAAATGACATAAGTGTAGCAGCTCTAACTTAGAGCTCCTGAAAACACTAACCCAGTTACTCTAACATGGAGAAAGGCAAAAAAGAAAAAAGTCTAAAATCAAAACACAAATACCATAATGAAAAGAATGACTGCCCTTTCATTTTAGACACTAGCTAATACTAGACGAATGCATATAACATTAAAAAATTTTGAATTCAGGTCAGCAAAGTGTAAAAATCCTTCTTTGTATTTCTGTTTAAACATACTTCTGCATTTTTCAGTATCTACCAATTAACTATGTTTTGCATCAAGTATTAGAGCTTTTATACATTGATACTAATACCTAACCTAAAATTACTGGCTCCTGAATCTTCTAGATAATAGTAAATATTCTAGGTTACAAATTTGGTATGAAAAAGTTTAATGAAAACATTAATCATACAAAAATTAAATAGGAAAACCATTTAAAATGACAATTCAAACAGATTTGGCTTACTGATAGTTCTCTATCAGAGTGTTTTTTTCATAAGAACTGATGATTTCCAGCTGAAATCTGCTTACAGGATCATGGTAAAAAGAAATGAGAGTTAAGTATAGAAAGCTCATAAGCCCTGTGCTCAAGCATTTATTGCTCATAAATATCAGTTTTTCTTTTATTGTTACTTTGAGAAGTACAAGTTTTACAAAACATGCCAAACTTCAGTTAAGTGCTTCTTACACAAGAAATAGCCACATGTGAGAAATCTAGCCTGACATTTTTAAAAACAATTATATTTTCCTCTGAGAAACCCACCACATAAAAACTTATTTCAATAACTGATAAAAATTCCTCACTAATAAGCCAATTTCTGGAATCTAATTACATCTAATTATAGCTTCATGTTACAATTTAAGAGGTCTTTTAGAGAATAGTTTTTTTTTTAAAGTACAAAGTTACATGATCAAGAAAAGTACCTTTTAATAAGTAACCAAAACATTGTGAAATATTCCTTTTACTGCACATATGGCTCAGTTTCATCTTAATTTTGCAAAAGAAAGAAAAAAAGAAAGAAAGAAAGAAAGAAAGAAAGAAAGAAAGAAAGAAAGAAAGAAAGGAAAAAGAAAAGAGAAAAGAAAAGAAAGTTGGTTTGAAATAGTCAATGAAACAACTGTGTTAACACAAGGAAGCGCACTGAACAACTGATGTGCTACCCTGCCACTGGCTATGACTTATGAAAGATTTCACAATTTCGGTCATGCTTTTACTAGTGAACAATGTTACCCTACCACTTCCGGTATGCTCATCAGGAGAAAGCTTAGCATTCCGTCCTTCTAACAACAGCCGGAAGAGAACACAGAGACGAATGTGAATATATATGTTCTACAGTATACACTTCCTAACGTTCCAGACTTGACTTCTCTAAATCCAGTCTGAGGTATGTGAACAGATCACAACTTCTATGCCACGTCACGGGCTATGTACCAGGCAAACACTAAAACCACCAGCGCACATGCGGGAAGGAGAGAATATTTGTATTTCTGCCATAGCGTCAGCTCCACTGCCACTTCATCTCTTTTCCTGCTCTTCTTCCGACGACCTTTCAGTCTGTTTTCAAAAGCCTCCAGTTCAGCCTAAGTCAAAAACAAAACAGTATCATTTTTATTAGATTCGATACGTACGCTGATTTGAAATTCTCCACTTGGATGAAAATCAATTTGTGAAATGTTTTAATAGTAATGGTATAAAATAAATATATTGATTTGATTTTTTTAAAAAAACTCTCTCCACTACAGATTGCATTCAACACATTCAGAGTTTAGGTAAGCAGAAAGGGAAATGGGGAGTCACAGATTATTTCAGACCATGGGCCTAACTTTGACACAAAATACAGAAATATCTGATTAAAAAACGGTGCCCTAAATATAGACATTAGTTTTATACTTCAACACCATTAACCTACTGGGTTTTGACAACAATTTCTGGCAAGCGATAAGAGATGCCCAGTGAGAATAAAAATACCTGTAATTCTAGCTTTTTACAATGCTAGTAATAAACATAAATGGCTTTATGAAGGAAATTCAAGTGAGTAGAGAAAAAAACTGCCAGAAATTGAGTCTTCTCTTTATCAAGTACATTTAAAAACAGAGTAGAAATTCTTCAGGGGAAAAATGCTTCATGCTTTAAGTCAAAATAACTATTTTAGAAAGTAGAATATAAAAACTGGTTCTAAAAAAAGGATAACTGGATGATACTCATGAAATGCGTATTTTTATTCTACTGTTAAGAACTTAACTTTATACATGATAACGTAACATGATACACTACAGTGCATTGTAACTAAACCACGATAGTCATTAACTAAAATATGTATGTAATCGCCATGCAAGATTCTGTACTTGTTTATTTATCTAAAGGAAATACAAGTTAACCCTTAAACAATGCAGAAGTCAGGGGTGCTGACCCCACAGTCAAAAATCCACATACAACTTTTGACTCCCCCAAAACTTAACTGCTAATAAACAGCCTTCTGTTGACTGGAACCCTTACCGAACAGTTGATGAACACATATTTTGTATGTTGTATTATATACTGTATTCTTACAATAAAATAAGCTAGAGAAAAGAAAATGTTCCTAAGAAAATCATAAGTAAGAGAAAATACATTTACAGTACTGTGCTGTAGCTATCAAAAAGAAGCCTCATTTAAGTGGACCCCTGCAGCTTAAACCTGTGTTGTTCGAGAGTCAACTGTACAAACTTCAGTTAACACATCCGTTACTTCACCCGTAAACCACATGTGAAGATGAGCTACTCCTGGACTTAATTTAACACAAAGTAGCATTCTTCAAGGAATCAAAATGTCAGAATATTTTTCGTGGTGGTTGAAATAGAGAACAAGATCAATATACATGAAAAGGAGCCAAACTTGGGAACTGACACAGTAAAATAATTGATGCTTTAATGATGACCCACATTCATCATGCAGAATTTAAACAATGTTCTATATACTCTGTTGAAAAGGTCAGTAAATAGTGAATATATTAAAAATTTCCATCCACAATGGTTTATAAAAAGGGAAAGAAGATTCACCCTCAACTATTCCTAATAAATTAACCTCCCAGGATTCTAGTCAATCCACGTTTTACTGTAAGAGCTTTGATAACTTATTTCGGAATATTAGGCAAACCAACTTTTAGAACCATTTAACATCAGAGGTCATTTTAGCCCACTTTTATTTGCTACCTGAATTGTTTCCAATGCCCTCCCCTCAAGTCATATAAATTTCAATCTCCTCATTCAAAAGGCAGCAGTTTGCATATAATATACCCTTTTTGCTAAGTATGGAGCATCTCAAAATGCAAACTGATAAACAATCATGTCACTATTAGAAACTTAAGCCACTCTTTGGAGTATACAATCAAGATAGTATTTGAGCAAATGTACAGAAATGTAGTTGTTATCTGCTATAGAACAAAGAGCAGATAATAATCCTGCATTTATGAAAATAAAGGAGAAATAAGGGAATGTATTATTAAAATAAGTGCATTGGTTAGTAAACAACACTGACTTTTACAGACAATTTACAACCCAGTAAAATAGAACTCAAATAATTTTAGGTAAGTGAAGACAAGTGCTCCAAGAGGTACTTTAAAATGGATGCTGCCAGGGGCCTGGGTGGCTCAGTCATTTCAGTGTCTGACTTTGGCTCAGGTTATGATCTCATTTGTGGGTTAGAGCCCCACAGTTCATGAGTTCAAGCCCTGCATCGGGCTTGCTGCTGTCAGCGCAGAGCCTGCTTAGGATTCTTTGTCCCCTTCTCTCATTGCTTCTACCCGGCTCAAGCATGTTCTCTCTCGTTCTCGCTCAAGAAAAAAAAAAAAAAAAAAAACATTTAAAAAAATTATTATTTTTGAGAGAGAGAAGGGAGACAGAGTGTGAGCAGGGGAGGGGCAGAGAGAGAAAGACACAAAATCCGGAGCAGGCTCCAGCTCCAAGCTGTCAGCACAGAGCCCGACATGGGGCTCATGAACTGTGAGATTATGACCTGAGCCAAATTCGGACACTTAACTCACTGAGCCATCCAGGCACCCGTAAAAAAATTTTTAATAAAAAAAAATGGATGCTGCCACACCCCACCAACACCCACCAACCTAAAGAGGAGTTAAAATTCTTATCACTAGAGAATGGATGAGTCTGGCAAGGAAGTAAATTTGGGAATATACAAAATATCTGGGAATATACAAGATTTCATGCTTCTTGAGAGGTTCAGGATAGCTGGACTGAAGTGAGGGAATGGCTAATTTCTGTTTTGTAGGAAATGTATTATTTTCAGTCCAGAAAACAGTAGACCAGTCCCTAGTTTGTATGTGGAATATACCTTGTGTTTCTCTAAAAACTAACAACGACACAAAAAGACATAAATCTAGGTATTTTGTTTAGTTACCTGTTGTCTTCGTTTTTCCTCTTCAAGAGCAGCTTTGGCTTCTGCTTCTTTTATCTGTTTTATAGACATTTAAAAGTATATTACCATCATAACCATCAAATTTTATTCAGAATTTTAACATCTTCCCACCCAGGATCCACTAACCCAGAATGACTTCTAGGAACTTTATATTGGAAGTTACTTAACAACATGTAAAGGTTATACTGAGAAGTGTTACCAAGGTTCTGTCTAACCGACTGGAAGGGGAGGGGAGGGATAGTGTTACACAGTATATAAACATTTCAGTTTAACAATTATAATAGATATTAGACCACAATTCAAAGAGTCACAAAACTGCAAAATGAAATATTTTTAAAGCTGATTTTTTTCTCTTGAGTTATCATACTAAGTCTATAATAAATTATTCAATACCACTCTTTTTCTAGAGTTGAAATTGACCATTTTCTGCAAATGTTCTATCTGGAAGGGAATCCTTAGTATCAAACAAAATCAAGAGTTTATTCATTGAATGCATTAATGGAGGCAAATGATGACACTAGAGGTAACCCAAACAGCAAAGAATTCCAAAACCTTATTTTGTATTATTTTAACCTAGCTTTCAGGAGGCTTAGACTAACATTAAAATGAAAAACTATGTCCCATTCCAGAGCATTATACACTAACTGGTATGGAAAAATCTAGTACACACTGAAGAATACACCTGGGGATCGAAAATAGGCCTACAAAACTAGGCTTATTACAAAAGCAAAAAGAGAGGAGATTTGCTTGTAATAAGCACATAAAGTAATCCACAAAATATGAAAAGGCTATTAATTAGCAAATTAGAATTGACATTTAATGCAACATTACCTCAGATGCTTTCCGTTTCATTTCCTTGCATGTTGTGTCGCATTCTATTGAAATCTGATTTTCACGTACTTTGTTACACTGTAGTTCCTACAAATAATATTTTTAAAAATTTGATTTTAAAAGCTTTTTTCCTCAAAGTCCTAACTGTATGCCACAAAAAAGCAAAATTTCTCTAACAGCTTAAGGTTATGCATATTAAGAGTCACTTCATGAATATTTAATGATGATATGGTTACAAGCATTAAATGTCTTAATTCAAAGAGGGATCATTCTTTTATTGTCTCATAATTGAAAAAAAGCAAATAACATAAAATTCAAAGCATCCATTTAATAATTATTTACTAGAGCCACTATGAACTTAGCTTTAATTTCATTTTTATTCTTTATTTTTATTGTTTGTTATATTTCTAAGGCTTCCAGGGAATAAAATGTTCTAGAGTAGTGGCATCCAACACAGCTTTCTGAGATCATGAAAACGTTCTAAATCTGCACTACCCAACAGAGTAACACTAACTACATATGGCTACTGAAACTCAAAATGTGTCTAGTGAAACTGAAGAACTGAAGGTTTACTATTATTTAATGTTAATTCGTTAAAATTCAAATTTTAAATACCCATATGTGCCAACAGGTATACGCAAATGGGCTCAATATCATTAATCACCAGGAAAATGCAAATCTAAACCACAATGATATAATCAACTCACAACTGTTAGAATAACTATAATTAATACGCCAATAAATAACAAGTCATGGCAAGAATACAGAAAAGAAAAAGAAAGAAACCTTGCGCTGTGTTGGCAGGAATGTAAATTGGTATAGCCAGTATGAAAAACAGTGTGGAAGCTTCTTTAAAAACTTAAAAGAGATGTAGTATAGGTTTTAGCAGTCTTACTTCTGGCTATACAGGGAATGAAAATAGTATCTAAGAGATATCTGTGCTCCAATATTCACTGCCATCATTATTCACAATAGCCAAAATATGGTAACAAGACATGTGTCCATCAATGGATAAGTGAATGAAAAAAAATGTGATCTGCCTACCTACCTATAATGCAGTATTATTCAGCCATAAAAAAGAAGGAAATCCTGTTATTTAGAGAACATGGATGAACATGGAGACAATCATGCTAAGTAAAATAAGTCAGATACAGACAAATATTATATGATCTTACTTACATGTGGAATCTAAAAAATTAAAGCTGAGAAGAACTTAGAAAAGCTGAGAAGAGAATGGAAATTTCTAGGAGCTATGGACTAGGTAGAATATGAAGAAATTGGTCACTGGCTACAAATTTTCAGTGATAAGTTGAATAAGTTCTAAGGAACCTAATACACCACATGCTGGCTATAGTTACTGATACTGTATTATATATTTTAAATATGCTCTGTAAATATTCTCGCCACAAAGAAACAGTAACTGTGAGGTAAATGTTAATTAGCTTCATTGCTGTAATCATTTCACAGTGTATATGTGTGGACAATCATCATGTGTGCACTTTAAATACGTATAATTTTTGTCAACTGTGCATCAGTAAAGCTAAAAAATATTCAAATAAATAAACAGCCATATGTGGCCAATGGCTACCAACTCATTCAATTCTAGAGAATTTTCTGGAGAGCTACAAATTTCCCTCTCAACCACTTAATCTTTTTTAAAAAAGTTTTAAAATTTTGGTGAGGCGCTTGGGTGGCTCACTTGGTTAAGTGTCCGACTCTTGGTTTCGGCTCAGGTCATGAGCTCACAGTTTTGTGAGTTCAAGCCCCATGTCTGGCTCTGCACTGGCAGCACAGAGCCTGCTTGGGATTCTCTCTTTCCCTCTCTCTGCCCCTCCCCTGTGTGTGCTCTCTCATGTTCTCTCTCTCTCTCTCTCTCTCTCTCTCTCTCTCAAAATAAATAAAAGTTAAAAGAAAAAAAAAGGTACTTACAGAGTACCTATTACATGCCAAGCACTGTATGAGGGACAGGGACACAATAAGGAAAAGAATGGAATAATATGACAAGTGGTTAACTAATAATAACAGCAGCTATTTATTAAACATAGCAATCACTGTACTAAATGCTACATAAGCATTACCTCTTTTATTCTTTTCAATAAATCTAAGTATAAATTCTCTTTTATGGATGAGAAAACAAGGTTGCAGACGTCCCTAGGATCATCAAGCTCTTAGTCATGAACCTAGGATAAAGGAAACCAAGGGAAAACAGCATCTAAGTCTTCCTAAGGGAGTCAGGACAAGGAAGAGCTTCCCAAACAAGGAAATGCTTGCATTGAATACTAGAGGCAGGATTCTAGTGGACGGAATGGTAAAGGGAAAAAACTTTGCATTTTACACAAAAGGAAGAATGTATACATCGCCACAGATTAAAGCGTAAGGTAGCATATATGTTAGGACACCTAAGTAACAGATTCACAGAGATGGCTGCTAGAGGATGAGACTGGAGATAAGCAGGCAAACATTCACCATCACAGATTCACTTGAATGCCAAGTCAGTATGTACATAGATGTTTCTTCTAAATGTATATTCTTTTCCCATAGTGATGAAGAACCACTGAAGAACTTAGATTAAGGAAGTACTAGACTTGGAGGCAGGGAAATCTGCTATGAAGCTGTTATCAGAGTCCAAGAATGAGCTGTTGCCAAAGTTCTTCTAGTGGGTGGCGAACTGTATTTGGACAGTAACAGGACATGAGAGAGACATCGCAGATGAAAAGTAACTTGACTAAGCATTGATTTTCACATAAAGCGGTCCAATTTAAATATCTAAAACTTAGGGATTCAACTTCAGAAGAGGTCAGGCTTCTAAATTTAAATTCAGAAGCTACCTATCCCAGGAAGTGATGGTAGGAACTGTGAAAAAAAGTAAAAAGCAAATATCCTCAATAAAAGCAGAAGATTCTCAATAAATATTTGTTGAATGAATTTAAAGAAAAGAAAAAGACTAACTTTAGGGGATGACCATAAGAATATGAAGGAAAAAAGGAGTTACAACTGTAACCGAGATAGCAAAAATCAGAGGTCAACAGCGTGAATAGGCAAGTCAAGGAAAAGGAGGCTGAAAACAAGACCACCCAGCTGCTGACACTGGAGAACAGTGAGACTCTTCTGTGTAAGCTTAGTTTAGCTGAATGGTGTATAGTTTGCTTCCACTGAGCTTTCCAGTTCTTAGTTTTGCCCTTTCAGGGGCTCCTGGGTGGCTCAGTGGGTTAAGCGTCCGACTTCGGCTCAGATTATGATCTTGTGGTCTGTGAATCTGAGCCCCACATTGGGCTCTGTGCTGATAGCTCAGAGCCTGGAGCCCGCTTTGGATTCTGTGTCTCCCTCTCTCTCTGCCCCTCCCCGCTCAGACTCTGTCTCTCTCGCGCTCTTTCAAAAATAAACAAACATTACAAAAAAAAAAAAAAGTTTTGCCCTTTTACTCCTCCATTACCACTATTTTATCTTAAAATGAATTCTCTCCCAGTTTGTTATAAGGCTGTGCATGTGAAGTCTTTTTAAGGCTGTGTTTTCACAACATGATACTGATGGCAAAAACTATTTCATAATTAAGAGCAACAAAGGTTAAATTCCAGACCATTTCTTAAACCATGAAACTCACTCTATTACTCATTCCATGTTCCTTGTACAAAGACCTCAAATCTAGAGCATATTAAATTTTTTTTAATCTTTATTTTTGAGAGAGAGAGAGACAAAGACAGAGACAGAACATGAGTGGGGGAGGGGCAGAGAGCGAGGGAGACACAGAATCTGAAGCAGGCTCCAGGCTCTGAGCTGTCAGCACAGAGCCCAACGCAGGGCTTGAACTCACAAACTGCAAGATTATGACCTGAGCTGAAGTCGGACGCTTAACCAACTGAGCCACCCAGGTACCCCTCAAATCTAGAGCATATTGATTCTACCCAAAAAGAGGGCACTGAACTTAGTTCCAACATAAAACAAAGTTCTTTTATGAGTAAATTACAGAAAACTAAATTGCCAAACAAAGCTGATTTTAAAAATAAGTACCTACAGAAATAGGCTAACAATAAAGATTCTAAAAGATAAGACCTTAAAATTAAAAGGCAAAAAGTAAAGCCACAAACTACCAAAACAGAGACAAAAAAAATTTTTTTTACACAGAAAAGTATATTCAATAACTTAAAATACTTACCTTTTTTATTCTTTTACAAGGGCATCTAAGTTTTACCTTCTGGTTGCAATTAAAGGGACATTCACCAGGATGACACATTTCTTTGCATCTGTGACCACAAGGAAGCTAAAATAAAACAAAAATAAAGCAATTGCATATTTATAGTCTAGTCATACTCTACAAACTCCCCTTCCTCCAACAGCTATTTTAAGAGAGTCTATCACAGCAGGGTCGGTCAATCAACCCTGGATAATGATCTAATTTTCCAACTTTTTCTTTTAGATATAAATTACTTTACACATAAATGTTAAATATTCTCCCCAGTTCCACTCCAAGAGTGTATCTTACATCAGGGTTGCGGCTAGTTATAGCCATGTGACTATGTTCAGGTCAATGAAATGTAAGCAAAAGTGCTTTTGTGCCTTCAAGCTTTTCAGGAGCATACACCCATGTTCTTCCCTTCCCAATGTGCTGTAAATGATGACATTTAGAGCACGAATGGAAACCATGTGTCAAGATGAAGCAGAGCTGCCTGACTTATTTGGGTTCCTGGATGAATACATGGAGCACAGTGATAACACATCTACCTTCCCTATATGGTTATATAAGAAAGAAAGAAAACTTTGTCCTTAAGGCTCTGTGTTGTAATACAACTGCTTAGCCTTTTACTCTAAATCATTTCTCTTTGCCACTATGTATTAAAACATATTATATAGGTAGCCAAACCAACTAAGCAATTGCCATGATGTCTACATGGCTCCTTGTCTTTAGTTATTTACTATCTTCTTATCACAGTCAAGCTTTCAGATGAAACATTGTGATCTTCTTTGTATTCAAATCTTATCCAGACTTCAATAAATGGCTTAGATCACCATAGTAACATGATAGAAATTTGCCTATATTTGAACAAATAATAGTAATTATGTAAGAAATCTACTTTTAAACTATTGTGACACTGTTTGTGTGGTCTTCAAAAAAATTACGGGCGCCTGGGTAGCTCAGTCTGTTGAGCATCTGACTTCAGCTCAGGTCATGATCTCATGGTTCATGGGTTCAAGTCCCATGATGGGCTCTGTGCTGACAGCTCAGAGCCTAGAGCCTGCTTCAAAGTCTGTGTCTCCCTCTCTATCTGCCCCTCCCCCGCTTGTGCTCTGTCTCTCTCAAAAATGAATAAAAACATTAAAAATTTTAAAAAATTTAGACACTTCATAGATTCCTGTCTCTCCAACCAGACTGTGAATAAAAGACACCTTTGGTTAGTGGTTAAATTCCAAAGTCAAGCTGCCTGGAACTGAATTTCAGCTTCCCTATTTACCAACTGTGAAATCTTGGGCAAACCTCCTGACTTTTCTGTGCCTCACATATAAAACTGGGAAGGGAAACAGAACTTTGTAAGGCTGTCGTGAGGATTAAATGTTCTCGATATATTTAGCTATTATAATAATAGGTATTATAATGAGGGCAATGGTCTTCTATTTCTTTGTGTCTCTTATATTCATTAACAAATACACCTTAACAAACATTGAATTCTCCAACTTCTGATCTTTATATTTCACCAGATTGATTCTTCAAACTATTATCTCTACTGACTTTAAAACATTCAGAAGTCTTTTCCATTGCCTTCAGTCTCTCTCTGGTGTGCAACTAAATTTCTTGTTTTTTCATTTTTAGCTGAGACGTTCGCACCAAAACTAAATGTGGATCACTCAGACTACATTTTCATCGGTCCCACCATAGGGCTGCGCTGCTGGAATGAGTTCCACACCAACATTCCTGGACCACTTGGGTTTTGTTTTTCTTTCTACCTAACTACAGGCCTTGAACACTGCTTACTGAGCTCAAAAGTTCATAGTTTTGAACTATCAAATATCTGCCTCACAGGGTGGTTTAAAGTCTTTGTCCTCCTCAACTTCTTCCTCACTTCCATTCCTGCCAGTGCCTCTAGCCTGACTTCATGAAGAAGACAAACATTTGGCATCAACTTACCACCCATCCTCTCTTCTTCTCCAAACAGGTCTCTGTAGCCTCTTGCTCTTTCCTTCATCGAGGTAATGATATCGGTCATTCTCTCTAAAAGTAACTAACCACTCTACTTCAACTTTAAATCAATTAACTCTAATGGGGAAAGTGAATAGGGAAGCTTTTCAGAATCAATATAGACTTTCTGAAGTTACTCAGAATTGTGACTATAGTATTCTATATTTTCAACGTGTTGGGGTTTGATGAAAAGCTAAAAACCGGATGTCGTATCTTTCTGGATGTCCTATCTTTCTGCCTTAGTCCTAAAAGACCCCATGGTCACTCTCCACAATTTCACTACCATCTTAAAAGTCTCTTTTCTCTGGCTGGGTCTTCTACCTTTAAAATGTACCTCTTTTCTCTAAATACTGTATTGATCCTGTTACCCCCATCTCACAATTCTTCCATGAATCTCCCTGCCTTTCACCTTCTCTGCTGGTAGAGGAAACAGAAGACATAAATTGGGATGGCTGCCTGGTTTCCCACAGTTCTCCCAGGAGCCATGGCCATGACTGCACCACCCATTCCAGTTCCCTGTCTGTTGCTGCCTGTGCCAAGGGAGCCCCCGTACCTAAGGGGACCAATCAGATTTTCTCTCCTGATAACTGAAAACTAAAAAGAAAGCGATGGTGGTTTGAATAGTCATCTCACTACAGAGCCCTCAAGCCCCTGCTGGCAAGCCCCTGGGGGCTGCCCAGGTCCTGCCCTTCCCAAAGTTTGCTGTAACAGCATTTCCTTCAAAATCTATGAACTGGCCTCCAATATCCTCCAAATATGTCTTTTTTTGTGTGTGATAAGTTAACCAAACTGATTTCTATAGCTTGCAAGGAGAACTGAAACTCATCCAGAAGTCTGCTGTGCTGGTATCCAACATATGCCCCACAGACAAAAGTAATGTCATTAATCCTGAAAAAGTATTAAAAACCACTAGTAATCAGGAAAATGTAATTTAAAATCACCAGATGCCATAGAATTGGCAAAACTTAAAAATTATGACAATACCAAGTGTGGTGGTAACTGGAAATTAAAATACTGGAACTTTAAAATACTGGTAGTAAACAGGAAAATTTACTGATAGTAAATTGTACAACTATTTTGGAAATCAATATGACTTTAAGTTGAAATTATACATCCCCTATGAATAAGCAATGGCACATAGAGAAACCTATATCCACATATATTAGAATGTACAAACAAGAATGTTCATAGCAGTATTTTTAGCAACTCAAATATCAACCCACAGTAAAGAAAACACAGTGAACTATAGTCTACTCATATAATGGAATAAAGACTGTGGCAACATGTAATAAACGTGACAAACATAACATAAAGCACAGTAAGTAGGTCACATAAGTTCATACTTTTGAACTTTTAATATAAAATTAGGCAAGCAATATTGTTTCCAGATGAAAGCTATAAACAAAAGCAAGTAAATTACTATAAAAGGGAGATGGAGATAACATATAGGATAGAAAGAGGAAACCACAGTCAGACAGGGACTTTGGTAGACTTCTGAGATGCAGTCTAATTTTTAACCTGGGTGGAGTTACACGGTCTTGACTTTTTAACCATTTGTTAAACTGTCCATATGTATTACGTATTTCTGACTAGGTAATAATTTCATTGTTTAAAAAAATCAGATGTACAAGTATGTGTTATCTTAAAAGTCAGCTTATATTCTAAAAGAGCTGAAAAGCAGTTTCAAAGGAAGTTGATTAAAATGCATAATATATAAAGACTGTATCTTCATTACAGACTTCACACCAAAATACTGAGGTTTTTCTAAAACATCTAACCTTCACATTCATTTAAAGCAGAGATAGCCTACTCTACTCAATGTGGAATGGTTTTCTTCTACTCAGTCCCTAACATCATTCTGCTAACATTTGCATGTCATATCCAACACCTCATCAATAACCAATACTGTCTACTTCAAAATGTTCCATTTTAATCACAACAATTAAAAAAGCTCTTTAAAAATAATTAAGGAAAGCTTGCAAAACAATGTTTGTGGATAAATACCCACATATATCATCATCACTACAGCAAGCACATATAAAGCACTTACTATATACTATGACATTTACATGTTATTAACTCATTAATACTCAGCGCTCAGAAGTGAGTATTATTTCTCCCATTGTATACATGAACAATTTGAGTTACAGAGACATTAAATAATTTTCCCAAGCAAAAAGTAAAAAAGCTTGCATGGGGATGATAAAACCGAATTCAGAAATATGTTTTAAAAGCAGAATTGTGTATGTGGGGCAGTTTAAAGGTGTAGTTAGTTCTTCATGGTATCTTTATATCTTCTTTTAGTTAAATTCAAACCAGTCCAGAAGACATAGAGTGTGTATATCTAGAAGGATATGCCTATATCACTCCCACGGTTCAGTTTAATTCACATTCAACAAACATTTACCAACTGCCTAATACATACAAACAGGGAACAAAGGACTGGATGCAAGGACAAATATGACATAGTCCCTGCCCCCAAGAAATCCATAGTATGGGGAGGGGAAGAGAAAGTGAACAGGAATCTATCAGTACATCAGAATTTACCATCATCTTATACCTTAACTCTGAGTACAGGATATCTGCTGCAGATGCAAAGTGACACAGTTCTTGGTTGATCCCAAGTATGACTTGATTCTATGGCTTAGTGAGTCTCAAAACTGTGGTGCCAGACCAACAATATCACTATTATATATAAGCTTATTAGAAATGCAAATTCTTGGACCCCCAAAACCAGAAACTCTGGGGCAGGGCCCATTAATCCATTTCAAGAAGCTCTTAAACTGACTGTTTGAGAAGTATTGCTGTAGCCTTACCAATGTTGAGAGGCCATAAACTAGAGTAAGTTCTATTAGACACCTGTCCGCTCCTAGACTGTTTCAAACTATAACAGCCACCTGGATTGTTCCCAAACTAAGGCTATATTTTTCAAGAGAGCCCAAGGAGACTCTGGAAATACTCGGGGCTCCAGAATGATCTAGAATCCAAATAATCATGAGCATGGAAAACAAATTTTTAAACAGTGACCATCCATCTAGCCCCACCAAATGTCATAACAGTATCACAAACGAATCACAGCCAAGGAAATGTTAAACTGCAAATTAGCAATCCCTAAATTTAATTTTGTTATTTCTAACTACAATCTCATACCAAGTTACTGAGTCAGATTAAAAATAAAACATTCTCAACCACTTATTACCTGGAATCTGAATTTGGGCAGAAGAAAATTTATTTTAAAAAGGAAAAACTCAGGATTTGAAGAATTCAGAAAATTAAATTTGAAGTATCCCAATGCCCCCCTTAGTTTTGCGTGTATGACAAAGACAGGTTATTAAAATAATCATTTATTGCTTGAAATGTCTGTTTATAATCTCACATAACTTTTAAAATACACAGGTTCAACTTCCAATAGTTCTTAAACAGAAATCCATAAAAAGCATCCAGTTTTAGTTAAAAGAAAATATTGCTAACAAAAAGGCATATCAGGCATTAATTTCTTTTTATTTAATTAAAGAGAATGACTTCTATACTTGTCATTAAGGCTTTGTCGTCATCTCTCCCTGACTATAAAGAGGACGAGAAACAGGTAAATACATAAAGACAGAATTAAAATAAAAGTGGTACAATGAGTATATCTGTAAGTCAAAGGAACTCCTTTATAAATGTCCAACCAAATCAAGTAACTATTACTGCCCTACCTCCAACAACAAAAAAGGGAATACTCTGACTTTTAAGTTAACCAACTATAGACAGACCACTTTGGTTTCTCAAATTATCACCAAGAAAAATCACTGGTGACTTTTAACCTTTACACTCTGAATAATTTTTCTGAACTATTTTTAATACTTTCAGTTTGGGTACAATGCACATACAAGAATCAGAATATTTAAAAATAAAACTTTAACAGAAGTACTTTGTATGAATTAATTCAAAATAATAATGAACTTTAAAGTTCATACATACGCGCGTGCACACGCGCGCACACACACACACACAAATCTGCTTCTTAAATAACCTACTATGGATTTACTGTCTCACAGCCTATGACTCACACAGTTCTTCACTTATTTAATATTTTAAGGAGGGGCAAAGCATTAGGTCAATACTCTATCGTATAAAGTATATAAGCTGTCTTTAAAACTGCTCTTAGAAAAAAATCTTCGAAGGGTCAGTCTTAGTCCTAATAGCCCCAAAATTTCATAAAGAGATGTGCATCCACAGTTAGTAGGTATTACATTTTTACAGACCTCAATCACATCTTCCTTTCTGGACCCACATGTCTAGCAGGTTCAGAAAAGACCTGAAATAAGACCAAACGAGAAAAGAGAAAATCCAAGAGAAACAAGGCCATAGAAATACAACCTAAAAGTTTCTATTAAAGCTTACCTCTTTAGGACACTGATTTTTGCAACAACTAAGGAGATTCTTTTCATCTATATCAGCAGTGGTTATTTTTCTAAAAATAAAAGAGGAAATTTTGATGCCATTCAAACCAAAGTCCATTTTATAACATAATTTCTCTAAAAGTAATTCACAATTTCAAACATATCCATAAAATTACCCTACTTCATTTTTTTCTTGAAAACTATTTTGTGTACCATCTGTAATAATTATCTCAAATTACTTACCTGATCTGATAACTGAAAACTTCCAGCGCTTTATCTATTACCAATAAATCAAATGCCAAAAAGTCAATCACTACAAAAAGGGAGTATAAAACACATACAAAGTATGATCTCTTTAATAGTTCCTGCTATTATCTTTCCCTGTTGATAGATCAACCATTATATTATCATATAATTATCATTTTCCTAATACTTCTATGAACAGTTAAAAACTGATGGCTCAATATATTACTTTAAAATTGATCCTGAGAAAATGTTCACCCAGATTTCTTTTTTTTAAGTTTTTATTTAAATTCCAATTAGTTAACATAAATTGTAATTTAGTTTCAAGTTTCAATACAGTAATTCAATACCTCCATACAATACCCAGAGCTCTCATCACAACAAGTGCACCCCTTAACCCCCATCACCTATTTAACCCATTCCCCCATCCACGTCCCCTCTAGCAACCATCAGTTTGTTCTCTGTAGTTGAGTCTGTTTCTTGATTTGCCTCCCTTTCTCTCTTTTCCCCCCCACTTTACTTGTTTTTTCTTAAAGAGAAAAAAAAAAAAAAACCTACTTCAAATTGAAGAATTTAGTAAGCTTGTTTTAGGAAATCTTTTTAAGTTGTTTTGGTAACTTATTTATTAATATTAGAAATTGATTCATTTTAGATTCAATCATTTTAGAGCAGTCTCTGTGCTTTTATGTTTGACTTGGTGGGTAATTCAGGAAAAGTCATAAGCACCAGGGAATAAAACTACTTTCTAATCTAGTTGAATACAACCACAACAGACATCGCATGAGTCAGTTAACTAGTGACACTCTTAAAATCCCTACCATATGAATCTTATTTTCTCTTCCCATTACCTTTCTTCTTCTTTTTATTGTTTCTTTCTTTTCCTTCTTTTCCTATTTCCTTTTAGTATACATAATTGCCAAAATATACCATAAATTTAGCCTAATGTCAAAACTATTATCTTAAATATGTGTTATCAAATTAGTATAAATGTAGTCTAAGGTAACATATGCAATTTTCTTAGCAAAAATTCACTTAATAATATCACTTAATATATTATTTCTGGCTCTCCCAGAAGTTGTATGTTTTCATTCTTACAAGTATGGTGCTCACCTCTGAACTTAAGAATTAATATCATTTTGTTCCTGTCATTTTACAATTAGTAATAAATTTTTCATCTCTCTCTCAAAAATAAATACACATTTAAAAAAAAAATTTTTTAAAGCTGCTTCGGATTCTGTGTCTCCCTCTCTCTGTCCACTTGCACTATCTCACTCTCTCAAAAATAAATAAACATTAAAAAAAAAAAAAAACAGAGGGTGGGCGCCGGGGTGGCGCAGTCGGTTAAGCGTCCGACTTCAGCCAGGTCACGATCTCGCGGTCCGTGAGTTCGAGCCGCGTGTCAGGCTCTGGGCTGATGGCTCAGAGCCTGGAGCCTGTTTCCGATTCTGTGTCTCCCTCTCTCTCTGCCCTCCCCCGTTCATGCTCTGTCTCTCTCTGTCCCAAAAATAAATAAACGTTGAAAAAATTAAAAAAAAAAAAAAAAACAAAAACAAAAAAAACAAAAAAAAACAGAGGGAGGTGCCTGGGTGGCTCAGTTGGTTAAGTGGCTGACTTCGGCTCAGGTCATGATCTCACATCTCTTGGGTTCAAACCCTGCATAGGGCTCCGTGTTGACAGCTCAGAGCCTGAAGCCTGCTTTGGATTCTGTGTCTCCCTCTCTCCATCCCTCCCCCACTCGCACTGTCTCTCTTTCTCTCTCTCAAAAATAAACAAACATTAAAAAAATTTATAATTAGTAATAAACTAATTTTTCAACACCTGTCAATCTTTTATCTTTTGAATTCTAACAGGTATGTAGTTGTATCTCATTGTGATTTTAAGTTTTTATTTAAATTCCAATTGGTGTAAGGAAATGCAACAGATTTCTGTACATTGATTTTTGTATCCTATAACTTTACTGAATTTGTGTATCAGTTCTAGCAGTTTTTTTTTGGTGGACTCTTTCAGGTTTTCTATATATAGGTATCATGCCATAGTGAAAGTTTTACTTCTTCCTTGCTGGTTTGAATGACTTTTATTTCTTTTTCTTGTCTGATTGTGTGGCTAGGACTTCCATTACTATGTTAAATAACAGTGGTGAGAGTGGACATCCCTGTCTTGTTCCTGACCATAAAGGAAAAGCTCTCTTTTCCCCCTTGAGGATGATATTAGCTATGGGGTTGTTATATATAGCCTTTGTCATTTTGAGGTGTGTTCCCTCTAAATCTGCTTTGTTGGGGTTTTTATCATAAACAGATATTATACTTTGTAAAATGCTTTTTCTGTATCTATTGAAAGGATCATATGGTTCATATCCTTTCTTTTATTAATGTGGTGTATCACGTTGATTGATTTGTGAATACTGAACCACACCTGCAACTCAGGAATAAATCCCACTTGATGGTGGTGAATAACTTTTTTAATACATTGTTGGATTTCATTTGCTAGTATTTTATTGAGAATTTCTGCATCTATGTTCATCAGGGATATTGGCCTGTAGTTCTTTCTTAGTGGTAGCTTGTTTTGGTACCAAGGTAATGCTAGCCCCATAGAATGAAATTGGAAGTTTTCCTTCCTTTTCTATTTTTTTTTTTAATTATTTGAGAACAGTTATTAACTCTTCTCTAAATGTTTGGTAGAATCTGGTCATGGACTTTTGTTTGTTGGGAGTTGGACTACTGATTCAATTTCTTTGCTGGTTACCAGTGTGTTCAAGTTTTTTATTTCTTCCTGTTTCAGTTTTGGTCATTTACATGTTTCTAGGAATTTACCCATTTCTTCTAGGTTGTCAAATTTGTTGGCATACAGGGGCACCTGGATGGCTCAGTTGGTTAAGCATCTGGCTCTTGGTTTTAGCTCAGGTCATGATCTCACAGTTCATGAGTTTGAGCCCTGCACTGGGCTTCACAATGACAGTGTGGAGCCTGCTTGGAGTTTTCTCTCCATCTCTCTCTGCCCCTTCCCCTCCCCCCACTTCAAAATAAATAAACTTTAAAAAATTTGTTGGCATACAATTTTTCATAACTTTCTCTTATAATTTTTTGTATTCCTGTGGTGTTGGTTGCTATTTATCTTCTCATTTGTGATTTTATTTATTGGAGTCCTTTGTCTTTTCTTTTTGATAAGTCTGGCTTGAGGTTTATCACATTTTATTAATTTTTTTTTCAAAGGATCAGTTCCTGGTTTCACTGATCTGTTCTATTTTTCTAGTTTCTATAACATTTATTTCTGCTCTAATTTTTATTACTTCCTTCCTTCTGCTGGCTTTGGGTTTTGTTTGATATTCATTTTCTAGCTCCTTTAATATAAGATTAGGTTGTTTGATATTTTTCTTGCTTCCTGAGGTAGGCCTATGTTGCTATATACTTCTTACAACCGCTTTTGCTGCATCCCAAAGGTTTTGGACCACTGTGTTCTCATTTTCATTTATTTCCATGTAATTTTTTATTTCTTCTCTGATTTCCTGGTTGATCTGTTCAATGTTTAGTAGCATGTTGTTTAACCTCCATATATTTGTGGTCTTTCCAATTTTTTTCTTGTAGTTGGACTTCTAGTTTCATAGTGTTGTAGTCAGAAAAAGTACATGGTGAGGCTTTAATCTTTTGGCATTTGTTGAGGCCTCTTTTGTGAACTACTGTGTGATCTATTCTGGAGAATGTTCCATGTACACTTGAAAAGACTGTATATTCTGCTGAAAATCATACACTTTAAATATACATTCAAGGAAAGGGAAAAGGAACTCCAGATAACTGTAGTAATTAATGGAAGCCAACTCAATCCAAATATATCTATCTACATATCCTCCCCCCCAAATCATTCAGCTCATTAATAATAAAATCACTCAAATCCCATGACCTGCATATAACCAGAAGATACAAATTTCTACAAATTTCAAATTACAGGCAAGTAGAAAAATAAATACCAATTCATAGCGAAGCTATTTCTCAAGCTCCCACAGCAAATCATTTCAGAGAACTAGTAGGGTTCTGGAAAAACTGAGCAGAAAAGAGAAGAGGGCAACTGAGCTAACATCACACCAGAAAGAGAAAGTCCACCCTAAATTTGACAAAGTACTGGTAGATACGAACACTAACTAAAAGGAAGAAACTTTAAAAAGTGCACAAGAATCAAGGAGTCAATCTTGGAAAGGCAACCACTCTGGACAAGAAGGTAAAAAGACAAAGTCACACTTTGGAGACTACATGACAAAGGGAAAAAGAAGCAAGAAAAGGAAATTTATACCCTATAAGACCAAAGAAAATCTCCTTTCTTTAGTATCACTAATTACTAAAGCAAAATTGCCCTCTTCACTCTACAAACAAAACTCTAAAGCTAAAAATTATAATAGTTCATTCTTTTTTTTAACGTTTATTTATTTTTGGGACAGAGAGAGACAGAGCATGAACGGGGGAGGGGCAGAGAGAGAGGGAGACACAGAATCGGAAACAGGCTCCAGGCTCTGAGCCATCAGCGCAGAGCCTGACGCGGGGCTCGAACTCACGGACCGCGAGATCGTGACCTGGCTGAAGTCGGACGCTTAACCGACTGCGCCACCCAGGCGCCCCTATAATAGTTCATTCTTAAAAGTTCAACAAAATAATTTTAATATATAAAAAGAATAAGATTTAACTTTTCCAATTTAAAAAAACAGTAGTCTATAGTATAAATGACAAAAGCAAATTTAAGATACTACTAACAGGCATTTTTCAAAAAGTATTTATGTTAAAAAAATGAGAAACAAAGTCATATCCCAAACTTTAACTTGAGTCAAATACACTTACACACAGCCCACTTTACAAACTTGGGTGAAACGGAGCTGAACAAGTTAGATAAATTATGTTTCATTGTGATTAAATAGGAAAAAAATGGTAATTTTTCCCCTCCACATAATTGATAAGCAAAAATATACATATTATTAAGTGTGCATTTTTTTAAGTAAAGGAAATATAGAAGTCATAGCCTAGTTTGGCATATGCCATAACAGCTACACTTGTAATAAACAAAAGTCTAGAATTTAAATTTTTTTTTTTAATGTTTATTTATTTTTGAGACAGAGAGAGACAGAGCATGAACAGGGGAGGGTCAGAGAGAGAGGGAGACACAGAATCTGAAACAGGCTCCGGGCTCCGAGCTGTCAGCACAGAGCCCGATGCGGGGCTCGAACCCACGGACCACGAGATCATGACCTGGGCTGAAGTCGTACGCTCAACCGACTGAGCCACCCAGGCGCCCCATAGAATTTAAAAATTATGCCTTAGTAACTATGTGCACATCAAGTTTTGATCCAACAGAATTCTAGTTTGACACAGTTGCTTGACAATCCGCTATAGGAATATTTCTATTTTTTTTTAAGCAGTGATTGATGAAACTTTTTCCCTTAAAAACTCTTACACAGAATTTCCAAATGGAAAAAGCAGAATTGCCCTTGAAACCAGGACTAAGATCTAGAAGGTGAGGGATTCTACATGTCCTTCTTTAGGTCGCTACTGGAAAGTCTAGGCTTCTAGTGTCTATGTGCAACAGTGAATAATGTTTCCTAAAGAATACTGTATAGGGTTCTGAATTACAAAGAGATACTGGTTAAAATAATTATAGTAAATACTTTTTCAGTCCACTTACCTACATTCCACATAAAGGCTTGTGATCTTGCAGTGACATTTTATTCTAAGCATCTGAACACAAGGAGGACATTCTCCAGGGTGACATGGCAAAACACATGGATGGGGACAACCCAGAGGCCGTGATTTAGAGCACCCTTCTTCACACTGAAGGCATTCTGGGCCAGCCTGATGGGTAGTAAGGAAATAAATCATCTAAGTACAGAAGTTGAACACTTCTATATATTAAAACTACAAAATTCACATATCCCATTAAAAAAAAAGCACTTTTGCAGCTCTTGAGAATATAGTTAATAAAACGGTGCATGCTTTCACTCTTTAAAATTATTCAAAATGAAAAAATATATATTAAAAATGAAGAATCACCACTATTCACAAACTGGTATGTCTACAAACTTCATTAAATCAAATTGCGTCATCTGAAATTGTACTTGATTACATGAAGTATTCCTACTAAAAATTTAAATTACTTCCTAAAGAATAGTTTGTAGCAGAAAAAAAATAAAGAGTAAAACATTATCAATTCATTTCCACCCAACAAGCACGATCACCATCAAACTAAAGAAATCAACACCCTGTTAATACATAAATAACAATTCCCAAAGCATTCAGTGTTCTGAAGATACTGATCTCATCTAGCCAAAGAGAAACATGCATAGAGGGGAAAAAGAATGACCAGAAGTTTATGTTTTAATGCACTTCAGTGAACCAAGATTACATTACATTTACAAGTAAATGTACTTCAGAGCATCTGGGTGGCTCAGCTGGTTAAGCTTAAGGGTAGAATTCTTGGTTTCTCCTCAGGTAATGATCTTACAGTTCTGAGGTCAAGCTACCCATCAGGCTCTGTGCTGACGGTATGAAGCGTGCTTGGTGTTCTCTCTCCCTCTCTCTCTGCACCTCCCCAACTCACACATACACACACGTGTGATCTCCCTCTCTCTCAAAATAAATAAACTTGAAAAAAAATATGAAAAAAATAAATGTACTTGAATGTAACTCAAGAAGGCACCTCTCTCCTCTAGTAATTTTTTATATCTACAAAAGAAGGTTAAAAATTGTTATTACAAGATAGTATTTATTTTCATACGTCATACATGAAATAAAATAAGAGAGCTATAGACATGGGTAGTGTCTTAAAGTTTAAAAACGTTTTATCATTCCTAAGTAAAGCTATGATTACAAATGAGTTATTATGTCAATAAAAACCCAAGCTACTTTTAACATACATGATTAAAAAGTATCTCGTGGGAGGCGGGAGGGGCTAAGTGGGTAAGGGGCATTAAGGAATCTACCCCTTAAATCATTGTTGCACTATATGCTAACTAACTTGGATGTAAATTAAAAAAAAAGAAAAGAAAAAGTGTCTCAATTATGAAACATTCTTCTATAAATAATTTCTATTTTTTAATTTAAAAATTATATTAATTTATTCACACTTATTCAGCGTTATGTGCCAGGAATCATTCACACACTGGGAATATGCAAAATGGGAGAGATCCCTGACCTAAGAAACTTAAATTTAAATGGGGGAGATAAAGAACATAACAGAATGTCTTCATAAATATTCTGAAAAAAGATAAAGCAGGATAAGAGAGGGTAATAGGAGCAACATGAAGAAATTCCTGTTCATATTTGAACAGGAATTAAGTTAAATAAGGGAGAAAGCCACAAGAATATAGAGTTCCAGAGGGGAAAAAAAACTAAGTTCAAAAGCTCTGACAGAAGAACAAATGTGGAATATTCAAATAGCAAGAACAAAAGTAGAAGGGAACAAGTGAGTGACGAATGAAAAGGTAGGAAATGTCATCAGAAGTTACATCAGTATAAAGTCTTATTGGGCTATCATAAGGCCATCTGCATTTTATCCTGGGAGTAACTGAAAGCTACTGATGGGTTTTGAGCAGGGAGATGACACATGACTTATTTTGTTTTCTTACATTTTTAAAAGATGAATTTGGCTAATGCAGTAAGACAAACGTGGGAGTGGACAGCCTGGCTAGTTAAATACTGCAGAAATCTAGGGAAGAGGTGATGGTGGCTTGAATGAGAAGGTTAGTGTCAGAGGTTATAAGAAATAGATTCAGGGAACTACTTTGAAGATAATAAACCTAACAAGATTTGTTGTGAGACAAGGAAAGGAAAATAAGAAAGAAATCAAGCAATGTTCCTGTCTTTGATCTGCAGAATGGTGTAAAACTGATAAAACAACTTTCTGAAATGGGAAAGACTGGAAAAAGAGAAGCAGTGAATCTCAAAATATGCAAACATAACCAAAGATGACACACATAGTCTATCTCATTTGTTTCTTCCTGGCTATGTGGTACATCTGTAATAATCTTTCATTTAAATAAATAGAAGACCATACTGGGCTGGAAGTTAATATCAGGTAGTATCAGGGATACTACCTTCTTATAACTACTCTCTTGGTTATATTAACATGAACAAGTCACTTGAAAACCTTCAGTTTCCCTATCTGCAAAAGAAGAATTATACAGATGGTATGGGGCTCCTTTGTTCCAGTTATGAAAAAAAAAAAAAAAAATCACTGAATCTATAACTTGCTATCTTCCTGGATCACTTCCAATATCAAGTTCTATCTTCCAGAAGAATCTACCTTAATTCAGAAATACAGCAAGACTGGCTGTCAAATATCTTACACAGTTCTTATTTTAAAAAGGGGTGGGGGCGCCTGGGTGGCGCAGTCAGTTAAGCGTCCGACTTCAGCCAGGTCACGATCTCGCGGTCCGGGAGTTCGAGCCCCGCGTCAGGCTCTGGGCTGATGGCTCAGAGCCTGGAGCCTGTTTGCGATTCTGTGTCTCCCTCTCTCTCTGCCCCTCCCCCGTTCATGCTCTGTCTCCCTCTGTCCGAAAAATAAATAAATGTTGAAAAAAAAATTAAAAAAAAAAAAAAAGGGGAGACACTGGGCGCTTGGGTGGTTCAGTCGGTTACGCATCCGAATTTGGCTCAGGTCATGATCTCATGGTTCACAGGTTCATGCACCGCGTCAAGCTCTGTACTGACAGCTCAGAGCCTGGAGCCTGCTTCAGATTCCGTGTCTCCCTCTCTCTCTGCCCCTCTCCTGCTCATGCTCTGTCTCTGTCTCAAAAATAAACATTAAAAAAAAATTTTTTTTTTAAAGGGAGACAGGAATTTTAACCAAGGGAGCAATATTGGGATAATCTACAATAATTCCCCAATTAGTCATAACATCTTTTTTAAATGAGTTTTTCCTGATTCATCTGATGTCTAGAAATCCCAAAAGGATAGCAATCCCAATTATAAGCAAGGAGATGATGAGAAGGCAGAATAAACATGTGCGTTATTATTACAAATTGGAAAATGAATCTTGATGAGTAAAATTTTTCTTTCCCGTTTTATTATAATATATTTGACATTTCATAAATTTAAGGTGTTCCACATTTATATACTATGATTATCATCATAGCAAAAATTAGAACCTTTATCACATTACAGAATTATCCTTTGTTTTTAATGGCTGAAATAATTAAGTTCCAATCTCTTACAAAGTCTGATGATTATAACAAAATTCTTTTTTTTAAATCAATGAAACATGACACATCATACACACTTGCTTGTAGCAGTGATTTTCAAACACTTTTGTGCATGATCAATCACTTGGCAATTGTTAAATGCTGAGGTACGACCTGAGATTCTGTTTCCAACAAGATTACAGGTGATGCCAATGCTGCGTGGCAAGGGTCTACCATATACATAAGCGTATAGGAAATGTATGTGTCTATGTGTGATTACGTACCGATATATTTTTTTCTTTTTCATTTATTTTTGGTACAGATTTTCCCCAAAGATTATCCTCATTATTTCTTCCTCTTCTTTTTTTTTTTTTTTTGTATTTTTGAGGTTTTATTTATTTTTTTTTTTAAAACTAACCATCCAGATTTTTTTTTTTTTTAATTTTTTTCAACGTTTATTTATTTTTGGGACAGAGAGAGACAGAGCATGAACGGGGGAGGGGCAGAGAGAGAGGGAGACACAGAATCGGAAACAGGCTCCAGGCTCTGAGCCATCAGCCCAGAGCCCGACGCGGGGCTCGAACTCACGGACCGTGAGATCGTGACCTGGCTGAAGTCGGACGCTCAACCGACTGCGCCACCCAGGCGCCCCGAGGTTTTATTTTTTATGTTAATACATCAAAATCACTATGGAAAGTATTCTTAGAGAGTATGTTCTCTTCAAGTAGAAGAAACGGAAATACTTATTATTTCGTCTTTCAGTCACTCTAAAAATTATTTGTGCCCAGGTTTGCTTGGGAAATACACTCACTTCAATTGCCATCAATCTCACACCTTTCCCCAATTAACCACAGTTCCACTCACTGCAGCCAGTGAATTAGACAATAGAGATATATCTGTTGCTAATTGTAGCAATCAGAGCCATAGCCTATAAGAACAGCTTTGACTGGACTGAGAGATCTACAGAGATAAGAAACAAAAGACTTTTGATTCCAGTCAATAAACGCTTTTTAAATACCCGATATTTAATATTTATTAATTTAATATTTTTAGTATGTTGTAAGCTCTGTGCTACAACTCAAGGTAGAAGCTGAATTAACAATTCCTGAGCCATTTGGGTCAAGACAGACATACAAGGAGATCATCTCCAGTGGGTCTCAATTGAGATGTTACAGTAAGGAATTTTAAAGAGTTCATGATATATTTCATGTTTAATATATAAATTAGAATGATTGCAAAGTTATCCCCTAAATAATGTAATTTTCATTCACTTGCACTGTAGTAGCCTTCCTTGAGTGGGAGACAAAGGTGGACTTGTAGCTAAATTGAGATGAATTGCATGTAAGTTATAACCCAAACTTTACCACAGCCATTGCCCATGGAGCAATGCTGGGATAATCCAAGATAATTCCCCAATTGGTGTCTTATCAGCTCTTAAAATGAGTTTTTCCAATTCATTTGATGTTCTGGAAATCTAGAGAAGATATAGCAGCTGTACTCTGACTAAAGTGATTTTGAAATATTTATGTGAGTATGATTTTATAATTCCACTCTCTTTTTCATTTTATCATGAGAACATTTTTATTAAGGATCAAAGCACGGATCAGTGAAGAAATTATAGGCAATATATCTACATATATGTCTGCACATGAGCAAGAATGATGCTATGGACATTTATATTATCAGGCTTTACAACTACTGAATCAAAGACAAAAAAAAAGTAACAATGCAAGTGAATTTTTCAATAGCATACAATTCATATTAATAATTTAAACATTTGAAAATTTAATGTTATTTAATAAAATGAATCTTAAAATCTTTGGCTTACTTCTCATGACACACAGTTGCTAATAATATTATGATTCCCTATAGAATGGAAGTCTTTGAAAAAACATTAAATATTTTAAAAATATATAATTTTTTATATAACAAAGTTTATTTTTTATTCACACATCATGTCAAATGTAGGCTGGCAGGGGACTCCGGCAAATCAATGATTCTGGGATACAGGATGATGAGGAGTTTGCTAGCTTTTAACTGTATCACAAGAGACATACAACCTCCTCCATCATGGAAACTGAGAAAGAATGGTTAATGATAAATTTAAGATTTCTCTAACTATTCCTGAAGTTGAATAACATTTCTGCCTATGTTTTATTGGCCAGAACCTTGCATATGGCCTAGGAAATTCAGAGCAGGAGACTGACTATCTGTATTCTGTTTCAACAGGAATCTGGTATATTTTATTGCTATTGTAAATGATTTTGCTGGGTTTTGTTAGTTTTATTTGTTGATGAATTTAAACATTTAAAAATAAAATTTAATAGGGGCGTATGAGTGGCTCAATCAGTTGAGTGTCCTACTCTTGATTTTAGCTTAGATCATGATCCCAGGGTCGTGGCATGAAGGCCTGCATCAGGCTTCATGCTGAGCATGGAGCCTGCTTAAGATTCTCTCTCTCTCCCTCTGTCCTTCTCCCTGGCTCATACTCCCCCACTCTAAATATATATACTTATATATATATTTATGTTTTATGTTATTTATATATTATATACAAAAAATTTAGTATCATTTAAAATTTTATTGGCTATATTTATTTTTCCTTGTAAAATGGCAATTTTTAGCGATCTCTCGATGGTTGACTTATATGATTTGTAAAATGCTTTTAGTGAATTTCACACACACATACCCTACATCTGTGATGCTACTTACTTTATTCCCAACAAAAGATTAGAAATTTATTAAAATTGTGGACATTGTCTATCATACATGTTAGGTTTAAAAAACAGCTAAGAAAAAATGTTCCAGAATTAAACTCAGAGATATAAACGGACAGAAGTGGAAGTGATATTGCTATCTACTATCTAAATAGATACGTAATTTCTGTACTTTTATCATAAAACGAAAGCCTATGTATTAACACAGGTACAGTATGTAAAGAGTACATTAAAAGGCATATCATGAGCTAGCACAAAGATACAGAGGAATGTACACCAAGCTGTTAAAGCTGCTTGTATTAAGAAAGGCAAGGAAGGAGAAGAGATGAGGGCAAGAAAAAGGAAAATAGTTATAACAAAATGGAAAAATATTTATGGCATAATTATCCAAAAGAATGTTTCAAGCATACTATAAGCACATATATATTCAACCTAAGGATATTACCTTGTTTTTGCCAATGAAGGCATCAATTTCAGTTACTTTGTGGCATTCTTTCATACATGTATGATTCTGACAATCTAAGGTTCGTCCACAGACTCTCTTACAAGAGTAGGGTCCTACAGTATGGCATGGTAGTGGACTCACCTTAAAAAAAAGGAAAAGAAAAGAAAAGAAAACATTAGCAACACACACACAAAACCTTCTGACCCATATGTCTGAAATGACTCTGTTATCATTTAAGAACAAGTTTCATAAAGGTCTAATACGTTTTCATTAATAATAGTTATTATCAAAATCAAAGTAACCTGTCAAAAAATCCAAAAAAACGAATGCCAATAAGCAAAACATTCTATTCCTAAAAAGGGAAATTCAATATAATGATGCTATGGTGACCACATAGACATAGGCTAATTCTCAAAACCACTGTATATTTTAAAAATCAGCAAATAAACTCTTGTACTTTTTAGAGCACTAAAAAAAAACACAAAAAACAATACTTTGACTTTGTCATTTCTAACAATCCCTATACAGTAGCATAGATTATAAGCTTTACTTAAAACTTGTACCTATAACTCACCTCATGCTTCCCAAGACATTCTCTGCAAGAAAAAAAATAAAATGAAAACATTATAAATTCTTCAAAAAGATTACCTAAAGCAAAGGTGCTAACGCCACTAGTTTTACTACATAAAAAAGCACATATGCAATAAGTGATTATAAAAAGATTGCAGGATACAAAATTAACATACAAAAGCCAACTGCTTCCCCCATATACCAGAAATAAACAATTCGAATTTGAAATTAAAAACACACCACCATTTATATTAGCACAAAAAAATGAAATAGATACAAATCTAACAAAATATATACGTGATCTATATGAGCAAAACTACAAAATGCTAATGAAAGAAATCAAAGACAATATAAAGATATTTCATGTTCATTGATAGAAGGACACAATATTGTTAAAATGTTGATTCTTTCCCAACTTGATCTAGATTCAATATAATTCCCATCAAAATCCCAGCAAGTTATTAATAGTGGACACCAACAAACTGATTTTAAGGTCTATATAGAAAAACAAAAAAACCCAGGATAGTCAACACAGTATTGAAGAACAACACAGTGCTAACACTACCCAACTTAAAGACATCCTATAAAGCTACCGTGATCAAGACAGTATGGTACTGGTAACAGTAAACAGACAAATAGATCAGTGGAACAGAATACTGAGCCCAGAAACAGACCTACACAAATATATACTCAATTGGTTTCTGATGAAGGAAAAATGCAACTGAATAGAGAAGGGATAGTCTTTTCAACAAATGGTTGGTACTGGAATAAAGACATCTACATGGGAAAAAAAAAAAAAAATCCAAACAGGCATTATACCTTTCACAACAGACAACTCAAAAAGGATCACAGACCTAAATGTGAAATGTGAAATTATCAACATAGGAGAAAATCTAGGTGACCTTGTGTGTGGGGATGACTTTTAAGGTACGACACCA
The DNA here is from genome assembly GCF_028749965.1 of Puma concolor. Classification (NCBI taxonomy): domain Eukaryota; kingdom Metazoa; phylum Chordata; class Mammalia; order Carnivora; family Felidae; genus Puma; species Puma concolor. The sequence goes on along the minus strand of NC_141670.1, from coordinate 167,070,623 downwards.
AAGGCGTGATCTCCGAGAGAAAAATGGTTAAGCTATACTTTATTAAACTAAAACATCTGCCCTGTGAAAAACACTTAAAAGAAAAGCCACAGACTTTGGGAAAAAACGTATCTGGTAAAGGGTTTGTATCCAAACTGTAAGACAAATTCTTAAAACTTAATAATAATAAAGCAAACAATCCAATTAAGAAAAATGATCAAGATGTGAACAGAGAACAGACACCTCACCCTCTAAAGAAAGCATACAGGTGGCAAACAAACCTATGAAAAGATGCTGAACATCATGTCATTACAAAACTGCCAATTAAAATGAGATGCCACTGCATACCTGTTAGAATGACTAAAACCCAAAACACTGACAAGCAGATGCTGGCAAGAATACAGGGCACCAGGAACTCTTGTTGCCGATAAGAATGCAAAATTGGTACACTTTGTCAGAGAGTTCGGCAGTGTCTTACAAAGCTAAGCTAGACTTACCATATGATCCAGCAAAACCTACACGTGAATGTTTAAGCAGCTTTCTTCGTAACTGCCAAAATTTGGAAACAACCAAAATGTCCTTCAATAGGAAAATGGATAAACAAACTGTGGTACATTCATACAATGGAATATTATTCAGCAATAAAAAGAAATGAACTACCAAGACATAAAAAGACATAGAGAAAACTTAAATGCATAGAGAAGACTGTAAACCATCTAATTCCAACTATATAACATTCTGATAGGCAAAATGATAGAGACATTAAAAAGATCAGTGGTCACCAGGGACTTGAGGAAGAAGGTGAGGGATAAACAAGAATAGTACACGATGTTTTTAGGGCAGTGGCTATAGAATATGATATTGTAATTAGCGGATACACGAGATCAGGCATTTATCAAAACTCATAAAACCATCCAACACAAAATATAAATCCTAGTATAAACTATGAACTTTAGTTTATAATATTATCATTATTCAATATCAGTTCCTCAAATGTAAAAAAATATATATATATATGCCACACTAAATGTTAACAAAAGAAACTGTGTTGCAGGACCATATGGGAATTCTTTACTTTCTGTGTAATTTTTCTGTAAACCTGAAAATCATCTAAAAAAAGATAAAGTCTATTTTAAAAAAACTAAAAAATAACATTTCATTTCCCTTTCCAGGGACAGTTTCTAAACTGTCTTGTGATCCTACTCTGGCCAATGAAATGTGAAAGGAGTTTTGCTATGGGGCTTCTGGAAAAGGCTTCTCACTCTTTAAAAATAGAGGATGTTGGGGTGCCTGGGTGGCCCAGTCGGTTAAGCGGCCGACTTCGGCTCAGGTCATGATCTCGCGGTCCGTGAGTTCGAGACCCGCGTAGGGCTCTGTGCTGACAGCTCGGAGCCTGGAGCCTGTTTCAGATTCCGTGTCTCCCTCTCTCTCTCTCTGACCCTCCCCCATTCATGTTCTGTCTCTCTCTGTCTCAAAAATAAATAAACGTTAAAAAAAAAATTTTTTTTAATAGAGGATGATGGTAGAAGACATAAACAGTTTGTTTCTCTCTTTGGAAAGCTTCCTGTCTGGATGGGAAGTTTAACAGAAAGCCAAGTAGCCTGAGAGCAAAGATGCCACACTGAGGATAAAACAGAAAGACAGAATCTGGACCCCTGATGATGCAGAACTACATTAATCAGCTTAACCAACCACAGAGCTGCTCTACCTCCAGTCTAACTGCACAAGGCAAAACCGTTGTTATTATGTCACTTTTTATGTAGGTTCTTTGTAACTTGAAGCCAAAGGCACCATAATGATACAGCACGTATTTTATGTTCAGAATTCTTTTACCACACAGCCAAATTATTAAAAGTCAGGTTATGTTTAAAAATGGTAGGCAAGGGGCGCCTGGGTGGCGTAGTCGGTTAAGCGTCCGACTTCAGCCAGGTCACGGTCTCGCGGTCTGTGAGTTCGAGCCCTGCGTCAGGCTCTGGGCTGATGGCTCGGAACCTGGGGCCTGTTTCCGATTCTGTGTCTCCCTCTCTCTCTGCCCCTCCCCCATTCATGCTCTGTCTCTCTCTGTCCCAAAAATAAATAAAAAACGTTGAAAAAAAAAAAAAATTAAAAATGGTAGGCAAGGGACAAGAAGACATGAACATTCTACTCTAAGAAAAAATTATACTACCTCGGCGTTCATGTGACAAGTAATATTTTTAACATATACTTTATACTAATTTTATTACACCTGCCACGGAAAAATCATTATATCAGAATTACAAAGACCTTTACATGTTTGTCTCCTCTTTAAAACTGAGATAAGATTTATACTTTTAAAAAAGTACAATTAAGGGGCTCCTGGGTGGCTCAGTCGGTTAAGCCTCTGACTTGGGCTCAGGTCATGATTTCACAGCTCGTGGAATCGAGTCCCGCATCTGGCTCTGTGTTGACAGCTCAGAGCCTGGGGCCTGCTTCATATTCTGCGTCTCTGTCTCTCTCTCTGCCCTTCCCCCGCTCATGCTCTCTCTCAAAAATAAACATTAAAAAAAATTTTTTTAAAGCACAATTCAGTGGTTTTTAGTATATTCACGAGGTTGTGTAACCATCACCAGTATCAAGCATATTTTCACTACCAACAGAGAAACCCTGTAACTCTAAGAAATCACTCCACAGCCCCTGGCAACCACTAATCTACTTTCTGGTGCTATGCATATGCCTATTCTGGACATTTCACATAAATGGAATCAAACATTATGTGGCCTTTTATGTCTGGCCTCTTCCACTTAGCACACTGTTTTCAAGGTTCGTCCATGTTACAGCACGTAGCAGTTAATTCATGTATTTTTATAGCTGAATGATATTCCATTGCATAGTTATACCACATTTTATCCACTCATCAGTTGACAGACGTTTGAGTTGTTTCCACTTTTTGGCTATTAATAATAATGCTATTATTGTCACACTCATGTACAAGTTTTTTATGAACACATATTTTCAATTCTCTTAGGTATATACCTAAAATTGGTAACTCCAAGTTTAGTTTCCTGAGAAACTACCAAACTGCTTTGCAAAGTAGTGGCACCACTTTACATCCCCATCAGCAATGTAAGAGGATTCCAACTATTCCATAGTTTCACCAACACTTATGTCTTTATTTTAGTCATTCTAGTGGGTATAAATTGACATCTTAATGTGGTTTTGACTTGAATTTCCCTAATAATTACTTGAGCATCTTTTCACGTTTACTGGCCATATGTAGATCTTCTCTAGAGAAATGTCTGTTCAAAGATTTTGCCCATTTTTTAAAACAGACTGCCTTTTTGCTTCTCAGTTTAAGAATTCTTTACATATTCTGGGACACCTGGGTGGCTCAGTTGCTTAAGCATCTGACTCTTGGTTTCAGCTCAGGTCATGATCTCATGGTTCGTGAGTTCAAGCGCTGCTTGAAGGTTCTGCACAGAGCCTGCTTGGGATTCTTTCTCTCTGCCCCCTCCCCTGCTGGTGCTCTCTTTCTCAGAATAAGTAAATAAACTTGAAAAAAAAAAAAAAAAAGAAATCTTTATATATTCTGGATAATACTCTTATAGAATATATGATCTACGAACATCTTCCCCCACCCATTCTGTGGGTGACGTTTTCAATTTTTTTATTGTGTCCTTGAAGCACAATTTCTTAATAATGTCCTGACTTTATTTTTTCTTTTGTTGCTTATGCTTTAGGTGGCAGCAATATGTAACAAGCCACTGCCTAACCCAAGGACACAAGGAGTTACACCTGTTTTCTTCTAAGAGTTTAAAACCTCACTTTTAGACCTTTGACCCATTTTAAGATTTATATATGTTGTGCAGTAGAGTTCCAATTTCATTTTTTTTCTGTGTGAATATCTAGTTCTCTCAGCACCCACTATATTTTTTTGACACTCTTGTGAAAAATCAACTGACCATAAACATATGGGTTTCTTTCTGGACTCTCAATTCTATTCCATTGATCAATATGTCCGTCATTACAATACCACAGATTCTTGATTGTTGAAGTTTTGTAATTTATTTTTTTTTAATTTTTTTTAACGTTTATTCATTTTTGAGACAGAGAGAGACAGAGCATGAATGGGGGAAGGTCATAGAGAGGGAGACACAGAATCTGAAACAGGCTGCAGGCTCTGAGCTGTCAGCACATAGCCCGACGCGGGGCTCGAACTCACGGACCGCGAGATCATGACCTGAGCCGAAGTCGGACGCCCAACCAACTGAACCACCCAGGCGCCCCTAAAGTTTTGTAATTTAAAATAAGGAAGTATGAGTTCTCTAAATCTGTTCTTCACTTTCAAGACTGTTCTGGCTATTCTGTGTCCTTACATTTCCATATGAATTTTGGAAAAAAGCCAGCTATGATTTTGACAAGGAGTATGTTAAATTTGTAGATTACTTTGGGTAGTAGTGTCTTTAACAATATTGTCTTCCCACCCATAAAAGTGGGATATCTTGCCACTTACTAAATAATTATCTTAGTACCCTTGTCAAAAACTGGCCATTAAGTGTATGAATTTATTTCTAGACTCTCAATTCTATTCCCTTGATCTATATGTATGTATGCCAGTACCAGAGCCTTTGGTCTTCTTTAATTTCTTTCAACAATGTTTTGCAGTTTTCAGTGCATAAAACCTTAGATTTCTTTCATTAAATTTGTTGAATAACAAGTTGGTTTTCTAATTTTTTAGAGAGTGGGGGAGAGGGGCAGAGGGAGAGAGGCAGATAATCTTAAACAGGCTCCACACTCAGCATGAAGTCTGATGTGAGGCTCAATCTCACGACCCTGGGATCATGACCTGAACTGAAATCAAGAGTCGGACATTCAACCGACTGAAACGCCCAAGTTGCTTTTTTAGGGCTACTGGAGGTAGAAATGTTTTCTTAATTTCATTTCAGATGGTTCATTGCTAGTGTATAGAATCGACTTTTGTATATCAATGTTGCTTATATGGCGTTACTAAACTCATTCAATATCTCTAATAACTTATGTAAAGATTCCTTAGGATTTTTCATATACAAGATCACATCATCTAACAATACAAATAGTATGAATACATCTTTTATTTCTTTTTCTAGTCTAATAGGTCTGGCTAGCACCTCTAATACAATGTAAACATAAATAGGAGCAAGAGCAGACATCCTAGTCTTGTTCCTGTTCTTAACAGGAAAGCTTTCAGTCTTTCACTACTAAGTATGATTAAGGGCTTTTCATACATGCCCTTTATCAGGTTGAGGGAGGTTGTTTATTCCAAGTTTGTTGAGTTTTTTTTATCAAGAAAGTGTGTAGAATTTTGTCAAATGTTTTTCTGAATCTATCAATTGTCCTTTATTCTAGTGATAAAATATTACTTTGATATTTTGATTTTCATATGTTGAATCTACCTCATATTTCTGGGATACATCCACTTGGTCATATGCATAATCCTTTTTACATGTTGCTAGATTCAGTTTGTTAGTATTTTGTTGAGAATTTTTGTTATCTATATACAAAAGGGATATTGGTCTATAGTTTTCTTATGAGGTCCTTCTCTGCTTTTAGTATCAGGGAAATACCAGCTTCATTGAATGAATCAGGAAATGTCTCCCCACAGTGAAATATTGGTGTTAATTCTTTAAATGTTTGGTAGAATTTACCAGTAAAGTCACCCATCCTCAGCTTCTCCTTATGGTAAGCTTTTGGTTACTACTTTAATCTCTTTACTAGGTATAGTTTTATTCAGATTTTCTACTTCTGAGTCAGCTTCAGTTGTTTTTGTGTTTCTAAGAATCTGTCTATCCCTCCATGTAAACTGTAACCAAAGGAGGGTATAAGTAGCTATACTAATATCAGAAAAAATAGACTTTAGAAAAAAATTGTTATTAGAGACAATGAATAGATTTTGATAAGGACCTCCAAAAATTTTCTCTTCCACACTGACATTTTTGTAGATATCTTGAATTTCCTTATTTTACAAACAGAGAAGGGATATGACTTACTCATAGTAGTAGTTAGCGGGAAGCACAACACTGGGCTCAAAAGTTCTTACTCTAAAACACAATTTTAATATACATATCCAAAAAACTTCCAGCAGCACATTCAAGTGCAAAGGAAAGACTTTTAAATCAATTTCTTAAACCTCTAGTAAACATGACTTAGTAATTCCAGGCAGTTTTTCTATTGTCATAAAATATTTAATCCAACCTAAGATTTCAAGCAAATTAATTGAATGAATGAAGATAGGCATATCTGTTAAATAATCCTCCTGTAAGATAAACTAAGGAATTCAAAGATAACTGACTACAATTATACAATTTTAGTGTTTATGAATCTTTCACTAATATCCAGACTAAAATCACTCTGTAGATATAGCTCCCAGCAACACTTTGCCTCCGAACCTGACTCCATAACCAATATACAAAAATATACATGCTACTTAAACAGAAAAGAAAGATGTGGAGGGACAAAATGAGAGTGAGAGCTTTTAAAAATAAACCAGAAGGCCCTCTGGAAAAGGTTGATATATAAGACGTACCAATATTCAATTTGGAACCCTAATGGTGATTTTCTGTTGCTTCCCAGAACTCTATGCTTCCTCTTCTTCTACATTCCATAACCTCTACTGAAAGTATGAACCATTCCAAGATTCTATTATTACCTTAGGTTTGGCTCCTTACAACTCAGTCCAGGTCATTTTCTGGTCCCTCCAGAAAACTACCTACTTTCATTTTCAATGTTTCCTTCAATTACGCCTTACCTAAAACCTAGCTTTCCTCCATCCTAAAGGAACTCAAAGACTAGCACGGGAATCAGTCAGAAAAACTAACAGAGGATGATCTCTTGGATGAATTATTGTAATGATAAGAAGAGTTGCTATGGAAACTAATAAGGATATTAAACTCCAGCTGGGGGAAAAGCTGAAAAAATATATACATAGGAGAGGTTTTCAAGCAGTATGTAAAATATATTTAGAAAGGAATAAGGCTGAAAAAGAGAGACTGGTTTATGGACTAGGCCTGAAAGAATGATAAACTCAACAAAGAAAAAGGGGAGTAGGTGGCCTAAGACACACTTCAAATTAAAGTGTCAAAAGATTTTATTTAAAAAAATTTTTTCTTTATGTTTGTTTATTTATTTTTTTCAACGTTTATTTATTTTGGGGACAGAGAGAGACAGAGCATGAACGGGGGAGGGGCAGAGAGAGAGGGAGACACAGAATCGGAAACAGGCTCCAGGCTCTGAGCCATCAGCCCAGAGCCCGACACGGGGCTCGAACTCACGGAGCGCGAGATCGTGACCTGGCTGAAGTCGGACGCTTAACCGACTGCGCCACCCAGGCGCCCCTATGTTTGTTTATTTTTGAGAGACTATGAGCAGAAGAAGAGCAGAGAGAGAGGGAGACACAGAATCCGAAGCAGGCTCCAAGCTCTGAGCTGTCAGTGCAGAGCCCGACACAGGGTTCGAACTCCCGGACCATGAGATCATAACCTGAGCCGAAGTCGGACGCTTGACCAATTGAGCCACCCAGGTGCCCCAGAAAGATTTTTTTTTTTTAAGTTAAAATTCTAAAATATTGGAGTGCCTGGGTGGCTCAGTCAGTTAAGTGTCTGACTCATGTCTTGATCTCATGTCACGATCTCATGGTCAGTGGGTTCGAGCCCTGCGTCAGATGCTATGCTAACAGCTCAGAGCCTGAAGCCTGCTTTGGATTCTGTGTCTCCCTCTCTCTCTGCCTCTCCCCTCCATGTTCTCGCTCTCTCTCTCAAAAATAAATAAATAAACATTTTAAAACTGTAAAATACTTACGTAGGAATAGGAACTTGACATGGAGGACAAGGTAATGCAGTCTGAATAAATGCTGGTTCAGAAGGCTGTTCCCAAGGGCCTGTAGGCTGGTGCTACAAGTAAAATACATTAACAATTTTAAGGCAGAGGAATTAAATCATAGGGCCATTGTAAGACTCGAATAGTTCCACATATCCTCTGCTCAAGCAGATTGAAATTTTTTCAAGTCATCAACAAATTGTGCTTAGTGAAATATTTTATTCCATCAGATTGTCATTATCAGATTGTTCCCCTCTACACACATTTGACAATAAAAATTGAGGCAGACCCCAGTTTTTAAATGGCAGAACAAAGGCAACGTAGCCTCCTTCACTTCTCGTTAGCCAAAAGAAGAATGACAAACAGAACTGTAAAATCCAACTTCCACCAGTAGAATGTAATCTCCATTATTTTGTTCACTGTTGTCTCCCCAGCACCTCGAAGAACGCTTATCACACAGTACGGACTTAACAAATATTCACTGAGTAAGTGAATGAATCTTTGAGGAAACCAAAAGATATCTTTAACCCTGAACCACAATATATGAAGGAAGACTGCCAAACTCTTGTGTATCACGATTACAACATGACTATCACACAGTATTAGCGAACATTTGTTTACTGGTTTCTCGCTTTTTCTATACTGTGAGCTTAAGACAAAAGATCAAGTCTTATTTACCTTGTACCCCAACTCCTATCACAGTGCTTAACACCCAGTAGGTACTTAATCATTGCTTGTTGAATGACTAAGTAAAATTAAGAAAATATGACCCACAGCAATGCACTACCTCTTAATAATATATTCCCTTACCCTGCCAGTTTGCTTTATTAATGCTTGATCATGACATGGAGCAGGACACAAGTGACCACATTTCTCCAAAACTTTTTGGCAAGGTTGATGACATGGAGGACAAGAGCCAAAGTGACAGCGATGTTTTTCTTGACTTGTATGATGGCAAGTTGGTGGTCGACTAAATCATAAAGTACAATTTTTTAAATTACTTTTGATCATTAAACAATTACATCTAAAGTGCAATTATCTATTTATCTTCTGACTCCATACAGAACAAGAATATTGTGAATATCAGTATTTTAGAACATTAAAGAAAAATTAAAGATACTAACAATATTAAAAGTCAGTATGAATTTAAATTCGTAAGAAAGCAGATGTAAGTTTGTGCAGAACTTCATACTAACCTGCACTGCTCTTTGCACTTGGGTGGTCTTGTGGTACGTTCCCGGCCACAGGGCACTGTCACCTTTGTACTACCACAATTGCACTTCACATCTACAGTTTCCGGGCAGGGATAACAACTACCTGAAAAAAAAGTCTGAAACTTAAAAAGGACTATGACTACTCAAATGCCCCTCAACAGTAGAATCAATGAGGTTAGCATTCACACAACTGGATGTTCTACAATGAGAATAAAGGAACTACATGAATGAACCTCACACACATAACATTGAGCAAAAGAGTCAGACACAAAGAGTATGTAGTATATGATTCCATTTACACAAAACAAACACAAAAAACTAATCTATACTGTTTGCAATCAGGATGATGGTTACAAAGGATACAAGGAGGGTTTTGGAAATATTGGTAATGTTCTGTTTAATCATCTTGAGTTCTGGTTACCTGGTTATGATCAGTTTGTAAAGGTTCATCAAGCTATACACTTAAGATTTGTATACTTTTTATATCTACACTGGTAATTCCATTAAAAAGTTTTAGGATTTTCTTTAAAAATTCCTAAAAGCTCTACTCTAAATAACAAATTTAACACTCTACTAATTTAATTGCCGCTGCACAAGCAAAATGGATCTAAGTCTTGGAAAATCTAAAGTTGCCAATAGTCTTTCTGGCTTATTTTCACACATACTGCTTATTCAAGTGTATTATTTTTAGATAAATTCCCCAGCAAGAGATAAATTTAGATAAACTTACTTAAATTTATTCAAGTATATTATTTTTAGATAAATTCCCCAATAAGAATAACATCTCTCTTCAGGTTATTAACAAGAATAGTCAACTTTCTATTACTCGTGCTTTGTGAAGGACTCATTCTCAACCGTTATTTTAGGTTATACCCTTATAACCCTTCTAATTCCAAATATTTCTTTTCTAAACATTTCAAAAAGAACGGTTATTTGGGTTTCAGCTTTCTACCTTCTTTTGTTGTATGTTGGTAAGGATACATAAAAACAAAATCAAAGAAACTCTTTTAAACAGGCTATAACATTCCCCCCACGGTTCCAACATCATCTTCTTCCCACTCGAGTGTTCTCAGTAACTAAGGCTCCTCACTAGAACTGAAATAGCAAGAAGGGAATAAGAGTCTTCAACTAAGGAGTGTGGATCATAAGAGACTGCCGCCTTTGTGTCAAGACCAAGCAAAATACTGAATAGCAGTTAACCTGATAACAGATAAATGATGAAAAGCATCCTGGATAAAGCCTCTTAAAACAGCTCTTAGAAGGAACAGAAGTTAAGAATTCTGGTTGAAATAATGAACACAGAATAAGGAAATGAGAGTAAAAAGTACAATAGGGAAAAATATAAATATATATGGATTTTACAAATTACCAAATTTATATTTCAGTGTTTTGATAAGTGTAATCCATGAAGTATTTCCCTGATGGTAACACAAGCCAAGTTATCCTGATCCACATGATCAATTTTAATCTTTCCAAAAGAATGACTAGATGTCAAATGTTCTAAATGTTAATAATGACCTTTAACTCTTCTCATGCAGCATATTATATCATTTTCTCCCTAACAATGATAATTTTCAATCACTTTCAGCAATTCAAAGAGAAAACTTATCAAACATAACACCTTTTTTGCCACGCTAACCTACAGCATCACTTTTCCTTTTATGAAAATTAAATCTTGAGAAAAATAAGCAGTAATTTCTGTGAATGGTCTTCCTACTGATCAACAGAATTTGTTACAGATACCTGTACAACATGACAAATTAAAATAGCTTCAGAGAGATTTTTAAAATGAAAAAGCAGCATACAGAAGGTAACTACAGTGACCAGTGGGTCAACGGCCAAAATGGGTACTCATGCAGAATGTTCAGGAACCATAAACACAGATAACCTTGAACTTAAAGAAGTATAAGTCGAATTTTCCTATGTTCACAGTGCAAACATCCAGTTAGCATCCTCTTCCTAAGAGTCACAGTATAACCCTGATTATGAAGGTATCTAGAATGATGAAAAAGGGTATGGAATAATGGTTCTATATGTCTTCTATAACTGTAGATGGTGAAAGTTACACAATAGTATCTTCCACATACTTTCCATTAAAGTAATTTTTGTTAGGGTCTAATAAGCTTCTTTTTTAAATAAAAATAAATGCTCTGCCAAAAAAAAAAAAAAAAAAAGAAGAAGAAGAAGAACCTGGATCTGATCAAACCTCTACATCCCACTAATAATGTAATAATTTATAGGAAATACAGAAGAAAATGTCAAACAATACCACAGAGATGCAATCTGTAATATGTAGACTTTGTGACTAAATAAAGCAGCCTAGTTTCTTAAATAAGTGACAAGGGGTTAAAAAAAAAAAAAAAAGGAGATGGAGGAGGGATTTAGAGACATCAACCAATTGCAATATGTCAATCTTATCAGATTGTTGATTCTTACAAACTAAAGTAAAAAATGAAGACATTTATGAGACAAGATATCTAAACAGCTGATATTTGCTGATGTTACATATATTAACTATTTTCAGGTTAAGAATCCACATTTTAGAAATGAATACTGAAGGATTTATGGGATTTGCGTCAAAATAAACAAGAGTGGGATATGTTTTCAACACTCCTCTACTAAATATGATGCTTGCTCTACATTTTTTTTTTTTTTACAGATACTCTGTATCAGGCTAAGGATGTTCCCTTCTATTTCCAGTTAAGTTTCCATCAAATATGGATATTGAATTTCATCAACTGTTTTTTAGACATTTACTTAGTTTCATTTTTCCTTTAAACTACTAATGTGGTAAATCACATTATTAGATTTACTAAAGTTTAACCAATCGTATACATTATTGGAATAAACCCAACTTGGTTATGAAAGATTAAGGTTTTAGACAGCTAATACTTAATACTGGATAGCTGGATTTGACTGGCTCAGTTGGTTAAGCATCCAACTTCATTCAGCTCAAGTCATGGTCTTGCAGTCCATGAGTTTGAGCCCCATGTCAAGCTCTAACCTAACAGCTCAGAACATGGAACCCGCTTTGTATTCTGTGTCTCCCTCTCTCTCTGCCCCTCCCCTGCTCATGCTCTGTCTCTCTCTCAAAATAATAAACATTAAAAAGATTTTTCTTGAAGTTAATGAAATCTAATGAATCAATGATGTCATATGACTATATAAAAATAAAATTCTTTCAGTAATGGTGAAAACTGAAAAACTAGTCCTAAACTTCACAATTTGAAGACACTAACACTATGAGTAGTCCCATGAGAGAACACTCATAGGAAAATGTCTATGAGATTAATAGAATCTGCCACTTTTCCTAACAGGGAGCCAATGTGATATAATGTAAAGATCATTAAAGTTTGAGTTCCCATCTGACCTGCCTGCAACTAGTTCTATGACCTTGGGCCAATAGTTTTTTTGCCTATTTCCTTACTGTACAAAATAACAGCAGCGCAACATATTTTTTGAGGTTTTTGAGGACTAAGAGATTAAGGAAGGTATCAAGCATCCACCTAATCCCACAGTATAGTTTGTCCCAGGTCATAACATTACTAAGTGGCAAAGTCCAGACTTGAAACCAGGACCTCTTACCCTAAAGTCCATCCCTTCCTACTACCCTATACAATCAGTGTTTCTTTTTTATATCATCCTACTCCAAATGGGTAAAGTTAACGCAGTTTTTCTTTTTTAAGTTTATTTATTTGAGAGAGACAAAGACAGCATGAGTGGGGGAGGGGCAGAGAAAGGGAGAGAGAATCCCAAGCAAGCTCTGCCCTGCCAGCACAGAGCCCGACTTGGGGCTCGAACTCACAAAACCGTGAGATCCTGACCAGAACTGAAACCAAGAGTCAGATGCTTAACTGACTGAGCCACCCAGGCAGTTTTCATTGTCTGATAACTTCAGCAACCCTAAGACCTGTTCAGGAGGTCTGCAAGGTCCCACGTGCTTAGAGTAGTTTTCCAGGTGCTATGGGTCAAGCGGTATAACAGACTGAATGCAGAAGCACACATGTGAATGTAGCCTATCTTCTATCAAGCTGAACAGTAAAGACATTTACAGAAATGTAAAATACCATTCTTCTCACTACATTTGTTTCAGAAAACAGTCATTTTTCACCAAAAAAATGTTACTGTATTAAGATGTGATGGGTTTATTACTGCTATTTTTAAATAAAATAATAAATATTATTACATTGTATTTTAACTTCAAATACAATAAATATCAATAGATGAAACTAACATTAACAAAAGGTCTTTGGGTACAAAAAGAATGTAAAAGGATCTTGGGACCAAAAAGGCTGAGAACACTGGCTTAGGATACATCCAATCCCTTACTAGATGTCTATTCCATATAAATGTCTAATATTCAAAATAATGCTGAAAAACCTAAGAACATAATAACTAATTTAAAAACTGTGGGGGAGATGCTGGGAAGAAGTAAGGAAACAACATGGTATTATGGAAAGAACTTTTATATGTAGGAAGCCTGTGTTCAAATCTTAGCCATACTTCTTTACTAGGTATTTCCCTGAGTAAGTCATTGAAGTATCTTTGGCTTCAATCTCCTTGTCCATAAAATAGGGATACTGGTGCTGCCCTACATTCTCAAGGTTGTTAAGAGTAAGATAATGAATATAAAACTCTATCAACTATAAAGCACTGTATAAATACAAACAAAAAATTACAGCTATTATTAAATTTTACCTCTATGGCAGACAGATGGACATTTATGGTTCCTACATCCTAAAGTCCGTCCACAGTTTTGATCACAAGGTGGACAGTTTCCAGGACAACACTGAAGGGAAAGCAATATACAGAGAACAGGTCACTTGAAAACCACACATAATATGAATGTCATTATTCTCATAACTTATGAAAAGCAAAAGAACTTTTCACCATAAGAATAAAAGTATTCAAGAGTATCCACATTCTTCTAAGTAGACAGACTGTATTAAGAACTTATAAATGTAAATAGACAATGACCTAATTTAATGAAATTAAGCTAAGGTTTCTTGCCCTTCAGTTAATTATTCTGTGACTAACAACAGTCCCATTAGATAATTTCATTTCTACTTATCTATGCAGAGATTGCCAGCATTAACCAAAGGAACGGATCTGGTCAACTCCTATAGTCAATTTAGGCAATTAGTCTATTTTTTAAATTTAATGAAAATAAGTCAATGTATAGTTCAATGTATAGATTAGTTTGGCAGTTATTTTCTTAAAGTTTATTTATTTATCTTTAGAGAGAGAGAGAGAGAGAGAGAGAGAGAGAGAGAGTAGGGGAAGGGCAGAGAGGGAGAGAGAATCCCAAGCAGGCTGCTCACCGGCAGCACAGAGCCTGATGTGGGGCTCAAACTGACGAACCATAAGACCATGACCTGAGTTGGACGCTTAACCAACTGAGCCACCCAGACACCCCAGCAGTTATTTTCAAATCATGGAATCAAAGACTAAAGGAGAGAAAAAGAGAAAGGCTAATTGTTTCTAACTTTGTTTTGTCACCTCTCTGTTTTCCAATCCATTCATGCAAACTTCTCCCAATTTTCATTCATGAACACAAAGCAACTAACTACTTAAAGCCCATCTTGCCATGCTAACTCCTTCCTTGGCCTCTCATATATCCAAACTTTGGAGAAAAAAATGCTACAACTGTCTTAAAGAAACTTAGGGTTGTAACTGACTTAAGAGCAAGTTTCAGTATATACAAATAACTCAGAACACGCAGTATTGAAAAACAATTAAAAGTCAAAATAGTTCATTCAATTAGACAAATATTTACCAAGTAAAACTATGTGCCTATCATTCTGCCAGTTAACAGTGGGAGAAAAGAAAGTTATGTGGTCCGTGACTTAATAAGACTTTTGACATTTGTGTTTTTGACCATGGAGGAATAACAATCAGATTTACTCTCTTAAACAACTAGAGTATCATACAAAATATATGAAACAACAGACTATGGACATTAGACAATTAGACAGCATAAGACAGCAACCCTAAAAGAAGAGAAACAAACAATGTGAGTCTTATGATAGCACTTGCTCAGACCTGGAGGCTACAGGACAAGGAAGAAGATCACAAGCAGAGTCTGGTGGTCTCACCAAGCTGAGAAGACAAAATTCATAGTTCAGAGAGGTCAGTGTGGCTTGAATTTGTGGAGAAGTGGTAGCAGTACAGAGAAAGCTCTGTCGAACTTACAAAAGGACCTCTCAAGTCTTTGGCTAAGTCCTGGTCTTTACATGTGTGAAGCAGAAACTATTCAAAATCTGAGAAAGAACCAGTGGAAGAAGGTACAACTGTTTCCAGAGATTATTCAAGACTAGAAATAGGTTGTGCTCCCTATGGCCAGAATGGAAGAACTTCCTAACACACAGGCATCACCTAGAGTACTTACAAGAATTATTGCCTCAGTAGCAACACCAAATTAGTCCTAACTACAAGGGTGGCCTCAAAACACCTAATAAAATTAAATCTCAAAAGAACCAAATGATTTCTAAATAACTTAACTTCAAAACAGAAAAAAGCTTAAAAATATTTAAAGACATACAAAACAAACCCCCAGCATCCAAAAATGTAAAGTTCACAGTGTCTGAAAACTAATCAAAAATTACCAATCAGAAAAATATAATGCAAAAGAAGAAAAGTCAATCAATAGAAATAGGCCCAAACATGATAGATGACAGAATTAGAAGGCAAAGACATTAAAATGGGCATTGTAAGTATAGCCCATCCATATATTCAAGAAGATACAGGAAAGCATGAGCATGGTAAGGAAAGACATGGGAGATATAAAAAAGACCCAACTCCAACTCCCAGAGATGAAAAAATACTATATCTGAGATGAAAAAACACAGGCAGATATAAACATCAAATTAGATAATGTAGAAGAAAATAAATGAACTTGAAGACAAAGTTACATAAACTAAAATAAAACACATAAATTACAAGGACTAAATAATAAATGGAGCATCAGTGAGCTGTAGGACTTCAAGCTGCATAACATACATGTCTTTGGAGTCTCAGAAGGCAGTGCACGTGGGAAAAATATTTGAAGAAACAAAGACTGAAAATTTCACAACTTGATAAAAACTATAAACAGATCCAAAGAAGCTCAACAAAAACTAAGCTAAAGAAACACAAAGAAAGCCATATGAAGGAACGCTGCAAATAAACTGCTGAAAACCAACAGTATAAAGAAAAATATCTAAAAATACCCAAAGGAAAGAAGAGGCATTACATGCAGAGGAAGAAAGATAACAATCACAGCACACTCTTTGTCGGGGGGAAAAAAAAGGCAAGCTAAATGATAATGGAGCAACATCTTTAAAGTATGGGAGAAAAGTTATCAAACTAGAATTTTACCATAGAACTATGTTTCACAAAGGCTAAAGGTAGTTTATAAAAGTTGAAAGACGTCATGACCAACATTACAAAAAACGTTAGAAGAAGTCCGCTGACAGAAAAAAAATGAAAACAGAAACCCCAATCTATGTAAAAGGATGAAAAGCACCAGAAGTAGAGTTTGATGACAAATATAAAAGACTACTTTTCTTATTTTTTCAAACTCTTTAAAAGATATCTATTTAAAGCAAAGGTAAAATTAATGTATTTGGAGTTTATAAAATACATGTATATAAAATGTGTGAGAATCCAATAAAAGAGTTAAAATGTAATCATGGAAAAACAATACTCACTTAAACAGAAAACAAAAAGATGGTAAAAGAAAAAACAACAGATGGACAAATAGAAAATAAATAGCAAATGACAGATTTAAATACTACCATACTAAAGATCACATTAAAAGTGTATTTTGGGCAGGGGGAGGGGCATCTGGGTGGCTCAGTCGGATGAGCATCCGACTTCACCTCAGGTCATAATCTTGCAGTTCATGAGTTCGAGACCCACATTGGGCTTGCTGCTGTCAGCAAAAATAAATAAACTTAAAAAAACTTTTTTTGAAGTTTGTTTTTGAGAGTGAGGAAGAGACAGAGTGTGAGCATGAGCGACAGAGGGACAGAAAGAGAGGGAGAGAATCCCAAGCAGACTCTGCGCTGTCAGCTCGGGGGTGGGCTCAATCTCATGAACCGTGAGATCATGACGTGAGCTGAAATCAAGAGTCAGGCACTTAACCAACTGACCTACCCACGTGCCCCAAAGATCATATTAAATGTCAATGATTTACAGCCAAATTAAATGACAAAGACTGTCAATGTTTAAAGTCGAAGGTATTATAAAATAAAATCTATATGTGATTTATAAGAAATCCACTTTATTTTGAGAGAGAGAGAGTACATGCGCATGTGAGCAGGGGAGGGGGGAGAGAAAGAGGGGGAGTGAGAGAATCTTAAGCAGGCTCCACACACAGTGCAGAGCCCTATTCCCCTATTTGGGGCTTGATCTCATGACTCTGAGATCCTGACCTGAGGTGAAATCAAGAGTTGGTTGCTTAAATGACTGAGCCACCCAGGCACCCCAGGAAATCTACTTTAAAGATAAGATATGAATAAGTTAAAAGTAAAAGAATGGGAAAAGATACTCATGTTAACGTTAAACAAAACAAAGTTGGTATCACTATATCTAAATGGCTTTAGGCACAAGAAAACCTTACCAGAAGGGTAAGGGATAATTCACAATGATAAACAGGACTCAAAAAAACCCACAAATCTACAGACTCAATAAAATACTCCGGTCAACCTTACATAGAACCAAGTGTTTATAAATAAGATTTGAACACTAAAAGTTAAGCCTCTACCACCAAATGAACTATCACGCTAACACTGCTATGATGATTTAAAATCCAGGGAACAGGGGCGCCTGGGTGGCTCAGTCGGTTAAGCGTCCGACTTTGGCTCAGGTCATGATCTCGCGGTTCGTGAGTTCAAGCCCCGCGTCGGGCTCTGTGCTGACAGCTCAGAGCCTGGAGCCTGTTTCGGATTCTGTGTCTCCCTCTCTCTCACAGACCCTCCCCCATTCATGCTCTGTCTCTGTCTCAAAAATAAATAAACGTTAAAAAAAAAAAAAAAAGACTTAAAATCCAGGGAACAGAAACAGCCCAGGAACCAAGTTGAAAGGCTTATGTCCAGGACCACAAAGACCCATCATTTAAACAACTTGATAAGATTTCCCACTGATATAAACAATTAAGATTAATCTAAGACAGAGCTGCCTGAGTGGCTCAGTTGGCTGAGCATCCAACTCCTGATTTTGGCTCAGGTCATAATCCCAGGGTTGTGGGATCAAGCCCTGCAGTCAGGCTCCACAGTGAGCGTGGGGTGGGCTTAAGATTCTTTCTCTCTCCCCCTCTGCCTCTCTCCCCCCTGCTCTCTCTCTCTCTCTCTCTCTCTCTCTCTCAAATAAAAAAAATTAATCTAGAACATTTATTAGTATTTCATATGGAAAGCAAAGAATATGCTTGAAAATCTGAAGAACAAATCATGGTAACACTTATCACAGGCACAAAAAGGACAAATTCAAGACGGTTTTTCAAACAGTTTCCCAAGCTTCCTACACATACCTTTCTCCTACACTGATGCTTCTGACAGTCCCGCATCTTAACACACTTAGTTTCACACAGATAAGGTTTATGACATGGCATTCGTTTTGTATGCTTTCCACAGCGACACTGCTTTTCCACTTCCTGGAAATATCGAATAAACGCTATTAAAACCAACTTTTGTTGACTTTTTTTCCACATTGCAATCTCTATAATCAGTAAAAAATGAAGAAAAGTTTTATAAAAATTTCATACAAAGGCTTTACCAAAAATAAAGCTAAATTTCCTTAAAATATTGTTTGTATCTTACTTTGCTCCAACAAAGACTTCATAGAATTTCATTATAGTAAAAATTGGATATTAAATAGTAAAACAATACCACACATTAAAATCGCATCTAGTTACACCATACCATCTGCACATCTTGTCTCAGTATAATAAAAGAAATTAGATTATCTAGTAATATGGTCAAAACCAAAATGACATATATAACTTTAACATCTCACTTCTAGGCATTTGTTTCTTTCATTATCATTAGATCAACTTTATCAGTGCCTTGAGTGTCTTCTGAAAACAACCAACCCCGAGCTGGATTATGAAAATAACAACATACAAACTTTTACCAAACACAATCAAACAAAAGGTAATTTTTAGATTTGATTGTTGGCATACTCTCTTGCTTCTCCATCATAAGTATTAGGTCACTAAACTCATACAGATCATGACATAGATATTTATATAAATAATGGAAAACAATTACAGAATAATCTCACTTGACATATTATGCTAGGTGGTTCTTAAAATTAATTACTACAGGAGATGACTAACTTGTCTACATGTTTCACAAGGACCTCGGTGACAACGCTGTGAACATCTATGGATTCCACATTCAAGTACTTTGTCACAACTGTCTCCACAAGTTGGCACATCTTCTGTACAAGGCAAAGAAAACTCTAAGAGCAGACAAAAAGTCAAAGTTAATAAGATACATTACTATAAAGCACTAATAACATGCCATATTCTTTTGACTTCCTAAAGAATGGCAACCCTTTTAGACTATGAATTTGTGTACGTACATAATTTTTAGAAACCGTTAAAAATTTTTTATTACTTTTTTGAGAGGAAAGAGAGACAGAGAGAGTGAGCAGAGGAGGGGAAGAGAGAGAGGGAGACACAGACTCTGAAGCAGGCCCCAGGCTCCGAGCTGTCAGCACAGAGCCCGACAATGGGGCTCGAACCCACAGACCATGAGATCATGACCTGAGCCAAAGCTGGAGGCTTAACCAACTGAGCCACACAGGTGCCCAGCAACAGTTACATTTAATAAAAATAATCCCTAGTAAAAAAGTTTGTTTTTTAAAAAGAATGTGACACATGACAAGTTACCATCCTCAAAAAGCATGTGTTTATATGAGCTAACTATTTCAGAAATACTTATCTCAATAAAAGAGTAAGACCATGTACACCTCTATGAAGAATTAGACAATCTATAGAATTATAAAAGGAAAATTTGCTCTTAACCTCACAGGATTAGAAAAAAAAGGAAAGATGTAGACTTGAAAACATCATGAAACTAATCTTTAACATAAACATAGTAAGACAAATATTGCCAATAATCTTATAAACACGTGTGCTGGTACAGCTGGTACAGAGTCAAAGACTCAAACTACAACCTTCTGTGCCTTATCTCAAAGCAGCCAAAAGTTAAATTCACCTGTATCCTAATACATAATAATGACAAGTCTCTGATCATGAGGTTTCCTTTATTGCCAGGCACTACATCAAATACTTTATGTGCATTTTATCATTTCATTCTCTTTATTTTATAGGAAGGTACTATTACTGTCCCCATTTAACTTTAGAAAACTATCATTTAATGAACGTGGGTTTTGAACCAGGACATGCCTGACTCCAAAGTCTGAGTTCTTAACCCACCAAATTATATTGTCCTTTCACCAAACGTAAAGAAATCTAGTATCATATTTGTATTATTACCAAAACTACATTATGAACTCCCAGAGAAGTCTAATTTAATTAGGAAAGTACTCTAATGCACATGATAATCATATTCCGTTAAAGGTTTAAAAAAAAGCCTTACTTGACTTCTGACATGGACAGAACCTTTTCCCAGATCGAGGACATTGTCCACAAGCACCAACATGGCAAACTTGCTCACATGTATGATGACCACATGGCAGTGTTTTTCCACATACCTAAAATAAAATGCAACAAGCAATAGTGAAGGACTTAAAAGTTACAAAGTCTTTGTGCACATAACTCATTTTTTTTTTTTTTAACGTTTATTCATTTTTTTGGGACAGAGAGAGACAGAGCATGAACGGGGGAGGGGCAGAGAGAGAGGGAGACACAGAATCGGAAACAGGCTCCAGGCTCTGAGCCATCAGCCCAGAGCCCGACGCGGGGCTCGAACTCACGGACCGCGAGATCGTGACCTGGCTGAAGTCGGACGCTTAACCGACTGCGCCACCCAGGCGCCCCCACATAACTCATTTTTTGATCATTAGCAACTTATGTTCTTCCTATTATGCTTTGTATCTTACACGTGTCATATACATGTAAACATATACACATACATACATAAACACACACACATACATACACACACGTTTCCTATGTACCAAACACACACACATACATACTCACACGTTTCCTATGTACCAAACACACACACATACATACACACACGTTTCCTATGTACCAAACACACACACATACATACACACACGTTTCCTATGTACCAAACACACACACATACATACACACACGTTTCCTATGTACCAAAGGGTATATTCTAAAAATAAAAGGAAAAAAGTACATATAGCTTCACATGGCCATCTACCAAAGAATTCCAAATGGTACGAAAACCATGTCAATTCTTGGACAATCTATAAAATCAATCCTACTTCCTCAACTGGATGAAGTTAAGAAGAGAGTGGTGTCAGTTCAAGAGAAGGGAAAGACAAGGAAGGTGGGAGAGACAGCGAGAAGCAGAGCACGTATGTACTAAATCCAAAATTCAACAAATAGCTATTAATTTGAAAAAGAAAATTTCTCCCAGTAATTAAAATTGTATTAAATTGGAAAACAGTTTCCTGAAACATGAAAGTAATTCCTTTGAGTCACCGTTCTTCTCCTTTTATCCAACTAAACCTAATTAGCACCTCTAACTGCTTATGCTCTCTGCAGTCTTTACTTCCCAGCCCTCCAAATGCACATGCACTTACTTGATCACAGTGCCACAGTGGACTGGCGCAGCTTCTTTCAGCGGCTTGTTTCCCACAGACACACTTTTGTCTACTGACTCGTGGACAGGGAGGACAATTTCCTAAAGTCACAATGATAAATTAGCATAGAAACGTTATAAAAACAATAAACACTGCTTTGATTTAAAAAAATTTTTTAATGTTTATTTATTTTTGAAAGAGAGACAGAGAGCACAAGCAGGGGAGGGGCAGAGAGAGAGGGAGACACAGAATCTGAAGCAGACTCCAGGCTCTGAGCTGTCAGCACGGCGCCTGATGCAGGGCTCGACTCACAGACCGCGAGCTCATGACCTGAGCCAAAGTCGGACACGTTAATCAACTGAGCCACCCAGATGCCCCAACGCTGCTTTGATTTTTACCTAAAAAGTCAAAACACCTTAGAGGTATGAACTTTTACCTGCATGACAAGGACTTTCACATTTATGTTGTCCACAAAGCAACTTGCGCCCACACGGAAGCTGACAGGACCATTCTTTGGCACTGCACCTACGAGGGATCGGTTTTGCCTTCTTACAGTAACAAGTAGTTGTGACCATCTTTGGACAAGGAGGGCAGGGACCTAGAATCCAATGAAAGGAAAAACAAAATCGTAAGTCAAAATTTAAAACTTTCAACTCCTACACCTACCAGTAATTTGTAAAGCTGTCTTTAGTGATACCTTAAAAACCACTCCCTTCTGATACCTTCTTACGTACACGTAAGCTCGGAATTAAACCTTCACAATTTTTTTTTTTTTTTTGCCTCAACATAGGAAATAACCACCCACGAATAATCAGAAATGTAATATATAGCTCACCTGGATGACAGAGGAGCAAACACTTATGGCCACAAGGAGGTTTAAATTCTCTCTCACATACGTGGCCACATGAATGAGGCACAAGCCATGGATCCAAAGGTGGATCTTCTACTTTTCCACAGTAGCAGTAGTACCTACTAGGTGTGTCAGATCGCTTGTATTCAAATCTACATTTTGGACTACAAAAAAATAATAATAATAAAATTATGAAATGAATTTCATTTTTTAAAAGTGACAAGAGGGAAAGGAATATAAATACACTGAGTACAATATACTCAATTTTATGTTAATGTACCACCCACTCCATCTTTATGTTAGTATGAAATAAGATTTTACAAAAGCCGTTTTCAACAATCTAGAACAGCTCTGTCCAATATGATTTCTTGAGATGATGGAACTGTTCTACTACCTGCCATGTCCAGGACAGTAGACATTAGCCACATACGACCAATGAGCACTTAAAATGTGGCTGATACATACAATTAAGGAAGAAACAGAAATTTTCATAATTTTTCAAAATTTAAATAACCACATGTGACTAGTTGGTGGTATATGAAACATAGTTAGAATGAAGCTACAAAAAGAAAGGCACATTAGCTTTCTACTAAGCAGATGAACTTTATTCCTGAGGTATTCACTCTAATTTTTATAAAGCTCAATGTTTTAAAAGTTTGGTTGGGTGATGTGCAAATAAGTAAAATATACTGGCAACTGTGGACAGAAGAGAGAAACCAGATTATAGGCAGGCAATGCAGCAGCAAGAAACCTGCCTAAAATCCACAATTAAAGGGGAAAATCCTTTAAAGAAAGAATGTTTCTACATCTAATACAAAGTAGATATATTCCAAATGTGCTTCAAAGAAAGTTCAAATATTGTCTCATATCCTCTGTTAAAGCAGATTCTTACCTAGTAAGATTTTTAAAAAGCACTGTTAACCTTAAGCTCTATCAAATTCACTTGTAGATCATAGATCACTTCATTCAAAAAAGATGCTCTAACCCTTACTATCCTGCAGACAAATGAGTACAGTTAGTACACTATACTGGAAAAAGTCACGTCATCACTTTCTCTTGTATCATATATATTCTCGTTGTCCTGAGACAACGTTGTTCTGTTTCCAAAATAATATTTTTTCACAAAAATATTCAGAATGACAGATATTTGTTCTTGTAATCAAAAGTCAAAGATAAAATACCATGTCTCATCTAAACATTCATTTAGACGCTCCTCTAGAATTTTGCTGGAAGAGTTATAATTTTCCTTTACTAAAGGACAAATGGCTACATTCCTCTAAGCTAGTGTGGAGGGGGATGTGTACTTTAAATAAGGCTAGATATGGATGACTAAAACGCAACTCACAAAACCCTAATACTGCCTGCCCAACAGTGAGGCTGAATTGCTCCAAGAGACTGGGAGAGATAAGGACATTATGTGCAAATGCATGTGTTATTTAAAATAATGGCATGCAATAATGAAATGTAATTAGGCCATATCTTATTTATAAACAAGCAATATCTTAGTAGAAACATATATTTTAAATGTTTGAATTCCACAAAAACAACCAATTTAAAACCATTAATATTTTTATCAAGTTCTAGCTCCATCTTGATAAGGATTAAACAAAATCCAGACTAGTCATTGATTTTCCTTCTTAAGAAAGGTGAAGTACAGAATGCAAGATTACTACTACACGGTTGATTCAATTTTTTGTTCCTTTTAGATTTAAGTGAAGAGTAGCAGTTCATTCATCTCTTAACTGGTTACTTCCTAGCACTGTGGCAAAATGACCTCTTAAAAAAGAAGTGAGAAGAGCAAGGGTGATAAAAAGTATACACAAAATTTAGATCTCTAAAACTAAGCCAGAGTATCTAGTTCAATTCTGTACCTATTGAACACTGAAATTCTCCCACAAATAAATAAGATGGAGTAGCAAAACAAATATAGACCGAAATTTTAAAATGTTTCAGAGAAGCTAATATTCATTGAAGAGAAAACAAATAATATCTCTAAAAGTAGTACTACAAGCAAGAACTCAGTAGAATAGAGAAAGCACTGAATTTAGAAGTCAGAAATCCTAGGTTTCAAATGCTGGCTTCACCATTTAAGAGTAAGAGAAGGCTGAACATATCAATTTGCTTTATCAACTTCAATATCCCCATTATTAACATGGGAATATAAACCCTCACAGAATGCTGAGAATTATTTTTAAAGTAACTAGCGTGTCTAAATGTTTTTTAAAAACTACACTACCACAATTTTACAAATGTATCAGTATTTGTAGTAAAAAGGGGAGGTCCAATATGGATCCAGATTTTCTGAGGTCTGAATCTTACACAATTTGGGCGCCTCTGTTAAGAAAAAGAACATAAAATTACAAATATAAGTTACAAAAGTGAATATTTATATGAACACAGAATCCCTAAAGTTTATGCTTCATTACCCTGACAGTAAATCTACCCTCTGAGCTGCCAGTATGGATTAATTTCTTATTATCTTTATTTAGCAGAGATATAAATTCTCCATACCCCAATTCTTTCTGGAAATGTAACAGAAGTTCACAAATACTCATCAACAATAAGCATACTAATAAATAAATGTGGAGAAACTGGTAAGGCTGGATAACATACACCTGCAGTTTGAGAGATTTCAGAGATAAACCCGGGAAGGCTATGATCAAAATACATTAGATGATAGTCTTCTACAAGGTGATACTAATTAATGTATACTAACAGTAACTCCAGAAAAGAAGTACCAGAATTATGAAGGATTCTAGTCCTATAGAATTTTAAAGAAATGAAAGTTCTTTAAAAAGGATAATTAAGGAGTCGTCTTGTAGAAGAAAAAGTCTGAACACTTTATTAGTTTTTGAAAGGAACAAGTAGTTACACAAATTAAAAAAAAAAAAAAAAGAAAGAAAGAAAAAGCCATTACCAAAGTTCCTTAACTTCACAAACCAAATGACTAATTGAAAACCCAACATGGATCCTGAAACTGCCAATAAAGCAACTTTTGAGCTACAATTTTCATTTATTTTACAACTTACTGTTCCAACTAAATTAGCAAAAAGTTACCATGGCCAAGGATAATCTCTTTTTCCAAAATCGTCATCTGTCAAAGGAGAAGATACTAGAAACTGGCTATCTTTAGCCCACTTCTGGATACAGGGCATGTGAAATATACAGAAACATCCTGAACAGCTCCAAACCTAAGAAAAAGGTATCAGAAATTAACACGCATGCCATGATTTTCTTTGATAATTCCGCAATACTTTAAAATGAGCATCCCATTAAATTATTTTGAAGGGTTACCGAAGTATAAAGGAAAAAAATTTTTCCTTCCATTCTAATAGAAGAAATGTTCTTCATAACTATTTATTTAAGCGTAAAACACTTTGAATAAAAAGTGTTTTTACCCCGATTCATTACCCCGATTCATTTAGCTAGAAATAACTACTACTAACATTCTGAATGATCTCCAATGTTTTTGGTATATATTACAAACTTTTCTAAAAATAAGGTTATGCTGTACTGATATGTATAAGCATTTACTGTTATTAAATATGTTCATACATGATATTTACAGCTATACAGTGTATCATGTAGATTTATATATTGCCATTTATTTAACCGATTTCTTTTTAGACATTTAGGTATTTCCAATCATAAATAATGCCACCAAGGAATCCTGAAATATAATATGTACATATATTCTCTACATAGCCCCTTTGTTATGTAAAATCTCGTAACCTAGCATTTAATGTTAAATTCCAAAAATTAAAAAAGTGTGTATATATATATATATATATATATATACACACACACATACTAAAACTTGAAGAATAATAGTAAAGCAGTTTAATTTTTAAAACCTGCCAACATTTCAATGACAAAAATCAATTCTGCTTTCATTTTAACATTTGGCAACTATTCAATACAATCAGACAAGTAGCATAATGCATAAACTGTAATAGAATTAAAAAAATAAGGCAATTTCTTAGTTTCAGTTAGCACTAAAGCAGTGACTGAATAAAGAACTGGTATGCAGCAAAGAGGGGACAAGGTGGGAAAGAGGAAATGTTAATAAATAGTAAATTGTTGAGCTGATTAGCACTAAGGGCCAAAGTTCAGTCCTGTTAGGGACCCTGTGGAGAACCATGTAAAACATATCTCAATTACCCAGGCCCCAACCCCTAGCAGAGAGGATGTTGGGACATTCATCCACCAATTAATTCCATGTGGAAGAATGTTGCCCCAAGGGGCATTAACTCCCCTGTGCTTGTGCACAATGCCTGTGTACTACCTGAGTCAGTTCCCAAGAAGAAAGGACTAAGGTTAAAAAAAAAAAAATCGACATACACAGCAAGTGTTTAAGGTGGGACTATAACCATATGCGGAAAAACTATTCACCCACCGCACTTGAGATCAGAGTAAGTCACCAGATGTGACACCAAAGGCACATGCCATCTATATCTATCCTATCCAATGCATGTCAAATTTCTGATTCACTCTACACAACCAACTCAATTGATCTGGCCTGATTTTCTGTGTCTAGGCAATGCTGCTGTAACAGCAGATTAACCTGAATCTAAACACTGAGTCTACCATATTCAGTCATTACTTCCCCTTAACTGCTTCTTTAATGCCCTTTTAATTTATGCCCTTATTTATTTATGGATAACTTCATCATTAGACCATAGCAGCACCTCCAAGTCCATGAGTTTTATCTGAATCCATCTCTCCCCAGTGACCCTAGCCATTTTCTACAGTGTCTTCAACACAAGAGAAGCTCACTCCAGGCTCTACTTCCTTGAAGGCAGGGACCATATCTACCTTTTTTTTTTTTAACCCTGCTGAAAGTAGTGAAACACAGTGCATTTTAACATTTTAGTATTTGTGGGAATCTCTAAAGTACAGATGCTATGCTTTATCAAACTGAGATGTACATTAAAACTGAAGATACTTGCTTCACTTATTAAGAGTGCTAAAAATACTGGATGCTCATTTAGAGGTAATTTTTTCAAATTTAGATTCACAAAGTGAAAATCAATTCATAAACAAAAATCACAAATGAAGCATTTTTTAACAAAAATAAGCAAAAGAATAATAATAAATAAAATAAAATAATAAATAACTATAAATGCAAAATAAGATATTTTGGGAAGATACATTAATATAGGTAAAGAGAAAAACTTACTGCTTGGTTTCTCTTCACTGAAGCAATACAAATTAAGCAAGTCATGGCCCCTGCTTGGAAAGCTTCATGTACGTACTGTTTGGTTCTCTCTAATTCACGCATATCTCCATCTTGAAATTTAAAAATTGAAAATTTCATGTTAAGCAACATCTGAAAATAACACAAACTCACTAATAGCATCACATTGAGGACTGAAGCCATATCAATTGCTTGAAATACAGTTGAAAAATGAGAAGTTAAAAAAAAAAAAGCAACCAATGAGCTGCCAAAAGGTCACAAAGTACATGCATTAAATCTTATGTACTTGATTTAAAAACAGTACATCCGCCCTCTCAGAACATACTTGCTTTTACTGCTATTACCATCCTTAGCAAATTTGGTGGGGGCAGAGCCATAGGCAAGAGCTCCAAGATGTCCAGTAACTAAGGAAAAGCACACCTAAAAGCAAAGTGAAAGAAGCTGGAAAGTCAAAGCTCAGCAGAGCCATTTAGCCTAAATATAAGTGTGTGTGCTGAGACACAATATATTCTTAATAAAACGTGTTAAATGAAGTGATCCCCAGGTCGTTACACTATGATAACCTTGTTTCATTAAATTATGTTCACAACTTTACTTAAAAGGGGAACGTGAACTTCTTAGAAAATACTACCAAACTGTATTTTCTGTAAGCAATTATTGAGCATTTATTTGATAGGCACTATACTATTTGTATTTGAGTGGGATTAAATAAGCTATTTTTATCTTCATTTTACAGATGAGAAAACTGATGTGAGAACAATTAAGTAACTTCAGTCTGACTAAATGTGAGCCTTACTTGACCACTGTGCTATGCTGCCTCTAAATGTTACTACAAGAGATCCAAGAAGTAACAGGCTGAAAAACTACCTCAAAGCATACGATCTCTAATAATCTGAGTCACTTTAGTGTAAGAGAAATAAAACTACATGCCCTTGGTACAATAAAGATTCCTCAATAGAGGTTAACTGAATCTCGAAGAAAAGTAGACAAATGGCATAAACTATCATGGCAATACAATGGTCTAAACCAAAACTTAAGTCACCAAAGAGAAAAGTCAAATAAAAAGGACACGTGGCTAATTCTTTACTTTCTGAAATCACCCAAGTAAACACAGCACTTTACAAAAACTTGCTCTACCTTGCTAACTTGCTCTTCAAACAAATATAATTTAGAATATTAAACAAAATATACATAAATTCACTCCCATAACTATAAATTATAAAATTATTAAAGACAATTGCTTTATTTTAAATAAACATTGAAGTTTAAAGAGTATCCTTAAAGGCAGACTTAATGATCATATTCTGTGAGCTTCAATTGCTTTTCAACATAGTTGGCTTTAACAAATGGACAGCTGACCCCTGAACAACCATGCAGTCAAAAATCTGGGTATATAGCTTGTGACTCCCTAGAACTTAACTACTAGTAGCCAACTGCTGACCAGAAGCCTTACTGATAACATAATTAACACATATTTCATATGTTGTGTATGTATTACATGCTGTATTCTCAAGTTAGAAAACAGGAAATGTTATTAACAAAATCACAAGGAAGAGAAAATGCATTTACAATACTGTACATAAATTTATTTAAAAAAAAAACACATATAAGTGGACCCACAGCTCAAGCCCATGTTATTCAAGGGTCAACTGTAAAACATTTTATTATTTTTTTTAATGTTTGTTTATTTTTGAGAGAGCGAGCGAGCACGCGCGCACAAGTGAAGAGGGGCAGAGAGAGAGGGAGACACAGAATCCAAAGCAGACTTCAGGCTCTGAGCTATCAGCGCAGAGCCCGATGCGGGGCTTGAACCCACAAACCGCGAGATCATGACCTGAGCTGAAGTCAGACGCTCAACCGACTGAGCCACCCAGGCGCCCCAACTGTAAAACATTCTAAATTTCACCTAATTTAACAGCTCACATGTAAAACAGAATTTGAGAACATGATGGAACAGGTTTTAACAAAATAAAGTCCAATCTTATATTTATAAAATTTATTTAAGATTTCTTTGAAAAGTGTATTGAAATTTGGCTGTGGGATTAGGTATACTGTCCAAGATGTCATAGTGGATAGCCTGGCATTTGAAGTCATGCATTTTAAAAAGATCACTCTGGCAACAGAAGAAAGAGGAGTCTAAGGAGGCCAAGACCAGAAGCCTCAAGTACCAGTTAAGAGGCAGTTGCAGCAGATAAAGCAAAAAATGACTTTCAACAACTTACCTGTTTCTGTCTGTTTTCTCATCTTTAAAACAGTAATGATAGCAATAGTAGTATCTATCTCATAGAGTTATACAGATTTAATCCACATATTAAACAGCTGTAGGGGACTGAATTAGGCAATTACGGCATGTGGGGAGAAAAAGGGTGGAGTTGAGAAATATAGGAAGTAAAACTCAGCAGGGCTTGGTGACAATTAGATTGTGCTGCTTTTAAACGCCAACATTCATGCCAACATTCAAAGGAAAGGGTGCTGTGTTTGATGAGATGTCTGACATGGGCAGAGGGGAGGAATGGTACTGGATGAGACACACTCATGTTATGTCTATGCCATCACTGTGCCCAGATTTCTGGCTTGGGTGAAAAAATTCTGGTGCTGAAGTAAACAAAATAAGAGAAGAAATAAGTTATCTTTCAACAGATGTTCAGTATGTCCATGGGTCAACAAGATAGAGACATCCATCGGGAAGGTGACCATGCAACTCTGAAATTTGAGAGAAGCGTCATGAAAATACAAAGGCGGGACTCAGACAAAAAGAATGAACTTCTTTGGCAAAGTTCTGCCATTTAATTCACTAAAGTGAGATGGGAAACACCTCATTACTCTAACATTTATTGTTCTTAAATCAAGTAGTAAGATTTCCCTCCTTTGATATAGGTAGAGAACACAAAGGAACAAGAATCAAAATATTTATGGATTTGACAAAAAACAATGTAAGAAAAATTGCCTTAACACTTTAAGACGAAAGCCAGACCAAAAATTAGTAACTTATACATAAAAAATGTTTTTTCAACACTACAAAGAAATACTGAGTTAAAGTACTGAATTTTCTATTTAAAATAAAACTTCTCTCTATCTAGACTATTTTAAGTAAGGTCTTCTTAAGGCAGGAAACTTCTTAAGGTTGCTTCCTATAATGTCCTCCGGAAGAAAGAAACTTACTAAACTCAAATTACCTCTTCATCAACTAACCTGGCTGAGCCAGTTGATAAAGGTCACACTTTATCAACCTACAGTGGCTGAGCCAGACTTTAAAGAAGCTTCCTGATCTCAATTCTTTAGCAGATAGGGTAAAATCTACCTGACAATATGTGCCCTCATGATGCCATCAGAACACTCAGGCGACTAACTAATGTTGACAACACATGCAAGCATCTTTCCAATAATGTCTTTAAGTATAAAATGTTAAAACACTTAAATTTAAAATAATCTGTTTTTATGCTTAGTACCAAATCCTTCACAGCAGCACACACAGCACACACAGGCCCTCTTCTCTCATAAACAAATGTGGTATTAAGAGTAACCCAGGAGGTGCCTGGGCAGCTCAGTTGGTTAAACTTCTGACTCTTTTTTTTTTTTTTAATGTTTTTATTTATTTTTGAGAGACAGAGAGAGAGAGAGCGAGCACGTGAGCAGGGGAGGGGCAGAGAGAGAGGGAAACAGAGGATCGAAACGGGCTCTGTGCTGACAGCAGAGAGCCCGATGCAGGACTTGAACTTAAGCTTCCGAATCTTGATTTTGGCTCAGGTCATCTCACAATTCATGGGACTGAGCCCTGAGACGGGCTCGGCACTGACAGCACAGAGTCTGCTGGGGATTCTCAATCTCTCTCTCTCTCTCTCTCTCTCTGTCCCTCCTCCATTTGTGGTCCCTCTCAAACTAAACATTTTTTTTTTAAAGAGGGTAAACCAGATACATACAACATTTAATGTGACTGTACACATCAAATATGAGAAGACTTAGCTCTCAAAAAAGTATAAAATTAATTTTTTAAGATATAAAGGAATAAAGTAAAGAAATGAAATTGACTTCGAAACACATTTAACACAATGAAAAACAGAAAAATGAAGAATAGATTTAAGGGAATAAAGTACTCCAGCCCAACCAAATCATAACTGGGGACAACTTGATCCCATGCATTTCAGAGAACTTTGACATCCCCCTCCAGAATCTAATGAACTGCCAATTACACATACAGGAGAACTTCTAAGCCTATAAGGGACACTGCCATTCTATTTGCTCTATGGAAAAATTAGTGTTCTAGAACATGTAACTCAAATAATAAAATGCACAAAACGATACAAAATGCTCATTCTTAAAATGCAACAACTGGGGTGCCCGGGTGGCTCAGTCGGTTGAGCGGCCAACTTCGGCTCAGGTCATGATCGCTCCGTCTGTGGGTTCGAGCCCCGCGTCGGGCTCTGTGCTGACAGCTCAGAGCCTGGAGCCTGTTTCAGATTCTGTGTCTCCCTCTCTCTGACCCTCCCCGCTCTGTCTCTCCCTGTCTCAAAAATAAAGAAAACGTTAAAAAAAAAAAAAAAAATTTAAAATGCAACAACTATTCCATATAGACTAGTTTTTTGAAAGTCAGAAATATAGAGTGCTTGGATGGCTCAGTGTTGAGCCTCTGACTTCAGCTCAGGTCATGATCTCACAGCGCCTGAATTCGAGCCCCGCATAGGGCTCTGTGCTGACAGCTCATAGCCTAGAGCCTGCTTTGGATTCTGCGTCTCCCCCTCTGCCTGCCCCTCCTGAACTCCTATTCTGTGTGTCTCTCTCTAAAATAAAAATTAAAAACATTTTTTTTAACGTATAGACATCAGAAATATATATTCATTGATGTCAAAAAAGTCAATTTAGGGTGAACTAAGACAGCGACAGAGTACCCTAGGCTTGTCTCTTCCCTCAAACGTGACTAGATACTATCAAATCTTCTAAATACCCCAGAAATCAACCTGAAGACTGACAAAACAAATTCCATAATTAAAGGGAAAGAAGAAGCCACACTAAAGAATAGGCAGTGCTGGGGCGCCTGGGTGGCGCAGTCGGTTAAGCGTCCGACTTCAGCCAGGTCACGATCTCGCGGTCCGTGAGTTCGAGCCCCGCGTCGGGCTCTGGGCTGATGGCTCAGAGCCTGGAGCCTGTTTCTGATTCTGTGTCTCCCTCTCTCTCTGCCCCTCCCCCGTTCATGCTCTGTCTCTCTCTGTCCCAAAAATAAAATAAACGTTGAAAAAAAAAAAAATTAAAAAAAAAAAAAAAAAAGAATAGGCAGTGCGGAGACATGGTTTAGGGGAGAAACGGATCACAAGTACTGAGGAGGGGAGGGAGCCCTGGTCCCAGAGAAAGTCAAGGGAGAGGAGCACATAGCAGAATGCACTAGAACTGTCCCCAAAACCACTGGCTGGGAAAACGAGAAGGGCTGATCTTCATGAGTTCTTGTAACCAGTAGGGATTAAACCCTAGAGTTTTAAAGGTCATAGGGCTTGGCTGGCACAGAGCCCTGACAGCACTGCATGCACTGTTCTCGGAGAGAAGGCAGGCAAACGGCTTGGGGTCAGGCAGCATGGAAACAGTGATCTGAAAAACACCTGGGGCACACAAGGAGGAGATTATTCACTCCTCCTGGAGTGTATTCCTGAGAGGCAGTG
Organism: Puma concolor; assembly: GCF_028749965.1. Taxonomy (NCBI): domain Eukaryota; kingdom Metazoa; phylum Chordata; class Mammalia; order Carnivora; family Felidae; genus Puma; species Puma concolor. The sequence goes on along the minus strand of NC_141670.1, from coordinate 167,037,194 downwards.
TTCAGAGATGTCTCCCTAGGGACAAAGGAGCCAGCTTGTGCCATTTCCCTCCCCGACCCCCCAGTATAAACACAGAGCCACCTGTGGTAAAGCAGCACAGCACCAACACTGACTGCCTAACCTGCTTATACAACGTCCCACACCCTTGTGCTCTGGCGGGACTGCCACTCTCAGGCAAGCTTGCTTCAGTCCTAGCACAGCAGGCTCCTTCCCCAGAAGACCAGAAGAAACCCCGCCCATACCACATCTCCTAACCAGAGTTCTCAGAGCTTCAGTCTAGTGGAAGTAGTATCAGATCTCACTTAACAAGCAGACCAGAGCACACCTAGTTAAAACTTGCCACATTCTGGCTAAGGTCCAAACACTGTCCACTGCAGGCAAGGACAGCCTCTGTAGATGACTGGCCTGAAAAATAGAGCAACCAAAACACAATAGCAGGGTGCAGGCAGCACACACCAGAGACACTCCCTGAGGTACCAGGCCCTGGACACTTACATGACCTCTTCTTCATAAAGCCATTACTCTCAGAAGCAGGAAACACACAGCCTTTTCTAACACAAAGAAGAAGGCAGAGACTTAGAATGCCGAGATGTTGGAATTCATCCCAAATGAAAGAACAAGATAAAGTCACAGCCAGAGATCTAAGCGAAACAGATATGTGTAACACGCCTGATGGAGAATTTAAAGCAACAATCATAAGGATAATCACTGGGCTTGAGAAAAGAATGGGAGACATCAGGGAGACCCTTACTGCAGGGATGAAAGAGTTAAAAAAAGAATCAGTCAGAAATTAAAAATATAATAACTGAGATTGGTAACAGGCTTAATACGATGAACACAAGGCTGGAAGAAGCAGAGCAATGAATAAATGACATAGAAGACAATATAATGGAAATAATGAAGCTGAACAAAGAGAAAAAGAAGAATTATGGATCACGAGATAAGACTGAGGGAACTCAGTGACTCCATCAGATGTAATAACATTCATATTAAAGGAGTCCCAGAAGAAGAAGAGAGAGAACAGGGGGCAGAAAATTTGAGGAAATCATAGCTGAAACCTTTCCTAATCTGGAGAAAAAAACACCCATCCAGATCCCGGAGGCAGAAAGAACTCCCATCAAAGTCATCAAAAGCAGGCCAAATTTGCAAAATACAGTGATAAAGAAAGAAATCTTAAAAGCAGGAAAAGAAGTCCTTAACTTACAAGGGAAGACCTATACGGCTAGCTGCAGATTTCTCAACTGAAAGTTGGCAAGCCAGAAGGGAGTCGCATGATATACTCAAAGTGCTAAATGGCAAAAATCTGCAGCCATGAATACTCTATCCAGCAAGGCTATCAGAATAGAAGGAAAAGATAAAGAGTTTCCCAGACAAACAAAAACTAAAGGAGTTCTTGACCATAAAACCAGCCCTGCAGAAATATTAAAGAGGACTCTGAGTGAAAAGGAAAGACCAAAAGTGACAAAGACAAGAAAGGATCAGAGAAAATCTCCAGAAACAATGACAAAACAAATAATAAAATGGGACTAAATACATATCAATAATTACTCTGAATATAAATGGACTCAATGTGCCAATCAAAAGATACAGAGTATCAAAATGGATTAAAAAAACAAGACCCGGGGCGCCTGGGTGGCGCAGTCGGTTAAGCGTCCGACTTCAGCCAGGTCACGATCTCGCTGTCCGTGAGTTCGAGCCCCGCGTCGGGCTCTGGGCTGACAGCTCAGAGCCTGGAGCCTGTTTCGGATTCTGTGTCTCCCTCTCTCTCTGCCCCTCCCCCGTTCATGCTCTGTCTCTCTCTGTCCCAAAAATAAATAAATGTTGGAAAAAAAAAAAATTAAAAAAAAAAAAAAAAAAAAAAACAAGACCCATCTATATGCTGCCTACAAGAAACTCATTTTAGACCTAAAGACACCTGCAGATTGAAAGCGAGGGGTGGAGAAACATCTATCATGCAAACAGAAATCAAAAGAAAGTCACAGTAGCAATACTTACATTGGAAAAACTACACTTTAAACCAAAGACTATAACAAGACATGAAAATGGCACTGTTTCATAATAAAAAGGACAATTCAACAAGATCTACCAATTGTAAATATTTATGCACCCAACATGTGGAAGCACCCAAATATATAAAATGGTAGCAAATATAAAGGAACCCATTGATAATAATACAGTAATATTAGGGGACTTTAACATCCCACATACATCAATGAACAGATCATCTAACAGAAAATCAACAAGAAAACAATGGCTTTGAATGACACACGGACCAAATGGACTTAACAGATATATTCAGAACATTCTACCCTAAAGCAGCAGAATACACATTCTTTTCAAGTGCGCTTCGGACATTCTCCAGAACAGATCATATACTAGGTCACAAATCAAGCCTTAACAAGCACAAAAAGGCTGAGATCATGCCATGCATATTTTCTGACCACAACGATAAGAAACTTGAAATCAACCGCAAGAAAAAAATCTGGAAAGACCACAGATATATGGAGGTTAAAGAACATCCTACTAAAGAATGAATGAGTCAACCAGGAAATTAAAGAAGAAATAAAGAATATATGTGGAAACAAAGGAAAATGAAAACACATTGGTCCAAAACCTTTGGGATGCAGCAAAAGTAGTGCTAAGAGGGAAGTATATAGCAATACAAGCCCACCATAAGGAAAATCTCAAATAAACAACCTAACTTTACATCTAAAGGAGCTAGAAAAAGAACAAAGCCAAAAGCCAGCAAAAGACAGGAAATAAGAGAGGTTGGAGCAGAAATAAGTGATAAAAACTAAAAAAGTAATATAACAGATCAATGAAAGAAGGAGCTGGTTCCTTGAAAAAAAAATAAAATAAAATTGATAAACCTCAAGCCAGACATATCAAAAAGAGAAAGGACCCAAATAAATAAAATCATAAATGAGGAGGAGAGATCTCAGCCAAAACCACAGAAATGCAAAAATTATAGCAGAATATTATGAAAAACTATATGCCAACAAATTGGACAATCTGGAAGAAATGGATAAATTCCTAGAAACATATAAACTACCAAAACTGAAACAGGAATAGAAAACTTGGACAGATAACCAGCAAAGAAATTCAACAGTAATAAAAAAATCTCCCAACAAACAAAAGTCCAGGGACAGGTGGCTTCACAGGCAAATTTTATCAGTATCTAATGAAGAGTTAATACCTATTCTTCTCAAACTATTTCAAAAATAGAAAAGGAAGGAAAACTTCCAAATTCATACTCTGAGGTCAGCATTACTCTGATACCAAAACCAGATAAAGACTCCACTAAAAAAAAGAACTACAGGCCAGTTATCCCTGATAAACATGGATGCAAAAATTCTCAATAAAATACTAGCAAACCAAACCCAACATTACATTAGAATCATTCACCATGACCAAGAAGAATGTATTCCTAGGCTGCAAAGGTGGTTCCATATTGCAAATCAATCTATATGATAACACCACATTAATAAAAGAAAGGATATGAACCATATGATCCTTTCAATAGATGCAGAAAAAGCATTTGACAAAACACAACACACAACACAAAATACGATAAAAATCCTCAACAAAGTAGGTTTAGAGGGAATATACCTCAGCATAAAGGCCATATACGAAAAACTCACAGCTAAGATCATCCTCCATGGGGAAAAACTGAGAGCTTTTCCTCTATGGTCAGGAACGAAACAATCTCACCACCACCATGTTATTTAACATAGTAATGGAAGTCCTAGCCACAGCAATCAGACAACAAAAAGGAATAAAAGGCATCCAAACTGGCAAGGAAGAAGTAAAACTTTCACTCTTCACAGATAAAATGATACTATATATAAAAACCTGAGAGACTCCACCAAAAAACTGCTAGAACTGATACATGAATTCATTAAAGTAACAGGATACAAAACCAACATACAGAAATCTGCTGCATTTTTATAACCAATAATGAAGCATCAAAAAGAAGTCAAGGAATCAATCTCATTTACAATTGCACCAAAAACCATAATATAACTAGGAATAAACCTAACCAAAGAGGTGAAAGATCTGTACTCTGACAATTATAAAATGCTGAGGAAAGAAGTTGAAGATGACACAAAGAATGGAAAGACATTCCATGCTCATGGATTGGAAGAACAAAAATTGTTAAAATGCCTATATTACCCAAAGCAATCTGTGCATTTAAAGCAATCCCTATCAAAATACCACCAGCATTTTTTGCAGACATTTCTGTTTTCACAAACAATCCTAAAATTTGTACGGAACCCCAATAGCTGAAGCAACCTTGAAAAAGCAAAGCAAAGATGGAGGCATCACAATTCTGGACTTCAAGTTATATTACAAAGCTGTAGTGATCAAAACAGTATGGTCCTGGCACAAAAATAGACACATAGATCAACAGAACAGAATAGAAAATCCAGAAATGAACCCACAACTATATGGTCAACTAATCTTCAACAAAGCAGGAAAGAATATCCAATGGGAAAAAGACAGTCTCTTCACCAAATAGTGTTGGGAAAACTGGACAGCAACACCCAAAAGAATGAAACTGGACCACTTTCTCACACTATACACAAAAATGAATTCAAAATGGATTAAAGACCTAAATGTGAGACAGGAAACCATAAAAATCCTAGAGGATAAAGCAGGCAGTAACTTCTTTGACATCAGCCATAGTAACTTCCTACTAGGTATGTCTCCTGAGGCCAGGGAAACAAAAACAAAAAATGAACTATTTGGACTCCGTCAAAATAAAAAGCTTCAGCACAGCAAAGGAAACAATCGAAAAAACTAAAAGGCAATGTAGAGAATGGGAGAAGATATCTGCAAATGACATATCTGATAAAGGCCTAGTATCTAAAATAAAAAGATCTTATAAAACTCAACACCCAGAAAAAAAAAAAAAATCCAATTAAAAAACAGGCAGAAGGGGCGCCTGGGTGGCTCAGTCAGTTGAGCGGCCGACTTCGGCTCAGGTCATGATCTCGCGGTCCGTGAGTTCGAGCCCCGTGTCGGGCTCTGTGCTGACAGCTCAGAACCTGGAGCCTGTTTCGGATTCTGTGTCTCCCTGTCTCTGACCCTCCCCTGTTCATGCTCTCTCTATATCCTCTATCTCAAAAATGAATAAACGTTAAAAAAAAAAAAAAAATTAAAAAAAAAAACAAAACAGGCAGAAGACGGGGCGCCTGGGTAGCTCAGTCGGTTGAGCGTCCGACTTCAGCTCAGGTCATAATCTCGCAGTCCGTGAGTTCGAGTCCCACATTGAACTCTGTACTGACAGCGCAGAGCCTGGAGCCCGCTTCAGATTCTGTGTTTCCTTCTCTCTGCCCCTCCCCCGCTTGCGCTCGCTCTCGTTCTCAAAAATAAACATTAAAAATAAATAAATAAAAATAAATAAATAAAAAACAGGCAGAAGACATGAACAGACATTTCTCCAAAGACATTCAGATGGCCAACAGACACATAAAAAGATGTTCAGCATCACCTACCATCAGAGAAACACAAATCAAAACTACAATGAGATATTACCTCACACCTGTCAGAATGGCTAAAATCAACAACACAAGAAACAGGTGTTGGCGAGGATGTGGAGAAAGGGAACCCCTCTTACACTGTTGGTGGGGATACAAACTGGTGCAGCCACTCTGGAAAATAGTATGGAGGTTCCACAAAAAGTTAAAAATATAACTACCCTACGATCCAACAACTGCACTACTAGGCATTTTCCTAAAAAACACAAAAATACTAACTCGAAGACATACATCCACCCCAGTATTTGCAGCAGAACTATCTACAATAGCCAAATTACTCAAAGAGCCCAAATGTCCATGACTGATGAATGGATAAAGAAGTTGTGGTTTATATATACAATGGGATATTACTGGGCCATAAAAATGAATGAAACCTTGCCATTTGCAATGACATGAATAGAGCTAGAGAGTATTATGCTAAGCGAAGTCAGTCAGAGGAAGACAAATACTGTATGATTTCACTCATATGTGGAATATTCTACAAAACAAATGATCATAGGGGAATAAAAGCGAGAGGCAAACCAAGAAACAGACTCTTAACTACAGAGAACAAGTTGATGGTTACTAGGAGATGGATGGGGTGGACGGGCTAAAAAGGTGACGGGAGTGCATGTGCTGTGATGAGTCCCGGGTTTTATATATAAGTGCTGAATCACTGAATTGTACACATAAAACTAGTATTACACTGTATGTTAACTGGAATTTCAATAAAAACTATAAAAAATCAAAATTTAAAAGACCATACAGCACCTGTCTGAGTAGTGTAAGTTGTAAATGTATTAGCAACTATTTTTCCCTGTTTTCCTTCAAAATCTTCATCTCCTTCTTCTTCAGAGGAAGAGCTAAAGTGTTCTTCAACAAGTTTTTTGGCTGCAGCTTGATTGGCCTTCTTGATTTCCTCAAATTTCCTTTGAGACATTAGCTCTGTTTAAAAGAAAAAAATTAGTTTCATTTCTTCAAAACAATCTCTAAAAGCACAGATTTAAAAGTCACCCTTGGAGCATTCTGTTTTGCTTTATGCACAAAAAAAGTATTTTCAAGTTTCTTGTCATATAACTAAAGAGAATACCACCACTGGGGCATTTGGGTGGCTGAGTCAGTTGAGCAAGCCACTCTTGATTTCGGCCTAGGTCATGATCCCAGAGTCATGGGATCTAGCCCTGCATCAGGCTCCTCACTGAGCATGGACCCTGCTTAAGATTCTCTCTCCCTCTGCCCCTCTCCCACCAATTCACACTCATGCACTCTCTCTCTCAAATAAAAAATAAAATATTAAAAAAAAGAGAATACTACAATGAAAACTTTCACTTTTGTTAAATATCCTAAATGCAGCAAATTGTTCTAGAAACAGAGTGACTAACAAATCGATTAAAAAATTATAAAGATATAATAAAAGCATCAAAAAACTGTAATCAATCCCAAAATAAGGACACTAAAAAATTAAAAATGGGATGTTTAAAAACAAATCATACACAGTGATTTTTAAGAGGTGGGAATCATGCCAACTGGGAACACATCAGAATCAGTTAAAATGGATGCTTTCTCAAACAATCCTCTTCCACACTACAGCCCAGCCTTAACCTAGCCCACTGAAGATTTTGCACAAACAATATTCACTGCATACCTGTTATTTTATCATCTGTTCTTAGAAAGCTCAAGGACATTTTGCCCTTATTAAAATGTGGTCACAAAATATATATATTTAACATTAATCCACCCGAATGTTGCCAATACAGAAAATGTGGTTCTTACAACAGCTTCATTCCAAAAAGAAATGTTAAATAAATTGATCAGTTCTTCCACTATTCTATCACTGACTATACTTCTCATTTTGTTACTTGGTTAAATAATAACACAAAAAGAATCAGATTACTTCATAGTGTATTCCCAACTAAAGGGCAAGGACCAGGGGAAATTTCTTTAAGCACTAAGTAACTATTAATAAAGTCTTATGGACAACAACCACAGTTTTAGGAAATAAGTCCCAAACATACCGAATTGATATGAACTTATTAATGCCCATATTGAGAGGATTTTAATTTTACTTATTTAAAATTATAAATCACTAATTTAAAATTAAACTTTATGCTTGAAACTGATGAGCCCCTACCAGGATAAACTTTCTTAATCTGGGTTGTGTATGTGTACTTAATGGTGTTTTATCTTTTGTTCCCTCATGAAATCAAAATTTACATTTTAAAGCCAGTTTAGGTGGGGATTATTTCAGTATTTCAAATAAAACTGAAAGAAATGTATACAGTGCCTTTATAAGAATCTTTGTGTATTAGGAAAAAAGTAATGGCTATGAGCTATATGACCCAAAACTTGATGTGCAATAAGAGAGATGATAAATGTCATTAATTTTGGGAAAAGACCACTTAAGGATCCTTTTTTAATTTATTTTTTTAATAAGTTTATTTATTATTTTGAGAGAGACAGAGATAGCACACATAGGGAAGGGGCAGAGAGAGGGAGGGAGAGAGAGAATCCCAAGCAGACTGCCTGTTCAGAGCCCAGTGCGGGGTCGAACTCATGAAACCACAAGATCATGACCTGAGCTGAAACCAAGAGTCAGTCGCTTAACCGACTGAGCCACCCAGGCACCCCAAGGATACATTTTTTAAGGCTGAATTAGAAGATATAATAAAAACGTCCATAACCCGATCAAGGTATCCCCATAAGATCCTCTCAAGGAAAGGTGACAAAACAAACTTCCTATATATATTATTTCTTACAGTCAAATCTCATATATACAGGTGAAGAATGCTTGCTTTTCTACTATCCACAAAGTCCAAGAAACATTACCAAAACTGTTCTTGGTCTCCAACTTACACATTTCACCACCACCACTATCATAAACTCCTAAGGACTACCAGAGGGGAGGGGATAGGGGAATGGGTGAAAGAGATAACAGGGATTAAGGAGGGCACTTGTGATGAGCACCGGGTGTTGTATGGAACTGAATCACTGTATTGTACACCTGAAACTAACATAACATTGTATGTTAACTATTAACTATACTGGAATTAAAATAAACTCAGTAACTGAAAGCTATGAGAATAAAAGTAGCTAAGGAAAGGGGCACCTGGGTGGCTCAGTCAGTTAAGCAACTGACTTCAGCTCAGATCATGATCTCACCGTTCACAAGTTCGAGCCAGGCGTCAGGGTCTGTGCAGACAGCTCAGAGCCTGGAGCCTGCATGGGATTCTGTGTCTCCCTCTCTCTCTGCCCCTCCCCTGCTCGCGGGTGCGTGCATGCTCTCTCTCTCTCTCTCTCAAAAATAAATATATTTTTTTAATTTTTTTAAAAAGTAGCTTAGGAAAAAAAGCACTCAAGCTTAACTTGCTCCTCCCCTCAAAAAATATATTCTGAAAAATAAATTCCAAACATAAAAGTGAAATGATTTGGGGGATTATTTCTTTAGCTTCATGCAATCCTCCATTAGCATGGACAATTCAGTTGCCTGTGTGTTCTCAGGCTCCACTCAAACAGCCTTGGATGAAGGATACTGACATTCCAGGTGCGGCCACATCAGACATCCGGAAAAGGACATGAAATTTGTGAATAGCAACCAAAGTTGAGGAAAACACCTCAAGCTCAAGTGCTTACGGGGCATAGACCATTTAAGTTACTAAACTAAGGCAATCTTGCAAAGGTGGAAAATGACAACTGCCCCCAAGGTAGGAGAGACCACGTGAAATGGAGTGCCTAAACGGAATTTCTGCAAGTTGACTGTTACCATGAACAAAGGTAATGAAGCCACACGACCCTATTTTACAAGAAAAGTTATTAACCAGATTTTTATGAGATTTTTAAAAAGAAAAACAAAAAACCTGCTGGCAACCAATTCAGATTTAAAGGACTGTTAACCAAACCAAACTATAGGCTAAATCAGAACCCCGGACCACAGTTTGCAACTTTTGGTCCAGGGATTCAGTAGGCAAAAACGAATAAAGAAAAGAACACCGGACAAAGAGGAGACGCTGATTAATGTCAATTAAAATTAAAGGTATGCTGGGAATCTGCCTAGAATGCCGAAATGAGTAGCTTCCTTGCAGAGTTTGAGATGTAGGGGCAATAATAAACTCGAAGGAGAAGAAAATCAGTGAACGAGAGCAAGGGCAGGGAGGCAGTTCTGGGCAGTAAGTGCCTTAATAGGTATCCAGGTGAAACCGAGGACGGAGTCTTTCTCACCACAGGCTACGGAGGTCTGCAGTGCCTCAGATCCCGCGGGGCTGCGCCCGGCCGAACTACCTGCAGCCGCAGGGGTCGCGGCTCCTCTGGGGCTGGGGCCAGGACCCACAGCGCCCACTGACCCCTTCTCTCGCCCCCCTCCGGCGCCGCGAAGATGGAGTCCATTTCCTGAAGAGGGGGCCGCAGTGGCCCGTCCTCGGGCTCGGCCTCGGCCACCGGCCACCTGGCGCCAGGAAGCTTCCATCCCTGCAGAGGAAGGGGGAAAAAAAATAAGTGGAAGGAGAGTGAGCGCAGCGGGTGCGGAGGCGGGGAAAGGGGCAGTGGGGGAAGCCAGTGCGAGGAGCAGAATGAGGAGGGTCCCCGCGGGGTGAGGACCTGGTGTGAGAAGGTCGCGGCCCTGTCACTAGGAGGGCCAGTCCCCGCTAAGCCCAGGTTTAGGAGATGGACCAGGGAGAGAGAGGACTAGACAGAGAAATGGACCTCAGGGCAAGGAGCATCCAGTACCGCAGAGGGAGAGCCCGGGAGAAGGGAAGCGCCTCCTCAGCCTCAGAGGGAGCGTAGTGCGGATAAAAGTACAGACTGACCCCTCGGCTCCCGCGGGAGACCAACTGTAGTAGCGGACCCCAAGGAAAGCTACGTCTCCTTACCGACGGCGCCCGCCCCGGGCGACTACAACTCCCAGAAGCCCAGATCGACTGCCCGCAGAACGCGTGGCATCACTGGCCACTTCCTTATCCGGGAGCGTTTCTGGGAGGGAGAGTTGCTCAAAGCGCGTGCGCTGACTTGCACCGAGCTTTCGGAAACTACAATTCCCGGCGTGCTCTGGGGTTTGGGTGGGATCGTCGCCCAGAGAGGGCGGAAGATTGGGAGCTGGGCGGGCCCTAAATGCTCTCAACTCCAGAGGATACTAAGGCTTCCCCAACGGTACCTTAAACCCAGTTGGGTATCAGGGTTCTGTCAGAGTGGCTGTAAATGACTATTCTCCAGCCTTAGCCTTGACTCCGCGCTTTCAGGTGGCAGGAGAATTCTCACTGACGGAAATAAACAATGAAAACACTTGGGCGTAGAGGAAGGAAGGAAAGCTGGGAGTATTGAGAGAAAGTGGATGGAATACAGACAAGCGCCCTTCTGAATTGCTATAGCGATATAAAGGATAAGTCTCATAGTTTTTTATAGTTTATAGTTTACAGTAAGGTCCTGAAGGAGGCTGATTTTTACCTTCATGACAGCTCCCTAAAGTAGATTTTATTAAGGAAAGTAATTGAAAGCCATGACATGACTTTGCTGACTTTTCCAGTAAGATATACTGCCCTGAGCGCTGAACAGGGAGCCTGCTTGGGATTCTCTTTTTCCCTCTTTCTCTGCGCCTCTCCCCACTCTCAAAATAAATAAACATCAAAAAAAGATAAACGTCAAAAAATTGGGGGTCTGACTGGGACTGAGGAATATGTTGATTGCTGTTTGGAACTACTGTCTTTATACAACTCTTCAACCTCAATTCTCTACATTAATAATAAATACCTAACGTTTAAATGGCATTTGTTAAGTGCCAGACACTATTCAAAGTGTCTTAATATATATGTATTAATGAATTCTTCACAATAACCCTATTTATTCCCAGTTTACAGCTGAGAACACCGAGGCACAGAGAGGTTAAGTAATCTGCCTTTGCTGATAGAACTAGGTATTGTTATCATGGATACCGTTTTTTAAATTAGGAAACAAACACAAAATTTTCTTATTCAAAATCCTAGCAGAATCAAAATCGCAACAGAGTAGCGTGATTCCTGACCTATATTCTTAAACACCATGCCATATGATTACTGTATAAATGTATTTAATGTTTACATAGAAATTCCAGTTACTTTTAGAGGGCCTAATCAAGTGAAAAAATCCTCACATAACGAGAATTTTTCCCCTGCCATATGACAAAATAAAAATTTATAATCATAATTATTTTGGAATCGGAATCATATGTGTTATCTGTGTTAGGAAACTATTACAGAATGATAGTAAAGTTTTGCAGTGAAGAATTGTATACCATGTGGAAGCATATGTCAGTTGAGAACCTGTTTACAAAGTGACCATTGCTGTTATTTTTACTTTGGAATTTCAGATAATATTTGGGAGAAACAAGATTTTTTTGTGTGTTTATGGGAAATATAATTAAAAATTATAAATATAATTAAAATTATATTATTTAGTATATATCCTATGTATTAAATTAATAATTTATTATCATATTATGTTATTATATAGTATATATTAAATTATTATATAATAGGGGCGCCTGGGTGGCTCAGTCGGTTGAGCGTCCGACTTCGGCTCAGGTCATGATCTCACAGTTTGTGAGTTCGAGCCCCGCGTGGGGCTCTCTGCTAACAGCTCAGAGCCTGGAGCCTGCTTCGGATTCTGTGCCTCCCTCTCTCTCTGCCCCTTCCCTGCTCATACTCTGTCTCTCAAAAATGAATAAACGTTAAAAAAATTTTTAAATTATTATATAATAAATATAATTAAATATAAGTAAACACAATTAAAATTATAAAATATAATTAAAATTATAAAGATCGATAACTATAATTGTGCAGGTCCAATTAATTTTAATTATTGGAAATAATACACAGAAGAATAGCTAAAAAGAGGCTGACAATACAAAGTGTTGGCAACAATGTGGAGTAACTGGAACTCTAATACTCACTGGTGGAAGTGGAAATTGGTTGAAACCCTTTCAAAAAATGTTTGGCAATATCTACTAAAATATGACTTAGTACTATAACACCATAACCAAACAATTCCACTTCTGTATATACCCCTAAAAGATATGAGTGCATATGTCCAGAAAACTCACATTTAGAGCAGCTTTATTCATAGCAACCAAAAGCTAGAAACAACCCTAATGTCCAGAATAGAAAAATAAATGTGGTGTAGTCATATAATGGACACACACACAAATGTGTGTGTGTGTATGTGTATATATATATGTGTGTGTGTATATACATATATACACATACACGCACACATATATGAATATAACATGAATATATATGAATATATATACACACACATATATATGAATATAACATGAATATATATGAATACACACACACACACACACACACACACATATATATGAATATAACATGATGGGTGATCTCAAAGATATCATATTAAGCAAAAGAAGCCAGACACAGGAGAGTACTTACGTGTGGTTCCAATTTCATAAAGTTTCTGAACTAGAAATAGAAGCCAAATTAGTGATTACCTCTGATGGGGGTAGGAGGATTTTAACTGAGAAGAGGAGTGAGGTAGCCACCTAAGTGGTGGAAAACTTCTATCTTGATCTGGGTGGTAGTTTCATGTGTGTGTATACATATAAAAACAAAAAATATATACATTTATGATTTGTGCAATTTATGATATGTGTGGTACCCCTCAATTCTGAAAAGAATTATAAAATATAGGGGCGCCTGGGTGGCGCAGTCGGTTAAGCATCCGACTTCAGCCAGGTCACGATCTCGCAGTCCGTGAGTTCAAGCCCCGCATCAGGCTCTGGGCTGATGGCTCAGAGCCTGGAGCCTGTTTCGGATTCTGTGTCTCCCTCTCTCTCTGACCCTCCCCCGTTCATGCTCTGTCTCTCTCTGTCCCAAAAATAAATAAACGTTGAAAAAAAAAAATTAAAAAAAAAAATATATAGAAAAAATAAGATATCTGAATACGTCTATTGTCCAGCCCCTTGAAAAATGTGATTTAATTATATTTATTTGTCCATTACTGGTACATTATCCTGATGTGGATTCTTTTTGCCAGAGTACCCATACAGAACCCCCCAAATACATTTATCCTTGACATATACATATATCTTTACGTAAACACTATGCCAGTTATCAATTTATTGCCTCTCAACTCCAATTCACCCTTCAATATATGCTCTATAATAATGGACAGCACTCTTTTAAGCACCTCGTCTGAGAGCACCACCTTAAGTTTTCTCAGCAGAGGGCGCTGGAGAGACATCGTAGGAAAGAACTTTTCCGGTGTTTCCTGCTACCGCAAGTTGGGTCAGCAACCTTGCAGTCTCTGCCTGGCCTGCAGTTAACCTTCAAAACAGACTCAACATGGAAACTGGCCTAGGGCCCCCTGCTCACTCTCTCTTAAATTAAAAAAAAAAATTTTTTTTAAGGAAATTAAGGATACGACATAAAGTGCAAAATATACCAGCCAAAATAAGGAAAAAAGATTTTCTGCTATACATAGGGCAGAGGAAAACTAGAATATTAATAATCAGGTTGTTTCCATAGTCACATTAAAATAACTTTCAAAATATAACTTTAGGGGACTTACTCTTTTTTTCCTTTAGTTAGTAATCTTCAGAATTGAATGATAAAAATAGCACTGTATAATGTAAATTTTATGAAAATGAAACTAAAATTTTTTTTGACTTTATCATTTTACTTTGTCTAGGAAAACCACAAGAGAAACAAAATCAAACAAACGTTTATTCATATTTAATGTAAACTGTTTTCAAATATTCAGCTTAATAATCCATCCATCAATCAATAATGGAGTCTAGCAGATATCTAATATTATCAGGCACTGGACATAATGTACTCAGAGATGAGAGAGATTCATGATAGGTAAAGTACCAGGATTAGGATGAAGAGACTCATGAAGACGCCAGGGGCAGGGTTAGATTTGGATAGAATGGAAAGATGCAATCTGAGTGGTAAGCCAAGGTTTAGAAGAGAAAATAAACATGGCACATGTTTGAACCAGAAAAGGGAAAATTCTATTGAATCCCAAGGCAAAGGTCATAAAGAAAGTTGGAGAGCATCTTGAAAACAGAAGTAGAAAAATTCGTTCTCAATGATGGCACTAAGTAATCACTATGAGGTTCAAGAAAGGGGAAACAATATCATAAAAGGAAGCGTTAGGTTTTTGTTTTATTTTTTATCTGATTTTGCTTCTGAAAGATCACAGTGGCAACTCCATGGAAATGGACTGTTGAGGTAAGAAGAGTAAAAGTGGAATTAGATACTGGGTAACAGGCTACTGTAGGAATCTAGGTGAAAGACGGTAGTTTAGATGAGCAATGGATGTGACAGATTACCCTCACACTCGGGGTATATCTTGAAGGTTGAGGTCACAACATTCACTGACAGCTTAGATAACAGGTATGAGATTAAGAGTCAAGAAAATAAGACTCAAACTTTTTCACCAGAGGAACTGGGTCAATGGTAGTGTCATTTTCTGACATAGGGAGGACAGGGAAAGAAACAGGCTTGAGAAAAAAGTCATGAGTTCTGCCTAGGACACATCAAATTCTCACTATAAACAAACAAACAAACAAGATCACCAGCTTGCACAACAATGCTTCTGGCACTAGATGTATAGCTTCTTCCAAACAAAACAATTCAATTTGCAGAATTGACATTTAACTCAGTTCTGACACTTAACTCAGTTCTGACACTAACTGCCTGGAGAGTACAGACCCCATAGGTTAAGGGCTCAGTCCCCCGAAACTGCCCTCACACACATTTCATATGCCCAGTCACAAGTCTCATGTTGTCACATGTGCTACTAGCCAACTAGTTATAAATCATGTCCCCCTCCTATTGTTCTATAATTTTCTAGAATGGCTCACAGGAGCCAGAAACAGAGTTTACTTTTTCTTACTGATTTATCATAAATGATACAACTCAGGACCAGGCACATGGAAGATATTCATAGGACAAGGAATGTGGGAAGGGGTAAGGAGCTTCCATAACTCTGAGGGCACTACCCTCCCAGTACCTCAATGTGTTTAGCAAGCCAGAAGCCCTCCCAAACCCCCTGGGTTAAGGATTTTTTATTGGAGCCTCATTACATAAGCCTAATGGATTAGATCATTGGGTGTTAGTGATTGACTCAACCAGCAGTCCCTCTCCCCTTCCCAAGGTCAGGGGGTAGGGCTGAAAGTTCCAATTATCTAATCCCATGGTTTATTCCCCTGGCAACCAGCCCCCATCCTTAGGGGCTTTCCAAAAGTTACCTCATCAACAGAAACTCAGATGTGGTTGAAAGAGGCATGTTATGAAAAACAAAAAAATGCTTTTTAAAAATTTTTTCACTCTGGAGCTGGCTTCAGGAGTCAGTGACAAAAACCAAATCTTAAAAAAGATATTCCTATAGCTCTTATCACTTAGGGAACTACAACGGTTTTAGGAGCTTGGGCCAGGAACCAGAAACAAAGACCAAAATTTATATTTCTTATTAAAGTACATTTAGCAAAGAAAATACCATGTGCCCAGTTCGATATACAAGTCTGGAGTTCGGAGGAGAGGCTGCAGATACAAATTTGGGAGTTTTCAGCACATAGATGTTGTAAAATGCTACGGCATATATGAGCTCACTTAGGGAGTGATTATGGTGGCCATGGGACACTTTGGCCTTTAAAGATTCAATGAGGAGGGGAACCAAGGGAGATGGAAATCCAGTCAGAGAAGTGACTGGAAGCCAAGTATCTCGAAAGGCAAGTGAAGAAAAGCATTTCCAGAAAGGAAGTGATCATTTCTTTTTTTTTTTTTTTTAATTTTTTTTTCAACGTTTTTATTTATTTTTGGGACAGAGAGAGACAGAGCATGAATGGGGGAGGGGCAGAGAGAGAGGGAGACACAGAATCGGAAACAGGCTCCAGGCTCTGAGCCATCAGCCCAGAGCCCGACGCGGGGCTCGAACTCCCGGACCGCGAGATCGTGATCTGGCTGAAGTCGGACGCCTAACCGACTGCGCCACCCAGGCGCCCCGGAAGTGATCATTTCTACCTAACACCACTGAGAGATCTGGTGAGTTTTGGACTCAGGACTGACCACGAGATTTGGCAAAGCAGGGGTCATTGATATTGGTCACCTTGACAAGAGATTTCAGTGGAGTGATAGCAGCAAAACTTCATCGTGTCAGGTTCAAGGAAGAACAGAGAGAGAGGAACTCTCTCCATTGGCAAAGACAAATTCTACAGAAGTTTTACAGTCAAGGAGAGCAGAATGCGGTGTTGGCTGGAAGCAGATACAGGGCCAAGCAGCAGGTAGATGTTCTTTTAAGATTTGAGCCATTGCACATTGAAAGGGACAATCCATAGGGGGTGAGAAGATGGTAAAGCATGATGGGGGGGGGCAAGGCAAGGGGGAGATGATTGTAACAACAAAGTCCTTGAGTACAAGAGAGGGTCTAGAAACCTGTGCACAAGTAGAAGATACAGTTTCTCAGACAGGAACTTAGGGTGCTTGTCCATTGTAAGAGACTTGTCTCAGACATTCTTCAGGCTTGCTCCCATGCCCGATGCTGTGGTGGCAAGACCCTAACGTGTGCGGTCTCAGTGCACTACTTGGGGCATGAGACTCTTTTAGAGGCTAGGGACTCCAGGTCTAGGATCCAGCCTTCCCCATGTTCAACTTGGTTGTTTCCTTTGAGGGCCTACTATAGCCTTGGGGAGCACCCAAGGAACCAACAGGTTTTTTTTTTTTCCTTCCCCCAGCTCAGAGTTAAAGTCTAGCAGAAATCCTACTTCTGAGTTAACGCAACACACTTTGTAAAATGTTCATGCCGTTCATCTGTGAGCTAGTAAAAGATTCACTATTTCTCTGAATATGTTGAAAGGAAATTCTCTAAAACTAGAAGAGAAAGCCCTGGAAGTAGGGTTGACATTCAGATATCACCTTAAAAAAAAAAAAAAAAAAAGATAGGCTGGGAGCAGGATAACTCATGAGTACATAATGGTCTCAAGAAACAACAGATTTATTTGGGCAGATATTCCAAATATGAGATATACATAAATTCAGGGGTTCCATTGCTAAAAGAAGAAGACAGGTATTTCTGCTAGACTTTAATATTATATATAATGTATATTATACACTATCATATGTTATTTATATTTATATTATTATGTATTGTATATGATATGTTATATTATTATTTTATATATATTTTATACGGAATATATCATGTATGTAATATTATATATTAATATAAAGACTATGCCGTGTCGGCCTCTCTTGCTTTTAGGTGTAACCGCACAACTAAGTTTTTGCCAGTGAGATGTGAGTGGAAACGGAAAGTGTCCTAAAGGAAAGAAATGCCCTCCCCCTTTCTCATTCCAGATGCCTAATGTGTAAATAGGATGGCGGAAGCTGAATTAGCCATCTCAGACCATGAGGCGATCTTGGGAGAGGAGACCTACGGGATGAAAGGCAGATCTGTTGAAACATCCAGATAGGAGCTAGTATCCCGGGGAACTTCTCTGAGAAATGTCATGGCAGGCCTGTCCTGCTTCTATCTGGACTTCAGCATGAAAAGTAAATATAGATCAATCATGTTTAAATAACAGTTCCTGAATTCTTCTAAGCCGTTACTATCCTCTGCTTGCATCTGAACCCACAATACACAAATAATCCAGTTTTGTGAGGGAAAGCTGATAATTCGATTTCAATAAATTTTCTACAGACCTTTAATCAAAAGTCATTACAAGAATTTGAAAAACATTCCAACAGAAATGAGATGGCTGTCAGAGAATACAATCATCAGCTTAAAAGAGGTGATAAATTTTTAATTCCTTGAGGCTTTTGAAAGTGCTTAGATATTGTTCCGTTAGATATTACTCAGATGAGCTCAGCAATAGTTAACTTGACATCTGAAGATCCTTTCCAGGCTTGATATTGGAATATTCTGTTGTGTTTATTTTTCCAGGGTTGGCATCAAGACTATGATACTAGAGGGGCACCTCAGTGGCGCAGTCGGTGAAGCGTCCGACTTCGACTCAGGTCACAATCTCACCACTCATGAGTTCGAGCCCCGCGTCGGGCTCTGTGCTGACAGCTCGGAGCCTAGAGCCCGTTTCAGATTCTGTGTCTCTGTCCCTCCCCTGCTCTCATCTGTCTGTCTCTCTAAAATAAATAAAACATAAAAAAAAAAAACTATGATACTAGAAACATGTTACTTCCTAATATGGCGTGACAGTGTGCCAAACAGTGCCTAATGCTTCTAAAGTTAGTAGGAGCCTTCATTTCCACAATTACTGCCTTCTCTTGAAGAGAAAAATAAAATCTGAGAAACCCTAGTTCTGAGGAGATTCAAGGCACCTTACAAAACATTACAAACATTCTTGCCACTTCTAGGTGATCTAGAAAAAGACTCACTATTTCTCTGAATGTGCTGAAAGAAAATCTTCTAAACACTAGAAGCAACTCTTGCAAATGAGGTTGACATTCATATATCACTTTTTAAAAATGATGGAACTAGGGGCGCCTGGGTGGCACAGTCGGTTGAGCGTCCGACTTCAGCCAGGTCACGATCTCGCGGTCCGTGAGTTCGAGCCCCGCGTCAGGCTGTGGGCTGATGGCTCAGAGCCTGGAGCCTGTTTCCGATTCTGTGTCTCCCTCTCTCTCTGCCCCTCCCCTGTTCATGCTCTGTCTCTCTCTGTCCCAAAAATAAATAAATGTTGAAAAAAAAATTAAAAAAAAAAAAAAATGATGGAACCATCTGGCAACAAGGTGATTCATTATCACAGTTTGCTCTCAAGAAATAACAGGCAACCACTCCAAATAAGCTATTTTTCATTCCTAGTGACAGCACTGTGAGGAGTTACACTCTTAATGTTTTGTATGAAGAGACTTCCAGAACCTCCACCATTACACATTTTTCCCTCCCCTTCCCCATTACGTGATTTTCCTCATCTCTGCCTAGTTTAAAGTGAGTTCGTTCCTCTTCCAAGCAATCCTACTTATTCTCTGAAAGAGAGCTTATTTTTTTCCAAATTGCCAGTGGTGGTCCATTAATTAATCACGATATCAATTTAGTAATTTGCAACAAGCATTTTTTCAAAAGAACTAAAATAGAATAGATAAAAGAGAAAGTCCTTGAGTACATTGCACGTTATAAGGGGAAGTATTCTTTTCTGAAAGGTTTGTTACAGCTATGTGTTTTCTAGATCGCAATCAAAATGCATGTTATATGGGTCATTTATTATGGGTCATAATCAAGGAAGTTTGAACAGACTGCCCTGGAAACAGTTGCCCTCATTATCGCACCTGACCTTTCTCAGCTCAGAAATACTTTTTCTTTGCCTCAACATTCTGCTTAAATTACACTTCTAAGAATCATTTGTTCCCCAATGAGAATAGTCTTCCTTTGGTACCATGTTGTCATGTGTCTTACAAGTGCAGCACTCAGGGAAGTCCAATCAGTGAAGCAAAATCCGAAGCTGCTGGATCTCTCTGTTTTTCTTACATTTGGCTTTAGGAGTAGATGATGAGCTTTGAGGCCTCTTTCCACAGTAAGACTAGATATTCCTTTTCTCTTAGTCCTCAGAGACAAGTATGGGAATAATCAGCTTCTGAAGGAACTTTATAGATGAATTAGTCAATGTTAAGTCTTTCCATTCTCTTAATAATCATCTAGGTATCTTTACTGTTGCTGTTGCTGTTTTTTTAAGTGCATTTCTCCCAGCCTTTGTCTTTCTGTACTGGAGTCCTGTGTTCTCTCCCGCACCACCATTAATCCATGTGTCACCTTTCCACTCATTCTCCAGACCCCACCCAGCTCTAATAAAATATATTCAGGGTTCATTAAACAGAAGAGCACACGATTTCCTAAGTTTGGATGCTCATGATTTTCTACAAAGGCAGGAAAATTTCTTCTTAAAACTTCCTAATGAAACCCAAACTTTTCGTGATTTTTTTTTTTTGTAAGCACTCCCTGGAACATTACAGGCTACAAAACTCCTTATCTAGGCCTTTACTGTATTCTTTACTGTATTTGATTGCTTAAAGCCAATTACTTAAAAATTATAATTTGAATTATTTTACTTGGGGTACTCCAGTGGAACTTATCTATACTGAAGCTCATCCATTGATTTTAAGATCATATTTAATTAAACATGTTAGGTGTAACTGGTCCCATCAGGATCAGTAAGCCAAGAATCTATTTAACCTTACCACTTGTATGATCTTACTCTAAATGTCATATGTAATTGAAACAATAGTAAGCATCCCTATGATAAATTTTTGGAAGTTCAAATAAGTGATATTTACTTATTTCCTTTGTCCACAAACCTATTTACAGCTCAACTAGGTGATTTAGTTATGGCTTCCTGTTCTCAACGACCATTTAATTTGAAGAGCGTGATCTTAACCGGACTCAGAGAGCAAACTCTCAATGCGCATGGTCAATACCTTTGGCATACTATATTTGATGGCAGATAAGTGTTTGAAATATGGTTAAGCTATATTATGTATTTTTAGATCCTTTGTGATTTATTTTTGACCATCCTTTCTGAGCTGCAAAGAAGCAAAGTCTTTCTGGTTTGGCATGGAGGCCAGAAGGGCAGTCTCCTTCTCCAGGTAAGAGATAGAAATGAAACTAGGTCACCGGTGTTAAACCAAGAGGTCTATGTTAAGAGATTTAGTACCAAAATGTGAAAAAAGAATTTCTAAAAAGGGAGGAAATAGCCATTATTGCAGTTCAGTAAAAAACAACTCTCAGTTTTCTGTCACCAAAGAGTCTTGCCTCTCTTTAATCAAAAAGTTTCAAATGCCCAATTATTTTAGATATAAAAATAAAAGAAATATAATTGAAGTAAATTTCATATTACGTTATTGTGGTATGCTTCCGTAGTAATTTTATATATTTTGCGCTCTTTGGGCATTTTGAAACTATTTCTAAATGGAACAATGGGAATATCTGTAATATAAATCTATTGATTATCAGTATTTTTGGCAAATGAAGGAACTAGGGACGGTGACTTATTACATTCAAAAATGAATGGAAAAAAATTACATCTGTGTTCTAGAGACTCCTGATAATGGTAGGCAAATGTTCATCCCTTGTGCCCTGAGTGGCTGGCTCATTGGTCCCCCTTTCTGCAGAGAGAAAGCAATGAGACCACTGAAGGAAAGCATGGAACATCATGGATTTTGGTGCCATAACGGTACTGTGCTCCTGGGCATCATCAATCTTTGTGACAAACCCAGGAAACAGGCTCCATGATCTCTAAAGAACTAACTCAAGTAGCTTTTTGGACCACATCCAACTGGCTAAAGCTCAACCCAGATAAAACAAAAATGAATCTAACTAAAAAGAGAAATTGGCAATCTGACAAGAAATCCAATATCAACTCTTTTTAAGGGCCAACATTGTCAGGCTGATGAGTAATTTTGTGGTAAATTGCTATTTTCAGAACCCCAAAGGAATGCATTGGTGAAAAATGCATTCTTTCACCTCTAACTCATCAGGAAACCAAGAGCCAGACATGAAATGTAATTCTAGAAGGTATTGTCTCGAATTTACTCAATATGCAGTCTGACTAGCTTAAAGTGGAAACATACAGGTAACAGACATGTTATCACCAAGTAGAACCCCATAAAGCACTCAACTTGGTCTGTGTAGAGAGCAATCAAGGGCAACCTCACAGTGAAGTAAACACTGAACCAAGGGTCAAAAGTCCAGGCTTTGTCACTAAACTAGCTGTGTGAATTCATACTTACCTCTTCTACTCCTCTTTTCTCTTCCATTTGAAATAGTTCACATATACCAAAAATTATAGACAGAATACATGTATTTGTACCTAGGTTCATCAGATCTTAACATTTGAACTTATGTCTTTCAGATTGTTTTTAAAAATATAAAACATCATGGACTGTTGAAGTCCTCTGAATTTTTCACTGTCCCCCCACCCCCGTCTCATTCTCTCCAGCCCCACAAGTGTGAATGCTGTTCCGATTTCTGCTATTGAATATTCCCATGCCTGTTATTAAACTGTGACATCAGAGGTGCAGATCCATACACACTACTGAGTATTGTGTTGTGTGTTTGTAAATTTTGTATAGGTGATATTTTGTGCACATGAAAGTCGGCTCATGAAGGCAAGGGTGAAGAGCAGGAGCCCTGAAGCCTCACTGTCCGGGTTCAAAGAGCAGTTATACCACTTCCTTCCTGTGGGCCTTGGGCAAATTACTTACACTCTCTGTGCCTCCTTTTCCTCATCTTTTAAACAGAACACATAGTGGAACCTAATTTACAAGCTATCGCGAAGATTAAATGCACTGAAATCTAGAAAGTACTTGAACAGTGCCAGCACAAACTAATCACTAGGTTAAGTGTTGGTATCTGTTACTATTCAAGCATGTTGTATGGTATTCCATTATGGGGCTATATTCCAATTCATGTATCTGGCTTCCTTTTGATGGACGTTTAGGTTGTTTCCAACCTTTAACTATTATAAGCATTCTTTGACATGTCTTATGGTGCATATGTGGCCAATTTTCTGTAGTGACTATACCTAACGATGAAATTGCTGGCTTTTAGATCAGCCTGACCCTGGCTTTAGCAGATATTAGCACATGGCTCTCCAACATATGGTAAAAATTCCCACTGCTACTCCAAGTTCCTGACACTCTACATCCTCACCAACTGTAGTGTTGCCTCATCATCATTTCTGTACTTGTAAAACGAGGAGGGGTGAATTAGACGATCTCTGGAATCTTTTTGCATTTTCTATGTGCTCCAATTTCCTTTCCGTGAATTTCCTGCTTTCTTCCTTCACCTAGAGATAAACTAGTCCAGGGAATAGCAACCTTTTCTTTTGAGTCTATAGGCCTGTTGTTTGGTATTTTATATTCTGAACGGTCTATAAACAAAGGCATCCAATAATACAATTCCTGTAGTCATAAGGTAGACTATTAACCACATTGACAGTGTTTTAGCCAGGCACACTTCCAACACTGTTAAAACATATCAACAGTTTCCAAACTTTTTAAAGCAATGGATATTTTTTAATAAAAATATAAAGTGAATTTCAAATAGATGCTGCTTGCTCCTTTTTCGTGTGTGCTTACCTCTAATACATAGCTCACAGACTGGTAAAAAGCTTCTTGTAATGTAATTGTCATTATTGCATTGGTGAGCTTTCCGAAATTAAGAAATACTAAAATGCTTCAATTTATCTTGTTGCTGTATCCATTAAATTTGCATATTAAATTTTATTTGATCATGCTTTAATTTTAGACTGGTATATAGTTTGCTATGCTAAAATCTTCTGGAAATATTCATGTTAGGGAAAAAAAATGCCCATTATTGCCAAAGAGCTCTGATTTTACTACCTATAATTTCTGTGAAGAAAAAAGTAGTTTCATTCAGGCTTTGGAGGTTGTGATTGTAGACCAACATTGCCACCTAATGGTAAGAAGTTTAACTATATCATATTTCAAGTTGGAAAAGTTGGGGTTTTTTAAAGATATATGCAAAACTCTGAAGTAATCTATTCCTATGGAAACATTACATTATACTAGAGTGGGGCAGGAAATGCAGAGTAAACACTCATCAGACACACTGGCAAGACTAGCTGATTGGGCTTCTGCTCCCTCCTTGATCTGCCATCTATGAGTTCTAGAATTCTCTCTCATTTGCTCTCAGATTAGTTACTAAACAACTTCAAATTTCAACCACTTCTCCCTTGTCCTTATCTAGACCCTGTCCTAGTCTTAATATGTTAAGATAGGCAAGTGGAGTCTGGAATCAATCTAGAATAAGGGTGGTTTCTTGCATTAGCAAAAGGTGAGTTCCTGCTTTGGCATCTATCTGTACCCAGGTCAGCATCCTTACCATGAGTCTCCCAAAGCCACATATTTCCTGTCTTTTTAAAAGATTTCTGTATGAAGCCAGAATCCAGTTGTGAACCTCTGCATTGCACTCCAGGTGTCTAAAGTGGAACTTTGCCACTACCTGTCAGAGCCTCCACCTGGAAGAGTCATGGAAAAGGAATTGGCTTAGCCCTCCTGACTGAAGTCTTTGTACTAAGAATCCTCCACCTGTCCAATAGAAGCATCAGAAAGACTTACAGAGCTTTGGGTCCGAGGTCATCAAATCAGAATGGGTGTCTCTAGCCCAGATCAGACTCGATGTACCCACCCTCCTGGATGCTGTGACTGGAGCTGCTTCTCCTTGGGAACCAGACCCTGAGCCATATTTTTTTTATTTTTATTTTTTAATCTTTATTTTTGAGAGAGCGAGAGAGAGACAGAGTGCGAGTGGTGGGGGAACAGAGAAAGGGAGACACAGAATCCGAAGCAGGCTCCAGGCTCTGAGCTGTCCGCACAGAGCCCGATGCAGGGCTCAAACTCACAAACCGTGAGATCATGACCTGAGCTGAAGTCGGATGCTTAACCGACTGAGCCTCCCAGGCGCCCCGGCCCTGAGCCATCTTATCTTACTAAATCAAGTCTCTTTGCAATGTCTTAGAGGTTTTTATAACAGGCAACAAGGAGCATAAAGAATAAAATGTGTGTGAAGGAGAAGGAGTATTAAAAATAAGGAAAAAGAGGGGCGCCTGGGTGGCGCAGTCGGTTAAGCGTCCGACTTCAGCCAGGTCACGATCTCGCGGTCCGTGAGTTCGAGCCCCGCGTCGGGCTCTGGGCTGATGGCTCAGAGCCTGGAGCCTGTTTCCGATTCTGTGTCTCCCTCTCTCTCTGCCCCTCCCCCGTTCATGCTCTGTCTCTCTCTGTCCCAAAAAGAAATAAACGTTGAAAAAAAAAAAATTAAAAAAAAAAAAAAATAAAAAATAAGGAAAAAGAGAGAGTAAAAAGAGTACTTGTCTGAGTCAGAAACCATATTACATTTTAATTACAACCCACCCACTCCAGAACCAGCCACTTCCTCTGTAGTGAAGAAAGACTTGGTGGGTGATATTGAACAAATAACATGTAAAATGGCAACATAAGACTGCAAATACCATGCATAGTTCAATGAATACCCTTTTTGGTAGAACAGAATAAACTCTACCATAGACATACACTGATCAAGGTCCATATAAGTATTTGAAATGTCAAATTAACAAGATGTCATGTCAAGCCATATTATTATAGGCAGGGATAGAAATTTTATATCAATTCCAGAGATCTGTGTTAAGAAGAACTTTTGAACCGCATGGGTTAAGCAATAGAGAGCTGTATGACTGATTAGCAATGTCTTCCACAACCACACACTTCTCATACAGTTCCCTTTCTGAAATTTCTAAAACAATCCCATTAACTCCTTCCTGGTTGTCTAATTAGGTGCTTCTCAAGCTTTAATGTAGGTATGAATCACCCAAGGGTCTTGCTAAAAAGTAGATTCTAATCCAGTAGGTCTAGGGTAGGGCCTGAGATTCTGAATTTCTAAGAAGCTGCCATTGAACTTTCAGATCTCCTTTTCTAACATTACAACAATTTCCTTTGTTAATCACCCAGCAATAGAATTATTTTTATCCCTTTTTTATTGCTGGCCAGTCAGATAAGGAAGATAGTAGTCATTGCTGTCAGGCCTTAAGAATCAGAGAAATTTTGGGGCACCTGGGTGGCTCAGTCGGTTGAGCGTCCGATTTCGGCTCAGGTCATGCTCTCATGGCTCTGAGTTCGAGCCCTGTGTCGGGCTAAGAGCCTGGAGCCTGCTTCGGATTCTGTGTCTCCCTCTCTCTCTGCCCCTCCCCCATTCATGCTCTGTCTCTCTCTCTCTCTCTCAAAAATAAACATTCAAAAAAATTTTTTTAATTAAAGAATCAGAGAAATTTTAAAAAATTTATTATAAAAGATTCCTACATTTTATGATTTTTAATGTTACATATTTATATATTAGCATATATATGTGAAGTCTAATTTGTCATGTTTTTATCATAAGAAGTTTCTCTTAACCATGCTTCCCAAGTCCAAAAGTACAATGATTACTACCCTTAAAATGACTCTGAAGCTCTGTAAGATCCTAAACTCCCTACTAAATGATCCTTAAAATGACTCTGATGCTCTATAAGATCCTAAACTCCCTACTAAATGATCAGATAAAGAGTATTCATTTTAGGATTTATTTTACTTTACTGCCTTGTAAGTCTTTTCAAAATGGTACCCTGAACATGATGTACATGGTAATTCCCAGCTGCTCCTCAGTGATCCAAAAATGCCTGAAAGTGAGGGATACTTATTCACTTTTATAAAGCATATTACACAAAAGGAACATACATGAAAAAGATCAGAAGATATAGAGACTGACAATCATTCTATATCTTTGCACACTATCCATTCTGAAAAATCCTAAGTACGATGATTTTTTAATCACAGTACCTCACAAGTGAGTATGTGGGCCTTGTGCCCTGCACCAAAGCACATTTTCCTTATGGAAAAATCCCCCAGCTGAATCTTCCTCTTCTTCCAAATTAGAGTGGCCTAATAACATCACCAAAAGGATCATGAGGCATGTCCTTGTTAACAACCAGCTTTTCAGTCCTGGGTGGAGTCCATGGGCCCACTTTCAACTCCAGATCCTTCAAGAGCTGAAAATTCTGTGTCAATAAGTGGTTTCAGAAATCGCTCGACCTTAGTGAGTCTTTGCTTCAGTTTCTGCTGCATTGACTCATACTCCGCCAGGATCCGAGCAAACCTCGTTTGCAAGAGGTCTACGGACCCCTCCATTCGGGTGACCTTCTCCTCAAGATCTTTGGGATCACTTCCAGCATTTGCGACATTTATATCCAGCAGGCCATCTTTCATCAGGATTTGCCTTCCTTTCTCTTCTAACATAGTTTTGGCATCTGGGTACTCAGTCAGAGCTTCCATGAGGTCATCTTTTGAGAGACAGAAGAGATCTGAGTAGCCAATGCTTTTAATATTGGCTGTTCTTCGATTGCCGGCTTTGCTACCTTTAATGTTAAGGATGCTGATCTCACCAAAGTAGCTACCATCACTCAATACCACAAACTGAGTGATTCCATCATCTGCCACCACAGCCAGTTTCCCCTCCTTGATGATGTACATCTCTCGCCCGATATCCCCTTTCTTGCAAATGTAATCTCCAGGACTGTAGACTTGGGGCTGTAATTTCAAGACCAACTCCACCAATAGACCAGCTTCACAGTCCGCAAAAATACGCACTTTTTTTAATGTGTCTAAGTGAACGTTGATGGCGATCTCTGCTCTCAGCTTATCAGGTAGATACTTCAAGACTTCTCTCTCATCAACCGTTTTTTGGTTGGTCCACAGATAGTCAAACCATTTAATAACTCTCTTTTCCATATCTTTGCTTACATTTCGAAAATGCATATATTGCTTGATTGCATCAATTCTTGCTTGAAATTCTGCTCTGGCAGCATTCATGTTGGAAATCATAGAACCTATGTTACCAACGATGGTAGCAAAAATTAACACTCCGATTAAGAAATCAACCACCACAAAGACAAACTCAGAATCCCTCACAGGAGGTGGTGTTTCACCAATTGTGGTCAAAGTCAGTGTAGACCAGTAAAGGCTGTACACATATTTTCTAGCCAAACGGCCAAATTCAGGATCATTAACATCAGGATACACCCATGTGTCATTTCCAAATCCAATAGCTTTGGAAATAGAGAAGTACACACATGCATTCCAGTGGATAATGATGACAATATACATAACAAGATTAGAAATCCTGAAGATGTTTGGGTAGTTTGTTCTCGTTTCTGTTCTCTGGAAGAATTCAAACATCCGAGAGATCCTTAACAGTCTGTTCAATCTAATTTCTGGATAGTTCCACCCTAGCTTAAAATACAGCAGATCAGTTGGTATCAGTGATATAAAATCAAGTTTAAATTGCAAGTTTGATTTATATTTCTCTATGAGTTTAACCTCTTCCTTTACCAGCAGTCCTTGTTCCAAGTAACCTAAAATAGAAAAAAAAATTTTTTTAATGCTTTTCACTTTTATGCCATTAGGATTTTTTTCTAAAATAACCCTCAGTGAACTTCACTGAGTGCAAAACAAGACTTCATTTCCAGTAAAAATGCTTTTAGCAATGCAATCAGATATGAGTACCAATCAACATATGGCTACGGAAAATATTATTTTGCAGAAATAAAAAATAAAACTTTGTAAGTGCAAAGTGAGAGATTCCATACAATGTATATCTGCAATTCTCTCTAGATCCAGCCTGTCTATGCACGTAAAGCCAAGAACAGCGTTCTTGGGAAGTTTTCTAAAACACCCCAGCTCTTGTGCCTAAAGCCATACACCACTCTCTTCCCAGAATCCTAGCCCCACCCTTGAAATTTGGGTACCTGCCTTACTGTGTATTATGTGTATTCTTGCTTGTCCCACCAATGTGAAGAATAAATGTCTTTCAAAGATTCATTTTCTCTAGCCCTCTTATCCCTCAGGCTTCCTTAGACATCTGGGATCTTCCCTTCTCCGATGGTAACACAGTAGGCCGTGACTTTTAGCATTCTGATACATTTTATCAAGGAAAGAATTTGTTCCCCTTTCTATACTGGCCACGAGAGCTGTGACTAGGACAGAATAACAGGAACATTGCTCCAGCACACTGGGATTTACAACACGTCCCTATTTTACATAATGATTCTTAAATGCTATTCTCTGTACAGTGGTTACCTTTGAATGTAGACAGCAGTGTAGAAACAGTAAGCTTATACCTACTTAAAAAGCATATTTAAGTGGGAAGCTATCAGATCCTGCTCCCTGGTCAGTAATGCCTCACCATGACCACAAAGTTGAGTTAAGGATGTGTGTACTGTTAGAAAGAGAAATCAAGAAACTGATCCCATTCAGAATTGCACCAAGAACCATAAAATACCTAGGAATAAACCTAACCAAAGATGTAAAAGATCTGTATGCTGAAAACTATAGAAAGCTTATGAA
Organism: Puma concolor; assembly: GCF_028749965.1. Classification (NCBI taxonomy): domain Eukaryota; kingdom Metazoa; phylum Chordata; class Mammalia; order Carnivora; family Felidae; genus Puma; species Puma concolor. The sequence goes on along the minus strand of NC_141670.1, from coordinate 167,007,784 downwards.
GGGAATTGAAGAAGACACAAAGAAATGGGAAAGCATTCCATGCTCATGGTATTAAAAGACAAAGATGAGCCTTCCAAGGAACCAGATGCTAGCCAAGTTTGTAAGAATTCTGTCTCTGTAGGAGCACAAAAGAGTCTTTGAGTTGCTAGAATTTCACTGCTGCTTACCTTCATTGCTTCGGGAGAAGCAAAACTCAACAAATTCACTTAAAACCCCGAATCAAGAATAACTCCCCTACACAAACTTTCAGTAAAGAGTTCATCAAGACAAAACTCATCTCCTGCAATGATGAAAATTAGAAAATAAACCAGTACAAGGAATTCTTCTACAAAGATCCTCTAAGGAAAAAAAAAGTGAAAGAAGGCACCCAACTCTGTGCTGTGTTGTTAAAATGTGAATACTACCCAAAGCTATCTACACATTCAATGCAATCCCAATCAAAATTGCACAAGCATTCTTCTCGAAGCTAGAACAAGCAATTCTAAAATTTGTATGGAACCACAAAAGACCCCAAATAGCCAAAGTAATGTTGAAAAAGAAAACCAAAGTGGGAGGCATCACAATCCCAGACTTTAGCCTCTACTACAAAGCTGTAATCATCAAGATAGTACGGTATTGATACAAAAACAGACCAATGGAATAGAATAGAGAACCCGGAGTTGGACCCACAAACATATGGCCAAATAAGCTTTGACAAAGAGGAAAGAGTATCCAATGGAAAAAAAGTCTCTTTAGCAAATGGTGCTGTGAGAACTGGACAGCAACATGCAGAAGAATGAAACTAGACCACTTTCTTACACCACACACACAAATAAACTGAAAATGGATGAAAGACCTAAATGTGAGACAGGAAACCATCAAAACCCTAGATGAGAAAGCAGGAAAAAACCTCTTTGACCTCAGCCGCAGCAATTTCTTGCTCGACACATCTCCAAAGGCAAGGGAATTAAAAGCAAAAATGAACTATTGGGACCTCATCAAGATAAAAGCTTCTTCACTGCACAGGAAACAATCAACAAAACTAAAAGGCAACCAATGGAATGGGAAAAGATATTTGCAAATGACATATCAGATAAAGGGTTAGTATCCAAAATCAATAAAGAACTTACCAAACTCAACACCTGAAAAACAAATAATCCAGTGAAGAAACGGGCAAAAGACATGAATAGACACTTTTCCAAAGAAGACATCCAGATGGCCAAGAGACACATGAAAAGATGCTCAACATCATTCATCATCAGGGAAATACAAATCAAAACCACACTGATACCACCTCACCACAGAGTGGCTAACATGAACAAATCAGGAAACTATAGATGCTGGTGAGGATGTGGAGAAATGGGAACCCTCTTGCATTGCTGGTGGGAATGCAAACTGGTGCAGCCACTCTGGAAAACAGTGTGGAGTTTCCTCAAAAAATTAAAAATAGAACTACCCAATGACCCAGCAATAGCACTACTAGGAATTTACCCAATGGGAATTTACCCATACAGGAGTGCTGATGCATAGAGGCACTTGTACCCCAATGTTTATAGCAGCACTTTCAACAATAGCCAAATTATGGATAAAACCTAAATGTCCATCAACTGATGAATGGATAAAGAAGATGTGGTTTATATATACAATGGAATACTACTTGGCAATGAGAAAGAATGAAATCATGCCATTTGTAGCAACATGGATGGAATTGGAAGGTGTTATGCTGAGTGAAATAAGTCACTCAGACAAAGACAGATATCATATGTTTTCACTCCTATGTGGATCTTGAGAAACTTAACAGAAGACCATGGGGGAAGGGGAGGGGGAAAAATTAGTTACAAACAGAGAGGGAGGGAAGCAAAGCATAAGAGACTATTAAATACAGAGAACAAACTGAGGGTTGATGGGGGGGAGAGGGGAAAATGGGTAATGAGGAGGTCACTTGTTGGGATGACCGGTGGGTATTGTATATAAGCAATGAACCATGGGACTCTACCCCAAAAACCAAGAGCACACTTTACACACTGCATGGTAGCCAATTTGACAATAAATTATATTTTTTTAAAAAAGGATGGGGGGAAAGATGGCAGCGTAGGAGGACGCTGGGCTCACCATGTCCTGCTGATCACTCAGATTCCACCTACACCTGCCTAAATAACCCAGAAAACCTCCAGAAGACTAGCAGAACGGAATCTCCGGAGCCAAGTGCAGACGAGAGGCCCACAAAAGAGGGTAGGAAGGGCGGAGAGGTGGTGCGCGCTACAAGGACTGGCGGGAGGGAGCCTGGGCAGAGGGGCAGAGGGGCGGCCCGCTGGCCAAGCAGAGGTCCCGAGTCTAGCTTGCAAAAGCAGAGGGGCCGGACAGAGTGTGTTCGGACAGTAAGTGGGACTTAACAGCTGGAAGATTATAAGTTAACAGCTTTGCTCGGAGAGCGGGAGGGCTGGAGGACAACGGGAGGGAGAGTTGTTGAGCCCCTGATGACAGAACGCAGCTTGGCGGGGAACAAAGGCACTTGCCAGTGCCATCTCCCTCGCCCATCACCCAGCCAAAATCCCAAAGGGAACTGGTTCCTGCCAGGGAACTTGCTTGCACCGCGCAAACACCCAACGCGGTGCTTCTGCGGATCCATCCCTCCAGCGGGTCTGACTCCCTATCGGTGCCACAGGGCCCCTCGCAAAGCGGATCTCCAAAGGAAGAGCGAGCTAAGGCTGCCCCTCCTGCCCCCGTGCACCTTGCCTACCCACCCCAGCCAATACGCCAGATCCCCAGCACCATAAGCCTGGCAGTGTACAAGTAGCCCAGACGGGCCACGCCACGCCACAGTGAATCCTGCCCCTAGGAGAGGGGAAGAGAAGGCACACACCAGTCTGACTGTGTGTCATCAGGTCTGACTGCGGCCCCGCCCACCAACACAAGTTATCCAAGACAACACAGGGGAAGTGCCCCGCAGTCCCGCACCACTCCAGGGACGATCCAAAATGATGAAATGGAAGAATTCCCCTCAAAAAAACCTCCAGGAAATAACGACAGCTAACGAATTGATCAAAAACGATTTAAACTATATAACAGAAACTGAATTTAGAATAATAGTCATAAAATTAATCGCTGGGTTTGAAAACAGTAGAAAGGACAGCAGAGAATCTCTTGCTACAGAGATCAAGGGTCTAAGGAACAGCCAGGAGGAGCTAAAAACTGCTATTAATGAACTGCAAAATAAAATGGAGACAACCACGGCTCGGATTGAAAAGACAGAGGAGAGAATAGGTGAACTAGAAGATAAAATTATAGAAAAAGAAGAAGCTGAGAAAAAGAGAGATAAAAAAATCCAGGAGTATAAGGGGAAAATTAGAGAACTAAGTGATGCACTAAAGAGAAATAATCTATGTATCATTGGTATTCCAGAGGAGGAAGAGAGAGGGAGAGGTGCTGAAGGTGTACTTGAAGAAATAATAGCTGAGAACTTCCCTGAAGTGGGGAAGGAAAAAGGCACTGAAATCCAAGAGGCACAGAGAACTCCCTTCAGACGTAACTTGAATTGATCTTCTGCACGACATATCATAGTGAAACTGGCAAAATTCAAGGATAAAGAGAAAATTCTGAAAGCAGCTAGAGATAAACGTGCTCTAACATATAAAGGGAGACCTATAAGACTCGTGACTGATCTCTCTACTGAAACCTGGCAGGCCAGAAAGGAATGGCAGGAAATCTTCAATGTGAGGAACAGAAAAAATATGCAGCCGAGAATCCTTTACCCAGCAAGTCTGTCATTTAGAATAGAAGGTGAGATAAAGGTCTTCCCAAACAAACAAAAACTGAAGGAATACAAGAGATCCTAAGGGGGATCCTGTGAGACAAAATATCAGAGACATCACTACAAGCATGAAACCTACGGACATCACAATGACTCTAAACCCATATCTTTCTATAATAATACTGAATGTAAATGGACTAAATGCACCAACCAAAAGACACAGGGTATCAGAATGGATAAAAAAACAAGACCCATCTATTTGCTGTCTACAAGAGACTCATTTTAGACCTGAGGACACCTTCAGATTGAGAGTGAGGGGATGGAGAACTATTTATCATGCCACTGGAAGTCAGAAGAAAGCTGGAATAGCCATACTTATATCAGACAAACTAGACTTTAAATTAAAGGCTGTAACAAGAGATGAAGGGCATTATATAATAATCACAGGGTCTATCCATCAGGAAGAGCTAACAATTATAAATGTCTATGTGCTGAATACAGGAGCCCCCAAATATATAAAACAATTACTCACAAACATAAGCAACCTTATTGATAAGAATGTGGTAATTGCAGGGACTTTAACACTCCACTTACAGAAATGGATAGATCATCTAGACACATGGTCAATAAAGAAACAAGGGCCCTGAATGATACATTGGATCAGATGGACTTGACAGATATATTTAGAACTCTGCATCCCAAAGCAACAGAATATACTTTCTTCTTGAGTGCTCATGGAACATTCTCCAAGATAGATCACACACTGGGTCACAAGACAGCCCTTCATAAGTATACAAGAATTGAAATCATACCATGCATAATTTCAGACCACAATGCTATGAAGCTTGAAATCAACCACAGGAAAAAGTCTGGAAAACCTCCAAAAGCATGAAGGTTAAAGAACACCCTACTAAAGAATGAGTGGGTCAACCAGGCAATTAGAAAAGAAATTAAAAAATATATGGAAACAAATGAAAATGAAAATGCAACAATCCAAACGCTTTGGGATGCAGCGAAGTCAGTCCTGAGAGGAAAATACATTGCAATCCAGGCCTATCTCAAGAAACAAGAAAAATCCCAAATACAAAATCTAACAGCACACCTAAAGGAAATAGAAGCAGAACAGCAAAGACAGCCTAAACCCAGCAGAAGAAGAGAAATAATAAAGATCAGAGCAGAAATAAACAATATAGAATCTAAAAAAACTGTAGAGCAGATCAACGAAACCAAGAGTTGGTGTTTTGAAAAAATAAACAAAATTGACAAACCTCTAGCCAGGCTTCTCAAAAAGAAAAGGGAGATGACCCAAATAGATAAGATCATGAATGAAAATGGAATTATTAAAACCAATCCCTCAGAGAAACAAGCAATTATCAGGGAATACTATGAAAAATTATATGCCAACAAACTGGACAACCTGGAAGAAATGGACAAATTCCTAAACACCCACACACTTCCAAAGCTCAATCAGGAGGAAATAGAAAGCTTGCACAGACCCATAACCAGCGAAGAAATTGAATTGGTTATCAAAAATCTCCCAACAAATAAGAGTCCAGGACCAGATGGCTTCCCAGGGGAGTTTTACCAGACGTTTAAAGCAGAGATAATACCTATCCTTCTCAAGCTATTCCAAGAAATAGAAAGGGAAGGAAAACTTCCAGACTCATTCTATGATGCCAGTATTACTTTGATTCCTAAACCAGACAGAGACCCAGTAGAAAAAAAGAACTACAGGCCAATATCCCTGATGAATATGGATGCAAAAATTCTCAATAAGATACTAGCAAATCGAATTCAAGAGCATATAAAAAGAATTATTCACCATGATCAAGTGGGATTCATTCCTGGGATGTAAGTCTGGTTCAACATTCACAAATCAATCAACGTGATACATCACATTAATAAAAGAAAAGATAAAAACCATATGATCCTGTCAATCGATGCAGAAAAGGCATTTGACAAAATTCAGCAACCTTTCTTAGTAAAAACCCTCGAGAAAGTCGGGATAGAAGGAACATACTTAAAGATCATAAAAGCCATTTATGAAAAGCCCACAGCTAATATCATACTCAATGGGGAAAAACTGAGAGCTTTTTCCTTGAGATCAGGAACACACAGGGATGTCCACTCTCACCACTGTTGTTTAACATAGTGTTGGAAGTTCTAGCATCAGCAATCAGACAACAAAAGGAAATCAAAAGCATCAAAATTGGCAAAGATGAAGTTAAGCTTTCACTTTTGCAGATGACATGATATTATACGTGGAAAACCTGATAGACTCCACCAAAAGTCTGCTAGAACTGGTACATGAATTCAGCAAAGTTGCAGGATACAAAATCAATGTACAGAAATCAGTTGCATTCTTATACTCTAATAATGAAGCAACAGAAAGATAAATAAAGAAACTGATCCCATTCACAATTGCACCAAGAAGCATAAAATACCTAGGAATGAATCTAACCAAAGATGTAAAAGATCTGTATGCTGAAAACTATAGAAAGCTTATGAAGGAAATTGAAGAAGATATAAAGAAATGGAAAAACATTCCATGCTCATGGATTGGAAGAATAAATATTGTTAAAATGTCAATACTACCCAAAGCTATCTACACATTCAATGCAATCCCAATCAAAATTGCACCAGCATTCTTCTCGAAACTAGAACAAGCAATCCTAAAATTCATATGGAACCACAAAAGGCCCCGAATAGCCAAAGTAACTTTGAAGAAGACCAAAGCAGGAGGCATCACAATCCCAGACTTTAGCCTCTACTACAAAGCTGTCATCATCAAGACAGCATGGTATTGGCACAAAAACAGATACACAGACCAATGGAATAGAATAGAAACCCCAGAACTAGACCCACAAACGTATGGCCAACCAATCTTTGACAAAGCAGGAAAGAACATCCAATGGAAAAAAGACAGTCTCTTTAACAAATGGTGCTGGGAGAACTGGACAGCTACATGCAGAAGGTTGAAACTAGACCACTTTCTCACACCATTCACAAAAAATAAACTCAAAATGGATAAAGGACCTGAATGTGAGACAGGAAACCATCAAAACCCTAGAGAAGAAAGCAGGAAAAGACCTCTCTGACCTCAGCTGCAGCAATTTCTTACTTGACACATCCCCAAAGGCAAAGGGATTAAAAGCAAAAATGAACTACTGGGACCTCATGAAGATAAAAAGCTTCTGCACAGCAAAGGAAACAACCAACAAAACTAAAAGGCAACCAACGGAATGGGAAAAGATATTTGCAAATGACATATCAGACAAAGGGCTAGTATCCAAAATCTATAAAGAGCTCACCAAACTCCACACCCGAAAAACAAATAACCCAGTGAAGAAATGGGCAGAAAACATGAATAGACACTTCTCTAAAGAAGACATCCGGATGGCCAACAGGCACATGAAAAGATGCTCAACGTCACTCCTCATCAGGGAAATACAAATCAAAACCACACTCAGATATCACCTCACGCCAGTCAGAGTGTCCAAAATGAACAAATCAGGAGACTATAGACGCTGGAGAGGATGTGGAGAAACGGGAACCCTCTTGCACTGTTGGTGGGAATGCAAACTGGTGCAGCCACTCTGGAAAACAGTGTGGAGGTTCCTCAAAAAATTGAAAATAGACCTACCCTATGACCCAGCGATAGCACTGCTAGGAATTTACCCAAGGGATACAGGAGTGCTGATGCATAGGGGCACTTGTACCCCAATGTTTATAGCAGCACTTTCAACAATAGCCAAATTATGGAAAGAGCCTAAATGTCCATCAACTGATGAATGGATAAAGAAATTGTGGTTTATATACATAATGGAGTACTACGTGGCAATGAGAAAGAATGAAATATAGCCCTTTGTAGCAACGTGGATGGATCTGGAGAGTGATGCTAAGTGAAATAAGTCATACAGAGAAAGACAGATACCATATGGTTTCACTCTTAGGTGTATCCTGAGAAACTTAACAGAAACCCATGGGGGAGGGGAAGAAAAAAAAAGGAGGTTAGAGTGGGAGAGAGCCAAAGCATAAGAGACTCTTAAAAACTGAGAACAAACTGAGGGTTGATGGGGGGTGGGAGGGAAGGGAGGGTGGGTGATAGGTATTGAGGAGGGCACCTTTTGCGATGAGCACTGGGTGTTGTATGGAAACCAATTTGACAATAAATTTCATATATTGAAAAATAAAATAAAATAAAATAAAATTAAATTAAATTAAATTAAATTAAATTAAAAATGGATGTGTGTACTGTTATAAAATGTCTAGTACAGCTATGCCGGATACACTGATTTCTCCCCATGCCTCTTCATGGAATCTCTCTGTGAGGTAGCAATTACCTTTTCACCATAGAGCTGGCACAATATTTCTGTTCTCTCTATTCCTCCCACTGGCATAAAACCAATGAAAAAGATAATGGAGGAAAGCCACCAATCCACATTCAAAATGTTGCCAAGTAACCTGAATCCGTTGGAGTAGCCTAAGCTTGTGGGTGAATATATGGTATTCTTGTTTCCAACAGTGCTTTTTCTTCTAAAGTAGATCTGTGAGCTTATTTTGAAGAAGACTTGAATTAAAAAATTTCAAATTATACTCTAGAGATAAAAGCACAACATTGCAAAATATCCAAAGCTGAACGTATTTACCTGTCCTTGTTCGTACAAACATATCAAGAAGATAGACTATGTCTGATAGGTAATCAAAAATGAGCCAATATTCTAAGTAATCAGACTGAAGTTCATCAAAACATGCTCTGTAAAAGAAAAACATGTAAATAAAATGAACTGGGAGCCAGTTTAAGTAAAAGTCTTCTCTGTATACTTTTTATCATGGTAAGAGGTATAATGCACTAAGGCTGAGAGGGTCCTTAGAGTCCATTTAATCAACCACAGCTTTTCCGAATCTGAATGGTTTGATTTATTTTTCTCATGCGTCTGAATTCCAACATTCTTTCGATTACACTAGTTCGCTTTGTGGAAACATCAAATAAGAATAAATGGCCTCAAGCTAATGTCAAAATATATTGGCTTATACACATTGATAACCAGGTTCTTATTGACTATCTGTACCCAAAATGCTTCCAGGAATTGTGCTTGGTCCTGGGTTGCTGAGATGTTTACTATCTAAAAGACAGAGAACCGTAGACATACCTGAGAAACATATCTTGCTCTAAAACAACCTAAATTTTTTATCTTTTTCCACTCCTGGCAATGTTTTTTTCTTAGGCCACAAAAATAAAGTTTCTCCCAAAATTCTAATAAAACGACTCAGCAATCAAAAGTTTAAAACTATCCCCCCACACTTCATTCCAGTACTGGATTTCCAAGTATACTGGGAACCAATACATCTTCTCCTGATGTCAGGAAAACACATTGAGAATAACATAACCTCTCTTTACAACCTAAGGTGGAGAAAGGATGTACATCCTGAAGAGCTCTGGACCAAACCATTAAGTCAGTTAACTCAGAAACTAGAAGCAAATTGAGACCCACAAAAATATATAGATACCTTGCAATAATCATAGTCCAGTTGTACATGACAGGTAAGGTGATGCAAAACAGCCAGTTGTAGTATGTGTTTCCTGAGGGATCAATAACCGTGACTTCTTTCTTCTCCCTAGCAGCAATTTGAAATGAAGTAGAAGGTTACCAAAAAACAAGAACATTTTTATTTCACATATTAAATATGGTTATGTCCATTATCCACAATTAATGAAACAGAACTAAGCTGGAGAAGCTCACCCTCCAGGGAGAAGATTAGCTTGGCATGAGTGTATTAGACATCAGCAATTGCCTAGTGAGGGCTGGATAGATGGTTAAATTATTAGTCTTACATTAAACCTTACATTAGACTTTTATTAAAGCCCTGTTTTACTGCGATGCTGCAGATACTTCTATCAATTCAGCCACTGAAAAGGAATAATGGCACAGATCATGCCAGATTCTGAATATTCCGTAGACTTCTTTGGTAGGTTGTAGGTGGTGAGAGAATGGTGGTGTTACCACTTTTCCTACTAGGTAACAAAATAATCAGGAACTACACTGTGAGAGGGAGCTCTCATCTGTGTGGAAAGAAGACTGTAACACAATCTAATAAAAGGTACTTGTTCATAAGCATCTATGAAGGATGAAGAGGCAATAGGAGGTGGAAGGAAGAAGGAAGAAGGAAGGAAGGAAGGAAGGAAGGAAGGAAGGAAGGAAGGAAGGAAGGAAGGAAATATATCGTCAAATGGAAAAATTTTTTTAATTGCCTAGTATCAAGCCTCTATTGGGTTTGGGGAGAGGGGTTGGGTTTTTTTTGTTTTTAAAGATATTATTTTTAAATAATCTCTACACCCAAGTTCAAGCTCCAGTGTGGAGCTTGAACTTAACAACCCGAGAGGAAGAGTCGCCCCCTCTACTGACTGAGCCAGCCAGGCACCCCAAGCCTATATTGCAAAGGACTTTTTCCTTTGTAAGAACTTCAATGCCTTTCTAGCAGGCACAAATAAGTGAATATTATCTGGTAAAGAAAAAGAGTTTTCTTTAAGCTTAGAAAACAATTTCCCCTTTAATAAAAAGTAAAAAGATAGTTTTGAAAATATCATTCGGCCTCACCTTTATGAAATTCTAACCCTCAAATGTTTGCTTACAAAAGATCTTGCAAATGGTTGGAGTTTTAATAAGCATTTGTACTGAACTCAGATTTTTTTTTTTTAATGTTTCCTTATTTTTGAGAGAGAGAGAGAGAGACAGAGAGAGAAAGAAACACAGAATCAGAAGCAGGGTCCAGGCTCTGAGCTGTCAGCACAGAACCCAATGCGGGGCTGGAACTCAAAGTCTGCGAGATCATGACCCAAGTGCAAGTCAGACCCTTAACTGACTGAGCCACCCAGGCGCCCTGTCCTGCTCTCAGAATTAAGCATGGCTTTTGCAAGGAGACTAGCTTACTTTGGAGTATTTGCCATACAGTATTTATTACTCAAAAATGTTAGTAAAATTATTAAATTTTTATTTCAATTTAAAAAAATTAATGGTAAGACCGTAGAAACCTAATTCTCTTGAAATCCAAATATCTCCGAATGGTAAATTTATCTTCACCAGGACTTGAGGAAGTCAGTTAACCATAACATTGAAAAGTCTTAATGAGAAAAGTAAGAATAAAACTACCATTGGTCACTTTAAGGAAATAAGAAAAAAAAATTAATTCCCATTAGATAACAATCTATTTAGTCTTTTACACAAGGTTTCATAATTATAAACTTTTAGGAAATTATCCTTGCATCCAAAATCCATTACAAATTCATTCCTAATTTCAATGCCAGTAAAAACACTTACTCTTCTTTCTTATCTTTGCCTTTATCCTCTTTCTTTTTCTTCTCTTTTTCCTTTTCTTTCTTCTTTTTCTTCTCTGAGTCCTTTTTATTTACATTTTTATCATCTGACTTGCTGAAAAGTGAGAGATGTAGTCAGTAATAAAATATGAAAATGTTATGGGCCGAAAAATCTGGGATCATTCATGCCAAAGCCTAACTTACCTCTTCTTTTCTTTCTTCTTTTTCTTTTTTTCTTTTGGTTCTCTAAAGAAGAAATAATATCTAAGTCACACAATCAAATTACATCCTGACTTCCATTCTTATTTACTTCCCTCTCTATTGAGCAAGAAATCTGAACCTTGTCTTCAGAGACCTGCTCACGTGCTAAGAACTAGAAATCTGGTCTTCTAATGGAGAGTTATACAAAAATAGACCTACACCTAGATAATAAAACAAACAAACAAACAAACAAACAAACAAACATTCCTGGGTTAGTACACATGGAAAATTGAAGACAAGGGAGGCGGATAAAGGCATAAACCCAACAAGGGAAATTTAGAAAACAACAACCCCCAAGAGTGCACTTTCAAAAAGCCTCCATGTGTACAAAAAAAAATTATTTAAAATGTAAGCTTCTTGATATCACTTATATTTATTATTGAGTAAGAGCGTGGAGAATTTCAAGAAAATGCCATCAATTTTCTTTAGAAGGGTAATCCTGACTGAAGCAATTTTTTATGAGTAGTCAAAAAACTCCACACAGTGGAATCCCAATTCTTAGAATCATTCAGTGAATTTGAGATCACCTTTTCTCTATATACAATTTCTTCTGCAGTGGAGATTATGCAATTTGAGGCTCCTTCCTACAGTTGGTTCTATTAGCTGAAGAATGGATTCTGGAGCCAGGCAGACCTATGGTCAAAACAGGCTGCCATTGTTGGCTCAGATGTCTTGGGAAGGTTTATTATTCAGACATGAATGAACAGGCATTGCACTACCACTAGGGTAGTCAGAGAGGATGTTAAAGGGAGATAGGGCTAGGCCTCAAAGCATGGGTAAGAGTTGGAGTGGTTGAGAAGAGTGAGGACACTAAAAGGAAGAAAATTTTCAGGAGCAAATGTACAAGTGAATTTAGTCTGCATATCAATAGCCCAGGAAAAGTAGAATGCTGCTATTGAGGAGAAATATGAAATAAATTAGATAAAGATGTGGGGCTTGGCACCTAAGACTGTCACGTACAAAGGGGAACAGAACATAAAACTGGACAAGGGAGAATTTATTGCCATGACAGCATATTCTTGTGTTATAGGCTTCAACACCCTAGCCCAGATCCATGGAAATGGTGCCAACACACTGCTGGGATGGCTCTCAGAAGCTCAGAAAAAATGATGATTTGTGTAATGATGATAAAAATGATGATAAGTGTAATAGAAATTACAAAGTGCCATGACAGACGGTGGAGGAAGGTATCAGGGAGACTGAGAGAAGTGATGTGCTGAAGTGGACATACCAAGTAAGGAAGATTACCCACCAACTGACTATGGTCCCTAAGAGGGCTCAGAGGACACAAAAATGATAAGGAATATGCTGGTGAGAGGTGCACCAGCATCATTAAGAAACTCAGTGGTATTGTCCTCTATAAGCCAGAGCTGGTAGTGGGAGATACTGAACTGGATGCAAAACTGGGTTCCCTGAGAGCAACTGAGATGACAGAACCTGGGAATAAGAGATCGGTGGCAGTGCTTACACATCAGAGGAGAGATGGGTCCAATAACTATAATTACCATGAAGGTGAGCATGGTAGCCAGAGGGCTTAACTCATAGACAGCTATAGAAGAAGTTAATTGTATACTGGATTCCTAGATATATGGGCATCCTTTTGGTTTGTTGGGGTACTGTTTAATGTATACAATGAAAACATATCAGGTATGGGTGATTAAGAGGTTGAAGGCAACTTAACCAGATAAAAAGTCACAACCTTATGAGTAGTTTCTAAACCTGAGCCAGTTCTCAGAAATGAAACCACTGACTGAAGAGGGAGCCAAGCCCCCATAAAGAAAGACTCTGCAAACACCATGACCAGTATACTCAGTAATGATTTCCCCAGTCTTTCCCCAGAGAAAACCCATGGTCACTTACATAGGTGACTATGCGCTGGGAGAAGAGGGAGTACCTAGATACATTAAAGACTGTTTGGCAAAAGACCCAAGCTGTTATTGAGACCCAGGGATTGAAGTGTCATCATGCCTCCCATTAAAGTGGGGGGCAGCATATGGTGACCTACTAATAACAGAATCCTGTATGATTTACAACTTAAGGGGTTTCCACTGGATCTAAGGACCCCTATTGTGGTCATTTCTCCAGTTCCTCAATGTTAACTGGAATGTAAGTGGATGCATATATTTGGTCATTGGCAGAACCCTTATCCCTACTAGTTCCTTAACTTGTAGAGTAAGAGCTATCATAAGGGGGAGGGCCAAGTGGAAGCTCTCAAGCTGCCTCCTACCTGCTGGCCGAAAACAATATTGCATCCTAAACAGGAGGGAAAGAAAATGAGACCCTTAAAGACCTAATGCATGCAGGGGTGGTAGTCCTCCCACATTTAATTCAAAGTCTTGTCCCTACAAAATTCACATGGATACTCATGAATGGCAGTAGACTACTGAAAATCAAGCACATAGCAGCCCCAATTGTGGCTCCTGTGGCAAATGTGAAAAACAATGCATTTATGCTATCTAAACCATATACCTAAAGTTCTGGGCCAGTCACAGTGACTGTGTTATTTTTTTTTTTTTTATCACTATCAGGGAAGAGGATCTGAAATAGTTATGGGGTGGAAAATGGCACATTTATAGTCTCTTCCAGGGCTATGTTATCTGTCCTGCTTAATGTCATGACACAGCCTAGAGGGACCTGGACTATCTGGACATTCCTTGGAGCGTCACATTGGTCCACTATATCAATGGCATCATGTTAACAGGGCCTTTAAAGAGGACTGACTAACCATGGAACAGAAGATGACTGTTGACCATGAGTTGGATTCTGTCAGAACTAACAAGTCATGAGGTTGTACAGCAATCTATCACATGATGAAGTGGTATATCTGGGATTGAGCAGGTGCTCACTACCCTTCCATCATGTCATCTACCACCATTGCATCAGCTCCTACTCTTCAACTCTCCACCAGGGCCATATGTGTGGGTCTTACAGGACAGGTCATCATCACTGATCTGGTCGATGAATGGGTCAGCTTGACATCAGGATACAAGCCAAAATGGGCTATGTCTATACCATAGCCCTCCTTAGAAGTGACCTTGAAAGACAATGGTAAAGTTAATCTTTCTAATGTCACAGCTCCAAGCAGTGCCCAGTCATCCCTTTTGTGTGGAAAAGGAAATGGCCATGCATGGGTCTGGGAACCAAGGAGTTGAAGTAGGAGTGATTCACATAGGAAATGTGTGCTTCTCATCCCCACAACTTTCTGCTCTGTGGATCTAAAGGCTTCCAGATAGGTCACGTGTCTTCCAGGGAACACGGTAGGTGTCCCATTAAACATTAAGCTATGACTGCTCCCCAGTCACTTTAGGCCCCTCATGCAAAGCATGAAGCAAGTTCTTTAATCCGAACTAGATAGTGTTGCTGTGTTAGAGTGGGTGAGGGGGATGTATTTGGCACATAGATGATCCACTCTGGTGCCTTTGGTGTTCTCCAGCCCAGTTTTAGTGGTAAATGGACAAATATGGCAGCTATAACTCAAGAAAGGCACAGTGACAAGGGGCTGAAATCCATCAGGAATAAGGGTGACTATGACTACAGTGTGCATGAGGGTAAAGGCCCGGTCCTACTGCCTAACTATGACACAACTCTGAAGGGCCATCCCTGCTCTAGAGTTTCCCATGGGATCGTATGGCATATCAACTCTATTCTCTGAAGTTCAACTTCTCCCTCTGCCCCGTTCTGCTCCCCTAACTCCCTTCTCAGAGATCGTCTCCTGAGGAATTGACCTAAGGCACACTGGCTCAGAATGGAAAGGATTACTGATATTTCATTTATTTTTGTCCACCAGGTGGGGCAACTGCATTTACACAGGAGACATGGTTTTCTATATGTATTTAAACACACATACATACATAAATACATGCTGCTTTTAATATGGGTAGCCACATTTTTCAGAAGAAAATAACCACATGACAAAATAATAGAATACCATTGCCATTGCATTAAATAGAGTTTTCCTAATAAAGTTCTCCTCTATAGCAGATTCAGATATATTCCTACATTTTACTGGTGTTCTTCAAGAGCAAAGCTTTGGTTTTCTATTATAAATGTACTTACTGCTCCTTATTGCTGCTGTTGTTAACGTTGAAAAGTGCAATGGTACCAGGCAGGTAGTGCTCCCTGGAAAATGAAAAAGTACAGTAAAATCATAACAGTTACCATCTGCATAATGCCATTAAAGAACAGTATTTTTTAAAAAATTGTTTTTTTAATGTTTATTTATTTTAAGAGAGAGAGAGAGCATGAGCAGGGGAGGGACAGAGATAGAGGGAGAGAGAGAGAATCCCATGCAGGCTCCATGCCTTCAGTGCAGAGCCTGACGTAGGGCTTGAACTCACAAACCATGAGATCATGACCTGAGCCAAAATCAAGAGTCAGATGCTGACTGAGCCACCCAGGTGCCCCAAGAAGTCTTAAAGAACAAATTATCAGGGCATCTGGGTGGCTCAGTCAGTGTAGCAGCCGACTTTGGCTCAGGTCATGATCTCTCTGTTCACGATCTTGCAGTTCATGACCTTGCGGTTGGTGGATTCGAGCCCTGTGTTGGGCTCTGTGCACACAGCCCAGAGCCTGGAGCCTGCTTGGGATTCTGCATCTCCCTCTCTCTATGCCCCTCCCCCATTCGTGCTCTGTCTCTCTCTCAAAAATAAATAAATAAACATTACAAAAATTTTTTTCAAGAACAAATTATCTTCAGTTACTATTGTCTAGACAAATTTTGAAAATATAGAGCCTCCATGAAGCTTGAATTGCTAAATATCAATGCGATGAACCAAAGTGATTAGTAAACACCTATCTATCAATGCTAGCACCAAAAATTAGCATCCTCCATGGCCTCAAGTGAGGCAACTTGGATGCCAGCAAGACATCTAAGACTTAGATTGTCAGAGAAGATTGGAAGAGAAGAAAAGACAAATAAAAAACACTGGGGAAACTGAAGGTTGTTGGTGGAAGCAGAAATAAGAGAGAGGAAAAAAGGAGGGAGAAAAAGCAAAGAAAAAGTAAATGTGTCCCACAATATGGGAACTCCTGATCCACACCAAAATCACATTCGTGCCCACACCCTTAGAGGCATGTGTGTGAAGTTCTCATGAGTGCTTCATTTCCTACTAAGGACTTTTAGCTTTTCTGTTCTAGCTACTCACTCCTGTGCTCAACTTCCCTGAAAGTAGGGGCAAATGGGATACAGCATTTCAGAGGAAGACAGCCAACCCTTCCCACATACCATTGCCTCAGGGCCCTGAAAGAAGGATCAGAAAGGCGGAAGAAGTCAGAGAGGACTGAGGCATCAGGTTCTAAAGGGGCAGAGACCAGTCTCAGGGGAAATGATCAGCAAGAGTGTTTGTGACTCAAAGCCCCGTGGGCATCGATAATCATCAGCCTGTGCTTTCCACGAGAGGAAAAGAATAAGTAGCAAGTTACTCCTGAGATCCTGCACAGTGGCTGGGTAGCAGGAGCATTGCCAAGCCCACTAAATGGAGGAGTAGAATACCTTTCTTTCCTCTAAATAATAGTTTAGAAAGAGATACGGAGGGATAGATTATACTGCTCACCTCTGTGTTGGTCCCCTTCTGCGTGAGTTATTTCTAAAGGAATCCCCTGCATGGGGGGTTTCATTCTCTGACTCTTCAAACATGGAGGCACTGTCGTCATCATCATCGTCATCAGAAAAGGAGCTACGGTCCAATAGGAGGCAGAGGTGAATTAGATCAATGTTTTAAATTATTATGAAGGAATAATGTTTCTCATTAGGAGGACCACTGCCTCATCTTTTCTCCTTCCCTCTCAAACTAACATATGACGCTTTTTCTTTTTTTTTAAGTGGGCCTCACACCCAGCACAGAGCCCAATGTGGGGCTGTATCCCATGACCCTGAAATCAAGACCTGAGCCAAAATCAAGAGTCAGATGCTCAACCAAATGAGTCACCCGAGTGCCCCTACCCCCATTTTAATTAGAGGGAAATGAGAACTTCTAGAATACATGGAATTAGATAAAATATATGCATAATTCAGTGCATACTACTGAATTGTAGTTCAGAAACCACTTCCTAGGTCTTCCATATTTCTATTACTTGACGCATTGATTAACGTTAATATTTATCAAATAGAAAGTATGATATCTATGTTTTTAGGTCACATTATACATTTGTATGGACTAACCTGTAATAACATCTCTTTCCACGAAAAATAAATGCAATATATGTGTATAAATGTCTATGCATTCATGGGGTAGCCACTTTAAATTATACTTCTAAAACATTCAGCATATCACACTATTATTTTCACATTCATCTATGGCAATGCCACCGCTTTAGATTTGAAATGTCCCATGAGAAAAGGCCTGGCCTAAGTGCTTCTAAATAATCACCACAATAATATCTCTGTTCACTTGTGAGACAAGTTATGCTGTTCCAAAGTATAAACACATTCACAAAATTAAATAAATTACAAAGGGTAAAGTCACAAATTAAAAGTTAAACTGAAATCAAGCCTAGTTAAATTTATTAGCGGTGGCTGGTATTAACAATGCATGGATTTACCTGCATGCTCCATTTTCCATCCTCCTTATTTCCTTTTCAATATCTGGAACAATCACATTGGGAACGTTTATAAAAGAGAACCGTGTATTGATAATATTTTTCTTCATGGTTAGTTTAATATCTGGGGAGAAAAAAGTCTTCTTAGTAGAAAGACTATATATTTACATATACAATCAAAAGTTTCACTCTACCATTCATCTAAGGCTCTCATCATAATTTTATTTCCAGTTATATATAGGACTTATTCTCTAATAGAATATAGATGTGGCCTAAGCCCTTCATTACCACTAGCCAGTTTTTTTGTGTATTTTTTTTAATTCAAGAATATATCAGAGGTGTAAACTTTTTTTTCTTAATTTTGGATTTAGCACAGCTTTTCCTTTTAATGTTTATTTTTATTTTTGAGAGAGAGACAGAGCACAAGCAGGGGAGGGGCAGAGAGAGAGAGAGAGAGAGAGAGAGAGACAGAATCCGAAGCAGGCCCCAGGCTCTGAGCTGTCAGCACAGAGCCCCCCACACGTGGCTCGAACTCACCACCTGTGAGATCATGACTTGGCTTAACCCACTGAGCCACCCAGGTGCCCCTGAATTTACCCCAGCTTTAAAATATTCAGGCAATGTCGTCAGAGAACAAAACTATAGGGACCTCACATACAGATCAAACAAGTAATAAAAAGCAGTAAAATAAAATACCAAAATGACTGTAATCAGCTATGAATTTCTACAAGCATTCCAAAAAAACAGAGCGGGGGCGGGCGGGGGGGGGGGGGGTTGGTTCTTGGGCGGTATTTAAACTTCGGAGGAAAAGCTGGATGTGACACACTTAGCAAGGCCCCTAAATGATTACATATAGTGCTCGGCTGCTCGTGCAACCATCTCAGGCATCAGGAGAATGCCCAGAACGAAGGGATTCTGAATTCCCCCAGGTACGTTCTACCCCGCGGCAGTTGGCAGTTCGAGACCAACCTCTGGCTCTTGGACAGACGCTGAATGGAGCGCAGGCGCGCTGCGCATCACCTTCCAGGCGAGGCTCTGCAGTCACCCAGAGACCACGCCACTGCCCTTAGCGACCTCTCACGGTCGTCCGCTGGCCTCCGGTGTGCTGCAACCACGTCGCCTGGAACCTCGGAGAAGTTCCTGGTGGGCACGAACGGTGTGCCTGTGGGGAGATACAGCCGCTGCTTTGCAACCATTGACTTGGAAGCCCAGCCGGGCCACAGGGCCCAGCTGGCGCCTCCCCTCCACCCTGCTTGCTTGGCAGTTACCGCGCTGCCCTCTGGGCTTTTCATCCACGATGGTGTTTCCTCCAAATCTGCCTGGAGGAAAATCCCTCGAGATGGGTGCTGGGTGTCCATCCCAGCCTCCCCTCTCCCAGACCAAGTTTCCTCACTCTAAAAGCTCCCAGTGTCGGCAGGACAAAAAAAAAAAAAAATCAATATCTGGTCACTCCAAAAAAAGTGCCACTGTTGACCGGCTCTTGTATTGAAGGTGTGTGCCGTGGTCTGGGGATGAAAACCCAAAAAAGGTCAAGGCGGTGAGAGGAGGACTGTGGGGTGCTAGACAACTTCAATACCTCCCATACCTCTACCTTCCCAAGATGGCGGGTCATCTATCCATCCCCTACACCACAACGCACACCTAGCCTGCACTCCCAAGTTTTTATTGTATGACTTGGGGAGATTTCCTTTGTTATTTTTCTACCACTGAGTTCTAGGTTTGGGCAAACAAATTTGCCTTTGTTATTAATAACATAGAAAAGCAAAAATAAAAAGAGAGAGAGAGAGAGAGAGAAGGAATCATTTGATATGGAAAAAACGTATAAAACACTTCATTCTTTATAGTAAAATATGTTAAGGAATGATTTGCTTTTTGGGGCACCTGGGTGGCTCAGCTGGTGAAGCATCGGACTTGATTTCGACCCAGGTCATGATCGTAGGGTTCATGAATTCAAGCCCCACATTAGGGGCTTAATTTATTTTGAGAGACACAGAAACAGCATGAGGGGCAAGGGGCAGAGAGACAGGGGGAGAGAGAGAGGTGCAGAGCTGGACATGGGACTCAAACTCACCAAACTATGAGATCATAACCTGAGCCAAAACCAAGAAACAGCTGCTTAACTGACTGAGCCACCCAGGTGGCTAATTATCTTGACTAAAAAGTTCCAGAACATAATATGTATCTTGATATCAACATTGTCTTAACAGATACCTAAGTGTGGTTTGGGCTTTATACAAATATTTTTAGCATTGGGGCGCCTGGGTGGCTCAGTGGGTTGAGCGACCAACTTCGGCTCAGGTCATGATCTCACGGTTTGTGGGTTCGAGCTCTGCATTGGGCTCTGTGCTGACAGCTCAGAGCCTGGAGCCTGCTTCTGATTCTGTGTCTCCCTCTCTCTCTGCCCCTCCCCCACTCATGCTCTGTCTCTCTCTGTCTCAGAAATAAATAAACATTAAAAAAAATTAAAAAAACAACACAAATATTTTCAGCATTTTACCCTCAAGCATGGTGACAACCCTTGGTTTGAGAGAAATGTTTGATTCGTGTTAAGGAAGTCTCCATTTATTCTTATTTTATCAATTTTTTTAAAATTAGAAACAGGAATGAATATTGATTTTCATTAAAGAATCTCTTACTTTTATAGAAATAGTATTTTTCCTTTTAATTTTTTTCTATTAACATGAACTGTATTAATGAATTATTTTAATAGTTATGAAATAAACTCTTCTTGATTATGGTAAATTCCTCTTTTCGTATGCTTATTGGAACCTAGCTGCTAATACTGTATTTTATTTTGCATTTTTACATTAAAATGTTTTGCATTGTATTAAAACACAAAATTAGTCTGTTGCTTGGGAAAGGGTTTTTGACAGTAAATGTTGACATTTTTCATATACTTTTCAACTCTTTTTGGTATCATAGGATTGTTAAGAAGGCATCTGAAAAGAACGAAAAGATTCTTCTTTTAGAGAATTCATTGCTTTGCTGGTTTTCCCGAATATGAATTTTAAATCAAAATTTGTGAATCAAAGAGAAACAGCTGCTTTTAAAAATAAGTTTCAGGGGTGTCTGGGTGGCTCAGTTGGTTGAGCATCCGACTTCAACTCAGGTCCTGATCTCACAATTCCTGAACCCGAGCCCTGTGTCGGGCTCTGTGCTTTGGATTCTGTGTTTTCTTGTCTCTCTTCCCCTCCCCGAGCCATACTCTGTCTTTCTCCCTTTCAAAAATAAATAAACTTTTTTTTTAACTTTTCAAAAAATAAAGTAAGGTTCAGTTTTCATGTTTAACTGAATCACAAAAATTTCTCACTTAAATGAGGATGTAAAAACCCGAACAAAGATAAAGCAAAGCAAATGACAGGGAAAATCTTATGGAGAGTTCAGGAAAAATTAATTTGGAATATAAACTATGAATTCCCAGGAAGTCATCTATTCTATTGATTGACATCAGGCTCTAACTTGGGTTCAAATCCTGACTCCCTCACTAGCTGAATGAACTCAAGTGAGTTTTTTTTAACCTTACTGAACCTCAATTTTATCATCTATAAAATCAGAATAATAAAATCTCTTTTATATCCAATAAAGATGTTGTGAACCCCCAATCTCAAATCCACACATCCAAACATAATTTAGTATGCAGCATTCTCTAAATTTAGTAGGAAGGATACCTGTGAAACTTGTTTAAAATGCAGATATCACGGCCCTGCTCTCAGGGTACGAATGAAGTATGAATTCGTGTAGACACGAATCTACAATTTCATCAAGCACCATAAGTAATTCTGTTTCAAGGGGTTCCTGAGTCACACTTAAAGGAACATTACTCTATGCTATTGATCTTGGCGCACTACCCCAGTCGTATCTGTATTTCTGATTATGGTAGCGAGAGACATGAATTAACTATCAGGAAAGGCTTCAACATCGCTGTTACTTCTCTGACATTTCAGATCTACAAATCTGAAAACTTTAGAATCAATTCCTGAAGACAAATTTCACAAACAACTATTGTAACGAGAAGTCAATTTCATAACAGAATGTAAAAAATATAGACTTTGATTTGAAAAATGGTCTGTAAAATTCACTATGTTAATAGAAGAAAGATGAGAAAAGTCATATGATAATTTCAACAGATGAAGAAAAGGCATTGACAAAATTCAACACCTATTCATAATACAAAATCTCAGCAAATTCAGAATAGAAAGGAACTTCCTCAACCCAATAAAGAACATGTACAAAAAACCTATAATTAATAACATACTTAATGATAAAAGACTGAACACGTTCTCCCTAAAGTCAAGAACAAGGCAAGGATATTTTAGAGGTGTTCAACATTGTGCTGTCTCTTGCAACAAGCCCCCCAAAATATTTAAATATATAAAAAAAAGATATCCATACAGTGAAGAAATTAAACTATCTTTATTTGCAGATGACATAATAGTGTATTCGACAACCCTAAAGAATCTACAAAAAAGGAAATTGAACAAATTAGTAAACTTGGCAAGGTCTCAGGATAAAAATCAATGTAAAAGTTTCATTTTCTTTCTGTATGTTAGCAATGAATAAGTAGAAAATGAAATGAAATTGAATATATACATAACAAGCAAGTAATGTCTACATCCAATTCAATAAATAAGTACTGTATACAAAGTTCTCTGCCAGATGCTGTAAAAAAGAAGCCCAAAGAGGGGCACCTGGGTGGCTCAGTCAGTTAAGCGCCCAACTTCAGCTCAGGTCATGATCTCGCTGCTCGTGTGTTCGAGCCCCATATCAGGCTGTGTGCTGACAGTTCAGAGCCTGGAGCCTGCTTCAGATTCTGTGTCTCCCTCTGTCTCTGCCTCTCCCCTGCTCATGCTCTCTCTCTCTCTCTCTCTCAAAAATAAATAAACATTAAAAATAGTTTTTTAATAAGAAGACACTTCTATATGAACAGGTATTGAAAGTCCTCAAAGATATAATATAGTACCATGTGCAGGGAAAAAGGATATATAATTTCCTGTGTGTGTGTGTGTGTGTGTGTGTGTGCACATGCGTGCGCGCACATGTGTAGACAGAGGGAGAGATGCCACAAGAAATTGGTACCAGTGATTACCTTCCTCTAAGAAGGGGAACTATGGATGGGACTAGATGATAGGAGAGGAAGAGGGAATATTTTGTACTTTTTAAATTTTGTATCATATAAATTAAGTACTTAGTGGATACACGTAGTGACCCTTATTTCAAAATGCAAAACAGTACAAAAATGATATCATCCATAGTTCTACCACCGAGAATTATTGTTACCTTTTGCCTTTTGTCAAATTTGCATCCACACCTTTTATGGTAAGTGAAAAACAAAACTTTATGCCTAAAGTTACAGCCCTTTAAGAAATTGCCACCTCCCAGTGCTGTTCTTACTGTCCCGTTCCCTACCTCCCAGAAGCAACCACTACTGTAAATTTGGGGTGTGTTCTTCCAGACCATTCTGCTTCCTACCGCATGCCTACATATGCATCCTTCAGTGTATAGTTTTGGACATGTTGTTTAAGCATGTAAAGCTTCACCTGTGTATAATTTTGCAACTTGCTTTTTTTCACTCAAAATTATGTTTTGAAAAGTATGCTAATATACAGAGCTATTTCCTTTTATAATATTGTTTGTAAATATTGCAGTCTACGTGTATCGTATTGTGTTCCTTTTCTCTATGTGTATTTCTTCTCTCTAATAACGAAAGATTGGTTCTTTCTAGTGTTTTGCAATTGTGAGCAGCGCTGTAGCAAAATTAAAATTCCTCTGCATGTCTCCTTAGACACATGTGCGAGAGTGGTTCTTATGTACATATCCAAATATGGAATGGCTAGTTCTAGTTTTAGGTTATTAGAGCCAGCCAGATCACTGCCCGAAGTGGAATATCATTTTATGTATCCTGCCAACCCTATACAAATGTGCTATATCCCCAACATCCTCACCAACCCTTCCTGCCGCCAAATTTTAAGGTTTTCCCCAATTTGATGAGTAAAACTTTTTTGATTTGCATTTACTAGTAAAGTGGCAAAAGTCGCATGTGTCCATTGGTCATTTGGATTTCTTCTTTGTGAATTAGATGTTCATATTCTTGGCTAATTTTTCTTCAGTTGGATTCTTTCACCCATTCAACATGTAACATGTGTTTAATAAATGCCTGCTAGGCATCAGACATTATTACTATCCCCTACGTGAATATGCACCCCGATTCTCTATTAATTGTACTTTACTTTGCTAAAATAAACATAAAATTCTGCCATCAACTGTCATTTGTGTACTTTACTAATCTGTAAGTCCCTTCAATTACATAGCAATACATGTTTACCGGTATATGGCTTACAAAGCAATCTGACTCCTCTAATCTCAGTTAACTATTATCTCTACTATGTCATGATCCATAATGGGCTGTATTATGTCACCCAAGCACTTTTATACCACTTCTGGATAAAATTGAAAACTGACCTGAGAAATTCATTTTGCAAGGCCAGCATAGTACGCAGACTTTGAAGCATCATCTTTACTTTTCTTTTTTTGAGAGAAAGGAAGAGAGAGCATGTGGGCACACAGGGGCAGAGCAGAGGGAGAGGCAGAGAGAATCTTAAGCAGGCTCCATGATCAGTGTGGAGCCCAACGAGGGGCTTGATCCCATGACCCTGGAATCATGCCCTGAGTCAAAATCAAGAGTCAGATGCTCAACTGACTAAGCCCCCCCCACCCCCGCCGCACCCAAAAACATTATCTTTAAAAGAGGATAGTTACATATTAAGCAGGTCAGAGCACCCACACCACCTAATTATTTGAAGAGGGCCAAGGATGATTCAGCTTGTATAAGGATTGCTGTGTGCTGGTGCTTTCTGGAGTAGATTTCTTTGTGAATGTTCCAAATGATTATTATAAATGATGTGTTTGTTTTTCGGCCATTGTTATATTGGCTCTAATAAGTAAAATATGTACCTTCTAAAATAAATGATGTGCCCTCCTCCAACAGGGCAAAGCTTTTCTAAAGAAGGCACTCATCTGCTGAGGCGACCAGTAAAATTCAGCCTCATAGAAGAGTGCAGAACTATATGCACTACACTGTAAACAACAGTTTTGGAGCACTCTCTATTGTTCTCTGTATTATTCAAGTTTTATACAATGGGCATGTATTAACTTAATAATAAAAGGATAAATTTTGATATTTTTTTCTCTAAAGAGCGTAACTTAACAACTTGTAGAAATGTTCACGCTACTGTGTCAAGCAGGAAAAAACCGATTGTTCAGCAATATTTATAATATCATCCCATTTTATTAAAAATTGTGTATATGGGGCGCCTGGGTGGCGCAGTCGGTTAAGTGTCCGACTTCAGCCAGGTCACGATCTCGCGGTCCGTGAGTTCGAGCCCCGCGTCAGGCTCTGGGCTGATGGCTCAGAGCCTGGAGCCTGTTTCCGATTCTGTGTCTCCCTCTCTCTCTGCCCCTCCCCCGTTCATGCTCTGTCTCTCTCTGTCCCAAAAAAATAAATAAACGTTGAAAAAAAAAATTGTGTATATGTGCATACAAAGGGTAAGCACTTAAATGGTAAACATGTTAAGTTTTCAGTGGTGAGATCATTAGTGTTTTCACTTTCTTCTTTGCGCGCTTCTGCATTTTCTCCTAATTTATTTTTTTAATGGGAAAAAAGGTAGTATTCTTAAATGGAATTTTGTTTCATAACAAGAATACTTAGTGTCAGCACTTTTTCTTTAAAATAATGTTTCCCAGTCCTTGCCCAATCTCAGTATTCAGTTGCAGAGTTAAGGTTGTTGCTTAATATTTAATAATCCTCCCAGAGTTGTGTAACCATCCAGAACAGGCTTTGCTGGCTGTACCAGAGACAGGCAGCCAGTGCCTGGAAACAGCCACCACCTGCTTGGCAAAGATGTTGGTTCTGGCCCCAGCTCTTCCCCAAATTGCCGGTGAGATCTTGGCAGAGATCTCTCTGAGCTTCAGTCGACTCTGCTGTAAAGTGGAGATGATAATACCTGCCCTGTCCAAGGTGATGATTGATTCTCTATGGGGGGCTAATGAAAAAACTCACATAAATACCTCGAAAGCAATATTGAAGGGCTATATAAATGCAAATTGATGATATTGTTATGTAATCCCCAAGCTCAGAGAAGCGACCATCAACTTTCTCACGGAGACAAAGAGAGTTAAATGATTAAAATAATCTTTCTTTAAACCCTTCCCCCTTGAACTATCACTTTAAGAGGTCAAACTGGTCAGAGCAACTATTTAATAATTATCTTTATAGGATTATAAACAACCTGTAATTCCCGTGAAAACGAAAACAGAGCTGGCCCAACACTGTTGCTCTATCTGCCTTTAACAAACATTGGGACCCGACAGGCTTGCTAAGTCACTTGTTACCAACTTATGAAGAAAACACGATTCTTTCTCAGGAAGAAACAATTTCACCAAGAAGGCCGTAATTATTATAATCATTACCATCCCCTTCAAAATCCACAGAAAATTTATAGAGTGACCATCATAGAATAAAATCTTGATTGATCAAAAGCCAATGAACAAAACCAGCAAGTAACCAAATAAATACATCTTCCAATATTCCCTTTTTTTTGGCTAAAACATTTTACAAGAAAACACAGTGATAGAGAGTGGTTTAAATGTCAGAAAATGTAAGTGCATTAGAGCAAAAAATTGTGTTTTGTTCACTCCTACATTCCCACTGACTAGAGATCTTTTTCAAATAAATTTAAAGAATTGATTTTAACTACAAAGTCATATATATTATGACATTGGGGTATTGCAAAACCTTATATCATTGAAGAAAGTTTTCTTTAAAATCAATACATTCTACTGATCAAGGGTAAGAACAAGGGATTTTTTGCAATGGTCAGAGGCTTTAATGTGTTATCTTTCTACTTTCTCCTTTAAATCAGAAAGCAGTCAGAATTCTAAAAACTGACCCCCCCAAAATTAATAAATATATTAATAAATTATGAATTATATATATTATACATAAAGAGGGAGAGAGAGAGATGAAGAGAGAGAGAGAGGGAGAGACAGAGAGAGACTATATATTAAATCATTTCTTTAGCCCTAAGCATTTACTTCTTGGTACGTACATCTATGGTTGCATGTGAATGTCCCACTTTTCCAATATTCTCTAAGCTACTTAAGGACAGAGAACTTCCTTTTTCTCTGTATATGCCCTGGGACAACACAAATACAAACTTTATGGAAATAACAAAAGTGAGGAAACATATAAAAGTCAAAAAATACTTAGAACTCAGCACTTGAGGTCCCCTGGACTCTAATTATATGGAGATTTTGTCAGTCACAATGAGTATTTGAAATTTAGGATAATTTTTTTCCTGTTTTTCTTACAAATTTATACCTGTACCCAAAAGAAACACCTTAAGACTACTGATATTTTTACCTGCAAACCCTTTGCAGAGAACGTAATCCAATCTGCACTCAATATTTTTGCTTCCCAACATTCGGTGAGCACAGGCCATGTAAACAGCAGCACCGCGTAACCCGCTGAGTTGCCAAGGCGAGAAACAAAAGAGGATGGTTGTTGATGAAGACAGGCTTCCGGGCCAAGAAAAGTTAGTAAGAGAACCAGGTGCGTAATAAAAATCCAGTGGGACAATTTTGTGTGTGTGCAACACCGTACAGCAGGGAGATTCACAAAAAGCTTTCCAAAGCAGGGGATATACACCTGGATTTTGAAGAATGAGTAGTTTGCCAGACAGGAGAGGAAATGAGCATTCTTGGCAGAGCAAACAGCATGTGAAAAAGGTAAAGAAAGAAGAAAAGAGCAAATATTTCCAATGGCTGGAAGAAGATGCCTGGGTGTGTGTGGTTCCCCTGAACACTCAGATAATGGGGAGCACTTATTATCAGAGCGTGGATCTTTTATGATGGTCCCTTTATAGCGGTGTCTTTCCCACCAGCCTTGAGAGCAGGTACCAGTGAGCTCTGATTTTTATGTCTGCAGCACTTTACATAATATCTGGCTCATAATAAACAACCAAAAAAAATTGTTTTACTTTCGTTACTTATTGTATTGCACAAACACCACATCTACACTACATGTAGAGGTAATAAACATCTACACCCCATCATCGTGTTAAAGACTGCACTTAAGTAACTATTTCTACGTCACTACAACGTGTACATTTATTATTCCCAGTTGCCTTTAGAATAATGTTCCCTGGAACACAATATGTTTTAAAAAGATATTTCATTAAACGTATGAACGAATTTTGGGAGAATCAACATGCTTAATATATTAAAACTTTTAAAATTACATGACAAGGGGGGCACTTGGGTGGCTCAGTCAGTTAAAGGGCCAACTTCGGCTCAGGTCACGATCTTGAGGTTTGTGAGTTCAAGCCCTGCATCAGGCTCTGTGCTGACAGCTCAGAGCCTGGAGCCTATTTCGGATTCTGTGTCTCCCTCTCTCTCTCTGCCCCTCCCCTGCTTGCTCTCTGTCTCTCTGTCTCTCTCTCACTCATAAACATTAAAAAAAGAATAAGAAAATAAAATCACATGACAAGGGACATCTCATTTATCGATGGCTTTAAAAATCTACTTTGTAAGTCTTTATAATTTTCTTTCTTTTTTTTAAATTTTATTTTTAAGTAATCTCTACATCCAACATGGGGCTCGAACTCACAACCCCGAGATCAAGAGTAGCATGCTTTTCCAACTGAGCTAGCCAAGCGCCCCAAGTCTTTATTATTTCCTTTAAATAAGCATGTACATTTCCTATTAAATGCATTATACATAGTTAAATTTTTATTTGTAAATAAGATCTATTTTTATTGTATTGACTGGGAACTATTAATTTACATATATATTTTTTTTTTAACGTTTATTTATTTTTTTGGGACAGAGAGAGACAGAGCATGAACGGGGGAGGGGCAGAGAGAGAGGGAGACACAGAATCAGAAACAGGCTCCAGGCTCTGAGCCATCAGCCCAGAGCCTGACGCGGGGCTCGAACTCACGGACCGCGAGATCGTGACCTGGCTGAAGTCGGCCGCTTAACCGACTGCGCCACCCAGGCGCCCCTATTAATTTACATATTTATTTTGTAGCCTATTATCTTATTGACATTTTTATTAGTTTTAATAGTCTTAAATTGATCCTTTGGAGTACTCTGAGTAGACAATTATATCATCCATAGGTAATGATAATTTTATCTCTGAAAACTGTATTTATTTATTTTTCTTGTCTTACTGTGTTGAATACAAGTCACTGAACAATGTTAAATAATAGATACCCCGGCACTCCATGTTTTATTTCAGACTTTGGAGCTTCTCCTATTTTTGCCCCGTTGATTTCGGATAAATTATTTATTATGTTAAAGAGTTTTATTTTATTATTAATTTGCTATCATATCAAAAATAGATGTTGAATTTTATCAGTTACCTTTTTATCAACTAAAACTATATGAATTAAAGCTAAATTTGTGTACCATGGAACGTTTGTTCATGTGAGAACAATTAGGCATAAATATAACTATTTGTCCCCCATGTAGAGTGGACAGAGAATGTAGCCTGTATACTTTTTTTTGCCTATATTAGCATAGTTCATAGCATAGTTCAAAATCTTCGCACAACAGTTGTCTGCTGAAGGGAAGGTACGTTATATTTCTCCTTTAAGGGGATGTAGCTGTGGGAAGTTTGGTTAGTGCCATAGCCAAAACCTAAAATATGCTATCCAAATTCTCGTGTACTTTTACCCAAGGTGAAAGGTTCTGGCATTATGTGGATTTATTCCTTAGACCTATTGATGAGGACACAGTAAGAAACAAACCAAAGTTTCTGGCTAAGACAATGCCTTTCACATAATAGGTACTAATTAAACATTTGTTGAATAAATTATTGAGTAAAAAATTTTAAGTTACAAGTGGCTTTTTTTTGGAAGAAGTTCTTGGACTCTTCTCACTTTTGCCCATAATTTTTCATCAATTGAATTTTTACTTCCTAAATTCAATGTACATTGAATTTGTTTTTTTTACGTTTGTTTTTATAGAAAATAATCTATTTTATCCAGATCTTTTACACATATTAACATCACAGCCTAAAAAATTACCTCCATGAAAAGGAAAATCTATAATTGCTGTTTTTCTATCTTCAATTAAAGAAGTTTTTGATGATTCTTCCCCCCACCCCCAAGTTTACCCTCAGTATTTTTTTTTTATTCCTAAGGGTAGGGTCTTTAATATAAACTTTACTTATTAATTTCTAACTTTGACTGTTGGCAGAGATTATAGCCTGTATGCTTTTTTGCCTTACCGAGATCATTTTGTGACCAATTTATAAACATTCCAAGTGTAGAGAAAAGAGGGTGTACCCTCTATGATATATAAAGTGTAGGGGCGCCTGGGTGGCGCAGTCGGTTAAGCGTCCGACTTCAGCCAGGTCACGATCTCGAGGTCCGTGAGTTCGAGCCCCGCGTCGGGCTCTGGGCTGATGGCTCAGAGCCTGGAGCCTGTTTCCGATTCTGTGTCTCCCTCTCTCTCTGCCCCTCCCCCGTTCATGCTCTGTCTCTCTCTGTCCCAAAAATAAATAAATGTTGAAAAAAATTAAAAAAAAAAAAATAAAGTGTGATCAATAACTATTAGGGCTTTTATTTACAGTTTCTCTCTGATGCTCCCCCCCCCCCCCACACACACACCATCCTGTTTCATTTGCCTGCTTGATCTAACAAAGACATGAGTGAAAGATGTTTATGGAAAGAATGTTAAGCAAAAAAATGAATGTAATTAAACGAATCAATTAAGGGTTATATAAATGAAAAAAACCAAAATGTCAGAAGCCGTGTGTTTATTAATAAGAACATTTTAAAAGCTTAGTTTAACAACACTTCGCTTTGTAATACATAATGAAATGACAAGTATTTATAATTTTGTATTCTTGACACAATAAAAGTGATAAAGAGTAGTTTTTAAATTTATAAAAATAAAACATGACAGTAAATAATAATAGTTTTTAAAAGTCTAATTAAAATATACTGACTACCATGGAGAATTAAAAGAAGGCAAGGTGATTTCAGTTCTGTCTCCATCACACGACAATAATATTTTACCTTGAGGAACCCTCTTAATCTCCTTAGAACACTTATTTATCTCTAAAAGGAAGTGTGCAGGTTGCTATAATAATGCTTAGAAGTATCTAACACTTAAGAAGCTCTCAATGAGTTGAAGCTCATGTTTTCAGGAATTAATTTTTTATTAAGATATATACGAATTTAATGGTGTTCAATCTTCAAACATTTTAAAGAGAAAGAAAACCCGGCATAAGACACTTCCTTTGAAAAAAGACACATCTGCCAAAGTTATTGTTTCTGACTTCTAAAAATGAACTTGAAATTTGCAAAAAGCAGGTAGTATTTACTGTTGTGATATTCCGATTAACAGAATCATATTACCAGGTATTTATTTATTATTACTTTTAACTAAAAATGTATTTTAGTGTAATATTCATTTATCTGACAAAACTACAGAGAAGTCAATAAAGATACAAGCAATCATTGCTGTAAATAGAAAGCACGTAACAGAAAACAAAGCAAATGCTGATACTTTAATAAATCAAAACAGAGGTGTAAACATATGTGAAAATACAACAGTAATTACTACTGGGTTCTTACCTTTGGTTGCTTAAGCAATGTATCTGTGTCTTCTAGAAACAGAAGTCAGTAGTATATCCAAAACAAACAGGGAGATAGTGCAAATCTTGACATTGTCAAAAGCCAGGTCCTAATTGTTTTAAATAATAAATATACAGATCTTTTTCCTTTCTTTAAACATGTGAAAACGGCTAGTTTTCTTAATCATTCCCAAAGAAAGAAACAATTCTGTGGCATTGCCAAAGGAGGATTTCATGAGTCGGTATTGGATTTGCGGATTTATATACGGATGAAAATAACAGCAACCAAATCACCATTATCCTTAGCTGGAGCTGGAGCTCATTAATATGTATAAGAGTGAGGGATAAAAGGAGGTTTCGCAGAACTACATGCACCTCTTAACAAATCTGAAAGTAAAGTTAGCCAAAGGTAATACTGCCTAATGGATTTTATTAAAATGACACTATCAATTCATCCAGGGTGAATTCTTGAAAGAATTGTTTAGGTTTTTACAAAGTATGATTACATTTCTAAACAGTGCCATCATATTAAAAACTATTAAACTGTAAATAGGGTGCATTTATTTATTCATTGCTCTGTTTATTGTGTATTTTGTGAAATAATTGCATGTGTGAAATATACCCGGGCAAGAGATAAAAATAGGATAAGTCTGAACTTGCCTGAAAGAGTAATTCATACTTCAGCTATGAAAAAACATTAAGATATGCCAGTTAGCATCTAAATGTTATTCTAATGACCCCAAAATAAATTTCCTTAAGAATTTTTAGTGCAACATTTGACAGTTTACACAGTTACAAAACTTTGGCTTTTGACTGAAAATAGAACAGCATGAAATAAATACTGTCTCTATTTAGCAAAACTGCTTTCATTTCAAACGATCAGCTCCAAAAATACATCAGTCTTTTTCCAGTACTTGAACTATTTGTCCTGCTGACTAATTAGCCATCGAACAACCCGGTAATGTTTATTGTTTCAGTTAAATGGCCTCAGCACCCAACGGACTGCAAGGCTCCCAAAAGGGGAAATACCCCACGATGCTGAGCAGAGAAAATGAGGCCAGTACTGAGCACTCTTTTCTTTTGGAAAGTTGACTTTTGAGTTTCAGGATTTTTTAAATAATATTTAATTTCTAATCATAAAATAACATGTTTCATAAGATTTGGATATTATAGAAAGGAAGAAAAAATACTGAAATATATTCTTACCCTACTCCTATTGTTATCATAATCAATATTAACATTTTTGTTTAGACATTCATATAGATAGTTTTTATATAAAATCATTCTGGTTTTCTTTAATATTATATTGTTGTCATTTTTATATTACTAAGTATGTCCTACAGCATCCTTTAGAAGACTGCATAATATTTTATCTTCCATTATTCCATAATTTATTGACTGATTTCCCTTTCATTGGACATATTTCCTCTAGTCTAAATTTTTCAAAGTGAATGTCTTTATTTTATTTCATTTATTTATTTTATTTTAATTTTTATTTTATTGTATTTTATTTTTATATTTATTTTATTTTATTTTATTTTAATTTTATTTATTTATTTTATTTTAAAATATTTACATTTTATTTTATTTTATTTTTATTTTATTTTATTATTATTTTTTTTTTTAATTTACATCCAAGTTAGTTAGCATATAGTGCAATAATGATTTCAGGAGTAGAATCCAGTAATTCATCCCCTACATATAACACCCACCCCAACAAGTGTCTTCCTTAATGTCCCTTGCCCATTTAGCCCAGCCCTCCAACCACAACCCCTCCAAAAACCCTCAGTTTGTTCTCTATATTTAGGAGTCTTTTATGTTTTGTCCCCCACCCTGTTTTTACATTATTTTTGCTTCCCTTCCCTTATGTTCATTTGTTTTGTATCTTAAATTCCATATATGAGTGAAGTCATATGACATTTGTCTTTCTCTGACTAATTTCGCATGGCATAACACCCTCTAATCCCATCCACATAGTTGCAAATGGCAAGATTCCATTCTTTTTCATTGCCAAGTAGTACTCCATTTTGTGTGTGTGTGTGTGTGTGTGTGTGTGTGTGTGTGTGTGCACGTATATATACCACATATTCTTTATCCATTCATCTGTTGATGGATATTTGGGCTCTTTCCATACTTTGGCTATTGTCAATAGCGCTGCTATAAACATTGGGGTGCATGTGTCCCTTTGAAACAGCATACTTGTATCCTTTGGATAAATACCTAGTAGTGCAATTGGTAGGTAGTAGGGTAGTTCTATTTTTAATTTTTGAGGAACCTCCATACTGCTTTCCAGAGTGCCTGCACCAGTTTGCATTCCTACCAGCAATGAAAAAGAATCCCTCTTTCTCTGCATCCTCGCCAGCATCTGTCGTTGCCTGAGTTGTTAATGTTAGCCATTCTTACTGGTGTGAGGTGGTATCTCATTGTGGTTTTGATTTGTATTTATCTGATGATGAGTGACGTGGAGCATTTCTTCATGTGTCCGTTAGCCATCTGGATGTCTTCTTTGGAAAAGTGTCCATTTGTGTCTTTCGCCCATTTCTTCACTGGACTGTTTATATTTCTTGGTGTTGAATTTGATAAGTTCTTTATAGATTTTGGATACTAGCCTTTTATCTGATATGTCATTTGCAAATATCTTCTCCCATTCCGTTGGTTGCTTTTAGTTTTGCTGATTGTTTCCTTTGCTGTGCAGAAGCTTTTTATCTTGATTAGATCCCAATAGTTCATTTTTGCTTTTGTTTCCCTTGCCTCTGGAGAGGTGTTGAGTAAGAAGTTGCTGCGGGCCAGGTCAAAGAGGTTTTTGCCTGCTTTCTCCTCTAGCATTTTTTAAAAAAATTTTTTAACATTTCTTTATAATTGAGAGACAAAGAGACAGAGCATGAGCAGGGGAGGGGCAGAGAGCAGAAGAGACACAGAATCCAAAGCAGGCTCCAGGCTCTGAGCTGTTAGCACAGAGCCCGACACGGGGCTCGAACTCACAAACCACGAGACCATGACCTGAGCCGAAGTCGGATGTTCAACCTACTGAGCTACCCAGGCACCCTGTCTCCTCTAGTATTTTTATGGTTTCCTGTCTCACAGTTAGGTCTTTCATCCATTTTGAGTGAATGTTTTTATTTTTAAATCATTATATATACCTGTGATTACTATTTTCTTAGAAATGAGATTACTAGATTAAAGTGTATTACCATTCTTATTACTTCCAATTTGTATTGCCAGTATAATTTCCAGATAATCTGTTTACCTGTTTGACCTCACAACATTAAGTAAAAGATTATCATTTGTAATTTGTTGACTTCCTTCAATTTTTCAATGTATTACCAAATATACTATTTTAACTGACGTGTTTGCCATCTTGTAGTTAAAAACATACCCTTTAAACTGCTAGAATGGGTGTGTTTGATAAATCCACTCTGTTACAAACTTCCTCCAAACTAATCAATGTAGCCACTTTGGTCACAATTTAGTTTTATGCTAAAATGTTATTGTGTCAGTCTCTTTAAGTAGAGTTATATAATCTCCTTAGGAAAATAAGCCCCTTCTTTGAATAATAAGGCAGAATCTCAAACCCATCTCAGTGAAATTAAATGTAAACATTTCAAAAAGCATGAAATGGTAATAAATGTTAAAATCACCCATATAAAGGATAGTAAGTAATGAAGAGACCCACAAAGGGAAATTCTCAAGACAGAAAGGAATTTAACTTTTCTCAGTGGTAAATAAATGTTTTAAAACTTAACAATCCTGTGGGGTAGGTACTGTATCAACTTCATTTTACAGAGGAAGAAAGGAAGGCTGGGAGGTGAAGTAATGTCCTCAGGGACAAAATAGCTAGTATTGTGTCAGAGTTAGCTGGAATTTACACCCTGATAGGGTTCCCAGATTCAGCAAATAAAAATACAATATAAGTATATCCCACATATTACTTGAGACAGACTTATACTAAAAAATTATTTGATGTTTGTCGGAAATTAGAATTTAACTGGGTGTTCTGTTTTTTATCTGTCAAGCCTGCAGC
This sequence comes from Puma concolor, assembly GCF_028749965.1. Lineage (NCBI taxonomy): Eukaryota > Metazoa > Chordata > Mammalia > Carnivora > Felidae > Puma > Puma concolor. Next base: position 166,972,278 of record NC_141670.1, on the reverse strand, counting down.
AAGTCCTATCTGACTCCAGAGCACCACACTGCCCTAATATCTGGAGGGTATGAGCACTAAAAATCAAACCAGGTCACCCATATCAGCAATGTGTCTCTAATGGCAACAGCGAAAAGCATTGTATATGAGAAAACACTATTATTTGCATGCACCTGTAAACCCCTTAGCATTTTATCTGCAGGTAAGTGCTCAAAAATTATAGTTTTTAACTATCACTTTTTGTATTATCAGTCTGCTCTTCACATCTAAGAAATTTTCTCCTTGAAATATTTTAAATGTCTTAATCAGCCAGTTTGGATCTATCATTCAAGAAAGGAGTCAGACCCTTTGTGGACTTCCTTCATATTCTCAGCTAGATCTTACTTCTTGGGACTAAGGGTTTTCAGAAAATTGCTACTCGTTGTCTAATACAGAAGACTCTTTCAGCCTTTTTAAAAAAATTTTTTAAGGTTTATTCATTTTTCAGAGACAGAGAGTGAGTGGGGGAGGGGCAGAGAGAGAGGGAGACACAGAATCTGAAACAGGCTCCAGGCTCTGAACTGTCAGCACAGAGCCTGCCCAGGGGCCCGAACTCATGGATGGGGAGATCATGACCTGAGCGGAAGTCAGACGCTTAACTGACTGAGCCACCCAGGCGCCCCAAGACTCTTTCAGTCTTAACGCTAGTGTTGATTTTGCCTCTGCCTGTCTTATGCCAATTATTGTTCCCCCGTTTGGGGGGAAGGTGGTTTCTATGACACTGTGCGAGATTTAAATGCAGAGGATTAGAGTCCCAGGCCTGAGTTTGCATCTCAGCTCCATGGTTCACTAGTTCTGGGACTTGGAGCATGGTAAGTGAACCTTCTGGGCCCCAGTTTCAGTATTCATGGAATGGACATGATAATATCTGATAGATTTGTTATAAGGATTAAAAGGAACTATATTAATATGAAGAATTTGTTTTACAGTCCCAAAAGCATAGTAAACACTTGACAGTGGCTAGCATTCTAATTTTTAAAAGACAAATAGCAGAATTAAGCTTCATTTATAATGAAATAAATTTGCCTGGTTTCGTTATTGTTTAATTAAAAAAATTTTTTTTGAGAGAGAGAGCAAGTGGGGGAGAGGAGCAGGAGGAGAGAGAGAGAGAAACTCAAGCAAGATCCACACTCAGCACTGAGCCTGACAGGGGGCTTGATTCCAAGGCCCTGGGATCATGACTCGAGCCGAAATCAAAAGTCAGACACTCAACCGACTGAGCCACCCAGGCGCCCCTGCCTGGTTTCTTTTAAAAGTTAAAAATGCATGTTTTGGCTAAGAAATATACTAGGTTTAATTAGAGCAATCTTTTTCTAATCCTATCTCACATGTGAAAGACATAACTAAAATAAATATACCTCAAAATAAAACAAGATGACCAGATTGGGAATTTGTTCCCATATATCTCCACAGAATATTCATTTTCTTATGGATTGTTTCTTACTTGAAACTTTATCAAATGACTTAATGAACTAAATAGTTGGAACAATCATTCTAACAAACCTTTCTTCCTCCTGCCAGCTTAACTCCTGGTTGACATCATGAAACTTCATAGAATTTGTTATAATTATAAAATAGCTCTTGCCCCAATGAATCTTAACGTGAGGTCATTGAGGGCAACAATCACAAACAATTCTTGAGACATTTATGGCTCAACTTAGTAAGTTTATTTAAGTAGTACAGGGACAGGACTTTTTGCTGTGAGGTTGGTGGTTATATACTTAGTAACCAAAGGGGAGGAGGCATGCAGAGAGTATCAGATTACAAAAATGTCTTCAAATTTCTTTGCATTTCTACTCCTAAAACTACTTTGTGAGATTCCTCTGGCGCTTGTCACTCAGTTCAATATTAACTATTGGTGAGGCAGTGGTGAGACCCTTAAAGAATGTAGCAAACAGAACATATTTGATCCTCATCCGAACTATGCAGGCTTTAGGTCAGCCTTCTGGGCAAAGGGTAAACATTTTCCTGCTTCTGTCCTCCTCAAATGTCTCTCTCTCTCTCCCTGTCCCTCTCCTTCTCCTTCTTTCTCCTCTCTCCCTCCCCCTCCCCCCACACAAAATTCTTTACTCTTTGGAATGATTCATTTGTTTCATCTTCAATGCACCTTTCTTTTCACCAGCTCTTACACTTCCTTCTTGTACCTTTCCATTCCAAAACTATAATTAAGGATGAAATGAATGTTACTGATTCTTGGGATAATGCGTAGTAGCTGTGTAGAGAAAATGACTTCATCTTTCTGAGCTTCAATTCCCTTATCTGTAAAATGAAAGTGTAATGCCTACTCCATTAGGTTTTTGTGAAGATAAATGGAGCATGGTTATAGAGCATACACCCATTTGGTATACGCAATAAATGTGTGCTCCCGCTCTTTCCCTTTCCTCTAAGCCCTCGGACTGCACCTAAGCGGGAGCTTTGAAGCATTTTGCTTAAGCCTCACCTGTCCTCCATATGTTGTAATGGGACTTCGATAGCAAGGTACATGCAGCCATTAAATAACTGCCTTATTGAAAGCTGTAGAGCTATTATTTATACCTTCTCTCTAAATAATTTATTATATAATTCTAGCAAGTGTGACCAAATAAGTAATTCATTTTTTTTATTTATTTACTTGTTTTGAAAGAGAGATAGAGGGTGAGCAGGGGAGGGGCAGAGAGAGAGAGGGAGACAGAGAATCCCAAGCAGGCTCAACACTGATGCAGGACTTGAACTCACAAACTGTGAGATCATGATCTGAGCCAAACCAAAAGTCGAACGCTTAACTGACTGAGCCACCCAGGCGCCCCATTCATTTTTGTTTTTAATAAAAAACTGTATTTTATGTGTAGAGCACTTAACAATGTGAAATAATAATCCTTCATAAAGGCATAGAATTTGTCCAAGTGTTTATTCGTTCATTGAACATGTAATTTTTAAGCACCACACTGTGCTGGGCACTGTTCTAAGGTTTGGGAGCATAATAAACAAGCCTTTTTCCTGGAGACAGTACACAGGAGAGAGACAGGCAAAAGAAGAGATGCTTATAACACAAGGTGCTCAGGAGCTGAGGAAGCACTTACAAGGAGCCCTAAGATTTGGGGAGAAAAGGAGGTAGACTGGAAGGCTGCCAGGGGAAAATTATCTCTGCTGAAATGGAAGGTAAGTAGGAATGTTGTTTTCATATATAAAACATACATACTAGGATATTTTTCCAATTTACTCAGGCTAAAAAGGGTAAGAGTGTGTTTGATTTTATTTTGTTTTGTTTCCCCCTCCAATGTGATTAGCTTGACCTAGTCTATCAATGGATTTCTCTTCCTGGGACCCGCAGTAACCTTGACTGGTGGAAAGAACATAGCCACATTGGATTATCTGTTTTAGTAGGCTACTTTTAGTTTGGTTCCCAGTCTTGCTTTGTCAGCTCCCTCTAATCTTTATAATCCTATTTAAACTGCCTCTAACCACAGCTGCTCATTTGCATGACATTGACTCTGGTATTTTCATCTCAAAAATCGTGATTTGAGGGATTCTGGCTCTTGACCCCAAATTATTAAATATTTCACAGTCTGTCTTCCAGCACACCAAGACTCTCAGCCAGAGTGGTCAGTGATGTCTCTTCAACGTTTATAACCCTATACATTAAATGTCATGTAATTCATTGTTTAATGTGTGTCTTCCAAGAACTGCAAATTCCATGGTGGCAGGCACTGTCTGTGCTTTTCATTATTGTGTGTCTACTGTCTACCCTCCTTCTATAGTAACTGAAATTACAAAATCCCCTCATAAATAATTATGCGATTTAAAATAAAGAAAATGTTTATTTTCTTTATGTTTTATCAGCGGAATGGGAGGGATTCTTTTTATCAGGTTATGCTAATTTGAGGTAATCGCATTAAGACTTCCCACAATGTCTAGCATAAATAAGGTCCTCAATTATATAATTATTAAGTTGTTATTATTTTACTGACAAATAGCTCCTGATGCTCACTGTTAATTAGTACTGTCAGAGTGTCAAATTTCTAGGTAAACGACATCATTAGATATAGAAAGGCTCAAAGAATTCAGAGTAGGAATGAATCTATCCTGGAAAAGTGTATGGTTGTACCAGAGGATTTTAAGTCTTTTAAGTAAATATGAAAACATTTCATATTTTGTAACTTTGTGCTTTAAATATGACGGGATTTTTGCAGACGCTACAGTGGAAATATGGTTGCTTATTGCCCTTCCCACAACTGGCCTTGGATTCAGCTTTCTCAGATAAACCAAATCATCTATATGACACCTAACTTTCTTTTTAAAGACTTTTTTGCTTATTTTATTTTTGAGAGAGAGAGGGAGAGTGTGAGCAGGGGAGGGGCAGAGAGAAAAGGAAACAGAGGATCCGAAGCTGGCTCTGCACTGACAGCAAAGAGCCCGATGTGGGGCTCGAGCCCACAAACCATGACACCATGACCTGAGGTGACCTGAGCCGACCTGAGGTGACCAGAACCAACCTGAGGTGACCAGAATCGACCTGAGCTGACCCGAGCCCAGGTCAGATGCTTAACCATCTGGCTTAAGCCACCCAGGCGCCCCTGATACCTAACTTTTTTAATTTGGTTGCTTCTCCCACAGGCCCACCACTACCATCAGCAGGACTGAGGAAAGAGAATAGAGGCCTACATACCACATGCCTAAATGTCAAGTTAATGAAGTATTAAATAAAATGTGTTTTGTCTTCACCTTGAAAAATATACCTTTGTAACAAAAATCTAATCCATAGGGGCGCCTGGGTAGCTCAGTCGGTTGAGCATCTGACTTCAGCTCAGGTCATGCATGGTCTCATGGTTCGTGGGTTCGAGCCCTGCATCGGGTTCTGTGCTGAACGCTTGCTCAGAGCCTGGAGGCTGCTTCAGATTCTGTGTGTCCTTCTCTCTCTGCCCCTCCCCTCTGTCCCACTCCCTCTGTCCCACTCTGTCCCACTCCCTAAAAAAAATACATAAATGTAAAAAAATTTTTTTTAATTAAAAAAAAATCAAATCTATAAAATGATTGTTATAATGTTATTGAAACTTGGCAAAATTTCAAAGACAACTAGATTTAATTATTGCACGTGTCTGGGTTGGTCTATTGATGGGCCAGGGATATTCATATCAGTAATAAAATAAAGATACACCTAAATGATAAGTTATTATATATTACACATAATTTATTTTCCTGCCTTTTCAGAAAAATTACTAAGTGCCTTATAACAATCAAGATTTTACATTATTTGTGTTCTATTGACAGTATGGCCAAATGAAATAACACACTTTTTTTTTCTTTCTTTCTTACTTTGAGGTATGATGGACAAATCTTACAGGTACACAAGGAAAAGTAAGACATGATCTCAGTGAAAAGTGAAGACAATCTAACCAGAAAGCTTTCAGCTAATGTGGAAGCTGAAGTTCTGAGTGGGACATGCTTCAGGGCTGAAAGGAATGGTAATTAATGTTCCTCCCCTTCTTCTTCACTCTCTCCTTCAACAAAATCCACACCCACTTCATAATCCTTCTCAGGGGCAGCAGTGTCCTCACAGGTCTCAGAAAACTCTCCTTCCTTCATACTCTCACCTGTATACCACTGAACAAAAGCACGCTTGGCATACATCAGGTCAAACTTGTGGTCTGGACAAGATCAGACCTCAGCAATGGCTCTGGTGTTGCTCAGCGTGCACACAGCTCTCTGTACTTTGGCCAGGTCTCCACCAGGTACCACAGGCTGGTAATTAATGCCAACTTGGAAGCCAGTGCTGCACCAGCCCACAAACCGGATGGAATGCTTGGTCTTGATGGTGGCAATGGCAGCATTGACACCTTTGGGAACACATTGCCATGGTACAACAGGCAGAAAGCCATGTAGTTACCATGCCAAAGGGCACATTTCACCTGGTTGGCTGGTTCGAAGCATGCATTGTTGATCTCTTCTACAGAAAACTGTTCATTGTAGGCTTTCTCAGCAGAGATGACAGGAGTATTTGTGGGTAGGGGAAGTGGATGCGAGGATAGGGCACCAGGTTGGTCTGGAATGTTGTCAGATCAACATTCAGGGCTCCATCTAATCTGAGGGAAGCAGTGATGGAAACACACTCTGGCTAATAAGGCAATGAAGTTAGTGTAGGCTGGGTGTTCAATATTGCACTTTCTATGGCAGATGTCATACACGGCCTCATTGTCTACCATGAAGGCACAATCAGAGTACTCCAGGGTGGTATGAGTAGTGAGAATGGAGTTATAGGGCTCAACTACAGCTATGGAAAATTCAGGGGCTGGGTAAATGGGGAAATCCAGCTTGAATTTCTTTCCATAATTGACAAACAGATGTTCCATTATCAGGGAGATGAACCCAGAGCCAGTTCCCCCTCCAAAGCTGTGGAAAACCAAGAAGCCTTGAAGACCTGGGCACTGGCCAGCTAATTTCCCAATTCGGTCCAAGACAAGGTCAATGTTCTCCTTGTCAGTGGTGTAGTTCCCTTGGGTGTAGCTATAGGCAGCATTATCCTTACCTGTGATGAGCTACTTTGGGTGGAAAACCTGGTGGGAGGTGCCAGTGCAAACTTCATCAATGACTGTGGGTTCCAGGTCTACAAACACTGCCCTGGGCACGTGCTTTCCAGCACCTGTCTCACTGAAGAAATGTTAAAGGAGTCATCTCCTCCTCCCCACAATGGTCTTGTCACTTAGCATCTGGCCATTGAGTTGGATGCTCTGTTCCAGGCAATAGAGCTACCAGCAGGCATTACCAATCTGGACACCAGCCTGACCAATGTCGATGGAAATCTAGTCATGCATAGTGGCTACGGGTTAGCAGGTTCAGGCGACAAGAGCAGATACCAGGTCCCAGTTACAGCCCCCAACAAGCTAAGAGTCGAGGTAAGTAATGCACTCAAGTTAGATAATACTTTTTGAATCAGGGTAGAGTTTAGATCATTTTGTTAATTTCTTATGTGAGCAATCTTCGTACTGTTTGTCAACACAACTCATAATATGATACTTAGATTCGAAAGAAATAATAAATTTAAATATCATGTTCAAGCATTGCATTTGGCTCCTACAAATCACCTATACTATAGATCTTAGTTTTTGCTCATGAAAAAGTAGCTTGACTCCAAACTGGACAAAAGATATGAAACAACTATCTTCAAAATACTGGACAACAGGCAGCACAGGAGTGTGATACTTGAGAGAAGCGTGGGGTGCGGGGGGGGGGGGGGGGATGAGTTGAAACCTGCCCAGAGGCAATTTCAGAATTGTGACACGAGAAAAAGGAAATCAGGCACAGCCCAATGCTCTTGCTTAATTGAGGAGTCTGAATTACGATCTTGGAGACCAAAGTGTCTAGAATATGCAAAACAGAGTACCAGTGAGAAGGAAGTTGTGCAGAGAAAAAGCTCCAGAAATTTGCAAAGGGGTCTTCTCAAGTCTTTGGTAGAATAAAATAAAATGCATCTTTATGTCATTTATAAACAATGTTTTTTTTTTTTAAGTTTATTTATTTACTTTGAGAAAGAGCACATGCAAGCTGGTGAAGGGACAGGGGGAGAGAGAGAATCTCAAGCAGGCTCTCAAGCAGAATCTCAAGCAGGCACGTTGTCAGTGGGGCTCAATATCACTTAACCCACTGAGCCACCCAGGCACCCTCTAACTTATCTTTATATTTAAAACATTTCTTCGGGCGCCTGGGTGGCTCAGTGGGTTAAGTGCCGAAGCCTTGATTTTGGCTGGGGCCATGATCCCAGGGTCATGAGATTGAGCCCCGAGAGGGATTCCACGCTGACAACGTGGAGCCTGCTTGAGATTCTCTTTCTCCCTCTGCCCCCTCACCCCACCCGCATGCTCTCTCTCTTTCTCTAAATACATACATGCGTACATACATACATGCATACATACATACCTCCTCTGAGCTTAGTGTGGAACCTGCTTGAGCTTCTCTCTCTCTCTCTCTCTCTCTCTCTCTCTCTCTCTCTCTCTCTCTCCCTCCCTGCCCCCGGTTCCTCTCTCCCACTCGTACATGTGCTCTCTCTCTCTCTCTCTCTTAAAAGTTAAAAAAAAAAAGGAAGGAGAGGAAGATGGCGGCATAGGAGGACGCTGGGCTCACCTCACGTCCTGCTGATCACTTAGATTCCACCTACACCTGCCTAAATAACCCAGAAAACCACCAGAGGATTAGCAGAACAGAGTCTCCGGACCCAAGCGCAGACGAGAGGCCCACGGAAGAGGGTAGGAAGGGCGGCGAGGCGGTGCGTGCTCCACGGACTGGTGGGAGGGAGCCGGGGCGGAGGGGCAGCCTCCGGCGAAGCAAAGCCCCCGAGTCTGGCTGGCAAAAGCGTAGGGGCTGGAAGGAGTATGTTCCGACAGCAAGCGCGACTTAGCGTCTGGGAGGTCATAAGTTAACAGCTCTGCTCAGAAAGCGGGAAGGCTGGAGGACAAAGGGAGGGAGAGTTGCTGAGCCCCCAGATGACAGAGCTCAGTTTGGTGGGGAACAAAGGCGTTCACCAGCGCCATCTCCCTCGCACATCCCCCAGCCAAAATCCCAAAGGGAACCAGTTCCTGCCAGGGAACTTGCTCGCTCCACGCAAACACCCAACTCTGTGCTTCTGCGGAGCCAAACCTCCGGCAGCGGATCTGACTCCCTCCCGCTGCCACAGGGCCCCTCCTGAAGTGGATCACCTAAGGAGAAGCGAGCTAAGCCTGCCCCTCCTGCCCCCGTGCACCTTGCCTACCCACCCCAGCCAATACGCCAGATCCCCAGCACCACAAGCCTGGCAGTGTGCAAGTAGCCCAGACGGGCCACGCCACCCCACAGTGAATCCCGCCCCTAGGAGAGGGGAAAAGAAGGCACACACCAGTCTGACTGTGGCCCCAGTGGTGGGCTGTAGGCAGACATCAGGTCTGACTGCAGCCTCACCCACCAACTCCACTTATACACCACAGCACAGGGGAAGTGCCCTGCAGGTCCTCACCACTCCAGGGACTATCCAAAATGACCAAACGAAAGAATCCCTCAGAAGAATCTCCAGGAAATAACAACTAATGAACTGATCAAAAAGGATTTAAATAATATAACAGAAAGTGAATTTAGAATAATAGTCATAAAATTAATCGCTAGGCTTGAAAACAGTATAGAGGACAACAGAGAATCTCTTGCTACAGAGATCAAGGGACTAAGGAAAACTCACGAGGAGCTGAAAAACGCTTTAAACGAAATGCAAAACAAAATGGAAACGACAACGGCTCAGATTGAAGAGGCAGAAGAGAGAATAGGTGAACTAGAAGATAAAGTTATGGAAAAAGAGGAAGCTGAGAGAAAGAGAGATAAAAAAAATCCAGGAGTATGAGGGGAAAATTAGAGAACTAAGTGATACAATAAAAAGAAATGATATACGCATAATTGGTATCCCAGAGGAGGAGAGAGAGGGAAGGGTGCTGAAGGGGTACTTGAAGAAATCATAGCTGAGAACTTCCCTAAACTGGAGAAGGAAAAAGGCATTGAAATCCAAGAGGCACAGAGAACTCCCTTCAGACGTAACGTGAATCGATCTTCGGCACCACATATCATAGTGAAACTGGCAAAATACAAGGATAAAGAGAAAATTCTGAAAGCAGCAAGGGATAAACGTGCCCTCACATATAAAGGGAGACCTATAAGACTCGTGACTGATCTCTCTTTTGAAACTTGGCAGGCCAGAAAGGATTGGCACGATATCTTCAGTGTGCTAAACAGAAAAAATATGCAGCCGAGAATCCTTTATCCAGCAAGTCTGTCATTTAGAATAGAAGGAGAGATAAAGGTCTTCCCAAACAAACAAAAACTGAAGGAATTTGTCACACTAAACCAGCCCTACAAGAGATCCTAAGGGGGATCCTGTGAGACAAAGTACCAGAGACATCACTACAAGCATAAAACATACAGACATCACAATGACTCTAAACCCGTATCTTTCTATAATAACACTGAATGTAAATGGATTAAATGTGCCAACCAAAAGACATAGGGTAGCAGAATGGATAAAAAAACAAGACCCATCTATTTGCTGTCTACAAGAGACTCATTTTAGATCTGAGGACACCTTTAGATTGAGAGTGAGGGGATGGAGAACTATTTATCATGCTACTGGGAGCCAAAAGAAAGCTGGAGTAGCCATACTTATATCAGACAAACTACACTTGAAATTAAAGGCTGTAACAAGAGATGAAGAAGGGCATTATATAATAATTACAGGGTCTATCCATCAGGAAGAGCTAACAATTATAAATGACTGTGCGCCGAATACCGGAGCCCCAAAATATATAAAACAATTACTCATAAACATAAGCAACCTTATTGATAAGAATGTGGTAATTGCAGGGGACTTTAACACTCCACTTACAGAAATGGATAGATCATCTAGACACATGGTCAATAAAGAAACAAGGGCCCTGAATGATACATTGGATCAGATGGACTTGACAGATATATTTAGAACTCTGCATCCCAAAGCAACAGAATATACTTTCTTCTCGAGTGCACATGGAACATTCTCCAAGATAGATCACACACTGGGTCACAAGACAGCCCTTCATAAGTTTACAAGAATTGAAATCATACCATGCATACTTTCAGACCACAATGCTATGAAGGTTGAAATCAGCCACAGGAAAAAGTCTGGAAAACCTCCAAAAGCATGGAGGTTAAAGAACACCCTACTAAAGAATGAGTGGGTCAACCAGGCAATTAGAGAAGAAATTAAAAAACATGTGGAAACAAACGAAAATGAAAATACAACAATCCAAACGCTTTGGGACGCAGCGAAAGCAGTCCTGAGAGGAAAATACATTGCAATCCAGGCCTATCTCAAGAAACAAGAAAAATCCCAAATACAAAATCTAACAGCACACCTAAAGGAAATAGAAGCAGAACAGCAAAGACAGCCTAAACCCAGCAGAAGAAGAGAAATAATAAAGATCAGAGCAGAAATAAACAATATAGAATCTAAAAAAACTGTAGAGCAGATCAACGAAACCAAGAGTTGGTGTTTTGAAAAAATAAACAAAATTGACAAACCTCTAGCCAGGCTTCTCAAAAAGAAAAGGGAGATGACCCAAATAGATAAGATCATGAATGAAAATGGAATTATTAAAACCAATCCCTCAGAGAAACAAGCAATTATCAGGGAATACTATGAAAAATTATATGCCAACAAACTGGACAACCTGGAAGAAATGGACAAATTCCTGAACACCCACACTCTTCCAAAACTCAATCAGGAGGAAATAGAAAGCTTGAACAGACCCATAACCAGCGAAGAAATTGAATTGGTTATCAAAAATCTCCCAACAAATAAGAGTCCAGGGCCAGATGGCTTCCCAGGGGAGTTTTACCAGACGTTTAAAGCAGAGATAATACCTATCCTTCTCAAGCTATTCGAAGAAATAGAAAGGGAAGGAAAACTTCCTGACTCATTCTATGAAGCCAGTATTACTTTGATTCCTAAACCAGACAGAGACTCAGTAAAAAAAGAGAACTACAGGCCAATATCCCTGATGAATATGGATGCAAAAATTCTCAATAAGATACTAGCAAATCGAATTCAACAGCATATAAAAAGAATTATTCACCATGATCAAGTGGGATTCATTCCTGGGCTGCAGGGCTGGTTCAACATTCGCAAATCAATCAACGTGATACATCACATTAATAAAAAAAAAGATAAAAACCATATGATCCTGTCAATCGATGCAGAAAAGGCCTTTGACAAAATCCAGCACCTTTCTTAATAAAAACCCTTGAGAAAGTCAGGATAGAAGGAACATACTTAAAGATCATAAAAGCCATTTATGAAAAGCCCACAGCTAATATCATCCTCAATGGGGAAAAACTGAGAGCTTTTTCCCTGAGATCAGGAATACGACAGGGATGCCCACTCTCACCACTGTTGTTTAACATAGTGTTGGAAGTTCTAGCATCTGCAATCAGACAACAAAAGGAAATCAAAGGCATCAAAATTGGCAAAGATGAAGTCAAGCTTTCGCTTTTTGCAGATGACATGATATTATACATGGAAAATCCGATAGACTCCACCAAAAGTCTGCTAGAACTGATACATGAATTCAGCAAAGTTGCAGGATACAAAATCAATGTACAGAAATCAGTTGCATTCTTATACACTAACAATGAAGCAACAGAAAGATAAGTAAAGAAACTGATCCCATTCACAATTGCACCAAGAAGCATAAAATACCTAGGAATAAATCTAACCAAAGATGTAAAAGATCTGTATGCTGAAAACTATAGAAAGCTTATGAAGGTAATTGAAGAAGATATAAAGAAATGGAAAGACATTCCCTGCTCATGGATTGGAAGAATAAATATTGTCAAAATGTCAATACTACCCAAAGCTATCTACACATTCAATGCAATCCCAATCAAAATTGCACCAGCATTCTTCTCAAAACTAGAACAAGCAATCCTAAAATTCATATGGAACCACAAAAGGCCCCGAATAGCCAAAGTAATTTTGAAGAAGAAGACCAAAGCAGGAGGCATCACAATCCCAGACTTTAGCCTCTACTACAAAGCTGTCATCATCAAGACAGCATGGTATTGGCACAAATACAGACACATAGACCAATGGAATAGAATAGAAACCCCAGAACTAGACCCATAAACGTATGGCCAACTCATCTTTGACAAAGCAGGAAAGAACATCCAATGGAAAAAAGACAGTCTCTTTAACAAATGGTGCTGGGAGAACTGGACAGCTACATGCAGAAGGTTGAAACTAGACCACTTTCTCACACCATTCACAAAAATAAACTCAAAATGGATAAAGGACCTGAATGTGAGACAGGAAACCATCAAAACCCTAGAGGAGAAAGCAGGAAAAGACCTCTCTGACCTCAGCCGTAGCAATATCTTACTCGACACATCCCCAAAGGCAAGGGAATTAAAAGCAAAAGTGAATTACTGGGACCTTATGAAGATAAAAAGCTTCTGCACAGCAAAGGAAACAACCAACAAAACTAAAAGGCAACCAACGGAATGGGAAAAGATATTTGCAAATGACATATCGGACAAAGGGCTAGTATCCAAAATCTATAAAGAGCTCACCAAACTCCACACCCGAAAAACAAATAACCCAGTGAAGAAATGGGCAGAAAACATGAATAGACACTTCTCTAAAGAAGACATCCGGATGGCCAACAGGCACATGAAAAGATGCTCAACGTCACTCCTTATCAGGGAAATACAAATCAAAACCACACTCAGATATCACCTCACGCCAGTCAGAGAGGCCAAAATGAACAAATCAGGAGACTATAGATGCTGGAGAGGATGTGGAGAAACGGGAACCCTCTTGCACTGTTGGTGGGAATGCAAATTGGTGCAGCCGCTCTGGAAAGCAGTGTGGAGGTTCCTCAGAAAATTAAAAATAGACCTACCCTATGACCTAGCAATAGCACTGCTAGGAATTTACCCAAGGGATACAGGAGTACTGATGCATAGGGGCACTTGTACCCCAATGTTTATAGCAGCACTCTCAACAATAGCCAAACTATGGAAAGAGCCTAAATGTCCAACAACTGATGAATGGATAAAGAAATTGTGGTTTATATACACAATGGAATACTATGTGGCAATGAGAAAGAATGAAATATGGCCTTTTGTAGCAACGTGGATGGAACTGGAGAGTGTGATGCTAAGTGAAATAAGCCATACAGAGAAAGACAGATACCATATGGTTTCACTCTTATGTGGACCCTGAGAAACTTAACAGAAACCCATGGGGGAGGGGAAGGAAAAAAAAAAAGAGGTTAGAGTGGGAGAGAGCCAAAGCATAAGAGACTCTTAAAAACTGAGAACAAACTGAGGGTTGATGGGGGGTGGGAGGGAGGGGAGGGTGGGTGATGGGTATTGAGGAGGGCACCTTTTGGGATGAGCACTGGGTGTTGTATGGAAACCAATGTGACAATAAATTTCATATATTGAAAAAAAAAGTTAAACAAAATTTAACAATAAGTTACAGATAAAGAGGCAGAAAAATATATAACATGTAAATTCTAGTAATAAAACAGATAGTTTAGCTATATTAATATCAAAGTAAATTCAAATAAAAAATATTACTAGAAAAGACTGCTAGAATTGATTCATGAATTAGCAAAGTTGCAGGACATAAAATTAATGCACAGAAATCGGTTGCATTCTTATACACGAACAGTGAAGTGACAGAAAGAGAAATCAAGGGATCAATCCCATTTACAGTTACACAAAAAACCATAAAATAACTAGGAATAAATCTAACCAAAGAAGTGAAAAATCTATACACTGAAAACTATCAAAAGCTTATGAAAGAAATTGAAGAAGACACAAAAAAATGGAAAAATATTCCATGCTCCTCGATAGGAAGAACAAATATTGTTAAAATATCGATACTACCCAAAGCAATCTACATATTCAATGCAATCCCTATCAAAATAACACCAGCATTCTTCACAGAGCAAGAGCAAGCAATCTTAAAATTTGTATGGAACCAGAAAAGACCCCGAAGAGCCAAAGCAATCTTGAAAAAGAAAACCAAAGCAGGAGGCATCACAATCCTGGACTTCAAGCTATACTACAAAGCTTTAATCATGAAGACAGTATGGTACGGGCACAAGAACACACACTCTCAGATCAATGGAACAGAATAGAGAACCCAGAAATGGACCCACAAACATATGGCCAAATAATCTTTGACACAAAGCAGTTAAGAATCCAATAGAATAAAGACAGTCTCTTCAACAAGTGGTGCTGGGAAAACTGGACAGTGACATGCAGAAAAATTAACCTGGACCACTTTATTACACCATACACAAAAATAAACTCAAAATGGATGAAAGACCTCAATGCAAGACAGGAAGCCATCAAAATCCTCGATCAGAAAGCAGGCAAAAACCTCTTTGATCTTGGCCACAGCAACTTCTTACTCAACATGTCTCTGGAGGCAAGGGAAACAAAAGCAACAATGAACTACTGGGACCTTATCAAAATAAAAAGCTTCTGCACAGGGAAGGAAACAATCAGTAAAACTAAAAGGCAACTGACAGAATGGGAGAAGATATTTGCAAATGACATATCAGATAAAGGGTTAGTATCCAAAATCTATAAAGAACTTATCAAACTCAAGATCCAAAAAACAAATAATCCAGTGAAGAAATAGGCAAAAGACATGAATAGACACTTCTCCAGAGAAGACCTCCAGGTGGCCAACCGGCACATGAAAAAATGCTCAACATCACTCATCATCAGGGAAATACAAATCAAAACCACAATGAGATACCACCTTACACCTGTCAGAATGGCTCACATTAACAACTCAGGCAACAATAGATGTTGGCAAGGATGCAGAGAAAGAGGATCTCTTTTGCATTGTTGGTGGGAATGCAAGCTGGTGCAGCCACTCTGGAAAGAGTATGGAGGTTCCTCAAAAAACTAAAAATAGAACTACCCTATGACCCCGCAATTGCACTACTAGGCATTTATCCACGGGATACAGGTGTGCTGTTTTGAAGGGACACATGCACCCCCATGTTTATAGCAGCACTATCAACAATAGCCAAAGCATGGAAAGAGCCCAAATGTCCATCAATGGATGAATGGATAAACAATATGTGGTTTATATATACAATGGAGTATTACTTGGCAATCAGAAAGAATGAAATCTTGCCATTTGCAACTATGTGGATGGGACTGGAGAGTATTATGCTAAGTGAAATTAGTCAGTCAGAGAAAGACAAAAATCATATGACTTCACTCATATGAGGACTTTAAGAGACAAAACAGATGAACATAAGGGAAGGGAAACAAAAATAATATAAAAACAGGGAGGGCAACAAAACAGAAGAGACTCATAAATATGGAAAACAAACTGAGAGTTGCTGGAGGGGTTGTGGGAGGGGGGATGGGCTAAATGGGTAAGGGGCATTAAGGAATCTACTCCTGAAATCATTGTTTCACTATATGCTAATTTGGATGTAAATTTTTAAAAATTAAAAATAAAATTTTAAAAAAGTATTACTAGAAATAAACAAGAACACTTAATAATGATAAAAGTGTCAATTTATTAAGAAAGCATAATAATCCTATATGTGCGCCTAATGACAATACTTCAAAAATTCATAAAACAAAAAGTGACATCACTAAATTTATAGCCAAGTTCACAATTACAGGTGGTTTTAACACTTCTTTCTCAGTAATTGATAGAACAAATGTAAAAAGCCATAATAAACTAGATTTTGAGCAACCAATTTAACCTAATTGACATTTATGTAACACTATACCCAACAACTGCAGAATACAAAATCTTTTTTAATCTTACTTGGAACATTTACCAACATAGGCTGTATGCTGAGCCATAAACCAAATCTTAATAAATTTCAGAGGACTGTAAGTATACTGAATATATTCTGTGTCCAAAACAGAATTAAATCAGAAATCAATAATAGAAGGATGTCTGGAAAATCTCCAAATATTTGGAAATCAAGCAACACACTCTTAAATACCCCATGGTCAAAGAAGAAATCACTAGGAAAGTTTTAAAATACTTTGAACTAAAGGGGCACCTGGGTGGGTCAGTTGGTTGAGCCTCTGACTCCTGATTTCAGCTCAGGTCATGATCTCAAGGTTTGTGGGTTTGAGCCGCACATTAGGCTTTGAGCTGATGGCTCAGAGCCTGCTTGAGATTCTCTGTTTCCCTCTCTCTCTGCCTCTTCCCTGCTCTCTCTCTCTCTCTCAAAAATAAAATAAACATTAAATAAATACATACATACATAATACTTTGAACTAAATGATAAAAACACAACATACCAAAATTTGCTGCATGCAGCTAAACCAGTATTTGAAGGCAAATTAGTTTTAAATGCTTAAATTAGAAGGAATAAAGGTTTAAAATAAACGATCTATGTTTCCACCCTAGAAACTAGGGGAGGAACAGCAGATTAAAGTCAGTGTCGAAGGAAAGAAGTAAAAATAATAAATATATATAATAAATACAATATGAATACATAATAATAATAAAAGCAGAAGCCAATGAAATTTAATTTTTTGTAATTTTTTTTAACATTTTGTTTATTTTTGAGACAGGGAGAGACAGAGCATGAACAGGGGAGGGTCAGAGAGAGGGAGACGAAGAATCTGAAACAGGCTCCAGGCTCTGAGCTATCAGCACACAGCCCGACGCGGGGCTCGAACTCATGGACTGTGAGATCATGACCTGAGCCGAAGTCGGCCACTTAACCAACTGAGCTACCCAGGCGCCCCACCAATGAAATTTTAAAAATCAGTAAAGAAAACCAATAAAAGCAGCATTCTGCTAGGTTCTTAGAATGATTAATAAATTGAAAACCTCCTAGATAGACTAATTGAGAAAAAAAATAAGGGACCATGAATTCTCAACTGTAGGCTTGGCACAGTGCTAGGCAAGACATAACATTACTGCAGATAGTTGCAAGCCCCCTGCAGGGACACCATTCTTCCAGCCTGTCATGCCTTCCCTGCTCCAGGAACCTCAGATCTCTCCACAATGTAGCAGCTGAGAGGTTAAAGCTTCACAGGATAGGAACCCTCTCAGCCCCTGCTGCTCACAGAACCTGTGTCCTTGTCTCTGGAAGCCTTGAGGCTCTACTGATGACTCATTATTTTGACCACCACTACTGAGTCTAAGCAACTTAGCACAAAGGTCAGTAACATAGGGGCGCCTGGGTGGCTCAGTCAGTTGAGCGTCCAAATTCTACTCAGGTCATGATCTCCTGGTTTGTGGGTTTGAGCCTCATATCGATCCCCGATCAGCCCACGCTGACAGCTGGGGGCCTGGAGCCTGCTTCAGATTCTGTGCCTCCCTCTCTGCCCCTCCCCTGCTCACCCTCTGTCTCTGTCTTTCTCTGTCTCTTTCAAAAATAAATAAACACTTAAAAATAGTGGGGTTTTTTTCAATTTAAAACAAAAACCAATAACACAGGAGCTGACATTTTAGAGGATCTCATTTTCTTATCTTAAGTTTTGAGTCAGAAAAGGAATTTTCCCAGAGTTGTACAGTGGGCCAGTTGGAGATTTTTTTGATGTTCTTCTTTTGGTTACATAAACACCATGTTTTCTGTTGAGAATAAAAATCCCCAAAGTTAATGTCACTCAGGACAGTCCATGGTGCTGTAACTGCATAAATCCAAAATCATCTGGAAACAGGCAGTGAAGGAAAATATAAAGTTCTGCTAGGCAACAATTAAGCTGAGAAAACAAGGATCTTTAATAAGGTTAATTTTTTTTTTTTTCTGAGTGTTTTTCTCCTTATTTTCAGAACTGAAAAGCGAGAAGTACAGCAAAGTGCCTCGTATCTAAAATAGACCTTAATAAGAAACGACAGGGGTGCCTGGGTGGTTGAGTTGGCTAGGCATCCAACTCTTGATTTCAGCTCAGGTCATAATCTCACAGTTCTGGAGATTGAACCCGGGGTGGGGCTCTGCACTGACCGCACAGAGCCTGCTTGGGATTCTCTTTCCCTCTCTCTCTGCCCCTTTCCTGTTCACTCTCTTTCTTAAAATAAATAAATAAATAAACTTTTTTTTTTTTTTTTTTAAATAAGAAACTGGATTTGATTTTCATAAGAAATCATCTTGGGCACACTTGGGTGGCTCAGTCAGCTGAGGGACCGACTTGATTTCACCTCAGGTCATGATCCCAGGGTCATGGGATCGATACCCATGTCCAGCTTCACGCTGAGCATGGAGCCTACTTAGGATTCTCTCTCTCTCTCTCTCTATCTCTCTCTCTCTGTCTCTCTCTCTGTCTCCCCCTCTGCCCCTCTCCCTCCCTCACATGCTTTCTCTCTCTCTCTCTCAAAGGAAAAAAAAAAGAAATCTCAATGGTACATTTTTCAGTGTTTTTTTTTTTTCAAAAAATATCCAATGAGCAAATGGGTTAAGAGCATAGGTTCTAAAGCCAGACTTCATTAGTTAGCATCTCATCTCTACCACTTATCAGTTACATATCCATAAGCAAGTTATTTAATTTCCATGTGCCTCCCTTTCCTTATCTATAATGTAGGGATTCATAATAGTATCTATGCATTGTGATCATTTAAAAAGCAAATATTTATAAATGCTTAGAATAGTGCTTGTTCACATAAATGCTATATTGGTGCTAGTTAAATAAATAATAAGCAATACTCTAGATAACAGTTACTATTATCATCAATAAAGGCAAGTTTTTCAATCTTATGTTCAAACAAAATGTTTAAATTAAAAAAAATTTTTTGTAACATTTATTCATTTTTGAGGGCCAGAGCATGAGTGGGGGAGGGGCAGAGAGAGACGGAGACAGAATTCGAAGCAGGCGTTAGGCTCTGAGCTGTTAGGTAGCACAGAGCCCAAGGTGGGGCTCAAACTCACAGACCTGGAGATCATGACTTGAGCTGAAGTCAAAAGCTTAACTGACTGAGCCACCCAGGCACCCCCAATACATATAAAACAATACGTTTAAATAGAAATCTAAGCTTTAAGGCTTGTTCTCCAAATTTGGCATAAATGTCCTTCCCTTCCAACTTTCCCCTATTCCCCTCCCTATGCTATTCCTTCTCCACTAAGCCATCCACATGTGAAAGTGTGGGCCTTGTATTGATAAACTGATTGTTCTTAACTCTTCGTTCATCAGCCTAAGAACAAGAAAAGCAAGATTGAGGCCGCTACTATAAAACTCTGAGTCAATAAAAATAATAGTGCTGTTTACACTAGCTAGGGCAAAGGCAAGGTGAGCACACAAAAAGGACTTTTCTTCATTGCTGAAGTCCCTGAGCACAGAGGCACCCCATTTCTGTGGTGAGGGCTCTAGCAGGAATTATATCCATTTGGTGTTGCATAATGACCTGCTACCAAGCCTTCCAGTAACTAGTTGGTGAAGTTACTTCTCTCTTTGCATCTGATCCCTCATCAGTAAAAACTAGGCATTAATAGACTAGTTGTGAGATATAATGAGTTAATGTATACACATGCATGGTAAAACAAGAATATCATAAATGTTAGCTATTACTATTTTGTGGGAAATAGTCTTTTCAGTTGGAACATTGCTTCTTCTTTAGCGTTTACTGCAAATAACTACACGACTTAGAAAACGGTGTTGGGGGGACCAGGAGTTTGTAGCCGAGGGACCGCAGGGAGAATTTGATAGCACCACAAGGACAAAATCTACTAGAATCAACTTTAGCATGGTGATTAGAGCAGAATCCCAGTGGCCAGCAACTTCCTTACAAAGCCTCTAACGTCCGAAGCAGGGCCCTCAAAAAGACATTTGTATCGCCTAGGCGGCCAGAAGGGGCCCTCCGCACAGCCTTTTCTCCACTAAATTCCGGGAGAGTTGGCTCGGCGGCCTCCACGCTCCCAGAGACGTCTTTACCCTGTGAGGTGTGTCTGTGCTTCCCGGCTGCGCGGCTCCAGCCTCCGACCACAGCGGCAGGTGGCGTTCCCGCCAGCCACAGGGACCAGGATCTGCCAGCTAGGAGCCGGCTCCCAGCCTCATACCTCGGGGGCGTGGCTCGCGAGGAGGCTCCAGTCACATTGGCTAAGGCTGCCCGGGGACGGAGTCAGTGAGCGCCAGTTCCAGACCCTGCAGCTCCGCCCCATCGCGGGTCCAGGAGGAGGAGGAGAGGCCCAGGTGGAGGAGGAGCGACGCCTGCTCCGGGAAGCCCCGTCTGGGGGCCATGGGGGCACAGGTGAGGCTGCCGCCTGGAGAGCCCTGCCGGGAAGGTGAGTGTCTGTCCCCGAGCCGAGGGATCTGGCATCTGGGTAGCGATGAGACCGGGTGGGCGGTCCCGGGTGCTTGTGGGGAAGAGACACGAATACACCCGCTCGTAACGCATTCATTCTTGAGTTTACGCATTCGGTCTTTCAGCCAGTCAGCCAGTCAATAAATATTTATTGGTGCCTATAATAAGCCAGGCTCTGGGAAAGCCTGAGTCGAAAAAGTCATAAACTTGGCTCTCCCTCTGGTCCAGGAGGCAGACCCACGTAAATTACAGCGTGCCGAGTGTCGGGACGGGGAAATTCAGGGTGCTGTGGGAAGATTCTCGAGTCTCGTCTGAGAAAGACTCTTCCAGAGTCCGCGGTCGAAGTCACCCGGTGGGCAGAGGGCGTGCCCGGGGACGGGACGGGAGTCTGGTGTGGCGCCCTGCGCTGGCTCCGAGAGGGTCACACACGGTGGAAGGTCAGGCGCCCTGGACCTCGGGGGAGGACGCCGGACCCGCCTGGGCTGTCCACCTCTCTCCTCTGTCTTCGAGATGAACACTTCTGCAACCCTGCTAGCCTCGCGTCTGGCTCGCTGTGCAGCCACCTCTTGGCTGCCTAAGGCGAGAGCCCAACAGAAGAGGAGACCGGGAACCGGGCGCAGTGATTTGTAGGCTTGTTACTGCTGGGGTTTCGACCCCCACTCGAATCCTGAAAAATCGCTGGGCGAGGACGCCACTTGCCCTTTGCCAGCTGTTTACAACACTGGCAGGCTTTCTGAAGTCTCAGTACAGAAGGCGCGTGTGAGCTGGGACAGAAGTAGGGACCGGAATACCTGAGGGCATGCCACAGGACAGGAAGGGTGTGCCTCAACCGACGTGACAGCTTTCAAGGTGTCTAGGGGAACGCTGATTTCTAAATTACCTGGTATGGACAGGAAGGGGGAGGATTGAAGGGCGTGGTAAGAATACCTTCCCAAAGTTGCTGAGCATTTCCCGGTTTTTCTCTCCTCTGGGCTCCTCCGGCGTGAGTATCTTTGATGTGGGAAGTTTGAACTAAAAAGACGTTGGGTGGGGGGAATTGGAGGGGGAGACACTGAGCTAATCAAAACTATGCCCGGCAAGAGAGAGAAGGGACACAAAGAGAAAACGCCTGAACAATTCAGGAATTACTCAAAAGGTGAGATTTTGGAAGTGGTTACTAAAGCAGCCGGATCTGGAATTATTTCCTAGATAGTCAGGTTGTGTGACCTTTGTCTGAATAATTCCTAAACCAGTAAGTCAGACTGTTAATAACACATCCACCCTTGTTTACCCAAGGATCTGTAAGTAAGAAGGGTATGTGAATTACACTTGCTCTAGGAACAGGTGTTTTTCCTGCTTTGCTCATGCCTTTAGTTCCAACAAGAAATACTCAAGCTCAATGCTTAATACCTGTGATGAATTCTATTTGTGTGGGAAAGACAAGAGAAATCAGAATCCTTGTCAATGGTGGGAAAAGATTGGGCTCTGGCCTGAGTCTTCTGCGCTATGACTTAACCTCCTTGAGTCTTCATCAATAAATTGGGAATAATTCATACAGTTTACAGTTGTGAGATTACATAGGAAACACACAGTTCAGGGCCTGAAATGGAGTAGAGTCTCAATTTTTCATTCATTCATTCAGTCAGTCAGTCATCCAAATAACAAGAATCCCATGTGCCAGGCACTGACCTAGGTGCTGGTATGAAGGGATTCACAAGACAGTCTAGTCCTAGACTCTAGTTTTTTGTTTTGTTTTGTTTTTATGTATTTATTTATTTATTTTTATTATATAAAATTTATTGTCAAATTAGTTTCCATACAACACCCAGTGCTCATCCCAAAAGATGCCCTCTTCAATACCCATCACCTACCCAACCCTCCCCCCACCCCATCAGCCTTCAGTTTGTTCTCAGTTTTTAAGCCTAGACTCTAATTAAAGCCTTGCATGCAGCTTACTGTGTACAAGGCTGATACTATGCAAGAAGCAAATGAATAAAAAAGGACATTACAAGAGTGGTAAGTGTTATGGATAATGTCTTGAGAGAGTAGGGGGTGTTTAGATTGGGTACTCAGGAACACCCCTTAGAAAAAGTTGTATTTGAGCTGAGGCCTGAATGACAAAGAGTCCATCATGAGATCTGAGGTTAGAATATTCCATTTGGGCTTCCATGAAGAAAAAGTTGACCCCATGTCTTGGTTTTGACTCTTAAAACCATAGACGCTTCAAAAAACCTTCTAAGCCAAAATTTTCTATAAATAATAAGTAAGTAAGTAAGTACATAAGTAAATAAATAATACATATGAAGGTTTTTTTTTATTTAGGTTTTTGATATTATGTCACATATTCCACAGATCTCAATTTCAGTCCAACAGCCAATAGGAGCTTATTACTATGAAAATATGACACCATGAAAATAGAATGTAAGAAATATACCTGTCACCTATGAAGCACTAACTGCATGAAGATTGTGTACCATGGGACTGTAGAAGGTGATAAAGGAAACAAAGGACAGAAAGACTGGGCTGTAAGGAGGACAAACCATATATTCCAGGGCCTCTGCTTGAGAATTCTGAGCTGGTTTGGCAGTAGGGACAATAAGCTGGAGATAGAGAGGACCCAATGGTTTTCAAAGTTTTAACCAAGTGGACCACTTTTCCAGGGTGCAGCCAGCTAGCAGAATAAAAAATGACATAGATGGTTTTTAGGGCTAATTCAGTTTGTCATGGTTCTGAGAAGAAGAAATTAAGGAACTGTATTCTTTGAGGACTGGCTGTATCTCTTTTGTACTGATTAGGATATGTCCCGTATTCGTGTATATAATCTCAAATTTTCAAAACAGGTTTGCATAAAGATGTATCAGTTTATCTTCACGCATAATTAAATTCTATGAATTTTATTACGTAGTCATTTTCTCCTTTTTACAGATATAGAAACCAAGGCCCAGCCAATTGAATAATGTTTCATAATTAGTGATCAAACCAGGCACAAAATTATTTGGGCCTTTGTTTTTCTGTAGGTGCCCAACCCCATTTTCTGGCTCTGTTGGATGCAGTGGTATTCATTTTAATGATTCTGAAATCTTACTCTAAAAAAATTCTTTGTTATAAACATTTCTCAAAATTTCACCAAGTGGGGGCGCCTGGGTGTGTCAGTTGGTTAAGCATCCAACTGGTTCAGGTCATGATCTCATGGTCCATGAATTCAAGCCCCACATCGGGCTTTGTGCTGACAGCTGGGAGCCTGGAGCCTGCTTCAGATTCTGTGTCTCCCTCTCTCTGACCCTCCCCCACTCACACGCTGTCTCTGTCTCTCTCTGTCTCTCTCTCAAAAATAAATAAACATTTAAAAATTTTTTAAAAATTTCACCAAGTGAACACAACGTTTATTATCAGGAAAATTATTTTTTGTGTAATAGATAGCTGCTTTTCTACTGCAATAAAAAAGATTGCCTCCAGATTTTTACAGGTTGTTTTTCCAGCCTTCCATAGATTTCCCAAGTGCTGAAATTCAAGAGTGCTTAAAGGTAGTTAAAATTCTCAACTAAACGTTTTCCAGGAAACAGTATGCTCAAAATTGTTTAGTCTAATATTTAATATGGGCTATACATAATTGTTTTTATTTTTGTAAGTTTTTATTTTAATTCCAGTTAGTTAACATACAGTGTAATATTAGTTTCAGGTTTACAATATAGTGATTCAACACTTCCATGTGTCACTTAGTACTCATCACAGGTGCACTCCTTAATCCCCATCACCTATTTCATCCATCTGCCCACTCCTCTCCCCTCTGATAACCATCAGTTTGTTCTCTATACTTAAGAGTCTGTTTCTTGATTTGTCCCTCTTTTTTGCCCCCTTTGCTTGTTTGTTTCTTAAGTTCCACATGAGTGAAGTCATATGGTATTTTTCTTTCTCTGACTTATTTCACTTAGCATTATACTCCCTAGCTCCATCCATGTCATTGCAGTTGGCAAGATTTCATTTGTTTTTATGGCTGAGTAATATTATACACACACACACCACATCTTCTTTATCCATGCATCAATCGATTGACAATTGGGCTGCTTCCACAATTTGGCTATTGTAAATAATGCTTCTATAAACATAGGGGTGCATGTATCCCTTTGAACTAGTGTTTTTGCATTCTGGATGGTAGGGTAATTCTATTTTTAACTTTCTGAAGAACTTCCATACTGTGTTTCACAGTGGCTGCACCTGTTTGCATTCCCACCAACAGTACATAAGGGTTTCTTTTTCTCCCCATCCTCACCAACACCTGTTGTTGCTTATGTTGTTGATTTTAGCCATTCTGACAGTTCTGATATCTCATTGTAGTTTTAATTTGCATTTCCCTGATGGTAAGTGATAATGAACATCTTTTCATGTATCTGTTGATGATCTGTGTATCTTCTTTGGAGAAGTATCTGTTCATGTCTTCTGCCTGATTTTTAATTGGATTATTTGTTTGGGGAGTGTTGAGTTTTATAAGTTCTTTATATATTTTGGATACTAGCCCTTTATCAGATATGTCATTGCAAATATCATCCCTCATTCTGTAGGTTGTTCTTTTTTAATGGTTATTTATTTATTCTGAAAGAGAGAGTGTGCATGCTCATGCTGAGTGAGGGAGGGATAGTGAGAGGGAGGGAGAGAGGGAAAGAGAGAGAGAGAATCCCAAGCAGGCTCCATGCTCAGTGTGGAACTCAATGTGGGGCTCCATCTCAGGAGCATGAGATCATGACCTGGCCTAAATCAAGAGTCAGTTGCTTCACTGACTGAGCCATCCAGGTGCCCTTCTGTAGGTTATCTTTTAGTTTTTTTGACTGTTTATTTTGCTGTGCAGATTTTTATTTTAATGAAGTCCCAATAGTTTATTTTTGCTTTTCTTTCCCTTGCCTCAGAAGACATATCTAGAAAGAACTTTCTATGACCAATGTCAAAGAAGTTACTACTTGTGTTCTTTTCTAAGATTTTTATGGTTTCACAGCTCACATTTGGGGTTTTAATCCATTTTGAATTTATTTTTGTGTATGGGTAAGAAAGTGATCCAGTTTTCCCAACACCATTTGTTGAAGGGACAGTCTTTTTCCCATTGCATATTTTTCCGGGTTTGTCAAAAACTGATTAACTATATAATTGTGCATTTATTTCTGGGTTTCTATTCTGTTCTATTGACTATGTGTCTGTTTTTGTGCCAGCACCATACTGTTTTGATCACTATAACTTTGCAGTATAACTTGAAGTCCAGAACTGTGATACCTCTAGCTTTGCTTTGCTTTGCTTTGCTTTTTCAAGGTTACTTTGGCTATTTGGGGTCTTTTGTGGTTCCATACACATTTTAGGATTGTTCTAGTTCTTAAAAAATGGTGTTGGTATTTTGATAGAGATTGCATTAAATGTGTAGAGTGCTTTGGGTAGGATTGACATTTTAACAATCTTTGTTCTTCTAATCCATGAGCATGCAATGTCTTTCCATTTCTTCGTGTCCTTTTAAATTTCTTTCACCAGTGTCTTACAGTTTTCAGAGTACAGATCTTTCCCCTCTTTGCTTAGGTTTATTCCTGGCATCTTACTATTTTGGTACAATTGTAAATGGGATTCTTTTCTTGATTTTTCTTTTTGCTGCTTCATTATTGGTGTGTAGAAATACAACAGATTTCTGTATGTTGATTTTGTAACCTACGACCTCACTGAATGAATTTGATTATCAGTTCCTAGTAGTTTCTTTGGTAGAGTCTTTGGAGCTTTCTATATACAGTATCATGTCATCTGCAAATAGTGAAAGTTTTACTTCTTCCTTACCAATTTGGATGCCTTTTGTTTCCTTTTGTTGTCTGATATAAATGTACCTTATTGCAATATTGTCCTTTAAGTTCCTTTCCTACATCTTCATTATTTAAGCCTTTTTTTAATTTCTGGAGGATTTTATCTTTAGTGCTTTAGTAACTTTAGTAATATACAGATTGTAAGGTGTGAAAAGAGCAGCGGGTTATGTAGGAGATTTGATGGACAACAGTCCTCCTACAGTACTTGGCTTCCAAACACACCGATGGTGGTAAGATCTCGGTTAATTTTTTTTCTTTCATCAAGAGTGTCTTTTCAGTTTTACTTTGGTTAATTGAAATCATGGTCTTCTTACCCAGCCTTAACGGAGTTTATATGTAGATATATTACTATGACTTGCTTTCCATATCTGCTCAAAATAATTTCTCATTCTTATTCTGTGCCAAATTTTCTCTAAATTATTTCTCATTCCTATTCTGCTCCCCTTGTTCCTGTCTGATAGTTCTCTCTCACTAAAGTTGTCAGTCAGCTTCAGGGAAACAGAGACCTGTTCACCTGTTTTGTTGATCACTATCTCACCTGTTCTTAGAGCAGGGCCTGGAACACAGGAATTGCTTAATAAGAATTTGCAAAGTGTTGAATAAATGAATACCTAACATAATGCCTTGCATGGTAGGTGTTCAACAATTATTTTGTTGAGTAAATAAAAAGCGGTGCCTGGATGGCTCAGTTGGTTGAGCATCCAACTCTTGATTTTTTATTCAGGTCATGATTTCATGGTTCATGAGTTTGAGCCCTGCGTCAATCTCTACACCAACAGTGTGGAGTCTGCTTGTGATTCTCTGTCTCCCTCTTTCTGCCCCTCCCCTGCTTGCTCACTCGCTCTCTCAAAAATAAATAACATTAAACAAAAAAGGAATTTTTAAAAAAGAAATAGATATATGAATTTACAAGGCTGTTATAAAGCCATAATGAAGCTGTGAGAAGAAGTTTGTTTCATGGGCAGTAAGGTGATATGATGGAAAGTGAGAAGTTTCTTTAGAGTGGGTAGGCAGGAAGGCCTTTCTAAGGAAGTACCATTTTCAAGTAAGAGCTCAATGAGGAGTAGTTAGCTTGCCAGCCACTACCCAGGCTAAGGCACATGTCACAAAGCTTTAAGGTGAGAAGGAATTTAGTTTATGAAAGAAACAGGACCAAAAAAAATTGTAGGGAATGTGGTTAGAGAGATAACAGGAGGCAGCATCCTGTTAGCCCTGATAGACTATGGTGGGGATTTTGGAGAAAGGAAGCCATTGTAGAATTTTACAGGGAGAATGACAAGTTTGGACCTACTAATCTAAAGACTCATTTCACCTGATGTTGCCCCCTACCACACTTTCACCTCATCTCTTGCCATCTCCCTTCCATCATCCCAGTCAGCCTCAAGCACATCACTGCCTCAAGATTGTTGCATTTATACATAGCAGAAAGGTTTGTCCACTTCATTAAAAAAAAAAAATTCCTTTATGCTAATTTTACTGCTTTCCATGGAACTCAAGATATGTAGTTATTAGTTTACTTGTTTGTTTCCCCTCATTAGAATAAACATGAGAGCAGGAATTCTATGTTATTCATCATTGTATCCCCAGCTTCTAGAAAATGCCTCACGGACAGTAGATACTCAATAACTGTTGAATTAATGATTGAAAAGACAGCTAGTGTTATTTCAGAGAATGAATGAGAGAGAGAGATGCAATATAATGTCAGAGCATGTAAAGCTTTTAAAGAGTCCAGGATGAGAAGTTTAGATTTTGTTATAATAACAATGAAAAGTCATGGGGTGGGAGAGGGAAATTAAGCAGAGGAATGACATAATCTGATTCACACTGGCTGATATTTGGAGAATAAATTGTAGGGAATATAAAGAGATTCATTTATTTATTTATTTTTTGTATGCTAATAGGAATAGACAAGTGTATCAGTCAGCTATTGCTATGTAATATATAGCCCCAAACTCAACGGCTGAAAACAACAATTATATACTCTTGCCAATGTGTCTGTAGATCAGCTGATGGTTGATTGAACTAACCTGTGTTCACTTGGGTGTCTCTGCATCAGGCTACATGTCCGTGCAGGCTTGGCTCCTTCCTGTGGGATAAACTTAGATCTGCTCCATGTATTTTCATTCTGGGGCTCAGGCTGAAGGGGCAGCAGCTCCTTAGGGAAGCTCTATTCCTGACCAATACAGAGGTAAAAGAGAGTAAACCTAAGCACATAAGTGCATTTGAAGCCTGTCTTCATATCACCTCTGCTGTTGTCCCATTGACCACCAACTCACTTTCAGCCTGACCTCAGGGGAAGAATGCTCTGCCCACATCAGGAGGTATGAGGGAGTAAATATTTGCTGAATAATAAGCCAAACTAACACATAATATAGATGGTGAGACAATGATTTCCTCAAACTGGAAATATCTTGTAGTGATTAAAAATGCAGTTTTACGCAATCATTGACTTCTTAGGAACCAACTTCCTACTGTATGTAATAAACTGGACAATTTTAATTATTACTCTCCATAGGCAAATTGTACCTGAAAAAAATTATTCAAAGTATTTCATCTTTGTATAAACATTAATAACTTTCAACTGGCTTTATTTTTACTTTATGTTTTACTTTTCTGAAATAAGAATACTGGCCTGGAAATTGGTCAGCCAAATACTTGGCTGATTTAGGCAATTACATGGCTTTAGCAAGTCACTTAATAATCTTGGCATCGGTTTCTTTAAAATGTCTTTCAACTCCAAGTGCCTGTGAATTTAAAGCTGGTTTATCAGCAACATTTATGAGCCACTGGGATTGTAAGTAAATCACTCTGGGAACAAAGATAGCTTATGATCAAATCACAAATTATAGAAGGCATCTTCAGAATCATTGAGTCAAACTCCCTCATTTTAGAGATGAGGAAATTGAAGTCAAGAGTGAATACTTAACTTGTCCATGTTTATAGATAGCAACAGAGCTCAAGGTGAGGAAAGGTATACAATCCTACAGACAATTTAACTTTGTTTTTAAATTTTTAAGTTGTATGTGTATAAGTGAACTTTCACACTTGTATATAGAACATACATATCAAGTTCAACAATATGAAACGGCTATTTTCATGGGGTCAAAAATTGTCAGATATCATTAATTATATGTTTCAACATAACTAAGAATGTTAGCAGTACTGTTTGGAGAGCAAAAATGTTGTACATTACCCAAATGTCCACCAACTGTAAAATAGAAAAACTGTGAGATAATCATACGGTGAAATTCGGTAGAACTAGGCAAAAACAAACCCTAAAGCCAGGTGCATCAACACTGATAAATCTCAAAAACAAGCAAATCTCCAAAGAACCTACTGTATGACTATATTTTATAAGGTGCAAGAGGTAAAACTAAATAATTTATTTTTTAAAGATATAGTCATATAAGGGAAATCTTTTTTTTTTTTTTTTTTGGTAAAGAATAGGGATCTTTTGCGGGAAGTCAGGGATAATGATAGAGATAATGTTTTATTTCTTAAATTGGGTGGTTGACACATTGGTGCATATTGAATTATTTTTCTTTATAACTGACACATATTTTCTAAATATTAATTACTCAATATTTGCACAAATTAATAACAGTACCAAAGAATTAATGCATGCTCCCTGCTTGTAGGAGTATGAGTTGGTTCCATCATTTTAGAGGGTATTATAGTGTCTATTAAAATAAAATATAACGATGGGTGCCTGGGTGGCTCAGTTGATTAAGCATCTGACTTTGGCTCAGGTCATGATTCCTCAGTTCGGTTTTTGGGTTCCAGCCCGATGTTGCTGCTCTGTGCTGACAGCTCAGAGCCTGGAGTCTGCTTCAGATTCTGTGTCTCCCTCTCTTTCTGTCCCTCCCCCGCTTGCACACGTGTGCTCTCTCTCTCACTCTCTCACTCTCACTCTCAAAAATAAACATTTAAAAAATAAAATATAATGAATGTAATAGATTTTCTCTGTGTTGAATAAAGTTTAGATTAAACTTACTTTGTTTACTAGAATCTTCAGAAGCCAACTCAGATATCTGATCCCTCTGAAATACTCCACAGACTCTCTGCCCACACACTGTACTTCACCCATCTGTCTCCTGCCCTACACCACTCCACACCCACCAACCCACCCTTCACCCCCCCCCACTTCCTGCTTCAGTCACATCTGCTGTAGGCTCCTCTCATCAACATGCACCCAAAACATAAAGCCATTTCTCGAAGGTCAGAAACTAGACAAGATTTTTATTATTGTTCCTGCCATAAAACTTGCACATTAATATCTACTGTTCACAATAAGAACTTACAAAATACAACAAAGATTATTTGCTTTCCCTTATTGCCCTCTGCCCCCACACCCCCCTAAAATGTTGGAAACATTTTGCTGTGTCAACAGCTTAGAAAGAATATTGTTTCACTGGAATGAGACCTGCCCACACTGTTTTCCCAGATGAAGTTTTGGAATGGTTATGTTAATTACATAGTAAGTAACACCACTGCAGCCATGGAATTCACTGGAAAGTCAAGTCAGATGTTTCCTCTCTCAGGAATTAATGGAATGGAAACTCTTACTATGAAAATCATTTTCCATTCTTGAGGTTTAGACGAGATGAACAGTGACTGGAACAAGATTGCTATGGCTAGCTTGTTTGAAAATTTGTAGCAATTCTTATTAAAACAGCCTACCTGAAAATTCCTCAATGTTATAGACTATACCTACAGCCATAGAATTCTTCTTGGAATATTTAGCAATTTTGACTTAGAATTTATGCAGTATCTTTGAAACAGTTTATTCATTTTCAAATGATAAGAAATAAGTGAAATAATAATCATGAAAGTCTTGAATTCAATTATTTTACCTTTTTAAGGCCTGAATTTTATAGTTGTTTCCTAACTTTGTAAGTGGTAAATTCAGATAACTGCATAATGTCAGAGAGGCATTAATACAGTTACCAAAGTTTTATCCCTAAGACATCATTTGGTCAAACTGTTTTGCCTTCTTAAGATTTCTGAGATGTAAAAAAAAAAAAAAAAAAAAAATTGAGATGTAAAACTAATTTTTTTCATGGAACTCTAATATTGTAGTTGATTCATTTAGCTTTGCCTTCTTTGTTAGAATGGAAAAAAATATGCTTTTTAAAGACAAAAATGAAACTAACATAATACTGTATGTTAACGATACTTAAAATAAAAATAAAAGGAAAAAAGTTAGAAGAGAGTCAGAAAATCTAGTCACAATGTCACTTTGTTCGCAGCTAGTTTTTCAAGTGGAGAACAGATTTAAAAGTTTTTTACAGGGGCAGCTGGGTGGCTCAGACGGTTGGCTGTCCGACTTTGGCTCATGAGTTGGATCCCTATATTGGGCCCTCTGCTGTCAGCCTGGAGCCTGCTTGGGGTCCTCTGTCCCCTGTCTCTCCACCCCACCCTCACTCATGTGCAGGTGCTTTCTGTCTCTCTCTCTCAAAAACAATCATTTAAAAATAAATAAAAAATAAATAAAAGTTTCTTACATTGTCTATCGTGGGTTCATTTATGTTTTTGCATTTAGCTTTCAAATTCCAAGGCACTTCTAATACCGGGTCTGGTTCAGTAGATTTACATGTTTATTTGAATTCCATTCTAAGAAAAGCTTACTGAGGTATAATTCATTTTTTTATTAGATTCTATTTAATTTAGGAGAAGGGAGAGGAGTAGACCTGAAAAATCATTCTCTTCAGGGAAAGTAGTACAGAACCCTAAACCCACTTTTAAATACCTTTTCTGAAAGGCACAGTTCACGCCCCACAGAATGGGTTAGCTGCATTTCCTATAACATTCTGACCGATGGATTGCCCTGCCTGTCCCTATGCCCAGGCATCACAAACACTGCTCTCCAGGAGCCACGCTGATCATGAGGAGTGAGGTGCGTGTGGGGGACAGTGATGGATTAATGAGCACAAGTCATGTTGCTGTTTTGCTAGAATGAAGAACCAAGCAAGTGTTGTCCAGATTCTCCAATTTATAAGATGAAGTCAGACTTTCAGGTGAAATCTCTCATTTTTAAATGATGACAACTAAGCAATTTCAAAACATTTTTAAGAACCTGTGTGAGTCAAACGGAACGTGTCCACAGGACTGGGAACCACCTCCCGGAGACTTCCCTTCATGCAGTAAGAAACAGAGTTTCAGTACCATCCACTTGGGTTTCTCTTTCTTTTTACAGAAAAGGGGTAAACATTAATGTATCTCCCTTTTGTGTTTGTTGACATTTCCTTCTTTCCTTTTTTCCAGGCTACATGCTATCTCTAGTCTGTGCAAACTCCTCCCAGGCCTGGTGTGAGATCACAAATGTGTCACGACTGCTGGCTTCTCCTGTCCTCTACAGGGACCTGAATTCCAGCTACAGGGACCTGAATTCCAGCATAAGCAACTTGATCATTTCTGCAAATGTAGAAAACAGATACAGTCTGTATGTAGGCCTAATGCTGGCAGTGAGTTCCAGTATTTTTATTGGCTCCAGCTTCATACTGAAAAAGAAGGGCCTCTTGCAACTGGCAAAGAAGGGCATTACCAGAGCTGGTAAGAAACGGATGCAACTAGAGAATTCAAGTTTCTGCAGAAATAATCCTATTGTAAGACCTTGGTGCTACAGCAGTAATATTTTACTGTCTCTATCTTATTCCCTGTCTCTGTGCTTAGCAAATCTCCTCTGTGGTGTCCAGGATTGAACCTGCTGTGTCTCCTTCAGGGTAAAACTAAAATTCTTGTTTCCAGAGGTTTAGAGTGTGGAATGAATTCTTCTTTCATAGCTGTTGTGTGTGATTTCAGTGTTCAAGGTCAGATGCTGCTTTCCTGCTTAACACATGTCAGTGGCTTTTCTTTGCACTCAGAATAAAATCCAGACACCTTTCCACAGTCTTTGACCTCCTGCGTAAACTGGCCCTTGCAGTCTCTGCAGCTTTATCTTCTGCTACTGTCCCTATCCCTTACTTTTTCTCTGGTTCCTGGAATAGACCAAGTTCTTTGCCACCTCAAGGTCTTTTCCTTTTGCATGGAACGCTCTTCTCCCTGCTTTTCATTTGGCTGACTCATCCTTCGGACTTCAGCTTAAATATCATCACCTTCCCTGGTCTTCCTCTCTGGGAGATGTCCCTTACCGCCTTCATCCCGCCCTGTTACTCTCTATCATTGCCCTAAGGGTTTCCTTCATTGTACCTAAAAAATCTGTCACTGTACATTTAATGTTTATTTACTTGTTTATTGATAGTAGATTCACAAGAGCAGGAACCTTCCCTAGCATAGTGTTTGACACCCAATAAGTATTTGTTAAATCAGTAAATGGATAGCAGAATTAGGTTGCTGTTACTATAGTGATATTTCACATGCTAAGTAACTTAGCTTGACTACCCTCCATTAACCATGCATTTCTATTCTTTCTTATCAAGAATATCATAGAAGAGCTAAATAATATTCTAAGGTTCATATGGAAAAATGACTACAAATTGCACAAATAAGTTCATAAAAGTACTATTGGAGATTTGCACTATCAGAAATAAAACATACTATAATGCTATAGTAATTAAAACAGTTTGATACTAGCACTAAAAAAGATAGACAAAAAAATGAGAGATAATTGAAAACTTATAAAGGGACCCAAGTACGTATAACAATTTAATACATGATTTTTTAAAGTGGCATTTCAATTCACTGGAGAAAGGATGGCTTATTCAATCAAAAGTGTTAATGGGGCACCTGGGTGGCTCAGTAGATTAAGCATACGACTCACGACTCATGACGACGTCATGATCTCACGGTTAGTGAGACTGAGCCCCGCATCAGGCGCTGCACTGACAGCATGCAGAGCCTGCTTAGGATTCTCTCTCTCCCTCTCTTTTTGCCCTACCCCGGCTTGCATGAGAGTGGGTGCGTGCACTCTCTCCTTCTCTCTCAAAATAAATAAACATTTTTTTTTTAAAGTGTTGAGACAATCGGCAAAAATTAGAGGAGAAAAATGTAAGAGTTTTACTTCATACTATTCAGCAATTTAAAATGAAATGATTTTTTTCAAAAAACCTAAAAGAAGGTGTTTCTAACCATACAGATAAATGAAGAAGCTATTCTATATGAAAGAAGAGATTACCTAAATTGATTTTTTAAAAAATCCTACATGGAAACACCTTAACTGAAACTAAAAACCAAATGACATGGGGGGGGGGCATGTTTCCAAAATATACGACCAAAGGATATTAAGATCCATAATATATAAAGAGTGACTATAGGTGATAAGAAAAAGATTAGTACCCTAAGGTAAAATAGGCAAAGTACATAAATAAGAAACTCATAAAGCAAGAAATGCAAGTGGTCAATAAACAGATAGAAGTAAATATTATTTCACTAGTACCCAAAGAGACACCAACTCTATAACAATGAGCTCCTGGGTTGTTGTCTACCTTTTTTTTTTTTTAATTTTTTTTTCAACGTTTTTTATTTATTTTTGGGACAGAGAGAGACAGAGCATGAATGGGGGAGGGGCAGAGAGAGAGGGAGACACAGAGTCGGAAACAGGCTCCAGGCTCCGAGCCATCAGCCCAGAGCCTGACGCGGGGCTCGAACTCACGGACCGCGAGATCGTGACCTGGCTGAAGTCAGACGCTTAAGCGACTGCGCCACCCAGGCGCCCCTGTTGTCTACCATTTTAACAAGATTTCGTTTTTTCGTTAAAAGGCCTTATGCTGGTAAGGGAATTTGGAAAATAAATAGCCCTCCCAAACATTGCTGGAGGCAGCATATATGGGTACAAACTTTCCTAAGAGAAATTTGGTAAAGCTTAAAAATGTTAATGTCTTAAAACCTAATAATTTCACTTCTGGAAATGTATCCTAAGAAGTGAACAAGAATGACACCTATAGTTACATAACAGGATATTTATTTAAAGGTTTTATGTAATGAGAACAAAACTAGAAACTCGGTGTGTGTGTGTGTGTGTGTGTGTAGTTGCACACAGATTAAGTAAATAATGATATGCCAGATTTTGAAGTAATATTAAGCCATTAAATAAGGACATGAGAAAAATATTTGCAATATATTATTAAGTTTTTTAAAGATAGATTATGAAATCATATTGTAATATTCCAGTTTAATTACTTGCACATTTTATAAGAAGAAAATCCTAAATAAATAAACTACCTTGCAAGATAATCTTCACAGCTAATATAATCTGTTTCATTTAATTGTAACAAAATCAGGTCAAAGACACAGGATTAAGTATGTTGAATTGGTGAGAAAATTCCATTTTCTATAGCAAACATAGCAATGACTTTAGGTCACAGATTACAGTAAAGAAAAGATAACCCTTTGAATATCTCAGGAAAGCTTTTTATCCTTTTCAGTAAACTAGAGAGAAACTCAGTTTCATGATGCCAAGGTAAAGAATAAGGAGAGTCCTACTGGCTAATACTTGTTGTTCTCTGATTGACTATCCAAAATCTCAAAAGCCTGTATGTTAACCATCTTCTTCCCTTCTAGGTCCTCATTAGGTACTGATGTAATTTACAATATACAGTTTCTATCTTTAATTTTAACTGTGGGTGAGGCAAAGTATTTAGAGTCTATGTCCACATCTCTGGCAGGCATAAATACACTAAACATAATGATTAAATAAGATTTTCTAGCAAATGTAAAAACTTACTTTCTATAAAAATCAAAAGTGACATAATCAAAAGCAATAGAAGATCTTTAGAAGTGACCAAGTAAATAAGCTAAAGACTAGCTATGCTGAGTTGGCCTTACATCTTGCCTCTTCCAACCGTTTTCCATTACTTTTCCCAGCAGTCAGTTCTTTCGAACTTCTTCCTCCAGTTCCGAACTAAATTTTAATTGTTCTTATTTTCTTAGGACAAGGTGGACATTCTTACCTCAAGGAATGGCTCTGGTGGGCAGGATTACTCTCAAGTAAGTCCTTACTGCTGAGAATAGTGCATGCTTGTAAAATGATAAATAAATTACATGGGATTGCTCAAAAATGATTAGTTTATCTTCTTGGTAAGGATGGCATAAAAGTCTAGAAATTTTCGTGTGGGTATATGTTGTCTTACATACAAAGTTAGTCATATATATTTAGAATTAATTTTTCCTCTTCTCTCCCTGCACCCCCATGTTCTCGGTACTGTCATAGAAAAAAGTTAACATCTGAACTACTATATTTTATCAAAGCTTCCCCTTCTGTTACATTTTATTCCCCAGAACAATTGAGGAAAATGCCTTCTTCCCACATTTCCCTGCTCCTAATTCAAATCTGTGACTGTTCTAGCTGCATGTTGACTAACGAATGGCTGCATTTTCCTGGTCAGGCCCAAAATATGGGCAAATTAAAGTCCCCTCTGGGTGCTAAGCATGGAAGGAATGGAAAGAAGATGAAGGCTGTCAGCACTCCCCTCCCCCCAGACTTGCTCTGAGGACTACATGAGACTGTTGGATGGGAGAGCACCTTGTAGATGCTCATATGCTGTGCAAATAGAAGGCAGTGTTGATGCTCACAGGCACGTTTGCAGATTTCTATCTCCTCCCCTAACTCCTCTGAAATCCCAACCCTAAAACTTCCAAAGATAGGAGCTCATAAACTGTAGTTTCATACCTCCTGCTCGTCATCTCCCTCTGCAGCAAGAAGCCTTAAACTTTCATTTATTAGACCTGGACCGAGAAGATGGCGGTGTAGGAGGACGGTGGGCTCACTGCATCCTGCTGATCATTTAGATTCCACCCACATCTGCCTAAATAACCCAGAAAACCACCAGACTAGCAGAACGGACTCTCCGGAGCCAAGTGTAGACAAGAGGCCCACGGCAGAGGGTAGAAAGGGTGGAGAGGCAGTGCATGCTACACGGACTGGCGGGAGGGAGGCGGGGGGGGGGGGCACGGAGGGGCGGCCCGCCCGGCAAGGCAGAGCCCCCAAAGTCTGGCTTGCAAAGGCGGAAGGGCTGGACTCCATGAGTTCTGACAGCCAGCAGGACTTAACATGTGGAATGTTAAAAGTGAACAGCTCTGCCCTCGGAGAGCAGCGAGGGCGAGAGGACATCGGGAAAGAGAGTTATTGAGCCCCAGAAGACAGAGCTCAGCTCAGTGGAGAACAAAGGCACTGGCAAGCGCCATCTCTCTCTCTCCCATCCCCCAGCCGAAATCCCAAAGGAAACCAGTTTCTGTCACTGAACTTGCTTGCACTGCGCAAACACCCAACGCTGTGCTTCTGTGGATCCATCCCTCCGACAGGTCTGCCTCCCTCCTGGTGCTGCAGGGCCCCTCCTGCAGGGGACCACCGACAGCAAAGCGAGCTAAGCCTGCCCCTCCCGCCCCTGTGCACCTTGCGGATCCATCCCAGTTAATACACCAGATCCCATCAAAGCATCACCACAAGCCTGGCAGTGTGCAAGTAGCCCAGATGGGGGCCACACCATCCACAGTGAGTCCTGCCCCTGGGAGAGGGGAAAATAAGGTACACACCAGTCTGACTGTGGCCCCAGCAGTGGGCGGGGGGCAGACATCAGGTCTGACTGCAGCCCCGCCCACCAACACAAGTTACTCCAGACAGCACAGGGAAAGTGCCCTGCAGTTCTGCGCCACCCAAGGGACTATCCAAAATGACGAAACGAAAGAATTCCCAAAAGAAACTCCAGGAAGTAGCAACAGCTAATGAATCAATCAAAAACGATTTAAGCAATATAACGGAACAAGAATTTAGAATAATAGTCATAAAATTAATCGCTGGGCTTGAAAAAAAGTATAGAGGACAGCAGAGAATCTATTGCTACAGAGATCAAGGGACTAAGAAATAGTCAGGAGGAGCTAAAAAATGCTATAAATGACGTGCAAGATAAAATGGAGGCGACCACAGCTCATATTGAAGAGGCAGAGGAGAGAATAGGTGAATTAGAAGATAAAATTATGGAAACAAAGGAAGCTGAGAAAAAGAGAGATAAAAAAATCCAGGAGTATGAGGGGAGAATTAGAGAACTAAGTGATGTAATCAAACGGAACAACATCCATATAATAGAAATTCCAGAAGAGCTGAAGAGAGAAAAAGGGGCTGAAAGTGTACTTGAACAAATTATAGCTGAGAACTTCCCTGATCTGGGGAAGGAAAAAGGCATTGAAATCCAAGAGGCACAGAGAACTCAATTCAGATGTAACTTAAATCGATCTTCTGCACGACATATCATAGTGAAACTGGAAAAATACAATGATAAAGAGAGAATTCTGAACCAGCTAGGGATAAACATGCTCTAACATATAAAGGGAGACCGATAAGACTAGTGACGGATCTATCTACTGAAACTTGGCAGGCCAGAAAGGAATGGCAGGAAATCTTCAATGTGATGAACAGAAAAAAAATATGCAGCCGAGAATCCTTTACCCAGCAAGTCTGTCATTCAGAATAGGAGAGATAAAGGTCTTCCCAAACAAACAAAAACGGAAGGAATTCATCACCACTAAACCAGCCCTACAAGAGATCCTAAGGGGGACTCTGTGAGTGAAATGTTCCAAGGACCACAAAGTACCAGAGACACCACTACAAGCATGAAACCCACAGACATCACAATGACTCTAAACCCATATCTTTCTGTAATAACACTGAATGTAAATGGACTAAATGCTCCAACCAAAAGACATAGGGTATCAGAATGGATAAAAAAACAAGACCCATCTATTTGCTGTCTACAAGAGACTTATTTTAGACCTGAGGACACCTTCAGATTGAAAGTGAGGAGAGACAGGGAAGATGGCGGCTTAGGAGGACGCTGGGCTCACCTCACGTCCTGCTGATCACTTAGATTCCACCTACACCTGCCTAACTAACCCAGAAAACCACCAGAAGACTAGCAAAATGGAGTCTCCGGAGCCAAGCGCAATCGAGAGGCCCACGGAAGAGGATAGGAAGGGCAGCAAGGCGGTGCGCACTCCACGGACTGGCGGGAGGGAGCCGGGGCGGAGGGGCGGCCTGCCAGGCGAGCAGAGCCCCCTGAGTCTGGCTGGCGAAAGCAGAGGGGCCGGACGGAGTGTGTGGCAACAGCAAGTGCGACTTAGCATCTGGGAGGTCATAAGTTAACAGCTCTGCTCGGAAAGCGGGAAGGCTGGAGGACAAAGGGAGGGAGAGTTGCTGAGCCCCGGGACGACAGAGCTCAGTTTGGCGGGGAACAAAGGCGCTCGCCAGCGCCATCTCCCTCGCCCATCCCCCAGCCAAAATCCCAAAGGGAACCAGTTCCTGCCAGGGAACTTGCTTGCTCCGAGCAAACACCCAGCAAACACCCAAGGCTGTGCTTCTGTGGATCCACCCCTCCGGCAGCGGGTTTGACTCCCTCCAGCTGCCACAGGGCCCCTCCTGAGGTGGATCACCTAAGGAGAAGCGAGCTAAGCCTGCCCCTCCTGCCCCCATGCACCTTGCCTACCCACCCCAGTTAATATGCCAGATACCTAGCAGCACGAGCCTGGCAGTGTGCAAGTAGCCCAGACGGGCCACGCCACCCCACAGTGAATCCCGCCACTAGGAGAGGGGAAAAGAAGGCACACACCAGTCTGACTGTGGCCCCAGCGGTGGGCTGGGGGCAGACATCAGGTCTGACTGCGGCTCCACCCACCAACTCCAGTTATACATCACAGCACAGGGGAAGTGCCCTGCAGGTCTGCACCACTCCAGGGACTATCCAAAATGACCAAACGGAAGAATTCCCCTCAGAAGAATCTCCAGGAAATAACAACAGCTAATGAACTGATCAAAAAGGATTTAAATTATATAACAGAAAGTGAATTTAGAATAATAGTCATAAAATTAATCGCTGGGCTTGAAAACAGTATAGAGGACAGCAGAGAATCTCTTGCTACAGAGATCAAGGGACTAAGGAAAACTCACGAGGAGCTGAAAAACGCTTTAAACGAAATGCAAAACAAAATGGAAACGACGACGGCTCAGATTGAAGAGGCAGAAGAGAGAATAGGTGAACTAGAAGATAAAGTTATGGAAAAAGAGGAAGCTGAGAGAAAGAGAGATAAAAAAATCCAGGAGTATGAGGGGAAAATTAGAAAACTAAGTGATACATTAAAAAGAAATAATATACACATAATTGGTATCCCAGAGGAGGAAGAGAGAGGGAAAGGTGCTGAAGGGGTGCTTGAAGAAATAATAGCTGAGAACTTCCCTGAAGTGGGGAAGGAAAAAGGCATTGAAATCCAAGAGGCACAGAGAACTCCCTTCAGACGTAACGTGAATCGATCTTCGGCACGACATATCATAGTGAAACTGGCAAAATACAAGGATAAAGAGAAAATTCTGAAAGCAGCAAGGGATAAACGTGCCCTCACATATAAAGGGAGACCTATAAGACTCATGACTGATCTCTCTTTTGAAACTTGGCAGGCCAGAAAGGATTGGCACGATATCTTCAGTGTGCTGAACAGAAAAAATATGCAGCCGAGAATCCTTTATCCAGCAAGTCTGTCATTTAGAATAGAAGGAGAGATAAAGGTCTTCCCAAACAAACAAAAACTGAAGGAATTTGTCACACTAAACCAGCCCTACAAGAGATCCTAAGGGGGATCCTGTGAGACAAAGTAACAGAGACATCGCTACAAGCATAAATCATACAGACATCACAATGACTCTAAACCCATATCTTTCTATAATAACACTGAATGTAAATGGATTAAATGCACCAACCAAAAGACACAGGGTAGCAGAATGGAT
This sequence comes from Puma concolor, assembly GCF_028749965.1. Taxonomy (NCBI): domain Eukaryota; kingdom Metazoa; phylum Chordata; class Mammalia; order Carnivora; family Felidae; genus Puma; species Puma concolor. The sequence continues at coordinate 166,930,985 of NC_141670.1, read as the reverse complement.
AAAAAAACAAGACCCATCTATTTGCTGTCTACAAGAGATTCATTTTAGATCTGAGGACACCTTTAGATTGAGAGTGAGGGGATGGAGAACTATTTATCATGCTACTGGAAGCCAAAAGAAAGCTGGAGTAGCCATACTTATATCAGACAAACTACACTTGAAATTAAAGGCTGTAACAAGAGATGAAGAAGGGCATTATATAATAATTACAGGGTCTATCCATCAGGAAGAGCTAACAATTATAAATGTCTATGCGCCGAATACAGGAGCCCCCAAATACATAAAACAATTACAAACATAAGCAACCTTATTGATAAGAATGTGGTAATTGCAGGGGACTTTAACACTCCACTTACAGAGATGGATAGATCATCTAGACACATGGTCAATAAAGAAACAAAGGCCCTGAATGATACATTGGATCAGATGGACTTGACAGATATATTTAGAACTCTGCATCCCAAAGCAACAGAATATACTTTCTTCTTGAGTGCACATGGAACATTCTCCAAGATAGATCATATACTGGGTCACAAAACAGCCCTTCATAAGTATACAAGAATTGAAATCATACCATGCATACTTTCAGACCACAATGCTACGAAGGTTGAAATCAGCCACAGGAAAAAGTCTGGAAAACCTCCAAAAGCATGGAGGTTAAAGAACACCCTAGTAAAGAATGAGTGGGTCAACCAGGCAATTAGAGAAGAAATTAAAAAATATATGGAAACAAATGAAAATGAAAATACAATAATCCAAACGCTTTGGGATGCAGCGAAGGCAGTTCTGAGAGGAAAATACATCGCAATCCAGGCCTATCTCAAGAAACAAGAAAAATCCCAAATACAAAATCTAACAGCACACCTAAAGGAAATAGAAGCAGAACAGCAAAGACAGCCTAAACCCAGCAGAAGAAGAGAAATAATAAAGATCAGAGCAGAAATAAACAATATAGAATCTAAAAAACTGTAGAGCAGATCAATGAAACCAAGAGTTGATTTTTTGAAAAAATAAACAAAATTGACAAACCTCTGGCCAGGCTTCTCAAAAAGAAAAGGGAGATGACCCAAATAGATAAAATCATGAATGAAAATGGACTTATTAAAACCAATCCCTCAGAAATACAAGCAATTATCAGGGAATATATGAAAAATTATATGCCAACAAATTGGACAACCTGGAAGAAATGGACAAATTCCTAAACACCCACACTCTTCCAAAACTCAATCAGGAGGAAATAGAAAGCTTGAACAGACCCATAACTAGCGAAGAAATTGAATTGGTTATCAAAAATCTCCCAACAAATAAGAGTCCAGGACCAGATGGCTTCCCAGGGGAGTTCTACCAGACGTTTAAAGCAGAGATAATACCTATCCTTCCCAAGCTGTTCCAAGAAATAGAAAGGGAAAGAAAACTTCCAGACTCATTCTATGAAGCCAGTATTACTTTGATTCCTAAACCAGACAGAGACCCATTAAAAAAAGAGAACTACAGGCCAATATCCCTGATGAATATGGATGCAAAAATTCTCAATAAGATACTAGCAAATCAAATTCAACAGCATATAAAAAGAATTATTCACCATGATCAAGTGGGATTCATTCCTGGGCTGCAGGGCTGGTTCAACATTCGCAAATCAATCAACGTGATACATCACATTAATAAAAGAAAAGGTAAGAACCATATGATCCTGTCAATCGATGCAGAAAAGGCATTTGACAAAATCCAGCACGCTTTCTTAATAAAAACCCTTGAGAAAGTCGGGATAGAAGGAACATACTTACACATCATAAGAGCCATTTATGAAAAGCCCACAGCTAACATCATCCTCAATGGGGAAAAACTGAGAGCTTTTTCCCTGTGATCAGGAATACGACAGGGATGCCCACTCTCACCGCTGTTGTTTAACATAGTGTTGGAAGTTCTAGCATCTGCAATCAGACAACAAAAGGAAATCAAAGGCATCAAAATTGGCAAAGATGAAGTCAAGCTTTCGCTTTTTGCAGATGACATGATATTATACATGGAAAATCCGATAGACTCCACCAAAAGTCTGCTAGAACTGATACATGAATTCAGCAAAGTTGCAGGATACAAAATCAATGTACAGAAATCAGTTGCATTCTTATACACTAACAATGAAGCAACAGAAAGACAAATAAAGAAACTGATCCCATTCACAATTGCACCAAGAAGCATAAAATACCTAGGAATAAATCTAACCAAAGATGTAAAAGATCTGTATGCTGAAAACTATAGAAAGCTTATGAAGGTAATTGAAGAAGATATAAAGAAATGGAAAGATATTCCCTGCTCATGGATTGGAAGAATAAATATTGTCAAAATGTCAATACTACCCAAAGCTATCTACACATTCAATGCAATCCCAATCAAAATTGCACCAGCATTCTTCTCAAAACTAGAACAAGCAATCCTAAAATTTGTATGGAACCACAAAAGGCCCCAAATAGCGAAAGTAATTTTGAAGACGACCAAAGTGGGAGGCATCACAATCCCAGTCTTTAGCCTCTACTACATAGCTATAATCATCAAGACAGCATGGTATTGGCACAAAAACAGACACATAGACCAATGGAATAGAATAGAAACCCCAAAACTAGACCCACAAAAGTATGGCCAACTAATCTTTGACAAAGCAGGAAAGAACATCCAATGGAAAAAAGACAGTCTCTAACAAATGGTGCTGGGAGAGCTGGACAGCAACATGCAGAAGAATGAAACTGGACCACTTTCTGACACCATTTACAAAAATAAACTCAAAATGGATAAAGGACCTGAACGTGAGACAGGAAACCATCAAAACCCTAGAGGAGAAAGCAGGAAAACCATCAAAACCCTCTCTGACCTCAGCCGCAGCAATTTCTTACTTGACACATACACAAAGGCAAGGGGATTAAAAGCAAAAATGAACTACTGGGACCTCATCAAGATAAAAATCTTCTGCACTGCAAAGGAAACAATCAACAAAACCAGAAGGCAACCAACGGAATGGGAAAAGATATTTGCAAATGACATATTGGACAAAGGGCTAGTATCCAAGATCTATAAAGAGCTCACCAAACTCCACACCCCAAAAACAAATAATCCAGTGAAGAAATGGGCAGAAATCATGAATAGATACTTCTCTAAAGAAAACATCCAGATGGCCAACAGGCACATGAAAAGATGCTCAACGTTGCTCCTCATCAGGGAAATACAAATCAAAACCACACTCAGATACCACCTCACGGTAGTCAGAGTGGCTAAAATGAACAAATCAGGAGACTATAGATGCTGGAAAGGATGTGGAGAAACGGGAACCCTCTTGCACTGTTGGTGGGAATGCAAACTGGTGCAGCCACTCTGGAAAGCAGTGTGGAGGTTCCTCAAAAAATTAAAAATAGATCTACCCTATGACCCAGCAATAGCACCGCTAGGAATTTACCCAAGGGATACAGGGGTGCTGATGCATAGGGGCACTTGTACCCCAATGTTTATAGCAGCACTCTCAACAATAGCCAAATTATGGAAAGAGCCTAAATGTCCATCAGCTGATGAATGGATAAAGAAATTGTGGTTTATATACACAATGGAGTACTAGGTGGCAATGAGAAAGAATGAAATGTGGCCTTTTGTAGCAACGTGGATGGAACTGGAGAGTGTTATGCTAAGTGAAATAAGTCATACAGAGAGAGACAGATACCATATGTTTTCACTCTTCTATGGATCCTGAGAAACTTAACAGAAGACCATGGGGGAGGGGAAGAAAAAAAAAAAAGAGGTTAGAGAGGGAGGGAGCCAAAAAATAAGAGACTCTTAAAAACTGAGAATAAACTGATGGGTATTGAGGAGAGTACCTGTTGGGAAGAGCACTGGGTGTTGTATGGAATCCAATTTGACAATAAATTTCATATTAAAAACAAAAAAACAAAAAAACTTCCACTTATTTTCCAATACCAACCAACACATTTCAGTACTTGTGTGGGCCTCCTATGCAAAAGAATTGGATAACTGTCCTTTAGTGTTAGAATCTAAAAAGATGATGAATAAAAATCATTTAAATGTGTCTATAGCCCTTTTAGTTCTGTTTTCTTACTTCATTTGAACAAAAGTTGACCAGGACGTACTGGGGAGATTTCAGAGATTTGGATTCTTTTTTTCTCCTTCTCTCTCTCTCCTACTTGTGTCTCCCCACCCCTCTACCCACACAGTAGGATATAAATATAAGGAGAATGTTATGTGGCTACATTTACAATTTTATTCTCATCATGTACAAAGTTCATGCTAGTTTTGAAGAGCAAAAAGCATATGTCTACAACATTAGAGATTTTATCTATTGACAAACATACAGCACTTCAATTATGAAATTAATATTTTCCTGGAAAGCTGTCTATAAGAGATACAAATATAAATAATATCAAGTATTCAAGAAAGCTTAATATTTGAAGAAAACTGCCATGCCTTTTCCTAGAAGAGCAGTCTCCTAATTTATCTGTTCTGGAATTTTCTATGTGTTTTATGATAGTTTCCCTAAAGCTGAGTACTCCTGAAGTTTTGGCTGGGGTGTAGAGGGGGAAGGCCGGGGACATAGCAGCCAGATGGAAAAATAAAAAGATTCTGGTGTCTTTTATCTGTTCCAGAAGCTCTGTCTACAATATAAGTGTTTTCTTGGCTTAGTTTGCCCTTGTGAAATACTGGCTTCTGTTGGCAAATGTTCACATGTGACCCATAAGAATAATTTGGCTCCCAGACAAGAGTGTAGTTCTTAGAGGGATTTCCCCTCACTATAGAAATCATTTCACAGAGATCTAGAGTTCCTCAGATGAGAGAAAGATTGCAGGAGCACATCCTTATGACTTTAAAACAGCCCTCTGGATCTCCTCGAGCTTCTAAGATCCTGTTAAAGTGTTTTTGGATCTTGTGCAACTCAGACACCCCTGGCTACCTGGGCCTGTGGTAGGCATTTCTGGCTATCCCCTGCCCAGTCAGTAAATCTCTGCAAAGCACTCTAATTTGCCACATTGCTTTTTGTTCATTTGCATAACAGTAGGTATTGTTAAACAAATAGAAAAATTCTTTGCTTAGGTTAAAGCTACCTCTAATTAGATTTTATCAGAGTGACCGAATATGTTCTTGGTAGTGACATAACTAAAATCCCTATTGGAAGTCACTTAAAATGTGTAATCATCTGTTACCACTTTTTGCATTGAGTTCATATCACCAGGTATTTACAGTTTGTCTGCATCCCTTAATACCAATCCTCCCCCCAACCTCCATTAAAAAAGTTAAATTGTTCCTTTTAGCTAGATCTGTCAGTACCCTTGGCATAGAAGTCTACCATTTTGTTTGTGTCCTTGGTTTGTCTCTTCTGACAAGTCCATCTCTCATATGACTACTATGGCTTGCTTTCCAGTGGGAGCCGGAGAAGCGGCGAATTTTGCAGCTTATGCTTTTGCACCGGCCACCTTGGTCACCCCGCTGGGTGCTCTGAGTGTGCTCGTAAGGTATGTGAGAAATGAGCTTGGCTTCTGTAGAGATGTCAATAGCATGATGAGCTTAAACCACAAGAAATATATTGCTAGGCATATCTCAAAACAAAATATCACACAAGTAATTTGAGAAGACACAATCAAGCGCAACAGAAATGAGAAATAAATTGTTATTATTTAGAAAATATGAGAGGGGGCCTAATTTCCTGCTAACATAAAATAATCATGTGTTATGTTTGCGTTTATTCAGTGAAGCCTAGGGGATTTTTTTCTCTCTCTTACCTGAACACATTGCCACGGACAGCCCTTTTAGTCCTTTCTGTTGTCATAGTGGTTAATGACCACAATTATCAGAGGGTTTAAAAGCAGAGTGTTTGGGTTAAACTTCAACTCCCACTTAAAGTCTTACATCATTTGTAGGATAGTTATATTTGGAGACCTCTGAGTTTCTTTTAGTAATGGAAACGGGTAATTTTCATGTTCCTAGAATGTCCATCTCATTTTTCTGAGTTGGTCTTTATCATGATCCCAGATGAATGTGCTCAACGGGCACGTGAACTCTTACAGTTAAGCCACAGTTTTGTTGCGCTTGTCTGTTCCTTTTATCTATCCACCTCTAGTAGAAAGCTTACGGCTAGGCCTACCCATTTCTTTTCACCTTCTTTGTAGGACTGTTGTGAGAAGTAAATGAGTCAGTACACAGAGAGCACTAGAACACTGTCTGTGCAAGGAGCGGTAATCAGTAGTAGCAGCAGTGTTTTGGCTGAGGCTGCAGTCCTCACAAGTGGCCACATGACCACGACTCTAAGAAGGCACCGAGTAACGGTGCCACAGACTTGCGTGCAAATTGGTACAGATACAACCCTGATGGGAGTGCCAGGGCGTCAAGGGAAGGCTGGTGTGCAGGAATCACAACAGACCTGCTGGTGGAGCATCAGGATCCACTGTCTGGTGTCTGTGGTGAGGCCGACAGGACTTCCAGAGGCCATGACAACCAAAGCAGTGGGACTATTGGATAAGTGGAAGTATCACGGCGGTAGCAGTCGGTAAGGAAATATTTCAATATTTTGACAACCCATATGGTTGTACTTGTGCATACTAGCCAAACATCAGCCCTGAGCAGAGTGATTCTTCTTTAGGCATGTATCTGTCTCTGAAGCTTTCGTGAGCACAGATCTCCTAAATGTATCAAGCCAGTATGATGTAAAAGATCTTGTATGTTGTTTGGCATTATAGGAGAAGATGGGGAAATTGAAAATGACTTCTCATAGGAAGATTACATGGATATAGAATGTCCCTGAAAACTCTTTAGGTACAAAAGCAATTAAGCAGATTTGATTGACCATCATTTCTGAGTTTTAAAATTAATCAGGTTTTTCAGCGTCATGTAGCATATTCAGATCAGTTGATTGATGACTGGGATACAGGGTGCAACATACCACAGTGTGACTTCTGAGCTGCTATGGGATCAAAAGCTAATTGAACGAGTGATTTTGTTTTTCTTCTCCTAACAGTGCAATATTGTCTTCCTATTTTTTAAATGAGCAACTGAACATTCATGGCAAAATAGGCTGCATATTAAGTATATTGGGGTCTACTGTGATGGTTATCCATGCCCCACAAGAAGAGGAAGTCACTTCTTTGCATGAAATGGAAATGAAATTGAGAGACCCAGGTCTGTGATTCAACCAAAAGAAACTCTTACTCAATATTTGGTTCCATTTTCTCTCCTCATCAAGTGAATTTGGGATAATACTGTAAAAGGCTGCAAGCCTCATGGTGGGTTGTGAGATACAGTAAGGTTTGACTGTATTACAAGTCTTCTGTAAAGGTGACACAACTTACTGTTCTGTCCATGCTTCCTCTCTATACCTGAAAGGAGGAGATGGGGATAGGAGAGGCAAAAGGCATATATTCCAACCCCAATTTTGGCTACTTTCCCTCTCTGAAAATAAAAAGTCAGTCAGACAATAGCTGCCATGCCCCATAGTGTTAGCTATGAAATTCAAAAGATATGTTTGTCATAGTCCATTGTAAAATATTGAGAGCCATGCAGTAAAATGTTGTTTTGGTTTTGTTGTTTTAATCTCACTTCCCTTTCTAAAACACCTATGCTCCTACACTCCTAACAAGCTTTCATAAAGATATGATCCTATCAGCAATTTCTGAATTCTAATTTTTTTTTTCTTCCAAACAGGATTTATTTCCTTTGCTGTGATCATAACTGTGATCTCGTTGGTGCTGATTTTGATCGTGGCTCCCAGGAAGGGACAGACCAATATATTGGTCTACATTTCAATCTGTTCATTGATTGGAGCATTTTCAGTTTCTTCTGTCAAGGGCCTGGGAATTGCCATTAAGGAACTATTGGAATGGAAGCCAGTTTATAAGCACCCACTGGTCTTTGTTTTGTTAGGTGTACTCGTGCTTTCGGTGACGACACAGATTAACTATCTCAACAAGGCACTGGACACCTTTAACACATCTCTTGTGACTCCCATTTATTATGTGTTCTTCACGTCCATGGTAGTAACTTGCTCCGCCATCTTATTCCAAGAATGGTATGGCATGAAAGCTGGAGATATCATCGGGACCCTGAGTGGGTTCTTCACCATCATCAATGGCATCTTTCTTCTACATGCTTTTAAAAACACTGACATTACCTGGAATGACCTGACATCCACCACACAGAAAGAAGTCCTCTCGCTGAATGGCAGTGAAGACAAATATGTCTTACTGGAGCACACAGAATATTCAACCCCAGGATACAATGATGACATTACTTTGTTTAGCAGGATTGACGATCAAAGTCTCTAGAAACCCCAAACTTTAGCCAATGGAAGACACTTGGAGAGGACAAGAAATACCTAATTCTTAGAAGAACTATTAGGAAAGCTGACATTTTTAAAGTTCTAACTAATAGTTTAGATGTGAGCCTCCCCCCACTCCCCCCAAAAAAGCCTCGATTTTAGCCATCAAATTTGAAAACCAAGGTTTGGATCCTCCTCCAGAGGACTTCCAGTGTTTTTCATTTCTACAAACTTGAAACATTCCCTGAGCACAAAAGAAGTTCAAGAGTTACATGGGTCTCTGAGTTATTCTTCTGGTCACAATATATTTGGCTGTGCCAGGTGGCTCTTCACTTCTTTGGCTGCTGTTCGTAGTAATTCATAGATAAACTTAGCTATGTGCTGATAAGCAGAACATCAGCCATCATTCTCTGATGAGTCATCGTTTCAAATTATTAAAACTGAGACGCGAGATCACTGATGCTCCCCCCGCCCCTTCCATAACTTCTTTCTTAATAAACTAGATGGCTGAAGAGGGGAATGCGGAAGAAAAAATAGGCCTGCTTTGGAAATCCACTCCTTGGTGGGTTAGAATGCACAAGACACAGTCCATGAAGAGCTTATGAATTGTAATTTATTAGCAGATCATAAAAACTTACTACCAATTCAAAAGGGGAGAATAGAGGAAGGAAAGAAATACTTAAGTGAAACAGTATTTTCTCTTTTCACAAAAACAAATGCAAACGATTCGTTTCAAGGGTTCTTTTAACTCAAACCTGAACAACGTGAGACAAAATTGAGTTTCTGGAGAAGACCAAATGATTTAAGCTTTGGAGTTCCTTATATTCATGTTGTCCCTTTCTCTTACTATTATCCCAAAGGTCATTTTCCCTGTTGACATAGAGACTTTTGTAAAGTCTGTAAATGTAAATTGGCACATTATTTTAATATTATATTGTATACTTAGGTTTTTCTCAACTGTCTGATTCCCAAAGGGTAGGCTGTTTGGAAACAACTAGAAACATCTTTGTAAAAACCTGAATGAATTATCGTAATTATTCCCTTGAAATTTGGCACTTTCATGCTTATCAAGAAAATTATAATTAGTTACTAATCTTTACAAAAATATGCATATCCTATCACAATAAGTGGCAGACTGTCTTTTTCTGTTGAATTTCATCCTGACCATGTTTTCCATACATTTTGTTGACAAGTGTTTTGGGAGACTGGGAAAGGAAGTTAACTTCCTAGAAAACAAAATATTAAGACCTCAGGGACTACTACAGGAAAATACCTTTTGCTTATTAAAACTTACACACAATTTTCCTGTCTCTAAGCACGCAGCAGGAATAACATTTTTGGTAGCCTTTAATGTGTATGGACAGGTATCTTATCACTCATTGATTTCATGGGAAAGAAATTACCTATTTCTAGAACTAAACTTATTTCCATCCAACACAAAACAAAAATCCTAACTAAAAAGTTACGATATTAGAGGGAAAAAAAGAACAAAAACCCTTCAGGTTGATTGGATTTTTCTGTTCCAACAGAATGTTTCATTTGTTCGTAATCTAGCTCAAGTCCGCTCTGGGTCATAATGATAAGTTCTATTATTTAGAATTCTATTAAACGGACTTCAGCATTTCCCAGTTCTATTAGCTATGACTGATGTTCCCAGGGATGTTCAGAGAGGACTGCAAAGTTGTAAAGGGCTGTCACCTTCTCTTCAGCACTTCTCAGTGTTGAGTGCAACTCAGTGCGTTCTGATTTTTGAAAACTGATAATCCATGGAAGACACATGGGTTGATACCTCAGGTCAAGTACGTGTTTACTCTGTTGATTGCTGTTTCACTTTAACTGTAGATCAGATGTATAAGCTATGAACAGAAGTTCGCAGGAAAAGTATTTTCTGAAAAGGTCGTGTTTAAAAATTGTAAAAATTCTTTTAAAGTGTTGTTCCCCCCCTGTTGAAAAACTGTATTGGTTTCTCTAGGACACTTTCTTAGTGAGGAAATGAAAGACATCCACCCGAGGCTATGGTGGTTCTCTGCTCTAGTGAAATTCAGTGTCAGGTATTTCTTAATGCCACCTGTTGCAAAGCGTTGCCCTTCGTGTATTGTGCCCAGGCTAAAGATTTTTGGAATGCAAGAACCCACGTGGATCTTGGATTGGAAAATGAACTGGTATTGCACATACACCCAGGAGAAAGGCTGAGAAAGATTTAATAAGTTGAAGTGTGTTGAGAACCATTGAAATATTTTAAAAACTCTTAAATAATCCCTGGTGGGCACTTGCATCAAAAAACTAAAATGTTATTGCCAATCTAAAACTAAGAATAATTTTTCCCAAATAGGAAGATATTGTCTAAGAAGGAATAAAATGCTGGAAGCCTATATTCAGACTATGTTAGTCTTGACTGGTAGTTTCATGTATGTTTATATCTTCATATTTATACTTTATCTCACATAGATATCTTAAGATTAATTACATAACTATCGGCACATGGGTCATTAAGGATTACAGAGCTGTCTTCATGCAGCCAAATTGAAAGCTTTCCATAATTCTGAAAATGTAATAGTTTCATTTTATTTTTTTGACTCCTAATTTTATTCTTAGGCAATGGTTAGTGAATTTTTAGTTCAGATTGCAGAATGTTCATAAGACCCTTTAGATTTAGCAGCCTAAAATTAAATTAATGCCTTTGTTTTTTAAGAGTATTAAATGAAATACTTGGAACGCACTCTGCATTGTGCCTGATGTATGAGGCATTTAATAGAATTTAGTTCTCTCTGAATCAACATTTTGATTGTTGGAGTCGTATTACCAGATAGGTAAGTACCATTCATTGCCAATTCTCATACATTCTTCAACTTTTCTTAATTTGTGTCACATTATCTTGTTTTACATAATCCAAATGAAAATGAATTCCATCATTATACTATCTCAACACCAATACAAAATTATTCCAACAAAAATATTTTTTCTTAGAGCCACTAAAACTGAACTAAGTACACTGCTCACATTCTAACAAAATTTTGTGGAAAAGTAATTTGTCTGAATATATATGAAATGTTCTGAAATATTTTGAATAAACTCTATAGCCCTGAAATTTTCTATTTTTCAAATGTTTATACGTACTGTTCATTTCAGAAAGTTTACAAATGTTAATGTTTCTGTATATTTTTCATTTGAAATAAAATGCATTTTAATTATGTTTGTTAGACTTCAGTTTGTAGTTAATTGAAGTTAAGTGTATGTTAATGGCAAAAATAACCCCCATTTAGATTTGAGACTTTTTTTTTTTTTCCAAGTTTTGAGGTTAAAAGAAAAATCTGCACTTAGGCTAACTTTGCTTTGTCATTTTCCGTGAAATTGAAGTCTGTTTTTTAGAAGAAGGCTCTCCATAAAACCATTTCCTGTATAATTGATTTGACACCTGAACCAAAGGTAGGAGAAACTGTCTTATCTTTCAATAACTGTATTGAACAAGATAGGAGTACAAAGCAGTCAGTATAATGAAATTGCTTAGGTCAGCAATTTAGAAGGAGAAAGCATTTTAAAAATACTTAGTAGCATTGCATTATATTAAGTTCACATTTGCAAACTCAGCAAATTAAAGAAACAGAGGAAGAGGGAGAAAGCATTATAAAAATATTTGGTACCATTGCGTTACACTACAAGTTGCATTTACAAACCCTGAGCAAATTTCCTTCTGGCCCCTGTAGGACTAAATCTTTGCTTCACGGGGGTGTCTGGCTGGCTCAGTCCAAAGAGCAAGTAACTCTTGATCCCTGCACCATGAGTTTGAGCCCCAGGTTTGGGATAGAGTTTACTTACAAAAATATTTTACATGCATTGACCACATCACTATGACTTTATCAATTTGCCCTGTTTGGATTTGAACTCATGTTTGAGGACAACTCTCTCGTTGTTTCTATGGAAATGAATCGTCTAGGATACAAAAGGCCTCTTTTTACAGTATCCCCTGCCCGCCCCCCTTCCCGCCATTGTATAAACAAAGAAACAATAAGCAATTCCTTAAATCACGTGGTTACCAACACCTCAAAGTACTCAATCCACTGACTGTAAGAGATCCTAAGGAGGGCTTGGTGAAGTACATCATGTATAGAAGCAGTTAGAACACATTTTTCACAGCAAGCTGTGTCTGTGCTTAAACATTTCAGCCTCCTGGCTGCCGTATGTAGGAAGCCTCTAAGAGGTAAGCATAGGTTACAAAGAGGATTAAATTTCATTTATAACAATGAGCAACATATTTTTCCCAACTGAAAGCTTTGATTGGTTGCAAAAAAAACAAAAAACAAAAAAACACCAAAAAAGCCTTTTGAGGGAGCTGACTGCCCAAGCCACCCTTTCACCCCTTCAGTTACAAATCATGACAAACCCTTCTTCTGGAGGGAAAACTGAATCTCTATAAATGCCATCGGTACAGGAGAAAATCTTTGAGTTGGAAGGCATTTTAGTTTCGTTTTATGTAGAACCTCCCCTGTGGCTGAGAAGAGAGTAGAATTTTTGCAGGCCAAGCTCTACCAGCCTCAAGAGCTTTTCTGGCCCTCAGAAGACGAGTCCTGACACCAGTTTCCTGTACTGGGACACTCATAAGACCATGTGGACCTCCCTCCCACTCAGTCCTGAATAAGCCCCAGGAACTACTTGGGGGAGGGGGCGAGGAAGCAGATAGAGTTGGTAGTGTAGATAAAGGAGCCATGCTCTGAATACCCTGTTCCCAGAATCCCCTTCCATTTTCTGCCTTCCGTGATCCAGTCCGTAATTCCTGGCTGCCACTAAACAGCCATCAACTCATCCCGGCCCAAAAGCTCGTGGGCTGCTCTGCAAATGCCTTCTCCAGGGACTCACGGACCATAGAAAGCAAATTCGTCCCAATGGAGAAAGCCTCTGGATCTCCCCTAGAATAGATTCTGGGCAATGACATGCGGCTCCTCCTAGAGGTAAGTGTACTTAACAAACGTCCGGATAGTACACTCAAAGACATCCACAGTCTAAGCTCAATAAAACAGATTGTTTCCTAGACCAGGAATGGGCAAAATAGCCCTCTGACTCAGAAAGTCTCTCCCTCTATCAATTAACTTTTGCCTTTGTTTTTACCACTAACATCTCATCGTATCACTACAAGAGTTTTAAATAAAAGACATTGGAATAAAAGAGATTACTCTTCTCCTTAACTCATGAAACTATAAAGCTGGGTTATAATGGGCAAGGCTTAGAGGAGACAGAAAAATTCCTATTGGTAGAATTGGGTTTTATTTACCCCTGTCACCTTACTTGAACTTAATTCCTTCTGAGTAGTCTTGCATGCACAGAAAAAAAGGGCAAGTCTGTCCACCAGTTTGGAGAGACTGCTTTCAGGATCATAGTGTGGAGACTTTGTAATGCGGCGATTCAATCTTTCCAGAAAGCTGAGACAGACTCAGCAAAGGGAAGCTGCCGGATTAAGTTTACACAGGCAGAAAGGAGAGTCAACATCAACGGCACCATGATGTTGTCTTACTGTGAGAACCAAACTGGTTTAGAATCAGACAGACTTAAGGAATTCAATGCAGTTTAAGTCACACAGCACAGGTCCTCTTACGGGGAGGTGCCTGCTGATTGAAGATTAGCCCGAAGCAAAAGGAAAAATAAAAAGCCTGGAGGAACTGGTCAAACAGGATCAAGTGTTATGCTTGTTTTGCCCGCACAGTGCGCGGAGTAGCTGGGGCTGGCTGAAGCAGGTACCCACAATATGAGCACAGGATCTATTTTCATAACATTGGGACAATTTACAGTCCAGCAGAATGAGATTAACTAGAGTCCAATGTCTCTGAAAGGCCATAACTCCAGAATGGTGAATGAGACATCAAGGATGAGATCTAATATCTGTAGCCACGCAGAAACACGTTCGGTTTTGTTACCAAGCAGACAAGAAAGCGAGGCTTGCTTCAAAGTCAGAGGTAAGCTCAGCTGACTTTCATCTCTGCCATTTAAGGAGCAGGCTCCACAACAAACAACAAACTCCTTTTTAAAACATTCGAACCTCTGGCTCTTTCCTGAGGTTTCATGGAATTCAGCATGTAGGGTGGCCCCCTTCAGTGAGATGTACAGAGGAGAATCCCCCCCCCCCCCCCCCCCCCCCGTTTCTGGCACCTTTAAATTCTTCTCCAGCGACCCGCTAGGGTTGAAATCAAGTGAGGAGATGCTACCGAGCTCCCTGCCTTGGGTTTCTGGCTCCTTGTAAAAAGGCACTGTGTTTCCTCCACTCTCCTTAGCTATGACTAGCATAGCTATTCTGATGGCTGGCGGGCAGGTTAGCTAAAGCATTTGTCAAGTTAGCAAGGGGACAGCTTAGTCATCAGGCATTGAGGGGACATCTTTCTTTGTTCCAACTTCTAAAAAACTTCATAAGAAGCCTTGATGCAGACTGAACATGTCTACACATACATGAAGTATTTTATCCGGTGCAATGATTTTTGGCCCTGGTTGCACATTACATTCACTGAGGGAGCTTTTTAAAATTATCATGCCTGGGCGCAGCCCCAGACGAATTAAATAAAACTTCTGAGGGTGGATAGAGGCAGCAGCGTTTGTTAAAAGCTCCCCAGATGACTTTAATATGCAGCCAGGGCTGAGCACCACCTAGATCTAAATCTAAGGCCCCACCTATTAGAAGTCACATCCCAATTTCACAGTTGTTTTGTTGTTTTTTTTTTTTTTTTGAGTGCTGAAATATAACATCTGCATATTCCATGGTTGTTTTCAATTCCTTAGACAGGTTTCAACAATCTTTGCAATAAGTTACATAATACGTACCTAAGGAGAAGTACATAGTTCAATAGCTGCCAACAGAAGAGTCAGCATCATTTAGGACTGGGCTCGGCTTCAAGTCATTGAACAGCTAATAGTGGCTTAAATAAATGGGGGCTCATTCGTGTCATATAACAAGCAGTCTGGAAGTGGGCCGTTCCGAGTTGGAGCGGTAGTAGCCCCGCAATCCTAGGAGGGACCCAGGCCATTCTTTCTGCTCCTCGGAGAGGCCCGCCAGATTTAACAGCAACAACAAAAATACAAGACGAGCAGTTAAATTTGAATTTCTGACAAACGCATTTAGTAGAAGTACGTCGCATGCAATACTTGGAAATACTCACTGCAACAATCTAACTCCAAGTTTGATGCTTGCCAACAGCTTTCAAGGTCCTTTCTGCCCCACACCTGAGCAAGCTGATAAGAAAGGCTGTCTGCTCCCTCCCTGGTACCAGCTGGGAGTTCAAACTCCGCACCCGCAGCCCCCTCATCTCAGCCCTACCCCCTCATCACCACGAAACCCCAAGGCAGTCGCCCCATCTGGATCCCCTGGGGATGTGCCCAGCAGATGTCTGCAGAAACCCTCATTTTGTGAGTCATAAACCTCTCGTACCTTCTTGCTATGTATTTGGTATCAAGTCTCAACCTCTGAACCAAATTTGGGATGGGTCTCCACCCACTTCTGGGGCTGACCACCACAGGAGCGGTGACCACAGCACTTAACTCTAAAAACTTATTTGTTGTTTATCGGAAATTTAAACTTAACCGGACAGCCTATATTTTATCCAGCAACCCTATCTATGGGCCCTCCTCTTCGTGTCTGTTTCCCTCAGGTCTCAAAGCCATGCTCCAACAGGGAAGAGGCAAAAGAGTTCTCTTTCTGGTGAGTCTCAGCTTTTTATTTGGGAAAGGAAGCTCCCCTCAGGTGCTTCTGGCTGCATTTCATTATGTGGAATTTGCTGGGTACACGCACGCTTGCTGCAAGCGAGCCTTGAAAGCTGAGTATTTCAACTTTGCATAAAAAGAAGAACAAAGGATTGTAGCTGCCTTTTGGAAGATTAACCCACAGCATCAACTATGAAGTTGTCTGTTGCCACATGTAATGGGGATATTTTCAAAATACCTGTACTTACCCACAAGTCCATTTCCTTCTCTCTGAATCCTGTTAGCCTGCTGGGTATGGGGATGCAAAAGTCACCTGGGAGGAAGGACATCTCCAAGGACCTGCACCTTTGACATCAGCTGGGAGCTTTAAAAATGCAGAATGTAAGGTCCCACTTAGGACCTACTGAATCAGAATCTGCATTTTAACAAAGTCTGCAGGCGATTGTATGTACATTAAAGTTTGAGAAGAACGGAGATAGAAGAACACTGAAGAAGTGAAGAACATTTTCTGAGCTATGCTCAGTCCCCTTGTGATACAGCTGGGACTCAGAAGTTTCCATATGTGCTCAAGTTGGGAGCAGGAAGAAGCTGAATCAAGCACCGGAAATGCTGTCATGGCGCCCGCCATATGAGAAGCTGGATGACCAGCTGCACCAGCAGCCCAGCCCAAGGGCAAGTGGAAGCTATGGTGGAGCCTACAGTGCCAGCAAGCGCTGGGGTGAGGTCGAGTCAGCCAGGAAGGGCTTCTGTGCCCTGATCAAGTCAGGAGAGACCAACCCACACAGCCACCAACTTGGTCTGCAAATGCCAGCAGGGTGAGCCAGCCAAGTAGGTTGATAAGAAATATTGTTGAGACCAGAGGTGCCAGGGGACCCTGTTCCAATCCAAGCAGCCCTCCCAGTCACGTCACCACTTCAAGGTCACCTTGCAGGGGCTGATGGTCACAGCCTGCATTGGAAGGGCTGGACTGATTACTGCCAGTCAGCTTCTGATTGGTCTGTGCCTGTGCCAAATCAGTTGTTAAATATTTTGAATATCACCCCTGGATAAAGTCACCCCTCTCCCTTCTATACCCAGATACTACCTTGGCAGAAACAGAGGGATGGAAAGGCAAAATCTGAATGACTACCCTATTGACTTATGAAGAATGTTTTCATTTTTTTGTCCTGGGCAGAAGTTACGAGATTAAGCTAAATTGGATTTTCCCAGCATTGGCAAGTGGGAAAACATGAGGAAAATAGGATAGTTACAGATGAAGTAAATTAGCTACAGGTTGCCTGCATCTGGCAGTGGAGTGGCGAAATTTCCATCCTTGCTATAGACGCAAGGATACTCTACTTCCTCCATTAAACATTTATCTATCTATGTGAATTTATATTTTTCTATGGACTTATTCAGGCATCTTTTTTTCTATTAATATGGTGTCAGTCTTTAACGTGATGTATTTTTCTCTACGTAAGTAGGGAAAGAGAGATATAGAAAATCATGTGTACGTCAAATTTTTCTGGAAAAGGTGAGATCTCTACCAAAAAGAACTGGTAACTACCTGAGGTTAGACAATACAATCAGAAGAAAAACAATCCACCATTGTGTGGAAATGTTACTGAAACCCAGGTTCAGAGGCCCACAGCTGGAAAGGGCAATACTCAAGAGACAGGTTTTTGATTAGAAAGGAATATGAGCTTTACTCAGGAGGCTGGCCACCTGGAGAGGAGGTGGAGTCTTGTCCAAAAGCCAACTCCAAGGTTTCTGCCTGGCCCAGAAATTTTTAAAGGGGTTTAATCAGTTAAGGGAGTACAGTGGTCTGTGACATTTCTTGATTATATGCACACTCTCCCTCCCCCCCTTTCCCTTACTATTTCCCCTCTCCCCCTTTCCCCCTCCTCCTCCCCCTTGCCTCCCCTCCCCCTCTTCCTCCTTCTCCTTCTTCTTCTTTTGAGAGAAAATGAGAATCTTAAGCAGGCTCCAGCCCAACGCAGAGCCCCATATGGGGCTCAATCTCGTGAACCGTGAGATCATGACCTGAGCCAAAATTAAGAGTCTGATGCTTAACTGACTGAGCCACCCAGGTTCCCCTCAGCTTCTACTTAAGAGCCTCATATATTGCTAAAGCTCTCTCTTTAATTGTGAGAAAGCTTACTCCAGATCACTTCCAAAACGTTCAGGTGCTGGAGAAAACTGGACCTAGCCAACTGTCACTTAATATAGAAAAATCCCCCAATTTACTAATTATGTTTGAGCTAATCTGCATTAAAGAAGCATGGATCATAGCTGAACGCCTCCAACTGGTTACTAGAAAAGATAGCAGATCACACGCTAAAGGGCCAGAAAGCAAGAGGAATTAGGAAGAGTAGAGCAGTGCATATTTGTTGATTATCATTCCAGCATCTGTTACTACCCTCCCTTCCCTGCCTCTCTAGAGCTCACCATTTCTATTTCCAAGTGGTTGTGGGTAAATGGGTTCCATCCCTGGCTCCTGTGAGAACATGTGACCAAGACTAAGCCAATCAAAGCATTCCATACCCGAGCCTGCCGAGATTTGTTCAAGGAAGTATGTGGCTCTGATCCAGTAAGAGAGAATATCAGGACTCTGGTACGAATGCTGGGACAAAGATGTCTTCTCCCTTTGGATGATATGAAGTGTCAAGGTGAGGTATGTGGCTACAGCAGCCACTTTTCATCCGAGGATGAAGTGGGGAGGAAGAGGAGGCAGCCTAAGGACCAAGAAAAGGAGCTGGAACTATAATCACAGGGTGAATTTCTGCACCCCTCGACTTAACAGTCATATGGTCCAATAATATCTGATTCAACCTCAGCACTATTGACCTGGGGCTGGATAATTCTTCCCTTGTGAGGGAATGTGCTGTGTATTATAGGATGTTCACCAACATCATTGGTCCCTAGTCACTAGATGCCTGTAGCACCTCCCTACCGAGGGTGATGGTCAAAAATGTTTATCTGAATTTGGCTTTTTTTTTTTTTTCTGCCTTCTTGTTTTGGAAGTGGAATGGAGCCACCCTGGCATCCCGCAAGACTTGACTCATCCCCTTTCTCTCCCTCCAGCTAGCTAGGTGTGGGAGCTCCGGAGGAGAAGAGAGCCAGGAATACCCATCTGGGGTTGGACTCCATGCAGGTTGGAGGGTCTGATCATCATCCAGCCTCCCTCTCTGCTGCCACACGTGGGGTCAGACTCATTGCACCCGCATCACACTCACCATGGGGGCAGAAGGTGGGTGAGAGAGAGGCCGTGCAAACCAGAACTGAGGACCATCCCCGGCAATGGGGACCAGCCACAGAGATGGCTCTGAGGATGGAAAGGGCCTGGATGGATCTTCCATTGGAGAATCTGCCTGCAGCACTGGCCACACTAAATCCTCAAGGGGTTTCTGTTAATACCATAATAAGCAGCTGTTCATTGGTGTAGTCCAACAAAGACCTTTCCAGATTCAGAAGTTCTGTTCAACATGGAGGTTCTTAATTTTTTTCATGCTACAGATCACTTTGGAAATCTGGCGAAGCCTTTATATACCCCTTCTCAGAATAAGGCCCTTAAATGCATAAAACAAAATACACAGAATAAGGTAAGCAATCATCTTGAAAAAGGTTATCAAAATATTTTAAAGACACGTGCGCCTTAAGTAATACATCTTTTTTTTTATTTAGTAAAATGAAAAGATCTAGTGGCAGTTCTAAAAGTTTCATGTCTTTGAAGTAGTGATAAATGTAGATTTTTCTCCCCCCAAAAGCTGAAACAACTGTCACATGGTATGAAAATAACAGTTTTTCACAATGCAACAAAGTCACAGAAACTGCTAATATAAAATACTGGATTCTATTGTTGTTTTGTTTTACCTGTATTTGGAATTACAGAATACACTGAATTTCAGTTAAAGATCCATAAAAATAGATATGTGATTTGTTGTTGTTGTTGTTGCTCAAGTTTACGGATCTCTTTAATCCCAGGTCAAGAAGCTTTTGTAACTAGATCCGTGGTTCTCAACCAAGGGCGATTCTGCCCCCCAGGGGTCATTTGGCAAAATTCCTGAGACCTTTTTTTGTTGTCATACTATTGGGGCTGGGGTGTGCTGATGGCTTAGTGAGTAGAGGGCAAGGATGCCACTGAATACCCTACCAAGACACAACACATCTTTCTTTTTTTTTTTTAATTTTTTTTTTAACGTTTATTTATTTTTGAGACAGAGAGAGAGCATGAATGGGGGAAGGGCAGGGAAAGAGGGAGACACAGAATCGGAAGCAGGCTCCAGGCTGTGAGCCATCAGCCCAGAGCTCCACGTGGGGCTCGAACTCACGGACCGCGAGATCGTGACCCGGGTGAAGTCGGACGCTTAACCCACTGAGCCACCCAGGCGCCCCAACACATCTTTCTACAATAAAGAATTATCCAGCCCTGGGGCACCCGAGTGGCTCAGGCAGTTAAGTGTCTGACTCTTGATGTTGGCTCGGGTCATGATCTCATAATTCATGGGTTTGAGCCCTGCTTGGGGTTCTCTGTCCCCTTCTCTCTCTGCCCTTCCTGCCCCTCAATAAATAAACTTAAAAAAAAAAAAGAATTATCCAGACCAACATGTCAGTAGCACTGAGACTGAGAAACGCTAAACTAGTGGAAGAATACTAGGCCTAGAAAAACTATGGTCAGGATGAAGAAGACTTTGTAGATGCAGCTGGGAAGTCTGCCCCTTGCCCAAACTACATAGTCCTTAGGAAGCCTGGAAAGTATATCATCCCCCAACTTTATCCTAAGTTCTGTCGTGTTTAGAAGAAGCTTCCCATGGGCGCCTGGGTGGCTCAGTTGGTTGAGCATCTGACTTCGGCTCAGGTCACGATCTCGCGGTATGTGAGTTCGAGCCCCGCATCGGGCTCTGTGCTGACTGCTCAGAGCCTGGAGCCTGTTTCGGATTCTGTGTCTCCCTCTCTCTCTGACCCTCCCCTGTTCATGCTCTGTCTCTCTCTGTCTCAAAAATAAATAAACGTTAAAAAAAAAAAAGTTTAAAAAAAAAAAGAAGCTTCCCAGGAAACACAATTCAGGGCAGACACAAAGAAAGAGCAGGACAATATGGGCAAGGGAGCAAGGTGGGAAAGGCAACCGACTGGTGTAAGGCATTCATGCTCTGATTTTGTTTTGGTTGGTTTCCTATAGGAAAGTTCTTGTTCCCCGACTCTCATCCCAGGAGAAAGAGACAGGATTGTGATTCTAAAGGCATGTGCTCCATAGGACACCCAGACTTCCTGGGATGAAAGTAAATAGCATTTGAGGCTTAGATCCAATGAGGGCCATTACGCCAGATGGAACAAAAGGAGAGGAAGGAGAAGCTGGCGCCTAGAGATGAGGTATGGAAATGGGCTGTTCTGGGACTGAGAGGCTGAATTCCCAACACTGGGGCTAATGTGATAGGTGGCAACAGAGTTCCTCCTTGACCAAACTTCAGTCCAGCTCCTCTGAGCCCTCTTCTTGTCTAGGCCTCATCATTGGGCCCATCCATGGTCTACCCTTAGTAAGAATCCTGTCAGGTCAGTTTAGCAAGAATCCCCCTACCCCTCATATCTCCATTTGGTAACTGTCCATCTACTGAGCCCCTCACTCTGGCTGTACGTCCCAACTGTCTTTGCTGTATTTGGAGTTGAATTCCGTCTCTCTTCCCTATCACAATAGTCTTGAATAAAGTCTTCCTTACTGTTTTGACACATGTTAAAATATTTTTTCTCTAATAGTCAAGGCCCAAGCTCTGCAGTGCTGAGAATGGGGGAGTGGCCACACGATATGGAGGGAGCTGAGCACTAATGAAAATGGCCCCCGTAGAGAGCGGGGCTGAGGTTCTCTGTGGCCGAGCCCATGTGAGCAGGGAGGACTCCTACAAGGGGAATCTGTATGCCTGACAGAAGCAGAGGACCAGGGACAGCTACAACTTGAAAGAGGAACCACTGAACACGTAGGGCTCAGGACAGCCCTCCCTCCATGCCCACCCCTCATCTCTATTTTCCATGTAGTACATAAGCTTCCACGGTTCCCATACTGCCTTGGGGAGTCAGGCACAGTGTCTTCTCACATAAGACATTTCTCACCAACCACAGCAAGGGAGAGACCCCAAATCAGGCTTAATTTGATTCAGAAAAATAATGTTATGCTTCTTACACTGAGTGTTGGGCAGTGTATTTACAGTGGCTATGTGTGAACATGTGTGTGTGTTATGAGGTCCTCTGTTTAACATCCAGTTCTTCTCTGGGCGTGGCTCAGGGACATGGCTCCACCCTGGTCCATACTTTCCTTCTTCCATTGTGTCACTGGCTGATACTCTTCTGTTACACATTCCCTTCTGTTTCCCATACCATTTATATTGGATTTTTCCGCTAACGCAGCTATCAACCAGAGAAGAACTCCTTGATTCTGCCAGTTATCCAGATTGCGATGAAGTCACATGTCTGTAGCCCAGATGTTAGGGGAGGTTCTTTTTATCTGCAAAACCAAGTTAAATCCTCAGTGTAGCTGTTGTACAACGTACACAACCAAAGTCTTTCCCAAGATTTAGACAAATTCTCTGCAGGTTTATATGCTTAGAGTTTCTTCTGCCTCCCAGTTTCTTCTTCCCAGGCATGTTCCATATGGTCCCTGCCCTGCACCATGCGAAATACACACACACGCACACACACACACACACACAAATCCAAACAGCCTTCATGAGGCCAATTGACTTCAAGGAATAGCTGGGGTTATAGGGATAGGGGTGGGACAAACATAAGAAAACAAATGTTCCTGCTCCCCCAAGTCTCTTACTGCCATCAGGCAATGTCCTCCTCCGTCTAGCTCTTTGATCTGCTTCTCTCCTCCCCTTCCTTTCTCCAGTTTCTCTCCAGGTCAAGCAATGCATCTGGCTCTGATGCCTACACCCAAACTTATTTAGACAAACCTATCAAAGTTCTCACCAAATCATGGACTTCCATTTAATAAGACCCCCACTCCCTGGAAAGAAATGTGTGCGTGTGTGTGTGTGTGTGTGTGTGTGTGTACGTATTCATCCCACACATGGTGAGACACCCAGATCTTTCAAAATATATATATATATATATCAAAATATATATCTTTCAAAATATCTCCAGATACAAGTTCTTGCTTCTCTGCATTTCATCTCTAATATTATCCTTTTGTATCACCCCAAATCACTTCCAGCCTCTCAAATACTATTTACTTTCGGCTGTGCACGGGGCATCCTGCTATGCTGACCACAAAGAGTAGGGGGCTGAGATTACTGCAGCTCAACAAACAAAAGTTAAGAGGAGACGTCCTTGCCCATACAAATCCTTTCGCCGTTGTAATGAGAAAGACAACTCCAAATACCATTGAGGGTGTGAAGCGACTAGAACGTTCATACACAGTGGCTGGTTGTGTCCTTGGTAATGTCCATTTAGAACGCTGTTTGGCACTATTTCCAAAAGCTGAACGTACACATACTTGTTGCTCCTGCAACTCCACCCTTAGGCATCCACAGAATAGATACACATACATATTTTCACCGTAAGACACGTAGGATAATGTTCATAGCAGCACCGACCCTAAGAGCCAAACTGGAAACAACCCAAAAGTCCATCAAGAGTAGAACAAATAATCAGCAGTATAATTATACAGTGGGGGACTATACAGAAATACGAATTGATGAAACACAACTACACACAACATGGATGGGCCAAATGAACATATCGAGTGGAAGAAGCCAGGCACAAGAGAGTACATATCATAGGATTCCATTTACATAAAATTCCGAAAAGCCCATACCAATCCACGGTGTTGGAAATCAGGATATTGATTACTGTTGGATTAATGACTCGAATAGGGAATGAGAATGGATTCTGAAATTCTGGAATGTACCATTTCTTCATCTGAGGGCTAGTTACACGGATATATTCACTTTATGAAAACTAAGCTATGTACACATGACTTGTGTACCTTATGTACGTGAACAAGGTGTTAACAGCAGACCTGTACCCTTTTTATCCCGGACCTAGATCTGTCTGGATTTTAGGTTTGCGTTCTCCCAGCAGTTGGATGGTAAATGAATGGCACAGTGCCTTCAATATGTCCCAAGATACATTTGGAATGTTGGGTCCCAGGGCCAGACATATGTTTTGTATGCTGTGAAAATCTCTGCTCTGTGAGAAAGCACGTGGGCTGGGAAACCTGAGAATTGTAGGCCTACATGACAGATGGGAAACCGAGATAGAACCTTCTTTGCCTAAGGACAAACTCCACACGCCATGGCCTTATCACCAGCAATCGTACACACTCTCTAGGTGGGTGAGGAGGGACCCAAGCATCTATGCACACAGGCAGTTGATAGGCCCCCCCTTGAAACAGAAGGGCTGTGGGGCACCTGGGTGGCTCAGTCGGTTAAGCATCATGATCTCACTGTTCAGGAGTTCAAGCCCCACGTCGGGCTCTGTGCTGACAGCTCAGAGCCTGGAGCCTGCTTCGGATTCTGTGTCTCCCTCTCTCTCTGCCCCTCCCCTGCTCATGCTCCGAGTGTCTCTCTCTCTCTCTCTCTCTCTCAAAAATAAATAAGCTTAAAAAAAGAACAAAAGAAACAGAAGGGCTGTGCATGCTCTTCCCTGCCCTTAATCCAGCTTAAAAACTGAGCAAACATAGTGCTGAATGAAATGCTATCGGGTTGTGTGAGTTTGATTGTGGGTGGAGCATGTTACCCACACAATAGTACAACCATGTATTGTACTTCAGTAAAAAGTTTACTAAAGAAAAAAAAAAGCCCTTTGGCTACTCTTGCCCAATGAGTATTTACACTGAACATATTTTGTGCTTGGCCTGCAGATTCTGTCTGTTTCAGAGCTTCCCTCGCTCCTTTGAGCTCCTGTCTTTTCTTGTTTAGGGCTCTCATCCGTGACCAAGCCCTAACCTGCCTGTTCATTTGTTATGCAGAGTTGTTTATTGCGCTGTCTCACCCCAAACTAAGCTATCCACAGAGAACTCCTCACAAGAACAAATACTAGCATTGTTTACAAAATGGGGTTCCCTTCTAAGAGAAGTTCTGTGACTTCTTTAAAGAAATTTTTTCTTTTTTTTTTAAGAAATTTTTTCTTTTGCTAGACAAAGAACGATGAATCACTAAAAATATTCCAAATTCAGGGCAGCTGGGTGGCTCAGTTGGTTAAGCCTCCAACTTTGGCTCAGGTCATGATCTCATGGTTGGAGAGTTCCAGGCCCACATTGGGCTCTTTGCTGCCAGCTCGGAGCCTGGAGCCTGCTTCGGATTCTGTGTCTCCCTCTCTGCCTGCCCCTCCCCTGCTCACCCACTGTCTCTCTCTTTCTCAAAAGTGAATAAACATTAAAAACAAAAAGACATTCCAAATTCACCCATTATCTGGCACCTCAGTTACATACATACTATCTCCAGTTACTTCTGTTTCTTAGTATCTCATGCTCTGATGAAGTGTTAAAACAAAAGGAATAGAGCTTGCCTACCACCAGCCAATGATTGCTCATAGGGGAGCTGGTGGCTGCCATCACACCTCCAGGAAGGACTCCTCTCTGGACTCACTCCCGCTCTGAACTCCGTCTCCCTGCATCGCAGTGATTGTGACGGCGGGATGCCCTGTGGTCAATCCTAACTCTTCAGCATTTGGATGTCCTGTTCTGTTGCCATAACATTAACCTTCTCCCCGGCCTTGGCTTTTGCTGGTTTGAGAGTCTCATGCCCTCTTGCATGTAACTTCTGCGTATCTTATTTGACCTAAGATCTCAGTAGTGGGAACCCTGTCTCGCCTCCCATATCATGAGGAAAAAGGGTCTGATAGTCTCAGAAACACCACAGGATCTCATACAAGTATTTCCAAGACCACCACTTGAATTATCAAAGTTGGCCATTCTCGCGTCGGATGCTCAGCATTTCAGTGCACTGACCAAGTACCACTAATACTCAAATACATCATTCTTGGAACAGGGAAATAGGACTTAAAAGTCACAGCTGCTGCCACACGGCAACTTACAATCTACTGGGAATCCTAACGCAGAACCACGACGCAGGGTAGGGCGGTATCAGACGACAGACTCCCAGCACGAAACCTCACGATGACAACACGTGTGCCTTCTGCCACACCCTTCTTCCTACGCTAATTCTGAAATGCTCGCAATGATCAAGACACATTTCCAGTCATTCCTACAAACAGCGCCCAAGGAATTAAGATTTAATTATGACCGTGGTTATTTTTATCTTGAATCCAAAACCCCGGGCTTCAGAAATAATGGAGTTGGAGGTGACGTTTGGCTCTCTTGTGTTTGCCTCCTCTTGTTCTTATGAGAAAAGCAAGCCGTCTTCTAGAGAGGTACTGGCGGAATTTCCTATGACAAAATGAGGCTTCTTATAGAAGCCCTATAAATACAGAGAACAAACGGATGGTTGCTGGAGAGAGGGGGTGGGGGTGGGAGACACAGGCTTCCAGTTGTAGAATCAATAAGTCACAGGAATAAAAGGCGGAGCATATGAAATATTGTCAGTGATATAGTAATAACAATGTATGGGGACAGATGGCAGCCGCACTTGTGCTGAGCACAGCATAACATACAGAGACATTGAATCACTATGCTGTCTACCTGAAACGAATATAATGTTATGTGTCAACTATACACAAAAAAAATTGTTTGAGAATTTAACTCAGAAAAGATGTGAAATCTTCAAAATGTGTCACTTTTCTTTACCCAACTGTGCAATAAGCATTCTTTGACACTGTAGGGAAAAGAAAAGAAAATAGATCCATTACCCGTTTTAAAAGGAGGCTTCTTAAGTCGTCCAGTTTCACATGGACAAAGCGTGAAACTGCAGAATTCAAATTCAAGTTCTCAACTGACCCTGACAATGGATATTACTGGAAACAGAAATTCCACTGGGACCTGTTCAAAGAACTTTGCCTTCACAGTGTTTAAAACTGGAATACAAGAAACTGTCTCCAAAATAATCAGGTATGTGCAAAACCAAGTCCTTAAATAACATAGGGGAGATTATAAAAGACAGTTTAAGAATGTTCACATTCATGTGTCTTGTAAAGGTGCATCTTCCACAAAGGTCCGTCCAGCTCAAAAGGGTTGAATTCTGCAGGGGAGGCTCCTTTATTCCATGAGTTGGCAGAGTTTTTCACCCTCAGGGGCTCCCAGGGCTCTTCTCAGGAAGAGCAGCCACTATGAAGACCGCTATGGAGCATTTTCCCCCTCTTCACATGGGACACAGAGAACAACACAGAAAAATGAGAGTCGGAAAGTCCCTTTCAAAGACATCCCTGTAGAAAATATGACTGTCAGAGTATTTTTAAATTTTAAAGTTTGAAAAGCCTGTGATCTTTGCACTGTTTCCAAAAGTCAGCAACTCTAAAGGAAGGTGTTCATCATCAGTGACCCCGAACAGGATTTCCTTTTGTGATAATTTTGCAAGATGATCCTCTGGGTTGGCGTCCCATTTGTGTCACCAGGTCTCCGCAATCTCTGTGAGAACCTGCAGCAACTCAGTGAACGTCGGGCGGCCTTTGGGTTTCTGGAAAAGGGAAATAAAGATGGTCAGCTCAGCCTAGAATTCACTCAGATACTGGCTCTGGAACGGGCTGGCAGGGACCTGCATCTAGGCTGGTTCTCCACGAATGGAAGAGAACGACACCTTGGCTGATGCAAAGGACAAGACTGGTAGTTGAATGAAGCATGAGTGTGAAAATATAAGAGTAGAGGGCTGCAAAAATAAAATAGCCTGAGCTGCCGACACCAGCCACAGGTGGCTATTTAAATTTAAATTAATTAAAATTAAATATATTTTGGAATTCAATTCTCAGTCACACTAGCCACTTTCCAATTTTTCAAGAGCCAGGCGTGGGTACCATATTGGAGAGGGCAGACATAACACATTTCCACCATCACAGAAAGTCCCACTGGACAGCACTGCCCTAGAGATCTTTTCGGGTGACATGATGTGCACGGGGTAAAAAAAAAAAAAGGGCTGGGAGAGAATGGGCATCCAGAGTACCAGGCTATCGCACTCTGCCCCGATTATTTACTACATTTGGTCCCCTGTAGAAGGAAAGATTTCAGTCAGAAAGCACAAGCCATGTTTTCATAAAGGACTTTGCAGGTCCTGGGGCACAGACTGTGCAGTCTTAAGGCTCAGTCAACAAAATCCACGGTCATGGAGACAAGGTCTGGAACATTTTTCCTATTTCACCAGGGGATGTGGTTTGGCTTTGGCTCCACGAGGGTAGAAAAGATGACACTGTTGGCATCTTTGAAATCCATGGGAAACAGAACTACTCACGGTAGCCACATTCTCACAAAGATCGCTGGCAACTGGGTTCATGGGGAGCCCCCACTCTTAGTGGTTTATAAACACATGGCATCGATAAAAAGGATCAAGCAGAAGGATACGTAAGCACATGTTCAAGTCCTCCTGGAGATTCCAGGAATAATTTGTGGAGTTTTTTGAGGAGGCTGACGTTCTGCAGGTAGTAGAGCCTATGAAACAGTTATGTGTGTGTCAGTGTGTGTGTATCAGTACTAACATAATCATATCTGAATTTAAAGGGACCTAAGCACTTAGGACCTAAGCACTTAAATTTGAATTTAAAGGGACCTAAGGTCGTATTTAGACCACCTTAAAGAGATGTGGGTAAATCACCTTTTGCAAACAAGTAAATCAGCATAACTAAAAACGTTGTTTTAATCAATGTTCTGACTACAGTTTGAAACTGACATCACTTACGGGGTCCTCCTGCCAGCCTCGGATTTACTCTCCTTTTTCCTCTCCATCGATAAATAAAATCTCAATAAGAGTTATATTTTATGCCATGTACCTGTATATTGTTCCACATACGATATAGGTTTCTGAGCTATTTACATTGTTATTGCAGAGAAGCTCTTAAGACAGCCATTGGCTACTAATAGCTCATTTAACATTTTCCGATGTTTTTCAAGATTCCTTGCAGAGCAGCTCATCATATGCATAATATTTTCATACATCAAGGATCTTTATAAAACTAATACATCTCTGGAATGTGAACAACATCACTCTTGACATACTGAGTTTTTCAGTCATCATGGTTTCTCAGCCAGGAGAAAACTCCTCATTTAGCTGCGGTTTTTCTTGACTAACACTGTCAGCTGGAGACAGAAAGCTGTCAAAAATCACAGAGGAGTCTGATGTGAAGGAGAGAGGTGTGTTGAGTCTGTGCCCAGAAAAGATAGGATACGCCTGGCTTTATTTTTAAGCTCGGCATTTCAAGAAAAAGAAAACCTGGACCCCCACGCCCCCAGAGAGAATTTCCTGACTCGAAGTTTCTGACACACTTTCTGTCTTGATTCCTATTCTGGCTTAATCTATCAGGAGTCTTGAGTGCCCAAAAAAGAGCTGAAACCCATTAGCCTGGGGAAAACAAGACAAATTGCAGGAGACTGAAGTAAATAAAAACACCCTCCTTCTCTTTCAATGTGGAAATTTACCAAACCTGATTCTACTCTCAGTTTCCACCCACCAGTTCTTAAAGGAGTAAAACACCTCATCGCTTAAGTTCTAGCAGCACCAAGAGTTTCTGCAGCAGCCAATCTGAGAAAAATAAGACTTGAAAAATGCACTGAATTCTCCAGAGGAAAGGCTGTTGCTAAAAACAAAATGGACTTGGGGCCCCTGGGTGGCTTAGTTGGTTAAGCGTCTGACTTCAGCTCAGGTCATGATCTTGCAGTTCGTGGGTTCGAGTCCTGTGTCAGGCTCTGTACTGACAGCTCAGAGCCTGGAGCCTGCTTCAAGTTCTGTTTCTCCCTCTCTCTGCCCTTCCCTCACTCATGCTCTGTCTCTCTCAAAAATAAATAAACATTAAAAAATAATAATAATAATAATAAATAAAAACAAAATAGACTAACGACCTTATGGTGGCAGTTTCACATAGAAATAGTACTCCTGGGGGTGCCTGGGTGGCTCAGTCGGTTAAGCGTCCGACTTCAGCTCAGGTCATGGTCTCGTGGCCCCGCATCGGGCTCTGTGCTGACAGTTCGGATTCTGTGTCCCCCTCTGTCTCTCTGCCCCTCTCCTGCTCGTGTGCTCTCTATTGCTCTCTCTCAAAAAGTACAGAAACGTTACAAATTTTTTTAATTAAAAAAAAAAGAAATAGTACTTCTGGCTCTTAAGGATCATTATCAGGAAACAACCCCTCTTCCTGCCATGCTGGAGTCCTCAGGTAACGCTTGTGACACTCAGGTCTGTTCTCAGATGCCGGGAATGCCAACTTCGTAGGAAAGCAGGGGACACTCACCTCATGCCAGCAGCTGTACATGACTTCATATATGGACATTGGTGCCAGTTGAGGACGGTACAGCCTGAAGCCTTTAGAAATGGCTTCCACAACTTGCAAATTTGACTTATTTTCAAAAGGCATTTTTCCTTCTGTAAAAACTTCCCACATCAAAACTCCTACACATAAAATGCACGTAAACAAGAGGTTACTTGAAACGGCAAGAACTGTTTCCAACCACAAGGCCTCCTTTCCCTCTTCTAGCCTCTGAATTATAATCATCCAGAATGAGAACGGTTCTGTCTAGGAATCAGACTATGTGTACTGGAGTTTTTGAACAGGCCTCTCATCTGAAAACATTCCAAGTAAAAACAATGCCTTTCTTTCCCGTTGGTCTTGACTTGCCTCCCTAATGAAAGCCAAGTGCTGCCAGCACTTTTGTTTCTAAGTATGCTCATGTCTTCACACCCTGAAATCAACATTCTGCCATTCCCTCTGCCATTCCATGGAAAATGACAGAATTGTGGGAGCCTCTGCTGCCTGCTAAGGCCAAGAGTTTCCCGACCAGTAGATGGCACATGTACCCCTCTTCCCACTAAAAGATGAGGCTGCTGGGTAGGGTGGAATATCTAGCAAGGGCTTGGTACCTAAGCAGATATTCTATAATCACTGATTGATTGATTGATTGATCAGTGAAACTCCTTCAATGCTCTCATCTGGACTTCATTTAATTATTCACTTATTCTAAGAATATGTATTATGCATTGATTAGAGGCCAGGAGTCTGCTAGAGCCAGAAGATTCTAAGAACGAGACCAGTCCGTGTGCTCAAGAAGCTCCCTGTCCAGTGGGAAGTAGAGACAAGTGGTCAGGTAAAGCTCAGAAATTCTAACTATTCTGCAGCCACTTGATGAGGTCCTTGTGTTTCTATCCATGAATCTCACAACTTAACTGCTCTCCCGTAGAACTTAAAATGTCACCTGCCAAGACGACCACAAGTCAGTCAACAGCTAAAGAGATCAATGATACAAGCTTAACCTTATGTGGACAATAACATTCACACCCTTCTGAGGGTTCAGATGTCTTTCCAAACCCAAGAAGCTATCGGGAGAGGTCTGGGCTAAAGAGAATAGCTTATTGCACATTTATTGCCACTTCTTGAAAACCAACTTGAAGCACAAACTCTACTGGACACGGTCTACGGTGTCTCCTCCTCAGTGAAGAACGTTACACAATATAAATTCCAGTTGACAGTTCCCAAGGAGGCCAACATCTAAATTCCACCAAGTTTGAAGGTAATGGAATAAATGAGGTGGAGTTGCTTCGTAGTCAGACAATGAATTGTATGAATTACACTCAAAATTCAGTGACACCTTAAGATTCCTTTTCCTTGCAAGTCTGTGTGGTGTAGAAAAGTTGGCTGAGTTTGTTTTCTAGATCAGTAGACTCTTTGTTATAGTTTTACAGCAAGTGCTCAATGGGAAAGGAAAAGATCCAAAAGTAGACTTCTGTAAGAAGGTGCATGACACAAGTTGCCAAAGACAGCCTGGATGTGTTTAGAACACCTAAGATAGAAGCACAGTTGCAAAAAGACCTTTTTCAAATGCCACATCATATTAAAAACTCAAACCTTAAAAAAGACTGGCCTTGTATTAAATCAGCCACCATCAAATGAATATCAAATTTACTCACCAAACGACCAGACGTCAGATTTGCTGCTGTACTTGTTGAAGTGGAAAACTTCAGGAGGGGACCACTTGATGGGGAACTTGGCCCCAGAAGAACTGATATACTCGTCATCCAAAACGTACCTAAGGTTATTAGATCCAAAGGTTATTAGATCCAAAACACCTTGTGCTAAATACCTCCAAGTTCAGTTTAGTTCAACCCCCCTTAGTCTACTTCAAGTTCTAAAAGAGAAAGCATTTCACCCCAGAAATGTTCTGCATACCTTCTCTTGTTTACCAAAGTGGGAAAGTATCCTATACAGTGATTCCTCACCAAACCAAGCCTCAATTCTGTTTATTTTATTTGGGTTTCAGAAAACCAGAGCAATTCTTCAAAATCGATTGGAATTGGTAACCCACTGACCACCTTAGTTACGACAAACTCTTAATTCTGCAAAGGAGCATGCTGATGCTCTAATAACCAAAGCTATAAAATGAAAAGTAACAAATAGGGGCGCCTAGGTGACTCAGTTGGCTAAGTGTCCGACTTCAGCTCAGGTCATGATCTCATGGTTTCTGGGTTTGAGCCCCGCATCCGGCTCTGTGCTGACAGCTCAGAGCCTGAAGCCTGCTTCAGATTCTGTGTCTCCCTCTCTCTCTTTGCCCCTCCTCTGCTCACACTCTGTTTCTCTCTCTCTCTCAAAAAGTAAACAAACATTAAAAAAATAATAAATAAATGTATATATATGGCAAATAACAAATTCAAGGTTAGGTGCCTTATTTTCTTTCCTCATGCATAGATGTTTTGTGAGGCAGAGGAAGGGGAAAATAAAAATATTGAATATAATACATTTGTTGTAAAAAATTGCCAGTGCGTTAAAATGGCCCTATATGAAATCAATAATAACTACCACCTCCTTTTAAAAACTACAAAAATATTAAACTTCTCTCTTTTTTGAGAATTGTAGGCAGGAGCATCCAAGTATGGGAACGTGGAGAGAAGAGATGATAACTAAGTCGTGCTGTGTAGCCCCTGGAGTGGGCAGCATAGTATTTTTGAATTATTTATTACTGCTTCCTCACACTCTCTTTTTTTTCCCCACATACGCTACTTCAGCCCACCTTTAAGTGCTTTCTTGAGCCAGAGGTCATTCCACTAAGGGAAAGAGTGGGTAATAGAAAACAAAAGGGAAAGAGCCATTTTTCATAGCTTTGGAGTTTCAAAGTTCTAAACATTCTGGAGAAGGAGAAGGACTGAGTTGTTAACAAAATATTTGGGAGAATGGCCCATAAATAAGAGTGACATCTCACCACCACCACCCATCCCTCCAGAAAAAGACCCCTGCAGCTGGGAGGTGGGAGACAATAAAGGGAAAGGGAAGGCGTATTAGACATTAGGGGGCGGCAGAGACAGGGTCCTGTACTCTTACCCTACAAGGGCTGCCTCGATCACATTGCATGAGAAAAAGGCCCCACTTCCCACAATAGGTTGGTGGGATTCAAGAGCAAAACAGAGCCTGGGCCTCTTCCCCAGGTCAAGCCCCAGGAAAAGCAAAAAGATTCCGGAAAATAAAGAGCTGTGGATGTGCTTAGGTAAATACGGCCTTGGATAGATAGCTCCAGGGGTTTTTCTAATCATGGCGAATTCCAGTATGACAGCATCTTGCAGACAAAAATTTGGGATGAATCGACAGCCACCTGTGCAGATGTTCAGCCAAGGACAAAGCAGGAGGACAGTGCCTGCAAGGACACCAGTGCCAATGGATAACAAGGGCAGACATGTCCTCTCTAATATGTGGCCCCATGAAACACACAGAATTTGAATTTGACCTTGGAATCAGAGAGAAATCCTGAAGTCACAGGAATTAAGTTTTTAGCAACCTGAAGGAAAGGGGGCTCAAAATATAAATTGCATTGAGTTGTAGAAAATAAGGTTAGATTTTCTACACTTGAGTCGCAGTCTTAAAGTCAGCTACTACATTGGATAATAGAAATACATGATGGGGGTGCCTGGGTGGCTCAATGGGTTAAGCACCTGGCTCTTGATTTCGGCGCAGGTCATGATCTCAGAGTTCATGAGTTCAAGCCCCACATCAGGCTCTGTGCTGACAGTGCAGAGCCTGCTTGGGATTCTCTCTCTCCCTCTGTTCTCTCTCTCTTCCTCTTTCTCTCTGTCCCTCCCCTGCTGTCTCTCTGGAAAAATAAATAAACTAACAACAACAACAAAAAGAAATGCATGATGATGACACAGAAAAATCAGAGCTAAACAAATTTATTCTTTTTTTCTTTCAGAAATATACATATATCAGAAAAGCTTTTTTTAACCTTTTTATGATGATGAGTAGATTGAGAAATATTATAAATTTTAAGATATGCCTGAAAATAACCTGAAAAAATATCAAAATAGTCCAAAATATCCATTTAACTCACAGCTAAAATTGGTTTATGTCCTAAAATTCAAAGCAGGGCAACAGGCCTAACAACCACATCAATACTTTCCTCACAGGAAAAAAAAATGCTATTAACATTTTCAGTTTGTCAGTAGACAGATATAAGATTCCCTCTTATGAGTAAACAAACAAACAAACAAAAAATATATATATATCACGTACCTCGTCATTCCAAAGTCTGATATTTTTACTATACTTGCAGCACTGACCAAACAATTCCTTGCTGCCTATAAAAAGAAGAAAGGAATCCAAGTTTGAAGATAGTTTTTTCTTTCAAGAGTTTCTACTCTCCTTTTTCTTAGTTTATTTGGACCCCCACACTACTTTCCTGTATGAGCAGCCATTTTATTTTTATGGTGACACCTGTCAATGCCACATATGACTCAATATCTGCCCTTACATGATGGATTTTAATGATGCTTCAAAGAAATAACAAAAAGAAAAAGAAAAAGAAATTTTAATACTTTTTCTTCTAAAAGTTTTTAATCATTCGCAAGAAGTATCTTTGATAAATGGGAAGACTAAATCAAAGAGATGTTAAACTATGAATCCTGGCATTAAAATTAATGTGTATTTTTAAATAATGCAGAGACAATGTATTTGATGCCAAAATAATCCATTTTCAGAGAGCTTAGTCAAAGAAAATCACTGATTTGGTATTTAGCCTCATGTAAATCAGTCACTGTTTGATCTTTTTTTTTTCTCTTCTAAGCTCATATGTGGGTCAGCTAGTCCAAAAACAAAGGCAAGGAACTAAAAATGGCAAGCTAGGAGGAGTCAATTTGGAAGAGTTTCACAAATACCAGCAAGGATCTCAAAGCCAAACCACAAGGCAAGCCCTTGACAGGGAAAAGACTCCTGGTTAACTGATACATTTTAACTGGCATGAAGGTAAGTGGAATAGAACACAAAAGAAAGCAATCGAGGAAGAAACCAAGGATAGGAGGACCTGAGAGAAGCCACTTTGGAACAAACAGAGTGACTGAGTTTTGAATTCTAATCCCCGTCAGAAAAGACCAACCTGCAGAGACTAGGAAAGTAAGCTAGGTGGAATTCATGCCATATCCATCCATTCCAAAATTTGCTCGATAGCTACTACGTACTGAAGATGGGGAAATGCACCATGAGGGATACAGAATGATAATGTAGCTCTGGAATAGCAATAGTTAGCATTGCTGAGCTCGCTCTATGCCAGGAGCAGGTGTAAGGGCTTACACATATTAATGCATGTAATTCCCCCAACAAGCCCATAGGAGGAAGCTGCTATAATTAATACCACTGTACTAGTTAATGAGTTTGCCCAACCTCACACAGCTAGTAAGAAACAAAGGTGAGATATTAACCCAGGCAGTCTAGCTCTAGAGCACTGGTTGTGAATCTTGGCTACGCACTGAGCTCACCAGGGAAATTTTCAAAAAATATTTATGGCTAGATTCTACCCCCAGAGAGTCTGATTTAATTGGTCTGGGGCATGGCCTGGGTATCCTGATGTTTTAGAAGTTCCCAGGTGATTCTAAGGCACAGCTAAATCTGAGAAAACTGCTCTGTAATCTGTGTTCTCATCACACAGCTCGGAAGTCTAGGCATTGATATCAGGGAATTTAGAGTCTAATAGTTGTATAAACAATGTGAACAATTAACTATTATAGGAAGTGGTAAATATTAAATGCCATGAGAATGCTTCGTCACCTGTAAGTCTAGCAATAAGTGTGCTAGGCCAATGAAATTATGCCTCCTTTCTCTCCCCAGAATGCTCTAGCCTGAATGATAGATAATAAAGTCCCCCTGGTCACGGGAGGAAGTACAGGGTGACCCCCTTGGTGATGATACCAGTGACATCTCACAGATTCTCAAGTTCTCGTTGGGGTTAATTTTTGGACTTAGAAATGAGACATGGAAAGGCAGAGAAGGATTAGTGTGAACATCATGAATAAATATGGAGTGGATACAAAATGTTTTTCCAGGCAAGGTAGCCAGGCAGGAAAGCAGAGCCATTAGCATTTGGGGCAAGACAAGCTTTAATTTTTTGTTTGCTTGTTTTTTTAGGACATAATGTTCCGAGTATCACAGAACAGAATGATTTGGCATTTCTCGTCCTCCTCAGTCGTGCCAGCAATGCCACTGCGATAC
This sequence comes from Puma concolor, assembly GCF_028749965.1. Lineage (NCBI taxonomy): Eukaryota > Metazoa > Chordata > Mammalia > Carnivora > Felidae > Puma > Puma concolor. The sequence continues at coordinate 166,894,489 of NC_141670.1, read as the reverse complement.
TGTGACAACCAAAGCACCTCCACATGGGGGCAGTTTCATCCCTGGCTGTTCTCCAGTGCCCGGCCGCAGGCCTGGCATATACTGCCATTCAATCTGTATTTGATCATTGGTTGAAAGGAAGAAAGTGGAAGCAATGGAAGAAGACAGGGAAGGCGACAGGAAAGAAAAGTAAATTCGCTTTGGTTGGTTGGTCAGTGTGGTAGTTCATTAGTTCCAGGCATATTTAGAGTAACACCTTACTTGGCTGCAGCATTAATGAGTAATTAAAAAGAAAGCCACATGTCCCAGAGAATTACATGAATAGGAAAGCGTTTAGAAATGAAGCCAAAGGTATTTTATTGAAAATATTCAAAGTCCTTGGGGTGCCTGGGTGGCTCAGTTGGTTAAGCATCCAACTTTTGATTTCGGGCTCAGGTCATGATCTCAGGGTTCATGGGTTCAAGCCCCGCAGGGCTCTTTGTGCTGACAGTGCAGGAGCTACTTGGGATTCTCTCTCTCCCTCTCTCTCTCTCTCTGCCCCCCCCACCAATGTTCTCTCTCTCTCTCTATCAAAATAAATAAATACATATTTAAAGATAAATAAGTAAAATTAAATATTGAAAGTCCTCAAGTGTCCTGATCTTCCGAAAGGCAACACGTAAAACATCAGCGAGTTTGCGGGGTACTTACTAAATCCCGATGAATAAAGCGGCTCCTCTCCAGATACTCCATTCCCTCACAGACATCCTGGCACATGCTCAGCAGCATTTCCTTCCGCAGCGCTCCCCTCCTCTCTCGGAGATAGCTCAGCAGGCAGCCGTTCTCCATGAACTCCGTCACGATGTAGAGGGGCTTCTGCTGAACGCACACTCCGTACAGCTGGACCAGCCTTGAGTGTGATAATTTCCTGATGAGGAAGAGCACACACGCGCCCGTGAGCGGATTCGTGTCGGCGATTCGAAGCGCTTAGGCTCAGTTAGTGAAATGTACCAACTCTGCATCATTGTCAACAACGAGATACGCGAAAAACCCAGCCCCAGAGAACGTGGAAGTTTCCTTTCCACCGTGCGCGCTGGATAAGTGGGGTCAAGAGTTCAAGCGGTACTTCCCAAGTCCCTACAGAATATTACGTGCTCCCATATCGTTTTTTTTCTGCTTTCCATCCTGTAAGTCCCTTGCCTCCTCGTTGCTACTTTTCCTTGCTCAGGTCTTCGCAAGAGTTCCTGTTCCTGAGGTTTCAACTTTTCTAACTGCGGCTGATCAGGCAAAATTTCCATACAGACAGAAGGGAGGAAACAGTGATTGATGCATAAGAAAGAAAGGAAGAAAGGCTCCTGAGATCCAGATTATGAATCCAAACGCTTTGGGACGCAGCGAAGGCAGTCCTGAGAGGAAAATACATTGCAATCCAGGCCTATCTCAAGAAACAAGAAAAATCCCAAATACAAAATCTAACAGCACACCTAAAGGAAATAGAAGCAGAACAGCAAAGGCAGCCTAAACCCAGCAGAAGAAGAGAAATAATAAAGATCAGAGCAGAAATAAACAATATAGAATCTAAAAAAACTGTAGAGCAGATCAACGAAACCAAGAGTTGGTTTTTTGAAAAAATAAACAAAATTGACAAACCTCTAGCCAGGCTTCTCAAAAAGAAAAGGGAGATGACCCAAATAGATAAAATCATGAATGAAAATGGAATTATTACAACCAATCCCTCAGAGATACAAACAATTATCAGGGAATACTATGAAAAATTATATGCCAACAAATTGGACAACCTGGAAGAAATGGACAAATTCCTGAACACCCACACTCTTCCAAAACTCAATCAGGAGGAAATAGAAAGCTTGAACAGACCCATAACCAGCGAAGAAATTGAATCGGTTATCAAAAATCTCCCAACAAATAAGAGTCCAGGACCAGATGGCTTCCCAGGGGAGTTCTACCAGACGTTTAAAGCAGAGATAATACCTATCCTTCTCAAGCTATTCCAAGAAATAGAAAGGGAAGGAAAACTTCCAGACTCATTCTATGAAGCCAGTATTACTTTGATTCCTAAACCAGACAGAGACCCAGTAAAAAAAGAGAACTACAGGCCAATATCCCTGATGAATATGGATGCAAAAATTCTCAATAAGATACTAGCAAATCGAATTCAACGGCATATAAAAAGAATTATTCACCATGATCAAGTGGGATTCATTCCTGGGATGCAGGGCTGGTTCAACATTCGCAAATCAATCAACGTGATACATCACATTAACAAAAAAAAAGAGAAGAACCATATGATCCTGTCAATCGATGCAGAAAAGGCCTTTGACAAAATCCAGCACCCTTTCTTAATAAAAACCCTTGAGAAAGTCGGGATAGAAGGAACATACTTAAAGATCATAAAAGCCATTTATGAAAAGCCCACAGCTAACATCATCCTCAACGGGGAAAAACTGAGAGCTTTTTCCCTGAGATCAGGAACACGACAGGGATGCCCACTCTCACCGCTGTTGTTTAACATAGTGCTGGAAGTTCTAGCATCAGCAATCAGACAACAAAAGGAAATCAAAGGCATCAAAATTGGCAAAGATGAAGTCAAGCTTTCGCTTTTTGCAGATGACATGATATTATACATGGAAAATCCGACAGACTCCACCAAAAGTCTGCTAGAACTGATACATGAATTCAGCAAAGTTGCAGGATACAAAATCAATGTACAGAAATCAGTTGCATTCTTATACACTAACAATGAAGCAACAGAAAGACAAGTAAAGAAACTGATCCCATTCAAAATTGCACCAAGAAGCATAAAATACCTAGGAATAAATCTAACCAAAGATGTAAAGGATCTGTATGCTGAAAACTATAGAAAGCTTATGAAGGTAATTGAAGAAGATTTAAAGAAATGGAAAGACATTCCCTGCTCGTGGATTGGAAGAATAAATATTGTCAAAATGTCAATACTACCCAAAGCTATCTACACATTCAATGCAATCCCAATCAAAATTGCACCAGCATTCTTCTCAAAACTAGAACAAGCAATCCTAAAATTCATATGGAACCACAAAAGGCCCCGAATAGCCAAAGTAATTTTGAAGAAGAAGACCAGGAGGCAGGAGGCATCACAATCCCAGACTTTAGCCTCTACTACAAAGCTGTCATCATCAAGACAGCATGGTATTGGCACAAAAACAGACACATAGACCAATGGAATAGAATAGAAACCCCAGAACTAGACCCACAAACGTATGGCCAACTAATCTTTGACAAAGCAGGAAAGAACATCCAATGGAAAAAAGACAGTCTCTTTAACAAATGGTGCTGGGAGAACTGGACAGCAACATGCAGAAGGTTGAAACTAGACCACTTTCTCACACCATTCACAAAAATAAACTCAAAATGGATAAAGGACCTGAATGTGAGACAGGAAACCATCCAAACCTTAGAGGAGAAAGCAGGAAAAGACCTCTCTGACCTCAGCCGTAGCAATCTCTTACTCGACACATCCCCAAAGGCAAGAGAATTAAAAGCAAAAGTGAATTACTGGGACCTTATGAAGATAAAAAGCTTCTGCACAGCAAAGGAAACAACCAACAAAACTAAAAGGCAACCAACGGAATGGGAAAAGATATTTGCAAATGACATATCGGACAAAGGGCTAGTATCCAAAATCTATAAAGAGCTCACCAAACTCCACACCCGAAAAGCAAATAACCCAGTGAAGAAATGGGCAGAAAACATGAATAGACACTTCTCTAAAGAAGACATCCGGATGGCCAACAGGCACATGAAAAGATGTTCAGCGTCGCTCCTTATCAGGGAAATACAAATCAAAACCACACTCAGGTATCACCTCACGCCAGTCAGAGTGGCCAAAATGAACAAATCAGGAGACTATAGATGCTGGAGAGGATGTGGAGAAACAGGAACCCTCTTGCACTGTTGGTGGGAATGCAAATGGGTGCAGCCGCTCTGGAAAGCAGTGTGGAGGTTCCTCAGAAAATTAAAAATAGACCTACCCTATGACCCAGCAATAGCACTGCTAGGAATTTATCCAAGGGACACAGGAGTACTGATGCATAGGGGCACTTGTACCCCAATGTTCATAGCAGCACTCTCAACAATAGCCAAATTATGGAAAGAGCCTAAATGTCCATCAACTGATGAATGGATAAAGAAATTGTGGTTTATATACACTATGGAATACTACGTGGCAATGAGAAAAAATGAAATATGGCCTTTTGTAGCAACGTGGATGGAACTGGAGAGTGTGATGCTAAGTGAAATAAGCCATACATAGAAAGACAGATACCATATGGTTTCACTCTTATGTGGATCCTGAGAAACTTAACAGGAACCCATGGGGGAGGGGAAGGAAAAAAAAAAAAAAAGAGGTTAGAGGGGGAGAGAGCCAAAGCATAAGAGACTGTTGAGAACTGAGAACAAACTAAGGGTTGATGGGGGGTGGGAGGGAGGAGAGGGTGGGTGATGGGTATTGAGGAGGGCACCTTTTGGGATGAGCACTGGGTGTTGTATGGAAACCAATTTGACAATAAATTTCATATATAAATAAAAAAAAATAAAGTGCTCATTATGCATTTAAAAAAAAAAAAAAAGAAAGAAAGGAAGAAAGGAAGGAAGGAAGGAAGGAAGGAAGAAAGAAAGAAAGGGGAGGAAAGAAGGAAAGAAGGAAGGAAGGAAGGAAGGAAGGAAGGAAGGAAGGAAAGAAGGAAAGAAAGAAAAGGAAGAAGGGAAAGAAAGAAAAAGAGAAAGAAAGAAAGAAAGAAAGAAAGAGAAAATAAAATGATAAAGAATAAAGGCATTTAAAAAAAAAGAAAATTTCAAACAAAGTTGGAGACTGAAAAATACCTACCAACATGAAACCCTTCTCTGTATTCAGCAATCCAATCACCACACACACACACACACACACACACACCCTTGAAAGTTACCTATTAAAATACATACAGATAAAATAAAATACAGAATTCTTTAGTTATCTAAACTTCAAAAGTTTACTGTTTCTTCTGGAGTATGTAGCATTCAATCATGGAAAATAATGTTCAAGTTAATGTTTATAATTTTAGAAGATGTGTAACAAGCCAATTTCTCTGTCACTCAGAAATAACTTGAAATGTTACCTCTTTTCATTTATAAAGGTAAAATAAAATCAATGACTCGGGAGGATTATTTACCTTAAAATAATGTATGTGAGTGATTAATTGACATCTTACCATATAAGTAGCATGCAAAAACACTTCCAGTCAGTAGAAAAAAGGCATTCAGAGAATCTATACATGATTTTCATCTGTAGATATGTATCTTAAATACGTATATTTTGTCTGATTTATCTTTCTAATTCATAAAGCGTACTTTCAGTTAAGGGATGCAATTTACATGTATGCAGAATAATGGCGGGAAAGTCGTTCTTAAAATGGAATATTGACTTGCCATGAGAAAACCACCACACTGATACCCACATACAAACATCTGAGAATTGAAACATTACACTATGTTTGTTTAGCAAGATCACTGGAGCAGCGACAAATACATTGATGAACTAACACAGGTGATATAGTAGAAAGCCAATCAAACATGGCAGAGGAGACATCCTGGAGGAGGTGACATTTAAACTACACACTTACAAAAAGGAGGTACTACTGTATTACCAAGATGTGTATGCTTCACAGATAGAGTTCAATGCGTGTCAGTATATACTTTTTTAAAGACTGTATTTGCAACAGGATGTTAGAAGGAAATTTTTCTGCCTCACTTTAAAAACATCAGGAAAAAACAGACTGTTCAAACCCAACAGTACATTATGTTCACCTGAACTGACTTAAAAATAAGCCCTTAGCTTCATTCCTGCCTCTGTAAACTTCCTGGAGCTATCGTTATTTCCCCCACTCCATGGATCTTCCACTGTCTTCAAAACATCTTCCCCAACAACCTTAACCCCGAATGCCCAGTAGGGCTTGAACCTTTCAAGAATCCTCTCAACGTGACATTGGACATCTCTAATTCTTACATTTCCTAGGAATTCCAGTATAGGCTTCGACTTCCCCTGAACCACATGTCTCCCAGTCTTTCTTTTCTTATCACACCTATCTAATCAACACAGAGGAATACAATGTTTTGTCTCTCCTTTAGATACAGGAAAACTAGGGTCTGATGCCAATGGTATCAGGGAACACATTCCAGACAGATAACTGCCTGGGGTAATCTAGGGGCACGAAATCATCTTTTGGGAAGCTGCTATGACTGGAAAATGTGTTTAATATAACTTCTCCTGAAATTAATTTTACTATAAGTGGATGGGAAGAATGTTTCGATAGGACACTTGGGGTATGGGTTGAGAGCTCCAAGAGGCAGCATTGCTCTGTCTTTAAAGGAGAATGGGTCCAGTTATCCATTCTGGTTTCTTTGTTTGTTTGCTTGCTTTCCATTGAGGTCTGCAAGTTTAGAACAGAACGCAATTGCTTTGGGGAACAGAATCGAGGTGACACCATCTGGGGTTTTCATTTTTCACCACAATGCTACTCCCCATTGTTGAACAAATACTTTCTTTATACCAAATTATCGGCTTGTCCTGATCCAACCCAGATTACAGATGTAAGACACATATTCAACTCAGTCAAAATGCTGATCTGAGAAATCACAGAAGTCAGGAACAGTGTCCAGGGGGCCACAAAGAGTCACTTCTGTTAGAGCTCAGGATTCTTAAATTCTCTGAAAGCAAATACTTTACCCTTATATTACCATTTAGACAAAATCAACATTTTTGCTTCCGGGAAAAGCAAAAAAGAAAGTCCTGTAAAGACTTGTCACTTTCATGGATTATCTCACTTAATTCACATGTTGATGCAGTAACGAAGGTATTGTTATCCCCATTTTACAGGTGAAGAAACTGAGGCTCGGAAAGGTGAAATCACTCACTCAGGTCACACAGAGATCAAATAATTTGCTCAGGTCACACAACTAGCTTGGACAGAGTTGTGACACAAATCCAGGTGTAACTGCTCCAAACTCCGTGTTCTTTCCATAACACCAGAATGTTGCATGAAATTGATTTGGGTGTTGCTTGTACTTACGTCATCACTTTAGCCTCTTCAATGAAGTCTTCTTCAGACATGGAGCCTTCGCTGATGGCCTTGATAGCTACCTGGATGTGTGCTCGCCATTGCCCTAAATGGACCACCCCAAACTGACCGCTTCCAATCTCCTTCACAAACGCCAACTCAGCGGGATCTATCTCCCACTTTTCTAGAAAAGTAAAACATCCATGTTACAAGTAGGGGAAATTTTTAGAGCTGGAAAAGATTTAGGAATTATCTAGACCTATTCTATTCTTTTACAAAGAGGTTAAAAATGTTATAAATGAGTGGAACAGAACAGTAACCATTTTTAATACCCTCACTGTGGTTTTCATGTGTAATTCCAGAATTCAAGCTTAAAGATATAAACTTGACTTACTTAAAGAGGAATTATGGATATCAAAACATACGTTCTCTTTCCAGAGGGACACAGGATGAAATGCAATGCTTTGCCTTTCTAAAACAAACCTACCAAAACTACACCTGGGCCCTAAAATATGTATGTCCCCATCTGGTTTTGTCCTGTTGAGTAAACTTGTGAGGCACATAACATTTGGTCCCCCCCCAGTCCCCCCCCTTTTCACCTCATTCTGTTGTTCCTCTGCCCACTCCCACCCCCAAAGGGCTTTTCTGCCTTGGTGTTTTCTCCTTAGGAAAAAGTCTAACAAATTCATCTAATAAATAAGGCCAATGTTTAGGATTCTAACTCACATGTATCTATGTTTGAAGTGAAATTTGTGGTATGGTATATTTGACTTCCATAGAAGTAAATGAAGAAAAAAGAACTGTTTTTAAATTAACCCACTTACGGGTGATGGGCATTGAGGAGGGCACTTGTTGGGATGAGCACTGGGTGTTGTATGTAAGCCAATTTGACAATAAATTATATTTAAAAAAATAAATAAAAATAAAAATAATCTCAAAAAAATAAAAAAATAAAGTGAAGAAAACACACACACACACACAAATTTCGTTATCAATTAACAAAAAATAAAAATAAAATAACCCTCTTGACAATCTGTTTTAGTATCTCCTTTTATATTGCAACACCGCCATCTGCTGGAACTTTAGAATAATGCAGTTTAAAGAGTTGTAAAGGCCAACTTTGCAAAGTGCTCTCCCTCCGGATAGCAGGTGTTTTAAAAGTAACATGAGAAAAAAAAATTTTTTTAATAAATAAATAAAAGCAACATGGGAGAATATATTTATGACCTTGATATTGGCAAGAATTTATTCAACATAATATAACCATAAAGGAAAATATTGACAAATTACACTTCATAAAAATTCTATCAAATACACCCCATTAAGAGAGTGAAAAGGAATGGGGCACCTGGGTGGCTCAGTCGGTTGAGCATCCAACTTCAGCTCAGGTCATGATCTCTCAGTTCCTGAGTTCAAGCCCTGCATTGAGCTCTGTGCTGACAGCTCAGAGCCTGGAGCCGACTTCGGATTCTGTGTCTCCCTCTCTCTCTCTGCCCCTGCCCCTCTCTCTCTTAAAAATAAATAAGTATTTTAAAAATTTTTAAAAAAGAGAGTGAAAAGAAAAGCCACATATTGGGAGAAGATATTTCTAAAATGTGTAACCAGTAAGGAATTCGTATTCAGAATATGAAAAAAAATCAGAAAAAGGCAGATAATTATATTTCTAACAGTTAAAAAACTTGAATAGAGTATTCTCTCACAAAAGGGTATACCCAAATGGCCACTAAATTGATCAAAATAATTAGTCCTCAGGGAAATGCAAATTTAAGCCACAATGAGATACGATTACTACACATGCCAGATTGGGTAACGTGAAAACCAAAGAAAACAATCCACAGGAATGACTAAACATTAGCAAGGGCAAAGGTGTGGAGCACCTGGAACTCCCATACGCTATTGATTGAAGTGTAGTTTGGTATAAGCTGTTTGGAAAACTAACTAAATCTGAATGGGTACACGCTCTATGACCCAGTATTTCCACTCTTAAGTATATATCCAACATTGGTGGAGCTTACATGACTACTGAACCTCATCAAAAGAATGTTCGTAATGATATCATTTATGTGGTAAAAATTGGTTACAAGCCAAATGGTCATCTAAAGAAGGATGGGTAAATCCACTGTGGTATAGTCACGCAATGTCATACCACACCACCACGGAGATGAGCCAACCACACCCAACACCATGGGTGAAGAGGAAGAAACCAGACACAATACACGGTATTGTGTATTACTGTGTATGGTGTCTTATTCCATTTAGATAAAGTAATCAAAACAGGCAAAGCTAAGTGAGCTATAGAGTTATGAGTTGTGCACTGTTCTATATGTTAAAAAAATTTTGAGAAGTTTATTTTTTAAAAATTAAAACTTAATGCTTAACTTAAATAAATTGCTAATGGCACAGAACTTTTATTATGTACATTGCATTTAGGGACAGAGAATAACCTAGGCATCCCTAATACCCTGAAATCACTCTCCCATCCCAATTAAAATAGAGACCCTGGGTCCTGGTTACCCGTTACGTGATATAATTATCTTACCGGCTTCTCAGTACATTCTGATTCACACTAATGAGAGGAATGTAAGGGAACAAAGGGTCACCAAATTACAAAACAGAATTCTTTGGCTCTTATTTATTCTCAACAGATTTGCAAATACTCATTTGCTAGAAAATGGTTCGAATCAAACTTTCTACAAGTTCTATTTTTAAAAGGGGAAGAGGAGACATTTAGCAGGTCTTTTTAGCAGGTTCTCTTGGGGAGCAGTCATTTCCCAGCCACGCTTGTACCCAGAGAGCAATAACTCGAACACCCAAATAAAAAGAATTCTAATGTACCAAAAGAGCGCCTGCTAATGTACAGTGAAATTTGAAGTAAAATCGAAATGGTTCTTGCCAAAGTTCAAGTTGCTCTTAGGAGATGCATATACTTCACTATCTCAGAAGGAGGATTCCAACTTTGAGAAGAAACCTATCTAGGTATCTCAGAAAAGCTAAGAATTTAAAGAACGCCGAGGGAACTTGGGGGAGATTCTTTCCCAGATTTGAGGCGGCACTTGAGTCCACGTGCATACATTACCATAGCTGAAACCCGCTGTGGCTGGCAAACAGCTGCCCATCAGTCCAACCGGGTAGCGGAGACGGGTCATGAGACCTGGGGAGGAAGAGGAATCAGTATTTCAAGTCTAGTTACTAATATAAAAGTAAAAAAGAAAGCCAATATAGTAGAAGACAGTGCCATTCTTCAAATAAATTAGGCCAAAATAAAAAAAAAACAGTATTTTACATCGATCTGTTTATTTTCCCCATTTTCATAAAATAATATTTGGACACACATTATACATGATATACCAGAGCTACATCATTATCATTCTGGTGAACACCTTTGCAAAAACCTCCAAATTTGTATTTGAAAGCATATATGCACCCAATGTTTCACAGAAAAGTGAATGTTTTGCTATAAGCTTTTTACACTCAATATGTCGTTGATATTTATTAATAACTATAAACAGAGCTTAAAGTTATTTCTAAAATTTCACTATTGTAAAAGACGCTGTATGTTTTGAACATAAATTTTTATGTACCTCTCAAATTATCGTCTTAGAATAAATTCCTGAAAATGTGACTTCTTGATCAAAGCATGTATAAAAAAAAAATGCACTAATTCATTCAACTACCAGTAGTATTGAAGTGGACCCATTTCCCAACCCTACTTTTCAAGAATTGTTTTTTTTCTAAAAAAAAAAATGGTAGAGTAAATGAGACTTCTTTTGATTGGGTCCGTATGTAGTATTCTGTATCATCAATTTCATTTAGTTCAACAAGCATTAATTATTTACTTCTTTAACTAATATTTCTTTGGGGCCTGCTTTGCACCAAGCATTAACTAACTGGTAGGAGACAGCAGTGACTAAGACAGTGATGTTCTTTGCTCCCACAGAGCCTACATTGTAGTGGGGGAAGAGAAAATAAACAAATGCATGCACGCACAAGAGAAAGCAGAAGATGAGTACACGCAGAGTACCTGCAACAGAGGTTCTATCGAATGGGTGCTCAGGGAAGGCCCTTCCGACAAGATGGCAGCTATGCTGACATTCATTGACAAGGAACCATCTTACAAAGATTAGGAGGAAAAACATTCCAGGCAGATGGAACAGCACGTGCAAAAGCTAAAAGAAACAAACTTGGCCAGTATAAGAACAGAAAGAAGCATCACTCAGTGCCTACTGTGTGCAAGACACTCTTCTAGGTCGATCTCAAAGACAGACGGTAGCTAGATTTATTGTGGTGATCACTTTGTTATTTATACAAATGTTCAATCACTATGTTACATAATCAAATATACTATTGTATGGCAACCACACTTCAATAAAACAAGCTTTCTAATGACTGAGAAGAAAGAGAAGGAGGAGAAGGAGGAGGAAAGGGAGGAGGAGGAGGACGAGAAAGAGCTATCTATCAAGGAGAATGCAAGCATCTCTTGAGACTCCTATGTTTCCAGCCCCTGTAACGGACAGAATGATGACAGCATCATCTGAGACAGACAACAGGAAGGGGAGCAGGTTTGGAGGGAAAGCAGTGATTAAGATGGCGAATTCCATCTCATCACTGAAGTTCAGGGCCTGTGGGATTGCAAGTACCTAGGACTACCAGGCAGAAGAATTCTGCCAAGGGAAATGTCTAGGGCGAGAAGAGAAGTGATTGGGGACAGATCCCTGCAGACACCAATGTTTAAAGAAGAGTAGAATTAAGACTCATTGGGAAGACCTATAAGGAATATCTGAGTTCAAGAACAAGAAAGCGCAGGGTCAAAGTATCTGGTAAGTAGGGAGTTTCAAGGGGTGACACTGCCAAATATAGCAGAGAGGGCTTGAAAATACAAGAACTAAAAAGCATCACCCTATAGGTCAATATGGGGATCACTGGTAAAACATAGGGCAATGGAAGCAGAAGCTACATTACACGTGTTTAAAAAGCAAATGGAGGGGCACCTGGGTGGCTCAGTCTGTTGAGCGTCCAACTCTTGATTTCGGTTCAGGTCATGCTCATGAGATTGAGCCCCACGTGGGACTCCACCCTGGGTGTGGAGCCAGCTTCACATTCTCTCTCTCCCTCTGCCTTCGGCCCCTCCCCTGCTCACACTCTTGCACTCTCTCTCTTTCTCAATCTCTCTCTCTCAAAAAAAAAAAAAAAAAAGCAAATGGAAATGAGCAAGTGGAGACGGTAGATGTGGACATATTTTTCCAAAAAAACATGACTTAGAAGAGTAATGTCTAAAGGAAGAAGAAAGGACCAAGGGAGGGCTTTGGGTTTTTTGCTTTTTGAATAATAAAGCCTTAAGCACGTTTCCAGGCTAAAGGGAGAAGTTCAGAGGAAATGTAAGAGATACAGGAGAGAAAGGAAGGGGAGACGGTGGTTGGTCCCAGCAGGAGAGGAATGGAGGGAACAGGGGCACAGGCTTGTCCCGACCACTCCTGGAGGGAGTGAGGGGAGGAGGGTAAGCCTGAAGGAGCTCCTGTCTGCTGGCTTCAGTTTTCTTAATGAAGTGGACAGCTAGGGATTTGCTGACAGGGCAGTGGATAATATTGGAGAAGGAGTCTAGAGGAGAACAGTAGAAGTTTGAAGAGAAAGCTGGAAAGGATATTAACCAGTGACTTTGGAGACCTAATTGAGGTTAGAGCCCTCATCAAGCTGGGACTCTATAACACATTGTCCAAATAAGGAACATAATGAGGAATTTCTTTGCGATCCTAACACTTCCCTCTAATTTCAAGATTCTTATTTGCTAAACATTTTTATTCTGTGATTTACTACCAGTGGTTTAATGATAGTCTCTCTCTTTGACAGCAAGAAGTCTGTCACTCCCGTGGCATTGTCCCTGCCTCTGGCAAAGAGACGGATTGTCACGAACCAAATTGACCAGAAGTCAACAAGTAGACAGGATAGTCATGGGCTCTGATTCACAGCCTTTTCTGAAACTGGCCCTCCAAAGTACCCTCCAACGGTATGGTTCGTCTCTTTCTGGAGGATACAGCAGTCCTTTAGTGCAGACTGTGGAGCCAGGGGGTTCGATGGTTCCAACTGCTTCAAAGATTTTTTTTTGAGTTCAAATCTCAGCACAATTATTAACTATGCAATCTTGAGTACAACTCATCCCTCTGTTTCCTCATCTGTAAGATCGAGATACTAACAGAACCTACTTCATAGGGTTGTTCTGAAGATTAAATAAATAAATACACATGAAAGCACTCAGAACAGGGTCGGGTCCAAATTAAGTCTTCAGTAAATGCCAGCTATTTCTGCGTTCCCAGGGCTCTCCTCTTATCATCCTTCTTTTCTTGTTTTCTTATATCTTTTTTGCTTTCTTTTCTCTCTAATAAGCAGCAGCCATAGTTGTAAGTTTTGCTTTTCTTGATGTTTCGCTTGATCTTTTAAAGATGATCTGTGTGGTATTTGATACATTATAAGAATAATTTATGTCCATTCAAACGAAAATACCAAACCTTAAAGCAATCTATACGGCAGAAAATCAAAGCTTCCCTTACCTCCAGTGTCATTCCCCAGAGGTAAGCATTAAGTTTGTAGTCTGTTATAATCTTGTTAGTTTGAAAATTATTACATAAAATTTAACAGAATTTTCCTATGCATACATATTTTTAAATCTTCTGTTACAAAAGCGGCACTATATTCTCATATACTGCTTTGCACTTTTTTTCTCTTTACTAAACAACTTATCACTAACATCTTCTCATGTCAGCACATCCTGAGCTACCTTAGTATCTTTCTTTTAACCTCACCACCATAACCACTCTGTTTCTCAAATTTTGTCTTTGAAGGGAAGGGAAAGAGGGGTATGAAGAAAAAAACTCAGAACTGATCTCCTTATTCTAAGGGTTTCCATCTCTAGACACAAATATGTCCTCCCTCGCCCCACTCAGACTCACTGCTACTTCCTCTCTAACCAAACCCCCAGTGACCATCTGGAATATCCATGCAGACTCATCCCATAAGTGGATGAAAATTTCCTTGGACTTATTCTTGATATTTAGAACTAGTGTCAAGGAAAAGTGGCCACTTTCCAAAAGGGATTTTTTTTTTTTTTTTTTTGTCAACACAACTTTTCATGAGAGAAATCTTAAAAAGTATTGTATGACCAGAAGTCAAAACAACACGAAAAGTTACAGTGGGTTCCATATTCCATAACGTTGAGGTAAGAAGATTCCCCTATGAGTTCAAAGTGGTCCAATACAGGTTGGGTGAGGGCTGAAGGCCAGAGCTGTGATTGAAATTGTGGTGGAACTTACTGGAATCCTGTATCTTTCCATTGATGATACGTTTGCAAAAATAGCAACTACTGCAAAGAACACCTGGGGACGGGGGTTCCATGATGCTTCTGCCTATTTAAGCCACGTTGTAATTTAAGGGCTGCATCCTATATAATTTTTTCTGTCCTCCAAATAAGAAAGAACAGAGAACGAGCTATTTAAGGGTAATTGTCTATACAACTGAAGTAGAGAGCAAACTTATGGGGGCAAAGAGAAGGAAGCATGATTATTTAGGATATTTGAAATTCTATTACATTTAGCTGTGTGTAAATTTCAGAAACAAATGCACTGATAATTAAATTGCCTTTTGCTTCTCTGCCATCTATCATTTTTCTAACCTGGCAGAAATGTAAAGAATCAACTTACCTCTTGTCGCCTGACTATAAAAACAAAGAAGCATCAATAAGGAGAAGTGTTCAGAATACCGGTTGTATTTCAGGCTCTCACATATTTCTGCAGGGGCATTTGCTCCTGTTAAGTGTCTGAGACCACAGATGCATTGCCTGTCTGGGGCCTGGCTCGCTGACTCTCCCAGCCTGTTGCCCCTGACTTACCTGCTGCATTGTGTTGGTGATACCAGATCAACTCGGGGATTGACTGAAAGAGGTGTCTTTCAGCCACGTACCACTGTCCCGAGTCGTTCTTTTTAATCTGATAATGTTTGATGGTAGCCTCCATATTTCTACAATCAATAAAATGTGAATTAGTAAATAAGCAAAAGATCCGTTTGGAACGAAGTCAGTTCATTAAGCAACAGGGACCCCGCCTGTAAAACTTTTATCTTACGAACACTATACGCTGCAGAGTGGGTTGGATTCAACAGATACCTCACTACCCCTGGGTAAATGCCTTAGCTATCTTATTGGGGCCTTAGATTCGAACATAACTTCAGCCAAAGTTGTCTGATTGACAACTCCAATGTCCGAAAAAGTAGAGCCCACTAGGGACACTTATACGCATTTGCTGAATATCAAGTATCAGTTCAATAAACGAATGAACGCACTGTGAGGGATGCAAGGATATAGGAAACAAAGAAAGGGGGAAAGCCGATAGAGGGTATATTGATGAGCAAGTTTACGATGAGCTCCTAGGGCTCTGGAAAGCTATGAGAGACTGTGGAACACATCTGAGAGTTGCCCCACTAAAGTGCAAAGCAGCTGAGGAGCTAATCTTCCATTCCTCATTGATAGAGGGGCACTCCTAGGATGCTAACTCTCAGGCACTTCCCGTCTACCCATGGGGACCACGAGTTCCCACAGCCAGAGAACATCTTCAGGCAGAAAGGCATGGGAGGTGTGCCGAGTGCAGAACTCTCTACAGCTAAACGCAAGGTAAACCAGTGGATATGAGAAAAGCATCACCAGTGTCTGCTACAACTAAGCCAACTCCCTCACGGTTGAGAAAAAGAGATGGGAGAAGTCACATAACTTATCCAATGTCATACACAGAGCTGGTTAGGGACGCAACTTGAATAGATTGGTTGTACTAACTTCCAAGCCAGCAAGCTTCTATACCACGATTTCACTTTCTCCATGTGACAGTGTCTCCATAAGACAGAGTGTCCCAAGGACTGTTACTCTAAAGTGAACAAAAGCACACTTGCTTCCCTTCCAGCTCTAGGGCGCCTGGGTGGCTCAGTTGGTTAAGCGTCTGACTCTTGATTTTGGCTCAGATCGTGATATCAGAGTTCGTAAGTTTGAGCCCCACATCAGGCTCTGTATTGATAGCACGGAACCTTCTGGGCATTCTCTCTCTCCCTCTCTCTCTGCCCCATCCCCCACACACATGCATGTGTATGCACTCTCCCCCCTCTCTCTCAAAATAAATAATTCAACATCAAACAAAAATTGCTTACCTTCTGTCTCTTATAAACACAGAAATCGTGTAGGATCCCAAATGTCTCGAATCTCTGACAATAAATGCACCTTCTTTAGACTGCAAAACAAGACATTGTGTGTACAAATTTATTCCTCATTAAGAAGAAAGACAAACGTACATCTCAGGAACAAAATCCGAACTGTACCGACTTACTATAAGTGGATGAGATTGTTTTCACAAATATATGCAATCTTATCTCCCTTATATGTGAAGAAGTCACACCTATAAAATAATTTATATTGTATACAAATACATCACCCCTATATAATTGGGACAAGAATTTGTAAAGTATGAGTATTTTTACAAGTTTGCTCCTGATTGCTCTGAGAAAAATTCTGCATTTGACAACCTTGTACCCCACCATTTAGTTATTTTTTGTTATATTGGTCAAGATAATAGATAAAAATAGCTGATGAATAGGAAGCACTCAAAGACAGATTGACAGGTGGTATTTTGGAAGAAAAAGAACACCATGGCTGATGGGGTGAGGGAAGCATGGAGAAATATATCTGGAAAGGCGAGGAATGGGCAAAGTGAGAATTCATGATAGGGATGGAAAGAGAATAAACTTTGAGGGAGTCTGGAAAGAAGGGCAGGGGAGCCATTTTAGTTGCTGCCAGAGAGAAGCAACTCTCATGGGAGAGACGAGAAGAGAATCAGCAGGAGAGAAGAATATCGTAAGGTTGATGTTAGGTTATGAATTGGATTCCACCTGACAGACATCCTCGGGGAAACTCCAATACAGCTGTAAATTGGTTTTCAGTGACTTTGAATGTTGCACTGTTTGGTTTGGGCTGTTTGTTTGATATCGTAAAGAGTTTTCACCTTTACCGAGTGTTACCCTGGCGGAGGGGGAAATATCTCAGAAGCTTGCCAAA
The DNA here is from genome assembly GCF_028749965.1 of Puma concolor. Taxonomy (NCBI): domain Eukaryota; kingdom Metazoa; phylum Chordata; class Mammalia; order Carnivora; family Felidae; genus Puma; species Puma concolor. The sequence continues at coordinate 166,877,362 of NC_141670.1, read as the reverse complement.
CCTGTGAAAGTTTACACTTATGAAGTGTCAATATGTTGCTTGAGACCTGCCCAAACCAAACTCAATGGTGTGACCCCCAAGGTGAACACAATACATCAAACAGAGTCTCCTCTTCCTTCCAGATGCTTACCAAGGAACAAGGCTCATTTTCTGGCCAAAAGTTTCAAACCAAAAACTCTCATAACCATTTAAAATAATCAAAATCTAGGGGCGCCTGGGTGGCTCAGTCAGTTAAGTGTCCGACTTCAGCTCAAGTCATGATCTTATGGTTTGTGAGTTTGAGGCCCGCGTCGGGCTCTGGGCTGACAGCTCAGAGCCTGGAGCCTGCTTCAGATTCTGTGTCTCCTTCTCTCTCTGGGCACTCATGCTCTGTCTCTGTCTCTGTCTCTCTCTCAAAAATAAATAAACATTTAAAAACTTTTTAAATAATAAAAATCTAGCTTTTATTGAATTCCTACCATGTCCAAGGATTGTGTTCCATACCATAGGGGACACAAATGGAAAAGACTAAGAGGTAAAAAGCAAAGTTGTATGTACAGCATATATATACATATATAACACGCATATAATAAAGTTGTATATGTAGTGACCTCTTCTTCAAAGTGGAAAGAGAACAAACAGCAACCATGGCAACAAAGCAATAAAAGTAGGAATTCATAACAAGCTCCAAAGGAGAAAGCTACTACTAGGTAAAGTTCTCTTTGATATAACTCAACGAAATCCAAATAAAAATGAAAACATCTAGAAAATAGATAAGGGAAAAATAATAAGGGAACGCCACGTATCGGAACCTCTGCTATTCAAACAGTACTCAGTCTAATTATTTATATCAATAAATAAAGGAAATACAAAAATTAATTTAATTTAAGAATTTAGGATAAGAACCAAGTAAAGTAAAAGAAGAAAGTGAATAAAGACAAGAGCAGAAAGGAACAAATTATAAAGGCAACAGTGTAATTAAGATAGTAATTAAATACAAAATCTGGTTATATAGGGGAAAACAATGAAATACATAAATTGTTAACCAACCCAACCAATAAATAATGGGGAAAATCTATCAAAAACTAAGCCACAAGGATCCAGAAAAAAAAAATAAAAGAAAAGAATCATCTTGACTTCACACATTTGAACTTGAACGAAATGAGTAATTAAGTAGCAAAACATAAAATTTATCAAAATTGATTTCAGACTATCTAGAAATGTTAATAGACCTACTGAACGGGAAAACAGATGAGGTTTTAAAAGAGCTGCAATATTAAAAACATCACAGTGACACATTGTAATATTACACGATCCCAGAGCACGTGGAAAGAAAGACTTCTAAATTTTTATATAAAGTGGGTTTACTATCAACACCAACAACACAGCAAAGACTGTGCACAAAAAGGGAAAATTACTAACAAGTCTCACTCGTGTCCACAGAAAAATCCTAGCCAAATACTAAGAAACTGAGTCCAATCACATGGGGAAAGAATAACATACCATGACCAAGAGGGATTGCATACAGGAATACAAGAGTACTTGAATATCAGGAATTTTATTCATATAATTCAGCCTATTGATAGATCTGAGGATAAAAATCCCATAAACATCACCGTAGATGTTGAAAGGGCATTTGAAAAATTTCCATTTCTAGTATCAGCTGTCTTTATTTTATTTTATTTTTAATTTTTTTAACGTTTATTTATTTTTGAGATAGAGACAGAGCATGAACGGGGGAGGGTCAGAGAGAGGGAGACACAGAATCCGAAACAGGCTCCAGGCTCTGAGCTGTCAGCACAGAGCCCGACGCAGGGCTCAAACTCACAGACCGCGAGATCATGACCTGAGCCGAAGTTGGCCCCCCAACCGACTGAGCCACCCAGGCGCCCCTCAGCTGTCTTTAAATTCTCAGTAAAATAGTAATATATATGTGCTTCCTTACCATAGCCCTTATTTACATTAGTCCCAAGTCCAGCATTAAGCTTTCTGTGCAAATCATTCCAACTAAAATCAGGAAAAAGAAACACCCCACTGTCAGCACTGGTGTTTAATGTTGCTCTGAGATACCAGCTAATGCGATTAAATGAGAGACAAAAAAACAAAAAACAAACAAAAAAACAAAAAAACCCAAACCAGACAAGATATACTGGATTAAATTGTAAAAGAGGAAGGGCACATAGGTGGCTCATTTGGTTGAGCGTCCGCCTCTTGATTTCAGCTCAGGTCGTAATCCCAGAATCATGGGATCAAGCCTTGTGTCAGGCTCGGACCCGAGCGTGTAGCCTGCTTAAGATCCTCTCTCTCTCCTTCTTCCCCTCCCCTGCTCGCTCACACATGCTTTCTCTCTCTCTCTCTCTCAAAAAAATTGTTTTAATTAAAGTAAATTGTACAAGAGGGTTTGAAATTATCACTGTTTGCTGTTGATAAGATTCTCTACCTGAAACCCGGGAGAATCAACTAAAAAACTACTACAAACCTTTTTTTTGAATTCACCAAAGTCATCAGTTACAAAATTAACACAAAACTCAAGTTTTTTCACAGGTTAAAAAAAAAAAAAAGATACACCCATTTACAGTAGCAACAACAACAAAAAATACCTTAAAATAAACTTAAAAATTTGCAAGAGCTAAATGAAGAAAAATTTTATTTTATTTAATTTTTTAAATATTTTTATTTATTTTTGAGACAGAGAGAGACAGAGCATGAGCAGGGGAGGGGCAGAGAGAGAGGGAGACGCAGAATCCGAGGCAGGCTCCAGGCTCTGAGCTATCAGCACGGAGTCCGACGCGGGGCTCGGACCCACAGAGTGTGAGATCATGACCTGCGCTGAAGTCGGACGCCCAACCGACTGAGCCACCCAGGCACCCCAATGAAGAAAAATTTTAAATGCTCCTAAAGAATACAAAGATGTTTCCTCTCTCATTAGGTTTTCAATCCATCCAAGATTTATTTTTGCTTAAGTAGGGACCTAGTTTTAAATTTTTTCTATATGAATAATTAATATGTGGGTCCCAGAACAAATTGGTCCCCAAACTGCACTGATTTGTAATGCCCGAACAATTTTCCCTAAGTTACTCTGTAAATTTAGTGCACCAGTAGGAAGCTTTTATAAACTGGGCAAAGTAATTGTGAAGTTCATACGTATAAAATGTATCTTCAGAATATTTCTGAAAGAGAATAATGAGGGAGGTGAGCCACACTAAAGGAAGCCTCAGTATTTAAAACAGATAAAGGCATCACATAAATAGACAAGAGGATTAATGAAAGCAAGTAGTAAGTCCAGATGTACTGCAACATCGGAGTTGTGTTTCTAAGGAAAGTGGCAACTCAAATCAATGCAGAAAAGATAGACACTTGGTAACCATCTAGGAAAACAATAAAATCGGATCCATACCTCACTCTGTGTCAGGAATAACTACAAATTATTCAAATGTGCATACATTAAAAATAAGACCACTAAGGCAATCAAGAAACATGGGGAAAATTTTTTACAATATTTTTATAATATTTTTTATAAGACAATTCTAACTTGACACTAAAGCTTCGCAAAAAATCGTCTGATAAATTCAAACACAAAAAATTCAAGTACCATTCATGGAAAAGGGTAGTATTAGAACTGAAAAATTGGGAAGAGTATTGCCACATATCACAAAGAGCTAATTTCCTTAATATAGCTGCAGAGGTCCTACAAATTGTGAGGAAAGCATTTTTTAAAAAGCCAACTGAAAATTTTGCAAAGGAGACAGCATGAACAGACAGCTTCCAGAAAAGGAGAGACAAATATATAAAATTTCATATATACAGAGATGCTTAACATTCCCAGGATAAGAGAAATGTAGCTGAGGGGCGCCTGAGTGGCTCAATCAGTCAAGCGTCTGACTTTCACTCAGGTCATGATCCCATGGTTGACGGGTTTGAGCCCCATGTTGTCCGGCTCTGTGCTGACAGCTCAGGGCCTAGAGCCTGCTTCCAATTCTGTGTCTCCCTCTCTCTCTCTCTGCCCTTCCCCTGCTCATGTTCTGTCTCTCTCTCAAAAATAAATAGATGTTAAAAAAAGTTTTTTAATAAAAATAAGTTTTTAAAAAGAGAAATGTAGCTGAAACCTACACTGATATGAGATGTCAGAGAGCAAAGATCCATGTGTTTCATTAAACACTTGCTGGGAAGGTTGTGGGGCAAATAAGCACTCTCTTACATTTCTAGTAGAAATATTAATTGTACAACTATAGAGGGTAATTTAATGTCTACCAAAATTAGAAATGTACATTCCCTTTGACCCAGAATTTCTATCTTGGGTGATTTATCCTACATATATACTCATAAAAGTAGTATAGTACTTAGATTTCCGTTAAAAATTTTAAATAACTTGTGATACATCCAAAGTAAGAAATACTATGCATGTGTAGAATGAATGAGGACACTTTTTGTGTGCTGATGTGAAAAGATTCCTTCCCAATATATATTGTTAAATGAAACAAGTAATGTACACAAGAGTATATATATTACTATTTGTGTAAAAATAACACTATAAGAAAACATGTTTCTATTTGTGTATGTATTAAATATTTCTGAAAAAGCACAGAATAAACTAATAATAGAAGTTTGTCTATGGAGAAGGGAATTGGTGGCCTGGGGACAAGGATGGAAGAAAACTTTAGAGTCTTTTGATTTTTAAATCACATGAACATACCGACTATTGAAATATGACATAAATAAAATTATAAGATACCTCTATAAAAATGTATGCAATAAATTTGAAAATAAATATAAAATAGGCAATTCTCCACATAACTATAAATTATCAAACATCTCAAAAAAGAAAAGGAAATTAAATCAGTAGCCGAATATCTGAAAAAGCAGCATGTCCAAACTATTTCATGAGAGATATATGCAACTTCAAGAACAAATAACCTGCATTCAATATACACTATTTTCAAGACTGGAAAAAGAGACAAAACCTCATGTCCTACTTCATTTTATGATGCTAGCATAGTCTTTATACTGAAACTAGGCAAAGAGAGTGGGAAATTGGAAGCCAGGCTCCCTTGTGAACATAACAGGACAAATGCTAAATAAAGTATTAGGAAACCCAAACCAGAAATATAAATGTGGTAGGGTCCCCTTCCTAAGGAAAGGAAAAAAAACCTCAACCTGGCTATATGCATACATGTCAACATCCCTCACGACCTTGTATCATGAGGCCACTTGATCAGACTGCATGTTTGTATGTTGCCATATATAGGAGACAAAGAATTTTTAAAAATGCATTAAAAAACTATGCCACGTGGTGCGTGGGGCTCAGTTCTTCCGGCACGAACCCAACGGAGCGGTGCCGACAGGAATAAAGTTGTTTCCAGGAAAGAAAAGCCTCAGTGTCACGACTCTCTGTGTGAGAATCCTGCCACATATATATTTTTTAAATGCCTCGTGACCGGAGCACCTCGGTGGCTCAATCAAGCATCCGTCTCTCGCTTCGTGACTTTGAGCTACATGTTAGGCCGCGTGCTGATGGTGCAAAGCCTACTTGGGATTCTCTCTCTCCCTCCCTCTCTCTCTATCTCTCTCTCTCTCTCTGCCTCTATCTCTGCCCCTCCCCTGCTCACCCTGGCTCTGTCTCTCTCAAAATAAATAAATAAACATAAAAAAATTTAAATGTCTCATGACCATTAGGTTTTAATCCAGGTACTTTAAAAAACCAGAAAATAAAGGGGTGCCTGGGTGGCTCAGTTGGTTAGGCAACTGACTTTTGCTGAGGTCATGATCTCACGGGGCTCTGTGCTGACAGCTTAGAGCCTGGAGCCTGCTTCAGATTCTGTATCCCCCTTTCTCTCTGTCCCTCCCCTGCTCATTCTCTGTCTCTCTCTGTCTCTCAAAAATAAATAAATGTTAAAAAAAATTTTTTTCATAGAAAATATGTAAATTACAAAAATATTTTAAGATACATGGAAAAACGTGTATATATTTTAAAATATCCACACACATAGCACACATACACACACATTTTAGATTAAGACCTAAGAACGAACAGCAAATCTTTAAAGCATTTAAAAGAAAATATAAACTTCCTTTATTACTTCAGAAGAGAGAAGGATTTATTATACTAAAAAAGGAAAAAAAGGAGAGAGATCATAAAAACTGAAAAATTTGACATTAACATCTTTTAAAGTGTAAAAATAAGAGCATGAAAAAATTTTAAGCCAGAAATTAGAAGAAGATGGTGGTAACCTAAAAGACAGGTTTTCAGAATATACTTTTAAAATACATATTAATCAGTTAAAAAGGCAAACAGCACTGCAATATAGAAAAATGAGCAAAGGATATTAGCAGTCATGTAACAGCAGAGGAAGCCCAACTCGCCAACACACACATAAAAAGTCATTCAGTTGAACTGTTGATCAAGGAAATGCACATTTTAAAATCCACGCACAGGGGGCCTCTGGGTGGCTCAGTCAGTTAAGCGTCCAACTTCAGCTCGGGTCATGATCGCACACAGCTCGTGAGTTCGAGCCCCACGTCTGGCTCTGAGCTGTCAGCACAGCTGGAGCCTGCTTCAGATTCTGTGTCTCCCCCTCTCTCTCTGCCCCTCTCCCATTTGCACTCTGTCTCTCTGTCTCTCTGTCTCTCTCTCTCTCAAAAATAAACAGACATTTTAAAAAATTGTATTAGGAAAATAAAACATATATACAATTTCTCAGTGAATTGAAAAAAAGTATGAAGTTACCAACTGTTGGCAAGAATGTAAGGGGCCAGTTTTCTCATTCGTTGTGAGAGCGTAACTTAGGAGAAGCACTTTGAATCATGATTCCAAAATATCTTTAATGTTAAATCCACACGTAGATCCTGATCAGGTCATTTCTGGGCATAACATGAAAAATCCTTGCCCTTGGGTACAAGATGACCTGTACAAGAAAGTTCTTGGCAGGCTGTTGGTAATACTAAGAAGTTAGAAACAATTTGAATGTTTATCAATACATTTTGGTATACTCATAATGAAATAGTATACAGCAGTTAAAGGAATGTGCTTTATCTTTATGTACCCATGTGAATAAAACTGAAATACAATGTTTCATTAAAAATTGGGGCTCCTGGGTGGCTCAGTGGGTTAAGCATCTGACTTCAGCTCAGGTCATGACCTCAGTTTGTGAGTTCAAGCCCCACATCAGGCACTGTGCTGACAGCTCAGAGCCTGGAGCCTGCTTCAGATTCTGTCTCCTCTCTCTCCGCCCCTCCCCCGCTCATGCTCTGTCTCTGTCTCTCAAAAAAACAAATAAATAAACGTTAAAAAAATTTTTTTAATCAACATACATGTGATCTCCTTATGTGAAATGTTAAAACACATAAAATGCACATATATATGATAAAATATAATGTGCACATATATATGCACATATATATGATAAAAATATAAGCACATGGACACAATGGGATCACACCCTTCTATTGTGATTGCCTCTGGAGAATGGGCGGCATGAAACAGATGAGAGAAGGGATAGGTTTCAATTGTATCTGCTGTGTTTTATTTTGTTAAAGAATGTTCCTGCCAAATGTTGCTATTTGTGATATCTGGGTTTTAGGTACATGGGGGTTTGTGCAATTTGCTCTTCTAGTCTTCGTAGGGCGGTGAGCCCCTGGCTCTGTTGTGACTTCCTCTCAGCTGCAGAACCTCTCAGGCTGACCCTGCACAGCCCATGTGATCTTGTGGCCATATCGCCTGTGACTAACTTGCTTGCCATGGGCCTGTTTGAGACCTTGCCTGCTCCAGTTCTGCCTACGTGTCTATTCTAGACCTACTAACATCTCTTTACAGAAGTCCACCTGCTGTCACCATGCCGGATGAATACTACATTTGCTGCCACACCCCACTTCCTCCTAGCTAGAGAAGCCAGGCCTGACCTCCAACCTCTGTCCCCATCACCAGCTGAGACTGGGTCTGTGTCCCTCAAAGTCTGTCTATCCCCCTGCTAGTAATTGGACCTTCTCTGTGTCCTGAGCCATTCCTGGCATTGACTTTTTAGTTACAGAACTGATTCTTTCTCACTCACATTTCTAGATTTCCTCAACATCCGACAGCAGTATAAAACGACACACACATCTTCCCTAGTTTCTAGGTTTGACTACTTTTACCCACAGTTCACACTTACCGTCCGTTGGAAACTGCATGCAGTTCTGTTTTGTTTTGACCTAAAAGTGCAGTTTTGATCTGAGTTTGATATTTTGGTTCCCCCACTCTTCCTTTTGTTCCCAAAGAACAAAGAAAGTGCAGCACTGTGTATTTTTCTATATTTGTGTTTTTAAGAAGCCTTAGCTAAGCTCATAAAGTCAGTGTATATTTTACTGGCTGATATGCAGAGGCATATAGGCAATTCAAATATAGACTCTTCTCGCAGAATGCACTTTGAAGTGAATGAGCAGTTTCAGTACGGTGGCATTGAAATCATTTCAGGAAAAAAACATTTCTCAAATGACAGTGAAAGCCCATGAAAAACATGATCTGATACAAATACATCTGCTTTACAACTTATCAGAAAATGTGCAGTAGACATAAAGTTGTAATAATATTTTAGAGCTATAAAGAACAGGAAGAAAAAACTTTCTAGTTGGGTCACGTCTTCATAATGCCCATCTCTCAGAAATTCTGAAAATATTCACAAGTTATTTGTTAATAAATTGAGTTACCTCTTGTCTCAAAATACGTTCTGCCTGATTTCTGGTGATGTTTCTATGGTACCACCTGTAAAAGCGATAAAAAGACTTTAAAATTTTTATATTCCATTTTTTTTACCGAAAAAAAAAAATCCCTTCATTTCCTTCATTACTAAGAACTTTACTCCAGAACTGGTTTTAGAGAGTTAATTCCAATAAACAACAATGTACTGTTATGTGTCATTGATTTAAGGTAATATAGTTCTACTAATTGTAAGCCAAAATCTAATTTCTTCTATCACATCTTAATTCCACTTTCTGAGGGGTATATGGTTTTGAGTGATTTAATCTCCTGAAAATTTCCATGAAAGGTGTGTGATTAAGAAGGCATCATCTTCAATAAACATTTACTGAGCTTTGATAGACAAACTAAAAAATACCCATTTCTTTCTTTCTTCTCAGGAACTTCCTATTTGCACGCTTTTATATGTGCTGTGTTCCCTTTCCCAAATTAAAACTAACTCTGACCCAGTTGTTATGTTAACTGTATGTTAACTCGTAGTGAAGTTAGTGGTTTAATAACGTAAACAGAACAACTAGTATGTTGCCCTATTTCACACACCCTCTTGTTCCCCTCTCATACAAAGATTCGGCCACACTGGGATTCTTGCCTTCCTCACCAAGCCCCTTTCTGCCTCCTGTCTTGCTGTTTCCTCTGTATGAAACACTACCACTAAATATATAAGAACCACTCACAGGAACATAGTTAAGTAAGAGTATACATTGAGTCACAGTGGGTAGGCCAAATGGTGGCCACATGAAACTCCTATATCTGACTTTGAGGATGGAACCTACCATATCGTGGGACTTCCCCTAACCTGCAGTAATAAAAAGCTGCCACTAAATTAGAATGGTCAGGCATTAAAAATACTAACAGCCTTAAGTTGAAAATGAACTTTAAAAAAGATGAAGCATAGAGAATAGAGGATGATTACAGGTGATTCTAGACAAAGTAATTGGGCTACTTATCACCAGTGGGAACAAAAGGTAATTGTGATGTTAAACTGTGAATATCATTCAGTACTTTTCAATGAATATTCATATTAGGGGAGGGAATTTCAGGATGGGTCTCAGCCCTGTTTTTGTAGAAAGAAGAAATTCTCTCAAAATAAATGAGACAGAGTTAAAGACACAGGGGACTAGTTTAAAGGTGCTCCCATTTGCTAATTCATGAAATTTGGGTGCTAAACGGAAAATAATGATTATCGCTCACTAAAATACATTGAGGCTATGAAAAGCCAAGACTGTGTAATGACACTCCAAAAGGGAAAATTTTATAGAAATTATTTTTTTCTACATGTTTCTCACCTGCTATCACATTGGTATTAATTTTGTTGTTTCATACTTATTTATTATAGTGAGAAATATAAGCAAATATATTAATTTTGCTTAAATATAAATTAAAAATCCATCCATGTGTGGATGTCTTTAGAATGACTTCAGGGTGCCTGGGTGGCTCAGTCGATTGAGCGTACAACTTCAGCTCAGGTCATGATCTTGTGGTTTGTGAGTTCCAGCCCTGCGTCGGGCTCTGTGCTGACAGCTCGGAGCCTGGAGCGTGCTTCAGATTCTATGTTCCTTCTATCTCTACCCCTCCCCCACTTGTGCTCTGTCTCTATCAAAAATAAATAAACCCAATAAAAATTAAAAAAAAAAAAAAAAGAATGACTTCAAAGAGGGGCACATGGGTGGCTCAGTTGGTTAAGCATCTGACTTCAGCTCAGGTCATGATCTTGTGGTTCATGAGTTAAAGCCCTGCATCAGGCTCTGCGCTGACAGCGCAGAGCCTGGAGCCTGCTTCAGATTCTGTGTCTCCCTCTCTCTTTGTCCCTCCCCTACTCACGCTCTCTCTCTCTCAATAATAAAATAAACATTAAATTTTAATTAAAAAAAAAAAAGAATGACTTCGAAGTAGTAATAGAAGAGCCAGATAGAAGTATATGATGAATTTAAGATCCTTTAAAATAATGCAGAATTTTATCTGTCAGAAAAGAGATTAGATGGATGTGACATAGGAGAAGCAGGGGCATGGTATTTCAGAATTTCATCTGGTTAAATCAGACAGTGAAACAAGAGTTTTGTGGAGTGTTTTTAATAGGTAAGTTTGCAACTCATATACCAAGACGACACTGATTGTAAAACTCATACTGAATGATGTGGACAGAGAGCTTGGGGTGGGGCTTCTACCAACATACAAAACCCATCCAAAAATAAAAAAATAAAAGCCATCCAGCATGTCCAACTGTTGCTGATTACAAACATCTTGTATACATGTAAGCCTCGTGTACCCCATTCCAATCTCTGAATCAACAAGTAACAGTGTTGTAGTCTTGAGTTTTCAACCTAGAAACCCTATTAGACCTAACAAGGGAAACCTGCTTCTCTTTAGTGATTTTTTTTAACCCTGAGGAGAGTAAGCATTCAGGTTAGAGATGATGAGATAAATCAGACTCATACTTCTGTAAAATTCAGGATAAGCAATATGTTTGATATTTAAAGTACCTATAATTTTAAGGGGCACCTGGGGTGGCTCAGTTGGTTAAGCATCCAACACTTGATTTCAGCCCAGGTCATGATCTCACAGTTCATGAGTTCGAGCCCCACTTTGTCAGGCTCCACACTGATAGCCCGAAGCCTGCTTGGAATTCTCTCTCTCCCTCTGTCTGTCTGCACCTCCCCCACTCGCACATACACACACACACAACTCTGCCTCTCTCAAAGTAAATAAATAAACATTAAAAAAATTTAAAGTATCTATAATTTTAAGAGAATCTGACATTATTAGGTTTTTGCCTCTAGTTTTAAAAGCATAATTAATTTTAAACTTACAATTTGAAATTTACGGGAATTTGACTTTTTAAATGATGTTTGTATGGTTAAGAGAACTTGGCTTACCACATTTAAGTTTAATTTTTTAGATTTCCAGGGTCGTATATGGACTTACAAAGGGCTATTAAAAATTGCAAATTTGCCCTGTCTGGCATGTAAAATATTTAATCAGAAAATTTTAGTCTATTAATGCAAGTGAAATGTTTAGGGAAATTTCATTAACTGAACTTATAAAAGGGCTGATTGTTTAAGGACACTGTGTGTTGAGTTTGAATTAAAGTGATTGTTCTTATTGTTTTAGATCTGTAAACAGTATATCAAGACCTGCAAGTTAAATTTGAGGGCTTACTGAAAACCAGGTTTTCACATTGTAATGTTGATAATTTGGATATTAAGTTAAAACCAAAGCAGCCATAAATATTTCAAAGTATAAAGATTCCTGAGATGTCAAAAACCCACACTAACATGAGCATTCCTTCTCCCCTCCACCCCTAAGGACCTCCTACTACCTTTGGACCTCAAGTCACTTCCTTATAAGGTTTTTCCAATCCCACACTCTCATTTAAATTATATCCCCTTTACCACTGATTTCTCCCAGTGTCCATACTGTTCCTTACTAAGACCACAATTTAAAATTTTATACTTATTTGTGAATCTGAGATTGGTTAATGTCTATTTCCCCCATAAAGCTGTAAGTTCTGTGAACACATGGACTGCTTCTCCGTCTTCCCTGGGCCTAGAACAGCTAACATCTGGTACATCAGAAGTATACAGTCAGGAAAGATTGAATAGGGTGAAGTGATTCAGGGCCTAAAGTAACTACGAAATGTAGTACATCTGTGATAGCCGGCAACCTGAAAATTCACTTCCTGTTGGCTTCACAGTTCTAGAATGTTTCAAATATTTACTATTCCTATATGAGATAGGCATTATGGTCCCAGTTTTCATATCATGTAGAGGTTTATAGATGTTCAGTAACTTTGCCCAGAGGCCAAGCACTAGTCAGTGGTGATGTCAGTATTTGAGCCGGAATTTCCCCAATTTAATTTCTTTTAACATTTCATTTTTGCAAGCAAGCAGGGGAGGGGCAGAGAGAGAGGGAGACACAAACTCTGAAGCAGGCTCCAGGCTCTGAGCTGTCTGCACAGAGCCCAGCCCAACACCAGGCTCAAACCCACGAACCATGAGATCATGACCTGAGCTGAAGTTGGACACTCAACAGACTGAGCCACCCAGGTGCCCCATAGATTTCTCCAATTTCTAAACCCACACTACATTATTTCAAACTAAAGCAGTAATTTCTACACAGTTATTAGAACAGTGCTTGGCCCTTAGTAAGTAGTTGATATATTTTAATGACTTATGTTGATAATTATTATATCTACATTTTCATAAACTCCTTTAAAAAGAAACAAATAGGGGCGCCTGGGTGGCTCAGTTGGTTAAGCGTCCAACTTCGGCTCAGGTCATGATCTCGCGGTCTGTGAGTTTGAGCCCCGCATCAGGCTCTGTGCTGACAGCTCAGAGCCTGGAGCCTGTTTCAGATTCTGTGTCTCCCTCTCTCTCTGCCCCTCCCCTGTTCATGCTCTGTCTCTCTCTGTCTCAAAAATAAATAAACATTTAAAAAAATTAAAAAAAAAGAAACAAATAAAATTAATTTTCTCACAATTGGAGTAGAGACCAAGACTTTTAAAGACACATGAATCAAAGCCAAGAAAATGAAATGACTATTCTAAGTTCAGAGTGGTTTAATTCAAATTACCCAATACCTATAGCATAAACAAGCTGCAGACTCCAAGCCTTGTGTAAACTAAGGAAGCAGCAAGCACATTTGTTAATCATAAAAGGAAGGAAAGTCACATGGTTGGTTACTGACTGTCCATTCACTAACTATCCGTTACTGTGTTAAGTACCTCCACACATAACTCCTTTAATCTCCTGGAAGGTCTGAACTGAGTTTACAATATGGAAAGAAAATCCTATTTTTTCTAATTTTTCTTGACAGGAGATTTACAAACAGAACTTCCCCTGACCTGGCCTTTCAAGAGACCTAATGTGTTGGGACGCTGCCCCCTGAGGGGTAGGCTGGACTCACAGTAGACTGCTGTGGAACTGTTTTCCTAGGACAGGTGTTCAGCCACCTGAGGGCTCTGTCCTACCGAGTGGAGACTAGAATTTCCATGCAGAGCTACATGACTCAGGTCAAGAGAGGGGGCATGACAAGCTGAGTGAAGGACGGAGAAGAGAGATCTGTGATGGCAGTAAGGAGGCTGACTTGCGAGAGAGAATAGAAGTAGCTAATAGAGAGGCCTGGTCAAGTCACATGGATGAGTCATGTGTCCTGTAGTCATCCCTTTCTCCCTCTAATGAAGTCTACGTTGTTCACCAATGTTTTTAGAGTTGGATTTGCTTTAGGGGAGAGAGAGATGCTGGGTCGGGCCTCCAGGTGGGTTTAAATTAGTAGCAAGGCAGACACCCTAGGAGCTGGGGCGGGTTCAATTTATATTTGCTGCCCCATTCTTGGAGAAGCACCAGCCTCAATGTCTCAACTCACATCCCCTACCGCCACCTGCTGGAAGCATGTGCTAATTATAAAGTGAGTATCTCGGTTGTGGGGAGGGCAGTCAAGGGTAAAATGCAAACCTGAATTTATAAAGGACCAACACTACTCCTAAGCCCACCACTCTCTACCTGTAAATTACTTTTGCAACCTCAGTTTCTTATCTGCAGAATGAGGGGCTAGAAAAATGATTCCTAAGATCTCCATCTTCCAAATCTATCATTGCAACAAAAATAGATTTCTAAGCAGAACCCTAGCGAACACGCCAAAAGCTTCCCCCCAAACTACAGCATTAGCCTACTTCTCGTCTTCAGCTATTTCTAAAATGCTTCCCAACATGAGCCAAAATGTAGTTATGTGTCTCTAAGTTAGGTTCAATTCACCACTCATTAAATAATGAATGTCATTTTTGAGATCATTATTTTTCCATTTAGGACATATAATAAGAACGAGATGAGTGCTTGCTTTCCATGCTGTCACTGTTAAAACAAACCAAAAAAAGTGGTCATACAAAACAAAACTGAAAAAGAAATTTAGGGAAAATAAGTTTCTGAATCAACCATTAAAAGGATCGAACATCGGGCAACTGGGTGGCTCAATCCGTTAAGTGACCGACTTCAGCTCAGGTCATGATCTCTCAGTTGCATCTGGCTCTGTGCTGACAGCTCAGAGCTTGGAGCCTGCTTTGGATTCTGTGTCTCAGTCTCTCTGCCCCTCCCCCCACTTACACTCTGTCTCTCTCAAAAAATGAATAAACATGAAAAAAACTAACAAAAAAAGCATCAAAGATCTCTCAAGCTAAAAGCAGCCAGATGTGTTCTTTAACTTTTGTAGACCAAAATCAGCATCGATACTCGTAAACTGCCCAAATGTACCTGATTTTCGTAGATTAACCATAGCTCACGTTTTGGAGGAGACTTACTCATATATTTCTAAATTGGTTGGTTTGTTTTCAGTCACATAGTTGCTTGGGATTAAGCCTTCATTCCTACAACAAAAGACAAGGCAACCATCAAAATGCTTGGCACGTGTGTGGCATTATGTGACGACAATCCTTTCAAAACCTCAAGGACATAGGGGGAAATCAAACTTGTTTTACTGATTAAATTGCTAACAGAAAAAAAAAGGCGTTTTCATTTCCACATTCAACCAAAATCTCTGTATGATAAATACTAGGATTCTGACTTACAATGTAAGTAGTCAGGTGTTTTATGACACAAAAATTCTTCAAAGAGGAAAAGCGGCACTTATGCGACCACTGGGATGTCATATGACTCGATTTAAAACACAGCAATTACAGGGGTGCCTGGGTGGCTTGGTTGGTTAAGCGTCCGACTTCAGCTCAGGTCATGATCTCACGGTCCGTGAGTTCGAGCCCTGCGTCGGGCTCTGTGCTGACAGCTCAGAGCCTGGAGCCTGTTTCAGTTTCTGTGTCTCCCTCTCTCTCTGCCCCTTCCCTGTTCATTCTCTGTCTCTCTCTGTCTCAGAAATAAATAAATGTTAAAAAAAAATTTTTTTTAAAAAATAAATAAAACACAGCAATTACAAAGATATCAACTTAATTCTTTTTAGTTGCTGCAGAATAGATAGAATGGATATTCCAGTTTAGCCATGTCTGTATCACAACAATGCTGTACAGAAACACATACACATGACTTCTTGTGCACCCCTAAAAGTATTTGTCTAAGACAGATACCAAGCAGGGAAACTGCTGAGTCACCAAGTACGTGCATCTCCCAGTAGATACAGCAAACTGCTGTTGAAAGAAAATATACCAATTTACACACCCATCAGGAGGGCACGGGTTTCTCTTTTTCTATACCTTCACCAAAAAAATTTGAAATTATAAAATTACAAAAAGATCTCCGTGACATTATTGAGAAACACAAGCAATGTGTAGAACAACGAATAAAGCAGGGTAAGGAATTAGGTAAACTAAGTCTGCAAACAATAACATATGTTTCAATATGGGCATGAAAGTGCACTGCAATCATCTGGAAGGGCACTCACTGAGTTAATAATGGTGCCTGGGTTTGGAGGTGTGGCAAAGCAGGAATTTGCCATTATTTATCATGGATGCATATTATAAAAAACGATATTCACTTATTAAGTTTGAAATTAAAAATTAATTAGTTCATTTTTATTTTTATTTTTTTAATATAATTCATTGTCACATTGGTTTCCATACAACACCCAGTGCTCATCCCAGCAAGTGCCCTCCTCCCTGCCCATCACCCACTTTCCCCTCTCCCCCACCCCCATCTACCCTTAGTTTGTTTTCAGTCCTTAAGAGTCTCTTATGGTTTGCCTCCCTCCCTCTCTGTAACTTTTTCCCCCTCCCCTCCCCCATGGTCTTCTGTTAAGTTTCTCAAGATCTACATATGAGTGAATCACACCAATGTCCACCTGCTGGAGGGCTAACTACACTATCCTGAACCTACTCATACCTTTTTTCCCACTGAAAAGTCTCCATCACATGTTGAGTCTAAACTAAAAACTGGTAAGAGCCAAATCATCAGGAAAATACAATTAGAACAGAGGTATATAATATAGATATTTCTAATACTTATATACTTATGGTCTCCAAATCATGACAAAGAATAGAATTCAAAGCCAGCGCTCTCTCCCAGGCAGCCCAGATACCCCTCAGAATTGTGTACCTCAGGCTCCAGTCAGGCATGAACAATCTATGAACCCCCCCATGTTCACTGCAGCATTATGTATCATAGTCAAGATATGGAAACAACCTAAGTGTCCAATGACGGATGAATGGATAAAAGAAAATATTTTCAGTCATAAAATAGGAGAAAATCTTGCTATTTGCAACAACACGATGGACCTCAAGAGCATTATGCTAAGTAGAATAAATCAGATGGAAAAAGGCAAATACTGTATAGTCTCACTTATATGTGGAATCTAAAAAAAAAATTTAGTTAAAAAAAAAACCTCATAGATACAGAGAACAGACTGGTGGTTGCCAGAGGCAGGTGGGTGAAGTAGGTGAAGGGGGTCAAAAGATACAAAGTTTCAGTTATAAGATAAATAAGCCATAGGGATGTATTAAACCACATAGTGACTATAGTTAATAATACTATATTGCATATTTGAAAGTCGCTAAGAGAGTAAATCTTAAAAGTTCTCACCACCAGAAAAAAAAATTTGTAACTATGCATGGTGACAGATGTTAACTACACATATTGTGATCATTCCACAAATAAATGTTGAATTATGCTGCACACCTGAAACCAATATAATGTTATATGTCAGTGATACCTTAATTTAAAAAAAAAGGAAGGAAGGAAGGAAGGAAGGAAGGAAGGAAGGAAGGAAGGAAGGAAGGAAGGAAGGAGGGAAGGAAGGAAGGAAGGAAAACTCAGAGAGGGAAACTCAGAGAGAGTAAGTGATTGCCAAAGGACACACAATAGTAAGTGACAGCGTCGGGATGTGAAGCCAGGCGTATGAAGCGCTGTGACTCTGCCTGAAATCCCAGTGCTGTAATGCTCTCTCATACAGATAAGAGGCGTGGGGACATGTTCTACTTCATGCAGAAGGAAATAAACCTAAAGAAAATGAGCCACAAAACAGTTTTTATGTTTCAGGAGTCTTCAGAGGATAAAAGAAGAATTTGGTAAGGACCATGGCATCAGTCTTACCCCAAACGGTCTCTTGCCTTCCACCAGTGAGGATTATACTTCTCCAATATCACGTACTCCTCTGCTCTCTTTAAGGCTAAATCACACGGCTCTCTGGGCACAAAATCATACAGGGCTTTTACTTGGATCTTCTCTTCAGTAACCTCAGAGGGTGGGAGGGGAGGCAGTGGCTTGCGTTTTGATGGTTGCATGTGGCCTCTGTTGGCCTGCAAAAACCAAGGAGTGATTTGTTGTACTCATGTTTTAGTCATGTGTACTAAAAAAGAATAGGGCTATAATACTTTTGTGTGCTGCCCCAATTCTCCCATCCGGTTGCATCAAAGCAAAAACCGGGGTGGGGTAAACATAGGAAATGATTATAAGACAACCTTTAAATCCGGCAACACACTCACCCTTTTGTAAATGTTCAAGATCATAAGTTCTCTTGCCAGAATTGCATTGGATATTTTTCTTTTTAAAAAAATTAGCTCTATGCTCAACATGGGGCTCAAATTCACGACCCTGAAATCAAGAGTCGTGTGCCCTGTGGACCGAACCAGCCAGGCACCCCTGGACATTTTTTAAGCCACAATTCTTAAAATTTGAATTCCACCCCAATAGTTCCACTTTGTTTATGGGCTTTTCTCTCTTGAAAAAAAGAAAAACAGCCCTTCCCTTTCACATGCTATAACCTTGTGTTTGGATTTGTCACACTGCATAAGAACGCTATTTCCCCCAACACCGAACGAAAAATTAATCCTGGGTTCACAAACGGCAATAGCCAGAACACATTTTTCCCCATTCACCATCCAGTTTCAAGCCCTGCCGAAACATAGCTGCGTAGGCTATTTTAACTGGTCTTTTTTCCTTTGGCTTTCTTCTAAGACATTCACTCATGAAGCACTTGTTATGTGCTGAGCACTATACTAGATTCTGGGCATGGCAGCAAACAGTGTCTTGAGGACCATGGACCCCGAAACGCAAGCTTCCTCTCTTCTTTCTCCCTCAGCAAGATGATACTCACTCGCTTCTTACTTGGCAATTCGCTGAACCACAGCCTGCGACGCGGAGTGTATCTTTCTGAAAACTCTTCATCTTTGCTTAGGCTTATTTGTGTTCTTACTTGTCTGAGATTGAAAAACAACCAAGTTACAAATGATTGTTTGCATTCAGGTGATATTCACTAGATTTTTCTCAAAATTAGTAGGAAACTCCAGGTCTTTTTGCAACTTTTTTCTTACTTAGAAGACTTCCCAGCTCCATTTCCATGGGCGAGTGACTACCTCTCAGAACCGCATTTTCCTTATTGAGCTAGAGACGCTAAAAGCAAAAAGAGTTGCTATAGAATAAAACTGAAGAAAGCAGAGTCTGGTGCATATTAAGGACATAAAAAGATAATCGTGATAATGAAAAACTTACTCCGCATCAGGCACAGTGTTTATCATTTTACACGCATTACCTCATTTGATGGTATGCATTGTTCTAAATGGACACGGTGCTATGATTAAGAACAGGAGTTTGGATCCCAGCTTTACCATTTCATAGTGTGGCCTTGGGGAAGCAACAGAATCTCTCTAAGCCTCAATTCCCTCATCTGTAAAACGGAGATTGTAAAAACTATAGGTGTTTTGGAGAGCTACTTGAGCTAATAAATGCAAACCTCTTAGCACAGTCTCACATAGAGGACCTCCCGTTAAATGCTAGCTATTACTATTATTAAGCTACCTTAGGTTTATTCTATACAATCATTTGCTGGGCATCAAAGCGTAAGACACCCTGATCATTCTGGGGAGATAGTCAAATAAATAAGACAAGATTCTTGTCCTTAATGTGTAAAAATTACAGAGTGGAACACAGGTATGTAAACAGCATACACGAAATAAATATTCAGTATGGAACCAAGGCATGCTGTGGGAATGCAAGGGAAGGAGCCACTAAAGTCAAAGGGATCCAGGACGGATCATGGAAGACCCAAAATTGGAGTTGTGCCTTTAAATCGGTGGGCACTCAACGGGGAGGAAATGGGAGAGGGGTTTCCCAGGCAAAGGGAACAGCAGATACAAAGAGACAAGGACGCTTAATAGACAATAAAGAAACAGAATGAGTTAATTTCCAAGAAGTTGCTCCCAGAAGTAGACTTACCGCTTCTGCACGGAACAGCAGCAACAGCAACAGAAAATCGACTGGATGGTATTATCTGAAAAGCAGATCATTGTGAGAGAGCCCTTAGTCCATGATATTGAATAGATGAGTCAGGTGGAGGAAATTCCCAAGGGCAGGAGGGATATGAATTCTTATAAAGCATGTGCTAAGTCTTGACTATGCCCTCCTTTACTAGTGGAAGGGTGAGAAACTGTCACTAAAGCAAAAAAGAAGTTACTGGCACCCTGGCCAGTGTGGTTTCCCTTCTCAGGCTCTTCTCCCCGTTCTGGTTTATGCATTTCCTCAGTCTGTGAATGATAAGTGACCACTGTATTCTACTTGATCAGGCTAATGACAGCTAATAAGTGTAAAAAAGAATGATTCAAAAAGCAGTGTTCTCCTAGAAAATATTAGCAGGGATTTTTCAATCAGATCCATCACGTTTCTTTTAAAAATAGTTTTTAATAGTTTATTATTTAATATCTTATGTCCATGGAACCTAAATTTCCCAGTCATCTCCTTCTCATGTTGACACCTTAAAATGAAGTATTAAAGAGCAGAACATGTTAGACATGAGTTTTGAGGTTAGACAGACCTGGGTTTGAACCCTCACTGTGGGGCTGATTATATCTGGATGAGTCCCTTTGTTTACTCTTCTAAGTCTTTGCTTTCCTGTCTGCAAAAGCAAGATAATCATACCTAACCCCTTTGAGAAAGCTTACAAGGCAGAGGTTAATCTCTAACTGTGGGTTTGGGGAAGTTACAGAACCGTTCTTTGCTTAAGTTTCCTCATCTGCAAGATGGGAGTAATAGGATACTCAGCATGAAAAACCTACTGTGAGGATTAATTGAATCCATTAATTGAATTGATTGAATTGAATCAATTCATGGAAAGCACCTGGAACAATGCCAGGTATATAGGAAGAGGGTAATCGAGAAGATCTATTATTACTATAGGGTTGTTGAGAAGATTAAAGTAGCCATCATCCTGGGAAAGTAGACAAGGGGTACAAACAGAAGACACCCAGTATAGTCTACCCCCCAGCATCTGCTCTGTGCCCCCAGAACAGGGGATGCAATGGGGTCCCATAAGTCATCATATTATCACCAGGTGATGTCAGTGCGGCCATATTTCCACCTGAAACTTAGCACGCTAACCATTAGGATTCTTTTTTTTTTTTTCTAATTTTTTTTAATGTTTATTTTTGAGAGAGAGACAGAGAACATGGGTGGGGGAGGGGAAGAGAGAGGGAGACACAGTATCTGAAGAAGGCTCCAAGCTCCGAGCTGTCAGCACAGAGCCCGACAGGGGGCTCAAACCCATAAACCATGAGATCATGACCTGAGCTAAAGTTGGACACTTAACCAACTGAGCTACCCAGCTGCCTCAACCATTAGGACTCTTTAAGTGAGGTAGGGAACAAAATAAGGAGAGAAGAAGAGTAACATAAAACACAGCTGCTACAATTCCCACATCCATAGTTGTGCTGTCCTAAGTTGATCGTAGATACCCCCTATCACCATCCATTCCATGTTTCCCTTTGCCTCAGTCAACACTTTGGCTGAAATAGGTACTTTATCTGATGGAATAACCCAAATGTTCATTCCTGTGGGACTTGGGTCCTTAGTTGGTCTTGTCTTTATGGGCTGTTATAATTCTCCAATGACCAGGAATATAGTCCAATGACTATGAATATTGGGAAATGACACTAGTAAATTCCTTGAGTTTTGAAGTCCTCTTTGTCTTCTCTGTGAAGCACCAACCCAATTTCTTCCTGGTAGTCAGGATATTCATCTCAGCTACATTGACCCCTTTCTGTGCCTATCAGTTCTGTGACATGAGGAATCCAAAAGTGCCAGAGGGCAGTCTCAACTTTCAGGGTTCCCTAAGAAAGAGATGCTTCTCTTGGGCACTGAAATCTCCAAACCCACCAACTCAAGATCACAGATAAAGAGAACAATATTCCAGTGGGTTATTAGGTAAAATGGTGAAAAGGGCCACTCATACCCCCCTCCTTACTTCCCTGACTCATGCATCCTGGCTACACATTTGTTGTGATTTAAGACATTTATTGCACCCTATAGGATACCACTCCAACATTGTCAGATGTTATCTTCCAGATGTCAGAGTAACTGGCCCTTTAGTAGGCCATTCCTCTGTCCCATAAGCCAGCTGCTTCTGAATCATGGGACATGACGCTTAAGAGTATGCAGAGCACCACTGAGCAAATGCAAACAAAACTGACAAAAGGCAGCAGAGTATGTTAGACATGGATCATTTTCTGGACCTCTGATTTTATCTTTCCATTCTGTCCTCATTCCAAGAGTTTCAGCCATAATCCTCTCCCCCGGATCTTGTCACAAATCTCCTGACCTTGTTCTTTCCATGTTCCTGACTAGTTTTCTGCCATTGCCCATTAGTTATTGCAGATCAGTGTCTCATACAATCTCTTCCTAATGAAGTAAACAAATGGATGTACTTTTTGAAGTGCTGGGAGGATTTTATTTCAGCACTATCTTTCAGGAGTCCTCTGAACGTGGCTATAGCACAACGGCTGTTTATTTCCCCTTTCATATATGCTTAGGATGCAGATGTATCTAGAAGTAAGTCTTGATGACTACCTCCTCTAGGGGCCTCTCATGTGATTGAAGGAGAAGCAGAAAGAACAGGTACTATGTAAATATAAGTTATCTGCTCATGAAGCTATCTTGAGCCTTCTGGATCTACTGGGGCCCACTTGCAATATATCACTTCCATATTATGATGGAATGTTAGGCTATTGATGCCTAACTTTATGGTTCAATGAATCAGGTAACACTAAGCTCATGATAGGCAGTTTGAATCACCTAAATATCTCATGATCCATGGTTGACTGTTCAGTCTTCACCAGGAGCAAGCCAGCAGCTATTTTCTTTCTTTTTTAAAAAAAATTTTTTATGTTTATTTATTTTTGAGAGAAAGAGAGACAGAGTGCAAGGGGGGAGGTGCAGAGAAAGAGGGAGACACAGAATCTGAAGCAGGCTCCAGGCTTTGAGCTGTCAGCACAGAGCCCGACATGGGGCTTGAACCCACAGACCGCGAGATCATGACCAGAGCTGAAGTCGGAAGCTTAACCGACTGAGCCACCCAGGCGCCCCTAGTCAGCAGCTATTTTCAAATTAAAAATCAGCACAGTGTCAAGGCATTGCTCCAAACC
Organism: Puma concolor; assembly: GCF_028749965.1. Taxonomy (NCBI): domain Eukaryota; kingdom Metazoa; phylum Chordata; class Mammalia; order Carnivora; family Felidae; genus Puma; species Puma concolor. Next base: position 166,854,317 of record NC_141670.1, on the reverse strand, counting down.
CCTGGGGGATTGCTGATTTTCATCCTGAGACTTTACAGAAGCTCCATATAGCTAGCATTTTGCACTGCATTCCAGGCTACTGCCAATGATAATTCAAGTAACTGATAATTGAGTTATTTCCCCCAGCTATAAGGCTATCCTTGGACCTCTAAATATATGACCAAATAAATCTCAGATCCAATTTTGACTCTTTCCTGGAGCCACTTCTCATATCTATTACTGTATTAGTCAGGTTTCCAATATGAAACATGACATATTTAAATTAGAATAATTTTAGAAGTGTTCATTCACAAAGTCACTAATTACAAAGGTGTGGACGGGAGTAAGGGAACTATAAAAGATGTACAGGAAACTGGGTCCAACATTACTGGAACTGTCACCAACCCTAGGTGCAAAAGGACCAGGAAAAGTGAGAGAGATTGAAGTACAACAGAGACCTCTTTGATTGGGGCAATGATCTGCTGTTGAGGGACATATCCAGCTCAAAGCAACCTCACCACAACTTCCTTCCATTAGTGTAATCCAACCAGAAACTGGGGCTTGGAAGCATATTGATCCAACCTCTACAGAATACGTTTCCAGGATAAAGTGCAAGGTGAAGAATGAATACCAAGAAGTTGGGCTCCCTGAGCCATCATAAAGGCTGGCCACCATATTTAATCCCTAGAGATCATCCTTCCAGGGTAATAAGGTGGATAAGAATAAAGATATTCAGTACAGTAATAGGTATATATTAGTCCCTTTCCTTTCACAGAATTTGACCTTCCAAACCTAGATTCATGCATTAGTTGTTCGGCTTTCTCTGATTTGGACATTACCATTACTCAGTCTTTGGGCTCCTGACACTTTGTGGTCCAGTGGTAACCATTTCATTTCACCATGGTGACATAGTTCCAGTCCAAGCCCAGGCAAAAACTCATCTTTGCTCCCACTGCTATTTTATCACTCACTCCCAACTTAATAACTTTCTCTCTTCCTTTGCCTGCACCCAGAAACCATCCATTTTCCAAGGGGCCATTCCAACGTTCACTTCTAGACACTACAATAAAATAAATTAGTGAGTCCCCCAAATCTGCATTATATTGTGTATTAATAGGATTTCACATTTCAACTGCTTCTGACTGTCAATTTTCTGGCAGTGTCTGCATGAACAAATGGCCAAAAACACTCCTGAGAAAGAAGGTACTTTAGCACGTGGGGGCTATCTGTCTGTCTGCTGGCAGGACTAGGTCTAATGTACATCCTTGCCAATTGATTCCAGTGTTGTTTTAGAGCCCCACGTAGGTCTATATCTATCCAGGCCAAGAGATGAAAAGTCAAATGTAGGTTATACAAATGAGTGAATAGGTCGGAGTATGGTTTAGAAAGTGGCAAAAACTGTGGTCCCACGTAGAGGTATTTGTTTTCAAAATTTTTAAAATGCTCCTTCCCTGGGGCGCCTGGGTGGCGCAGTCGGTTAAGCATCCGACTTCAGCCAGGTCACGATCTCACGGTCCGTGAGTTCGAGCCCCGCGTCAGGCTCTGGGCTGATGGCTCAGAGCCTGGAGCCTGTTTCCGATTCTGTGTCTCCCTCTCTCTCTGCCCCTCCCCCATTCATGCTCTATCTCTCTCTGTCCCAAAAAATAAATAAACGTTGAAAAAAAAATTAAAAAAAAAAATGCTCCTTCCCTCACCTGCATCACCTGTTTCCCCTCTCCACTGGATCACTGCCATTAGCATACAAATATACCATTATTTTCCCCATTAAAAACAAAAGAAATTACCCTTGATCTTCTTTCCTTGACCAGCTTTGCTCCCCATTTACAGTATAATCTAGACATGAGTAGTCTTTACTTATTGCTTTCAATTCTTCTCCTCTCATTTTCTCTTAACCATTCCAACCAAGCTTTTGTCCCCACCACCTCCCCAAACCTTCTCTTGTTAGGGTCATGGGATACAGGTGCACAGCCCTGTATCCCATGGTTAATTCTATATCCTCTTACTTGGCCTCTCCGCAGCATTCAATACTCTTCTCTGGCTTTTCTTTCTTCTCTATTTCACAGTTTTCTTCTCTCCCTCTCCAACCTCTTAGACTGGGGCCAAGATAGCCTACCCCAAAGCGTTTGATCTCTTCTTTTCTCGGTCTCATCCAATCATTTGATTGATTGTCTCATTCCTTTCTGTGTCTTAAAAACCATCTATCTGCTGATGACATCCAAATGTATACCTCCACCCAGTTCCAGTGAGAATTCCAGACTTGCATACCCAAATGCATTCTCAAATTCTCCATTTGGATGCCTAGTGGACACTTCCAATTCACATGAGGAAATCTGACCTCCTTCTCTTCCTTCCTCCCCAGACATGCTACACTCATCCTCTCCATCTTGTCAATAGCAATTCCATTTTTCCAGCTGCTCAGGTCAATGATCTTGGAGTTGTCTTTGATTCTTCTCTTTCTCTCACATCCCAGTCCCATTTGTCAGAAAGCATTCTGACTCTGCCTTAAACATGTATCCAAGAGTTTCAGTTTGGGATGATGAAAATGTGCTGGAGATGGACAGTGGGGAGGGATGGTTGTACGAGAATTCAAATGCACTTAATGCCACTGGACTGTACACTTACAGTTAAACTGGTAAATTTTATCTTATGTATATTTCACGATGGTTAAAAACTCACTCAGACACACACACACACACACACACACACACACACACACACACACATACACACACACAGAATCTTATTGCTTTCCCCCACCCTTCTGTTCCTACCATGGACTAAACCACCAGCATTCATCTGGATTATATCAACAGCCTTCTGACTTCTTCCTGCCTCTACCCTAAACTCCCTATAGTTTCTTCTCAGCATAGCAGCCAGAGTAATTAATTTAAAACCTGAGTTGGGGGCACTTGGGTGGCTCAGTCAGTTAAGCATCCAACTTCAACTCAAGTCATGATCTCACGGTTTGTGAGTTTGAGCCCCACATCAGGCTCTGTGTTGACAGCCCAGAGCCTGGAGCCTGCTTCAGATTCTGTGTCTCCCTCTTTCTTTGCCCCTTCCCCACTTGCATGCTGTCTCTCCCTCTCTCTCAAAAATAAGTAAACATTAAAAAATTAAAAAAATTTTTGTTTAATGTTTATTCATTTTTGAGAGACAGAGATAGACAGAGCGCGAGCAGGGGAGGGGCGGAGAGAGAGGGAGACACAGAATCCGAAGCAGGCTCCAGGCCCTGAGCTGTCAGCACAGAGCCTGACGCGGGGCTCGAACTCACAAACCGTGAGATCATGACCTGAGCTGAAGTTGGACGCTTGTCCGAATGAGCCACCCAGGCGCCCCAAAAACATTTTTAATAAATAAAATAAAACCTGAGTTGGGTCATTTTGCTCCTTGTCTCCAAACCCCACAATGGCTCCCCATTTCACCAACAGTGATAGCCAAATTTCTCACACTAGCCTATAAAACCCTCCAAGATCTGGCTTCCTTATTGCCTTTCACTTCTGTCCAATATGCTTTTACTCATGTCACCCAGCCACATTGCCCTCCTCACTGTTTCTGAAGCGCACCAGGCCTGCTCTCTCCATAGCTTCTATGCTTTTGTTCCACTCTCCCCTCCAGGTGTCAACATTCTTTTTTCAAATAATTTTAAAATTGAAGTATAGTTGACATAAAATATTATATGAGTTTCGGGTATACAACATAGTGATTCAACAATGACACACATTATGTAATGTTCACCACAATAAGTGTAGTTACCATCCGTCACCATACAAAATTATTACAATATTATTGACTATATTCCCTATGGTGTACTTTTCATCCCTGTGACTTATTTCTTTTATAACTGGAAGTTTATACCTCTTAATCCCGTTCACCTGCTTTGCCCATCCCCCCCCATCTCCCTCCCTTCTGGCAACTAGTAGTTTGTTCTCTGTATTTATGAGTCTGTTTCTGTTTTTGTTTGTTCATTTGTTTTTTAGATTCTACCTGTAAGTGAAATCAGATGGTATTTGTCTTTTCTGTCTGACTTATATCACTTAGGTCCACCTTCTAGGTCACCCATGTTATTGTGAACACAAAGATTTCATTCTTTCTCATGGCTGAGCAATATTCCATTTTGTATATATATATAATATATATATATATATTATATATAATATAAAAATATATTATATATAATATATATAATACACACACACACACACACACACACACCCCACATCTTCTTTATTCAGTCACCTATCAATGGACACTTAGGTTGCTTCCATATCTTGGCTATTGTAAATAATGCTGCAGTAAACATAGGGGTGCATATATTTTTTCAAATCAGTGGTTTTGTTTTCTATCAGGTAAGTACCCAGAAGTGGAATTACTGGGTCATATGGTCTAAGGAAATGACCAAAAAAAGAAAAAAAAGTAGATCACTGGAACTGTATCAAACTAAAAAGTTTTTTCACAGCAAAGGAAACCATTAACAAAATGAAAAGGCGATCTACCTTTTGAGAGAAGATTATTTGTTAATAATATATTGGATAAGGGGTTAATATCCAAAATATATTAAGAATTCATATACTCAATATCAAAAAAAACCCCCCCACATAATCCAATTTAAAAATTGGCAGAGGACATGGATAGGCATTTTTCCAAAGACACATGGAAAGTTGCTCAGCATCACTAATCACCATGGAAATGCAAATCAAAACTACAATGACATATCATATCACACCTGTCAGAATGGTTAATATCAAAAAAGACAAGAAATAACAAGTGTTGGCGAGGATGTTGAGAAAAGGGACCGCTTGTGCCCTGTTGGTGGGAATGTGAATTCGTGCAGCTGTTGTGGAAAACAGTATGGAGGCTTCTCAAAAAATTTAAAAAATGAAATTAACATCCAACCTTCTTAACTGTCCCCAATCCTTAAAGTCTTTGTTCAAAATCTTAACCCTCCCAATGAAGAGTAGCTTGACTAATTATTGCTGCCACCTGCACTCCCTGACTTGGGTATTTCTCACTTTATTTTTTTCTTTTCTTTTCTTTTCTTTCTTTCTTTTCTTTTTTTTTTATGGCATGTCCCACCTTCTAACATACTATGTGATTGACTGATTTTATTATTATTTTTTAATGTCTGTCTCCTCTACTCGAATGTAAACAGGGATCTTTGTCTTTTCTGTTCAGTTATATCTCAAGAGGCTAGAACAGTTGTTGACATATAATAGCCACTCAGTAAATATTTGTTGAGTGAATGGTACATGAATAAATTAGTTTGAAGGAGCATCAAATTATAACCTTTCCAGAACACCCACCTGTCTTTATTCAGTCCTAATGGGAAAACAAAAGCTGTATTTGAGGACAGAATAAGCAGGTACAATAGGAAGCTGTGAACAATGAGAGTTGGTGACACAGGAATAGATTACGAAAGTCCTTGAAATAAAGGAAGATAAGACCTTGAGTGTCTATGTAGTAGGAGGTCTTATTAGATACCGAAGATGAGAACAATTTGGTCACAGGCCAGAGCAAACTCTGTACTTTGTCTACAAACCTTCCTAAGATGGTCCGGCAAGGTGAGCAATGACCATCTATGGCCTCATGTTTGTATGTTTTTTTAATTTTTATTTTAACGTTTATTTATTTTTGAGACAGAGAGAGACAGAGCATGAATGGGGGAGGGGCAGAGAGAGAGGGAGACACAGAATCTGAAACAGGCTCCAGGCTCTGAGCTGTCAGCACAGAGCCCGACGCGGGGCTCGAACTCACGGACCGCGAGATCATGACCTGAGCCGAAGTCGGACGCTTAACCTACTGAGCCACCCAGGCGCCCCCGGCCTCATGTTTTAATATAAACTAAAACCATTTAATATTGTCGAGGCCAAGAAGTGTCTATAATGGTCTCTTTACTCCTTGAATGATCACTAGCATGTTATATTATTCTCTATATTTTTCCAAATGCTGGAAACACATCAAAACTAGAAGTTATAGATTAAAAAAAAGGAAACCCCCAGGAAATCAGGTAGGCCTGTGGTTAGCTAGTTAAGTGCCTATTCTTGGACTGACAACTTTTTTTTTTTTTTTAATTTTTTTTTTTTTTCAACATTTATTTATTTTTGGGACAGAGAGAGACAGAGCATGAACGGGGGAGGGGCAGAGAGAGAGGGAGACACAGAATCGGAAACAGGCTCCAGGCTCTGAGCCATCAGCCCAGAGCCCGACGCGGGGCTCAAACTCACGGACCGCGAGATCGTGACCTGGCTGAAGTCGGACGCTTAACCGACTGCGCCACCCAGGCGCCCCTAAGACTGACAACTTTTTACATGTACCTGATTTTTAGTGAGAGTTGCAAAAGGCTTTTTATTTCTCTGATTCAGCCGCTGACTTCCCTTTTGCCTAACCAGAATTTTCGTCTTCCTCATGAGCCCCAACCTGTCTTCTCTGCACTGGGTGCAGATCTTCTGCCACAGGCCCTCACCCCCTGAAAATTTATGCCTGTGCAAAGCTCATCTCCACCCCCTTCCTGGTCAGGAGCACCGCTCAGCTGTTGAGCAGATCACGGTCTGCAGTGTCACTAAAACCACCGGAGACACTGACAGATGAGAGCCTCAGCAGCTGGGCAGCCCCATGTCCCCTGACCTCGCTTATTTTTAGCTGCAGCTTCCAAACCGGTGCCATTTCAAGGGACACCGACGCAGCAGCCAAGGTCACTGTGGGGCTGGGACTGCCATGGTAGGGGTGGCTGGCCCTGGGGCTGGAATTGGGACTGTGTCTGGGAGCCTCAACATTGGCTAGGCCAACGAAGCAACATCTCTTCGCCTGTGCCATTCTGGCCTTTGCCCTCTTGGAGGCCATGGGGCTCTTTTACCTGATGGCGGCCTTTCTCATCCTCTTCACCAGGTGACAGAACCGTCTCGACGTCCCACCGGTCTTTCTCCCATGTCTCGCCTGTCCTGTATGTTCTTTTTCCCATACCTCCCCAGGCAGCATGAGGAAAGTGGTTGGCTCAGGGTTTGACAGAAGGAAGACAAATAAATACTGTATTAATAAGAAAGAAAGAAAGAAAGAAAGAAAGAAAGAAAGAAAGAAAGAAAGAAAGAAAGAAAGAAAGAAAACTATCCTATCGGTTCCCCTCTCTAATTTTTCCTTGTCTGTGGATGATTCCACCACAGACATCTTGGATTCTTCCTGAACCCTATCCTTTGTATCCAATCTGCCATTAATCTGTTCAAATTGTTTAGCTTTTTACTTCTTATTTCCCTTGCTACCAATATAGTCCAAGCCCTCATCAGCCCACACCTATATGCCTACAATAACTCCTGTATTCCTCACAACCACCCTGTGAAGTAGGTGCCACTTCACAGGTGAAGAATCTGAACCATAGAGGGGGTCCTCCCTGCTGAGAGTCAGAGGGCCTTTAAGTTGAGAGCCAGGATTGGAACGCGGGCAGAGCGACTCCAGAGTCTCTGCTCTCAACCTCTGGGGACCGTGTTCGCTCAGTGATCGAATGAACTGGCCCACGTCCCTGCCTCTGTTCTCTCCTTCAATCCATCCTCAAAGTTCATTTCCCTAAAAGTCCATCTCAGCCAACTGCTCTCCATCCTCAGCTCCTAAAAAGACTCTCAGCCACAGATGGCATCAAGATTATACCCTCCCTCTGTTCATTGCCTTCCATAACCTGGCCAACTCCATGCCAACTCTCCAGGTTCACCACTCGTATTACACCAGCTTCCTCCACTTGCTCTGATGTCACAAACATCCTGAACATTTCTGCCTCCAGCCTGAGAAGGACTTCCACTGCAATCCACCCCCATCCGGTGGTCCTCCGGGCTCCCAGAGCACAAGGGATCTGTCCTGCCCCATGGCTCATAACTGGGCACCATGTTAGATGGCCGTGTGCATGACAACCTTTGTGTAGGTTCCATCTCTCAAAGGGCTTCTCTGTCACACCACAATTGACATTTTAGATCGGGTGATTCTTGGGGGGATGGGGGCACTGTCCTGTGCATTGTAGGACATTTTTAGCAGCATGTCTGTGCACTAGGTGTCAGCAGAAACCCCTCACCCCTCACATACATCTCCCCTTCTGGGTCAGGAAAACCAAAAACCCTTCCAGGCGTTGTCAAATATCCCTCCCTGCCCACCCACGCGCCACCGGGAGACACAAAATCACTTGATTTTGAGAACCACTGAGCTACGTTGTAAACTCTTCAATTTCAGGGACTGTGTTTTGCAACTTGTTGTCTTCTTCAGAGCACCCAGTGTCGGTGCCTGGCACACAGCGAGAACTCAATAAATGGGCCTCGCCCATACCTACACCCTCACAATACACCTGGGCTCTACTTTTCTGTAATTTGTTCTACTGCGTGATATCTCACACCTCAATGTTGGCTGCACAGAAAGCTAGGTTGACCACAACCTTTAGAATAAGTAGAACAGCAAAGTTGAAGAAAATAGCTTCCGGACCTTCGGCTAGTATTTGTAGGTCGTGAGTCTAACCTTCTGTTCCAGACGCATTAAAAAAAAAGAAGTCACGTGTCCAAAATCAAGCATAAATGCATGAGATGCTAAATGAAATAGTTAAAATCTCTCTGGTGTTCAAATGTTTTATCCATATTAGAACGGCATATGGGGCTTGGGAAGGTTTTAGTGTCAGACCAGCCTGCAGTCAAACCACGGCTCCGTTTTCTTGTGGCGACAATGAGATTCTGGACATTCAGCAGCTTTATCTGGAAAATACAGAAATGAAACCTATCTTCTAGGAAAGGCAGTTCCCCCCTCCTACTGACACAGCCCTTACTGGTAACAGACACTCTACTAACATCTTACTATACTAACTTACTCCCTAAACATTGAAATAGGTCCTGTCAGTACCCCATTTTACAGAGTAAAAACACTAACAGAGAGGTTCAGTCATTTGTCCAAAGCCACAGAATTAAAAAGCCACTGAGTCAGCATTTGAGCCTAGAGAGTTTGGCTCAGAGTCCAGGAGCAAAACAAGACTATCGTTACGGATAAGATTAAATACGATAGCAGAGGTGAAGCACCGAGAACATAAAACAATTACTCATTTATATTCCCAACTTTCTCCCTCACCCAGTTCCCTAGAACTAACTCAGCAAGTATTTTCTAGGTACTCACAGACCATGTCTAAGGTAAACAGACGTAAGCAGATGTGATTCTCCCTCTGAAGACAAAACAGGGGAATAAAGCCAAGCAAGCAAACCTGATCTTCAGTCCCCCAAGTCCCTTGTCCTGAGCCCATTCTCTACTCCTGACTCAAAGGCAAATGTTCCCTCCATTCCGGACTCTAAGGGGTTCTCTCCCTATTATCAAAACAGCTCTCGGGAGAGGCTCTGAAACTTATTTTTGGTATAAATGGTGTAATAAACAGATATAATAGTAAACATGTAGTACTGCAGTGCTTTTTTTTTTAATGTTTATTTATTTTTGAGAGAGACAGAGTGTGAGCGGGGGAGGGGCAGAGGGAGAGGGAGATACAGAATCCAAAGCAGGCTCCAGGCTCCGAGCTGTCAGCACAGAGCCCGACGTGGGGTTCATGGGATCATGACCTGAGCTGAAGTCAGACACTTAACCAACTGAGCCACCCAGGCACTCCCCCCCCCCCTTTTTTTTTTTGCAATGCTTCTTTCAAAGGCATTTCCTTATTTGTAAACATTCCGCCTATATTAAGGTGAACAGACAGATTAATTTTTAAGGAATTGGTTCACATGACTGTGGGGACTGGCATGTCCAAAATCTAATGGGGTGGGCTGGCAGGCTGGAAACTCAGAGAAGAGCTGTGTTCAAGTCCAAAGGCAGTCTGCTGGCAGAATGGACTTCAACTGATTAAAGCCCACCTGCATTGTGGACAGTCATCTGTTTTACTCAAAGATCACTGATTTATTGTGTTTAAATTTTTTTTTAAACATTTATTTCCTTTTAAGAGAGAGAGAGAGAGAGAGCATGAGCAGGGGAGGGGCAGAGGGAGAGGGAGACACAGAATCTCCAAAGCAGGTTCCATGCTCTGGGCTGTCAGCACAGAGCCCGACATGGGGCTTGAACTCACGAACTGCGAGATCATGACCCGAGCCAAAGTCAGACTTAGTAGGACACAGTTGGTGGCTTAACCGACTGAGCCATCCAGGTACCCCAAAGACCACCGATTTAAATCTTGATTTAAATCCTCATCCCCCAAACACCTTCACAGAAATATCCAGAATAATATTTAACCAAACATCTGGGCAACATGACCCAGCCAAGTTGACCCATAAAAGTACCTATCATAATACCTTAAATTCAAATACCTTTTCCAGAGGAATTCCGGTATCAGTTAGCAGGCGGGAAAGATATCTGGACACTAGGAAAAGGCCTTCTGCTACTCACTTGAAGGACTACATGCCAGCACAGTGGATTATAAACCCGGCAATACCCCCTGGGTTACCTTTGATGTCTCCCGCAGACTGGGATTTAGGAGGAAGTATTTTCAAAGATACTTATTTTCCCTGAGTCAATAGCAAAGACAATTACCTTCAAAAAAAGGTACGACCTATGCCACCACTGCCTCAAGTGTAATAAAGTTTTTCTTCTCCCCTGAAGAGAAGTCACGGGCAGGCAGGCCCGTTTCCGGCTTGTTTATGGTTCCATCCCTTCTGCCTGGCGCCGCTGCCCGAGAAATCATTGTTGAGCAAATGAAAAACAACTTGTGATCGCCGAGCAGCAGTCCGCTGGTGTTCCCTTGTTTGGCATGACTTCCCCAGACACCAGGCATCTTTATTTATAGACTGAAATACTGATTCCCTCCAAAGCAGATATCAATGATGATGAGATTTGTGGTCATTTTCAATTTACAGCATTACAGGACTTCCAGCGAATGAACAGATGGAGAGTCGCTCCCACCTGCATTCTGTGATTATAGAAACTATATATTCGCTGATTAACCTGCAGAGAGAAAGTTCTCCTGTGCCTTTGGAAAATTCCCAGCTTAGGCAGAAGCTCGTGCATATCAAAGGCCTTTGCCAGAGAGACTTAAAATGCCCCAGAGATGGGCCATGACTATTTGCCTGCTGGCAGGGTTGAGGATTATCTCAGGAAGGAGCTTCCTCTCCCAGGCTGATCTTTTCACCTGCTTCTTATTCCCCAGCAAGTATCTTTAATTATATATCAGGCACCAGCAAATCAGGAAAAAGGCACCGTATCCCAGCGTAATCTCCATGACCTTTAGCCATGGCACGTCTCTCAGGGGGAAGGTTGAACCTCTCATTTTTATTTGGTGTTCATGTTCTTCCCTGGGAACGCCTTCCCCCCTTTCTGTCACCCGCGCAAGGCGCCTGGAGCCCCCAGACGCGTGTGGGTGGCCACAGCAGGGCTGCGGGGGAACAGGTTTCCCCAGGGGGCACTGGAAGGGAGTGAATGTAAGAAGCACCACTTCTCGGAGCACCTCCGAGGCCACCTTCCTGCACACAAACACTTGTCAGGTGAAAAGCGGTGGCCCCAGCTGTCTGGGAAGCAAAGCTGGTGCCCTTCCCTCCTTTTCTCCTGTTTTGAGGTTTACATCAGCATAACCTCGCAATCATCCCCTGGCATTTCTGATATCAGTGTTTCATTTTGAATCAGAGCCTCAGGTGAAATTCATTCCTCCTGAATTTGGTCATAATAACTGGCAGAGGGCTTGCTGATGTGTACTTGAAAACATGAGTAACTGGCTTCAAGAGCTGCCTTGAACCAAAGACCAGGCTGATCTCCCAACTCACCCATTCCAGGTTGTGGTTTTAAGGCAAGGAATTCTGGTGCCAGCTGCATGCGCAGCTGAAGGGTGTGGAGGCAAACCCTGAAAACCTGGGTGATGGATTGATTAGTGAGTCTCTGCATTCATTACAAGATATGCCTAATTTTTTCCAGAAATTCCCAGAAAGGCCAAATGACTATCATAAATTCCTGCCACTAGATCTATTTCTTAAGGGCCTTTTGAAGACAGGCACGTTGTAACTGACTTAACGGATGTTATCTGGGAGGTGCGACACATAGCTAGCTTTTCTTTAGCATGAAATTCGACCTCTGATCAGGCATCAGAAAAGACTCTCACCAATGAGGGTAAGAGAAGGAGAAGGAAGGGGGTACAGAGGGAAAGAGGGAGGGAGGGACAGACCCGAATGAGGAAGGGAGGCAGAGAGGAAGAAGTAACGCACCGATTTTTCACAGAGATGTGTATTCAATTTAGAAAGCTCTCCTTTATTCTGAGTTTATGCTCTTTATATATTTGAGGTGTTAACTTATCGTTTTGTGTATATGCCTTCTTTTGATATTAAAAAGACACTCCTTCTGAGAGGAATGCTACGAGAACACTCCAGTGTGTGTTTCCTCTTGATGGTAAAATGTCCATGCATCTAAGAAATGGTAGCCACCAGAGAGGTCAGTCTTTTTGAATGGATTGACAAAAGACATAAACAACCGTGATAAATCCCAAACTGGTTTCTTGACATCATCTTGGTCTTACCTTAAACTAAGTGAAATAACAACTTTAGGGGATGCGTTGGCCACTAACAGATATCTAACTAATAGATACTAACAGGTATCTAGCTCATGTGACAGGAAACTGATAAATTTGGTGGAGGACAAAAATGGCGCTTGGCCTGGCTGGAGCCTGAAGGGATGCCAGCTGTGGGGAAGGGGTGAAGAGGTTCTAGAAGCCTGAGTAGCTGGATGGGGTACTGGGCACCAGGGGAGATAGTATCCGGGGAGTAAAGGATGCTGTGAGGGAACACAGGCTCCCTGAAGACTGCCCATCACAGCCCTGGCCAGGGCGCACCCCCAGGCACCAGACATTCCTGAAGCCATTGTTTGCTCTACGCAGGAATGCTGATTTCTTCCCAGTAATGAGCTTTGGTGAGTTGGACAGGGCAGTCACCTTGCACACCATTCCTCTCTGCCGCCAGGTCTCAGAGCAGTGTTTCCGAGAAGACTGAGGTCTGTGACCTCAAAATTCATGACGAGCTCACAAAGATCACACCCAAGACATTGAGCCAGCCTGTGACACGAAGTGTGTGGCCACAAGACCTGCTGGCAGGGCTGACGGTGTGCTGGAAGCCACGTCCACTGACCCTCGGTGGGCAGGAAGTGCACAGGTGGTGCCGGCCAGGTGGGCTTCACTGAGGAACAACAAGCCTCCCGGGCAGCGCTACAAATGGCGGTTGCAGTCATCATTATTGTGACAGAGTCTGGGAAGTCAGAGGGGGACCAAAGTGAACTGACGTAAAAACCAAAGACGCATCTCCTAGTGTCCATATTAAGAAATACTCTATTTTTGATAAAGAGGACCAACTCCAGCCTGAGGCAAACTAATGGCGGAAGTGGCCAAGTTTGATTTTGGTCCATGGTTCTCCCAGTGCCTTCTGCCACTGAATTCATTATGTGTTGTTGGAAACAAATCATCTCCATGCCTGGAAGCTTAAAAACTTTAGCATCTCACAGCTTCTGTGGGGCTCAGCTGGGTGCCTGCAGCTAGAGGTCAACAAGTTCGCGAAGCTCATGAAAACGTTGTCAGGTTGCGTTGATCCACTTCCACGTTCACTTCCACGGCTGTCGGCAGGCCTTGGTGCGTTAGTGCCTCATGATAGGGATTCTCCATGGGCCACCTGAGAATGCTCACGGCATCGCAGCCGGTAATCCAAGAGACAAAGAACCCAAGTGCCCTAAGTCAGAAGCCCCAGTCTTTTTACAACCTAATCTCAGAGATAACACTACTGCTTTTATCATATTCTGCTCATGAGAAGTGAGTTACTGGGTCCAATTCAGACTCAAGGAGAGAGATTGCACAAGGGTGTGAATGCCAGGAGGTGGAGGCCATTGGGGGCCATCTGAGAGGTGGCTATGCAGCTACGCACTTTATCTTTATATTAATAATAACAGTAATGATAGAAGATATTAACTTGATAGGGTTTGGTGTGGAAATCGAAAACAACAAGGTTTGAGAGAGGGCTTTAAAAATAGAGGCCCTACGCCTGGGTGGCTCAGTCAGTTAAGCATCCTACTCTTGGTTTTGGCTCACGTCATGATCTCATGGTCATGGGATGGAGCCCCGTGTCGGGCTCTGTGTTGACGGCATAGAACCTGCTTGGGATTCTCTCTCTCCCTCTCTCTGCCCTTCCCCCACTCACACTTTCTCTCTCTCTCTCTCTCTCTCTCAAAATAAATAAACTGGTTTTTAAATTAAAAAAAAAAAAAAATAGAAGCCCCAGAAAGGCAATGTAATCAAGTGTCCTTAACTCACCCCCAGATCTAACTATGGAGGTAAGTCTGGAAATCTACATTTTAACAGTATCCCGTGCATACTTCAGGCCCACTAAGACTTAAGAATCACTCATATACGTCATTATATTTTTCCCTTCTACTGTCTAAGTTGGGAAGAAAAGAAAGGCAGAGAAATTAGGTTAAAGTGAGGTGGAGGGGAAGGGAAGAGTTGACTTTTTCAAACCCTTCCTTGGCTCTTCTCCCTGGGCTTTGTCCTCTAAGTGACTTTACTAGGCTGGGTCTGTCCTCGGAGCCACTGCTTGTGGGTAGAAACCTCAGCAATACCCAATTATGTTTCACCAAATGAGTTGCACTCCAGCAGTGCCCTGATACCCCACTCAGCCTCTCCCCACCATTCAGTATGACCAATATCTCACCTTCTACAATTATTTCCTCCTGCCCTACAGCAGCCTATCAGGCCAGACTTCTAAGACAGCTCTTAAGACAACAAACGTATTTGGCAAATGCCTCTGGCCTCGCAAACACATACACATATTTTTTGATTAGCAGTAACACACCTGGAGGCATCTCTTGGCTTCCTCTTATCAACAGAAAACGCTTATTGTTTTACCCAGAAGCACATAGAGCCATGTCTACACGTGGTTTGCGGCAGAAATAAATAGGCGACTTTTACCATCAAACAAATCACCAGAAGCTGGAAGAGACGGTGAACGTTCGTCAAATCCATGCCCTTCCAGGTCAGCCAGGATGATCCACAAAATAGCACCACCAACACCTAATCCTGTCTCAACCCTCAGCATTATTTATTTTATATGTCACTAAATCTTTCCTGTTATCATTTATAGCCTTTTCGCTAGTTCTGACCTCAGGAGAAATGAACAACAGATGCTCACATAGCTTTTAATAAAAAGGTTAAGTCACTGCTCATCTTTGTCCTACCGTTGGGGGAGGCGGGGACATAAATTGTTGCCTCTCAGCTCTTTCTGCTTCGCTCCGGTTCATGTGCATTTCTGATAACAAGCAAGCCCCGTTTTGTCTAGGAGTGGATCAAGATGGTAAGTTATATTGGGGTCAGCCCAACTGGAATAGCCTCGTTTGCTTTTTACAAATTCTCCCCACAGGTGTTGGGTCCTGTGAGGTGATCTGGTTGCAACAGATGACATGTAAAAACTGCAATCAATCAATTTTTCCCAGTGCCACTTAAGAATCAGAGATGTCAAAACTTCGTTAGCTGCTCTTTGATTGCTTTCCTCTGGTAGGACTGAGCTTTGTTAAGACTAGGTTCTATAGTCATTCCGAATGAAAATCAAAGATAGTATTTGCCTTCCTTACTTTTTAATTATTTGCATGAGAAGGCCCTTGTGGAGCTAAATTCATAAGCGTTTTCAAAATGCACCACAGTCTTCCAAAGCAACCCCAAAATTAAGATCACAAAGGCCCTGTTATTTTTAGCTGCTGTTTATGAAATCTTGTGGCGAGGTGGGCAGAAGGAGGGTACCATTTTACAGACAGGGACCCAACCTAAGAAGTTGCCAAAGATGACCCAGCAGAGCTGCAGCAAATCCGGACGCTACAACTTGGTCTCCTGGTCTTCAGCTCTGAGTTCTTGACACGACACATCACTCTAAAAGCAAACACTTTTCAGGGGCGCCTGGGTGGCTCAATCAGTTAAGCGTCCGGCTTCGGCGCGGGTCACGACCTCATGGTTTGTGGGTTTGAGCCCTGCTTTGGGCGCTGTGCTGTCAGCTCAGAGTCTGGAGCCTGCTTCAGATTCTGCATCTCCCTCTCTACTCTTTGCCCTTCCCCTGCTCATGCTCTCTGTCTCTCGCTCTGTCTCAAAAATAAATAAACATTGAAAAAACTTAAAGAAAAAAAAAACCACTTTTCAAACTGCATTTCCACATATGCATGTAGATTTAAGGCCAGTAGTCGGTTTCCCTTTGCAGTCTCAATGAGCGACCTTTACTGAAGTTACATCACTACGATGGTTATTTAAATAACGCACAAAACCCCATCACAACATCTGGGGACACGATCCTCCAAATTTCACAAGCTTTATGCCGTCTGCCAGAGTTCTAGAATAAGTAACACGCCCAGTACAAGCCCTGCTGATGACTGCAAAGCCATCGTACTTACAGGTGGAAAGAATCATGGTTGTACTTCTGCAGGGAGTATACAAAGCAGCATTCAGTTCTTCAGCGGCGGTTCGGTCACAAAAACACATCTTTTAACTGAAATCATAGCTCACCCAAGATGTTTCTCACGAGCAAAGTTAACCCCACCTATTTTCCTGTTCTAAAAACCTCAGAGAAAAGTGTGTGAATGACAACCGAATGGCCTATATACGAAAGTTCAATAATCTGCATCCAGATCTCTGAGGGTAGCTGCAATGGGTTCCTCATTCCCAACTGTGTGGGCGATTCCAGAAAACAACATTTTCAAGAAGTCAACAACATTTTTGTAAAAGAGACTTTAAAAAGCATCAAATCAAGCTGCCTTCTCTGGACACAGAAGGAGATGGATGCACAGATAGGACAAGGGACACAGTGGTAGAAAGAGAATTAGATTCTAGGTATCGAAGTATAAAGTCTAGAATGTTCTGTCCTCCCACTCAGTACTGACACCTCAAGGCCCATATTATGAAACTTCATTTTTTTGTGGGGATGGAAAGCCAATTCAATAAGGTACCTAAAAGGTGACCAAGCCATGGCTGAGAAATATAAAAATGATGTCAATAAGAAATGCACTTAGGAATTCTACTTCATCCCCTTGGAAAATATAACCAAGAATTAAAACTAAAAGGAACGATTCTAATGAAGGCACAGCATATTCACATTGCCTTTCCTATTTCCTGCTTTATAGATTAAGACCTCGTTAAGCATTCTGGGTGGATTCTTCTATTTTTACTTCACTTTTTGCTTTACTTATGCTTTTATACAAAAACTTGTTTTAAGTTCCGGTGAAAATTTTGAAGATTGTTGAAGAAAAGGTTCCCAAATGTTGTCAGGTGTTACCCCACTTGTTTTCCACATCAACAGTATACGTAACGATTAGCACAAGGATTATACTCTGTCCTCACTTTCTTCAACACCATCCAGCACTTTGAACATAGCTCCTCCAGGTGAACAGGGAAGTGTGGGAAGGGACAGGGAGGGGTGGGAGGGGTCAAGGTGAAGGAGAAAGGAAGGAGAAAGACAGAAAAACCATACTCAAAACCTGAGTATAACGAATATGGTCAACTCCTTGAATGAGCTACAATTCAGTTAAAAGGTACGTATGTGTTTGTGATGGGGGTACAGGTAAACAGGAAGATGAGGAGGAAGGTGGCAAACAGACAGTGACAAGACTTAAGATCATTTTTTTTCCATTAGAAGGAGGGTACGGAAGGACAGCTCTCAGTGGATGGACAGACCCAAAGGGAAAGAGATGGCCCCCCAGGGTCTTAGGGAGGCACTACTCAAGACAGCCAGCCACAGTTCTGTGTTCACACAACACCTGTGGCACAGGGGACGCCATGGCAGTCCCCAGAGTGATCAGAACTCCTTAAAGAAAGGCCCTGTGTGTTGGGTGTTTCTCAGCTTTCTACCCCCATAAAACCAAGAAAAATGTATGGGGCAATACATGGCCTCTGCTACTGATAAGAAACTGTTTCTCTTCCCTGGCTCATGAGCGAAAATGAAGTTTCCACCTCAGCTGGTGTCTTAGAGATTGTTAACAGTCAAAAACCCACTCAAACTTGATCACAGGGTCTACCATGAGGCTATCTCACTGAGATAATTGTCTCACTGAGACAATCTCACTGATCCAGGAATCCAAGTCCAACCAGGTCTCCTGAAAACCATCTGGGAGATGGCTCAATACACCATTCTCTCCATTTTTCCTGGTTTCTCCGCCAGAAGCTGAACTTGCTCCTGGGTCTTGCTTGCAGTGGGGGCAGGCTTTGTTGTGAACATCACATTCTCATCATTCTCCCCCAGAGCCCAGCACCTCCACTTACAGCATCTATGTCCTGGGGCAGATTCTTAAGCCATAAAAAGTGATTGATTACCCCTAGTTCAACTTTTACCTAACCCCTTTTAGTGATAGATACCATGGGCAGGGTCAATCAGCCCACACATGGGCCTGGTTAGGGGCTTAAATTAGACAGGTACCCCCAAACATGTCTGCCTAAATGGAGAGGGAATATTAATGGCAGAAGGGTCCAGACTTTTTTCTCTTCGACAAGGAATATTTGATCCCTGGGGGAAAAGAAATTGACAGCTGCAAGGCACAGTCCCTAGTCCTAAAAAGGAAAGCTCATGTGTTACAGAATTGAACGTGCTAATTAAAAGACAACTCATGTTTCTTATAAATATATATCTTTATATATTATATATTTACAATATATACAGCATACAAATATTTTTAATGTAATACTAATCGCAGTCTTGAAAACAGAGGTTTTCAAAACAAAAGAAGGGTACTTATCCAAGATGGGTTCCTGATTCTTCCAGAACCCACATTCCAGACAATGCCTCAGGCCCAGATTTCCATAGACGTCAAAGGAAAGAGAAGGGTTGCTGGAACAAGGCTCTATTTCCCTATCTCTTCCCAGATATCCTGACCTTCACTGGCACCAGCTAACATGGCCCCATGTACACCCCTAAAAAGGGCAAACCTTGGGGTCTGGGCATGGTACCTCGCACGTGGTAGGCACTCAAGTACCTGTGGAATGGATAAAAGTGAGTGCTTTCCATCACCATCTCTAAGGCAGCATTTCCATAATCTGAAAGGTTCAGTGCCAGAGCTCAGGCTGGTCTAGAAGCAAATGCTTTAGGTGTTTCCACTTTATAAGTAAAACAATCTACACATCCGAGTGCTAAATAAATTAAAAGTTAGCCACAAAGTGCCATTTCTTCCTCATGCTTTGGAATCTGGAAGTCACAGATCACACCATCACTTATCTTCCAAAAGTTTCTTCACATTCGACTAGTTCATCTATCGTGCGCAGCAAATCTTCAAAGGAAGGCCTTCCCTCCGGTTTCTACAATGAAAAATCAAAGAGAAGCTGTGGGTTCCAGAATCCATTCCAAAACTAATTTCTCACTGCTCAAACTCACATAACTGCAAGATACTGATCGTCTGGTACTAGAACATGCAGGCATCTCCAAATGGGACTTCTCTAGTCTACATATACTATTGCTAGACAAACCTTTCTCCTACACTGCTTTTGTGTTTCCACTCAAGAAGCTAAGAGAGCTCTTTATTGCCTGCAAAATCAAGTCCTGCTAATTCGCAGTGCCCTCTATACCCTTCCCCTCCCCCACCCTCTTGCTACCCAGTTTCATTTCCCACAAAAACTCTCACATGGGCTTTCTACTCTATCAGACCAATCTCTATCCTCAGGTACACACACCACACTCATTACCACCACCTTACCTTTGCTCATGCTGTCCTCTCCTACCCCCAGCAGCCCTTCCTGCCCAGGCCACTCCCATGCCAATCAGTGCTCTTTGGAGGCATCATAGTAAGTGACCACGAGCATAGGCTCCGCCTCTCTGTAGCAAAGTGGCCTTGGACAAGTGTCAACTTCATGGGCCCTGGTCTTCTCATCCACAAAGTGGTCACAGTAAAAGTCTCTGTACCTCAAAAGGTTATTTTGAGAACTAAATCTAAAACATTTGGTACCGTGCCTAGCACACAATATATGTGAGTTAATATTATCTTTCAAAAGTCATTTTAGTGCCTAATCTCTTCTATGAGGTGACATTTTAATACATGGGGAAGGAACACTTCCAAAGACTATGAGTAAAGAGATCTGGGGAAGTCGAGGTTTGGAGAAAGAAACCCGCTCTTGTGAAAGAGTAATAGTTCAACAGTACAAGAAGTCCGCGGAAAGAAGAGCTACTTCTCCAGGATTATTCCCTGAGTCCCTAACTCAGGCAACTGGGACAGGATTTCTACTTGGGAGTGGGGTAGCAGCCTGCATTTATTATCTTATTTTCATCTTCCATGTCTTCACATTCTTCTTCCCGTTACTCAGACCTGATTTGAGAGGGCTGGCTTTCCACCTAGAGTTTGGAATCATACAAAACGTGCACTGACTCACTAGGCTGTGAAGACTATATGTTACTAATCTACCAAGCCCAGATCCCTACATGTTTTCAGGATTCAGGAAGAAAGCACACAAAAAATCATTACCTCCTGCCAACACCTTAGCATCATCTCGTACACGTATTTGGATGCCAACTTCGGCCTATAGAGTCGGTGGCCACGGGTAACCATGGTTACCACTTCATAGTTGGTGTTTTTCTCAAACGGCATTCTGCCTTCGGTGAATATTTCCCACATTAAAACACCTGGAAAAAGAAAGAGAAGGATCACCCACGGATGCGCCCACTTCCTCTTCAGAGCAGAGCCGAGGAAAAACAGACCATGTTCTTACCAAATGACCAGACGTCTGATTTGCTGCTAAAGCGGCTGTAATTAAACACCTCCGGTGGACACCACTTCACTGGAAATTTTGCACCAGAAGAACTTGTGTACTGATCATCCAAAACATACCTAAAGTAAGACACGCCATAGGTTTACGCCTCTGAGCTATGATCTACATTTTGTACATGCTCTTCAATTTTTTTTTTCTTTCCTCTTAGAATCAAAAACACAGTTGACTGAAGTCCAACAAGCATCCGGTTGAAGCTAAATGTTTGCCTCAGTGGCCACGCCTGGTGATTTCCATCTTCCTCTGAGCTTCATTTATGTGCTTGAGATGGGCACGTTGTAACATTAGTACCTGCCCGTTTGTGTTTCTGTGTTGTGTTTGTTTTTTATAATAGAGGCAGAACACAATAAAAGAGTTAGCAAACTTTTTTGGGGGGTTAGCAACTTTGTTCTTTAAACAATATTTAACCCGAAGGGCCCACATGTAAAACATCTAAAGCAGAGCTGCTCTAAAGGAAGTGGTGCAGAGCATTTGGAGACACATGTGCTTTTAGCCCCCACAATTCCACAGAGTGCAATTTAAACCTCCAGCAAATGAAAACAGCAAATTGCAAAATGACATATGTAAATGGTGGAGTATATATTTATATGCCATGACATCTGTCCCCCCCCACACACACACAATTACACACTCAAAACAATACTATGTAATTTTTGCTATGCAAGCTTACTTATGTTCTTCTGGATAGACACACACAAACTGGTAACTCTGGCTACCTGGGGGGAGGACCTTTGATCGGGGCGGTGAATATGGGGACTTCAGCCCTTTCTGTTATGTGTTCTGTATGTATTTACACAAGGAATGCATTTATGTATCACATGAACATATCAAGTTCATTTCTAAAAGCTCCATGAGAAAACATTCACATAATTGCACAAAATTCTTTTGCTGCATGGACAAAGATGGTAATGCCACCATGGGCTGGATCAAATTGTCAATCAGGGGAGTCTGAATTCAGTGTTTAATGAGGATTTTAGAGGGGCTGATGCGAAAGCACACATTTTCTGAAAGCCAAACCTGTGAAAATCAAGCATGTGAAACTGGAGGACTGCCCCTCAGAGAAAATCTTCATAAAAAGCATATAAAGAGCAGGGGTAAGTACTGCCCTGGCAGGCAGCAGTCCTGTTCTCATTAGGAACTAAACATGGCCTGTATGACCTGTTCCTTCTGTGGCTTTATACCTGTTCCTTGTGCTGGCTCTGGGCTAACCACCCTGGCCCTGTTTTGATTCCTTCAGCAGGCCAAGCTTGTCCCAGATTTCAAGCTTTTATTATTTGCTGTTTCTTCCACCTGGAATATTTTATCCTCAGATTTCCACCTAATTGGATATTTCTGCCTGTTTGGTCTCAGTTCAAATATCCTGGTCTCAAAGAGGTCTTGCGACATGAGTAGGCATTTTCCAAAGAAGACATTCAGATGGCTAACAGACACATGAAAAGATGCTCAACATCGCTCATCATCAGGGAAATGCAAATCAAAACCACACTGAGATACAACCTCACACCTCACATCAGAATGGCTGAAATCAACAACACAAGAAACAACAACACGAGAAACAACAGGTGTTGGCGAGGATGCAGAGAAGGGGCAACCCTCTTGCACTGTTGGTGGCAATGCAAACTGGTGTAGCTGCTCTGGGAAACAGGGTGGAGGTTCCTCAAAAAACTGAAAACAGAACTACCCTATGATCCAGCAGTTGCACTGCTAGGTATTTAGTAAAGGATACAAAAATACAGATTCAAAGGGGTACGTGCACCCCAGCATAGCAGAACTATCAACAATAGCCCAACTAAGGAGACAGCCCAAGCGTCCATTGACTGATAAATGGATAAAGAAGACGTGGTACATATATACAATGGAACATTACTCGGGCATCAAAAAGAATGAAATCTTGCCATTTGCAATGATGTGGATGGAGCTGGAGTATATTATGCTAAGCAAAGTAAGTCGGTCAGAAAAAGACAAATACCATATGATCTCACTCATATGGCTTAAGAAACAAAACGGATGAACATATGGGGGAGGTGGAGACAGGGAAACAAACCATAAGACACTCTTAATGACAGAGAACAAACAGGGTTGATAGAGGGAGGTGGGTGGGAGATGGGCTAGATACGTGATGGGGATTAAGGAGGATACTTGTGATGAGCGCTGGGTATTGTATGTAAATGATGAATCACTGAATTCTGTTCCTGAAACCAATATTGTGCTGTATGTTAACCAGAATGGAAATACAAATGTGAGAAGAAAACAAACAAAAAACAAAAAGAAAAAAACACAAAGAGGTCTGTCTTCCAAAGCACCACAGCTACTATGACCCCGCCCCACACCATCACTCCCCCCACTAGCCGCCCCAAGTGACCTCTATCTTAGGGATGAGCAAACTTCTTCTGTAATGGGTCACGTGATAAATATTTCAGATTTTTCAGGTGATACAGCCTCTGCCACCACTATCCAACTCTGCCTTTGTAGTGTGAAAGCAGCCACAGACAACACATAAGTATTTACGCACACTGACATTTGAATTTCAGATAATTTTCACGTGTCACGAACTTCTTTTAAGTTTTGCCAATCATTTAAAAGTTGGAAAACCACTGTTGGCTCACAAGCTGAATAAAGAGGTGTTGGGTCACATCTGGGCCAGAGGCCATGGTGTGCTGATCCCTGCTCTGTCACACCACTGTGTTTTCCCTTCTTCATGATTGTCTCAGGTCTATGTCTCTCTCTCCTCCTGAATATAAGCCGCATGCGGGCAAGGACCCATATGCCTTATACTCTGCTCTGGTTCAGCCTAACACCCTGGTACACAGTAGGCACCTAATTTCTTTACGGATGGATGTACGGATGAGTGAATGGACAGAGAGGAGGAAAAGGACAAACAGTATGTTTTCAAGGTCTTTTCTAACACACCATTAAAATTACAAAAATTATGAGAATAAAAACACAACAGATTTGGGTATTCTAAGAACTTTACCCCCAAATACATTTTCTATGAAAACAAAAGATTCTAGAAATCTAACCCAAACCAAGGAAAAAATGAAAGTAACATATTTAACATGCTATACTACCACCTAGTGGAGAGAATTATTAACATTGCAATGTACACTTTTTTAATGAATTCATTTATCACAGAACAGTGAACAAGATTTCCTTTCTCCTTCGTCAGTGCAGATTATTCCCATGCTTATTAATTCTACAAGCTAATGTGACTATCACCTGAAGCCACATAATAAAGCATGAAGAAGTCATAATTTCTCAACAATTTGTTAACCTGAGAAAAAGCCCAAGGTAGCAGTAAAATGGATACATTCAGCAAAGAAATTTTTCAAAATACAGATAATCTAATTTATTTTATTTCCTTGTATCAAAACGCACTAAAAAGCAGAAAAAACAATTAGTCTGCCTATGAAAATGATGAGTACTACAGATATTTTGCTAATCGAACAAAAGATGTGGTTTAAAAACAGCTCTTAAATAGGCCTCGGAGAAAGAAGCTGACACAGTCAAACTGCAAAGAAAAAGCCAGGCTTTCTGTACCTTCAAAGGTCACCGTCTCATATTAATTTAATCCAAAACTGATAGGAAACGTTCACATAGACTCAGCCTTACCTGGCCATTCCAAAATCAGATACTTTCACAACTCCCGCCTCATTTACTAGACAATTTCTGGCAGCCTGGAAAATAACATTTCAATGGTATAATAGTTACAAAGTTCTACAAAGTAAAAAAATATAACTTCTGTTTATATTAAACTTAATATAGCCCAGTCAACATTTACAGAAGGTGGAAATGTCTCTTTATAAATTGTTTTTATCCCCGTGGAATTGTCTCCAACATATACTTGAAAAAATGGGTAGAAAGACAGGTCAGCAGGTCGTATGTGCAATAGGGCATTATTACATGACGTCACCAATTGTCAGACCCAAATGAGGACTAACCAGATCAACCTACTTCCCCCCCTCCCATTCCTATTTTTATTAAACTGTGAGATTTTCTTACTGATAACATCTCTCTTTTTTTAAGTTTATTTATTTTGAGAGAGAGAGAGAGAGAGAGACATTGAGAGAGCGCAAGCGTGCACATGCACATGAATGGGGGAGGGACAGAGAGCGAGAAACTCAAGCAGGCTCTGCACTGTCAGCACCCTAGGCGGGGCTCCATCTCATGAACTGTGAGATCATGACCTGAGCCGAAACTAAGAGTCAGACACCTAACCGACTGAGCCACCCAGGTGCCCTGATAATGACATCTCTCGAAGTCCTTAATCTAGGTTCTCACTAGGTGAGTTTAATGACAAACAACAAAGGTAACTGATAGGTAATTAACCTTTTACCCAATAGTTTTGCTCAATGACTGGTTGTCCTGTTCTCAGTCAAAAAAAAAAAAAAAACCCCAGCCATGTGCAACATAGTTTGCCTTGTCATTCATAATGTTTCCAGTATATTGTAGTATGATACATGAAATTGGTCAAAAACAATTCTGGATTATTTAATTTGTATTCTCTTGCCCATTCTTTAAATTTCAAGAAAACAGTTTTGTAAAAAGATAGTACTTCTCCGAAGGAAAACATGGTAACAATATTTTTAATGCCATAACCTGTGGGCTAAGATGCATTTTCTTTTTTGAGAGAAAGGGGACAAGTGAGCGAGGGGCAGAGAGAGAGGGAGAGAGACAGAATCCCATGAGAGCAGAGACAGAGATAGGGAGAGAGAGAGACGCGGGGCTCAAGCTCACCTATGTGGGGCTTGAGCTTACCTGATGGTGAGCAAACCATGAAATCATGACCTGAGCCAAAGTCCAATGCTTAACTGATTGAGCCACCCAGGTGCGCCCAGGTGCATTTTTATTCCTGATACTTCTAGCATTTTATTCTCTGTATGTGGCAGCCACTTATATGAAATTATTCCTGCTGAATGCATTTTAAGAGTCTCTTCTAAAGTTCCCCAGATTTCCCCCTTTTCCTACGGAGATGCCTTCTAATGCCTTCACTTCATGGTCAACAGCATTCTTTGCTCAAAAGACAGGAGCATCAGAATCTTCCCTTCAGGGGTGACACAAAACTACCACAGTGATGTCAATATCATAAGCACAAAATTATCAAAATTGCTTTCACCAAGATATGGCCTGTGTGGACAGATGTAGTCTGCCATACTCCTGTAGGCATTCAATTTTCATCAGTTTTGAAAGTACAAAAAAAGAGGAAGGTGCTTAATTCACAACTTTCAATATGACAAAGAGAAGTTCTTTATCATTGCTAAGCATAATAAGAACAAGGAATGTTTTTTTTTTAATTTTTTTTTTAACGTTTATTTATTTTTGAGACAGAGAGAGACAGAGCATGAACGGGGGAGGAGCAGAGAGAGAGGGAGACACAGAATCGGAAGCAGGCTCCAGGCTCTGAGCCATCAGCCCAGAGCCCGACGCGGGGCTCGAACTCACAGACCGCGAGATTGCAAGATCGTGACCTGAGCTGAAGTCGGACGCTTAACTGACTGAGCCACCCAGGCGCCCCGAACAAGGAATGTTTTATATATATAGATATATATAACATCTATATCTATATCTATATATACATATCACATCTTCTATTTTACGGAGTCCTTTGCCCCAATCATATGTTGTAATCTTGAAAACAGTCTTGTAAAAGAAAAGCCCAGGACCAGAAGGCTTCACTGGTGAATTTTACAAAACATTTTTTTTAATGTTTATTTCTTTTTGAGAGACAGAGAGAGACAGAGCATGAGCGGGAGAGGGGCAGAGAGAGAGAGGGAGACACAGAATTGGAAGCAGGCTCCAGGCTCTGAGCTGTCAGCACGTGGGGCTCGAACTCACAGACCGCGAGATCATGACCTGAGCTGAAGTTGGACGCTCAGCCGACTGAGCCACCCAGGCGCCCCGAATTTTACAAAACATGTGAAGAAAAACTAACACATATCCTTCTCAAACTCTTCCAAAATACTGAAGAGGAGAGAATACTTCCAAACTCATTTTATGACGTAAGCATTTCCCTGACACCAGAGCCAGACAAGGACACTATAAGAAGAGAAAATTATAGGTCAATATCCCTGATGAACACAGATATTTAAAAGATCATCAACAAAATATTAGCAAACAGAACTCAACAATACATTAAAAGGATCATACGCCACGATCAAAAGGGATTCATCCCCAGGATGCAGGGATGGTTCAACATATGCAAATCAATAAATGTGGTATATGTATACGTATATATCACATTATCAGAATGAAGGATAAAAATCATATGACTATCGGGGCGCCTGGGTGGCGCAGTCGGTTAAGCGTCCGACTTCAGCCAGGTCACGATCTCGCGGTCCGTGAGTTCGAGCCCCGCGTCAGGCTCTGGGCTGATGGCTCAGAGCCTGGAGCCTGTTTCCGATTCTGTGTCTCCCTCTCTCTCTGCCCCTCCCCCGTTCATGCTCTGTCTCTCTCTGTCCCAAAAATAAATAAACGTTGAAAAAAAAATTAAAAAAAAAAAATCCTATGACTATCTCAACAGATGCAGAAAAAGCATTTGTCAAAAGTTAATATCCATTTATCATAAAGAGTTTTATGATAAAAACTCTCAACAAGTTAGTATAAAAGGAATATACCTCAACATAATAAAGGTCATATATGACCAACCCACAGCTAATATCATACTCAACAATGAAAAGCTAAAAGCTTTTCCTCTACAATCAGGAACAGACAATGATGTCCACTCACCACATCTATTCAACATAGTACTAAAAGACCTAGCCAGGGTAATTAAGCAAGAAAAAGAAAAGGCATTCAAATTGGAAAGCAAAATTAAAATTGTCTTTGTTTGCGGTTGACATGATCTTATATGTAGAAAATTCTAAAAAAAACAAAAACATATTAGCACTAATAAATAATTTCAATAAAGTTGTATCATACAAAATCAATACACAAAAATCAGTTGCATTTCTATACACTAACAATGAAACATCTGAAAGAAATTAAGAAAACAAATGCATTTATAATAACACCAAATACAATAACATAGTTAGGAATAAATAAATAAATTTAACCAAAAAGGCAAAAATCCAAAAACTCATAAACTTTTGATGAAAAAAAAAAATACAAACAAATGGAATGCTACCCCCGTCCATGGGTTGCAAGAATTAATATTGTTTAAAAGTCCATACTACCCAAAGCAATCTACATTTGATGTAATCCCTTTCAAAATTCCATTGGTACAATTCACAGAAATAGAAAAACAATCCTAAAATTCATATGTAACTACAAAAGACATAAAGTAGCCAAAACACCCTTGAGAAAGAAGAACAAAACTAGAGGCACCACATGTTCTGATTTAAAGCTATATTACAAAGCTATAGTAATCAAAACAGTATGATACTAGCACAAAAACAAATATATAGACCAACGGAAAAGGATATCGAGTCCAGAAATAAATCCATACATATATGGTCAACTAATCTTTGGCAAAGGGGCCAAGAACACACAGTGGGGAAAACACAGTCTCTTTAATAAATGGTGCTGGCAAAATTGGGTATCTATATGCAAAATAATGAAATTGGACCTCTATCTTACACCATACACAAAAACTGACCTGAAATAGATTAAAGACTTAAATGTAAGTCCTGAATCCAGGTCTAGAAGAAAACAGGGGAAAGCCCCTTGACATGATCTTGGCAATGAATGTTTGGATATGGCACCAAAAGCACAAGCAACAAAAGCAGAAATAAATAACTAGGCTACATCAAACTAAAAACCTTTGCATAGCAAGGGAAATAGTCAACAAAATAGAAAGGAAAACTACAGACTGGGAGAAAGTATTTGCAAAACCATATAACCAATAGAGGTTTATATAAAATATATAAAGAAATCATACAACTCAGTACCAAATAAAAGGAAATAATCCAATTTTTTAAAGGGGCAAAGAACCTGAATACACATTTTTTTCAAAAAAAAAAAAAAACCCATACAAACGGCCAACAGGTATATGAAAGGGGGCTCAACATCATCAATCATCAGGGAAATGCAAATCAAAAGCACAGTAAGATATCATTCCACATCTATCAGGATGGCTAGTATCAAAAACACGAGAGATAACAAAAGTTGGCAAGGAGGAAACAGAGGAGAAAGTGGAACCCCTGTATATGATTCGTGGGAATGTAAATTGGTACGGCCATTATGGAAAACAGTATTGGAGTCTACTCAAAAAATTATAAGTAGAACTACCATATGATCCAGGAATTCCATTTCTAAATATATACAAAAGGAAATGAAATCAGTACTTCAAAGAGATGTCTGTACCTCCATATGCACAGGAGCATTACAATAGCTAAGATATGAAACAATCTAACTGTTCATCAATGGCGAGTGAATAAAGTTGATGTGGGGTGTATGCACACACATACACACACACACACAGAGGAATATGCCATAAAAAAAGATCTTGTTATTGTGGCAACAGAGATGAACATAGAGGGCATTATCCGAAGTGAAATGAGCCAGACAGAAAGACAAATACTGTATGACATTATTTATATAAGGAATCTTAAGAAAAAATGTGAAACTCATTATGTTCTGAGGATCTCATGTATAGCACAATAACTATAATTAATAACACTGTATTATTTAATCGCAATTTACTAAAAGAATAAATATTAAGCATTCTTAACCACATGTGAGATATGGATATAATTAACTTGACTGTGATAATCATTTCACAATGTGTACACATATCAAGTCATTATGCTCTATACTTTAAATTTATACAATTTTGTCAATTATACTTCAGTAAAGCTGGGGTTGGGGTAGAAGCAGTCTTGTGAGCAAACCAGTATTCTAACCCACCCACAATTTACAGATGTAGAAACAGAATCTAAGTCTTCCATATACAAATCTTCAGCTCTTTATTATAACCTAAGACTACAGATGGCATTGCACAGTGGCCACAGTATGGACTCCAGAGCCAAACTCCCCGGGTTCAAATCCCAACTCCACAGTTTCCTTGATCATTGGTAAGTTATTTTATCCTATTTGCGCCTCAGTTTCCTCATCTGTAAATGAGAATAATAATAGTACCTACTTCTTAGAGTTGTTACAATGATTAAATGAGTCAACATGTGTTAAATACCTATTAAAGCAATGCCTGTTTAAGGTGATTGTTAAATTTTTGTAAACGCTTTACTGTTACTCTGGAAGAAATGCATCCATGCTTTATGACAAAAAAGTTAAAACTAAAATGTGAAGGGGCCCTTGACTGGCTCAGTTGGTTAAGTTTCCAACTCCTGATCTCAGTTCAAGTCCTGATCTCAGGGTATTGAGTTCAAACCCCACATTGGGCTCTGTGCTGGGCATGAAGCCAGCACTACTTAAAAACAACAACAACTAAAATATGGAAAAAAAAGTCCCAGGTGGAAAATCACATTCTTTTTGATGAAAGAATCACCTTTAAGGTTTAACAGGAACTGATAGATCCATCAACAAGCTGAAAATAGATACATCTGAGAAGAATAGGCAGACAAGAAAAAACAAAAGAAAAAATGGAGGAGGTAGGGAGAGAGAGAGAGAGAGAGAGGAGAAATTAAGAAGTATCTCCATCACAATAATTTAGAACCAGTAATAGATTCCTTTTTCTAGTATTTTGAGGAGTTAACATGGGCTTCCATCTTTTCCCAGTGATTTGAGAAATAAGGAAAATAAGCCAAGGGTTTCTGTTGTAGCTTCTGTTCTAGCTTACAGTGTATGCAGTGGGAAAGAGCTGGGGATTTAGTGACAGTCAGCCCTTAACTTCCCCACGTTATCACCTTATGCAAGTCATTTCCTGTCTCTCAAGCTAATTTTCTTACGAATCAATGACGATCAGAAAGACTAGCTGTCACCTGAGATTCTTAACGGGGCTCAAGTACTTAATACATGGTAAGTTGCTTAGAAATAATTACCTATGTAATTACATATTATTTACACAATTGTCTATGTAATTATGTATTAGATGTATTAGATTTAGTAAAGATCTTTCTGTTAAAATTATGAGGCAAGTGAAACTGACCAAGTTTAAAGATAATGATGGGACACTGTTGAGAACAGAAAGTGGGTATTAATACATCATTGCTCATGTGCTGCCCCAGTGTCACAAAGGAACTGGGCCACCGAATGGGAACACAGGTGGTTTCTGATTACCAGATCTCTGTGGATGAAGCTGTTTCTCTCCAGGTACTCCATCCCTTCACACACATCTTGACACATGCTCAGCAGCATATCTCTACTAAAATGACCTTGTCTCTGCCGGAGGAAATTCAGAAGACAGCCCCTTTCCATGAACTCCGTAACAATGTAAATTGGTTTCTGCTGGGTGCATACGCCATAAAGCTGTACCAGCTTCGGGTGTGTGAGCTTCCTGGGAGGGAAGTCATGCATACATATGGTTACTATAGGAAAAGAAACCAGCAGGGCTATTAGCTGGAGCCAGGCTAAAAGAGCAATGGGAAAGAACAGAGTAACTTACATCATCACTTTAGCTTCTTCTATAAAGTCTTCCTCACACATGGCACCTTCCCTAATAGCTTTGATTGCAACTTTGTATTGAGCTCTCCACTTGCCAAGCCTCACGACTCCAAACAGTCCGCTCCCCAGTTCCCTCATAAAGGTCAGCTCTGAAGGGTTGATCTCCCATTTTTCTGTGAGACAGAGGGAGAAAGTGATAACATTTAATAAGGAAAACACAGCATGAATCCGCGGGAAACAAAGAAACTACAACCAAGGTCAATGTCAAAGTTACAGGCTGGTACAACTGCCAGTAAAACAGCAGACTTGCAATGTGCATCTAAACTACAAAAGGTGGCTTTCCCTCCTCCGGGGGATGATGGACTGCCTTCCAAGCCATCACAATACAAGCAACGTGAACTGCAGAAAGCAAGAAGATGATGAACAATATGCTAATAATAATAGAGCTTAAAAGTGCTTAGGAAAAAAAAAAAACAAAATCAAACGCTTCCTCCTTTAGCATTCTTCCCCCTCAGTTTCGTTTTTTGTTTTTTTCCCCCAATTACATCAGGTTGGAAAGAATTTAATCTTCTGTTTAAAAGGCTTTTGCTGGAAGCAACAAAGA
The DNA here is from genome assembly GCF_028749965.1 of Puma concolor. Taxonomy (NCBI): domain Eukaryota; kingdom Metazoa; phylum Chordata; class Mammalia; order Carnivora; family Felidae; genus Puma; species Puma concolor. The sequence goes on along the minus strand of NC_141670.1, from coordinate 166,822,527 downwards.
CCTCAAGTGGATGCCTTCTTTATTACCCCCATCCTTAACTTCCTGTGAGTAACCAACAAGGCTAGTGAGAACCAGGAAAGGATTTGGTTTATTTTAGAAATAACATGGCAGTGCTTATTTTTCACCAACAGGAAGTTTTCTGAATTATGAATAATGATGAAAACAGAAAATCGAGGGTTACCATAGCTATGAGTACAATCATCTAAAAACCCATACTATGAAACTATAAAAACAGTTCTACTATGTGGAATCCTAAACATCTAAACTGGTCTTGGAGTGATAGATTTTTTTCAAGGAAAGTTAGCCAGTGCAACTATGAAATGAGTTACCATAGCTGAATCCTGCAGTGGTCGGTGCATTCTTCTCCCTCACGTTAACTGGGTACCGCAGCCTTGTGACGAGTCCTGGAGGTCAGAGAGAGCAGTGCAGTTGAATTCATTCTTAATCACTCCGCATGGTAAAGCACAAACCTTAGAAACTCCTGTACAAAGTCCATTCATTTTCCACTAAGTGCTCATCCTCTGTGGGTACATACAGTACCCTGCTATATGCTAGCGAAAAATAAAACCAGAGGAAGGCAGGCAGGAAGAAGATAATCCTATACTTTGACTTGACCATTTCATATTTTTACAGAACATAAAAAAACTTTTAAAGATAGAAATGCTTTTATTCACTCAACAAACACTGCCTTTTAAATATTACCGTGTTCTGGGGCACCTGGGTGGCTCAGTTGGTTAAGTGTCCAACTCTTGATTTTGGCTCCGGTCATGATCTCGCGGTTCATGAGTTCGAGTACCGGGTCGGGCTCTGTGCTGACAGTATGGAACCTGCTTGGGATTCTATCTCTCTTCCTCTCTCTCTGCCCCTCCCTGCCTTACTTTCTCTCAGCAATAAATAAATAAATTTAAATAAATAAATAAATAAATAAATAAATATTACAGGGTTTATCGAGCTCTCTGCTAGCATATTTGCTTCTCAAACATTTTTGAAAATGTTAAAAGGTTTCTAACAGTTACTATCGCTTATTATTTCATTTTGTTTTCCAATGAGATCTGAACTATGAAAGGGATTTAAGGTAGTCTATTAAAAATTAAAGTGATTCACCTTGCTAACTCAATACAAGTAACGTTAGCATAAATAGAGGCTCTAAAATATCAACAACTGGAAGAGAAACTACTGGAAGTCAGTGAGGTGGAGTAAACCCTTTAACGTAAGTTGCTCCCAGCACTAAATGAGAAGAAATGGCACAGGTATCTCTCCTATAAGCATCCATTTTCCTCTGTATTTCTTCAGTTACAGCGTATCTCATAGTAACTTTAAAGTGTTACATACTTCTCTGTCTCCCTCACCAGACAGTAAGTTCGGAGAGACACAGGGTCAATGACTATCTCTAGTCCACCACAGACTCCCTAGAACCAGGCACAATGCCTGGCACATAACAGACACTTAATACATGTTTGCTAAATGACTGAATTGAGGTAACGGTTGTTATACAAGGAGATGAAAGAAATAGGGAATGTGATCCCTGAAAAAGAAAGTAACAGAATAAGAGGTAAGAAAAAGTTCTTGGGGGATAAATCGATAATGAAAATAGCTCCTCACGTGTTAGACACAGACTTAACATATAACCCAGCAAATTCACTCCTAGGTAAGTAACCAAGAGAAATGAAACCTATTTCTGTGCAAAAACTTGGATACAAATGTTCACAGCAGCATTATTCGTAAAAGCCAAAATGTGGAAACAAGCCAGATGTCCACCCCTGATGAATGACAACAAAATGGATAAACCAAATTAACACAGTGGATTATGATTTGTCAATAAAAAGGAACGGGACACTTATACAGGCTACAACATGGACACATGTCAAACACATTATGCTAAGTCAAAGAAGCCAGTCGTAACAGACCACCTATTGTATGATTCCATTTATATAAAATGTCCAGAATAGGCAAATCTGTGGAGACAGAAAGTAGATTAGTGGTTGCCAAGGGCTGGATTGGTAAAAGAGGGGCAGGGGAACCGGGGGGAGAGACAGGTGATGGGCACAATATTTCTTCTGAGGATGATGAAATGTTGTTAGATTACGGTGATAGTCGGCACCGCTCTGAACACACTAATGACCACTCACCTGTATACCTAAATGGGCGAATTTTATGCTATTTAAATTATCTCTCAATAACTGTTCCTATCATTATCTGAGAAAACGGACATCAATGTAGTTTCTGGTTCTGGTGTTTGGTTTGTTCCCACTCCGGTGGTAAGTATAGCAGAGATTCAGCAAGATGGAAAACTCATTCAGGACACAACTACTCTAGTCTTTAGAAGCCCCTAGCATAGCCCTAAACCCTGGGCTTGTCTGACGGCTTCTGTGACAGCCCTGATATAGACATATCTTAGGATTTAGTTTAATACTGTTAAAAAAAGAAACTCTCCAATGACACTTCTAAAGGTGGTAAGGTAGACTTTATTCAGGACCATTGTGATTGGTATAGGAACCACCGCAATATGATTTTAGAGTTCGACAGAGACTGGGTTCAACTCCAAATATAGCATGGACAAGCAGGAATTTACAGCCAAGGAGCAGGGGGGCAGTCAGTGGATGGAAAATTACTAAGAGGAACTCTAGGCAGGGAGGGGGTTGGGATACGCCAATCTAACAGGATCTTGCTGAATATAAGCCAGGGTGACCGAACATCACCCAGTGGGAAATAAGGAACCTGATCAGAGACTGAGTGCGAGTGGATATCAAGGGTGGGAGTTCCGGTGAAACTGACTTAGCAGGGTTCTTGCTAAAACTGGATCTTACAAGAAAGTGCATAAATAAATGGGTCTAAAAGATGGTTTAGGAGCCTGACTAATGCTTAGTCAAGCAAGGAGTCTTTGTTAATACCAAGGGTATAAGCGACAGAAATGTGAACATTCATCATATACAATAAGAGTAACTCATGAGCTGAGGTCAAATCAGCTTTTTTAAAAAAAAAAAAACTTAAGGTTTATTTATTCTAAGAGAGAGAGAGTGGGAGAGCAGGGGAGGGGCAGAGAGAGGAGAGAGAGAATCCCAAGCAGGCTCCAGGCTTTCAGTGCAGAGCCCAACATGGGGCTCGATCCCATGAACTGTGAGATCATGACCTAAGCGGAACCAACAGTCAGATACTGAACTGACTGAGCCACCCAGACGCCCCAAGACAGCCTTTTACAAGACTTAATATTATTTCCCATTTTTCTTTGTATATATCACATCCTTAATATGCAATAATTTTTTTTTTCAACGTTTATTTATTTTTGGGACAGAGAGAGACAGAGCATGAACGGGGGAGGGGCAGAGAGAGAGGGAGACACAGAATCGGAAACAGGCTCCAGGCTCTGAGCCATCAGCCCAGAGCCTGATGCGGGGCTCGAACTCACGGACCGCGAGATCGTGACCTGGCTGAAGTCGGACACTTAACCGACTGCGCCACCCAGGCGCCCCTGCAATAATTTTAAATCAATCACACTCTACAATTAACTACAAACTGAAACTGTTCAAGGAAGAATTCATCACAATGTCTGACCATGTAGCCGTGGGGTCTCCGTAGTGGAGTGGTTATCACGTTCGCCTGACAATGTCTGACCACCGTAATCCCTACCCTGTATTTGAAAAATGTTTTAACAGATCATTTACCTGCTGCATTGTGCTTATGATATTCAATAATCTCAGGAATTGAACCAAATGCATGTTTTTCTGCGAGATAATACTTCTTTGGGGATGTTGTTGTTTCCTTTATATGATAATGCCTGAAACCCGACGAGCCTTCTCTGAAACAAAAATCAAATTGTGTTAGCACCAAACTGTAATAACGTAACATCACTCTTAAGATGTTTTCCACCAAGAAACCACAGGTCCCTACATATGGCCCCTTCTAGTCTCTGCACAACTTTTATTTTTTCCCCCACGTTCTTCTTAGCTTCACCTGTCACATTAACAGGTGGAAGTTTTTAAAGTGGTCACTGGTAATGTACTTGGCCCTTGCATGAGATTGTGAAAGAGAAAATTTACCAACTCCATTTACCAACACGTAAAAGTCTTAAAATACCTCTTAGCTGGCTACTGTTTTTTGTCCCTGCTATTAATGTAAATGTGCAAATGTCTACAAGACTTATACTTCTAAAAGTGAACCAACCCACTTCTAAAAAATGTATAAATTCTATTTTAGATATCTTTCTAGAACACAGATCTTCTCGAGTCATGTCTTGCTAAAAATTCTTTCAAGAGAATTCCCTCTGCTCTTAAAATAAAGCTCCTTGACACTGGTGTGACCTGACCTCTACTTTTATCTCTTAGGGTTCTCTTTCCTCCCTTCACCGCCCCCTTCCATTCTGGCTAAAATACTCTCTTGTCAGTTCCTGGAACTCATCATATCCTCCCTCAATTCCGGGTCCAGTTTCCTAAGTCAGAAACACTCTTTCCCTTCCCCCCACCTTCTGCCTGCATTACCCACCAGGTCTGTCTAGATGTCCCTAGAAAACACTGGTGACTAACTTGGATGTGTCTGGGCCATGGACTACCCCCCCACACATACACACATTGCTCTCCGAGCATAATACTTACTCACATGCTACCACAACTGCCTGGTTGCTTGTCTGAATCCCCCACTAAGCTATAGGAAGGCAGGGTCTGTGTCTACTTTGTTCGCTGTGCCAGCCTTAGTGCTTAGTGCAGTGCACAGTACTCATTTCTTGAATGTTGCTAACGTTTCCATAGACATTCTCAGTGGATATATATGGAAAACCATAAGGAAGATTACCAAGTACAGGAAATATGGATATAAAGAAATATGAACACAAAAAATAGGATAGATTTTAGAAATCAAGTGCAGGTTTTCTTGTTTCGTGCTGAAATGCAGCGTATTGTTTGAACATTAGGAATCCATAAAAACTACACAGGAACTTCATATCAAAACTCTTAAAGAGAGAGAGAGAGCTTGATCGATTGATTACTTACCCTCCGAACTTTGTATAAAGGGAGACCGTGTACATGCCTGGCTGACTGGAATCTCTTACCATAAAACCACCTTCTTTATCCTAAAATCCAAGTTAAGAAAATGTTTCCAATCTAACAGCAAGTATCAATGCCATAGAGAAGATTCAAGAAACCCATCTTGTAATTTCATGTTTATTATCCTTTGCTTAGAAAATCTGCTTTGGAGAAGCACAACTTAAAAAAACAGGGTGTAACTACATGACTTTCCCCTTCACATTACTGGGCTGTGAGATTAGTTGAAGAAAGTACACTCACAATTCCCCCAGTCACAAATCACCACACACAACAGCATGAGGTATTTCAACAAGATATCTCGAAGTGTCCTTTCAGAACCGATACACAAGGTTTCGCAATTTCTAGAAGTGCTAGACATGTGGGGAAACAGTTACTGAAAAACGTGTGTCTTAATAATTGGGTTTCATAGCATACACTTCTCATATTTGCTAGAAGCTTTGAATCCTGACTCAATATCATCTTCTATCCACACAGCATTTTTCCTGTAAATATCTCAGTGCTCTTTATAAGAACATTCTTTAAGATCCCTAATTCCCCGGGAAATTGATGTTAAATATCACCGTTCACAGAAGGAGAGCTGCAGGCACAAGTAAATCAGGCAGAGAAAACCAAAAAGCAAAACAAAACAGAATGACTAAAAAATAAGTTCTCAAGTTTTCAGCGAAACAGCAAGAAACAGAAGCTAGGAATGTCAAATACCTCTCCGCCGATAACCCCCCAGTCTCTAGCTTTAAGATGAGAGTGTGTTTAATAGTCAAAAAACAGGCTCTGTGATATTAGCACAGAGCCTGCTTGGGATTCTCTCCCTCCTTTTCTCTCTGCCCCTACCCCCGCATGCACACACGCTGTCTCTTTCTTTCAAAAATAAATAAAACTTTAAAAAAATGGAGAACCATTACAAAATAGAATAACTGGATCATAAATGTGGAGAATTGTACAGATCGTCTTCTAATCCAACCTTCTTATCTTACAGATGTGCAAAACAGACTAGAGAAGTTACAGCTAGACTCAGGTCTCCTTACTTGGTCTATTGCAGTTCCCTCTATACTACATTTTACCCTTTTGTTTTATTGCTTTTTAAAGTGTAAGAATTTTAGCACACTTATTACTTACTATTATTTGGCTTATTTATTTCTAAAGGCAACTAAATACTTAATCAAACTTCATTTATGGGGTGCCTGGGTGGCTCAGTCAGTTAAGCATCCGACTTCAGCTCAGGTCATGATCTCGTGGTTCATGGGTTCCAGCCCCGCATCGGGCTCTGTGCTGACAGCTCAGAGCCTGGAGGCTGCTTCAGATTCTGTGTCTCCCTCTCTCTCTCTGCCCTCCCCCCACCTCTCTCTCTCTCTCAAAAATAAACATTAAAATAAATAAATAAATAAATAAAAACTTCATTTATAATAGATATCATGTAATACTGATATAAATTATTTTAAAACAAATAACTTCAAGCAAAAAGGAAAAACACATTTAAGTACTAAAATCAAGGTAGCAAATAATACATTAGTGAGAAAGGAAGTAAAGAAAATGTTACCCATGTACTAGTTGTTACCTATTGGTATGGATTTAATTGTCTCCTACTCAAAAAAGATACGTTGGAGTCCTAACCATATTTAGAGATTTACAGAGGGAACTGAATTGAAATGAGATCAATAGACTGGGCCCTAATACAATATGATGGAGTCCTTATATGAAAGGGAAATCTGGGGGGCACCTGGGTGGCTTAGTTGGTTACGTGTCTGACTTTGGCTCAGGTCATGATCTCATGGCTTATGAGTTTGAGCCCCACATCAGGCTCTGTGCTGACAGCTCAGAGCCTGGAGCCTGCTTTGAATTCTGTGTCTCCCCCTCTCTCTCCCTCTCTCCCACTCAATCTCTCTCTCTGTCAAAAATAAATAAATGTTAAAAAAAAAAAAAAAGAAAAAGAAAGGGAAATTTGGACACAGAGACGGATATGCATGAAGGATGGAACAGAGGGAAAAAAGGTGGAAGGCCTGAAACAGATCCCTCCCTCACAGCCCTCAGAAGGAGCCAACCCTGCTGGCCTCTGGATTCCAGACTTCCATCTAACCTCTAGAATCATGCAACAATGCATTTCTGTTGTTTAAACCGTTCAGTCTGTGGTACCTTGTTTTGGTGGCCCCAAGAAACTAACAGTACACAAATACTCAATTTTAAATGATTAAAAAGGACCACTTACATCACAGTATTTTTTAGCCTTTAGAAACAGATACGTGAAATCACTTCTCAGAGATTTGTTACAATTAATTTGCACTGAAACCGAACTCACAAAACAAGTACAAAAACTTACTTCACTTCTAAGGAGTTGCTCTGCTTTGCTTCTATTCGTATTTCTGCAATACCATCTGAACAGAAAAGAAAGTACATTTAAGGCCTCAGGTTTTTACAATTCTCTAGGATTGTTCTCTCTAGGCTTAACCAGGTAACACTGCTCATCAATAATAAATACAATAAGTGACAACAAGACATTACTCATAATCTCAATGATATAGACAATCACTAATAACATTTGGGTATATATACCTTCAGACTTTCCCTACTCATGTTATTACGACGATATGTACATATGCCAACATTCACATTTTGTTATTAAAGTGGGATCAAGCTATACTTGCTATATCATAACCAGAACTTTTTATATAATAGTGTATGGACAGACATCTTTGCAAAGCAATATAGTTCTAGGCACCGTGGTATGGCTATGCCGTAATTTATTTAAACTATTCTTCATTATTTAACATAAAAATCATTTCCAATTTTTCTGTAATAATTACAAGAATGAATTTTACTCCACAGATTCAAACATGCAGGGAACATCATCCTACTTTCACTACTGTATTTAATTCAAATTAAAAGTTACCCCAAGCCCCTATCCCACCAATAGGTAGTAGATTTCATTGCAAGTCATAATGGAGGCTCTCCCACTGAATTTCACAAAGGCCCCAAGTGTCAAAAGAAAGACAGCAAAACAGAAGAACAGGCCTCCTGAGTTTTCTAGACTTACTAGTTGTAGCACAGCCCCACACCCTGGCGGTCACCTAAGTCTCTGCCGTAGGAATACTGCTATTGCCAAGCAGCGATGCCAGCCCTCCCACCAGGTTCTGTCACCACTCTGGGCAATGATCCCAAACCCCTGCAGATCAGTGCCCCTTCTTAACCCCTGGGGAATCTTTCCCAAGGAAAGATGGAAACTGCCATCTCCCATCTCATCCTCTGAGATACTCTCTCCTCTCCCTGCTTCCCCCAGCCCAATCTCTCCATGAGAGAGGCCAAAGAACATGAACTCAGACCATTTCCTTTGGCGTTCGTTTTTAAACTTCTGTTGTTTGTTTTGATCTGTTTGTTTTAGATGCCCTTCAGTGAGCAGAGAACCCTCCACCACAGTCTTATTTCCTGAGGCTTCTAATGTTATGAAACCAGACAGGCCCCTCTGGACATCTGGATTTTCTACCGCTGGTTCAGCTTGATTATAAAAGAACCAGCACCTGCTTTTGACACAGGAAGTACCCTGAGACAAGTGAACATAAAGGGAAAAATACAGAGACCAAAATATAATACAAGATCCTTTTTTTGGTCTGGATGCTTTTATGCACTCGTAGCAGCCTAACTACAATCTCAGTACAAGCTGATGGCTCTTATTTTATTTGGAGCCTGGGGTGATTAACCAGAATTATGGGCATTAAGATCTCATTGCCGTGGACCCCATTTTATGAACTGAGACCAAGTTTAACGAAATTGCAGTTGTAATCAATCAACTTCCATAAAGCAATAGAGAGATACAATAAATGAGGAGAACATAATGGATTCTGTCCCTGAGCTTTTCCACTGATACAAGAAACATTCATCAGAATGCCAAAAAAGTCAAAAATTAATTAAGGAAAGGCAACTGGAGTTCTCATGGCATATATTATAAACGAGCAGAACCTGAAAGATTGGAAAAAAAAATTTCTTTGTAAATAACAAAGATTCAAACCCACATCTTCACAGCAAGAGTAAGCAACGGAGAGTTAGTCTCACGTTCAGATGCAAGAAAACAGTTAAGGCTAACTTGTGGCTCTCAGGAGGAAACAGAGAAAGAAAGAGTCCTTTCTTCATCTAGCACATTCAACTCCTGGGAAGGGAAAAAGGAAATAAGAAAGAAAAGGAATCCATGGTACAAAGGGCAGGCAGCCTTTTTGGAAGCCTGCCCTAAGCAGTGCTTTTTCTGGCATTTGCGGATTCCCCAGAAAGGACATTTCTCCTCCCTCGGATGTAAACTCAGACCTTTAAGAATATGTTGAAGGAAGGAAAGGAGGAAGGAGTGAGGAACAAACTGATGAATCAATTAGTGGTATTTCCCAATGGCCCATTGTAGCTTCTCTCTCTCTTCTATGATGCTTATCACCAGGCGAGACAGGAAGGCCACTGATGGCTCTGCTGAACTCATCCTGGCAAGAGGAACTCTGCACACAGGTAAACGTGAAGGAGCCCACATGGTGAGCAAAAGTGCTGGGGCAGATGCTGGCCCACGTACATCTGTCCTAGCCGGTCACACAAATGTCTCTGTGAAAGGGAGGCGCCTGGTTGGCTCAGCTGGTTAAGCATCCAACTCTCGATTTCAGCTCAGGTCAAGATCTCACGGTTTGTGAGATGGAGCCCCGTGTCAGCATGGAGCCTGCTCGGGCTTCTCTCTCCGTCTCTCTCTGCTGCTCTCCCACTTGTGGTTTCTCTCTCTCCCTCTCTCTCTCTCAAAAAGTAAATAAACAAACTTAACAAAAAGAAAAAAGACAACCAGTGTAAATGATGGAAAACCAGAAACAAACCAAACAACCAGCTATGATTCTTTGCTGGTTCTGTAATTTGACCCCTTTCCCCTGAGCCACCCACTCAAAGCCTTTTATCTTAGACTTTGCCCTATTCGAAGGGCCCTTTCATTTCTATCACCTTCTTCCTTTAACATCCTTCCACCAAGAACTTGTCATGACCATCACCATGAACCCACTTTCTTTCCTGCAGCAGCTCCTTTGACTCTCTCCTCTTCAAACTGTTACCTGGATGTGGAGGTCAGAACTAGGTTCTGCTGGCCCTGGGAGCCTCGGGCCTGGCAATCCTGAGTCCAGCCCCATGGGCTGTCTGTTGCCTGGGACTCCTGGGCCCCCAAAAACAGCAGGAGAACTCTTGATTCAATAGCTGGCAAAAGGCTTTTTTAAACCCTGGGAACATTTGAGATGTGTTACAGCATGGGCTGTAGCAGAGAACAACACAAATCTTGGCATGGGAAAACAGGGAGAAGAGGGGGGATCTCTGATTGTCTACACTGAAAACAGGTTTTGTTCTTGTTGAGCGAGGCATGGCACATGCCATGTGGAATCCTTGACCCTGGGCAGAGGGCTGAGGGGATTCCCACACCAGAGACCGTACATGGCAAATTCATTTAGTCACACAGAGTAGGAGGAGAGTCCCTTAGAAGAGAGGGCATTTCCAAACTAAGATAAATCCAAAAAATTCATGGCAATGAATCACAACCTTCATAAAATCCTTATTTGTAATCCCAAGAATCAGGGGAGTTCTCACAATTAGACAAGGACTATCTGGCTTCCAAGCATAACCCTCTTCAAATCATCAGTTATGTCTCAGTCAGATCACTTTGTTTATTCGTTTTTCTAAATATAATTTATTGCCAACTATATACAGTGTGCTCTTGGTTTCGGGGGTAGATTCCTGTGGTGCATCGCTTACAAATCACACCCAGTGCCCTCCTCAATGCCCATCACCCACTTTCCCCTCTCCCCCACCCTCTATCAACCCTCAGTTTGTTCTCTGTATTTAAGAGTCTCTTTTGGTTTGCCTCCCTCCCTCTCTGCTTGTAACTATTTTTTCCCTTTCCCTTCCCCCATGGTCTTCTGTTAAGTTTCTCGAGTTCCACATATGAGGGAAAACATACGATATCTGTCTTTCGCTGACTGTCAGTCAGATCACTTTACAGTAGGGTCCAAGGGCGCCTGGGTGGCTCAGTCGGTTAAGCAGCCAACTATTGATTTCGGCTCAAGTCATGATCTCACAATTGGTGGGATGAGGTCCTGCATTGGGCTCTGCATTGTTAGCGCAGAGCCTGCTTGGGATTCTCGTTCTCCCTCTCTCTCTGCCCCTCCCCCACTTGTGCGCATGCTCTATCAAAATAAATAAATAAATTTAAAAAAAAAGAAAAAGAAAATAAGGTCCAAGTTTTCACTGTTTAGTACCTTCCCTAATTCTAAAGATTTTGGTATTTTTTCCTAGAATTTATTTAAGAACAGAAACACTATTTATTTTACATATTTTTTATACCTTATCTACTTCTAAAACAACTTTGGGGGATCACACCACCGAGGGCTATTAATCCTTTTCTAGATTTTAAGGTACATCCACCTTATGGGCACTGATACGGACAGAGAAGACAGCTTTTTGTTGGTGGTGGTGATGGTGGTGTTTTTAAATAAGTGAATGAAGCATCAGAATGACCCCCTCAGAATGACCACAGAAGAGTATCTGGTATATATGAGCTTCTCATTAAAACCTGGCCACGCACTGCTAGTGGGCTTATAAATAGTATGCCCGTTGCCTTCTCTGGAAAGCAGTTTGACAGCATGTATTAGGAGTCCTAAACAAGTTCATCACTACCCTTTAGACCAGTATGTAAATTTTTAGAGACCTCGTTGAAAACAATAAGCAAAAAGAGGTTATCCCAGTTAACGTTACGGAGCAAAGATGCTACACAGCACAGTGCCTTACAAATAAGGCAATGGTTATATAAAATATCACACATCTATGTGGCATGTGCCTCGTTGTATGCGCTAAGGCCTACCACAGTGCCTCATACATGCTAGGATCTCAGTAAATATCTGATGAATTTGTGACTGAATGAAACATAATGCAGTTATGAAAATGTTTTTGAAGAATACCCAATGGCATGAGGAAAATTCAATTCATAATATACTGTGAAGTAGAACAAAAAGGATACAAAACATACACAGCATGATTCTGCTCCTTAAATAACAGTTAAAAAAAAAAAAACTGAACGGAAATATGCTAATGTTAACACGGGCCAACTCTAGTTGATTTATGAGTAATTTTTATTAACATTTTTCGTATTTTAAACATATTGCTATCATATTGCTATGATCATATTGCTATCATAGCAAGAGAAAAGAAACAAACTTTTTTTTTTTTTTTAAGGCCACTCTTGGAAACTGTATTCTGATTTCCTGAATGAATGAACAATGATCTGTACTTCAAAGTCAGCTAAGCTGTGATTTGTTTAAAATAAATTCAATTATATTTGCCCGTGTAACTGCATTCATACATAGTTCCTTCAGGTAAAGCCTATTTAGAGAAACTAATTCTCACAACATCCACTCTGTACAACTGACTTCAGGAAAGATATCTATTCATCTCCAAAATGCCTTACATAACTAGGAAAATGAAAACATTTTCTGGTTCTCCACATTCACAAAAAAACCATTTACTTACTCATATTGGTCTAAGTTGTTCGATTTCTTTCCCGTTACATAATTACTTGGGATGTATCCTTCACTCCTGGAAGGAAGGAAAATACTTTTAAGTAAACTGAAATTATTTTACTGAGAAGTTATTAAAAGAAAGATTATTGCGTTTATGAAATCATTAAAGCATTATATTGCCTAAAGCTTCAAGAAAAACTAGCTAACCCCCAATAATTCAATATACCTATAGCATTTGATGCTTTACAAAGTACTTCCTCGTTTGGCCTTCCCTAAAATTGTGAGGTAGGCAGGCACTACTATACCCACTTCCTGGTGGGGAAAATGAAGCTTAGAAAGATTAAGGGATTTTCTTCAGGTCCCAAACCTAGTCAGTAACAGGGTAAGAACTTAAAATCTGAACTTGTGACTAGGTTCAGAGCCCTTCCTAACATTTCACGATACTTCCCTTGAATTCTTGGGATGTTTTAAAGAAATCTCTATTTGAGAAAAGTGAAAATGTTGGATAAAAACACCCATCTTGTCAATAGTCCCAAACATCTGTGGAGAGCATTGTTTCACAGTAGTCCCTGACCTCTATATCAACATCACCTGGGCCACTTGTTACAAAGGCAAATTCTTGGGTCATACCCCAAGGGAACTGAATGAGAAGGCGTATGTGAGGCCAAGGAAATTTCAGTTTTACCCCTCATAACTCTTACACATTACAGCTGAAGAAGACCTCACACCTGAAATCTGTTAGAGAAAATCTCAAATGCTCACGAAGAGGTAACTAGGTGAGATGATGGGTCTTCTAATTTGATTGTGGAAATCACTTCACAATGCATACATATATTACAACATTGTGTTGTACACCTTAAATATATGTAATTTTCACTTATCAATCATACTTCAATAAAACTGGGAAAATTTTTTTTAATTTAAAAAATTTAATTAAAAAAATTTTTAGCCAAAAAACCCCACTCATAATAGGTACACTCTTGGTAGGAGCCCAGATTATCAGTGTAAGATAAAAGGCATACATGTATACAATTTTAAAAATTGAGTAAAACCCTAGTAATCTTAAATTTGAATTTGGGGGCACCTGGGTGGCTCGGTCGGTTAAGCGTCCGACTTCGGCTCAGGTCATGATCTCACGGTCCATGAGTTCGAGCCCTGAGTCGGACTCTGTGCTGCCAGCTCAGAGCCCGGAGCCTGTTTCAGATTCTATGTCTCCCTCTCTCTATGCCCCTCCCCTGTTCATGCTCTGTTCTCTCTGTCTCAAAATAAATAAACGTTAAAAAAAAAATTTTTTTTTTTGAATTTGAACTATTAGTAAGAACTCATAATACACACACACACACACACACACACACACACACACACACACACGTAGCTCTGTTGCACTGAAAAGGCCTAGAAACAATGACAATCAAGTAGTAATTAGAATCCTAGCATTCTGATTATTGTCCAAAGATTAACTTCCTAAGAGGCAGCATTCCTCGGGAAAATGACAAATTGCAGGTTTGGCCAGGAAAAATACAAGATGAACTTGAGCTGTTTTATTTTACCCAGAAAGCAAGGAATCTAAGAAAGATTAAAGTGATCCCAACCAGGAGCACCTGGGTGGCTCAGTCGGTTGAGAATCCGACTTCGGCTCAGGTCATGATCTCACAGTTCAGTAGTTTGAGCCCCATGTCGGGCTCTGTGCTGACAGCTCAGAGCCTGGAGCCTGCTTAGGATTCTGTGTCTCCCTCTCTCTCTGCCCCTCCCCCGCTCTCTCTCTCTCTCTCTCTCAAATATAAAAAAAAACATAAAAAAAAATTTTTTAAGTGATCCCAACCAAAAACAGCTACCACTCACCTATGATGGGACAATTCAAGCAAAAAGAATAATGACTGCAATGGTTGCAATATGCATCCATAATAATACTTAAAAAAAATAATTGGGTACCATTGTTATCACTAGAGGAAGCTCAGTTATCAACGCACTAAAATTGGTAAAAGGAAAGAATCAAACATTTCTCTTGCCTTTGCTGCACAAACTAAATGAACTGGCTGATGAGGCAGTTCTTCTTTAGAGAATTAATAAATGTAGACGGAATGAAGAGTCAGAAAATTATCATTTTACAATCCCTAATGAAATAATGGATCTAAGCAGTAATCACTAATGAATGCCAAAATCATTCGGTGCAATCGTGATGAGTTTTTTCATCACCTGAACCACTGAGTAATCTTCACATCATTAGAAGTGGGACAACCAGATATCAACTTCTAATGTGATCAAGCCTCTAGATTACAATTTGCAGGAAATACAGGACACAGAGACATATTAGATGATGCCATGTGAAAGCATTTAGTTTAATCTAGATTGTGGCTCATTTCATAGGGTAAATGACCTGGTTTCATCAATAAATCAAAAAAAAAAAAAAAAAGGATGGGGGCTGTTGTAGAACAAAAGAGAGACCTATCAGCCCAAATGCAGTATGTGGAGCTTGTTTTAGTCTTACTTAAACTGTATAAATACATATTAGAGCTACTCAGGGAAAAATGGAATTACATAATGGGTACTATCCTTAGACCTTGATCAGAGAGGTCCCTGTCGTGGTCTCACACTTCTAAGAGCATGCTAAAGTCCATGTTCCCTCAGTCCTCCTCTAGACCATCATCTGGGTAACTAGGACCCCCAAACTCTCTGTCCATTGCTAAGGCCAACACAGACCTTTCACCCTGCAGACTCTGAAAAGTAAATTATGCTAGTTATGTGCAACTCCTTCAGCCCAGGTCCAAGGGTGGCCAAGTTGGGGAGTGGCTCTTGTAAACTATGTGGACAGAGCTTAGACGTATGGCTGGGAGATCCATATGGTACACGTGAGACAGAACTGAGGTAGAAGGGAAGAGGAAAGGAAGGTACCCCAGGGAGTCAGCCCTCCATGCACTGTCACCTTCTGGCATGGGACTCTTAATTCAAACCTTGCCTCCTTGTCATTTTGAAGGTACGTTTGTCAGGTTACAGGATAAATGATATTTTATTGACCAGTTTGTCGGCTTAACTTATAACTTCAAAATACTTAGATACATGATATATGGGCTTTCATTTGTACTCTTCTTTCAGTCCTGAAAATGCTAGGGGAAAGTCTACAGATGGTATTTTTTTTAAATTATCATGAAGTATGATAACGACATGGTAGTTGTTCAAAAACATCTTTAGCAGTTAGACTTAGGGATGAAATTGACAAAATGATTTGAATTTACTTTTTTTTTTTTTAATTTTTTTTTTTCAACGTTTATTTATTTTGGGGACAGAGAGAGACAGAGCATGAACGGGGGAGGGGCAGAGAGAGAGGGAGACACAGAATCGGAAACAGGCTCCAGGCTCTGAGCCATCAGCCCAGAGCCTGACGCGGGGCTCGAACTCCTGGACCGCGAGATCGTGACCTGGCTGAAGTCAGACGCTTAACCGACTGCGCCACCCAAGCACCCCTTGAATTTACTTTTAAATACTCTAGAAAAAAACAACTGGGAAGATTGGTAAATCAGTCCACAAGTGAAGCGAGGAATAGAAAACTGGAATTGAGAATGGGGCAAGGAGGTGAGAAAGTAGATTTGGAGGGAGGGTATGCTCTGTCCAGGGCAAAAAGTCCTCCTCTTTTTATCCACAAGAACTCAGAATATAAACAGGATTATATTTCAGAGGCAAGCAAAGGATAGAGTTTCCTTAATGAAGCCTAAAGGATGCTCATCCTCTACATTTATCCAGATCTATTCATTACTTACCAATAATAAAGTTGAAAGGACGGTTCCTTTAAATCCAAAATTATCTTGTATAAATAATGCTTGTTTTTAAATTTCTTGCATATATGTGTATACATGTATTTTATACATACACACATGCACGCACGCACAAGCACACACACACATTCTCCCTCTTAGAAAAATGTAAGATTACTTACCTCAGGGGAGAAAAGCCTAAAATATCATTCCCCCAAGATAAAAGTTATCTAATTAAACATCTAATGAATGAGAAAGAGACCAATGTGATGCATTCTAATTTCTGGAAAGAAGTGGTTGATCCATTTACATTTATTGAGTCATTACTGAGACTACATTTTGTTACTGCAAAGTAACGATGTGTACTTCCATTACTTGCTGGCTGAACCAGTCTCATTACATGATTGTTACAGACGATTCTCTTCTTGCTCAGCACTTCACCCCCACCCCGACCCCCCGCTCTGTGTGTCATGCACAGAGAGGAAGCACTTACCCGTATTTATCTCTTGCTCTCCACCAATGAACATCATTCTTTTCTAATATAATATACTCTTGGCCTCTCTCTAATCTGAGATCATGTGCTTCTGTCGCTTGGAAATCATACATGGCTACAACGATTTCTTCACTATTATCTTCTTCCTCAGGTGGAATTGGTGGGGGAGGCCTTCGCTAAGAAGAGGAGACAACATCTGAAAATTTAGTCATTCTGCTTGAAACTGGGTATGAAATCAAACACTAAGTGATCCACACAGCACCAGAGGATAAAGCAGAAACCTCAAGTCTACATAATACAACCCGGGGAACCTTCCCGTGAGTTTAATGATATTGATGCTACTGGACCTCTCATGAGTTTCAGAATATAGGACACGAGCAAAACCCCTCTTTAAACATCAAACAGCCTCTGCTCGGTGTCAAGGCTGGCCTTCCAGGGAGAGCTAAGGATAATATGGGAGTAGAAACCAAAGGACTAACGGTGGACCCACCATTCAAATGGCCTGCAATGGGGAAAAGGCACACTAGGGAACGAGTCCTTTACCAGGTATCCTCTCAGTCAGAGGAATTTGCACTTCTTCGTCCCTACTATGTGCAAGGCACGCACTTAGTACCTAACACACTTTTTCTCCTTTATTCTTAATACTGATCCCATGAAATAAGAGTATAAAACTCCCATTTTACAACTGAGGAAACATGGTTTAAGGAATCCACCCAAAGTCACTCGTACCAGATTCACATTGGATCAGGTACCGTCTGGGTCCAAAGTATCCCGTATGGTGTTTTCCACCTCACCCACTCTTCAAAAGCATATCATTAAATCACCTCACCCACTCTTCAAAAGCATATCATTAAATCACCTCACCCACTCTTCAAAAGCATATCATTAAATCACTGAAGTCACTTCCTCGGCATAGTACTGTGGTCTTAAGACTGAAATAGTCCTTTAACGTCCCACAGCCCTTATACAAATCTTCAGGCCAAAATAAAAGCAAAATGCCACATGAGGAAGGGTCCCCGGTGATAATATCTGATATAATTAAATTAATGATAATATCTGATATAATTAAATTAATGTTATTTGACACCAAAAAAATTCAAAAATCCATAGTATATCTGTTTGTGATATGATACTGGGTGGCGGGGGAGGGGGGGCAAAGGGGCAGAATCACGTGAATGAATATACACTTACTTAACAAACTGCAAATGCTTCCAAAAGGCAAAGTCCACCTACCTACCTTCTTTGTTTCTGGTGCTGGAGGTAGTGCTTTTTTTATACCTGCAAATGACAACAACAAAAATAGGTCCAAATGCCATTTACCAATGATTGATAGTTTTAACAAAAAGTGAAGATGAACAGAGACCAGAAATCTACCTGGACTCTCTCACTCTGGTGCATGCGGCTTGTATCACTATTTCCGAAAAGACCTTAAAATGCTATCAAAGCTGGTTTGTTTTTTTGCCTTCCCGAACAAACTACAGACATGCCGTAGGGATCGGGGCCATGACTTATTCTTTGTAAACAAGTAGGAATATGACAAGTTAAGAAGCTTCTGCTCAGCAAGAGAGACCATCAACAGAATGAAAGGCAGCCTACACAAGGGGAGACAATGTTTGCAAACCACATATCAGATAAAGGGTTAATATCTAAAATATACAAGGAGCTCCTAGAACTCCATAGCGAAAAAATTCAATTAAAGACGCTACAAAGGACCTGAATAAACATTTGTCTAAAGAAGACATACAGAAGACATACAGGCCAACAGGTACATCTCACATCTGTTAGAACGACTATTATCAAAAACACAAGACAGAACAAATGCTGGTGAGGGTGTAGAGAAAAGGAAACCCTCGTGCACTGTCGGTGGGAACGCAAACTGGAACAGCCACTCTGGAAAACAGCATGGAGGTTCCTCAAGAAATTAAAAACAGAACTAGCATATGACCCAGCAATCCCACTTCTGGGTACATACACAAAGGGAAGGAAATCAGTACCTTGAAGAGATAGCTGCATTCCCATATTCATAGCAGTGTTATTCACAGTAGCCAAGGTATGAAAACAACCTAAATGTCCAGCAACAGATGAATGGATTAAAAAAAAAAATGTGCTGTGTATGTATGTACGTACACAATGGAACCTTATTCAGCTTTTACAAAGAAGGGAATCTTGTCTTTTGCGACAACATAGATGAACCTGGAGGGCGTTATACTAAGTGAAGTAAGTCCAGACAGGAAAAAAAGACAAATATCATGTGGTATCACTTATATGCAGAATTTTTTTAAAAAAAGTCAAACTCATGGTAACAGAGTAGAAAAAGTGGTTGCCAGGGGATGAGGGTTGGGGGGAAGGAGACAGAGATATTGGTAGAGGGCACATATTTTCACTTAGAAGATAAATAAGGTCTGAGTGTCTAATATATAACATAGGGACTACACTTGATAACACCATAATGTAGAACTGAAATGTACTAAGAGAGTATGTGCAACTTACATACTCTCACACATACACATAAAAAGGTATACATGTAAGGTAATAAATGTCTTAATTAACTCGATGGGAAGGATCTATTCATAATGCAGAAGTACATCAAATCATCACACTGTACGCTTTAAATATCTTACAATTTTATTTGCCAATTATACCTCAATAAAGTTGAAGGAAAAAAACCTGGAGCACCTGGGTGGTTCAGTCAGTTAAGCTTCTGACCCTTGATTTCAGCTCAGACCATAGCCCCTGGACAAATTCCATGCTGGGTGTGGAGCCTGCTTAAGATTCTCTCTCTCCTTCTCCCTCTGCCCCTCCCCTGATCATGTTCTCTTTCTCTCTCAAAAGAAAAGAAAAGAAAAGAAAAGAAAAGAAAAGAAAAGAAAAGAAAAAAGAAACAAGAGGGGCGCCTGGGTGGCTCAGTCAGTTGAGCAACCAACTTTGGCTCAAGTCATGATCTCATAGCTCATGAGTTTGAGCCCCACATCGGGCTCTGTGCTGACAGCTCGAAGCCTGGAGCCTGCTTCGGATTCTGTGTCTCCCTCTCTCTCTGCCCCTAACCCACTCGCATTCTGTCCCTCTCTCAAAAATAAATAAACATTAAAAAAAAAAAAAAAAGAAAGAAAAGCTGCTGATGGTGCCACATTAGGCTTATGCTTTTAATAGAGTCATTTTAAGTAGGCTTCCTTATTATGATAAAAGTTCTCAAAAATAGACCTTTTGATTCCATGATATGGCCTCCCTGCTAACTAAATATAATTATTCTTACAAAATACACTGTGCTAGAAAATGTAAAGGCCATTCAAGATGGCCTTTCCAAAATCAAAATCAAAAATCAAAATCAAGTCACTGTTTCACTATCCCAATAGCATGTACATCCTACATACAACGTAATTATAAAATAAAATAAATACTTACTACTCTCAAAAAGATTGTATTTTTCACATCCGGGTGCTAGTTTTTCAGTTTGTCTACAACACTGGTAACTTCCATCTGCCCAAAATTTAGGATGATATTTAATCATAATATTATTGTTGTTCTTTATTTCTGTAATTCATAGACACATTAAATGATCAGTGAAATAAAGCAGAGATGATAGAATGTTTTGTAAATAACACTGTTGATCATTCTTTATTTCTCAGATACTATGTTTACTATAAAAACACCTTCACAGCATCATACAACCCAGCATTCAGAAAATCCATATGGTTCTCTTTCACCTTTTTTTTGGTGAAGCACCCTTGTTAGCAGAAGTGACCTCTGCTATACCATGATGGATAAACACAAAAGTCAGCCCACAACCAAAAGAAGGGATGAGGACTGTCCAGTGTAAATCACCCATTTAAATACTTATTCACAAGTCAATTCATCCATACCAAATGTTGACTAAATAGGCAATTTCTTAGCAAATCAAATCCTGTTATCCTAAAAGCCCAGATGCTTTATCATCTTTAAATGCATTAGGCATTAAATGAAAGTGTGTGTATATATACATACATACACTATGTATATACCACTAGAAGGAATCAGATTATAAAAAAGGAAGCTCTCTTCAGCATGAATCACAGTAACAGAATGTCCTTGGAGAAACACTTACTGTAGCTTAAAAGATTATAAATGCAAGATACATTAGCTGTATTTCTTTTTTAGTGATAACATCCTAAAATTATTTAGAGCTAATATGACATGAGTTTTACCTTCTTTTAACTTCTTCACCCACCGGTCCCTGCTTTGTGCACTAGGTGCAAAAACGTAAAGTGTGTTAGCATCATGAACAACCTAAAATAAAACAAAATGTGGATGAGGTGAGAAATACTTAGGCACAGCACTTCTGCCTAGCACAGAGCCTTTGGTACCACAGGCGCCAATGAATGATTCTGAAATGATCAAATAAAAGTCAATCACTTCGGATCCAAAGAACCCGCATTCCTTTCTTACAAAAGCATATCTATTTCTTCATGTCGACATCAAGTGGGACACATATTTTGCAAAGGACTGTGTTTTCATAGAAGAAAAAATATACGGAGGCCAAGATGCTTCACTAATCTTATTTCTCACAATCTAATTAGCTGAAGATCCTGAAGTAAATTTGGTGTCTCGGGGATTATTCTAATCTAGTATTTTTCTGAATAATATTTTACATGAATGGACTACTCTCTCAGTTTCACTCCTATACCTTCCTTTTGCCACTATGAATAACAGCAGTAGCTAACTTTATTAAATACTACCCCAACTCTATGCTATGTGCTTTGCAGACATTAACTCAATTAATCCGACCATCAAGGCATCAGTATTTACATTTTATAGAGGAGGAGACTAAAGGGCTGATCTCCAGACCCTCCACTCCTATGTAACTCCAGGAAGCACCATTCATATAGAACATGCTGCACATGGTGTCCCCCCCAGTGTTGTGCTCCTTAACCTACCCATTGCCATTTGGCTAATCATCCAGAAAATCAGGATCTGACCTCAGAGTCCAAACCTTGAACCACAGTGCCTCTTTTACAGGTAACTCCTGGTGAGCAATTAAAAGTCTTATTCTTAATATTTTTAATATAGTAATAAAACTCAGCCTGGGAAACTAACCCAAGAATGTTGTCTTTGATCTGTTGTCACTTTACCCTTGATCACAGTCACAAGGCAAAAACATCTTGATGGGCTACAAATAAATACAAGGCTAGAAATCTCCCTTCCGACACACAAAGACATATGCCACATGATCTCACTCTATGCAAAATCTAAAACAGTAAAATTCATAGAAGCAGAGAGTAGAGGAGTAGTTGCCAGGGACAGGGAGGAGGGGGACATGGGGAGATGTTGGTCAAAGGGTACAAAGTTTCAGTTAAGCAAGATGAATGTTCTGGAAATCTAACATACAGCATGGTAATTACAGTTAATACTACTGGATGGTTTACCTGAAGTTTGCTAAGAGGGCAGGTCTTAAGTGCTCACATACAAAAGAAAAGAAAAAAGAAAAGAAAAGAGAAAAGAGAGGGAAGGGAAGAGAAGGGAAGGTAAAGAAAGGAAGGGAAATGGAGGGAAACAAAGGGGAGAGAAGGGAAGTGGAGTGGAGGGGAGGGGGGGAGGGAAGTGAAAGGAAAGGAAAGGAAAGGAAAGGAAAGGAAAGGAAAGGAAAGGAAAGGAAAGGAAAGGAAAGGAAAGGAAAGGAAAGGAAAGGAAGAAAATGCTAACTATGTCAAATGATGGATGTTAATTAGTTTGTGATCATTTCACAATGTACACAGACACCAAAACATCAAGTTGTACCCCTTAAATATACACAACTCCTATGTGTCAATTGTCCCTTAAAAAAGCTGAAAAAAATTTTTTTAATCAACGACCACAGCAATGCCAGGAAACTGTAGTAGTAAGCATGACTAAAAACCCAGAATTACACTTTGGCAAACACATGGCAACTCACCTGGAATGGATATTTGTTTTGGCAGGGAACAACATCATCATCATTCTTCACTATTTCCACACACTTGATTTTTGAAACATCAATAAATCCCTTTCTGTATTTTTTCTGTTGAAAGATAAAAAGGAGGGTGGGGAGGGAGAACCATTACAATTATAAGACACAAGACAAGAGGTTAATAGTAATATCTGTTAATGAAATCACTGATTCAAAATATTACTACTTCCTTAATAATTACCTAAATCAGGTTTCCATTTATTGTCAAAACATTTCAAACTACTAACACTGTGAGAATTGTAATAAAAGTAATTATTTCCATTTATTTCTAAAGATGAAGTTTTCTTATCCTTGCCCCCAACACTCTAGAACACATAAATGGACTCCCCCCGCCTTTTTTTTTTTTTTTTGTCACCCTCCCCTCTCAGACTTAGATCTTTTCAATTTCTTCAGCATCTTGAGGTCAGCACTCCACCCCCACACCCTCACCCTGCCAGAATAGCATCAAAGACCAAATCAAGCAAAACTCCAGGGAGCTGATCACAGATGCAAAACTCTGTTATCCTAAAAGCCAGTTCCATTTTCCCCTGCAGCACACAGAACCAGGAGGGTGGGAGGTGGATTTAAGGTATTCACAAAAGCTTCCATTCTCATTCTATTGTTGGATGGGCTATTTAGCTTCTCTACTGCCCTCTCTCTGCTCACTGCAATTCTGGCTGCAGCAATCAAGTAAGGACATTTCAAGACCTCCCTCCACCCTTATGTTTAGTAACCTCACACCTGAGAATTTGTCAAAGGGGGAAAAAAAAGAGTACAAAGTAGTGTATGCGAACATAAGTTGATATAATACACCCATTAAAAACCACTACAAACTCAATGTAGAAATAAAAAAATGCTTCCTGAATGATATTAATAAGTGATATACTCCATAGAAAAAGCTGTATAAAGACTAAAAGTTACCTTTGGGAAGAGGAGGGTAGATATTTGTATGATGAGGAATAGAAGAAAAAGTAGAGAAATGAAGAACACTGTAATATTTGGGGTGACCTCACCACTCCCTGGCACTGGTCATTCTAAACTGCTTCATTAAATATTCTGGAATTGCCCTCTGGTCACAACCTTTGGGCCCTCTATCCTCCTCCAAGGAATCTGCTCTGCATTTTTACCGTCACCATAAGACTTTTAAGACCTACCCACTGTCCCAGACCACCAGCTCCCATCTGATAGATGACTAGACTCTTGTGGAGGTCATTTCATCATAGTAGCCTCTTTCTCTCTTTCCTCTCTCCCCCAACCCCTGCACACATGCCATATATCCTTTGGCATTTTTATCAGCTCCCAGTTCTATCCACACCCTCCCTATTCCTTTCTACCTGGCTGCAGAAGGTTAACAATAATCCTGATTTTCCTCTCCACGCCTGCCCAGGCCTTCACTGTTGCTCCTTCGTTCCTCTGTGTCTCTAATGGAGAGAACCTGGTGGGCTCCACGATGACCACCGGTCTTATCAGAACTACAAACCCTTCCCACTCCCTTGGTCCTGGGAGACTGCTTTATGGAGAAGACAGCAGCTATCCCATGAGTATACCTTCCAACTTCCTCCCTTTGTAGATCAAAGGCACTCTAAGATTTGTCCTTTTTTCTTCTCTTTTCTTCCGTCTCTTGGAGACAATGAGGAAAGTACAGCTCAGACAAGTTAAATATATCAATTACCCAAAGACCCCAAAGCCCACTAGACCCTGGGATACCCCACAGTTGCAAACAAGTAACAGCGTTGATGAAGCCAAGTCCCCAGGGGGGGCAACAAGGATTCTGAGCATGGACTGAGCTTTCGCCAGGGTAGAGAGAGGACATTCTCCTTGGTCGTGCTTTTCTGAGGGTCTTACTTCTACAGATAGACACATTCGGACCTCTCCCATCCACACCAAGAACCCTTCTTCTGGCCCCTGCTACTGACCTCACTTTTCCCTTCCTGAAAGAGATGATGACTACCCCCTCGGCCCCCATTTCCTTCCCACCCACTCCTCCTGCTTAGCCACTTGCAGTCTACCTCCCATCTCACCACAGCCTGCTCAGCAGGTCTCAAAAACATCACCAAACCCAACAGTCCGTGCTCAACTGCCATCCACTCAGCCCTTCGTAAGGCATTTGCAAGTGCCAACACTCTCTTCTCTCTGAGCAGCCTTGACTTTGGGCCGTCCTGGTTTTTCCTTCTCTCCCTGCCCTTCAGCATCCTCCAAAACAACACCTGTCCTGTGTCAGCAACTGTGTCAAGAAGTACACAGTCAAGATCAGCGAAGCTCACTCCCTGAGCAGATAGCTCAAACCCTGTGCCATTTAATCCTCACAGCTACTCTGTGCGGTAAATCTTACTAGACACATTTTACGGAGGGAGGAAACTAAAATTACGTGACTTGCCCAAGTTTGCCTGTAGGAGAGACAGACACGGTATTTATTATACAATGCTGTAATAATTATTACAAAAGATTATCTTTCGTAATAAAAAAGATGCTCAGGGACACACAGGAGCTGAGGCTTAAATTCAATGACAATTCTGGAAGAGAAATTCTGATACATGATAGGGAAGGAGTAAACAGCACCCACAAAGAAAAACATAATCCAGAATGGGCTCAGTCGTTTCACATGTGAAATGGGAATAATAACGGCTGTGAGAATCAAAGGAGTAGGTATTTCAAAGTGCTTAGAATAGTGTCTGGCCTATGATATGATATCTGGAAGTGTCTGCTACATAAAATAAATAAGTAACAAAAAAAGATCAATGCGGCAGAAGCACAGGGTGCGTGAGACAGGACAGAAAAGTGAGCGGGGGCCAGCTTGTATATAGAACCCAGTGCACAAGTGTCAAGAGGTCTGGTCAGACACAGCCACCCATCCTCCTCCTGGGGCCTGGGACAGTCGATGGGAGGAAGAAATTGCCACGGTACCAGCCTCCTTTTAATAAGTCACACATGCTCAATGTAGAAACTGTAGTAAATGCTAACAGCACAGAGAGAGTCAAATGACCCTTAATCTCCCAACGCTGCAGAAAAATCACTGACATTGCTCACAGGGGTCATTTATCACCTGCCAGCTCTCTCAGCCCTTGAGCGATAGGCTATATATGGTCTGTTTCCAAGACACCCATCTCCACCCACCACCTGCCCCTGCTACTAAATACAGCTGTTAAATGCAGGTCAATCTATGCAGGAAAATTTAGGATGGCTTGTATACTGGGTTGACTTGTGCCCCCTCAACTCATACTCTGTGATACATAATAATATATAGATTATATAGATTTTATATATTTGCGATCTACAATCTACTCACGTACCGTATTAGTATTTGGGTTTGCAGATAAAGGTTCGAATTTAAGTTGCTCACGCATGATTTTATCTATCCCACCAGAAAACACGGATCAGACACCAAGCACACATCGTGTGCTGCAGCTGCAAAGCTACGGAGGGGGGTAAGGGTCTCCCCGAGAGGAGTTCACAATACTATCTTGGGTGAAAGGAGAAGAGGGGGGTGATTCATAATCAAATAATGAAGAAGTCAAGTGAACGCATGGTGTGTTATGGAATGGGGCAGTGACTGGGCCAGGAGGAGTGAGGAAGTTTCAGGAAGTGAACTTGCCCAAGTTTGCCTGTAGGCAACTTGGAAGTTGCTTTGATTTGGTTTCTAAAGGATAAGTAGGAGTTTTCCTATAGAGAAAGTAGAGAAAAAAGTTCCAAGCAGCAGAAGCAGCAAAGGACTCATTTAGGGAACAGAAAGAAATTCACTGTGGCTCAGAGTGGTTCAGGGGAAGTACAGGAAATGACATCAAAAAGGTTATTTGGGACCAAATTAGGAAGATGCCTATATGCCAGGCTTAAGAGTTTGGAATGAAGAGTGTTATGTTGAGGTTTGTTTTTGAAATACTGATTATTAACGGCAGGGTGACAAATGGATAGACACAGGGAGCTAGCCAGGAGCCTGTTACGGTAGTTCAGGTGAGGGATGGCAAGGTCATGAACCAGTCAATGGCAGTACGTCATGTGAGGAAAGCAGGGACAGTGGAGCATTAGAAGATAAAGTCCACGTAACGCTGGCATCAATTAGATGTGGGGATTAAGAGAGAGGAAGGAGTTAGGAAGCCTCAGCAGTTTTGAGTCTGAGTGACAAGTAGACACCAATAGCATGAACTGCCATAAGGAACACAGGAGAATCAGGGTTGAAAAGGCAATGTTGGGAAATGTTGTTCGAGTTGACTATTGGACAACCCACTGGAAATGTTTAGAGGGAATTGAAAATATGAGGCTCAGCAGCACCTGGGTGGCTCAGTCAGTTAAGCGTCCAACTTCGGCTCAGGTCATGATCTCGCGGTTTGTGAGTTCAAGCCCTGCGTTGGGCTCTGTGCCATCAGCTGGGAGCCTAGAGCCTGCTTCAGATTTTGTGTCTTCCTCTCTCTGCCCTCCCCTGCTCTCATTCTGCCTCTCTCTCTCTCTCAAAAATAAATAAACATTTAAAAAAAGAAAATATGAGGCTCGTACTCATCAATGCTTATCGCTTTCTTTATAGTAAAGAGAATCCTGCTTTTCTCAACACGTATATGGGATATATAGTAGAACATTATTCTAAACACACCTCAGGGAACCCCAGGAGATTAGGCAAGGTTGAGGAAGAAAAGGTTTGGAAGGATTAAAAGACTTGCTATAGGGATCCCTGAGAGTTACTGAAAGAGCCATGTGCCCTCTTAACACCTGGTCTTTGCACTCTGGTGAACAGAGTCAACACAGAGAAGGCACATACAGTTTTTTTCTCCATTCAGACTATTTATCATTTCTTCAATAAAAAAATTACTTCAAGACTACTGAAGTATGCTATCCATTATTGTTACTATTGTGGCCCAAGAAGAAATATCCAAGGTCATTCCATTTCTCATGTGAAGCTGCCCTTTTATTTATATGGCCTTCACCCTGCTCACCAGACTGAAAATCACGAAAAAGCTGAGACAATTTTGAATCATCCAAGCTGAAAAATCTGCCTGGCACTTAGCAGATGTTTATTAAACAGTGTGCTGAGCAAGTCTGCAAAGAAGTATGCGTGACACGGTGTGTGTGTGTGTGTGTGTGTGTGTGTGTGTGTGTGTGTGTGTGTATACACAGGATATATATATCTCTTCTCTTGCACATCGTCTATATACTTTACTGAACTTGAAAATGAGTTATGCAAAAGCCATTTTACACATTTTCAAACCAGCATAAATGGGGAAACTAGACCTAGAGATGAATGATACTTGCTTAAAACCACACATCAACTGACTGGCAGAACTGGGAGGTAGACGCAAGAGATCCTGTCCCCCAGCAAGTCTTACAAGGTACCCTGTTTTCCTTTAATTTCCAGAATACTCAGTATTTTAAAAATATCAATATCAATCCTAAATTAACGAAATAAAAAAAATTTTTTTAACGTATACAAGCATCCAGGCCGGCCACAGGTAAATTTGGAAAGTCAGCCATTTATCTTCAGGAGACTATCTCCTCCTTCTGACCCTACTTCCCAGGCATCCTGAGTCCCCATTAAGCACTGTGAAAGATCTGGCAGAATTTTCCTCCAATATCACAAATGATCCCTTCCTTTTCCCCCATCACGGCTTTTATTCCTAATGTGGCTATTCCCAGCAGCATGCTGCAAAAGAAATTTGCTGGATGAATCACCCTTGCATTGCACTAGGATCTCAGGTAGAGGGTATGAGCTGTGGAGACTGGGGGACCCTGAGTCACCCCTCTGCTTTGCCACTTAGAAGTCGTATGGCCTAGGGTTAGCTCTGCCCCCTCTCAGTTCCCTTATCTATAGGCTTTTAGCAGGAATAAAGATAATGCACATAGGGGCCTCGCACAGGGTCTGGCATACAAAGTCACTCCCTAAACACAGCATTTCCCATCAATTAGTTTTCACAACAACACTGGGAAGTTGTTATGAAACTGAGCATCTGAGCGGTTACAAGATTGGCTAAGAGGCTGAGCCACAATTGAACCCAGAGTTCTCAAAAACACTAAAGCGTTTACCTGACTCCAGGTCTCTCAAACTGGATATTTTTACAATCTTATTATAAAAAATAAAATTATCAAAATCAAACAACTGTGGAGCACTCACTATGAATCAGGAACCGTGTTAACCTCTTCACATGGATGACTCAATGACTCTTCACAGCATTATATGAGAACTGTTGTCATCCATGTAACAGATGAAGAAATCAAGGCTTAGAGGGTATAATTAATTGCCACACGTCACACAATAAACCAGGATCTGAACCCTTGTCTAATTCCAATCTTGACTTCTTAAGTGCTACACATACCTGACTAATTTGATATCGTTTGACTAAGCCCAAACATGAAATAAGTGGAAGTTTCTTATGCTTATAGCTCATAACCCCTCTGAGACCAAAGCTAGTTCACAAATTAAATAGAAACAAAACTATACCAAAAATACAATTTAAATTAATACTACTTGAATGTGATGGATGGGTGTTCACTGGAGTTGGATGTCTCTCCCAAAGCCAGTTCTTTGAGCATCACAGGCTTGCATTCCTTTGGGCCTTATGACAACCAGTTCCAGCTTTTCTCTCAATTCCAACTACAGGGAACCTCTGCATGTACGCTCGCTGCCATCCTAGCATTAGGCCTCCATTGGGCACTACTAAATTGCTTAGTGTTTGATCAGCCACTGTTCTTTCTCAATAGGCCACAACAATTAAAACATCATCATAGATATAAACTCAAAGATGGGCTGCTGGCAAGGCACGTTCAATTGACAAGGGAACCACCCAAAACATGCAGACAAAAAGTATATTTTATATACATATATGTATGCATGTAATATCATATATATGTATGTGCACACATGTTATATTGCTGGGAGAGTTGTATAAAATATTGCCATGGAATTAAGAACACATTTAAAATTCCTAGAACACACAGTCCTTGGCAGATGGGTCACATCAAAATTTACTGTTCATATTCACTGCATTCCATCAGGATGATTCCTTCATTCAGCCAGTCATTAAAGATGGACTCCAGCTTCCTCCTACCACCGGCAAGACACAGATACCAAAGAAACACCATGATGGAGATAACCAAGTACGAAATTTCTTAGTCTTAAGCAGTTTACAGCCAGACATTTGCTAAGGTTAAGGAGAAGAACAGTAATTGTTTATAATGAAAGTTCAGATGGGTCAATACTACACAGCTAATACTACAGTTGCAGTCAACTCTTGAAAAGGAAAGAAAGAAAATGACGCATTCTACTAAAAATCTCCAATGAGTCAAAAGGCCTGTTCTATTCATGTGGATAGTTCCTTCCCCTTTCCACTCAGGACAGAGTTCAAAGAATGGGCCTAAGTGCAGCAGGCCATGTTATTCACAAGAAACAAGAAAAACCTCAGGATGGATACCGAGAGCAATACTGATGTAGACCATTCTGGCATCAGAAGTAGAACAAATAGAATTTAAAGTCATTTCCCATTTTATAATCCTATGATAAAATGTCCCCTCTTTACCACAGACTGAATTCTAGTGAAAAATGAAAGGAAGTAAAAACAAAAACTTGGCATCTTAACATTCTTTCCTCCCTTTTAACCAACTTACAGTAATAACTGACGTAGGTGCTTTACATTTTATAGAGTGATTTTACACACAAAAAGAGCCATCATCAACAACAACAACAACAACACCCCAGCACTTTCACCTAAAGCAGCCAGTCATTACATACATAAGCATGGTTTAAAATTTTTTTTTTTCCACCGTTTTTTATTTATTTTTGGGACAGAGAGAGACAGAGCATGAACGGGGGAGGGGCAGAGAGAGAGTGAGACACAGAATCGGAAACAGGCTCCAGGCTCCGAGCCATCAGCCCAGAGCCTGACGCGGGGCTCGAACTCACGGACCGCGAGATCGTGACCTGGCTGAAGTCGGACGCTTAACCGACTGCGCCACCCAGGCGCCCCAAGCATGGTTTAATTATGGTTTTGAACATAACATCCAGCATAAAAACAGGATGGTGAAAGACTGCTATAAATTATAAGGGATTTGAAGGCAGAAAGTTCCATTTCTGAATACACAGAGTAATCTTCATATAAGATAATGCTGATGTAAGCAATTATAAGGTTTCTAGAGGTACTTTTTCACTGTATTTAAAAAGGTTTCTTTCTTGAGTAGTCATTCCCTCTTAGGACTTTTCTATACTTCTGGCAATTTTCTACCCAAATCCTCTTTGTGGTCCAAGAGCACTTCTAAAAACTGTGACCAAGTATTTTTATTATAGTTGAAAGCAAAACTTACTAACATGTGTTTTCAAATAAGTCTAAAAGTGATTTACTTAGTTTAATTCTTAAAATTGGTAAAAATTAGAATGAGTGAGGTAGAGATAAATGTATACGGATCCTTTACTTCATAAATTTCATGTAAACAGACTTCCAAATTCAAGCAATTCCAAACCTAATAAATTCAATCCAAATGGTGAAAATCCCCTGGAGCAGAGAAGATGCCAGTGATCTCAGATTGCCACATTTTCTTCTTCTTCCTGGGTGCCCAACTAAACTGCATTGTCTCATCTTCATGCATTTAGATGAGGGCATAGGACTGAGCTCTGGCCAAGACAGTGTAGGCAGCAGTGATGTAAGACCACTTCCTGCCCTCTAAAATCTTTCATACCATCCTCCATGTTCCATCTCCTCCTTTGTGCCCCCGTAAGATGAGAAAATCCAGTGGAAGATTCTAAGGACCACAAGACAATGGAGTGTAATGGGTATAAGGTTTCTTTTGTGGGGTGATGAATATGTTCTATAATTGATTGCAGTGATAGTTGCACAACTCTGTGAACATATTAAAAATCACTGAATTACACAATTTAAGTGGGTGAACTATATGGTATGTGCATTATATCTCAATAAAGCTGTTCTCCAAAATGAACAAAAAAGACACAATGGAGTCACTACATGGAAGACACATGAATCCCTGAATCACCAAGTGGAGGGTAGTTGTTATAATGTAAGAAAGAAATAAAATTTCTGTTGTGCCTAGGCATTGGGTTTTGGGGGACTGCGTGTTATAGCAGTTAGCTACCTTTTACAGTACTTTCTAGAATAAGAAGATCTCACATCTCAGCTACTTAATACTTCAGATTCCGCATCTATAAAGGAAACAAGTGAACCAAGTCAGTGTTTCCCAAAGTATGGTATGTTGGTAACTGAGGTGGTTTTAGGTGGAACTTGGACAAACATTTGTTTTTATTGTTTTTAGTTTCATGGTTACCATTTATTAATGGTTTTCCGTTTACTGAGTGATACAGCTGCCTTTCAAAGTTAAGTGTATTTAAGGAAAAAGAACACGGAAGTATTTAGAGGAAACATTAAGTCAATAACAGCACTATACAGATGGCACATATATATGCCAAAATCACGTAAGTAGCAGGCACAATGGGTGAAGTTTGGGCAACACTGGGTTAAATGACCTCTTCACGTCCAATGTTAATGTTCCTCGATTTTTGTTATTTTGTACTTATCACTGTATTCCTCCAATACCTGGCCTGCCCGGTATACCTCCCATTCCATGAGTTAAGAGTACACTGGGGTTACTGACATGCGTGTGACAAGATTCAATCCACAGGTGTACATTCGGCTAAAACACCATGAATGTGACACATCATAATTCTCGGCTACCTCTCTCCTCAGAGACATGCATTCCTGCACTATTCCCAAATGCCTACTTGTTCCTAGTTCACCAAGTTTCAATATTCCTTACTGATAAGCTACAGAAGATGCACAAACAGAGAATGGGTTTTTAAAGCAACATTTGAATTCTGGGCCAGACTTTCACTTGGACACATTTCCTGCTGAAGGCGCCGTATAGGTAAATGTTTTACTGAAAAATAAGTAGTTATATGAAACTTGGTGTTCGGATTTGGGCTCTGAATCTGGCGGCGTAGGTACAAAATGATGAGACTCCCTGGGTGAATTTAAATATACTAAATCAGAGCATCTGATTTAGTCCATATTTGAATAATAAACACAATAATAGGTTAACACTTACACAGCATCATGTGCCGGGTACTATCCCATGAGTTTACATAAACTGGCTCACTTAAGCCTTCTAATAACCATTATATGACTCCATCTCTCCAAAAATGTCAAGAGCAAAAACACTGGAAAATCTGCAACGGGGTCTCAGTGGCAGAAAGGGCCCTCACGTGGCAGATCTGTCAGGGAGGACAGCCCATGGCCAGGATGTAGTATAGGTAATGCCACATGCTCAGCATGCTGAGTTAGATATCATCGGTTTCTGGGTGGTCACAATCACTCTTCCTTAATATTTATGTTTATAAGCTCAATATCGTGGAAATACTTCATTTCTCTTGACTATTACAATTTGAGTATGTATGTTGATACCTGGAGCTTGGTTCGTATCATCTAAAACAACAGGTGTTTATCAGATTGTAAGCACAAATTATAGAGTTCTTAAAACATAAATTAATTCTATTAATTGCTATACCTAAACATTCATCTTTCATGGAGCCTCCTTTGAAAGAGACAGAAGCCCACAAAATCACCTTCTACACTAGATTCTGATTAACTTTGTAACTTTATCACCCCAGGTTTTTATATTTTTTTTATATTTATTTATTTATTTGAGAGAGAGAGAGAGAGAGAGAGAAAGACAGAGCATGGGGGGCGGGGGGACAGAGAGAGAGGGAGACATAGAATCCAAAGCAGGCTCCAGGCTCTGAGCTATCAGCACAGGGCCCCATGTGGGGCTTGAACTCACAAACTGCAAGATCATGACCTGAGCTGAAGTTGGACACCCAACTGACTGAGCCACTCAGGCACCCCAATCCCAGGTTTAACAAAGCTGTCTTAATCCTCACACATTTACTACAGTCTTCCCAGGTTCACGTGAAATCTTATTGGGAGACAAATTTCTCTGTAACTCCAGGATTTCCAGCTAGAGTGATGTCAGATGCCTCTTTAGCAAGAATTTAGAAATATGGGCTATACTTCCTACCTGCTGAGACCTATAATCTAGGGAGTAAATAAGACACGCACACACACACACACACACACACACACACACACACACAAACACACACACACACACACCCTTTGTTGCCTAACAGGACTAACGAGGGTTCCCAGCCAATACTTATTTTAAATTTGGGGCAAGAAATAGAAGAGTAATCACAGAGAAGGCATTATCTTGGGTCTGCTGGGTCTCCAGGGTGCCAGGCAGTCACAAGTCCAGAGACAATGTGGCGGATCCACTGCTAGAGAAAAGGGCTGGATATTTCTGTCTACCTGAGAACTCTGCCTAAAAGAAGGTGAGATCAGAAACAGACTGACCAATGACAGTGATGAGAAGAGGCTAAAAACTGACTTTAAATATAGGGGTACGTGGGTGGCTCAAGTGGTTAAGCATCTGACTTCAGGTCAGGTAATGATCTAGTGGTTTGTGAGTTCAAGCCCTCTATTGGGCTGTCTGCGGTCGGCAAGGAGCCCACTTCGGATCCTCTGAATCCCCTTCTCTCTGCCCCTCCCCCGTTTGCGATCTCTCTCTCTCTCTCTCTCTCTCTCTCTCTCTCTCAAAAATAAACACTTTTTAAAAGTGACTTTAAATATAAAGTCAGAAATTTTTAGGGAAGAAACTTGCAAGTTGATCAACTTCCAGAAAAATATATGTGAACTATGCGTGCAACAATTAACAATATTGCTAGAATCTCTTTATTAACTTACTGAACATGCCACAATATTTTGAGTCCTGTTTTAATGTTTTAACATAGCACAGTCAATGCATCATAACAGTGGAGAGCACAGACAGTTTCAGTGTCAGGCAGGCCTGTGTTTAAATGCCAGATCCGTGGTCCTGTGCAAATTAACTGACCTCTTTTAGTCTCCATTTCCTCATCTGTAAAATGGGGATATTAAAATAACCTAACCTAGATTATCATGAGGATTAATTTTGATATGCTCATAAAGCACTCAGCACAATATCTGGTCCATTGCCATCACCAATATGTTATTTTAGCATAATTATTTTTGCCATTAAGAATAAGATTTCTACAATTTTTCAACATTTAAAATTTTCTCCCCCACATATAGTCTCTAATCTTGTTATAGAATTCAATAAGAAAAAAGACTTAACAGAAATCTTTTGAATATTTTATATTATTTCTTTAGGTAACATACCAGTATTTCTTCACTTTCTCCGTTGAGGAATCCATAAATATTCCAAGAACTCAAAAAATAGAGGAGTATGCAATTAAGCTTGACCACAGTGCATAAAATATCACAAAGCACACTAGGAAAAGAGGATAATAGCAGAAATACTTTTTTGCCTTAAGCAAAATAATATTTTAAGTAATTTTAAAAGTAAGTTAGTCTTGGGGGCACCTGGGTGGCTCAGTAGGTTGACTGTCTTGACTTCTCAGCTCGGGTCATGATCTCACGGTTCATGAGTTCGAGCCCCACATCGGGCTCACTGCTGTCAGCCTGTCAGTGCAGAGCCTGCTGAGATCCTCTATCCCCCCTCCCTGCCCCTCCTCCACTTGCATTTTCTCAAAATTAAAAAGTAAATATTCAAAAAAAGTAAGTTAGTCTTACAAATCAATTATTATAAAAATGTAGAAAAAGTCCAGCAACTACTTAGGATAATATTTGCTGAGCATTTACTTACTACATGCTAGATAATGTGCGAAGCACAAGAGATACGGAGATTTAAAAATACGTCATTGTAGTTACCCAAGATAAATGAAAGGTATTTGATCATACAAAGACATGTACAAGAATATTCATAGCAGCTTCTTTCTAATAGCTGAAAACTGGAAACAACCCAAATGTCCATGAACAGGTGAATGGATACACAAATAGTGATATATCCATACAGTGGAATACTATTCAGTAATAAAAAAAATACAATACAATATTGATACAACCAAATAGATGTATTTAAAAATAATATGCTAAGTGAAAGAAGCTAGTTTAAAAAAAAATACATGCTATATGAGTTCATTCTAGAATACTAGTAAACATGCAAACTAATCTATAGTGTCAAAAATCAGATCAGTGATAACTAGGGATGGTGGGAATGAAAAGGGAGGTATGAATTACAAAAGGGCACGAGGAAGATTTTGGGGGTGATGGATGTGTTCATTTTATCGTAGTGATGGTTTCACTGGTGTGTACATATATCAAAACTCATCAAATAATACAATTTAAATGTATGCAGTTTATTGTGTATTGATTATACCTCAATAAAACTAAAGAAAATATGGCCCCTGCCCTCATGGAACTTGAAATTGATTAGACTTGGAAACTATGAAATTCTTTGCTAATAATTTTGTGTTCTAAATCATAGACTTAAAAAAGAAAAACCAACAAATCCAACAAAAGAGAAAAATAGGTGTAAGGATTAAGCAAAATGGCACCTGAGTGGTTCAGTTGGTTAAGCATCTGACTCTTGATTTTGGCTCAGGTCATGATCTCAAGGTTTGTGAGTCTGAGTCCTGCATCTGGCTCTGCGCTGACAGCACGGAGCCTCCTTGGGATTCTGTCTCCCTCTCTCTCTGCCCCTTTCCCATGCTGGCATGCACATGCGCTCTTATGCCCTCTCTGATAGATAGATAGATAGATAGATAGATAGATAGATAGATAGATAGATATTTAAATTAAGCAAAACAACTTCACTTTACAAAGGGCCGGAAGTAGGTAATCAATCAGCTCTCATTTCAGTGAAGGTTATACCTTAGTATTTGTCCCAATTTAGAAACAACTCATCCATCCATCCAATTCATCCAAAATTAAATTAATTTCTGGTAGAGAAATAAAATTAATTTTACACCTTCCCCTAAAGTTGGGACCTGCTCCTATCCTCTTCTTTCTTCCGGTCTCATTACTCCCTTTCTCAAGGCAAGCATGATGAAGGCCACCTACCGGAAGCTCAGTGAGGACAGACGTACTGCCTCTCCAGCACCTACAACAGTGCTGGCATGTCATAGCCTGGCACAGGGCAGGTGCTCAATGACTTGGTTGAGTAAGTCAATGAATGGACGAGGACATGCGTGAATAGGAGGGGCTTCGGCTAAGTGGACAGGAGGCCTTCCTTAGGTTTAATTTCACATTATCCAGTCAGAGCCACCATGTGACTATTTCAGAGAAGAAGTTGGCTGCTTTCATTTTTGCCATTGCTCTCTCAGATACCTGCCACAACGGCGGGTCCAGGCATGCCAAGAACTGCCAGGATCCAAGAGGAACTCTCCGGATCCAAGAGGCCCTGCTTCCTCGGTCCCCTGTTCAACTGAAGTGTCCTGCCACATGTGAACACCCAACTCACAGAGTAATGGTCATGTTACGAGCCTCCGAGATACTCTGAACTACTGCCAGGGGATCCCTCCTCAACCACAGATGGGAATCATTGGGTCTGACCCTGCAAATCTGTTTACCTTCTGGTTTTTTTAAGCAGCCAAAGAGAAGGAAGGCCCTCTGACCAAGGTTTCAGTTCTTGCATCTCTATGGTTAACACCGACTGGTAGCGCTCTGCTACGGTACCAGGGGTTCTGAGAGCCACGTGTACGTGTGTGTGCGTGCATGTATGTCCGAGGCTCTCCAGTGGACACGTCATGTGTGCAGGGTTTTTTTTAGTGCCACTTTATCTTCAAGAAAGCCGAAATACCTAGAATCACACAAACAAGAGGAACTTGGGAGACATAAACTTTGTGAGTTTCGGGGTGGGTGAGAGTTACAGACAGCTAACAGAGCAGGACAGGAAGTGTAATTTCCAGGATGGGTGGTGGGGGGCAGTGTCATGGGTGAGCACACAGTGGCCTGTGCAAGGGACCTACAACTTCAGCACTGGGGGTACAATTCCCACCCCACCCCCAGGAACGCCATCATGGCCAAATGGACTGATGAAGTGGTATTGCAGAAAAACAGCAGCCCTGGGAGAGGGAAGCCCCTGTGGCCACCACCCCACAGGCTCCCCCAGGAGGCCAGCCTGTGACCTGGAGGCAGGACTGAGTTTCTGGACAGGCGAAAAGTTGCGGGGCTCACGGGCCCTCAAGAACCTTACCTCCACCTAGCCCACACCTGACCAGTTCCTCCACTAAGAAAAACCCCTCTCTCTGCTTATGTGACGTGAGTGGAGGGCAAAGATGCATGCGTGCAAGTGTAAACTGTAAATCTGTATTTTCTAACAATGAATGGAGCTTCGCTAGGATACTGCAAAAGCGGAACATTCACTTGGTCTTTACATAACTGTCTGCAGGACCCCTATATATTTCTCCAGTTCTCTCTAGTGTTAAGAGGATCACACTGCAGTCTGTTTTCTCAATACCTCCAAAATATTAAGCTGCAAATAATGGCAGCGTCTCCAGACCAGCATGCTGCCTCTAGGGAAGCAACATCCCCTCCTTTTTCTTCTTCCCCAGTGAAGACAATCAGCCAGCAGTGCTGGGAACAATGCCTTCCTTTTGCTTCTGTTCAAGCCTGGGGGTGGGAAAGGGAGTGAGAGAGGGTGAAGAGATCAAGGAAGATGGGGAAGGGGGAGGGAGAAGGAATCACCGCGAGAACACTGGCAAGAAAGACAAAATGTGAGTCTTAACGCAAGATGTCTAGTAAGAGAAGAGGAATCACCCTTCAGAAGAGGAACTCTCCCCTCAGAAAGATATTCAAAGAAAAACACACAGATGGCCTCATATGTGTTCCATGGGTTTCTGTGGGTCTGATGGGTACTAATCATTCCTTTACTATGGTTTCTATAGGAACAGCCACTTTGTGTTGCAAATAATCAACAGAAAACTTTTGTAATAAAACCTGTCAACTGGGAAACTTCTATAGATAAAATGATTTTAAAAACAATTTCTTCTGGGGTGCCTGGGCAGCTCAGTTGGTTAAGGTCCGACTTCGGCTCAGGTCACGATCTCACGGTTCATGGGTTCCAGCCCCGCGTCGGGCTCTGTGCTGACAGCTCAGAGCCTGGAGCCTGCTTCAGATTCTGTCTCTCTCTCTTTCTGTCTCTCTCAAAAATAAATAAATATATATTTTTTTAATTTTTTAAAAAACAAAACAATTTCTTCCAAGTGTGCCTGGGTGGCTCAGTCGGTTAAGCCTCTGACTCTTGATTTCAGCTCAGGTCATGATCTCATGGTTTGTGAGATCAAGCCCCACATCAGGCTCTGTGCAGAGCATGGAGCCTGCTTGGAATTCTCTCTCTCCCTCTCTTTCTCTCTCTCTCTGTCTCTGCCTCTCCCCTGTTTGTTCTTTCTCTCTCTCTCTCAAAATAAATAAATAAATATTACAACAAAACAAAACAATTTCTTCTACTGACTGGATGCTTGATGACATCATGGAAGCTCTCTTTTTTTTTTTTTTTTTTTTTTTTAAATTTTTTTTGGGGTGCCTGGGTGGCGCAGTCGGTTAAGCGTCCGACTTCAGCCAGGTCACGATCTCGCGGTCCGTGAGTTCGAGCCCCGTGTCAGGCTCTGGGCTGATGGCTCAGAGCCTGGAGCCTGTTTCCGATTCTGTGTCTCCCTCTCTCTCTGCCCCTCCCCCGTTCATGCTCTGTCTCTCTCTGTCCCAAAAATAAATAAACGTTGAAAAAAAAAATTAAAAAAATAAATAAATAAATAAATTTTTTTTAACGTTTATTTATTTTTGAGACAGAGAGAGACAGAGCATGAACGGGGGAGGGTCAGAGAGAGGGAGACATGGAATCTGAAACAGGCTCCAGGCTCTGAGCGGTCAGCACAGAGCCCGACGCGGGGCTAGAACTCACGGAGTGTGAGATCATGACCTGAGCCGAAGTCGGCCGCCCAACCGACTGAGCCACCCAAGCGCCCCCAGCTCTCTTGATATGTTTAGGGGTGAGAGCATTAAGGCTCTACGTAAGATGA
This sequence comes from Puma concolor, assembly GCF_028749965.1. Taxonomy (NCBI): domain Eukaryota; kingdom Metazoa; phylum Chordata; class Mammalia; order Carnivora; family Felidae; genus Puma; species Puma concolor. The sequence continues at coordinate 166,782,939 of NC_141670.1, read as the reverse complement.
GTACTCCCTGTCTTCTGCAGATGGACGCTAAAGCAACTGTAGAGGAAAGGACAGGATTTCTACTGGGTAACGGGAGTGGGCGGGATTTGCTACATGACCACAGAGGTGGAGGGAAGCGTGAGTCAGGGTTAGGTAGCTGGGTGCTGGGTACATGGAGGTCACCTGACTACCCTGTCTACTCTTGAGTATGTTTGAACTTTCTGTAATAAAGGCTAAAAAATACTTCTCTCCATCACATTTTTTAATGTTTGTTTATTTTTTTTTAAGTTTATTTATTTTGAGAGAGACAGAGACAGCCAAGTGGGGAAGGGGCAGAGGGAGAGAGTCCTAAGCAGGTTCCACGTTACCAGTGCAGAGCCCCACACGGGGCTCGAACTCACGAAACCCTAAGATCGTGACCTGAGCCAACACCAAGAGTCGGATGCTCAACTGAGTCACCCAGGCGCCCCTAATGTCTATATATTTTTGAGAGGGGTGGCGAGAGAGAGAGAGAGAGAGAGAGAGAGAGAGAGAGAGAGAGAGAACTACGGGGGAGGGGCAGAGAGAGACAGGGACAGAGGATCTGAAGCAGGCTCCACACTGACAGCAGAGAGCCCAATGTGGAGCTCGAAGTCACAAACCATGAGATCATGACCTGAGCTGGTCAGATGCTTAACTGAATGAGCCAACCAGGTGCCCCTCTCCATCACATTTTTCAAAATCTTGATCAAAGTTATAGGATCTACTTATAAAAAAATTTTTGTGAGAATATAAGAAGTGTCCATTACAAATTGGAAAAAAAGTAGATTTGATCACTTTATTTAATCGCCACTAATAAAGCTTTGGTTATACTTGTGGTAATGTCTCCACCAGATTCAGAAGAAGAAACGATCCCAGATGTTAACACAACTGCTCTTAGTGGTCACATTCACACAGCTTCTTGCATCCGTCAATCTCAAAGTGCTCAGTAATTAATTACAGAACCGCTGACCCTGTTGAAGTAATGAGTTATTTAGCATCTGCATTTTATAATTGAGTAAATGGAGCACTGAGGTCAAACAACTGACCAAGGGAAAACGAAGATACAGAAGTCCAGGCTGTACTGCTATGCTCTTTATTGGCTATCACAGCTGAGGGCCATAGTGAAACTATTCATCCCCTCTTAGTTTATGATCACTAATGCAATTAACTTTTTAATACTCTGGCAAAAGTTAATCCGTGTTGCAGAATACATTCTAAGAGATGCCCCCAATGCCAAATACAAAATCCCCATGGCCCAGAGAGCAAGGCCACGCCCTGTGAGCCCACCAGCACTTGCAACGGGGACAAGGTCTGTTTGGTTTTCTCTTCCTCATTCCCTCACCTCCCTTCTGGAGGCTGTGATGCTTCACTCCACCTAGACAGCCCCCAGCCTTGGAAGGCTTTCGAGGAACATGTAGGAGTTATTGTAGTAAGTACAGTGAGTACATCTGAAACCTCCATATTACCATGCACAGGCTTTAAAGTGGATTCCGAAAGAGAGGTGGCTTTTGTCATCAATCACTAAGGTACTATCGTGTCAAACCATAAGAAATTGTAAGTCCAAAATGGTCAAATATTGGTGATTTCGGATCAACTGAATACATTTTGTATATTTAGTGCGCTTTCATCCTACTCACACGCTTCATACTCTGAAATACAAACCATTTGTACTTCTCCTAACTTCTGCTTAATTATAACCACAGTTATGATTTGTGAGGCTCTTGTTACGTAGCCGGTGCCTGAAACAGACTGAACGTTGCATGAGAATGGGAACGGTGCCCATTCTCTGGTGCGATCACCAACAGCACCCAGCATGGTCAGAACCCAGTCAACGAATGGTATTGACGACCCAGGAAACTGCTGGAATTTGTATTTCACTTAACCAAATTTTAACAATCTGACAGTTGGGACGCGTGGGTGGCTCGGTCGGGTTAAGTGTCTGACTCTTCCTTTCAGCTCAGGTCATGATCTCATAGTCGTGAGATCGAGCCCCATGCAAAGCATGGAGCCTGCGTGGGATTCTCTCTCTATCTCCCTTTGCCCCTCCCCTGCTTGCACTCTCTCTCTCTCTCAAAAAAAAAAAAAAAAAAAAAAAATCAGACAGTTAATCTAGAATAATAGCAGCTCTTTTAAATCATACACTATTTTGATCGCTAACCTGATAGCTGTTTTCTTGTTGACAGAGGTTTCCTTGTGAACGTCACAATTTGGAAATTTTTCATTCCTGGTTATGAAAGAAAGCAGGTCACACTGAATAGTTTACGTCCCCAAATCAAAAAGTCTTATATAGTCCACAGACAAGATAACAGACAAGGCTAGGAATTAACTGAAATATCCTCACGCCTTTCTATCGTCTCTCTCTACGCCACCTCAGCCCTTCACTCTTTTAGTCAATATTTCTGCAGCGTCTGCTCTCCTCCCCAGGAATTTCCACCTGAGTGGCAAGAAATGATTACTCATAAGGCAATACGGAAAGTTCTTCACTGAGCAAAACGCAGTGGGACATAAAGGAAGAAGAGGTTAATTCTTCCAGAAAAAGAGTCTGAGAAGGCTGCACAGATGAGCTGCCTCTTCGAGCAGAGCCTTGAATCGCGAATGAGAGCTTTCCCAGCAAAGAAAGGAGAGATGATTTTACATAGGAAACCTCACAAGCGAAGGTCGGTCACTACAAAAGAACATGGCAGGGCAAGCCTGGTTGTGTGTAGTATTTTCCAACGAATGGAGGGACGGGCGGAAGAGGCAGGAGACGAGATTGGGAAGGTGAGTCAGGATCAGGTTATGAATGGCTCTGCATGGAGTGCTGAGGAGTTGCGTCATTAATCTTCCAGGCAATGAGGAACTGTGGCCTCAAGGGATTATATTTTAACATGCAAGGGTCCCCTCTGCTGAAGACAGAAAGCTGAGCCTGGTTCTGTCACTTGGTGGGACTGTTCTTCGGGGAAAGAAAAAGTGGGTAGCTTTTTGACAAATAAAAGGATGAGCCACTATCCTTTGCTTTATCCCCTTAGACTAAGAGCCAGCAGAATTCCACAACAAAGTTCTTACTGCTCAAGAGCAAAGACGCTGCAGCCAGACTGCCTGAGTTTGGATCCCGGCTCTGCCACTTACTTGCTGTATCCCCTTGAACAAGTCACTTAACTTCTCTGTGCTTCAGTTTCTCTAGGTATACAACGGGATGAGTACTAGCAAACGACTTCATACGGTTGCTGTAAACTTAAAAAGTCAAGTCATATTGGGCCGCCTGGGTGGCTCGGTCGGTTAAGCCTCCAACTTCGGCTCACAGTTCGTGAGCTCGAGCCCCACGTCGGGCTCTGTGCTGGCAGCTTGGAGCCTGGAGCCTGCTTCGGATTCTGTGTCTCCCTCTCTCTCTGCCCCTCCAATGCCCTTGCTCTGTCTCTGTCTGTCTCTCAATAATAAATAAACGTTAAAAAAAAAAAAAAAAAGTCAAGTCATATGAAGCTCTTGGAATAAAACTGACAAGTGGTAAGTGCTCAATAAGTTTAGCTATTAATGTTCTTTTTCAAAACCATATTACCCCTTAGGGAAAATAAAAGCAAAAGCCACTAGCTCTTTTTTTTTTTTTTTTTTTTTTTTTTACCATATAACCTATTTTATTTTCTTAAGAACACTTATTATCGGGGCGCCTGGGTGGCGCAGTCGGTTAAGCGTCCGACTTCAGCCAGGTCACGATCTCGCGGTCCGTGAGTTCGAGCCCCGCGTCGGGCTCTGGGCTGATGGCTCAGAGCCTGGAGCCTGTTTCCGATTCTGTGTCTCCCTCTCTCTCTGCCCCTCCCCCGTTCATGCTCTGTCTCTCTCTGTCCCAAAAATAAATAAACGTTGAAAAAAAAAATTAAAAAAAAAAAGAACACTTATTATCTCAGATTCTCATGGGTTTTTTTGTTGTTGCTATTCTCTCGTTTCTTTTTTTTTTTTATTTATTTATGAAATTTATTGTCAAATTGGTTTCCATACAACACCCAGTGCTCATCCCAAAAGGTGCCCTCCTCAATACCCATCACCCACCCTCTCCTCCCTCCCACCCCCCATCAACCCTTAGTTTGTTCTCGCCACTAGCTCTTTTTAAGAAAAGTCCCTCCTACCTACCTTCTAGACTCCAGAGAATGATGCCAAATTTGACTTATAAAATAAACTGGCATGAATGAGATTCTTCCTTGGGTCTTAACAGCATCAATACCCTAAAATTACAGAGGGACACAATAGAACAGACGAGTGTCTACCCATATCTACTCTCTCCAACCAGAAAAAAAAGAGATTAACCTTTACTTCATGGGTTTTACAACCCATGTTTTTAAATCCTGTTTTTAAAAAGGACGGTTGACACTTCATGTGACTGTACTATTTTTATTCTTTGAGGCTGTTATTTTAGTTCTGTCTTATAGTATGAAACCAATACTGAATCAGCAAGCAACTATATTAGCACTTCCTTTTTACGTTAGAAACAGTTAATCTCTGGCAACTCGCAGCCTTCACACACAGTAGCAGAGAGCACACTTGGTCAAAATTTGGTCAAAGTCTCTTTTCTTTCAGGGCAGAAGAGAAATGTTACAAAGAACACACTTTTACCAGTCTGTCAGGCTTTCTTAAAGGCTAATTCATGGTCTGGTTAATACAAAGATCAAATAGGGGTCTGATCCTTAGGTTAACACACCATTTAGCCAGCCAGAAGGTCTCACAAAATTACCCAGAAGCAGTGCAGCGTAATGGTTCAGAGCTTGAGAATCAGACAGTCTGGGCTGGGATCCTGGCTTTGCCATGGCTGGCTCTGTAACCTTGAGCAAGCTGTAAAACGGGAATGAAAACACGGTATCTTCCTTACAAAGTTAAGAGGATTAAAGTTAATGATTATGAAGCATGTAAGACTTTGCATAATGTAAGGTAAGCACTATGGAAGTTTAGTAAATTTTAAAAGGGGGGGGGGGCACCTGAGTGGTTCAGTCAGTTAAGCGTCCTACTTCAGCTCAGGTCATAATCATGAGGTTTGTGGGTTCAAGCCCCACATCAAGCTCTGTGCTGACAGCTTGGAGCCTGGAGCCTGCTTCAGATTCTGTGTCCCCCTCTCTGTCCCTCGCCCACTCGTGCTCTGTCTCTCTCAAAAATAAACATTTTAAATAAATAATCGGGGGGGGGGGGGGGGAAGGCTTGCAAAAGGTTCCAAAGCCCTTCTGTTCCCGTGACCAAAAAGCAATCTTTATTTTCATTATGCAAAAAGATGTGTACCCAGAATGACCTGGAAGTGACAAGAAGAATGTTCTCCATTGTCTCTGCTTTTAAAGTAGAAATTAGCTTCCTTCTTAAGGTGTTTTTTGACTCATCAGATACAATAATTTGTAATATTCCATTTGCCAGATACTCATAAACAAATAGCCTGGCAGGGTAGGTATTTCCTCCATTTCCAGAGAAAGAAAATGTGACTCAGAGTTTTATTAATTGCCTGATGTCACAGCTGGTAAATGACAGATCAGGATTCAGAGCAGATCTATCTGGCTTCAAAGCCCACTACACGGTCCCTTAGGAAGCCGCCTCCCTAGAAGATAAACAGTCCTAACTGGACTACATCTGATGATTTCAGATTTACTTCTTACTAATCCCAACTTCTTACTCACACCTGATCCTGAGTATCTGACTACATAGCGAGATACCTGTCTTTATGTCTTTCTTTTATATCTCTCTTTAACATGATTTGGAATAAATCCATCATATACATCCTTGAACCTGGATCCCATTCACTCATTTACTAATCATTTATTATTTGCCACAGGTCGCTAAGCAATGCCTTCACCTGCCTTGTGAAGTTTAGAGATTAGAGAAAGACTGAAAAAATAATTGCACCAATAATTTATTACATAGAGATAGGAGATACAAAGTAAAAGTGAAAGGGGCACTTGGGTGGCTCAGTCCGTTAAGCATCTGACTCTTGGCTAAGGTTCAGGTCACGATCTTGAAGTTCATGGGTTCGAGTCCCAAGTCTGGCTTCATGCTAATAGTGTGGGCCTGCTTGGGATTCTCTCTCCCTCTCTCTCTGCCCCTCCTCTTCCTCTCTCTCTCTCTCTGACTCAAAATAAATAAATAAACTTTAAAAAAGGTAAAAGTGAAAGATGATATTATACAGGGAAAATTAATCTAACCTGGGGGATCAGAGAGTTTGTACTGAGTAAGTGATATTTAAGCTGAAAGCTGAAGGAGATGTTAGCCAGTTAAGGGAGGGAAAATATGGATTCTAGACAGAGGACACAGCAAACGTATAAGCTGTAAAGGTGGAAAGGAGCTGGGTGCCTTCAAGGAACAGAAAGACTGGTGAGCTGGAACGCTAGAGTGAGGAACAGAAGGAATTGCAGATTAGTGTAGGTAGACAGGCATAGGCCTGTCTGCTGGACCATAGGCCATACTGAGGATTTTTAAGATTTGAATTGGGGAAACAAGAAGCTCCTGAAGGGCTTGAAGCAGGAGAGGGACATGGCTATATTTGTGTTTTTAAAGACCACTATGGCCTTCAGGTACAACAGACTGGAGAGGGCACAACACAAAAAGAGGAGTATAGTAGAACATGGCAGAGATCCCTAGTTGTCTGCCCACCGTATCCATTTCTCATCAGTAACAGAACCCTGACTTTTACTTGGGTACATTGATACTGAGTCTAAAAGACTATTTCTCAGCACCCTCTGCAGCCAGGTATGGCCATGCGGCTACATTCTAGTCAATAAGATCTAGGTGGAAATCCTATGTGGAGCATAATGGAAAACTGTTAAAGGGACTTAACTCGGATAGGAAAAGTCCTTTCTTGCTTCTCTGTCTTTCTTCCTTCTTCCAGCCTGCAATGCAGTCAAGATGGCTGGAACTCCAGCAGTCATCTTGGGCCAAAATGAAAGATATAAGCTAAGACAATGGAAGGGAAAGCCAGGATCCAAGGTGCCTGGGTTGGATCCACCACACCCATTCAGGACAGCCTGCTTCCTTCTGGTCTTTTTCCACCCCCACATTGAAAAAAAAAGTTCTGTTTTGTTTAAGCTACTATTACTTAGGTGTCCTATGTGATACATGGCCTAAGTTAATTCTAACTGATACAAGGGCTACTGTATTTATCCAAGAAGAGGCAGTGACAGCTTGGATCCTGGTGGTATAGAGAGAGGGAAAAGGGCAAGACTGAGATATATTTAGAAAGCAGAATTAGCAAACCCTGTTGGGAGTCCAGACAAGAGAGAGGGTGAGGGAGAGGGGTAACTTCAGACCAACTCCCAGGTTTCTGGCACCAGCAACTGGGTAGACCATGGTGCAATTACTGAGTTAGAGTGATGGGGACATCCTGAACATCTTTTCATACATTTTGGAGTTGAGATGCCTGAGGAAACTCTTAGACCACAGGATAGACATCAGGCTGGGAAATATAGATTGGAGAAGTCATCAGGAAGCACACAGATGCTAACTGAAGCCACTGGAATGGACAATGCCTTTTAGGGCAAGTACAGAATGGGAAAAAAGGCCCTAGAATAGAACCTCAAGGAGTACCAACTCTTGAAGGGGACAAGAACGAGCAGCCAGAAAGGAAGTTCACATGAGGAAATAAATGCCAATTATTCACTGCATGAACAAGAAGGGCTTGGAGGTTATCACAGGGGCAGGGAGGTCATTTCTAGCTGGTGATGTAAGAACAAGTCAGCAGGATCTAAGAGACACAAGCAGGCCACAAGAAGGAAAAGGAAAGAGGAGAAAGGAAGAGGGGAACCAGAATGTTCTCAGAATCCGGCCTGGCAGAAGGAGGCTGTGAGACTCGAGACTTGGACGGGGCTACATTCCAAGGGAAGAAGAGAAGTAGTCTCCTTTCCCCCCAGAAAAACCAAGAGTCCAGTCAGTGGTTTGTCAGCTCTCAAAGTCAGAGTCACAGGCGCATTCCTGGGTTATCTGATTCCAGCATATTCCAGGCTTGTTTTATGGTGAACAGGCTTTTATTCTCCATACTTGTTTCAAACAGTTATCTTAAAATTTCCATTGTTAATTAAATAAAGTTTTAAAGGAGTACGGGGTAGAGGGTAAGGAATTTAATTTACTCAAAGCAGCATAAACAGTCAAAAAGAGAGAACAGAGTTTTACATACACTGAGGGTTTAACAGTAAGGGCAATATTACGAACTTTTCTTCAAGGCTCACTATATGGCAGACTTTGCTTTAAATTCGTTTAGTGCAAGTTTTAGATGCATATCTCAATTGAGTCTCACTACAAGCCTATGAGGTAGTAACTACTATCGTCCCCGTTTTACAGATGACAAAACTGAGGTGCAAAGTGGCTAGGTTCACTTTAATCTAGCACCATATAAACTGGTGAGTAACAGAATCTGGGATTTGGACACTAGCCGTCTAACATCATAACCAATGCTTCTTGTTTTATTCAGAAAATTTGCTTTTCTTAACTCTAAATAGAGAACATTTCCAGTCATGACGTTAACATAATTAGTGGAAAAATAATTATGCAAAACCATGGGCAGGAAAATAATTTCAACTTCACTTGAAAACTGAGAGAGCAGGCCAAAGAGAAGGTAAGCTTTCTTTTCTTTAACTGGTCTGTCTGGTAACCCAGAAAAAAAGGAACCTGGGTTTTAGTCAGCTCACGGTATCCTGCCCAGCTCTTTCCCAGAACTGTTCCTCTTCGGCAAAGCCCCTTTGAATGTGCTTGAGACAACTGATAGCACGCAGAAAATTCAGTCAGCCCCTGCTCGTGAGAACAAAGCAAGGTGTGACCCCAACACAGGACCCAGACACAGAGGAGATCAGGTGGAGGAAACTTTTCCATTTTTAGTCAAAGTTCACTGATGTAAAAGTGAGTCTGAAGTCTGGGGCCACTGGAACAAAAGAAACAATATTTCCACTCGAGACACGAATGGCAAACCTCGGTATTTCAAATGAAGGTCTTTCAGGAGAGAAAAGCCACCGAGAATTCAGAGTAGGGTGATGAGCTACAGTGAGATGTCTGGGCTAAGCGGTCATAATTAATCATGATTTAGGTCAACGCAGAACCTTTTAAGCACCGAGGCTTTACAGACAGCACACACGCACACACACACACACACACACACACACACACACACACACACACACACAGAAGCCGCGTATCAAAATGAGGATGTGCACAACTCAGTGAGCCATTATTAGAAACCTACCATATATCAATTCTATACAAGCGCTAGGAGGCAAAGGCAGATATAATAAGATACAAGCAAGCATAGTCTCTGGACTGTCTCAATTTTCTCTCCTATTTTTGCATTTAGTTAGTGTGCGGAAAAGAGTTAACAGAGCAGGCTCGAGACTGCTATTCATTTTTTTTTTTAATTTTTTTTTTAATGTTTATTTATTTTTGAGACAGAGAGACAGAGCATGAACGGGGGAGGGCAGAGAGAGAGGGAGACACAGAATTGGAAGCAGGCTCCAGGCTCTGAGCCATCAGCCCAGAGCCTGACGCAGGGCTCAAACTCACGGACCACGAGATCGTGACCTGAGCTGAAGTCGGACCCTTAACTGACTGAGCCACCCAGGCGCCCCTCGAGATTGCTATTCTTAGAAAGGTCTACTTGCCTTTCTACAGTCGGCCACTGGCTGGCTTCTGGGAACTTGGACTTTGGGAAGATCCCACCATTCCCAGCACTGGTAAGAATAGCTCTTTGTGCCTAAACTATTGGTACAAACAATATGGTTTATGCTGAGCACCTGCTTTGCCTTCTGGAGTCTGCAATGTGGTGCATGCTAGACAGAGGGTGCCTATATCCCCAACCAGTCCCCAATTAAAAAAAACAAAAACAAAAAAACAAAAAAAGCTTGGGCACTGGGTCTCTAATGAGCTTCCTGGTAGACAACTCACTGATGGGAGTTTTTAAGCAGGTCCTGTGGGACTCCACTGAGAAAAGGGGTCTTGCAAACTTGTGCCTGGTCTCCTCTGGACTTTACCCCATGTGCCTTTTCCTTCTGCTGATTTTGCTTTGTACCCTTTTGCTGTGACAAATGATAGTAATGAGTACAGTAATATGCTTTGTACTCAAATGTCAACACTTTGACATTCATTAGCTGTGAATCACTGAGTTCCTTCCTATGTTCTCTAAACCTTGGATTTCTCTGAAAATAAGATAGTAACACCTGCCTCAGAAGACTGTGGTGAACATTCGATAGGTGCTAGACCCTCAATAACATTATATTCTTTCCTCCTCAGGCTAACAGGTGAACGGCAGCCCTCCAGCTGTACAGCAGCCACGTTGCACGATGCCAGGCAGCCCTAAATGAGGCTCCCTTGGCCCACTCTCTCCTTCCATTGATGCCACAGAGTCAGCCCATGGCAGTTCATGAGAGCCTACTGTGCACACCGTTTCCCTGCTCCACTTTCAGTGGCACCTTGGTGGCTGGAAATCTGCCTTGGTGGGAGTACTTACACGACAGAAACTGGCAAGTGCTGAAAAGCAGGGCTTCTCCCTCGCCTCCCAATTGCTAAACATTTACTAGGACCCCAGTGTCTACTTCATAAAAAAAAAAAAAAAAAGACAAAAAAAAAAAAAGACAAAAAAAAAAAAAAAGACAAAAAAAGATGGAGTTCCTGTCAAACAGGTTTTTCTGCCTAACCAAAAACAGCAAGCACATCTGCATTTTAAAAAGAAATAGGCTACATGAAAAGATGTTTGACACTATTAGCCATAAAGGAAATGCAAATCAAAACCACAATGAGTTACCTCTTCACACTAAGTAGGATGGCTAGAATCAACAACACAGATAATAACAAGTGGCTTAGTGAGGATGTAGAGAAATTAGAACCCCCATACATGCCTGGTGGGGGGGGGGGGGAGTGATACAAAAAAATTGCAGCCCCTTTGGAAAATCGGCTAGCAGTTCCTAAAAATGTTAAACATAGTTACCCAATGACCCAGCAAGAGAAATGAAAATGTAGGTCTACACAAAAACTTGTACGTGAATATGCAGAGCAGCTCTATTCACAGTAGCCAAAAGGTGAAAACAACCTAAATACCCATGAACAGATGAATGAATAAACAAAATGTGGTATATCCATATAATAGAATATTATTTAGATATAAAAACGAATGAGGTACTGATACATGCTGCAATATGAATGAACCTAGAAAACATTATGCTAAGTGAAAGAAGCCAGACACAAAAAGTAACATATGATTCTATTTATATGAAATACCCAGAATAGGTAAATCCATAGAGACAGAAGGTAGGTTACTGGTTGCCAGGGGCTAGGGGTGGGGGTGGGGAGGTGGGGCTGGGAGGGAGGAATCGGGATTGACTGCTTAATGGGTATGATCTTTCTTTCTTTCTTTCTTTCTTTCTTTCTTTCTTTCTTTCTTTCTTTCTTCCTTAAGATCCATTGCTTTCCTCTCATGGCCTTCCTTGTATCAGTCTTTAGGGTTCTATGTTTAGTCTAGTTGTTTACACTGACAGCCCTTCCCTTTGAATATTTTAGTGACCCTTTTGATACCTTCCAGCTGCTTTTTTCCCCCTTCTTTTTGTTTTGAGGAATGATCAAAGTTATATACAGTTTTTCAAGTGTTAATTATGTAGTTTTGTGCCATCTGGATTTATTTTTTTTTAATTTGTTTTTATTTATTTGGAGAGAGAGATAGACAACAAGCAGGGGAGGGGCAGAGAGAGAGGGAGATAGAGTGCCAAGCAGGCTCCAAGCTGTAGGCACAGAACCTGATGAGGGGCTTGAACTCAAGAACCATGAGATCATGACCTGAGCCAAAACCAAGAGCCAGATGCTTAACCGACTGAGCCACCCAGGTGCTTCAGTGCCATCTGGATTTATATGATCTAATACTTTCTGACTTTTCAGATGATCGATAGATAAAGGCAATCAAATGAGCATTAAGTAATAACAATAACTATTTTTTTTAAGACGCAGAATGTTTTCACTACCATTTTTTAATAAGATTTTCACAACTGTATGAAATAGGTAAGGCAGATACTACTCCCCACCCCCACCCACCCCCTGCCCCTGCCCTTTAGGCACAAGATTAGTAAGGTTCAGAGTAATTACATGACTCCCTGGTCCCAAAGACCAAACCAGCACTAGACCCTAGGTTTGCCGACTCCTTATTCCTACATTCGATAGTCATAGATGGTGTAGAAAATGTTGGGGTTCACAGCCAATAGCCAAGAAAGAATTCCTGTGACATCTCTGGTGCAAAAAGGTGGTTTTATTAAAACCTTGGGACAGGGCCTATGGGCAGAAAAATCTGCACTGAGGTTGTGACAAGTGACTGATTAAAATACCTTCACGTTGGGAGGGGGTTAGGGATAGCTTAAAGCCATGTAAGTCTCTAAGGAATTTTGGAAGCAAGGTTTCCAAGACCTTGAGGGGGCTAGCTGCTGTCAGGAAAAGGTCATTTATTACTGTTTAGTAAAGACTCAGTCATGAGACCCTTCAGATGTATATCAGTGGGCCATATGCTTGGAGTATGATTGCCAACATATATCTTGGGGGAGTAGAGATAAAGGAAGTTTCCAAAGGAATTTTTGGTAGCCTGGAGGGATTGGGCTAAGATTTGTCTTTTGCCCTTAGCAAAGTGTCATCACAGAGGCAGCCGAGCTCCTAGGGGAAGGTCCCTCTGGACTTATCTATGGGCTGTTAAGTTGTAAGGAAATTTAATTTTTTCTTTTGCCTTTGTTTCCCACATCAATAGAGACCATCAAAAGCTAAAGACAGAAGTGCAGAATGTTAATGTGTAGAGTTTAGTAATTTAAATTTATGGACTAGAAACTATTAACAAAGAATCTAATTGAACTTCTTTCTAAATAAAAACAAACAAAACAAAAAATATTTCTAGCGATGTTTAGGTGTCCGTGAAAACTACATGTTGACATGCTAAGGAAGCCTCATTTACTTGCATGTAATGTTTTGAACCTTAATGCTGAGAAAATGTGATTGCAATTTAGGAACCAATGGATTATCTCAGAATGTATAGGAAGCAGCTCATTTTTACTTTCAAAAGATGCTTTAAAGAGTTTTTTATGGGGCACCTGGGTGGCGCAGTCGGTTAAGCGTCTGACTTCAGCCAGGTCGCGATCTCGCGGTCCGTGAGTTCGAGCCCCGCGTCAGGCTCTGGGCTGATGGCTCAGAGCCTGGAGCCTGTTTCCGATTCTGTGTCTCCCTCTCTCTCTGCCCCTCCCCCGTTCATGCTCTGTCTCTCTCTGTCCCAAAAATAAATAAACGTTGAAAAAAAAAATTTAAAAAAAAAAAAAAGAGTTTTTATGTAAAATATGGGAAACTATGAAGTCTAAGTTTTGTTGTGATTTTTTTTTTTTTTTGCTGATTACTTTAGTTTTAAACTGTTTTAAATATTTTAGCCTCTGCCTCCCTTCACCTTTTCTCCCACCCCAATTCTGGCAACCACTAATCTGTTCTCTATATCCATAAGCTTGGTGTTCTTGTATTGTTGTTGTTGGGGGGGGGGGGGTTGTTTTGTTTCTGTTGTTTTTGTTTGCTCTTTACATTCCACATAGAAGAGAGCTCAAGCAGTATTTGTCTTGCTGTGAGTGATTTATTTCACTTAGCATAATGCCCTTGAGGTCCATGCATGCTGTCACAAATGGCAAGATTTCATTCTTTTTTTATGGCTCAATAATATTTCACTGTACATACATACAATCCTCTTTATTCATTCATCCATTGATGAATACTTAGGTTGTTTCCTTATCTTAACTATTGTTAATAATGCTGCAATAAACATAGGGACGCATATACTTCTTTGAGTTAGTGTTTTTGTTTCCTTGAGATAAATACCCTGGAATTGCTGGATCATATGGTAGTTCTACTTTTAATGTTGTAAGGAACCTCCATATTATTTTCCATAGTGTCTGTACCAATTGACATTCCCACCAACAAAGCACCCCACATCCTCAGCAATGCCTGTTCTTGTCTCTTTGATAACAGCCATTCTAACAGGTGTGAAGCAGTATCTCATTGTGATTTTGGTTTGCATCTCCCTGAATATTAGTGATGTTGAGCATCTTTTCATTTACCTGTTGGCCATCTATATGTCTTCTTTGGAAAAATATCTATTCAGATATTCTGTCCTTTTTTTAAAATTTATTTATTTAAATCCAAGTTAGTTAACATACAGTGTAACATTGGTTTCAGGAGTAAAACCCAGTGATTCATCACTTACATATAACACCCAGTGCTCATCCCAACAAGTGCCTATCTTAATGCCCATCACCGATTTAGCCCAACCCCTAACCAACTCCCTTCCAGCAACCCTCAGTTTGGTCTCTGCATTTAAGAGTCTCTTATGGTTTGCCTCCCTCTCTGTTTTTATCTTCTTTTTCCTTCCCTTCCTCTATGTTCATCTGCTGTGTTTCTTAAATTCCACATATGAGTGAAATCATATATTTGTCTTTCTCCAACTGACTTATTTCACTTAGCATAATACACTCTAGTTACATCTACATTGGTGTAAATGGCAAGATTCCATTCTTTTTTGATCACCAAGTAGTATTCAATTGTGTGTATATATATATATATACATATATATATATATATATATATATATATATATATATATATATGACATCTTTTTTATCCATTCACCAGTCAGTGGACATTTGGACTCTTTCCATAATTTGTATCCTGTCCTTTATTTAATCAGATTGTTTTTTTGCTATTGACGTGTATGAATTATTTATATATTTTTGGATATTAACCCCTCATTAAATATATGATTTGCAAATATTTTCTCCCATTCAGTAGCTTGCCTTTTCATTTTGTTGATGGCTCCCTTTGATGAGCAAAAGTTCTTTAGTTTGATGTAGTCTCCTTTATTTTTGGTTTTGTTGCATTTACTCGTGGTGTCATATCCAAAAAATCGTCACCAACCCTATATCAAGGAGATTGCTGCCTACGTTTCCTTCTAGGATTTTTATAGTTCCAGGTCTTATGTTCAAGTCTTTCGTCCATTTTGAGTTAATTTTTGTGTACGGTGTAAGATAGTGGTCCAATTTCATTCTTTTGCATGTGGCTGTCCAGTCTTCCAAACACCATTAAAGAGACTGTCCTTTCCCCATTGTGCATTCTTGGTTCCTTTTCATAAATTAATTGGCCATAGAAGCATAGGTTTATTTTGGGGCTCCTATTCTGCTCTATCAATCTATATGTCTGTTTTTATACTAATACCATACTGTTTTGATTACTATAGGTTTGTAATAAGTTTGGAATCAGGGAGTGTGATGTCTCCAACTTTGTTCTTTCTCAAGATTGCTTTGGCTATTTGGAGTCTTTTGGGTTTCCACACAAATTTTAGGATTGTTCCATTTCTGTGAAGAATGTCATCAGAATTTTGATAGGAAATGCACTGAATCTGTAGATCATTTTGGGTAGAATAGACATTTTAACAATATTAATTCCTCCAATTCATGAGCATGGGATATCTTTCCATTTGTGTCTTCCTCAATTTCTTTCATTAATGTCTTGTAGTTTTTAGCAAAGGTCTTTACCTTTACAGATCCTTTACCTCCTTGGTGACATTGATTCCTAGGAATGTTTATTCTTTTTGATGTAATTTAAATGAGATTGTTTTCTTAATGTCTCTGACAGTTTGCTAGTAGTCTGTAGAAATACAACAGATTTTGTGTGTGTGTGTGTGTGATTTTGTGTCCTACAATTTTCCTGAATTCATTTATTAGTTCTAACAGTTTTTTCATGGTCTCTTTAGAGTTTTTAACATATAATGTCATGTCATCTGCAAATAGTGAGTTTTATTTCTTCCTTTCCAATTTGCATGCCTTTTATTTCTTTTTCTTGCTTAACTGATTGGGCTAGGAATTCCAATACTATGTAATAGTGGTGAGAGTGGACATCCTTCCCTTGTTCCTGATCTTAGATGGAAAGCTTTCAGCTTTTCACTACTGAATATGATGTTAGCTGTGGGCTTGTCATATATAGCTTTTATTATGTTAGGTACATTCCCCATATATTTGCTTTGTTGAGAAGTTTTTATCATAAATGGATGTTGAATTCTTTCAAATGCTTTTTCTGTATATATTGAGATGATCATATGATTTTTATCCATCATTTTGCTAATGTAGTGTATCACATCAACTGCTTCTCAAATGTTGAACCATCTCTGAATCCCTAGAATACATTCCACTTGATCATGGTGTATAAAAATTTAATGTATTATTAAATTCAGTGTACTGATATTTTGTTTAGGATTTTTGCATCTATTTTCATAGGGATATTGCCCTGTAATTTTCTTTTCTTGTGACGTTCTTGTCTGGTTTTGGTATCAGGGTAATGCTGGTCTCACAAAATGAGTTTGGAAGAATTCCTTCCTCTTCTATATTTGTAAAGTTTGAGAAGGATTGGTATTAATTCTTCTTTGAGCATCTGGTAGAATTCACCATTAAAGGCATCTGGTCCTGGGTTTTTGTTTGTTGGCAGGGTTTTTTTTTGTTTGTTTGTTTGTTTTTGTTTTTAATTTTTTTTTAACATTTATTTACTTTTGAGAGACAGAGAGAGACAGAGCATGAGCAGAGGAAGGGGGTGGGGAGGAGACACAGAATCCGAAGCAGGCTCCAGGCTCTGAGCTGTTTGTTAGCACAGAGCCCGATGTGGGGCTCAAACTCACGAACTGCGAGACCGTGACCTGAGCTGAAGTTGGACACTCGACCGACTGAGCCACCAGGTGCCCCTGTTGGCAGGTTTTTGGTTCCAATTCAATCTTCTTGCTAGTAATCGGTCTGTTCAGATTTTTTATTTCATCATGATTCAATCCTGGTAGGTTGTATGCTTCTAAGAATTTATTAATTTCTTCTAAGTTGCTCAATTTGTTAGTGTATAATTGTTCATAGTAATTTCTTATGACCCCCTGTATTTCTGTGATCTCAGTTTTAACAGCCCTTTTATTTCTGATTTTATTTGAGTCTTCTTTTTTCTTAATGAGTTTAGTTAAAGCTTTGCTGATTTCATTTATGTTTTCAAAGAAACAGCTCTTAACTTCATTGATCTTTTCTATTGTTTTTTAGTTTCTATTTCTTTTACTTCTGGTTTAATCTTTGCTACTTCCTTCCTTCTTCTAACTTTGGGCTTCATTTGTTCTTCTTTTTCTAGTTCTTTGAGGTATAAAGTCAGGTTGTTTATTTCAGACCTTTCTTGTTTCTTGAAGTATGCATTTATCACTATGTATTCCCTCTCAGAACTGTTTTTGCTGCATTTCACAGATTTTGGAATTTGTTGTATTTTTATTTTCACTTGTCTAAAGGTGTTTTTTAATTTCTCTTTTGACCCATTGGATGTCCAGTAGCATGTTGTTTAATCTCCTTATATTTGTGAATTTTCCCATTTTCTTCACATAACTGATTACTACTTTCATACCACTGTGGTCAGAAAAGGTGCTTGATACAATTTTAATTCTCTTAAATTTATTCAGACTTGTTTCTACCATATGATCTATCCCAGAAGAAAACTTCTCCAAGAAAATAGCTTATATACTCATCTGGAGCCCCAATTTTTGCAACTTCTGCCCAAAGGAAGCCTCCAGATAGCCTGGCTCTGGTGGCCAGTGGGGTTTATGCTTGTGGTCCAAAAGAACTGTATATATTTGCATACTTTTAAAAGTTGTTGTCTATGGGTCTGGCTTCCAATCAGCCTGAATCTAGGTGCTAAGATCTTCTCCCCCTTTGAGATACTGACAGGTCTTGGCATAATCTCAACTACTGGGAGCTATGAAAAATATAATAGGCTGCTTGGAGAAGCACAAACAAGATTTGGGGCAGGGTTGAATGACAAGGTTCATGTCCTATGTGAGGCCACTCCTTCAGAATTGGGGGCAGAGGGGTTCACCTACTGCATAGAAACCAAAACAGAGACCGCAAAAAAATGAAGAAACAGAGGAATTTGTTCCCAATTGGAGAACAAGATAAAACCTAAGAAAAAAGCCTTAATGAAATGGAGATAAGTAATTTACCTGATAAAGAGTTCAGAGTAATGGTCATAAAGATGCTCACTGAACTGGGAACAGAATGGATGAACCCAGTGAGAACCTCAACAAAGAAATAAGAAGCTGGAAGTCACAGAGTTGAAGAATACAATAACTGAACTGAGAAATACACTGGAGGGGTTCAACAGCAGACTAGATGAAGCAGAAGAAAAGATCAGTGAATTCAAAGACAAAAAAGTGGAAGTCACCCTATCAGAGCAGCTAAAAGAAAAAAGAATCTTAAAAAAGTGAAGATAGCTCAAGGGACTTACGGGACAACATCAAACGGACTATCATGCACATTATAGGAATCCCAGAAGGAAAAGAAAGGGAAAAAGGGGCAGAAATCTTACTTAAAGAAATAACGACTGAAAACTTCCTTAATATGGGAAGTGAAACAGAAATCCAGAGCCAGGAAGACCAGAGTTTAATAAGATGAATCCAAAGAGACTAACACCAAGACATACTATAATTAAAATATCAAAAGTTAAAGACAGGGAAAGAATCTTAAAAGCAGCAAAAAAACTTTTTGTTTCAGCAGAAACTTTACAGGCCATAAGGAAGTGGCACAATAAAATCAAAGAGCTGAAAGAAAAAAAAATTTCCAACCAAGAATATTCTAGCCAACAAAGTTATCATTTACAATTAAAGGAGAGAGAGAGTTTTCCAGATAAGCAAAAGCCAAAGGATTTCACCACCACTAACTGGCCCTAGAAATGTTAAACGATCTTCTTTAAGCTGAAAAGAAAGGACACTAATTAGGCACAAGAAAACATATGAAAGAATAAATCTCACTGGAAAGGAAAATATGGGGTTTTCCCATAAAGTGGGTTTATCACTTAACAAAGGTGGTGTATAGATTAAAAGACAAGAGTAGTGAAAGTGACTATGATTACAATTATTAGTAAAGGATATACAAGATTAAGAGTAAAATGTGACATCAAAAACATAAAGCATGGGGGGAGAGTAAAAATGTAGAGTTTTAGAATGTGATCAAACTTAAGTTGTTATCAACTTCAAACAGGCTGTTATAAGCTGTAACATGTAAGCTTCACGATAATCACAATGCAAAAACCTATAGTAAATACATAAAAGATAAAGAGAAAAGAATGTAAATATGCCATTAAAGTCATCAAATCACAAAGAGCAAGAGAAGAAAGAAGGAACAGAAAGGAACTACAAAAACAGCCAGAAAACAATTAACAAAATGGCAATAAGTATGTATCTATCAATGATTACTTTACGTATAAATGAACTAAACTCTCCAATCAAAAGACCCAGAGTGGCTATATGGATAAGGAAAAAAAAAAAAAAAAAAAAGACCCATTTATATGCTGCCTATAAGAGATACAGTCTTTTTTTTTTTTTCTTTTTGGCTCTTTTCAGTCCATTGCATGAAGGAGTAACACTAGTCCAAGTTAAAAGTGGATCCGAAATGGTTACATTACATAAGCTGTGAGATTTTTTAAACTGGTGACAAGGGACAGAAGGCAAATTCTACTCATTGTGAGGAAATCCTCACTAAAGCTTCAGTGAGCCAAAGGCACTTACAGCCATGAACCTTCAGCTGGTCGTCCTCAGCCAGTCCAATCTCTATGAATTGGCATACGTCCTCGTGCTGGTCACCCTGTAGCTGAATTACTTCTCCATGTTCTGGATGCTCAATTATAGTACTATTACAGGCAAATTTCTTCTTAAAGACCTTCACTAGTTTCTTTTTATCATAATCATCAGCAATCCCCTGGATTTTTCTGCTGCTATTCTCCGATGAATGCTTATGGATATAATCTTTAGCAGGAAACAGATTATCACCCTTACTTGCATCAGCAAAGGGGCCAAAAGAGTGGAGATTCCAGATAGCAGACATAAGACACAATCCCTTTTCCTTGGTGGAAACGGCCCACGGAAGGTGGTGGTGAGAGAAGGTTGGCACGCGGGACAGAGCACTGGGAAGCAAGGGGGCTCAAGGGTGGTGCTGCTGAGTCCTCAGAGGTGAGTCAGTGACTAGGGCCAAAAGATTCTTTTTTGTTGTTGTTTATTTATTTATTTTGAAAGAAAGAGAGAGAGAACAGGGGAGGGGCAGAGAGAGAGGGAGAGAGAGAATCCCAAGCAGGCTCCTTGCTGTCAGTGCAGAGCCCAATTCAGGGCTCGATCCCACAAACCATGAGATCATGACCTGAACAGAAATCAAGAGTCAGATGCTCAACTACCCAGGTGCCCTGAGACTCCTTTAGATGTAAAAGGCACAAACAGACTAAAAGTGAAGGAATAGAGAAAGATCTTCCATGCAAATGGAAACCAAAAGAATGTTGGGGTAGCTATACACACATCAGAAAAAATAGACTTTTTTAAAATGTTTATTTATTTTTGAGAGAGAGAGTGCAAGCAGGGCAGGGCAGGGAGATGGGGACAGAGGATCCAAAGCAGGCTCTGTGTTGATAGCAGCGAGCCCGATGTGGGGGCCTGAAATCGAGAACTGTGACATCATGACTTGAGCCAAAGTCAGTCGTTCAATCGATGGAGCCACCCAGGTGCCCCAGAAAAAACAGAGTTTAAAACAAAGACTATAATAAGAATCAAAAAAGGGTATTACATCATGATAAAGCGGTCATTCCAACAAAAGGATATAACATTTGTAAATATTCATGCACCCAACATAGAAGCACCTAAATATATAAAGCAAACATTAACAGACCTAAAGGTAGAAATATACAGAAATACAATAATAATAGGGGTCTTTAATACCCTACTTGCACCCAGACAGAAAATCAATAAGAGAACATCAGCCTTAAATAGACCAAATAAACTTAACAGATATTTACAGAACATTCCATCCAAAAGCACCAGAATACACATTCTTCTTAAGTGCACACAGAACTTTCTCAAGGTTCCTGTTAGGGGTGATGAAAAGCTTTGGAACCAGACAGTGGTAATTGTTGCACAACATGACGAATGTACTTACTGCCACTGATCCGTACAATTTAAAATGGTTACAATGGTAAATTTTATGTGTATTTTACCACCATAATTTAAAAAAAAAAAAAAAAAAAAAAGACAAGCCACCAAGTACAAACAAGTATCTGCAAAGCATATAGGGACAGTGAGTTTGATTCAGAATATATGTATCTTTTAAAAATAAGTAAGAAATTTTTCTAATTGGGGAAAGAAGGAAAAATATCCAAACAGGCACTTCAACAGAGAGTAAATGCCAATGGACAATGTAAATACACAGACTTGCTCATCTACTGTAGTAACCTGAGAAATGCAGGTTGAAAAGACAGTGAAACACCACTATACACACACCTACTCAGAGGCAGGGGTGAGGCTCAGGGGAAAGGCTCAGGGTGGAGACAGGGAAGTTCCAAAGTCTGAGCAGAAAGTGGGAAGGGGAGGGTCTCCTCTTCCCCATAGTCAACAACTGCTGCCAATACATGTGGATGTTTAATAACTATTTTAAGATCTGAGAATCATAATTGGCCATGAAAACGATTCTAGTGAATTACTCACATAATCCAATTTCTTCATTTTAGAGTAGAAACTGGGGCACTGACTGGGTAAATGACCTCCCCAGGGTCAAACTGGCTGGCACAGCCAATTCTTGTTCTGCCAATTCATGTTCTACTGTGCCCCAGTGCCTTGAAGTACACGAACAGAAGGGCCAAATTTTGTCACTCCCCACTCATAACCCTCCAAAATCTCCCATCACATTAAAAAACAAAAAATCCAAAGTCTTCTCCATGGCCCCCAAAGATCTCTGGCCTCCTCCACCATTACACCCCACTCCATTCCATTTCAGCCCCTTTGCCTCTCTGCTGTTCCCGGAGCACGGAAGCACCACCTGCCTTTCCTGACGCCTTGCAGTCCCGGTTCTCCTCCCCAAGGACTTCCCCTCCCCCCTGCCTGTCTTTTCTTAAGATCTCTATTCCCTGACCACTGACCAAAGAAAAAAAGAAAGAACAGAAAGAAAGAAAAGAAAAGAAAGAAAACCCACAAGCATGCAAGTCCCCACCCCTCCCATCCTGCTTTGCTTTTCTTCAAGGTGGGAGATATTTATTGGTTTATCTGTATGCTGCCTTTCTTCTCTAGAATGTAAGTTCCATGACAGCAGGACATTTGCTTTGTATATGTTTTTGTGTCCTCAGAGCTTGGAACATTATCCACCACAAAATAATTGACTGTAGTAATTTTTTAATTGATTCAAGTAAAAAGAGGCATGTGTTTTTTTTGTTTGTTTTTGTTTGTTTGTTTGCTTATTTGGCTAGAAAATTAAGGTAGAGATGTCTGGGGAACTTCTAAGTCAAATGGCCTACGTTTGAATCTCCTTACTCCACCAATTGGTAGTGATTATGAATTACAAACTCAGACTTCCCTGCTTTTAAATTTTATATTTCAGTCAATTCAGAAAGTTTGCTGTTATTAGTTATGTACATTCCGCCACCATCAATACTTCCCTCCAGCACACAGTTTAAAATTTGCTCAGCAAAGAAATATTTAATCCTACCCTTTTGAGTATTCCTACTTAGAACTGAAAATGCTTTTATTTTTGCTAACTTTTAAAAAATTAGCAAATTTATCCATTATTTGGATTAAATTTAATAGAAAATAATCCTTTTTATAGCAAAGCTGGTATAGAAAATTGTGCCTCCATGTAATATTTAGAAATAGCATGGTATACTGGTAAGTTACAAAATAGATTTATAATGATCAAGAGCTTGATTATATATTAACAGCGCCTAATTACAACAAACATACAATGAAAAATAACTTATTCACAAGAGTAACTATAACCATAACACGCTCAGGAATTCATTTAACAAGAAAAGTATAGTACTTCGGGGCACTTGGATGGCTCAGTCAGTTAAGCATCTGACTCTTGATTTTGGCTCAGGTGATGATCCCACGGTTCGTGAGTTTGAGCCCCGTGTCAGGCTCTGTACTGACAGCAAAGAGCCTACTTGGGATTCTCTCTCTCCCTCTGCCCCTCCCCCCACCAGCACATTTTCTCTCTCTCTCTCTCAAAATAAACAAACAAACTTAAAAAGAATGTATGGTACTTTAAAAAACAACTCTGAAAGTATTAAAGATAAATTTAACAGATTAAAGTAGACATATAACACTTTGTTCTTGAAAGGAAGACTTCTAAGGACAGAAACCAATTATAGATGCGATGGTTTACAATGGAGGTGCTTGGGAGTATTTCACTGGCAGAATTTATAGATAGTGTCAGGTATTAGGACAAATAAAGTCTTTATGCTCTGTAGAAACAGATCAAGGTTTTGAGTGGCCTGAAGCTTATACGCTTTAAGAAGAAGACTTTTTTTTTTAAGTGCAAAATTATGAATACAAAACTGCTAGGGTGCCTCCCGGAACCTTAGAAAGGGCTCTGGAATGAAAAGTCTCTAATGCTTGCTTTTCTTTAACTTCAGGGCAGACCCACCTCTGGTGTATGAAAATGTCACACTGAAGCAGCACATTTATCACAGCCAGGATCCCATCACGCTCTCCACTCACAAACATCCAGAGGAAAACATTCAGAGCACACAGTCCCAGTGAGAGCTCTACCAACACAGGCTCAGAGATGCCGGGATGTGAACTAGCCTTACTCTGAGGCATGCATTTCCACCAGTTACCAGAACCCCCAAATGCAGCTGACTGCAAGCAACAGAGATGAATTCAAAGAGTGGATCCCCTGCGATCCTAGGAGAATGACCCAGTTATGCTTAGCGCAAAAACGTCTAGATCTGAGAAAAGCCAGACTCAAGAGCAAAAACCTTGAAATACATATATAACAAAGACAAAAGTGGGTGAGAGTGCAACATATCTCATGTGTAGAGCTAGAACAGAAACTGCCAGTGCTTATATGGTACCTGCTCTATGCCAGGAACTGCCCTGGTCCCTTCACATACAGCGACCCATTTACTCCTTACCAGAACCTAGAAGGGTAGTCCTGCTTTCTCCCCAGTTTGAAGATGAAAAAATGAGGTGTAGAGATTAAGTAGCTTGTCCAAGGTCACACAGCAAAAAGTAACAAATTTAGGATCTGAACCCAGGTAATCTGGCTCCAGAGTCCACAGTGTTAATCTCTCACTCTCTAATGCACAGAAACCCTATTAATTTGGAAATGAGCCTTAGACCACAACTGCAGTTCCCTATAATTAAGGGAGAGCAGACAACTGCTGATAAATTGATTCAAGAACCTCATGAAATACACTATCTCATCCAGTGGATTTGGGTTTTGTTTCCTACAGATGTTTCAGTCATCACATCCGTGCTTAAAAAGTGATCAAATAATGGGGCGCCTGGGTGGCTCAGTCGGTTGGGCGTCCGACTTTGGCTCAGGTCGTGATCTCACGGTCCATGGGTTCGAGCCCCGCGTCGGGCTCTGGGCTGATGGCTCAGAGCCTGGAGCCTGCTTCCGATTCTGTGTCTCCCTCTCTCTCTGCCCCTCCCCCGTTCATGCTCTCTCTCTGTCTCAAAAATAAAAAAAAAAAAAAATTAAAAAAAATTAAAAATACGTTAAAAATAAAAAAAATTAAAAAAAGTGATCAAATGGGACATCTGAAAATAAAGAAATGACCCAGTAAAAAAATAAAAAATAAAAATAAAACGGGGCACCTGGCTGGCTCAGTCAGAAGAGCATGCGTCTCTTGATCTCGGGTCATGAGTTCAAGCCCCATGTTGGGTGTAGAGATTACTTAAATAAATAAAACTTAAAAATAAAATTCTGGGGTGCCTGGGTGGCTCAGTCGGTTAAGTGTCTGACTCTTGATTGCAGCTCACATCATGATCACACGGCTCACGAGATCAAGCCCTGCATTGGGCTCTGTGCTGACACTGTGGTGCCTGCTTGGGACCCTCTCTCTCTCAGAAATAAACATTTTCTTTAAAAAAAGAAAAATTCTGAATTACATATTTGATCTTTAGCATAAAGCTACTCGCCTTTTTCCACGACAATTCAAATCTGTACCATTTATTTTGATGTTGTACTGTAATCAATCCTAGTCGGGACTGAATCGACCTAAAACTCCATTTGCTTAACTCATAAAAAATGTTAAATAAACTTAATATATTATGGTAGATTTATAGGGGGTCCTTTCCAGCTGTGACACTGTTCTCTCCTGTTGGGATTGACTATGAGTGATTAAATTCACATTTAATTGAGTTACTTGTGAGTTTTTTCTGTGAAGAATCGAGTATTTACGAAATGAACTATTTAACCAAACCCACGTTAAAGTTCTTAAGGGTTACCATCTAAGCATAACCCTTTTCAACCTCTTTCACACAACCATTCACAGAAATCTTTTCTCTCTGTAGGTGTCTCTTCCACAAACTCTAATTTACTTGTATGCATAGGACTCCCACCTCACAGGGGGGCAGTGAGGAAAAAAAGAAACACAAACCATCAAGGTTAAAAGAACTGTCTTTTGAAGGTCTGATACACAGAGCCAAAGCAGGGAAGGAGGAAGGAAACTATGCATACAGGTGGTCAGTGAAGTTATGTTTAAGGAAGTCAGGCCCCCTTTGCGGTCATTAGCACAATGTGGTTTAACAGACAGCACATTAGCCAAAAAGATAAGACATCTTGGTTCATCTAGTCAGATGGGATGTCAATTCAGAGAAGGTGACCTGGCTTTGTCCCCTAGTTTCTTCACTTGCAAAGTGAACAGTGCAGAAATCTGTTGGTTATCTGCAGATACACTTCACGGAGATGCTAGCGAGTACACAGTATCGCAATATGTATGCAAAACACTTGCACTTCTGTGAAATCTAAGCCAACTAAAATTTAACAACAGAAGGAAGCCTTGAAATCCTGTCTGTGCAACCACCCCCTATCACCCCTGGAAACCCAAGGGCAAGTGAAGTGTAAGAGTCCCAGATACTCCAGAAATACACAGGCGAGGGAAAACAGTGGGGTGTGAGGATGGGAACTCCAGCTTCACAGCCCGGTGGATGCAGTGGAATAAAGTCTGTCACTACGAGCCTGCGAAAGCAGAACTATAACTTAAGCAGCCTGTAAGCTTAACGGAGCCAGAGTCCTGCACCCTTTAATCCCTCCATCCCTAGCACACTGTACGTACTCGAAATCCTTCAAATAATGAGTAAGACAAATGACGTGAGGCCCGTGTAACAAATAAAAGTGTATGGACTGGGTCGCCTGGGTAGCTCAGTCGGCTGAGTGTCCAACTTCGGCTCAGGTCATGACCTCAAGGTCCGTGGGTTCTAGCCCCGCGTCGGGCTCTGTGCTGACAGCTGGGAGCCTGGAGCCTGCTTCAGATTCTGTGTTTCCCTCTCGCTCTGCCCCTCCCCTGCTTGTGCTCTCTCTCTCTCAAAAATAAATAAACACTAAAAAAAATTTTTTTTTATTTTTTTTTTTTATTTTTTTTTCAACGTTTATTTATTTTTGGGACAGAGAGAGACAGAGCATGAACGGGGGAGGGGCAGAGAGAGAGGGAGACACAGAATCGGAAACAGGCTCCAGGCTCTGAGCCATCAGCCCAGAGCCTGACGCGGGGCTCGAACTCACGGACCGCGAGATCGTGACCTGGCTGAAGTCGGACGCCAACCGACTGCGCCACCCAGGCGCCCCTAAAACAAATTTTTTTTAAGTGTACGGGCTTATGGCCTCTCTTCTGCCAGGAAATTAATTAACATATTAATATAGATTTAGTAAATATATATAATACTTTAATATTTACACATTCTATAACTTATAAATATATAATTCTATATATACCATTTATAAATAAACAATTATATATGATATATGTGTTCCTCTAAAATGAAAAAAAATTCACATGTTACAATCTCACGAGCAGGGAATTATAACTTTCATGTTCCTTTTTGCTGTGGCAAATAAAATTAAGGAACAGCTATACCTATGTGATTATGTGGAATAAAGATAGAATGGAAAAAAGTTTTCTCATACAACTAGGATAATTGGGGGAAGGGGGAATTCCCTTCCCAAAATCTATTAAAAATCACTGAGAGATTTCATTTAAGTCTCTTATTCATTTAGTTTTATTCAACAAACAACTATTTTGGGTGCAATTTTTCATTTTAGGTGTTCAGTAATGTGGAAGGGTGCAAGTATTATGGACAATTCTCCATGATTAAAAATTTTAAAGGCACCTGGGTGGCTCAGTCGGTTAAGCGTCCGACTTCGGCTCAGGTCATGATCTCGTGGTTTGTGGGTTTGAGCCCCACGTTGGACTCTGTGCTGACAGCTCAGAGCCTGGAGCCTGTCCCCTTCTCTGTCCCTCCCTTGGTCGCACGCTGGTTCTCTCTCTCTCTCTCTCTCTCTCTCTCCAAAATAAATAAACATAAAACATTTTTTTCAAAACTTAAAAAGGTAAATGAGCTTTAGTAATAAGACTACACCGTTTTCAATTATCTGAAGTAGTAATCGTCAAAGTTTAATATTTTATCTCAGAAGTACAGAATATTCACAAAATTCAAAGGCCATTAATGGCAGGAGTTCTAAGAGTCACAGAATGAATTGCTGAACAACACAGGTGTTTCTACGCTCCCTTTTATAGATAATTCCTTGTGTGTGCCTGACCAGTTTCAACCATGCTAAGATGCAGCATGTCCTAAACAACCTAGAAACAACTCAAAATGGGAGTTTCACTTTCTCAAACTGCTGTATGACTTCTGACAGTTCAGACTCCTGTAGTTGAAAATAACGTCCACATTTTAGTTTGGAGAAATGCAGCTTTGTTTCTAAACTTAAATAATGTATCTCCTAAAAAAATAAAATGAAACAAAATTGCAAGACAAATAATTACCGCAATGTCTCTAAAGACCTTTCTGCTCCCCCCAAAACACTATCACCATCGTAATTATTGTCAACAAAACCTTTTTTGAGATCCTAATGGGTGCGAGGCATTGTGTGATAGGTTTCTTCTTTGCCCTCAAGGAGATTATTATGTAGTTTGTGAGGGAAAAGGCTATAATACTACTACTGATTATTATTATAATAACAGTAATTTTAAAAGGGCAAGGCATTTATAACCTTTGAGGGCAGGGGAGGACTAGAGATAAAGAAAAGGAACTATTAGGTGCAAAAAGAGCAAAACTTCAAAGGCAGAGAAGTGATTAGTATTTTTAAGCAAAAGTATCCTAAGAGTCACTAGATAGTGCCCATTCTGTGTACAAGCTCGTAAGTACTCTCAAGCAACCTACCTGAGCACCCCAAATACTACATCCTTCCCAGAACTAAGATTATACAATCAGGCTAACACAGGAACATTCAGGTCTGAGTTTTGGTCCAGGCTTAGCAACTAGCTTACTAGGTGAACTCAAGCAGATCATTTCCTTACCCTCAGTTCCCACAAGTGAAAAATTGGGAGGTCATTTTTTAAAACACCTCTAGGGGCACATGGGTGGCCCAGTCAGCTGAGCGTCCACCTTTGGCTCAGGTCATGATCTCACGGTTCTTGAGTTCCAGCCCTGCTTCAAGTGAGCTCAAGCCCCACTCTGGGCTCCGCACTCTCTCTCCCTCTCCCTCTCCCTCTCTGCACATGGTGGGATTCTCTCTCCCTCTCTGTCTCTGCCCACCTCACCCTCACCCACCCATGCTCTCATAAATAAATAAACAAACAAACAAACAAATAAATAAATAAATAAATAAAAATTTTAAAAATGCCTCCCAGCTCTAAAATTGTATAATTATTCTTTCTTACTAACAAATCAATTATCCACGTGTACTGGTAATTATCAGTTATAGAAGTCTATACAGGTCTAGTTGGTTAAGCATCCAACTCTTGATTCTGGTTCAGGTCATGATCTCAGGGTCATGAGATCAAGCCCTGAGTTGGGCTTCACTCTGAGAGTGGGTTTCTCTCTCTATTCTTCTCTCTCTGCCCCTCCCCCATCTCAAAAGTAAAAAAAAAATTTTTTTTTTAAATTTTTTTTTTTTTCAACGTTTATTTATTTTTGGGAGAGAGACAGAGCATGAATGGGGGAGGGGTAGAGAGAGAAGGAGACACAGAATCGGAAACAGGCTCCAGGCTCTGAGCCATCAGCCCAGAGCCTGACGCGGGGCTCGAACTCACGGACCGCGAGATCGTGACCTGGCTGAAGCCGGACGCTTAACCGACTGCGCCACCCAGGCGCCCCAAAAATTTTTTTTTAAAAAGCCTATATAGGTCTAGAACAGAACAGTTCCACAAATATAGCAAACCCCCTTCCATGCCCATGGTATCTGCATGTGCTGTCCCCTCTGTACGGAAGGGGCACTCCCTGACCCACGTTGGTCCTACTCCAACCCTTGGCCAAGTGGATGTCTCCAACCCCTCCAACCTCCACCACCCCCCAAAATCCACAGAATCTATGCTTTTGCCACCAAATCTTCCTCTGCTCATGTAATTTGATCTCTTCTTTAACAGTCCCTCAGGATAAGTGCTATCATACCTATCTTCATCAACAAACACTTACTAGAAACTACTAATTACAAAAGTAGCTTCAAAGATTTCTAAGAATCCCCAACCCAGTAGGTCATGATGCAACAGGGAAAAATAAAACTCATGTTACAAAAATCATGATTGTCAAACACAGTTCTTTAAAAAAAAAAAAAAACAAAAACAAAAAAAAAAACTGCAACAAGTTACACACATTTCCAATTAAGAGAAATTTCTTTCAAGATAGGCAGGTGGGAAAAGAGAGGTGGGGAGAAACACTATATTTATTTCAACTATAAGGCCATTTCCAAACATTGTGGGGATTGTTCCTTTCATAATTGCTTTCAGTGCCTATGGCACAGTCTTTTGAATATATTCAGTGGCAAAACTGTTAAATAAAACTTTGAGGGAAATTTGACTTTTTGATATCACTAAAAATTGCTGAGAGCTAAGTCTTATGAATAAGATAAACTGGGTAACCATTTCTGAACAAAAATATTGATTTTCCTTATACTTCTTGTCTCATTGTAATACAAATACTCAAGGGAATGAACCACAGCTATCATAGCCAGATCCTTAGCAACTGTTTAACATGGGAGAATAAAAGTTAAAACTGAAGGTGGGAGGACATGGAAACTGGAATAAGTGATTTTTACTCATCCTAGTGGACCAGGCTACAATAATTTCTTTGGGAGGAGGGGGATCTCCCCACTCCTAATGATGACCATGAGAATGAGAGAAAGGGAATAGACTGCAAAGGTTTTTAAATCTGATTTCACGTTTGTAGGCATTCACACACAATCACTGAGTATTCATATGATAGCTGGCATGTTATAGGCTGTAACCAAAAAAAAAAAGAAAACAGCATCTCTTCTATACATTTCTCCTCTTCTCACCATGGACATTTAAAAACTTTACATCTTGACCAACAAAATGCAACATGTAACCCAGGATTCTATCCAGGACTTGGCAAGAGGAGGAAGTGGAGAAGTAGCAATGAAGTCATCCGTGGCATGATGAATGAATTTGACCACGGACTCTGGATTTGATGATAGTATTGTATCAGTGTTAAATGTCTGGACTTTGATCCTTACGCTGTGGTTATAAAACAGAATGGACCTAGTTCCTAGACAATACACAAAGACCTTTTAAGTGGTAAAAGGGGCAATGTCTACAACTTTCTCTCAAATGGTTCAGAGAACAACATGCATTTAAAGAGAAAGACAGAGGGACACCAGGGTGGCTCAGTCAGTTAAACGTCAAACTTTGGCTCAGGCCATGATCTCATGGTCCATGAGTTCGAGCCTCTCGTTGGGCTACTGACAGCTCAGAGCCTGGAGCCTGTTTTGGATATTATGTCTCCCTCTCTCTCTGCCCCCCCCCCTTAAAAATAAATAAACATTAAAAATAAAATTAAATTAAAAAATAAAGAGAAAGACAGCGACCAAGAGAATTATAGAGCAAATGGGACAAGTAGAAACAATTTGTGAATCTGAATAAAGGTTACTTGAGAGTCCCTTGTACTATTCTTCCAACTTTTCTGTAAGTTGAAACTACACCAAAATAAAAAGTTACCCCCCAAATTTTAGGAATGGTATTCTCCCCCTCTTCTGTCTTAAATAGGTTTCTGCTTCCTAGAGAAAAAAAAAATGAATATCATTAAATGAAAATAGATTAACTTGGCAAATTAAGGGAATAAATCAGATCATAGGACTTCAGACCCGGATCTTGGCCCTGTAAAGTGACTAATGATGAGGAAAGTCAGATCCAGGACAGTAGAATAAGAAAACAGATATGAATGAAAAGTGGGAGAAGAGGCACAAGAAAGGAAACTGAGACACAAGACAAGAAACTGATACAATCTAATTTCCAAAAGAAGGAAACTCAACTGCCAACTAGAAAATGAGTTTTCATGGGTTAACATAGTTGAGACCTCTCAGAGCAAAACAAACAAATAAAACCCCTAGGACACTAACCACTGTTCTGTCTGTGGAGTATTTAGAGCTGTCTCACTATCTTACTTCTTACAAGCTGGTGAACTACACAGTAACCTCTAGAGTCTGATGTAAATGCTTCCAATTGACTTGTAAAAGCAACAGTTTTTTCCAGTCCATATCCATTCCCCAGAATCCTAACAAGTGCTGAAAATTATACGTGTTCAGGTAGTGATTAGCAGGGCCTTGTGAACCTATGCTTCCCACTGGGAGGTCTACCTAGTCTAAAGATACAACTAAAAGACAAACATCACATCATCTCAGAACCTTAATAGGCTCTTATGTCTATATCACTAAGAGTCTCCACGTTCCCAGGGGTGGTCAAGAGAACAACCCTATAAGACCCAGAAGACCCTAGAGAAATATGGGAGGCTACCCAGAGTATTCAAGAAACATGCGCCATTATACTTAAGAACTGATTGCTTCACCATCCTGACAATTAACCTGGGTAAAAGATTATAATATCAAACATCTCATCACAAAGAATTTTGGAATAAAATAAGGAAAGTACCTATGGCATTATAGGAGGGACTCAAATCCTGACTCTTCTACATATGAGCAGTGTGACAACCTCTCTGGTTCTTTACGATGTATGTTTAAGATAAACCTGTCCTGCCTGCTTCTGAAGTTTGAGGTCTGCCCATCTCTCCTTTGATCCATGCAGCCATCCAACATGTACTGAATCTTCAACTCTGCACTAGACTTTTGGAAATACAAAGATGGAAAAGCTATGAGCCCTGCCCTCAAAGAGCTTAAAGTCCACTGGGGGACACATTTATGCAGTTAAAGCTGGGTAACCAAGGTGCCACCAACAAAGACATGCACAGAGCACAGAAGGCTGGGGTGGGGTGGGGGGGATTCTACCTTTGGTGGGAGGGATACAGGGAAGACTTCAGAGAAGGTAGGCATTGGGGTGAGTCAGAAAAGATGAGCATTTGCTAGGCACTCAACACATTTTTGATGGATAATATAGAAGGCGGGATGGACAGACGGATCCTCACAGGCTGACAGAGGAATGTATCACGCCAAGTAGACTGAAAAAAATTAAGAAAGGCATAATGTGAAAGAGTAGGTAGAAGACTCAGCAGGAGGTGGAAGGAGGAAAGAGGGAAGACAAGGAAAAATGGCATCAAGGACCTTGCATTCCAAGCTCAGGAGTTTTTACTTGATCCTAAAGAAGATACAAAGCTACAGGTTTTAAATATCCCTATGATGGCCGCATAAATAAAAGATTAAGGACCAAGAATAGAATCAAATAGGGCAGTAAATCCACCAAGAGAATGGAGTTGGGAACTGCAATAAGGTTGTGATGAAGGCAAGGAGAATTCATAGCATTTGGTAAAAGATCGAATGCGTGTTGGGTTGAAATAGAGATGACAAAAGAGGAGTTGAGAGCGTAAAGAGATACATGGGGTGAAGAATATTGTTTCATGAAGTCCAATTAGATAGTGGCAGAGCCAGGACAAAAACCCTGACTAGTGCTGACTTTCTTCTACCAAAAAGATGATTTTTAAAAAAAAATCATAACTGAAAGTAGTAAACAAAAATAGTGTCAAAAAGCTTTAACATAAAATTTCATCTGTGTTACAGAGAGATTTAATAGATTTTTTTTCTAATTTTACCCAGACTATCAAGGTTCTTTCAAAAATAGGCTTTAAAGGGGCGCCTGGGTGGCGCAGTCGGTTAAGCGTCCGGCTTCAGCCAGGTCACGATCTCACGGTCCGTGAGTTCGAGCCCCGCGTCAGGCTCTGGGCTGATGGCTCGGAGCCTGGAGCCTATTTCCGATTCTGTGTCTCCCTCTCTCTGTGCCCCTCCCCCGTTCATGCTCTGTCTCTCTCTGTCCCAAAAATAAATAAAAACGTTGAAAAAAAAAAATTTAAAAATAGGCTTTAAAGAAAACAGCCCTGCAACTCATTAGTGTATGACCTTGTACAAGTTTTTAAGCTTTCTAAGCCTCACTCATTTTTTAAGTAGGGGGAACTAATAAAACATCTATTTTGAGGAAGAAAGGAAATAATGTATGTAAAGTACCCAGCACCGTGCCTCGTCTGTATGTGGTACTCAATAATTTGTGTCACTATTACTACTAATGTGCAGAAAAGAGTCAACACAATAGTCCTAGAGACCTAGCGGCTTAGAGAAAGGCCTCTTTACCAGGTTGGCCCTTGGCTGGCATCTGGGAACCTGGACTCTGAGAGGGTCCTACCATTCCCAGCACTGATAAAAATAGCTCATTGTGCCTAAACTGTTTGAACAAACAACATGGTTTAATGCTGAGCACCTACTTGCCTTGCGGAGTCTGGAATTTTGGTACATGCTAGACAAAGGGTGCCTATGTAACCAGCTTCCAATGAAAAGGTGCTAAGTCTCCAATGCGCTTCCCTGGTAGACAACATTTCATTATGGCCACAAGTGAGTGCTAGAAGAATTATGTACACACTTTGAAGACTCCACTGAGAAAAGACTCTTGCAAACTTGTGCCTGGTTTCCTATAGATTTGCCCCAAGTGTCTTTTCCCTTCGATAATTTAGCTCTGTCTCCTTCCACGGTCAAAAATCATAGCCATAAAGCAGTGCCTGGGTGGCTCAGCAAATTAAGCGTCAACTTTGACTCACATCATGATCTCACAGCTCATGAGTTCGAGCCCCAACTCGGGCTCTGTGCTGACAGCTCAGAGCCTGGAGCCTGCGCCACGTTCTGTGTAGGTCTCTCTCTGCCCCTCCCCCACTCACACCCTGTCTCTATCTCTCAAATACATAAATTAAAAAAATTTTTTTTTAAATCTTTAAATAAGGACAACTATGTGCCAAGTACTGTGTGTTCTCCTAGTGAATCACCAAACCTGGGGACAGCCTTGGGGATCCCTGACACAACCAGTGACCCTACTCTTTGACTTTATAAACTATTTACCAGTTTCCATACTGGAACAGTGTTACAGACAACAAACCAGCCCAATTAGTACCTTGGTACCAAGGTCCAATTGTAACAAGTTCCTGATGTCTTAGCTAATGATAACTGTAGATTTAGATACTACTTGAATTTTTCTTGTTATTCCAAATCTCAACATCTAGAGATCTCTCCTCTCCTTTTCTCACCAGAGACCTATTTCCTGTTCAAGCTCCAGCTTGAACCTATTTCCTGTTCAAGCTCCTGCTCTTCCTTGAATCCCATCTCAATTCCACATGGAGGCTCCCCTGGCATGTCAGGGGGTCTAACCCATGTGTCATTTGGTTCCGTGACCAGAGAACAAGATCACTTATGAAAACCCCAAGGACCTATGTTTTATGTCATTATGAATAAGAGCAAAGAATATAAATTGCCAAGAAGATCTCTTCTCAGTTCACTAGAATGCACAGAAACACGAGCTAACTGAGGGCAATGAGAACAAGGGAGGACAAACCAAGGAATAGCCCACAGCAGAAACTGAAATCCAACTCTGCCAATATCAGACTTGGAAGAAACAGCAGGACTGAATTTCTCATCATTCTAGAACAGAATTTCTTAGCATACTTCAAAAAGCACAATAAACTATACTTAATAGGAAGAAAAGCTTGTTGCCTTCATGTTGGAGGAGCTGGGGTTCACAGACCCAGGGGAAGATGGACATCTGAGTCACAGTATGATTAACTGATGATTTTAATAAAACATTAATGGCCTTTAACTGCCATGAAGACACTAGGAATCATAGTGACTAGGTCAATCAAAAGCCTACCCACTGTTTTTCTTTTAAAAACAGAATTATGAACCACTAAAATAAATATCTCTAGGGCTATTTATCCTAACCCCTGAATGGTCCCTATGGTTTTTCTAATTCACCTCTAGTCTTAGATTTTGACTATATATACATATATATATATATATATATATATATATATACATATATATATATATATATATATACATATATATATACATATATATAATCAATATAATATATAATTATTATATAATAAATTATATATATTATAATATAATTATATCGATATAATCAATAGGTATTAAAGATATATATATATATTTAAATATATAATATTGATACCTATTGATTCTTATGAGTTACTCAAGTCACAGACATTTTTGGATCAGTGCTTCTAGGACTGGGGAGATGGAAACTGGAATATTTATCCATAGAAAACAGAGAACTGAGCGCATTAACCGAAACAGGGAAGAAACACAAAAGTGGGGCACTCTCAGGCTTACCTAGAAATCAGGCAGAGAGTTGTCATGCAGAAACTCAGCCCAGTATTGTCAGACTTTTATTTTTACAAAAATTCAGATTCTTCTCTTAAAATTCCCAGCTTTTTAATATGGACAATGATTTATTTTTAACTGTGAAAGGCAAACAAATCTGCAACCATGTTTCAAGCTGAAAGTCCTACATATGCTAGTGAACGTCTGTCCCTGAGAAAAAGAATCCAGGAGGGATTAACATGCCCAGCTCATCAGAGTGGAGGTTAAAGCAGGACTAGGCTCCCTGGACCAGTTAGCAGCCAGAAAGGAGGTAGACCCTGATGCTGAATGCCCAAAGCTGAGTATTTAAGTGTTGTGACAACCTCCTCATTCTGTCCTTTCTGGTTCTCACAGTGGCTGAGGCTGCTCCCAGACAAGACATGGGCCAGGTTCTGAAATAAAAAGGGTTCCACTCTTCTCTTTACTCCACTTAATCTAAAATAATTAGGGCACTTTTAACCTTGTATATTTATCATCTTCAAAGTGACTTAATAATTGCAACATATTTCAATTGTATCAATCCATATTTCTAAGCAGATAATACTGGTTCTGAGGCTTTTTTTTTTTGTTTAAGAAACTACCATGTTTTACCACTCTCACAGTTCTATTTCTGTTCTTTTTGTAGACTTATTACATTACGTTCAAATTATAACAAGTAATTACTATACAGCAAAAATTTGTTGTTTTCCCTTAAAATCTATTTTAGGGTGGCTAAAAGTCAGTTAAGCCACTGGGTGGCTCAGTCGGTTAAGCGGTGGGACTCTCGATTTCAGCTCAGGTCATGATCTCACAGTTCGTGGGTTCCAGCCCTGTGTCAGGCTCTGCACTGAGAGTGCGGGGCCTGCTTAGATTTCTCTCTCTCCCTCTCTCTCTCTGCCCCTCCTCTGCTCACTCTCTCAATATAAATAAACTTTTTTTTTTTCAATATATGAAGTTTATTGTCAAATTGGTTTCCATACAACACCCAGTGTAAATAAACTTTTAAAAAAGGTATATTTAGGGGCGCCTGGGTGGCTCAGTCAGTTAAGCGTCCGACTTCAGCTCAGGTCACGATCTCGCGGTCCGTGAGTTTGAGCCTCGCGTCGGGTTTTGGGCTGAAAGCTCAGAGCCTGGAGCCTGCTTCAGATTCTGTGTCTCCCTCTCTCTCTGCCCCTCCCCCATTCATGCTCTGTCTCTCTCTGTCTCAAAAATAAATAAACGTTAAAAAAAATGTTTTTTTAAATAAAAAATAAATAAATAAAATAAAAAAGGTATATTTAAAAAATCTATTGTAGATTCTAATTTTTTTTTTTTTCAGGGCACCGGGGTGGCTCAGTTAAAGTGACTGATTCTTGATTTCAGCTCAGATCATGATCTCACTGTTCATGAGTTTGAGCCTGCATCAGGCTCTGCTCTGACAGCACAGAGGCTGCTTGGGATTCTTCCTTCCTCTCTCTCTGCCCCTCTCCCACTTGTGCTTGGGCGTGTATGCATACTTTCTTTGTCTCAAGATAAATAAATAAGCTTTAAATATAAAAATAAAATAAAATAAAATAAAAAAATAAAATAAAAATTCTTATTTCTGGTCTTACTTGAAACCCTTTGGAATTGTAAATTTTTCAGATTTAATAAATGAAATATAGCACATATACCATACAAAAATAAAAACATCGGGGCGCCTGGGTGGCGCAGTCGGTTAAGCGTCCGACTTCAGCCAGGTCACGATCTCACGGTCCGTGAGTTCGAGCCCCGCGTCGGGCTCTGGGCTGATGGCTCAGAGCCTGGAGCCTGTTTCCGATTCTGTGTCTCCCTCTCTCTCTGCCCCTCCCCCGTTCATGCTCTGTCTCTCTCTGTCCCAAAAATAAATAAACGTTGAAAAAAAAAAATTAAAAAAAAAAAAAAAGTAAGGGCAGGCTTATAAAAAAAAAACAAAAACAAAAACAAAAATAAAAACATTAATATTTCTGCACACACACATGCAAAAAAAAAAAAATCACACTGACTAACTAGGACAAACAAAGACTAAAAATAACTTCATCTCAGGCCAAGTTTTACCACTAAAAGAGTTTTTCAAGTTGGGTCTTGAGCATTTCAGGGATTTAAGAAGGTGGATAAAGGACTTTAGTCCTATATTACATGAACCTGCAGAAGAATTCCACAAGTCGCCATGACAAGCCACAACAGAAATTAACAGAGTTAAGGACAACCAGTAAGAAACAATGCCGTTCTCTCTGAATTAGGGGAACAAAAACACAGAGACATCAGTGGGAGTAAACAAACAAACAAACAAAAACACACAAGACAAACAACCAAAAACAGTAAATCAATCA
This sequence comes from Puma concolor, assembly GCF_028749965.1. Taxonomy (NCBI): domain Eukaryota; kingdom Metazoa; phylum Chordata; class Mammalia; order Carnivora; family Felidae; genus Puma; species Puma concolor. The sequence goes on along the minus strand of NC_141670.1, from coordinate 166,745,021 downwards.
ATCTAAGAGAGGCACTCTAGGTGAAAAAGAAGAATTAAATAAAATAAAACCAAACAACAAGATCACCAGCAGACTACTATAACCAACTAGATAACAGATGTGGTCAACAAGGGCAATACGGTCTCCATCCATTTCCTGGAATCCAAGAGTGCTTCTACTAGAGGAGCATGGCTGGACTGGCAGTACTAGATAACGCATTCCCAAGATGCCAGGAGAAAAATGGTCGGCCAGAGGCAACGATACATTCACATGCCTCATCTGGTGGTAAACCCAGAGGCTAAAGCAACTGATAAGACCTCACTATGCCACATGCTCACTGACTAGGTTTTTAGCAAGCCGCTTCTCCTTCCTCTCATAAAAGGCACTTTGCAGTAGCTGCTTATCACAAAAAAAAAAAGTTGAGCAGTTCTGCTTTAGGTCAACTTCAGCAATATGCTGGATCCACGAAATCACTAACGAGTTTTAAATAATTTCCACTTAATAACGAAGAACTATTCATATAAAGCAAGGGGCAAAGACACAGTGTATACGAGCTAAAGCAGATTTTGATACACAATACAGTAGGTTATGGGATGGATCCATGAATACAATATACTTAATAGATTTCATAAGGAATAATGTGGTGGGGTGCCTGAGTGGCTGAGTGGGTTGAGCCTCTGACTCTTGATTTCCAGGTCACAATCTCACAGTACGTGGGATCAAGCTCCGCATCAGGCTCCACACTGACAGCACAGAGCCTGCTTGGGATTCTCTCTCTTCCTCTCTCCCTGCCCTTCCCCTGCACATGTGCTTGCATGCATTCTCTCTCTGTCTCAAAATAAATAAATAAACTTAAAAATATATATATATAAAACCATCGTAGAAATGTTTTCTTGAAAGGATTAATACAGCAGGCTGATATGAAAAGTATATCCATATACACGAAACCATAATTAAGAGACTTTCTCACCATATTCTAAACTTTATATTCAGATCCAAATGATAAAAAATTATTACTTAAACTTCACTAACCTAAAATGTATTCCATACGATTTTGGGGTGGGGGGAAATAATATTATAAAATATTATCAATGCAGAAAGCAGAATGAATTTTTATTGTCTCCTACCTCTGCTCGACCCTCATAGTAGGTTAACATGGACTTCGTTAGCACAAAAAGTCTCTCTTTGTAGTTTAAGGGCGATGTCTTCTTTTTCTGCTGTGACCTTTTAATAAGAATCTCTTCTAGAATAGTGTTAAAATTCATCTCGGGCTTCTGATCACTCTGTCTCCTGCCATTGAAGATCCCAGGATTCTAAAATGAGAAGATAAACAGTTGAAATAAAAGGGGACATCTTAATTTTCCAAAGATGTTCTCATTCCAAATTACCAAAATAGCACTTACCCTCACCATGGCTGCAGCCGGTGAACATTAGTCTATGCACCTGGACTGAAACTACCCAGGGCACAAAAGCTCAACCTCCTCTTCTTCCCCCGCCTCCTCCCAGCATTTCATAAGAAAATCTAATCAAGATTTGCCATGATGATGATTCATTCCTTTTGTACCTCCCCAGCATCCCATAGGTTTCTGGCACATTCTTCTGCTATCTGATTGCAGAGAAACAAATATCTCAGATGAAAAAGTGCATTTCATCACATGCACGGATGATTTAGGCTGGTATTTAAGTTGCCTCAGGATCCTGGTGTACAAAACAGATGAGTACACAGCTCTGGTGGATTTGCGAACAAAATGAATTACCACAGTGATGGATAGGAGTCAATCTCCAGCTCTGATAAGGATGTAATCCTGATTAAATATCCTAGTTACCCCAGCCGTGAGGATGTTCTCCAATGTTTACACCAGGACCCACAGTTCTCTTCCCTATGGCTCCTGTCTCAACCACAAGAGAAAAGGAAATCTACCTGGTCACAGCTAACCTACATCTGGATAAGGTCAGCCCTGTATGTGGATCCCCCACACCTAGACTTAGCCTTCTAAAATTCAATAAAATTTAACTATCTGAAAACCAAAAATACTCAGAAAATACATTAAAATTCTTATTTGATAGAAGTTGAATGGACAACAGCCTTTTATTCCCTTCCCTTCACCACACATTTATAAAAAGTCATTGCACATCAAACCACAGAGGCAACGGAAGTCAATGTGAAGAACATAAGGAGGTACCTGAGAGCACAGCCAGAGCCTTGACACTGAGTTAGCCACTAGGAATTCTACTACGTCCACATCCAACATGATGCCCCGGAAGAGCCCTTGCAACCCCCTATTACTTCTCTGTCGTCATCCAGTTAGGACCCGCATTTCAGTAAGGTTACTTTACCACAATTTAACCTCTGTATACCAGTTCCTTCATTTACAAAATATTTACAAAATACACCAAGGTTATTGTGAATTTTAATGAGACGTGAGAACAAACTTGCTGATTATGAAAACTCCATACAAATGTTTACTATCATTATTTTTTAAATTCCACTGCCTTTTTCCTAGCTCAGAGCATTATAATCTGGACGATGATAGCAGCTTTCCAACTGGTCTTTCTTTCCACGGGCTCTTGTCTCACTTTGTTCAAATGACATACCCCTCACTGCCATCGGATCCATCTTCAAAGACACCAAGTTCTCATGCCTTTTTTATACACCAGAAGTCCTCAGTGACTCCTCAAAAGCCTTCCTACCACCTGCAGGATAAAGTCAAAATCCCCATATGGACACCGGACAATCACAACCTGGCTACAACCTAACATCCAATCTGTCCTTCCCACTGCTCTTCAAATAGTCCACACCCTGTCAAAGTAGTTGGTATGAAAACTCCACTGGCTCAAAACTCAGCTCTTCAATGCCTCCCTGATGACTCCAGTTAATTAAATGCCTTCCAATTCATGCACCCATGATCTCTATATCACTCATCATAGACTTCTGTGTTCTATAGCAATTAATGTATAGTTTTTAACTTTCGCCTGGATTTCAAGCTCCTAAGGAAATAGTTCTCAACCTTAAGCACACATTAAAATCACCTGGGGCTGGGGGGGGGGGGGAGGGGGCGGTGCCTGGATGGCTCATTTGGTTAAGCGTCCAACTCTTGATTTCGGCTCAGGTCATGATCTCAGGGTTTGTGGGCTCGAGCCCTGAGTCAGGCTCTGCGCTGACAGCATGGAACCTGCCTGGGATTCTCTCTTTCCCTCTCTCTCTGCCCCTCCTCCCTCCTCAAAATAAATAATAAACATTTTTTTTTTTAATGCATAGGAAGATGTTTTTAAATGTCTGGGCCCTACACCCAAATATTTTTATTCAATTGGTCTGAGGTAGGGCCCAGGGCTTCATCATTTAACATGCAGGTAGATTTGAGAGTCACTATCATAAAGGAAGAGATTGGGCTCTTACACTAACTACAGCACTCTTGGTGTTTACGGCAGCCTCTCAATAAACAGCTGGGTGATGGATCCAATTAACCCATTAGTTATTCTAAGTTAAGAAGTCAAAGAAAAAGCTCTTGCTCCTTTTGCATCTCAGTTGGTCCTCCTTCTTCTAAAGTAAAATTTTAGTACTCTTGTTTTTTTTCCCTTAGAAACTGTTGACATGTCAATAGCACTTCTTCAGAAATCATCTCTTCATCGTTGTGCAACACATTTTCAATGCAGGGTAAAAATGACAACTTAGGGGTGCCTGGGTGGTTCAGTCAGTTAAGTGTCCAACTCTTGATTTCGGCTCTGGTCATGACCTCACAGTTTGTGAGACTGAGCCCCAAGTTGGGTTCTGCACTGACAGCATGGACCCTGCTTGAGATTCTCTCTCTCTCTCTGCCCTTACCCCAGTCATGAGCGTACATGCGCGTGCGCTCTCTCAAAATAAATAAATAAACATGAAAAAAAGGAAAGAAAATGACAACTTAAACAATGGATTATAAGGGAAAAGCAGGCTATGCCCTGGAAAACAGGCCATATGCAAACGTATAGTTCCCAGGCTAGTGAGTAATAACATAGTTACCGACTGGAAGGTAGATTTTCGGAAGGCCCAGAAGGATGGATGAATGGGGTGTGGCTCACCTGTAGTTCTAAACACAAAAGGTCTCAACATGGGGGGCAGTAGAAAATATGTTAAATGCATTTTATAGGATTTATAAGGGAGATGTTTTATAGATTTATATGATTTATGGGAGGTATTAATAGCCTTACACAGAAACATACCATTTGAGTTGAAATAAATGCTAGCCGGGCGTGGGAGGGAAGGGAAAGTGGGTGATGGGCATTGAGGAGGGCACCTGTTGGGATGAGCACTGGGTGTTGTATGGAAACCAATTTGACATTTCATATAGAAAGAAAGAAAGGAAGGAAGGAAGGAAGGAAGGAAGGAAGGAAGGAAGGAAGGAAGGAAGGAAGGAAGGAAGAAAGAAAGAAAGAAAGAAAAGAAAAGAAAGAAATGCTAGTCATCATCTATCTCACTCATTTTACAAATTAAGAAGCTAAGGTTCAGAAAAGTTTAATGATTTGCCCGAAGGCACACAAGCCAAGACTAGAAGAAGTATCCTGACTCCAAGTGAAGGGCTCCCTCCACCATTCCACACCATACAATTAAAAGTTCTCTGTTGTTTCAATACTTCGTTGGTTAATGGGAAAGCTTGGCCAAAGAAAACTACTAAAGTTCCACAGAGATACAAACGAAGGAAAATTCTCCTCACGTAGACTTCCAGCTGAAGATAGAATGTAACTCAATGATCTCACGGTTCACAGGTTCGAGCCACACATCAGGCTCCACCCTGGCAGGGCAGAGCCTGCTTGGGATGCTCTCTCTGCCTCTCTCCCACTTGTGTTCTCTCTCTATCTCAAAATAAATAAAACTTAAATAAATAAATAAAGTTTGGAAAACTTAACACATTGGTCTTTGAACACCAATATTCTGAAGTAGGTAACGGAAACTGTCACTGTTTCACAAATGAGAAACCCAAACCACTAAGAAGCTACATTCTCTGTCCAGTGTTGCAAATCTGAGTACCAGATTAATGGTACTCTAAGTTTTGAGTACTTTCCTGCTGACCTATTGAAGCTGAACCAATGAGGAATCCAACCATCAAGATACCTAGTAAAGCCATAGTCACTTACTACTAATAATATCGGAAGAGAAGGGAAGGGGAGGGGAGGGGAGGGGAGCGGAGGGAAGGGAAAGGAAGAAGAGAAGACTTCCTGGGTCAAAGGGCAAAAGTTACAGAGGCCAGCTGACTTGCCTCATCTCTCCTGGTCATGTACGCCCTATCCGAGCCCACTGTCATATGGTGGATGATTAAGGCACTGGACTGGGGGCAAGGGAACCTAGAAATAGACTGAGCAGGACTGCAGTAAGGACACTTGTTTCTGTTTGTCCATGGAACACAGCCATATGCATTGATTTAACATGTACTCTTTAAGACAGGTTTCAGTATCACACTGCAGGACCCCCTGTGGTCTTTGGCTGTGATTGAGGGTGGGGTCTCCCCACTGGTTAAAGAGAGAGAGAGAGAGAGAGAGAGAGAGAGAGAGAGAGAGAGAGAGAGAGAGAAATGAATGGAGAAAAGTTTTGAGAAAAGCAACCAACCATATGCAATACCTCTAAGCACTGACAAATATAATTACTATCCGGGAGATTCATAAGGACATTCATAGTTCAGTGGTTCTAGAGAGAAGCAAAAGTTGTTGGAACATGAAAATATTCCTTAATCACTGATCACATAGGCCTCAATCAAATATTCCTTCCACATTACTGGGTTCTGCTTCTTTGCTGGTCATTCCCTATTGCTGAACGAGGCGATGCAACAGTCAATAATATGAAACATTCAAGAGATGAGGGTCTTCAGGAAGTCAGGAATGAGAGTAATGTTGGAGAATTGCTTCAGTCATACTCAGTGCCACTGGTAAATGAAGACCTTGCAGTTTGTAAAAACAATAAAATAACCCAACAGAAGTATCAAAACACGATTTACAACTAAGATGCTAAGATACACTGTGGCTGACTGTTTTTTGCTTCCTCCCTGCCCCCTGACCTGCCCCATCATGCTATCCTTCTTCCTGGACATATGAGCTAGACATATTTCCCAGCCTTCCCTGTAGTTAGGCGCAGCCATCTAAGTTAAAGCCAAAGGGATGTGTGGAGAAGTGATATGTGGACCATCTTCAATTTAAAGACAAGCTACTTTCCCTGGATTTGGGGCATTTTCCACCTGTACCAGCTGGGAAGTACACATAACAGACTCAACTTTCCTTATGCATTCAAGGTATCACCATGGCCCCTGAAGACTTCATGGAACAGAGCTGCCTCACCAACCTAGACTCACTAACCTACTTGATGAGAGAAGAATATACTTCTGTTTTATTTCAGAAACTTCATATAATGGTTTCTGTGTTGTAGTGGTTTAGCCTTTATCCTACCAAACAGATACACCTTTGTAGAAACTGATAAAAGCTTTCTAATGCTTTTGTGGGGGGCGGGAGGGGGGGAACCCTCTTTAGAACTGTGCTAATAAATTCAAATATAGAGTAAAGGCAGTCAATTTTTTTGCCATGCTTTTCATCAGAAAACTTATCTCAAGGAAACAACTAATATTTGGTTCATACTTTAAGAGTTAGCAATTATAATCTAAATGGTGCTATATATGAGATAGAATAAACATGTTTTCACTTTATTTTTCAGGAAAATGTCTGAATCAGGTTGTTTGTTTTTGTTTTTTTTTCCTTTCACTACTCACTATGAAATGTAAGTAGATTCACTTTAAGTGATAATATTCTGGCAGTAATTCTTCTCCCACGAGGGATGTACTGATGTCCAGCAAGTATTTCCCTTTCTGCTTCTTGCTCCTTCGGAGGGAAATAATAACTAGTGAAAACAAGACGTGAATAACAAGCTTCTCAAGTGGGTAAACGATTTCTCATCTTTTGCTAGGAGAAAACATGAGAATTTTTTAAAAAGCAATTTGGAAATTATATACAAAATAATCAAATACCAATATGTGTTCCTAGGCTACAGTATTCTAAATTGTTTTTAATATGAAGCCTTCATCTAGGTCCACATATTCTTTTTTTTATTGTTTTAAAATAGGAATAAAGAATCCAATTCATCATTGCATTCGTTTTTTTTGTTTTGTTTTTTTTGTTTTTTTTTTTACAGACTGAGAAAGTTTCTTCAAAAAAAGCTTCAAGAACAAAAACAGAGAGAGATTAAGGAGGACCCAATGTCTGTACATTTAAGGGGGTTTGTTACATACCAATAGTAACTGGAACATATAATATCCTATATCATTCTTGACCACCCCTTTTTCATTTCATTCATCTCTAATCTCTGCCAACCTTTTTCCTTCCCTTCAATGTTTCCTCTTCTGCACTCATCCATCTTTTCACCATTTTCAGTTCATGAGCTAATTTGCCCAAAGGATCAGCTTCAGACATTCATGTAACAATGCGCTCTGACATTTATTACATAGCCATAATGTATGAGGAACTATGTATCACAAAGATGAACAGGATATGATCTTTGCTCTAGGGAGGCATGGGAACAAGTAACTTAAAAACAAAGAGCCACAATATAATCTATTAAGAGGCTATAAAAGTGGTATGGGCAAAGTGTTTTGGAACACTAGTAGCCTCTAGAAACTGCTAATATGTGACCACTAAAGAGGAAATAATTACCTCTCTTCAAAGTGTTGTGGACTACTTCAGTGAAGAAATGACATATGAATGGAATTTGACAGATGGCTTAGAGATATACCAACATATTTATAAAAGTTGGTATTAATGTTCTGGCCTTTATAATGACTTCCACATAGGGGCGCCTGGGTGGTTAAGCGTCCGACTTCGGCTCAGGTCATGATCTCGCAGTCCGTGAGTTTGAGCCCCGCGTCGGGCTCTGGGCTGACGGCTCAGAGCCTGGAGCCTGCTTCGGATTCTGTGTCTCCCTCTCTCTCTGCCCCTCCCACACTCATGCTCTGTCTCTCTCTTTCTAAAAAATAAACACTAAAAAAAAATTAAAACAAAATTTATAATGACTTCCACATATAAAGCATATGAAAATTCTTTCTTAAAAGTTGCTTGACATTAAGGGCACCTGGCTTGCTCGGTCAGTAAAGCATGGTGACTCGATCTTGGGGTTGTAGGTTCAAGCCCCATATTGGGTGTAGAGATTACTTTAAAAAAATTTTTTTTAAGTTGTTTGATTTTAATCAGAATTGTAAACAGAAAATAAAAGTTAAAAATGGCATGTGTTCAATATGTCATTTTCAAGTTTTATAGTGGCTCTCCACCATGAGTTTTAATTTTCAGTATTTCATTAGTGTAAAAAAGAAGTTAGACCAGAAAATAGCCTTAGTTATGGAAGAATGACTTTCTTTCTGGGTATAATTGGAACACAATGTTACATTAGTTTCAGGTATACAACATATACAACATAGTGATTTGACAAGTTTCTACATTATGCTAAATTCACCATAAGTATAGCTACCATCTGTCACCATACATCACTATGACAATATCACTGATTAGATTCCTTACACTGAGCCTTTTATTCCTGTGACTAATTCACTCCATAAGTAGAAGCCTGTATCTCCCACCCCCTTTCACCCAGTATGCCCAACCCCTTACTTCTCTCCCCTCTGGCAACCATCAGATTGTTCTCTGTATTTACAAGTCTGATTTGTTTTTTTGCTTGTTTATTCAATTTTTTTTTTTTTTTTTTTAGGGATTTTGCTTTTTTTTTTACATTTATCACTGCTTTTTATTTTTTTATTTTTTTAATATGAAATTTATTGTCAAATTGGTTTCCATACAACACCCAGTGCTCATCCCAACAGGTGCTCTTCTCAATGCCCATCACCACCTCCCCTCCCTCCCAACCCCCATCAACCCTCAGTTTGTTCTCAGTTTTTAAGAGTCTCTTATGCTTTGGCTCTCTCCAACTTTTTTTTTTTTTCCTTCCCCTCCCCCACGGTCTTCTGTTAAGGGTCTCAGGATCCACATAAGAGTGAAAACAGGGGCGCCTGAGTGGCGCAGTCGGTTAAGCGTCCGACTTCAGCCAGGTCACGATCTCGCAGTCCGTGAGTTCGAGCCCCGCGTCGGGCTCTGGGCTGATGGCTCAGAGCCTGGAGCCTGTTTCCGATTCTGTGTCTCCCTCTCTCTCTGCCCCTCCCCCGTTCATGCTCTGTCTCTCTCTGTCCCAAAAATAAATAAACGTTGAAAAAAAAAAATTTAAAAAAAATAAAAAAATAAAAAAAAAGAGTGAAAACATATGGTATCTGTCTTTCTCTGTATGGCTTATTTCACTTAGCATAACACTCTCCAGTTCCATCCGTGTTGCTACAAAGGGCCATATTTCATTCTTTCTCATTGCCACGTAGTATTCCATTGTGTATATAAACCACAATTTCTTTATCCATTCGTCAACAGATGGACATTTAGGCTCTTTCCATGATTTTTTAGGGATTTTGCTTTATTTTTTTAAACTAATTTCAATATCCAGTGTGGGGCTCGAACTCACAAACCTGAGATCAAGAGTCATATGTTCCACCAACTGAGCCAGCCAGGCTACCACATTGGTTTTTTGGGGGTGTTTTGTTTTGTTTTGTTTTAGGCTCCACTTATGAGTGAAATCGTAGGGTATTTGTCTTTCTCAGCCTGACTTATTTCACTTAGTATAATACCATCTAGGCCCATCCATGTTAATTCAAATGGCAGGATCTCATCCTTTTTAATGGATGAATAAGGAATGACTCTTTTAATTACACATATTCTTCACTTCATAGACCAGATGCATTCCAAATATATGGCTTAAAGATTAAAATAAAGTTTAACTAGAATTATTTTTCTATTTGTATTCGAAATTAAAGAGCATTTCCATGGGGAAAAAAAATATTTATTCAGTACACATGGTACAAACCTTTGGAAAGAAAAGAGTGAATGATATCGGAATCCAGGCCATGCTAAGTGTTAGAGAATTGAGGAATGGTTTCAGAGAACCTCCAGTATTTGTATGAGGTTTAAACTGAAATTTAGTATTTTATAGGAATTTCACTTCACTATGATCCTACACTGTCCATCACATTCTCCAGAACAAAGAAATGTTTCTCACTCATAAACATCCCCTAACCACACGTTTTTCAAGCTAGATACTTCTTTTTTTTTTTTTCCTTCAACGTTTATTTATTTTTGGGACAGAGAGAGACAGAGCATGAACGGGCGAGGGGCAGAGAGAGAGGGAGACACAGAATCGGAAACAGGCTCCAGGCTCTGAGCCATCAGCCCAGAGCCCGACGCGGGGCTCGAACTCACGGACGGTGAGATCGTGACCTGGTTGAAGTCGGACGCTTAACCGACTGCGCCACCCAGGCGCCCCGTTAGATACTTCTTTAGGAGTGATACTTAGCAATTAATCTCAATATCATGTTTTGTCAACAGATGATCATATATTTCAGTGAGCCTGGAAATTCCATTACTTGGGAGATCAAGCCTATATATAAAAAAAAAAAAAAAACAATGCCTGATTTTTTTCCAGTGCTACATGAAACTCTGCAAATCCAGTTTTCTTCAATAAGCAATACAGATATTTAGATAGCCCCACAACACAATTAGCTAACATGCAGGTAGGTATAAGTATGTACATACAAGGTGTATATACATATGTATCATTCTGTTTAACAGAAATTTCTCAAAAACCTATTTCCAAGTTTTTTTCCCCTCTGAATACTCTTACACAAATCAAGCACAAGAAAATACAATATTTGGCAAGATCCAGCAATCACGTATTGTATCGTATTCAACATGTATTAGAGGACTTAATGATTTCACTTAATTTAAGCCTTAATGGTATTGACTTCAGAAGCCAAACCTCAAAGGCAATGAAAGGATCTACTTCAGACCTTCACTGTTTTTAGTCGCCCTTACTGTCACTGGATAGACTTGAAAGAAAAACCTCTTATATCAAAAGTACATTCATCTGCATTTTAAATCAGCAGGGTCTTAGAATCACAAATCATCATACAACCAACAGGATCCTTTTTTGCTCTGAGGCGCTCGTGAGGATTAATTCTGTCCCAATGCAAGAGGTTCTTTTTTTTTTCTGCAGGGGCTGACAGCTTAGAGCTCACACACCATGGAGGCCCGGGCCAGAGTCTCATCCATCTGTCATGTGTGAAGTGACAGTGTTTCCAGCAAGCTCTCCTGCTCTCGTGTCTTTCACGTGACAGGTCTTTGTCCATCCCTATCCTGAATCCCGTTAAAATACACGAGTGAGCCTCATAGCATAGAGGAAGTTTCTCTGCCCTAACCAAAAACGGAACTGTGATCAACCTCACACACTGAGGGCCCTGCAACGTTCGTCTGTAAGATTAATACACTGAAGCTGATATCTGTAATGTAATCTGTAACCCTAAAATTCTAGTAGCTTCACGTTCTAGAAACCCACTTGTTCCCCATATTACTGTCTGAAAAACAGAAAATTCAACCATTTAGAAAGCAGGCCCATACCTTTTGATACATTAAACTACGAAAACTGTAATCTGTCTCCTGACGGAGCTGCAAAAGACATAAATAACGGTTCTTTCAACATTAACCTAAAGATTTCTTTCCCTATGTCAACCTCCACGATCTTATTTCACCAATTACTTAAAATTGGAACTCCTGGTTAAGCAGTATGATTTAATAGAAGGAACCTGAACCTACAGTCTGACTGGCCTGGCTCTAAACTGTAGCTTTGCCATTTATTAGCTGTTTAATGTTATGCAAAGTGCTTAACTCCCTGAGACTACTTCTTTATCGGTAAAATAAAGACAATAATAGCAACCTTAAAGGAGCATCATGAGGCATAAATCAGAAAATGCACATAAAATTTCCTACACATAGAAAACACTCAGGAAACAGCTGGTCAGTTGGTTGTTCCCTACCTTTGTTCTGAGCTGATACACATTTACGCATTCAAGAACTGTTAACTGAGAATCTGCTAAGTGCTAGATATGCTATCAGGCTCTGGGACACAGCATAAAGCATAAGACGCAGCCAGGAAGGTGCTCTCAGTCTAGGAGAAGGGGCAGATATGACAGAAGCTAACAATTTCATTACCATGTAACAAATCCTATACCGTATATGGATAAAGCTTCAACTCTGCCTGGAGACAGAAGATGGAAAAGTAATCAGAAGATGATGTCTGCGTTGGGCTAAAAGGCTGAGGTAGTTGTCACGCATGGAAGATGGCGGGGCAAGGGTACATCACAGACCAATGGCTCATTCACAAAATGCAAGGTGAATTTGAGGACAACCAGTAAAAACAGCTTCTATTAATTTAAGTGTACGTGACTTCAATAATCCATCCCCTTTCCCACACCCACCCAAATCCACACACATACTCTGAAAAGAGAGAATGCTATTTTCGCTATTAAAAAGAATTAAGACACCAAAATTCTTCAGTTCCAGCCTTGTGTTTACTCATTCTTTCATTTTTCAGTCGTTTATTTATAATCTACTCGATACCAGGCACTGTGACAGAGATACAACAGTGCAACGGAAAACACAGGCTCTGCCTTCATGACGCGTACATTCCAGTGGGGTTTCGATCTGATGCCTTAAAGAACCTTCCCCTGCAACATGCTTCTTCCCAACCACCACACAGAGGACAGGGGAATGTATCGAATCCGGGTAATGTGATTACAGAAAATGAGGGCTGGGCACTCTAGCAATTAGAGATCACTGGCTCCAAACCTCTTGGTTGAGAGATGGAAAAATTAAAGCCCAAAAAAACTGACTTGACAAATATTACCTCCCTCTCTTTGTTCATTAGTACTATTATCAATATCTTACTTTTAAAAAATTAATTGTTCACTGTAGCTATTTTTTGAGAACTATAGGTTAAAATTATGGTTTTTTTTGGGGGGGGGGCGGTGCCTGGATGGCTCAGTTGGTTATGTGCCCAACTTCAGCTCAGGTCATGATCTCATGGTTTGTGGGTTCAAGCCCCATATTGGGCTCTGTGCTGACAGCCTGGAACCTGCTTCGGATTCTGTGTCTCCCTCTCTCTCTGCCCCTCCCCTGCTCACACTCTGTCTCTCTCTCAAAAATAAATAAACATTAAAAAAATTTTAATAAATGAATAAAATAATAAAAGAAAATTATGTTTTTTCTCCAAAATGTCACTCAAAAGGTAAGATTTCACATACACACACAATCGCACAATCCTTTAACTTTTAAAACTATGCCCCACTCAGTATTTAATTTTACTAAATCAGTTAATAAACATAAAACACACAGAACAGTACCTGGTACACAAGTGCATGTAAGTATTTGCTATCAGCCTTATTATTTTAATTTCCAGAGTGTCTCTATTAATCACTAAGGAATTAAAATGTGAAGGAGCATATGCTCCCTTGGTGGGTACCATTTTAGAAATGAGTAAATAAAGCAAAGAGAATGTAACCAAAATAACAATAATAATACATTTGAGACTAGAAATCTAATATCCTTACTCCCAGACTTCTGGAATAAAAGTAAGGCTACATTAAATACCTGAAGAATTACATTAAAAACATTTTTGGGGGGTGCCTAGGTATCTCAGTTGGTTAAGCATATGACTCCTGATTTCAGCTCAGGTTATGATCTCACAGTTCATAAGTTCAAGCCCTGCCTTAGGCTTCATGCTGACAGTGCAGACCCCGCTTGGGATTCTCTCTTTCCCTCTCTTTGCCCCTCCTCTGCTTGCTCTCTCTCTCTCTCTCAAAATAAATAAATAAACGTTAAAAATTTTTTAATTATTTTTATCAATATGTAATCGTACTTTGTATATATCCAAAGAGAAACTGAAACATATTAATATAAAAAAATACATGAACAAAATTTACCCAAGAAAGTGTAAGATTTGTGCATTGAAAACTGCAAAACATTGTTGAAAGAAATTAAAGACCTAAACAGATAGAAAGATATCCATGTTCATGGATTGAAAGATCTAGCATTGCTAAAATGTCAATCTTGGGGCGCCTGGGTGGCGCAGTCGGTTAAGCGTCCGACTTCAGCCAGGTCACGATCTCGCGGTCCGTGAGTTCGAGCCCCGCGTCGGGCTCTGGGCTGATGGCTCAGAGCCTGTTTCCGATTCTGTGTCTCCCTCTCTCTCTGCCCCTCGCCCGTTCATGCTCTGTCTCTCTCTGTCCCAAAAATAAATAAACGTTGAAAAAAAAAATTTTAAATGTCAATCTTTTCCAAATGGATCTACAGATTCAACACAATCTCTATCAAAATCCCAAGTGACTTTTTTCTGTAGAAATGGACAAGCTGATCCCAAAATTCATACAGTAATGATAAATAGCCAAATCAATCTTGAAAAAAAAAAAAGAACAAAATTGGAGGACTCTCACTCCCAATTTCAAAACTTACTACAATATTACAGTGAGTCCGACATGATGCTGCATAAGGGTGGACGTATAGACCAAGAATACAGAATTGAGAGTCCAGGAATAAACCCATATGTCTATGCTCAGCTGATTTTTGATAATGGTGCCAAGACCATTCAATGAGGAAAGAATAGCCTTTCAACAAATGCTGCTGGGACGATTGGATATGAATGATTTTGGACCCCTACTTCACACCATACACAAAAATGATCTCAAAATGGATCAAAGACCTAATGTAAGAACTAAAATTACAAAACCCTTAGAAGGAAACATAGCTGTAAATTTTCGTGACCTTAGATTAGGGAATGGTTTCTTACATATGGCATCAAGAGCATAAGCAACAAAAGAAAACAGATAAGTTGGACTCCATCAACTTAAAAACCTTTGTATGTTAAAGGACACTATCAAAGAAGTGAACAGATAACCCACAGAATGGGAGAAAATATTTGCAAATGATATGTTTGTAAGGGTCTAATATCCAGAATACATAAAGAACATTTACAACTGAACAACAAAAAATAATCCAATTTAAAAATGGGAAAGAACTTAAATAGACATTTCTCCAAAGAAGATGTACAAATGGCCGATAAACACATGAAAAGATGCTTAATATCATTAGTCATTAGGAAAATGTAAATCAAAACCACATGAGATACCACTTCACACATACTAGAATGGCTAGAATTTTTTTTTTGTAAAGGGAAAATAAGTATTGGCAAGAATGTGGAGAAATCATAACCCTCATATATTGCTGGTGAGAATGTAAAATGGCATAGCCAGGGGCGCGTGGGTGGCTCCATAGGTTGGGCGGCCGACTTCGGCTGGGGTCATGATCTTGCGGTCTGTGAGTTCAAGCCCCGCCTCGGGCTCTGTGCTGACAGCTCGGAGCCTGAAGCCTGCTTCAGATTCTGTGTCTCCCTCTCTCTCTGCCCCTCCCCCATTCGCGCTCTGTCTCTCTCTCTCTCTCTTTCAAAAATGAGTAAATGTTAAAAAAAATTAAAATGAAATAAAATAAAATGTATAGCCACTGTGAAGAATAATTTGGCAGGTACTCAAAAGTTGACATATGACCCAGCATTTCCACTCCTAAGTATATACCCAAGACACCTGAAAACACATAGTCACACAAAAACTCACACATGAATGCTCACAGTGGTATTACTCATTCTAGCCAAAAAGTGAAAATAACCAAGATGTCCACCAACTGATGAATGGATACGTATATCCATACAATGGAATGTTATTCCACCATAAAAGGGAATGAGGTACTGGTACATGCTACACTGTGGATGAACTTCGAAAACTTTATACTAAGTAAAAGAAGCCAGATACAAAAGGCCACATGTAGTGTTAATTCCATATACCTAAAATGTGCAGAATAGGCAAATCCATACAGACACAAAGTAGAGAACTGTTTGGATGGGATGAGGGGACAACTGGGTATATGGAGTTTCTTTTAAGAGTGACAGAAATCTTCTGGAATTTGCGGTGATGGTTGCACAACATTGTAAATATACTAAAAACCGCTGTGTTGTACTCTTTAAAACTGGTTTATGTGGTGAATTTTATTCTTAACAAAAGAAATTTAAGAAGAAACACATGTACAACATGCAAATGATATACAGATAAGAATTAAAAGTAAAAGGAGAAATCAGAAACAAAAAAGCAGGAAAAGGGGTGCCTGGGTGGCTCAGTGGGTTAAGCGTCCCACTTCAGCTCAGGTCATGATCTCACAGTTCAAGAGTTCAAGCCCTACATCGGGCTCTGTGCTGACAGCTCAGAGCCTGGAGCCTGTTTCAGATTCTGTGTCTCCCTCTCTCTCTGCCCCTCCCCTGCTCCCTCTCTCTCTCTCTCTCTCAAAAATAAATAAACATTAAAAAATTTAAAAACAAAAAAAACAAAAGGCAGGAAAAAACCAGAGTAGAAGCAAAGCTTATGTAGGTGTTGATTCTCACACAAGCACATATGGCAATAACTGAATATTGTCAAAATTGGCCTTGACTATTCCACGGAAGACATAGCCACACTGGAGACTGACCCACTGTCTCTGGAGATGTCCTACAGCATCAGTAGAAATGTCTACCAGCCCTGGAAGTTGTATCAGTTGCTTTTTTATAGAAAAACAACAACAGCCCAAAAACCCAACTCCATAATTCGTAGCACCAAAACAATAAAAATGTATTATTTCTCATGATTCTGTAGGTTGGGTGGGCAATTCTAACCCAGGTGCCTAGGATGCCACCTAGGATGGCACATTTCTGGCACTTACAGGCTATCAGCCAGGGCACCTCACTTCCCATTCATGCGGCTTTTCGACGAGACAACGTGGGTTATTCGTACGGTTCTCAGGATTCCATGAGCAGTAAGAGAAAGCAAGCCCCGGTACACAACACATTTCACGTCTCTGAATGCTTTGCCTTTGCTATTGTCTCATCAGCCAAAGCAAGTCACATGGCCAAGTCCAGAGTCAGTGTTACAGGTGCACAAAATGGAGTACACACGAGAAGGGGAGTTAGAGAGGCCTTTTTGCAAACAATCTAGCACAACGAAAAATAGATTTGGGGGCTTGGAGTTCAGCATTGGATAAATTAGCTGGTTTGTGTGAAAAAGGGGACAGGTTGGGTGAAAAAGTACTTATCTCTAATTACTGAAATCACCTTCAGCACCACAAATTACTCATGGAAAAACCTTTGCAAACTAAGACAGAGGAGAGAACCATTAGTGCACACATCTTGCAATGCTCGCTGAAGAGAATAGAATCATCCACCTTCTTCAAATTGCTTCTTTTCTCTCTTTCCTTTGTTGGCTCACAGAAAGTTGAATTCTCCTAAGTCAAATGCACATATGCTACACTTCTACCACTGGTAACCAGAACCCTGAGACATTTATGCAATTGTGCATTAAATTAGGAGCTTTTCAAAATCTAGGATGCAAAGAATAACATAATGCCTCGTGGAAGAGTAATTTTTTATAAGAGATACACCAATCTACTAAAAGAAAAACTTTTCCTGTCATTCAATTCCGAAAAGACACTAGTTTACGGCATCATAAAGGATAATGAAAGATATGACATATCTTCAATAGAAGTTTGGACAGAAATTATAAAAACATTCCTCACCTGACCATTTCTAATATTAACACTTGACAATAGCTTAGTAAATAAATCCTTGTAAAAGCATTTCTTTGTGGGGTGAGCTAACAAGGTTACTTCCTTGTTAACTCAAGAAATAAAAATAAAGTATAGAAGCAGGTAAATAAGTAATATGACCCTTGGTCCGTATCTGTTAAATATTATCTTCAGCTCATTTTTAGCAAAAGTTGAATGAAGTTCAATTTAAAATCTATTCTCTATTATCTGATAGGAATTCAAGTATTATGTCAAGAATAGAATAGAAGAGAAACAATATATTTGTTGTAAAATGTTTTTAAGATTAATATATATCTTGCTGATAGGCCAAGTATTTTCAGATGTACCGTCCCGAATGACTCACCATAACAGAAAACACCAACAGTCCCAAAGACATAGCTTCACACTGGGCTCATTTACATTTTGAGATTCCAACTGTATCTGATTTAAGCGCTCCTTCTTGATTCCAGGATATTTCTGTGAACGCTAACATTCCTCAGATTGCTATATATAAGAATTATTAAGACCCTGGCAGGTGTCCTTTTCAGTATTTCTGCCAAGTCAGAAAGCTCTAAAAGGCAGAGAGGCAACAGATGTGGTTTGCAGTTCACAATATGAATTTCACAAGTTGATACTAATATTTCAAATGAGTGAAATAGCAAAGCAGATTTCAAGCAACTGAACAAAAGTCTTCCAAAGCTGTTAAAGCACTCTAAGACAGGGCAGTGTTCTTTTTCACACCACCATCCTCACCCTCTACACACAGAGCACATACTCTGTTGCTGCTGAAAATAGTTGCTTAAATACCACCAAACGTAGTCTTGCACTTACACAAAATACATTTCAAATTGCCATTTATTTAGTACATTTGCTTTACATTACACTCTAAAGTTGAAACTACACTGGCTTAAAAAGCATAAAAAGCAAAATTTCTATCATTCAGCTAGATTCCAGGAGGCATGCCTTGTCTATGATCAACTGAACTGCATTAGCCAATCGCCCTAAAGTCTGCTGGTTTATGCAAAAATGGTAAGACCTATATTGCTGGGTGTAAATGGTTCTTTATATTGATCAGAACATCAAGTCATACTGGTAGAAGAACCTGGACGAGGAAGTGACACATTAAGTCACATTCCCTTCTTAGCTCTGCCCAGGACCTGCTTAACTTGCTACCCATCTCAAAATCTAAGGAAGTGAATTGATCAGCTTCACCATCATTATAAGAAACACTGAGCACCACCTACAGAGACAGAATAATTCCAAAGAGGTCTCTCCTCTACAATGGTAGCTGAGTGAGTCTAATACAGAAGTATTTGATCCGCCCGGGGTAACAACAAAACTCATACTTCCCTACCCTGGCTGATAGCTGAAACTTTTCCAATAGTAGATATACCTTTCCATTCCAAATCAGAAATAAAATACAGAACCCAAATACCCCTGAAGAAGCTTAACACATGGACTAAAGTTTATTATAATTCTTAATCACATCCTCTCTTGCCATCTTCAACATTTCTGGGCTGCAGTTACCCGTCTCTGCAGTGAACCTGATCCCCTCTGTGGATCACCCCCTTCGGCCCTGTGGCATCATTTATGTTCCCAAACATAAGCCATTCCCAAGACCCACATTCACCTCCAACCACCGCATCACTTCTAAGTCCCTTTACAGCAGAAGTTCTTGAAAGATGGTATTAGGGTTGCTCTCACATCGTGCACTTACCTCAAACCACTGTAGTTGGGCTTCTGTCTCCATCATTCCACTAAGACTGCATTTGTCAAGATCACCAAGGACCTCCTTGCTACCACACCCAGTGGTCACGTCTCACTTCTTATCTTACCTCCCAGCAGTGTGCAACACAGCTGACCATTCTCTCCTTGAAATGCTTAGTTTCTCTTGGTTCTCTGTAACACCAAAGTTTCCTGGACTTTTTTCCTCAATCTTAGAGGCTGTACCTTCTCAGTATCCTTTACTGGCTTCTATTTTTCCATTTTACTTCTAGACACTGGTATATACCAGAGCTTGCTTCCTTCTCCCTCCATATGTTCTCAACAGAGGTGGCCTCATCCAGCTGCGTACCTGAAAGATCATCTACATGTTGCTAACTCCAGAATCTACATCTTCAAGCCTATCCCCAGGGACCTCAGACTTACTTAGCCAACTGAAAACCTGACATCCTTATTTGAATATCTAACAGGTATCTCAAACATAACATAACTAAAACAGAACTCGAGATACTCCCCTAAAACTTACTCTTTACCTAGTCTTTACCACCTAAAATAGTAATATAGTAAGATAGTCTTTACTATCTAAGAAGATGGCTTCACCATCTCCCCAGATGCTCAGTCAAAAATCTAAGAGTTATCTTTGATTCATTCCTCTGTCTCATACGTCAAAATTAATCCAGAACCATGTTCTTTGGACTGTACCTCCAAAATATCCTAAATCTGAATATTCAAGTCTTTATCCTTCTCTCATTGGCGCAATCTATTGTACTAATGGCCCCTATTTTTCATACTTCTCTGTACCTTTTCACACCCCTCTGTATCCCTGCCCTTTGGCAATGTCCTCCCAGACTAACTGTGGGTGTACCCGTGGAAGTTGCCTTGACCAGTGGGACAGTAGCAAACTTGGCACAAGCTAAAGCATAAAAATCTGCTTGCTTGTTTCTACTCCCTTCCGTTTCTTTGCAACCACTATGAGATTATGACAGGGCCAGCCTGAGAATAAGCCCAGGCGAGCCTACTAGAGGGACGTAATATGAACACAGGGGAGAGCAGAGTTGTTCCAGCCATCTCTGCTGAGGCTATCCCAGACAGCCGACAGTCAGCTGGCCCTTCCAAACACATCAGAGAAGCAAGGTCACACTGCAGAGTTGCCTAGGTGACTCAGCTGATCACAGATCGGCTGAGCCTGACCCACATCAGAACTACCCAGCTATCCAAATCACCTCATGAGCAAAAATAAAACCGTATTCCTGTATGCCACTGAGTGTATGGGATGTTTGTTACATGGCGTTACTGTGGCAATAACCGATACAGCCACCACCACCCCTTGTCAAGGGTGCTGCAATATCCTCCTACTTCCTTCCATATCTTCTTATAATCCTTTCTCCATTTACCAATCCACACGAACTTTTAAAAAATAATAAAAAATTAAATTAAAAAATAAAGACGTAAATCAGTTCATGTCCTCAGTCCTACTTAAAACGCTCCAATGGCTTCCCCACCCTTAAACGAAAAACCCATCTCTTTAACCTAGCTTACCACCTACTTGTCCAACTGCACTGGTACCACTTCCCCCTGACCCACTATTATTCAACCACACGAGCCTTGTTCCTGTTCCTCAAACACAGCAAAATCGTGGTGTGGTGGGGTCTTTGCACATGATGTTCCCTCTACCTAGAAAATCATTCCACCTGTTCTCTGTTACTCTCTCCCTAGTCAACGACGTCTTATAACTCCAATTTCAGCCTGTATGTCACTTTTTGCAGAAAGGCCTTCCCTTGACCACTCAATCTAAAGTAGATAACCAGTCACTCTCAGGTCTCTATTTTAATGATTTAAATGATTCTTACCATGTCGACTGTGCTCAAATGAACGACTGAGTGAAAAAATAAATAAAACATCACCACATGACATTCTTTTCTTGATTTTTTAAAATTGTGTGCTCTCCCCACTGATTATAAGTTCCATACAAGCAGGAACCTAGTCCGTGTATTCACTACTGGACCCTCAGCATCTAAGACAATTCCTTCACATAGTAGGTACTCATTAAATATGCGATGAATGCTATCTGACTTACAGAAAAAAATGAATGATCAGATCCTTTCTGAGATCATGTTTTTACACAGGAGAAGATAGGGCACTGGGTAGCTCAGTCGGTTAAGCATCTGACTTTGGCTCAGGTCATGATCTCACAGTTTGTGGGTTCAAACCCCACATCTGAGTCTGCTTCAGGTTCTGTGTCTCTCTCTTTCTCTGTCAGGTCTCTCTCTCAAAAATAAATAAAACATGTAAAAAATTAAAAAAAAAAAAGAGAAACAGATCTATAAATACAGAGAACTAGTGGTTGTCAGATAGGACAGGAGTGGCAAAATGGGCAAAATGGGTGAAGGGGAGTGGGAGGTACAGGCTTCCAGATATGGAACGAATAAGTCACAGGGATGAAAGGTACAGCACAGGGGACATAATCAATGGTAATAGTGTCATATGGTGACAGATGATAGCTATACCTGTAGTGAGCAGAGCATAACATACAGAGTTGTCAAATCACTACACTGTACCCCTGAAACTAGCGTAACACTGTGTGTCACCTACACTTTAGTTAAATAAAACATAAAAATACATGTATTTAAACCAAAAACAAAACAGAACGTACTATCTTAAGACGTGCTTACCACAGGCTTGTTGAATGAATGAATGAATGAATGAATGAACGAACGAATATATTTGGGGAAGACTGTATTACACAATATCAAACTGGTTTCTTATGTGCGTTCTTCAGAGCCCTTTCTACACGAACAGGCTCTGTGAATCATACAGAACGCTGGCCTTCCCAGCCTTATTTGATCACAGACCTCACTCTATGTCCCTTAAACCTTAACATCTCCCAGAGTAGGAGTCTATAAAACAGTTTGCGAAACATGTTAAGCTTAGATAATTTCAGTCATTTTCACCATCATAAAAGAGACAAGTTCTCTTACTCTTTACACATTAACGTAATGAAAGGCCAACTAATTTGATTCATATCTGGTCTGAGCTGTTTCCCTCCACCTTCAAATCTCGCACCACCAGGCAGGGCCTCCGCTGTCCTGTCATGCAGCACACGTCTTGCGTGGTTTCTCTGCCCTGCTCCCTGTCTCCTCATAACCAGTCTGCTCTGCAAATCCTTCCAGTTTTTCTTCTACTATCTCTTCTCTCTACATGCCTAGTCTTCTCATGAACTTTCTTCAACTGCTTTAATTACTCCTCTCCCCTTTCTCCAACCAGCCCAACATCTCAGCCTGGTAATTCACAGTATCATACCACTCCTGCAACTTTTCAAAATACTTCTTCTTCCTTTTATAATCAAGGCTGTTCCTTCTCTTACGCTCTCTACACTGGACTCTCTTTAAAGCCATTCCCTAATCTCAAGTAAATATAATCATGTAAGATCCAATCTGGGTTCCCCCTTCCCTTCCTACCGTTTATTTCCAAGTGCTTAAGAAAGTAAATACACCTTTTCATATCTCCACGCCTTGGCTTGAGTTGTTCTCTCTGCCTAAAAGAGCACCTGTTGAAATGCTATTAACTTTTTTAAGGTCCCGATCACAGGTCATGTCTTTCATGAAGCCTCCCTTATTTTCTACTCCTGCCACAATTAACTACTCCCTTTAACCAGCCCAAGGCAATTGGATAACTCATCGCAGATGTATCAAGTTAATTGTGTATACGAATGCAGACGTGGCAAGTCTGGAGAGAAGACGGTGAACCAGCTGAATCTATCAGGGGGAATGACCAAGAGGTTGGTGGCAAAAAGAGAGACCAGCAGGGTATTTGCATGGAGGGCTTTACCTCCAGCGGAGGAAACAGCAAAGGGAAGCCAGAAGGCTACAGCCGAGAGAGCTACAGAGAAGGGAATGTTCTCATCATGTGAGGAGGCTGGGGTGTGGGAGTGTTGATTCACAATGGAACAATGCCCTCAGAGGACCGCCGGAAAGATTGGGAAGGAAGCCAGCAGAAGAATGGAAGTTCAGAATCATAGGGGAGTTGAGAGTATTTAGGAGAGAGCTGATCAGAAAGGCTAGGAGCCAAGAAACTGGGGATAACAGGCAAAGCCTAAGCCTAAGCTGGCTGAGATCCCAGATAGTGTCAGAGGCCAGATGAGTTAACCATTCAACAATCTTTGATCAGCATTCAAAAGTAGGTTGATGAGTAATTTTGTAATGTCTACGAAGAACAGATTTCTCCAATTCTGTACTCATAGCATAATACTTATCCCTGTGTGTGGGCTCTGCCATGGGGGAAGAGATGGGGCGAGAGGGGAGGAGGGGTTGGGTGTGGCATCTCCCTTCCTAAGGGCAGGGCTCAGAGACCTAAAAGAGAACAAGCAAGCTGAATATGTACAGAGTCTCCAGGGAGCAAAGGTTTCCGGGCAAGATGCAGGTAACAGTAGGCACCAAGGCCCAAGAAGTAGGGGACTCATCCAAAGGGTAGATACAGAATGGTAATGAGGAATCCAAAACAAAAATATTCACTTTCTGGAAAGTCTGGATATCAGGCAGGGCTCTTTCAACTGCAAATAACTTGATTTAAGCTGACAACAACAACGAAAGGAATGGACTGGCTCATAAAACCAAACAGTCTTGGGCTGCTTCAGGCACATCTGAATCCTGGGGTTTAAATGGTGCTGTCTGTGCTCCCACCACCGCTCAATGCTATGTCTCAGCATGCTGGCCTCGTTCATTCTCTCCTACTTCAAACAGCTTCCTCCATATAGCAGGAAAAGATGGTCATCAGGAGTTCCGGGTTACATTACACTAGCAGAGGAAACAAACAAACAAACAAACAAACAAAAAAAAAAAAAAAAAAAAAAACAAGTCCCAGGGGACAAGAATGCCTCCTTTCCTAACTGGAGCAGAAAAGGAGCCTGACAGGGCAAACTGCGTTAAGCTCTGAACCAATCACTTGGTCAGGTGGAGACACTTCTCAGATTGGCCAAAGCTAAGTCACATGACCGTCCCTGGGGTTAGTGTCCATCCCACCCAAACCACACGAGCTTCCTTCCCCAAAAGAAGGAAATTTGGGCAAATAAGTAGTAAGCCCACTATAATGTAGCCACTTGTCAGGCCCCAGGTACCAAAAGAGAAGCCCTATGCTTACAGCATAGAAGGGCTTTAAAGTCAGACAGAACTGGTTTTAAATTTCAGCTTGGACACTTACTAGCTGTGTGACCTCAGGTAAATTACTTAACTTCTCAGTGCCTCAGTTCCTCCTTATAAAATGGAGATAATGATAGCACCCACCTCCTAGAGATGTGTGGAAAGGGTAAATGAAATAAGGCACATAAATGGCTAGACACAAAGCTTGACACAAAGTGATCAATAAATGGTAGCTTATTAGTAATAATAACAATGATGACAATTATTATTACTTAGAACATGACCACATGAATGGTGAGCTGTGACTCAGTGAAAGAGAGAGCCATGTCAGCACTTGGATAAAGCAGCCCTGGGTCAAGGTTCATTAAGGGCAACTCAGGACACAACACAGGGGCCTAAGTGAACACTGAGAAAACAGTTAAAATCAATAAATGTCTTGGGCACCTGCTGCATGCAGCGAGGCACGGCAGATACAATCATGAATGAGGCACATATAGCTCCAAGGTAAACTACCATGAAGAGTGACGATAGCTTTGTGGCATTATTTGGGGGCTGGAGAGGTTGACTGAAGCTGCTTCATTACTTTCAGCCACAGGGTGTGGGCACTGGGAAGGCGCTGAGCATACAAGAGAATGATGCCTGGGCCCAACTGTTAGAATGCTAAGAAGGAACAGAACTATAATCACCGCCCCAAAAATGCCTTTGCATGAAAAGAAAAAGTGTCTCTGCCTTTAAAAACTTTACTTCCACCCAGGGGCACCTGGGTGGTTCAGTCAGCTAAGCATCCGACTTCAGCTCAGGTCATGATCTCGCAGGTTCAGGAGTTCGAGCCCCACGTCAGGCTCTGTGCTGACAGCTCGGAGCCTGGAGCCTGCTTCCGATTCTGTGTCTCCCTCTCTCTCTGCCACTCCCCTGCTGGCACTCTCTCTCTCTCTCTCTCTCTCTCTCCCTCTTTCGCCCTCTTTCTCAAAAATAAACATTAAAAAAATTTTTTTTAACTTTACTTCCACCTTCCAAAACCCTGTTACAGTAAATAAAAGAAGCCCACCACATCTACAATGTGAATGCCATCCCAGATGGTACAGTGCATAACTGCACAACTGTACATGACGGCCCTGGGCAGAGGCAAGGAAGCTGAACTGGGGGCTGGGAGGGGTCAGGATCTAGGGGTGGAGATGGAGGATCCGGGAGTCCCTGGGCCTTTGGAGACAGAGAATAACTTTTGCTGCACCACTCAGTATGGTAGCCATTTGCCACAAATAGCCGTTGAGCCCTTGAAATGTGGCTACTGCAAGTGAGGAACTAAATCTTTAATTTTATTTAATTTTAATTCAAAATGTAAAACGGAAGCAGTATAAAATGTTTCTCCATTAGCCAAAACTTGATTGTTTGGTAGGACGTTTTACTTTATCTACTGCACTACATAAGATATTGTATTGCACTGGGGCGCCTGTGGCTCAGTCGGTTGAGGGTCCGACTTTGGCTCAGGTCATGATCTCACGGCCCATGAGTTCAAGCCCCGCGTCGGGCTCTGTGCTGACAGCTCGGAGCCCGGAGCCTGCTTTGGATTCTGTATCTTCTTCTCTCTCTGCCCCTAACCCACTTGCACTCTGTCTCCGTCTCTCTCAAAAATAAACAAATATTTTTTTAAAAATTAAAAAAAAAAGATACTGTATTGCATTGCAGTGTCCTGCATGTTATTGCTCTTAATCAAGCTCCTGAGTTATTTCTGGTACCTTATTAATAATTAACAATCATTATGTGATTACATGGTGAAATTATAATGTTTCTTATAGATTGGGCCACATAAAATATACTGTTAAAGTAAATTTCACCTAGTGTGTTTTGCTTGTTTAATGTAGCCAACAGGAACTTTCAAATTATCTGGCTCACAGAATATTTCCATCCAATGGCGCTGCTATAAAGACATCTTAGGATATTCAGGATTCAGGGGCTTGGAGTGATACCCAGAAGAACTGGTTGCTTTCATTTCGTTTGAAGCAGGCCTTCATGGTTTCTTCTAGGTTGTCCATTTCTCTTTACCAGGACAGAAAGTAATAAGAGGAGAGGAGCATAGCTCAGCATGTATACTCAGTAGAGCTATAAAAGTACCCTCTGGAGTCAGACTGCATTGTTCTCATGTCTGGTTCCACCGCTAAAACCACATCTCCCTGAACCTCTGAGCTCCCGGCTCTTCATCTGAAGAATGTTGGGAATGACCTTGCCCACTCATTGGGTTGTAGCCTGGGTTAAATGAGCTAAGACATGTAAAGAGCTCCACATGGAGCCTGGCACATCATCTGTGATCAAAAACATTAACTATTGGGGGCAGGTGGGGTATTATTTGGGAATAAAGAAGGTGCAAATGAATGGCCTCCCTGTATCACTGAGCTATAAGAGGGCACACCCTTGTCCATACATCTCCTCAGCTTTTATCTTTCTCGACCGAAGAAATCAATGGGGATATTTTACTCAATAGTCCGTGCCACCAATAGATATATTTGCTTTTCTCTAGGTGTTATGTCTTTAAGGTACGCTGATGAAACTATCTTAGATGCTGAAACATGAAAATGGGTAAAATGACATTTCTGAATTATCTGTAACAACACCTAAGATTTAGTTAGCTTTTTTGTTCCAAGTTGTACACTTAGTGAATCTCTTAAGAGTTTACAGGGGCACCTGGCTGGCTCTGTCGGAACAGCATGCAACTCCTGATCTCAGGGGTCCTGAGTTCTGAATCTTTCTTGAGTAAAAAAACTGGAATGTCCATCTGCATATACACATGGACTCATTTTACCTAAATGCACTCATCACCACTGCATAGACCCGAGACCAGCAGTTCGGCCTTTTAATGTCCCAATATGTTCATGGTGACTGTAAATTGGGAGTTTACACTGTGCACTCCCTCTTCTACATCATTTATTTTTTTAAAAAATAATAATTAGGGGCGCCTGGGTGGCGCAGTCGGTTAAGCGTCCGACTTCAGCCAGGTCACGATCTCGCGGTCCGGGAGTTCGAGCCCCGCATCGGGCTCTGGGCTGATGGCTCAGAGCCTGGAGCCTGTTTCCGATTCTGTGTCTCCCTCTCTCTCTGCCCCTCCCCCGTTCATGCTCTGTCTCTCTCTGTCCCAAAAATAAATAAACGTTGAAAAAAAAATTAAAATTTAAAAAAAAATAATAATAATAATAATAATTAGACTAGCTTACTCACATTTGCGTTCTAGGAAATGTTCATCTACGCCAAGCCTTTATTCTGTCTTTACCGACCCCACCTGTTTTGGGGACAAAGCATTTCTCCCAAACTCCCCCTGACTCAATTTATTTAACAGACTGTGTGTGGAGACTTTTCCACATTACTTTGAAAATCACAGTTTATCCCTAGCTTCCATAATTATTTCATGCCCTTCAAGAACTCCACTGAATGTCAAACACAATTCCCCCTTACAAAGGAGTAGCCTATGCCTACCCCCACAAAGGTTGTATTTGCTTAAAAATTGTAATACCCACTTTTCCAACACATACATGCTCATGTAGAATTTTAGACTCCACTAGTTCCACAAAATCCAAGAAAAATTCTGTAGAAGGTACATTAAATTTACCCTCCGATTCTCAGCAAGCTATTATCCTCTACGAGGCTCACTTTTCTCATCTTTAAAACAGGCATAATATAGATGCCCTTTGCTAAACAGAGCAAGCCATGTCATCATACATGAATGTGTATAAAACACTCTGAAAAGCTCAAAGTCCTTTATAAGCATTGGGCCATGAATCTTTCTGAAGTAGACTGTTAATTATGTGTCATTATGCTTTGCTTAATAGGTGGAAAACCTGAGGCCTGGGAACATAACGCCAGTTAATAGCTGACTTACAATTCTAGCCCAGGCTTTAGACATTAGACAGGAAGATGTCAAGGGAAAAATCTGAATAGGCTTGTCCTCTACCCCGAGTTCTTTACCCAGAAAAGATATTAATGCAAAATTCCCTAATGTTGCTCATTGCCCTGCCCCTCCTACTTCCTCTTGCAGTCCAAGAATGGGGAAATGGGTAGGAGGGTTGGAGCTCCTTGTAGGTGTGTGATGCCTTCCCCTGCTTACAGAAGGGTTCATGAACCCTAGACCAGGTACTGAGGACAAATGTTGTTTCACAGATACCATAACAACCTCTCCACCTTTTGTTACTGATCCCTAGACACTTTTCCTACCACATCCAACAAGATCAAAGGAGGCCATAGACATTACCACCCAGAACACAGCCTCTGCAAATGGACCCGTTGGGTTACTCTGGCTTTGTTATCTGACCTACAACCTAGTACATAACATGGCCTCAATAACTCCAGCTAAACCTTGTGTCTTCACACAAAGTAGATACTGTTGATCTGAAAGTTCAAAATAGAGGATAACGGAAACTTGAGATAACTTGATACAGCTAGTGAACTTTTTCACATTATCATTTTGTGTCCTTCTGACAATGATTAACAGAAGCTAGAAATCCTCAATCCCAGAGTGAAATTTCGAGAAACACTCCCCAAGAAAATAATCCCCAAAAGGGGATAGTATAGCAACACTACTTAGAAAAAAAAAAAAGAAAACAACCCCAATTGTACAATTGGGAAAGTGCTTCAAAATACCGTTGTATATTCATAGGACAGACTATCACCTACTTATTAAAAATGATAATTATTCCTACAAAAATGCTTATATGAAATAATGTTACCCAAAGAACTTTATGCCTGAACTAATTATAACCTCATAAATAATTGTATGTATGTGTGTGTATGTATATACATGTGTGTATATACATGTATGTATGTGTATGTATATATGCATATACATACACACACATATATAAAAATTATAGAATTTAGAGTTACATAAACAGTTGCACACAATGCTCCTTAAGTTAATTATTTTCTAGAAAGTTGCTGAAGATCTTTAAAAAGTCAAATGATGATAGAGATGACGAAGGGGTGTTCACCAAGATTCTGTCTGGAATGGTTTGGGGTCATTTTTAATTTCTTTATAAGCTTCAGCATTGTTTATATTTTTTAACAATGAATATATGAAACTCTATAAAACAAAACAAAAAAAAATGTTTAATGATGGCAGGGAGAATCCAAAGAGCATACTGGGAGTTGAGGAATCCCTGTGGCATCCAGAGATTTATCCTTAGTCTACGTGAGGCAGGAGGACGCATCACCAGCTGAGCTCAAAAAGCTCTTTCAGCTACAACCCCAGACCCTATAAATAAGAATTCTTTAATGCAAGACTCCTATAACTGATCTAAATATGTGACAAATAAGTTGACAATCTTTTAAAAAAATTAAAAAGCATTCATACTTAAATTTATATGCCTAACTACATTCATAACTCAGTTAAATTGTATTTCTGTTTATCTGCACGGTT
The DNA here is from genome assembly GCF_028749965.1 of Puma concolor. Taxonomy (NCBI): domain Eukaryota; kingdom Metazoa; phylum Chordata; class Mammalia; order Carnivora; family Felidae; genus Puma; species Puma concolor. The sequence goes on along the minus strand of NC_141670.1, from coordinate 166,715,261 downwards.
AAAGGATCAGGCATTTTTGTCAGTCAAGGCAGGAAAATAAAAAGAAAGCCAACTGCCTTCTTTGGACCCAAAATAACCCCAATGGTCAAAACTAACTTTACTGCACACTTAAATTATATCTGCAGAAAAATAAACGTTTAAATCACTCCTTTGTAGGGAAAAGAAAAGCCACAATTTCATTTTGGGGGCAGTCATGTGAAGATTCCACATGTTGTGGTTGAAACATAATATTGGGGGATACATGAGGACATAGACTTTCCAAGGAAATAGTAACAGGAAGACATTGTTGGAACTCTATTCAGGATAAAGAGAAGAAGCTAAAATCTTTTCCTATGCAATCAGGCTAGGGTTTCACAAAAATTAAAGATAAAGGGAGTAGGATATTTGACAGTTCATTAGAAGTATCTCATACAGTAGAAGACAACTTAAAGTCTGTCACTTTAGGGGCGCCTGGGTGGCGCAGTCGGTTAAGCGTCCGACTTCAGCCAGGTCACGATCTCGCGGTCCGTGAGTTCGAGCCCCGCGTCAGGCTCTGGGCTGATGGCTCAGAGCCTGGAGCCTGTTTCCGATTCTGTGTCTCCCTCTCTCTCTGCCCCTCCCCCGTTCATGCTCTGTCTCTCTCTGTCGCAAAAATAAATAAACGTTGAAAAAAAAAATTAAAAAAAATAAATAAATAAAGTCTGTCACTTTGATAATCTATAGCTAATCATTTCAAAAGCTTTTAACCTTCAAGGGGCACCTGGGTGGTTCGGTTAGTTAAGCATCTGACTCTTGATTTTGACTCAGGTCATGGTCTCATGGTTTGTGAGTTCGAGCTCCATGTCAGGTTCTGCACTGACAAGTGGGGAGCCTTCTTGGGATTCTCTCCCTCTCTCTCTCTCTCTCTCTCTCTGTCCCTCCCTTGCTCTCCCCCTCAAAACAAATAAATAAACTTAAAAACAAAAAGCTTTAACTTTCAAAAACAAATGCCATGTAGTTACATGTCTCTCAAAATTAAATAAACATTTAAATTTTTAAAAAATGTTTCCAATGAGAAATATTTCTAAATAATACAAAAAACAATACACTTGGGGAAACTTAAATGGAATGCTCTATGTTTCAGTCTAGACAGACAGAGTGAAGTGAGAGTCTAATCAAGAATTTAATGGGGCGTCTGAGTGGCTCAGTCGGTTAAATGTCTGACTTCAGCCCAGGTCATGATCTCACAATTCATGGGTTCCAGCCCCACACTGGGCTCTATGCTGACAGCTAGGAGCTTGGATTCTGCTTTGGATTCTGTGTCTCCCTCTCTGCCCCTCCCCTACTCATGCTCTGTCTCTCAAAAATAAATAAATATTAAAAAAAATTTTTTTTTTAAGTTAATGAATTTAGGTTATTGGGTCCAACTTGAATAATTATGACCAAACATCTTTTTTTCTCCCCTAACTGCCAAGTGTCCACAATTATCTGGAAAAAAATTCATTTGGTACATTCATCAAGTATTTGTTAGGCATTGCACTCTTCCCTAGGAGAGTTTACAAACTAGCTAAGAAGACGAAAAGAAATTCAGAGAAGCACTTAACACATTAGAGAAAAACTACTGCGCGGGAAGAGCGGTTGCAATGGCTTCCAAGGTTCTACTTAGAAAAGGGAAGGATGGCTGTGGAAGCACAGATGGAAGAATGAGCACTGTAGCTATTTCCACTGGCCAAGTTTTCATTCACAATGGTACCTGGTGGGCTCCAGGTGAATGGTGTTTTCTAACCATCTTATCCTTTACTGTCATCCCCCAGAGAGCAAATCACTCCTGTACCCACTCCAATTAGCAACTGCAAGCACTGGTGTTTTCTGTATTCCCAGTGCAGAGACGCCATCTTGGGAGTACAGAGCTTTGCTTTTTCTGCACAGATAAGATGGTCTGGGAACGATGCTCTTCCTCCTTTAGTGGAAGTTGACTTGTCATCGTTCCTCTGTGTTAAGCATAAAGTCATGCTGATGCTATCAAGCTACTGGGACAGAAGGCTGCACACTGAATTAAAGCCTAAGGAATGACTCAGTTGGTGAAAGGGGGTTAGGGAAGTTGTGACCATCCATGAGGCACTGGACAGATCAGTCATCTCTGATCAGCCCAGCCAGAAACAGGAACTGGGTGCACATTCCAAGAAAGACATGAGCTTTGAAAGAGGAAGTGAGGATGCTTCTGCTAGTAAGGCAACTGTGTGATAAACTGGCCTCCAGAAGGAAATGATGATAACTTCCATCGAGGCCACATGGCCACCAATGACACCAGGCCTGCCTTTCAGATTAAAACATCTGAAGAGGAGTTTCACTGAAAGGTAATCAGAGGCCAAGGGGATAGAATGAGTCCTCAACAAAGTGAATTGGAGAAATGGAAACAAGGGCTTTGTGACCAGTACACTATATATCACCCAAGCTAGGTCTAGAGGGAGATTTTGCCTCCCATGACAACTGTGATTAGTTGGTGGTGGATGCTGAGAGTGGCAGAAGAAGAAATCTGAGGTCTAAACGGGGTTCAGTGAAAGAATATAACTGGACTGGTCAAGGAACGTTTACTGTTGGTAAAGGCAGGAAAACAGCAGCATAACGTCATGGCTGAACCACACTAGTCTCTCAGTGGAGATTGCTGAAGGCACCAATGGCAGATTGAACAAGACCTTCCACCTTCTCTCCCTCCTGAAAACTCAATAAAATGACCCAAAAAAAAAATGATTTTTTTTCTTTAATGCATAAACCCACAAAGATGGAGGGAACAGAAGAGAAAATAATAAAACATTTTGGTGGGGTGAAGGGAAGTCAAGAAACAACCCAAATGTACGACAGAATCTTCAAAATGCTACATAATGCAAGGCAGTTAGACCCTCTGCGGGGAGAGAGGTGGGCTAAAATAAAGACAACTGAACTTTAAAAAGCAGTTGGATGTCCCATATCCCTTCAGCCTTTCTGAGCAGTTAGGTGATCTCCGCCTGCCTACCCTTGCAAAAACACCTGGAGTGTCTTCCCCACCTCCTCTCCCAGAGAGGGTAAAAGAGGGGGGTCTCTGGAATGGGGTGCATCAGGCATGGCTCAGATGTTCTGGAAACACCAAGGAGGGGTTATATGAACATGTGGATGCTGAGACTTCCAGCCTTCTTCTCCACCTAGTTCCCAGATCACTGGCAGCCAAGCTCTCCAACACTGTCCAGGAAAAGAGTGGAAGAGCCTTTTCTGAGGACTCTCAGTGGCCCAAGAGGTAATGACATCAGTTTCGCCAAATAAAACCCCAGCCAGATCACCTGACAGTGAAATTCCCGGTCAACAAGCCCACACACAACTTCAGCTCCTAATCCCCCACTCAAATGTGAGCAGACAACAAAAGGGTATGAGGAACATGAGGAAAGTCTCTAACAGGAAAGACAGAGACCTAAACAAATCAACAGACAAAAGCAACATGCGGAAACTGAGTCTGTGAAGGAAGGAAAAAACTTTCAAAAAAATTAAACTCCGCAGAGAGATAAGACACTGAAACCATAAAATAAAAGCAAGAAATAGATATGGAAGGGGCCAAGGGCAGGCCACCTCCAAATATGCCACTTTGGCATGTTGATTATTTTAAATAAAAGTTACTTAGGAGACAGCCTATGCAGCAAGAACACCAGACCCTCCTCTGTCCCTTGAAAGCAGGAAATAAATCTCCCAAGTGAAAGGTACCCTCCCTGCATCAGGAGGTAAAAAGACTACCTTAATTCCAGAGATGGGAAATTTAGAGCCCAGAAGGTTCTATAAACAACCCTGGTTACTTTTTACTCATTTACTACCACAGCCCAAATTCTGTTTAGAATTCTTTACTAATTGGAGTTCCCAAATTTTCTTTGTCCTGTCAATTCCTCACAGATTTATTGTCTCTATGTCTAAAAAATATAAAAAACCTGCCTGCTTGCCTGCCTGCCTCATCATCTCTTCAGGTCTCAATTTCATAATTGGGCCTCTGTGCATATGGAATAAAACTGTTTTTTTTTTTCTCTTGTTAATCTGTCTGATTTAAATTTAATTCTTAGTCCAGCTAGAAGATCTTGAGGGTAGAGAAGAATTTTTCCTTCCTTTCAATGTACCACACACACACACACACACACACCCTCAGAAAACAAAGAGCTTTTAATTTAAAATATTAAAAATATGATTATACTTATTAAAAACTCAGTGGAAGGATGAGATGATAAAATTGAAAAAAAAATCACCCCAAAAGCAGAACCAAGAAATTAAAAGACACATATTAGGAAAGAAAATTAGAGGCCTAGTCCAAAATATCTAATATATAAACAATAAGAGTTTTTGAAAGACACATCTCAGAAAATGGAGAGGAGGAAATTATCAATGAGTTAATTCAAGAAAACTTCCCAAATTGAAGGGTATAAGTTTCAGGATTCAAAGAGCCCAGCACAATGGATGAAAGCAGACCCATACTAAGGAGGAGCATCATGAAATTTCAGGATTATGGAGGCCAAGAGAAAATTCTATGAACTTCCATGAAGGACTCAGTAGGTTTGTAAACTGTACAGCAAATTACAGCAAAAATTAAGGAATCAGAACAGTTCCGAATTTCTCAATAGCAACACCACAACCTAGAAGGCAATGAAACAATGCTTTCAAATTTTCCATCCTAAAATTCTAAACTATCAATTGTCAGTAGAAAACAGCTATTTAGAGGCATTCACCATCAAGAAAAAAATACATATCCATCCATCTTTTCCAAGAAGCTCCTTGAGAACGTGCTCTATCAAAACAAAGGACTCTACCAAGACAGAGAGGACATGCACTACAGGTTAAGAGGAGAGAAATGATGGGGATCCCCAGGATGATGACGAAAGGAAGTCCTCAGGGTGACAACTGTGTCCCATGTGTAGAGGTGAACTGGTCCCTATTAGGGCAAGCCAGGAGGCTCAGGGACAACTTCAGGAAAATGAAATTGGCAGAATACCTGATGCATCTGAGGCAAGTTTCAGAAATCTGGCCAAGAGATTTCTTGGCCAGAGAATTAACGATGAAGACGTAAGAAACTAAGTAAATGAACAAACAAAGCAATGATGAACTCCAAAGAAAACAAAGAGCTGTTTTCTGCTTAGCTATGTACATTGATCTAACCAAAATTACTGTTTAACCACTGCAAGGATGGAAAATTAGGGAAGCTGTGGTTGGGTGGGGGTGGGGGGGTGAGAGGAAAAGAGGGAGCCACGTCATCCTCTTCCATAGTGGGAAGTCAACAGATAAAGCCTCAAACTGCAAAACTCAAGAAGTAGCAACTATAAGCAACAAATACCAAAATAACCAGCTCAAAGAATTACATGTGGTTGTTTCTAGAAAGAGAGAAATCTAATTTAGATTAAAAGTTTAAGGGGCGCCTGGATGGTGCAGTCGGTTAAGCATCCGACTTCAGCCAGGTTACGATCTCGCGGTCCGTGAGTTCGAGCCCCGCGTCAGGCTCTGGGCTGATGGCTCAAAGCCTGGAGCCTGTTTCCGATTCTGTGTCTCCCTCTCTCTCTGCCCCTCACCCGTTCATGCTCTGTCTCTCTCTGTCCCAAAAATAAATAAACGTTGAAAAAAAAAAATTAAAAAAAAAAAAAAAAAGTTTAAAACTGGGGTGCCTGGGTGGCTCAGTCCGGTTAAGCATCCGACTCTTGATTTCAGCTCAGCTCATGGTCCCACTTCGTGGTTCGAGCCTGCATCAGGCTCTGCACTGACAGCATGGCACCTGCTTGGGATTCTCTCTGCCCCTCCACCACTCATGCTTGCTCGCTCTCTCTGCCTCTCTCTCCCAAAACTAATAAACATTTTTAAAAAGCTTAAATGTATATACATATATATATATGTGTGTATACATATATGTATACATATGTACACATGTATACATATATGTATATATGTATATGTGTGTATATATGTATGTATATGTATATGTGTATGTATATATGTATATGTATGTATATGTATATATACATACATACATACACATATATATATTCCATATATATTCCATATATATACATGGAATTTGGCAAAATGCCATCCTTGTTTTTCCCAAACAATAGAAAATGTAATTTTCTACATCTAGGCCACAATGGCTGTGGTCATGAGCTCTGAGCAACCAAATGTGGTGGGAAAGGTAATAGTTATAATCCAACCAAGGAAGGAGTGGTTGATCTAGGGCAGAGACAAAAAGGCAAGTCCAGGTGGAGATAACTAATAAGCCCCTCTCTTCTGGGATTCTTTTCAACAAAGCTATTCTCATGGCATAATCACATAGTACAGGATAATCTTACAATTGCCAACAACCATGAGCTAATTTCACTAACAGACTCCAATGTCCCCTTTACTACACTAATCTGACCAAGGCAACTGGCCCCTAAAATGATTGATCTGCGTTCAACCTCACTCCTTTTCACCTCTGTAGACTAAATAACAAGAGAGAATAAGGACTCTAAAACAAGTGACGTTGTCCTCAACAGATATTTACTAAACATCCTCGGGGGACCCTGCACTAGGCTGAGGGTCAACACCCCTGTGCAAACTATGTGGACCTAGTCTCTCTGCCCTGAACAATAAGGTAATTCTCCCTAAGGGTAGGAATCCAGGGAGGGGTGGAGTGGGGTGGAAGCATAAAACCGGAAGAGCCAGGCAGGGAGAGGAGGCACCAACCCAGCCAACCTGGAGGAACCTGTAAGCAGAGGTGTGCTTAGAGACCCAAGGCTCAGTCTCCTAGCACTCTGGATATGCAGAGGAAGGCAGGGAGACCAACAATTCTTCCCCAAGCATAACCCTTCCAACCACCCTGTCAAGGGTTAACTTTACAGAGCAAAGGTTACCATTCTCTGAGCTTCACCATGATTTGATCAAACATAGCCCCTGCCCTTGAGTAAGCATCTGCTGAAATAACATGATGACTGGCTTAGTACAGAATAAGTAAACAGGTTAAACGTGCTAGAGCATACATGAGTATTCTATATTCGTTTCTATTTGGGGAGTTGTGAAAATTTTAGTTCAAAGACCTATGTGGAGCAAAGGTTTTGCCAACTAGAGCACAGCACTGATTTGCATGTGTTTCCAACACTTGCCCTAGACAGTTCCAAAAAGCAAACATACACACCCTTATGAGAAGACTCAAACTCACTAACATAAATACACTGCAGTAAGCATCATGAATTGCCAACAACAGTGATATATCGATCAGATTAATTGAGGCATGGGGAAAGTATAGGTCTTTCCTAAACACTGAAAATGGAACTGAACTAAAAAATACTTCCCCGTACATGATGAAAAAATTACAACATACTTTCTTCTCTCCATATAAATCATGATATTCCATCCCACATGTGATTCTTGCCGACTAAGGAACTACCAGGGTCACAAACCAACCTGTTACATCCTAAACTTAACTGGGAAACCCACTGGTTTGTTGAGGTTGTTTTTTCCACCTCAGCTCTTTAGGGGAGACTCATCTCAAAGAGATTAAATTCTCAGAATTTCCTAAAAGGAAAATGGTCACTCACTGGAAAAATACAGGGTATATGCTCAAAACGCTCAACTATTTTGGAGAGCCTTCAAACTCAGCCACCAGCCCATCCTGTTCCCAGTTGACACGGAGGTCAACTCTTCTAATCAAATACTCCAGTTTCCAAAGAATGGCAACAGATGAGACTGTTTCTGAACCTGGTACACAGAAACACATTATTATTTTTCCTTGAAAAAAAAATTTCAGATCAAAAGGAAATTTAGGATCCAAGAAAAGCGCACACTCCCAGGTTAAGATCCTAGTTTTTCCAACACTTGTAGTCACCGAACCCCTGTTTTCAAGATTCAAACAATTTCCCAGATTAAAAAAAAAAAAAAAAAAAGTGAATTTGGTGGGGTGAGGCACTCGGACACGTACAACTGTGGAATGTCTCCGTCGATGGTGCCAACTTTCAAGGGAGGCTGTGCTGCCACCCAGAGAGGACGAACCAACCTGGCTGCGCAGCTGGGAAGCGAACCCAACGCTGAAGTTGCCGCGGGGCGGCCTGAGCCCTGGGACCCGAAAAGAAAGGGGGCGGGGGCTCCTCCGGAGAGGCCAGCGCCTGAACTCGAGAGGCCGGGAGGCGCGGGCCGCCGGGAAGGTGCGACTCCGCGGGAGCGCGCACCTGTCCCTTCTTCCCGGACCCAAGGGGACCGGGTCCCTTACCTGGCGTGGCGGGCCCGCGCTCACCACGCCGCGTTAGGGATAAAATCTTCCTCATCCCAGGAAGGCCAGTCTTTGGGCTCGTGGAAGCCACCTCTCGCCTCGCGCCGGTCCCGACCCTTTCCTGCCCGGATCCCCGCAGTCCCGGGGCCGGCCCGGCCAACCCGCGCGCGCGGCGTCCTTACCTGCCTGGAGCCCGCGAGGTGCGCGGAGCCGCCGACAGTGTGAAGTCCCGCGGGCGCCGCGGAGTTCGGAGCCCGGAGCCCGCAGGCCCCACCTCCGCCCCGCCCCGCCCCGCTCGCTCCGCCCCCGCTCGCTTCTGCCCTCAGCAACCGGTTCCCACGAGCCCTGGGACGGTTTTGAGACTGGAGGCGGGAGTGGGTTGGACGCGCGTCCCGGCTCCTGAGACCCAGCTGGAGTTTCAGGTAAGTCGGAGGAGCGTCCCTTGTGTCCCCAGCGCCGCGCTGGGCTTCCCTAGGCCCAGACTTCCTACCCCGGGAGAAACGCCCCGCGAGGTTTGGGACATCCCCGGCCCCGGGAGAACCCCGAGCAGTGCCACCTGTGGGTGACTGGGGACTCTGTCGGAACTAGGAACCGCACCTCCCCTTCCGCTAAGCGGTGGCGGGCCAGGTGGATGGCACGGTGCAGTAGAGCGAAGCAAGAGGTTTATGAAAAGAGTAAGTCTTTTTCTGTCAAACCTGAGGCATCGGAGCACATCTGATACACTTACAAGGTCACGTGCATTGACTGTTAATGTATTAACACTTGCCTCACTCACTGAAAAGTAGAAAACAGCACCTATGTAAGACTTACGGTGTGCCAGGCTCTGTTTTGGTACTTTACATGTATTACCATTTCTATAAAGTATATGCTATATCAGAATCCCCCATTTTACATGTGGTGAAAGTGAGGCACAGAGAAGTTACATAACCAACCTCATGTCGCTCAGCATAGTAAGCTGAAAAGCTGGGATCTAAATCCAGATCGTCCTCCTCTGGAGTCTGCCCTCTAAACCACTGCCATCCTGACACCAGAATCTGAGTGTCCACCGTGTGCAGGGAACTGTTACAGGCCCGGGGAAAACAAGAGGAGGGCTCTGCCCTCAAAGGAGCTTGTATTCTAGTTTGAGGGGAGAAAAGACAAGAAGCAAGTTCAAAATGAAACCACTGCACACATGAGATGTGTTGACTATAGTCATACAGCAGGGTGGTGGCATTGAGAGTGAGGGGGAGAGGGAGGCTACTTTCCACCTGGTCGTCCTGGAGACTCCTCTGGGAAGGTGACAGTGGAGCTGGGTACTGAACAAGGGGACAGGCATCTTCAACTGAAGATGAAGCTAAGGGAAGGCAAGTACATTAATAGTTACAAGCTCATGCTTATCTGGGACTCTCCTTCAAGCATTCAATAAACCCTAAGAAGTCTGACAAGATTTCATTTTACAGGGGGAAAAAAATACAAAAAAACCTAAAGGTTGGGAAGTTTAATAATTCGGCTAAGTCATTAGTTAGGAAAGGGGAGGGATGGGAAGAGAGCACAAGGCCTTCTGGTTCCAAATCCTCCCTCCCTCTTGTGGGGGCCTTGAGCATAATGACCTGCACTCAGAATGAATCTAGTAAAATTTCTCTTTTGTGATCCACTGTTTCGTCCCAGCCCCCACCTCTCCTGCCTCTTACCCATTCAGAAACTACTGTTGACTAGTCAACATAATTTCCTCCAGAGCAGGTGTTCTTTGAGGGAGCAGACGTAAGGAACCTTCTGAAATTGTATGCAAAAAACAGAACAAAAAAATTGTGTGTGTGTGTGTGTGTGGAAAGAGAGTTATAATTATTTGTTATAGTAATAAGGTTGGTTTTCTCCAATAAAAACTCATACACACACACACACACACACACACACACTTAACACTTCCATCAAATGGACTGACGCCCAAAGGTAAGAGAGCCACTGTCTTAAGGGGTTAACTGATGTCGTGGTGACCAAACAAACTGATTTCCAAATCACTTTGCCTGTGCTCGCCAGGTGACCCTGGTGGCTCCTATTTCTGACTTAATGGAAATGAGATTTTCAAAGTTGATGAAGTCTGACTGAAAGGGCAACAAACCCAGACCCTTCTTACCCCTTCATAAAGTTTAAAAATAAAAAAGACAGTAAAATGTCTATATTACCCGTCTTAATTCTCAAAACCAGGGAGAACTGATCTGTGAACAGAATATCCCAGTAACAGAATTCATTATCAGTGATAGTTGGGGTAGTTTCCATAATGTTTTGCTGTTGCCTAAAAAAAGACACTCATTACGTTCTCAATTTAGGTAGGTGGCTGCCACAGGTATATCGTACCCAAAGCATGTAGTATAGAGTACTGGCAGTTGTTTTCAGTGGAGTGTTGATAAAAAGAAACAGAGATAAAGACAGCAAGAGAGGCTTTTATAGAACTTTAGCTATACTGATGAAAAGGTGTAAAACGGAACTCAGGATGTGGTGGGCTAAAAAAAAAAAAAAAGTTTAATCTCTATTATTTCTTATGTGAAAAGTTCAGTAGTTTTAATAGAAAACAGAAAGCAAAGTTGAAGCCTATATAACTCAGACTTCCTCCTTCTGTTTCCAAACAGAAGATTCCAACCGCATCATTACTGTCTTCTTTATTTTAAAATAATGCTGAGGTACAAAAAAAAACAAAGGCATTTATGTAGACTTCTTACAGACAAGGACTTCCTTCTTACAAGATATCCCCATGACTTCTATAAAATTTGTATGTTTGGATGACCAGTATCAGGTTGACATAATTTTAGTTCCTTGAGTGAAGAAAATACCTCTTTTTAACTTGCACAAAGATTCCACATTGTGCATTAAAAGACACTGAATTGGAAGGTTTATAAATAAAATGTTTGTATTTGGAGCTCATCACTCTTTAAGTCTCTGGCTTTCTTTTATAACTTTCTTCCTACCCACAAGGGACCTGACCCACCCTACATGAATAACACATGTTTGTTGATAATATCATGATAATATCATACATGTTTGTATGATAATACTATAGACCTTATCAGTTCTTTATCAGGAGTCTGTTCCTACATGAAAATGACTTCACTGTGGTAATATGATATGTCTGCTTCTCTTTCCATCATGTACTGAAAGTGTTGCTTCTTTGGAACTATGTAGAAGGAAAGAAAGAGTTTTGTGGGGTTTTTGTTTGTATTTTGTATTTAAGTATGCTCCACACCCAACATGGAGCTTGAACTCACAACCCTGAGATCAAGAGTTGCACGCTCTAGCTACTGAGCCATTGAGGCATCTCCTGTAAGAAGGAGTTTTAAGTTTATTTATTAATGGGGGGGGAGGGGTGTAGGGGCAGAGAGAGAGAGAGAGAGAGAGAGAGAGAGAGAGAATCCCAAGCAGGCTCCATGCTGTCAATGCAGAGCCCAACATGGGGCTCCATCTACCGAACCATGAGATCATGACCTGAGCTGAAATCAAGAGTTGAACACTTAACCAACTGAGCCACTCAGGCGCCCCATGGAGTTTTAAATGTTGGACACAAAATCAAGAATTATACTCCTAGGAACAGTTGCTAAATGAATCATTCAAAAGAAAGAAAAAACATCGTATACAAAGCATGATTTTGAGATCGTAACTAAAAATAATACAATAACTAAATGCCCAACAAGGAAATGTTTAAGCCAAAACTATCGACAGTATGGAATGTCAGGCTGTCACTAAAAATAGTATCTAGGTTAGGGGCACCTGGGTGGCTCACTCTGTTAAGTGTCCAACTCTTGGTTTCGGCTCAGGTCATGATCTCATGGCTTTGTGGGATCCAGCCCCGCATCGGACTCTGTGCTGGTAGTGCAGAGCCTGCTTGGGATTCTCTCTCTCCCTCCCTCTCTTCCCCTCCCTCACTTGTGCTGCCTCTTTCTCTCTCAAAATAAATAAATGGATAAAAATTTTTTTTAAAGTATCTAAGTTAATAATATAGGAATGTAGAGGAAAACTTATGAACATTAAATGAAAAAAGTAGAATACAGTGCTTTATGTATCCTATGATTGTTTTATGTTTTATTATTGCAATTAAATAAAAATTATGTGCATAGAAAGTTGTTGGGTTGAAAATAAGAAAAGTGACTAATAGTTTTTGAGGGGTTCCTGTGTGCCAGGATCCGTTTTCAGTACATTAGATTAATTCATCTAATTTTCACAACAGCTGTGTGAGGTAGGTACAGTTGTTATTTCTGCTTTACGGATGAGGAGACTGAAGCAGAGAAGATCTAAGTAATTTGCCCAAAGTCACACAGCTAGTGAGTGGCAAAGCTAGGATGTGAATATAAGGCAGTAGGACTCTGGATTTTGCACGCTTAAACCATGCAAGTGTGCCAGAGAAAATAAAGGTTTAATCATGGATCATGGGTTTAAAAACAAAAAACAATTCCTTGTATAATGTTTTTATGTTGATTTAATAGTAAGCAAAAACTTTTTAAATTGCAGAGTCAGAAAAGAAGGCACAGATGTAAAACCAGTTTACATTCAGAAGAAACAGAATCAAAGGTAAAGATGAGAAACATACTGAGTGAAACCCTCAGGGTTTGACCAGTTTGTGTTTGGGATTAGGATCTAAATAGTGTTTCAAATGGGTACAGTATAGGAGCGCCTGGGTGGCTCAGTCGGTTAAGCCTCCAACTTCAGTTCACAGTTCGTGAGTTCGAGCCCCGCATCGGGCTCTGTGCTGACACCTCAGAGCCTGGGGCCTGCTTCAGATTCTGTGTCTCCCTCTCTCTCTGCCCCTCCCCTGCTCACTCTGTCTCTCTCTCTCTCTCTCTCAAAAATAAACAAAATAATTCAAAATAAATACACATTTTTAAAAATTTTTAATTAAAAAATGGGTACAGTGTATCCACGACTTGATAGTTCATGAGAATTGAGATAAAATGAGCTATGTCACATCAAATGTTATATTATTATAAGTATGAATAAAAAGTATACTATGCCCTGATGTCTTGCACTTGCTGTTTCTTCTGCCTAGAATGCTCTCTACCTAGCTGCCTCCTCAACAGTGACAGTCGGGAAAACGTGACCATCACTGCGTTAGCAGAAAGCCAAGAAACCATTGGTGAACCGTCCTGACAAACTCCCTGTTATGGTGGAGCTTACATTCTGGTGAAAAGGTCAGTCATTTAAAATTTTAGTTTTAAAATTTTAACTGCAAATTAACAGCATCCCCTCTTGGTAGGTGAATAACGACCCCCAGAGATGTCCACATCTTAAATCCCCAGAACCCAGGAATCTGTTAACCTATATGATAAAAGGAATATTGTAGATGTGAGTAAGTGAAGGATCTTAAAATAGGTAGATTATTGTGGACTATCCAGATGAGCCCAGTGTAGGACTCACAAGAGTCCTACAAGAGGGAAGCAGGAGCTTCAGAGTCAGAAAAGGGGACGTGATGAGAGAAACAGAGGACAGAGAGCAAGGGAGAGGTTGGAAGATGCTACATGGCTTGCTTTGAAGACGAAGGGACTGCAAGCCAAGGATTGCAGGCAGCTTCGAGAAGCTGACAAAGGCAAGGAAACAGATTCTGCCCTAGAGCCTCCAGAGGGAACCAGCTCTCCTGACAACTTGATGTTAGCCCAGTGAAACTGCTTTCGGACTGCTGACCTCTAGAGCTGTATGAGAACACATTTGTGTTGTTGTAAAGCGGTAAGTTTGTGATGATATGTTCCAGCAGCAGTAGGAAACTAATAGAGCCCTTAGTAGGAGTTTACTTTTCCCTTGTCTATAAAAAGTTAGTGTCACACTGGCATGATGTCCATAGTGTCAGGGCCCCAGCTCCTTCTGTCTTTTCATGTAGGTGAAACAACCTGGGCAGAAATAGGAATATCTCCAGAGACTTCTGATTTGGGCATCAGGCCATGTTATCACCCACGTCAGTGTTTCTCAAACTGGAGTAAAGTAGAAAGCCCTTATATACAAAACATTTTTTTTTTTAACTTTATTTAAGTCCAAGTTAGTTGGGGCACCTGGGTGGCTCAGTCAGTTAAGCGTCTGACTTGGGCTCGGGTCATGATCTCACAGTTCGTGAGTTCAAGCCCCCACATCAGACTCTGTGCAGACAGCTCAGAGCCTGCAGCCTGCTTTGGATTCTGTGTCTCCCTCTCTGTCTGCCCCCTCCACCATTCGCACTCTGTCTCTCAAAAATGAATAAACGTTAATAAATAAATCTAAGTTAGTTAACATATAGGGTAATAATGGTTTTGTGAATAGAATTTAGTGACTCATCACTTACATATAACATCCAGTGCTCATCACAAGTGCCCTCCTTAGTACCCATCACCCGTTTTGCCCATCCCCCACCCACCGCCCCTCCAAAAACCCTCAGTTTGTTCTCTGCATTCAAAAGTCTCTTATGGTTGCCTCCCTCTCTGTTTTTTTGTCTTATTTTTCCTTTCCTTCCCCTATGTTCATCTGTTTTGTTTCTTAAATTCCACATATGAGTGAAATTATGTCGTATTTATCTTTCTCTGACTGACTTATTTCACTTAGCATAATATACTCTAGTTCCATCCATGTTGTTGCAAATGGCAAGATTTCATTCTTTTTCATCTCTGAGTAATATTTCATTGTATATATATATACCACATCTTCTTTATCTATTCATCAGTTGGTGGACATTTGGGCTCTGTCCATAATTTGCCTATTGTTGATAGTGCTGCTATAAACATTGGGGTGCCTGGGCCACTTCGAATCAGCATTTTTGCATCCTTGGATAAATACCTGGTAGTGCAATTGCTGGGTTGTAGGGTCCTCTATTTTTAATTTTTTGAGGAATCTCCATACTGTTTTCCAGAGTGACTGCACCAGTTTGCATTCCCACCAGCAGTTCAAAAGTGTTCCCCTTTCTGCATATCCTTGCCAACATTATTGTTTCCTGATCTGTTAATTTTAGCCATTCTGACTGGTGTGAGGTGACATCTCATTTTGGTTTTGATTTGTATTTCCCTGATGATGAGTGATGTGGAGCATCTGTTCATGTTGAGAGTCTTTAATGTTAGCCATCTGGATGTCTTCTATGGAAAAGCGTCTATTGGGGCACCTGGGTGGCTCAGTTGGTTAAAGCTCAGGTCATGATCTCACAGTTCGTGGGTTTGAGCCCCATGTCAGGCTCTGTGCTGACAGCTCAGAGCCTGGAGCCTGCTTCCGATTCTGTGTCTCCCTCTCTATCTGCCCCTCCCCCGTTCATGCTCTGTCTCTCTGTGTCTCAAAAATAAATAAAAACATTAAAAAAAAAAAGAAACATGTCTGTTCATGTCTTTGCCCGCTTTGTCACTATAAACAAAACATTTTCATCCTAATTTACTTAACTATATGTAAATATAAAACTTGTTATACATTATTCATGTATATAGTATTTTGTACATATTTAAAGCCAAAATGGATTTATACAATAAATTCAAACAAGAATACAAAACCAATTATTGAGACCACACATATCCCCACACTGTCGTGTCACTGGAAGTCATGTGGGGAGCAGTAACAGGAAATTCCTATCCCTCTCAGCCAGGGAGGTGTCACTGAAAACCAGGACAGAAGTGGAACTTCCAACCCCACCTAGCAGTAATGGGAAGCACCTCCCCTGACTGTCAATGGAGGAAGAGTGGGAAACCCAAACTTCTAACTCCAACTGGTAGCTGGTAGAGACAGTGCCCCTCCACCTTCTTCTGCCAAAGTAGTGTCAGAAGAAGCCAGATAAAACAAAGGCTTAAATACAATCCAGAATCTCATAACATAATTCCCCAAATGTCCTGGTTTCAATTGAAATAACTTACTATATCAAGAAACAAGATCTCAAACTGAATTTTAAAAAAAGGTAATTAATAGACACCAAGCCAAGATTACAGAGAGGTTAGAATTTTGTGAAAAAGATTTTAAAGCAACCATCATAAAACTGATTCAATGAGCAGTTACACACACACTTGAAACAAATATTTTTTTATATAGAAAATCTCAGCAAAGAAGTAGAAGACCTAAAAATTCACCAAATGGAAATATTAGAACTGAAAATACAAAACCTAAAGTTTTAAAACTCCATGGATAGACTTCAGCAGGATGCATGAAATAGAGAAATTCAGTGAACTGGAGAGAGCAATAGAAGTTACTCAGTCCAGGGGCGCCTGGGTGGCGCAGTCGGTTAAGCGTCCGACTTCAGCCAGGTCACGATCTCGCGGTCTGTGAGTTCGAGCCCCGCGTCAGGCTCTGGGCTGATGGCTCAGAGCCTGGAGCCTGTTTCCGATTCTGTGTCTCCCTCTCTCTCTGCCCCTCCCCCGTTCATGCTCTGTCTCTCTCTGTCCCAAAAATAAATAAACGTTGAAAAAAAAAAAAATTAAAAAAAAAAAAAAAAAAGAAGTTACTCAGTCTGAACAAACAAAAACAAAACAAAGCAAATCCATGAACAATCCTCTGGGACCATAACAAAAGATCTTCCACTTGTGTCTTCAGAGTATTAGTAGAGGAGAAAGACAGCAGGGCTGAAAAAGCACTGAAACAATAATAGCTGAAAACTTTCCATATTTTACAAAATCTGTAAACCTACAGATCGAGAAGTTAAGCAAACTTCACACAGGATAAAGGCAAAGAAATCCTTGCTAAAACACATCATAGTCAAACTTCTTAAAACTAAAGACAAGGGGCGCCTGGGTGGCTCAGTCAGTTAAGCGTCTGACTTCGGCTCAGGTCATGATCTCACAGTTCGTGAGTTCAAGCCCCGCGTCAGGCTCTGTGCTGATGGCTCAGAGCCTGGAGCCTGTTTCAGATTCTGTGTCTCTCTCTCTCCCTGACCCTCCCCTGTTCATGCTGTCTCTCTCTGTCTCAAAAATAAATAAACATTAAAAAAAAAAAAATTAAAAAAAAAAAACTAAAGACAAAAAAAAAATCTTAAAACCAGTGAGTCATAACATCTTACCTATGGAAGGAAAACAATTCGAATGGCAGCTGATTTCTTAACAGAAACCGTGCAGAAGGAAGTAGCACAACAGTTTTCAGTGTTAAAGTAAAATAATGGCCAGCCAGCCTACAATCCTATACCCACCAAAAATATCCTTCAAAAATGAAGGAGAGGGGTGCCTGGCTGGCTCAGTTGGAAGAGCATACAACTCTTGATCTCAGGGTTGTGAGATCGAAACCCATGTTGGGTGTAGAGATTACTAAAAAATAAACAAACTTTAAAAAAAGTGAATCAAGTCTTTCTCAGGTAGTGGAAAATTAAGATAACTTGTCATCAGCCAACTTACCCTAAAAGAATGGCTAATGGAAGTTCTCCAAACAAAAAGGAATCAGAAAAAGAAGACATCTTGGAATATCAGTGATGAAGAGAGAACACAGTAAGTAAAAATATTGGTAAAGACAATAGATTTTCCCTCTCCTCTTCCTTTTTCTGAATTACAATGGATAGTTGAAGCAAAAATTGTAACATTGTCCAAATGGTTCTAAAAGTATGAAAGAAATATTTAGGACAATTTTAAATAAAAGAGGGTAAATGTACGTAAAGGGAGCTAAAGTTTATTTTTTTATGTTTATTTATTTTGAGAGAGAATGCGTGTGAGAGAGGGGGTAGGGAAGAGAGAGAGGGAGAAAGAATCCCAAGCAGGCTCTGCACTGTCAGCATGGAGCCTGGTATGGGGCTCGAACTCACAAACTGAGATCATGACCTGAGCCAAAATAAAGAGTCAGGTGCTTAACCAATTGAACAGTCAGCATCCCAGGGAAATAAAGTTTCTATATTTTCTTCAAACTGATAACATAATGATACCAGTAGAAGCTGGTATGTGTATGTATGTATATATATATATATATATATATATATATATATATATATATGTATATATATATATATATACACACACACACACATCTATATATGTGTATATATATACATATATATATGTATATATGTATATATATAATGTAAAACCTGGAGCATCCACTAAAAAAAAAGCTATACAAAGAAATTTATACTCAAAATTACTATATTTTTAAAAATTTTTTATGATAGGTGGTTTTTTTAAAGTTTTATTTATTTAAGTAGTCTCTATACCCAACATGGGGCTCAAACTCAGAACCCCAAGATCAAGAGTTACACGCTCCTCCACCTGAGCCAGCTAGGTGCCCCTCAAAATTACTATATTTAAATTGGAATTTTAAAGACATCTCTTTCTCAACAATTGATAGAACAAGTAGACAGAAAACCAGCAAGGATATAGAAAAATTCCCAAGAACACCATCAACCTACAGGATCTAATTGACACTTGGCAGGATTCTCCACCCTATAGTGGAATACACATCCTTTTCAAGTGTCCATGGAACATGTACCAAGGTAGATCATATCCTGGGCCATAAAACAAACTACAACAAATTCAAAATAATTGAATTCATACAGAATATGTTCTGATCGCTATAAAATTAAACCAGAAATCAGTATCAGAAAGATACCAGGCAAATCTCCAAACAAACAGGAAACTAAACAATGCATTTGTGAATAATTCCTGTATCAAAGAGGAAATCATAAGGGAAAACAAAAAATGATCTAAGTGGAATAAAAATAAACAACATATCAAAATTTGTGGAACAACGTTTCAAAATTTGTGGGACACAGCTAAACAGTGCAGACAGAGAAATTTATAGCAGTAAATGCATCCATTAGGAAATAGGAAAATTCTCAAATCAATAATCTAAGTTCCCATTTTAAGAACCTAGAAAAAGAAGAGCAATATAAATCCAAAGCAAACGGAAGCAAATAATAAAAACAAAAGTAGAAATCAATGCAATTGAAAACCAAAAACCAATGGAGAAAATCAATGAAAGAGCTGGTTCTTTAGAAAGATTATAAAATTGACAAACACCTAGGAAAACTCAAATAGAAAAGATGGAAGTTACCAGTATCAGGAATGAAACAGGTCGTAATGGTTATACAACAATAGTGTATACAATGAAACAGTATCAGGAATGAAACAGGGCAGAATCATTACACAGCATTCCAACATCAAAAAGATGGTACCCCACGCCAGGCACCATGCTGTGTGGAGCCTGCTTGGGATTCTCTCTCTCTCTCTCTCTCTCTCTCTCTTTCTCTCTCCCTTTGTGTGTGTGTCTCCCTCTCCTTCTCCTTCTGCCCCTCTCCCCTGTCTGTCTCTCTCAACACAAAATTTTCAAAAAAATTAAAAATTAAAAAATGATGATAAATGAACATTACAAACAAATCTATACGTATAATTTTTAGTTGAAAAATAATTGAATATTCGTTGCAGGTACACAACAGAATGACTCGGTATTTGTATATATGGTAAAATTATCACCACAAAAAGTCTAATTAACATCCATCACCATTACATAATTACAAATTTTTTTTCAACGCACATAAATTTGACAATTTATTTGAAATAGACTAATCCTTAAAAAGTACAAATGACTACAACTCACCCGGTATGAAATAAGTGGGAAAACCTGTAACTGTTAAGGACTGAAGACGTAATTAAAAAAAAAATTTTTTTAATGTTTATTTATTTTTGAGACAGAGAGAGACAAAGCATGAACGGGGGAGGGTCAGAGAGAGGGAGACACAGAGTCTGAAACAGGCTCCAGGCTCTGAGCTGTCAGCACAGAGCCCGACGTGGGGCTCGAACTCACGGACTGCGAGATCATGACCTGGGCCGAAGTCGGCCGCTTAACTGACTGAGCCATGCAGGCGCCCCTGAAGATGTAATTTTAGAACTCCCTAAACAGCTGGGTGCCTCAGTCATTTAAACATCTGACTTTGGCTGAGGTCATGATCTCAGGTTCCTGAGCACCAGCCCACTTTGGGTGAGCCCCGCTTTTCTCTCCCTCTCCCTCTCTCTCTCTCTCTCTCTCTCTCTCTCTCTCCCTCAGGGAATTCTCTCTCTCTCTCCCTTTCTCTCTTCACCCTCACTTACTGCGCCCCCTCTCTCTCTCTCTCTCAAAAATAAGTTAATTAATTAATTAAAAATAAAACTCCCCCAAATGAAATCTTCAGACCAAATGGTTTTGCTGGAAAATTCTAACAAATGTTTAAAGAATTAACATTTAATTCTTCACGATGTCCACCAGAAAATAGAAGAAGAAAGGACCCTTCCCAATTCATTTTATAAAGCTAGTATTACCCTAATGCCAAAACCAGAGAACAACAGTACCAGAAAGGAAAACTGCAGACCAATATTCTTCATGAATATAGACATAAAATTTTTTTTTAATTTTTTTAAATTTATTTTGAGAATGAGAGAGACACAGGGAGAGAGGGAGAGAGAGGGAGAGAGAATCCCAAGCAGGCTCTACACTGCAGCACAGAGCCCATCACGGGGCTTGAACCCATGAACCATGAGACCATGACCTGAGCCAAAACCAAGAGTTGACGCTCAACCAACGGAGCCACCAGGTGCCCCTGACATTAAAATTTTTAGCAAAATAATATTAAATAGAACTCAGTTGAAAAGAATTATACACTATGACCAAGTGGGGTTTGTTCCAGAACTGTAAGACTGCTTCAGTATTTGAAAAACAAGGGCAAAAATTTCGTACTGTGCAAAACATTTTAAAGTTAAAAAGTTGAACATATAATTAAGATATGAGCCAGCAGTTCCACTCCTAGGTGTATACCCCAAAGAATTGAGAACAAGCACTCAAATACATGTCTACAAATGTTCATTGCAGTATTATTCAAATAGCCAAAAAATGAACACCACCAAAATGTCCATCAGCTTATAAACAGATAAACAAAATATCATTCATATATATATATATATATATATATATATATATATATATATATACACACACACACAGTGGATTACTATTCTACCATTAAAAGAAATGAAGTACTGATATACACTACAACATGGATGAACCTAGAAAACATGATGCTAAGTGAAAGAAGCCAGGCACAGAAGGCCACATGCTGTACTCACTTCATTCATATGAAATGTCCAGCATAGGGAAACCCATAGAGACAGAAAAGAGATTAGTGCTTGCCAGGGGATAGAGGGAGGGAGGGATTTTAGGGCTAACTGCTAATAGGAATGGGGTTTCTTTTCGGGGTGATGGAAATGTTGGGGAATTAGATGGTCGTAATGGTCATACAACAATCGTGTATACAATTTTAAAGAACCCTGAAGTCTACAGTTTAAAACGGTGAATTTATTTTATTTTATTTTTTTAACGTTTATTTATTTTTGAGACAGGGAGAGACAGCATGAACAGGGGAGGGTCAGAGAGAGAGGGAGACACAGAATCTGAAACAGGCTCCGGACTCCGAGCTGTCAGCACAGAATCCGACGCGGGGCTCGAACTCATGGACCGCGAGATCATGACCTGAGCCGAAGTCGGATGCTCAACCGACTGAGCCACCCAGGCGCCCCTAAAATGGTGAATTTTAAGTTATGTGAATTATATCTCAATTAAATAAAACTTCTGCTTTGTGAACGTCCCTGTTAAGAGGATAAAAAGACAGGCTGCAGACTGAGAGAAATTATGTACAAGCTATATATCTGATAAAGACTAGTATCTAGTCTATATCAGTATCTAGTCTAGACTAGTATCTAGGCTATATAAAGAGCTCTCAAAACTCAACAGCACAACAAAATAGACAATCCAATTAGAAAAATGGAGGGGCGCCCGGGTGGCACAGTGGGTTCAGCGTCCAACTTCTACTCAGGTCATGATGTCATGGCTCATGAGTTTAAGCCCTGCATCAAGCTCTATGCTAACAGCGCAGAGTCTGGAGCCTGCTTCAGATTCTGTGTCTCCCTTTCTCTGATCCCCTCCCCTGCTCGTACTCTGTCTCTCCTTAAAAAAGAAAAAATGGGCAAAAGACATGAAGAGATATTTCACTGAACAGCATATACAGATAGCAAATAAACACATGAAAAGATCTTCAACATGATTCAATGCTTGGTAAATGCAAATAAAAATTACAATGAGATATCACTAAACAACTATCAGAATGGCTGAAATAAAACATAATGACAACATCAAATGCAAGTAACGATGGAGAGAAATTTGATCACTCATACACTGTGATTGGGAATGTAAAATGTTAGAGCTATTCAGGAAAATGGTCTGGCAGCTCCTCTAAAAATCAACCTTTCAACTATCCTATGACCCAACAATTGTTCTTAGGCGTTTGTCCTAGAGAAATGAGAACTTAAGTTCACACAAAAACCTATACTCAAAGTTTATAGTAGCTTTCTTTATAATAGTCAAAACCTGGGAAAACCCTATGTCCTTCAGCGGGTAAAAATAGTTAAACTGTAGTTCATCATACTAACAGCAACAAAAAGAAACCAATGATACACTCAACTGATACACCCGACAATCTGGATAAATCTCCAGAAAATTATGCGGAGTGAAAAGAGCCAATAAAAATGATTACATAGTATATAATTCCATTTATATAACATTCTAGAAATAACAAAATTGTAGAAATGGAGAGCGGAGTAGTGGTTACTAGGTATTAATAAGGGAGATGGGCAGAACACCATAGATATGGCTATAAAGGGACAATACTCGGGATCCTCATGGAGATGGAAATACTGTATTGATTGTATCAACATCAGAATCCTGCCTGTGATATTTTACTATATAGTTTTGCAAGATGTTACCAATGGAGGAAACTGGGAAATATGAAATTTCTTTATAGTTTTGTCCCATAACTACATGTGAATCTATAATTAACTCAAAATTAAAAGTTGAATTAAAATCTTAATTAACAGCTGATAATGACAGTAGCCAACAATTATTGAGCATTTAATGCTAAGTATGGTTCTCAGCACTCGATCCATTTAATCCTGCCAACAACCCTGTGTTGTAAACATTACTGATCTCAAGAGAGAGGTAAACCCTGACACGCTGACCACTGATGCCACCTCCTGCTGAAATCCCTAGGGAGCCGGACAAGGTGAAAACAGCTCCTGGCTAGATTTGCCAACCCTATTGCCGAACAAACTTGGATAAACTCATCACAAGAGATAAATCAAAAGATGAGGGTTTGGAAAAGAGAAAGGGAGAAATTTATTTAGGGTGCCAGCAGCCAAGGGAGGTGGCAGATTCAAGCCTTAGCAACTGACCTCTCTGCCTGCAAGATGGACACCTAGAGTTTTATAGGGAGAAGTTGAAGGGGTATGTGCCAAAGAACACACAGAGACAGGTGATCATGGGTGGGAGGTGGTATGTGTTCAGCAGTGATCATGGACAGGGAAGGGGGCGTGGTCTTCTAAAGCATTCCGTTGGTGTCAGGACTTTTTTGGCCTGGAGGTTGGAAAGATCCAATCATTGCCAAACCCCTTCAATGCCTCAAGAAAGTGTGATGAGAATTTAGAACAATGGGTTTCAATTAGAGCGTGAGTTAAGCAATCTTGTCTATTTCTGGTTTTAGTTCAATCTTTAGTCCCATTCAAGAGATGAAAAAACTGAGGGTTCAAGAATAGTTGAATAACTTGCCCAAAGTTACGTAACTGGTAGGACTGTGATTCACCTTCAGAGTCTATGATCTTAACCACCACGCTAATAATCAGGCAACTTGGCATATTCCGGGTGCTCAGCTTTCCTTGAAATCACATCCTCATTCCTACTCTGCAGCAGTTGCCTGAGGATCAGTAGCTGCTGCCCCCTTCAGGCAGAGCATTGTTGTGCATTTGTCACAATGCCCCCTACTCTCTTTTCAATAGACTCCATTTTATTACTCTCAGCTCACTTCACCCATGGATGTTACCACCAGGTCCTGTAGACATTTAAGTTTTAGAGGCTGGCATACAGCATTATTCTGTGCCTGCAAAATGAAAAAGCCATGGAAAGAGGGAAAATGTAGTAAAATTACATTGATTTAAACCTAACAAAGAAGAACCATTAGAATTAACATTACGTTTGGGGCGCCTGGGTGGCGCAGTCGGTTAAGCGTCCGACTTCAGCCAGGTCACGATCTCGCGGTCCGTGAGTTCGAGCCCCGCGTCAGGCTCTGGGCTGATGGCTCGGAGCCTGGAGCCTGTTTCTGATTCTGTGTCTCCCTCTCTCTCTGCCCCTCCCCCGTTCATGCTCTGTCTCTCTCTGTCCCAAAAATAAATAAACGTTGAAAAAAAAAAATTAAAAAAAAAAAAAAAGAATTAACATTGCGTTTGAATTGTAGAATATTGTTTTCTTTTTTTTTTTTTTTTAATGTTTATTTAGTTTTGAAAGAGACAGCGCGCGAGCAGGGGAGGTGCAGAGAAAGGATCCAAAGCAGGCTCTGTGCTGACAGCAGAGAGCCTGATGTGGGGCTCGAACTCAAAACTGTGAAATCATGACCTGAGCCAAAGTTAGATGCTTAACCCACTGAGCCACCCAGGTGCCCCTGAATTGTAGAATATTTTTAAAGTAACTATAACAAAGCAAATAGAGATAGGTACTGCTAATATTGCAGCATATTTATTGATTTTTTAAAAATAAAATGTTTCTCTGGGCCAGTTCTGCTGAATTACTTAGTTCGTCCCTCTTACAAACTACCTGCTGTCACTCTACTTTCCCTGCCTCACCCCACTGTAGTAGCTGTCAGTGTCCCTCATATATCCCCTGACCTTTCCTCTAGAAGAACAAGGTCACTGTCAGGCACCTTCTGCCTAAGAGCTTTTTCTTGGCTCTTCTATAGGGAGCAGGCCAGAAATGCCAGGTCAGTTAACATCCCCAGGGAGCTGCCACCAGCTAGTGATGAATGAGAAGTGGAGGAAAAAATACCCCAGTTCCCCTGCCCTTGGATGGGACAACTCTGGGTCATGTTCGCCATGGATCCCAACAGGACTGAGGCCCAGTTACCCTCAGTGATAATCTGCTCACTAATAACTCTTTAGTCATGCAAACTTCCATGCCTCTTTCTTTATGAGTGCTTTCTGGAATCCCCTCCCAAATAAACCATTGGCACTAAAATCTTTGTCTTCAGTCTGATAAATAGCCACCCTATCCTACGACACCCATCCCAGGGAGGAAGGAAGGAAGGAAGGAAGGAAGGAAGGAAGGAAGGAAGGAAGGAAGGAAGGAAGATAGGAGGAAGGGAGGGGAGGGGGTGAGAAGGGAAAAGGGAAAGGAAAAGGTCTTTAAAAACACAGAAAACACAGAATCACTTGAGAGAAAAGTGAAGATTGGCTGTGTTTCTGGACGGTTGAAAAGGATTAACCTGGCTGGCTTTAGATGGAGAGATATGATCCAGCTTTGAATTAAGAAGGAAGGAGGTGGGGCGCCTGGGTGGCGCAGTCGGTTAAGCGTCTGACTTCAGCCAGGTCACGATCTCGCGGTCCAGGAGTTCGAGCCCCGCATCGGGCTCTGGGCTGATGGCTCAGAGCCTGGAGCCTGTTTCCGATTCTGTGTCTCCCTCTCTCTCTGCCCCTCCCCCGTTCATGCTCTGTCTCTGTCTGTCCCAAAAATAAATAAACGTTGAAAAAAAAATTTAAAAAAAAGAAGGAAGGAGGTGAAAGCAGAAACCTCTCAGATCCCAGTTCACACCCTTTGCTCCTCACCTCTGAATTCATCCAAGTCTGAATTCCCAATCCCTTTACGCTAACCCCTGGGCCTCCAGTTAACTCCTTCAAGGGCAACTGTTATGGACTAAATTGTGTCTTTTCCTCCTCCCCAAAATTCATAGGTCGGAGTCCTAACCCCCAATGTGACTGTATTTGGAATTAGGGCCTATAAGAAAGTAATTAAGTTTTGGTCATAAATGTCTTTTTTTTTTTTTTTTTTAACATTTATTCACTTTTGAGACTGAGAGAGACAGAGTGTGAGTGGGGGAGGGGCAGAGAGAGTGGGAGACACAGAATCAGAAGCAGGCTCCAGGCTCTGAGCTGTCAGCACAGAGCCCAACGCAGGGATTGAACTCTCGGATGGCAAGATTATGACCTGAGCTGAAGGGATGGCGAGATTATGACCTGAGCTGAAGTCGGACGCTCAACCGATTGAGCCACCCAGGCGCCCCATAAACGTAGTCTTAATCCAGTGGGACTGGTGTCCTTGTAAGAAGAGGAAGAAACCAGGAGCATGTGTGCACAGAGAGTAGACCAGATGAAGACACAGCGAGAAGGTGCTTGTGGATAAGCCAAGGAGAAAGGCCTCAGGAGAAACCATGCTAACTCTCACCTTGATGTTAGACGTCCAGCCTCCAGAACTGTGAGAAGATATATTTCTGTTGTTTAAGCCACCCAGTCTGTACTATTTTTTGTCAGCCCAAGTAGACTAATAAAGCAATTCTCAACAAATGGGGGACAATATCTGATGTCTATATGAATTTTTCAACTTCCAATCCTTTGAATGGACAGTGGGAATGAAGTCAATATCCAAGGACTTAAGTATAGGCTTCCTCTCAAAGTGGGGCAGTGTTAGCCTGTGATTCTTGTATGATTCTGTAGAAGGGAGGACAAGGGCTTGAACAGTAGCTGAGATTTGATATCCTGCTAGGTACATGGATGAGAGCTCAAAGCTGATGACATTTGGTTTAGAAAAATAAGGACTATGATGTCTTATGCCCTGGTGTCATGGGGTCCCTAATAGCTGCAACTGGTTATATAAGAAACTGAGATCAAGGCATGTCCTACACCATCTCCCAGAGGTTTCCTCTCAGAGGTGCTCAGCCAAATGAGTTCCACACTAAAAGGATTTTGTACTACACGTATTAATAAAATAGGAGAAACATTTTTGCCTCATCTGTTCCCTTTTCCCCAAGAACTGGTTTAAATACAGAAATAAAGCAGTTATAAAGAAGTC
The DNA here is from genome assembly GCF_028749965.1 of Puma concolor. NCBI lineage: Eukaryota > Metazoa > Chordata > Mammalia > Carnivora > Felidae > Puma > Puma concolor. The sequence continues at coordinate 166,688,305 of NC_141670.1, read as the reverse complement.
CCTTTTACTGTACTTGTTTTTCTAACATTGTGTGTTATTTCATAACATTGATAACACAATATGATGACCGAAAACAAGCTAGGCTTTTTCAGTTCAACTTAATTCTTGGCTTCTAAACAATAGCGGGAACAAAGCCCATAGGAAAATTTGGCCAGGCAGGCACATTGTTGTTACTTATTAGGGAGTCTGCTCGAATTGATAGCAGACCTCTTGATCTTTTCTAAGAGATAAAAACAAACATCTTTCTCCTTTAAGAGAAATTTCTTTCCTTCTTTGCTAATTTTGAGGTTCTTCATTTTGAAATTTTCAGATACATACTAGAAGCTGTCCCGTTTCCTCTTATTTATTGTTATAATGAACATATAACATTATACCAAGGTTTCTTCTTAACTGCTTGCAAGATTAGCACCTACTGTATACCTTCAACTTGCACCTAGCTGGGTGCAAATTGCCAAGCAAGTGAATAAAAAACTTCTCTTGGTGGAAGAAGATGGTTAATGAACTCAGCTCTGTTTTCAAAACTGCCTTCATTCTCAGGCTGTTTTTCTGCCCTTTATAATTTCCTGCATTGTGAACTTTAACAGAAAAAAAAAAAAAACTTTAGTAGAATTCTTTTTAATTTTTTAAAATGTTTTGTTATTCGAGGGGGGGGGGGCAGAGAGAGGAAGACACAGAATCCGAAGCAGGTTCCAGGCTCTGAGCTGTCAGCACAGAGCCTGATGCAGGACTTGAACCCACGACCAGTGAGATCATAACCTGAGCCGAAGTTGGGCGCTTAACTGACTGAGCCACCCCGGTGCCCCTCTTGTACCCTACGGGAAGTTCTTAAACACCTTTCATAATAATGCAACTGGAGTCCTCAGGGGCTGATAGAAACATTGAAAAGTACAGCTTGGCATACATATTACCAACTCTTCACACAGGTCCTAAGTGCAGGCACTTTGATTACGAGTCCAAGGAATGCAACCGGAGAATGTGACTGCTGTGTAGATAATGTTAGAGAAAAACAGTGTGGGACAGCCTAGTTAACTAGCTCCTCTCCTTCCTTGAATGGCCCAAAGCTAGCTTCTCCTGATGTGATGGAGATAATGAACCCCATGCTGTATGACATAGAAAAGTTAAGAATTCACAATAAAAACCAGCAAATAATATTATATATATATATACATATATATATATGTCAACGGTTTTATTCAAAGAATCTTAAGTAAACAGTCACCTTGATGTAAAAAACAAACTTCAGTGGCCATATACACACATCCACAGACCTAATTGTACTGACATTTTTTTTTTTTTAATTTACTCGCTGAGATAAATCTACTTAAGGAAACAAGGTGCAAAGATGTGTTATTTTCTCCCTCTATTTCATCTGCTCTCAGCCCCAGACTCAACCGGAGCACCCAGCACTGGGCTTTCCCCCTGCTGTTGGCCATCAGATAAATTCTCTTCGTTCTACCTGAGCCAGAGCCTTCTCTAGTGGTCCCAGGTACAACTCCCAGCATGCTGTGGGAGTGGAAAGTTGGGATGGACAGGAGCTTTTGCAGGTGCTGTCTGTCCAGAGCAGCACGGTCAGGTGGAAATATAATGTACACCACAAATGTAGACCACACATAAAGGGAAATGTTTTAATCGCCTCTTCGAAAGACGGTGAAAAGAAATAGGCAAAGTTGAGGTTAATAATATATCTCATTTCTTCACTGAAGTATAATTAATATACAATGTTATATAAGTTTCAAGTGTACAACATAATGATTCAACATTATGCCCCTATCCAAGGGGCACCTGGGTGGCGCAGTCGGTTAAGCGTCCGACTTCAGCCAGGTCACGATCTCGCGGTCCGTGGGTTCGAGCCCCGTGTCGGGCTCTGGGCTGATGGCTCAGAGCCTGGAGCCTGTTTCCGATTCTGTGTCTCCCTCTCTCTCTGCCCCTCCCCCGTTCATGCTCTGTCTCTCTCTGTCCCAAAAATAAATAAACGTTGAAAAAAAAAATTTTTTTTAAATAAAAAAAAAAAAATAACTGAGTTTATCCAAAATATGGTCATTTATACATACATAATTATACAAAAAAGTATTAGTGAGATATTTTACATTATTTTTTGTTTTTTTTAAATATGAAATTTATTGTCAAATTGGTTTCCATACACATTATTTTTTGTACTAAGCTTTCAAAATTCGGTGTTTATTTTACACTTACAGTACATCCAGTTTCGATTAGACAGTTACAGGTAATCAGTAGCCATATGTACCTAATGGCCACATATTGGACAGCATGGGACCAGAGCATACCATGGTAGTACATTCACAGAGAAGTGGGGAGGGAAAATGGCATTACTTTAAATACACTAGCCATTACACTTTGGGAAATACTGCCATTGAATTTTCCACAACCTGAGCTCATAATATTAAGGGAACTTTAGTCATCTTAGACTGAATGAGATTCCGTAGTTGACCCTAAAACTACCCACAACCTGCTCGGGGATATTTCAGGAACTCCAGACTAGGGGTTGATTACCCCCACTTTAAAACGGAGACTTCAAATTGAAACAGACCTGGTGGGATTCACTTTGGTCTGAATTGCTACTTCTTTGGGCCATTGCTTGAAACTACACAAAATTCTGGACTAGAGGCTGAAAAGCACTTTGCTTGATAATGGATTTTATTTTTTCCTCCTTCTCCAGGTAAATTCTGTGATTTTACAATCCAAGATTTCAAAGTTGTTGATTGTCAATGAGCTGCCCTGTAGTATTTCTACCATACTCTAATTCTATTTTATTTCAAGCCATGTGCACAGTCAATATGGAGTGTGAAAAGACTGTTTAAAGCATAAAGCTGTTTTTTAAAAAATTATCCTTTCTACATGTAAAAATAGACTCCATTCTGTCATGTTGAGTGAGGATTGTTTAGTCACACAGCTCTGCTGTCTGAATCTGCTCAGCTCTGTTCCCATTGAAAATATAGGTCTGGGGGCGCCTGGGTGGCTCAGTCGGTTAAGTGTCCGACTTCGGCTCAGGTCATGATCTCGCGGTCTGTGAGTTCGAGCCCCGCGTCGGGCTCTGTGCTGACCGCCTGTTTCAGATCTGTGTCTCCCTCTCTCTCTGACCCTCCCCCGTTCATGCTCTGTCTGTCTCTGTCTCAAAAATAAATAAATGTTAAAAAAAAAAAAAAATTAAAAAAAAAAAAAGAAAATATAGGTCTGGCCTAACTATGCCAGTTCTTTTTTTATTTTTTAATATGTTTTTCTTAAAATAAAGGAAACAATATTTAAAAATGAAAAATAACTAGTTTTGAATATTTTGGCATTTATAGTCCAATGAGTCATAAAATTGGAGAATTATACACTTTAATAGACGGTGAAAGACTTAGAGGCCGTCCAGGCAAAACCCCTACTATTGTAGTTGAGGATAATTTTCTCCAAAAATATCTAATGAAAGTCTTGATCTGGATTTTTCCAGAGATTTTTCAAAAATCGAGGTATTTCTGATCATTTATATATATATATATATATTTTAATGTTTATTTATTACTGAGAGACAGAGACAGAGCATGAACATGGGAGGGGCAGAGAGAGGAGGAAACACAGAATCCGAAGCAGGCTCCAGGCTCTGAGCTGTCAGCACAGAGCCCAAGGTGGGGCTGGAACCCACCAACTGTGAGATTATGACCTGAGCTGAAGTCGGACGCCTAACCGACTGAGCCACCCAGGCGCCCCCACCCCCAATCATTTATATTCTGAGGAAATGATCATAATTTAAATTTTTTTTAATTTAATCCGTTGATTTAACAATCCTTTGTTGGGAGTCCCTCTTATGTGCTGTAAGTCTGGTAGATGCTGAGAACACACAGATAAGTGATTTCATTCCTGCTCACATTTATTCCACTATATTATGATACATTATGACAGAAGTTTACACAGTTTGTAATGCTTTCAATAAACAACGAATAGTTTAACCAACATACTGTTATATATAATACATAAAGACACTTTTCTTTTGTGGTTAACCATGGTGGTAACATTAGCTAAACAACAAACTCCAACTTTATTTTAGCCAGAGACACTATAATAATAATTATAATAATGTAGCAGAAGACATTCAATGACAGATAGAAGGAAGACTTCTAACCAAGAAGATTAAGACACTACAGTAGCTTACCACAGGAGGATGGGACCTTTATGTATAAATGTAGGTTATTTCTTGATCATGCAAGGTCCATTCAAGGAAATGTACCAGCAAGCAATGAAAGACATTTCTCTATTTTTTTTGGTAAATTTATTTTTTCCTATTTATCAAAGTGATTACAAGCATTTTGGCTAATATAGAGATAAAATCTCATGCATAATCCCAGAGCTCTAGAGGTAACCAAGATTACCAATTTAGTATTCCTCATCTTGTCTTATTTCCTACACAGACATTGTAATTTCATATAGCTTTAGTCATGGGGAAAATACATTTTCCTATTATTTTCACTTATTACAACATAACCATTTCATCCTGCAAAACGTAATATTCATGAGCTCTGTGGTGGGATGATTCTGTGAGGTGTTAGTCTACGTATTTTATTCCCCACACCATTACCTACGATCTCTCTCTTCCAAGGGCTGCAAGACAAGAGCCACCTTCTGGAAAGTGTCAAAGCAGTGGTCAGTTCTGGATGTGAGAATAAAGATGTTAAATTATAGCTTTCTAAGTTTAAAAGGAATGTCCAGATGTAAGCTCCCCACTACCCCACCCAAAAAGTGAATTAGAAAGCAAATGCATTCAGAGAAGCCAGTTCCTTCCCCATCACCAAAATCCAACATAGAAACACTCATCAAACCTAGAGAGGGTGCAGAAAAAGTATAGGAGAGTCCATGGAGCTTAGAAGTTGGTCAACCTCCCTCACTCATATTCCAGCTCCTGTGTGTGTTGCATGTAGGGAACAAATATTGGCAATGGAGCTCCCTCCCAGGGAAACTTAAGACCTAGAGTAACGTACAAGGAGACTTAAAGATCCTGCCTGGAATTCTGCTAGTTCCACCCAGACACGGAGGAATTTATGAGAAACTTAAGAGAAGGAGTTTAATTTTGAGAGTTTAAGGGAGGGGATGGGGCAAACCTGTTGGATCCAAGATTTTCACAGGCCTTGAAAATGTTTACTTAAATATTTCCGGGCAAAAGGCCCTGAGAAGCATCAGTGGTATCACCTGGAGCAAGCAGGCATTCCAGGTAGAAGGGTCAGCAGGTAGATGAGTCAACCTTCCTAACGCATTCTAAAAAGAGACATGCCCGGGGCGCCTGGGTGGCCCAGTCGGTTAAGCCTCCAACCCTTGATTTTAGCTCAGGTCATGACCTTGTGGATCTGGGTTGGGGCCCTCTCTGCACTGAGAACACAGGGCCTGCTTGGGATTCTTCTGTCTCTCCCTCTCTCTGCCCTTCCCCCACAGGCAGGCTTGCCCCCTCGCGCTCACTCTCGCTCTCTCTCGCTCAAAATAAACATTTAAAAAGAGACATACCTATGGGGCTCCTGGGGGGCTCAGCCAGTTAAGCATCTGACTTCAGCTCAGGTCATGATCTCGTGGTTTGTGAGTTCGAGCCCACATCGGGCTCTGTGCTGACAGCTCAGGGCCTGGAACCTGCTTTGGATTCTGAGTCCCCCTCTTTCTGCTCCTCCCCTGCTCGCACTCTGTTTCTCTCTCTCTCTCTCAAAAATAAACAAACATTAAAAAAAAAAAAAAACTTACCTGTAAGAAAGTAAAAAATAAGGGTTAAAATACTTCGAAATGCATAAATTACGTAAGTTTTAACAGGGGAAATTTTAGAGTGAATATGAAAAGCCCTAAAAATTTGTGTACCATTTGATTGAGCAATTCCATTGTGGGGCTAACCTAAAGAAATATTCATGGACCTGCGTTGAAAGTTATTAAGAATGAGGGGCGCCTAGGTGGTTCAGTCAGTTAAGCCTCCAACTCTTCATTTTGGTTCAGGTCATGATCTCACGTTTCACGGGTTCAGGCTTTCCATCAGGCTCTGTGATGGGGTTTTGTAGTGATGGAGGTTCGGAGCTGATGGCCAAGAAAGAATCCTTGAGCCATCTTTGGTGCAAAAAAAGGTGATTTTATTAAGGCACAGGGAAAGGACCTGTGGGTAGTAAGAGCCGCACTGGGGTTGTGAGGAGTGACTGGTTATATACTATGGAGTTGGCGGAGGTAAAGGCAGAAGGGAGGTCTCCAGAAGGACTTTGATGTGCTAAAGAAGACTCAAAGGATGTCAGAAGCCTCCCTAAAGTTGTTTTCCCTCAAGTAAGTCATTAACGTTATGACAGCATGGGGTTCCTGGAGAAATGTTATGTTCTGTATTTGCCTCAAGTATTTATCAGTGGGCTGCAGGTTGTAAATTTAATTTTACCTGCCATTTCCTTCTTGCCTTTGTCCCTCACATCACTATGCAGGGAGGGTGATGTTGGGGCTCCAGGAAACTGAGTCTATACATTTCTGGAGATTTGGCTATTGATAAGATTGCCTTTTTCTTGTGATTTACCAAGATCTATGTAAACTGATGGAGACTCATGTCCTGCACGACTGTGATCTCTATCAGTTAACCACTTATTTTCTTTCCTTTCCTTTGTTCTTGGGCAGCTAGAAGTGCCTGAGGAATATCATACATATCCCACCTGGGGCGGGGGGGGGGGGGGGAGGAGGGGGGGAGGAGAGGATGTGGGAGAGGGGGTGCGCTGTTTGCAGGGTATTAATTAGTTTGCCTTATGCTCCCCCATCAGCCCGCATGGGATTCTCTCTCTCCCTCTCTCTCTGCTCCTCCCCCACTCACACATGCTCTATCTCTTTCTCAAAGTAAATAAACTTTAAAAACAGTTATTTAAAATGAGCTGCATCAGGGGCACCTGCGTGGCTCAGTTGGTTAGGCGACTGACTTCGGCTCAGGTCATGATCTTGCCATTTGTGAGTTCGAACCCTGCGTCGGACTCTGTGCTGACAGCTCAGAGCCTGGAGCCTGCTTCGGATTCTGTGTCTCCCCCTCTCTCTCTGCCCCCTCCCCTGCTCACACTCTGTGTCTCTCTGTCTCTCAATAATAAATAAACGTTAAAAAAATTTATTAAAAAAAAAAAAGAGCTGCATCATCATTCTTAAAACCCATAACATAAAAATAAATGATTGGGTATATTTACATGTATTATGACCCAACCTTATGATAGAATATTATTCATATTTTATATGCATATAAATATAAGAATGTCTTAAATATGATAATATTTTAGAAGAATATTTAGTAATATAGTAAAATGTTAAACCAAAAAAGAATAGGGAAAAATAAATCTATAAAACAGATGGACTTGATGATCTCATCTTTGGTTAAAATGTACAGATATATGCATAGAAAAAAGACTGAAATTATGATATAAAATATTAATAGTTGTTATCTCTGGCTGCTATGCTTGTAGATTTTTATATTCTTTTTTGGTATTTTTTCCATGTTCTACGATTAGTATGTATCCTTTCTATGATCAGCTTTTCAAAGTTATTTTTTTTTTTTTAAATTTTTTTTTCAACGTTTATTTATTTTTGGGACAGAGAGAGACAGAGCATGAACGGGGGAGGGGCAGAGAGAGAGGGAGACACAGAATCGGAAACAGGCTCCAGGCTCTGAGCCATCAGCCCAGAGCCTGATGCGGGGCTCGAACCCACGGGCCGCGAGATCGTGACCTGGCTGAAGTCGGACGCTTAACCGACTGCGCCACCCAGGCGCCCCCAAAGTTATTTTTTTAAAAACTATCCTTGTTAACTCTTTTACTGAATTTAAAGTAATGATTTTACAAAAAAATAAAATAAAAACTCAATCGTTTAAGAATAAAAACAGTCCTTAGTACAGGCTAGACAGATTATTGTAAAAAATGAGGAAAGCATCACTTATAAACGTGAAAGAAAGCATTGTAAAGCAGTGATCCTCTCAGCCCCGCCTCTCTGGGGGTTAAATATCTGTGGAGAATCAGTGAAGTAAGGGTATAATTTTTAATATTGGTGATGATTAATAGGTTGTTCTTTAATTTTGCTTTAAAACAGTTTATATAATGAGGAAAATTCACTGAAGCTTTTAAAACTTGGTTTGATTCACACAACTAGTCTTGGGGAGAAAGCAACTTTTCTAGTTCTCACAGTCAGTAAAAAGGAAGCTATGCTACGTTTTTCTTCCTGGTGGAAAAAAGATAGACAGTGTATCATCTTTGTATATACATCCTACTATTCAAGTGTTCTGCAAGGCAGAGTTGGGGATGAGTGGAGTTTCATTATGGATAGGAAAAGTAGCTACTCATCTAATCCTTCCAGGAAAGAGATTTTCTTAACAAATGGTGTAGCATTAGACATCAGGTGTTACAAAATCCCAGCTGTCATCCACAGAACTAGTACCTCACCATGAGAGAGATCTTGGCAACTCCCATGCAGTAAGGCGACTAACGACCTCATATTTCTTTGTTAAGTTTTTCTTTTTTAAAGAGTAGCATATTCCAGGTTGGCTGGGTGGCTCAGTGGTTTAAGCATCCAACTTCAACTCAGGGCATGATCTTGCAGTTCGTGAGTTCGAGCCCCACCTCAGGCTCTGTGCTGACAGCATGGAGCCTGCCTTCAATTCTGTGTCTCTCTCTCTGCCTCTTCCCTGCTCATGCTCTATCTATCTCTCAAAAGATAAATAAACACTTAAAAAGTTTTTTTTAATAAAGAAAATAAGGAGTATCATATTCCAGATTATTAATATTCCCCATTTGCATCAAAAAATATTTTTTTAGGAATAATGTGAATGATAATCATTGTTAGAGAACAAAAGCCCATCTATCTGGTTCAGCTCCTGCCCTCCCCAAAACAAAACAAAAGCTGGTACTGTTACCAAGGAGACCCCAAGACCTGACCATTACTACTCACTAGCTTAAACCCACTGACCTTTGTCCCACATTTTTCCTTAAGCTCTTTTTTCCAGCTTTATCTCTTACTCAGACAAAAGACCCGACTGGCTTCCCATGATGGAAACCAAAAACACTCCTCAAACAATAATAACGGCCCAGATGAAGAGCTCCAGCAGCCCAGACCACCCAGACCAGTTTGAGCTTAACTCCTGACTCACACCTGCACAGATGGACCATGGAGTTACCCATGAAATGACGAACAGTACCTTTGCCTCATAATTTTTTACAGATTTTTTTTAACTGTTTGTCTATTTTTTTAGAGAGATAGAGAGAGAGGCAGAGAGGAAGGGAGACACAGAACTCAAAGCAGACTCCAGGCTCCACACTGTCAGCACAGAGCCCAATGCAGGGCTCAAACTCAGCAAACTGTGAGATCATGACCTGAACCAAAATCAGATGCTTAACCGGCTGAGCCACTCAGGTGCCCCACCTTTACCTCATTATAATACTAAAATCTCCACCCAAGGAGAAGCACAGGCCTCATTTACATAACATACAATGTATGTATAGGCATGTTTCCTGAAGGCGTATGTGCAACCTTATGCCCACCTCTACATGCAATGACAAGGCTCTCCATTCTAAATATTTATCCTAACCATAAATAAAAATAACCCATTCACCCTTGCTTGGGAGTCACAGCTTTGGAAGTTACTCCCCGTGATCTCCTTAATTTGCTGCAAATAAATTTCCTTTGATATCTCCACCTGGTTTAGTTTCTATCTGTGACTCACCAAGGAGAAAACTCTCATTAGTTCAGTTACGATGTGTACTAAAACTGTGAGTTGGTGAGAACCAACTTCATTTAGCCCAGGGAAGACATTTGCCTAAAGTGCAGCTTCTCATGGCCAGTCTTAAGATTACCAACTAGCTCTGGGGCACCTAGGTGGTTTGGTTGGTTGAGCATCCACCTTCGGCTAAGGTCATGATCTCGTGGTTCGTGAGTTCAAGCCCCACATTAGGCTAGCTGCTGTCAGGGCAGAGCCCACTTTGGATCCTCTGTCCCCCTCTCTCTGCCCCTCCCCTACTTGAGCTTTCTCAAAAATAAATACACATTAAAAAAAATAAAGATTACTATCTTCAAATTCTAAGAATTTTTCTCAGTTTCTTCTATTTCCATAGACATTTAAGGGATATAGAACCAGGGAATGTATAAAACAGACAAACAGGTCTCATCCAGGTAAATTCTGTAAGTACTATGCTAATTGTCTGTTGTTGTTTTTTTAATGTTTGTTTATTTTTGAGAGAGAGAGTGTGAGCGAGGGAGATGCAGAGAGAGAGGGAGACACAGTCCGAAACAGGCTCCAGGCTCTGAGCTGTCAGTGCAGAGCCCGATGCAGGGCTCGAACCCACAAACTGCGAGATCACAACCTCAGCCGGAGTCCGATACTTAACCGACTGAGCCACCCAGCAACTCCAGTTTGGGGTCTTGTAGCATCCTTACTCGCCTGTTGATTCCCTATTATATTCTTTCAAATAATGCCCTGATTTTGCCCTGAGAAATGCTATAGAAAACATGTAGACAATATTTGCTACTTCATTTACTGTAAGGATATTATCTCCCACAACACTTTTGACTTTTTAGGAAGAAATATCAGAAGAAGTTTATTTATTTTTTTAATTTTTTTTTTAACGTTTATTTATTTTTGAGACAGGGAGAGACAGAGCATGAACAGGGGAGGGTCAGAGAGAGGGAGATATGAAGCAGGCTATTCACAGAATATGAAGTAGGCTCCAGGCTCTGAGCTCTCAGTGCAGAGCCTGATGCAGGGCTCGAACCCATGGACTGCAAGATCATGACCTGAGCCAAAGTTGGACGCTTAACCGACTGAGCCACCCAGGCGCCAGCAATTGTCTGGTTTTTAAGACACAAAACAAGAGAAATTATATGATTAATAATTGTAGCCACATTAAACTTAAAATCTCTATTTATCTAGAACCTTATAAACAAAGTGACCAATTTTAAAGGAGGGAGAAAGTGTTTGCAAGGCATAGAACAAAGATTAAACTCCATAATAAATAAAGAACTCTTACAAAGAATGTGACAACCCAAACGAAAACGAGCAAAGATATAAACAGGTGTATTACAGAGAAAGAAGACCCAATAGCAAAAAACATGAAAAGAAGCTCTTCCACCACAAATTAAGGGATGTAAATGGTGCAACCACTGTGGAAAACAGTATGGAGTTCCTTCCAAAAATTGGAAATAGAAATACTATACGATCCAGTAATTCCAATACTACACGATCCAGTAATTCCAATACTACGTATTTACCCAAGGAAAATGAAAACATTAATTTGAAAAGATATATGCACCTCTGTTTTTTTGTAGCATTATTTACAATAGCCAAGGTATGGAAGTAACCCAAGTGTCCACTGGCTGGTGAATGGATAAAGAAGATGGAATGTTACTCAGCCATAGAAAAGAATAAGATCTTGACATTTGCAACAAAATGGATGGATCTAGAGGATATTATGCTAAGTGAAATAAGTCAGGCAAAGAAAGATGGATATCATATGCTTTCCCTTATATGTGAAATCTAAAAAACAAACAATTAAAAAACATAGAATCATAAATGCAGAGAACAAATTGGTGGTTGTCAGAGGGGAAGGGGTTAGGAGGATGGCTGGAATAGGTGGCAGAGATTAAGAGGTACAATAAATAAGTCACTGGGATGAAAAGTACAACATAGAGAATGTTATCAATATTGTCATAACATTGTATGGTGACAGGTGGTAACGGTACTTATAGTGAGCTAGAATAATGTATAGAATTGTCAAATCACTATGTTGTAGACCTGAAACTAATAAAACATTGTATGCCAACTATACTTCAATTAAAAAAGGGAATGCAAATTTAAGTTATAAAGTGATCATTCTTATCCTTCCAGTTGGAAACAAAGTATAAAATCTGACAACACAAGTGTAGGAAAGGATGTGAGTTGCTGATAAGAGTTTAAATTGGTACAGCCATTTGGAAACCCATTTGGCAATATCTAGGAAAACTCAAGATGTGGTTGCACCATGACTCAGGGCTATTTTTTTGTTTATTTGTTTACTACAGAGAAACTTGCCCAACGTATACACAAAGAACATATAAGGATATTTATTACACCTTTTGAAACAGCAAGAAGTAAAAAAATAAAAAGTCTAGTTATCAGCTGGGAAATGAATAAAAAATATGTTATTATTCACACAGTAGATTTCCATAAGTAGTTAAAATAAGTAAATCATATCTACATGTATTAAGGTAGATAAATTTCAAAAATATTATTTTAAGTAAAAATGAAAGTAAATAGTGATAGGATATATTTAATATGTTACAACTTGCATATAATGTAATATGCAGAAAACAATGTTAGGTATGTATATTTATTATAATATGACTTTTTTTATTTAGAGAAAAAGCATTCTTAAGCAAAGATGGTAAAATATAAATATTTAAATTGAGAGTGATGAGTAAATGGTTGTTTGTAATATTATTTCCTATATGTTTTAAATATTCAGTAATTAAATAATTTTGCTTAAGTTATCAATAAGGAAAACACTCGAATTTATTTGGACAAATACAAAAGCAAGCCATATGGAAGCAGTCTTTTAAGGCTTGAATTCATAAGTAGAGTTAATTTCATCCCTGTGATAAGTTCTTGATGGGACAGTAATTTCCAGTTAAGCCCACAAACATCCTTTTTCAAGTTTACATTGGGTGGGGAGACCCTTTTCATTATGTCCCAAGACATGTCTGACAAAATTTAAAGGGTTTCTCAAGTTCTTTCACCTTACGGTTACTGATCAAAAGACAGGTTTAGGCAATGCAAGACTTGCTTATTCTTACTTCTCATCAGTGTTTGTTATTTGCACAAATTTTTATTTGTCTTTGTCACTTCACAGCCTCTTTGGATTGCTGATTTGAGCTGTGTGATTTTCTCTGGCATTGTATACATTTTATAAACATGTAAACAAATATATTTTAAAGAAATCCAAACTAAAAAATAGCTTTATGCCACCATTTGTAACCATCACAGTAATACTGGTTCAGTCAAGAATCATGAATAGATGGGGTGCCTGGGTGGCTCAGTTGGTTGAGCGTCCAACTTTGGCTCAGGTCATGACCTCACAGCTCATGAGTTCAAGCCCCGTGTCGGGCTCTGCACTGACAGCTCAGAGCCTGGAGCCTGCTTCAGATTCTGTGTCTCCCTCTCTCTTTGCTCCCTCCACACTCGCATTCTGTCTCTCTCTCAAAAGTAAATAAAAAAAAATTATAAAGAAAATAATCATCAATGGATGGGTAAATGAAAGTTTGATGAGAAACAAGATACAATCTCAAAATATCTCCCCACAAATTACTTTTTAATTACAAAGAAAAAATACAGTAACTTTACAGTGGAGAAACCATACAGACATTTCCTCAACACAAGAGCTGCAGTTAACATAATGACTACTGGGACACATTAATATATGTGACAGGATGCATTGAGAACACATCACTTCTGTTTTTTTCCTGCTCCAAACACATGACCTGAGTCTAAGCATGAGGGACCATCAGACAAATACAAATTGAGGGACATTCTGTAAAGCAACCAGCCTGGTGCTCCAAAAATGTCAAAGTCACACACACACACACACACACACACACACACACACACACACGTCTGAGGAATTATTCAGATGAAAGAAAAACCAAGTAATGTGGCAACTTAATGCAGTATGGAATCCCAGATTGCACAGGATCCTGGACCAAAAAATTATTTTTCTTTTGCTCTGAATGATATTGTTGGAGAGTTGGTGATTTTGAATAATTTGTTCCATCTTGTTGCTTTTGTTAAGAAGCCTCAGGATGCAAATTTAATATAAAATACTTTAAGTATCTGCACCATATAATAAGAATAGAACTGTAAAACCATTGCAGTCACATCTTGCCACTCCATAAGAATGATCCAACTCAAAAGGATAGTTCTCCAGGGGCTCCTGGGTGGCTCAGTCAGTTGAGCATCCAACTTTGGCTCAGGTTATGATCTCACGGTTTGTGAGTTCGAGCCCCGCATCGGGCTCTGTGCTGACAGCTCAGAGCCTGGAGCTCCCTTCTGACTCTGTGTCTCCCTCTCTCTCTGCCCCCTCCCCCACTCATGCTTTGTCTCTCAAAAATAAATAAACATTAAAAAAAATTTTTTTTAAAGTATTTCTCCATACTCTGTTCTCAAGAATTACAAACAGGCACCTGGGTGACTCAGTCAGTTAAGCATCCGACTCTTGAATTCGGCTCAGGTCATGATCTCAAGGTTCATGAGATTGAGACCCATATTGGGCTCTTTGATGACAAGGAGGATCCTGCTTGGGATTCTCTCTTCTCACGCACTGCCCCTCCCCCGCTCACTTATATATATATATATATATATATATATATATATATATATATATATATATATATATATATGTGTGTGTGTGTGTGTGTGTGTGTGTGTGTGTGTGTGTGTGCATGTGCACATGTGCTCTCCCTCTCTCTCAAAATAAATAAACATATAAAAAAAAGAATTACAAACAAATCCGTCAAAGTAAGATTGACAGAAAATTTCTAATATTTATAGGGCTTATCTACAGTTTCCAAATCATAAATTTGGGGGCTACTGGCAGGAAGCCCACTAGTTGATCCATTCTGTGAAGCTGAAAACAGAGAAAGATAATGAATGAGGCTGTCAGAACCAAATGACATTGGATTTCACAGCTTCTTTCAGCTGCACATAGAAACACAGCAGCAGTCAGTCCAGTGCCTTGGCTTTGATGCAGTGATTTCCACTTCCTGTATCATTTAAACATGGTGGAATTGTTATGAAGACGTGTGCTATGAATCCCAGTTTCTTGGATAGTGTTCTTCATGGTTTTTATATACTGATTGTAATATATGAAGTGGATTTTTAGCTTTAGTTAAAAGTGAGCTTAGGGGTGTCTGGCTGGCTCAGTTGGGAGAGCCAACTCTTGATCTCAGGGTCATGAGTTCAAACCCTTCTGAGTTCAAGCCCCACATTGGGCATGGAGCCTATTTAAGTTAAAAAAAAAAAAAAAAAGAAATCAAGCAGGGGCACCTGGGTGGCTCAGTGAATTAAGCATCCGACCTCCGTTCAGGTCATGATCCCACAGTTCATGAGTTGGAGCCCCACGTCGGGCTCTGTGCTGACAGCTCTGAACCTGGAGCCTGCTTCAGATTCTGTCCCTCCCTCTCTCTCTCAGCCCCTCCCCCACTTGGGCTCTGTCTCTCAAAAATAAATAACAACAAAAAAGTGAGCTGATTTTTCATTCATCACGTGACTTGAAGTTAATTACTTGACTTAAGAGCTTTCATTTGCTAAATGATACAATCAGAAATTTCTTGCCTCTGAGATTCTTTCCAGTTATGGTTGTGGATTATTCCAATTCTTTAGTTAAAGTGGTATATTTCTGGGGCGCCTGGGTGGCTCACTTGATTAAGTGTCGGACTTCGGCTCAGGTCATGATCCCACAGTTCATGAGTTCGAGCCCCATGTTGGGCTCTGTGCTGACAGCTCAGAGCCTGCAGCCTCCTTCAGATTCTGTATCTCCCTTTACCCCTTGCCCACTCACACTTTGTCTCTCTCTATCTCTCAAAAACAAACAAACATTAAAAAATTTTTAAGTGGCGTATTTCTTCTAAGACCAAAATAGAAAACCTATTTTCTTTATTTTTTTTTAATGTTTATTCATTTTTGAGAGACAGAGATAGAGCATGAGCAGGGGAGGGGCAGAGAGAGAGGAAGACACAGAATCAGAAGCAGGGTCCAGGCTCTGAACTGTCAGCACAGAGCCCAACACAGGGCTGGAACTCCTGGAGTGTGAGCCTGAAGGGGATGGGGTGGCGGTTCAGATCCACAAACCATGAGATCATGACCTGAGCTGAAGTCGGATGCTTAACTAACTGAACCACCCAGGTGCCCCAAAAACGTATTTTCTTTAAAAGAAATTTGTGTGGTAGCTTATTTTATGAAATATGTTAGATGCGTGAAATGTATAATTAAGAATAGAACAAAATTCCATGTACCCAGCATCCAACTAAAATTTAGAACATTACAGTTTTTCATCTATCCTGTTGGCAAAATCCTTAAGTTTGACAAAATCTTATTGGCAAGTCTGCAGGGAAATAGGCATTTTCATACATTGCTGGTGGGAGTGCAGAAATGGTATGAGAATTTAACAATATCTAGCAAAATTACATATGCATTTAACATTAAACAGCATATAACTATAACCGTATCTCAAAGATATATAGGCAGAAATATGAAATGATGTATGCATAAGGTTATTCATTATAGTAGTATTTTCACCATAGCCAAAGTTTCTAAACCATCTAATGTCCATTAATAAGGGATTGGTTTAAGAAATAATGGTACATCCAGGGGCACCTGGTGGCTCAGTTGGTTAAGCGTCTGATTTCAGTTTGGGTCATGATCTCACGGTCTGTGGGTTTGAGCCCCACGTCGGGCTCTGTGCTGGCAGTTCAGAGCCTGGAGCCTGTTTCGGATTCTGTGTCTCCCTCTCTCTCTGCACCTCCCCTGCTTGCTCTCTGTCTCTCTTTCAGAAATAAACATTAAAAATTAAAAATAAATAAATAAATAATGGTACATCCATATAATGAGATCCTATACCCAGGTTAAAAAAAAAAAAAAAAAACTCTGTAAAATGCTATGGAATATGTACACTATGCTAGCCTCTGTGTAAGAAAGAGGGACTATGAATGTGTGTGTGTTATTTTTTAAAGTAACAATAGAAGGGTAAACCAAAAGCCAATATAAAATGGTTACCGATAGTAGAAGGAAAAAAACAGGAAGCAGATGTCAAATAAACTTATGAAAAGGTGCTCAACATTATATGTCATTAGGGAATTGCAAATTAAAAACAATGGGTTGCCACTACGTACACATTAGAATGGCTAAAATCCAAAACGCTGATAGTACCCAATATTGGCAAGGATGTGGTATAACAGGAACTCTCCTTCATTTCTCGTAGAAATACAAAATGGTGCAAGCCACTTTGGAAAACGGTTTGGCAGTTTCTTACAAAACTAAATGTATTTTTTTACCATATGATCCAGGAATCACACCCCTTGGTACTTACCCAGATGAGTTGAAAATGTATCTGCCTAAACACCTGCACATGGACGTCTATAGCAGCTTTATTCATAATTGTTAAAACTTTGAAGCAACAAGATGTCCTTCAGTAGGTGAACGGATAAACAGCTGTGGTCCATCCAGACAGTGGAGTATTATTCAGTTCCATAAAAAGAAGTGAGCTATCAGAGGGCAAAAAGACACAGAGGAATCTTAAATGCATATGGCTAAGTGAAAGAAGCAAATATGGAAAGGCTATATACTGTATGATTCCAACTATATGGCATTCTGAAAAAGGGGAAAAAAGACACTATGGAGACAGTAAAGAGACCAGTGATCTCTAGGAGTTATGAGGGAGGAGGGATGAAAGAAGGGAGGGATGAATAAATGGAGCATAGGGGATTTTTAGGGTTGTGAAACTATTCTGTATCCTATTGTAATGGGGGATACATGTTATCATATGTGTATCAAACCCTATAGAATGTACAACACAAAGAATGAACCTTAACATAAAACACTGTCTTTAGTTAATAATAATGTATCAATATTGGCTCATCAATTGTAACAAACATGCCACACTAATGCAAGATGTTAATAAAGCAGAGGGGAACCTGGGTGGTTCAGTCAGTTAAATGTCTGACTCTTTGTTTTTGGCTCAGATCATGATCTCATAATTTCATGTGTTTGAGCCCCATGTCTGGCTCTGTGCTGACAGTGTGGAGCCTGCTTGGGATTCTCTCTCTCCCTTCTCTCTGCCCCTGCCCTGTTCATGCTGTCTCTGTCTCTCTCAAAATAAATAAATATACTTAAACACATTTGTTGTTTTTTTTTAAAAAAAGACATTAATAAAGGGGAAAGCGTGGGGGGGGGTTGGGGGGTATATGGGAACTCTGTTCTGTCTGTTCATTTTTCTGTAAACCTAAAATTGCCTTCAAAAGATAATATCTATTAAATAAGAGCTGGAAATAAACCTTTCGGAATGAAATTTGTCAGGATGGTTTTGATCTGGAACCATGCAGATGTGGTTATAAAATGACTTAAAAACATAAAATTAACTTTAAAAAAAAAAGGAACAAAGCAATCCCTAAAACTCCAAATCAGATTGAAACAATTGAACTTAGTTCTACATCAAGTTGATGGCACGACCAGAGAAGAGCTATTTTAGGTGACTGTGAAAGCAATATTTCGACTACATTTTTTTGTGGGATATATTCTAAGGACTGAAAGAATGACAAAGAAATATTAACCTGTATTTAGTCGTTTTATTGTTAATTAAAATACTATGATTGCTCTTTGAAACTATTATTTTAAAATACATATGCACAGGGGTGCCTGGCTCAGTCGGTTAAGCGTCCAACTTCAGCTCAGGTCATGATTGTGGTTCATGAGTTCGAGCCCTGCGTCGGGCTTTATGCTGACAGCTCAGAGCCTGGATCCTGCTTCGGATTCTGTGTCTCCCTCTCTTTCTGCCCCTCCCCTGCTTTCTCTCTCTCTCTCAATCTCTCTCTCTCTCTCTCAAAAATAGATAAAACATTAAAAAAAGAACATATATACATATATCCTGTTGTAAATATTAATTAACCATGTATTTGCTTCTTCCTACCGTGTATGTTTTAATCATGTATTTCGATCCTCCAGGAAAGCAAATATTTATGCTAATGTTATAAAACCAGAATTGTTAGCTTAAGAGAACAGAGATAAAATATAAAATTAAAAATTAGGTGAAATTTCTATCTTTAAATAGAAAATATCAGTATGGACTCATTATTTACTTTTCTCTTTCTAAAAAAAATGGCTATTTCCTTGTTCTGCCAACTGGAAAGTTCTGGAAGTAATAATAACTTTACTTATTCATAAGTTAATAACTTAGTAGGGATGCAATAAGCAACTCTAGTGCCCAGATTGTTGTCTCAAAATACCAAGGAAGCAAATTCTTTATTGAAATAGCTCATTTCAGGAGTGCCTAGGTGGCTCAGCTGGTTAAGCATCCGGCTTCTGTTCAGGTCATGATCTTGCAGTCAATGAGCTCAAGCCCCGCATCGGGCTCTGTGCTGACAGCTCAGAGCCTGGAGCCTGCTCCAGGTTCTGTGTCTCCCTCTCTCTGCTCCTCCCCTGCTCGTGCTCTGTCTCTCTCTGTTTCTCAAAAATGAATAAATGTTAAGAAAAAAAGAGAGAAAGAAAGAAAGAAAGAAAGAAAGAAAGAAAGAAAGAAAGAAAGAGCTCATTTCAGATCTAAAATAGGAAACATCCTGGTGAATCTGGGGCCTGAAAAGCAGGAAGCTATCAAACACTACACGGGGCTATGTTAAAATGACCAAAGAGCCAAACTGAAGAAGCTCCACTGGCTAAAATTGGCAACAATGCGAGTATCAGAAAGAATAATAAGACACCCACCATATGGTCTAATCGAGTAAAGGGATTCAGAGAAATGATTTCATTTTAGGAATTTCTAGAAAAATCAACCTGAATCCATAGTGACAGAAAGCAGATCAGTGGTTGCTTAGGGCCAGGGATGGGGTAGGACTGACTGACTACATAAAGGGGCACAAAGGAACTGTTTTGATGATGGAAATGTTTTGTACCCTGGTTGTAGTGGTGGTTAATGGGTCTATACATTTTTCAAAACTCATTCAATTGTACTTTTTAAATGGGTGAATTTTATTGTGTATGAGTTATACTTGAAAGGTAATGTATTTTTTAATGTTTATTTATTTTGAGAGAGCGAGCAAGCATGCATGAGTGTGGGAGGGGCAGAGAGAGAGAGAGAGAGAGAGAGAGAGAGAGAGAGAATCCCAAGCAGCTCCTAGCTGTCAGCATAGAGCCTGACTCAGTGCTCAAACTCATGAACTGTGAGATCATGACCTGAGCCAAAATCAAGAGTTGGAGGCTTAACCAACTGAGCCACCCAAGCACTCCAAAGATAATGTGTTTTTTTTTTAATTTTTTAACGTTTTTATTTATTTTTGAGACAGGGAGAGACAGAGCATGAAGAGGGGAGGGTCAGAGAGAGGGAGACACAGAATCTGAAGCAGACTCCAGGCTCTGAGCTGTCAGCACAGAGCCTGACGCGGGGCTTGAACTCACGGACCGCGAGATCATGACCTGAGCCGAAGTCAGCCGCTCAACTGACTGAGCCACCCACACGCCCCAAGATAATGTGTTTTTATAGAAATAACCATGGCAATGGATAAAAGCCAAATATATAAAAATCCAGGAGTCCTTAATAATCCTTAAAAAAAAAAAAAGCCCTTTTGGTCATCAAATTCCTAGGTTACCAGCTCATTATTTAAAAACTGATCAATGGAAATTATCAACCATTTCCTTTATGGGCTGGACTTCAAGGGACCTACTCATTGATGAGGGAAAGTTCTTTATAGAATTGCAGTTAATAAATGCAGAAGGAATGATAAAGTTGGATTACCACTTTTGAATCTTTTATGAAATGATGGATCTAAGCAATGATTATTAATGGTTGCTAAAACCATGAGGTGAAAGGCTGATGAGGGACCTTATTATTACATGTATTGACGGATGAGGTGGGCCACATTTGAACTGATTGCCAATCAGACATTATGTGCCTCTTAATGTGATACAATAGATAGTATATAGCCATCATGTGGGAAGAAGCCTTGCCTCAACAAATAAACCTGTGTCTAAAGCAAATCTCTTAATCTAACTTTGTTTACAGGACATACAATTCTATACTCATTAAAATGATAAAGCTTGAAAAGTCTGATCTTAGCAAGCTTGATGAAGATGTGCAACCTAGGGCATTATCACATCCTAGTGGTAGGAGGAGTGCAGTTTGGCCGAAGCCCTTGGAGTTTGACAATCTTTTACTCATGGGGGAAAATCCCCTTCCTGCCACTAGATGGTGCTTATTGGCTTTTGAGTAGTTGATTGCCTTGTCTTCTATTACATTGCTTCATTTCTCTTATTACTTCTGGTGGATCTCTGGAGGAAAAGACTAGAGTCTCACCAAGCAGTTGTAATCTAGATCCAGGCAGCCAGATCAGCCATATCTGCTTTCTGGCTGTTGCACAATGTTGGCCCTGGAGACATATCACTGAGACTTGCTGTCTCCCCAAGACACTTACTTTATTCAGTTTCTTAGCAGTGTCTACCTTTAATACCGTGTCGAGAGTATTTTTCTGAAGAGTATGTCTTTTCAATATGTTCTTATTATCTGCAATAAGACCATAATAGGAATAGCTACAGTCCCTATGTTAAGAGCATTTCAAAGTTACAGAAAAGGATACAAAGAAATCCTGTATACTCTTCACCCAGGACCCACGTTCCCTACTTATTAATATTCTCCCATTCTCTCCCTGTCCCTTTCTCCCTTCCTTCCCCCTGCCTCCACCCTCTCATTATCTCTCATATATTAATATATAAAATATAATCATATTTAATTTTCTAAACCATTCATGAGTAACTTGCAGACATGATGCACCATTGGCTTTCTAAACAAGGACACATTCTACAAAATTACAGCATACCTATCAAAATCAGGAAATTGGCATTGATATAGTACTATCTAACCCACAGACCTCATCCATATTTCATCAATTACCCCAACACTGTCCATGATAGCAAACATAAAACAAAACAAGGAAAAAACAAAACAAATAATTTTTTTAAAACCTGCCTATTTCCCCCTTTCCTTTTTGTTCTAGGGCCCAACCCAGAATCATGCACAGCACTTAGTGGTCTTGCGTATTCTTTAATCGGGCTTTTCTTGTCTTTAAGATCTTGACATTTCTGAAGGCCAGACATTTTGTATAACCTTCAGTTTATATTTTTCTATTGTTTCCTCATGATTAGATTCAGGTTATAGTTCGGGGGGGGCAGGAGTATCACAAATGTGATGCTATGTTCTTAGTGCATCGTATCTGGAGATATACAATGTCAATTTGTCTTGCAACAGGTAATATGGACTCTTATTGTGTTTTTCCACCGCAAAGCTAATTAATTAGCTATTAATCTAAAAATCATTTCTAAGTATTTTATGGGGAGATACTTTGGGACTATGTAAATATCCTTTTTCTCATCAAACTTTCACCCACTATTTTGTCTGAATCAATAATTACTAGGGTGTTACCATGTGCTGATTTTCTAATTACATCATTCATTCTGCATTAGTTAGTTGGCATTCTACCATAAGGTAGAACTCTATTCATTTCTTTGTATCAGTGTAAACTTATGGATTCCTATTTTATTCAGTAGTTTATAATCCATTACTAATATTATTTATTTTGATGCTCAGTTATTTATTTTGATGCTCAGTTTCATATTTGGCCGGTGAGAGCCCCTCCAGATTGAATCCTGTGTCCTTTAACATGTTCTCAATATTTTTTGAGAGCTTCCTTATTTTCTGGAGCAGATTGATGTTTCAGACTCATCTTGTGTTTTCCTTGGAACAGCCATGGAATTGGCAACTTATGAACCTTCTTTCCTTTAAGTAAGGTGTTTAGAAACAAAGATCTGGGTGCTAAGTTGCTCTTTGCTGTAAGAGTGCCATTGGTTTCAGGCCTCTTGGCTAAAAGAGCCAGGAAATGCTCTATGCCTGTCCAACATTTACATCTACCTATACATCAAAACAACTATGAGTTCACATAGTTGTTTATACATCCAGTCCAATCCCACAGAGTTTATTCCAGTCCTCCCCTTTCTATATTGTACTCCTTCTCCAATGATGAGAACAGTGTCTCCCATCATCAATAATACACTTATTTTCCCTGTAAGTAACCAATATACAGATCAAGGGAACCATCTCCTCCATCTCCTTGGTTGACGCCACCAGACCAAACCCACAGGCCACCTTCTCAGTCCCATCTTTGCCATACCTGCCAGTTACACTATTTAGTCCCTGTGACCCCAAACAGTCCCCGATCATTTGTGATTCCTCCCACCCCTTCACTGTGCACCCAAGATCAACCCCAAAGCCCTGATTATCCTGCCTCCTAAATATTTCCAGAATCTGTCTCCTTCTGTCAACTCTTTCCATGGATAGCTGGGAAAATTGTACCAACTGCCTAGCAAATCATTGATGTAACTGAGGGAGCTAGTAGATTCTTTCTCCCTCTCCCTCTCCCTCTAATGTTTTTTGGCTGGTGACCAATTATTAAGAGCCTTATTAGCCATTAGGTGGCACCTGGGGGTTCAGTCAATTAAAGAGTCTGACTTCAGCTCAGGTCATGATCTCATGGCTCGTGAGTTCAAGCCCGGCATCGGGCTTTGTGCTGATAGCTCAGAGCCTGGAGCCTGTTTTGGATTCTGTGTCTCCATCTGTCTCTGCCCCTTCCCTGCTCATGCTCATGCTCTGTCTCTGTCTCTCTCTCTCAGAAATAAATAACCATTAAAAAAAAAAAAAAAAAAAAGCCTTATTAGCCATTAGGAGCAACATGTTCCCAGGCCATGCTTGCGCTCTTCCTGATAATTATTCAGAGCCAGGCATTGGGTGGGAGGCGTTTAGCCTTGGTCCTGGCCCAGTAGGTGGAAAGCTCAGATGGCAGAGCTGCTCTGTTTGAAGGATGAAGGAAGTGGCAGAAGGTGAGAGGCCATCTCTGTTAGTTCAGCCCCACTGGTGGCTTGGTATCTTCTAGCTTCCAATCCTAACCTCTAAAGGGCAAAATTCGAAAGCTCAGCTCTTCTCTGTAATTCTGGCAGGTATGTAATGCAACATTCATCAGCTACTAACTAATCGCTGAGCCTCTATGGGTAGGTAAGGGCAGCTGAGCTTGAGACACACCCTCTTTTCTGTGAATTTGCTCCAGGAGTAGAGTTGACTCACCTGCCTTTTAACTATCTCACATTGTCACTGACCTTGCCTTATCAGCCCAGAGTTGATCTAAGAGGTGGTGGTGGGGTAGGTTGGGAAAAATGCCTTTTCTTCTGATTATGAAAGAAATCATTCCTTTCCAAAACTTTGGGGAAGATGAAAAGAAAATAAGGAAAACAAGAGTCATCCATAATCACACACTATCTGATGTAATCTCTTCCAGTTTTTTCTGTGCTCTTATAAAACAACTTGGTATTACAATAGGTATTCACTTTTATATCTTGTTTTTCCTTAACACTTATCAGTATTCTTCCATGGTCACTTAAAACCCTTTGAAAATATTATTAGTGAAAAAATAGATGCATCCTAACAATACCTGAATTTTTACATTGAGGTTTTTTCCAGTTATTTTACAATCATAAAGATTGCTGGAATAAGCATTTTTGTACATAATTTTGTCCATCGATAATTCTTTTCTTATGTTAGATTACCAGATGTAGAATTATCTGGCCAAAGTCTATGAACATAGCTAAGTTCTTGGAACATACTGCTGGTTTCTTTCCCAAAAAGCTTGCTGGAGCGTACACTTTCATCAGCCATGTGGGAAAGTGAGTGCTCTTCTCACTCCAACACCACTGCACCATAAAGCATAGAAGAAGTAAGATAGGGTGATAAAAAGGAAGATAAATGGAAAAGAGAGATCAAGTAGTCACTTGAGGAAGAACGTTCACACCTGACCTCTATCCTTTTACACTAGGATTTGATGGTGAGATGTAGTCATTCTGATTTTCCTGGGAGCTGTTAGCCTTGTCCTATGTACACATCAAGGGAAAGAGAAGATTCTAAATTGTAAGGTGTTTTGATGGTGCTGGATGTTCAGCTTTATCATTTGGTAGGGAGGTAAAAAAAACACTGAATTGCCCAGGCTGGACATTTTAGAGCATCCCCTCTCTCCTTTCACATCTGATCAATCAACACCGCCAGTCACTCTGCCTCCTCTGTGTCTCCATATCTTCACCCCATTAGCTTCTCTGGTTCAGGCTGTCATCATTCTTCACCCGAACAAATGCAATAGCCTCCTAACAGATCTCTCCCAAATCATCCTTCACATCTAGCAATCTAAAGCATAAATCTAGCCATCCCATCTTCCTGTGTAAATACCCTCAAGGATGCCTAATTGACTACTGAATAAGGATCAAGCTCTTTTCCCTGAAGACAAGGGTCTTGACTATTCCCCCATCACTATTGCTTCATCTTTTACTGTCTCCTGCCTTGAGCCTTGTACTTCATTAATAGCATACTATTTATAGTCACTGCCCAAACATCATTCTCTTTCTTGCCTGTACTTTGCTCATTCCCACTACCTAACATACCTTTTTCCCCTCCCTGATAATGGCTGGGATACGCCTTATTTTCAAAAATAGTAATTTCCCTTCCTTGGGATCATATTGCTTTGGTCAGGCTTGGCTCCATGATTCACTTTGGCCATAACATGTGAGCAGAAGTTGTGTTTTTCACCTCCAAGGGTAACCTTAGAGAGTCAGAGTGTGGCTTGCTATGCTCTCCTCCCTGTCCCCACCCGACCTCTGCCACAGTAAGAGCAGCACTGTTCCAAGTCCCATCAACTTGGGACCTAAACTGAAGATAGTATGAACAATCTTCAGTGGACATGAGGGAAGAATAAACCTTTGCTGCTGTGAGCCACTGAGATTTTGTAGTCACTTGTCACTGCAGCATGATGAATCCTATTTTGACTGATCCAATGGACATGTCCTAATCATCCTTCCCACAAGGTACTGCGGCTAGTGAGGTCCTATAGTACGTGTAAGGCTGCATATCTCATGATGCAAATAGACTGCTTACTTGGGAACCATCATTGCATGACTGTGAGCAGGAGGCAGTTTCTGCCTCTCACCAAGGAAGCCAAAAAGAACCAATACTTGCTCTCCCAGGTTCCTCACAGCTAGGGAATAGGCATGTGACCCAAGGTCAGCCATTTGGAAACTCCCTAGTCAGGACTTTGAGTCTTGATACAAAGAAGTAAGAATGGCATATCACAGTGTTAATTCTGTTGCTGGTGGCAGCATCTGATGTCCAGTGGAGCGACAGCATTGAGAGCAGAGTTAAGGGGATGCAGAGTCACAGTGAATGTCCAGTAGTGACAAGATAAGCAGACTGTTCTGGTGGTATGACCCAGCTGTATTCCAGGCTGCCTAGTCTCCCTGGTTTCTGCTCACTTTCTGAGCCTGCTTTGTCAGTGTTCCTACCAATTCTTTGATGCACCTAATATGCTTCCAATCAATCAATTTGCTCAAATTATTCAGAGCTGTTTTCCTATTGTCTGCAAGACAGTAGATCCAACTAATCCCCAGGGCTTGAAGTGACCTAGTCTCCACATGGAGTCACATTTTAAAAGGCCAATCCTGCATCCAAAAAGACCTTTAAAAAAAAGTGCCAATATGTATCTAATTTCTCTGAAGAACGTTAAGAGGAATGCCATTTCTGATTTGTATTCACCCACACTTATTCCTGCTCTTTCCTCACCCACCTCCACCTGAGAGGGTTCTCCCTCTTAGAGCTTCTCTGGAGCCTCAAACTCCCAACCCACCTGCCTCTCCACCTCCGGACTGCCCAACTCTGGGACCTCTTTTCCTCTCGCCATCTGTCTCTCCTGGATCTTTGTTAGCTAGATCATCTTACCTAGTCTGTTTTGGCCCTTCTGTATTTTATTTCACCTCCTAGACCTTTTACCTCTCTACTCATTTTCTCAATTCTGCGTCATCAACTCTGCAAAAACTCTGGGAGTGAAACTGGCCAAGACAAAATTCTCCTTAAAGTAGAGGTGGCAAAATGGCAGCCCCCAAGCCACAACCAGCCCTCCAACAACTTAGTTTCAGAGTGTTGCTCAAGTTGTTCAAGTGCGTTGCTGTTGTCTTTATTAAGTTCGTGGCCCACATCTAACAGTGGGAGAATTTTCAATAACAAAAAAAAAAAACCCTGGATTTCCAGGTCTTCTGAAAAATCAAAAGACCTGGCAACATTAGGATCCCATTTTTCCACTGTAAGAGTCAACTGAAATTCGGTAGCAGCTGCCCCCCTTTTACGGAGTTATCACTCCAGTTCTCCGTGACCCCTCCCGAGTCTTCCCCACTCAAATTCTCTTTCTGGATCCTACAAGCATTTGAATTTGCTATCCCTGCTGTATAATTGTCCACCAGGAAGGGCAGGAAGCATCTATGTGATGAAAGAGTGTATTTTCTTTAGGGATGAGGGCTGAGAGTGAAAGGAAAGACAAAAGAAGGGAATATTTTGCATATTGTAAATCCAGTCCTGGTTAAAAAAAAAAAAAAAGACTGATGGGAAAAAAAAATGCACAAGAGAGAGTAAGACACCTTCAGCGAGAACCAGGGGGCCGGGAGGCAAGACAAACGGATTAAGGTGGCTTGCTGGTGAGAACAAAAAAAGTATAATGTGTACAACCTTCCATGAGCTTATGTTTTGTTTTGTTTTCATTTTTTTAATTAAGTTTCTAATGTTAATTCCAGTATAGTTAACATACAGTGTTTATATTAGTTTCAGGTGTACAATACAGTGATTCAACAGTTCCATACGGTACTCAGTGCTCATCATGGTAAGTGTCCTCTTTAATCCCCATCACCTAGTTCACCAATCCTCCCCCCTTCCCCCGCCACACTCGTCTGGTAACTATCAGTTTGTTCTCTATAATTAAGAGTTTGTTTCAGGGCACTTCAGTCAGTTAAGCATCTGACTTCAGCCCAGGTCATGATCTTGCAGTTCTTGGGTTCAAGCCCCTCTTCGGGCTCTGTGCTGACGGCTCAGAGCCTGGAGCCTGCTTTGAATTCTGTGTCTATCTGTCCCTCTCTGCCCCTCCCCCCGCTTGTGCTCTGTCTCTGTTTCTCTCTCTCTCTCAAAAATAAGTAATACATTTTTTAAAAATTTAAAAAAAGAGTCTGTTTCTTATTTTCTTTCTCTCTCTCTCTCCCTCCCTCCCTCTCTCTTTTCATGAGCTTATATTTTGAAGGCTCTCTCTCTCCTCCCATCCTCCACCCCTACCAACCCCAACCCCTTCTCTACACCTGAAAGGCACAATCCTTGATGTTCCTCCAAGCTGCAGAGGAAGATGTATAGTGCTCATAATTTAGTAGCAAACTACATTTGATTCCATGTTAAATGCAGAGTAACAGTGAATGGAAAGTTTTTGAAAGGAATCATAAGATCAAATATTTCAAAAGGAATACTTATTTTCCAAAGTTTGCTCATATGTCTTTTAATCCTAATTTACATATGCAGTGTTAGGTTTGTTTAAAGTTAGATGCCTCTAAATTATCAAACATATAGTGGCACCAAAATTCCTTATACCAAGTTTATTGTCTTCTTACAACTTTGTCATAGTTCTTCACTGAAAGAACTTATCTGACATCTGTAGCTCTATATTATATCTGTATTTATATTTGAAACAGAGTTTCAACTCTTTTATACCCCATGGTTGTGAGTAAAAATAATATAGTAAGGTGCAGGCTGGTAGAGGAGAAACCTATGGTCACATTTAAGGAAGAGAGGGTCAGTGAAATACCGGATTATTAAGGAACTCCGCCTTAACATGATTCACCCTTGTAGAATTCAGGGATTTTAATATTTATAACATATTACATTCATGCTTTTCACGGGAGTTCTGAGAGTTGACTACAGCTTAGAAGGAAAGGAGAAAGAGAGGTAAGTTGGGAGTAGAGAAATGCTGTTTCATGTTTGCTGAATATATTTAAAAGAGAGAAGTTGTAAATGGCGGATTTGGGTTACTTTACTGTTCTGTGTTAGCTTCCATTTCTTGTCACTTCAGCCTCTCGTAACGTTTGGTTATTTCATATATTGTAACCATGGACAGCAGAATTTTTTTTACAAACTGATTCCTTGAAAGTAAAATGATGTAACCATTTTGGAGAATAGTTGGGAATATCTAGTTAACGTGAAGATACATATACCATGTGAGCCAGAAATTCTTCCTGTAGGATATATACCGTAGAGAAAACTCTTACATCTGGGTACAAGGAGACCTGTACAAGAATATACTTGCAGTATTGTTGGATATGATATCGATTAACAGTAGAATGGAGAAAGGAATTGTAACCTATTCATTAAACTGACTACCATACAGTAACAAAAAAGAATGAACTAGGGCTACCTGTATAATTATGGAGGGACCTCACAAATATAACGTTGTGGGGAAAAGCAGACTGCAAGAGAACACAGTACGACAATACAAAAGCATTTAAAACTGTGTCTCATGGTCACACAGATGCTCTAGAGTTAGAATGAACTCCAACCCACCGCTGCTACTTACTAGTTGTGTGGTCTTAATAAGTCACTTATCTCCACTGGCCTCAGTTTCCTTATCTGTAAAGCAGGGATAATAGCTGTTTGTACTTTGTATGGTTATTGGAAAAGTGAAAATGGTCAGCACTGAAGTACTAAGAAAAATACATGGTATCATTATTTTTCACACAATGTATATTGAGTCTAAAATCATGTAAAACATTGTTGTATATTATGTACAAATGTATCTATGTTAGTAAAAGTAAATATACATGAAGGAAAATGAAAATACAAATTCCTGATAATGGTTATCTCCTGGACAGAGAGATGTTTCTTGAGCTGTGATACCCATCACAGTTGTGATACCCAACAAATACATGAGTATTTGTTACTATACTTCTTATGCCTTTGTGTATGATTGAACTATTTCATGATACAATTTAAGTCAAATGAATGAAATCTACGTTTAAAGCTGTGTACACGGTGTACCCAAATTTCTGACAGTTTGGAAAATAGAGGGAAAATCAAATTATAC
This sequence comes from Puma concolor, assembly GCF_028749965.1. Lineage (NCBI taxonomy): Eukaryota > Metazoa > Chordata > Mammalia > Carnivora > Felidae > Puma > Puma concolor. The sequence continues at coordinate 166,658,599 of NC_141670.1, read as the reverse complement.
CATCTTAACCTTCAATTTAAAATATTAAGTAGTTCTTTCAACATCTGAGTGATTTGGGTGAATACAACTATTATTTCCGCAACGTTCGTAATAGCCAAAATCAACCCAGATGGCTATCAATGAGAGAATGAATAAACAAAATGTGGTATATCCATACAATGGAAGGAAATTCAGCAATAAAAAAGGAATGAAATGATAGTATATGATACAACTTGGATGCAGTTCAAAAACTTTAAGCTCAGTAAAAAGAGCCAGACACAAACAAAATATCACACGTTGTATAATTTCATTTACATGAAATATATTGAAAAAGCCAAAAAAAAGTGCCAAGAATAGATTAGTGGTTACCTAGATTTGCAGGGAAGGGAACAAGGGGTGACTGCAGATGAGCACAAACATTGTATAGAGGATGATGGAAATATTCTACAATTTAATGGTGGTGATGGTTGCACAATTTTGTATATTTACTAAAATTCATCACAGGTAAAATGGGTGAATGTTATGGTATGTAATTTATATGTCAAAAAAGCTGTTTTAAAAAACAGACTTTTGGGGATGCCTGGGTGGCTCAGTCGGTTAAGCGTCCGATTTCGGCTCAGGTCATGATCTTGCAGTTCACGGGTTCCAGCCCTGCATCAGGCTCTGTGCTGACAGCTCAGAGCCTGGAGCCTGCTTCAGATTCTGTGTCTCCCTCGCTCTCTGCCCCTCCCTGACTCACGCTCTGTCTCTCTCTGTCTCAAAAAAAATTTTTTTAATGTTTATTTATTTATTTTGAGAGAGAGAGAGAGTGAGCAATGGTGGGGGGACAGAGAGAGAGGGAGAGAGAGAAAATCCCAAGCAAGGTCCACACTGTCAGCAGAGAGCCTTATGGAGGGCTTGATTTCATGAACCATGAGATCATGACCTGAGCCAAAATCAAGAGTCAGGTAACTCACTGAGCCACCCAGGCACCCCAACAGTCTCTTTTCTTTTTTTTCCTTTTTTTTTTTTTTTTTTTTAAAGACAGAGCAGGGGAGAGGGGCAGAGGAAAAAAAGAGAGAGAGAGAATCTCAAACAAGCTGTATACTCAGTGCAGAACCCCATGCAGGACTCCATCTCACAAGTGTAAGATCTTAATCCCAGCCAAAATCAAGAGTCAGACACTTAACCTACTGCACCACCCAGGTGCCCCTATAAAAATAGTCTTTTATGGAAGAAACAGGTATGCTTGAAGAAGGAGGGAGGGGATGTAATTTCAGTTTATAGACATGAATGTGGTAGAATATAAACCTGAAAAAGGACCCTGAAACCTAGCCCATTAAACTATGTCAGTTGAAACCTTCCAGGTAGGTAACGGTGGAGACTGAAAGCAAAGCTTCCTTTCAGTCACAGTCTCTGGAAAGAGGCCACCTTGTTGGAAGACCCTTACCAACATGGAGCAGCCCTAGCAGAAAAAAAAATAGTAATGGTAGCACATTAGGTAGAGAGAAATCTGGAGATGATGATACTCCATGTTCTCTGGTTTGCCAGAGATTCAGAAGTTCCTGCGTACCCTGAATTGGGGAAGGTGGGCACCACGGCCTGAAAAAGAGAATAAACTGAAAGCTTAGGACCCTGGAACCAAATAGTGTGTACATATTGCTGTTCCCCAATATAACTTGGATCTGACATCTAACTCAAGGCTCCCATCTTCAGTAGCCAACTTGATATCTACCCTTAGGTACTTCACACACATATCAAACTAAACATTGCCCTGAACGGCACTTTTGATTTCTAGAGCCCCTCATCTCCCCCCACCCCACCACCCTCCCAGGTTGCCACTCCCACCCACGTCCACTGTCGCAGCCTCTTCAGGACACAGGATCCACTGTCCCTATCTCCACTGCCACAACCTGGTCTTGGCCACCATCTTTTCTCTCCTGAACAAAGTACCCACCTCTTAACTGGCCTCTCCATTTCCATTTTCTCTTTCCTCCAACTATCCTCCACACAACAGCAAAAACTCTCACTTTTCTTTTTTTTTAAAGCTTATTTTTTAAAATAATCTCTACACCCAACGTGTAGCTCAAATCCACAACCCTGAGATCAAGAGTCATAGGCTCTTCTGACTGAGCCAGCCAGACACCCCGTAAAAGTCATTTTTTGTAATGTTAACGTGGGTCCTGTCACTCCGGGGCTTAAAACTCTTCAATAGTTTCCCATTGTACACAGAATAAATCCAAACTCCTTTTGTTGGATGGTTGGGCCCTGAACAATCTGGCTCCTGCCTAAATCCCGCTGCCCACCCCCCACCCCCCACCATCCCCGTACCACCGACATACTCCTCTTACTTGTTGTGCTTATTTGCATTTGTTTTTCTCTCAATTTTCACATTTTCTAAGCTTTTCCCATCTCAAGGCACTTATTGTTTCTTGAGTTTGTACTATCTTCTGCCTTCTTATCTGCCACATTTCAGCTTAACGATGCTCTCTCAAAGTCACCTTCTCCAATGACTCTCTGTGAGTTAGCCTCCCTTTTTACTCTCTGCCTTTGTCCCGTTTTGTTTTCTTTATAGCACTTTTCACAATTTGTAATGATTTTGTGTTGGCTTGCTTATATCTGGGCTGCGCCTCTTACGAGGATTGGAACTATGAACAATATGTTGCTTACTATTGTAGCCCCAGCATCCAGCACACTACGTGGAATGTTGTAGCAACTCAACAAAGATTAGCTGAATGGAACCACTTAGAAAACTACTTGAATATTTCCTCCTATTGTTCAGTTTTCAGAAAGAAACATTTTCTTGGCTGGATCAGGACTGTTTTGATTATAAGGAATGGGAGCCCATTTAAGCCTAAGTAAAAGGGAGATTTATTGTGCAGACACAGGGTTCTCTCGGGAAGCTGGAGGGCAAAGGTACCGATGTGTCTTAGGAAAGAACTCAAAGCAGAAACTGGGGTAATGTAGGAAACCTACAGATTTTCCCCTATTAGCAAGTTACCAAGTTAGCCTGCCACTGTTTCATAGATTCTGGCAGAAGACACAAGGTTCTTGCATTAGAGAGAAAGAACAATGTATCATTTATACCAACAATATTGTCCAGAGTATCAGCATTTGCACTGGTTCCAAGCTCTGATTCCTACAGGGTGGGACATGAAGAGAGCCAAGTGATGCTTACATACCCAGCAGGTTGTATAACAGGTGAAAAACCCCGGCTTAGGGGAGCCAAATTTTTTATAATGGGCAGTATGCATGCCTGACCTTGGCTCTGGGGAGACAACATCTTTATCGTGTTGGATAGTAAACAAACCTGCTCTTTGCTCCAGAGAGACACATTATCTCTCTATTCCAAGGCTGCTTGCTGTGTAAACATTCTTGAAAAGATCATCCCAGAACAAGGGCAGCCAGTACCTCACTCACAAGATATGAAGAAATGCAAGAGATCCATGGAGAAATGTCTCCCACCAATCAGGTGGGTGGGGGAACAGGAATAGGATGAGGTAGACAGAAAAAAATGATGGAATCATCAATATATACATCTCTGGAATATGGTAGCTTTTAGAATGGTTAAGGGAATAAGTGTAACACTTTTTACAAATGAATTTAGGGAATATTACAAATTTATATCTTACAAAACCTCTATCATTAGATCTATTTTTCTTGAGAAAAAACATTGATATCTTTTTCTAACAGGCAGTGAATATTTTGAAAACAATATTGTGTTTTCACAACAATTGGTATGGAGGAGAACAATTTAAACTCCTGGCAATGATGCATTTGAAATAATTCTTTAAAAATGGTTTCTCTTTTTTTAATTTTCTGTTTTGTTATTTAAAGAGCAGATTGTGTCAAAGGGTCAAGGTGGGTATTGTTTCATGTTTTTCCTGCTTAAGGGAATGTGACCTATTTTGATATTGTATGAATAAGAGCAAAACTTCAAACATTTATAACTATCTTTAAAATAAATCCAAGGCAATGCTAAGGGAGATAAGTGTTCCCATTTAATTCCCCCTAACCATTTCAGATAACTTTTAAATTATATGTGTATATGAATTTAAAATTCTGGTTACCCAGAATTCTTGGATAAAGAAAGTCATATAACCTTGGGAAATGAACCAATAGTCAAGGCTTGCTGCTACCAGAATAATCTTATTCTATGATTTCTCTCTGTTCAATGATCGAAGAGTGGTAGTTTGTATATAACTATGATTTTATTAGTTCTTCACTTACACTGGTTGGTACATTTGTCTTAGATGATGAAACCATAAAAAACTGGGTTTAAATCAGTTTAATTCACAGTATAGATAACTTAGCATAGCAATGAAATGTAAATACGCATTTGCTAAATTAAGAAGATAGTCCTCAAGTCAACTACAGAATCAGGCTTTTAAATCTTTATGAAAGATTAGAAACAGCCTTCCCTCTAATTCAGTGTGAACACTTTCTCTTTCTGTCTCTGAGATTTAAGAAAGGTAACTCCTTCGTCCCCTTGCTTCTTCCATTTCTAATGCAAGAGAAAATCATATCTACTTTAGGCATATTTAGGACTAGAGCTAATCCATAATAGCAAATCTAAATATAACAAATTTACATTGTCTTTCACGTGACGAGAAATGTCCTTAAACTAGGGTAATAATTCAGTCAACAAGGATTCATTAGAAACTACCTGCAGGACACCAACTTATTTAATGAATGAGGACAGTAAGAACAACAACATAACCGGATTCTTTACCATGTTCATTCAGAATGTGAAATGCCATTCACCTGCTTTGGTGATTGCAAAATTTAGATACTAATTAAATAAATGAGTGTGCTATTTAAAGTGTGGGGCTGTTTGTGACTAGTGCATGGTCAGTACAGAAATGGAGACTAAGCCTTTAGAAACTTATGCGGCAACTTGACAGAGTAATTTTCTGTGTGTTGAATCTAACAGTAAAACATTAGGCTTTAATTCTGTGTATCTTTTTAAATTTAATTTTTTTTTAGAATTCGTTTTTCTTATATTTTACAAAAGCCATCATTCTCCTACAGAAGGGAAGGAAAAGTAAGTAAACACAGAGGGAGGCAAAGCATAAGAGACTCAAATACAGAGAACAAATTGAGGGTTGCTGGGGGGGAGGGCAGAGTGGGCGATGGGTTAAATGGGTGAGGGGCATTAAAGAGGGCGCTTTTCAGGATGAGCACTGGGTGTCATATGTGAGAGACGAATCACTGGGCTCTACTCCTGAAGCCAATACTTACATACATTGTATGTTAACTAATTTGAAAGTAAATTAAAAAAAAAAATCTCTCAAGCTAAAAAAAAAAAAAAAAAAGTATCATTCTCCTACCATTTGAAAATAAAAGAAGAAAACTGCTCCTTACCATAAATAGTTTTAGAAGCTGTTTTAGTATACAGTATTATAAAGTCATCTATTATTACTACCAACCTGACGGGGTAACTGAACACTACATCTGTATGATGTGATTATAGGTTTTGTTTGTCTGTTTGTTTGTTTTTGCTAAATAAGCTGGATTTATTGACTGTTACTTATGTACCGAGAACCAAAAGTATTTGAGTTACCTGATGAAGTTGATGTGCTAGCCTATTTACCTCTCTGTGCCTAATCCCTTCTTGGAAATGTTGCAAGATCCTGTTCACCTCTGAGAGCTGGCCTCAGCTTGTTCTACCACAGTGGACTAATATTAGTTAGCCTAAATCATATGTGAGTCTAACATTATGTCACCCAAGAATCTGGAATTGGGACACTGAGAGACTGAGTGATTAGGTCACAGTTGGGCACATGAACTGAAATGTCAACAGTTGTTACAACACCAAACCACATGGAAGCTGATGTTATGAAGGGAACACAGAAGCCATGAGTAAGCAGAAGTTTTGAGACAGAATCAGGGGAATGAGAAACTGGCAAACATGCAAGAAGCAGAGAAGAGAAGGATCTTATTAAAACGTAAGTCGGGTCACGTCACTTTTTGGCTCAAAATCTCCCCTCTTCCTCTCATTTTACAGTAAAAGTCAGTCTTTATAATTACCTACTAGGTCCTGTAGAATCTTTCCTTCATCTCTCTGACTTTATCTCCCATGATTCGCTCCTTCATTCACTCCAGTTTAGCCACACAGACCTTGTTCTCCTTTGAAGCCAGCACATTATTGCCTCGGAGCCTTTGCACTTGCTGTTCTGCTTGGTATGTTCTTCCCTAGTTACCTGCATGTCTTGCTCTCTCACCTCCTTCAGAACTTTGCTCAAGTGTCATCTTCTCAGTGACACTTTCCTTGACCACTCTATTTAAAATTACGATCCCGGGGCGCCTGGGTGGCGCAGTCGGTTAAGCGTCCGACTTCAGCCAGGTCACGATCTCGCGGTCCGTGAGTTCGAGCCCCGCGTCAGGCTCTGGGCTGATGGCTCAGAGCCTGGAGCCTGTTTCTGATTCTGTGTCTCCCTCTCTTTCTGCCCCTCCCCCGTTCATGCTGTGTCTCTCTCTGTCCCAAAAATAAATAAACATTGAAAAAAAAATTAAAATAAAATAAAATAAAATTACGATCCCAACCCCACCCACACCCCTAATCCTCTCCCTGATTCATTTTTCTCCATAGCACCATCATCATAAGGCATACTATACCTTGTACTTAGGTGTTTACTGTTTGTCATTCATCACTAAAATGTAAGCTCCATGACGTCAGGTCTTTTTTCCCTGTTTGGTTCTTCGCTATATGCCCAATTTCTGGGCCTAGTTCCTGGTACGTGGTAAGTGCTCAATAAATATGTGGAATAAATAAATGAATAAATCACTAATGGAAATGGAGGACATTGCATTGGTTCCTTGCCTTGTAGTTCTAGTCCTCAAGTGGTCTTGTCACATTCTGTTACCTATCATCAGATGTTATCATACTACCTTTTAATAACTCTTTTTTGTTTCTTTTTTTAATCTTTATTTTTGAGAGAGACAGAGTGTGAGTGGGGGAGGGGCAGAGAGAGGGAGAGACACAGAATCTGAAGCAGGCTCCAGGCTCTGAGCTGTCGGCACAGAGCCCGATGCAGGGCTCGAACTCATGAACTGTGAGATCATGACCTGAGCCAAAGTCAGATGCTTAACTGACTAATCCACACAGGTGCCCCAATTGTACTGTGTTTTTTTTTTTTTACAGATAAAAGCATATATGTATATATTTTACATTCCTCCCTGCTTCTTGCACTAAGCACGGTTCTGCATCAGTTATCCTGGAGACAGGGAGATCTCCCTCTTTTTATTGAGACATAATTCTCTACTGTGTGGATGTATTATAATTTTTTCAACTGTTACCATTCTGATAACATTTGGGTTGCTCTCAATCTTTTGCTATTACAAATAATGGTGTAGTAAATAGCCTTGTGCATAGATCTGTTCATACGTTTGCCGGTTCACTTTTGGTATCCATTCTTTGAAGTGAGAGAGTGGATAACTCCCTCTTTTTATTGAGATGATTCAAGTGGTTTCTCTTCCTTGAAACCAACAAATCAAGATTAAGAGAACTGCCTATCCATGAAGGCCCATCTTAAATCACACTCCTTCTGGGAAAAATCTTATTATCCCAGGCAGAAGGAATATATTTCTATTCTCCTAATACTCTCTCGAAAAAAAAAAAAAAAAGTCATAGGAAAAAAGAACCAGAGGAAAAAATACAAAAAAGCCCTTGGATTCTCTTTTCTGTATGGATCACATGGCACTTTCCCATGCTGCTTTGTATATATATAGTTACCTATGTGTACATCTCATCTCCTCAAACAGATGATAAGCCTCAGCAGAACAAGGAGCACATTCCTGAGGATCTTTATCATCTCTGGCCCCAAATAGTGTACCTTGAACTAGTAACAACAACCAGATGAATAAATAAATGTTAACCCAGTACATGATAGGGCCCTATATAAACATGCCCATTTAGAGTCATGCCTCACATAACACACTAGAATAAATCTCAGATGAACTAAAGAGTTGAATGTAAGAATTACAAGAAAATATAAAAAAAAGTGATATCTGCCATTTGGAGGTTAGAAAAAGGACTGTCTGAACTTTATGCCTTTAAACTAGACTGACCCAATAAAAATATGCCTGGAGGCCTCTCACGCTTCATTTTGGATCCTTTCACATATTCTCCTACCCATATTCTCTGTTCATGGTACTAATCCTGGCTGGTGCCACTGTTAGGCTGGCCCTGAAAGGGACGATTGAATGCTCTTGCCCACATCTAAGGCTCCAGAGTCAAGCCCATTGCTATAGTCAGATGGAAGATCTGGAAACTACGTTATTGTGTTCAGTGAGCACATCAGGTTCTGTGTGAAGGTGGTGGCCTTTCTTAGCCTGTTGACGAAGTGTAGGAGGAGTTGTTTTTTTCTGCTCGTGCTCTCATAGGCGGTGCCCACACTTGGAGGGTGCCTTGTGCAACATTATGATGTAGCTCTGAATGCATCTAAGGTGGAGAAGTAGAAAGGCCTCTCATTTATCCAGCCTATCGGAGAGGTTGGAGAAGTTCATTGCCTTCCATGCAGCCTGCAATCCCATCTTTGAAAACAGTCAGACTGTCCTACAGTATACATACCCTCACCCTGCCAGGATGATCCCAGTAAACACCAGGAGCTCTCTGCCCTGCTGCCAGCGCACAGCAAAATGTTGGTAGTTTTTCCCAGAGCTGTCTGTAAACGATGCCACATCACACTTTGGGTCCAAGACATAGAGGATGCTTAAGCAGCACTGCTAACTGATCGCTACGTGTGACTGAAAGTTGCCTGAATACCTGGCCGCATCTCCCGACTGACTGACCTGGGCCACGAAAGCAAGCAATTCGGGAGCATGGTGTCGTTCGAAAAGAGAAACAAGCCTTCCAGCAATGCTAGTGGACAAGCACGCCAACATCCGGAGCAGCTCTGTTCCAACTGTGAGCCTCCACATTGTGTACAGGTGCCCCATCTGAAGTCGACCGTCCCCGCTGATAACAGGAGCACCACCTGTGCCATGCCCTACTACTCATCTCTTCCCTGCTCTGCCCAACAGCCTGCCCTCCTTTCTCTCGACCAGAGCGCAGATGTGACATGAGGGGTATCTGGTTTCCAGGACCTTTGGGGAGATGGAATCTGTTTACACACAGACACAATGGTGGACTCTTGTGCATCAGGGAGCTTCGCAGATTGGGCCCTAGTCCAGCATATCTGGTTACCAGTTTGTCCCAAGGCTAGACACTCACAGTTCTGCCAGACAACAGCATCACTGGCCCTTTAAATGCAACTGTTTCTCCCACATAACTTGCTACAAAGGCCACAGAAAGGCAACTGCTCGAAACCGGTTAGTTTCAGCATTTGCCAAGAATCACTTTCTTATCTACTGTTGAGACCACTGCTCCTTGCTCTTCTCTTTTACCCTGGTTCTGTACTTTTTCTTTTGGGTATCTGTTTCAGGACCTGTTCAAATTTTCCTTCTCTCATTTATAGACCTCAGACTCTTGCCACTAAATTCCCTTAAGTCTTCATGTTTTGTTGATTTACGTGTACTGCCCTGGGTAGGAGCCTCCCCCTACTAACTACTTCCCCATAAAACCCCTACATGATGGACTACCAGCTTTGTCAATGAGAAGCCCATATGCTGAAGCTTCATCTCAGCAAACTGCTGACTAGGGGATCTTGAGGACTCCTGCATCTACTTCTCAAGTCCCTAGAATACCGTCCAAGTAAATGGCCTACTAGGAAGTCTTTTGAGCAGGACACAGAGGAATTGCCTCCCTCTCTAAGGAACAGATTGTTTCAATGTGTTATGTCCCAGATGTGCTGAGACTTCAAAGTTGGAAAACTTGCTCTTAGAGCAAGAGTATTGAGTCATTGGTTACCATAAAAGCAATAACCCTTGCCCCCAAATCTCACTCCCCCCCCCCCAAGTAGCTGATTGAGATATCAATACTTTTATAAGGAAAGCATGGAGAACCCACTTGGTCATGGACCATTGGAGATTGTAAAGTCAGTCTACCTGAGTTCAAATCCAATTCTACTACTCCCTGGTCATGGGCCTTCGGAAATTATTTAGCCTCTCTGTCTCAAGTTTCCTTATTCTGGAACTAGTATCCTTTTTTTTTTTTTTAATTTTTTTTTTTTCAACGTTTATTTATTTTTGGGACAGAGAGAGACAGAGCATGAACAGGCGAGGGGCAGAGAGAGAGGGAGACACAGAATCGGAAACAGGCTCCAGGCTCTGAGCCATCAGCCCAGAGCCCGACGCGGGGCTCGAACTCACGGACCGCGAGATCGTGACCTGGCTGAAGTCGGACGCTTAACCGACTGCACCACCCAGGCGCCCCTGGAACTAGTATCCTTAAAACTAGTATCCTTAAAATGGATACTAATAACAGCTACCTCAAAGGACTATTGTGAGTTTTAAGTGAATTACTACATATCTTAAAAGTGGTCGATGATTGTTAGCTATTATTATTATTGGGCCAATTCAGAAAGACCTGGATATTTACAGAATTAATATTCCAGGGTACATACAACTGTGTTTACATATCATTGATGATAAATAAGAAAGTAACCTTCTAGACATACTTGGACAAATTGAATGGTTGATGATGTCTTTCAGTCTGTGTAATATTCCAGGAGTATCACAAAGACTCAGGAATGGAATTCTCTACAACTTCCTAGTATTAGAGTATATATATATCTCAATGACAGCTTAATTTACTTTAAGACAAACTGTTATTCATAGTCCACTGTCTCCATAACATCTCTAAGTCAGTACTCAGAATAATCTATTTTAGATCCTAGATCAGATTATATTATCGACTTGGAGATTTGGATGATTCTCAATCAGTTTTCTCCTATCCTTGAATGGTAGGTTTTCTAGATCACAGATATTTAGTAGTTCAAATCCCCCTTTTCTAACTATGCTGTCCTGCTGATATACTACTTAGAGAGGATGTAATAAATGTTATTTAGCAATCTTATCTCCTCACTTGCTACCACAAAAAAGGGTGAGAGATAAGGTATTGTTTCATTTGGGGCTAAGATAGCAGGCTCTTGAGAGTTTAAGAACATGTTCATATCTGCCCTGATCATTAACCTCCCCACCCCTGCATCAATATAATACATGCCCCCAACCATATGATAGGGGGCCACCCTCTGACTAGAGGACCTCTGGAAGGAAGGGATGCCTACCATTATGGCCACTTTTGAGGCATCCCATAATGGTAAGATCTGATCAGTGGGGACTAGAAAAATTCTAGGTTCAAATCTTGGACTTCTGTTCTTTTTGCCCGAGGATTTTAATTCAGAATCTCTTATATAGTCAGCTTTTGGAGTTCCTGAGCTTCCTTCTTAAATTTGCACGTGCCAAGATAGTGAAGAAGAGACCAGAGAAGGTACATCTGGGAGAAAGATGCTAGTGAAGACTAAGTGAGAGAGGATACATGGGGAATGATTAGCCAAGCAGGTACGTGTGAGGATAAAATGGGTGTGCTGGATAGTAAAGGTTTCTTCGAAAAATTTGAGCATCTTTTAAACAAATGCAAATATTTCTCTAAGTGCCTTGCAATTTCTAAACTACTTTTGGGCATGTGCTCAGGGACACACACACACGCGCGTGCATACATATCTTGATTTAGGATTTTAGGACTGCTGAATACCTTTAAGCTACGGAGTAATAGTTTTTCATTCTAAGTACTTATAGTGGTTTGTAATATTTTTCACTTTGTCAGGAGTTTCGGCAGGAGCTAACAGGCAAGTAGGAGCAAGTTCCGGAAAGGGCCACACCTGCTAAGAAAAGGAGCAACTCCTTCATCCGGGAACAAAGCAAGCTTATCATAAAAGACAACATCTGCAAAGCTAGTTGAGGTAACCGTGAGGCATACGGCAGACACCTACCAGCTTTACTTCTCCTATCTCCATAAGAGAGTCACTTTTAGAGGGACTTTTAAAAAACATGCTCTAACACGTCTGAGTCATCAGAGAAGACAGTATTAGAGTTAACCCGAAAGAGAAGAATCCTTGCAACATTTAGGATACAATGGCAATATTCTTGTCCTCATACTTCTAAGTGAGGACCTGAGACTTTCTCTCCTCAGCAGTTCTTAAGGGCTGTTGGCACTCAGGAGGTGGGGAATGACCTAGTTTTGAGGATGACATACATAGTGTGACATGTTGCTCTTTTGGAAGAGAAATATATAATTTAAAAAAAACCATTCGGGGCGCCTGGGTGGCTTGGTCGGTTAAGCGTCCGACTTCGGCTCAGGTCAAGATCTCACAGTCCGTGAGTTCGAGCCCCGCGTCGGGCTCTGTGCTGACAGCTCAGAGCCTGTAGCCTGTTTCAGATTCTGTGTCTCCCTCTCTCTCTCTGCCCCTCCCCTGTTCATGCTCTGTCTCTCTCTGTCTCAAAAATAAATAAATGTTAAAAAAAAAAATTAAAAAAAATAAATAAAAAACCATTCAACATTATCAGGAACTTCCATTTTAATGATTGCAGATATAACAAACACATTTATCTGAAATTCTGTTAGGAGACTTCACTTAACCTAAATCCATCTCCATTCATTTATTGAACACCTACCATATAGTAGGCACCGTTCTAGGCACCAGGAATACTGCAGTGAACGCTGTTTTCACATAGTTCATATTCTACTGGGGAGAGATCGGCAATAAACAAAGAAAGAAATAGATGATGTGTCAAAGGCAAAGGTGGGGAATGATAGGGATACTATTTTATGAGGGCCGTAATAATGAGGATAGTGAACTTAGGTGGTGATATTTGAGCTGAGACCTGAATGGAGAGAGTAATGTGACAAGGTGGAAAAAGAATGGATCCTAGATAGAAGGTACAGCAAGGTACATGCTTGGCATGTTTAAAGAACATGAAAAGACCAGCGTGGCTACAGTGGAGTGACAGAGGGGAAGAGTGGTTCGTAGTCAATGAGATACTTGCACAAGTTGCCAAGTATTCAGTCTCACAGCTAAGAGCAGGACTTCATATTTTAAGTATGTTGACCCGATCTGACCAAACAAAGGATCATCTGGTTGCTGTGTGCATCATAGACTGTAAACAGCAAAGGGGTATAGCCCATTAAGAGAGTACCACAGTAAGCTAGACAAGACAAGATGGCCACTTGAACTACAGTATTACCAGTGGCGGTGTGAGGAAGTATTCCGATGTATTTTGAACATACAGAGCCAGTATGACTTGCTTCAGGATCAGAGATTAAGGTCAAGCATCACATTCATGGTATAGCTAGAATCAGCCATCGGGCCTTCTGATTCTCCACTCATTGCTCCATATCACACCCACCTCTTGTTGCCTCCGTGAAATACTAGCATGTAACTTCACAATGTCATACGAACTATTCTTTTCAAGAAATGTGTGTGAAGTGTTCTCATTACAGAACTTGGCTCATTGGAATCTATTTCACAAACTGTTAAATGCAAGTGAAAAGTGCTATATGTGAAGCAGTCATGATGTTGAACTCTCTGGCAACTAGTTCAGATGCGTCAGAGATAGCTTTGGTACTCAGACATGCATCATACAGATAATGTATATTAGTTCACAGTTATTGTGTTACCAAAGACACCCTTTGACCAGGTATACAGACCTATGAAAATACATATTTATAGGTAGTCAGCAAACTTTGAATTGCTTTTCTTGCTATGAATCAACATCTCTCTAGTCCTTGATCTGTCAGAATTTACATTCTTCTCAACTTTCAACAAACCACTGTGTCAGACAGTGGACATGAAAAACACAAATAAATAGTTCCTTGTCATCAGGTATATAGCCAAAACCAACAAAAAAGAAGAAAAAAACTTAGAATGTGAACACCTGTTGAAAACTATTGATCAGGTGATGCTAGAGAACAACTAGGTATTTGTGGAACTGTCAGGAAAAGTTTTCCTGGGTAGGTGAGCATGGATTTTAAGAAAGGGAATCAGACTTGGCAGGTAGAATATTCTAGGCAAGGAAAATACAGCACAGAGAGGCGGAAAGATACAAGTAAGCCCTGGCATATTAGTCCACACCCAGGTGGAATAGGGCTGGATCATTAGTAGCTAAGGGTGGAGGAGGCAATTAGAGGAAAGCTGCAAACAGAAGCCAAGTACACAGCTGACATCTGAAAAATAATGAATGCGATCAAAAGAAAGTATTTAACTGGGTTTTGGTTTGTTTCGCTGTTACTAGTACACATTATAAACGGGCGTCACTGAAAAAATTTTACATTCTTACCTCTCTCAGCATTCATCGCTATATGTTAACATGTTTATCACGTTCTTTTAATACACTCGTTAGGGGCACCTGGGTGGCTCGGTCGGTTATGTGCTGGACTCTTGATTTTGGCTCAGATCCGGATTTCCCATTTCGTGAGTTCAAGTTCCGCATCTGGCTCTATGCTGACAACTCAGATCCTGCTTGGGATTGTCTCTCTGCCCCTCCCCAGCTCTCTATCAAAAATAAATAAACTTAAAAAAGTACACTTTTAAAAAATATAAAGTCAAGACACACTATGGCAAAGTTTTTCCAAGAAACGATCCTAAGAGCAGTTTAGGGGTCAATTAATAGACAAAGGGGAGGAGGGGGCGGTTTTATATCCCCGCTTCCAAACCAGTGTGCAATAAACTTTTAAGTCGGGAGAACTTTTAATGGATAAGATGCCTTTAAATTGCTTAGTACAGTGTCTGGGCCATAGTATGCATTCAGCAACTTGTGGTTATTATTTTGATCTTAGACGTCTCAGTGATTTGGGATTCTGTTTTCTCATTTTCAGAGGAAGAAACAGGTCACCGATGGACCCTGAGGCTCCTGCCAGCCCTGACAATCTCCTATTTCAAGCAGGCATCGAATAAATATTTGCTGAACAAACAGACAAAATAAACTCTCTGTCCAAGGGGCCCGGCCAAGCGCCCACCAGAGAGCCAGCCAGGACACAGGTCACACTCGGGCGCTGGTTCCACACGCCAGTGTTTGGGGGTGGGGAGCACACCACGCTCCCCATCCAAGACCAACAGGCGCAGCTGAGTGCGAGTGTGAGTTTGCGATCTCAGCTCCTCCCGCAGTCAAGCCCTCATTACTCCTCTCCGGCCTCGGCCAGCTTATCTCTCCGCCCGGGCCCCGCCTGCCGCCGGAATCGCTTTCCCCAGCCAGCCCGGCGGCTTCCCACCTCCACCGACGCCCGCCACGCCCCTTCCGGCCGAGGCCCCGCCCACCGGCTTCGCCCACGGCCCCGCCCCTCCGCGAGCTCGGCGCGCGGTCCTCTCAGCGCTCGCCGGCGGCCGCGTCCACCCCCGACGCTCTGAGGTCACCGACGGGGCCGGGCTGCGGGGGGCGGAGGGACGGAGGGAAGATGGCGGCCGAGGCCGGATATTGGCGCCGCCTCCCCCAATCCTGGAGCCGGCGCAGATGAGGCGGCTCGGCTGGGGCCAGCGGCGCTTCGGAACCGGAGCTGGGGGGACCCTGGCGGTGGGGCCTGGCCCTGCTGTATGCCGGCGCCTCGGCTAGAGTGAGCGGCGGCGGCGACGCCTGTTTCCCCCGCGGCCCTCTCCCCGGCGCTGAGTCTGAGCGGGTGGCAGGCGGCACAGGCGGCGGGGCCGGGATGGAGGACGTTAACTCCAACGTGAATGCGGACCAGGAGGTGCGGAAGCTGCAGGAGCTGGTGAAGAAGCTGGAGAAGCAGAACGAACAGCTGAGGAGCCGCTCGGGGGCCGTGCAGGGCGTCGGCTCCCTCGGGCCCGGCAGCCCGGTTCGGGCCGGCGCGTCCACTCCCTCCTCCGGCACGGCGTCCCCTCGGGGCTTCCCCTTGGGCCTCAACGCCAAGTCGGGCAGCGGGGTCGGGTCGGGCCCGAGGCGGACGAGTAGCGAGGAGCTGCGGGACGCCACCTCCTTGCTGGCCGCGGGCGAGGGCGGCTTGCTGGACGAGGTGGAGCCGCTGCGGCCCGAGGAGCTGGAGCGCCTGTCAGGCTGGGAGGAGGAGGAGGAGAGCTGGTGAGCGCGGGCCGCCTGGCCGGGGCTGGGCGGGGACGGGCCCGGGGGCGGAGAGCGTCCTCCGCGGGTAGCCCTGGTGAGACACCTCGCTTTGTGTGGCGGGATCCGCTCTCGGACGGGGACTCGTGCTTGGCTTTGCTTTGGCTGCGGAGAGGTCGACTGGAGTTGGGGGGATTCGAGGCGTGCTGGAGGAACAGGATTTGTAGCCGGTTGTCCCCCTGGCTTGTGCAGTCTCTGGGTTCTGGACCCCGTTGCGGGGTCTGTGGTTTGGCACGGCCCGGGAAGGGGGCTGCTCGCCGTGGGAGGAGTCGGGGGTGGGAAACCGCTTTGTAAGGAAGGGATCTCGCTTTGTGTGAAATACTGGCTTTCGGAAGGTGGCCTGAGCATTTTGGATGTCGGGGAGGGGTCTGTTCGATGAGGTATCGCCGGACGCGGGGTGGGGGTGGGGAGGGCGGACCGAAGCGGTCTAAGCGCGGTGGTCAGTGTTTCGGACCGCTGGGAGATGGGTACGTTTCTGGCGGCGACGGGGAGACCATGTGAATCAGCACTCCCCTTTGGGTAGTGGGGTAAAGCTTGCTTTGTGTGAAGAGGGCAGAGGATGGTACTGCTTTGTGTGGAAAGTCAAGGGGTGGAACAAGAGCCCGGCTCTTATTTTTTAAACAAGAATTGGGGCTGGCAGTTTTCGGAGCTGGGAGGTGACAGTTACCACATCCCTCCTTAATTTTTCATGTCATCCTCGGAGCAGAGAAAAGGAGCCCTATTTAAAAATCTAAACCAAAGCTGTATTCTCACAAGCCACTTCTTGGTAGGATTGTGACCCACACCATAATATCACATAAATAGAAAGGACATCGGAGGCGTTCTCCCTCATTTTTTATTGCAACCCCATAAAGATGTCTGTAAGAAATTCTTTTCTTAATTTAAAGTTTTGATGTGTAGCTACAATGTCTCAACTCGGTTGAAATTGAAACTTGTAACTCAGTGAAGTGGAAATTCTTCATGGACTCTGATATTGCAGGGGTGCAACTTTACAGTTACTTGGTTAAGAGCTTTGCTTGGATTCAGGCCCTGGCTCTGCCACACTAGCTGTATGACCTTGGGCAAGTTAACTCTGAGCCTCACTTTCTTCCTCTGTTTGATGGAGAAAAGAATAGTGCTAATTTCTGCGGAGTGGTGAAGATTACATGAGCTAATCCGGGTATACTTTTATAGCACGGGGTCTGGCATACAGTAAACTCTCCAAAACTATTACTCTTGAGCCTAGTTATTTAAGTCACAAAGTATTCAATGAGCTCTTAAGGATTTGTGGGAAAGTCTGAAGATTCTTAATATGTTGATCCCTGTTCATTAAGGCAATTACAGTCTTGGTGGGAGCCAAGTTTTATGCAGCTGAATAAACTAGGAGATAAACAGTGAGTTGAAAAAAAAACAAAACAAAACGAGAGGAGCAAAAATACTGAGAATGCTCAGAAATTGGGAAAAAATAATGGTTCAAAGTAGTTGAGGAAAACTTTGGAGCCTGGGGTGGGGAAAGAGTGGGAAGGGCCTTTTATGCTCTGACAACTGCTAGAGCAGAGTCAGATATTTGTAACTCCCAATTAGGAAGGTTTGAATTACAGAGAAACTCTTGAATATACGATATCAAGCCATTATTTTATTTCCAAGTAATACCAAATATTATTAGAACTGATTATGGTAGTGACAGTTTTTCATATTAGTGTGAGATCATGCCCTCCCAAAGGAATTCTGGGTGTGTGTACACTTTAAAAGAATCCAGAAGCATCTATCCTCACTTGCCTCTTCCAAGTGATGATGATAATGATGCTCTTAATAATGAGGGTTAGCTGCACTCATGAGCCCATTTTAGATTATGTATTATTAGAACATTGACTCCTCTTGGAGAAGCTGAATACGTACTCTGCTACTTTGCTTTCTGAGCACAGACTTTGTTCAGGTAAAGCAAGACATCTTAAATACTGTGGCAGACTTTTCTTTTGACCAGATAGTTCCTTACTGCTTTAATCCTGGCAATGTATCTTGATCCTATCCTTTTTCTGAAAAGATTTGTGTGAACTGAAAGTTTTATAAGTTGTACTTAAAGTGCGTTAGAGTATGTTTTTGGAGTATAAGTGCTAAGGGGGCAGGTGTTAGTGGCAGGGGGAGGAAGATTCAAAGAATCGAGAGTCTTTTCTTAGCAAACTGGAAATCTACTTTCTGTAACTTATACCCATTGTACCTTCTTTTCCATCTAGAGGAATGTTTTCCCTCCTTCATAAAATGCTAGTTATGAAAGTGTTAATAGATACTGTGTGAAAAAATAATGGTGGGTCTGAGGTTAAATATATGTGGGGGTAGAAAGTTTAACAAAAAGAGGCTTCTTTAATATTGGACTTGTTCGATACACTGATGCATATTGAATATAGTACATTTCTAAGTGGTAAATGTTTTTTGAGCTCCCAAGGAACACAATTAGAAAACAGTGCTTCAGAGCAGTGACTTTCAGAGACATTTTTTTTTTTTTTGGACCCACCTTCATGATAAAGAAAAACATTTTATATCATAGACTAGTACATGTATATATGAATAATTGAAACAAAAGTTTTACAGAACTGTAGTTTTGTGGCAAACTCTAATATTTTCTATTCTATTCTGTTTCTTTAGGGGGAAAATGCTAGTTACAACCCATTAAGCTGATTTTGTGGCCCATTAATTAATGAATTAACGGGTTGTTTCTCAGTTTGGAAAGCACTGTTCTAGAACAGATTGGAAAAGTCTAGAGAAGGGAACTAACATCATTGTACATCACAGTGTATCAGGCTATGCCAGGTAGCTTAAAAACATTTTTACATTTAATTTTCATCCACTTGTGAGGTAAGTATCATTTCCTAGGTAAGGAAATGTGGTCTTTCTGAGCATCAAATAACACACAGTTTTAATGTTGGAGTTGGGATTTGAATCCAGGACTTTATGACATCAAAGCCTATGCTGTTCCCATTGTATTTTGCATTTTCTAAGTATAATACCTTTTCCACATGAATGGCCCCTTAAAATATTTGAAGACCGCTATCATGATCTGGCTGACCTCTTCTACCCACCACACACTCTGAGCATTCTCCTCTCTTCTGTGGAGCAAAACAATCCCAATTTATTTTATTATTCCTAAGGTAATATCATTCTCTGATCCTTCAACCATGATCATTTTTCTCTTAATGAATTCTAGTTGCTCATTGTCATTAAACATGTTACTCAGAGTTGTACTCAACATTTTATTTTATTTGAGGATTTTATTTTTTAAAGTACTCTCTACACCCGATGTGGGGCTTGAACTCACAACCCTGAGCTCAAAAGTCACATGCTCTACTGACTGAGCCAGCTAGGCTCCCCTGTACTCAGTATTTTTTTTTTTTTTTTTAAATTTAAATTTTTTTTTTTTCAACGTTTATTTATTTTTGGGACAGAGAGAGACAGAGCATGAACAGGGGAGGGGCAGAGAGAGAGGGAGACACAGAATCAGAAACAGGCTCCAGGCTCTGAGCCATCAGCCCAGAGCCCGACGCGGGGCTCGAACTCACAGACGGTGAGATCGTGACCTGGCTGAAGTCGGACGCTTAACCGACTGCGCCACCCAGGCGCCCCCTGTACTCAGTATTTTAGACGATATCTGACCAGTGTGGTGGATACACTTTGCTTGAGCTAAATGCTATTGTTTTGAAACCAAATATTTCATTAACAGTTTTGGTTTCTGTTATTTATGGTTAATATGAGCCAGTAGTGTCGACTGCACTCAGTATCTTTTATATACAAGTTGTTAAACTAAATCTCCCTAACCCTGTTTTTGTGTAATGATTTTTTTTTTTTTTTTTTTGGTATTTGCATGTGTGTGTGTGTGTATACATTAGGCTTTTATATTTAAATCAGGCTTTTATATTTCATTTCATTAATCTTGATTTAGGCATTTATTACTATTTTTTTTGTCATTTTCATATTTGGTACGCATATCTACGTGGTCCTCAAGTTGTTGATAAAAATGTTAAAATGACAGAATAAAGGGCTCTGAAAAGTGCAGCTCAGCTAGAATCCCTTCAGATTAACATCAGTCCATTAATCAACACACATTGTGGTTGTTCGATAACTGTTAGTGTCACTTGTTATTATCAAGCCCATACACCATTTTGTATGGATATCATGAAACATTTTGCCAAATTGCTTGCTGTAATTAAGTTATACTATGCCTACAGGGTTCTTACCTGCACTGAAGTAAACATAT
The DNA here is from genome assembly GCF_028749965.1 of Puma concolor. NCBI lineage: Eukaryota > Metazoa > Chordata > Mammalia > Carnivora > Felidae > Puma > Puma concolor. Next base: position 166,638,405 of record NC_141670.1, on the reverse strand, counting down.
GAAAATAGAAATTACATTTTATTTGGTTTGAATTGTCCGTGGTGAATCCTCTGGGTTTTTCCTTTTCTAACTTTACAAACATTTTGTTTAATTCAGTTTTAAATTTTGCAAGGAATTAGTTTGGCCTGGAATTTCTTTTTTTTTTTTTTTTAATTTTTAATGTTTATTTTTGAGAGAGAGAGAGAGAGCTCGAGCAGAGGAGGGGCAGAGGTAGAGATGGAGACACAGAATCCAAAGCAGACTTCAGGCTCTGAGCTGTCAGCACAGAGCCCGACATGGGCCTCGAGCCCATGAGCCATGAGATCATGACCTGGGCCAAAGTTGGAGGCCTAACCGACTGAGCCACCCAAGCACCCCAGTCTGGAATTTCTAGACCTACTTATTTTTCTCTTTAGAAATTATCATATTTCCTCTTATCCACACTTTGACCCTGACATGTTATTTTTGTTTTCTGACATGTTTTATTTTTATTTTTACTTATTTTTAAAGTTTATTTATTTATTTTGAGACAGAGAGTACAAGTTGGGGAGGGACAGAGAGAAGAGAGAGAGAGAGAGAGAGACAGACAGAGAGAGAGAGAGAGAGAATCTCAAGCAGCCTCTGCACCATCAGCATGGAGCCCAATGCAGGGCTCACACCCATGAACCACGAGATCGTGACCTGAGCCAAAGTCAGACGCTTAACCTACTGAGCCACCCAGGCACTGCCCCCCCACCCCATTTTTTTATTTTTTAAATTGTACGTCTTTTGAGACAGAGACTGAAAGTGAGAGTGCAAGTGCATGGGTATGCAGGAGGGGCAGAGAGAGAGAGAGAGAGAGAGAGAAAGAATCTTAAGCAGGCACTGTGCTGACAGCGCAGAACCCAGTGTGGGACTCTATCATGAGATCATGACCAGAGCTGAAATCAAGAGTCAGATGCTTAACTAACTGAGCCATCCAGACACCCTGACATGTTATTTTAGATTGATATATTTTGAATCAGTAATAATTCAATGACAGAATTTCAGTTCTTTTACATTATTTAGAGGGGTAGGCCTAAACCTTTTTCAAGCTACATTCTGGCTTACACTCTGATTTACTGTCTACCACCCTGCCTCATTTGAAAATTCAGTTTCCTTTGAAGAATGTTTCTTCAGATTGTGCATTTGAACCAAGTATCGGCAGAAAAACAGAAGGTAAAGAAGAATCTTTCTGCCCACTCTTTGTCATGTAGTAGCATTGCATATTTTGCTCTTGTATTATAGGCTATCTCTTTTTTAATATTAATGTTCTCGATATACTTTTTATTCTCCATAAGTATTTGTTGACTATAATTCACATACAATAAAACTTTCCCTTATAAAGTGTGTAATTTAGTGACTTTTTTAGTATATTCACAAAGTTGTGCAGCTGCCACCACTCTCTAATTCCAGAACATTTTCATTAGTACCTTCCTCCACTAAAAAAACAAAAACAAAAAAAACTCTCCAAACCCATGATCAGTCACTTCCCATATCCCTCTCAACCCAGCTCCGCTTACATACTTTCTGTGTCTATGGGATTTTCTATTCTGGTCATTTCATATAAATGAAATTATGTAATATGTAGCAGTTTGTTTCTGGTTTCTTTCATTTAACATGTTTTCAAGGTTCATGTTGTAACATGTATCAGAACATTTCCCTTTTTTTTTTCCATTCCTTTTTATGTCTGAATAATATTACCACATGTTGTTTATCCATTCATCAGTTGATGAGAATTTGAATTGTTTCCACTTTTTGGTATTTATGAAAAGTGTTGCTGTGACCAATTTTTTTTTAATGTTTAAGAGAGGGGGAGGGAGAGAGCAAGCAGGGGAGGGATGAGAGGGAGACACAGACTCTGAAGCAGGTCCAGGCTCTGAGCTGACAGCACAGAGCCCGACATGGGGCTCGAACCCACAAAATGCAAGATCATGACCTGAGCTGAAGTTGGAAGCTTAACCGACTGAGCCATCCAGGTGCCCTTGACCAAATTTTTATATGGACATGTTTTCATTTTTTCTTGAGTATATACCTAGGAGTAGAATTACAAAGTCAAATGGTAACTCCATGTTTAACTTTTTGAGGAACTGCCAGACTGTTTTCCATGGCTGTACCATTTTACATTTCCATCATCAGTACACAAGAGTTCCAATTTTGCCACATTCTCTCCAACACTTGTTATTGTCTGTCTGTCTTTCTTTTTTGTTATACAGCCATTCTACTAGTATCTCATTGTGGTTCTGATTTGCGTTTCCCTAATGACTAATGGCATTGAGCATCTTTTCATCTATTTATTGGCCATTTGGCTATCTTTGGAGATGTCTATTCAAACCATTTACCCATTTTCTAATTGGGTGACTTTACGTTGTAAGAATTCTTTAAATATACTGGATACTAATCCTTCATGAGATACATGATTTGCAAATATTTTCTTTCATTCTATGTTGTTTTTGTTTTTTTTTTTTTTTACTTTCTTGATGGACTCCTTTGAAGGATAAAGTTTTTAATGTTGTGAAGTCTTATTTATTCTTTTGTTGCTTGTGCTTTTGATGTCATGTCAAAACTGTGCCTAATCCAAGATTACAAGATTTTTCTTAAAATTTTACCTCTTACATTTAGGTCTTTAATCCATTTTTTAAATTGTGGTAAAATATACATAATATCAAATTTACCATGTTAAGTATTTTTAAGTGTGTAGTTCAGTGACATTAAGTACATTTGTATTGTTGTGCAACCATCACCACCATCCATCTCTAGAACTTTTTGTCTTCCCAAAGTGGAATTAAATACTAATTAAACAGTAACTCCCCTTCCCTCCCCAGCCCCTGACAACCCTTCTTTCTTCCTCAATGAATTTGACTATTCTTTGTAACTAATACATGTGGAATCATACAATATTTGTGCTTTTGTGACTGTTTTATTTCACTTACCACAATGTCTTCAAGATTCATTTGTTGTAGAATGCCTCAGAATTTTCTTCCTTTGGGGGAGGGAACATGTCTCTAAAGCTTTATTTAATCTTATAATCCCCAATGGGCAAAAGAAAACAATACTTAAATCTTTCTATCCCAAACCTGAGCTTGTGTGATTATTTTCATATTTAAATATGGAGTTTACGTATATGCTATTTTGGGGGACAAAAACCAAAACAAAACCATAAAAGTCAGCCTTCAAACAATTTCCAGGCATCTAGTTCATTATTGTCAACCACATTCACATTGTTGTGCAACAGATCCACATAATTCTTCCATCCTACATGACTGAAACTACACCCACAGAACAAAAACTCCTTACCCCCCCCCAGCTCCTGGCAACCACCATCTTTGTTTCTATGAGTTTAGATGCCTCATAAGTTGAATCATGTCCTCAAGTTTCATTCATGTTGTAGCATGTGATGTGATTTCCTTTTTTTTAAGACTGAATAATATTCTATTGTATGTACCATATTTTCTTTATCCATTCATCTCTCGATGGACATTTGGATCGCCTCCACCTCTTGGCTATTGTGAATAACCCTGCTATGAACATGAGTGCACAAATATCTGCTCAAGTCCTTGCTTTCACTTCTTTTGGGTATATACCCAGAAGTGGAATTGCTGGATCAAATGGTAATTCTGTGTTTAATTTTTTGAGGAGCCACTATACTGTTTTCCATAGTAGCTGCACCATTTTACATTCTGATGAGCATAACAAAAGGATTCCAGTTTTTCTGCTTCCTTGCCAACATTTGCTTTGATCCATTTTGAGTTTTTAAATAGTGGGAGGTAGGGGTCCAACTTCATTCTTTTTTTTGTCATTGTACTGTTTGAAGACTTTCCTGTCCCCATTATATTGTCGAAATCAGTTGTCCATAAATGCATGGATTTATTTCTGAACTCTCAGTTCTATTGGTCTTTGTCCTTATGCCAGTACCAGACAGTAGTGATTACTGTAGCTTTTTAATAAGTTTTGAAGTTGGAAAGTGTGAGCCTTACAATTTTGTTCCTTTTCAAGATTGTTTTGGCTATTCAGGGTCTCCTGTGTTTCCATATGAACTTTAGGATCAACTTATAAATTTCAAAAAACAGCTGCAATTTTGACAGGGATTATATTGAGTCTATAGATGAATTTGTAGAACAGTGTGTAGATAAATCTGTTTTCAGATTTTAACAGTGTTTATTCTTTCAATCCATAGGCATTGGATGTCTTTCCACTCACTTAGGTCTTTAATTTCTTTCAACTTATGTTTTGTAATTTTCAGGTTATAGGTCTTGCATTTATCCTATTTTATTCCTAGTTATTTTATTCTTCTTGATGCCATTGTAGATGGAATTGTTTTTCTTCATTTCATTTTTGGATTGTTCATTGCTACCGTATAGAAATATCATTGATTTATTTATTTTTATTGATGGCATTGTATTCTGCAGCTTGCTGAAGTAATTTATTAGCTGTAATTGTGTGTGTGTGTGTGTGTGTATTTCTTAGGATTTTTTATATATAAGATCACGTCATCTGCTAATAGAGATAACTTTATTACCTCTTTTCCAATCTGAGTGCTGTTTGTATTCTTGCTTAATTGCCCTGACTAGAACACCCAGTGTAATGTTGGATACAGGAGGTGAAAGTGGACATTTTTCAATGTGATTTTTTAAGTTGTTTATTTATTTTGAGAGTGAGCAGGGGAGGGGGAGAGAGAGAATCCCAGGCGGTTTCCATGCTGTCAGCACAGAGACCCACGTGGAGCTTGACTTCACAAAACTCAGGTCATGAGATCATGACCTGAGCCAAAATCAAGGGTCAGACGCTTAACCATCTGAGCCACCCAGGCGCCCCCTTCAATGTGACTTTTGTTGCTCTTTTTAAAAATGTTTATTTATTTTGAGAGCAAGAGAGCACGCATACATGCGTGTGTATGCAAATGGGATGGGAGGGGCAGAGAGAGAAGAGAGAGAGAATCCCGAGCTGATGAGCAGGCTCCATCAGCGCAGAGCCGGATGCAGGGCTCAATCCCACAAACCATGAGATCATGACCTGGGCCGAAATCAATAGTTGGACACCTAGCCACCTGAGCCATCCAGGTGCCCCTTGCTCTTTTATTTTTAATTATAGCTAACAGTTATTTATTGCATTAACATGTGACAGATACTATGTTAAGCACCTTATAGTTTATCTTTCCTAATAATCCAATATGGTCTGACTATTATTAGCCCCCATTTTAAAGATTGGGAAATTAAAACTTAAATAATTCGCTTATAGTCACTCAAGTATATGGCTGAGAGATAGGATTGGAACTCAGTCTGACTCTGTATTTAAAAATTTTCAATCCTTACCCAGTTGTGATTGTCTATATTTTTATGTTATTTTTAATAGATTTATACTGTTATTTAGTTTGGGGTATTACATGTCCTCCCCACTCTGTCTTTTGATCATTTGTCTTTAATAGCTTGAGCTCTGTATACATTTTTAATTTCTTTATATAAGAACCTCTTTTTATACTCATTATTCTAGGGGCGCCTGGGTGGCGCAGTCGGTTAAGCATCCAACTTCAGCCAGGTCACGATCTCGCGCTCCGTGAGTTCGAGCCCCGCGTCAGGCTCTGGGCTGATGGCTCAGAGCCTGGAGCCTGTTTTCGATTCTGTGTCTCCCTCTCTCTCTGCCCCTCCCCCATTCATGCTCTGTCTCTCTCTGTCCCAAAAATAAATAAATGTTGAAAAAAAAAAATTTATACTCATTATTCTAGTGCTGAATTGGCCTTTGGAGCTCTTTGGAGTCAGATGACATAGTAGCTAAGAGTTATGACTCAAACTAGATAGCCTGAGTTGAAATCCCTGCTTCCCGTCTTCTTAGCCGTGGGACCTTGAGCAAGTCACTTACTCTTTGTGCATGAACCTCTTAATTTTTTCCAAAATAGAGATAATTATTATAGCAACCATATAGAATTTAATGTAATGTATGTAAAATGTGAAGAACAGTTCCTGGGACAACTTAAAGAAATAAATGTTAGTTTTCATCATTGTCCTCTTCCTCCTCATTGCTTGTTTTATTATTTTAGTTTCAGATTTGCCTGTCTTTGCATTGAACTTTAAAAAAACAACTTTTTATTTTGGAAAATTTCAAACATGTAGAAAAATAGAGTGAAGAGTAAAATGAACCTCAGCTTATCCATCTTTAACACTTACTAACTCATGGCATTCTTGTTTCATCTATGCCACTCAAACCTCAGCATCCTGGACTATTTTGAAGCAGATTCCATCCAGACACCATATTATTCAATTACTAAATGTTGCAATAGAAGATAAGGACTTGTTTAAGCATAAGCACAATACTACTTTCGCTCTCATTAGAAATAATTCTTTGGCATCATCAGATGTGCACTGAATGTTTTTAGATCAAATTTTCTAAAAATTAGTTTGTATATCTATGTTTAGAATTTTCTTTTTGTTCTATTATAAATTCTAAAATGAGATGTTCTCTTTTTCAAGCATTTTGGTCATTTTCATATCCAGTTAATTTATTGGTGATGGTCAGGACAGATAACAGTTCTTATTTCTTTCCCAGCTTTTTGAGAAATTAAATTGTTGAGGCAAATCAAGAATTTCTTAGGTTTTCTGCTGTGTTCAGGTTGAAGTTTTCAGCAGATGTGTAAATACCTGAAGTGGTCCCAAATCTTTTTTTCTTTGTAGTAGAGTTGAAATTTGTTTTAAGTAACATTCATATCTTCCTGTGACCTTTTGGCCTATAATCAATTCCCATAATATCATCCCTATTTTTACATGGACAGTTAGTTAACATTTTTATTTATTTTTATTAGAGAGTGTGCAAGTGGGGGAGGGGGGCAGAGAGAGAGAGAGACAGAATCTTAAGCAGACTCCATGCTAAGCATGGAGGCCCTGATGTGGCCCTTGATCCCACAACCCTGGGATCATTATCTGAGCCAAAATCAAGAGTCAGACTCTCGACTGAGCCATCCAGGTGCCCCTCGTTAACATTTTTATTTAATTATAGTTTTAGCATTCCTGTGCTTTAATTCCATGTACCTGTACCTCTTAGGCTCCCACATTTTTATAAAACAAAATAATTTCACTCTAATTCGCCATAAAGCCACAGTTTCTTCATTAAATTTACCTAGAGTGGTATACCTTTATTGAGGAAAGAAACAGCCATGGGTCTCAAAGAAAGGAGCCTTTACTAAGGGTCTTTATTAGAATTTTTAAAGGGCCTCAAATAAAGGAATCAACAAGTACATGTAATATATAAAAATCTTTACATTATTATTTTAAATGTTTATTGTTGGAGCACCTGGGAGGCTCAGTTGGTTGAGCATACAGCTTTGGCTCAGGTCATGATCTCATGGTTCATGAGTTCAAGCCCCACGTCAGGCTTTGGGCTGATAGTGCCAAGCCTGTTTCAGATTCTCTGTTTCCCTCTATCTCTGCCCTTCCCCCACTCACACGTACCCTTACGTGCACTCTCTCACTCTCTTAAAAAACATTAAAAAAATTTTTTTTTAAATATCGTTGAGGAGGAGAGTTAGGAACTACTTTTCCAGCTCTTCAAGTTTCTTAAGATTATTTTCTCCATCCCTACTGTGAATTTTGCTAATTGAAAAGGAATTTACATGTAGGCGAAAGAGGAGTGTAGGTGTGAAATACTTTCTAAAATAAGTTTTAGACTTTTTATTTACCTACTCTGCTGCACTTCTGTAGATGATCGTTTAATATTGCATATATAGGGGCGCCTGGGTGGCTCAGTCGGTTGGGCGGCCGACTTCGGTTCAGGTCATGATCTTGCGGTCCGTGAGTTCTAGCCCCGCGTAGGGCTCTGTGCTGACAGCTCAGAGCCTGGAGCCTGCTTCATATTCTGTGTCTCCCTCTCTCTGACCCTCCCCTGTTCATGCTCTGTCTCACCCTGTCTCAAAAATAAATAAACGTTAAAAAAAAAATTTATAATATTGCATATATATTCATAGTGACTGCATTACCTATTCACTACTTGTTAGTTAAAATTAGTTCTTGGTATCTAGAAGTTTGTCATTATATTATTTTCTCCCTTTTTTCTTTACTTTGAGAATTCTTTTATTATTGACATAAACCCCCTGCATCTGTAGTGGAGAGAACAGATTGAGAATAGAGATGTTAGGGAAAATTGATAAAGTTGCCAGGCTCTTTGCAGGGCCCGTAGGAACTTTGTAGAACATATAATCATAGAAAATGAAATTAAAATGGACTTTGAGATCAGGTGGTCTTGCCTCTTGTTTTTTAAGCTGTTTAATATTCAAACTGGTGGAGGCAAATAGTTATTTCTTCTTAAAAATGTTTGCGATTGGAAATTGAATAAGTTCTTCATATCCTATTAAATCCATTTTACTTTAAATCAATTTTCCCTCAAGTTTTTGAAGACATTTTAAACTCAGACTGACTTCTCATCAATAAATTGTATTGATGAACTTCCCTAACTTCTAGATAGTAGGTGTTTTTTACTTACTGTATTTTTTTTGTCATAGTCCTTCACATCTAAGAATGAACCTTATTACATGACCTCTTTGTTTTATGTATGCTTTTCATGGGGGAGACCATTGGTACAATTTGTCTGTAATTTCATATGATAAGTCTAGGTTAATAAGGTGGTTTAATTTGTATAATTATTACTTATCTAAAATAGTTTGGCAGTTATTTGCTGATTAACATCCTGAAATTAGTTTTCTAGACATCTAAATACCATGAAGAGGTTAAAATAATGCAGCTCGTGTGTGTGTTTTAAATGAATTAAGAAGTTATGCATAGTGATTTTCCGGTGATACTAATGTGACTGATCTTTTTTTTTCTTCCAAAAGTTTATTCATTTATTTTGAGAGAAAAAGCGTGAGTTGGGGAGGGAGCCAAGAGAGCATCCCACACAAGCTCTGAGCTGCCTGCACAGAGCCCGATTTGGGTCTCAATCGGACTAAGCATGAGGTCATGACCTGAGCCAAAATCAATAGTCGGACACTTACCTGACTGACCCACCCAGGCTTCCCTAGTTTTTCTTTTTTTTTTTATTAATAGAACAAATACTTAGAGCCCCATGTATGAACAGCACAGTGTTGGGAACACTGAGAGACAAGATAATGCAGGTTCTTACTTTCTTAAAAAATGGAGTTTGGCCAAGAAGGGCCAAATAATTGGTAAAATATGTTGCAGTCACTATTGTTGAACTATGTTCTGCATACAAAGTATTGTATAAGGCATTTTATGCATGGCAAATCATTTAATCTGTACAATTTTGAGTTATCTCCATTTTTTATTGTGGTAAAATATACAAAATAAAAAATTTACGATTTTAACCATTTTTAAGTGTACAATTCAGTGGCATATACATTGTTATGCAGTCATCACCACCATCCATCTCCGGAAGTTTTTATCTTTCCACATTGACATTCTGTATAAATAATAACTCCCCATTTCCCTATTCTCTGTGCCCCCAGCCCTTGGCAACTACCATTCAACTTTCCGTGTCCATGAATTTGACTACCCTAGGTACCTCATATAAGTGAAATCCTATGGTATTTGCCCTTTTCTGTCTGGCTTATTTAATTCAGAGTTCCATCTATGTTGTAGGATGTGTCATGTACCATTTTGCACATAAAACTGTTAAAGTCACATAGCTAATATAATGAATTGAGATTCATGCTAAGCCTGAAAATCATGTCTAGTGAGAAACATTTTATCTTGGCTTATTTAACCTACAGGTATTTAGCTTTGGGAAGAGAATGATTTTTAAACATTTTTAAAATGTTTTTGAAGGACTATAATGAGTATTATTAGATTTATTCTGTATAACTCTGGAGATCATTACTAGAACAATAGGTGTAAGAGGCAGGCAAATTTTTATTTAATATAAGGTAGAATTTTCAAATAGAGCTGTTTTTAGATGGTACGGGCTGTCTTTAAAAAGTGTAGCCCCCTTCAGGGGCACCTGGCCGGCTCAGTCGGTGGAGCATGAGACTCTTGATCCCAGGGTTGTGAATCTGAGCCCCACACTGAGGGTAAAGATTACATTTAATAAAAATCTTTAAAAAACAAACAAAAAAACCCCCATAAATAACCTTCAACGGCGAAGACTGCTGAATGGTCCTGTGACAAAGGATGTTACAAAGAGGTAAAAATTGGTTGAATTATGTTACTTCTAAGTGTTCTTTTAACTCTGTTTCTGTGATTAAAATATTGCAATCTCTTTGGGAGCATAAGATACCTTCAAGACAAAGTGCTAAGTTTAAATGTGGGAGAGATCTTTAGCAATGGAAGCATCATAGATCCCCCCCCCCCCCCAAATCTGTGGTACATTTCTCTGAATATCCTCAGTAATGGAAGATTCTTTTCCTCTTGAGGGTAGGTATGAGTTTTGAAAACGGTCGAAAGTCATTATTATGCTAGTGAATAAAAATGGGTTCGCAAGGTATTTGAAGTCCTCAGCAATCCAATTCCAGTTCACCTTTTCCCCATATTTACTTACTGTTGCCAGCAAACTTTATGGACACTCATGCTTGGTGGCATGCTCTGATGTTCATTCTACAGCAGAACACCTTTTTCTTTCCTTTGTGAAATTCTGAATATCCTGCTTGGTTTACATCCTCTTCAGTGTGACCTGTTTATATATCCTTTTTAGAGCATATGTAACACAACAGCCTTGTACTTTGGTCTCTCTAGTCTAGGTTGTGAGCAGTTTAAGGAGAAGGACTGTATCATATTCATCTTCATGGGCCTGAACAGGCTGTCAGTACCTTGTGTGTAGTAAAAGTTCAGTTACATTAAATTAAATTGAATCAATCTGATTGTCACTGATGTTAGATTGAAGTGCGGTGCAGCTGTAAAATAATAAGACCAAATTTCTTGGCTGACTTTAATGACCCCTATGCCAGTTTCACACACATTCTGAATACTGGCAGTATTGAATCCGTACTCTTCCATGATAAACTAAAGAAGGAAATGCTGTCTAGATACAGTGTCTGTTGTTAAAAATCATTTTTAAAATTAATCAAAATAATGGTGTCTCTTTGTTAGGATAACAGATGAACCTTGTTTTAAACTCGTTTGTACTTGTCATTTCTAAATTTCCTGTTACGAACACAAAATGCTTTTATAATTTAAAAAATCCTATTTATAGGATTTAAGTCACTTTCATTACTTTGTGATCACATAGGTAGGGATCATAATAAAATATGATACATTGAAAAGCCGTTGATGCTTTTCTTATTACTTAATGGTAGTAAGATTATATATCAATGATGAAGAAATCTTGGTTCCAATAAGTTTATTTTTGTTTTTTAATGTTTATTAATTTTGAGAGTTGGGGGGAGGGACAAAGAGAGGGAGGGAAAGAGAGAACCCGAAGCAGGCTCTATACCATCATCACAGAGCCTGGTGTGGGGAATGCAGGGCTTGATCTCATAAACCCTAAGATCAAGACCTGAGCTGAAATCAAGAGTCAGACACTTACCAACTGAGCCTTCCAGGCACCCCAGTTCCAGTAAATGTAGACATGTGTTTTTGATAGAACTGGAGCCCAAGTCAGCTGATGTGTGTGATTTCATCAACTACTCTTGTTTTTAACTTTGCATTTTAAAAATGAAATTACCTGAGTGTAAATATTAATGTCTACCAGATTTACCTTTAAATAAAGTATGTAATCTGTTTTTGTTGAGATGGGGAAACTCTGATTCTTTTTTATTGTCCAGGAATATCAGATAACCCCAAAGCTGTGTGTAGCTCACATCTTGCGAACCTTCTGGTTAAAGAAATATGCCAAACTTCCAGGGAAACTGGTACTGATGCCCTTGTGGCTCAAAAGGGCTTCTTCCCTTTTCCCTCCACTTACCAAGGCTCTTGCCTCCTTGCCCTTTTGCTAGGGACATTTCTAGAACTGTATCTGTAAACTAATTTTGACTTTTTTTTTTTTTTAATAAGTGACATAATGTAAATAGATTGAGTTACGATAATAATATACTGTTCCTTATGGTAAGGAGTCATACTAGCCAAAGCACACTGCATGTTGACTGTTGTACTAGTTTAGTAGCAAAAATGAACATGTAAAAAGTATGTAAGTTTTAAGACTTTAGGCAATATAAGTTCTTATTTTGCCTGTTCCATTTAACTCAAAATCACATCCTCTGGGGTCTTTCATTTAGAAATCTAAATTATGGAGGAAATGGACACCTTTAGGAACAAACTAGCTTATTTAAGAGGAAGGTTTTTTTAAAACTAGGCCTTTAAACTAGGTGTGGCTCAAAAAAATGCAAAACATACAGTTTGCTTTGACTTTGAAAAGGCTCAAATGCTGGAATAAAGGTGAAATTTCTTAAAAGTGTTAAAGGACTATAGGTAGGAAAAGAAAAAGTGACTGTATCTCCTTGAAATGTGAAAAATATTAAGAACAAGATAATACCATAATATCAGATTTGAAATTTGTGAAAATATTTGGAAAGATAAGGTAAAGAGGGAGATAGCGCTTAGTTAAAAATTAGAGGTTTAGAATTCATGAGGATGAATCAAACCATATCCTACTTCTGTAGTTTACTAGAAGGAAACCCCTCCCACACACAGCCCTCCATTCTAGAGCTTTTGCTGTTATTCTGTGAGAGAGTGAAAAAGCACCCATTTTCTGTGGCTGTAAAGGGTTGTTTTGTTTGATTTGAAAGGTATGAGTAAGGAGCTGGGGTGGGCCAGGCTAAGTTTGTAAGTGGACTGTAAGTCTGATAACATTGAGGAATGGAATTTAACAGATGTTATTGAGTTAATGAGAAAGTTTTAAGTATGTGTTTAGTGCCTAATTATTACTGTATTTTGTAAATATAATGCAGTTAGAATGTTTGTCTTTATTAATATTAGAAAGAATTTAGTGACTTTAGGATGTGAATATCTTTTGAGTAGGCCTGCTAATTTCCTCTCTGAGAGGGAGATAATGGGTCTTGTGTTGACTTGTCATAGTATAATTCTTTTGCCACTGGTTATTCTTAGCTAGGCCTGCTCTGGAGAGGATTAAAAAACAAAATAAAAAAAAAAAATTGATGAATCCTAGAAACCTGAGTCTAGAGGTTTGGAACTTGACAAGCAGACATTATAGGCCTCAATGGTTTAGAGCAAATGAATGAAAGAGCCTAGCAAACAGCACTATGTATAATCTAGCCTTGTCCTAATTCATCTTTGAATTCCTGTCTAACATCATGCCTGGCCACTGATGGCCGCTACATTAATATTTGATTAAATGACAAGGTGGAAGTTAATACTAAGCCTTCAAGGTACTTACAGTTTAGCTTGGAGACAGAATGAACTTGGAATTTGGTTCTCTCTGAAACCAACAATGAGAGTTCATAGAAGAAAGGCTTATTATGGACTTGAATGTGACAGCTGGGACATAGGATTTAGGTACAGGTGGAAGGGTATTTCTTGCTATTCTGTCAGAATCAAAAAGTGCAGGGAAAAGGATGAATGCTATATTTGAGTAGGATAAAGAGAAAGCCTGTGAAGATACTTCAGTGAAGTTTGTTGGGGAACAAGTGAGAAATAAAGTTGAATCATTGGGTTAGAGACCATATTGTGGGCGTCCCGTGAAATGTAGGAGGAGATTTTTTTGAGTGTTGGAATATTCTTAGCAAAATGGTGTTTCAGAAAGATTAGTACAGAGATAGTATATAGGTGGGAACAGAAGGCACAGCTATGCTTAAGGGCTAGAAAACTAAGCCTCTGAGTTTTCTCAACCTCTTGTGCCCAGAAGCACATGGTAAAAACTTAATACTTCAAACCGAAGTATTGAGTCGAGTGATATTCTTTCCATTTCATCCCAACTATTTATAACTTCATAAAAATCACCATATCAAACCAAATGATTAAAGATCAGATTTGTTCCTTTTATAAGATATCTACATTGTTTAAAAATAGTATTTTGGTCTAACTAGCTTTCTTCTATGAGGATATTGACATTTTGGGCCAGATAATTCTTTGTTGTGGAGGCTGTCCTGTGCATTGTAGGGTGTTTAGCAGACAAAAATGCCTCCAGACATTGCCACATGTCTCCTGGGGGCAAAATCACCCCAAGTATTGCCCTACAGCATACTTGTGATACAGTGTCAACTTAACCAGGAATATTTAGTGCAGTATTGCAGGAGTAAGTATTTCATTCTGATAACTGTGTTCCGTTTACATTTCTAAATCATAAAATAGTAATGTTTGAAATTTAACAAAACTAAGTTGTACAAACCTGGACACTTTGAGAGTCAAGGGAGTGCTGGGATGCCAGAACAACAGGCTTGAGGACTTCCCTGTACAAAGTGGATAAACAATCACCCTTCCAGTTAATCACCAAATATACATTGTATACTTACTATGAGTAGAGTACTGTGTTAAGATGATAAGAAGTAGGGATAAGAACTGTAGTTGTTGGAAAGCCTCATAAAAGAGGCAAGTCGAATTGGTCTTTAAGTAAGGCTGAGATTAGATAAGGAAAATGGAAAGAAAATTCTGCACCCTCCCCAGCCCCCATAGTAAAAAGAACTATGAACAAAGACATCTGTGGTTTAACTGTCCAAGATAATGAAGTGAACATTTATTTGGCCAGTTTGGCTGGACAGGAGTGTTTTGTTTTGTTTTGTTTTGTTTACTCTCATTTATTTTTTTTACTGGAGTATATAGGAGAGAAGATCAGAGGATGTAGTTTTGGATCAGATAAAAGGATCTTGAAAATTAAGCTGGGGACTCTTGCCGATGGGGACGTTTTTTGAGCTGTGAAACAATGTTATACTGATCTGTATTTTAGCTAAATGGTAGTGGGTAGAGGATAGCTTGGGAAGTCTAGTAGGTATGGGGAAACCACTTGAGACTATTATAATTGTTTATGTTGGGTGAGATGAGGGTTTAGGCTTGGGTGAAGTTAGTGGAAATGAAAAGGAAGGGATGGATTTTAGGGGCATTAATGAATGGATAGGAAGTGTTGATTGAACACATTGAATACGGGGAGAGAGAAAATAGTCAAGGTTAGCATAAAATTTTTCATTCGTTGACTGTTGCCATTTTATGTTTGTTTGGAGGTATCTGATTTTGGGGGATGTTATAGTTAACCTCCGGAGCTCTATGACACCCATGAAAAAAATTAGGACTAGAATTGTTTGAAATTGAAAATGATATATGTCCAAAGAATGATAGTTGGTTATGATGAAACGTAAGACTTCTTCAAATTAAAAAAGTATCCAGTAAATATAGAATAAAATAGTAGGAACAAATTTGTAGTTGTATCCTCTGAGATGGCAGTTGATAGAATAATAAAAATCCTGTGATGTAGAAAATGTGTGAAGAAATAGAAGAGCTCAGTTTTTACACTTGTAACATGTATTTTCAGACCCTTGTGTCATGACTTCTAGCTTTGGTAGTTAAACTTTAGTTAGTGATATGGGAAAAAACTGATGGGAAAAGAAGAAAGTTAAGGGACCAGAGAATAAGTTAAATTTATCCTCTTAAAGACCCTGGGATAATTTGATTACTGCCACTTGGGAGAGATCCTGATTAATTGTTGTGGGTATTTTGAAAGGAACAAATGAGATGGAATGGACATAAATTGAAATAGAAAGAATTTAGTTCTGCCTGTCCAACAGCTGGAGTTACTGAGTGGTACAGTCAAGAATAACTATAGATTCTATGTATAATTTTTCAAGAAAAAGTGCATTCTTTTTATGCACTTATTATGGATTCTTTATAACTATTTCCTTCGTTTCATTCTGCAATATCGAATTCCTTTTTTACTGTGTGCCAGACAGGTTTCTTTGAGGTTGAAGGTAGAGCATAAGAGTTGGTGGGAAATATTATTCCTGCCCTTGAGGTGCTTGGAGTCTCATATGAAAGACAGTTATATAATTATATATAAATTGTATAGACACACAACTACAAATGTCAATAATGGAGGACTAGATTGGGTTTTCTTTCTAGGACAATGCCAGTTCTAAAAACACTGTCCCTCTTGCCTCTCAAAAGTATTTTATGCATTCTAACCATTTCGATATACAGTATATGTCAGGAATTCTCACATACCCACTCTTACCTTTCTTTTTATATAACTCCAAAAAAAAAGAAAAGAGAATGTCTGAGCTGGTCCTAATATTAACTTTAGTTCTATGAACAGAGTACAGTGTACCCTTCTCTCTTACCTCTACTCTGGCATGTAACATAAGAATATTGCCACGTTTTCTGTAGCACTTCAGTTACCTGTAATTTTAGGCTAACCCAGTGTTGACGATAAACACATATATTTATTTTTTTTTTTTTACTTCGTCCATCATTTTATTTATTTATTTATTTTTATTTATATATGAAATTTATTGTCAAATTGGTTTCCATACAACACCCAGTGCTCATCCCAAAAGGTGCCCTCCTCAGTACCCATCACCCACCCTCTCCTCCCTCCCACCCCCCATCAACCCTTAGTTTGTTCTCAGTTCTCAACAGTCTCTTATGCTTTGGCTCTCTCCCACTCTAACCTCTTTTTTTTTTTTTTTTTTTTTTTTTGTTCCCCTCCCCCATGGGTTTCTCTTAAGTTTCTCAGGATCCACATAAGAGTGAAACCATATGGTATCTGTCTTTCTCTGTATGGCTTATTTCACTTAGCATCACACTCTCCAGTTCCATCCACGTTGCTACAAAAGGCCATATTTCATTTTTTCTCATTGCCACGTAGTACTCCATTGTGTATATAAACCACAATTTCTTTATCCATTCATCAGTTGATGGACATTTAGGCTCTTTCCATAATTTGGCTATTGTTGAGAGTGCTGCTATGAACACTGGGGTACAAGTGCCCCTATGCATCAGTACTCCTGTGTCCCTTGGATAAATTCCTAGCAGTGCTATCGCTGGGTCATAGGGTAGGTCTATTTTTAATTTTCTGAGGAACCTCCACACTGCTTTCCAGAGCGGCTGCACCAATTTGCATTCCCACCAACAGTGCAAGAGGGTTCCCATTTCTCCACATCCTCGCCAGCATCTATAGTCTCCTGATTTGTTCATTTTGGCCACTCTGACTGGCGTGAGGTGATACCTGAGTGTGGTTTTGATTTGCATTTCCCTGATAAGAAGCGACGCTGAACATCTTTTCATGTGCCTGTTGGCCATCCGGATGTCTTCTTTAGAGAAGTGTCTATTCATGTTTTCTGCCCATTTCTTCACTGGGTTATTTGCTTTTCGGGTGTGGAGTTTGGTGAGCTCTTTATAGATTTTGGATACTAGCCCTTTGTCCGATATGTCATTTGCAAATATCTTTTCCCATTCCGTTGGTTGCCTTTTAGTTTTGTTGGTTGTTTCCTTTGCTGTGCAGAAGCTTTTTATCTTCATAAGGTCCCAGTAATTCACTTTTGCTTTTAATTCCCTTGCCTTTGGGGATGTGTCGAGTAAGAGATTGCTACGGCTGAGGTCAGAGAGGTCTTTTCCTGCTTTCTCCTCTAAGGTTTTGATGGTTTCCTTTCTCACATTCAGGTCCTTTATCCATTTTGAGTTTATTTTTGTGAATGGTGTGAGAAAGTGGTCTAGTTTCAACCTTCTGCATGTTGCTGTCCAGTTCTCCCAGCACCATTTGTTAAAGAGACTGTCTTTTTTCCATTGGATGTTCTTTCCTGCTTTGTCAAAGATTAGTTGGCCATACGTTTGTGGGTCTAGTTCTGGGGTTTCTATTCTATTCCATTGGTCTATGTGTCTGTTTTTGTGCCAAAAACACATATAGTTAAATACAAATATTTAAACGTATATGTATCTAAATACATGTATTTAGATTCCTCCTATTCGTATTTTCACAAAGCGGATAAAATATTTTAATTTCATAATTTAAGAAACTAAGTTTAGAAACTTTAAGAGCACTGCAAATAGAAAATTCTCTGATAGAACAGTTGTTTAGTCTTTATTGTATTAATAAACCTGTGTTTCCAGTTTTTTGTGGATTCTAACTTTATGCTCTCATACCTTTTCTCAGATATTTGTGCAGAAACTTTCTTAAGAAAAATATATTAATTTAAAATTTTTTAACGTTTATTTATTTTGAGAGGGTGAGAGCGAGCATGAGTGGGAGCACGGAGAGAGGGGGGAGAGAGGATCTGAAGCAGGCTCTGCGATGACAGCAGACAGCCCGATGGAGGGCTCGAATTCGTAAACTGTGAGATCATGACCTGAGCTGAAATCAAGAGTTGGACGCTTAAATGATTGAGCCACCCAAGCACCCCTATTAATTTTTAAAACCAAACCTTAATGGGCAAACTGCTAAAAGTCATTAGAGTATGCATTATTATCTGGGATTTGAAGGGTATGTCATTGGCTAAAAGTTACAACTTGTTAGCCGTAAGTTGTATGGCTTCTACAGATAAAATTCCTGTTTAAGGCATTTCACCAATAAAGTTAGCTATTAACAAGCAAGGTACTCCAAAAGAATACATGTTGGGGTGCCTGGGTGGCTCAGTCAGTTAAGCATCTGACTCTTGGTTTCAGCTCAGGTCATGATCTCATGGTTGGTGAGTTTGAGCCCCCACATCAGGCTCTCTGCTGTCAGCACGGAGCCCACTTCAGATCCTCTTCCTCCCCCCCCTCTGTCCCTCTCTGGCATTCTCTCTCTTTCTTTCAAAATACATAAATAAAAGTTAAAAAAAATGTACATGTTTTTTACATATACATGTAACCTACGTATCTGTATGTAAATATGTATAAACCTATAACCATGTATGTTCTCTGTGGACTAAAAAATACTATGAGTAGTAACTGTTATCTATGTATGTGATGGTGGCTGAAAAATCTATGTTTAGTCAGTATACATAAGGATTGTCTTGCTTTTACAGCTATTGTCAAAATTTGCACAGTCTGGTGGTATAGTTTGAGACTCCCAGCCTTCCTGATGTCTTTTGTCAAAAACAAAACAAAAAAACCCCAAAAACCAAACAATTCAATTTTTGATTGCTGCACTCTCGGTTGGTCCCACTGTAACTATTGTTCCCAGCAGTATGTGGCTATGCCTCAACAGTAGAAGATTGTCTTTTTAAAGAGGTAATTTCCAACCTCACTTTTGTAGAATTCCAGGGAATATCAAAATTCTTTTCATTTTCTTAAAAAAAACTCTTGCCATACTGGAATGAGAATCAAGAGGTTTGTGAAATGAAAATGGAAACGTAGAGTATCACTGTCTAAAACTTTAGAATTCACTACTTTAAAGCTTTTCTTCATTCTTTTCTGTTTGCTTGCTCTGCCTTGTGTTTTGGTAACCATGTTGTATTCTGCTGTCATATACCTTCTGTTTATATATGTATCCTACCCTGCAGCTAATGTCACTTCAGTGCTTGTAAACTGCTGTAAGAATTTCTTAATGAATTTGCCTTGCTAATAATTACCATTATTAGTAATACTGATGACAGTCCTCTGAAAACCAGAAGAGTATTTTATATTTCTTCATATAAATGTAGTATATATGCCTGCAAGTCAGCTAATGGACTAAATATAATAGTTAATGGCATAATTAATCTAAAATTTCAAAAAGTCCCTTATTACATATATGAAATGAAGATGTTCGTCAGTTGAGTTGTGATTTTTTTTTTTTTATTGTAATAGTGGGATCGATTACAACTTTATACTTTATGGTTGGTAGGGCTTAGGAAAAGAGAACAGGGAACAGCAGGAACCATTAGAATGACTACTATGTTGAAGTCTTTTTTTTTTTTTTTTTTTTGTTAAGTAAATTCTACCCCCTAATGTGGGTTGAACTCAGGACCCTGAGATCAAGCGTTCCATGCTCTACCGACTGAGCCAGCCAGGGGCCTCCTTAGGCACTAAAGCATAATACTTAAGAGAGTAGGTTCTGGAGTAATCCTAGTTTTGTCACTTAATAACTATGTCACTTTGGACATTTATATCTCTGTCATTTATCTCATTGTGCCTTGGTGACCTTATCTGTATAATGGGGATTATGATAGCACCTATTCATGGCTTTGTTGTGAAGATTGAGTTAGTATATTTTTTTTAATTTTATTTTTTTTTAATTTACATCCAAATTAGTTAGCATATAGTGCAACAATGACTTCAGGAGTAGATTCTTTAGTACCCCTTACCCATTTAGCCTGTCCCCCCTCCCACAACCCCTCCAGTAATCCTCAGTTTGCTCTCCATATTTATGAGTCTCTTCTGTTTTGTCCCCTCTCCCTGTTTTTATATGATTTTTGTTTCCCTTCCCTTATGTTCATCTGTTTTGTCTCTTAAAGTCCTCATGTGAGTGAAGTCATATGATTTTTGTCTTTCTCTGACTGACTAATTTCACTTAGCATAATACTCTCCAGTTCCATCCACGTAGCTGCAAATAGTAAGATTTCATTCTTTTTGATTGCTGAGTAATACTCCAGTGTGTGTGTGTGTGTGTGTGTGTGTGTGTGTGTGTGTGTGTGTGTGTGTGTATACACACACACACACACATCTTCTTTATCCATTCATCCATCGATGGACATTTGGGCTCTTTCCATACTTTGGCTATTGTTGATAGTACGGCTATAAACACGGGGGTGCATGTGTCCCTTTGAAACACAACACCTGTATC